>NC_091064.1:143909739-146339739 GCF_000393655.2 Nicotiana sylvestris | reverse complement strand
CTCTTCTCGGAGTAGGACACCACTTATCGCAACTTCCGAGACTACCAAATATAAGTAGAGTTGCTCGTCCGCTTTTGGAGTATGAAGCAATGGTGGGCTCGAAAGATACCGCTTTAGTTCTTCCAATGACTGTTGGCATTTCGGGGTCCAAGTGAAATTGTTCTTCATTTTTAGCAGTGATAAGAACCTGTGACTTCGATCTAAAGACCTCGAGATGAACCGGCCTAAAGCGGCTATCCGCCCTGTTAATTTTTGTACGGCCTTAACACTGTCCACGACTGTAATGTCTTCAATTGCCTTGATTTTATCAGGGTTGATCTCGATTCCCCGATTTGACACCATAAAGCCGAGGAACTTGCCTGAACCGACCCCGAATGCACATTTTTCGGGGTTGAGTTTCATGTTGTATTTTCTCAATATGTTAAAGGTTTCCTGCAAATGTATCAAATGGTCCTCTACGTGCAAGGACTTAACTAGCATGTCATCAATATATACCTCCCTTGATTTACCTATTTGTTCTTCAAACATTCGGTTTACTAGGCATTGATAAGTAGCACTAGCATTTTTTAGCCCAAACAACATTACATTATAGCAATAAGTACCGTATTTAGTAATAAACAAAGTCTTTTCTGATCCTCCGGGCTCATTTGTATTGGGTTGTACCCAGAGTAGGCATTGAGAAAGCTGAGGATCTCATGGTCGGCCGTGGCATCGATCATGCGATCGATATTCGGTAGAGGAAAGGAGTCTTTAGGGCATGCTTTGTTTAAGTTTTTGTAGTCTACGTACATTCTAAGTTTATTCCCCTTCTCGGGGGCTACAAATACGTTTGCTAACCATCGGGATTTTTTACTTCCCGGATGGATCCTATTTTGAGAAGTTTGGTTACCTCGTCCTTGATCAATGCGTGTTTTACCTCAGACTATGGCCTTCTCTTTTGCTTTACCGATATGAACTTTGGGTCCAAACTCAATCGATGAGTGGTAATCTCCGGTGGTATCCCTGTCATATTAAGGTGAGACCAAGCAAAACAATCTGTAGTTTTAATAAGAAATTTAATGAGTTTTTCTCTGAGCTCGGGAGTTAACCCTATGCCCAGGTATACCTTTCGATCGGGTAGATGCTTGATCAGTATGACTTGTTCTAGCTCTTCGACCATTGACTTTATGGCATTGGAAACATCGGGGATTACGAAGGTTCAAAGTATCACATAATCATCATCCTCAAAAATTTCCTGTTGTTCCGATCTGCTCGAGGCCGGCGACTATGATTGCTATTTGACTTCCTGCTTTTCCTTTGATTCTGGTCCCTATGTTGACGTTAGTTCCGATACTGGTATTACCTCACAAATTGCAAACATCTCTTTAGCTGTTGGTTGTTCGTCGTACACCGTTTTGATTCCTTTCGGTGTTGGGAATTTCAAGACTTGATGAAGAAATGAAGGTATCGGCCTTATATTATAGATCCATGGTGTCCCGAGCAGCACGTTGTATCTCATATCACATTCATTTAAATAGAACTTCATTTCCTGGATAGTTTCGACTACGTTTACTAGCAACATGATTTCCCCTTTGGTGGTTTCACTTGCCATGTTAAAACTGTTAAGCACCCGAGTTGCAGGCACGACTTGATCCTGGAGGCCGAGTTGCTCTATGACCCTCGATCGGATAATGTTTGTCGAGCTACCTGGATCAACTAACACACCTTTAACTTGAATTTTATTCATAAGGATAGATATTACCAGTGCGTCATTGTGAGATTGTTCTATCCCTTCGGCATCCTCATTATTGAAAGATAAGGTATCATCTGGTAAGTAGTCCCGGGTACGCTTCTCCCTTTTGATTGTCACTTTGGTGTTTTTGAATATCAGGCCTTAAGGAATATCGACCCTACCAACGATCATATAGATTACGTGCTGCGGTTCTTCCTGTTCATTTTTCCTATTTGCATCTTTATCTCTGAAATGATTTTTAGCTCGGTCACTCAGGAACTCTCGAAGGTGACCCTCATTGATTAAACGAGCCACCTCCTCCCTTAACTGCCTGCAGTCTTCGGTTCTATGACCATGAGTCCCATGGTATTTGCACATTTGATTAGGGTTCCTTTGATTTGGGTCAGTTTGTAGGGGTCTGGTCCACCTAGTATCCTTTATTCGTCTAATGGCCGATACAATATATGGTGCGTTGACACTGAAGTTGTATTCTGATAACCGAGGTGCTTCTTTAGGTTCAATATGTTTATCGAAACCACTCTTACTCATGAGTCCTCGAGAGTTTTGACCTCGATCGTTCCTTTGATCATTTCGAACGGGGTTACATCCTGGTCCACTGTTTCTATGATCTGCGATGTATGGTTGGTATCGATCAATGTTTGATTGGGGTTCTCCGTCGATGTCTCTTTGAATCCTGCCTTTAGATCTATTGGATAAATGGAACTAGAAGGGGCTCCTAACTGATCATCCTCGACTCTGATCTTCGACTGGTATCGATTATGTATATCGCCCTAGGTTATAGCTGGATATTCAATCAATTCTGTTTAAGTTGTGATGCTATCAAACTCCGCTTCAAACCTTGAGTGAAGGCTTGGACAACCCAATCATCGGTGACCGGAGGTAGGTCCATGCGTTCTATCTGGAACCGAGATACAAATTCCCTTAGCATTTCGTTGTCCTTTTGTCTTACTTTGAAGAGGTGGGATTTCCTAGTCTCGACCTTTATTGCTCCAGCGTGCACCTTTACGAACGAATCAGCAAGCATGGCAAAGGAATCGATGGAATTGGGCGGGCAATTATGGTACCATATCATTGCCCCCTTCGATAAAGTTTCCCCAAATTGTTTCAACATAACACATTCAATTTCATCGTCTTCTAAGTCATTTCCTTTTATTGCGCATGTATAAGAAGTGACATGCTCATTAGGATCAATGTTCCATTGTGTTTGGGAATTTTTGGCATGCAGAATTTCTTCAGAATGGGCTTCGGAGCCGCACTTGGTGGGAAAGGCTTCTGTACGAATTGTTTTGAATCTAAACCCTTCAGAATTGGAGGTGCCCCTGGCATTTGATCAACCCGTGAGTTGTACGTTTATACCCTTTTATCATTAGCCTCAATTTTTTCTCCTGATTCAATCCGTTTAATGAGCTCCTCGAGCATCTTCATGATGGCGGGGTCAGTTCCCGATCCATTATTGTTCAATTTCTCCAATACAGGTTTGAACCTATGAACAACTTCCCGTGAAGTATCGAGTTCTATTCTGCTTGGTGCTTGATTTTGATTTTGGAGGTGCGCTATCACAGCCTGATGGGTTTGTAACATGTTGAATATCATTCGAAGGCTAATCTTGCCTTTTTCACCACTCTACGCGTTCTAATCGGCTGCCCGGGCGTCTCTACGGATGCTATTTTCAGGGTCGGCGCCTAAATCTCCACGAATGGCGACACTAGAACTGACATCGACTGGATCTACGGCCTGTGGTACAACGGGATTGATTGGAGGTACTTCGTTTCCCGGGGCGACTACGTGTTCTTTCTTTCCATGAAGACCAAGGCCAGTATCTGTGTGAGTGGGTACTACTTGAGAGTTCGACATGTCGATTCCTGAAATTAAAAACACTTACGAGAACAAGCATAAAAGTAGTGTGTTTTATGAGGATTAATACTAGGCAATCACTATTATCCTTAGCCCCAAGATGGGTGCCAAACTATTTACCTTTACA
Organism: Nicotiana sylvestris; assembly: GCF_000393655.2. NCBI lineage: Eukaryota > Viridiplantae > Streptophyta > Magnoliopsida > Solanales > Solanaceae > Nicotiana > Nicotiana sylvestris. The sequence continues at coordinate 146,336,026 of NC_091064.1, read as the reverse complement.
ATTTGGATAATAATTAAACTTATAATGCGGTTTTAAGGATATGTAATTTCACCTAATACTGATTGATAAACATAAAAATAAATCATGAAAATTTATAATAATATAAAGCAAAACAGTGTTTGGATAGAACCCTTGAGCTTGAATACCCTCGAGCTAGTTATGCAAGAACAGTTAAAATGTCACAAGCTGATAAACAAGAGAGAGAGAATATCATATTGCTTTTTTCTAAGTGAATGTAAGGTGTCTACAAATGATATGGACACCACTTTATATAGTAGAGGAATCATAATTATAGTATAACTCTAACTACAGAAGTAAATCCCATGATTAGCTAAACAACCGCCCTTGATCTGATCTGTTCCAGGATTTTCGCTGTGATTCTCGACGGGTTACAGATATCTCTACTTTGCATTATTGCGCTTCGCTCAAAGTCTGTCATATATGGTCTTGATCGTTGTTGGCCTTAGTTTCGACGAGCACCTCGATTCTCGAGCTTGATACTTGACATTCGTGTTCCGACCTAATCCATTACGAGACGGACCCTCGACGTGATTCCCTGGTCTCGATTAAATGACAAAATTGGGCAAGCCCTATTTTAACCGTATACAGCCATGACTATACTAAAAATACCAACCAAGGTAATAACACATAGCTTATTGAATCCAAATTGCCGATTCAGCATTCCCTGTTTCTATCGCATATTTAATCTATGCAAAAGTAGCATTGCAAAGAAAAATATTGTGAGGTTGACTTCAAAAGAATAACTATCCACATGAAACAACTAACCTTATAGGGAGCTTTGGACTTCCAAATTATCTTCCAAGGCTAGCCTATAGTGTTGCCACCTTCACTGTTGAGAGCTTAAAGCAAGAATTTATAGAGAAAACACTATCTATTTGCTTTGTCCATACAGTAGTATTGGCAATAACATCATAGAAGACCACATAGACTTCCCAATCAAAATAGTTTCTACAAAAATCAAGGCATGCACCAGTTACGTCCATTCCAACATTTCAAAACCAGCATACGATATCACAGTATGAATAACATCATACCATTGCTGAGACAACAACATATAACAACCCATTAAATTTAGAGAGTTATTTATTTATTCAGTTGGTTTAACCCATAGTGCACCATCTAGCTTAGACTCTAGCAACAACAATGTATACGGCTAAAATCGGAGAGTCCGATTTTACCATCATTGGTGCATTTCATAGCCCGTCCTCAGAAGGCTCGAGGCACAACTCGAGGATCGGCCCCGAGGGTTCCCTATGCTCAACCTCGGGGCAGTACATATCGGTGTCTATCATGGATAAGCGGGGGATTCCCAAGGCGCATGATTAGGATTGACCAGGTCTATAAGAATGACACAAGTTTGTACCGTGACATTAAAATGTTATACCAGCTGCAAATCTTTGTAATAAATGCATATGTACCGTATTGTGGTTCCCCCTCCGATATAAAGGGGACCCTAGTCATTATATATATATATATATGATATTCAATACAAGAACAAGAACATTCTCTGCTCTCTAACTTAAACATATTCCCCCTTGATTTTATTGCTTACATCTATTGCTTTTCATTGGTTGTTCTTCATTTATTACTCATCATTGATCATAAAGAGCCCTCATCAAAGCTCTCAGAACTATTAGTCCTTCATCGGCTATCTACAGGCTAATGCTTTAGCTTGACCTCGAGGCCCAACATAGGCTAGCTCGAGACCCCGATTTTCGGCTACTCGGTTTGCATAGCATTCTATCTTCATGCCCTTACCTTATTTTCTGGTATCACGCTTAGCATCTATTGCCTAACAACTAGCATAAAAATAAATCACGTATTTTTAGAACCAAAAAATCAAATATAATTATAATTACCATTTCAAGTTAAACAGTTTGGCGCCCACCGTGGGGCTAAAAATAATAGTGATTGTTTTCGTGCGGGTTTACTATAAAACATAAGTTATTATTTACACTTTTTCTTGCCCAAGAATCTTTGGTTTCAGGTTAAAATGTCTAACTCAGTGAATGCACATGAAAACAACGGTCTTGAAGACCATGGAGAGAATGATGTAGCTATTCCAGGCGTCGGTGTACCACTGCGAAACCCTGAGGATGCAGCAGATCCAATCCCCGTGGATGTGGTCTCAAGCAATGCCCAACATTTCGATATAATCTCCCACACTAACAGAAGTATACGCCAAAAAACCAACAAGAAGCTCAGAAAACCCCAGCTCGGGAGGAACAAGAGGTTAGCCATCACGTCATTTTTGAGATGTTACACACACAATAGCTGGCGATTGCTCAAATACAAAGCCACCAAAAAACTCCAAGCACAACAGCACCAGAAATGGCCCCTCAAGCCGAACAGGTGCCAGAAAGATTGAGCGACAACGGGTCAGCAACCGACCACGCTATTATGAAGATGCTCGAGGACCTCACAAAGAGGATTGAATCAGGCAAAAAGAAGATAGAAGCTAATGATAAAAAGGTGGAGACCTACAATTAAAGTGTCGATCAGATCCCGGGTGTACCCCCGATCTTGAAGGGTGTTGATTCAAAGAAATTTGTACAAAAGCCATTCCCGTCAAGTGGGGCTCCGAAGCCCATACCAAAGAAATTCAGAATGCCCGATCTCCCAAAATACAACGGAACCTCGGATCCCAATGAGCATGTCACTGCTTACACTTGTGGCGTAAAGAGAAACGACCTGAAGGACGATGAAATTGAATCCGTCCTATTGAAGAAATTTGGGGAAACACTTTCAAAAGGGGCCATGTGAGGTATCACAACCTATCCCCGAATTTGATAGACTCATTCTCCATGCTGGCAGATTCTTTTTTAATGGCACATGCCGGTTCCATCAATGTTGCTATAAGAAAATCTGACGTCTTCAAAATCAAACAAAGAGAAAACAAGATGTTGCAGGAGTTTGTATCTTGCTTCCAAATGGAGCGAATGAAATTACCACCAGTCTCTGATGTCTGGGCAGTGCAGACCTTTACCCAAAGTTTGAACAAACAAAGCTCGGTAGCTTCAAAGCAACTAAAGCAGAAATTGGTTGAATATCCTATCGTGACTTGGTCGGATGTCCACACCGATATCAGTCGAAGATTAGGGTCGAGGACGACCAACTAGGAGCCCCACGGGCTTAGTATATTCCAACAAGATCCTGGTATAGGAACCAAAGTTAAATAAGGAAAGGTACAACCCATATACTAAAGATCGAAGAAACGTCCAAAGGCATAACATACCCCGAAATGATCGAAGGGCAGATCGAGGTCAGAATCCTCAGGGACTCGTGAGCAGAGCAGGATTCGACAGACATACAGGACCAGTGGAGGCACCTCGATTATTTGAATACAACTTCAACATTGATGTTTCGGACATCGTATCCGCCATCGGCAAAATCAGAGACACCAGGTGGCTAAAACCCGTACTATCAGATTTGTCGCAAAGGAACCCTAACTTGGTGTGTGAATTTCACGGCACACACAGTCATATGACCAAAGATTGCAGACAGCTCCGAGAAGAAGTAGCCCAACTAATCAACAAAGGGCACCTCCGAGAATTCCTCAGCAACCGAGCCAAGAATCAATTTTGGGAAAGAGAAACAAATAGGAAAAATGAAACAAATAAGCCACAACATGTCATTCACATGATCGTTGGAGGAATTGACATCCCGCAAGAACCCGTTGTCAAGAGAACAAAAGTATCCATTACCAAGGAGAAGCGAACTCGAGGTCACGTACCTGAGGACGCTCTCACATTCAGCGATGAGGACATTAAGATCCTGTCTCAGCCTCATAACGATGCATTGGTAATTTCTTTTCTTGTAAATACATTTCAAATTAAGCGTGTGCTTGTGGATCCAGGTAGCTCGGCCAACATTATCATATCGAGGGTGGTGGATCATCTCGGAATACTCAACCAGATCGTACCTGCCTCGTGAGTCCTCAACAGATTCAACATGGCGAGCGAGACAACGAAAGGGGAAATCACCCTTCCAGTCAACGTGGCCGGCACAACCCAAAAAGTCAAATTTCATTTCATCGAAGGGGACATGAGGTACAATGCCTTGCTCGTAAGGCCATGGATACACTACATGAGAGCAGTACCATCAACCCTTTATCAAATGATGATGTTTTCGACAAAGGTTGGAATACAAACTGTATACGGGGAACAACATGCAGCAAGCGAGATATTCGCGGTGCACGATGTGTCACCGACATCGACACCTTCAATATCTAAGGAGCCAAAGGATAAGCAAACAACGAAGTAGCAATCACGAGCTACATTCTCGGCTGCACCCAAGTCAATTAGCAAAGGACCGTATCGTGTCCCCGGAGCAAACATTTGAAAAATATCGAGGCTCGAAGCGCCATCACTACTAAGGTATAGTCGTCTCATTTTTTCATTTATGTGTTACACTAACCTATGTGCAGGAGTCTGGTTAGAACAATCGAAGCACTCTCCAGCTTGAAACCTTAGGTTTTAAAGCATGCGTTGCACTATTTTCCTTCGATCAGATTTTATCCCAAGAAGGATTTTACCGGCAAGGTTTTTAACGAGGCAACATCTCTATGTTACCTAAGGAGAACTTAACAAGTATTCAAGGCTTCTCTTCAATCAACCTCGAACACCAGGAGCATCCCCCCAGAGATCACCTTCTCGAAAAAGACAAGATGAGCCAAAAAGGGTCTCGATAGGAAAATGATATATCAGGCCAAACGGTCGAATGAACCGTGTCCGTATAGAATAATTGAACCCTTGATGACGAAAACATGTATACTTGTACCAAGTAATCAAAGGAGTATCTTTTACTACAAAAAACACTTCGCGCTTCAAAGAAATCTGCTATTTTTACAAGAAACGGCTCCAACACCAAAATTTCCTGAACACTCGGGGACTAACATAAAAAACTCAAAGCGGTATGACCTCCAAGTTGGAAAATTCGAACTCGTAAGCCCTCAACAAGGCAACATCAAAGTTTACAAAGAACGGCTCCAGAGCCAAAAAAGTGCTCGAAGTCTCGGGGACTATCGCCAACTGCCACACATCGAGCTGTTAAAAACTTGAGGCCATAGGGCCCCGTGCGGGCAACCACGAGCTCATAAGACCTCCATAAGGCAATACCAAATCTATAAGACCTCAAGCAAGGCATGAATCATAGTTGTACCAAGAATCTGTAAGACCTCAAGCAAGGTATGAATTATACTTGTACCAAGTAACCTATCTGTTAGACCTTAAGTAAGGCATGTTCAAATTTATAAGACCTTACAAAAGGCATAATCCCGATCATAAAGTTAAGGATATATATTCGAACTACTAAGACCCCAAAAAGGCATACCCTCGATATAAACACCGAAGCTACTACACTCGGGATCTAAAAGCTACGGCCAAACACAATGACTACGGTCACAAGGCTCTGGCCAAACTAACGTGACTCGGGGACGCCGGACCATCACCATAAATTCACATGCCTTCAATTACTTCGAAAAAACTTCGAAAAGAATCGGTTAATCAGGCTGCCCTCGGCACACTACAAGAAAAACAGCCTTTAAGGAAGGGAAATCTGGTCCCTAAAAGTTGAAATCTTGTCCTAAAAAGGTAAATTACGAAGGGAAAAGGCTGGTCGTAACCCGTCGTAATAGCCTCCGTCGCTAAATGTCAATAACAACGGGTCTTAATACCTGGTCATTAAATCACTTTAGAGACGGACAAAAAAATTGGTCGTGAAATACTTTTAGAGACTACATTTCTCGTCCCTAGTAGGCGATGAAAAATATTTATTCCCATCGTGAAATCTTTGTAGCAACCAACTATATCTGGTCTTGAATTGTCTTTTAGAGACGGACATAAAACCTGGTTGTGAATAACTTTTAGAGACTACATTTCTCGTCCCTAATAGACGATGAAAAATATATACATTCCCTTCGTTAAATCTTTTTAGCGACCAACTCCAACTGGTCCTAAATTATCTCTTAGAGACCGACAAAACATCTGGTCGTTAAACCATTTTTGCGACCAACCTTTAACTGGTCCTAGATTATATTTAGAGACGACGTCCCTATTTAAAATAATTTTATAATTTAGCGATCATATTCATGGTCTATTAATAACCATGAGTAGTCCTAAAAGCTCAATGCAAGAAAAAGTAATTTTTATCAATAAATATCAAATTGGTATAGAAAAATCCAGATATAAAAAGATAATATATCAAATTCAAATCCCATGATGATATTACTTTCTATGTTTTCTCAACACCTCAACAAAAAAACTTAGCTAACATCCTGAGCTAGACTATGATATCAAGTTTTGCATAACATTTTTAGCAAAAAAAATAAATAGCTTGTGCATCTTCTAAACTTGCATCTTGACTTGTAGCTTCAATCTTCAAAATTTGTAAGTCCAGAAGTTTTTAAAATAATAAATAACTATTGGTAAAATAACATATATAATTTTATATGAGCAATAGTTAAATCGCTTACCCTAAAAGCAGTCTAAATTCACAAGGTGTTATCCAACAACATCAACAAGGCTACAACAATATTAAAAAAAATTAATTAGAAAAGCTTTGGGATGATTAATCTTACTTTGGTTCGATAAATCCCGATACGACAATTCGAGATTTACCATTCAAGAGACCAACTATTATGAACAAACAACAACATGGTATGCTTATGTTCCAGTGCAAAATGAAGCACGCTCTTGGTCATAGGGTATTTGTTTGGACACTTTGTATAAAGAATAAAACGTAAATCATTTTTAACTCTCATCTACTACTATATTTTTTTCCGGTTCCTGTTGAATAGAAGAATTATCAACTGAAAAAACTATGCATTCAGTTTTACCAATTAAAGGTGGACTAGGAAAAAAATAGATACTAGGAAGCTCATAATAAGGCACTGATTATCGTACTGGACTACAACGCGCTTCTCCCTACTGGACTACAGTGCGCTTCTTGATTTTCGTAGCCAACAAATCCACAATGCTGAATAATAAGGCACTATCACACCAGTAGAAAAAAGGACCGAGAAGAATAATGTCAAAGGGCACACAGAAGAAACTAAGCAACAAAACCAAAAACAGCTAGCCTTCCAAAATGGTCACTTGCCATTAAAAATGTCTGCACAAAACCAAGCAATTTTGGAGACTGTTAGTAGGAGAAATATACTCCAGCAACAAGATGATGATGACCAGGTTCTGGTGAGGGACGTTGTGATAGTAAACCAGGACGGAAGTGGGAATTTCAGCACCATAACTGATGTTGTTGTTGCTGCTCCAAACAATTCCATGTCCACCTCAGGCTATTTTCTAATATACATTACTGCTGGTATATACGAGGAGTATGTCTCCATCGCTAAGAACAAAAAGTATTTAATGATGATTGGTGATGGTATCAATCAGACTATCATTACCGGCAATCATAGCACCAAGCGGTTGCAGTTCGGAATGGAGCAGATTTATCCACCTTCTATAGCTGCAGCTTCGAGGGTTACCAAGATACACTATACAAGATAAAAGCTTTGAAGCTTTTGAATTTTGGTACAGTGGCTGTTCGAAATCTTTCAATAGCCTGTAAAATCTTTTTGCTTCAATATTTGGTTCCTCCTCAATTAAATTATCACAATCAGTATGCACGGCTCTTCCATCAATATTAGGATACATATCTCTCAACAGTTCTTGTACTTCATCTTTACTTTCACATTCTTCTAGTTCATCACCATCTTTATCTTCCGATTCTGACAGTGGCTCACCTAAATTTTCTCCGTGATGATACCAAAAAGTATAATTTTGAATTATTCCGTATACTTGCAAATGTGTCTCAACTGTCTTACGAGTTCCTAAAGTTGTGTTACAACATTTGACACATGGACATCGTATCTCATATTCTTCTCCCGTTTTCTGAAAAGCATAATCCAAAAACTTTTGCACTCCGATTAAATAGGCTTTATCGAGCCAATTATCAACAAGTTGCATCCATTGCTTACTAGGTGCCATAACCTTGGAGAGTAAATAAAAGTTAAATTAAATAAAGATAAAAAAATAAGAAAAATACTACGATGCACGCTACTTGTTACGATCAAATGCACACAACTGGATTCTCAAGAGTTGGTATGAATGGAGAAAGAATAGTCTCAAGATGCTAAAGAATGTCTCTAGAGTACTTATTTTTAATGGCTTGATACTAAACTGTTGAATATCTTTACACAATTATTCACTACACACCAGAGACAAATAGTGGTGATGCCACATAAATAGTCACTACAAATTACTCCATTTTCACCATAAAGGTAACAATGTTCTTAGAGCTCTCCAACTATTTCTAGAAAGTGTGTTCCAATGTCAGGATTTTATGAAGGTACATACTCTCTTCTTTCATTTGAGTGGTGTACAAATACAGGACCTAAATCTGATTCATTCCACATCAAATTATTGTGCTCAGATCAAAATTCAGGTCGATGTAATTGGACTCTACTGATTGATAGCCCTCGTCTTTCGAATTTAGTTGATCAGAATGCATTTAAGGGAGGGTAAAGATCCTTACAATAGACGCAACATGCTAAGGAATGTTCATGGCTTGATACTAAACTATTGAATACCTCTACACGGTTATTCATATCACACCAGAGATAAATAGACAATCCAAAATAACCATTCAATATCACATAGTATAATACATGAAAGTCACTCTTGACATTAAAATATCACCTACTTCTCAATTGTAGGTCAATTAATAAGCTATTACATATTCTCATTCATGAAACCCAACATATTTTAAACTAAATTCTTTCTCGTTGTCTTTTTAAGATTAGCCTACCTTGGCCTAATTTTATTATTGTACTCCAGTGTTTGATATAAAAATATTTGATGACACAATTAAACATTCTAAAGTGAAACAATTAGAAGAATACATGTAAAATCAAACTTGAGATATCACAATAATACAATATTGCCTGAGCAAAAACAATTTTGCCATTTAAGAAAAAAGATCAGATATTTTGGACCAATATGGATAAAGTGTCCTGACCATTGTACTCAGCAATGTCATAGAAAATTAGAACACATCCAAACAAACAAAAGTGAAACATAAAACACTGAGATATACAACTAGGATTGCAACTATCCAAGCAAACAATACCAAACTCGAAAACAAAACATAGGAGTCAGATATCTAATAGCCATTTGATCACAACAAATGCGCATGGAATCCACTAGTCCAGACCACCAAAATTGCAGTAATTTGAAATTGCCACTCAATCCAAGTAATGAACAAAGATGTTTTACACAATATTTTTCTACAAGTCACCTATATAACTAAACGCCTAATGTTCAACTTATGTACCAGGTATTCATCTCATTCATTGCGATTAATAAGAGTTCTTTGTCTGAGCTTTTCATCTCAACTTATGTACCAGCTTTTCACTAAACACAATTAGCAATTCAAGAAGGTGCTTTAGGCACTCTTCTATAGCACACAAACATTACTGCTAGTTACAAGGATTAGTTAGCACATGGCGAAGGCAGAAACCCACATCAATGAAGTAAAAGAAGGCAATTAAAATCTGCTGCCGAGGATACTGAATCACAATTTTATATAAACTTCAGAAAATTAAATTATCAAACTAGGAATCCCAACCCAATAATCTTTTCACTGATTTTGTAAAAAAAAAATACCAAAATATGAAACCTTACCAAATTTTTTATGTTAGAGAAGAAAAGAAGATCGAAGAACTCGAATAAGCGAAGCAATCATCGAAAAGAACAACTTGAAAGAGGGGGTAAACCACGGATTCTCAACGAGCGATATGGAAACTTGGGCAAATTCACACACCACCAGATTCACAACTTGTGTTTTGAGAAAACACAGTAAAGGCGACGGGCAGAGCTTGGCGGAAACTAGGGTTGAGCTTATGGCGTGACTTGTGTTTCAGAATACAGAGAGTTTCACGGATTCTCAATGAGCAAGATGGAAACTTGGGCAAATTCACACACCACCAGATTCACAACTTGTGTTTTGGGAAAACACAGTAAAGGCGATGGGCAGAGCTTGGCGGAAACGGGGTGGAGCTTGGCACACGAAAACTAGGGCAGAGCTTATGGTCGCAACTTGTTAGGGCAGAGCTTATGGTCGCGACTTGTGTTTTAGAATACAAAGAGTTTCTTGACTTTTTTAAAAAATTTATTTCAATATATTAGTTTTGGCGCCTGATTTTTCACAAAATAATAGTTTTTAATATTTTGGTATTGGATTTGGCGGCACACTGTCATGCTCAATGTCCCTCAATTATAATTTGGGACCAGTTACTACTTTCTTTAGGGACTGTATTTTCTACCTTCGTAATAAAATATAGTACTAAGGACCGCAATATTATCTTGTCCCAATAAATATATTTTTTGTGACGAGATTATTAACTTGTCCTTAAAAGTTGGTCATAAATAAGGCTTTTTCTTATAGTGGCATAAGCGAAAGAGCTTCTATCATGTCAGCTCCAAATAACATGCTTCGAAACAATTCAGCAACCGAGCGAAACCTCCCGAGGTGCTCATTCATAGATGCATAACGGCTGGCAATCGAGGTTCTTATCGAACCGTCGAAGAGTCAGGTGAACACAAAAACTTCAAAAAGTCTTTAACGAGGAAAAAATAAAGCCTACATTAGAGGTCATGCCGACCCAACATATAAGAGCCCAAGCGCCAGCCTATATTAGAGGTCGTACCGACCCAATGCATAAGAGCCCAAGCGCTAGCCTACATAAGAGGTCGTACCGAGCCAACACGTACGTGCCTATGCGCCAGCCTACATTAGAGGTTGTACCGACCCAACGCGTAAGAGCCCAAGCGCCAACCTATATTAAAGGTCGTACCGACCTAACACATAAGAGCCTAAGCGCCAACATATATTAAAGGTCGTACCGACCCAACGCGTAAGAGCCTAAGTGCCAGCCTATATTAGAGGTCGTACCGACCCTACGCGTAAGAGCATACGGGCCAGCCCAACAAACCTCAGGGCCGATTTGTAAACCTAAGAATTTTTTCTCGAAGTCCAGTTCACCTGGCTAATCATCGACAAACGTCAAAATCCAAGACAAAGAAAGACATACTCAAACATAGAGAAATTCATGAAAGGAGAAAACTAGAAGGCTTCTTTTCATATGTATATGTGAAAAAATACAAAACTTCATTAATAAATGTCCTTTAAGAGCATCATACACAGAATCAGAAAGAAAAAGCCTAGTCTACTTTCCTCTCGGGGACTGCGGCCCCTTCCTCATCATCTTCGGCATCAGATACGAGGAACTTGGCATCATATTCATCCGCCTTGGCCTACTCTATCTCTTCCGAGAGATCGAAGCCCCTAGCGTGGATCTCCTCGAGGGTTTCCCTCTTGGATTTGCACCGGGCATACCCATTGCTTCTACTCTCCCGATCGGAAGCCCCTCTCAACTCAGCTCGAGCGTCAGCAGCGTCTTTTAAATAGACATCCACTTTCTTATCAGTCTTAGCTCGATTCTCTTTGGCTTCAGCCCGAGCATCTACGACCTCGGCCTTCATTTTCAAAAGGTCAGACTCGATCCTTGCAATCCTGCTCGTCTGGACCGAGCATTTTCACGAGCATTCCGGAGTTGCACCTCAAGGGCAGAAGCCTTGGCCAAAGCATTCTTCTTAGACGCAACTTGGGCATCTGCCTGAGCCTTTAGCTCATTACACTCATACTTGGCCTGACCAACTTAGCCCTAAAGGCATTCCAGGTCCTCCGTTTTTCTCTGCAATCGAAGTTTCAAATTATTAATCTCTGAGGAGTAGAAGAAAAAACATGCATCACCTCGAAACAAAGGTTAGATGTTTCTTGAGGTGGCCTTTATAGTTCAGGATTTGATTCATCTCGAACCAAAGATGTCTCAACTCCATTGCCCTTTTATCACAAAGAAGCCTGATGGATTTCTCCCCGTTCAAAGCTTTCCGCAACCTGGCTTCACTGCGGAGCAACTCGGACTTAAGCTTATGAAAGTACTTTGAAAAAGAAGCACAGTGAGAAAATGAAAATGCAAAACTGAAAAACCAAAAAATTCAACCAAGACTCATCGCAGAACAGAGCCGCTGAGCCTCCCCAAAAGTTGAGCGTGCACCTACTCTCCTGGTCTCATTGAGCCCAGCTGAATCGCTCTCGGTAGGGATATGGTCGCCCAATACCCCACTTGATTTAGGCGGCCCCTGGCCTCGAACATCCCTTGAAGTACCTTTGACGGGAGAAGAAGATAGCGGCAGCAAATCTTTATCCCTCAACGTACCTTCGATGGGAAAAGAAGGCGGTGGCAAAGGAGGAACCATTTTTCCGAGGCTAGAAGCCTCGGATGCTGCAGGTTTGGCTGATACATCTTCTTTGAGCCTCTGAGCAGGGCTTGCCTTGCTATGAGTGCCCTCATCCTTAGAGGATTCCTTCCGTTTGTTATAATTCTTCAGCTCCGAGGTCGAGGATCATTCCTCCTCTCCGAGGGGGCACGATCTCACCCTAGAAAATTCTCCAATACCTACGGTAACAAAGTTAATACTTATTTAAAAAGTACAATTCAGAGGAAATAAAATACACAGCACATACCGTGGTGTTTGACCTCCCATCTGCCTTTAGATAGATCTTGCCACTTACGCTTATCGTAGGTCGAGCAAGCTGCCAGTTTTTGAGTCCAATCTGCCAGGCCGGGGACCTCGTTTGGCAGCCACGAGATTGTTGTATAGAAGGGGAGGAAAACATCTTTACGGAGTCTACCTCCACTATGATCGAATTGATAAAAGCACAAGTTTACCACTTACGTGTGAAATTCCATTTCTTAGGAAATGGCAGGAACTCTACAGGGATAATATTGATAGTCCGCACTTGGAAAAATCGACTCATCCCCCCTCGATCCCCATATTCTTCATTAATAAAAATAAAGGGCCGGGTGGATCGATGTCGTAGAGTAATCAAGCCTCGATAATGCTAGGGTCAGTACAACCTGATAAGATGGCCGAAGGTGAACTCGAGCCCGACGTTTCCGCAAAGAACCTCATCATCAATACTATCCTCCAGAACGACGGGTGAACTTGTGATAGGTTATCCCGGTAACTTCGACAGAAGTCAAGCAAGACTCTATCGAGAGGGACCAACGTAAAAGGGTACGTGTATACATTCAAAAAACCCTCTACATGAGCCATGATGTTCGCTTCCGGGGAAAGTATCTGCAGTACTACCCTTTCTCCCTATCCGCAGTCTCTCCTTACTGCCTCGAGGTGTTCCTCTCCTATTGATGAAATGGACTTCGATGCATGCTCCCAATGGCCTTGAACATTGGAAGGTCCCTCTAATAAAAAGTCCCTCCTCGAAACGAAACATCTCGAGGTTGGCTCAACTGATGCCGGCGGTGTACCACAGATCGAGCGGGAAGCAGAGGTGAAACTCTCCTCTTCTTGATAAATGGGCTTGGGCGTAGCAGCCATAACTATGGTGAAACAAGAAAGGGGAAATAAGATCTTAGGCGAAAGCTTCAAATTAAAATGGTGAAAGAGCTGACGCAAGGAAGGAGAGCTCTATGAAAAGGATAGTTGCTCAAAGCAACGAAATCCTCAAATAAGAGGAAAGAAAACTCATATATAGAGCAAACAGTGACTGTCTGCCTACTCTAAAGACCAATTAATTCTGACTAGTCCATTATCACTTTCGGAGAAGTGTTCCGGTGGGGAGACCTCGGTCACTTTGTGGCCATGTCATACGAATGACGTTGTCGTACAACGTTCGAGGGGTCACAGATTCCCATATCAACCAAGCCTCGAGATGGTGCCCGATCTCGAGGATCTCTACTATTACAAATGCGGGTCATTCACCTGATTCTTTGGCCCTCGGGCTACCTAAGTCCGTATCAGTTCTCATCTGAGGATTATTAATAAATCCTCAAGGCTATCTTTATTTCGAGTTGAAACACTCGCTTGATTACTAATCCTAAGGGCCACCCGAGTTCGAGGGTATCCTCGCTTAGTAACTATTTACAAAAGCCTAAGGGCTATCTTTATTTTCGGATGATCAAGCGAACTTTTGCTCAGGGACTATCAACGGTGTCTAAAAGGGCTATGCTTTATTTTGAAGAAATACGAGGCCCCGCTCTCATTTAATTCAAACTCGGAAGTCCATACGACCTATGTTTGTATCAAATCAATCCAGACTTAGTTCGAGGAATGGCAAAGTGTTTTAGGGAATATAGTATTAAACCAATCGAGAACCAAAGGAATTCCTATGTCCGAGTCTAGTATTCGGATCGATCGATAAAGTCACACGGTTGGATTGTTCGCAAACACTTGCAAAAGGGAATCCAGCACAAGACAAAAGCAAATTGAAGAAACTATTGTGTTAATAAGCGACGATTACAAAAGCCCACGAGGGTTCCTTACACATAAACAAATAAGCAAAAAACAACATCTAAGAGGCTCGAGGAAGTTGATGTCTAAGTCGTTTCATATCATTTTTTTCTAAGAATCATGGGGACTACCTGTATACGACTAAAATCAGAGAGCCCGATTTTACGACAATTATTGCATTTCATAGCCCGTCCTCAAAAGGCCCGAGGCACAGCTCGAGGTTCAACCCCGAGGGTTCCCTATGCTCAACCTCGGGACAGTACAAATCGGCGACTATCATGGATAAGCGGGGGATTCCCAAGGCGCGTTATTAGGATAGACCAGGTCTATAAGAACGGCACAAGTCCGAACCATGACATTAAATAGCTGTACCAGCTATAAATCTTTGTAATAAATGCATATGTACCGTATTGGGGTTACCCCTCCTATATAAAAGGGACTTTGTCATTATATATATATGATATTCAATATTGTGATGACTCAAAAGGTCATCACTTTTTTTAGAAATGAATTATACATTTCGAGGCCTTAAAAACATCTTTCAGCATCACCTCGATTTGCATGCGCAGTTCGGACGCGTAGCCATAAAGCCAATATATGAAAATCTATGAAAAATGATGAATTTTGACTTTAAAATGGATTGATTTGACTTCGATCAACATTTTGGGTAAACGGACCAAGATCCATGATTTGACAGTCCCCAAGGGTTCGTAGGAAAATATAGGACTTGGGCGTATGCCCGGAATCGAATTCCGAGGTCCCACGCCCGAAAAATGAATATTTTGAAGAAATTGTTTTGTTGAATTAATTATGAGTTTTTGAAATTGGAATGTGTTTGAAACCATTGGTATCGGGCCCGTTATTTGGTTCCGGAGCTCGATACAGGTCTTATATATGATTTGAGTGGACCTGGTGAAAATTGGTAAGAAACGGATTTGAAATGACGTGAATCGGACCTTATTTGAGAAATTTGGCAAGTTTGAAGTTCTCAAGAAATTTCCTGATTTTGATGCAAAATTCATAGTTGTTGATGTTATTTTAGTGATTTGAATGCGCGAGCGAGTCCGTATGATGTTTTTAGGTTGGAGTGCATGTTTGTTTTGGAGCCTCGAGGGCTCAGGTGAGTTTTGGATAGGTCACAGAGTGAAATTTTAACTTAGGGTATTGTTGGTATGCTACAGGCCTGCAGGTTTTGTATTGCGAAGCCTGTCTCGCAAATGCAAGAAATGTGTCGCAAATGCGAGATGTGGCCTGGGCTGCCTTCTTCGCAAAGCGAAGTGACTGTCGCAAATGCGACAACTGCCTAGAATCCCCCTTGGTCGAAAATGCAAGACTTCAGTTGCAAATGCGAGACTTCGCAAATGCGAATTTAGCTGAAGTCTGGGTTCGCAATTGCGAACCCTAGCCGCAATTCCCATAATTGCAACCTGGAATTTTATAACTTAGCCGAAAATCTTTCATTTTTCACACTCTTTCAAAACCAAAACACACTTGGGCGATTTTTCAAAGACAACTCTTCTTCCAAATCGATTCTAAGTCAATTTTAACTCGTTTTCTTCAATCATTAACATCTTTTCACATGATTTCAACTCAAAAATCAATGATTTTCATGGGGGAAAGTGGGTGTTTTGGGTAGAACCTAGGTTTTTCAAAAATTGGAGATTTGGACCTTGATTTGAGGTCTGATTTCAAAACAAATTATATATTTGGGTTCGTGGGGGAATGGGTAATCAGGTTTTGATTCGAACCTCGAGTTTTGACCATGTGGGCTCGGGGGCGATTTTTGGCTTTTTGGGTAAAACTTTGGAAAACTCATTTTCATGCATTGGAGTTGATTCATTTAGCGTTTATTGATGTAATTAAGTAACTTGTGGCTAGATACGAGCGAGTTGGTGGTGGAATCAAGGGATAAAGCGATAGTTAAGACGTGAATTGTGTTCGTGGCATCGAGATAATGTTTGGCCTAACCTTAGCTTGAGGGATTAGAAGTCGTGTCTTATTTGCTACATGTTAATTGTGGAGTAAGGCATATAGTCATGGTGACGAGTATCTATACGTCGGTGTTAAGCATGCCCGTGAGTCTTGTATTGTAGTTACTATGACTCTCTTGTGGTTTATTACACTTCATATGTTATTATCATTATTGTTCCCTAGCCAGGATGTTATTATCATTAATGTTCCCTTACCGAGATGCTATTATCATTATTGTTATCTTGCCAGGATGTTGTCTTGATATTATTGTTCTCTTGCCGGGATGTTGTTGGAATATAATTGTTCCCTTGCCGGGATTCTTTTATGATTGTTGTTGATTTTTAAATGGGATCAGGTGGCACACCGCCACGGAAATATATGAAATGGGAGTGGGTTGCACACTTACAACCAGATATATGAAATGGAAGTGGGTTGCACACCTGCAACGAGATATGTGAAATGGGAGCGGGTTGCACACCTGCAACGAGATATGTGAAATGGGAGCAAGTTGCACGCCAGCGACGAGATATGTGAAATGGGAGCGGGTTGCACGCCTGCAACGAGATATGTGAAATGGGAGCGGGTTGCACGCCTGCAATGAGATATGTGAAATCGGAGCAGGTTGCACGCCTGCAACGAGATATGTGAAATGGGAGCGGGTTGCACGCCTACAACAAGATATGTGAAATGGGAGCATGTTGCACGCCTGCAACGAGGTATATGAAATGGGATCGGGTTGCACGCCTGCAACGAGATACATGAAATGGGATCGGGTTGCATGCCTGCAACGAGATGTGAAATGAAAGTGAACTCTGCATTTGGTTTCCCTATCCATGTTAGTCATTGGTTTTCCGTTTCTTATATTCCTCTTGATATTATGTTGTTATCTGTTACTCCCCGCAACATGTTTCCCCTGCCCAATTTTAATTGTTATTATCTGCTTCTATTTCCGTTGTATACGATTTAACTGCACAGGTTTATTTCGTAGTCTGGTCCTAGCCTCGTCACTACTTCGGCGAGGTTAGGCTGGGCACTTACCAGCACATGGGGTCGGTTGTGTTGTTACTACACTCTGCACTCTTTTGTGCAGATCCTAGTGTTGTAGACTTCGGACCGCATTAAGGTTGCTGCCTTCAGTCCAACAGGAGACCCGAGGTAGTCCTACAGCCGTTCGCGGGCCTTGGCGTCACCTCCTATCTTTCTTTTATACTGTTTCCTTTACTTATTTCAGAAATAGTGTATCTTTTATTTTTCAGACTTTGTATGTAGTATTTTTAGACAGTCTGTGAAACTGTGACACCAAATTATGGGTAGAGTTATATTTAGACTTCCATAGTTTGTATTAAGATTAATTATCACATTTTGTCTTCCGCTTAATTAATTTTGCTATTTGCATGATATCTACTCCTCACTGTTAATGGTTTAAAACTAAAAAAGGTTAAGTAATTAGAATAATTTGGCTTGCCTAGCTTTTACCAGTAGGCGCCATCACAACTCTCAAAGGTGGGAAATCCGGGTCGTGATAAGTTGGTATTAGAGCTCTAAGTTACATGGGTCTTACAGTTCACAGACAAGCTTAGTAGAGTCTAAGAGATTGCTACGGAGACGTATGTATTTATCCCTAGAGGCTACAGAGTTAGCAAAAGACTACACATTTATTCCTTCCTGTCGTGCGGTTTGGTCTCTCAATGCTAATTTAATTTCTACTCTGTTCTTTCGCAGATGGAGAGAACATGGGCTTCCTCATCCACTGACCAGCAGCCCGAGCCCCTAGCAACAGCTCTCACGAGGGGTAGAGGGCGAGGCTGAGGCCATGCTAGAGGCCGAGGTAGGGGCAGAGCTCAGATTGATTATGAGGTTCCGGCCCAGATAGTTTCGGTGGGCCCAGCTCAAGTCCTAAAGGGGTTTATTGCTACCCCAGTACTGTAGGATGCTCTGGTCCGTCTAGTTGTCCTTATGGAGAGTGTCACCCGGGTAGGCTTGCTTCCTGTAGCACTAGCCGTCTATCAGGCTGGAGTAGAAGCCCAAACTCTTGCTACTCGCACTCCGGAGCAGGTAGTTCCCTAGTTTCAAACTCCAGCAGTTCAGCCAGTTGGAGCAGTTCAGCCGGGTGTGGTAGCCCAGACCGGTAATGGAGCAGCTATTTCTGCCGATGCTTTGTGGAGATTGGACAGGTTCACCAAGCTCTTCACTACTACTTTCAGCAGTGCTTCTTCTGAGGATTCCTAGGATTATCTAGACAACTGTCATGAGGTTCTCAAGAACATGGGGATAGTGGAGACCAATGGGGTCGATTTTGCTACTTTTCGTTTGTCTTGATCCGCTAAGACTTGGTGGAGAGATTATTGCTTGGCTAGACTAGCCGGCCCTTACAAGGCAACTCAGCTTACGAAAAGCGGTCTTCAAGCTTAAACAAACTCGATGACTCGGAGACTGTCATTAATCACCATGTACTGGAAAACCCGAAACTGAAAGACCCCTAGCGGGCAGACTCGACGTAACCAGATCTATTTTACATTACAACAAAAACTGTGAGACCTCAACATACATGACAAACTGTAAGACCTCAACAGGCATGAAAATCCCGAAGTTTAGGCTATACGTCGCATTTGTAAGAATCCCGAAAGGGCATACCCTCGGTGTAGACGCCTAAACTATCACTCGGGATCAAAAATGGCTCCGTCCAAACACATATGACTACGGTCAAAACGGCTGATACAACCCAATTAACGTGACTCGGGGACGCCTAATGATGTGCCAGAGAATTTCGGCACATTTGATACTAATTGCTTAGATTTTAGCTTGTTTTAAATACAATTTCCTTGTGTACTTATGTTATTTTAGTGTTTTTGTAGTGTGTAAGGCTTAAAGACCTTAAAGCATGAAAAGGAGTCCAAAAAGCCACAAAAAGACAAGAAAAGAGCAAAAAGGCATCGCAATCAACACTATGCTATCGCAAAACCCATATGCGAGCCGCAGATGTTACACTGAGATCGCAAACCAAAACAGTCTTCTGGGAAAAATTCAACGTCAAAAATGCGATCCAGTCTGCGATCGCATAACGTGTTTGCGAGCCGCATAATGGACCGATATTCAAATGATGCTTAAATGACTACCCAATATTTTTCGATAGTTGGATAGTATTTCCTCTTTATAATTTTTCCAAATATAGAAGAGTTGCAATTAAGAACAATCGATGTATGGAAAATAAGACCCACTTATTCCTAAGCGGTTCTATCACCGATAGCATTACACCCGACTATCGCTAAACAAAAATCGCAGGCCACTACTTCGAATATACTTCGGAAAGAACCGATTAAAACAGGCTTCCCTCAACAGGAAAAAACGAGCTTCGACCATGTCAACTCCAAATCACAAGGCGTCGATCTACTTGACCTACGAGCTAAAAACCTTCCAAGGTGATCAAACATCACCGATAATGACTTGAAATCGAGGTTCTCCGGAACCGACGGTGGGTCAAGCAAAATTATTTCAAAAGTCCTTAACGAGCAGAAAACAAGCCTACAAATAGCCTACGGGAAAAACAACGTAAGAGCCATTTGCTCCAGCCAAACGAGCCTCCGGGCCGCACACTAAAAGGTCTCTACGACCAAACAGCGTAAGAGCCATTGTCGCCAGCTTGAAAATTGACAACTTGAAGATTAAAATAAGCTCGGATCGTAACCCGATTCGGACATCGGATCCAAAATAGTTAACTATGCAAGCTTTCGGGCCACATATTAAAAGGTCTCAATGACCAAAACAGCGTAAGAGGCACTATCGCCGGTCTGAAAATTGAAAGTACTTAAGGGTCAATTAAAGCTCGAGTTGCAACGCGACTCGGAGACTGGACCCAAAATAGTTAAACTGCAATATGCCTAAGGGCACGACATAAATGCCAATGTAGCCAGCCGAGTGAGCCTCCGGGCCACGCGCCTATAAGGTCACCTCGACCCGAAGCACAAAAGGCCATCATTGCCACCCATGTAGGCAGGAAAGTACTTGAGTTTCACTTAAAGCTTGAATCACAATGCGACTCGGAGACTGGACCAAAATAGTTGAAACTGCAAATGCCCAAGGGCAAAAAATAAGAATAATCACTATCTACCCGCACGGGCACAAAATATTGAAGGTCGGGCAAGCTCGAGTCAAGGCCTGACTCGAAGACTAAGCCTAAACAGCTGGGCAAAACACGAAGGCCCCAATGCCTGCTCACGTCAAGGATCGTACTTAAAAGCCTCCGGGCCTATGAGGATCCCGCCAAACACCGAAACCAGCCCACCTGGTCAAAAACAATACAGAAAGAAATGCTAAAGAAATAAAGCTTCAAGTTCCCTCTTATCTTACATACGCAAAAGGGCGCACTCTTCATCTACAAACATGCTCTGCAAGTATCAAATACAAAGCGGAAAACGGTAAAATCTACACTCCGCTCCAAAGGACTGCAGCTTGCCAAATTCGCCCTCCATGACGTCAGCGAGAAGTGACCGAGCATCACGCTCGTTTGCCCTTGCTCGAGCCAGTTCATCCGAGAGAACAAAGCCCCTTTCACCGATCTCTTTGAGTACACCTCTTCGGGATTACAATGAACATATTCCTCGATCCTCTTCTCCCAGTCGAGGGCTTGCTTCAGCTCGGCCTGGGCATTAGCAGCGTCCTTCATACGAATCGCCATCTCCTAGTCAGCCTTGGTTCGGCTTAGTGCCGCTTCAGCCCGGGCATCAATTATCTCAGACATGATCTTCGAGAGATCAGATTCAAGTTTCCTTATCATATCCGCTTGAACTTTGGTGTTGTTACGACCCAAGAAGAGTTGGGCTTCGAAGGCAGGGACATTGGCCGAGGCGCCTATCTCCTCTAAAGCTTGAGTTTGCACTTGAGCCCTTAGCTCACCACAAGCAGTTCTGACGCAGTCGATGTCGACCTTGAGGTACTCCAAGGCCTCCGTCCTTTTTTGCAGCTAATATAACAAAAAGGGGTTAACCTTAAGGTCCAAAAGGAGCGAAGCACGTGCTACAAGAGGTTACCTGCTCCATTAATTATCTTTCGTAATTCGAGCTCCGGTATGCCTCATATCACCAATGCAACAACTCAACCTCCTTATCCTTGCTAAGGAGCCTAAGGGACTCGTCCTCATCCAGAATTTTCCGAAGCCTGGCCCTTTGACAAAGTAGCTCAGACATAAACCTATCATAGGCCTGCACAAGGAAAACTCAATAAAGGGAGGAGGACGCGGAATACAGGAAAACTGCGCCTAAACTCACCACGAAGTGAAGCCGACGGACTTCCTCGAAGTTAGAGCACACTCTTGTCGATCCTGACTCTTCGACCTCAGGAGAACCAACCTCGGGCAAAGCATATTCACTCGGAGGAACCTCCGCCCGGGAATCAGATACTCCAGGAACAGCAGGCTCGGACAATGCCCTCTCCTCGAAGACACGGGTCCGTACAACGCCACTAAAAGCTCTATTACATTGCGGGTGCCACTCCCATTTATCACCGTCGTCCCTCGGCTCGGAGGCCGATGCCTCTTTCTCCCCTTCGGAAGAGCCCTGCCTCATCCCGAATGAACCGCCCGATGCCTGCAAACGGCAAAGTCAGTACATACGAAAGGAGGGAAATGTTACCTCAAAAATACGAAGGCCAAGGTAAAGGCAGCATGCACGCATACCTTGGTATTTTGCTCCCCATCTAATACGGAATATAGCTCGCCACCGATGCTCATCGCAGGTCGAATGGGTCACCAGCCTCCGAACCCAACTGGGCAGGTCAAGAACTTCACCTGGCGTCCATGAAGTTGCTGCAAAAAGGGAAAAAAACACAATTACTCAATGTATTTTAGCTATAGGCAAAATCTGAAAAAGCACCAGACGCTTCGCTCACGTGCAAAATTCCATCCCTCGAGAAATGGCAAAAGCTCCACAGGGATAATGTCGGCCGTCCGGACTCGGATAAACCAACTGTCCCACTCTCGATCCCCGTCTTCTTCATCATTGACAACAAAGGGCGTAGATGAGCGGCACGTCAGGGTTAGCATGCCTTGGTGATGAAAGGGCTGGTATAACCTGACGAGGTGGTTAAACATGAATTTGAGCCCAGCCTTCTCCGCAAAGAACCTCATCATCAGCACCACTCACCAAAATGATGTATGTATCTGCGCCAAAGTAACCCGATACTTCAAGCAAAAATCAAGCACGACCCTATCAAGGGGGCCAAATGCGAAAAGATATAGGTACACGCTCAAGAATCCATCAGTGGGGTCCGTAATACTCTCATCCGGGGAAAGCACCTGCAGTATTATCCCCCGCTCCATCCACAGTATCTCCTTACCATCTCCAAATGTTCCTCTCTTATCAAAGACACAGTCTTTAGAGCGAACTCCCGTGGTTCCTGAGCATCGGGAGCAACACAGCCCTCTCCCTGCCGGGCCGACCCCATAATGGTTTCCATGACTATGGTAAAACTAACAGATCAGAGCAAGGACATGCGCCAACGCTTTTCTGCGCCTAAAGAAATGAAGAACCCTATGCCAAAGCGAAAGGGCAGCTATCTAAAATAGTGAGGTCTTTCGAAGAAGCTGAAGCCGCCCCACATATATGCGAGAAGAAACGACGACTCACCTACCCGGAGTGAGCCCTGGGAAGCCAACAACCCCGATACAGATCGATGGGGTGATACTCTATCCCGAAAGCATTCTTCGACGAGAAGCCAGGACTCAAGGAGTCGGCCATATTATCTCTAATTTCGAGGCAGCATTCTACCTTGAGGATCCCCGCCAAAAAGAAGTCGGACTTCGGGAAGCTATCAACGCCATCACTCAACTCAAGGCAGCACCTGGTCTCATGGTTCCCTTTTCTAAAAAGAGGAATAAGCATGGGAAGCTCTGATCACAAAAGCTCCACAAAGGCCCGAGGTAGCGCTTGAGTACAGGAAACTCCTCAACAGAAGTCTATCCTATATGCTTTAAAAAGCTATATGCATCAAGATCAAAGGGGACCCTTAGGTACCCAAAGCTGACCTTCATTCAGGATGACATTCTCGAAAGCTCCAAAACTCAGCGTATTATCTCCATAAAACTCGGAGGGCCCGACAGCCTGGGCCTATAGGGTCAATTCAGGCTCAGTTCGAGGTACAACAATGGGCTCGGAAAAGAGCCATGTCGATACGATGATGGGCTCGGAAAGGAGCCATGTCGATCAGTAGAGGATCGGAAAGAACACTCGCACCCAAGTTAGATATCAGCGGTCAACAATAAAGCAAGACATTCAAAAGGCCTCGAAGGGCACGAGAGCATTCAACTACAAAGCAAGAATCGAAAGCAGAAGTCAATGGAGAATATTCATATTCATAAAAATCGATGTACAATAGCCCTCGAGAGGTCCTTACATACAATTACAAAAGCCTACAGAGGTCCACACCTAAAGCAGAGGAACGGAAGGTTGTACATATGATGAAACCCTAGGGCCCGGTCCACCCTCGAAAACCCATCTCTGGTATCAGCGCCCTCCAGTGTTGCCCCCTCGAACATGCATCCTCGAGGGAGATTCCTTCGACTGCCACCTCCTCTAGGTTCCCAGCTCAATCCCCAAGGGATTCCCACCGGTGAAGAAGAAGAAGAAGAGGAAAAGGAGGGGACGCAGAGGAGGCAGAGAAAAGAGGCATGGCCTACCGAAGCCACAGGTTGAAGATTCGGCGGACCCCAGCCTCAACGGCTGGTAGTGCCACTTTATCCCTTGGGAAAAAACCCAAGGGATGAAGTGTCACACCGGGCCCTGGTAGGAGAGTGAGCAGCATTGCATAGTTCGAACAACTATCTACATAAGGGGGAAACCGACTCCCCTTCTGCCATCATCTCGGGCCAACAGCAGCAGAAAAAACAAGCATGACAACGACCATCGCAGCAACAGGTCAGTGTGATTATGCTCGACAAAGGGAAGCCCCGATAAAAGGCCACAACACGATCTAAGAGAGCTCCGCCAAACGGCCTTGAGGCCATGAGCCCCAAGCATGATGTTCAAGGATAGAAGAAGATGATAAGAAGGAATGGGCAAGCGATCCAACGAAGGCACTGAGATAGGAAAAACAACACCAAAACACAGCCATTTATAGGAGGTTACGACACGGTCGTCGAGGCTCTGGAAGATTGACCGATGGGCGCAGTTAATGCATTCTTGAAAAACTAAACCGATGGCGGTACCTTTACCTTGGAGAGCGGGAATTGGGAGTGCATTGAATGAAGTCGAGATACACAAGCCCGTGAATTCCCCGGCTGCCACAAAGCTCACGCCAGAAGTCGCATCATCGGTATGACATCGACGTAAGTAGCTCGAGGAGTCAAGTGTCAGAATCATTTCCCAACACTTCGTTCTGGGAAACACGGAGACTATCTATATGCGGCAAAATCAAAGGACTTGATTTCTCACTTTCAAGTCATTTCGGAAGAGCGCCTCGAGACCCCGAGGATGGGAAGCCACGACCGAGTTCCCGACCTCGGGGCTCATCGAGACCCGACTCATAGAAGACGAAGATCAAAGCCAGGACAGAGGGGGAAGCTCCCAAGGCACACGACTATGCCTGACAGGGCCGACCTATCCAGAGCCTATGCTGAGGCGTTGCGTCAAGCCATCCCATCTCCATACTCTGTAATTGATGCCCATGTACTTGTAGCCGAGTTCCCCTCCTATATAAAGGGGACTCACACTACCTTGTAAGGACTTGATTTCTCTCCATTTCTTCACAAGTGCAATAATATTTCTCTCTCTCTTTTTTCTTTCTAACTTGCTCATTCTCACTGGCCTGAGGTCACCTTAACATCTATCGCTCTCTTACTTGTTCTTCATTATATTACTTAGTGTTGGCCATAAAGAGCCTTGTTCAATTATTTATTTAACTGTTATATCATTCCCGACTATCCCCGATAGCTCGAGCTCGACCCTGACATTGACCCCGAGGTCCCCCATCGACCAGACCTATATCCGGGCAGCAGGCCCCTCAGTTTGATTACTATCTCGTTTTAGCTTGCATTTCATCATTAAAACTTCATATTATTTGCACCAACTGCTCTAACAACTAGCCAGAGAATAGATTACGTATTTTTAAAATCCCATTTACAAATTTAATTATTGTTACCATTTTCACGGTAAACTCTAATCTTATATATACTATCATTCTAGTCACATATTTGGTTCACATGTCAACCAAACAAAAAAACTTAGAGCCACCAAATACCAGTTTGTGTGGAATCAAATAAGTCTTAGCATAAAGTCAAATTCATATAAGTATTTGATCTTTCTGAAAAGTCAAATCTTTGTTGAAAATTTGAAAACATCATGGATAATTAAGATAATGGTCAATCTCAGTTGAGTGGTGGTAAGTTTATTTTGTTATCTTCACTATTGTAATCTATTTATCAAGTCTTGCTTGTTTTAAAAAATCATGAGTTTACAACACCTAAACATCAATTCAAGTATCATCAAAATACATGTGAACACCACACAAGTTTTATCACAAAATGTTCTTAATTTCTCTACTGATCAGTTTAAGTATATATATAACTGTATAAAAGTTAATGAAGGTTGGAGCTATTCCTTTATTACTCTTTCGGATAATACCAGGTGCATTTATGAAAATATCATCTAAAAGTTTAAATAGGTAGATGAGAGAGAATACACTTTTATTTTTTTAATGATATTATGCTTTCATACGCTCCTTCACATGTGAACCTGTTTCTTTTTCATGAGTCTAACATGAATGATAGTGAAATTTGAACCTATTTTTTCTCTTCTCTGATACCACATTAAAGTATACATAATAATCACATGTAATATCTTAATTGGAGAGAGAATACTTTTATATTTTTCAATTAACTAATACTGTTATTGTGAGAAAAATAAAGTAAAGTTGATTTTTTGAAAAAAATATAGATTTCTCTAGAATGTTCTAGCGTAGAATCCTTGATATTTATCTAGTAAATATATCTTGATGTTCTAAAGTGTCGTGAGAAGATAATGTTATCTATTAGACACATCTGGATATTCTATAGTATTGAGGGAAGAAAAGGTTAACTAGACTTTTCTTGTACATGTTCTAGAATATTATCCAAAACAATCCTTAGAGAAGTATAAACAGGGGTGACCTTAGGCATTTGTAATCAAGCCAAAATAAAGAAACCCTTACATGACTCCCTGCTTATTTACTACTTTCCTCTAATTATTTTACTTGCACACCTTGATTATCACATGTTTTAATTGTCCTGTTGTTTTTATACTATTTTGTGCATTATATGATGTAGTTTTATTTACATGAGTTGTTGAGTTTGTTAGATACCGATAAAATTGTAAAGTTGAAACTTCAAATTGTTAGAGATTCTTTGATTATTATGTGGTCCTTTATTGCCTTGTACTATTATTCTCTTGATGTAGAAATTCTTGTGAATTGGGTTATTGAATTGATATGTTAATTGAAATTTATTTGGGGAGCGGATTGCACGCTACAATGGAAATTGAAAGATAATGAATTGAAATAGCGAAATAAGTTCGGATTATGATATTGATAAACGGTGATATGGTGGATCGTGTTGCACGCCGCAACAGATATGCGGTACTTGACATTGACAAATGATGATATAGTGTGATCGTGTTGCGCGCCGCAACAGATTGTATATGTTGTACTTGTTGTTATTGTTGAGTTGGCCTCAGCTTTTTTATATGATATTATGGGACCTGTTATTCTGGGATCTCTAATTAGTGATGTTTGAGTTCATTTTCACGAGTTAATTTCTTTACTTCCATTTCTTGTTTCTTTTCGAGTTATTATTATTATTACTGCATACAGGTTATTGTAAGTGGACCGCTTTAGCCTCGTCACTACTTCGTCGAGTTTAGGCTCGGCACTTACAGAGTACATAGGGTCGGTTGTACTCATACCATACTCTACACTTCTTGTGCAGATACCAGAGTTGGTCCCCGCAGCGTTTAGTGAGATTGCCCAAATCTAGCTACTGGCGGAGATTTGACGTATAGCTGCACAACGTTCACAACCCTCAAGTCCATTTCTATGTTACCATTAATGTTTATTTGATTCAAATAGTTCTGTTTTATCCAAACTATTATCTGTAGTATTCTAGACGCTCATGTATTCTTTACTCCATTTTCTGGGTTTGTATTTGGATTACATCGTTTAGTGCTTATCACCTTATTTCTGACTATTCAATTTTTATTATTATCATTTAATTGGAATTGTTAAAAACAAGATAATATATATAGCTAACATTGGCTTGCTAGCAAGTAAAATGTTAGGCGCCATCACGATCCCGAGGTTGGGATTCTGGGTAGTGACAGGGGACCTAGCCTTGGACCTTAACAACATGAAACTTAGCAAGAAGATGATTCAAGTGGTTCGGGAAGGCCAAAAAGAACTATTATCATGCCAGCTCGCTTCAGAGATAAAATTTTTGTCAATATGTATTCCTGTCTCTTTGCATGACCAATTGACGATGAAGAACCTTCCACCTTCAAACAAGCTAAAGGAATCAAAGAGTGGGAGCTTTCTATGGATAATGAAATGGAGGTTCTGATGAAAGATCAAACCTGAAGCCTTGTACCAAAGCCGAAGAATGTACAGCCCATTTCTTGTAAATGAGTTTACAAAATCAAAAGAAGAGAAAATGGCAACATAGATAGATATAAAGCAAGCTGGTTGCTCGAGAATTTTCTCAAAAGTACGGAGAAGATTACGAAGAAACCTTCAGTCTGGTGACTAAGATGATCTCTGTCCGAATTGCACTAGCCTTGGCAGCCTCGCATAATTGGAAGTTATGGCAACATGACGTGAATAATATTTTCTTATATGGAGTGCTTAATAAAGATATTTATATGGACCAACCACCTGTGTATGTATCTAACTTACATCCTGATTATGTTTGCAAACTTAAAAAGGCCTTTGATGGCCTCAAGTAAGCTCCACGAGAATGGTACGGTAAATTTCTCAGTATCTACATTGTTGTGGCTATGATGCATCACATTCAGATCCTATCTTATTTGTTAAAAAGCAAGGAGTCTTGCATATGGTTTTTGTTTTGTACGTGGATGATATGTTATTAACAAGAAATAATGAAGATGAAGTTGCTAGGGTTCAAAGCGAGCTTTTCATAAGATTTGACATCAAGAAGTTGGGAGAGCTGCATTATTTTCTTGGCTTAGAGGTGACAAATATGAATAAAGGGATCTTTGTCACTCAAGAAAGATATGCCAAGAAACTTGTTGATGGGTTTGGATTGATGCAAAATTAAAACATGTTCTACTCCTCTTGAGATAAGTACAAGGTTAAGGCGGGACGAAGACTCACTTCTTGCAGATCCCAAGCATTTTTGAGCTCTTGTTGGAAGTCTCTTGTATTTGACTATTACAAGGCTAGAAATTGCCTTCTCGTAGGGATATGTTAGCGGATTTATGCAAGGCCAAGAGAGACTCGCTTAGAAGATACATAGAGGATTCTAATTTATATCAACTCAATATCAGACATGGGCTTGTTCTTCTAGAATAAGAATGATACAGTGTTAGCTGGTTACTCAGATGCTGATTTTGGTGGTGATTTGGATGACCGAAGATCGCTATATTTTTCTCTATGGTAGAACAAGTGTTTCTTTGTGTAAGAAGAAGCAAGACTCAGTTTCCTTGTCAACCACGGAGGTGGAGTATAAAGCAGTTGCTCTTACTGCTTAAGAATATGTATGGCTACAAAGACTTACTGAAAACTTGCATCTACCTATATCAAATCCAACTGTGATCTTTGGAGATAATCAAAGTGCCATGAAGCTTGTAAAGAATCTGGTATTCCATGCAAGAACTAAACACATTGAGGTGGAACATCACTTTATTCAAGAAAAGGTTCTTGATGGAACTATTAATACTTTAGAAGTGCGAAGTCAGGAAAATATTATTTATATCTTCACCAAGTCATTTGCTAAAGCTTCATTCAAGTTCTTCTGTGACAAGCTTGGTGTAGTTTCCAAAAAATCAATTTAAGGAGGAGTGTGAAAAAAATAAATTAAAGTTGATTTTTTTTAAAACATAGATTTCTCTAGAATATCCTAGTGTAGTATCCTTGATATTTATCTAGTAGATATATCTAGATATTCTAGAATGTTGTGGGAAGATAAGGTTAACTAGTAGACACATCTAGATATTCTAGAGTATTGTAAGAAGATAAGGTTAACTAGACTTTTATTGTACATGTTCTAGAATATTATCTAGAACAATCCTTAGAGAAGTATAAATAGGGGTGGCCTTAGGCATTTGTAACCAAGCCAAAAACAAGAAAGCCTTCTTTCCTAAACAAAGTTCTCCTCTCTAAAATTTTCCTTCTCTTTCAATTGCTTCCTCTTCTTTTGTCGAATCTTCCTATTTTACTTAATAATCTTGGGCTAGTAGAAGGTCTCGAAATAATATTTTTCTTCTGATATTTTTTACATGGTATCAGAGATATAGGCTGGCTTCTGGATTTCAAGGTCGGGTTAGCGGTCGATTTAACTGGTCTCTCTAAATGGATTTGCGTGGTCGTGCAAATGGACTAGGGAATGAATTATTGAACCAGTCCAACTACAAAGAATGTAAGATATGTATGGAGTCCTACCTTGCTAGTGAGGATTTGTGAGAAGTTTTCAAATGGGAGTAACACAAATCCTCCTACCGACGGACCGAAAAATAGCAACGCATGCAAGAAGTAGAAGCAGATTAATGCCAAGGCAGAGTTTATCATAAAGAGGTCTATCTCTCCCAACTTGTTCAATCATATTATAAGGCGTAATTCAGCTCATGAAATATGGAGGACCTTCGATCGGTTGTTCAACAAGAAAGATGAAGATCGGCTACAGATTTTGGAGAATGAATTGGCTAATATTACTCAAGGTAATCTTTCTATCGTCGAATATATTTTTAAGGTTAAAAATTTATGTTCCGAAACTTCTTTATTGAATCAGGATGAGGCTATCTATGAAGCACGAATAATAAGAATTATTATTTGTGGTTTAACGTCAGAATATATTCCCTTTGTTACATCAACTCAAGGATGGGGAGAGTGCTTCGCAGTGGAGACTCGATCTATAATTGCCATGGCTTCCATAAATTTTGAAAGAGAATGGATCGTGGATTCAGGATGTGGGCACCATCTCGCTAGAGATCAATCTAAATTCTCCACCTTTTGCGAATACAATGGACATGATGTCATTGTTACATTAGATTATACAATGGACATGATGTCATTGTTACATACGATAATACCATCCATAATGTGGAAAAGGATGGCACTATTATGATCAACGAGAAGTAAAAAGACGTTATCACCCTCAACAGTGTCTTTCATGGTCTAGGCATGAATAAAAATCTATTTTCAGTTGCAAATGCTATAGATGCTGGAAACTGTTTGATATTTGGCCCACGTGATGTGAAGTTTTTCCGAAATATCAAGGTTCTCAAGGCAAATATCATTCACTCAGGTAAGAGAGTTAATGATTTATATGCCTTATTTGCCTCTAATTCATAATATATTGAGAAAATGAGTAGCAATAATTATACACATCTTTGGCATGCTAAACTTCGACATCTTAGCATGGATAAATTAAAAGCCATGGTAAAATTGAATCTAGTAAAAGGATCGTCTAACTTATGAAATTTTGGTGGATGAGAGGTTGTAAAGGATGTCAATATGGAAAGGAACATTTTCTATTTGACAGATCCTCGTCAAGTTGTAATTCCCTACTAGAACTTATTCACAGTGACTTGATGGGTACAACAAGAACTCCTTCATTATCAGGCTATTCTTATATGCTAACTTTCGTTGATAAATTTACTAGATTCACTTGGGTTTATTTTGTAAAGCACAAATCAGAATATTTCAATAAGTTTGTGGAGTTCACAGAAACAATTAAAGGCGAACTCGATTCCATAATAAAGTGGTTGCGAACTGATAATGGTTGTGAGTTCACTTCAGATGATTTTCTATTCTTTTGTTGTCACCATGGCATTAAAAGAGAACTCACATGCGCTGATACACCACAACAAAATGGAGTGGTGGAAAGGAAGATCCGACACTTAACTGAGACATGTAAGAGTTGGCTTCATGCCAAGAATTTACCTAGAGCCTTGTGGGATGAAGGTATGAAATGTGCAGCGTATGTGATTAAAATGATGTCGCTTTCTCCAAAGAATATGAAGTCTCTTTATGAATTAATGTTTGGAGAAATGTCTAGTGTTAAACAAGTCAGAGTTTTTGGCTCTATTTGTTGTGTTCACATCCCATATTCTTAACGAATAAAAGGAAATGCTTCTTTGTCGGATATGATAAAAGAAAAAAGTGATGGAAGTGCATAGATCCTAAAACTCATCTCTTTGTTGTCTCAAGGGATGTTTATTTGACGAAGTGTCTTTGTATTATGGAGGTGCATTGGATGGAGCAAGTTCAAAAGCCTTGAATAATGGAGATTAAAACTTTCCCATTGCAAGTGCTTCTCTAGATAATACAACTGCCGAGGAGTTAAGAGAAATGGGGATGTGATAACCTGATAGGTCATTTTGAGTTTTAGCCTTTATTTTACTGTTTTGAGACCTTGATTAGCTCTGTTTAGTATTCCTCGATTTGCATGCGTAGCCCGTATCTTATTCCGAAAAATTTTATGTGAAAAGCTAAAGAAAATATGAATTTTAGCCTTTAAAATGACTTGGGTTGACTACAGTCAACATTTTATGTAAATAGACCTGGATCGATATTTTGAAGATCCTGATGGGTCCATATCTTGATTTGGGACTTGGGCGTATGCCCAGAATCGAATTCGGAAGTCCCTAACTTGTTTTGACGTTATTTGTTGAAAATTAGTAATTTGAAGGTTTAAAGAATACCTATTTTTGACCGTAGGTTGACTTCGTTGCTACCAGGTTTGGATTTCGATTTGGAACTTGGTATAGGTTCATTTTACCATTTACAACTTGTCTTCAAAATTATGTGTAAAATGGAGTTGATTTGGTATGATTCAGACGCTCGATTGTGAATTTGAATGTTCTTGAGTTTCTTTGAAAATTTTATGCATTTTGATGTCTAATTCGTAGTTCTAGGTTTTATTTTGGTGTTTTGATCATGCGAGTGAGTTTGTATGATGTTATTTCACTTGTGTGCATGTTTGGTTTGGTAGCCCGAGCAAGTTTGTATGATATTATTTCACTTGTATGATGTTATTTCACTTGTGTGCATTTTGATGTGCGAGTTTGTATTCTTTGGAGAAAGCGACATCATTTTAATCACATATGATGCACATTTCATACCTTCAGCCCACAAGGCTCTAAGTAAATTCTTGGCATGAAGCCAACTCTTACATGTCTCAGTTAAGTGTCGTATCTCCCTTTTCGCCACTCCATTTTGCTATGGCGTATCAGCGCATGTGAGTTCTCTTTTAATGCCATGCTGACAACAAAAGAAAAGAAAATCACCTGAAGTGAACTCAACACCATTATCAGTTCGCAACCACCTTATTATGGAATCAAGTTCACCTTCAACTGTTTCTGTGAACTCCACAAACTTATTGAAAACTTTTGATTTGTTCTTTACAAAATAAACCCAAGTGAATCTAGTAAAGTTATCAATGAAAGTTAGCATATAAGAATATCCTGAGAATGAAGGAGTTTTCGTTGTCCCCATCAAATCACTATGAATAAGTTCTAGTAGGGCATTACAACTTGATGAGGATCTGTCAAATGGAAGAAAATGTGCCTTTCCATATTGACATCCTTCACAAACCTCTCATCCACCAAAATTTCATAAGTTTGACAATCCTTTTACTAGATTCAATTTTAGCATGGCTTTTAATTTATCCATGCTAAGATGTCAAAGTCTAGCATGCCAAAGATGTGTATTATCATTTGCTACTCATCTTCTCAATATATTATGAATTAGAGGCAGATAAGGCATATAAATCATTAACTCTCTTACCTGAGTGAATGATACTTGCCTTGAGCACCTTCACTGTTTACCGTGAAAATGGTAATAACAATTAAATTTGTTGATGGTACTCTAAAAATACGTGATCTATTTTTATGCTAGTTGTTAAAGCAATTTATGCTAGATATGTGAAGATAAAATATGAAATGCGAGCTAAAATAGAGTTATAATCAAACCGAGGGGTTAGCTCTTCGAGCCTCGGACTGAACGATGAGGGGCCTTGAGGTCGATGCCTAGGCTCGGGCTCGAGCTATTGGGGATAATCGGGAAAGGGATAACAGTTAGGATATAATTAATGGGGTCTCTCTATGGCCGATGACAAACAATCAATGAAGAACAAGTATTAAAATAATAAATAAGAGCAATAGTATCGAGAGAATATGTTAGAGAGAAAAGAAAGAGTTCTTGCATATTTCGTGTAGAATAGTTGGAGAAATAGCAGGAGATTTACAGAATGGGAAGGACTCCTTTATATAGGAGGGGAATCTCAACATAGTACAAAATGCATTAATTGTAAAGGTATGTAGATGGGATGGCTAGACGTGACACCAAGCTCTGCCAGTGCTATCTGCTCGCCTTGGGGAATCCCCATCCTCGGCATCGTCGTTGGGTCGAGCGTAAATGGACATCGAGGGACAGAACTCGACCGCAACCTCGCAGCCTCGAGATCTCGAGATGACTTCCCGAAAACACCTTAATGACGAGGAATTGGACCCTTCGATTTCACTGTATACAGATAGTCCCCACATTTCTTAGAAGAAGTGACAAGAAATGATTTTGACATCCCACTCTGCGGGTTTCCCGCAATGACATCATGCTGATGATGCAAGCTTCTATGATTATCTAAATGTTTCGTCGTCTCACTTTTCTAGGACCATTCAACATGTTGCGATTTCTCGTTCTTCAAAGCCATAATGTCGCCGTCGATTCAGCTCCCATAAACGCATTGAATGCACTTGTCATTACGTTTTTCGAGGATGATAATATCGTCGTCAGTTACGTTACCCCTCTTTCTATAAATGGGGGTCTCCTGGGATCAACTTTTTACTTAAGTATCTTTCCATACCTATCCATTCCTTATTTCTCGCTATCTTTATTATTTGTCGTTCACCATGTTTGGGGCCCATGGCCTCAAGATTTTATGGCGATATCGGGCATGCAACGGCCTATCTTCCGGACCTTCTCTGGTCGAGCTAGATTACGCTGTTTTCATGTTGTTGTTGTTGTTATTGTTTTTGTCATCTCTGTCGGCTCAGGACGATGAAGCAGAGGACCGATTTCCTCCGACCCGAGGAAATATTTGGATTATACACTGCTGCTCAAGAGGGGGCTGGGATTATACACCGCTGCTCACCCTCCTCCCCCGGCTTGGCGCATTACACCCCTTTTGGATTCCTTGGGGTATGGCGACACTGTCTACTAACTGTTGCCTCCCATACCGGGGAAACGTCTAAAGAAGTGGCTTTACAGTAATAGCCTGGCGAAATCCATACTAGCCAGAGTTTTCACCCAGACACTTTTTCATTCCTTCCTGCCTTTCCCGCATCATTTTGCTCTTCTCCATCACTTTCCCCTTCGTCGTCTCTCCTTTTGAAGATGCCATTCTGGGGAATCGAGATAAGACTCCCGAGGGGATTGTGCTTGGAAGATATTGTCTTTGAGGATGAGTACTTGAGGAGATGATATCAAAAATGTTGCTATTAAGGACGCACCTTTGAGAATAGGCTAGGTTCTTATGCTTTTATTGTATGTACACTCTTCTGCTTCTTTGTTCCCGTGTAAGGACCCCTCGTGGACTTTTATAATCATATGTAAGGACCCCTTGCGAGATTTTGTAATGGAATATTTCGTGAATACAAAGATTTTTTCCAGATTTGTCTTCGATGCTTGCTACATTCTTTTATGTTTGTGGAGACCCCGAATGCATGACTCTGTCTGTTGTTGCTAATACCGAACCCGAGTGCGAGTATACCTTCCAGCCTTTGGTTGATAACAACGGCTGCGCGCGAAATCCCTTGCGATCCCTTGGATCGAACCTGAATAAGGTCAATAGATTCGGGTCGCCGGGACCTTGACTTCGAGTAAAATGAGAATAATGTTTCAGGCCTTGGAATCATCACTTACTAGTTAAACTCCATGGTAACCTTTGAGAAGAAATTTGCTCAGGGGCCCGTAGGTGGGGGCTGCCTTTGATCTCTTGAGGGCAGTCCCGGAGCAGAGATTCGGTCAAATTCGGACCACCTGGAAACGCGCTCTGGGCTTAGAGTGAATAGTTTTATGGTGCTGTAGATAGATTTTGAAAGAGGGTTTGTATGATCTTGGATGGTACCGGGGCCAAGCCCATACAAGTGGAGTTTAAATGCTTATTTTCTTGGAGCCTGATTCCCTTTTGAAAAATATTCCTCGAAGCCAAGTATCTCCTTTGGCGAAGGCGTCATCAGCTCTCTAGAGCCTAGCCTTGTCTTGATGGAGGTCCTCGAGGTCGGGTACCACCTCGGGACAGGAGAGGGTATTCCCAGTTAGTGTTCCTAACCGTCTTTGAGGCAGGCGAATCGTCGCCCTTTTTTCCACGCATAAATAGGGTTGTTTCTGTCTTTTTGGGGATTACCCCGTTTTAAGCAGATGTCTTTCTCTTTCTGCGCCAGCCCTTCGGCACTCCAGTAGTAACGCGTCTGCACATATCGCCACTTTTTTAGTTCTCTTATTTTGTGACAGCTACGGTGGCTATGTCGGGGTCTGTTTGACAGGGAGGGAAGAGCTCCGCCTCTGGTCTTCGAGCCCATTGATGTCTACTGACTTTACGGTGTCGATCGACTACGCCCTTCATTGTTGTTGTTGAGGAAAATAGAGATCGGGTATGGATGAGTTGCTTCGTCCGGGTGCGGACCACGGACATTATACCCGAGGAGCTCATGCCATTTACTGAGAAATGTATCTATACTCGTAAGTGGTGCATCTCATGCTTTATCAACTCTGTCTATAGCGAAAGCCAGATTCGTAATCGTGTCTTCTTCTCTTCCTTTACAGCGGTTTCATGGGTGTCGGGCGACGTTCATGATCTGCCGAACTGGGTTCGAGAATTGGCGACCCATCAACTTGGGAGGAACTCGAGTGACGAGCTTTGTCCCGGAGCAGGTGGGAAGCGAAATATCATGGTGAGTGTTGTGATATTCCTTGCTATCATCTTCCTTTTCTTTTGATGGCATTTTGGAAGATACTAGATACTCGGGATCGCATACGGTGATTGACCGTTCTTCGACCAGAGCAGTCTCTTTCAGGGCTGAAGGGACTGGATTGGCAGGTGTGCGTTCAGCCTTCGAGGAAGCCCAGCGGCTTCACTTTGCGGTGAGTTTTGACACAGGTTTTTCAAGCTTTGCACCTTTTTTTCCTTACCGAGTTTTTTTTTACAGGCCTCCAACAAGCTCAAGTCCGAGCTACTTCGCTGTGAAGCCAGGCTATGGAAAGCCCTAGATGAGGAGAGACCCCTGAGGCTCCTTTGTGATGAAAAAGAGGTCGAGTTGGTGCATTTTGTAGTGTGAGGCGATCTGGGACTTAAACTGCGAAAACCACCTGAAGGAGCGGGTAGCTTTCTATCCCAGGTGAACGTGCATTCCGCCTTCGGGCTCCTGGGGCTAACATTTAGTTTATTTCAGTTGTAGAAAAAGACGGAGGACCTGGAATGACTTGGAGGTGAAGTTTGTCGGGCAAGGTGTGAGCGTGATAAGTTGAAAGCTCGGACGGAGGCTCAGGCTTTAGGGGGATGAATGCTCTGGCCAAAGTTCCTACTTTTGAGGCTCAACTTTGCCTAGCTCACGACAGTGATTTGGCTCAGACAGAAATGTTTGAAGAGCTCGAGTCCGAGCTTTCAAAAGTCGGGACTGAGGTCATTGATGCCTGGGAAGAAGTTGCAATGAGCCGGACTGAGGCTGACCAGGAGATGACGATATATTCAAAGGATGATGCTGATGCTCAAGCCGAGGTTAAAAGGATCCTCGGTCAAGAAGGGAGGATTGAAGAATATGCTCGTTGCAAGTCTTGAAGAAAAACCCTCAAGGAGACCCTTGATAGGGGTTTCGCCCTCCCGGAGGAGCTGGTGCTAGCAAAGGCATATGAGCGTGATACTCGATTGCTTCACCCGATGCTGAGGAAAGTGAGGATGAAACCGGCAGGCCGTAGCCCCCAGGGGGAGGGCATAGATTTTGTCATCTGTTTGTAACATTTCCAAAGCATGTTTGTAGCTAGAGGTTGCATCTTTTGCATGTGTATGAAAGAAAACCTTGCGGCTTTACTCCTTTCGCATCTTTCTCTGCCCTGATCTTGGCCAGGCGATCTAGTTCTTGCATTGGTAGGAATCCTCAGGGTAGTGACGTGGCCCTGGGGCTCTTTGGGTTGGCGACAATGGCTCTCACACTTTGGGTCAATGCAACTTTTAGTGTAAGCTTGCGTTAGAGCTCGTATGCTTTGGCTCAACTGTTTTGGGTTTATTCTCCGAGTTGGGCTTCGGCTCGAGCTCATTCGACCCTCAAGATTTTGTGTTTGCATGGGCGAGCGACAACGGCTCTTACGCCTTGGGTCGAAGTAACTTTTTATATGCACGGCCCTGAGGCTCATTAAGCTGGCAAAAATGGCTCTTACGCTTTGCCCTTAGGCATGGATAGTTAGCTATTTTGGATCCGGTCTCCGAATCGGGTTACGACTCGAGCTCATTTTGACCCTCAAGCTTTCTATTTTAAGCCGACGATAGTGGCTCTTATGATTTTGGTCGATGCAATCATTTAGTGTGTGTGGCCCTGAGGCTCGTTAGGCTGGCGACAATGGCTCTTACGTTTTGCCCGTAGGCATATGTAGTCTTTGTTTTCCTCTCGTTAAGGAATTTTTGAAATTATTTTGCCTGACTCGTCGTCGGTTTTGGCCTCGGGAAGTTTGGGTCATAGGCTGAGTAGCTCAAAGTCTTATGATTTGCAGCTGATATGGTCGAAGCTCTTTTTCCTATCGAGGGTAGCCTGTTTAACCGGTTCTTTTCGAAGTAGATTTGAAATAATGGCCTATGATTTTGTAGCGATGGTCCGGCATCCCCGAGTCGCGTTAATTCGGCTGGTACAACCATATGACCATAGTCATTTGTGTTTGGCCGGAGCCATTTTTGGTCTCGAGTATAGTTGTTTGGGCGTCTATATCGAGGGTATGCCTTTTTAGGGATCTTACAAATTCGATATATAGCCTAAACTTCAGGATCGAGTTGTACGCCTGTAGTAAGGTCTTACAAAATTTTCATACCATCGAGGTCTTACAGGTTTTTCATGCCTTTTGAGGTCTTATAGTTTTTCATGTTGTTGAGGTCTTACAGGTTTTTCATGCCATTGAGGTCTTACAGTTTTTATGCCTATTGAGGTCTTACAGTTTTTTTATGCCGTTGAGGTCTTACAGATTTTTCATGTCATTGAGGTCTTACAGAATTTTCATGTCGTCGAGGTATTATAGGTTTTTCATGCCAGTTGAGGTCTTACAGTTTTTCATGCCGTTGAGGTCTTATAGATTTTTCATATCGTTGAGGTCTTACAGATATAGTTGTTGCCTTATGTAGGTCTTACGGGATCGAGTCTGCCCGCTCGGGGTCTTATGGCCTCATGTTTTAATGAGACAATGGAGGTGGCATTTTGACGGCAGTCCCCGAATCATCGAGAGTTTCCTGACTCGAGAGCTATTTTTTGTAAACTTCACATTGCCTCGTCGAGGGCTTACAATTTTGGAGATCCCGACCCTGAGGTCGTGCGCTTTTTTTTTGAGATTTTGACGCCAGTCCTCGAGTACTCGAGGTGCTTTTGGCATTGGAGATGTTTAGAGATTTCCACGTTGCCTTACCTGAGGGCTTATGATTTCAGAGTCCCAACACGGAGGTCATTTAAGTGTTGAATTGTCGATGCCATTCCCCGAGTATTTGGGACATTTCCGGCTGAGGAATTGTTTTTGCGAAGGTGCCAAGTCTCTTTTGGAGCGTGAGATGACTTGACAAAAGATGTTCTTCGATTATTTGATACAAGTGTACATGTATTCGCCGTTGGGGGCCCGGCTATTTGGGCACGGTTCGCTTGACCGTTTGGCACGATATATTACTTTCCTATAGGGACCTCGTTCGGTGTTTCTTGGTTTTTTTGAGCTTGTGGCTTCCGGGTCGGGGAGGGGGGATGCTCCCCACCATTCGGGGTTGATTGCAAAAGAAGCCTCAAACATTTGTTGAGTTTCCCTTAGGTAGCATGCACATGTTGCCTCGTTAAAAACCTTGCCGCCCTTTTTCGGGGTAAAAACTCGGTCGAAGGAAAATAGTGTAACGGATGCTTTGAAACCTTAAGGTCTTCGAGCTGGATTAGTGTTCTGACCGCTTCGATTGGGCGCCTGCATAAAGGTTAGTCTGAAATACGAAATGAAAAGGGAGATGGTCATACATTAATGTGAGACATGCCGATGATGTTTTGAGAATCGATATGTTCCAATCACTCGAGGTGAGGATGAGGTATGGTCCTTTATTTCATTTAGTCGGGCTTGATCGAGGGTGCGGCTCGATTACCTTTAGGCTCTTTTACGGGTGGAGGTGCGAGCGTCGGTGCTACGTCGTGCACTGCGAATATTTCCCTCGCAACATGTTGTTCCCCATAGACGGTTTTAATTCTGTCCTTTGTTGGGAACTTCATCATTTGGTGAAGAGTGGATGGTACCGCTCTCATGCAATGTATCCACGGCCGTCCGAATAAGGCGTTATACCTCATGTCTCCTTCAATGACATGTAATTTAGCGCTTTGGGTCGTGCCGACCACGGTGACCGGGAGGATAATTTCTCCTTTCGTTGTTTCACTTGCCATGTTGAATTCGCTGAGGACCTGAGTGGCGGGCATGATTTGGTCAAGCAGTCCGAGCTGCTCTATTACCCTTGACCTGATAATGTTGGCTGAGCTACATGGATCCACGAGTACACGTTTTATTTGAAAAAAATTTACAAGGAAAGAGATTACCAGACGTCATTGTGAGGTTGAGACAATGTCTCGGTGTCATTTTCGCTGAATGTGAGGGCGTACTCAGGAATATATCCTCGGGTCCGCTTTTCTCTAGTGATCGATATTTTTGTCCTTCTCATTACAGGTTCCTGTGGGGCATCGACGCCTCTCATGATCATGTGGATGACATGTTGTGGCTCATTTGCCTCATTCTTCTTGGTCTTCTCTCTTTCCCGGAACTGATTTTTGGCTCGATCGCTAAGGAATTCTCGGAGATGCCCTTTTCTAAGTAGTCAGGCTACCTCTTCTCGGAGTTTATGGCAATCCTCGGTGTTGTGGTTGTGTGTGTTGTGAAACTCGCACACTAAGTTGTGACTCCTTTGTGAGGGATCCGATTGTATAGGCCTGAGCCACTTGGCGTCTCTGATTTTACTGATGGCGAACACGATGTCTGATATATCGACGTTGAAGTTGTATTCTGACAAATGAAGAGCACTCGTTGGCCCTACATTCCTATCAAATCTAGATCTGTTGATGAGTCCTCGAGGATCCTATCCTTGATTCATTCTTCGATCGTTGCGAGGTAGGTTGCGCCTCGGGGCATTCCTCCTATCTTCGATATACGGCTGATATCTTTATTTGTTTGTTTTCGGTTCCTTTGCCAGGAGCCTGCTTGGGTATACTAAGCCCGAGGGGGCTCCTAACTAGTCATCCTCGACCCAGATTGACTGGTACGGGTTGTGGACGTCTGACCAGGTCATAGCTGAGTACTCAATCAAATTCTGTTTCTACTATTTTGAAGCCACCGAGCTTCGTTCGTTCAAACTTTGAGTGAAATCCTGCATTGCCCAGTCATTGGAGACTGGCAGTAGCTCCATCCATTCCATTTGAAAGCGAGACACGAATTCCCGTAGCATCTCGTTCTCCCTTTGCTTAATTTTGAAAATTCCGGAATTCCTTATCGCTACTTTGATGGCACCGTCATGTGCCTTTACAAAGGTGTCTACTAGCATGGCGAATGAATCTATGGAGTTTGGAGCCAAGTTGTGATACCACATCATGGCCCCCTTCGAGAGTGTTTCCCCGAACTTCTTTAGCAATACGGACTCGATGTCATCGTTCTTTAAATCATTGCCCTTTACCACGCAAGTGTAGGTAGTAACGTGTTCATTGGGGTCTGAGGTCCCATTGTACTTTTGGAGTTCCGGCATTCTGAACTTCTTTGGAATGGGTTTCAGGGCAGCTTCTTCGGGGAATGGCCTTTGTATGAACTTCTTTAAATCCACACCCTTAAGAACCGGGGGTGCGCCCGGGATCTGGTCGACCCTGGAGTTGTAGGTCTCGACCTTCTTATCGTTGGTTGCTATCATTTTCTCGCCGATTCGATCCTTTTGGTGAGGTCTTCCAGCATTTTCACGATGGCGGGGTCGGCTATCGATTCGTTGTTGCTCGATCTCTCAGGTATCTATTCGGCTGGGGGAGCAGTCCCTGGTGCTACTGTACTCGGAGTCTTCAGGTGGCTTTACAGCTGAGCGATAGCCAACTGTTCATGAAGGCTAACTTCCCGTTCTTCCCGAGCTAGGGTTTTTTGGGCTTCCTGTTGGTCGCCATGTTGTATGCTCCTGTCGGTGTGTAAGGTTTGGTGGACCTGTTGTGCGTCTTGTGAACCCGGGTCCGCTGGAATCGGTCCAGGCGCATTGTCGGGGTTCTGTGGTGGCGCGCCAATAATTGGAACAACCACACCATTTTCTCTGTGGTTTTTAAGGTTGTCGTTCTCAACTCTGTTCATTGAACCATACATTTTGACCTAAAATCGAAGATCTTGGACAAGAAAAAGTGTGAAAGACAACTAGCGTTGTGTAACGAAAACAACAAGAAAATAATCACTATTATTTTTAACCCTACGGTGGGCACCAAAATGTTTACCGTGATAATGTTAATAACAATTAAGTTTGTTCATGGGACTCTAAAAATACGTGATCTATTTTTATGCTAGTTGTTAAAGCAGTTGATGCTAGATATGTGAAGATAAAAGATGAA
Organism: Nicotiana sylvestris; assembly: GCF_000393655.2. Taxonomy (NCBI): domain Eukaryota; kingdom Viridiplantae; phylum Streptophyta; class Magnoliopsida; order Solanales; family Solanaceae; genus Nicotiana; species Nicotiana sylvestris. Next base: position 146,293,647 of record NC_091064.1, on the reverse strand, counting down.
ATACGAGCTAAAATAGAGTTATAATCAAACTGAGGGTTTAGCTGTTCGAGCCTCGAACTAACCGATGAGGGGCCTTGAGGTCGATGCCTGGGCTCGGGCTTGAGCTATCGGGGATAATCGGGAAGGGGCTAACAGTTAGGATATAATTAAGGGAGGCTCTCTATGGACGGTGACAAACAATGAATGAAGAACAAGTATGAAGATAATAAATAACAGCAATAGTATCGAGATAATATGTTAGAGAGAAAACAAAGAGTTCTTGTATATTTCGTGTAGAATAGTTAGAGGAACAGTAGGGAATTTACAGAATGGCAAGGATCCTCTTTATATAGGAGGGTAATCTCAACATAGTACAAAATGCATTAATTGTAAAGATATGTAGATGGGATGGCTAGACGTGACACCAGGCTCTGCCAGTGCTATCTGCTCAGCTTGGGGACACCCCATCCTCTGCATCATCGTTGGGTCGAGCGTAAATGGACATCGAGGGGGAGAACTCGACGACAACCTCGCATCCTCAATATCTCGAGATGACTTCCCGAAAATACCTTAATGATGAGGAAGTGGACCCTCCGATTTCACCGTATACATTGATATTTCGGAAGAACTTCACATCACGTGGGCCAAATATCAAACAGTTTCCAACATCTATTGCATTTGCAACTAAAATAGATTTTTATTCATGCCTAGAACATGAAAGACACTGTTGAGGGTGATAACATCTTTTTACTTCTCGTTGATCACAATAGTGCTTTCTTTCTCCATATTATGGACTATATTGTCTTATGTAACAATGACATCATGTCTATTGTATAATCTTATATAACAATGACATCATGTCCATTTTGTTCGCAAAAGGTGGAGAATTTAGATTGATCTCTAGTGAGATGGTGGCAACATCCTGAATCCACGATCCATTCTCTTTCAAAATTTATGGAAGCCATGGTAATTATAGATCGAGTCTCCACTGCGAAGCACTTTCCCCGGTCTTTTTATTCTTCTTCTTCACCAGCTTTTTTGGTTTGAGCCATATTACTGTCTTGGTTTGGGATCCCGTGATGGAATTCCATCTCAAAAAGGAGTATTCCGATTCACAAGGCAAGAAGGGGCGCAAAACTAAAGAAGTGCAGTCCGCAGAATTCCATCTGCGACCATAGGACAAGTGAAAGAGCCTAATAGAGTTCTAGCTAATGTGTGGACCGCACATGGATTGTGCGGCCACAGAACAAGGTCTGCACTGACAAATGATTCAAAGTTCAGAGAGTGTGCAAAAGACCAAGACATGAAGCCTTGCTGAAGTGTGGACCGCACAAAAATTGTGCAACCATAGAAGATGTGGTGCGGCCGCAATCCAAAATTGTGCGATTGCAGAATTCAAGAGCCTGGAAGTTGAAGCAATCCGCGAACCGCACATGGAATTGTGCGGTCGCAAAACCTCCAGAGGGGCATTTTTGTTAGCGAATTTTGAGCCACTATAAATATACGAGATTCACATTTTTAGGTCAAGTCTCAAAATTTGAGCTGATGTAGCCATTATATTTTGCCATTTTAGGAAGTTTGTGACTATTTTAGGATTCAAACATCATATTTTTTTCATTTTAATCTTAGATTATGAGTTTAATTAGCCTTTTTTCTTTGTTTTATTCATTTCTCACTATGAGTAGCTAGATTCTTATTAGGGTTGTGACCTAACCCTAATGTGTAAACCTTGGTTTTAATTTAATGATTGTTTATGATTATTTAGCTTAGTTTATGCATCAATTTTAGAATTAATGGTTGCAAATATTGATTCATGCCTTTTTGACTTGGTCTCTACTTGAGAAAGAGGGACCTAGTCTAGGATAACTTGGCTAATAAGGAATTAGGCTAATTGAGGGTTTGATTAGCCTAATTAAAGGGTTCAAACTAGAGATAGTGAGAATCCGACTTGAGCTCATACAACTATTTAGTTTGATACCCTTTTGGGCCTGAGAAAACCAAATTGGGAAAAATCACTCTTGACCAAGAGGTATTGAGTGAGTAACGTAGAGTTGAGAGTTATAATACACCTTAATCAACAAAACAAGTGTTAACATATTTAACCCATTAGGCGAATGCCTAAGTTATGGTCACATCCCTAGGCTTTTTAACTATTTGGAAAAACACCAAAAACAATCATTCGCTTTCTAGTTTCTTCTCTTTGCTTATAATTGTTAGAGTAAAATTAGAATTAGAAATCAAAACAATTTGTTTGGAAGTGCAATTTAAGTATTCCATTTGCTTTCGTCAAGTGTATGCCCCTATCACCTATAGTATCTCCATGTGGAAATCGACCCTGACTCTTGTTGGGTACTATTCTTCCAATGACCGTTTCCACTCACTATTGAGTGCGGATTGGACGTGGTTCAATTTTTGGCACCGTTGTCGGGGAGTTAAAATGGTGTTAGCTATATATTTGGATTTGTTTTTGGAATATATTCTTTTCCTTCTGTGTTACTAAATTGTGTGAGCAATTTTAGGTACAACCATGGCGAACAATGAGCTCGCAAATTTTCCTTTGGGGAATTGGATGGAGATGAGGAACAAGTAGACGAGGTACCTAATGAGCCACAAGCCAATCGGAGAGGATGTGTACCTCATGAAAATATGACTGTTCCACCCCCACCTCCACCACGAGCGGCTCCACACCAGATATTGCCCAACAAAAGTTATGCTTGTACTACAGTTGCTCCTCATATTAGGGCGGGAAACTTTGAAATAACCAATGTGATGCTCACTTTACTTGAGAAACGGGGTTACTTTACCGGTGCTCCAACAAAAAATGCTTATAAGCATTTGAAGGGGTTTGTGGGTACTTGTTGGGGGAGCAAGCAAACTAATGTCTCCGAGGATGCATTGAGGCTAAGGCTTTTTCCCTTCTCTCTATGGGGGAAAGCTTTAGATTTGTTGGAACGATTGTCGAACCATTCAATTCACATTTGGGATGAGTTGGTAAAAAAATTCATTGCTACGTTTTTCTCTCCCAGACAGATGGCTACACTTCGAGATGATAACTTGGCATTCAAGCAAGAGCCGAATCAACCACTATACAATATATAGGAGCGCTATATAACTGTGGGGAAGGAATGTCCCAACAATGATATGACAGAAAACTCGCTTAAACAAACCTTCTATCGTGGGATTAACACAACCAACTAATGTGTAGTGAATCAACTAGCCAGTGGGAGCTTTATGAGTACGCCTTATGCGGAGGCGTGTGAGATTTTGGATGAGATGGCAGAATCGTCGTCGGCTTGGAAATCTCGAGCCAATCTTCCACAAGGTGACCCGAATATAATACACCTTCACAAAGAATTGCAAGACCATGGGAAAGCCATTGCCGAATTGACAACTACCATGACTCAACTAGCAAAGGCCCAACTAAATCAAGTGCAAGCTCCGAAGAATGTCAATGTTATGGAAGGAGTGAACATGATGGAGAAGAAGAGGAGGAACAAGGGTCCACAAGTGCAAAATTGAGTGGAGAACTATGTGCAAGAAGATGGAGGTTTTGAGCAAGATGATTCCTATAATGAACAAGAAGAGGAAGTGCAATATGTGAATAAATTTCCAACTACAAAGAAACAACTTTCAAGGCCAAGCCAGCAGCAATGGCGACCACAAAACAATCAAGTAAATTGGAATTCTAACAATCAAGGAAATTGGAGTGGAGGCAACAATCAAGGGAATTGGCATAACAACAATAGTCAAGGAAATTGGGGACCCAATAATCAAGGTGGGTAAAGCATTAATCAAGGCAACCGGGGTCAGGTTTTCAAAGGCCATAAATGTACCAACAACCAAGCAACCCAAATCCTTATCCTTCCTATGGTTCATGTTCTTCAAACAATGAGATGGGGTGTAGTTCAAATATGTTCAAGCAAATGATGGAAAAGAATGCTGATTCGGATGCCCAACTTGCCTCACATAACACATCAATATGCAACCTATAAATTCAAATGGGGAAAATCTCTCAAGCTCTAAATTCTCGTCCTAAGGGGGCCCTACCAAGTGACAAGGTGATAAACCCAAAGAGTGGTAATAATACGGGGCATGATATGGCGATTATCAAAAGAAGTGGAAGAGGCGGGAATGCACCCACCTCAAATCAAAGGCAACTTGTTGATGATGATCTAGTGATGCAAAAAGAAGAGATAATTAACAATGTGGTGCAACCTAGTGATGAATTTCAGATTGATATTGATGATAGTGTGGAAGAGACTCAATAGGAGGTGAACCCGTCTAGGGAACACATTATTGATATACCAGAGCTAGTAGTGCAAAAGGCTAAGGCACCATTGCCTAAGCCTCCACCTCCATACCCTCAAGTACTTGCCAAGCAAAATGTGTTCATTTGTGGACTTAGTGACCGATGTTATTGTTGATTAAACAAGTGCTACAATCAATGTTGGTGATATTTGGAGGCCGTCTTGCTCAACTTTGATGATGACGAGATGGATGGATTCATGGAATGTGTAAACTCCTTGCAAGGAATGGGGTCGTACAACTATGCACCCCGAAAATTGTCCTTGGATTTGAAAATAGGAAAACTCCTCCTATAGAGCCTTCTATTGAAGAGTCTCCTACCTTGGAGAAGCCATTGCCTCCACATCTTCGGTATGAATTTCTTGGTCCTTGTTCTGCTTTGCCGGCTTATCTTTCCTCTTGTTTGACTAACGTGCAGGTAGATTCCACATTGGCGGTGCTACAAAAGAGGAAGAAGGCTATTGGGTTGACTTAGCAAATATTCGGGGGATAAGCCCTGCCTTTTGCATAAGATCAAGTTGGAGGATGGTGCCAAACCATCTATTGAAAATCAAAGGAGAGTCAATGAGGCTATGCAAGAAGTTGTCAAGAAGGAGATTAAGAAGTGGTTGGATGTCGGGGTTGTCTACCCTATCTCTAATAGTTCACGGGCTTCTCCGATTCAATATGTCCCAAAGAAGTGGGCATGACGGTGGTCACCAATGACAAGAATGGGTTGATTTCCACTAGAACGATGACCGGTTGGTGGGTGTGTATGGACTATCATAAGCTCAACAAAGTCACAAAGAAGGATCATTTTCCACTTCCTTTGTTAGATCAAATGCTCGATAGATTGACCTGTCGTACTTTCTAGTGTTTTCTTGACAGGTACTCGGGCTACAACCAAATTCTCATTACTCCGGAATATCAAGACAAAACAACCTTTACATGTCCCTATGGTATTTGATTTATGCAATGCACTGATGACTTTTCAAAGGTGTATGATGGCTATTTTCACAGAGATGGTGGAGGACTACCTTGTAGGTTTTATGGATTATTTCTCGGTGGTTGGAGATTCTTTTGATGTTTGGGTTGCAAATTTGGACAAAGTGTTGGCTAGATGTGAAGAAACAAATTTGATTCTCAATTGGGAGAAATGTTATTTCAAGGTCGAGGAATATATTGTCCATGGCCACGAAATTTCAAGGAATAGAATTAAAGTTGACAAGGCAAAGATTGAGATGATTTCTAAGCTTCCACCCCTACTTCGGTGAAGGGTGTGCGGAGTTTTTTAGGCCATGCGGGTTTTTACCGGCGCTTCATCAAAGACTTCTCTAAGGTGGTGAATCCGTTGTTCAAGATTCTTGAGAAGAATGATAAGTTTAATTTCAAAGATGATTGCATGAGATCTTTTGAATTGTTGAAGATCAAGTTGACAACTACTCCCATCATCACTGCTCCAAACTAGTGTGTGCCTTTTGAACTCATGTGTGATGCAAGTGACGTAGCAGTGTTGTTTTGGTGCAACATATCAATAAGATTTTCCATCCGGCCTACTATGCTAGTAAGACCATGAATAGTACCCAATCCAAATATACCATTACAGAGAAAGAGCTCCTTTTTATTGTGTTTGCAATTGAGAAGTTATGCCCATACATGATGGGTGCAAAAGTCATTGTCCACACGGATCATATGGTGCTTCGTTATCTTATTAGCAAAAAGGAATCCAAAGCTTGGTTGATGAGATGAGTGCTCTTAATTCAAGAATTTGATATTGATATTCAAGATAGAAAAGGTAGTGAAAACCAGGTGGCGGACCACTTGTCTCGTTTAGATGAGGAGGGGAGGCCCTATGATGGCCTTGAAACCATTGACTCCTTCCCCGATGAGCAACTCTTGGCAATTTCAATGAAAGAGGTGCCATGGTTTGCGGGCTTAGTAAAAATTCATGTGTGTGGAATCATTCCGAATGAATTCTCTTCAAGCCAAAGGAAGAAACTCAAATAGGATTGCCAAGATTTTTATTGGGATGAACCATAACTTTTCCGGATTTGTACAGATAGGGTGATTAGAAAATAAGTATCGGAATAAGAGCAAGATGAAATTCTTGAGGCTTTCCATTCTTCGCCATATGGTGGTCATCATAATAGAGCGAGAACGGCAACCAAAGTGCTGAGTTGTGATTTCTATTGGCCTACTCTATATAAAGATTCAAGTAAGTTAGTGAAAAGATGTGATGAATGTCAACGGGCCTAGTGAAATATGAAAGAAAAATGAAATGCCTCTCACAACCATTGTGGAGATTGATATTTTCGATGTGTTGGGTATTCTTCATGGACCCTTTTGTGAGTTCTTATGGAAACACATACTTCTTGGTCGCGGTGGACTATGTTTCCAAATAGATTGAGGCCGTTGATTTACCCAACAATGAGACGAGAGGTGTAGTGGCTTTCTTGAAGAAGAATTTTTTCACCAGGTTTGGTACTCCGCGTGCAATTATAAACGATGGGGGTCATACTTTTGCAACAAGGCTTTTGACACTTTACTTAGCACGTATGGTGTTACGCGTAAAGTCACGACTCCCTATCACCCACAAGCTAGTAGGCAAGTAGAAGTCTCCAACCGGGAGATAAATAGTATCTTGTTCAAAACGGTGAATGCTAATCGGACGGATTGATCCAAGAAGGTTGATGATGCATTATGGGCTTATCGGACAACTTACAAAATACCTATCAGAATGTCGCCATACATGTTGGTGTTCGGAGAAGCTTGTTGTCACGACCCAAACCAATGGGCCGTGATGGGCACCTGGTACCTTACTCAACCAAGTACCAACATAACATATCTTTTCATATCATACTATCATAGATAACCGAGTCGGAAGACTGCCATGAGATAAGTAGAATACAGCATGTGATACCAACTTATACATAAGACATACGGGCCTATAAGGCCAAAATAACTACTCGTATACTGAACATAGGCCGACAAGGCCATACAATCTTTTACGTACATAACATCTGTATACAAGCCTCTAAGAATACATAATTTTCAAAAAGGTCGAGACAGAATCCCACCATACCAAACAATACATGTCTAAATCATACTAACTAAACAAGCAACTCCGAAGAAGATGGATCGCACCAACATCTTCCGCTGAGCTGATAGCCTACTTGGAGGGCTCTCGACCTGTCTATCAGGACTTATAGGCATGAAACTCAAATTCCCATGCAAAAGGGATGTCAGTACAAATAATGTACCTCATATGTAAGGAATGAAAATTAGTAATAAATAAACATGAGAGAAACGTGGAGTAAAAGACTTGACATGTAAGTGTGAACAACCTTATGAATCTTTTAATATTTAAAATTTCATGCATATGCATATAAAATTCATACCATGAATGGGTATATGCATTCACAACATCATCAAGCCTCTGAGGGCATCCTATCATATCATCTCGGTCACTGTGGGCAAATCATCAACGTATACTAGCTTATCAGGTGCTGGTGCGTATATAATGACGTAACCTTTTTCCATATCACATATACATATAATATACATATATACGTATATATAACACCATCTGATCATGGTTCAATGTACATGAATGCAATCCATGAGAAGTACGTTAATAAAATCTTTCGGAATGTAATATGACCATTATGCCTTTGAATAATATCATGAAGTAAACTTTTCCAACTTACGTATTTTTTTTTGAGACCCATGAATAGATGATAGATAATATAAAATATGGGGAATCAAGAACATAAGCATCACTATTATTTCTATGAATAGAGTCATGTATGGAAATTGTGCATTTGCACGTTTCATTTGTATCGTATGGATCATGCCAAAAGAAAGAAGGGATAGCCTTAACAAACCTGAGTCGATTTTCTTGGCAATCCCTTCAACACACGCTAATTGTGACAACACGTAACGGCAAGATCGGAGTAGGAAAAAATCCGTATGATATTCTTGAGAAAGATTATACTGTACTCCGTTATAATTGTAAATTCTCACTTTGGTTTGAATTATTGAAGTCTTGCGTTGCTTGGATATATGCAGATGCATATGAAATGGCCCAAAATAACATGATGAATCTCCTTAAGAGTCACAAGACTCTTAAGTGATAGATGATAAAGTGAATTTGGATGTGAACCATAACGTTAGTTATATGACTTTTAAGTTTAAGTCTCTTAAACTTAATATTTCTTATACAAGGGTATGGGCCCCACTTTCCTAATGACTAAGCCATTTTAATGCCACCTTATTCTTATGTTTTTAAGAGTCACACCTCCGTCAAGCCTAGGCTGCTACGTTATTATTTTTTTATAAGGCTTATCCAAAAAATTATTCACTTATTCCTTAATTACATGGTTAATCTTCCACCAAAAATTCATAATTAACCAAATATTCACATAATTGAGAATTATCTTAAATTACTTAAAATACTACTCATTTTTAACACACCTTATACATCTTACTATCATGGCCATGTGGTACCTTGTATGGTACTAGTCCATAAATACCAGGTATTTTAGCTCGGGCCGTATTTTATCTCAATATACCATACTTCGACGAAATTCTTTTTGTTCGATTTGCTTACCTTCTCAACTTCACAAATTTACTCATTACTTGTTTGAAATAGCATAAAATGCTTATAATCTTAAAATAATCTTATTCCCGAACTTACATCGATTAACTTACGATGAAACTTTAACGTACAAAAAATGCGGGATGTAATATCTCATTCCGAACTTTCACCAATTTGCTTATGGTATACTTTTACATATGAAAACATGGGGTGTAAAACTTGTAATCTTCCGGTGGAACTAGAGCATAAGGCAATGTGGTCTCTAACGAAGTTGAAACATAATTGGGATGTAGCTGCTAACTTGAGAGTTGCACATTTGAATGAATTGGATGAGTTTCTCTACCTTGCTTATGCGAGTTCGTTCTTGTACGAAGAAAGATGAAATATCTTCATGAAAAATACATTTGGAACAAAGAGTTCAAGGTGGGAGACCTTGTATTGTTGTTTAACTCAAGGATGAGGATGTTTCTCGAGAAGTTAAAATCTAAGTGGAGTGGTCCTTTTGAAATTATGGGTGTGACACATTTTGGTGCATTAGTCTTGGAGAACAAAAACAATAAAGTATTCCGAGTCAACGGTCACCGGGTGAAGCATTACTTGGGAAAGGTTGGAGATAGCCATGTGGTGGAGGTCATTCATTTTACTTTAGGGTATTTTGGGTCGTGCCCAACGTTAAATCAGGCACTTCTTGGGAGGCAACCTATGTTTGTTTTCCCTTTTCTTTTGTAGTTAGGTATTATTTGTATTCTAACTTGATTTGAAGTGTGATACAAGGATGAGTGTGACTTACAAGAAAAATGGAAGACAATATGGCTAAGTGTTCAAAGGAGTGCGGACCACACTTAATTTTTGCGGACCATACATTTTTAGGTGCCATAGCAGATGAGGAGCACTGCGGCCACACATTTATCTTGCGAACCGCACAGTTGAAATGTCAAAAATACCAACTCCCTGAAGTTTAAGCTTTTTAGTGCGGAGGTCGATCTACGACCACACGTGAAATCTGCGGCCGCACAAGAAAATATGTGAAGCGTAGATGGGATTCTGTGATGAAGCTCCAAGGTCAAAGAGTGCGGACCGCATATGAAAATGTGTGGTCGCACTTGTCTCTGCTCCCTTCTCAAATTGAATGGTATAAATTGAACAGTAGGTCTCATTTTACCCTTTTCCCACTTTGAACAAAACATTGTTGCCCTGCTAATTATTCTTGGAGATTTCAACTGTCCGCACACACAGCCATCTAGATTAGCCACTCAGTACAGTCACTTTATATGGTATGTTTCAATTTCATGTTAATTTTTATGTTAGTTTAATTTGTAAATATTTTTAGTTCTTTTTAGGCCATCTATTATTAGAGTTTCATTGTATGGGGTAGATCTGAACTGGGTAAATTTGATACATGCTCTACTAGGATTGGGTTCGTGAAATTACATATTTTTACAATGTTGCCATGCCTATTTGTGCAAGAAATTGAAAAATTTTAGAATAAAAATTTGTTTGCTCGTAATTGTTAATTCTGCAGCCGCACTTGAATTGTGCGGTCCGCCATATTCTGATATTTTTAAGCATAAAGGAGAGCAAGAATCTGCGGCCATAGGTCAAATAGTGTAGACCGCAGATTTCCTCTTGCGGCTGCAGATTAGGACTTTCTTTGTTGTTAGGGAGTCTTCACTTTTGAGACTCTCAGGTGCGGCCGCAAGTCAAATTGTGCAGACCACAGATTTTGCATTGCGGCCGCAGATTAGCCATTTCTCTATAATCAGAGAGTTCATAATTTTAGGACTTAGAAGTGCAGCTGCAATCTCAAATGTGCATATTGCACTTCCCTTCTGTGGCCGCACATAAAAAATATGCAGACCGCAGATCCCTTATCCTGCAGGAATGAATCAACTTCATAACCCCACTGTGTCCAATTGTCTCTCCTTACATAACTCCTGTATGTTTTTGAACAATGAAATGCAACTAAAAATCTTTTCTGCTTGATACAGAAAATGGTTTGATAAAGTGGCCAATGCAAAACTTTAAAGGGATGAAGTGCATCTTCTCGGGGTCGAGGTAAAAGTGTCTTTCCCCCTGGCCAGCCCAAGACAATCAGAAAGAAAATAGCTACCGGTAGAGGGAGATGTGTAGACCTCTCCAAGTATAGATCCTATGTCTCATCTAGGGAGATGTTAGAGGGTAATTCGGCCTCTGTTCAAGAGAAGCAGACGGCCACATATTCGAGGCCGCAAGGGAGATACCAGCTTAGGGACGATCGGTCTTCATCTCACAGCACCTCCGAGGGATCGGAGAGTGCTAGTTAAACTTCTGAGCTATCAGCTACACCAGTCCCTGAGTCGCAGGTTACATATGACATCCCCGATGATGGCAGAGGGGGAGATGCTACAGTTATAGGGATTGAGAGATCAAATAAGAAAGATATTTGGGAGGATCCTTTTGTCAGCTTGGCCGCCTTCACCGACTTTCGTACGTGGTGGCTAGTGAGGTCATTAACTCTTGAGTTTCAGTTATTGTTGAAATATATGGAGACATACAATCTAGATATATTGAATAGTTCAGGGCACAAAAGGGGTAGATGTGGTTAATCGAGAGAATGGAGGATTCAAAAGAACACCTCGTGCGAGAATTTTATGCCAATGTTACTCATATCAAGAAAGGGATGAAGGTGACCAAAGTACGCAACTTCAAAGTGAGGTTTGATCAGCATACGCTAAATGTGTATTTGGGCTTCAAGGATGTTGAGACAAAGGAGTATATGGAGAAGTGTGCCATGAAGGATGAAGTCCGACCTTGGTTGGCTGAGATCTTAGCACCACGGAGGCCACCACCACCACCATAGATCGCTGCTAGGGTTCTCATTCACTTGAGTACCTTGAGCTTTGAGGCGTAAAACTTTTGGCAGAAGGTATTATTTATCCTATGTCCGACAGTCCTTGGGTAAGTCCTGTTGAGGTAGTGCCAAAGAAAGGAGGTATAACAGTTATTAAAAATGAAAATAATGAACTCATACCTACAGACGTCTAAATGATGTTACTAGAAAATATCATTTCCTTTGCCATTTATTGATCAAATGTTGGAAATAATTGCAGGATAGGGTTTAATTATTTTCTTGATGGCTATTCAGGGTATAACCAGATACCAATTGTACCAGAAGATCAGAATAAGACAATCTTCACATGTCCTCATGGAACATATGCTTATAGGAGAATGCCATTTGGTTTATGCAATGCCCCTGCTACATTTCAGCGTTGTATGCCAGCAATTTTCTTAGACATGACCGAGAAATTTCTCGAGATTTTTATGGATGATTTTACACTCTTTGGAAAAACATTTGAGGATTGTCTTTATCACTTGACTTTAGTTCTTAAGAGATATGAATAGACAAATTTGATTCTTAATTGGGAAAAATATCATTTTATGGTTACTGACGGAATTGTTTTAGGACATAAAATCACTGCTAAAGTGATAGAAGTTGATAAGGCTAAAATTGATCTTATAGCAGGATTACCCCCTCCCACAACTATTAAAGGCATTAGACATTTTCTAGGTCATGCAGGTTTTTACAGAAGGTTCATAAAAGATTTTTCAAAGATTTCAAAACCGTTGACTAACCTCTTGATGAAAGATACTAAGTTTAATTTTTCAGGTGATTGCCTAGATGCATTTGAGACCCTTAAGAAAAAGTTATCAACTACCCCTGTAGTTGTGTCCGCTGACTGGAATCAACCTTTTGAGGTTATGTGTGATGCTAGTGATATATCAGTAGGAGCTGTTTTAGGCCAGAGAAAGGATAAGATTTTTCGTCCTATTTACTATGCTAGTAGAACAATGAATGAGGCTCAACTTAATTATGCCACAATAGAGAAAGAGTTACTAGCAGTAGTATGTGCATTTGATAAATTTCGTCCATATTTGATAGGAACTAAGGTCACGGTTTTCACTGATAATGTAGCTTTGAAACACCTCTTAGCAAAGAAAGATGCTAGACCTAGATTGTTAAGATGGATTTTACTTCTGCAAGAATTTGATCTTGAGATAAAAGATTAAAAGGGAACGGAGAATCAGGTAGCTGATCATTTTTCTAGATTAGAAAATCATCCTCTTGAGTTTAGTGAGATAAAGGAAGAATGTCACGACCCTAAACCCGAACTCGATTGTGATGGTGCCTCTCATGAAGACAAGACCAGCCGGCACACACCTAATTCATTTTAAGCTATTAAAATAATACAAATTAAGTCTTTAAAATAAATAATAATCCCATCGTAAAGGTGAATAAGACAATTTGCAGAATAGACATAGCCCGACATCGAGGTGTCACCAGTCATGAGCATCAACTAACCGATTTAAAATAGGAAGAGTCTACATAGTCTATTACAGAACTAAAACAAGAGAAATATAAGATAGGGGGGAGAAGCACTAGGCTGTGAACGTCGAGCAGCTACCTAGTGAACTCCGAAATCTACTGGAAGCTCTCAACCCTCGCAAGCAGGACCTGAAGCGCCTGAATCTACTCACGAGGTGCAAGGATTAAAGTGAGTACTCCAACTCAGTGAGTAATAATAATAAATGAAGACTGAGTGATAAGAAATCATGTAAAAGGCACATCAACATGCTATAAAGAAGTAGTATAAAGCCAGTAAAAGCAATGAAACAATGAAAACATATAAAGTCACCTTAGTTCAGTTTAAGCTTCTTTAAAATACCTTTTTAACAGTTAAGCAAGTAAATGACAGGCTGCTAAAAAGATAAACACGTAAAGAACCGCCCCTCAGGCACAATACCAACATTTATATCAGCCCCTCGGGCAACACATATAACAACACCAGCCCTTTGGTCTATATCTCATATCATAATGGGTACCCGCGCTCACTGTGGTGTGCAGACTCCAGGAGGGGCCTCTTACAGCTCAAGCGCAATATCAAGCCATCTGGTGGCATAATCAATAGGCTCTCGTCCTTATATCAAGCCACCTCATGGTGTACAAATCAGACCCTCGGCCTCATAATCTTAAATTAGTGTATCCTCACAACATAGGCCATCGGCCTTACTCGGTCAGAATCTCATAAGCCACTCGGGCAACAGTAAAACATGATGATCAGCCCAAATTATCATTTAAAATATCATTTAATGTATTAAAACAGAGTAAACATGGCTGAATTATGAAAACAGTAGAATATAGCATGACTGTGTACAAGTATAAAGTCAAAACAGTGAGGAAATATCAGTAAAGATCCCCTAAGGGTCCAAATAGTTGGCACGAGGACCAAATATGGCATTCCGCCCAAATCATGATGATAGGAAACTATTTTAAATCAAAAACACGGTAAAACCGTCATTCGGGATGGACTAATTCACAATCCCAATGGTGCACAACCCCAAGCTCGTCATCTAGCGTGTGTGTCACCTCAATATAGCACAACGATATGTAATCTGGGATTTCATACCCTCAGGACAACATTTAAAATCATTACTCACCTCAATCCGGTCCAAACTCTACCCCGCGACGCCTTTGCCCCTCGAATCGGCCTCAACTTGCGTCGAATCTACCCAAAATCAGAATCACGACGTCAAAATATGCTAAGGGAACAAAGCCCATGCGGAAAAATTAATTTACAACATAAATCCCGAAATTAACCAAAACCCGATCCCCGAGCCCACATCTCGAATTTTGATAAAATTTACATCAACAGATTCCTTATCTCCTCACGAATTCATACTTATCAAAAGTCCCAAAATCCGACCACAAATGGCCTCTCAAATCCTCAAGTCTAGGTCTACAATACCAAGCCCTAGTTTCCCAAATTTTAACTCTTGATTTCCATAATTACAGCTCTAATCCATGAAATAATACCATAGAAATGAGTTTTAGGTTCAACAATCTTACCTCCAGGTGTTATCCCTTGATTCTCTCTTCAAAATCTCCCAAAAAGCTCCAAAACCGACTTAGAAATGGTGGAATAACCCAAAAATTCGCGAATGAAATAATTTATACCTTCTATCCTAGAAATTTCGCACATGTAGTCCATATACCGCTTCTATGGTCCACTTCTGCGGTCCAAGACACCGCATTTGTGGTCCTCACTTAAATCCTCATTCTGAATCTGTGATGCACACTATGCACTTGCGCTATCGCAGGTGCGGTTACTCAACTGCTTCTGCGGTTACTCAACCACTTCTACGGTTCTTGCCTTCCTTGGCTCCTTCCGTTTTTATGACTCCAAACTCGCTTCAGCAAGACCGCACCTGCGGTCCCCTAGCCGCAAGTGCGGTTATAATAGCAATGGAACATCTTCAGCTACCAAAACCAACTTCCAAACTTTCTGCCAACCATCCGAAATCAATCCGAGGCCCCCGGGACCTCAACCAAAAGTACAAACAAGTCACATATCACCATCCAAACTTATACCAATCTTCAAAACACCTCAAAACAGCATCGAATCAACCAAATCACATCGAATTCAAGCCCAAGGTTCCAAAATCTTCCAAATTACGCTTTTGATCAAAAAGTCTACCAAACCACATCCGAATGACATGAAATTTTGCACACACATCCCAAATGACACAACGAACCTACTGCAACTTCCTAAATTTCATTCCGACCCCTATATCATAATCTCACCCATCAACCGGAAAATGCCAAAATACCATTTTCGTCAATTCAAGCGTAAATCCACTCCGAACCTCCAAAATGCATTCTGATCATGCTCCTAAGTGTCAAATCACTTATCGAAGCTATCCGAACCATCGAAACTCACATCCGAGCCATTTAACACATAAGTCAACATCCGGTTGATTTTTCCAACTTAAGCTTCCTCAAAAGAGACTAAGTGTCTCAAACCTTACCAAAACTTTTACGAAACCGAGCCAACCAACCTGATAACACATAGAACCAATAAACAAAGCAACAGGAAGCAGAAATGGGGGAAATGGAGCGGTAACTCATGAGACAACTGACCGAGTCGTCATATCCTCCCCCTCTTAAACAAACGTTCATCCCCGAACGAGTCAAGAAACATACCTGAAGCATCAAAGAGGTGAGGATATCTGCTTCGCATCTCCCGCTCGGTCTCCCAGGTAGCCTCTTCTACGGGCCGACCTCTCTACTGCACTTTCACTGAAGGTATATCCTTTGATATCAACTATCGAACCTTACGCTTCAAAATAGTTGTTGGCTCCACATCATAAGTCAAATCACCATCTAACTGCACCGTGTTGAAATCCGGAACATGAGACGGATACCCAATATACTTTTGGAGCATAGAAACATGAAATACTGGATGCACACTCAACAAACTGGGTGGCAAAGCAAGCTCATAAGCCACCTCCCCAATCCTCCAAAGTACCTCAAAAGGCCCAATGAACTGAGGACTCAATTTACCCTTCTTCCCAAACCTCATAACACACTTCATGGATGAAACCTTCAATAAAACCTTCTCACCAACCATGTAGAACACATCCCTAACCTTCCTGTCAGCATAAATCTTTTGTCTCGACTGCGCTGTACGAAACCTCTCCTGAATCACATTCACCTTTTCTAAAACATCCTACACCAAGTCTGTCCCCAATAGCCTAGCCTCACCCAGCTCAAACTAACCAACTAGAGATCTACACCGCCTCCCATACAAAGCCTCAAATGGAGTCATCCGAATACTCGACTGGTAGCTATTGTTATAAGCAAACTCTGCAAGTGGTAGAACTGATCCCATAACCCTCCGAAATCAATGACACGAGCACGCCACATATCCTCCAATATTTGAAGAGTGCGCTCAGACTACCCGTCCGTTTGAGGGTGAAAAGTTGTGCTCAACTCAACCTGAGTACCCAACTCTCGCTGCACCAACCTCCAAAACTGCAAAGTAAACTATGTGCCCCTATCTGAAATGATCGAAACTGGGCGACCATGCAAACGAACAATATCCCGGATATAGATCTCTGCCAACCGCTTTGAAGAATAGGTAGTACACACAGCAATGAAGTGCGCGGACGTGGTCAACAGATCCACAATCACCCAAATAACATCGAACTTCTTCAAAGTTCGTGGGAGCCCAACTACAAAGTCCATGGTGATCCGCTCCCACTTCCACTCTAGAATATCTATTTGCTGAAGCAAGCCACCCGGTCTCTGATGCTCGTATTTCACCTGTTGACAATTGAGACACCGAGCTACAAATCCCACAATGTCTTTCTTCATTCCCCTCCACCAATAATGTTGTCTTAGATCCTAATACATCTTCGTGGCACCCGGATGAATAGAATACCGCGAGCTATGGGCTTCCTCCAGAATAAACTCTCGAAGCCCATCTACATTGGGCACACATATTCGGCCCTGCATCCTCAACACCCCATCATCACCAATAGTCATATCTCTAGCATCATCGTGCTGAACTCTATCCTTAAGGACAAGCAAATGCGGATCATCATATTGGCGCTCTCTAATGTACTCATATAAGGAAGACCGAGAAATCACACAAGCCAATACCTAACTGGGCTCCGAAATATCCAACCTCACGAACCGATTGGCCAAGGCCTGAACATCAACTGCAAGGGATCTCTCCCTAACTAGAATATATTCCAAACTCCCTATACTCACCGTCTTTTGGCTCAAAGCA
Organism: Nicotiana sylvestris; assembly: GCF_000393655.2. Lineage (NCBI taxonomy): Eukaryota > Viridiplantae > Streptophyta > Magnoliopsida > Solanales > Solanaceae > Nicotiana > Nicotiana sylvestris. The sequence goes on along the minus strand of NC_091064.1, from coordinate 146,276,178 downwards.
TTGGCCACCACATTAGCCTTCCCCAAATGGTACAATATAGTAATATCATAATCCTTTAGCAACTCCAACCATCTTTGCTGCCTCAAATTGAGATCATTCTGATTGAACAAGTGTTGAAGGCTATGATGATCAGTAAACACCTCACAATACATATCATACAAATAATGCCTCCAAATCATCAACGCGTTAACAATGGCAGCCAACTTCAAATCATTAACACGGTAATTCTTCTCATCAACTGACGAGAAGTATATGCAATAACTCTACCCTACTACATCAACACACACCCAATACCAACTCTCAAAGCATCACAATATGGTATATGACCCTGAAGCTAATGGAAAAACCAACACTGGAGCTGTGGTCAAGGCTGTCTTGAGCTTTTGAAAGCTCTCCTCACACTCATCCAACCATACAAATGAAGAACCCTTCTGAGTCAACTTGATCAAGAGCAATACGATAGATGAAAATCCCTGAACAAACCAGCGGTAATAATCTGCCAAACCAAGAAAGATGTGAATCTCTATGGCTGAGGACGGTCTGGGCTAACTCTGAACTGCCTCTATCTTCTTCGGATCAACCCGAATACCCTCACTTGACACCACGTGCCCCAAGAAAGCCACTGAACTAAGCCAAAACTCACACTTGGAGAACTTCGCATAAAGCTTCTCCTCCCTCAATCTCTGCAACACGACTCTCAAATGCTCCGCGTGATCCTCTTAACCACGCGAGTATACCAGAATATCATCAATGAAGACTATGACAAACGAGTCGAGATAAGTCCGGAACATGTTGTTCATCAAATGCATGAACGTTGTTGGGGCATTGGTCAGCCCAAAAGACATCACCAAGAACTCATAATGACCATATCGGGTCCTGAAAATCGTCTTAAGAATATCTGTGTCCCTGATCTTCAACTAGTGATAACCTGAACGGAGATCAATCTTGGAGAACAGTCTCGCTCCCTGAAACTGGTCGAATAAATCATCAATACGAGGCAAAGGATACTTGTTTTTAACTGTTACTTTGTTCAACTACCTATAATCAATGCACATCCTCATCGTGTCATCCTTCTTCTTCACAAATAGAATCGGCGCACCCCAAGGCGACACACTAGGTCGAATGAACCCCTTATCAAGGGGTTCCTAAAGCTACTCCTTTAATTATGATGGTGCCATACGATACGGCGGAATAGAAATGGGCTGAGTGCCCGGCACTAGATCAATACCAAAATAAATATCCTAGTCCGATGGAATGCTTGGTAGGTCTGCAGGAAACACATTAGGGAAATCCCTCACAACTAGAACCAAATCAATACTAGAAGTCTCTGCACCGACATCCCTCACAAAGTCTAAATACGAAAGACAACCCTTCACAACAATACATTGGGCCTTCAAGAATGAAATTACCCTACTGGGAACATAATCAGTCGAACCTCGCCACTCAATCCGTGGCACACCCGGTATAGCCAATGTCATTGTCTTAGCATGACAGTCCAGAATAGCACGATACAGAGATAGCCAATCCATGCCCAAAATAACATCAAAATCCACCATACATAACAACAAAAGATCCACTTGGGTCTCCAGACTCCCAATAGTCACCACACATGACCGGTACACACGGTCTACAACAACAGTATCGCCCATCAGAGTAGATACATGAACAGGTGAAACAAGAGACTCATGGGGCGTATCAAAATAACGAGCAAAGCATGATGACACATAAGAATAAGTGGAACCGGGATCAAATAATACAGAAGCATCTCTGTGGAAGACTGAGACAATACCTATAATAACAGCATCAAAAGCAATAGCATCAGGTCTAGCTGGACGTGCATAGAAATGGGCCTGACCGCCACCTGATCGACCTCCCCCTCTAGAGCGACCCCTAGCTAACTGACCTCCACTCCTAGCTGGTTGGGTGGGTGGTGGTGAAGTAACTGGCGCTAAAGTCGATGGCTGACTCCTCTGCTGAGATGAACTTGTAAGACGACGAGGACACTGCCTCCACATATGACCCATCTCTCCACACTTATAGCAACTCTCTGGCGAAGGAAATGGGGATTGAAGGGAACCCCTAGCACCGGAATGACTAGTAGATGCACCTGGCATAGAAAAGCCCTAAACTGATGGAGCACGGGACGAACTCTAAGCTGAAAGGGCACTAAGTGATGACTAGCCCTGATAAGAACTGTGAGAACCATGACCCGATGACACCCCAGAATAACCTGGGCGAGCTGGCTGAGCATGCCTGAATGGATGGCCTCTATCGTGCTGAAACTGACCTCTCGAAGGAGCACCACCATAACTACCATATCCTCGAGGCCTCTTGACCTCCCTCTCATCTCGCTCCTAGCGACGAACTAACTCAATCTGACGAGCAATGTCTATAACCTCCTCAAAAGTAGCACCAGACACCCTCTCCCTAGTCATGAGAATACGAAGATGATAAGTGAGGCCATCAACAAACCTCATAATCCCCTCTCTATCTATCGAAACCAACCAAATCGCATGAGGAGCTAACTCAGATAACCTCATCTCATACTGCGTCATAGTCATCTCTCCCTGACGCAACCACTCGAACTGCCTGCGCAGCTTCTCTCTATGAGATTGCGGCACATACATCTCCAAAAAGAGAACGGAGAATTGATGTCAGGTAAGGGGTGTTGCACCAACAGGCCTATGCCTCTCAAAAGCCTCCCACCAAGTGAAGGCAACTCCAGAAAACTGAAAAGTAATGAAAGTGACCCCGCTGATCTCCAAAATACCCCCTGTACGAAGCATCCTCTTACACTTATCCAAGAAACCCTGGGCATCCTCGCCCTCTGCACAACTAATAGTCGGGGGTTGATGTCTACCAAACCTCTCCAACCTATGCTACTCGTCCTCTAGCATGGCAAGAGATACATAATCCTGAGCAGCTGCAACCGGCTGGGCTGGATGTGCCCCCGGTGTCTGAAGTCCCTGCACGACCTACTTAGTTGTGCGAACGGTGGGAGTTTGATTACCTCCCCTGGGCTGAGAAGTAGCTGCGGTTGTAGTAAGTGAGACCGCCTGAGCTAGGCCAGTGCATACTGATAGAATCTTAGCCAAGACCTCTTAAAGACTCGAAATCACAATGGGCATAGCTGGTGCCTGAGCTGGTGCTACTGGAGCGTCCACAACTAGGAAGTGATCCTGAACTGGGGCAGCTGGTGGATCTGCAGGTGCTACCCTAGCTGTTATGCGGGCCACACCCCTACCCCTACCGTGACCACGACCGCATCTTCGGCCTCTAGTGGACAGATGGTGGTATTGGTGGTCGTCCATTCTGACCGGTAGCGTGTGTCCTCACCATCTGTGAGAGAATAGAATAATAGAAGTTTAGTACTCGGATCAACAGATTCTCACGACAAGAATTTCAAGAATATGAAGTTTTTCCTAAAGGTTTTGTAGCCTCTCGAGGATAAATACAGACATCTTCGTATCGATCCGTGAGACTCTACTAAACCTACTCATGAACCGTGAGACCTATGTAACCTAGTGCTCTGATACCAACTTGTCACGACCCTAAACCCGGATCCGGTCGTGATGGCGCCTCATGTGAAGACAAGGCCAGCCTACACACACCCAATTCATTTTAAGCAGTTAAAATAATACAAATTAAGTCATTAACATAAATAATAATCCCAACGTAAAGGTGAATAAGACAATTTGCGGAATAGACATAGCCCGACATCGGGGTGTCACAAGTCATGAGCATCTACTAACTGATTTAAAACAAGAAGAGTCTACATAGTCTATTATAGAACTAAAACAAGAGAAAAATAAGATATGGGGAGAAGCACTGGGCTGCGAACGTCGAGCAGGTACCTAGTGACCTCCGAAATCTGCTGGAAGCTCTCAACCCTCGCAAGCAGGACTTGAAGCGCCTGAATCTGCACACGGGGAGTAGGGAGTAAAGTGAGTACTCCAACTCAGTGAGTAATAATAATAAATGAAGACTGATCGATAAGAAATCACGTAAAGGCACATCAACGTGCTATAAAGAAGCAGTATAAAGCCAGTAAAAGCAATGAAACAATGAAAACATATAAAGTCACCTTAGTTCAGCTTAAGCTTCTTTAAAATACCTTTTTAACAGTTAAGCAAGTAAATGACAGGCAGCTAGAAAAGATAAACACATAAAGAACTACCCCTCAGGCACAATATCAACAGAATCAGCCCATCGGGCAACACATATAACTACACCAGCCCCTCGGGCTATATCTCATATCACAATGGGTACTCGCGCTCACTGGGGGTGTGCAGACTCCGGGAGGGGCCCCTTATGGCCCAAGCGCAATATCAAGCCATCTCATGGCATAATCAATAGGCTCTCGGCCTCATATCAATCCACCTCATGGGGTACAACTTAGGCCCTCGGCCTCATAATCATAAATCAGTGTATCCTCACAACACAGGCCTGCGGCCTTACTTAGTCAGAATCTCATAAGCTACTCGGGCAACAATAAAACATGATGCTCAGACCAAATTATCAGCTAAAATATCATTTAATGTATTAAAATAGAGTACACATGGCTGAGTTATGAAAACAGTAGAATATAGCATTACTGAGTACAAGAATAAAGTCAAAATAGTGAGGAAATATCGGTAAAGATCCCCTAAGGGTCTATGTAGTTGGCACGAAGATAAATATGGCATTACGCCCAAATCATGATGATAGGAAACAGTTTTCAATCAAATATGTGGTAAAACTATGATTCGGAATGGACTAAGTCACAATCTCCAACGGTGCACAACCCCATGCTCATCATCTAGCGTGTGCGTCATCTCAATATAGCATGACGATGTGTAATATAGGATTTCATACCCTCAGGACAACATTTAAAATCATTACTCGCCTCAATTCGGTCCAAACTCTAGCCCGTGACACCTTTACCCCTCGAATCGGCCTCAACTCGCGTCGAATCTATCCAAAATCATAATCACGACGTCAAAATATGCTAAGGGAACGAAACACATGCAAAAAAAATCAATTTACAACATAAATCTCGAAATTAATCAAAACCCAACCCCAAGGCCCACATCTCGGATTTTGATAAAATTTACATCAATAGATTCCTTATCTCCCCACGAGTTCATACATGTCAAAAGTCCTAAAATCCGATCACAAATGGCCCCTCAAATCCTCAAGTGTCTCCAATACCAAGCCCTGGTTTCCCTAATTTTTAACCCTTGATTTCCATAATTACAGCTCTAATTAGTGAAATAATACCATAGAAACGAGTTTTAGGTTCAACAATCTTACCTCGAGACGTTAACCCTTGATTCCCTCTTCAAAATCTCCCAAAAAGCTCCAACACTGACTTAGAAATGGTAAAATAACTCGAAGGAAATAATTTATACCTTCTGGCCCAGGCATTTCGCACATGCAGTCCAGATACCGCTTCTGCGGTCCAAGACGTCGCATCTGCGGTCCTCACTAAAATCCTCAATTCTGCATATGCGATGCACACTCCGCCGCTGCGCCATCGCAGGTGCGGTTACTTAACCGCTTCTGCGGTTCCTGCCTTTCTTGGATCCTTCCACTTCTGCGACTCCAAAATCGCTTCTGCGAGACCGCACCTGTGGTCCCCTAGCCGCAGGTGCGGTTATGACAGCAATGGAACATCTTCAGCTGCCAAAACCAACTTCCAAACTTTCCGCCAACTATCTAAAATCACCCTGAGGCCCCCGGGACCTCAACCAAAAGCACAAACAAGTCACATATCACCATCCAAACTTATGCCAATCTTCAAAACACCTCAAACAACCTCAAATCAACCAAATCACATCGAATTCAAGCCTAAGGTTCCAAAATCTTCCGAATTACGCTTTTGTTCAAAAAGTCTACCAAACCACGTCCGAATGACCTGAAATTTTGCACGCACATCCCAAATGACACAATGAATCTACTACAACTTTCCAAATTCCATTCCGACCCCTTTATCAAAATTTCACCTATCAACCGGAAAATAGCAAAATACCATTTTCGCCAATTCAAGCCTAAATCCACTCCGGACCTCCAAAACGCATTCTGATCACTCTCCTAAGTCTCAAATTACCTTCCAAAGCTATCCGAACCATCGAAACTCACATCCGATCCCTTTAACACAAAAGTCAACATCTGATTGATTTTTTCAACTTAAGATTCCTCAAAAGAGACTAAGTGTCTCAAACCTTACCAAAACTTTTTCGAACTCGAGCCAACCAACCCGATCACACATAGAACTGAAAAACAAAGCAATAAGAACTAGAAATGGGAGAAATAGAGCAGTAACTCATGAGACGACTGGCCGGGTTGTCACAAAGAATTTTTTGATAAACATATTTTTTCAATCGACTCAGTAGTGACTCAACCACCCTGGTTTGCAGATATTGCAAACTACTTGGTTAGAAAGTGGACATCCCAAGATCTCTCATACCAACAAAGGAAAAACTTATATTTGATGCTAAGTATTATCTGTGGAACGAACCTTACTTGTTTAAATTTTGTGCAGATAATATCATTAGAAGATGTGTACCTGAAGAAGAGATGACTAAAATTTTATATCACTACCATGATGGAGCAATTGGAGGTCATTATACAGCAAATCGAACAACTTTTAAGGTTTTGGAAGCTGGATTATTCTGGCCGACACTCTTTAAAGATGTTCGAACATACGTTGCACAATATGCTAGGTGTCAGAGAACATGTAACATCACTAAAAAAGATGAAATGCTATTGCAATCGATACATGTATGTGAAATATTTGATGTTTGGGGAATAGATTTCATAGGACATTTTCCTTCTTCTCACTCTTTTGAATATATTCTTGTGGTTGTGGATTATGTGTCAAGATGGGTTGAAGCGATCCCCACAAGAAAGAATGATGCTCGTATAGTGTGCAATTTTCTTAAGAAAAATATTTTTACTAGATTTACCACACCGCGAGTTATCATTAGTGACCAAGGAACTCATTTCATGAATAAGCAATTCTCTACTTTGCTATCAAATATGGTGTGACTCATAAAATAGGAACACCATATCATGCTCAATCTCAAGGACAAGTTGAAGTTTTGAACCGCGAGATAAAAAGAATTCTTGAGAAGACAGTTGGAATTTCTAGGAAAGACTAGTTTTTAAAATTAGATGATGCATTATGGGCTTGCCGAACAGCGTTCAAAATGCCAATTGAAACATCCTCATATAGACTAGTCTTTGAAAAAGCTTGTCATTTTCCGGTTAAATTAGAACACAAAGCTTTTTGGGCATTGAAAGTACTAAACTTTGATTTGACCTTTGCGGGTAAAAATAAATTTTTTCAGGTTAATGAATTAGAAGAGCTGAGGTTGGAAGCCTATGAAAATGCCAGAATTTTCAAAGAAAAAACAAAAATATGGCATGACAAGTGGATCCGACAAAAGAGTTTCGAAATTGGAGATAAGATACTTCTTTACCATAGCCGACTCATGCTATTCCCTGAAAATTTAAAGTACAGATGGATAGGTCCTTACAATGTTACAAATATTACTTCATATGGTACTATTGAGATTCAGTAGATTAGTAGTGGAGACAAATTTAAAGTAAATAGTCACAGACTAAAATTATATTTTGGAGGGCAATTTGAGAAAGAGCCATCAGTTACTCTAATTGAATGAAGAATCATGTAGAAAATAAGTTGAGTTAGTGACATAAACTCAGAACTACATTTTCCTACCCTTAGCTATTGAGGGTAAAGCAATGGAGCCTTATAAGACCCGTATAAATTTGCATAATAAAATTGCTTAACCAATTGATCTGGTTAATATCCAGGTTATTGTAGAACTAGAACATTTTATGAAGGTCTCTACAAAAACAGAGTCACCTATGCAGGAGTAATTCCATGGTGATCGGTATGCCTAAATGACTGGTTGGTTAACCATTTAATTGTGCAAATTAATTATTTGCTCCGGTAATTTTTTGGTTTATATTTAAACCAAGACCAAATGACTGATAAGGTCTTAAATTAGTCAGTCTAGTACACATAGAATATGTGTGATCACAGTTTATTTCAAGCTTTCTTCTGTGATTGTAAATTTGAAAGCCAAAAAAAAAAAAATTTACATGTTAAATATATATTTACCGCTACATGTTTTAAAATTGTACATATACAAAATTATTAGTGGTAACAAAATAATAGAATTATTAGTATTTGGCATTAGCCTACTGGTTATAAAACTTACCCTTGGTAAATACAAATAAACTCATCTTTTATTTTATTCTTAATTGTTGTTCTTGTATAATATTAAAGTTTTCAAATAATTATTCGCATGGTTTCAAACATATTTTTTTCATTTATGCCATATAACTTTCAAGTTTGTATTTGTGTTTTGTGAAGGCAATAATGAATCTCCTAATCTGTAAAATAGTTGGAATTGAGATGCATTATGGTCCGAACAGGTAGAATCAATAAAGCTTTTCTTGAACTTACCCCGAATGTCTATCAAGGCGAAACTATAGACAACATTGAGTTTTAAATGAAATTAGGATTTCCTTGATTCACTTTTTAGCCTCTCTGTTTCTACTACACACACACACATTTTCCTTTGGCACCCAACTTTGAGCCTTATCAAAAAACAAAGAAGAGAAAGAATAAACCAATTCTTGTTGATACACCATATTGGGTTAACCAAAGAAAAAAAATTCTTCCAGCTATAATTGAGCAGAAATGGCTATTTAAGCAAGGGGTGAAGGAATACTTTTGGAGTAAAGTATGTATTCAGAGAAAGTAGATTGGTGTGTATATAAAGTTAAAAAAATGATGTGAATATACTTGTGGAATAAATTCTTGGTGTAAGAAGATCGAACTTATGGAGAATGTTTATGTTGAAATAAATGTTGACTTAATTGGTGTTAATTATGGAACTAAAGACATCTCTAGAGTTTATCTTCTTTGTATTAAGTTGTGCTAGTTCCTTTGGTAAAATAATTAGCTCACATTATAAAGCTGGAAGGAACACAGTCATTATAAATATTTTATTTACCCTTACCCACACTAAGCCTAACAATAAAAGCCTGAAAAAATCCTAAAAAGATTTTAAAAATCAATGTTGATTCTACATTAGTGGAGACTGACATGAAGGACAAGCTTATGAAAAAAGTTTGATAAACTCAAGGATTGTGATCATAATGTTATCAATCTCAAAAAGTTCGTCAAAGGAGGAGAGAAAGTTTCTGTCAAACAAAAGCAGAAGTAGAAACAAGGTAAAGATTTGGTGACTTGAAAAACTTATAGGTTTTGAATGTTATGTGAATTTTTATTTTCTTACTTTTCTAGTCTACAAGAAACAATAATTACTAATAAAATAATTCTCCTCGAGGACGAGCAATGATTCAAGTATGGGGGAGTTTGATGAATATAAAATATTCATATATTATATACTTAAAAATATATTATTTTAAATAAAGTATTTATATAATATTTCGATTCTCCATATTTTCTAACAATGTTTTGCAGGAGATAAGAATGCAATTAATTAAGAAAGAAAATGAAAGAAATAAGAAGGTCGTAACATATTCACTCCACAATGCAAGAAGATCACGACGCATCTTCTTCATGACGTATCTTCCTCGAGATACATCTTCCTCAAGACGCAACTTCCTCAAGACATATTCATCTCAAGATGCATTTTCATCACTTGAGATCACAACACTTCAAGAAGAAATGCACTTCTATAAATAGAAGGCAACTCTCTGTATATGAAGCATCGAGGAATAAGGATTAAAGAGCGACTTTATTTTCTAAAGCTTTCTTCTCTTAATCTTTCTTGTTCTTCTTTCATTACTTCTTATAATTTTTAGATTTTCTAGTAGTATTGGCATTATAGAAGATATTATAGAAGTCATTTCTTTTTCAAATACTCGATAATGGAGTAGGGTCTTTTTGTTGGGATAGTTGAGGAAGCTTGATATATATATATATATATATATATATTATCATACTATCTCGGTTTAATACATGGTTGGCTTGAAACATTCTTTTTATACTTTGTATTGTGCCATAATAATAGTTTTAATTAATCATTATTATTACTTCTACATATTTTTATCACTAAGTTGTTATTATATTGATTTTGTAATTCTCACGAAGCAAAATTGATATATAATAACCAATAAATAAAATAGTAGATTGAGAGTAATTTTTAGTAAACTATTATTCCAAGTTCGTAATCTTGCTTGCCTCAATTTTAATTCTCACGTAGGAATTATTGTAGGCAAGATTATTGATTTTGTAGTAAAAATATTCTCACGAAGTTTTTACTACCCCTTAGCACAATTCAAGCAAGAAAAATATTTCGGCCCAATCGTCACTAGTTTTAACTCAATTAATTACATAACCTCATGGAGTGCTATTAATTGACTACTTCTTAGTGAGCTAAATATAATTGTATTAGCAATAAGCAATTATTCCTCAAAGAGATACATGTAAAAATTGAGATTTTCTTGTAATATATTATCAAGTGAATTCAACGATTCCCAACACTTTTTAAACATAAATTTCCACAAGTTGTTTTTGTTTAAGTAATTCACAAATTCAAAATACTACTCTTTTCACCAATTTGGTTCTCTCAAATAGTAGCTAAAATATTACAAGTTTGTAGCATAGATTTTCCAATCTCTGTGGGACGATATCTTAAACTATATTAGAATTTGACTAAGCACGAGTAGGAAAATCCTATACACATTGGCCTCGTCAGTACTCAATCAATGTGGGTGCCGTGATGTCGGCCAACATTTCAGTGATTTCATAACAGGAGAGCTCGTCCTACCCTTATCCCAACACTATCACAGAGTACCTTACTAATGCAAAGGTAGGCCGAGAGTTTTTACAATAAGGTGAAGCCAAAGAAGCCATTTGACTGGTATTCTCTAATGGATGCGAGAAACCCAAAGAAGAAATTCCAGCCTTCTACCACCACAGGCTAGTCTGATGAGCCAATATTGGTAGCTTCTAAGGCAGATGATCTTCCATCCACCTCTGCTGAGCCTTCTACCAATGCCACTGTTATTCCTCCACCATCATCCTCTGCTCCTACCACAACCTCTAGAGTTGCTCTAAAGCCAGTGCCCACAGTTCCCCTATCTGCTCTGTGAGTTTCTCAGACATTGACGAGTCTCAACAACTGGATGCAAACAACTACATTTAAGTTGTCTGACATGTCTGGTACTATTGCAGTGCATTCCACTTCTCAAGCACCACAGGCTCCTTATGACATTGATAAGACGCTGAAGAAGATTCTGGACAACCAGAAGACTAACATGGACACATTTGGTGCATCAGAGGTCAGTTATTGAGGAGCTGGGAAAAGAAGTAAAGAAGATGAGGAAGTCCCAGATAAGCAAGAAATCAGTGGACAAGCTCCGGAGGGAGGTGACTAGACTTGCTACAGCCGACGTCCTTCCCTTTGATATTCTACTTGACATGCATCAGTCCACCCAGATCCTTCAGCACCATCTGTACCGGTAGCACCAGCTGGCCAGTCTGACGAGCCAGACCTTGCTGTCGACACTACTGAGAAAGTACATACGATGTTCGATAACCCAGCCATGCCTAGATTTGATGATGTTGAGATTCAGTTAGCTGACCTTGAGGAAGATGACATTGTTGGGGAGACTGAGGTGTTCAAGGATCCTTATGGAGTTTTCTTCACCCTCTCCTCTTTTACTCTTATTTTGCTAAGTATTGTGGATAATGCTTACTTTGATTCGGGGGATGGAGTTTATTTGAAACATTGGTACACTTTGATACATTTGGTCTGTAATAATTTGATGATACTCTTTCTTTTCTTCTTTGTATTTATCTATCTTCTTTCTTTTCTCTTATGTATACTTATCTTTCTTTAGTAGTTTTTTCTTATTAACTTCTTTATTATTTTTTCATATTAGTTCTTGTTTTGTTAAGTAGCTTCTTTTTATGCTTCAGTAGATAATAATCCTTTAGTATTCTTAACACCACGGTTCTTCCAAAGATAGTTGTTGTGTAAACCGGGTGACTCATCCCAACGATGGATGGCGTGAGAACCTTCTTAAGGGAACTAGTCCGTTTTTGTGTTTAGGTAATAATAGTAGTAGTAATGAATAAAAAGACCTAATCAATTCATTCTCAAAGAGTTAATCATGCTTCAATTGGTACCAACATACTTAATTACATGCTTATGGTTTGAGACAAGGTTTTTGAAAGAAATAGCTCTAGTTAGTGGTTTTGTGACTCTTGAGTTGACTTTGATAATCATCGAGTGGTTTAATTGGATAATAATGATCTTTAAACTTGAATGTGTTTGTTGTAGGCTCTCGACTCTATCCTCTTTTACAATCTAGTTGTGTGAGGGGTGAGATGCATTGTTGCTAGTCCAAGTATTTGTGCGAAGGGTATAGAACTTTCCCCGAATGTGTTTCAAGGCGAAATCTTAAATTTTCCTTGGTTTGAGAGGTGATTGATGCTTTTCTTAGCCCGTTTGAGCTTTCTATTTCCAACCAATGCTGTTATCCCTAGTCAACCCCTTTGAGCCTCTATCCTTTCTCATTTGATAACTATTTTATAAGCCTTTATTCGTTTTGTCGTGACCCTCTCTTGTCACCCAGACTTCCCTTATCACTCTTGTGAAACAAGTGGCTTAAAACATAAGTTTGAGAGATGAGGAATTTGAAAAAGGTATCAAGGTACAAAAAGAGAAAAGCAATGATCTCTAAGAAAATAGAAGGCAAGAAAATAAAAGAACAAATAAAAAGATGCAAAACGTGATTAAGTGGAAGGTTTGATGGATTCAAAAAGAGGTAGTGATCCCTAGCATGAGCAACCAAAAGGGGAGAAAAAGAATGAAATGAACAAGAAAGAGTGATGTTAAGCCTCTCTAATCCCCAATGAAAAGAAAATGCCACTAAGAATTGGTAATTGTGAGCCGAGAAATGAAAATGTAGAGTGCTTAAGGAAAGGTATAACCCCTTACCCATATGGTATCCTAACATAATCCAAAAGCCTTCATTATAACCCAAACGAAGTCCTACTTTATTTCGAACAAAGTGAACTTACATTAGTTGCGATCAACATTAGGGGAAAGCCTATGGTACCTGAATCCATACTTGTAACATTCTCTTGTGATAGATTAGTGTCCCTTTCATGAATCTTAAGTTTGATTGCTAATTTTTTAATTGATCTTGGCAAATGGGAAGTTGAGGAAAAAGGGTTTGGAATCCACCATGACCTACATGATAGAACAAAAGTCCTTGATGAGTAAATTCAATTCTTGAAGCTCAAATGTCACACTAGAACTCTATGTGCATGAATATTTGACATGTCACCTTGTTGATAATGCATGAGTGGTGTGGGTAAATGTTGGTCCCAACTGATGTGTGAATAGCTTAACTTTGACTTGCTGAAATGACCCTTAACTCTAAGGAGGTGAGAACTAATTTATTTGCTTGAGGACAAGCAACGACTTAAGTTTGGGGGAGTTGATAAGCGTGGATTTTGACTACTATTAGCACCTTTTTGCTTTTGTTTTAGTCCGAAAGTATGGAGCTATGTTCCTGAAACTAATGAAAATGTACAAATTGCAGGAATGTTGGAAGTTTGGGCTCCCATGATGAAATCCGACTCAAAAAGGAGTGTTACGAATCACAAGGCAAGAGGGGGTGCAGAACTTTAGAAGTGCGGTATGCAGAAGTATTCTGCGACCGCAGGACAAGTGAAAGAGCCCAACAGAGTTCTAGCTAATGTGCGGACCGCACATGAATTGTGCGGCTGCAGAATAAGGTTTGCACTGATTAAATGATTTAAAGTTTAGAGAGTGTGCAAAAGACGAAAACCTGAAGCCTTGCTGAAGTGCGGACCACACAAGAATTGTACGGCCGCAGAGGATGCAGTGCAACCACAATCTAGAATTGTGCGGCTGAAAAATCCAAGACCCTGCCAGCTGAAGCAATCTACAGACCGCGCATGGAATTTGTGCGGCCGCAGATCCTCCCGAGGGGCATATTTGTCAACAAATTTTGGGCCACTATATATAGACGAGATTCATATTTTTAGGTCATGTTTCGAAGTTTGAACTGCTGTGACCGTTATATTTTTCCATTTAGGATGTTTGTGACTATTTTAGGATTCAAACATCATAGTTTATCATTTTAATCTTAGATTATGAGTTTAATTAGCATTTCTTCTTTGTTTTTTCTTCATTTCTCACTATGAGTAGCTAGATTCTTACTAGGGTTGTGAACCCAATCCTAGTGTGTAAACTTATGGGTATTTAATTTAATATTTTTTTTATGATTAGGGGTTGATTATTTAGCTTAGTTTATTCTTCAATTTTATAATTAATGATTGCAAATATTGATTCATGCCTTTTTTACTTGGTCTCTACTTGAGAAAGAGGGACCTAGTCTAGGATAGCTTGGCTAACAATGAATTGGGAGGGTCTGATTAGCCTAATTAAAGGTTTCAAACTAGATATAGTAAGAACCCGACTAGAGCTCATATCAATTATTTAGTTTGATAACCATTTGGCCTTAAGAAAGCCAAATTAGGCAAAATCACTCTATGGCCGAGAGGTATTCAGTAGGCAACGTAGAGTTGAGAGTTATAATAAACCCCAATCAACAAAACAAGTGTTAATGTATTTAACCCATTAGGCAAACACCTAGGTTATGGTCCTATCCCTAGGCTTTTTAACTATTTGGAAAAATACCAAGGTGATTGCATTCCCGACTAGTCAGATGAAGGTTCATGAGAAGAATTACCCTGTTCATGACTTAGAGTTGGAGGCTATTGTTCATGCATTGATGATTTGGATACACTACCTCTACGGCGTGTCGTGTGAGATATTCACAGATCATCGGAGTCTACAGTATTTGTTTAAGCAAAAGGATCTCAATTTGAGGTAGCAGAGATGGTTAGAGTTGTTGAAAGACTATGATGTTACCATTTTTTATCATCCCAAGAAGGCCAATTTTGTGGCTGATGCCTTGATAGAAGGCTGTGAGCATGGGTAGCTAGTATATATTCCAGCTGGTGAGAGACTGCTTGCATTGGATGTTCAGGGCTTAGCCAGCCAGTTCGCAAGGTTAGATGTTTCGGAGCCCAATCAGATTCTTGCTTGCACGATTTCTCTGTCTTCTTTATATGAGCGCATCAAAGAGCATCAGTATGACAACCCACATTTGCTTGTCCTTAAGGACACAATGCAGCATGGTGATTCCAAGTAGGTTACTATTGGAGATTATGGGGTGTTGCGGATGCATGGTTTGATTTGTGTGACCAATGTGGATGGGCTTTGCGAGTTGATTCTTGCTGAGGCCCACAATTTGTGGTATTCCATTCATCATGTGCTACCAAGATGTATCAGGATTTGAGGCAGCATTATTAGTGGAGAAGAATGAAGAAATATATAGTTGCATATGTGGCTCGGTGTTTGAACTACCAACAGGTAAAGTACGAGCATCAGAGCCCTAGCAGTTTGCTTCAGAGACTTAAGATTCCCTAGTGGAAGTAGGAGTGTATTACCATGGATTTCGTTGTTGGGCTCCCACGGACTTTGAAGGAATTTGACGTAGTATGGGTCACTATGGACAAGTTGACAAAATCGGCACAATTCATTCCAGTGGCAGCTACCTATTCTTCAGAGTGGTTGGTTGAGATCTATATCCACAAGATTGTTCGTCTTCACGGTGTGTCGGTGTCTATAATTTCTGATCGAGGTACGCAATTCACATCGCACTTCTAGAGGGCCGTACAATGTGAGTTAGGCACATAGGTTGAGTTGAGTACAGTATTTCACCCCCAAACAGACAGAAAGTCCGAGAGCACTATTTAGATATTGGAAGATACGCTTCGTGCATGTGGTATGGATTTTAGGGGTTCTTGGGATCAGTTCTTGCCGCTTGTGGAGTTTGCCTACAACAATAATTACCAAGCGAGTATTCAGATGGCTCCCTATGATGCATTATATGGGAGGCAGTGTCATTCGCCAATTGGTTGGTTTGAGCTGGGAGAGGCTCAGTTGTTGGGTACTAATTTGGTTAAGGATACCATGGAAAAGGTCAAGATGATTTAGGATTAACTTCGTACAGCTCAGTCTATGCAGAAGAGTTATGCCTAACAGAGGTTTCGTGATGTTGCATTCAATGTTGGAGAGAGATTTTTGCTCCGGGTTTCACCCGTGAAGGGTGTGATGAGGTTCGGAAAGAAAGGCAAATTGAGCCCTAGGTATATCAGACCCTTTGAGATTCTTGAGAGAGTTGGTGAGGTAGCTTACAAGCTTGAATTTCCACCTAGCTTATCAGCATTTTACCCAGTGTTCCATGTTTCCATGCTCTGAAAGTATCATGGTGATATGTCCTATGTATTAGATTTCACCTCAATCCCGACCCATACCATATGTTCTTTACCCAAACTCGGAACCCACCTACCCTTTTTAATCTCGACCGTTGATCTGGGAGATCAACGGTCCAAATGCACCCTTTCCTTTTTAATTTCACCCGACCCCTAACCCTAGTCTCATAATTCAGAGACAGCCACCCTCAAACTCTCTCATCTCAAAATTCTCTCTAAACTCACCCTAACCCTAATCGCCGTCACCGGCGAGAACCTCCTTCCTATGGTGTTTTCGTGCCTTCTCCGACCACCTCTGGTCTCCTATACTCCATGGCTCTTCAACTTCATGAGTCCTTGAGAAGATCTCAAGGAAAGCCAACCTGCTCCGGTTTTAAACTCGTTTATTGGCCTGTCTACGGCCATTTTCGTTTGTAAGAAAGGATTTCCTCTTGTTTTTTTTTCATTTGAATCCATGAGTTTTTAACCGATTCTCTTCATCTCTACTATTTTCTGAAAACCCTAGTTTGCTACAGTTCGATTCTTCTCAAATCTTTATAGATCTGAGGTGATTTGAGTATTATTAAGTGTTTTCCTTTAAAAATCTCCTGTTTTAACTAACTATTTCAATTTTAGTCATTCTTTTCTAAAACTAGGGTTTCCCAGAGTTCTTATAAGCATGTTCTAACTGATTTCGTTATGATTAAACTTTTTCCCTTGTTTGTTTTGACCGATTTTGTGCTCTTACTACTTTTAACTTGACTCTATTAAATGCCCTATTTTTTTAAGATTTTCTTTACATTATTTCTATGAATGTTAGCATGATTTTCCTTACTTTGCTTCTATGAGGGTTAGCATGCTTTCTTTACTTTGTTTTGGTGTGTTAGCCTGCTTAGTTGAAGTCTTGTGATTACCCTGCTTCAAATATGTTTTCCTGAATCCCTAGCCTACTTATGTCACTTCTATGTGACTATGCTCACTTTGTTTGTTCATCTCTTGCTTCTTTCTGTGACTATGCTTTGAATATGTTTTCTTGCTACGTCTGTGGACCTCCTATATTTATATGTTGAAAGTGCAAAGTCATGACTCCCTTTTGATCGATTCTGGTTTCCTTAATTTATGGTGATTGAAAATTTCCTTTCAAAACCCTAAAAGCTTTGCCCCGTCTGTTAAGCTGACTGATTTCCTTATCATATTTGCTATGATACTTATTTATACTGAGTTGTGTCCTTAATCAAGGCTTTATGAATTTGGTCCTAATCGACTACTCTATGTTGTTGAATCTCGACTCCTACCTTTCCACTTAATTTGATTAGTTGCTTGCCTTAATTAATTTTCTCTTGCCTTGACTGTATTGCTACTTAATTCTTACTGATTGTTTCCTTAGTTTAATAACTTTCTGAACCTAGCCTTAATTACCTGCTCTATACTGGTACTATTTTGAAATCATTCCTTATTTGTTATACTCCAGCCGTGTATGATTTCTTTCCCTACTTGCCATCTACTCTTTAGCATTTACACTGACTCCCTTAATTAAAGGGAGATTCAAACCAATTTTTTATACTGAGTTCCATAATTACTGAAGAATTGATTCTTGCCTTATTTTTAACCAGTTTTCAAACTACTATATAAATAACTCTCTTCTACAGTCTTAACACACGAACACAGTTCAGAATACACACATACATTCAAACTCTCTCTTCTTTCTTTGCTACTTGTGTTAATTGTTGGCCTAGCCGGCTGAAAGCCAAGGCTAAATAGTGGAGTTGCACCTATTTTTACATTCTACATTCTTCTTCTTTAACTGGTATGTCTCTAGTTTAAATTTGAAACACAACTTTACGTGTTCCATGCCTATACATCCACACTTGTTCCGTACTAGTTATTCAATTTGTTTATATGTTTGTTGTTATTAAGCATGTCTAAATTCTGCCTTATGTGTAATCATCATATCAGACTTTACTTAGTTATTTGATACTTGTCCAGCATGTTCACTTAGTTCCCTTACCCCTCCCTTAACTGGTATGACCATGTAGTTAGTCTTCTAGTGCATTCTATTGGCCCTAATGGTATGTCAAATTTTGTTCAACAAAACTTTTGTCTTCAACATGATCATGTTGCATTCTTCCCTATGTTTTAAATGTCTGTTACCGTGACTGATTTGTTCAGTAGACTCATAGTTGTTCTGTATATTTGTTGTGTCAAATGTTTCCTATTTATGTGGTTTCAAACAATATGTTCCCAATCCCTTCACCCCCATTTGTCAGTCTGCTTGTCAAGTAAATCTAGGTATTCTATGGTTAATTGGGTTGTTTGCTGAGTATGCTTTTCTCAAAGAATGATTTCAATACTGATAACTCCTAGTATCTTAAAAAACTATTTTTGAACCTTTTCACTTCTAAACTGCTTTACTAAGTCTTTTATCACTATGTCAAGCACTCTCACTCTACTCTTAGACCACTAAGTTCTGCCTCTTTTGTGTGAGTCTTGCCTTGGGGCCCTTGAGCTCTCTCTAAACTTGGACACATGAAAGCTGGCCTTTCCACACTGCACTTACTCTGTCTTGGCTATGAAGTCTGGGTGTGAGCACTTCCCGAAACCCCTTGAGGTCCTTAGGAAACTCTTACACACCCAGATATGAGGAAAAGCTATGAACAATCTTGGCACTTGAGGTGATTTATTACATAACTTAGAGAGGAAGTCTCAATCAGGTGTTGAGAATCTGGGCCTGTTTTCAGGCTCTCTATAGTGTAACTTTTTATTTTTCTTTTCTACTCATTTCAGTATTGTAAACAAGTTTTGGGGCTGACTAGTTAAAAAGGGAGGGTAGTTATATATGCTATCAACATCAATGGGTAGAAACCATGTCTTAGGTTTATATTTCCTATATGTGTATTAGAATCCATGTGTAAGACCAACCTATTCAAAGCATGTCATGCATTAGATACCATGTTCTTAGGTTTACTGTTTCAGTATCTCATTTGACATCACTTGATCACTTAAAAACCCTACTTTAGGCTAAATAACAACATTAACATAAAATGTTGCTCCTACACTTAGAAACCATGCTCTAGGAATTTTGCATATTCTGTAATCAATCTACATTTTTCATATGTGCACGCTAGATACCATGTTTTAGGATCTTGTTCACACTTGCTCAGTCACACCTAGTTAAACCAATAATGCATGAAAAAGGACATAAAATAGTCTCATGTCTGATTATCTTGTTTAAGTGAAACTAGTCATAATCCTGCATGTCTTTGCAACATTTAGAACATCATGCTTTAGGTAAAATAATTGTTTTATAATTTTAATAACTACTGCATATTATTTTATGCCTAGGCAAGCCTTAGGTAATATAGCTTAAATAAAAATCAGAACTGTCTTTGTTTAACTGCCAGCATGTTAAAATCAGTAGGCAAGCCTGATTAGGACTTTCTATTTGAGTTATGTTATAAATACGACTATGTTGTTATCACTTAGATACCATGCTTAGGGTCTGAATTCAGACCTTAATTGTGTATGAGTCATGTTGTCTATGTGTACTGTGTGTGGAGGTATATCTGAGCCATTCATTTGTCTTACATGCTCCCCTTAATTGAAGTCCTATTTGTTTATTATATGTCACTTTAATATTTTACCTTTAAACTTGAGGGTCTACCTAGAACCCCCTTTTATATGATAGGAGTCATAAATCCCTCCGGGACTGATAGGAAGGGACATGTAATAACATGCAATAGGGTTCGAGACCAACCCTCGCTTTAATTACCTTCACGGGGCGGGAAAGTGTAGATATGGATATGATGACCAGTGCGTTAATACCACGGGTAGCCCCTCTTTGAGGAGTGTCATACCGGGTATTGCATTGATGTGATACATATTATAAACAAACCTAGGACACCCCCTTTATATTCTCGAATATGCTTAGATTGTAATTCTTTTCAAAATCTTGCTTTCATTAACTGCTTTCCAAACATCTGTGTTCTTAAACTTAAATCCCCTACTATTTGAGCCATACTTGTTTGTTTGCTACTTGTACAAATTCACAAAAACTGTTTGACCGGGAACCACACTAGTGGATCCTGAGGGGTTCCTAACACCTTCCCCTTAGGATAATTTCAAGCCCTTACCATGTCTCTAGTTACCAAACGTAGTTATAAATGAACCCTATAGGTGCCGTAACGCACCTTAAATCGTTAGGTGGCGACTCTTCAAAAATGCAAACCCCCTTTCCCAAAAGGAAAGAGTTGTCCCAACCAAAAAATATCATAAACCCGATTTCGCGAGAAAAAGGGGGCGACATCTACCAGCAGCGTTATCTCATATATGAAGGCCCAGTGTATGGTTGACAAGGGATGTTTTGCCTATTTGGCGTATGTTCGTGATTCTAGGGCTGAGGTTCCTTCTATGGATTTTGTGCTCATTTTTCGTGAGTTTCCAAAGGTATTTCCTATAGACCTGCTGGGAATGCCACCTGATAGGGATATTGACTTTTTCATTGATTTGGCTCCCAGCACTCAGCCCATTTCTATTCCGCCATATCGTATGGCCCCGCTAGAGTTGAAGGAATTGAAGGAGCAGCTACAAGACTTTCTTGATAAGGGCTTTATTAGACCTAGTGTCTCTCCCTAGGGTGCGCCTGTGTTGTTGGTTAAGAAGAAGGATGGATCGATGATGATGTGTATAGATTATCGGCAGTTGAACAAGGTCACCATCAAGAACAAGTATCCATTCCAGAGGATTGATGATTTGTTTGATCAGCTTCAGGGTGCCAAAGTGTTTTCAAAGATTGATTTGAGATCTGGCTACCCTCAGTTGAGGATTAGGGCATCTGATGTCCCTAAAATAGCTTTTCATACTTGGTACGGGCATTATGAGTTCTTAGTGATGTCATTTGAATTGACAAATGCCCCAGCAGCTTTTATGGATTTGATGAACCGGGTATTCAAGAATTATTTGGATTCTTTTGTGATTGTCTTCATTGATGATATTTTGATCTACTCCCGCAACCGAGAGGAGCATGAGCAGCATCTTCGAGTCGTTCTTCAAACTTTGAGAGACATTTAGTTGTATGCTAAGTTTTCGAAGTGTGAGTTCTGGTTGAGTTCAGCAGCATTCTTAGGTCATGTTGTATCAGCAGAGGGTATTCAGGTGGATCTAAGAAGGTTGAGACGGTCAAGGACTGGCCTAGACCCATATCAGCTACAGAGATCCGGAGTTTCTTGGGTTTGGCGGGTTATTACCGTCAGTTAGTGGAGGGATTTTTATCTATAGAAAACCCGATGACCAGGTTGACCCAGTAGGGTGCCCAATTTAGGTGGTTAGACGAGTGTGAGGCGAGCTTTCATAAGCTCAAGATAGCTTTAACTACGACGCCGGTGTTGGTTTTGCCAATAGGTTCAAGGCCATATACAGTATACTCTGACGCATCTCGTATTAGACTTGGTGCGGTGTTGATGTAGAATGGCAAGGTTATTGCATATGCTTTACGATAGTTGAATATTCACAACAACAATTATCCAGTTCATGATTTGGAGATAGTAGCCATCATTCAAGTGCTAAAGATTTGGAGGCACTATTTATATGGAGTGTCATGTGAGGTGTTCATAGATCACAAGAGTTTGCAATATTTGTTCAAGCAAAAGGATCTCAATTTGAGGCAGAGAAGGTGGTTGGAACTATTGAAAGATTATGACATCACCATCTTGTATCATCCAAGGAAGGCCAATGTAGTGGCCGATGCTTTGAGTAGGAAATCAGCCAGTATGGGTAACCTTGCATATATTCCAGTCGGTGAGAGACCGCTTGCTTTGGATGTTTAGGCTTTAGCCAATCAGTTCGTGAGGTTGGATGTTTCTGAGCCCAGCCGTGTTTTAGCTTGCACAGTCACTCGATCTTCATTATTTGAACGTATCATAGATCAGCAGTATGATGATCCTCATTTGCTTGTCCTTAGGGACATAGTGTGGCACGGTGGTGCCAAGCAGGTTATAATGGGAGATGATAGAGTTTTGAGGATGCAGGGTCGAGTTTGTGTTCCTAATATGGATGAAATTCAAGAGTTGATTTTAGAATAGGCCCATAGTTCCTGGTATTCTATTCATCCGGGCGCCGCTAAGATGTATCAGGAGTTGCGGCAACATTATTGGTGGAGGAGGATAAAGAAGGACATTGTTGCCTCTGTAGTTCGGTGTTTGAATTGTCAATAGGTAAAGTACGAGCATTAGAGACCTGGTGGTTTGCTTTAGAAGATTGAGATTCCTGAGTGGAAGTGGGAGCGTATCACTATGGACTTCGTTGTTGGACTCCCACGGACTCATAAGAAGTTTGATACAGTATGGGTTATTCTTGATAGGCTGACTAAGTCTGCGCATTTCATTCCTATGGAAGTCTCCTACTCTTCAGAAAGGTTAGTCGAGATCTATATCTGGGAGATTGTTCGTCTTTATGGTGTGCCCGTGTCTATTATTTTAGACCGAGGTATGCAGTTTACCTCGCATTTCTGGAGGGCAGTTCAGCGTGAGTTAGGTACACGCATCGAGTTGAGCACAACATTTTATCCTCAGACGGACGGACAGTCCGAGCGTACTATTCAATATTTGGAGGATATGCTCCGAGCATGTGTTATTGACTTTAGAGGTTCGTGGGATCAGTTCTTGCCTTTAGCGGAGTTTGCCTACAACAACAGCTATTAGTCAAGCATCCAAATGGCTCCCTATGAGGCATTATATGGTAGACGTTGTTGATCGCCAGTTGGATGGTTTGAGCCAGGAGAGGCTCGGTTATTGGGTACAGATCTAGTACAGGATGCCTTGGATAAGGTTAAGATCATTCAGGCTAGGCTTCGTATAGCTCAGTCCAGGCAAAAGCGTTATGCTGACCGTAAGGTTCGTGATGTGGCATTCATGGCCGGAGAGTGAACGTTGCTTGGGGTGTCTCCCATGAATTTGTTTCTATGTTTGTTGTTGTTAATCATGTCTAAATTATACCTTATGTGTAATCATCATATCAGACTTTACTTAGTTCTTTGATACTTGTCCAGCATGTTCACTTAGTTCCTTTACCCCTCCCTTAACTGGTATGACCATGTAGTTACTTAGTCTTCTAGTGCATTCTATTGGCCCTAATGGTGTGTCAAATTTTGTTCAACAAAACTCTTGTCTTCAACATGATCCTGCTGCATTCTTCCCTATGTTTTAAATGTCTATTACCATGACTGATTTGTTCAGTAGACTCATAGTTGTTCTGTATATTTGTTGTGTCAAATGTTTCCCTATTTATGTGGTTTCAAACCTATATGTTCCCAATCCCTTCACCCTTGTTTGTAAGTCTGCTTGTCAAGTAAATCTGGGTATTCTATGGTTAATTAGGTTGTTTGTTAAGTATGTTTTTCTCAAGGAATGATTTCAAAACTCCTGCTCCTACTCCTAGCATTCTTCTCAAAACTGATAATTCCTAGTATCTTTAAAAACTATTTCTGAACCTTTTCACTTCTAAACTGCTTTACTAAGTCTTTCATAAAGAACTCTCACCTTACTCTTAGACCTCTAAGTTCTGCCCCTTTTGTGTGAGCCTTGCCTTGGGACCTTTGAGCTACTTTTAAACTTGGACACACAAAACCTAGCCTTTCCACACTGCACTTACTCTATCCTGGATATGAAATATGGGTGTGAGCACTGCCCGGGATCCCTTGATATCCTTAGGGAACTCTGACACACCCAGATATAAGAAAAGCTATGAAACAATCTTGGCACTTGAGGTGATTTATTACATAACTCAGAGAGGAAGTCTTAATCAGGTTCTGAAAATTTGGGCCTGTTTTCAGGCTCTCTATAGTGTAACTTTTATTTTTCTTATGTAATTCATTTCAGTATTGGTGTGTAATAATCTGTCGTAAACAAGAATTGGTGCTGGCTAGTGAGAAGGGGAGGGTAGGTACATATTCTATCAACATCAATGGGTAGAAACCATGCCTTAGGTTTACATTTCCTATATGTGCATTATAATCCATGTGTAAGATCAACATATTCAAAGCATGTCATGCATTAGATACCATGTTCTTAGGTTTACTATTTCAGCATCTCATTTGACATCACTTTACCACTTAGAAATTCTGCATTTACATGAAACCATTGCTCCTGCGCTTAGAAATCATGCTTTAAGAATTTTGTATATTCTGAAATCATTCTGTATTTTCATATGTGCATACCCTGTTTTAGGATCTTGCTCACATTCGCTCGGTTATACCTAACTAAACTACTGATACATGAAAAGGGTATAAAACAGTCTCATGTTTGATTATCCTGTTTAAGTGAAACTGATCGCAATCCCTGCATGTCTTTGCAACATTTAGAACAGCATGTTTTAGGTAAAATAACTTCCAAACTGTTTCAATAATTCTGGTAATTGCTGCCTATTATTTTACGCTTAGGCAAGTCTTAGGTAATCAACTTAAAATAAAACCAGGACTATCTTTGTGATTATTTTTTGACTGTCAGCATGTTAAAATCAGTAGGCAAGCCTGATTAGGACTTCCTATTTGAGTTATGTTATAAATATGACTCTGTTGTTATCACTTAGATACCATGCTTAGGATCTGAATTCAGACCTTAATTGTGTATGAGTCGTGCTGTTTATGTGTACTGTGTGTGGATGTATATCTGAGCCTTTCATTTGTCTTCCATGCTCCCCCTTAATTGAAGTCCTACTTGTTTATTATAGGTCATTTTAGTATTTTACCTTTAAACTTGAAGGTCTGCCTAGAACCCCCCTTTTTATAGGATAGGAGTCCTAAATTCCTCCGGGACTGATAGGAATGGATGGGTAACAGCATGCAATAGAGGTCGAGACCAACCCTCGCTTTAAATACCTTCATGGGTGCGAAAAGGGTAGATATGAATATGATGACCAATGTGTTAATGCCACGTGTAGCCCCTCTTTGAGGAGTGTCATACCGGGTATTGCATTGATGTGATACATATTATAAACAAACCTAGGAAACCCCCCCCCCTTTACGTTCACCAATATGCTTAGATTGTAATTTTTTTCAAAATCTCGCTTTTCACTAATTGTTTTTTTTTTCAAACACTTGTGTATTTAAACTTAAATCCCCTACTATTTGAGTCATACTTGTTTATTCGCTACTTGTACAAATTTACAAAAACTGTTTGGCCGGGAACTACACTAGTAGATCTTGAGGGCTGCCTAACACCTTCCCCTTGGGATAATTTCAAGCCCTTACCCTGTCTCTAGTTATCAAACGTAGTTATAAATGAACCTTATAGGTACCCTAACACACATTAAATTGTTAGGTGGTGAATCTTCAAAAATGCAAACCCCCTTCCCAAAAGGAAAGAGTTGTCCCAACCAAAAATGTCATAAACCCGATTTCGCGAGAAAAAGGGGGCGCGACAGCATGGCGACTCTGCTGGGGAGATTTAGGCTTTTACCATTTCATACCATTTTTGTGAATTTGTATCCTCCCTATGTGTAATTATTTGTTTAATTTCTTTAAGCGTTTAATTTCTTCTTCAAAAGCAAAACTGACAAATCTTTCTTGTTTCCTTCCTTTATAACTGTTTTAAATTATAAAATTGTTGTATTTATCGCTTTCTTAACGTGCAAATACATGTCAACATGCTTTTAATTATTGCATAATCATGCTCAACATCATACTCCACTCGTGCCAAAGAAATACTATAGCAACGCTTGATGAGTGGTTGCGCCCTTCCTATATCATTACCCCCATAAATTCGGAAAGGCTTATTTGTGGTAAAACTAGTCGATCAGCGGTGCAGTCAACAGTTCCGTGCCTTCCCCCTTGAGTTTTCCACTCAAGGGTACCAGTCTAAAACCCCATAAAAACCTTACTCTATTTAAATTGTGCATGCATCATGATCAAACCTAGCCGAGTCAGTTATGTTGTCCACATAATGATCCTTTAAGATAGCCTTGTCCAAAAGTCCACTGGGTTTCCCTAAACCCAAACGGACATCCTCACATTCTGTTCATTTATTTGGAGAGCTAAATGTTTCATGCTAATTGTTGATATTAAATAGTTAAGTCTGGTGGGGGTAAGGGCTTAACCTTGTTTGCCTTGCAGAAAATGAGGCACAAGGTCCCCAGTTTCGGTATGATTAGCACGCCTCCACTCTTGCTAGACTGGTGGAGGAGTCTTCCAGCAAATGGCCAAATTAATGAGTGAAAAGAGAAGGCCGCCAAAGCTAGCAAAAAGTTGGAATATCTAGAATACAGTCTGCTGAATTGGAAGGAAAAGTGAGGAAGAGAGTCACCGACTGCCAGAACGCTGAGGGAAATAAAGGAGAATACCTGGCAAAGGCATTTTTACTGGTGAACCTACACGAACTGGAGGATTTGATCAACGAGAGCATTCAATCTGGGGAAGGTCCTTCTGGGACTAAATAGATAGGGATTTAATTTTTTGCTTTTTGAATGTAATGAGGCCAATGGCCATTAGTGACTTTATTTCTGGCTTATTTAGTGTCGTTTTGGGATTCGCCTATCTTTATAAATAAAATGAGGTATTTAGCATTAAAAGTTCTCCAAATCTATTTGTCGCTACGCCTACCTTGGCCACAAAGAGATTCCCAAATTAGGACACAATTTACATTCCCGCACTATATGTTTAAATATTGCAATACTTTTTATAATCCTCACTAACTTGGTTACCTTTTGTTTTATTTTTTGTTTTTATTATTCCCCTCCCCAAAGGTTAGTTCGTACACTCTAGCATCATCATCTTATTTCACAAGATCCAGGGGCCCTCCACCCACTCCTCCTCTTAGTCCCATTAAAGGCAAGAACAAAGGCAAGTATAAAATGGAAGATTTAAACAACATCAGGAAGGAGAACACAGCTGAATGGGTAGAGGCCACAGATGGCCAGGGTATTCAGGTTCCTAACAAGAATGTGTCACAACTTGAACAGAAATTGTTAAAATTCTAGGAAGAACTCGATCAGGTTCGGAATCTGGCAAACCTGTCATTTTCCCTTAACACCCCAGATATCAACTTCCCCAACACTCAAAACCCTACACCTCCTCAAAATATCCCAAAATAGCATAATAATCCCGCGCCTCATCGTCATGCTGCTCCACCAAAGAACCAATGCAACACCTGTCATATCCCAAACAACACTCCACTACTCATCCTAGAACCTCGGAACTCCACAAACGACCATTTCCACACCCACACACCAGGCCACCATAACAATCCTATCTATATAGAGACCATGCCATACTCCACCCGACCTATCTCATGCACACTTGAGTCTAATTAAAAGAACCTGCTTATCAGGAATTTAGCTGAGGAACTTAAGAAATTGACCCGCCGGATTCAGGGCGTTGAGGGAAGCAAAGGAATTGAGGAGTTGAACTATGAGGACCTTTGCATACGGCCTGATGTTAAACTGCCTGAGGGGTACAAACCTCCTAAGTTCGAAATATTTGATGGTACAGGTGATCCAAGGGTCCATCTGAAGACATATTGCGACAAGCTGGTTGGAGTAGGGAAGGATGAAAGAATCCGCATAAAGTTGTTCATGAGGAGTTTAAAAGGAGATGTATTATCTTGGTACATTAGCCAAGATCCCAAGAAGTGGTCAAGCTAGATAGGCATGGCATCTGACTTTATGGACAGATTCAGGTTTAATACAGAGAACGCACCAGACGTGTTCTATATCCAGAATTTGAAGAAGAAGCCCACGGAGACGTTTCGTGAGTATGCTACTCGCTGGAGGTCCTAAGCTGCTAAGGTCAGACCTGCCTTAGAAGAGGAGCAAATGAACAAGTTCTTTGTCCGGGCTCAGAACCCACAGTACTATGAACGGCTGATGATGATTGAGAACCACAAGTACTCCGAAATTATCAAATTAGGTGAAAGAATTGAAGAAGGTATTAAAAGTGGTATGGTTACAAATTTCGAAGCCTTGCAAGCTACGAATAAGGCTTTACAGTCTGGTAGTGTATCTAAGAAAAGGGACGTAGGGGCCGTGATGGTTGCACAAAGGACCAAGTCTCCCCTTAAATACCAAGCTTACCCAACACCTCCACTCACATACCAGCCAACCCCAGATTACTAAGCACCCTCATACCAAGCTCTGCCACCAACTTATCAGTTATCTCTACCTCCTACAGATCAACCTACTTCACTCAGATACTCCTAACCCGCTCAAGTCTACCATACCTATAATACTCAACCATCCCATTATCAATCACCCCCTACACGCCAAAATTTCCCTAGACCCCGACCTAATTTTGATCGCAGACCTCCAAAATAATATACAGCCATCGCTGAACCCATCGACCAGCTGTATGAGAGGCTCAAAGCTACTGGTTATGTCACCCTCATCCCTGCTGCAACCCCTGAGAATCCTTCTCAGTGGATTAACCCAAACAAGTCTTGTGCGTACCACTCCGGCATGAAAGGGCACACCATCGATGAATGTCGCTCCTTGAAAGACAAGATACAGTCATTGATTGATAACAAGATCATTGTGGCAAAGGAACCCGCTCCAAGCGTCCGCAACAACCCTCTACCAGACCATAAGGGTGGAGGTATCCACATAATTGAAGTAGAAGATGACTGGGATCCCGAGGGATCAATCGGGTTGATCGTAGAAGGTGATGACCCAAAGAAACCAACAATTACTCTCAATCCAATCATAGTCCAGATCCAAACATCTGAGAATGCTGAGGTGAATATGTCTATACCTCTTGAGTTTGAAGCAGCGCCATCCGCAAAGGCACCGACACCAATTGAGGTTGAATTCGTGTCTCCGACAAATGCACCCGCACCATTTGAGGTTGTAGTCTTTCCATCCAAGGCACATGTTCCATTCAAAGTGATGATAGCCGCGCCGATCCTAGTGGCGATGTCAACTATGTCACCCTTCTATACAAATGTTGTACCCTGGGACTATACAGCCGAGGCGAGAAGGAAGGGAAAGGTCAGGATTGAAGAAACTGTCGCAGCACAGGGTATGACAAGAACTGGTAGAGTATATACCCCAAAACATCTGGCCAAATCAAGCAAGTAGGCCTCCAATCGACTTCCCCTCATTGAGATAGGTCGAGACGACCTTTGGAGGAAAATACAGGCCAAGGAATATTCGGTCATCGACCAGTTAAACAAGACGTCAGCACAAATATCTATTCTCTCCTTGCTGCAAAATTCTGAGACGCACAAGAATGCTTTATTAAAGGTGCTAAATGAAGCGTACGTACCAAGTAACATCACTAGCGGGGAAGTGGCTAATATGGTAGGACAAGTGCTGGAAAGCCATAACATCATCTTTTATGAGGACGAGCTACCACCTAATGGGCTGGGGCATAACAAAGCACTACATATCACCGTGCAATGCGAAGATTATTTCATCACTAGAATCCTGATTGATGGAGGTTCCAGTCTTAACATTTGTTTGCTGGTAACACTCAAGAAGTTGGGTAAAGGGCTGTATGAGATAAAGGATGGAGCAATTAATGTGAAAGCTTTCGCTGGTTCTCAGAGGTCCACCATTGGTGAGATTAGTCTATGCCTGCTGATTGGACCAACCTGGTTCGAGGTCGATTTCGAGGTAATAGATGTACCAGCGTCTTACAACTTGCTGCTGGGACGGCCATGGATTCATTCTGCTGGGGCCGTAGCATCAACGCTGCATCAGGCAGTAAAGTTCGAATGGAATTACCAAGAAGTGATCATTCACGACAACGGTAGCAACCCTATATACAGTCACCAAACCATTCCGACGATCAAGGGAAGAAAGAAGTTGGGAGGAGAAAATTATCACCATATTAAGCGGGTCAATGCTATCAATAAAGACAAATGGTGGGACAGCAAAATCGAGAGTATACTGAGTTGGAATGGGTATGAACCTGGCAAAAGGCTCGGCAAGAACCTCCAAGGAATCTCTAAACCCATAAAACTCAAGAAACATGGCACTACTTTCGGTTTGGGATATGAATACACCTGGGAAGAATTCAATAACTGGTCGCCACCATGGCGCGGTCCTTATTACCCACTAGAGCAGCCAATACCGCATCTGGAGCAGACCTTCCAATAGGCCGACATTATTTATGGGTCAGATGAAGAAGAAGTACTTGCAGCAGAAAAGAACTTGTTTCTAGAGGACAGTGATATGGACTGTTGCGTTATTCTAGAGGAGGAGGGGGAGAAAGGCCCTTCCATATAGGCTATGAGCAGAGGGGCACATCTCAAGAATTGGACCATCAAGACAACCAAAGCCCGACGAGCCTCGGGAAGCAAGGCTAAAACAAGCATTATTCATTGTTTTATTTACTAAATGATTTTCTTTTTGCATTTTTCAGTTCCCGCAATAGGATCTTCGATTCAAAACAGTTATTCAATTTATCAAAAGCATTTTTTGATTTTTCTTATGAATTAATATTTATTGCTATCATTTTCTCTCCTTGCTTTACCAATACAGCATTACTATTACTTGTCTTGATGAACTAATGACTGTGACATGCAATGAGATAACGCAACAAACGGACATGGATTTAGAGGAAGATGACATGTCTAACGAGATTGTCAAAGAAGTTGAGAACTTTGAGAATAGACCTAAGTCCAACCTGGGAGATGCAGAAAACGTCAAGGAAATGCGAATCAGCATTCACCTGTCGCCATCGGAGAAGAAAGAATACACAGAATATCTAAAGGAGTATGAGGACATATTCGCCTGATCGTATGATGACATGATTGGTCTGAGTACGTCTATTATGGCTCACAAACTGCCAACCGATCCAATGTGTCCACCGGTAAAGCAAAAGCTCAGAAAGTTCAAGCCTGATATGAGTTTGAAAATCAAGGAAGAAGTCACCAAGCAGATCAACACTAAGGTTATCAGGGTAGTAAAATACCCGACATTGTTAGCCAACATTGTGCCAGTGCCAAAGAAGGATGGGAAGGTCAGAGTCTGTGTCGACTACTGGGATCTCAACCGGGCCAGTTTGAAAGACGACTTCCCTTTGCCAAATATACATATCCTGATTGAAAATTGCGCCAAGAATGAGCTACTGTCATTCATAGATTGCTTCACTGGTTATCATCAGATCTGGATGGATAAGGAAGCTGCTAAGAAAACGGCTTTCATTACACCGTGGGGAGTGTACTGTTACAAGATGATGACATTCGGCCTAAAGAATGCAGGGGCCACCTACATGAGGTCCATGACTACCATATTCCATTATATGATACACAATGAGATAGAAGTATATGTGGATGATGTTATTATCAAATCCAAGAAGGCGACTGATCACATAGAAGATCTGAGGAAGTTCTTCAATAGACTGCGGAGATACAACCTGAAACTAAACCCCGCAAAGTGCGCATTTGGGATTCCTGTTGGGGAATTGCTTGGGTTTATTTTGAGCCACCGAGGAATAGAACTGGATCCATCGAAAGTCAAAACCATCCAAGAACTACCACCACCAAGGAACAAGAAGGATGTGATGAGTTTCTTGGGAAGGATTAACTAAAGTCGATTCATAACACAGTCTATAATTATTTGTGAGCCAATCTTTAAGATGTTAAAGAAGTACTCCACCACCAAATGGACCGATGACTGTCAAAAGGCCTTCGACAAAATCAAGGAGTACCTATCAACACCACCAGTCATAGTCCCGCCCGAGCCGGGTAGACCACAAAATTTGTTATGGAATTTGGTAAAAATTATATATTTGATCTGATGATGTTAGCTGAGCTACCTGGATCAATTAACACACGCTTAATTCGAGATTTACTTACGAGTACCGATATTACCAGTGCATCGTTGTGGGTCTGCACGATCCCCTTAGTGTCTTCATCATTGAAAGACAAGGTTCCTTCCGGTACGTAATCCGTTAGATGGAGCTTTCGGTTGCATTCTGGGGCAGCATGATAAAATAGGGAGGAAGGAACAAGCCATTTATTATCTCAGTAAGAAGTTCACCCCGTACGAGGCCCGGTATTCTCTATTGGAATGCACCTTTTGTGCTTTGACTTGGGTACCTCAGAAGTTGAGACATTACTTCTGTGCTTATATTACATATCTCATATCGAGAATGGATCCCTTGAAGTATATCTTTCAGAAACCCATGCCCACCGGCAAGCTAGCCAAGTGGAAAATCCTGTTGATGAGTTCGACATTGCTTACGTAACTTAGAAAGCAGTCAAGGGACAGGCACTGGCAGACCACCTTGCTAAAAACCCCGTGGATGCAGGATACGAACCCCTAAAACGTATTTTCCTGATGAAGAGGTATCATTCATAGGAGAAGACATTACGAAATCCTATGACGGTTGGAGAATGTTCTTTGATGGAGCAGCAAACTTCAAAGGAGTTGGCATAGGAGCATTCCTAATATCAGAAACAGGTTAGCATTATCCGGTGTCTGCCAAACTCAGGTTCCCCTACACCAACAATATGGCCGAGTATGAAGCCTGCATCTTAGGACTCAAAATTGCCATTGACATGAACATTCAAGAGTTGCTAGTGATTGGAGATTCAGACTTACTTATACATCGGGTACGAGAAGAATGGGAAACCAAGAACTCCAAGATACTCACGTATCTACATCATGTACAAGAATTGAGAAAGAGGTTCACAAAGACAGAATTCCAGCATGTTCCCAGAATCCAGAATGAGTTCGGCAATACATTAGCTACTGTATCATCTATGATACAGCATCTCGACAAGAATTTCATTGATCCTATTTTGGCGAAAATCCATAATCAGCCAGCTTACTGTGCCCATGTTGAAGAGAAAGCAGACAGAAAGCCTTGGTTTTATGATATCAAGGAGTATTTGGCAAAAGGAGAGTACCCGAAGCTTGCGAATCCTACTCAGAAACGCACACTTCGGAGATTGTCCAACAACGTCTTTCATAGCGGAGGAATCCTGTATAGGAGGACTCCCGATTTAGGATTATTAAGATGTGTCGACGCAAAGGAAGCATCCAGGCTACTAGAGGAAATTCATATTGGGACCTGCGGTCCACATATGAACGGTTTTGTCTTAGCAAAGAAGATACTCTGGGCTGGTTACTTTTGGATGAATATGGAAACGGACTACATCTAGCATGTTCGGAAATGCCACCGCTGTTAAATACATGCAGACGTGATAAAGGTACCTCCAAGCAAGCTTAACATAACAAGTTCACCGTGGTCATTCGTCGTCTAGGGAATGGACGTTATTGGACCAATCGAGCCTGCTGCTTCCAACAGACATAGGTTTATCCTAGTAGCCATCGATTATTTCACCAAATGGGTCGAAGCAGCATCTTACAAAGCAGTGACTAAGAAAGTCATGGCAGACTTTGTCCGCGATTGCATTGTTTGTCGATTTGGAATTCCAGAGTCAATTATTACTGATAATGGCTCCATTCTCAATAGCGACTTGATGGAAGCTATGTGTGAAACTTTCAAGATCAGATACAAGAATTCCACAGCCTACAGGCCTCAGATGAATGGAGTTGTAGAAGTCTCCAACAAGAATATCAAGAAGATATTGAGGAAAATGATAAGGAATCACAGAAAGTGGCACGAAAAGTTATCATTCGCTCTTCTGGGGTATCGTACCATAGTCCGCACATCAATCGGGGCAACCCTCTATATGCTGGTTTACGGTACAGAGGCTGTCATTCCCGCTGAGGTAGAAATTCCTTCCCTAAGGATCATACAAGAAGCTGACCTCGACGATGCATAGTGGGTAAAAAGTCGTTATGAGCAACTAGCCCTTATAGACAGAAAGAGAATGAATGCAGTCTGCCATGGTCAACTCTATCAGAACAGAATGTCTATAGCCTTCAACAAAAGAGTCAAGCCGAGACAGTTCACACCGGGGCAGCTGGTGTTAAAGAAAATTTTTCCGCATCAAGATGAAGCCAAAGGGAAGTTCTCTCCCAACTGGCAGGGTCCATACATGGTTCACCGGGTTTCGACAGGAGGAGCCCTCATACTTGCAGAAATAGACAGAGAAGTCTGGCCAAAGCCGATCAATTCAGATGTAGTCAAGCGTTACTATGTGTAATCTTCATGCTTTCCTTATATGATGTAAATTGAACTACGCCTGACCTGATTCCCGTTTAAGAGGGTATACGTAGGCAGCCCTATGGGTTCGGTCATAATTCAATAAAATTTTATTTCCCCCGTAATTA
The DNA here is from genome assembly GCF_000393655.2 of Nicotiana sylvestris. Classification (NCBI taxonomy): domain Eukaryota; kingdom Viridiplantae; phylum Streptophyta; class Magnoliopsida; order Solanales; family Solanaceae; genus Nicotiana; species Nicotiana sylvestris. The sequence goes on along the minus strand of NC_091064.1, from coordinate 146,241,659 downwards.
GAAACCGGGGCAGAATTTTGAGGAGGACCCTCAAAATTCCGAAGTAATTTCAGCCAATCGCCCAGATCAACGGTCCAAACGCACCCTTTCCTTTTTAATTTCACCCGACCCCTAACCCTAGTCTCATAATTCAGAGACAGCCGCCCTCAAACTCTCTCATCTCCAAATTCTCTCTCAACTCACCCTAACCATAATCACCGTCACCGGCAAGAACCTTCTTCCTATGGTGTTTTCGCACCTTTTCTGACCACCTCTGGTCTCCTATACTTCATGGCTCTTCGACTTCATGAGTCCTTGAGAAGATATCAAGGAAAGCCAACCTGCTCTGGTTTGAAACTCGTTTACCGGCCTATCTCTGGCCATTTTCGTATGTAAGAAAGGACTTCCTCTTGTTTTTTTGTTTGAATCCATGAGTTTTTAACCGATTCTCTTCATCTCTACTATTTTCTGAAACCCTAGTTCGCTACTGTTCAATTCTTCTTAGATCTTTATAGATCTAAGATTATTCGAGTATTATTAAGTGTTTTCCTTTAAAAATCTCTTGTTTTAACTAACTATTTCGATTTTAGTCATTCTTTTCTAAAACTAGGGTTTCTCGGAGTTCTTTTACGCATGTTCTAACTAATTTCGTTATGATTAAACCTTTTCCCTTGTTTGTTTTGACCGATTTTATGCTCTTACTGCTTTTAACTTGACTCTGTTAAAAGCCCTCTTTTTTTAAGATTTTCTTTACTTTGTTTCTATGAATGTTAGCATGATTTTCCTTACTTTGCTTCTATGAGGGTTAGCATGCTTTCTTTACTTCGTTTTCATGTGTTAGCCTGCTTACTTGAAGTCCTGTGATTACCCTGCTTCAAATATGTTTTCCTGAATCCCTAGCCTACTTATGTCGCTTCTGTGTGACTATGCTCACTTTGTTTGTTCATCTCTTGCATCTTTCTGTGACTATGCTTCGAATATGTTTTCTTGCTACGTCTGCGGACCTCCTCTATTTATATGTTGAAAGTGCAGAGTCATGACTCCCTTTTGATCGATTCTAGTTTCCTTAATTGATGGTGATTGAAAATTTTCTTTTAAAACCCAAAAAGCTTTGCCCCGTCTGTTAAGATGGCTAATTTCCTTACCATATTTGTTATGATACTTATTTCTACTGAGTTGTGTCCTTAATCAAGGCTTTATGAATTTGGTCCTAATCAACTACTCTATGCTACTGAATCTCGACTCCTACCTTTCCACTTAATTTGATTTGTTACTTGCCTTAACTAATTTTCCATTGCCTTGTCTGCATTGCTACTTAATTCTTACTAATTGTTTCCTTTGTTTAAAAACTTTCTGAACCTAGCCTTAATTACCTGCTCTATACTGGTACTATTTTGAAATCTTTCCTTATTTGTTATACTCCAGCCGTGCATGATTTCTTTCCTTACTTTCCACCTGCTCTTTATCGTTTACACTGACTCCCTTAATTAAAGGGAGATTCGAACCAATTTTTTATACTGAGTTCTATAATTACAGAGGAATTGATTCTTGCCTTATTTTTAACCAGTTTTCAAACTACTATATAAATGACTCTCTTCTACAGTCTTAACACACTAACAATTAGTTAAAAGAACACATACACACATAAAAGTTTTCTCTTCTCAGCTACTTGTGCTAACTGCTTGTCTAGCCGGCTGAAAGCCAAGGCTAGACTGTGGAACTCTACTTGCTTTACTTTCTGCATTTTTGCTTCCTTAACTGGTATGTCTCTAGTTTAAATTTGAAACTCAACTTTATGTGTTCCATGCCTATACATCCATGATTGTTCTTGTACTAGTTATTCAATTTGTTTCTATGTTTGCTGTTTTTAAGCATGTCTAAATTCTGCCTTATGTTTAATCATCATATCAGACTTTACTTAGTTCTTTGATACTTGTCCGGCATGTTTACTTAGTTACCTTACCCTCCCTTAACTAGTATGACCATGTAGTTACTTAGTCTTCTAGTGCATTCTATTGGCCCTAATAGTATGTCAAATTTTGTTCAACAGAACTCTTGTCTTCAACATGATCCTGCTGCATTCTTCCCTATGTTTTAAATGTCTGTTACCATGACTGATTTGTTCAGTAGACTCATAGATGTTCTGTATATTTATTTTGTCAAATGTTTCCCTATTTATGTGGTTTCAATCCTATATGTTCCCAATCCCTTCACCCATGTTTGTAAGTTTGCTTGTCAAGTAAATCTGGGTATTCTATGGTTAATTGGGTTGTTTGCTGAGTATGCTTTTCTCAAAGAATGATTTCAAAACTGCTGCTCCTACTCCTAGCATTCTTCTCAAAACTAATAATTCCTAGTATCTTTAAAAACTATTTCTGAACCTTTTCACTTTTAAACTGCTTTACTAAGTCTTTCATCAAGCACTCTCACCTTACTCTTAGACCACTAAGTTCTGCCCCTTTTTTGTGAGCCTTGCCTTGGGTCCCTTGAACTCCCTCTGAACTTGGACACACAAAAGTTGGCCTTTCCACACTGCACTTACTCTGTCCTGGATATGAAATATGGGTGTGAGCACTTCCCGGGATCCCTTAATGTCCTTAGGGAACTCTGACACACCCAGATATGAGAAAAGCTATGAAACAATCTTGGCACTTGAGGTGATTTATTACATAACTCAGAGAGGAAGTCTTAATCAGGTTCTGGAAATCTGGGCCTGTTTTCAGGCTCTCTATAGTGTAACTTTTATTTTTCTTATGTAATTCATTTCAGTACTGGTATGTAATAATCTGTCGTAAACAAGTATTGGGACTGGCTAGTGAAAAGGGGAGGGTAGTTACATATTCTATCAACATCAATGGGTAGAAACCATGCCTTAGGTTTACATTTCCTATATGTGCATTATAATCCATGTGTAAGATCAACATATTCAAAGCATGTCATGCATTAGATACCATGTTCTTAGGTTTACTATTTCAGCATCTCATTTGACATCACTTTACCACTTAGAAATTCGGCATTAACATGAAATTGTTGCTCCTGTGCTTAGAAACCATGCTTTAAGAATTCTGTATATCCTGAAATCATTCTGCATTTTCATATGTGCATACCCTATTTTAGGATCTTATTCACATTCGCTCAGTTATACCTAACTAAACTACTGATGCATGAAAAGGGTATAAATCAGTCTCATGTTTGATTATCCTGTTTAAGTGAAACTGATCGCAATCCCTGCATGTCTTTGCAACATTTAGAACAGCATGTTTTAGGTATAACAACTTCCAAACTATTTCAATAATTCTGGTAACTGCTGCATATTATTTTATGCTTAGGCAAGTCTTAGGTAATCAACTTAAAATAAAATCAGGACCGTCTTTGTGATTATTGTTTGACTGTCAGCATGTTAAAAATCAGTAGGCAAACCTGATTAAGACTTCCTATTTGAGTTATGTTATAAATATGATTGTGTTGTTATCACTTAGATAACATGCTTAGGATCTGAATTCAGACCTTAATTGTGTATGAGTCATGTTGTTTATGTGTACTGTGTGTGGAGGTATATCTGAGCCTTTCATTTGTCTTCCATGCTCCCCCTTAATTGAAGTCCTACTTGTTTATTATAGGTCGCTTTATTATTTTACCTTTAAACTTGAGGGTCTGCCTAGACCCCCTTTTTATAGGATAGGAGTCCTAAATTCCTCCGGGACTGATAGGAATGGACGGGTAACAGCATGCAATAGGGGTCGAGACCAACCCTCGCTTTAAATACCTTCACGGGTGGGAAAAGGGTAGATATGGATATGATGACCTGTGCGTTAATACCATGTGTAGCCCCTCTTTAAGGAGTGTCATACCGGGTATTGCATTGATGTGATCTATATTATAAACAAACCTAGGACACCCCCCTCCCCCCTTTACGTTCACCAACATGCTTAGATTGTAATTCTTTTCAAAATCTCGTTTTTCACTAATTGTTTATTTTTCAAACACTTGTGTATTTAAACTTAAATCCCCTACTATTTGAGTCATACATGTTTATTCGCTACTTGTACAAATTCACAAAAACTATTTTGCCGGGAACCACACTAATGGATCCTGAGGGGTCCCTAACACCTTCCTCTTGTGATAATTTCAAGCCCTTACCCTGTCTTTGGTTATCAAACGTAGTTATAAATGAACCCTATAGGTGCCCTAATGCACCTTAAATCGTTAGGTGGCGACTCTTCAAAAATGCAAACCCCCTTCTCAAAAGGAAAGAGTTGTCCCAACCATAAATGTCATAAACCCGATTTCGCGAGAAAAAGGGGGCGCGACAGATACTATGATTGTGTTTTGGATAATATTTTTGTGGTGAAAGTTATGATGTAAACTATTAAAACTTGTTTTACTTCAATGCACCTTATGGGATGTAATGTAAAACTAGTCAATTGTGGGCCTTTTGAGCTCTAATATAATGTGTTATTTCTAGCTTTCCTTCTGTTTTTAATTCTGTGAAAAGATCAAACATATAGCAATGACAGTACACTTCCTAGCATTTGAAACACTTCCTAGCATTTGAACAACCGAAAATACACATTGAAACATATACTAATAATAAGCAGCATCTTTAAAATTTTCTTTTTCATCAATCTGGCCTCAAGTTCCATTTTATCCTTCTGTAAGCCAAGAATTATCACCTTCGATTGGTCAGGAAATTCCAGATCATACCACTGGAAAAATCCACAAGCCACATGATCCTTAGCCTGAAAATTTTAACAAAACCATTATAAATAAAAGCAAAATTTAGCCATATTATATCACATAAAATATGATGATTTGAAAGATGATTACCCCATAGTACTTGCATCCAAAAAAGGACTTCATGGGTGAGCATTTGTCGTTGATGTTATCAAAGAAGCAGGCTGCCCACAACCACAAAACACATTAAACCGCATGACTCTTATACAATGGGTGTTCTTCTTTCAAATTAATTTGGGTAACAATGAAGGATAGATAAAATGTGAAAGATAAAAAATAAAGTCAATAAACAGAAAGAGAATTTCAAATGGATTAAGATAAAAAAAGAGATAAAAAAGGGTGAAGAAATGGTGAAGAAAGGTGAAGAAATGGAGAAGAAAGGTGAAATAATGGAGAAGATTGTGTAATATAAAGAAAAAAGGATAAAATATAAGTTTTTTAAATAAATGGACTAATTAGCCATTATTCAAGCTATCAGGTGGGCCCCTTTTCATGTTGATTTTCACCGTTCACGCGCTCTTGCGCAACTGATTTCACACAATATGTCACATAAGCGATGGGGGGTTTTATTACGAAGGGGGATATAGTTCAGAGGGTTTTCGGGGCACTTGATAATTTAGGTAGGAAACTGAAAAAAATCATATAGTTTAGACGGATTTGAGGGTATTAATAAAATAATTAGTTTGAATTTATTTCCCATAGGATCCACAAAAAAAGAATTTTTCCATTTGCAAAGCTTAAGGTGAGAACTTTGAGTAATGGTGGAGATTTAATTCATCTCACCACACTCTTTTATTGTATAATGGAGCCAGTGAAATTAATAAATTTATGATGAAGTATATTATTCTCCTTATTATTAGATAATTGCTTTTTAGACTTTTGGTAAATAAAAAAATTTCATCAATTTAAATCTTTTTTCCAACATCTATTTAAACTTTTATTAGTAAAAGAATTAGGACTGTATTACTATATCATTTTTATTTTGTATCACTATATTATTTTTACTTTGTTCCTATTCAACCTCCTCCCAAATCCCCCGGGTCATCTAACTGAAGCCTGCCAAATTGCACTAGAAGTAGAAAATGCTTGTCCTTCGTCATTTGATTGCTTAATAATAATAAGTTTATACAACATCATCATTAAAAGCCAAATAAATATCAAAATTAGGGTTTTGTCAGTCCTATATAGAGGTGTCTAACGGGTCGGGTTAACCCGTAACCGGACTGGCCCAGACCGGTTAAAATCGGACCGGCCCGGTACATAGGGGGCCGGGTGGGCTGGGTAGGAAGGGTACACGGGGTTGGTCCGTTTATTTTTCTGTAACTGTTAACCGGACCGGTCAAACCCGATCCACATGAACAGTGTTGTTTACCGGTTTAACCGGACCGGAACAACGGCTAATTCTTTTTTTTTTGTTTTTTTTAATTTTTTGAAATCAGTGGGGCCCACTAACCGTTGGCAACGGTCACCCCTGGCAGGGATCCGTTGCCCAATGGGTTAATTGCATTAAGAGCCTCTTTTTTCTTTAAAATTTAACTTTTTTTTCAATTTACAAAATTAACCTTCTCTAAAACTATAAATACCCCTCCCCCTCTTCTTCATTTCTTCACTCAACTCTCATTTCTCAATCTCAATTTCTCTCATTCTCTCATTCTCCAATTTTCAAGACTTCAAGTTTTCAATTCATCTTCTAATTTTATTTGGCTCTTTTTTCTTGAATTTAATTTATCGTGTTTTATCATTCGGATTTTGAAGTTTGAACAATTGAACTTCAAAATTGAAATACATGCTTGACGTTTGTTCGTGGTAATATCGGAATTGCGTAATCAAGTGCTCAATTTATTGTCGAATTCGGTGCACTCCCTCCAATTCTTTCTCTTATTTACTATTTTAATTGCATATTTAATTTTAGCTTATACTTTAATTTTTACAATATGTTTAATGTTGCTAAAAGAGCGTGTAGAAAAGTTGCTGGTAGGGGAAATAAAAAAAGAGTTAGTCTTTCAGCATCTGGTAGTAATAGTAATACCCCATTTACACATGTTTCCGAAACATCGCCTAATGATAATATAGATTATGAACAATTACAAGAAGATTTTGGAATAGAAGATAATGAATTAGGAATGGAAGATGGGATGCCAACTACACCTACTAGTGCTAGAGCTGGTAGTGTTGGAGTTGCTACAAGGGGTAGTGGTCGTGGCACTAGTAGTAGACCACCTGTGGCTCCGACTACTAATCGTAAAAAAAGAAGTAAGGTTTGGAATTTTTTTGAAATAATTCAAGGTACTGACAGAGTTAAATGCAAACTTTGTAAAGATGATTTTAAACATTTGACCGGAGGAAATTTAGGGCGGACTGGGACGCTTAGTAGACATATGAGAATTGAACATCCCATAGAATGGGGCTCTGATGGTGATGGAAATCAAACAACTCTTAACCCTACTACTGGGGGAATTATGAAATATGATAAAATGAAGGATCGTGAGGAGTTAGCAAAAATGATTGCTTTGGGTTGTCTACCTTTTTCTTTTGCTTATTCATCATATCTTATTATGTATATTCAAAGGATTTACAATCCTTTATTTAAAGGTATTCCTAGAAGTACTTGCAGAGCTGATATCTTTAGACTTCATGGACAATATCAAACATACATACGTTATTTGTTTAGCCACCTTCCTTATAGAGTTTCTCTAACTTCTGATATTGGTCATATTGTTAATGGAAATGATTATTTGACATTACATTTCATTGGATAGATGATACTACTTGTATGCAAAAACGTATTATCGCTTTTAGATATGATAAAGATCAGAGTCATACTGCTACGTTTATAAGTAGTACTATTTGTGAAGTTGTTGAATTTTATAATCTCAAGCAAAAAGTATTGTGTATGTCTTTTGATAATGCTTCTAACAATAATGCCGCAATTTCAATATTAAAACTGCATTTGCAACCACCTCTTGATGAAATTTTTCATGTTAGGTGTGCATGTCATGTTTATAATTTAATTGTTAAAAGTGTCCTTGATTTATTTTCAACTGGGATTACTCATGTTAGAAAAGCAGTTGGTGTTATTCAAGGAAATAATAGACAATCTAGAATCAAGGAATTTAAGAATAAGTGTGTCCAGTATAACCTTAAACCCAGATTCATGCCAGACGAAATTGTTACTAGATGGAATTATACATATATATTTTAAAAATATTGCTACAAATATAGATTCTCAATAACTGAAGTTGCTAATGTGCATTGTACTGATCCAAACCGTATGTTAACAACTACTACTTGGGAGGTCATTAATGATGTTGTTAAATTTTTACATAAATTTTATACAGCTACTGTTGAGTTTTCTGGAGCATATTACCCTATTGTTACTATGGCTTTAGTACATATAGCTGAAATTTCTTTTCTACTCTTTGAATTTAACAAGAAAGAAAAATATAAGGATGTTGTGGAAAAATGCAAGCAAAATTCAAAAAATATTTCTTTCCAATTCCTCCAATTTACTTAATTGGTGCTGTTTTAAATCCTTCTATTAAGATGTCTGATTGTCACCAATTAATAAATGTTTTATATACTTATATGGAGATTGGACCAACTGAAACCCCATATTTATATAATTGTATGAACAAGCTAAATGAATATTTACAACAATTATATAATTATTATGCAAATGTAATTGATGATGATGCTCGTACTGTAGGCAATGTTAATCCCACTATGCACTGTACCACTTCTGCTACTGTGGATGATGAAGAATGCCTTGATAGTTTTAATATTTTTTCTACATTTTTTAACACTCAAACCAGTAGCATGAAAAAGAGCCTTGCACAAAGGAATTTTCACCGTTGGGATGGTGGCATGATAATGGAAAGTAATTTCCTGTTCTTTTCGCTATGGCTCGGGACGTGCTGAATGTGTCAATTTCAACTGTTGCATCAGAGAGTGCATTTAGCCAAGCAAAATAACAACTTGGAGACACCCGTCACTCATTGGGAAGCAATGCTTTGGAAGTTTTAGTATGTTTCAGAGATTGGATTAGATCGGAACGAAGAAATCAAGGACGTGAAGATGTTGATAGCCCAAAAGACGAGGAACTTGGAGATATATTAACACATGGTAACACATCCGAATTTAACACTCCAGAAGAAGGTCACTCAGTTCATATTGATTATGAAGAACTTACTAAGGCAATGCAAAACCTTTGAATTTACTCCTTTTTTTTTGGTTAATTTACTTGTTGTTAAATGTAAATCTTTCAATTTGTAAGTTTGAATTATAAAATAAATGTAGCACTTGCAATTTATAAGTGCAATTTTTTTCCATCTTCCTTGTATTCTTTATATTAATACAAAGTATTAATATAACTTACAATAGTTATACAAAATACAAAAAAAAAATACAATAAACCCGGCCCGGCTCGGCCCCCTCAACCCGTAACCCTTACGGTTTAATTTTTACCCGGATGAACCCGAACCCGTTAACCCGATAAGCCCCAACCCGTAATCGGCTCGGACCATAACTCGTACGGGTACAAAAAATCCCAACCCAGCCCCGCCCGGCCCACCCGTTTAACACCCTTAGGGGTCGTTTGGTAGGGTGCATAAGAATAATGCTGAATAGGGTGTATTAGTAATGCTGGTATTAGTTATGCTTGCATTAGTTATGCTGGTATTAGTTATACTGACATATTTCTTATCCATTATTTGGTTTGATGTATTAAAGCATTGCACAATTTCTAAAAGAATTACTTGTTTACAAAAATGCCCTCAAAACCAGTCCATCACTGTAACTTTTTAAAAAAGACATATTTTGAGAAATATTTTTATATGAAAAAGTTTTAAAAAATTATTTGATTTGTCTACATATATTGTAATATAGAACTAAATATTTATTTATAAAAAAAGGAATATGTTAAGTATTTATTTATTTACTAGAGCTATAATTTTATTTCTCACTACTTGGATTATTTTAAACTTGCATTTAATATAATAACTAGCATATTTTAATCAAGCATAAATTTTGAAGGATAATTTTGTCTTTAACTAAGCTAATGCATGCATTAAAACCCATTGCATTGCTAATATCATGGTTTTCTATGCATTAGTTATGCATAGGATAATAGCAAATAGGATATATAAGTAATGTTTGCATAACTAATGCATAAGTTCAAAATATCTACCAAACATGATATTATTAATACACAAAACTAATGCATGCATTATTTTATCTAATGCATCCTACCAAACGACCCCTTAATCCTATATAAACAAGAAGTAAATGTCAACGGCGGCCACGATTTCGCCACGCGAAATGCCAAATTGGGCTGCACAGTAACACCCGTGTTGTTTCCTACAGGGAAATACATGATAGTCGGTCTCCTACGCAAAAAAGCGCCTCCTTTTGACCTTTTCTTCTCCTTTCCCTTCCTTTCCCTACTAGTCTCTGTTTCTATTCTCTTCCTTTTTAAAAAAAAAAATCAATTTTTAATTGGAATATGACCAAAAATATTTACTATTTTTAAATTTGTTATCAATTTAGATCAACCCATTCATTTAAATTTTTACAGAGATAGTAATAATATATCTTTGATTTTTTATTATTCTTTTCTTGATCCGTTCACTCTATGTTCTTGAATTTTTTTCCAGCTTAAGTTTGATTGTTTTTCGCAGATCAAAGAAAGTTTTGATTTTTATTTCTTGTTTCCTTTTCTTCTTGTATATTTACGAATTTGATCTTTACTTTTAATCAAGATTCAAAGAGTAGTATGTGCTCAAGTAACTCTTTATATATAAATCCAAAGCCCTGTAAGCATCTTGCAGATTACAAGGTGAAAAATGGTATGAGTGGGTATAGTTTGATCCAAGAATGTTTTAAGACAACCCCATATGGTAGGACCACATTAGAAATATCCAAATCAGAGCTACCTAGATGTAGTATTTGTAGTGGACATGAGGGTAGATTTTACATGTGTTTGATCTGTTCATCAGTGTTATGTTGTTTGTCACCTGAATCAAACCATGCCCTTTTGCATAGTCAGTGTAAAGCTGGGCATGAGATTTCAGTAGACATGGAAAGGGCTGAGCTTTATTGCTCAGTGTGTTGTGATCAGGTGTATGATCCTGATTTTGATAAGGTTGTGATGTGTAAACACATAATGGGGTTTCCTAGAACAGAAATTGGGGTTGTGGAGAGTGAGTTGAGGTTGAGCAAGAGGAGAAGGTTGAGTTTTGGGATGGATTTAGATTCAAAGAATATGAAGACGTTGTTTTTAAGGAGGGATCAGAAGTCGAAATCATGTTTTCCTTTAGGATTAAGGGGTTTGAACAATTTGGGGAATACTTGTTTCATGAACTCTGTGTTGCAAGTGTTACTTCATGCACCCCCTTTGAGAAATTACTTCCTTAGCGATAGGCATAACCGAGATATTTGCAGAAAGATGTCGTCGGATCGGTTGTGCCTGCCTTGTGATATTGACCTTATCTTCTCAGCTGTCTTTTCTGGTGATCGGACCCCTTATAGTCCAGCTCGGTTTCTTTACAGGTCTGTAAGTGTTAAAAGGATTTATCTCCTGTCATTATCTCTTAATTGCTTTTTATCTGTGCTCACCATTTAATGTATTGATACTGGATATTTGATTATAACATGGCCTGCAAAATTGTAAATAATGTTTACAATTTTTAGCGCTAACTGCATAGGTTTTCACTTTGAAGTTTTTGGATAAACAAGATTTGGTGCATTACCGCTAAAATCAGACAATAAGCAAGATTGCTATTCTCTTATCGTGATAAAATAAATCTGTTGAAATTTTCTCTATGCTGCTATGTCCACCTAAGATATCATCATTTGTTTAATTTAGATTGGATGCTTATACGTGGAAAATGTTAACTTTTATTGGACGTTGACATGTTGAAAACTTATGTAGTGATTCTTTTAATTGAAATGTTGTTTATTTTTGCAGTTGGTGGCAGCATTCAGAAAATCTTGCTACCTACGAGCAGCAGGATGCTCATGAGTTCTTCATTTCAGTTATGGACAGGATCCATGATAAAGAGGGGAAAGCTAGTTTGGCAACCAAAGGTATCTTTTGCTGAGAATGGCTGGTATTCTTCTTGTTTATGTAGGACATTATGCTACGCAGTGAGTAAATATAGTACAGATCTTGTCTATGTACATGCGCAATTTCCTTTCTGGGATATCAATTTTGGCCTGTACTTCCATTTGCTGTCAATGCATTGATGAGAAGAGGGATGATTCATATATAACCTTGAGAACTGAAGATTTGTGGCTTCCTCTAGTTCTTTTTCTCTGATAAAAATAACATTTCTTAAACAGATAATGGAGATTGCCAGTGTATTGCTCATAGGACTTTCTATGGGCTCTTGAGATCTGATGTCACATGTACATCGTGCGGATTCACTTCAACAACTCATGATCCTTGTATGGACATTTCTCTTGACTTGAATAGCTGCAACTCCAGCCCAAAGGATTTTGCTAATAAGTCGAGTAAGCCAAATGAATCTCTTGTAGGTTGCTTGGACCTCTTCACACGACCAGAAAAGTTGGGATCTGATCAGAAACTGTATTGTGAAAATTGTCAGGAAAAGCAAGATGCATTGAAACAAATGTCCATCAAGAAGCTTCCGCTGGTGCTATCTTTTCATATAAAACGCTTTGAACATTCTCCCACCCGAAAAATGTCCAGAAAGATTGACCGCCACCTGCAATTTCCTTTTTCTTTAGACATGAAACCATATTTATCATCTTCAATTGTACGAAAGAGATACGGGAACAGAATCTTTTCATTCGACGGTGATGAATCAGATATTTCTACGGAATTTGAAATTTTCGCTGTGGTCACACATTCAGGGATGTTAGAATCAGGTCACTATGTGACTTATTTGCGTTTGAGAAACCAATGGTACAAATGCGACGATGCATGGATTACTGAAGTCGATGAAGAAGTTGTCAGGGCCTCACAATGCTATCTGATGTACTATGTACAAAAGATGCTTTACCACAAGAGTTGTGAGGATGTTAGCTGCCAACCAATGTCACTTCGAGCTGACACATTTGTTCCTATAGCTGGTTGCTGCTAGAACTGCAGTTTGTGCTCGGGTGCAATTCTGGCGGGAAAGGTATTGGGGGGCTGTGACCATGATGGTAGTCCACGGGCTCTCCACCAGCCAAGCTGTCCTGGTTCAAGGGATGATATGCCGAAAATTGTATGGTAATATGATTCGGAATTTGGGTTGCGAGATAGAATGCTGAAACCTTTAGGGGGGATCTCTTGGTGAGGACTCTTACAAAGATGGAACCACCAACTTGGTGGCATCTTTGGTTCAAGCATTAATTTACTTGTTGAGGCCATAGAAGGAGCCCTATGAATGTACAGTAACTTAACAATGTCAGGGGCATCTTCTTCTCTTTGGTTCATTTAATCTCTTCAAGATTCCTATTGATTTTTCATTGTTGGGTTCTTTAGAGGGATCTCTCTTAGTCCTGTTGGTTTGTTTGAGATTGAATTATACCATATAACTTGATTTTATCAGTCAAGAGGATACTTTACATGAATAGTTTCAAGAATTTCTTTTGTAGGATGATTGGTTTTTGTAAATGTCAAAAGAGTTATGGTAGGGCTCGTGTCAGAGAGTTATGGTACCTCCTTTAATTTAAGGCTAAAAATGAGCTGCTTATTGTTAGTTCGAAATTTCAAGAAATGACTGTTTATGATTGAAAATTTTATGTTTTTACTCACAAGCGAAAAGATCATCTAAACATATCAATAATGGTTTTATTGAACTGTCCTAATATAACAAGATCATAAATGATGCCTCATTCATCTTTCGCATGAAATAAAAAACCTCGTCGAATTAAATTTTCAAGGGGTTTTAATTTTGAAATATCCATATTCGAACTTGTTACTCTTTTTTTTTCAAGATAATTATCAATCAACCGTTTTTGAAGATAATTAGATTTTCAATGGGCAGGAATGACAGGTAAATAGAAAAAATGTTTTACAATAAATTAACTAGTTAAAGTAAGGTTTGAATATTAAGAGTAGGCAAAATATATAAAGAGACACTTAAAGTTGACCCCATATGTTTATCTCACACCCTAACTTACGAAGTGACCATATAGAACACTTTAACTTTGACACAGGCAAAATGTTTGATTTACACACAACTTTGGGCACGTGAAAGCTCTTAAAATTATATTTTTGTTTTATTTTTTCGTGTGGGGCCCACTTTCTTCATCCTTAATCAAGCAATAACGAGCACCACCCTTCTGCCACCATAGCCGCCGCCACCTTGGCAGCCGACCTTCCTATCTCCATCATTTTCAGATCCAATTTTCATCGGCCAAAAGATGTAGCCAAAGAACATTCTCTTCACCATCTTTCATCGCCATCGTCCTCCATATTTTCTCCATGAGCCCACTCGCAAACCACTAAAAATGTCGTGAACCACCACCATCTTCTCCGACCTATCACCAAAAATTTTAGTTTCTTCCTCCATTAACCCCACTTCTCCAAGCACCAATAGCGTCATGTATTACCACCAAAACGCTTTTACTCCACCATAACACAAAATACCATATTAGCTCCAAAGTTATCCTCCAGTCCAGTCATCAAAACCATGATTTTTTTCAAAAAATCCAAAGCACCACCACGGTTGTTGTTTTATCTAATTTGCAGAGAAACATTTGAGGTCATTTCTTGTTTTTAATTTCTATTTTGTTTGTATTTGTGATATAAAAGTGTTTGGGTTTGTGATAATTAAATTTTTAATCCACATAAAAAGATTAAATATTTTTTAATAGAAATTGATAGGTTACAAGTACCTTGGGCATAAGTACTTTACTTATCATCAAACTTATCATCCAGAATCAAATAAGGAACCTGTTACACATTTACAAGACCTTGAGATCACAAAGTTCCAGGTTGGAATCCAGCGTGGGATATAACTCAACTCTTAAGAGTGGAAGGAACAGCTTAGGGAACAGGTCCCTACCAGTTCCCGAGGAGACTGTATGAAGTCAACTCTCCAGTAGGAAAGTTGCTGCATGCACACGCTACTGCACAGGAACAGTGCAGCAATCAACTTTCTGTGGAAGCCTTTTTACCTATCTTGCTTACATCATTGTAAGTGATGTTACACATGTATAAATACAATCAAGGAGGGTAAAACAACTTACTTCATGAGAGAACTAGATAAAGGACCTGAAGCATGTCTGGTATAATCATTCAGGTTAATCGACTCAAGATAATCTGGGCAGTGTGCCTTTAGATTCACAAAAACCAGATTAGGGACCTGATCCCTTGGTGTTCCCCTGACAAAAGTATAAGTCAACTATACAACTGAAAAACAACTACAGAAAGTGACTGTCTGCAACTGTACACGCGACAGTGCATCAGTCACTTCCCATTGGGAAGAGGCATGTACTAACCAAGAATTGACATCACCATTGTGAATTGACATTGTCACACCTCCTTTTTCTACCCCGGAAAGGATATAAAGGAGTTTTTCAATTTAAGTGACAATCGAAACGGGATTATTTATATTAAATTTAGAGTCACCACTTGGGATAATTTATGGTGTCCCAAGTCACCGGTTTAAAATCCCGAATCGAGGAAGTTTGACTCTTATCTATGGTCTGCGAACACAAAAATTCGGGTAAGGAATTCTGTTAACCCGGGAGAAGGTGTTAGGCATTTCTGGATTCCGTGGTTTTAGCACAGTCGCTCAACTATTGTTATTGGACTAATTATCTGATTAATTACATATTTTACACCTACGTGCATTTTTAACTTTTTAGCCGCTTTTAATATTTCAGGAAAATTCAAGGTTATTTAAAACACATCGTAAGCCACGCTACATGAAATGCACCTGCTGTTCATGACACGTTCTATTTAACCTTGTTAGAAATTAGAATCGGGTCACATGAAATGTACACCCGGATTTTAATAATTACAAATCACAACTATGCCACGAAACCGTACCTGTAGCCATGAAAATTGTTTAATTAACGTGCCTAAAGCAAACTACGAGATTCATTTTTAGCAACCAAGTTATAATATTTTGTAGGGCCACGTGTGGTCTAAATGTGGATGGCACACCTCGATCCATTTTTCCTTAAGAAATTATACTTAACTAAAGTCACCTAAAGATGCTTTGGTTTTATCTAAATTAAGTTCTATCTAGAGTTAATCTAAACAAACCTACATGGAGGTATTATATTTAAAATTTAACTGTTTGGGGCAAAGTTCCAGGCTTGCAATAAGCCCAGAAGCAACCATGAATTCTAAAAGGAAAAATGGGCTCAAGAGGAGGCCCGGGACTGAAACGGAATCGGCAAGAGGCATTTGGGCATAATTGGGCCAACTACAAAGCCCAGTTGTACGACTTATTGCAATTACTTGAAGCACATTTTATTACGTGAACATCTTGAAATCAAACCATGTATTAAACAAAAATATATAAGACAAGAAGAAAAAATATGATCAATCAGCATAAGGCTTAAGTGCCCCAGCTTGAGACTGGGCCGCCTCGATTTGGGGCCCATGTCAAGCCTCATTCGAAGCTCAACCAGTCTTTTACCCTATTACAGCCCAAGTACTTGCAAAGTTTAACTAGATGTAAAAACACATTTTAATGCCAAATCACATTACTATACTGAGGATACACCACTTAACATTATAACAGCCTATACCTAATTTATTTCATTATCAAACATAATAGAATTCATAACTTTAACCAAACATCAACATGATTTCAAAAACAAAGGGTTTACTAACAAGGATTCATTCTTGTCTAATCCTAACCACCTAAACATGAGTATTTACAGAATTCATAGTAAGCATGCTAAAAAAAATTCAGTTGCCTAAACTCATATGGCAACCTCACAAGCCATAGTTTAGTACAGTCCCAAAATTACAACTGGAACATTGATGCTGATTTAAACCTCGAATCCTTGAACCTCAAGAAACATACTAGAAAGCAGAACATTTAGTCTAAACTGAAGCAAATAATTACAGCAACCAATAGATAACAGTTATCAGATGAAAAAGAAGATCTGAAGGTCCATCTTAAGCCAAACATATCAAAACTTCAATTGTCATTTCAGGGCTCAATGATGATACCTGAATACAGCAATAGAAGAAAAAGAAAATTCTGAAGTCGGGCAAATGAACAATAGCAGGAGATCAGCAGCAGAACGGTAGTGATAATCGAACAAAGAACAACTTCAAATAACTAGTTATTTTCAGGTTGAAAACTCAGGAATCCTCATGACCAACCTTTAAGTTCTAAGAGGAAAATCAGAAAGTAATTCGAGTCCCTTTTTAGTGTTTTTCAGTCCTCAAAATCTATATCAGTGTGTGTGTTTTCAGAACTTTGATGCAGATAATAATGCTCTAAAATCTGTGTGTGTATGAAAGAAAAGGGCACTACTTATAGGCCTCAAAGGCCATTTGCTCAAGACCCAAATCGGGAAAATATTCCCCATCCTGAAAAAGGCATCTTTTTAACCACCTGGGACAGCTAACCGTCCCTTATTGGCTCAGCATATTTATGCTAACCAAATAGGGACAGTTGTCCCCTATTCTAGAAGCTTTTTGTACTAGCCTTATCCAAAAACTTGCTTCATACCCTTCCTAGACTATTTTCATTTATTCTATTGAACCCCCCTAAACTTCCATTTGTTCATGAATTAGACCTAACAAACAAAGACCAAGATTGGCACAACTTCACAGATTGAAAGGACCAAACATTTATGCAATTAGCCATTAAATTAACCCTAAACCTAAATAAATTTATCATTAAGATGAAATCAGAAATGACACAACACTTAAACATTTGAAACTAACATTAACATGAATTAACCAATGAATGATCCATTTTCTGAGATTTGAACCTTTTGAACCAATTAACACTGCCATTAACAGGGAATCAAATCACAACGAGAAATTAACATGCTGATTTCAAAACGAACTCGACTAAACACAAGCTAAACCAATTTAAATAAACCCTAGCCGAAAAACTGAACATCTAATGACTCTAATGGAAAATGCATAAATTAACCCTAAACTACTGACTAACATCAATGATTAAGAACAGAAGTTAATAAACAATTCTAAAAAATTAAAACCCTAAATCATGCAACTACGAACAGATCAACCACAACAAGAAATCAATCAAAGAAAAGAAAAATGGTTAAGAAAAGAAACCAAACGAGAAATTACCTATACCAGTTAGGACTTGGAGAAACTGGTCGGAACTTGGACATGGTTAGGGCAGGTTTGAAAATGAATCAAACCCACATGAATCAATTGCTCCTGTTGAGAGCAAATGACTCATGTAGGTATGAACCATTCGAACTTCAGTAGAAGCTTTAGGTTTTTCTTTCTCTTTTTTTTCCAGATTTTCGATTTAAAATTGCTCCAATTTGAAAAGCCTTTTGAGCAAAACAGCAGGATATTAGGGGTGAGGGGAGCGGAGAGATGACCTGATGAGGTTTTGAGGTGGTTTGGGTATCAATCTTAGATCTAAAATTGGAGGGATTTGAGAGGGATTCGAGGGAATTTGTTCTAGGATTTGGAAAGAGGAGGATGTGAGGAGTGTTTGGTGTGAATTTAGAGTTAATCGCAACACTGGAACCGCCGTGAGGCAATTTTCGGTGGGTGGAATAAGTCGGAGAGGGTGGCGGATTTTAGGGCGGCTGGTCTCTAGGGTTTGGGGTTAGAAACGGAGTGATAGGGATTGGAATGGGGGGTGAGAGAGCTTCGGACAGTTTTATACTGGGATGGGGACCAGTTCCCAACCCTTGAATCACAATGATCCAAAGGTCATGATGAAAAGTCAACAGAACGGGGTCATTTGGTTTAGACGGGGCTGGGTTGAACCGGGTGAAAGGGCGTTGGGCTATATTTGGGGCGGGTTTAGGCAGAAATGTTTGGGCTTCAGCCCCTTTGGCCCAATAAAATCAAACCCCTTTTGAATTAACCCTTTATTTCCTTTTCTTTTTTTTTCTTTTTCTTCTCTTCTTTTTTTTTTAATTAAAACTTAAATTAAAATCCTAAATTAATCTAGATTGTAAAACTAACCAATTTCTTAAAAATTATAAAAATTCCCTGATCCTAAATCAAAAAGAAAAATCGATAATCTAGCAATTAAAAGGTAAAAATATAAAATGGGCCATTTTTTGTGATTTTTCCTTTTTAATGAAACAACTAATTAAGTAATTAATCCTAAAAAATATAAGAATAAAACTTAAATGCAATGCATGGTATTTTGGCATTTTTCATGATTTGTAATGGAAATTAAACGTGCACAAAAATGCAAACAATTAATAAAATTCTACAAAAATCCTACAAAATGGCAAATAATTGGAAAAATTCTATTTTCTTAAATTTTATAGGAGTAATTCATATAGGGGAAAAATCACGTGCTCACAAACATCACCATGGTGATGTCTTTTGTAGTATAACAACCTGGTGCAAGGCACAAGACATCGACTTGAACACTTGCAAAAATCAAAAGAAGATATTCTCTCAAGTGCTTGCCACAACCTCTCTCAAGAACAAAGTTGCTGCAACCTCAAGGACCGGATCCAAGATTGAAGATATCTTAAGTCCTTAGGTTTGTTGAGTCTTTGTTATTTGTTCTTCATTTATAACTCCTATCTTGCTTTCTTAGAAGCTGTGTTTTAGGAAACCCAAAATCATAAACCCTCTAATTTTGTGTTGTGACTAGAGTTAGTCACAAGTTAAAGTCTTTGTAACTAGAGAGTGACAAAGTGGCTTGTGGTAAGAGTATCACAAGTTAGAGTGATTAAAGCTTTTGTAACTAGAGAGTGACAAAGTGGTTTGTGGTAAGAGTGTCACAAGTTTGTTAAGCTAAAATCTTTGTAACTAGAGAGTGACAAAGTGGCTTGTGGTAAGAGTATCACAAGTTAGTTAAGTTGAAGTCTTTGTAATAGAGTCATTACAAAGTGGCTTGTAATAGTGAGATTACAAGTTAGTGAAGTTGAAAGCCTACAAGTGTAGGTCGTGGTTTTTGTCCCTTGAGTGGGATTTTTCCACGTAAAAATCCTCTGTGTTCTTTATTTACTGCCGAACTACTGTGGGAACAATTAGAGAACCTGATTCCCTATACTGGTTGGTTTTACAGTATGTTGCTTACAGTGAGGACTAATAGAGAATCTGGTTCTCTATACAGTCTGTTGGACGCTTAGTTTCTATCAATTGGCTGCTCCACCAAGTTTCGAGGAAGGACAATCAACGTACAGACTATCAAGGTTCAACGGCCAATACTATAGTTGGTGGAAAACAAGAATGCATGACTTCATTATGGCTGAGGACTCAGAGCTCTGGGATGTAATCTGTGATAGACCTTTTGTTCCCATAAAAACTATTTGTGAGGGAACAGTTACAGTCCCAAAAACAAGAAAAGAGTACAATGATGCTGATAGAAAGGCTATTGAAAAGAATTTTAGGGCAAATAAGATTCTTGTTTGCAACATCGGACTAGATGAGTACAACCGCATCTGAGCTTGTCAATCTGCTAAGGAGATTTTGGAAGCTCTTCAAACTACCCATGAGGGAACTACTCAGGTTAAGCAATCCAAAATTGATATGCTTACTACTGAGTATGAGCTTTTCAAGATGAAGGAGGGTGAGTCTATTCATGATATGCACACATGTTTCACCTCCATTATCAATGAGCTTCACTCCCTTGGTGAAGTCATCCCAAGAAACAAGTTGGTCCAAAAAATACTTAGTGTTTTACCAGGTTCTTGGGAAAGTAAAGTGAATGCTATCACTGAAGCCAAGGATTTGCAGAAGCTGGCCATTGATGAACTCATTGGAAATCTCAAAACTTATGAGATGAAGAGAAAGAAGGATCATGAAAGAAGAGAGGCCAAGAAAGAGAAGAACCTGGTTCTCAAGGCTGCCAACAAAGACTCAAGTAGTGATGAATCCGACATGGAGTATCTCACTCGAAGATTCCGAAAGATGATTCAAAAAAATGGTGGGATTCCAAAGAAAGGAAGTTCCAGCAAGAAGTCCAAAGAAAATGATTGCTTCCATAAGTGTGGAAAGTCAGGACACTTCATTAATGACTGCCCTCCTCATAAGTAGGATCATTACAAAACCAACACTGAAAAGGCCACTAAGAGGAACCTGATCCCTGACAGGAAATTCAAAAGAAGAGATGTTGCTGACAACATGGTAAAGCAAGCTTTGGCTGACTGGGGAGATTCCTCTAGTGAATCTGAAGGTGAGGATGACCAAGGAGATGCATCTATGATGGTTGTTGACAATGAATATGATTCAATCTTTGCACTCATGTCTAAATCTGATGATGACGAGGACAAGGAGGAAGATGAGGTAAGTTTTCTTGATGTTCAAAGAAATTTAAAAATTTACTCTAAGAAAAAATCGATGTCCTTAGCAAATGTGTTGATTGATGCCTATCATAGCCTCATTAATGAGAAAAATGCTTTAATAGAAGAAATTGGTGACATAGAACAAGAGAGGGGTGATATGGTAGTTTCCATTGTAGACTTGAAGGAACAAGTGGAAGAAGTAACTAAGAACATAACTTGTTAAAAAGACAAAAAAAATGGATGGACAATACTAAGGGTAAAGAAGTGGCTAGTGAGGCTCAACTTGAGCTTGAGAGTGAGCTTAAGAAAGTTAAAACAAGTCTAGTTTCTGAGCTTGAAAAGAATAGACAACTTCAGGAGGATTTAAAAAGGGTTAAAAATGATCTTGATAAGTCACTTAAATGGACCCGGTCCTCTGATGTAATAACGTCTATGTACAGGAGTAATAGTGATAACAGGCTAGAAATCGGGTTCCAAAAGACTAAAACTTCCTATAATCTCCATAGCAAGTATGTAACTGGGGCTGATAATATGTTGTGCACTCATTGTGGTCAAACTGGTCATTACAAGGACTCTTGTAAAGTTAAAATTCAGTCTTTGCAGAAAAATAAAGTTTTTGTTGAAAAGAGGCGCACTGATGAGGAACCTGGTTCCCTGAAAAGAAAATATGTGCTACCTGCATGGGCAAAAAGAAGTTTGATCCGCCCGTTCCATCATTATAAGGGACCCAAGCTGGCTTGGGTTCCTAAGTCTAATCATTGATTTAGTGTGCAGGCTGAAGTGAGAGGTAGCAGTCAACAGCAAAAATGGTACATGGATAGTGACTGATCTAAGCATAAAATTAGAAGAATGAATGATGTCCTCTCACTCTAGGCCTTCCAAGGTGGGAGTGTGTCCTCTGGAAACGACAAGAATGCTATATTCTTGGTGGAAATTGACAAAACACTCTCCCATGCAATTGAAAATGTGTACTATGTGAATAATTTGAAATGTAGCTTGTTGAGTGTGTCTCAAATCTGTGATAAGGAAAAATAAAGTGAAGTTCTTGTCCAAATATTGCATTGTCACCGATCTCAAAACTGGTGAAGGGGTGTTGATAGCCAAAAGGTTTAAGAACATCTATGTTGCAGACCTTCACTCACTTAATGGTGGTGATCAAACATGCCTAAGTGTCATTGATGATGATGCTGAGTTATGGCAAAGATGACTGGGGCATGTGAGTTTTTATTTGTTGAACAATTTGGTTATGGAGGACTTGGCTCATGGGATGAAGTAGTAAACAGTGCCTGCTACTTGATTACCAAGTGCATGATCAGGTCCCTTCTCGAGAAGTCTCTCTATGAACTGCTCAATGGGAGAAAAGCCAAGCTGACTTACCCGAGAGCCTTTGGATGCAAAATATTTTGTTCTCAACAATGGTGGCAAAGGGTCATATAACAAAAGGATGAAGATGGAGAATTCACAAATGCTCCTGGTGAAGCTATAGATATTGCAAATGAAAAGACTGATTTGATGAGTCAAGTCAAGCAAAGCGATGAAGGAGATGCAGTAGAATCTCCAAAAGGCACAGAGGAACCTGTTCCTTCAAATTCTGAAGTTCAAGTATCCAACTAGAAGCAAAAGAGTTCACATCCCTTCAAAATGTCATCACACCCTTAGACTCTGGTATTCAACCTAGTTCTAAGGCAAGGAATATGTTCTCCTTTTAAGCGTTCTTGTCTCAAATCGAGCCTAAGAACATCAAAGAAGCATTGAAAAATGCTAATTAGATAACTGCTATGCAAGAAGAACTCTATTAGATGAGAAGAACCAAGTGTGACACTTGGTCCCTAGGCCTTTAGACAGAACAGTGATTGGAACCTGGCCCAAAACACTCTCACTTGAAGGTTGCCAAGGGAATTGTGAGGTATCCTAAGGGAACGCAGGACCTGGTTCTTGTCTATTTTTTTGGAGATTCTTTTGACTTGGTTGGATATGTTGATGCTGATTATGTTGAATATCTAGTGGATAGAAAAAGCACATCTGGAACAGCATATTTTCTTGGGTCATGCTTGATCTCATGGGGTACAAAGAAACAAACTATGTGGCTCTTTCTACTGTTGAAGCTGAATATGTGGTTGTTGCTTCTTGTTGTGCTCAACTACTACAGATCAAGCAACATCTTGAAGACTTTGGTGTATTTATAGCTTGAACCCGGTACAACACAAGAGGACAATGCGCATTGACGTGCTCATCACTTTTTGAGGGATAATGTTGAAAAGGTTATGATTTGTATGAAGTTCTGGAAAACGGAGGACCAGGTAGTAGACATCTTCACCAAGGTGCTGACAGTGAACACTTTGAAAGAAATCATCCGGAGTTGGGGTTGATCAAGATTAATAAAGGGACCTGTCCCTCGATGATTGGCTATGTTAAGAAGGAAAGGTACATTGTTAAAAAGTGTTTTTCGGTGACATCTAACTCAAATCTATATTGTTACAAGTATACATATATGGCAGTTTCACGACAAAAAAACAAGTAAGAGTGACATTGCACTTCTAGGAGTCTTTGTTGAAAATTTTCAAAAACCGTCAAGGAACCTAGTTCCTGTGACTCAGGTTAGTAGTCTCTCCAATACTTATATGCCTTTTTGAGTTGCTGAAGTGTCATGTCAATAATTTATTTCTATCTTTCTCCTGCCTCTCCTCCTAAATTTTGAAGTCCAAAATGTTAAACCTTTTCTAAATTGATTTGTTGCCCCAAAAAGGCACTTTTTTATCTTACACCCAACTAAAACCGATTCTTCTCTTCAAAACCAAAATCAACCTTGTCTCAAAAGAATCCTTCTTTCCAAATATGCCAGAAGCAAACCCAACTCTCTCACTTTCCAAAATCCTAACTCCATCAGAATTAAAACCCCAAGAAGTCTTTGGTAGATTTTGATGGAAGTTTAACTGAAAGGGAACAGGGTAGATCTAATATTCTAGAGCGTGTGGCTGAAGTTGTTGTTGGATGTGTGGAAGTCTTGAAGGATGGAGAAATTGGTAAATGTGATGACTGAATGAGGGACCTGATCCCTCAAGTCCTTCTCATGAAGTCAATTTTAATTATGATCTTTTTCTCTTTGAGTGTTGTGTTTAAACAAATTTCTGATCTAGTAAAAAGGATTGATGAAAAGTAGGTTGATTGATGATGAAGTGGTGTGACCTGCTGATGTGATTGTGGAAGAGAGAATAAAATGAAATCTTTACCTGTGAGAAAGAATTAAAAAATGGAGAAAAGAAAGTTGGCTGAGAAAGATGCAGTTGATGATAAGGGTAAACAGATTGAGAAGAAGAAGAGGGAGACATGGCTGCTCAGGGATAGAAAGGGTAGTATAAGTGAGGAACCTAGTTCCTTACATAAGAAAAAGGTTGAGTCACCAGGTTTGGAGAGGTAGAAGACTCTGAAGCTTCAAAAAGTGTTGTTAGACAAAGTGTTGACTCTGATATTGCTACAAAAATGGAGGAACTTCTTGACATTGTTGCGTTCCAAAAATAGAATCTCCTCTTTGTTCTTCCAAGTCCCAATGTTTATGAAGAAGAAGTAAAAACTTCTATGTTTTATGTGATACTCTAATGCTATATATGCATGGGACTGAGTTTGTTCTTGATGAGAAGAAGCTTGGGGAGATTCTTGGTGACCTGATTGATGGTTCAACCTACTCAGATAGATTGAGAACCAGGTCCTCGTGGACCCTTGGCAGAATAGAATGCTAAGTTGAAGGGTGAGAATTAAAGATTGAGGAAATAGGTAGAGGAACTCAGAGAGCAGATGATCATTGATCAATGGAGAGTGAATGAACGAATGGACAAGCTCATCAAGGCCTTAGCCCATTACTTTTCTTCCTGCCCAGTGATCCATGTCTTTCACTCCTTCCAAATTCCCTTGAATTCTTATCTTCTTTTTATCCCTATATTTGATGACATTTGTACTTTAGTTGTTTAAATTGTCATATTATTTATTGTTGAAACTACCGTACTTTTATTATAATTACTCTACTATGGGCAATCACTCTATTTTGTGCAATGACATTCACTTGTTGTTCTTGTTATTGTTTATGCTGTGGTGCCCAAGTGGCATGAGTTAATGTTGTTGAACTTCTTTTTGGTTGTGCTTCTTCTGTTATTCTTTTCTATGATGCCAAAAGGGGAAAGTTATATAGGTGTCAACATGGGTGTGAAAGTTAGCTCTGCTTGGTGAAAAATAGTTGTGCATGAAAGTTATATAGATGTCAACATAGGGGACAAACATAATCGAATTGATATGTTGTGTTGTGCATGAAAGATAGCCCTGCTTCGCAGGGGGAACGTTGCTGATAATATGTTGATTATAGGTCTGATCCGCAGGGAAACATGTGAGGAATCTGGTTCTCAAGAGGAATATTAATTTTGGGTTTGTCATCATCAAAAAGGAAAAGATTGCTCTAAGTTACACTATGTCATGTTTTGATAATGACAAACGTTCTCAATGAACTGGGTACGGACCAGATGTGATCAGTGCATGTAAGGAATTTGATTCTCAGGGGAAATAATTCTGGGTTTGTCATTCATCAAAAGGGGGAAATTAATAAGTTATGGTACTTTGAGTTTTGATGATTTGTCAAACAGTCTTGAGGAACCAGTTGTGATTAGCTCCTTAGGTTTGGTTCTCATGGGGAATATAGTTGATTCGTAGGGGGAACAATGTGGAGATCTGGTTCTCAGGGGGAATATCAATTCTAAGTTTGTCATCATCAAAAAGGGGGAAATTGATAGGTTATAAGTACCTTGGGCATAACACTTTACTTTATATTTTGATGATCTAACAAACTTACCATCCAGAACCAGATAAGGAACCTGTTACACATTTACAAGACCTTGAGATCACAAAGTTCCAGGTTGGGATCCAACGTGTGATATAACTCAACTCTTTAGAATGGAAGGAACAGCTGAGGGAATAGGTCCCTACTAGTTCCCGAGGAGACTATATGAAGTCAACTCTCCAGCAGGAAAGTTGTTGCCTGCACACGCTACTACACAGGAACAGTGCAATGGTCAACTTTCTGTGGAAGGCTTTTTACCTATCTTGCTTACATCATTGTAAGTGATGTCACACACGTATAAATACAATCAAGGAAGGTAAAACAACTTACTTCATGAGAGAACCAGATAAAGGACCTGAAGCATGCTTGGTACAATCATTCAAGTTAATCGACTCAAGATAATCTGGGCAGTGTGCCTTTAGGTTCACAAGAACCAGATTAGGGACCTGATCCCTTGGTGTTCCGCTGATAGAAGTATAAGTCAACTATGTACTTGGAAAGTAACTGCAGAAAGTGACTGCCTGTAACTGTACACGCGACAGTGTAGCAAATAGTGTAGCATTCACTTCCCATTGGGAAGAGGCATGTACTAACCAAGAATTGACATTACCATTGTGAATTGACATCACCATGGTGATGTATTTTGTAGTATAACAACCTGGTGCAAGGCACAAGACATCGACTTGAACACTTGCAAAAATCAAAAGAAGATATTCTCTCAAGTGCTTGCCACAACCTCTCTCAAGAACAAAGTTGTTGCAACCTCAAGAACCGGATCCAAGATTGAAGATATCTTAAGTCCTTAGGTTTGTTAAGTCTTTGTTATTTGTTCGTCATTTGTAACTCCTATCTTGCTTTCATAGAAGCTGTGTTTTAGGAAACCCAAAATCACAAACCCTCTAAGTTTGTGTTGTGATTAGAGTTAGTCACAAGTTAAAGTTTTTGTAACTGGAGAGTGACAAAGTGGCATGTGGTAAGAGTATCACGAGTTAGAGTGATTAAAGTTTTTGTAACTAGAGAGTGACAAAGTGACTTGTGGTAAGAGTATCACAAGTTAGTTAAGCTAAAGTCTTTATAACTAGAGGTGACAAAGTGGCTAGTGATAAGAATATCACAAATTAGTTAAGTTGAAATCTCTGTAATAGAGTCATTACAAAGTGGCTTGTAATAGTGAGATTAAAAGTTAGTGAAGTTGAAAGCCTACAAGTGTAGGTCGTGGTTTTTATCCCCTTGAGTGGGATTTTTCCACGTAAAAATCCTCTGTGTTCTTTATTTACTGCCGAGCTATTGTGGGAACAATTAGAGAACCTGATTTCCTATACTGGTTGATTTTACAGTCTGTTGCTTACAGTGGGAACTGATAGAGAATCTGGTTCTCTATACAGTCTGGTGGACGCTTAGTTTCTATCAGAAATTACATGTGTCATTCACTGATTTGTTTGGCGTCATTCGTGATTGTGTCTCACGCATGTAACCTGCCATATTCGGGTGTTCATGAGACACATTTGTGTCAACTTGAAGTATTTATATGGTCACCTGGTGAGTTGAAGTGTGAGATAGATATATGGAACCAACTTTAGGTGTCTCTTTATGTATTTTGCCTTTTCTTTTCTTTATGCATGTACGTGCGTAAGGACATGTCTGATTTAGAATGAAAATAAGGATTTTCAAGTCCAGGAAAATAGTCAATTTCAAGCATATGTTTTGGTTTCTCCAAAATCACCTAAATGTTAATTCTTTATAGCAAGAATACACTTTGTTTATGAACTAATATAGATAGTATAGGTCCAGCTTAACTTTATAATATTCAGCAATACTATGTGTAATGTGTGCAAGAAAACGAAAAACTTGAATATAGATAGTAATTATTTTTAGCTATTCTTATCCTTTTGTTAATATTTGATTTCATATATTTTACTGGTCTCACGGCCAAAAAACCATTATCAAGTCGTGATGACGCCTAATTTACTTTCTAGACAAGCCAAGCATAGCAAAAGCTTAACAAAATAACAAAATTAATGAAAATAGTACAAGTCTAAAGCCAAATGTCATAAATAAATTGCGCCAATACATAAAATCCCCCAGAACTGATAATAGAAAGTCATGACTCTACAATAGAAATACAAGCCTAAAATATGAAATCGAAATATTGTCTGAAATAGTAACTAAAATGGAAAGAGACATCAAGGACTACGGTCGGGATGCAGCTCTACCTCGTCTCTCAGCAGCTCAACATCAATCACAACAGCTCTTAGCTGGGTCCAATGCCTGGATCTACACGATTAAGTGCAAAGTATAGTTCGAGTACAACTGACGTGATGTACTCAATAAGTATCATAACAAATTTTGGCGAGGTAATAATGGCAAGAATTACCAATGATACTCACTAACCACCTGCTCAATTTATAGATTGTACAAGTATATAATAATGGTAACAACTAAGTGTTAACTACAGATATAACTAAATTAGTGCACATAATAAAGGTCTATAAGTCCCATATCCATTAACAACTCAACATATAGAGAATATATGCATTAAGGATCAAATCATTGTGTACATGTTAACATATAGAAAAGATATGTACGCTACCTTCACCGTCCAATCAACACCAACTACAAACCAATATAATCTCACAAGTGTAATCTGTGGAGGGTAATGTATACGTAGACCTTACCCCTACCTTCTGAGGTAGAGAGATTGTTTCCAATAGACACTCGGCTCAAGGAACAATGAAAATTCACCGTCCAGTCAAATAACATATAAAAAATGGCAACTTCCAACAATAAGCGTTGAAACACTCCCGGTCCACCTACTTGATCTGAACATACGCCCAAGTACAAAATTACCACACGAACCTATTGGAACCTTCAAATCCCGATTTTTACTCAGAGTGTTGACTCAAGTCAAACTTGACCACCTTAGGCCACTATTATGGAACTAAGTGTTTTGAATTTAACCTGAACCCTTATAAAACCAAACCAACCATTTCCTAAATCATAAAATAGGAAAAGTACATACAGAAAGTATTAAATAGGAGAACAAAGATTTAGAAAGTAGAATGATTGATCGGGTCATTGCATGTAGTAAGGAATTACCTTGTGAAAGGGAAAGAGATACTTTCAAGCTTTATCTCTAAAGTGAAATTTCTTGTTTTAACAGAGTAATGCAGGGTTAATAAATTACTGAATGTGGGACATAACTCAAATGTACTGAATTTTTATTTTACTGCCTTGCAAATTAGGATAAATTGTCCTAAAATTTGCCTTGAAATTCAGGACACAATGTCCTGAAGTTTAATTGTAGTGTCATTAACTGAATTTGTTTTAAATACAGGCTTTAAGTAATTTTGGTAGTGAAAGGAGATCAATATTTCGAGTTTGATGATTGGTTTAATTGGCATAGTTATTGGAGAGGAGATTTACAACATAAGGAAAAAATAGCAAAGTTCTTATCAAAGCGCAATGGAAGAAATTGAGAGAAGGTGTCTTTGGAAAAAAACCGGTTGAAAGGTGTTAAATTATGTGGCAAGTTGATTCACTGTGTGTTTCTTTTCGAAATTGTAAGCGATGATAAAGATTCAATGATTTAAGATTTTTGATCACGAAGTGAAGTTTACAGTTGAATCCTTTCACATAATTATTGGATTGTGATATTCTTCTTCAAGAGACTTTAGATTTTTGAATGGAAAAGATAATAGGCTTTCTAAAGTTTACTTCACTGGTAAGAAAAAAATTGAGTGAGGAAATTTGTAGCACTTTATTACTATTTGCCCATATGGTAAAACTACATTATTTGTAGGCAGCAACGATGACTCAATGAAGCTAGAAATGATCTATTTTATTGAGTTTGTGTTGATGGGTAAGCGT
This sequence comes from Nicotiana sylvestris, assembly GCF_000393655.2. NCBI lineage: Eukaryota > Viridiplantae > Streptophyta > Magnoliopsida > Solanales > Solanaceae > Nicotiana > Nicotiana sylvestris. Next base: position 146,211,865 of record NC_091064.1, on the reverse strand, counting down.
AAGATTAGAAATGTGTCCGAGCGAGTCAAAAATCAACGATAATGATCAACTCTACTCTTCTTTTCGTTGGGTCTCTTTTTATTTTCGAAAATTAGTTAAGTCACTAAGAAATTGCTTGAAGCCCAAATCAACCACTTCAGAGAATGAGAATGACAGTGAGAAAGAGAAAGAGAAGGATATTTATACTATACTTGACTTCCTTTTTACCTTTCGTATTTGGATTATGAAGTTATTCCCAGATTTTCAGGAAAAAAACTTTGTCAAATTTAGAAAATGTGGATTCTCTAGGATGTTATGTTATTCATAAATGAAATTTTCTCATTATAAGACTCTTTGTAAAAGTTACTCCCATATTAAAGAAAGTTAGTTAATTGTATTAATGGCTATTTTTTGTATGTGCGTTTTGGTTCTAATATATTCTTCATTTTTTTATACAATAGATGTTTGGCATACTCGAGATTATCCTATTTATTTGTTCTGAAGAAGTAGGAGAGTCCATTGGTGTACATACACAACTGTCTTGAGATAAAAGTTCAAAGTCTTCAAGACAATTTGATGAAGGTTTAGGTAATGAAATTGTTAATGTAAGTTTTTTGTCTTTGAATTCGATTAGTTTTTTATTTTGTTATTTTTGCTTTTAATCTTTTCTATATTATGGTTTTTATTTCAGAGGGTAACAGTGAATTTTAAACAGGATTTGCAGGCAGAATGTGTTAGGATTCATCATAAAATAACTTTATCAGGAAAAAAAAACTCAAAAGAACATCAAGGTAACATGAAAATAACTCGTTACTTTATCTTACATTGTGTCCTGAACTTTTCTACTGCTATTTTTAAATTATAGACTAAGTATCTTAATTTCTAAACTACTAAGTAGGAATTGAGGACTAAGTGCCCTGAATTGTTTGAGCTTCTAATTTTGAATTCAGAACTAAGTGTAATGAACATATAGCTACTAATTATAATTCATGACTGATCTAAAACTTCATGCTAATAATATTAGTTATTTCTATATCACGGGCTTTACAGAAAAAGCTAGAGTCGAAGGTTGATAAATTACTGGAGCTTCTTGAGAAACCAAATAAAGGAACAAAGAGAGAGCTTAGTATTTGTCAGGACCTCAAACCGACCCGGCCGTAATGGCGCCTATCGTGAAATTAGGCCAGCCGACACATTTTTTAATTTAATTCACATTTCATTTAAAAACTTAAGCAAAACCATTTTTCAACTAAAATCCGATAAAGATATAAAGTTAAAATCAACAAGCGAAAAAATACAAGCCCAACTTCGGGTGTCACTAAGTCATGATCCATGCTACAATAGTTCTGAATTAAGACAAGACCAAATAGTCTTAAAATAGCAACAAAGTACTAATAGGATAGAGAAGGAGAAAAGTGGAACTGCGAATCGCCAAGCAGCTATCTCGCTATCTCCATGAAGCCCGCGACCGGAATAGTCAACAGCCGCTACCATACCCTGAGATACCTGGATCTGCACACAAGGTGCAGGGAGTAACGTGAGTACACCAACTCAGCAAGTAACAAGTCCAAACTATGGACTGACAGGTGGTGGTGAACCAAACCTCAACAGGTAATACAATTAAACTATACAGGAAAGTAGACATGTTTGGAGTTCAAGTAGAAACTCAGCAGTAAATAAATACAGTTTGAACAGTACAGAGTATAAAGCTCAGGAATCTCTAAGTACCAATGCACAGATAGCATGATCAATGTTCTGTATACCTCCACTCACAAGTGCTCAACCACTCGGTATTGTATATAGACATCCATCCTAGGGAAGATCCATCCCGGAATATATACACATCACTGACCGCAGTCATCCAGTACCGAGAAAGTCCATTCCAGCCCTATGGAGAAGAACCATCTCCAGGTATAAATACTTCGGACAAGATCCATGTCCAGGGAAATCCATCCCTCAATATCATCAATTACGCCCACTAGGGGTGTAAAGACTCCGGAGAGGCTCCTTTCAGCCCAAGCACTATAACCAGCCAACGAAGGCATAATCAATATCTCACTGCGACGTGCATCCCGATCCCATACTGTCACTCAATATCAAGCTCTCGACCTCACTCAGTCATCACTCTCCAGTCTCACACAAACGGGCTCAAAATGTCATGATACTAGCCCGAACGATGATATGATGTGTCACATAATAATAATCGAGACTGAGGCATGATATAATATGCATGGACAGGACTGAGTAAAGAATATCAATGAATCTAATGATATGACAGCAAGAAACGACCTCTCGGGCCTCAACAGTATTGGCGTTAAGCCTTAACATGATAATTAGCATGATTTACAGCTCATTAACTTAATCACATAATTACAGCACGGATATCAGCAAGAAAGAGTCACTAAGCGGTGCCATGGAATGATCCAGGCCGCGATTCTCATGGTGCACGCTCACACGCCCGTCACTTGGCATTTGTGTCACCTCAATAGTAATCATAGAACACATAGTTCAAGGTTTTGAACCCTCAGAACCAAGTTTGGAAGCGTTACTTACCTCAAATCAAGCCAAACTCAAGCCCGCAACGCCCTTGCCTCTCGATTCGGCCTTCAAATGCCCCGAACCTAACCAAAATCAGTATATATCATTAATACACGCTAAAGGAGCAAAGCCCAAGCGAAAATAATCACATTAATTCAAAATCTCGAAATTGGCCAAACCCGGCCCTCAGGCCCACATCTTGAAATTCGATAAAAATCACATTTCTAAAATCCTTATCCTTCCACGAGTCCATACATACTAAGAACATCAAAATCAGACCTCAAATGACCCCTCAAATCATCAATGAAAACTCTCCAAAACTCAAGCCCTAGCCTTCAATTTTTAACCCTTAAATCCCACTAATTTCATGTCTAATTAGTTAGAAATCACCATAGAATCGAGTATTGAGTTCAAAAACCTTACCTCCAAGTGTTACCCCTTGAATCCCTCTTCAATCCCTCTCAAAAAGCTTCAAATCCGAACACAAATGGTGGGAAAATGACCAAATTTCGTGAAGGCCTCTATTTATACTTTCTGCCCAGTAAAACCGCACCTGCGGTACTGATGACGCATCTGCGATCTGCACCTGCGGACAAACCTCTGCTTCTGCGGATTTTCACTTAAAATCTCTCATCAGCACCTTTGGTCAATCCACCGCACCTGCGGGCTCGCAGGTGCATCTTAACTTCTGCTTCTACAATGCCCAACCGTATATGCGGCCTTTCCTCGCTTTTGCGATCATCGCACCTGGGGTCCCCTAACCGCAGGTGCGGTTATGACAGAACCAGCAGCTTCAGCTGCATTCTCCAATTTCCAAACTTTCCAATAACCATCTGAAATCATCCCGAGGGCACCGGGACCTCATCCAAAAATACGAACAAGTCATATATCACTATTCAAACTTATTCCAACCTTCGAAACACTCAAAACAACATCGAAACACCAAATCACCCTCGGATTCAAGCCTAAGGATTCTAAAACTTCCGAATTCCGCGACCGATCCAGAAAAACTATCAAACCTCATCCGAATTTGCACACATGTCAAAAATGATACAACGGACCTACTCCAATTTCTGGAATTCTATTACGATCCCGATATCAAAATTTTCACTACCATCCGGAAAATGCCAAAACTCCAATTTCGCCAATTCAAGCCTAAATCTACCACGGACCTCCAAAATACATTCTGATCACGCTCATAAGTCCCAAATCACCTCATGAAGCTATCCGAACCATAAAAACCAAGTTCCGAGATCATTTACTCACAAGGCAACCTCCGGTTGACTTTTCCAACTAAAGTTTCCCAAAAAGAGACTAAATGTCTCATTTATCTACAAAATCACTCTGAACCCAAACCAACCAGCGCGAACGATGAAATGTAGCTGAACAACACATAAAGAAGCAAAAATGGGGGAAACGGAGCAGTAAATCATAAAACGACCGGTCAGGTTGTTACAGTATTCTATTAAATAGCAAAGATGCAATAATGAAGATTATTATAGAAGCTTTCCTACAAATGTGCATCTCTAAAATTAAATTGATATGGGCATCAGAATTGGAAAAGGCTAGATAGAGTTTTTGATATTGTTGTCATTGCAAATTTAAAGAATAGCGTAACAAATATTAACTATTTTGCGCTTGCAAATATTGTAAAATCTTGTGATGAATTAAGAAACGAAGATGGAATGGAACGTCAAGATAAAAAAAATCTAAAAGAGAGAAGAGGTGTAACTGAGTTCATTTGCAAATGCGGAGGGCAATCTCATGACAATAAAAATTCCCTAGGAACAAGTAAGTGAGATTGTTTGCAAATATATAGAAGGAACATATGATATCTCAACACCTCTATCCCTTAAAGCTAACTGTGAAAATCAAAATGATGCTAATCAAAATAATGATGTTTATAATGATTTAAATGGTTTGATCTTCATAGTTGTGAAAGGTTAGATGGAGTTTTGTTGTTCTTATACACGTAAGTTTTTTTAGTAACAAAAACTAATTGTGTTTGCGCTTATAAATGTTGCAGAATCTTGTGTAGTTGCAAGGAAAGAACATAGAGCGCAATCTCAAGATTAAAAAAAGTTGAATTGCAGGGAACAAGCATAAGAAAGATCATTTGCGAATGTGTCGAAGGAACATACGATATCGCAACACCATTGTCTCTTAAAGCAACAGAAGAAGATAGAGTGGACAACACATGTATTACGTTACGTTTTTTTTTTTTAATAATTAAATTGGTTGGAACTTCAGGAAAATATGTTCTGAATTTTATTTTTTTCACACCAAACATAAGGACAATGTATCCTGAAGTTTAGGTCTTGCTGTTCAAACTAATGTATATGTAGTTTTCTTGTTGATAGGGCAAAGTGGAGGATAATCTTCCTTAACTCCTACCTTGCTCAAGTATATTATTTTTTATTTAGAACCATGCACTATCCATCCCAGAAAAAAAAACCATGCATTGTCAAATAAGGGAAAATGAAAGCTCACAAGTCTGATGAAAAGTTGCAACATGGCAGTGACACATCTAAACCATTGCTTTACCTATAAATCAGAAACTTAAAACAATTCATTAACTCATAAGAATAACGTTATTAGGATAGCGTTCTAGGCTGCTCACCTAGTAAAGCATTCTTGCACATTCATTATCTACTCATGAGTAGCAGTCCAAGAGTGTACCATTAAAAAATTATAAACCATACAAAAGCAAAAAATTAATGAAAATTTACTATTGGTAGAGAAACTTCTGTGGTTTTTTTTGGAAAAATTTACTTTTGTTTTGGAGAAACCAGAGGAGAAAGAAGAAAGCTGAGTGTGGGTTTACTTCTGCTGTAGCGCCTATTATAGGTATGTTCATGTGTATCTTTGTCCGATCGATAATTATTAATTTAACCATTGGCTGAATCTTAAATAATCTTTAAACAGCGGCTGAAGCTTAAATACTGGTGTAATAATTAGCTATTCCTGCATTTCGCCCAAATACTTCTTAGTACCGCCCAACTATAACTTTATAATATGTCATATAATTTTTTCAATACCTAAGTTCAGAAGGCTAATTAAAATATGCAAGTTTAACAGCGATTTACCAATATTTTGTGTATAAATTTACTTACTGTTTCACCTATTGCTTCATTCTATGAGTAAACAACTTCAGAAAATATGTGTTTACACAAAAGACCCATTTTATTCCTTAAGAAGAGCAAGAATCAATTTTATTTTCTACGACCAAAAATGGCGTACAATAACTATATTTCGAACTTGATATCGAAAATATATAAAACTTCAACATGGGCTTCATGCAGACCAAGTTAATGTCAACTATGTTCTGCGTTTTGCTCCACAGTCGATCCTCTCCACAGCAGCAGTTCACCATAAAGGTTAAAATAAATGAAATCCAAAATATGTTTAATATATATCTTCATGTAGTTCAATGATGGTTCATGCTCCTAGTGTTAAAGGCATCTCAAAGAAGAAAATCGCAATATTTATAGGCATTCAAATAGGGTAAAGACTTCCCTATACCTCCAAAACCCATGATTAACTAAAACAAGAACATAAAAACGAGAAGACTTAGGAAATGTACCAACTCTATCCTCCAAGAATTTGACACATTTTAGGCCTAAAGAAACCATAAGCGAGCAAATTCATCTTCTGAAATAGAAAATATAAGAAACAAATTTTGTTGTTAAAACACATCAAGCTACTGTCCAATCAGAGAAAAGTTAAATGGAGAATTTGCTGACAAGAATGAGCAAAAATGGAGTAGAAAACTATGTCCCACGCTCCCTAGCTCTCATTCAAAAGGCCATTTCCAACTCTCTTAAGTAAAAACTACTGCCAGTTGCTGACCTTAAAAAATGTGACCATTCACCAGATACTTAGTTTCTGCTGCAACGGCAGGTCGAGGTACTGTGGGAACAGAACACGTACACAAGAGAACATCAAATTATAGTATGAATTTAACATGTGCTTTTTTTTATAAGGTAAGATTCTATTAAAAGGTACCAAGATGGTACTAAATTACAAACATCCAAACTAATACAAGGCAACTAGTTTGAATCTGACATGTGCTAATCAAAGCTACAGAATATGAATTTAAATTTCAGAATTGCAAATCAACTCTGTCAGTTAATTTTACCCCAAAAGCTATATCAAAAACAATATATTTGAAGCCAAAATCAAATTTAGCTTCTACGAGAGAAAATGAGTGCAGTAAGGAGAGACCTGCCAACACTGTCTCCAAATAGTCCTCAAACAAACAAAACTAAAATAATCGCAACAAACTGGAATGCCTTGATAAGCATAGAGCAAGACTCTGGCTGTTGACCTTGCATGTATCAGTTTAAAGATGACTTTAAATCTTCAACACATGAAATCTTGAAATCTTCACACACTATTGATATCCGTATTCCTTCAAGTATTCACTACCAGTTACATCACCTTGAACTCTTACTATTTGATTGATTTTACGAGCTCTATTACTTACTTGAAAGTGGCAGTCTTACTACTTGACCGAAGTCTGGAAACACTTAGCATCACTGGCACATCCAATTTTAATAAAGTGATACCCAACATGATATAACAAAGACTAAACAGCAGATATTGTACCATGTCATAAGTTCTCCAAATGTAAGAAGGGAGCTCTGTATTTGAGAATGAATATAAACAGCAAGTGAAGATAATGTATGTTAAGTTAAAAACCTTTATTTTATCGGTCATCTAAGCAAAATTTCTAATTTGAAATGCTCGGCTGGTCATAATGATATCTAATGATGTTTGTCATGGACCTGATGACTATGATAAAAAAGAATGAAGCACCCTTTTCACCTCTCAGCAAAGACAAAAAACAACCCCCCCCCCCCAAAAAAAAAAAAAAACAATGTTGTGTGTTTCCCTATTACACCTTCTTCTGACATGATTAGGTTTGATGTCTTTGGGTGAAGCGAACATAGTCATGGTAAAGGATGAAAACAACCAATCGTAAGATCTAACTACACATTAGCGCAGTATCACTTTTGGTGTTTCTTCATCAGGCCAGTTTCCCTCGTCAATTCATATGTTAGTTTTGTAATGCACGCCCCAATGCACCAACTTGGAGCCGCTTTTTTACAATACTTACCTATTAAAAAAACACATTTGATAGTTAAGAACCAGATAAGGCGCTTACGGATTCTAAGAGAGGTTGCTGTCCTAAATCTGCGGAACTTGTTTATACTTTTGGTAGATCTACAGTTTAGGTAAAGGGCCTCAAAGCTACCTCTCACAGAAGGATATGCATTCCATTGGTAGAACTGCTTCTCTGATCTTCAACCCTTGTTGCTTGTGAGAAAGAAATATCAAGTAGCAAAGGCAAAGAGAAAACTATTTGAGTGGTATGTCCTCAAGAATAAATTATCAAACAGCAGATAGGTTAAGGCTAAATCATGAAAAATGCCAAACATTTTACACAGAGGACTGAAGTAAATCTTTATTTATTTTTTTAATCAGAAAAGTAAATTTCTATCTCAAGTATAACTGACTTCTCTTTGATGTTCTAGGTTACAATTCAAACCAACAGCACCAAATAACTACCAGCATTGCATATATTTAAAGTGCTTTATACTCCTCAATCCTACCAAAGCTTTAGTATGTATTACTAATATATAAGGAAAGAGAAAAAACACAAAATCTAAAAAGAAATTCAAAGGAACAAAAATCATTTGAATTTGAGTGAAGACTGTAAAATCACTATATTAAACAAAAGCCTGGAACCACCACAATGAAAGAATAACGAAGGAATGAATAAGGAAACACATGATTTTGTCACACCAAATTCTTCAATTGACAAGAAGAGAGTTTTGTCTAACCCTCTGGATCTTAAGCAATTGTTAAGCCACTACGAATCCAAAATAAGGTAAATGCATTATCTTGGATGGGTCATTAGCATCCCAAATACTCCCACTCTTCCATGTATGCAAAAACCATTTGCACAAAGCTTAAAATATTATTTTGATTTGTTATTATCTTAGGTAAAGCGGATGAAAGTGTTTGAATAGCTCTTGAAAAGTCAGTTTGATAGAACAGCATTTCATCGGAGTTCAAATTCAAATAATTAATTGAACATAATTGAACTTTTGAAAATCATATTTGGTGCATCCCAAAATAGAAAATGTGGCATATAAACTGGATCAAGGAGTAGAAGAAAGTATAATATAGGAAAATGCACAATTTCAAATGAATCTTTCAATCAAAAATCAAGATCACTTGAGCTTAAATGGAAATATAGAACACATAGATGAAAGTTGTTGAGTGCGAACCCAATTTGGAAACTCGTTCTTCTTTTCTTCATAATTCCTCATCTAGATTCCTGTAGCTTCTCAAAAGTTGGGAACCGCATATAAGTGGTGATGTATGCTGAAGGTTTGAAATGCTAGAAGCACACACAGCTCATTGCTTCTTTTCCTCTTCCCTTCTTAATCAAATAAAAAGATGCTAAAGTTAGATTACCTCATCACATTTTACTCATCATGAGTAATAGATTCTCCCAAGGTGAGAGGGCAGGGCGTGATGTGGGAGTTGGGCACTCGTCACATATTCGAACCTTTGCTGCAGACATATTTAAGGTGAGGCATGATAGATATTTTGGGCTCTTTACACTTACAGCAGTGATAATCTGCTCCCTATGTATATACCTTTAAGCACTTTCTTGTTGCTAGATTTTCAAAGAAATACCTTTAACAATTCAAAATATATATAATAGAATGCTCATATTCATGTCTTAGTTAGTTAATAGATTACCCTATTAAATTTCAAGAACCCAAATTCTCAAGAAATTTTAATACCTAAAGTTGCTTATCATTAACCAAAAGTGAGATTGTTGTAAAAAGGGATTCCACCCCAGTACAAGTTGAAGCACAAAAATATACAACTAAATATCCCCATTCAACTTTCAACAACTGAAATCTCAAGCAATTCAAAGATACCCAAACATAAAATTTCAACAGGAAGAGAGTGACATAGGACAGAAAAAATAACTGAATCCTAGTGCTTTTTAAGCCTCGGGGGTTGCTTCTGATTTGCTAGTCGATAAATCCAGTACACCTACACAAATTTCATCACAATGAATCAAATACTCTACCCCACACAGATTTTCATCATACTACTACTACTAATTGAAAAAGAATAAGAGAAAGTACCAAAGCGAGGACATGGGCACCGATAAGTATGACCACCAAAAGAGGTACTGTTTCAAGACGGCTCTGTGTTTGTTGCTGATTCGCCATTTTCGAAGAGGTGAATCTATAGTTCTCTGAATTTATTTATAGTATCAAACAATGGGGTGTGCCTGCATTCGCGGAAAATGCAAATTAGTAAAACCCTTCTTTCCCGATAACTCTATAGCTTCATTTTATATTGGCAGAATAGCTCAGGATACACTTGTATTTGTTTCTATTTGTTATCCCGTCCATTACGCTTCATAACTTAATTAAAACAAGACTTTTAAACACCTTCGAAATTGCTTCATGCTTACTTGCTTTACGTGGATGACAAATAAGCATCCACATCAAATTCTATGCCAAAATAATATTATTTAACAACATTTTAATTTTATAAACAAAAAATAAAATAAAAAAGCAAAAAAATAAAATTAAAACTAATGAAAACATTTGCTCCCTTCTTCAAACTCACCCACTCAACCTTTTTAAAAGAATAACCCACCTCGCTTCTGCACCATGAGTACCACTACTTCATTCACTCCTCTTTTAAAGAAAGTTAACTATCCATGAAATATACATGAACAGAGAATTAAGTCTTTTGAATTTTGACTTATTCCTCTACTTCAATTTGAAAGGGTTATGAAAAAATTTGAAAGCTAAAACCACCGAAAAAATAAAGGAGTCATATAGAAGGGGAAGATGACATGATGGAAGAAGAAATACACATTAAAGAAAAAATCTAATGAAAGAAGGGATAAAGAAAAAGAGGAAAGGAGGGGATCTAAAGAAGAAGACGAGGAGAAGAGCCGGGGGGGTCAGAACTAAAGGGGAAGGGACTGGAGAAAAGGAGGGGGGAGAGAGAACGAAGGGGAAGGGACTGAAGAAGAAGGGGGATTGAAGAAAAGAGGGGGAGGGCGGGCACAACGAAAGGGGGAAGGGGATGAAGAAGAAGAAGAAGAGGGTTATTTATTTATTTATTTTTTATTTTTTTTTTAATAAAGAAAAATCATCAACTCACGCACCTAATGTGCGTGTAAATCACTTATTTTGTCCACCTCAGCCATATCAATGTCACATAAGCTCGGTCAACGGTCAGAAGGGTTTAAAAGTCTTGTTTTGATTAAGTTGAAGTGTCTAGATGAAACTTTATGGAATGTAGGGACCGGAATGACAAATCGGAACAAGTACAAGTGCCTCCCAGGCTATTCTGCCTTTTATATTTTTACATTGTTTTTTTTTTTGTAAATAAGTATTAATGTTAATGAACTACACCTCAAATTATGACAATTCTTTTATTTCGTTAATTAATGACAATGTGTTATAAATAGTATTTTATTTATGGTGAATGTCTATATTTTAGAGATATTTTAGGGTTTGTTACTTGGTGGCTAAGCCACTTTTTCCTATAAATAGAGGGGTTCTATTCCATTGTAATTTATCTCAAATCAATAAAAATTCTCTCTCCCTACTTTTCTTGCAATATTTTTCTTCTTCTTTTTATTGTTTTATAACACGTTATCAGCATAAGACTCTAACCAATTGAGTAGAAACTTTGGGATTGAGCATAATGATTGTCAATTGTTCAATGAACTTCCTTCATGATTAAATTCTGAATTTAAGGTAAGTATTTTACCGTATTTTTATCTTTTATTATTTAATTTGATTTTAAATACAAGCAAAGACAATAAATTTTGATTATAACTCTAATGGAGTTAGTAAGAAATTATAACCACCCAAAGTGATAAAAATTCTATGTCTTGCCATGATCAAATTCATGTATGATTGTGGGCAAAAAATTAGAAACTCGTCTCATTGAATTTGCTTCATTCTCATTCCCTTAAAAGAATGTGATAGCAGTATGTGATAAGTCTGAAAGAAGACAAAATTATTACGATGAATGTATCAATGAATGTGGATGTGGCAATAGACAAAATTATAATCGTCATCATTGTGGTAATGAGAACAATAAGGATTCTCAAAATAATCCCCCACTTTGTGAAAGTAATATTTGTCATTGATTTGACATGAGATTTTGTAAAGCACATATAGATGATTACGGTTCATTGATGATGTGAATGTGACAATGTGATTTATGAATACATATTCATTCTTAGAAGAATATGAACGTGCTAGTGGTAGTGAATATACCACACTTACCTCTAGAATGAGGTTTGAGAGGAAATAAGAAAATAATGTCATTATATGGCATAAATGGTCGTTGGTCACGTACTTATTGTATGCCAAAATATTTTGGCAATGTGATTATTAAAAGACAATGGTAACGTAAAAACGGATCTTGCATATAATTTTGACCATAATCATAATGGTATAACTTTCTCTTTAAAAGAGATTATCACGCCCAAATATGCCTTATAAAAAGGACACGCAAACGTTGCAAATATAATCTGAGTATTTCGTCCAGAGTCGAACCCACAAGAAATTAACCTATCAGTTACTCTCGTTAGACTTACGAAATTCTACGTAATCAACTTCCCAAACGTTTTGAATAACAATTGAGGATGTTTCTACTACTAAGACTGACTGTAAATAAGCAAATAAAGACTAACTATGATTAAGTTATAAACAATTAAGAGAAGGCGAAATACATAGGTTACCTCCCGAACTATGGACCAAATCCATGTTACACAGTTTTTGCAAACAAAAATAACTTTACACACTCAACCTTTACAGACTGTACCTAATACACACTACTATGCCTACATGGCCAGTGCGTGGTTTACAAACAAAAATGAGGCGCGTGAAGGAACAAAAAAACTTATCTGACTCTTTATTTGAACGATTCGCATCAAATAAAATTTATCCAACGGTTTAAAATAATTTTTCTTTTACCTTTCCTTTCTTTTATTTCATTTCTTTTACTTTGTTTTGTTCTTTTTCAACAATCAGAAGACCTCCCCTGTTTTTTTTTCCATCGTCCCAAGATCCCTGTTTGTTTTCCCGAAACTCCTCCCTAAAAATTAAGAAGAGTTTATTAATGAATAATGAAGCTTGATGGTATTTGGAATTTTAAAGGTGGAGAGGGATTTTCTGGGTTTGTCCAAATTATTTTGAGATTTTTTTTGGGATATTGAGAATACTGTTGAAATGAAGGAATTAAAAGTAGCGGAAGAGTAGAAAGCCAGAGTAAGCATTTTCATTCCGCCTAAAAATGGTTTGCTTATAATGAGATGTTGATCTAATCCTATGAAAATGGCGGATCTTGATAATCAATTTTGGGAATCACCTGCTCGAAAAGAAAATAACGAAGAAGAAGAAGGTAAGAAAGATAATGGAGAAAATGAGGTGAAAATAGAACTAGCAGATGTAGAGAAATCTGAATGGGAGTCGAAGAGATGGCAGCCATGGTGGTATATTTGATGAAGAATATGGGTTTAATTATAATTTAAAGTTTTTTTTAATATGTTAATGACACGTGTCACTATATCATTGGAACGTGACATTATACACGTTTTGAAAAACTGGTCAAGAAAAAAGTGGTGTGTATTAGGAACAGTCTGTAAAGGTTGAGTGTGTAAAGTTATTTTCGTTTGCAAAAAGTGTGTAACAGGGATTTGGTCCATAGTTCGGGGGGTAATCTATGTATTTCGCCTTAAGAGAAAGATCTAAGGTTATGATTTCCTCTATTGATGGAATCCCTTCTGGTTATGTTTCACATAGATTCACCTAATCGTCTCTATCAATCATGATCACTCTTATTACCGTAAATCTCTCCCGAGTAATCGCGACAATTTACTAGACGTACTCTCCCGAGTTACGCTAGCTGACTTTGTTTATTGCAGCTCATTTTAGATTGCACACAAGGCTTCATTATCCCTAATCTCGCCTTTAAACCCTCGGTTATTGATCCCTCATATACTTTGGGAGTGGTGTTGTTCAACAATTACCTATATGCACTCTCTCCCGAGTTATGCACACTAAATAGGCACAGCTAATTGAGGATCCTATCAATTAACTACAACAAGAACGTAGTTGAACAAATAGAGATTAAGCTGGGCAAACTATATTAACATAACAAGAAGTTCATCCTTCAATAGGTTCCATCAAAATTCTAGACTAAGGAATTAGCTACTCATAACAAAACAAGATGAAACTACTAAATTGTTCATAATGTGTAGTTGCAATAATAAAGAGAAGATAGAAAAACTTTAATGTTTGGTTGCTCTTCTCACACTTGTTCTTGCCTCCAAAATAGTCTAAAAATAAATTTGATCCTTTCTTGGGCGAGCTTCTTGAGTTTATAAGGGTTTGGAATAAGTTTTCCCCGAGTTACACTTTGGTCCCAAAAGTTCTGGGCAACTGCACAGTTCACCGCGGCCGCGGCAGAACGCGGCGCGACCGCGGTGAGAGACAAACATTCTGCCTCGCGTCTTTGGCCTTCCGCAGTCCACCGCGGTCGCGGTGGATTCCAACCCAGTCCACTTTTTGCTTCGTTCCGCTCGGGTGCTTCTTGATTGGACGTTTTCTTCACATTATTGACTCCAAAACACTCCATAGTACTTCCTAACTTGGATTAGTCCCTGCGAAGCAAAAGAACACTAATTAGAGCATTTTGTTATCATTTAGCATTCAAAATAACAATAAAGCGTGGTACATTTAGGATGTAAATATCGTTTATATAGCCTAATATCAAGAGATATTCACCATATGGATGTTGATGAATATGTGGTAGTACAAAATTAATTGAGAGCTCTGGAAGAGCCAATTATTACCATTTTTGATGAATAAAATTGATTATCAATAAGGCATTGTGTTGTAGTAAGTCTCAAAGAAACTTATTAAGTTTCTAAAGTATTCGCGAAAGCGGTTGGTTATATTGAGACTACAAATAAAGGAAAGATTTAATATCTTCTATTACTACAACTTGTAGTAGGGTAATATGTATATGAAAAGTTACACACTTTATTCTTCAGTTTGTACTACACAAACAAAAGAATGCCACAATAAAGTAGAAATTTATTGATATAAAAATCCATATCATAATAAACTTGGAGTTGATTCATAATTGCACACGTCATGATATAAACTCGAAGTTTATCAATATTGATAATTTATTCAGTTGGCATAATTGGTTTAGCCATGTTAATTTAGGCATGATGTGCAAAAAATAAAAGAGACTTCACATGGGTAAATATTAAAAAAATAGAAAATTATGTACAAATTCTCTTTTGTTGTTCTCATTAATTAATAGACCAATTAAAATTGGGATTGAATCTCATGAATACTGAAAATATCAAAGGTGAATATGGGCTCATTCACCTACCATGTATACCACATAAGATGTATCTATGAGATGGTTACATGTGCGATTATTATTAACCCGCAACCTGATGTTTGCGAGGTAACTTGCTCAATAATTTAATTTAGAGCATAATTTTCAAATTTTCTATTCAAGATAGTTTATCTTGATAAGTTAGTTTACATCACAACTCGTTTAGCAAGATGATTTATTGAGTGCCTCCATTTAATAGTTAAACTATTCCTTATGAGAATAAAGTTATCTATATCAGTTTGATATATGTTAAATACGAAAGTATATTACATTCTCCCCTCACAAGTGCTTTAGGGTATGAACCAAATAATTCCATCGTATTATTATTAATGTGCAATGTGTATTTTGATTAGTACCATAACACACAAAGATGAACTTCCAAAGTTGAGGAAGCAAGTTAGTTTTTCTAAAATGACGGGGGAGACAGGATAAACAATTGAGAAAAAGTTACGTGAAATGAATTATCATTTGTACATCTTGATTTTTGAATAAGATAATATGAACTTAAAGTTCATAAAAAGATAATTCATCTGTAATATATTGCAAAGCATGTCAGACGCATTTGCTGACCCAAAGAAAGTAACTATATTCGCACTGAAAATGCTCCTATTAGAATAAGTCCTAGAAGGACAAAGTCTATGGTACTCTTAAAACATATAGACAAAACGGTTTCAAATAAAATTCTTGATAAAGAAGATGAGCAAATGATCAAAATAATCATAATAAGGAGGCAAGTGATCTAGAAGATCACATGACATAATACTTCATAAAATCTCAGGAGAGGTTCAGGTACCTGAAACTATGAATAAAGAGATCTCTATGTTATGTCTTTACGAAAAAATATTGGAACCGATATTAAATGTTCGTCGACAACATCTATTATATCGCTAAGTATAGATGAGGTCCTCAAAGTCTGTGGAATACAGATACAAAAATACTGGCCAAATAGAAGAGACACAATTCATATAGAATTGGTTTCATACGAAAGACATGTAGTTTTAGACATGTAGTTCAAACACTTGAAAGTATAAAGTCAATGATATGTGCAATCAGTTTTCGATATTTTATTTGTCTAGCATGACATGAAAGCTTGATATGCATCTAATTAAAGTCTATTATATGACTTATATGACTTAACTTATATGACAATCCTTGAAGGATTTAAATCGCTTAAAGCATATACAATTCTTGGTCCTGAAATACGATATCCTAAGTGCTATTTGCACACATATGTATCTTGCTATAACTATAAGCATGATAATGTGATAGCGAGGATTTTTAAGGTGCAATATATTCATTGGAGTTAATATGGCTATTTTATTCATCAAATCTCTAGCGACGTCAACTTTCAAGAAGCTAGTGCACAAGATTGGAATGCGAAGGCTCAAGGATGTGAATTGATGCTCTCATCAAGGGGAGTTAATACGTGTTGTACTCTTTTTCCCTTACAAGGTTTTATTCCATCGGGTTTTCCTTGCAAGGTTTTTAATGAGGCAACCAGAAGGCGTATTGTTAGATATGTGTACTCTTTTTCCTTCACTAGAATTTTTTTCCACTGGATTTTATTTTAGTTAAGATTTTAACGAGGCACATTATCCGTTGAATAGACATTCAAGGGGGAGTGTTATAAATAGTATTTTATTTATGGTGAATGTCTATATTTTAGAGAGATCGTAGGTTTTGTTACTTGGTGACTTAACCACTTTTCCCCTATAAATAAAAGGGTTCTATTCCCTTGCAATTCATCTCAAATCAATAAGAATTCTCTCTCCCTACTTTTCTTTTCTTTACAATACTGTTCTTTTTCTTTTATTGTTTTATAACACAATGTATCGGGAAGCATAATTTTCCTAATTTTTCTGATGAAATAAGAGAATAATAAGTTATAAGAAAAAAACTTATATTATTTTATTCTTTCTATTATAGTTCTACTATTTCTTGTTTCCTCACTTAACAGTTCTTATCAACGATATATTCATTGTAATGATAGACAATGCGTTAGGACGAAAAAAAATACTAATAGGTGGTTTGGTAGGATGTATAAGAATAATACGGAATAAGGTGTATTAGTAATGCATGGATTAGTAATGCATGTGTTAGTAATGCAATCATTAGTTGTGCATATATTTTTTCTTATCTATTGTTTGGTGTGGTGTATTAAAATTATAATGCATTACATAATTTTTAAGAAAAATAGTTGTTTACAAAAATGTCCTCCATATTCTCTAGCTTTAATGGACTCTAAGGACAATTTTGTCTTTAAACATACTAATGCATGTATTAATAGCCTTGGTATTACTAATGCCATGGTTTTCTATGTATTACTAATGCATAGGATACTACCAAGTATGATGTAGTATTAGTTATACACATGTTGAAAAAATGTACCAAGCAAGGTACTAGTAATGCATAGAGCTAATGCTTGCATTATTTTTTCTAATACCTCCTACCAAACGACCCCTAAAGGTGATACAAAATAAAAGCTTATATCACACCAAACTTTTGGTTGTTTGTCGTTTTTTACCATTTAAATATAGATTTTACATTAAATAATAAAATTCTTTAATTATTCTATTAATAATTAGGATCTTAATTTGAACCCAATTAAAACTTTACTTATTAAATGTTTTCTTATGAACTATATAGAAGTCATAATGTTTAGTACTTTAAATTAAGGAAAATGTTACCTTGCAAAAATCCTTGGCTTCCTAAATTTCATACAAAATTTTGCCATATGTAGTTATGTACACGTCCATATAGAATATCTACACGAATAACAATTTCTTCATTCACTTTCTTCAAAAGAAAATAAAAAAAAGAGTATATACATATATACATTTGTACTTTATAAATCCCATGTGTATGTACCATGTATGTAGATGTAATACATATCTACTTCATATCAAACTAGAATTATTTAAGAAGTAAACAAGGTTTTTTCCATATTCATTTTAATTAAATTTTAGCCTATATAAATATATTTTCCTTCCTAATTCATTATTACGTACAAAAATTTGAATACATATTCTTAAATACTATTAGATATGATTTTTCTCATTATACACTATTAGTAATAGGGGCGTATGCAGTGAATTAATAATGGGTTCAATTGAACTCATAATTTTCAACAGAGTAAAAATTTATATGTAAAAATTCATTAAAATTGCAAAATTAGTAGAAATGAACCCATAACTTTAAAAATATAATAGATTCAACGCTAAAAACATTAAAGATGAACCCATAAAGTTTAAATTCTGAATCCGCCTCTGATTATTAAACTCTTTAACTTGACATCAAAATATATAAATACCTACGAGAGGACACTTAATAATTTCAGGTCAAGTTAAAAAAAAACTTTAGATAAGATGAATAGATTATTATTATTATTATCAAGCATCTAAGATATGTGGGGAATTTCTTCTTTTGTTAAGCTAGTTTTTTTTTTTGGGTCGGAAAGATAATTTGCATTAGCTAAACGGAAAAGGTCCAAAAAACCCCTGGATTTTTTGAAAAGGTCTACAAATAATCTCCGTTAGAAATTTGACCCATCGGCCACCTTGCCGTTATACTATTGGGCTGGATAACCCCTTTGTTTTAAACGACTGCCATATGCCATAGTGGATTAGTCATCAACTCAAAATATGATATTTGGAAATTAATATATACATAACATTTTATTTTAATGTCCAACCCTACCCATTAACCTTACCCGTTACCCGATCCGAGAAATAACCCTTCTCTTAATAGGGTTTCTGCATATGTCAAGGAATGCCAATCGAAGGAGGGTTCTGCTAAAATTTACAACATATTTTTTACTCTTCTTGTCAAGGTAAGTTACTTTAGCTTCTTTTTTGTTACACTTTCTTGTTGGGTTAGGGTTTTAGGATTAAAATCGTTTTAACATGTGATTTAGTGGAGTTAATGTTTGTCTGTTAAAAAGCATTATATATGTTTGTTTATTGCTGGATTGTGTGTATTCTTGTATTTTTGTTGGGGATTTGGTGGGTCTTTGGTTGTTCCGAGATCAGATTTGTCTTCTAGTGTTTTTTTATTCCATGTTTTATCTTTATACGTATATGTTTGTTTATTGCTGGATTTTGTTTATTCTCGTGTTTTTTGTTGGGGATTTGGTTGTCCCGATCACAGATTTGTCTTTTAGGGTTTTTTATTCCATACTTTATCTTTATAAGTATCTTTTCTGATGTGGTCCCATCTTTGTTTTTATTGTTTTCTATTTTTTTCTAACTTTCGAATGATGGTTTGAGAGGTTGATATTGTGTTCAACTATGGGGGTAAATGGTTATTTTCACCTGACCTAGTATACTGTGAGGAACTTGTGCACTTATGGACATCATTTGATCCTGATTTATTGTGTTATAAGGATATATGTGATGAGTTTACCTATAGATTAGGGTTTGTCAAAGTTAAACAATTGTTAGTGGTTGGGCCTTCGGGTAAGTATTATTTGGTAGAAGGTGATGAGAGTATCAGGGCTCTTCTTTGCTTATTATATAACAAATTCAAGGTTTTAAATTTCCTTGGTATTGATGAGAGTAAGTCCACTGTTTTTGCTCCACATATCATAAACCATATAGAAACATATCATGTAGATGTTGAGGTTGGTACTGACTGTGAACATAGTCTTGGTTCTGGTGGTGAATGTGAACCTTCAGATGGTAGGGAGTATAATTTTGATGAAATGGAGGGTATTAGCTATGAAAGGAGGAGGTTGTAGATGATAGTTGGAAAACTATAAGGAGTTGAAGCTAGGTATGTCATTTAAAGACATAAATGAAGGCAGGCAGGCTGTAAATTTCTATGCTTTAGCTAACAAAAAGGCTTTGAAGTTGATTAAATGTGAAAAAAAAGAGCCGGGTATGGTTGTCAAGAAGGGTGTCCCTTTAAGTGTCTAATTTCTGAAGATGGGAAAACTAGTGGGCTCAAGATTAAAACCTGGAAGGATATACACACATGTGAGGATGCCTTTAAGAATCCTAGAGTTGATTATGCCACATTAGCTCAGTATTTTAAGAGTAAGGTCCAAAATAACCCTAAATACATGATTAAAGATATGATATGTGAGCTTGAACATGATTTCAAGTTGAATGTGAATAGATCCAAATTGAAAAGGGCTAAGAATTTGGTTCTTCATAAACTAGAGGGTAGTTTTATAGATGACTACAACAAACTTGAGGCATACTGTCAAGAAATTAAATTGTCTAATTAGGGAAGTGATGTAGTCATAAATATTTCCAAAGATGCACTAACAGAAGGTAGTAAAATTTTTTGAGAATGTACTTAAGATTTAATGCTTTGAAGCAAGGCTGGAAAAATGGTTTGAGACCATTAATTGGAGTAGATGGTGCATTCTTAATTGGTAGAACAAAGGTCAGTTATTGGTGGCATTAGGATAAGATTCCATGAATCATTTCTACCTACTAGCGTGGGCTGTGATGGACAAGGAAACAAGCAGGACTTGGAGTTGGTTCATGGAGATGTTGAAGTTGTCTTTGGAGCTTAAAACTGGTGCAAGAATCACATTCATATCAGATATGCAAAAGGCAAATAGTTTTTGATTCACTCTTTGATTTCTTTGATTTTCTGTTTCTAATAGTCTATTCACTCTTTGATTTCTTTGATTCTCTGTTTTTGATTCACTTCACAGGGTTTGTTGGATGTTGTTATCCCAGTACTTCCTGAGGCTAACCGCAGGTATTGTGTGAGACATATTGAGGCCAATTGGTGCAAAAAATGGAGAAGTGATGAAATGAGAAAGTTGTTATGGTGAGGTGTGCATGGAGTTCATATGATGAGGAGTTTAAAGACCAATTGAAAAAATTAGGTGATCTGTCAGAAGATGTTGCAAATGATATCTTAAAGTATCCCCCAAGGGCATGGAGCAGGGCTTATCTTGACACTAAATGTAAGAATATGATAGTTGATAACAACTTCACTGAATTTTTTAATGCCTGGATTCTTGAGGCTAGAGGAAAACCAATTATCAAAATGTTGGAGGACATAAGAGTGAAAGTGATGGTGTTGTTAGGAGACAATGAGGTAAGGTGAGTAGTTGGAATGCAGAATATAGTCCAGCTTGCTTGAAGTTGTATAGTGATTGGAGGGCCATAACACATGTCTGTAAAGTCATATTCAATGGAGATTGGGGATATGAAGTGTCTGAAGGAATTGATAGACACATTGTTAATCTACAACAGAGAAGGTGTACATGTAGGTTATGGGATTTATCTGGCATTCCTTGTCCTCATGCAATAAAGGTAATGATGCATAAGAGAGTAGAGCCTGATGGTGAAATCCATGGGTGGTATAGTAAAGAAGCATACTTGCTAACATATAAGGAAAAACTTCAGCTTGTTAAGGGTCGGCAATTCTGGAAAGTTGAACCTTCACAAGCCATGTTACCTCCTGATACTGTGAAGCAAGTTGGTAGACCCAAAGTGAAAAGAAATAGGGAACTAGATGAGGCAAGAAAAAGGATAGGGCAGTGGAGTCAATCAAGGAAGGGGACACAGATGACATGTAGTAATTGTGGCGAGCCAAACCACAATGCAAGGGGTTGTTACAAGGTAAAAGTTTTTCATATTGTTTGAATCTATAACAATACTACTTAAATTGACTTCATTTTTTTTTACTTGTTAATAGCCTAAGGCTGCTGGAAACAGTTCTCAATCTAGTACAAGAACTGGTGCAAGCGGCAGTCAAACTCAAAAATCTAGTGCAATGGATAGTGACCAAGAGTCACAAATTGATGTTGCACCAGTTGTTGTCACCCAAGAGTTTACACCATATGGTCCAGAAGTTGACAATGAAGAAGATCCTCCACTTAGGCCAATGATTATTTCAGAAACACAGTCAAGAATTGAGAGGGGCAATCTAAGAGGACCTACAAACTAGGGCAAGAAAAATTAAGTTTGCTGGAGATCACACTGGGGCTTCAACACCTGCCAATCTTCCTTATTCTCCAACTAAGCTGACATAGAAGGAAAAAGCATCAATCTCATTAAGCCAAGTCCCATTTGAGGCAAGAAAGAGAAATATCAAGATGATGGCAACAAAGGGCAAACGAAGTTGCACTTGATGATGAAGATCTTCTTTGAAGACAATTACTATGTTTTTTGTTGTGATTGGTTATTAAACAATTATGTTTAGTTAGTTAACAAACAGTAGTTAACCATTTTTTGGGGTTGGTTAAGTTTCTGATGGTTAAGCATGGTATTGATGAAACCTTTTTGGCTATGTACAAAGCTGTGGAGGCCTATGTGCCCTGTTCTGTTTTCTGCAAATCTGTCTACTTATGTTTGAGATCTATTATGTCTAAGTTGTGATCAATTATGCAATTCTGTTTTCTGCAAATCTGTCTAGTTATGTCTACTTATGTTTGAGATCTATTATGCCTAATTTGTGATCAATTATGCAAATCTTTTTCTGCAAATCTGTCTAGTTATGTCTATTTATATTTGAGATCAATTTTTTGGTTAAGTTCCGTTGCCTTAGTTGTTTGAGACCAACTGTTGCTATATAAGCAGCAGCAACTGCTGAAACAGGTTTACTATTTAACTGTTGCAATATGCTTCTCTTGCCTCCTCCATAACAACTGCTACAATATGCTTCATCTTATAAACAGTTCACTATTTATAGTGTTATAACAGCAGCATTGGACTGATACAACAATATACGCATGCTGTCCAAAAGCATATAGGGAAAATCTATACAAAGTACTATAGATTATAAATGTACATTTACGAAATATAGATTGCGAATACACATGTTGTCCAAAAGAATAAACACTTAAAACATAAATTAAACCTTAACTATGTCAATTATACATAAACCTTGTTTGAACATAGGTTACATAATCACTTAAATATATCAAATACACCCAAACTTTGGTTGATCTTAAGGTAGATATTTTATCATCCAAGCACACATGAACCCAACGAAGCAACACCATACCATACCAATGATATTTTATTTGTTTGGACTACTTTCCTTCACAGACACTAAACCTCCATCCATTTTTTCCTTAGAAACATCCTTGTCTCCTTTAACATCATCTAATTCCTTGAAATCTTCAATTTTTGCAACATCCCCTGCTAAGACACTTTCAATCTCGACAACTTTCATCAACAGGAGATTCCTTTCACGTCTAAGAGCTTCATTTTCATTCTTTAAGTTACTGATCAGTGCTGTAACTCTAACAGGAAGTTCATCATCTACTAATTCCCAGAACTTACATTTCTGTCCCTGCGCAACAATTAGAATTAAATTATCGATAATTTTTGTCTGCCGGCATTATTTACCTAAGCAAAAATACACATACAATTGTTATAAAATTTACATTAGGCATTGAGCACTTGTTAAATCGTCTGCCGGCATTATTTGGAGTCCAAGCAGTGAATTGGCTAGCAACAACTCCATAACAGCATTTTCTCCTCGAACCATATGATGAACTCGAAGATCCCTGGCTCATATTTTGGGAATTGAATGGTGAAAGATGGTGGGAATACTAACCCTAACTTGGTTGTCCAGATTTGCGCCGGAAATAACACCAACTCTGTGAGTTGGTGATTGAGAAGAATAGCTATTCCTAATTCTCAAGTGAAGTGAAATTCGGGAGGGTATTAAGAGAATGGTTATTTTATTTAGGGTCGGGTAACAGGTAGGGTTGGGCATTAAAATAAAATTTTATGTGTATATTAATTTCCAAAATGTCATATTTTGAGTGGATGACTAATCCACTATGGTAGTCGTTTAAAACAAAGGGGTTATGTAGCCCGATAGTGTAACGACAAGTTGGGTGATGGGCCAAACTTCTAATAGAGGTTATTTTTAGACCTTTTCGAAAAGTTCAGGAGAGTATTTGAACCTTTTCCATTAAATAAAACATATGTGTACAGAGATGAGGGTGCTCAGGTAGCACCCTATTACATTCATAAACTAAGCTATTACTAGTGCTACCTACAGTGTTTGTGGGGTTCCTATTGGAGCTATGATTACAACAGAAAAAGTAAGTAGGAAGTGGTTTTGGTATACCACTGTTTTCCAAACTGGTTGCAGAGGTTGATGCCCATTGGTTGCTCAAAACTGGTACTGCATCATGATCTCCAATTGCTTGCTTTGTTGTGTGTGGGATTAGGCGCATAAGAGTTGTCCCCTGCTTATCTGCTTCAAAATGCCGGCACACAAAATGTGGTGGTATTTCAAAAGGCCGCATAGCCATATTACTTTCCAAAAAGCTACCTGCTTTGGCTAGTTGATCCGCTATCCTATTTTGCTCTCTGTACGCATGTTGTATTTGAGGGCTATGGAGCTGCTGGAGTAGGTACCTGCAGTCAAACAACATATTATTGTATATAATATTGTCATTATCTAGCATAGTGATTGCCTCATTTGCATCTAATTCCACTTGAAGAGGTGTTACATTGAACTAAATAGCTATTTGAAGTCCTTGGATCGGTGCCTGAAGTTCTGCTGCCTGAAGGTTTTTTGAAAGATGAAGTCACTAAATAACAAAACTCAATAGCTTGTTGGATTGTATAAATGGCGATAACAGTGCCATTGGTTTGTTTATAAATATTTTTATTGCGAGTTAGCCAAATATTTCAAAGACTTAAGGAAAGAAAAGTACGAGGATTAATCCCATAAGGTAAGGTAGATGTTTTAGAACTAATTAAATAATGTAGCCATTGTTGTGGATGGTCCATATGTGTGAGTGTTTGTATGTGGCCATGGAGTCCTAGTGATGTCCAATATGTTTTGGCATTTTCACAATTTAGAAAGATATGTGTTATAGACTCGTCTGTTATTTGGCAGTATAGACAAGTTGCATTTTGTATAATATTGATAGAGTGAAGGAACTGAAGTCTGGGCAGCCTATTGTGGTTAAAGAGCCAAAGAAAAGTTTTAATTTTAGGGTAGATTGGCAGAGCCAAAATCCATTGGAAAGTATTTGTGTGAGAAGAATTTTGATTGTTGTGATGTGTTAATGCTTTATATTTGGATTGAACAGAAAAATGTCCGGAAGATGTCAGTCCCCAGAATGTGTGGTCTGCTCCTTTTTTATACTTGGATATGTAAGGTGTTTGGATATTATTTTTTATGTGTAAAGGTAGGTCAAACAGGATATTAGTCCAATCCCATTCTTGTTGGTGAAGAAGTGATGTAATTTTTACTTGTTGATGTATTTTTGGTAATGACCCGTGAATAAGTGAGCGAAGGGGTGTAGCCGCTTTAATCCAAGGGTCATACCAAAAACTAATGTGATCTCCCGTTCCTATTTTATATTGTAGACCAAGCTGGCAGTGTTGCCACCCTTTGAGTATATTCCGCCAGATTGAGGTATGATTGACTGTGGATGATATAGAAATGTATTTGTTGATTAATGTCCTAGCTCACAGTGTTTGAGGATATTGAAACAATCTCCATACTAAGCTTGCAACAACAACAACAATAACAACCCAGTAAAATCTCTCTAGTGGGGTCTGGGGAGGGTAGTGTGTACGCAGACCTTACCCCTACCCTAAAGGAGTAGAGATGCTGTTTCCAAAAGACCCTCGGCTCAAGAAAAAAAAAAGACAAAAGGAGACAATATTAGTATCACCACAGAAATCATAGGAAAAATAGGAACATGAAATCCAGAAGAAAGATGCAAAGCAAAAGCGTTAACTAGTAAATATGTTGAATACCTAATCCTCCTAACTCTTTTGGTGAGGTAATTCTGGCCCATTTGATTAGATGCATTTTTTTCTTTGTGGTTGTAGTACCCCATAGAAAGTTGCATTGATATTGTTCCATTTTATTAATAATGGACTGTGGAATGGAAATATATTGCATAACATGGTTCGGAAGAGCATTAAGAGTTTATTTAATGAGAGTAGTGTGCCCTGCCATGGTCATTCAACTAGTTTTCCATCCAACTAGTTTGTGTTTGAAGTTATCTAGCAGGAATTAGAAGTCTATTTTTGGTCGTGAGTTAAAGAGAGGAAATCCTAGGTATTTACTAAAAGTATTTCCTTTCGACATTTGGAAAGAACTAAGTACGAAATTCCTATTTGCTTGGCAGCAATATTTGGAAAAAAAAATATCTTAGATTTTTGGAAATTAACTTTTTGGCCTGAGTGCTCGATAAAGTAATTCAGTGTGTCTATAATGGCATGGCAACTTTTTTTTGCTAACTTTGTCTATTAAGATGATGTCGTCCGCGAAAAATAGGTGTGATAGAATAGGTCCTGTTTTAGATAATATTATCGGTTGCCATTGAAGATAATCCATGGATAGAGATATACTACGTGAAAGCATTTCCATACACATTATAAAGAGGTATGGTGACAAGGGGTCACCTTGACGAATTCCTCTAGACGGGTAAAAATATGGGATGCTTGTGCCATCGATTAGAATGGAGGTTGTAGAGGTCGTAATACAAGACATAATAAGCTTAATTAGAGGAGGAGGGAAGTTGAAGAAGAGTAATGCTTTCCTGACAAAGGACCATTCTATACGATCAAAAGTCTTTTCAAGATCTAATTTTAATAGCATGTTGCTAACTTTCCCTTTCTTTCTTTGGAAGTATGTAAGGGTTTCGTGAATGATGATGGCGTTATCAGAAGCTCGCGTGCCTTGTTGGAAACTAGATTGTGTTGGTTCGATTATTTGAGATAGGATGGGCTTAATCCTATTAGTGATGATTTTAGAGATAATCTTGTAGATAGTGTTACAAAGGCTAATGGGCTGGTATTAGTTAATAGTGTGTGCATTTTTCACCTTTAGAATTAAGCAAAGATAAGTTGTGTTAATTTCTGGCGGGATAGTCATATTTTCAAGGACTTGATGACAAAAAGTGGTAATCTTTGGACCCACCTCATGCCAATAAGTTTGATAGAAGTAAGGATGTAGTCCATCCGGACCTGGTGCTTTAAGGGGTTTAAATGAGAAGATTGAGTTAATAATTTCTGAGTCATGTAATGGCTCTACCAAGGAGTTAAAGTCAACAGTACTGAATGTGTAGGTGTTAGAGTCTTGACGCTGGTATACTAATTGAATGTGCTCTGTGGTGAACAATTGTTAGAAATGTTCCTGGATATAATTGTGTATATCAGGAGGGTTAAACCACCAATTTCCACCTGTATCTTTCAGTGCAGTTATCCTATTTCTCTTTCGTCGTTGAAGGGTTGACATATGGAAGAATTTGGTGTTAGCATCACTTTCATTGAGCCAAGTGATACGGGACTTAAGTTTTCAAAATTCTTCCTCTAATCGTAGTATATTGCTAAATTCATTTGTGAGATATTGTTCAGGGTTGTGTAGGAATAAGCTAGTTGAATAGTGGATGGAGGATTGAATACCTGTTGGTCTAGCTAATATTTTTTGTTTCTTTGCAAAGATGTTGCCAAAAGTATTCCTATACGATTGCATGACCACATGTTGAAAATTATTAGTAGTTTGAATAAGGGAAGAGTTTTCCTCCCGGACTTTACACACTAACTCCCTAAATTCTGGGTGCGTAGTCCAAATTGTTTCAAATCTAAAAATTTTGTGGAAAGGAGACCGCCTAGTTTCTAGAGTAAGTAGGAGAGGTCAATGATCCGAATATGTGCGTGGTTAGTGGATTGCTATTAAGTTGATCCACACCGGATAGATTTGGGTCTATACCACTTAAAGAAGAGAATTGATTAACTAGTGTAGTATGAATTTGTTTAGGATCCTTAATCGTTTTTTTGGGCTTTAGAAAGCCCATTAGAGTGGAAGGGTTGTACCTGGGGTGTTGTTTACCATTGTAGCTCCCACTGCCGTCTCCTGTTATAGCCTCGATGACCTGGGTGACTGACTTGTCGTGGGCAAGGCGGTGTCAGCATTTTTTGGGAAAGTAACAACTTTCCATTTTGTTTCCTCTGGTGGCTTGTTTTGGTGAGATTGAGAGAAAGCCGTAGTTGTCGGCGATGTGGGAAGGTCTAGGTTGTTGTTTGCCTTTGGAGCATAGACACAGTTCCATGAAGCATGCCCAAATCTGCCGCACTTAGTGCAGAGTAAGTTGAGACCCTCATATAGCAATATTTGTTTGTGGTTCCCTATATAAATATGGGTTTTAAGCGGCTTTTCTTGGGGAACTTCGATACCATATACGGGCATACCAGCCTCTAGTGGTAGAGGAGGTGCATGTGTCCACTTTTAATAGTTGCCCCAATTTTGAGCCAACTCTGTTTAGTATTTCTAGATCATAAAACTCAGTGGGTAAATCTGGCAGACGAACCCATAGGGCTGAGTATGTTAGCTGTGTAGTGGAGGCGATAAATTTGGGTTCCCATTTTCGGAAATGGTTAAGTATGAACCATTGACCTTCATGAAGTGCCTTATGCATATATTCTTCTTTAGTGAAATTAATGAAAAAGAAATCGAACCCTAGATCAATCAGTGTGAGATGTTCAGCAGGCTTCCAAAGAGAGATGATTTTGGTACGAAGGATTTGGTGGCCTATTTTTCTCCCAAAAAGTTTGATAATGACTGAAAATTGCCAGGGCGAATAGAGTCTGGCTTTATCAGTAGTTGTTAGAGCGATGAAAATTTTATCATCGTATTCACTCGCAATACTTTCATCTGATAGGTCTGCTTCTGTAGGAATAATGCATGTGGTTTTGGGGAAGGGGATAGCACATGGGTTAGAACATAACATTTGTAGGAAAGAGGCTTTTGCTGTAGGCAGGATAGGTTCATCAATTTGTATAGTTCCCATGTCCGGAGGTTCACAATCAGGGTTGGTAGTTACTTGGTTTGAATTTGGTTCGCTCATGTTTGCAGGCTGTTGTTACAGCTGGTGGAAAATGTTCTGTATTGTTAGTAGGTGACTATTGAATTCTAGAGAGAGAAGCTCTCAACATTCTAGCTGGAACAATGCTGCTCTGCTTGCACTTGTTAAGCTAGTTATACATGCGCAATGATATATATATATATATTTGTATATATTTTTTTATTAATTATGCGGAACACACGTACAACACATATACACTAAAATTAGTATATATAATAAATAAGAGCCAAATCGTTTTTAATTCACATTAAAATAAATTGAAAACTTTTTTGGAACGAGTTGAAAATGAGTAACGGTATATTTCTACATTCTCCGTTGTTCTAGTATTTCTTGTTTGGCTTCGCTAAAGTTAGATGATTTCCTCACATAGGCAACTCATTTTTGCCCCTCTTGAAATATGGATAAATTGGGTAGCGACCAATTTTATTTGAGTATTTGACCCATTTTCAATCCATTCAAACCCGACTCAACCCGCACATTTGCCACGGCAAATTGACATTGTCAGTTTTTTTTTTTGGCGAAATGACTTCGTGACCACTTAAACTTGAAGGGCTTTTGAAAGTCGATATACGAACTTTGGATTTTCCCATTTGCACACCTCTACTTGAAAAAATATCTACTAATAAACACCTTTGACCGTTGACTATGCTTATGTGGCAATATTATAGCTGATGTGGCCAATTGCGCGTTAATCACCGGTATTAAGCGCATGAATATGATAAATAATTAAAAAAAGATGATAAATAAAATTTTAAAAAATAAAAAAATTCATCGGGTCAGATTTAGAGAAAAACCACTTCAATTCATCGGGTCTGACTATTTTTCAATTTTTAACCATTCAATCTTGCAATTCCAAGCCGTAGAGATTGTTCTCCACACCAAGAACTACATCTCCACCAAAAATCAGGAGATTTCACTGTAGGAATCACCACTTCTGATGACCTGCAACTCTCCGGCGAGCTCCAGTTGGTCGTAGATGGCGTTCTAGTGGTCCAAATCGCCCAAGAGCAATGCCAATCGATTCCTGTTGCTGAGGATGTCACGCCAATTGGCCACTACAACGAATTAATTGTTACAACTTTAAAGAAAACCAATTCTGCGAAAGTACTGTTCGAAAAATTTCTCCGGCAATCTACCTAGCTAGAAAAAAATAAGAAAAATTTGGAGAGAGAGGAGAGGACGAAGAAGAACCTAGGAAGGGAGTGCTGATATGGAAGTAGACGAATAAGTTGCAGGTGTGTGGAGGGGGGAGGGGGATGATGGGAAGGAACGGGGAAGAGGAAGCTGGAAGGGTTTAAGTTTTTTCTTTGTTATTGTATTTATTTTTATTTTTAAAATATAAATATAGGTGACAATATTTATTTAAAAATTACATATGGCATTAGTTGGCTAGGGTCTTACTTTTGGATTGGTTATTTGCTGACTGGATGGATACGTCTCTGTATGTGTAATACACGCGCATAGGCTCAAGGGTCACATGTGTTTATTAGTTAAGGGAATCATGAGTTCGAGTATTCAAAAAAAAAATTCAAAATTAATGCATCGATTTTCAAAAGCCCTGTAAATTTAAGTGATAAGGAACTCATTACTAACTTTTTTTTTTTTTTTTTTCTTTTAACATTGTGTGAGTTGTTGCTCACTCTCACTCTTTCTGCTTGGGAGCCACGTAAGCGAAACGTGGCACATTCTTAGGTCCCAAGTCTGCACCAGCAGCAAGAAAGCAGCGGGCAGCGGCAAAGCAGCAAAACGAAGCACCGTTGCCGCAGCTTCAATTCAATCGCTCCGCCTGAATTTACCTTTTTCAGAGGCATATTCTCAAACACTTTATGCAGCTGAATTACCAGACACCGCTGGAGAAGGTTATTATATGAACACTCAAACTGTCTTTTTCATTTCGTTGTTGTATCCCATCAGCAGCCGATGAGGAGTATCATTTCATGCCTTAAACGACGGCGTCTTGCAGTGCTGTCCCCAAGTAATTGCCATTTTTATTTCCCTAATCGTGCTTAGGCAAATGATATTTGTGAAATCCGTTTTAAAAGTTCTTCACGGAATTAGCTGGGTAATTTTATTTGCAGGAACAGTGGGCATTCAGAATATTGTTTGCCTATTATATAATGCTAATCATCCCATCTTAATTCTCTGTGTAACATTCTGAACTATCATCCCATCCTCTTTGGAATATCGAGCTTAGGTATCTGAATTCTTTGCATTTAGACACCGCAATCCCTGTTATCTCCCCTCAACTTCACTCTTCTTATGCTGTCTAGACTAGCAGTAAATATATGCAATCTTACCTTTACTTATCCTAAAACCTTTACTTTTTAGAGTGCTTCTCTGCAGCTCACATTTTGGGTTGACACTCTCCCTGATTTCGTCAAATGACACTACATTCTTAGCAAATAGCATACACCATGTGATGGTGTTAGTTAGCTCATTCAAGTAAAAAGTACGCACTCACTGCTGATCCCTTGTGTAAATTCCGTGGTTCTTGGCTATATTCTCGGCTGCTATATAGAGTGTGTGAAAATCCTGTGTGGAATTTCTTCTTCATGGTTGAATTATACATATTCAATATATTTTACATCGGGCTCTTTTGAACTTGCTCACTTTATTTGGATTTGTATCTCCTCCCTTTGAACCAGCATCTTGCTTGTGAAAAATTGACTCTTGTAGCTTTTAAGACCAGGTGCCACCTTTTTGAGCGTTTCTCATATTTTGTCGATGTAGCTGTCATTATCCTCTGCCTATTACTGATGAAGTTTAAGCTTTTAAGTCAGGTTCTGATATGATGTTATCGCTCCACTTATTTAACTAATAACAACAACTTATGTGGTGACTCTTCTCTCCAGCTCTGCGCTTTGGCTGCTCAATTGAGACTGCTTTGTGCGAATACTCATCCAGTAGTTTCCCTGAGGTTATTCTAACTGGAAAGCATGACAATTTTGTGGGATCATATTTGTCAGCCCCAAAATAGTAAGCGAATGAATATTTGATTTGTGTCCTCTCTTTTGATATGTAGCTGATTATTGAACCAGTTCAATACTGTTTTTTGGGCACCCTTGTACTTTTCTTTTGCATTATTAATCAATTTATTTCCTTCACCACCCTCGTTTTATTTTCTAGTAACATTTGTGCATACAGTCTGGGGTGGAATAATTTCTTCCTAAGGAGTTTCCTTTGTCACCCCCTAATTCATGAGTTAATACGCTTTTGGTGCAGCTTTTCTACTGGTTTTTCCAGTGTGCATGGGGAAAGGCCAACTGCTGAGTATGCTAAGTTGAGGAAAGAATCACTAGAAAGCGAATTTGGTCATGCACTTACTTATAAGTCGAAAAGTCTTTCGTCATTATATCGTTTTGGCCCATTCTTGGCTTTGTACAGAGCAACCATTATCTCATTCTATGTGTTGAAGCTAACCATTTGGCGCTTATTTGTCCATGACATAAGAAGACGTGCTGTTAAGGTATATTCAGTTCTCCAATGAAATTCTATCTGAAAGGTTTGATTTTTTTATTGTAGGTGTTCTATAGGCATTTTGAGTTTTGACAGATGACAGTGTGGTTTCTATTCGGTCAATTGCATATAACCGATCAGATATTTTTTACTGTAGGTGTTCTATAGGCATTTTTTGACAGATGAAGGTGTGCTTTCTATTTGGTCAATTGCATTCAATGGATCAGAAAGTGGATTTTTCAGCTTCAGAGCATGAAAGCTGTGAAAACACCATGTTTTGTTAAGTGTTTTCTAGAAACCTTGCATGATAAAATGGAGAAGTAGAGGAAAGGAAAACCTTTATTTCTTCTTTTACCAAGTACTGGCACTAACTTCACATGCTTTGACCATAACATCTTGTTGAGTTGTCCCACATCGGAGGGATTTGAGGTCCTTGGTCTCGTTATATGGCTTGGGCAATACTCACCTCATAAGCTAGCTTTTGGGGTTGAGCTAGGCCCAAAGTCCATTCTTATCATGGTATCATAGCCAGGCCCATCCCAGTTATTGTTACCGATGTTGGGCCCCATTTATGTTGTCCACGTTCCAAAGGCCTAGGCGGGTGTTGAGTTGTCCCGCATCGGAGGGATTTGAGGTCCTTGGTCTCCTTATATGGCTTGGGCAATACTCACCTAATAAGCTAGCTTTTGGGGTTGAGTTAGGCCCAAAGTCCATTCTTATCACATCTTATTTATCACACCTAACAGGTAGAGTGCCTCATAATACCTTTCCTTATTGCTGTAGACAGAAAAATTAAAGAAATAAAGAAGGCGAAAATAAAGAAAGATCAATTCAAGGTTGTAAATCCTCACCAAAATAGACTAGTCTTTGCCCTCACGGAAGAACTTCCACAAGTAACTTCTTTTTTGGAGCTTGGCAAAATCCTCATTGTGCAAAATGGGCGACAAGCCGACAACATATTCAAATGTAGTTCTTTAATACTATAAGTTTTTCAAATTAACTGGGAGCACCTTCATTTAGGTATTTACTTATTATAGTGATTTGAATGGAAATTTTCACATGCTGTTTTGTCAAGCAATCAGCTGTTATTGAATTGAGTATCAAGATATGCTTTCCTCCCGTTGTCCTGAGCTAGTTGATACCTATATGTCTGTGAATCATAGAATTGCTGCTCCTTGAAGATTTTGGTTGTTAAAAAGTATGGATTCTATTGCCTTTCACTTTGTGCTGATGAGGAAGGTGGATAGTTAATTTTGTGGTTTTATAGTCTTTGCTTAATCTTTCCCCTCTCGTATTTCATCAGATATGCATTTTCATATAATTCTCTAAATTGGGTTTCAGCTTTTATTAAGACAGGCATTCTCGTTTCCCTGTTAATTTGTTCTTTTCTATTGTTTATGGTTCATATTGACCTTAGTTTAGTGAAGTATTTGATGAGAGAGGTATTTGATGCTTTTCGGAGAAAGTTATCTGATGACTGTTAATTATTTCTACTTTTTTCCATCTGTTTACTGAACTTCAAGTGGGTAATTTGTTATCCACGCTGGCCTTAACAATGAGCTAGTTATCCCTTTTTTTTTTGCAGTTCCGTGAAACTCTTATCCGCTTGGGCCCTTTCTACATAAAGGCAAGTTACACTATCTGTTATGATTATCTGGATGTGTGGTTGACTGAAGGTCTTTTCATGTTGGTGCACTAATAGCTTTGTTGTAAAAGTGTTCATATCAGTCTGCTGTGGTGTAATCTATTATCACTTCTGTGCTTAGTTTTGATTTCTCGAGCGTGTGAGGATAATGCTTCAATATACTTATAACCAATGCTCTAGGAGCATGTTCGGTGATGACATGTCTTCTGATTACATGGAAGGAGCATAAATAGAAGAAAGTAATTTAGCTTGTTAAGGTTATTCTTGGGTTAAGCCCGACACTGCCGAGAGTCCAGGGGCACCATTCTGTTCCATTCTCAGTTTGCATTTTGGATTGTGGCTTACATTGACATACACAAGATGTTTAAGCTCCCAATATTGAAGATGTTTAAGCTTAGGCTAAAGGCATGGCAGGAGACTAAAAAGAAACAAGTTATTCAGAATCCATTTTCTATATTATACATTAAAAATACTAGATAGGGAACACTGGTTTTACGCAAAAGCTTTTGACCACCAGAAGTGCTCTTATTTTGAACTTAGCAGGTATCTTTCTCCTTGTTTATGATTCTGCTTGACATGCATACAGTTAGCAGGAGAAAATCTAGTTTGGTCCGCCAAGTAGCGAGAATAAGAGTTGGGGGGCCAAAATTAGGTTCAAGAAGACCATAGTTGTTGCTTCAGTAGGATCTTGAGATCTATAAACTGCACGGCGAGATTTTCACTTAATTGAATGTAGACCCAATTTGACCAGTCTCTTGTCAGCAAGGGAACATTTGGATAATTAAGGGGTTGTTTTGATAGATCTGAAACCTGAAATGTTATGTCTGTTTCAATTTCACGTCATTGAATTATCTAGTCGCTGATTTTGATATATAAAGTCATACCATCGAATGTTATCTCTGGATGTAAAGTTTAATTATCAAATGAAAATGTAAAAGTGTATTCATCTGTTATTGTATAGCATGAGAAGTAGTTCTTATATGTATCTAAATAATTAGTTTTTCTTTATCTTATGTACTGAAATAGTCATTACTAAAATGAATTCATATAATTGTTATTCAAAAAAAAAAAAAAAACAGAATCTTAATGAGTTTATGGTTTATTTGATGTGATATGGCATTTAATGATTGACTACTTTCTGATCCAAAGATTAGTTGCATCAGTTAAAGATAGGCATTTTAACTGAGACTTAATGTATTAAGTCATCTTCCATTTCTTTTATCATGATATTACTTTCTATAGCTAATACATTATTACATTTAATTTCACGTGCCAAATTGGGTTTTCAAGCAGCATCAACATCTTAAACTAATAGAGGAAATCTCATTCTTACATGCTCGCTTGAGTCAAAGTGATGCATCTTGAATTCCTGTTACCTGTACATAGGAGCTAAGTTGCTCAGACACGGGTGCGGGTGTTCGACACGGGTGCGGATCTAGAGGTTGGATCCTTCGAGATGTAAATTTTTAGATTGGGGATACGGATCCTAGCATGGATACGAGTGCGAGGATCCAGCTAAAAACAATTTTAAAAAATAAAAATATCTCTAAATTATGAGAAATTTTGTGGAATACTTACGTATAGTTGGTAAAGTATAGATTTCTTTTTATTTTAGGTTGTAGGTAAGCAAAGGATAGATTTCCTAGATAAAGTATGCTATTTTCTTCAAATTTACCCTAGTGTTGGTTCTAATTTCGGGAATCAAATTGTATCTCGTCTTGAATTTTTCCGTTCATCGTGGTCAAAGTACCCAAAATTGTTTGACCAAATCTGGTGGATCCCATGCCCACACCCATACTAGTGTCGTGTCGACACAGTTGCGACACCTGAACTGCCGTGTCGGAGCAACTTCGCATAGGAGCAGTTCAGAAGCCTCTGTCCATTTTTTTTTTGTAAGTGCTGATATCAATTCAAATACAATGAGACTTTTTTCCATTTAAGTAGACTGAGAGGTTTATTGACGATTCTACTCTTAACACATGTAATATCTGTAACCTGAACGTTAGTATTTTTCTGTTGATTTAGACTATGCTCCAAAAGTGTTCCCCCCGCCGCGCTTTATTGATCAACTGGGCGGAGGGAGTAGGGCGGTCAGAGTCTTATAAATCCCGTCGTGTCACCTACCACCGCTTTTTGCAGAAATTCTGATCCAATCACAGAGTCCACTTGCCTTACCTTGAAAATACTATTCACAAACACGTGGGTTATGAGAAGAGTGGAGAAAGATGAAATACATATTCAGAGAATGGCTAAAGATGATTCCTTACTGGAATTTTGTGCAAAGACTGCTTTTCCGACTTCCTCATTGGCAGAGGAATGATGCAAAATAGGTGTAGTTGGCAGTAATTGCATGTATATATTGTGCAAAAAGTGCATTTACTGCTTCCTTGTTGGCAAAAGAATGATTAAGATATACATAGATGAGACCTTATTGCTTTGCATGCTCCATTACAAAATAATCACGAGTAGTGATTTGGCTTGCATCTGTACGAATTACAACTGTTTAGAGCTAGCTAAAGATTTTGCGAGTCCTTTTACGGCATGACAACATGAGAACTATAGTGTTTTTTCATGTAGATATGCTTATTATTGAAGTTGGATTTCGTTGGTTGTAAAGAGTAGTTCGAAATAGATTAGCTATTAAGTTTTGGCACCAGTACTATTGATCTGTTGAGTCCCAACATCGACAATGGTATCAGAGAAGGGTCAATGCTGAGCTCGGTTGCGTGAGCTTGTGACCCAAGCGGGGGCAATAAGATGTTGGGACTCAACATGATCATTGTTGTAGTCTCTGGCAACCTTAAGTTAGGCTCAGGTTAGATCGTTTGGGCCAGATGGAAGTTCATACGAGAGTAGCTATTTAAGAGGAAAACAAGGTTAGCGTAAGTGTTCAATGATAATAGAATGTCCTTGATTACGTAGAGATAAATGGTTTGACAGTTGAAGAGTTGGGGTAACAACCTTGGATTTAATGGTAGAATACAATTAGAGGTGACAATGGGTGAATTCTTCCCATCGCCGGGAACTTGTCCTAGTAGGAGGTACTAGGTACCACTAAATTAGTCAAGGTGCAATGCAAGTTGGTGTGGATATAAAAGAAAAAGAGAAAGAAAATCGAACTTATAAGCCTTCTGATTTCTTCCAAGTAATGTTATGGAAAAAATCATTGAAATTTGGATGACCTACTATAGATTTTAAAAACAAGGTCTATCCAATAAAATATTAGGGGTTTTGCACTGATCTCACAAAATAATTGACTTATTGGTCAAATGCGTTTAGAAAGAGCCTATTCCCTGCTTTGAACTTTCTATGTATGTCAAATGTGTTGCTGGTCGAAAATTTCGCAATCAAAATACTCATAACATCTTATTAATGCTTTGCCTTTTCATAAAAAAAAAACAAAAAAAATTAATGCTTTGCCTTGTCAAAAAGAATCTTATCAATTCTACGGTCTAAATTGGATTCCTTTTTTTGAAATGGTTTACTAATGGATGATGTCCTTTTAAGGAGCCATTAAATTTGATAAATTCTAGAAAAGGGCATGCCATGTGATATGAAGCGAAAAAAGAGGCTTACAATGTGATGGATTAGAGCTTGTAGTCTTAATTCCAGCACTTTAAGATGGAAATAAGAGGATGAGTCGGTCTCCCTCCGATTTCCTTTTTTAGTGGCCAGAGTGGTATCAAATTCTGAACCTAATGAGATGGAGTTTTTGATTAAATGATTAGATCATTTGAAGCTTTTGTGATGTATCTTAATCATGGCACAGTTGGTTTTTGTTGAACGGGATTGAACTTAGTATTTTTTTCATTTGTTTTTCTTGAAGGAATCAAACAATTTGGGGTTTGGGGGTTGAGGTCTTCTTTGTTGCATCTATGAAATGGAAAGAGGATGTATTTGATCACTGATGCCTCTTCAACACCCACTGATAATGAGAATGGGGTTGATAGTACACCATTATGGAAGAAATATTTTGCTGCTGTGATATTCTTCTTGTTTATTGGCTATATATCTCATTCTAGATGAGCTTTTAGACAGAGTAATCCCTGTGTGATATCACTTCTATGTGGTTAAACGGGCAGCAGAGCCCTTGTAATTTCAGATTGCTTACATGGTGCATCAGCTCTGGATCCCAACAGGAGCTTCTAACTTGTCTCCAGCAGGGAAAAAGGTCTTATGGTTAATTCTTCAATTGTTTGAATAACAGCTGGGACAAGCTTTAAGCACAAGGCCAGATATATTACCGAAAGTGTATTGTCAAGAACTTGCAAAGTTGCAGGTAAACTTAATGCTTCAATGGTGCTGTTAGGGTCATCTCCTAACTTACTATTTCATTTATTTTTGCTCTGTCCCAAGCATGTATCATCTTTTAATATTGTATTACACAAAAGATATGCTGGACCTCACACTTTCATTCAAAAGAAAGTTTCAATTCTTAATTTGACTTTTACGTGTACTCTGTAAAAACCTTAAAAAATCTGGCCTTATTGCTTACTCAAATTGGGAGAAATGAAGTGTTGTACCCTTGAAAACTGGATAGACTTCTCAACAGAATGTATTATTCTTCAATTTGTCATTCACATCTTGCCAGGATCAAATCCCCCCATTTCCAACTCATGTTGCAAGAAGATCTATCGAGTCCCAATTGGGTGTTGGCGTTTCACAAGTATTTGCTGACATTAGCAAGGAGCCAATTGCCGCAGCATCTCTGGGGCAAGTATATAAAGGTTAGAGCTTGAAATTTTTTGTGATTCTCTGCCACTCTCTATGAGTGGTTCTCTAACTGCTAGTTCTATGGCGTTTCATTACTTCTCACTTGCTTCTCCTAACCTTTTACCTTATCTTCCTTTCATGCCTTCCTTTTCCCCTTAATTTGTGTTGAAAATAAATCCACGAGGGGAATGTAACGGGTTTTGGGTTTTGGAAGAGTGAGTGCCGGGCTTCAGGGGTACACGAGCTTTTAATGTTTCTTCTTGGCTTCAAGTTTTGCAGCTCATTTGCATTCTGGAGAGCTTGTGGCTGTTAAGGTCCAGAGGCCTCATATGTCACATTTACTGACGCTTGATGCTATGTTATTTCACATGATTGGTGGCCAACTAAAAAGATTTGCAAAAGCTCGTAAGGATCTCTTAGTAGCTGTCAATGAGATGGTGAGATTCCAAATTTCCATCTTATGTTTCTGTACTTCGAAAGATGATTCTGGCAGCCAATTTGTCAGTGGGTGTGATGGGTTATACATCAAGACTGTCTTTATTTCAGAGAGTACATTACAAGTCTTTTGCTAATTCTTTGGGATAATTGTGAGATGAATTCTGATCGAGCTAATGCATGTATTAGTCAAATTTACCAGGCTCACTTGATACAGCTCAATGAAGCAGTTGCAACAGTTAACAAAATATCCTGACTAGAAACTGAACAAGTCAACCAATAGCTATTAACGAAGATGAAGAGATCTCAACGTTACTCAAGCGATGACACTATCATTTGGCCAATAGTTCTTAACCTATTTTTTTGTTTAGAGAGATTAAAATCAAAGAAAGCTGGCAAAGTTGTTAAGAATTGCTTATTGCTCAAGTTTTATGTCTCATTTCCCTATTGGTTCATTATCCTCTTATTTTCCCCATTTGCTGTAAATATGAGAACAATGTTGCGCTTTATTTAAAAGCTGTCTATTACATACTTGCTAACCCCTTAGGTTTTGCTTGAATGGATAGGTGAGACACATGTTTGAAGAAATTGACTACATCCTGGAAGCACAAAATGCTGAAAGATTTGCATCTCTTTATGCATGCAGTCGTAAGTTTCTTCCAGACATTACTGTTAGTAGTTTTGGTGATATCACAGAATTATCTTTTTTCTCTTCCATTTTTATTACTAGTTGGTACAAATGTAGATTGATTGTCATGGAATATATATCGGGTCTTGACAGGATAATGTTAAAGTCCAACTGGATATTCTAATGACCTTATTTGTCTACCATCGAAAGCTTAATGGGCTATAATTCTACCCTTCCTAATATCTAAAGAGACAGAGAGCTAATCAATCACTCTACATTTGTGCTGACTAGTCATAAGAAATGTGTAGTCAGATAGCAACTCCAGAAATTATTCTATGCTGTAAAAGTCAAACAGGACATTACTTTTTGATACGAGGAGTATGTTCCCTTGTTGATGTATTTGATTCTCACAGCAATGAGGTTTTTGTTTGCTGCGAAAATTTTCCAGTTATAGCAGATTTAGGTTATGATAAAGAAGTTGATGCCTCCTAAGGATAACCTGCAGTTAATTTAGCATAGATGCTGGTTAAATTCTCTTTGCATGGGCTTTTGGATCAATAGATTAAGGAAATCACTTTCTTTATTAAAAAAGGATGAATAGATTAAGGAAATTAGTATTAAGCAAGCATGGTACGATTAATCAAAATGGATGCGGAGTGAGGGCACTGCTGATGTTGTTTAGCATCGAAGAGAAAGTAAAGCAGAACTGGCAATGCATATAAACAAGTATAGATAAAATTGATTCCAGATTTGTACTGTTTCTTTGATAATTTCATCTTAATAGGGATCTTTGCACTTATTTACTTGACTTGATGAGTAAGACTTCGTGAATGGTCTCTCTCTATTTTGTTCTTGTTCTCTCTCATTCTTTCTGTCCTTTTTTCCTTTCTTTCATCTCCCGTCTGCTTTCCTAAGATGCGTCACTTAGAACGTGTTTCAATTGCCTTTAAGCTGGTCAAACCAACATTTAAGCTTTTTAGCTTTTTTCAGTAAAAGTGCTTAAAACAAGTTAAACACTGCTTAAAACAAGCCATAAGCTGGCAAATCCAATTTATTGCTTTTTGGCTTTAAAGCTATTTTAGTTTGACCAATAATTTTACCTTTTTATCCCTTATATTTGTTTCTAATTCCAACAATACCCTTCCTAGATTACCGTTTCCTTTTCTTTTCTTCCTCTTCCATCTCAGCGGTTAGCCTGTTTCTTTTCCTCTCTCTTATAACCTCTTCCTTTCCTCCACCTCTGAAGCCATAGATCCGAATAAACCTTCAGAAGTTTAGCAAAAACTGGAGAAAGCATGTCTAGATACTTCTAGTCACACATAGTCATAGGTATGA
The DNA here is from genome assembly GCF_000393655.2 of Nicotiana sylvestris. Lineage (NCBI taxonomy): Eukaryota > Viridiplantae > Streptophyta > Magnoliopsida > Solanales > Solanaceae > Nicotiana > Nicotiana sylvestris. The sequence continues at coordinate 146,170,831 of NC_091064.1, read as the reverse complement.
AGTCACACAACTAGATCGACGGAGCACAACTGGTCAACTATGTCGTTTATTTGACCAAATAAAGGAAACGAAAAGAAATGAAATATAAGAAGACCTCAACTGGCTATAAATCAGTCTCTCTCCATTGGTGCAAATTCTAGGTCTGCATAGTGTACGCTGGTTGTTTTATGGAGATGGGGGAGGAAATGGGTTTAGGGGCTGTTCGCTTTTTTACTTAAATTGCTTTGATTTTTCTATGTAGCAGTTCCTACCAACTTGGAGTATTTATATATGTATTTGACCTAAAAATTATCTCTTGTAATCAATATAGAACAGAAAGTGAACTGAAAATAAATTATTTTGTATTTGAATTAACAATCTTGGAATAATCAGCTCTTTTACAGTGATAACAACCTTAAGGATATCTCAGTACAACTCAATAGCGCTTTTTCAGTTTAAGTACTTCTATCCAAACACGTAACTTCTTATTTACAAATCTAGCTCCAGCACTTCAAAAGTGCGTCAAGTGGTTATAAGCTACTTTTTTACAGCTAATCCAAATGGGCTTTTAGTTGTAGAGTACAATGAAATAAAATCAATATTTTCAGAACCTTAAAGTAAGTGAACTTAATGCGTGTGATTTTTTTAATGCTCAGTGAATATTTCCTTAACATTGTTCACTTCAGTTTATGCTTACTTAGCTTTTCGGTTCAGATAAAGAGAAAATTGTCCCAGGGAGTGCAGCAACTGATAATGTCGCGTGTCAGAAAAATGATGGTATCAAGGTCCCTAAAATATATTGGAACTTTACTCGTAAGGAGGTGCTTACGATGGAATGGATAGATGGGATTAAGCTGACAAATGAAAGTCGTCTGAGGAAGGCAAATCTAAATAGGAGGAGACTTATTGACCATGTAAGTAGATATCTTTCTTAAACAAAAAAAAATGTTAGTTGTCTTTCTTAGTAGAGTGTATCTGCTCCTCTCCGTGCTATGCTTAAGCTTTGTGAATTGTGAAGATAACTTTGTTTTATCAGGGGTTATACTGCTCATTGAGACAGTTGCTGGAGGTGGGGTTTTTCCATGCTGATCCTCATCCTGGGAACCTTGTTGCTACTGAGGACGGAGCTCTTGCCTATTTTGATTTTGGCATGATGGGAGACATTCCACGCCATTATCGTGTTGGACTTATTAAAGTGGTTAGCTCTAATGATAAATTCTCATCATTCATGGTTGACTCTTGTGTTAAGACCTATGTTGCGCGGACTCTCTAAAATAATGCCGCACCCGTGTCGGATCCTCCAAAAATACAAAGGATCCGACACGCACCCGGCAACATTTCTGGATAGTCCGAGCAACATAGGTTAAGACTTAAGTAGGAGTATTGGGCTATAGTTCTGATGCATTTCAAGTGGTCAAAGAAATTATTACGTATGTGTTTGAGTTTACGTCATCACTTTTAGCTCAAATTAATAGTGGCCAGCTTCATTAATTGTTTGCAGTTACTGACACCTGTTGCCCTTTATTTTTTCTGAATGTCTTTGAGATACTGTTTTATTGTATATCACCGTGTCCGTTGGTCCATCAATTATTTCATCTTTTAATTTGTTAGAGAATGAATAATCTTTACTTCTTTTAAGGTGGAGAAAAGACAACTTATACCTGCTCGTAGATTTTTGTTACCACTCTATTTTAAAGCTTAAGTAGTTAGAGAAGAAATAGTTCTATTAAGTTATTTTAGTTCTGTTTCTTCTACTAGATTTTCTTTTTCAAAAAGCAGTTTCTTGCAATCCATTAAAGACAATGAAGTCCTCGTGAAATCATCTTTTGGGATTTTCTTTGGGGCACCTTTTTTTTTTGGTTGGAGTGGGCTGAGCATGTACTCTTTAGATATTCCTTCTACCTAGTTTCCGTTCCTATTTTGCCTGAGCATCCTTCTTTGATTGAGATTTTCTCTGAAACGAAAGGAAGGAAAGGAGTTAATTAAATCTGTTTTCCTTGGAACACTGAAACTGATGGGACCACACTAAAGATATGTAGACTCTGTAAGGCTGGGGGACTATGTATAATAGTGAAGCATTTATTATTTTTATGCTAGTATTGCCATTATGCTTGAATGCTGTGATAGCAAATGCTTTGGGCCTCTAAATATAAATCACAGGTCTAGAGGCCTTATAACATTTTAATTTTGTTTATCCTCTCAACTTTTGCCCAAACCTTTTCTTTTAATCCCTTTTATCTTTTGAGCATCTTGGTTTCTCCCTTCTTTCCAGCCCAATTAGCTGTTTGTTGCAGTTACTCTCTGATGCATTGATGTCCCATTGCTCGTTTATTTTCTTTCATATATCTTCTCTCTCCCTTCATTTGACTTGTTTTTTCATCATTTTCTTCCTGTACTTAACTGTGTGCTCTTGCCAGTAATGATGCCCTCTAAACCTTCATTTCCCTCCACCACAAGGATTCTTGTCCTTTCCCGGACAAGAAGAAAGCTCTGCCCATTGCCTGCCTCAAATCCCATTTTAAGCCAAAACAAATATAATGATAGAAAATCAATGTCGATAATAATACAGGCTTCTCCATACAATCACAATTGAGCCCCACCATAATCTTGTAGCAAAAGGATGACGGAGTATGAATGTGTGATATTTGGCATCTGAATCTGTAGTATGTGATAAGTGCTAACCTAATCTGTTATGAGATAGAGACCTTGTAATTAAAGCATAAGCTGGGTGAAACTTTGATTTCTTGATTTCCGGTAAAAGCACAAAAAGGAAAAAAGAAACATATTAATCTATATTAGAATGAGCTAAATAAGATGAAACAAGATTTGCTAGTATCAGACCTGACCTCACAAAAGCCCAAATTCTTTTTTGACAGCATCCGATTTTGAATATAATTTGAGAAGGAACCGAGAGCATCATAAGTGAATTAATTGGGTTATGATGATAAAAGTTTGGCATGTATTGAGTTGTAAAGAGTCTTGAATGACAAGTGTCACCCTTCCCATTATTCAGGATGTGGGAACCTTACGGAACTACAATAATACAAAATGTCTACTAACTATTTGTTCCCACCGTCTCTTTTCAGAGATTTATAAGAAATTTTGTGGAATACTTGCGTAAGTGTGGATCTCTTTTTTATTCTCAAGTTGTAGATAAGTAAATGACTGATTTTCTAGATAACGTATGCTATTTTCTTCAAATTTACCTTACTTTTGGTTCTGATTTCGGGAATCAAATTGTATCTCGTCTCGAATTTTTCCATCCGTCGTGGTCAAAGTACCTAAAATTGTTTGACCAGCTCCGGTACAGATCCCATACTCACACCCATATTAGTGTCGTGTCGACGCGGGTGCGGCAACTAAATTGCCATGTCGGAGCAACTTAGGACTGCACTACAAGAGCTTTGCAATTATTTATTTATTTTTTATGCAAGAGGTTTGCTATTTCTAATATACTTATTCTGTAAGCAAAAGGTTGCATAATAAATTCATTTTTATAGTTGATACGTGCTGTGCACTGCAGCTTGTTCATTTCGTTAATCGAGACTCTATGGGTTTAGCAAATGACTTTCTTTCACTGGGATTTCTACCTGATGGAGTAGACATTCAATCTGTTTCAGACGCTTTGCAAGCGTCCTTTGGTGATGGAACCAGACAATCCCAAGATTTCCAGGTTCTAAACCTGCTCCCTCTTTGTGTGTGAGTATGTTTCTTTTTTCTCTTCTCTGGCTTCCTATTTTTTCATCTATGAATGTAAGTGTTATGGTAGAGCTGTAGAGAAAGACAAACAGTGCAATCTAGTTTATCTACGGAAAAAAAGGTAGCAATCGGGTTAAAAAAATAACCCCCCGAGAGGAGAAAATCACAAAGAGAAAGTCTTTAAAACACTACGGAGTCATTTCATTTAAAGACGAGTTATTTGGGAATTAGTAATTTTGAGATTGTAACACACGGATTATCCCTTGATGGATGTCTGTGTTGATGCATTTAAGAATTAGTACATAATAATGTATTAAATGTGTTCACGTTTTAAACAAAATGGAAGTTTGTTTATTATTGTGAGGTTTTATTTTGTCATTTTAGTTATTTTAATGTGTGTGTTACTAATACCCACATACTTATTCCACATTCTACCCCACATAAAATAGTAGATAGATTCCCTCTTAACCAAGCTTCGATCAAATGGATTCGCACCTTTTATATAAAAAGGAAGCATCTCACATCTGTCTCCACACCTAAACAAGCTAGCTGGTTGGTTAGAAAGATCTTTGCTGCTAGGAATTGGTTGGCTGGTAGTGTAAGCTTAAGTGATTTGCTGGACAGTTTCACTATAGCAGGTAACTTCAGCATCAAGAGGGCTTATTGTTCTTTCCTTCCACAGTATCCAAAAGTTCCCTGGAAGAAACTGATTTTGGCTAAAGGTCTACTCCCTAGGCATCATTTTGTTGCGGCTAGTGTTGCAGAATAGATTGTCAACAGTGGATAGACTCAGGAGATGGGGTATTCAAGTTCCTACAGACTGTCTTATGTTCTTCCAATGCTGAGGAGACCCATTGACACTTGTTTTTTTTGAGTATTCTTACTCCAAATGTACCTGGCTTACATTGCTCTCATGGATGGGCATAGGTAGACAGATTGGCGACTGGGATACAGAGGTAAGATGGTTATTCTCTCAGATAAGCAATAGCAGGCCTATATTCATGGTTCTGGGTTTCCTATTTGCTGCAGCTGTGTATCATATCTGGGTAGAGAGGAACTATCGAAGATTTAAGCAGATAGAGAGGGAGAGTGGTGACAGGCTCAAAGAAATTGTCTTGCAGTTGCATATTGTGGGACAGAGCAATGCAAAATTAGAGCAGCTGAATAGATTTCCTTGTTAGTAGGTATAGCTTGCAGCTATATGAAGAGGCTGTGTCTTATACCCTTCCTAAAAGGTGCTAAGGTCTTAGCTACTGATAGCTTATGCAATCAATATCTTAAGTTTGTTTTTGACTTGGTTATTTTTGTATGATCTAGCTCTAGGGTCAAATGAGCTAGTTGTGTATATTGTTTACTTTGGTTAATTTTTTTTCAGTTTTGACCAAAAAAAGAAAAGTAGCAATGAAGTATTGTATTAATAACATTGTTTATGTGGAGATGAATCTATTTGTTAAACCAGCAAACAACCCCTATATTCCTTCTCCGTCTAGGCAGTCAACACAAGTGTGTCGTGGCCTACCAACCATTGTCTGCTCTCATATCATTTGCTCCTTAGCTTTCCATGTTGCAATCAGCTTAACAGTCATAGTCGTAACCCGACAAATCAATGCATGGTGAGCAGCTTCATCAGTTTCAAGCACTTCCTAATAAAGATATTATTTATATCCACCTTGCTTGGGAAGTAGTTTCCTAGTGCCTATTTGGTGGTTAGACTTCATTTTCCTTTGTTGCACATATACTTTTGGAGGATTATATGGATTCCTTACATTTTCTCAATCATTTGTCGAGCCATGGTGGTGACAGTCTCTATGACAAGTGTGAGAACAATGTAAAGAGACGTAGAAGGATATTTCATAATTGTGGGTTTATATCAAGGATCTACAATTAGCCGGTGTTTGTTTACCATGGTCATGAACGAGCTAAAAAATCAAGATATGATTCCATGATATATGCTATTTGTAGACAGATATGTGTTTAGTGATGAGACTAGCGGGGAGTCAACCAAAAGGTTGGACTTTGGAGATGCAGTCAGAGAGTAAGATTTTTTGGATTAGTAGAAGTTGGACAAAATACATAAACTCCATGCCAGCTAGCATAAGAAGAATAAAGTAGAGCTGAGATTAGATGAGATACTTCCTATATCAATGCACTGAGAAATTTCACATTGCCAAAATTTGACTAGGTAAATTTATATTTGTTCATGAATAGTAGTTTGCGCTTGTTTGGAGGGTTTATCATAGACGATTAGGGTGTCATTGATGATACATTGCAGTGCATAAATACAACAATTAAGATATCTAGGCTTAATGCTACAGGAGAATTGTATGTGATACATGAAGATGTACACATGATTAAAAAAAGATGGTTGAAAATGGAGGAGTTAATGGAAGTGTTATGTGATAGAAGTATCCTTGTCAAAGTGAAAGCCAGTTCCTATATCGTTGTTGCAAGATTGTCAATGTTATATATCCACATATTAGCTTCGTAAAAATGTTGTTCCGAAGTGGATGTCCCCTTGTACAAACATTAGACATGATCAGAAATGATAGTATCACGATAGCATCTTGCAGAAGGTGCAAGTAGCACACAAAAAAAATTGGTGAAGGACGCTAAGATGGTCTAGTCTTGTTCATTGTAGACCTGCATATGCATCTGTGTATACACACAATTCCACAACGATTGAAGGTCATGAAAGTGGACAAGATAGAGTTGAAATCACAAGTTTTCTAAAAAGACCTACCATCTTTAGGATCAATGCCGACTTAATGTAAAGTAGAACACTATGGAAGCAAAAAACTCATATAGGTTATATCAGTTTGTAGGGTTTAGGCTGAGTTGTGTTAGTACACTTACACTAGGCTTGGTATTTGCCAAGACACTTTGTAGCCTGTTTAGAGATTTGTATTGCCCATAGAAAACAGAAAACTTCTAGTGTTATAGAATTTTCGTATCGGAATAAAATGAGTCCAATGGAGCAGGGTGGATATTGAGTATGTATATAGTTAACTCTAACAAGGTTGGAATTGAGGCTTGTTGATGGCATTGCCGGTTGGTGTAAACGCCTATGTACTTAGTAAAATCATTGAGGCTCTAATATTATGTGAGAGATAAGTGAGATAGAGGAAGAATGTATTGAAACACATATTAACTGGTGTGAGATACAAACCAAGTGTTACATTATTTGATGTGGGTCATTATATCGTTATACTCTATATCTCTACCAATCGTACAATCCCTGGTGGATTGGTTATAGCTGCTTGATTGGATTTCCTGAGTTGTGTGATAAACTTCCTGATATTTATCTAAGGAATATGATATGGATGCACCGTCATTTTACTATAGGATGATTTTTCCTCCAAAATTTGGTGGACCATTTGCACAATTTTATTTTACCTCCATGGAGGCAGAGGAGTATTAGATTGTTTCATGACCTTGAAAGCTCTAAATGGCACTTCAAATGATTTCAGGGCATAATGAATCAATTGTATGATGTGATGTATGAGTTCAACTTTTCTCTTCCTCCTGACTATGCTTTGGTGATACGAGCACTTGGATCTCTTGAAGGAACAGCAAAAGCATTGGATCCAGATTTCAAAGTAGTTGAAAGTGCATATCCTTTTGTTATCGGAAGACTCTTGGTAGATCCAACTCCTGATATGAGGAGAATATTGAGAGAGCTTCTCATCCGCAATGATGGTACTATAAGGTGGAATCGGCTAGAGAGACTGGTGGGGCATTTATTTTTGTGTTTGTTGTTATACTTGTTTCTGTATGCTGTATTGAAATGTATGTTTTCTACATGTTTGATGAGCTCATTCTTCTTATAACATGTACACAGCTTTGCTTTTGCTTAATTAATTGACTCTCAAAGACCTTACTAGCTGTTGAGTTATCAATTTTTTTAATTTCTTCAAACTGCTAATAAAAACTATTATGTTTGGCTCCTAGCTTTCTGCACCTGACCATTGTTATTACGGATATACTCTTCGTCTATCACTACTTTGTTTGGAAGGTTCAAATTTGTTGCTCTTGATTTGCCGGAAGAATGAGTAATTTTTTTTTTGAATTGGTAACTATTGTATATATTAAAAACATCAGTACATAGGTTGCACTGAAAACCAAATTTACATGGAGAGGATTAGTAGATGTTCTAATTCGAGACCTAGCAAGATCCTAGTATGTCTATGATTGTCAATGTATCTTCTATGTAACTCTGTTTGCACCAAAAACAAAAAAGAAGAATACAATTGAGTTTGATCTTCTGCACTGGATTGCTTCTATCTTCAAAACATCTAGCGTTCCTTTCCCTCCAAACTGTCTACCAGATACAAGCCGGGACAGTCCTCCATCTATCTCTACTAGTTGCTTCAGCTCCAGCTTCTTCCCAGCTATAAAGGACATCTTTAAGCCTGTATGGCATTGACCATGAAATACCCCTAAGACTAATAAAGATTTTCCATAGTTGGTCTGTAATCTTGCAATGTAGAAACAAATGTGTGACAGTTTCAGCATTTTCCCCGCACAGAAAACATCTTGAGCACAGAGAAATTCCCCTTTTTATGTGATTATCCTGGGTTAATGCCGCCTCCTTTGCCAGTAGCCAAGTGAAGCAAGCTACCTTGTATGGAATCTTTGTCTTCCAAATATGTTTCCAAGGCCATGGGTCCACCTGTTGATTATTATGATTCAAAATCTTATATGCATCCTTCACCCGGTATACCCCTCTGTTGTGCCTCATCCACCAAAGTGAATCAAAACCTTCCTGTAATCCTCTAAATGCTTCCAGCTCTTTGTAAAGGTCAGCTAATCTTGTTATCTCCCAGTCGTTCAACTGTCTTCTTAGAGCGATTTCCCATCTTTGATGACTCCTCATATCAGCTACGGTCTTATGCTGGTTTTGTGCTAAACCAAACATGTCGGGGTATCTTTCCTTTAAGCTTCCGTTTCCTAACCAATTATCATTCCAGAATGATGTGTTCCTTCCGTTGTTCACTCTTATGGAGGAGTGATTCTTCATTATAGGCCAAAGTTCTCTGATGGATTTCCACACACTTACTCCATATGATGTTCTGACTTTTTTTGACACCCAGTTATTTTCCTCACCATACTTTGCTTTGATCACTTTGCCCCATAAAGATTGGGGTTCTTGAGAGTACTTCCATAACCATTTCATTCTAAGAGCCTTGCTATGATTCTTCAAATTTCTTATTCCTAAACCACCTTGTTTTATATCCATTGTGAGTGTCTTCCATTTAACTAAATGAAAGACCTTTTTCTCCTTATTACCTTGCCACATGAATGATCTTCGGAGTTTGTCCAATCTCTGTAAAATGCCTGCTGGAATTGGGAACAAAGACATCATATAAGTAGGAAGTGAGTCTAATACTGAGTTGATTAGAACTAGCCTGCCCCCCAATGATAGGTATTGTGATTTCCATCTTGACAGCTTCTTCTCACACTTTTCTATGACTGAATTCCAGATTTCTTTTGATTTGGATCTTGCACCAAGAGGCATCCCAAGGTAAACAGTTGGTAGGGACCCAACTTCTCCTCCCAATATCTGTGTCAGTTGCTCCATGTTGTTAACTTCATTAATGGGAAAAATATTGCTCTTTCTCCAGTTGATGTGTAATCCTGAGACTCCCTCAAATAAGACCAAAATGATTCTTAGCAATCTAAGTTGTTCCTTTTCGGCATCACAGAAGACTAGAGTATCATCAGCATATTGGAGATGTGTGATCTCTAGATTGTTTGCCCCACTCCTGTTTACCTCAAAACCTTTAACCCATCCACTGACTTTAGCCGTTTTGATCATGTTGTTCAATCCTTCTATGGCTATAATGAATAGAAAGGGAGATAAAGAATCACCTTGTCTTAGACCTCTGTGTGAGTGGAAAAAACCTTTAGGAGATCCATTTATAAGAATGGAGAATTTTACGGCAGATATGCAAAATTTCATCCATCTATTCCATTTCTGCCCAAAACCCATTAGTTCTAACATTCTGAGTAGGAAGCTCCAATTTACATGATCATAAGCTTTCTCAATATCTAATTTGCATAAGATTCCAGGTTCCTTCTTTTTTATTCTTGAATCCACAGCTTCGTTGGCAATCAACACTGCATCTATTATTTGTCTTCCTTTGATGAAAGCCATTTGTTGAGCATCGACAATTTTCCCTACCACCCTCTTAAGTCTTTCGGTTAAGACTTTTGAGAGCAATTTGTAGAAGCTCCCTATCAGACTGATCGGTCTGAAATCTCTCAATTCTTTCGCACCTGTCTTCTTTGGAATCAAAGCTATATATGTTGCATTGAAGCTTTTCTCAAACATCTCCTGAGAATGGAAGTTGTTGAAGGCCGCCATGATGTCTTCCTTCAAAATGTCTCAGCACTTTCTGAAAAAACCTATTGTGTATCCATCCGGACCTAGGGCCTTGTCACTTGCACACATCTTCAGACAGGTCAAAACTTCTTGTTCCTCAAAGTTACTCTGTAAAAGCTCCCTTTCTGATTCAGAAATTCTTGAGCTATTTTCGAAATTGACCGTTGGTTTCCACTCTTCAGGCTCTTTGTATAACTCCTTGTAGAATTCAGTTATCTCAATCTCTATTCTGTCTGGATCCTCGACTACTTCATGTCGAATCATTAGTTGATCAATGTTGTTGTTTCTCTTGGGTGCATTTGCAGTGCGATGGAAAATTTTTGTATTCCTGTCCCCTTCTTTGAGCCACAGAGCTCTTGATTTTTGTCTCCGTACAATTTCTTCATTCTTGAGTTGTTCCTCAATCTCCATTAGAGTAGCTGCTTTCCTCACTGATTCCTCCTCTGTCAGCGCTCTTAGTTGTTGTGTTGTCTCAAAACCTGCTAGTTGACTTAGCAATTTTGTTTTTTGCATTCCCAAATTACCTTCATAAACTCTGCTCCATTCTTTTAGCTTGCCCTTGAGAGCTTTTAACTTGCAAGCTAAAATGTAATCTGGTTTTCCTGAGAATTCAAAAGATGTCCACCAGTCTCTAATTCTGTCATCAAAACCTTCCACATTCAGCCACCAATTTTCAAACTTAAAGTATGATTTAGCTTGTTCCCACGCACCACAGTATAGAGCCACAGGTGAATGGTCCGAAATCAACCTTTGTTGGATAGTTTGCTTGATGTTTCTGAAGCTTTCATCCCATTCTTCTGAAATGAGAAATCTATCAATTCTTGAAGCGGCTGTATGATTGTCCCCTTTGAACCAAGTATAGTAGCCTCCTTCAAGTCGTAGATCTATCAACTCCATATCTTCAATAAAATCCGAGAATTCCACCATCGCTTTGGACCTCCTTGAACATTCCCGTTTTTCAGAAGGGTACCTTGTAACGTTAAAATCGCCACAAACCGCCCAAGGACCTTCCATCAATCCCCTCACTGCACCAATTTCTCTCCATACTATTTTCCTTTCTATTCTACAATTTGGGGCATACACTCCTGTTATGTGACATTGAAAATTCTGTAAAAGAGCCTCGAACTTGCAAGTCAAAGTGTATGCACCAGTCTGTAACACCTCCCCTTTCCATACTCTGCAATCCCATAATAACAAAATCCCCCCTCTCGTGCCGCTAGCTTCTAAACTTGCATACCTCACCCATCTACCACCCCATATTTGACTGACTATTTTCTTAATATCCCCCTCCACTTTTGTCTCTTGCATGCATATAATGTCTGCCCTCCAGTTCTGCACTTGACTTTTTATGATCTCCCTTTTCTTCTTGTCGTTTAAACCCCTTACATTCCAAGAAATTACTTTGATCTTCATATTGAAATGATTGATAGATCTCTTCCCCTACTCCTTTTCCCGTCACTCTTGAATTTGACATCAAACGAAGTTAAACCTTTTAATTCCAGTGATCCTTTGAATCTTTGTTTCTTCACCTCCAACTCTGTCTCCACCCTTCTAACCTGTCTGCAACTGTCAATTTGCATTAACAACTCCAATGCTTCTTCTTCATGGCCTTGAAAATCTACTCCAAACATTTTCCCCAATTTGATCATATTTTGATGGACCCATAGTGTTGCGTCCATGTCTTTATCCATTAAAGGACTGTGTTGCTGAACTGTTATAGGATTCACCTCCTCGATTTCCCAATCTTGGATAGAGCTAAAGTGCTTTAGTTGTTCCAAAACTCTTCCAACTTGATCTTCCCCCATATTTGTGTTTATGCTCTGCTTCCCTGCCTTCAGTTTCAGTCTTGCTATCTTTGCTCCACCTTCTGGCTCACTGTAGCTGTTGAATGTTGCCTTTGTCATACTTTCAAGGTTTTCATTGGGGATTGGATCCCATGGAGTGGACTCTTTTGGCCCCAGGTAAGAAGGTCCTCCCATTTCCTCAATACAAGGCTTCAGCCTAATATCATCAGAAAACTCACACGAGAGATCATTAAAAATGACTTGTGCAGCCAAGTCGGAGTCATAGGATTTCAGCTCATTGTTTGTCGCTTTACTGCTCTGATTCATCGAACTCGAACCTTGTGTAAGTTGCACACTTTCCTTTCCTTTATTAGTGTTTTGCAATGTGGTGCACCCCACTTGATTGTTCAAATATCTCTCTATTTCAAAACATTGTTCGTTTTCTTGCATCTTCAGCTCATATATTGTCCGTCTTTCAGCCCAGATTAGGATGAAAAATTTGATACCATCCCTTACAATCCCAACCTCATTGGGAGTCTTTCTGCCATCACCAACAATTTTAATTCTTGCCTACTTAAGATGATTTTTGAGATCAGTTTCTTCTTCAGTAGCTATCCATCCCCCACAGAGATCTCCTATTTCTTTGAAGATCTTTTGTGACCATAGATGTAAGGGAATCCCCATGGCTCTAATCCAGCATGTTTCCTCGATTTGTGAGTTTGGAATGCATCTTATGACTCCACCATTCCAGATGAAGCTTGAACTTTTTCCAACTCAATTCTCCTTGCATAATCTGCTCCGCCATGAATCTGTTTGGAAATTCAAAAAGAAACATGTTGCATGTCATTTCATACATGTTTACTCCATATGCTTTGTTCCATGACGCACTAGCCCATCGCCTTATGTATGCTAAAGTGGGTCTCTCATTGATTTCTTTCCTAAAAAACCCGACAATGCATCTTTTTAGTAAACCAGAATCCTTGCTACCTGTCGGTTCCACAACAGAGATATCTCCATTGTTTATGCTGACCTTTGCCTCTCGAAGGGTATTGGATTGCCATTTACTCTCCTTGATTGCTTTGACATAAGGGTAGTTGTCCACCGTGATTCTAGGTGGGATTCATTTTGGGGGTCTGATGTATGAATCTTTCTATCTTAGCTGCTATGTCATTCCAACCTGCATTCAAGGCTAACTCTGGAATTATAATAACAGACTTCCCTTCTCCCTTCAGTGACAGAATGCTCATGTATCTTCCGTGAACGTTGAATTTCCTGGTACAGAAATGTTCTGTCATATGTTCCTTGCACTTCCATCGCTTCACTAAATTCATTTGATCTTTCGACGCTTCTTTAAATACAAAACAAATCCATTCCATTACCTTTCTGCCCATGGATGAACGTCTCATCATGCTGCGGCTTCTCTCCACCCATTCGAACCATACCTCTTTGTTGGAATTCCATCTGGTGATGTCAAAAGATTTGAATCCTGCGTTGAAATAAATCCGGTTGTCTCCCATATTGTACAACCCAACTGTTCAGGTTATGGAAATTATAAGGAGTATTTGATGGTCATCACAGTTGAGCTGTTGAGGTAAAAGAAACTGAAATTTGGGCCAAAACAGAGGTTTCCCGCTCCCGGAAAAATAAAAGTTGTCGGAAATCTAAAAATATTGTACCAATCTGGTCGGAATTTGCAGTAAAGGAAGCTGTCCCAAACTTTTTTTTTTTGAAAAGCTGCCGGAATTTGGATCACGCGCCCGGCGCGTGTGGGAAAGGTCGCCGGAAAGGGCGGCGCGTGGCGGCTGCTTCGTCGGAAAAGATTCAGTGGAGTGGTCGGAATCTCGGGGGCTGTCTAATGGTGTTCATGGAAAGCTAAAAATTCTTGTACTCAGGCTCCTCGGGGAGTGTGCCTGAGAGCTAAAAAGTAGAACAGTTGTTGTGTTCCGCTCTAAAGAATGAGTAATTTTCATGACAGGAAAAATCCTGAATAAGCAAAGCCTGCATCAGCTTAGACAGAATAGAGCTTCTCAAACTGTCAAAGTATATAGAGAACTTGTTGTACAAAATCTAAATTTCTTCCCGTGCTCCTGAAATGAAAATAATAGTTGTAGGGTGAAAATTTGAAGATATTCCCTAATTTATGCTCATTATAAGAAACAAAATTGTCATCCAATTTGAAATAAAAGGCAATCGAGCAGCATCCGATGTTCTAGGATGGGGAAAGTAAATATATGTTTTGACAACAGCTTCCTTTTGTAAAATTTGTTTAGATGGCTTCGTCTCCTTTTCCTGTAACTTTGAGTTTCTGTATCAGCTTTATTCCTGAAAATACGTATTTCGTCTGAAGAAATTCATCTGCTTTAGCCAGTGTACTTGAGGGAGGTTGGCGAGCTTGGCGTTAGCAAGTGTGTAATGGTGAGTAGGTATTTTGGTGGTTGTTTGCATGTCAGTATAGTAGGGAGGAGGTTAAATGAGGAGAAGAAATAATCTTCTAAGATTCTTTAAGACAGAATAACCAACAGCAGCTAGCTTGTGCTTTGAGGTTTAAGATCCCTTTGTGGGGAATTGCAGGTAATAAAACAGAAGCTTATGCTTTACCTGCACAGGAACCTTTGACTAGATCGAGAAAAAGGAGGTCATTTTTGTTTTTCCCTGCTGGACTCCAATATATGAGATGTGAAAACCTTATCTGGCTTTTCTAGGTCTTCTTTTCAATATGATCCTTATGAATAGAATGATGCCACGAGTACTAGGTAGAAGTTGCATTATCAAAAAAGAGTACTAGGTAGAAGTTGTCAGTTTTCTTTTTCTTTGTTAGATAAATAAAAGCAGCACTTCTGTCTAATGTGTCCAAATAGAAATTTCATTGGGCAGGACTGTAGGAAGCATTTTGCTATCAAAAGATAATCCTCAGAAGCTTGATATCTTTTCTAATACTTCAAAATCTGTAATCTGTTAGGTTGAGACTGATAAAGGTGGTGATGAGGTAGTTTAGGACTCCTGTAAATTAGATCACTCTTTTATGCGAATTGTTGAAAATGTTGTATCTTCCTGCAGATTGCAGCAATATCTCAGCAAGCTTCTGAAACAGAAGGAGAAACTCAAGAAAGTTATTCAAATCCATTGGGATCATTTGATATAAGGGCCGTAGTCTCTGCTACAGAAGATCTTCTCCAATTTATTTTATCAGACAAGGGTTCAAGGGTCCGTGTATTCCTTGTCAGGGACATAGTTAAAGCAGCTGATGTTTTCTATCAAGATGAAGTTCTAAATGATCTTCTTGATGAGAAGCTTCGTGCGAGACGTTTATTTGGATATGAGGTAAATTCTATTTATTATTTATGCTTGTCTTTAGCAACAGTACTTTTTATCAAAACAATGAAGGTGCATGTACTCTGATTTCAATATTCAAACATGACACTATTAACTCGACAGTTTAACCAACCTTCATAACTGAACTCCAAATATTCCATCTAATTTAAACAAATTACAAGGGATCCTATTAATTAAGTAATTGGAAGCAAATTTATTCCCTTCCTAGGGAAATAGCATTTTTTTCCTTTTGTGATACGCACAGATTTGCTGATTCTGTTTGTGTAATTTGCTGATTGTAAGTGGTCATATGAGATGTCAACAACAACAACAACAACCCAGTGTAATCCCACAAATGGGGTCTGGGGAGGGTAATATGTACGCAGACCTTACCTCTACCCCGAGGGGCAGAGAGGCTGTTTCCAGGAGACCCTCGGCTCGAAGAGGCAACAAGAGACACTATATTAGTACTATCAATATACTCATAATAAAACAACATAAAATACCATAAAATCCATAACATAACATAAATACCATAAAAACAAAGTAACAGCAATATAAGAGATATAGGAAATACGAGAAAGATGTAAGGTATTGATACACAGAAGATAAAGCCCATCATCAGTAGTTGATCAATAGCATTCTAAGACTAATTCCTAACTGGCTAGTCTCACTCTAGTGCGTTGTAAAAAAGACATCACAATTTCCCCTAACCTACAACCTTAATGCTCGATCTCCACAATTCCCTAGGGCCATGTCCTCAGTAACCCTAAGTCGCGCCATATCCTGCCTGATCATCTCTCCCCAATACTTCTTAGGTCTCCCTCTACCTCTCCTCGTACCCACCACCGCCAGTCGTTCACACTTCTCACCGGTGCATCAGTGTTCCTCCTCTGAATGTGCCCGAACCATCCGAGTCTTGCTTCCCGCATCTTGTCCTCCATGGGGGCCACCCCCACCTTCTCTCGAATATCTTCATTTCTAATCTTATCCTTCCTTGTATGCCCGCACATCCACCTCAACATCCTCATCTCTGCAACTTTCATCCTCTGGATGTGTGAGATCTTCACCGGCCAACACTCGGTCCCATACAACATAGCAGGCCTAACCACTGCCCTATAAAATTTACCTTTCAGTAACAGTGGCACTTTCTTGTCACACAGGACTCCCGTCGCTAACCTCCATTTCATCCACCCCACCCCTATACGGTGTGTGACATCCTCGTCGATCTCCCCGGACCCCTGAATAAACGACCCCAGGTACTTGAAACTACCCCTCTTAGGGATGACTTGAGAATCAAGCCTCACTTCCACTCCCGCTTCCGTCGGCTCTGCCCCAAATTTGCACTCAAGGTATTCCGTCTTCGTCCTGCTCAACCTGAAACCTTTGGACTCAAGGGTATGTCTCCAAACCTCTAACCTCTCGCTGACGCCGCGTCGTGTCTCGTCGATTAGGACTATGTCATCAGCAAATAGCATGCACCATGGCACCTCCCCCTGAATATGATGCGTTATAGCATCCATCATCAGGGCAAATAGGAAAGGGCTGAATGCAGACCCTTGGTGCAACCCCGTAATAACCGGAAAATAATCTGAATCGCCTCCTGCTGTCCTAACCCGAGTCTTAGCTCCATCATACATGTCCTTAATCGCCCTAATGTAGGCAACCGGGACCCCTTTAGCCTCTAAGCATCTCCATAAGACCTCCCTAGGAACCCTGTCGTACGCTTTCTCTAGATCGATAAACACCATGTGGAGATCCTTCTTCTTATCCCTGTATTGTTCCACCATCCTCCTAATAAGGTGGATAGCTTCTGTGGTAGATCGTCCCGGCATGAACCCGAACTGGTTGTCTGAAATAGACACCGTCCTTCGCACTCTCATTTCTACCACTCTCTCCCAGACTTTCATGGTATGACTTTGTTCATATGAGATGTCACAATTCACTAAATCTCTTGGAAATCAGTTTACTTGGTCAGCAGATGGATTGTGGTTTTCTTGTTTAATTGGTTGACACTATGAAGTCTGCATCTTAAGTTCTTGTTTTGGTACTTTATTTTCTTGTTGACACTTACTGAATTCAGTTTCTTACATGGTCAGCAGATGGATTGCGGTTTTCTTGTTTAATTGGTTGACCACTTCGCAGTCTGCATCTTAATATCTTGGATTGGTTCTTTATTTTTCTAGTGACCACTTTTGCTCTTCAGGCGTAACACAAAGCTGAGAATGATCCATCCTTCTTTTCTGCAGGAGCATGGTATTCTAGTTCGTGTGATGAGTGGGTTTCGTTCTCTAGGACGTGCAGTGAAATTGGCTCCGGATTTGTGGTCAGCAATGCTGATTCGCATGGTGGTGAAACCAGAGTTCCAGAAATTTGCTTTTGACATTGGTTCAGCGTTAACCAGTCATTTCAAGTGTCAACTTCCGGTCAGCTTTTGGATGGGTATTTCCAGGCTACTGCATAGGGTGGTTGATAAAAACGAAGCTGAAGTATCATGATGTAGCAAAGGTTGGTGCTCTCGTTTTTGTATCCATGGTTATGCCCTTGTTATTTTTCCCAGCGGATGCTTGGAATGAGAGTTTTTGAGTAGGGAATGAAAATTAACTCCAAGATTATAGAGAAATTGCAAATATTATGCCTCAAATGCGGGTTCAAGCACTCTGCCTGTTCTTCTGCGTTTGGATCTTACAGAGTATCTGCTTTCGTTTTCTGGATGGTGGGACAGAAAGAAGAGCGTCCCATCCAGCAAATGTCAATTCATTATACAAACATTAACAGGATCAAGAGGGAAAAGCACACTATACACTCCAAAAAGAGAGAACGGTCTTCAACTGCGCTATAGGCATTCTACAAATGTCAATTTCATTTTAATAACGTAATAGTATCAAGAGGATTGTATAGTTCCACCGAGGTTTCTAAGAAGTACTGCAAATTCTGCAGTGTCTCCGCACGTTGGAGTTGGTTATATAGCCTATAGCTTTGTGATAGTCTGAACTCTTGTCTGTATGGTGCATAATACACTTTTCATGTATTTCTACATCTGGTTTCTTGCCGGAGCCTGTCTTTTTCAAGTCCGAACGGTCTTGTTTCCGTGCAAAACCGAGTGCAGGATGATAAGTTCTTGTGCTAGTTTGTTTTGGTTGTTTATTTTAGGGAATCAATAATTGAGATGACACTTAAAGCAGAAGCTAATATTAAGCATCTCCACCGAAACTAAATTCAAGCTTAATTTCAGTTGAGACTAATAGTATTTTAACTGGGCAAGCAATGGTTAGAAGTCCTGAATCCGAATCCAGCAAGTCTTCCTTCATGCTCTAGGGAAATTCATCCAGGCACAACAAAGTTCCATTTTTGCTTCAGTTTCTTGCACCAAAAAGATAAAAGATAAATAAACAAAAAGTAAATTGAAGGTTTCTTACACCAAGAAGATGAAAGATAAATAAAAAAGTAAATTGAAGGTTGAGTGATGTTTTTTATCGACGCACTAATGAACTATTTTGTTGTGAATGAATAAGCTATTGATGAATTATTCAGAACTATTGATACGTGCCTTTTCCACATAAAACGAGGTTTGCTGAGTTATTGTAGCAATCCTATTTTGCATCGAAGGTCTAAAAGTATCAAGGCGACCTACTTCATTTTTTCAATTCTGTTCTTTATTCATCGACTCACTCCTTGCATTTTTATTTGCAAGTAGTGTTTTGTATGCGAGGGACGCGAGGCGAGGCGTTTTATCTGATATGAGGTGAGGCGTTAGCCTCGCGAGACGTTTTATCTGATATGGGGTGAGGCGTTAGCTTTAAGGTGTTGGACGTAAGCTTCATAATCTTTAAGTTTTAATATTTTATAGATTAATATAATAAAAATAAATATTAAAAAAAGGTAAATTATAAAATAATTACAAAAAATTCAAGAAATTATAAATAAATGATATAAAATTGCTTCATCTTCAAATGTTATTCAGTTTCAGCAATTGGCTAAAAAAACAAATCAGAAATGCTTTATTTATAATAAAACTAATTGACCTTTGAAAAAACAAAATTGAGTAAAAATTTATCAAACAACTTGGAAGAGCAAAAGTTAAAAGGAAGCAGAGCGAAGAAAGAATTTTTTTCTCCTTTATCTGGTACAAGACGAAGAGAAAAAAATAAAAATTAGGGCTAAGCATAAAAAGATCTTTGGACTTTTACGTTTTTTAACTTTTTGAAATGCAACACACGAGGTGACTTTTGTGTATATTGGTATAAATTAAGACTTGTTTAACAATTCTAATTCTAATTTAGTAGGTTTTCTCTGTTTACGCCCTAAAAGAAAAACTTGCTCAATTTTACTACGCCATGAATAATTAGACTTACGCCTCGCGATACTTTCGTCCCCCAAATCGCCGCATTTTTATTATGCCTCGCCCCAGGACGCTGCCCCTAAATTGTCTGTTAAAACACTGTTTGCAAGGATGGATCTGTATGACATACGTATGTTGTATTTAGTGGGAAAAAGTAACATGGCATGTCAATTGTTATATGGGCTATGTTTGCGTAACACTCCGTCCATTGTCGAAGGCGCAAGTATTTGGTGGAAATTAGTTAGGCTGCTATTATATATGTCTGGACTTTGGAGGGAGGCGAAAAAATGTATAGAATTTCTAGCAAATAAAGGTTACAAGTGTAAGTAAAATTTGATAATCTGAAAATTTGTGGTCAAAGGAAATGTGGTTTCTTCTCCTTGCTGAAAAGTAATTTATTTAATTTTTTCAATGTACCCAAAAGAAAAAGAAAGTAACACTATCACGTTCAAAGCTTCACTCAATAACTTTAAGTAAAAAAAATCACCAGTAAAAAGATAAAGTCCTTTAGCCTCTTTTGACTGTGTTTATCCTCAAAATCGGATAACAATTAATTTTGTAAGTAATTTTAAGGATACGATGACTAATTTGACATAGAGCGGTAAAATAAACTGCAATTGTAATGATCAATGATAAAGTAAATTCTACCCACACGAATTGAACAGTTACAGTCTTGGGGGGTTAACCACCTTTGGACTGGATGCACTTCATCGATATCAAGACACAGCTAAAATAAGAGCTTTAAAGAGAAAAATAATATATTGCTTTGGAATGCGTGTTATATCATGTGTTTTTATAAATAATCAGATCCCCTTTATATAGTAGGGGGGTCCTACTTTAGGTACAATTCTATAAAAGGTAAAGATCTCCTGATTTGCTGATTTTTCAGTTCCTTATTGATACGTGCTGAGATTTCCGCCGTCATATCCGACCGGTCATAGATATTTCGGCCTTCTGTTATTTCGGTCTTCTGTTGGTTACACTGACAATGTATTCTCGAGCTCGTTCGGGGTTAGGGTCGATTCCAGGATCACAGATTCAATGTTCTCGAGGACGGATACTCTGATCTCGGATTCTGGCCCGGTGGGATCGGGGGTTCTCGAGGACGGATACATGATAAAAAAAATCACCAGTAAAAAGATAAAGTCCTTTAGCCTCTTTTGACTGTGTTTATCCTCAAAATCGGATAACAATTGATTTTGTAAGTAATTTTAAGGATACGATGACTAATTTGACATAGAGCGGTAAAATAAACTGCAATTGTAATGATCAATGATAAAGTAAATTCTACCCACACGAATTGAACAGTTACAGTCTTGGGGGGTTAACCACCTTTGGACTGGATGCACTTCATCGATATCAAGACACAGCTAAAATAAGAGCTTTAAAGAGAAAAATAATATATTGCTTTGGAATGCGTGTTATATCATGTGTTTTTATAAATAATCAGATCCCCTTTATATAGTAGGGGAGTCCTACTTTAGGTACAATTCTATAAAAGGTAAAGATCTCCTGATTTGCTGATTTTTCAGTTCCTTATTGATACGTGCTGAGATTTTCGCCGTCATATCCGACCGGTCATAGATATTTCGGCCTTCTGTTATTTCGGTCTTCTGTTGGTTACACTGACAATGTATTCTCGAGCTCGTTCGGGGTTAGGGTCGATTCCAGGATCACAGATTCAATGTTCTCGAGGACGGATACTCTGATCTCGGATTCTGGCCCGGTGGGATCGGGGGTCGATCTTCAGTCCCTCATGTTTCGAGCCCGATCTATCATGTCGTAGACACGCCCGATTTCTACCGTACACAGATAGTCCCCTCATTTTTCGGAGAGTAGACAACGAGAAACGACATGAGCTCCCGATTCTCACCTCGATATCATGCGACGACAAAATAAATGAAACATCACGTCAGTCAGGTCTTAATGGTATTAAATGCTCGTTAGTTGCCGGTCAGCCACTCCTAGATGCGAACCGTCGTTTGAAAACTATAAGTACCCCCTTCTTCATTCATTCAAACTTTACTTCCAAACTCTCTACCCTTGCTCCTTACAAATTTCTCTATTTTCTGGCACTTATACTCTGATTTCTTGAGATCCTTTATGAAGATTTTTGCTCGTCTTCACCCCAAATCATCAAGCGTACTGCTCTAACTTCCTCTTCTTTTTTCTTCCTTAATTTTAAAAAGAAATGACGAAGACTTAAAAAATCATTTCCCAAAAAAAAACTACTTCTACATCACGATCGGCCATCGAGGAGACCATTCCACGTATTGTTGTTGAGGAACCAGCGGCGGAACCCCCTCTGAGCATGTTCATCCCTGATGGGTTCTCGGTAACCACCGATTTTAAGGTTGAAAAACCTTCATCCGTACCGGGCCGGTGTAAGAAGGTTTCGAGGTACATCTGCTCGATCACTGAAAAAATTCTCCCCACAGTCAAAAAGATTGTAACTGGGTTGGTAAGAACATAGTGGTTCTTGGGCCCGATGAAGATACGTCGAGGGATACTTAAGTATTTACACTTATCCCTTTACACTGGGCCCGTTGGACCTGGTCATCATTGACTTCTGCAAAAGATACGAGGTGTGCCTCGGTCAGATTTATCCTTCGGTCTGGAAGATCGTCATCCTTCTCCGGTTCTTCATGAGCAAGATCGATGGATGCTCGTTCAATGTCAACTGCCTCATGCGCCTATACAGTCCCTGACTCTTTCATGAGGGAAGGTTGATCAAGCATGTGCGTCGGGCTAGTAAAGCCCCGTTCTCGAGCATCAATGAAGATCAAGATCAAGGCTAGCTAGGCCATTTTGTTTGAGTGAGGACCTCAGACCTGATACCAGCAGAGTACATGTCGTTCCCTGAGAAGTGGAACACAAAATGTAAGTAAAATTTTGTTTTTCTAAAATTTTATTTTATTCTCTTTTCCTTCTTTCTTATCGGTGCTTGGTGGTGGTTCAGCTGTTGCTCAGGTCCCGAATGCAGTCCCTCGACTCAAGGAGTGGGTCGAGGGCATTATGTCACAAAAGCCATATTCTGAGTGCGCGTGGTGCAAACTTTCAAAGGGTCGGTGGGAGGCTCATTCTCATGGTGAGATTCCTTACCTAAGTGAGAAATACTAGGGTCTTTTTTATATTGCTAGGTTCTTATCCATTTCATTTCCTTTTGTAGGTTTATCCAAGGATGTCGCAATGAGGACTTTATCCCTAAGACAAGGATTGCCCCGCCGAGTCCCCTACTCCGAGACAAGGTGAGGAGAAGAAGAGAAAAAGGGCTCCGGGTTCTCTGAACTCGAAGAAGAAAAAATCGAGGAGGAGGCTATTGCGCAAATACAAAGAAAGCACTAGTGCTCGAGTGCCCTCATCGAATGCACTCCACCGCCTGAGGAACGAGTCTAAAGAAGAAGATGAGTTTCATCTGGTGGCCCGAGAGCCGTCGCAGCTGGAGGGGCAAGGGGCCTCCGAACCAGTGAGAGGCGAAACTGAATTGCCTCAACTCATGGAGGCCGATGAGCAGGCTGTGGCCGAGTCTTCTGAACCAGAAGGAGGCGAGACCGCTTTGCCTCAAGTTAGGGATGCTGACAAGGAGGCCGTGGCCGATGCTTCTCTGGCAGCGCACAATGCCTCGAAGGATGTACTCGATGTGATAAACCTCTCCGAATCGCCTTCGTTCACTGAGTCCATGTTTAACAAGGCTCAAATGTTGAAAGGACTCCCAAATGAGGGGCCCCAAGGGGCGGCATACCCATTTCACAGCTTTTTTGATGGCGTAGAATCTACCCTCGGAAAACGTCACCGGGTTGGGTAACTTACCGGCTCCAAGGAAGAGTCCATCTTTGGGAACAAGCGGGCCTCCCTCAAGTCCGAAACTAGTCAACCAGTTTCTAGCTCCGAGTGCAAATCCTGACCGGAAGCGGTCAATCATCATGTTCATTCCGGAAGATGCCTGTGTTCTTTCTGCCTCCGTTGGGGTAGCCAGTTACCTTCAGTGCTTGGTGTCCGAGGAGGACCAAGCTAAGATGAACGAGGTGGACGTGCCCTACCTGTTCAATGAAGCATTATAGGCATTAAACTGGGTAACTTCATATGCTTCTTGATAACTTCCAATCTTTTCTTAGATTAATTTGTAGATGATCATGACTTTTTAATTTGCGTTTGTAGGCCTCGGTGCTTCTTGATGAGACTTTTCTTCGATATCGGGAAGAGATAAACTAGGATGAAGCCGAGATTCGAGCGCTCACTAAGAAGAGAGATGCTTACAAGCTTCTCAGCGAGCAACGTGAGGGGGAGGTTAAGAACCTCCAAGCTGGGCTAGAGGTGGCTCAAAAGGAGCACGCCGACCTGGTGGAAAAGTTAAAAGTCTTTGAGGTTAGTGACGATAAGCTAGACTTGGTGACTAACACTCCAAACCCACAGGTCCAAAAGAATCTTGATTGAATCGATTATCATCGGGCAGAGATGGATGTGCTAAAGGTAGAGGCCGAAGGATGGAAAAGCAAAATGGACCAGTTGGCCTCGGAAAAGGAAACTGCTCGGGCACAATTAGCTTCGGCTGAGGTCCAGCTTCAGGTTGCAAAGGAAAAGGCCTTGGTGCAGGCCAAAAAGATTGAAGAGCTCCTGTCTCAGCTAAGTTTGGCCGTCTTCGATCGAGGGACTCTGGCCAAGGAGCTTGAGACGGCCAAGGCAGTGGACGAGGTGGTTAAAGCCGATGTCGACGAGATGGTGGTCCGATATAAGGCCGATGCCGAGGCAGCCCAGGATCGAGCAAAGGCTATCGTCGAGCACACAAAGTGGCAATCCCGAAGTGAGGTCCTTGAGGAAATTCATGCTCGAGGTTTCGACTTGTCAGATAAAATTGAGAGTGCCAAGGTGCTCAAAGTCGAGGCCAAGAAGTTGGCCTATCCCGAGGATGATGGAGATTCTGAAGATTTGAGTGAGTTCGAGGGTGTAGGAGACCCCGAAGGCCCTGGTGATGAAGCAGGCTCCGGTGAAAACTAGGCCGTTTAAATGACTTGTACATTTTTTCTTTGTTTTTTGTATTTTTGTACTTGTGTATTTTTATTTTTTGTTGAGGCCGTTTGGCCTTTATAAAAATTTGTATCGAGGCTGTTTTGGCCCTCGTAAATTTTTTTTGATATGTATATAAAGCCTTTTCCCTCCAATAATTTCTGAGTTTTTTTCCTTGCTTTATTATTTATATTTGCAAAGATTAAAATGCCTTACCACAAATTAGTTAAGTTATGTTCGGAGGTTCGAACAAGCCTTGCCTTTAATATTATTTTGTTTAAGGCATCATGGGGGTTCAGTGTGACCGAAAATTTCTCCCCAACATACTTATAATTTTTTTTAGATTATAGTTTGCCGAGGGTAGCCTTTAGAACCAGTTAAGAAATTTTAAGACTTGTTGTTTTTGTTATGGGTCTCGGACGTCTCTGAGCCGTTTTAGTATGGCCGTTGCCTTTTTAGTTCGGGTGCTGCCCAGTGGGATTGTCACCCCGAGTTATCCGGACTTGCCTAAGATAACAGTCCCTGAGTGGGGATGGTCGTAGCCTTTAAAATTCGGGTGTTGCCTAATAGGTCTTGTGCCCCCGAGGTCCGATAGCCCAGACTGTCCAATTTTGTTTTCGGACGGCAGTCCCCGAGTGAGAGTTATTGTTCAAACTCAGATTATGGTGGACCTTGGGCTCGATACCTTTAGGGGATCGGATGTAGGAAATTCCTTAAGAAATGCAAATTTTTTTTAAGGGACAAGATATTTATCCGCAAGGAAGAGACTTCTTTTTATTCTTGTGCATAATAGTTATACATGTGTACATGCTTTATGCCAAGGCTCGAGAAGTCTATGCGGGCACGGTTCATTTGACCGTTTGGCCCTTACAATAAATCCTATCGATCGATACCATTCAATCATAAAGTTTCTTTCCTTGCTAAAGTCAATATCCGAGGGTAATGTCCCCCAGTATTCGAGGTTGACCATAGAGAGAAGCCTCAGATATTGTTGACACGATCTTTGAGACCGATTCATGACCAGGCTTCTATTCTAAGTTAGCACGATCCACTGTTGCCTCGTTAAAAACCTTGCCGGAAAATTCATTTAGGATAAAACCGATTCAAGGGAAAAATAGTGCAACGCGTGCTTGCAGACCTAAAAATTTATACTGTTCCTTGTTGGTTACCTGCAAGTGTTAGTTCAAAATGTAAATAAAAGAAACGAATGGGGTCGTACCTTAGTAGTAATATCATTTCAAGTGAGTTATACTCCAAATGTTCGGTAGTTGCTCGCCGTTCATTGTTCCAATTTTGTAGGATCCCTTTCCGGGGATCTTGATAATTTGATATGGTCCTTCCCAGTTTGACCCCACCTTCCCTTGATTCGGGTTTCTGGTGCTTAGTGTGACCTTCCTTAATACTAAGTCCCCGACATTGAAGTGTCTAAGGTTGGCCCTTTGATTGTAATATCTCTCAATCCCTTGTTTTTGGGCGGCCAACTGAACAAGGGTGGCTTCGCGCCTTTCGTCTAATAGCTCAAGGCTCGTATTCATGGCCTCATCGTTCAATTATTGGTCGCGTATCGAAACCCTAACTTAGTTCTCCTACTTCAATCAATATTAGGGCTTCTGCACCGTAGACCAGCGAAAACGGGGTGGCCATGGTGCTGGACTTTGAGGTCGTATGTTATGCCCATAAGACTTCGGGCAGGATTTCATTCCATTTTCCTTTGGCGTCAGTTAACCTCTTTTTGAGGTTTTGGATTATGGTCTTATTGGTCGATTCTGCTTGTCCATTCCCACTAGGGTGGTAGGGTGTTGATAGGATCCTTTTGATCTTATGATCTTCAAGAAACTTGCTTACTTTGCTACCGATGAATTGTTTCCCATTGTCTCACACGATCTCGGTGGCATTTCGAACCAACATATGATGTGGTCCCAAGTGAAATCGATGACTTCCTTCTCTCTAACCTTCTCGTATGCCTGGGGTTCCACCCACTTAGAAAATAGTCAGTCAAAAACAATATAAATTGAGCCTTACCGGGTGCCCATGGAAGGGGGCTGGCGATGTCCATTCCCCACTTCATGAACGACCATGGTGACAAAACCTAAAGCAATAGCTCCCCAGGTTGATGAATCATCAGAGCGTGTCTTTGGCACCCATCACATTTTTGCACGAACTCCTTTGCGTCATTTTCCATGTCGATCCAGTAGTAGCAGGCTTTGATTACCTTTCGAACTAATGATTCAGCGCCTGAATGATTTCCATAGGTGCCCTCGTGAACTTCCCTCAAGACGTATTCGGTGTCTTTAGGTCCTAGATATATCGCTAGTGGACCATCGAACGTTCTTCTGAATAAGGTTTCATCTTTGGACAAGATAAACCGGGCTGCCTTAGTATGCTGGGCCCTCGATTCTTTTGGATCCGAGGGTAATTTTCCAATCTTTAGATATTCTACATATTTGTTTCTCCAATCCCAAGTCAGGCTTGTAGATTTTATCTCGGCATGACCTTCTTCCACTACCGATCTCATGAGATGCACGACTGCCTTTGAGTTGAGCTCGTCGTCTTCGACTGACGACCCTAATTTAGCAAGGGCATCAGACTCGCTATTTTGATCCTGAGGTATGTGTTGTAAAGTCCACTCCTTGAACCAATGTAATGTTACTTGCAACTTATCCAGGTACCTTTGCATTCGTTCTTCTTTGACCTCGAATGTACCATTAACTTGGTTCACCACGAGGAGGGGTCGTACTTAGCTTTGATCACCTCTGGCCCCAAGCTTTTGGCTAGTTCGAGACCCACAATCATGGCCTCATATTCGGCCTTGTTGTTAGTCAGTTTCACAGTGCTAACAGATTGTCTAACTACATTGCTTGTTGGTGGCTTCAATACGATACCAAGTCTGGACCCTTTTGCGTTCGAGGCGCTGTCCATAAAAAGGGTCCAAATTCCCGAAGACGTCCCCGAGTTTACCCACAACTCTCTTTCGACCTCGGGTATTAGGGCAGGCGTAAAGTCAGCCACGAAATCTGCCAAAATTTGAGATTTAATAGTTGTTTGGGGTCGATATTCAATATCATACCTGCTGATTTCCACGACCCATTTGGCTAATCGTCCCGAAAGTTTGGGTTTATGCATTATATTTCACAATGGGTAAGTAGTCACAACACATATATGCCATCTTAGCAAAGTGAGCGCCAATTTTTCTAGCTGGGGGTTACCTAGTTTCGGCCTCACCCAGAGTCCTGCTAACATATTAAATTGGAAATTGAGTACCTTGCTCCTCCCAGACCAGGACTCCACTTACCGCTATCTCCGATACTGCCAAGTATATATATAGCTGTTTGTCTGCCTTTGCATGTGAAGTAGTGGTGGGCTCCATAAATATCGCTTGAGTTCCTCCAAGGATCGTTGGCATTTCGGGCTCCACGAGAAGTTATTCTTCTTCTTTAGTAGTGAGAAGAATCGGTGGCTCTTATCGGAGGACCTCGAGATGAATCGCCCCAGGGCGGCTATATGCCCGGTCAACCTTTGCACGACATTTTCATTGTCCACCACAGTGATATCTTTGATGGCTTTGATCTCGTCAGGGTTGACCTCGATTCCTCGGTTGGATACCATGAATCCGAGGAATTTATCTGATCCGACTCCAAACACACATTTTTCTAGGTTTAGCTTCATATTGTACTTCTTCAATATGTTGAAAGTTTCCTGCAAATGCTTAAATGGTCCTCTACTTGCAGGGACTTAACCAACATATATGCAAACTTCCATTGATTTCCTATTTGTTCCTCAAACATCCGGTTTACTAGGTGTTGATAAGTGGCACCAACGATTTTTTAATCCGAATGGCATCACGTTATAGAAGTGTGTGCCATACTTAGTGATGAAGGAGGTTTTTTCCTGATCATCCGGGTTCATCCATATTTGATTGTACCCGGAGTAAGCATCGAGAAAACTGAGGATCTCGTGGCCGATCGTGGCATCGATCATGCGATTGATGTTGGGCAAAGGGAAAGATTCCTTTGGACACACCTTATTCAAATCCTTATAGTTTACACACATTCTTAATTTGTTCCCTTTTTAGGGACTACTACTATGTTTGCTAACCAATTTGGGTATTTAACCTCCCGAATGGACCCTATTTTAAGGAGTTTAGATACCTCATCCTTGATGAAAACATGTTTGACCTCGGACTGGGGTCTCCTCTTCTGCTTGACCGGGTGGACTTTCGGGTCCAAGCTTAGCTTGTGAGTGGCTATCTCCGATGGGATCCCTGTCATATCAAGATAGTAACAATCTATGTTAGCTGTAAGAAATTGAATAAGGTTTTTTCGAGCTCGGGAGTTAACCCCGTGCCCAGGTATACCTTCCGATCGGGTAGATGCTCGATCAATATGACCTATTCTAGCTCTTCGAACATTGATCAGGTTGGGTCGTGGTACCATGTTTATCCAGTTGGGTCATGGCCAGTGTCGGTAATTTCTATTTAGTCTCTCGCTTTGTACCCGAACTTGGTTCCTTTGACATTACGAGTGATGATATCGGAACCACCTCTTCTCCTGCAAACATTTCCTTTGCGGCTGGTTGTTCTCCATAGATTGTTTTAATCCCTAATGGCATTGGGAATTTTAACACTTGGTGAAGAGTCGAGGGCACCTCCCGCATGTTGTGGATCCATGGCCTCCCGAACAGGGCGTTGTACCTCATGTATCCTTCGATCACATAAAACTTGGCCTCCTAGATGGTCCCGGCGGCATTCACTGGTAATGTTATCTCCCCCTTAGTGGTTTCACATGCCATGTTGAATTCGTACAGAACTCGGACTGTAGGCACGATTTGATCATGTAAACCGAGCTGTTCTACGACTCTTGACCACATGATGTTGGCCGAGCTACATGGATAAATTAATACACGCTTAACTTGAGATTTATTTATGAGTACAAATATTACCAGTGTATCGTTGTGGGGCTACACGATCCCTTATGCGTCCTCATCGTTGAAAGACAAAGTTCCTTATGGTATGTAATCTCGAGTCCGTTTTCCCTTGTGATGGATACTTTGGTGTGTTTTAACATTGGCCCTTGAGGAACATCAACCCCACCGATGATCATGTTAATGAAGTGTTGAGGTTCTTCTTATTCGGTTTGCTTATTAGAATTCCTATTTCTGAAATGATTCTTGGCTCGGTCGCTCAGGAATTCTCGAAGGTGCTTGTTGTTGAATAACCGGGCTACCTCCTCCCTCAATTGTTGGTAATCCTCTATTCTATGGCTGTGAGTGCCATGATATTTGTATATCTAGTTAGGATCCCTTTAGCTGGATCAGATTGTAGAGGTCGAGGCCATTTGGTGTCCTTGATGCGTCTGATAGGTGATACGATGGCAGCAACATCGACATTAAAGTTATATTTCGATGACCTTGGTGCTTTTTAGGCCCGATAGGCTTGTCGAAACTGTTCTTGCTCATGAGTCCCCGGGTGCTCTGATCTCGATCATTTCTCTTTTCATTTCGTATAGAATTTCGTCCAGAACCACTGCTTCTTCGATCTCCATTGTATGGCTGGTATCGATTCTTGTTTGACCTCGGTTCATTTTGATATCTCTTTTGACTCCGTAGATGGGTCTGACAAGATAAACAGACTCGAAAGTAGCCCCAAGTTGATCATATTCGACTCTGATTTTTGATTCGTATCGGTTATGAACATCAGTCGAAGTAACAGTCGGATACTCTATCAAATTCTGCTTTAACTGTTGTGAAGCCATCGAGCTTCGAACATTGAGTCCTCGGGTGAAGGCTTGAATGGCCTAATCATCAACAACTGTTGGCAGATCTATCCGTTCCACTTGAAATCGAGACACAAACTCTCTGAGCATTTCATTATCCTTCTGTTCTACTTTGAAAAGGTCTGACTTCCTGGTCTCGACCTTGATAGCCCCAAAGTGTGCTTTCACGAAAGAATGTGCAAGCCTAGCAAATGAGTCAATATAATTAGGAGGTAAGTTGTGATACCATATCATAGCTCCCTTTGATAGGGTCTCTCCGAATTTCTTCAGCAATACAGATTCGATCTCATCATTCCCAAGTCATTCCCTTTGATGTCGCATGTGTAAGAGGTAACATGCTCGTTTGGGTCGGTTGTTCCGTTATACTTAAGAATCTCGGGAATGCAAAACTTCTTAGGGATCAGCTTGGGGTATGCGCTCGGAGGAAAAGGCTTTTACACAAACATGTTGGAGTCCAGGCCCTTCAATATCGGCGGCGCTCCTGGGATTTGATCAACCCTAGAATTGTAGGTTTCCACCTTCTTTTTGTTTGCCTCAATTTTCTTCTCCCCAACTCTATTTGTTTTATTAGTTCTTCGAGCATCTTCATGATTAACGGGTTGGTCCTCGAATCCTTCTCATTCGATCTATATGAGACCGCTTCATCTCTGTGGAAAACTTCTCGGGATGGTTTGGGCTCAATCTTACTCGGTGCGCGACTCTAGTTCTTGAGTTGGGCTATTGCCTCCTATTGAGCTTGTAATATTTCGAAGATTACCCGCAAGTTGATTCCACCATCTTCATCGCCGTGTGTGTTTTGTGCAATTGATTGAACATCTCTGTGGACGCTGTCTTCAGGATCGGTGGGCAAATTTGCATTGATGGCCACATGTGAGCTAACGTCGATCGGTTCTGCGGTGGGGACTCCGCTGAGGTCGACTGGGGGCACCTCGTTTCCGGGTGCTATGTTGTCATTTTCGCCATGGTGGCCGGACTCATTGCCAACATGTAGGGGTGCTGATTGAGAGTTCGACATTTTTAGTTTTAACCTGAAATCAGAGACACTTCAAAGAACACGGGTAAAATAGTATGTGTTATGGAAATTTGTATCAAATAACCACTATTATCCCTAGACCCATGGTGGGCTCCAAACTGTTTACCCTCAAAATTGGATAACAACTAAATTTGTAAGTGGTTTTGAGGATATGTGGACTAATTTGACATAAAGTGGTAAAGTAAACTGCAATTGAAATGATCAATGATAAAGTAAATTCTAGCCACACGAATTGAACAGTTACAATCTTGGGAGGTTAACCACCTTTAGAATGGATGCACTTCGATCGATATCAAGACACAGCTAAAATAAGAGCTTTAAAGAGAAAAATAATATATTGCTTTGGAATGCGTGTTATATCATGTGTTTTACAAGTAATCAGACCCCCTTTATATAGTAGGTGGTTCCTTATTGATACGTGCCGAGATTCCCGCCGTAATATCCAACCGGTTACAGATATTTCGGCCTTCTATTGATTACACTGACAATGTTTCCTCGAGCTTGTTCGGGGTCAGGGTCGATTTCGGGATCACGAACTCAATGTTCTCGACGACGGACACTCTGATCTCGGGTTCTGGCCTGGTGGGACCTAGGGTCGATCTTCAGTCCCTCATGTTCCGAGCCCGATTTATTATGTCGTAGACGATCCCGGTTTCTACTGTATACAGACTGACAATGCAGGAAATTTTCCTCTCGGATCGCGTTTCCATTTGCACATGGATAATATGTTGCCTCTTTCTTTTCTTCCAAACTTGATCGAATACGTCGTTAGCTTTTATGGTGGATCGATGTGAGTGCACCTAGCCAGGAGTGTGGTTGGCTTACCACTTCCGAATAATGAAAAGCGATTAAGAGAAGAGCAACACGTAGGACGTAAAAATTAATCCCATGTGTCGGGACCTGAACCATGGTGGCACCTCCCCATTCCCAGCATTTAGATGTGTATCATTAGAATCTCCTAACTATTCCAACAAGAAACTCAATTAATACATTGGGAAATTAACTTTGGCTATTGCATGTGTTGTACATGCAAACTTATCTGGCCTGGACTCGTATGCGGAAAGATACTAAAAGATTCAGATGTTTACACGTTTTCATGCACCCAATTTCAGTAAAATAAGAAAAAGATGTGAATTGACTATTTTTAAAACGAAAAGACTACACCTTTAATTGCTAGTTCCAAAGAAATAAACAACAAAGAAAAAAGGGAACCCGTGAACTATACAATTTGGCTTCATCTATTTTTGAGCCAATGCATGCAGAGTCAATGAAGATGGGCTTCAGTAAAAGGTGATACACGTAAAATTCCAATATTGAATAATGAGTACTCTAAAAGTTTGACCAACGTGAAGATGGAGAAATCATAGCTAACAGATGTGAGTGGAGGACTTATTATAGCCTGTTTGGCTAAGCTTCTTTTTGGTCAAAGGTATTTTTTTTGTTGCCAAAAGCATCTTTGGTAAAAAATTAAGGTGTTTGGCCAAGCTTTTGGAAAGAAAAAAGTGTTTTTGAGAAGAAATAAAAAAAGTAGCTTCTCTCCAATAGCACTTTTTTGAGAAGTACTTTTGAGAAAAATACACTTAGAAGCAGTTTTTAAAGCTTGGCCAAACACTAATTGCTGCTCAGAAGTGCTTTTCAAACTAATTAGCCAAACACAAACTGCTTCTTACCAAAAGTACTTTTGAGAAAAGCACTTTTGAAAAAAAGCAATTCTCAAAATAAGCTGATTTTTGCAGCTTGACCAAACGAGCTATTAGTGTCCTTGAAATCATGACTCTGGTGAAGATCACCTAACTTTTGGAATGGTTTCAATTGTACACCTTGTCGACATATATATATATATATATATGTGTGTGGCAAAATACATAAACAATCCCTTTAAGTTGTCCTAAAAAATCAGATAGACACCTTTTCTCGACTCAAGTGCAATTTATTAACACTCAAGTCCAACACATTACAAGTGTGAAATACAACCGCGGTGACAAATAAAATGAACAAATTATGAAATGCTACATGTATTTTAAAAACGACAAAAATAAAAACAGAAAAAGTAGAAAATCATCCCTAGTTCTTCTTCCAAGCTTTCCCAACCCCTTCCCTTTACTCGTTGAACCCATGACCACCATTTCATCAGCAAAAAATTGGGCAACGAAAATTCAGATTGAACCTTGAAGGTTCTAATAACCAAAAATAAGAATAGTGGATTTCATAAGAATCCAAAGTTAAGTGCATTCGTTATCTTTTTCCTTCTTCCAAGTTCCAAATACCTACGCCTCCCTCCGTATTCATTTTCAACAATTCCTAGGAAAAAAGATAGTAGGTGACAAATCTGGAACGGGAGTGAAGGCTGGCGGTCGTCACCATTTTTCAGCCTAATCGACGATGAAGGTTTTCCGGCGGATCTTGCTGGTCTTGGGCTAGTGGCGATAGTAGTATGAAAAAGTTGCAGAAAAAGAAGAGGGAGCGGGGTCGCCAACTGGCCGGATCGTGGGATTTCCGTGGCGGCATCGACAACGGGCTGACCAGTGAAAAGGGTAGAAAGAGAATGGGAGCGGGTGCCATATCTTTGTTTTATTCTTGTTTTTTATCTATGGTCCTACAATGTTTGCCAATTTTTTGCCGGAGAGTGACGGGGTCTGGCATTGGTTTGCTTTGGTTTTTTTTGTTTTTCATCTATGGTGAATTTTTTTTGGAGGGGAAGTAAAGAAGAAGGTAAGTGGGTCCACAAAATAAAGGTTATTTTTTTTTTAAAAAAATTGGGGGATTCACGTGCTCAAGTGAATTAAAAAGCACACGCTTGGCTATGTCAGTACGAGGGGTTACGAGTTGCACTTTAGTTGAGAAGAGATGTCAAAATAGTAAAGGGGTTAATTGAGGTGTCTGTCTGATTTTTTAAGAAAATTTAAAGGGAATATTTATGTATTTTGCATATATATTATAATAAATTAAAATATACTGATAATGTAAAATAAATTATATGATGTACACTGTTTAATACTTAAATCTCTTATGGAATTAGGCAAAAGTGATGTGATATCAAGTGAAGACGTGGAGGGGAGTCGGAATCACTTCAGATTGACAATTACAATGACGATGGTGACACAAAAAATGAATAAAGTTAAGAAGCCAAAAAGTAACACAGTTAAAGAGAATGTGGGTTTAGCAAAGTTGGTATAGAGAACTTCCTATTGGTCACATGTAATTCACGTGTTTACAACACAAACTATAACAATAATAATAATATATCCAGTGTAATCTCACAAGTGGGGTTTGAAGAAAGTATGTATATGCATACCTTACCCCTACCTTATAAAAATTGAGAGGTTATTTCCGATAGACTTTCGACTCAAAAAAGTATGTAAATAGAATAATAAGAGAAGCAGTAACCACATCCAAAAAATAAGATAGCCGAATCACCAAAAATAACAGGAAGTATTAGAAACTAAGGATATGATATACGAGAATACACTAGTACCACAGGTATAGAAAGGCAATACAAGTACGAAAATGAATCACGTTCGACTACTCACTATCCCACTCATGACTAATCACCTCTACCCAATATTTTTTTTTGGTTTACCCCTACCTCTCCTTGACCCCACCATAGCCAACCTCTCACACCTCCTCACTAGGGCATCCGCGAATCTCCTTTTTATATGTCTGAACCTTCTCAATCCTGCTTCCCGCATCTTGTCCACTACGGGAGGTTACTCCCACCTTGTCCAGAATATCTTCATTCCTAATCATGTCTCTCTTAGTATGCCCACACATCCATCCCAATATGTTTATTTTTTATAATTTTATCTTCTGAACATGTTTTGACTGGCCAACACTTCGCCCCAAACAACATAGTCGGTCTAACGATCACTCTATAAAACTTGTCTTTAAGTTTCAGTGTCACTTTCGTATCACATAAGACGACATATGCATGCCGCTGTTTCA
Organism: Nicotiana sylvestris; assembly: GCF_000393655.2. Lineage (NCBI taxonomy): Eukaryota > Viridiplantae > Streptophyta > Magnoliopsida > Solanales > Solanaceae > Nicotiana > Nicotiana sylvestris. The sequence goes on along the minus strand of NC_091064.1, from coordinate 146,135,583 downwards.
TCCATCCACTCTAATACGATGTGTGACATCCTTATCAATTGTCACGACCCGAATTTTCCACCCTCAGGAGTTGTGATGACGCATACTAGTGAAAGCTAGGCAAGCCAATCATTCCAAATATTTTACCTTTTCCATTTTTAATCCTTTAACAGTGGTGAATTAACATTATATAAACAACGAAAATAATAAAGCGGAAGAATGAATTGTAACAACTTAAGATAATATCGATACAATTCCATAAACATAAGCTACCCAGAACTGGTGTCACAATCTCACAATCTGTCTAGGAATACTACAAACAAAGTCCGAAAGATAAATACAAAGCTATTTCTGAAATACATAAAAGAAATAGTGTGAAAAGATAGAAGGAGACGCCAAGGCCTGCGAACGCCCGCATGACTACCTCGGGTCGCCTGGTGGACTGAAGGGAGCAACCTCACTGCGGTCCAAAAGCTGCAGCACCGGAATTTGCACATAGTGTAGAGTGTAGTATCAGCACAACCGACCCCATGTGCTGGTAAGTGCCTAGCCTAACCTCGGCAAAGTAGTGACGAGGCCAGGACAAGACTACCAAATAAACCTGTGTAGTTAAATTATATACAACGGGAAAATAAAGGTAGAAATTTACAGTTAAGAATAAGAGGGGGAAACATGCTGCGGGGAACAACAAGTAATAACAGAAAACCAATAGATAAACGTAAAGAACATCATAATTCAATTATCAGCAAGAATCAGGAAACCAAAGACAAGTGCACAACATCATCCTTCGTGCTTTTACTCTCATCCTCACCATAAGAATTAATATAATCAGCATGACATCATCCTTCGTGCTTTTACCTCACATAATCATGGCACGGAATTATCCTTCATGCATTATCACTCATATCATGGCACCACATTGTACATCGTGCGGCACGGCAGCACCCTTCGTACTTTTACCTCACAATATCAGCACGACATCACCCTTCGTGCTTTACACTCTTCCTTACCCAAGCAACAATCACAAAGCATTTTGGGCAGGGGAATCAATAACATCACAATAAAATCCCGACAAGGGAACAATAGCATAACAACAGTATCCCGACAAGGGAAACAATATCATGAGTAATAACATCCCGGCAAGGGAGATAATATCAAAAGCAATAACATCTCGGAAAGGAAAACAATATCATAAACCTCTTCTCTTTTTCATATTTACTTCACAACTCAATTCTCAACTTGAGCCAACGCTCTACAATGTTCAATTACCAATAATACTTCCACAAGCCTTGTTCAATAATAGAAATCATCATATAAAGTATGAACAATACGAAATGGACTCACATTAATCATAGCATAAGACTCACGGGCATGCTTGACATCGACGTATAGATACTCGTCACCATGCCTATACGTCGTACTAAACGATTAACACATAGCAAATAAGACTCAACTCCTAATCCCTCAAGCTGAGGTTAGACCAAACACTTACCTCGATGCCACGAACACAATTCAAGCCTCAACTACCGCTTTACCTCTTGTTTCCACCACCAATTCACTTCTACCTAGCCATAATTTACTTAACGGTATCAATAAATGCTAAATGAATCAATTCTAATGCATGAAAATAGGTTTTCTAAAGATTTTCCCAAAAAGTCAAAAATCGACCCCGGGACCACATGGTCAAAACCCGAGATTCGAACCAAAACCCGATTACCCATTCACCCACGAACTCAAATATATAATTTGTTTTGAAATTGGACCTCAAATCGAGGTCTAAATCCCCAAAATTTAAAAATCCTAAGTTCTACCAAAATCACCCATTTCCCCCCATGAAGTCTCTTGATTTTGAATTGAAATCATGTGAAAAGATGTTATAGAGTAGAGAAAATGAGTTAGAAATGACTTACAATTGATTTGGAGAAGAACTATTCTTTAGAAAATCGCCCAAGAGAGCTTGGGGTTTGAGAGAGTTTGAAAAATGAAGAAAAATGCGTCTAAGACCTAATTCAATGGTCGTAGATGTCGCAATTGCGACATTGCGAACCCCTTCAGGACTTGCTGCCTTCGTATTTGCGATGAAAGTGTCGCATTTGCAACCAAGGCCTGCCTAGGCTAGGTTCGCATTTGCGACACCTGGGTCGCAATTCCCACGCCTGAGGACTTCGCAATTGTGAAGCCTGATCTCGCAATTGCGAGATCAAAGGCCTGGGCAAAATATCAGATACCAACAACTTTTTCCTAAGTCCAATTTCACTTCGTGGCCTATTCAAAACTCACCCGAGCCCTCGGGGCTCCAAACCAAACATGCACGCAAGTCCCAAAACATTATACGGATTTGCTCGTGCGATCAAATCATCAAAATAACATCAACAACTATGAATTAAACCTTAAATTCATGAAATCACTCAAGAACATCAAAGTTACTATTTTCTCAACTATAAGTCCGTTTTATACCAAACCAACTCTGATCTTTACCAAATTTTACAAATTCATCTTAATTATTATTTCAAACTTGTACGGAGCTCCGGAACCAAGATACGAGCCCGATACCATCAAGAAAATGCATCAATTCACTTCTAAAAACCTTTAAATTTTCTAGAAAATAATTTTTTTTAAAAAATTTAGTTCTCGGGCTTAGGACCTCGGAATTCGATTCTGGGGATATGCCCAAGTCCCAAATTTTACTACGGATCCTACGAGACCGTCGAATCATGGGTCTGGATCCGTTACCAAAAATGTTGACCAAAGTCAACTTTATTCAATTTTAAAAGTCAATTTCCTTATTTCACTTAGTTTTCACATAAAAGCTTTATGGAAACGCGCCCGGACTGCTCACACAAATCGAGTTGAGACAAAAAGATTTTTTAAGACCTCGAAACATAGAATTTGCTTTCAAAATACATCAATCTACCCATTACTTTGAATTATAGACCTAAGATACTTGAAACTTCCTCTCTTGTGGATGACTTGTGTATCTAGTCTCACTTCCATGTCAGCCTCCTGAGTCTCGTTATTGAACGTGCACTCCAAGTATTCTGTATTAGTCCTTCTCAATTTGAAACCGTTAGACTATAAGTTATGCCTCCAGTCAAGATTAGATTTAACATTGACTAGCGTCTCGTCAATTAGAACTATGTTATCTGCAAATAATATGCACCAACGTACCTTCCCTTAAATGTATTGCGTCAACTCATCCATCACTAAGGCAAACAAGAAGGAGCTAAGAGACTAAAATACAAACATGCAATATATATATATATATAAGAAGAGGCGAGCCCATGTTGAAGGGAGGGGGGTCACTGGCCCCAGATCACTTCGATTTATATATATATATATATATATATATATATATATATATGTGTGTGTGTGTGTGTGTGTGTGTGTGTGTGTGTATGTGTGTGTGTGTGTGTGTCACGCCCCAAAATTAAATTCCTATTTTAGTATTTGTTGAAATTATTTTCTTTATACATTAAACAATAATTAATGAAATTCACAGAAATAAACACGAAGTCTTTAACAAACTTAATATTGAATAATCCCAAAATCATCCTAGAACCCGGTATCACAAGTGCATGAGCTATCTCTAGGAAACAATATAATACAACAACCGTCCGTAATACAAATTGGACAGAAAGAAAATACAGTAATAACGTGTGCCTATGCAATAAAAATGCACAACAAGTGTAACATGAGTACAAAAATAACGTGTACTCAGTAAGTATACCATCTGTCATGACCCGGATTTCCCACCCTCGGGAGTCGTGATGGCGCATACTAGTGGAAGCTAGGCAAGCCAATCATTTGAATTATTTACCTTTTTCCCATTTTAGTCCTTTTATAATTAATAATCAACAATTGATAAACAATGGAAATCTAATAAGCGGAAGACTGATATGTAATAATTTAAGAAAGATGCCAATACCAAATCCATACAATAACTACCCAAGATTGGTGTCACAATTCTATATACGGTCTAGGAATACTACAAACAAAGTCCGAAAAATAAATGCGATGCTGTTTCTGAATTACATAAATGAAACAGGAAGAAAGGATAGAGGGAGACGCCAGGGCTTGCGAACGCCTGCAAGGCTACCTTGGATCTCCGTATGGACTGAAGGCAGCCACCCAAAGCTAGGATCCAAAAGCTGCTGCGCCGGGATCTGCACACAGTGCAGAGTGTAGTATCAGCACAACCGACCCCATATGCTGGTAAGTGTCGAGCCTAACCTCGGAGAAGTAGTGATGAGGCTAGGACAAGACTACCAACTAAACCTATGCAGTTAAAGCATATATATAGCAAGTAACAATAAAGGAAACTAGCAGTTAAAGATGGGAAGGGGGCATGCTATGGGGGAATATCATTTACCAATAGTAACTCAGGAGAAAATCATAAAGAACAATTTAAAATTTGCAGCAGAAAGAATAACGAAGCAGTAACAAATCAATATCCACTTTTATCCTTTATGGTTGTGGTGCGCAACCCGATCCAAATCATAAAACATTGTTGCGGCGTGCAACCCGATCCATATCATATATCACTGTTGCAGCGTGCAAAAGATGGGAAGGGGGCATGCTATGAGGGAATATCATTTACCAATAATAACTCAGGAGAAAAGCATAAAGAACAATTTAAAATTCGCAGCAGAAAGAATAAGGCAGTAGTAACAAATCAATATCCACTTTTATCCTATATTGTTGCGGCGCGCAACCCAATCAAAATCATAAAATATTTTTGCGGCGTACAACCTGATCCATATCATATATCACTGTTGCGGCGTGCAACCCGATCCAACCTTAATATTGTTGCGGCGTGCAACCCGATCCAAATATAATATTGTTTCGGCGTGCAACCCGATCCATATATAATATTGTTGCGGAGTGCAACCCGATCCAAATATAATGTTGTTGCAGCGTGCAACCCGATCCAAATATAATATTATTTCGGCATGCAGCCCGATCCCAATATACAATTCAACACCAATCACAAAGGAGCCCCAACAAGGTAACAATAAGGGAACAACAATATCCCCGCAAGGGAATCAATAACATCATAATAAAATCAAGTAACAACATAAAATCAATAAATAAACGTAAAGGACACATAACTCAATTATCAGCAAAATTCAGGAAAATCAAGGACAAGTGCCCGGCATCACCCTTCGTGCTTTAACACTCTCTTACCAAAACAATAATCACAAGAAATAAAGGCAAGGAAATATATGAAATCACAATAAAATTCCGGCAAGGGTACAATAGTACAACAATCGAATCCTGTCGAGGGAACAATATAAAAAATCCTCTTCTCTTTTCCCTTTTCACATTTACCTCACAACTCACTTCACAACTTGAGCCAATGTTCTATAAGGTTCAATTGCCAATTATACTTCTACAATTCATTTTTTTTACAACTTGAGCCAATGCTCTTCAATAGTCCAATACCAATATTACTTCCACAAGCCTTGCTCAACAATAGATATCATCACAAAAGGCATGAACAATACAAACAGAATCACATTAATAATCATAGTATAAGACTCACGGGCATGCTTGACACCAACATATAAATACTCGTCACCATGCCTATACGTCGTACTCAACAAATAATACATAGCAAATAGGACACAACTCCTAATCCCTCAAGCTAAGGTTAGACCAAACACTTACCTCGATGCCACGAACACAATTCAAGCCTCAACTACCACTATACCTCTTGATTCCACCGCCAATTTGCTCGTATTTAGCCACAAGTTACTTAACTATATCAATAAATGCTAAATGAATCAATTCCAATGCATGAAAATAGGTTTTCTAAAGTTTTTCCCAAAAAGTCAAAAATTTCCCCGGGCCCACATGGTTAAAACTCGAGGTTCGAACCAAAAACCCGATTACCCATTTCCCCACGAACCCAAATATATAATTTGTTTTGAAATCGGACCTCAAATCGAGGTCCAAATCCCCAAAATTTGAAAAACCTAGGTTCTACCCAAAATACCCAATTTTCCCCATGAAAAACCTTTGATTTTGAGTTAAAATCATGTGAAAAGATGTTACAGATTGAAGAAAACAAGTTAAAAATGACTTACAATCGATTTGGAAGAGAAGTTGTCTTTGAAAAATCGCCCAAGAGTGTGTTGGTTTTGAAAGAGTGTGAAAAATGGTTGAAATGCGTCTAAGTTATGAATTAACTTGTCTCAGATGTTGCAATTGCGAACCCTTCAGAAATCTGGAAATATTGCATTTGCGAACTCGTAATTGCGATTGGGAAGTCGCATTTGCGACAAAGGGAGATGGCTGGGCACTTCGCATTTGCGAAGGAAGGATCGCATTTGTGATAAGCCCTGCCCAAGCCTTTTCTCGCATTTGTGATGTGCTGGTCGCATTTGCGATCTCGCATTTGCGAGCCAGGCTTCACAAATGCGAAGCCTGCAGGCCTGAAGCATACCAGATAAAATCTATAATATCCTAAGTTAAAATTCCACTCCGTGGCCTATCCCAAACTCACCCGAGCCCTCGAGGCTCCAAGCCAAACATGCACACCAACCTAAAAACATCATACGAACTTGCTTGTGCACTCAAATTACAAAAATAACATCAACAACTATGAATTTAGCATCAAAATCATGAAATCACTTAAGAGCATCAAATTTTTTCCAATTTTCTCAAATAAGGTATGATTCACATCAAACGACTTTCGTTTCATACCAAATTTCACAGGCTCGATTAAACCACATATAAGACCTGTACCGGACTCCGGAACCAAAATACGTGCCCGATACCAATAACTTCCACACATTTTTCATTTCTAAAAACTCACATATTTTTCAGAAAATAATTTTCTTTAAAAATTCATTTCTCGGGCTTGGTACCTCGGAATTCGATTCCGGGCATACGCCCAAGTCCCATATTTTTCTACGGACCCTCAAAGTCCATCAAATCTCGGGTCCGGGTCCATTTACATAAAATGTTGACCAAAATCAACTTAAATTCATTTAAAGGCAATTTTTTTCATTTTCACATTTTTTTCACATAATGGCTTTCCAGCTACGTGCCCGGACTACGCACACAAATCGAGGTGATGTAAAAAGAGGTTTTTAAGGCCTCAGAACACAGAATTTATTTCTAAATCAAGTGATGACCCTTGGGTCATCACATTCTCCACCTTTAAAACAACCGTTCGTCCTCGAACGGACATAAGAAGGAAGTACCTGAGTCGGGGAAAAGATGGGGATAACGGCTCCGTATATCAGACTCGGACCCCCAGGTCGATGCCTAAGCAAGCTGAACTCTCCATTGAACACGAATAGAAGGGAAACTCTTCGATCTCAACTGACGAATCTGCTGGTCTAGAATAGCTACCAGCTCCTCCTCATAAGACAAGTCCTTGTCCATCTGGACAGTGCTAAAGTCTAACACATGGGATTTATCGCCATAATACTTCCGAAGCATGGACACATGAAACATTGGATGCACGGCTGATTAACTCGGCGGCAACGCAAGTTTGTAAGCCAACTCTCCCACTCGATCAAGAATCCCAAACGGGCCAACAAACCTAGGGCTAAGTTTGTCCTTCTTTTCAAATCTCATCATGCCCTTCATAGGCGACATTTGAAGCAATACCAGCTCACCGACCATGAAAGCCAAATCACGAACCTTACGGTCGGCATAACTCTTTTGCCTGGACTGAGCTTTACGAAGCCTATCCTGAATGATCCTGACCTTGTCCAAGGCATCCTGTACTCGATCCGTACCCAACAACCGAGCCTCTTCCAGCTCGAACCATCCAACCGGCGACCGACACCATCTACCATATAAAGCCTCATAAGGAGCCATATGGATACTCGACTGGTAGATGTTGTTGTAGGTAAACTCGGCTAAAGGCAAAAAAATGATCCCACGAGCCTCTAAAGTCAATAACACAAGCTCGGAGCATATCCTCCAAAATCTGAACAGTCCGCTCGGACTGCCCGTCCATCTGAGCATGAAACGCTATGCTCAACTCAACCATGTGCCCAACTCTCGCTGAACTGCTCTCCAGAAATGCGAGGTAAACTGCATACCTCAGTCCTCTCAGAAGAATAGAAGATTGCCACAGGAATGAAATGTGCTGACTTGGTCAGCCTATCAATAATAACCCACACTGCATCGAACTTCCTTTAAGTCCATGGGAGTCCAACAACGAAGTCCATAGTGATACGCTCCCACTTCCACTCAGGAATCTCAATCTTCTAGAACAAACCACCAGGCCTCTAATGCTCGTACTTAACCTGCTGACAATTCAAACACCAAGCCACATATGCAAAAATGTCCTTCTTCATTCTCCTCCACCAATAATGCTGCCGCAAATCCTGATATATCTTAGCGGCACCCGGATGAATAGAGTACCAGGGAATATAGGCCTCCTCTAAAATCAACTCCCGGAGCCCATACACATTTGGCACACAAACTCGACCCTGCAGCCTCAAAACTCCATCATCTCCCAATGTAACCTGCTTGGAACCTCCGTGCTGCACCGTGTCCCTAATGACACACAAATTAGGATCATCAAACTGCCGATTTTGGATACGCTCCAATAATGAAGAATGAGTGACTGTGCAAGCTAACACCCTGCTAGGCTTAGAAACATCCAACCTCACGAACTGATTGACTAAAACCTGAACATCCAAAGCAAGCGGTCTCTCACCGACCGGAATATAAGCAAGACTGCCCATACTAGCTGACTTCCTACTCAAAGCATCGGCCACCACATTGGCCTTTCTCAGATGATATAAGATGGTGATATCATAGTCCTTTAATAGATCCAACCACCTTCTCTGCCTCAAATTTAGTTCCTTCTGCTTGAACAAGTACTGTAGACTCCTGTGATCCGTGAATACCTCACATGACACGCCATATAGATAATGCCTCCAAATCTTTAACGCATGAACTATGGCTGCTAACTCTAAATCATGAACTGGATAATTCTTTTCGTGAATCTTCAACTAACACGAAGCATAAGCAATGACCTTGCCATCCTGCATCAACACTGCACCAAGTCCAACACGAGATACATTACAATAAACCATATATGGCCCTGAACCTGTGGGCAAAACCAACACTGGCGCCGTAGTCAAAGTTGTCTTGAGTTTTGGAAAGCTTGCCTCACACTTGTTCGACCACCTGAACTAGGTACCCTTCTGGGTGAACCTGGTCATCGGGGCTACAATAGACGAAAACCTCTCCACAAACCGATGATAGTAGCCTGCCAAACCTAAGAAACTCCAGATCTCTGTAGCTGATGCTGGTCTAGGCCAGTTCTTGACTGCCTCTATCTTCTTCGGATCAACCTGAATACCCTTTGCTGATACAACATGACCCAGGAATGCAACTGAACTCAACCAGAACTCGCACTTCGAAAACTTGGCATAATACTAACTGTCCCTCAAAGTCTAAAGAACCACTCTAAGGTGCTGCTCGTGCTTCTCCTGACTGCGGGAATAGATCAAAATATCATCAGTGAAGACTATCATGAACGAATCCAAGTAAATCCTGAACACTCGGTTCATCAAATCCATAAAAGTTGCTGGGGCATTTGTCAACCCGAATGACATCACCAAGAACTCATAATGCCCCTACCTAGTGTGGAAAGCTGTCTTAGGGACATCTGATTCCCTAATCCTCAACTGATGGTAGCTAGATCTCAAGTCAATCCTCGAAAATACCTTGGCACCCTGAAGCTGATCAAACAAATCATCAATCCTCGGTAATGGATACTTATTCTTGATTGTAACCTTGTTCAACTACCGATAATCTATACACATTCTCATCGATCCGTCCTTCTTCTTAGCAAGCAACTCCAGCGCACCTCAAAGCGAAACACTAGGTCTAATGAAACCTTTTTCAAGCAAGTCTTGCAACTGCTCCTTCAACTCTTTCAACTCAGGCGGGGCCATACGATACAACGGGATAGAAATGGGCTGAGTGATCGAAGCTAAATCAATGCAGAAGTCAATATCCCTGTCGGGTGGCATGCCAAGCAGGTCTAAAGAAAATGCCTCAGGAAACTCACGAACAACAGGCACAGAATCAATAGGAGGAACCTCGGCACTAGAATCACGAACATATGCCAAGTAGGCCAAACACCCCTTCTCGACCATACGTCGAGCCTTCATATATGAGATGACACTACGGGTAGAATGACCAAGAGTCCCTCTCCACTCTAAACAAGGTAAACCCAGCATGTCTAAGGTCACAGTCTTGGCATGATAGTCCAAGATAGCGTGGTAAGGTGATAACCAGTCCATTCCCAATATGACATCAAAATCAACCATGTCCAGAAGTAACAAATCTACTTGGGTCTCAAGACCCCCAATCACAACTATACATGAACGATGGACACGACCTACCACAATAGAATCACCCACCGGTGTAGACACATTTACACGAGCACTCAAGGAATCTCTAGGCATGACCAGATACGGTGCAAAATAAGATGACACATAGGAGTATATAGATCCTGGATCAAATAAAACTGAAGCATCTCTGCTACAAACCAGAACAGTACCTGTACCTCCACCTCTAATACCTCTACCTCCACCTCTAGAACCTATACCTCCAACTCTAATATCTCTACCTCCACCTCTAACTGGCTGAGCGGGCTGAACGAGTCCCTCAATGAACCTCCTCACTCTCTCTTTCAGTGACAGGAAGAAACTTCTCCAGAAATATTTGAGAAAACTAATCCCAAGTCAAAGCTGATGACCCAACTAGTCTAGCCAAATAATAATCTCTCCAACAAGTATTAACATCCAAACAAGCGAAAAGTAGTAAAGTCGACCCCATTGGTCTCCACTATCCCCATGTTCCTAAGAACCTCGTGACAACTGTCTAAATAATCCTGGAGATCCTCAGAAGATGCACCACTGAAAGTGGTAGTGAAGAGCTTGATAAAACCTATCCAACCTCCGTAAAGCCTCCGAAGACGAACCTGATTTATTACCGATCCGTGCTACTGCTCGGCTGAAAAAGTGGTACGTGACCTTGCCGTTCGTGAAAGGACTAAAGTAGAGGTTTCAATTTAGCATTGAGAGAACAAAATTGCACGACATGAAAGAATAGATGTGAAGTTTTTCCTAACATTGTAGCCTGTGGGGGATAAATACAGACGTTTCCATACCGATCCCTCAGACTCTACTAAACTTGTATGTGAATTGTGAGACCTATATAACCTAGAGCTCTGATAGAAACTTATCACGACCCGGATTTTCCACCCTCGAGAGTCGTGATGGCACCTACTAGTGGAAGCTAGGCAAGCCAATCATTTGAATTATTTTTTTTTTCCATTTTAGTCCTTTTACAATTAATAATCAACAATTGACAAACAACGTAAATCTAATAAGCGAAAGACTGAAATGTAATAATTTAAGAAAGATGCCAATAACAAATCCATACAATAACTACCCAAGACTGGTGTCACAATTCCACAGACAGTTTAGGAATACTGCAAACAAGGTCCGAAAAAATAAATGCGACGCTGTTTCTGAATTACATAAATGAAACAGGAAGAAAGGATAGAGGGAGACGCCAGGGCCTGCGGACGCTTGCAGGACTACCTTGGATCTCCGTATGGACTGAAGGCAGCCACCCAAAGCTAGGATCCAAAAGCTGCACACAATGTAGAGTGTAGTATCAGCACAGCCGACCCCATGTGCTGGTAAGTGTCGAGCCTAACCTCGGCGAAGTAGTAACGAGGCTAGGACAACGCTACCAACTAAACCTAAGCAGTTAAAGCATATATAGAGCAAGTAACAATAAAGGAAACTAGCAGTTAAAGATAGGAAGGAGGCACGCTCTGTGGGTATATTATTTACCAATAGTAACTCAAGAGAAAAGCATAAAAAACAATTTAAAATTCGCAGCAGAAAGAATAAGGAAGCAGTAACAAATCAATATCCACTTTTATCCTTTATTGTTGTGGTGCGCAACCCAATCCAAATCGTAAAACATTATTGCGGCGTGCAACCCGATCCATATCATATATCATTGTTGCGGCGTGCAAAAGATTACAAGGGGGCATGCTATGGGGGAATATCATTTACCAATAGTAACTTAGGAGAAAAACATAAAGAACAATTTAAAATTCGCAGCAGAAAGAATAAGGAAGCAGTAACAAATCAATTTCCACTTTTATCCTTTATTGTTGCGGCGTGCAACCGGATCCAAATCATAAAACATTGTTGCGGCGTGCAACCCGATCCATATCATATATCACTGTTGCGGCGTGCAACCTGATCCAACATTAATGTTGTTGCGGCGTGCAACCCGATCCAAATATAATATTGTTGCGGGGTGCAACCCGATCCAAATATAATATTGTTCCGGCGTGCAACCTAATCCAAATATAATATTGTTGTGGCGTGCAACCCGATCCCAATATACAATTCAACACCAATCACAAAGGAGCCCCAACAAGGGAACAATAAGAGAACAACAATATCCCGACAAGAGAATCAATAACATCATAATAAAATCAAGTAACAATAGAAAATCAGTAAATAAACGTAAAGGACACATAACTCAATTATCAGCAAAATTCAGGAAAATCAAGGACAAGTGCCCGGCATCACCCTTCGTGCTTTAACACTCTCTTACCAAAACAATTATCATAAGAAATAAGGGCAAGGAAATAAATGAAATCACAATAAAATTCCGGCAAGGGTACAATAGTACAACAATCGAATCCTGGCGAGGGAACAATATCAAAAATCCTCTTCTCTTTTCCTTTTTCACGTTTACCTCACAACTCACTTTACAACTTGAGCCAATGCTCTATAAGGTTCAATTGCCAATTATACTTCCACAATTTTTTTTTAAAACTTGAGCCAAGGCTCTTCAATAGTCCAATACCAATATTACTTCCACAAGCCTTTCTCAACAATAGAAATATCACAAAAGGCATGAACAATACAAACAGAATCACATTAATCACATTATAAGACTCACGGGCATGCTTGACACCAACATATAGATACTCGTTACCATGCCTATACGTCGTACTCAACAAATAACACATAAAAAATAGGACACAACTCCTAATCCCTCAAGCTAAGGTTAGATCAAACACTTACCTTGATGCCACGAACACAATTCAAGCCTCAATTACCACTTTATCTGTTGATTCCACCGCCAATTCGCTCGTATCTAGCCACAAGTTACTTAACTATATCAATAAATGCTAAATGAATCAATTCCAATGCATGAAAATAGGTTTCCTAAAGTTTTTCCCAAAAAGTCAAAAATCGCCCCCGGGACCACATGGTCAAAACCCGAGGTTCGAACCAAAAACCCGATTACCCATTCCCCCACGAACTCAAATATATAATTTGTTTTGAAATCGGACCTCAAATCGAGGTCCAAATCCCCAAAATTTGAAAAACCTAGGTTCTACCCAAAACACCCAATTTCACCCATGAAAAACCATTGATTTTGAGTTAAAATCATGTGAAAAGATGTTAAAGATTAAAGAAAACAAATTATAAATGACTTACAATCGATGTGGAAGATAAGTTGTCTTTGAAAAATCGCTCAAGAGTGTTTTGATTTTGAAAGAGTGTGAATAATGGTTGAAACGCGTCTAAGTTATGAATTAACTGGTCTCAGATGTCGCAATTGCGACCAGGGTTCGCAATTTGCGAACCCTTCAGAAATCTGGAAATCTCGTATTTGCGAACTTGCAATTGCGATTGGGAACCCGCATTTGCGACAAAGGGAGATGGCTGGGCACTTCGCATTTGCGAAGGAAGGATCGCATTTGCGATCAGCCCTGCCTAGGCCCCTTCTTGCATTTGCAATGTGCTGGTCGTACTTGCGATCTCACATTTGTGAGCCAGGCTTCGCAAATGCAAATCCTGCAGTCCTGAAGCATATCAGATAAAATCTATAACATCCTAAGTTAAAATTCCACTCTATGGCGTATCCAAAACTCACCCGAGCCCTCGGGGCTCCAAGCGAAACATGCACACCAACCTAGAAACTTCATACGGACTTGCTCGTGCACTCAAATCACCAAAATAACATCAACAACTATGAATTTAGCATCAAAATAATGAAATCACTTAAGAACATCAAATTTTTTCCAATTTTTTCAAATAAGGTACGATTCACATCAAACGACTTCCGTTTCTTACCAAATTTCACAGGCTCGACTTAAAACACATATAAGACCTGTACCGGGCTTCGGAACCAAAATATGGGCCCGATACCAACAACTTCCAAACATTTTTCATTTCTACAAACTCACATATTTTCCAGAAAACATTTTTTTTAAAAATTTATTTCTCGTGCTTGGGACCTCGAAATTCGATTTCGGCATACGCCCAAGTCCCATATTTTCCTACGGACCCTCCAGGACTGTCAAATCATGGGTCCGGGTCTGTTTACCCAAAATATTGACCAAAGTCAACTTAAATTCATTTAAAGGCAATTTTTATCATTTTTCACAGTTTTTTTTCATATAATGGCTTTCCGGCTACACGGCCGGACTGCGCACGCAAATTGAGGTGATGCAGAAAGAGGTTTTTAAGGCCTTGGAACACAGAATTTATTTCTAAAACAAGTGATGACCAAAAAGGGTCATCACACCATCTAACCTCGAAGAAGTAGAGACGAGAGGTCGACTTCGACACTTGTTAGTAGTCCAATAATGATATATCAATAATATAATAAATCGAGAATTTTATAAAAATGGTTGTAACTCAATAGCACGGAGCAAGTAAACAGTTCTTTCATTTATAAGAAATTTTCAAATTTATTTTTCATCATTTATACGTTTATCTCAGGCCAGGGAGAACAAATATCAACATCTATAAATCTCAAGGCAAGCAATACAAGCATGCACAAATAATGCCGAGGTCATACTACCCGGTCCAATAATATTTAAACTATGCATTGCTAGAGGGTCGAATGACGCAAACCATAGATGCATCTATTTAATTTACCGAGGCGTTCGACCCGTTCCACAATAGATAAATACATTCAAACAGTCAAATTAAGAATTCATCAAGGAGCAATTATTCAGGAAAAGGCAAGTTTCTCTTTTAAAAGTCAAGTGATGATGTCTAGCCTTTTGGAAATTTATTTACGTGTTCAGTATGGTTTAAGCATTTTTAAACTAACAACAAGGTTGCAAATATTGCAAGTAAAGCATGCTTTTGTGTCCTAGACTACCCAAACATAAGCATAATAGTAGCTACGCACGGACTCTCGTCACCTCGTGCGTATGTAGCCCCCACAAATAGAAGCACATAGTTAATCATTTCACCTATGAGGATAATTCCCTCTTACAAGGTTAGAAAGGAGACTCACCTCGCTCTGAAGCCTATATCCCAATTCAAGAACGCGCTCAAACCTCCAAATCGGAGCCAAACGATCTAAAACCTAATCAAATGGGGTAAGAACTAGTCAATACATGCTCAAGAGCTCATATTCTAATTCTTAACCTAATTCCCCAACCCTAAATGCAAGGTTCCTAAAATTCATCACCGGGCCCACATGCCCGGATTCTGGATATTTTTGAAGAAAGTTGTTACCTATAACCTAAGGATCAAGAATATATGATTTCTACAAAATTCTATAACAAATTTCGTGGTTAAATCTCATTTTTGTCAAAACCCTAGGTTCTCACCTAAACCCTTGATTTTTCCTAATTTTTACATGTTAATCTACCCATAATCTATGTATTTAACTCATGTGGTATAGAAATTACTTACCTCAAAGTGCTAGGTAAAACCTCTCTTCCAAAAGCTCCAAAAATCCCCTAAGAGGATGAAGTGAAATGAAATAATGGCCTAAATCCCGCACTAAACGAGCTGGACACATCCCTCTGATATCGTATTTGCGACACCAGATTCGCAAATGCGAGGGTCACAAATGCGACAAAAGCCTCGCTAATGCGAAGCCTGGGCTTCAGTTATTGGGATCGCAAATGCAACCATAGAGTCGCAAATGCGATGTCTGCTAGGATCGCAAATGCAGCGAAAGTGTCGCAAATACGAACACTGCCTGGGTCAGGCTTCATCGCAATTGCAAATCCCTCATCGCAAAATGCGAGGTTCGCATTTACGAACAATATCTCGCATTTGCGAGACCTGCAACTGGTGCCAAGAACACCAGAACATCTTGTGTGATTTCAACTCCTCTCACACATCCGAAACTCACCCTAGGCCCTTGGGACCCCGTCCAATCACACAACTCAGTCCCATAACATAACACGGACCTACTTGAAGCATAAAATTATATCAAACAATGCTAAAACCATGAATCACACTCCAATTCAAGCTTAATGAACTTTAGAATTTCAAACTTCTACTTTCGATGTCTAAACCTATCAAATCACGTCCGATTGACCTCAAATTTTGCACACAAGTCATATTCAACAATACGGACCTACTCCAACTTTCGGAATCAGAATCTGACCCCGATATCAAAAAGTCCACTTCCGGTCAAACTTCTTAAAACCATCAAATTTCTATCTTTAGCCAAATGACTCTAAAATGACCTACGAACCTCCGAATTCATTTACGATCGTGCTCCCAATACCAAAATCACCATACAAGAGCTATTCCCAGACTTGGAATCCCAAACAGACATTGATAACATTGAAAGGAACTTTATCCCAAACTTATGAAATTCTTCCACAAATGCCCACAATAGGCGCTAAAACACTTCCGGGACATCCAAAACTCGATCCGGACATATGCCCTAGTCCAAAATCACCATACGAACCTGCTGGAACCTTCAAATCCCGATTCCGAGGTCTTTTACTTAAAATCTAATCTTAGTTAGTTCTTTTAACTTAAAGCTTCCGAAATGAGAATTCTCTTTCCAAATCAACTCTGAACTTCTCGGAATTTGATTCCGACCATGCGTACAAGTGATAATACTTGAAGTGAAACTGCTCATGGCCTCAAACTGCTGAACGACGCACTAGAGCTAAAAATGACCGATCAGATCGTTACATTTTCTCTGTCACGCCCCGAACCTGGGGAGGTGTGGCTGGCACCCGATGCCGTAATGAGCTGAGCGAACCACTCTATAACTCATTCATTACTTTTTATAACTATCATGGGCCAGCATGGCCACAACTCGTAATGTAAAATTGTAAGTGGGCAAATGTTATATCAATGAACTATCGTTAATAAAACATGAATACATATGGGCTGTCAAGGCCTCTGACATGCTGTACATAGTAAACTTGTGTCTACAAAGCCTCTAAGATTATTTGACATAAAATGGGATAGGGTACCGGCCTACCCATAAGTTTGTAGCAAAACTCTGACATGTGACTCATAGACTCGGTTGCACTCCAAATGAGATGGAGTCTTACCTATCCTTCGCTGAATGCCAATATCGTCTACGATGACCACTCGTCAAATTAATTATCTATACCTGCAGGCATGAATGCAACGTCCCCCGCAAAAGGACGTCAGTACGAATAATATACTGAGTATGTAAGGCATGTAAATAAGTATATAAAGGACATGGAAGAAAACGTGGAGTAAATGGCTCTATAAATCATAAAATATTTATAAGGTCATGCATATGCGTATAAATGTCATGTAATGCATAGGTCTGTACGTACATAACATCATCAAGCCTCTGAGGGCATCCCATCATATCATTTCAGCCACTATGGGTAACATCATCATCGTATACCAGCTGATCAGGTGGTGGTGCGTATATAACGCCGTAACCTTTTCCCATATTTCACATACATATATATACATATATACGCGTATATAATACTATCTGGTGCCACTGTGGGCAAAATCATCAACGTATACCAGCTGATCAGGTGGTGGTGCGTATATAACGCCGTAACCTTTTCCCATATTCTATATACATACATATGTATATGTATATACATATACATATGTATATGTATATATATATATATACATATATATATATATACGCGTATATAATGCCATCTGAGTCATGGGTAAATGCACATGTAAACGAGTGCAATGCATGAGAAGTACGTTAATAAAACTTCTCGGAACGTCATAAGACCATTATACCTCTGACTAATATCGTGAAATAATTTTTTTTCAACTTACGTATTTTTCTGAGACTCATGAACAGACAATAGAATAATAAGATTTATGGGAATTCAAAAACATAGGCATCTCAAATACTTCTATGAATAGAGTCATTTATGAAAATTGTGCGTTTGCTTGTTTCTTTTGTATAATTTGGATTATGCCAAAAGAAAGAAGGGATAGCCTTAACATACCTGAACCGATTCACAATTAAGGAGTTAGAGAACACACATCACAAATCAATTCCTTTCTTTCTGAACCTGGTAGCGGGTGTTAATTGCTCAATGGCAGAGTCATCGGAGTTAGCAAGGTAGCTGCCCGATGTTCGCAGCCCTGCTCTTCTCCCTCTTGTTTTCCTTAGATTGTTTTTAGTATATTTTCAAACTCTTCATTGTATTCAGACCTTAGTAGATGCTCGTGACTTGTGACATCCCGATGTCGGGCTTGTGTATTTATTCTGCACTGTTCATTTAGACTTACATTATGAGATATTGATTAATTAAAGGCTTAAAAATGACTTTTATTGAATAATGGTTAATTTGGGAATTGTATCGGCTAGCCTAGTTTTATGATAGGCGCCATCATGACCAGGTTAGTTTTAGTGTCATGACAAGTTGGTATCAGAGCCTAGGCTACATAGGTCTCATGAGTCATGATCAGGTTTATTAGAGTCTCGCGGATCGTTACGGAGATGTCTGTACTTATCCTCGGGAGGCTGCAGAACCTTTAGGAAATATTTTACATTCTAGAATTCTTATCGTGCGTCCTTGATTTAGCTTGAAATGTAACTCTTTGAATTTCTTCCATGCGTTCATATGCGTGCATGAGCGCTCCGTATCGGCTATGCGACGATGACTTGTTATTCCCTGATCGAGAGGCGAGATGTGATCTCCGTGTGTTGAAGTTGGGCCAGTCTGGAGGACTTGAGGCAGGGCCTTGCCAGTAGCTTGAGCTGTTGATTGCGCGAGCGTATGTTTCTGGATTTATATGTTCGATAGTGTCCCTATTAAGGGAAATGATGACTGGATAGTTATGTGATGAGTGTGATGTGACTGCGAGATGTGTTCATATGAATTGAATGAGATGAGAAGGGTCTGTTTAAGGGTAGTAAGAACTATCCGGTGCTTGATTTCCATCGTTATTTAAGCCCGAGTTATGGGCGTGTTGAAGGATATTTTCATGTTGTCTAGTTGGGAAGTGAAGTAGAGTTCATGTTGTGATATGAGTTCAGACTCAAGAAGATTAAGTGATTGTGTAATAGTTATGATCATGGAAGTGTATAGTAAGATACCAGTTTGAGGTTAAGCAGGTGGATTATCTCCTGCGGGGTGTTGAGAAGTTTGTGTGATCCTTATGTAGTTGGTTGGGAGTCCTCTTTTACCAGTGAAATATATGTGTTGCAATTTGAGTTTGGATCGCTTATGAGACTGGGCTTGTCTGTTACGAGGGTGAACGCAAAATTTGCAGATGATTTGAAATACTAGATGGGTGTGTTGCATGAGCTTACAAAGGGATTTAGTTGACTCTCACTATGGTATTATGGCAGTGACAGAGTATGGGCACTATGAGATATTGTGTGTTTTGATCTATGGCTTTGAGCCAAGTAGGGGAGTCTGCTATTAATCAGTTGATTGCACGTGTTATATATTGTGTTGGTTCCAATTTGAGGTATACTAGTGAATCAATTATGGCTTCAGAAGTTGAGATCGAGGATGACTTGAGTAAAGGAAATATCGGGTGAGGGTTGTGTTATGCTTTATGGGTGTATGAGAATCACGGAATGACTTGAGTTGTTATTGGTAAAGGATGTACGGTGGATAGAATAGGAATTTGCTTGGTTGCATTAAGGTGAGGTTACATTCTGCAATGTTGGAGTGCTAATGGAGCACAGGTCATCCGATCCGTTTGATCGGTCTAATTGCTGTTTGAGTAGAGTGGATGACTTTCGAGAACGGTTCTAATGGGTTCAAGATTTTACAAGTAATAATTGGAGATTCTCAGGTTGTATATTCGGCTAGAAACTGAGGTTTGCCTTGGAGGGTGTCAAGACTCGTGGTATTTCTATATCATTATGGATTCTACACATCAGTATTAGGAAGGTGAATGTAATGGCTTTAGATTTGCAGGACGTCTTTTCAGGGAAAGTATTTCGAATGTGGTTCTTTTGGGGATATTTGAGAGAGTAGTCAGTGGCTTATGAATCGTAGCACGGTGTGGCCTTATGCTTGGGTCTCGTATAGTAAGTCTGGGTTGAGGATTGCGGTATTATGGCAAGGGGAGGTATCAATTGAAGGTAATTTAGAAGGAACTTGGATAAATATGATAGCTTGGTAGTAGGTCAGATCGGTATGGTAAGGGATATGATTAGTTCTTGGGGTGCTTACAATGCAGTGGGTTTCTACAAGTGTTTCGTGGCAATGCTCTTAGGTTCTGATGGTTTGCGTATCTTGGTTGAGTTAGAAGGAGTCAGTCCTATTGATTTAGTTTTGTGCAAATGGACTTTGGAGTGTTCTTGATGGTTTCTAGCATGGTTAGAGATGTATATTTTCTACGAGCATGATGAGCATTGGATGAGTAATGATTTTCTTCTAGATGGGATCAATAGAAAGTTCTTAGCTAGTTGAGTACGTAGTTTTTTGTGGCTCAGAATGGATATGAAGTTCTCATGTTTATGCTAGGATGGTATGGTATATACGGTATGTTGTGTAGGATTGAGATTTGCATGTGTAAGGTCACGGTTCAGTTTTGAAAGGAAGGTCACAAATTCTTAGGTAGCATAGACAGTTTCAAATCACTAGATAAATGAGATCACTGATTGGTGTGGCTTGATGAGGGTATGCATTTTAGAAAGGGCGATGTGTTTGAGTTGAGGATACTTCATTAGTATTGCGACACTCTCTTGTTAGATCGACTGCTGATATTCGATTTTGCTTGGTGGCACAGAAAAATTATAGGAGTACCTTTCATGGGATGATTGGGTATTATAGGTGTGTTTTATATTCGGATGGTGGAGTTGGGATCAAATATGGTGATTCACGTGCTGTATAGATTTGGAGACTGGCAGTTCTCATAAACAGGTTAGGTCGTGGTTGTGGACCACGTATATTAGTCTTGTGTGGTAGCTATTTGGGGGGTTTGGAGACCCGAGTGGATCCTTGTTGCTTAGTATGCTAGATTTTGGTGTGATATTGGGTATGGACTTGTTGTATCTGTGTCGTGTTATTCTGGGTTGTTGCGCTAGGACGGCGATGTTGGCTATGCCGGGAATGCCACGGATTGAGTGGAGAGGTTCGACGGATTATATTCCTAGTAGGGTGGTTTCATTTTTTGAAGACCTAGCAAATGGCTGGGAAGGGTTGAATCAGTTCCGGTGGTGAGGGATTTTCAAGATATGTTTCCTGCTGCCGGACATGTCGCCAGATAGGGGTTGTTGATTTCGGTATAGATTTGGTGCCAGGAACCATATCGTATGGCATCGGTGGAGTTAAAGGAGTTGAAGGAGCAACTTCAGGAACTCCTTGATAAGGGGTTCATTGGTAGTACAATATGGATGTGTGTTCTAACTCGAGTCGGCTTGGTTGACTCCGAGTTGTATTGTTGAGGGATGTGTTGATTTGATTGTTATTGAGCTTATGAGTGATCTGGGGAGATTTAAGTGTTACCTTTCCGTGTTACGAGGCATTGGGATTTGTTGGTTATAGGCACATATGGTGCGGTTTTATTGGGGTCTCATAGTGGAATTCGAGCGGGAAGAGTATTGGGTATTGCTCAGCGGATGGCTTATCGGTTGTGTCCTTTCGGGTTTGTGTAATGTTATGTCAATTACTTCGTCATGGTTATGATGATTTTCTTTAGTTCTAGACATCAAATTGCGCGTGGTTGTCGATTTTGAGCACAATGACTTGAGGTGTTTCATGTGGACCAGTGTTTGGATAGGGTCGCGCATTGCACCGAAGTTATGTGGAGGTATGACCCTTCGACTTAGATTCGTGTGTTATATTTCTATGATGTGTGACGGGTTCTCAGCATTGTGTGTGGTGGTACTGGTGAACTTGCGGTACAACTCTCTCATTTGAGTCATTTTTCATGATTTGAGTATGTTTGGATTATTGCTTATTGGTGCGCGGATTGCACGAGTTGTGGCTTTAGATTGTATTGATGTGTCATGTCACCAGAGTAGTTGTGTTGGATTAGATGAGATCGTTGGGATCTAGAATAAATACAAACAGATTTGGTTTTAGCGTGTTGGAAGGATAATATCGATGTCTGGCTTAGAAATTTGCTATGGTCCTTGCCAAAGGAGAAGTGGTTTCACAAATGGTTGATTGGAGGAATGGTTATGACTTTCTACGTGTTTTAATTATCATTGGAAGTATACGAAAGTGTTGGAATGAGGCTTTATTTGATAAGATATTTATTATCGATATTTGGTTGTTCTGAGCATTTGCTGTGATCAAACGTTATCGCTCCGAGAGTTTGAGCTATGCGGTATATCATGTAATTGCATCTGAGGCTACATGTATGGTTTGTTATAGCTTGTTCGGGCTTATTTAAAGAATAGATATGAGATTCTGATCTTGTAGATGACTTCAGAAGTGGAAATGTGGTTCTAAGGTTTACGGGCTAGGTTGGATTGCGAAATTTCAGTTACATTGTGTTATCGGACCTATATGAGATAGGGTGACGTGGGATCACCCCCGGGTATGTGCATGGTAAGGTTACACAATGATTTGATAGTTTTCGGAACAACTCTGGGCACGTTCGAGGACGAACGTATGTTTAAGCGGGGGAGGATGTAACGATCCGGCCGGTCATTTTGAGCTTTTGTACTTCGCTCGCTAGTTCTTGGACATGACTAGCCCCGTGTAATGTATTATGACTTATGTGAATTGTTGGTTTTGGTTTTCAGGGTAATCAGAATGGATTTGGAAGAACAGTTCTAAATTTGAAGCTTAAAATTTGAAAGGTTTGACCAAGTTTTGACTTTTTTAGTATTCGATCTCGGATTTGGATTTTATGATTTGATTAGCTCAGTTAGGTGATTTTGGACTTGGGAGCGCATTCGGAATGTATTTTGGAGGTCCGTGGTAGATTTAGGCTTGAATTGGTGAAATTGGAATTTAGGTATTTTCGGTTGGTAGCGAAAATTTTGATATCGGGGTCGGAATGGAATTCCGCAAATTGGAGTAGGTCCGTTGTGTCATTTTTGATGTGTGTGCAAAATTTCAGGTCATTCGAACGAGGTTTGATAGACTTTTTGATCGAATTCGAAATTCGGAAGTTTTGGAATTGTTAGGCTTGAAACAGAGGGTGATTCGATGTTTTGATGTTGTTTTGAGCGTTCCGAAGGTTGGAACAAGTTTGAATGATGCTATGGGATATGTTGGCATGTTTGGTTGAGGTCCCGAGGGCCTCGAGTGAGTTTCGGGTGGTTTCAGACCATTTCTAGTTGCTGGATTTTGGCTTCTGGGGTGTACAGTGCGTTAGCATAGATCTTACCGCGTTAGCATAGAGAAAATTTGGAAAAATGGAGTTGTTCTATGCGATCGTGTAAGTCTTCCCGCGATCGCATAGAGTAAAATCTCTGCTGCACTGACCCGACTTTGGAAGTTTATATCTCACAATCTATAAGGAATTTGAAGATGATCCAAAAAGAAAACTTGTAGCCCTTTATGTCTAGTTTTTCGAAAGTTAAACCAATAGTAATTTTAAGTTTTGTACAAAAAGTTTTGACCATTATACTAGAGACTGTCCGGAAGAGTTGGAGAAGGCTGTTGGAAAAATGTGTTCTACGTAATCGCGAGGAAATTGCCACCATCGCGTAGGGTAAAAGAAGCGCTGGAAAATTTTGTACTTATCTATCGAATTAGTTTGTTTACAATAACATATGGTAAATGCCTGGGCAGATTATAAAGTACTCTATTTCGAGGATTTTAGCCATTTTTGCATTTTTGGAGCTATGGAGCTCGGATTGAGGCAATTTTTGAAGAGATTTTCAGAGAATTGATTGGGGTAAGTGTTCTTCACTCAAATTTGGTTAAATCTCATGATTATGTCTTGATTCTTATTATTTAATTTGGGAATTTGGGGTGAAAATTGGGAGAAATGGAGGAAGGTTTGGAGAGTTAATTTTGGGGATTTGTATGGTCATTTGATGTCGGATTTTGGTGGATTTGATATGGGTAGACTCGTGAGCGAATGGGTATTTCAGTATTTTGATTTTTATCGGATTCCGAGACGTGGGCCCGGGAGCCGGGTTTGAGCCCATTTCGGGATTTTTGAGTTAATTTGATTATTTTCGCTTGGGCTTTGTTCCTTTAGCGTATACAGATGATAATATACTGATTTTGGTTAGATTTGAAGCATTTGGAGGCCGATTCAAGAGGCAAAGGCATCGCAGGCTAGAGTTTGGACCGACTTGAGATAAGTAATTGATGTTTTAAGCGTCAATACCACACAAGAGGGGGGGGGGGTTGATTTGTGTGATTCCCAATTTTCGCTTAACTAAACTATAGAAGGACCTAGTTCTTCTAGGTGTTTCAACTACTACTGTTTGCGGAATAATAAATACAGAAAATAAAGAACACAAAGATTTTTACGTGAAAAACGCCTGGCTCAAAAGGTGAAAAAACCATGACCTAATACTCAGTAGGATTTTCCCAAACTTCCACTAAAATCACTGAGCCAAAACAGCATTTACAAAAACTCTTTGTAAACTTAAGGATTAATTCTAATTCCGTTGTAGCACACAGCCTCAACTATCACAACAACTTCATGTTAACTCTTAACTTGAATACTCTAGGTACCTAATACAATTGTTTCTATGAAAGCTGAAAGGTACAATGTAAAATCACCTACTACAATTGAACTAGAATAAAAGATAGACACATGGAACTGGTTCTTCTATCTCGTTCAAGTAGCTTTAGTATTGCACACTCAAATCACATATAAATTGCTTACAAAATTGCCTTGCTCTTTCTCTCAATTTAAGTTTAACTTCTGCTTATGTGCATTACCTGTAAAAGAGAACAACATTGACATTTAATAGGCTAGTAATCAGAGTTTGACTGGGATTCAATTGCTACTCTTCTATCGTAGAAGAGTTCATGATGATCTCAAACTCTAACACTATCTTCTTCCTAAACTGTGTTCTCTTCATGTGAAGAGTCTTTCCCTCCTTATCCAATATGTAATCTTTTCGATCAGATCATGAGATATTGTTTCTTGATTAGTTAGATTTATTTCCTTCACGTGCATCTCACATGTATAGGTTGATCATGATTGTGCTTCACAAGATGGACCTGGTTCATGTCTGATTTCTTTTGTCAATCTTCAAAACTTCACCTATTCTTGGGCCAAAAAATTTCCCTTTTTTGATGATGACAAACTCTGTACTTTTTACATACTTGGATCCTGTAAGAACTCAGCTGAACCATCAATTAAAAGTTTAGAAAATTCACTTATCATCAAGGACCAGGTTAATTAGGTTATAAATATCACTTAACTGAGAATGTGTAAAGCACAATATCTCTTCCCCCTTTTGGCATCATCGAAAAGTTGCATACAAAGTGTGATTCCCAGATTTTAATAAGTACTCATGGCCACTGGGGCAACTGCAAGTGCAATCATGGTTTAATCATCAGTAATCAAGAAAACATATTTAAACTATCAAGGAAAGATTAACATAGAACAAGAGCAAAAACAATAGATATCATTGATAGAGGATATGTTGCTACCACAATCCACAACCATAAAAACAAAAAATATTTAAACCATGAGAAAAAAGATAGAAAAATCCCTAATCCGGGTCACTGAAGGTACTAGAAAGCTAGAATTCCTAAGGCTTGGGGGAGCTAGAGGGTTGGTTTTGGGCTTGGAGAAGATTCAACATATTATGAAGAATTCCATCATTCTTCTCCTTTTCCTTGGCGAGCTCAGTTCTGAGAGCATCCCTCTCAGATTTCACCTCTGCCACGCAAGCCTTGAGCCTAGCTATCTCAGCATCCTTGGCTTCACATTCTTGAATAAGAGCCCTGACTTTACTGTTGATAGGAGTCTTCTTGGATGAACCAGGTTCATTTGGGATGGCATTGATCAAATAGTCACAAACAATTAGAGTTTTAATGCCAAAGTGATCCTTGATTGAAGCCATTTCCCATTTCTTCAAAGGCACATTGCACCTATCCAGAATCGTAGTCAGAATAAAGCCATATAGGGTAGCATGAGCCTTTGATCCATTGATGACCCTGTCCATTAGCTTGATGATGAAGGCATGCCAATTAATTTGCCTTCCACTTTCCGGGCACTCCATAAGAACTAGGTCCATATAATTTGCAATATGCCTTCTCTCCTGTCTGGGCAATAGACACTTATTGACAAATTCAAACAAGACCTTGTGTTGAGGCCTCATTTCACTTTTTTGAACAACCCTAGCCTCATTCACATCTTCAGCATCACAACACCTCCTGGTAATGTCAAGGGCAGTAGGAAGGGCGTCCAGACAAAGCCACCTTTGCCTTGTATAGTCATCAAACCCTTCAGAGGGTATATCAAGGATCTCTCCTAATTTTTCTGCATCAAAAGGACACTTGAACTCCTTTCACAAGGCTATTAACCTTGCCATCCTTAACCTCTGCATTTGCCATGAACTCAATGATCTCATTCCTAGATAGCCTACCATCCATCTGAAGGACCATGTCCTTCCACCCCTGAGCAACTAAGGCATCTACCAGTATCATCATTTCTGGTTCCACCAGGTCTTTCAGTAGTCTACCCTTCAAAATCTTTCTTTTGCCAAACATGGCAAACTTGTCTTGTTCACCATCAAACTCATATTCTTCTTCTTCTCCACTCTATTCCTCATCTTCAGAAATTCTTACTTGTTTAATTTTCACTGCAGACCTTGTCCTCTTGGCTAATGAAGGTTCAGTAGCCTCAGACACAGAGGAAGACTTCTTGGAAGAAGTCTTGGACTTTTTGGGCTTGGGGGTCTGAACCTCCATTGTTTGAACTTCCTCCTGATAGACCTGTTCCATCTCCTCAACCTCCACAGCCTCTGAGGACTCTACAACCTTCCCTTTTCCTTTAGCCAGCTTTTTCTTCTTACTCTCAGCTAGAGCCTTTTGAAGATCACTCTCACTCTACTTCACCCTGCATCTTGTAGCTCTTCCCTTTGGCAATGAAATTTCAGTCGTTGTTGGGGATGAAGCCTTTCTTTTCTTGGAGGGTTTAGGAGCACTGGGGGATTTTGGTGTAGGAGTTCTTCGTTTCTTATTATCATAACTCGGCCCAACCCTTTTCAACATGTTAGCTAGGGTCTCTTCAGTAGATGAACCAGGTTCATCTGTTTGTGTGCTTAGATGAACTAACCCTTCAACAGCTTCACCAGAACCACTTCTCCCTAACTTCTTGCCACTCTCTTCTACCTTTTCTTGTTCAACCCCATAGATAGTAGGCACAAGCAAATCAGTAGTGGGTGAATGATCAACCACCCTTTTCTCATTTCCCCTCTCTTCACCACATGCACCCTCTCTCTCTTTTTCTTTTTCAGATTTCTTTTTACATCAACTCCTTCGTAACTCAGGTAATTCTACATCCTTAACAGGCCCAACCAGAACAAACCTAGTTTCTAGATTTTCAGACAAAGAAGAACTTACCTTATAAGGGGATTCTTGATCCTTTTTAGAGTTAGAAGACCCAGGTCCTTCCCCCACACTAGCGGATTTGTGTGACCCAGAATCAGAGTTGGAGTTAGAGTCTTGGACCTGGCTTGCCTTTAATTCTCATTTAATCTCTTTTTGAGAGCCTAGACGCTACTGTTTTCCGAGCAAGCATTTTCACCCTTCTCAGCCAGGGTTTGGGAGATGTACTAGTGGAGGAGGGGTAGATGAATCAGAAGGAGTGGGTTGTGGTGGAGTTCTAGGATTGTCTTATGGGTTTGTCATGATCGCTGGTTTCTTGAGAGAATTGGTGAGTTAGAATTTTGGAGAAGAAGGCAAATGAAAGTGAAGAGGGATTTTTTGACAGTTTAGAATTATAGAGATGGCAGGAGGTAATGATGTGTATTTAAAGAGAAATGCACATTTAATGTATAACGACAGCTTTAGCAGTGGTCAATTAGCGGTCTAATCAACCTGAAATTTCAGATTTGAATGATCGGTTAAGCTTCCCTAGATTTTAGGCAATTTTTGTGGTTTAGAGTTCTAAGGCAGTCAGAACTGGTTCAAAGCTAACATATAGTATTTTTTAAGGAATTGAATCAATTGTAGGACTTCTTCTCATGATTTAAATATTTATATTTTTAATTGTGCAGAGTATAGAAAACATACCTTAGCTTTCAGATGAACCCTACTGATGAACCAAGTTCTTCATTTAGAATTCTCTTGAACATGCCTCAATTTGCCATAATAGAGAAAATTTTGTAAGAGATCAGTGAGTCATAATAACTGTTACGCAACGCCTTCCTGATGATCTTTGGAAGGGCAACGTAAGGCTAAGCAACCGATGTAAGTGCGGTTGCTGTCCGCCAATGAGGTCCTCGCCGCACGCTAGACTAGATTGTCAGTGCCGTGCGGGAAAACCAATGTCGTGGGCAATTGCGGAAGCTGAGAGAGAATTGGGTTTTGAATGTTGATGATGATTTTATTGATGACTGAAAATGATGATTATAATGATGTGGTGTCGAGGGGGAGAGACACCAGAAAATGCTGATTGAAATGTTTGATTGTTTGGTCCCCCTTAATAATGCTTAAAAAAATAAACCAACATTACAAGACTAGTCCTAATAAAGCTGTAGAAGCACACTGAAATGAAAATGATGAAAACTAGTCTATGATTACAATGAAAAGGACTTAGATTATTACAAGGAAAAACTAAGTCCGATGGCAGCATCTTTGTCTTGCGGGTCTGCGCGCGCGTTGCTGTGGGCGCGCGCGACACTTGATGTGCTGGCCTGAGGCTGGGCACTGGTGCTTGGCATCAGGGTCTGTGCGCGAGGCGCTGTTGGAATGGGCCTGCAGCTGGGCGCTGGCGAGGCATCAGGATCTGCGCGCGCGGCATTGTCAGGGCGCGCGGCGCTGTTGTCATTGGCCAGCCCTTGGGCGCTGGCGAGAGGCATCGGTGGGGCGACAGAGGCACATGCGCGCTTGTCACTTGGCGCAGCCAAGACCACGGGGCCGACCATGGCGCTAGGCATTGTGAGGCTTGCTAGGCCGCCATGGGGCGCGGCCAAGGGGTCATGGGGCATGTCTGGAAAGCAGCCCATGACATTCTCCCCCACCTGAGTTGGCGCCGTCCTCGGAGCCTTATGATGATGATGATGATGATGATGATTCTGATGGTTGTTGGATGGGAGGTCTGCGCCCCTCTGTTCTTTGAGCTTGCTGTTGTAGCGAAGCAATGATTGCATGCGGCTGACATGGAAGACTGGATGGATCTTCCACCAGGATGGAGTTTTGACCTGGTATGTGGACTTCCCAATGCGTTTTTCAATGGGCAGGGGCCCGATGTATTTTTGTTGCAGCCGAGGGTCATGGGTCCTTTCTGCAAACAAGTACCGCTTTGGGATGCATAGCATTACTTTGTCCCCTGGTTGATGTTGGGCAAAGCAAAGATTTTGTTCGGTGAACCTTTTTGCCCGCTCTTGGGCCCTGGTGAGATAGCTCCGCACTATCTCCATGTTGCGCTCCCATTCGCTCGAGAAGTTGGCAGCTCGAGGAGATTTCGGCATGGTTGATGCATTCACCGTCTTGCGGGAGAAGCGGTTGCTGTCCGGTAACAATTTCAAAAGGTCTCTTGTTTGTATGATGGTCCTTTTGAGAATTGAAACACAGTTGAGCAGCATCCAGGAGCTTCACCCAATGCTTCTGTGATCCGGTTGCGAAGTTGCGGAGATATTCCTCCAGCATGTCATCGAACCGGTCTGTCTGGCCATCCGATGGTGGATGGATGTCTGTGTTGTGACTCAATGTTGACCCAAAGCACCTGAAGAGATGGGTCCAAAAGTTGCTAGTGAAGCGTGAGTCGCGCCTACTAACAATGTTTTTGGGCAGGCCCCAATGTTTGACAATGTGCGAGAAGAAGAGTCGAGCTGTATCTTCTGCTGAGATGTTTTGCGGGGCTGCTATGAAAGTTGCATAGTCTGAGAACTGATCTATGACAACCATGATGGATGCAAGATTGCCGACTTGGGGCAATCCCGTGATGAATCTGAGGGAAACACTTTCCCATGGTCTCTGAGGGACATGTGATGGCTGCGAGGGTCCCGGCTGTGATGAGTGATCCGACTTGTCCTTGTGGCATGGCTGACAAGTCTTCACACGATGATGAGCGTCACCAGTCTTTTGAGGCCGATGACATGATGGCTGATTGTTGCTGCGAAGGGTAGCCTGACCCTGAGGTTCATGTCTGTTGACTACCTTCTCCAATTGCATGGCCGAGATGTTTTCAGCGGCCATCTTTATGGGGAAGCATGGTATGGTGCAGGGCTTGGCCCCTTTTTCTCCCATCATCAGGAGCATGTTGGCAAATGGTACCGGAATGGTGTTGGTTTGCCTCATGAACTCTAAACCCACTATGATGTCGAAGTCATCTATGATTGCGATGCGCAGGTCGATGCTTCCTTTGTATGGGCCAAGTTTCACTGGGACATTTGTAGCTGTTCCACCCAATGTCTGAGGTGGTGAGTTGATAGCCTTGACGCGGCCTTTGCTCTTTTGTACCACAAGACCTAGGCGCTCTACTTGCGTTGATGACAAGTAGTTATGGGTGGCACCCGTGTCTATCAATGCGTGAAGGGGCTTGCCGTTCACTTTCAATTCGACGAACATTAGGGTCCTCGCTTGCTTAGGAGGTCCTTCGTCCATCTTTTCTTTCCCTTTCCTGGTGATCGGGACTGATGTTTTCTTAGGAGGACATGCACTGGTCCCCGCTAAGGCATGAGGGATAGAGCCAACAATTGCATTGAAGGCGCCTACCTGGTCGTCGTCTGATGAGTCTGATGTGTCTAACTCACCCTCGACCGTCTGATGAGCATTGACCTTGATGTTTGGGCATTCATTGTTCCAATGTGCCCCGCCGCAATGACGGCATTCTGAAGGAGGCTTTCTCCCCTGATTGTTGTTGATGGATGCAGCACTGTTGCTGTTGGAGGGAGGAGTCTTAGTTTTGGATGCACTCCGATCTCCCCCACTTTTGCTTGGGCCACCATTGCTGGGATGGTGCCCGTTGAATCCCCCTCGGACAGACGGCTGGGGCCTGTCGTTCTGAGTTCCCAAATGATAGTCGCCAAGGCATTCTGCAGCTTGAATGGCCTTGGGCAGGGTGTCTACCCGTTGTCGCTGTAGTTCCATACGGGCATGAGGTTTCAAACCTTCTATGAATGCGAAGAGTTTGTCTTTGTCCCCCATGTCGCGTATGTTTAGCATGAGTGCGGAGAATTCGCGCACGTACTCCCTCACTGATCTGGTGTGGCGGAGGTCCCGTAGCTTTCTCCTGGAATTGTATTCCACATTTTCGGGAAAGAACTGCAGGCGTATGGCTACCTTCAATTCGTCCCATGTCTGAAGAGTATCTTCACCGGCCTTGATGGCTTCGTGTTTGACCCGCCACCAAAGTTTGGCATCGCCCTGAAGATACATGGCAGCAGTCGCTACCTTTTTGGATTCCTCCAAATGGCCCACGGCATCGAAGTATTGTTCGATGTCGAAGATGAAGTTTTCCACTTCTTTAGCATCCCGGGATCCGTCGTATGGCTTTGGCTCCGGTATCTTAAGCTTTTGTGGAATGGGGGTGAGGTTTGCTGCACCCCTGATGTGATGGTCGCCTTCTCGAAGTAGGCTCTGTAAGGCAGCATTGACAACGTTGAGCTTGTCAGTCAAGTCGTTTATGGTTTGCTGCATGGCAGTTAGTCTGTCTGCCTCATGTTGCTGATGGGCTAAATCGTCGGCACGCTCCTGTTGGAGGTCCTCAAATTTGCCATGAATATTGGCAGTTTCGATGGCTGCCGTTTGTCGGTCCTCGTCGGAGTCACGACTGATGTTTGCAATGTCATTTTCGGCCTGCCGCATTCGGCGGTCCAGGTCGTCCAACCTTTGCACTAGGTTGTTGCTTTGATCAGGCACCGTTTCTACGATGGGTCGTAATCGGTCAACCGTCTCTTCTAGGGATGCTAGACGCTCCCCATGATTCACCATGGTCAGAAATGGTGATGATGGCAAATGTTTTCCCTCGTCCGATGTCGAGCCTAGGCTCTGATACCAACTGTTACGCAACGCCTTCCTGATGATCTTTGGAAGGGCAACGTAAGGCTAAGCAACCGATGTCAGTGCGGTTGCTGTCCGCCAATGAGGTCCTCGCCGCACGCTAGACTAGATTGTCAGTGCCGTGCGGGAAAACCAATGTCGTGGGCAATTGCGGAAGCTTGAGAGAGAATTGGGTTTTGAATGCTGATGATGATTTTATTGATGACTGAAAATGATGATTACAATGATGTGGTGTCGAGGGGGAGAGACACCAGAAAATGCTGATTGAAATGTTTGATTGTTTGGTCCCCCTTAATAATGCTTAAAAAAAATAAACCAACATTACAAGACTAGTCCTAATAAAGCTGTAGAAGCACACTGAAATGAAAATGATGAAAACTAGTCTATGATTACAATGAAAAGGACTTAGATTATTACAAGGAAAAACTAAGTCCGATGGCAGCATCTTTGTCTTGCGGGTCTGCGCGCGCGTTGCTGTGGGCGCGCGCGACACTTGATGTGCTGGCCTGAGGCTGGGCACTGGTGCTTGGCATCAGGGTCTGTGCGCGAGGCGCTGTTGGAATGGGCCTGCAGCTGGGCGCTGGCGAGGCATCAGGATCTGCGCGCGCGACATTGTTAGGGCGCGCGGCGCTGTTGTCATTGGCCAGCCCTTGGGCGCTGGCGAGAGGCATCGGTGGGGCGACAGAGGCACATGTGCGCTTGTCACTTGGCGCAGCCAAGACCACGGGGCCGACCATGGAGCTAGGCATTGTGAGGCTTGCTAGGCCGCCATGGGGCGCGGCCAAGGGGTCATGGGGCATGTCTGGAAAGCAGCCCATGACATAACACATGTCACAGGAGTATACTAATTACAATATGAAGCTGAGTAAAAATTAGTCTAGATATTTACACAAGTTCAGATTTCCTAGTCAATTTTTTTTTCATTTTGTTAATTCAATTTTTTTTTCATTTTGCATTCAGAGATGGTCCTATTAGGTGATCTTAATCATCCCTAACTCCAACCTGTTCCTCTCAAAGTTTTCTCTACTCAGTGCTTTAGTGAAGATGTCAGCAATTTGTTTATCAGTAGCATAAAATTCTATGGAGATTAATCCTTTCTCATAGTTATCTCTTAAGAAGTGGTGTCTAACATCTATGTGCTTAGTCCTCTTATGATGAATATCGTTCTTTGTCATACTTATAGCACTAGTGTTATCACAGAAGATATGAATGCAACTAACTTCAATGCCAAAATCTACCAGCTGCTGTTTGATCCACAACAATTGAGCACAACAAGAGGCAACAACAACATATTCAGCCTCAGCAGTGGATAAGGACACTGAATTTTGCTTTTTAGCGGCCCATGATACAAGATATAAACCAAGCAAATGAGCCATACCTGAGGTGCTTTTCTTATCCACAAGGAAGCCTGCATAATCAACATCAACATACCCTAGTAGATTGAAATTACTACCTTTAGGGTACCAAAGACACAGATCAGTAGTGCCTTTTAAATATCTCAGTATCCTCTTGACAGCAGTCAAGTGAGATTCCTTTGGATTAGCCTGAAAGCGAGCACAAAGCCCTACACCTAAAACTATGTCAGGTCTGCTGGCAGTTAGATACAAAAGTGAACCAATCATACCCCTATACAACTTCTGATCAACTGATGAACCAGGTTCATCTATGTCTAATTTAGTGGCAGTTGCAATGGGGGTGTCTATTTCTTCTGATTCATTCATTTTAAACTTTTTGATCAGCTCCTTTGCATATTTCTGCTGATGGATCATGGTTCCCTTTGGGCTTTGTTTGATCTGTAAGCCTAAGAAAAAGTTAAGCTCACCAATCATACTCATTTCAAACTCACTCCCCATTAATTTGGCAAAATCCTTACTTAGTTTGTTAGTGGTTGCCCCGAAAATTATGTCATCAACATATATTTGTACCACAAGAAGATCCTTACCTTTTTCCTTCAAGAATAGAGTAATGTCAATTTTACCTCTTTTGTAGCCATGCTCAAGCAAGAACTTGGACAATCGTTCATACCATGCTCTAGAAGCCTTCTTGAGTCCATAGAGAGCCTTGTCTAATTTGTACATTTGTTCAGGACACTCCTTGATCTCAAACCCTGGAGGTTATTTAATAAACACTTCTTCTTTTAGGTAGCCATTCATGAAGACACTCTTGACATCCATCTAATGAAGAGTGAATTCCATATGTGCTGCAAAAGCTATGAGAAGTCTTATTGCCTCCAGTCTTGCAACTAGAACAAAAGTCTCATCATAATCTATACCCTCCTCTTGGCTGTAACCTTGGACCACCAGTCTTGCCTTGTTTCTTGTAACTGCTCCATCTTTATCAAGCTTGTTTCTGAAGACCCATTTTGTGCCAATCATGTATCTATCCTTGGGTCTTGGAACTAGATGCCAAACTTGACTTCTCTCAAACTAATTGGGTTCATCTTGCATTGCATTTACCCAGTTTGTATCCTGCAAAGCCTCAACAACATTTTTAGGTTCAATAAGAGATAGGAAAGCATCAAAAGCACACAGATTCTTTAATTGTGATCTAGTTTTGACTCCAGAGGTTGGATCATAATTATGTTCTAAATAGGATGAGAACTTTGATGCTTGTGATGTTTCACAACCAACTGATTTCTGCTTGATATTTCTCCCATGTTCTGCTGCTGAGGAACAGGGTCATGAACAAGTTCCTTTAGGGGATTGGGTTCATTTCCTCTTTGATCAGTTCCCCCTGTCAGGTTGCCCTATATGGAAGAACCTGTTCCATCACCTATTCCTTATTTTGGAGCCACTTTAGCTTGAGCTGAGACTTCACTCAAATCTTTTACCAGCACAATAGCTTCATCTTCATGTTTCTGTCTCTCAAAAAGAATGTTAGTTTCATCAAACACTACCTGTACACTTTCTTCTACACACAAAATTCTTTTATTGAACACTTTATATGCTTTGCTATGTGAAGAATATCCCAAGAATACTCCCTCATCACTTTTGGGATCAAACTTACCTAGGGAGTCTTTTCCATTATTGTGCACAAAGCACTTGCATCCAAATGACCTAAGACGGGATATATTTAGTTTTCTCCCTTTAAGTAACTCATAGGGAGTCTTTTCTACAAGAGGTCTAGTCATGCATCTATTTATGATATAACATGCGGTGTTGACAACCTCTGCCCAGAAGCTTTGAGGCAATTTACTAGAAAGAAGCATAGTCCTAGCCATATCTTCAAGAGTCTTGTTCTTTCTTTCAACTACTCCATTTTGTTAAGGAGTCCTAGGGGCAGAGAAGTTATGATCTATACTATGCTCATCACAAAATTCAGCAAACTTAGCATTTTCAAATTCAGTTCCATGATCAATCCTGATGGATGCAAGTTGATTACCTAGTTGTTTATGAGTTTTTCTAACAAAGGCAGTAAACATGTCAAATGCTTCATCCTTAGATGTTAAGAATAGTATCCAGGTAAACCTAGAATAATTATCAACAAGTACCATCACATATTTCTTACCACCTCTACTCAATGTTTTCATTGGACCACAAAGATCCATATGAACTAGTTCCATCGTCCTGGTCGTGCTTACCAATTTTTTGCTTTTAAAGGATGATCTTACCTGCTTCCCCCTTGCACAGGCCTCACAAACTTTGTCTTCCTTGAACTTGATGTTAGGTAACCCTATCACCAAGTCCCTGGAGACTAATTTGTTGAGTTGATTCAGACTTGCATGACCAAGTATTTTGTGCCACAAGAGGGGGTCATTGTCCAACACACTCAAGCAAGTGAGTTCATTTTCTGAAAGAGTGGACAAATCTACAATGTAAATATTGTTAACTCGTTTTCCCTGCAAAACAATCTTGTCAGTGGTAAGGTTAATCACAAAGCATTTGGTAGAGGTAAATGCTACAAGGTTACCTCTGTCACACATTGTGATACACTGATTAGGCTATATTTCAAGCCATCTATCAAGTAAACATTCTCAATAGAGTGTGAGTCTGTCTTACCTACCTTTCCAACCCCAATAATCTCACATTTCTTCCTATTTCCAAAGGAGACATTGCCTCCTTTTAAGTCCTCAAGTGAAAGGAAATGGTTCTTGCTTCCAGTCATATGTTTTGAGCAGCCACTATCCATGTACCATATTTAGCTACTTCTATTCACTTGGACCTGCAAAAAGAAATTAGGGGTTAGTCTTAGGAACCCAAACTAGTTTGGGTCGCTTTCTATAGGCAAAGAGATAAATCAAATTCCTTTTAGCCCACCCAGGCAGCCTATTTTTTTCTTGAACAAAAGCTTTGTTCTTTTGACTGGCCTTTTCTTTTGCATTACATTCATTTTTGTAATGACCAGTCTTGCCACAGTGTGTGCAGATTTTGTTTTCAGGAAGAGTGAGGTACTTGCTTTTGGGGTCCCACTTAGGTGCTTGTGCCATATAGCCAAGTCTTCTGTTGTTGCTACTGTGATGTTCTTGTAGCCAGGATAATGCATTAGAAGCCATATTCCATTTGCAAGTTCTGTCTAGTTCATGCTTTACCTTCCCTAGGTCTTCTTTTAAGACTGTTATCTACTCATCCTTCCTGTACAACTCATCCTTCATTTTTCCTAGGTTTTTTTCTAAGGTGAGATGTGTGTGATCAGCTTTCTTCTTACCTATTCCTAATTTTAGTTTTAAATTATCAGACCTAAGTTCTAGGACACTGGTGTCAAGTTCAAGAACCTGGTTCTTCAACTCAGCATTCCTACTGTCACTCTCATTAGCCCTAGATTCTAGATTTTTGCACTTGGATTTTAAGATCACACACTCCCTAGACAACTCTTCTTTCTCATTTTTAATTATTTCAGACTCATCGATGAAGTCCAGCAATAGTTCAGACAACCTTTCTTTAGACAGAAATTTAATCTTGTCTTTGAGATGAAGGATACTTACCTCCTGTTCATCATCTGATTCTCCGATGGCCATAAGTGCTTGTTCTTCTCCAGCTTCATCTTCTGAATCCTCATATGATGTTTCTCCCCAAGAAGCAACCATAGCCTTTGTTGATCCTTTGTTCCTTTTGGGTTGAACCTGTTCCTTCTTCCTGTTCCTTCATTCAGCCCTTTCCTTCTTCCATTCAATTTCCCACTGAGGACAGTTCTTGATCATGTGATCAGTCTTTCCATATTTGTAACATCCCTCGTTGGTCTGTTTCTCAGGAGCCCTTGGTTTGTTGAAGGTTGTACCTCTTGAAGAACCCTTTCCTCTCATTAGGTACTTTTTGAAATCCTTTGTGATCATGGCCATTTCATCATCCTCCAGATCTGCACCTTTAGCTATTCTATGAGCCAGACTCCTCTCCTTCTTGGGTGCATCCATTTTCACGGTTTGCCTTCTCAGTTCATAGGTAGTGAGGTTTCCAATCGGTTCATCCAACTTTAGAGTAGCAATGTTCTTTGATTCTTGAATAGCAGTGATTTTGCTTTCCCAAGTCACTAGTAAGACCCTTGTCAAGATTTTCTCAACCTTGTCTTCTTCAAGGATAATTCTCCCAAGAGATTAAGTTCATTTGTTAGTGTTGTGAACCTTGTGTACATCTCCTGGATAGTTTCTCCTTCCTTCATAGTGAAATTCTCATATTGAGAATATAACAATGTTCCTCTTGATCTCTTTACTTGAGAAGTTCCTTCGTGAGCTACTTGTAAAGTGTCCCATATCTCCTTAGCAGTGGTACAACTTTGAATCTTACTGTACTCGTCTGGACCCAGTCCACACACAAGACATTTCTTGGCCTTGGCATTCTTCTCCCATTTCTTCAAGTCTTCAGCAGTGCAGTCAGCTCTTATCTTTGGCACATCCACTCCTTCAGCATTCTTCTTTGTAGTCTCCAGGGGACCATCATTGACTATGTTCCAGAGTTCATAGTCTTCTCCTATGATATGATCTCTCATCCTATTCTTCCACCAAGAATAGTACTGGCCATTAAAGAGTGGATGCCTAGCAGTGGATTATCCTTCCCAGTTTTCAGGTGGTGCACTCATCTTGATCTTTTCCTAAGGTGTTAACCTTTTCAAGGATAACCTGCTCTGATACCATTTGATGTTTTAAGCGTCAATACCACACAAGAGGGGGGGGGGTGATTAATGTGGTACCCAATTTTTGCTTAACTAAACTATAGAAGGACCTGGTTCTTCTAGGTGTTCCAACTACTACTATTTGCGGAATAATAAATACAGAAAATAAAGAACACAAAGATTTTTACGTGGAAAACACCTCGCTCAAAAGGTGAAAAAATCACGACCTAATACTCAGTAGGATTTTCAAACTTCCACTAAAATCATTGAGCCAAAATAACATTTACAAAAACTCTTTGTAAACCTAAGGATTAACTCTAATCCCGTTGTAGCACACAACCTCAACTGTTGCGACAACTTGAAGTTAACTCTTAACTTGAACACTCTAGGTACCTAATACAATTGCTTCTATGAAAGCTGAAAGGTACAATGTAAAATCACCTATTACAATTGAACTAGAATAAAAGATAGACACATGGAACAGGTTCTTCTATCTCATTCAAGTAGCTTCAGTATTGCACACTCAAATCACACATAAATTGCTTGCAAAATCGCCTTGCTCTTTTGCTCTCAATTTAAGTTTAACTTCTGCTTATGTGCATTACCTATAAAAGAGAACAACACTGACATTTAATAGGTTAGTAATCAGAGTTTGATTGGGATTCAATTGCTACTCTTCTATCGTAGAAGAGTTCATGATGATCTCAAACTCTAACACTATCTTCTTTCTAAACTGTGTTCTCTTCATGTAGGGAGTCTTTCCCTCCCTATCCAATATGCAATCTTTTCGATAAGATCAGGAGATATTGCTTCTTGATCAGTTAGATTTATCTCCTTCATGTGCATCTCACATGTATATGTTGATCATGACTGTGCTTCACAAGATGGACCTGGTCGATGTCTGAGCTCTTTTGTCAATCTTCAAAACTTCACCTGTTCTTGGGCCAACAATAATGATTGTAAATGTTGTCCTGAGGGTATGAAACCTCAGATTTCACATCGTTGTGCTACTTTGAGGTGACGCACACGCTAGATGATGAGAGGGGTCGTGCACCATTGGGTATTGTGACTTGGTCCGTCCCATACGGCTGTTAAGTCACGTATTTGATTGAAAACTGTTTGATATCATTGTGTTTAAAAAGTATTACCATGTCTTGGGATGAATGCCATATTTGAGCCTCGTGCCAAATGTTTTGGACACTCAGGGGATTTTTACTACTATTCTTCACTATTTTGACTTCATAGTACTTAGTCATGCGATATTCTACTATTTTCATAACTCAGCCATATTTACTCCGTTTTGATATTTTAAATGATATTTTGGGTTGAGCATCATGTTTTACTATTGCCCTAGTAGCTTGAGAGATCTGACTGAGTGAGGCCGACAGCCTGTGTTGTGAGGATATAATATGATCGGGCTACGTGCCGCAACAATATTATACTGATTCATGATTATGAGGCCGATGGCCTTATTTATTACGCTACGAGTTGGCTTGTTATGAGGCAGAGGACTAGTTTGATTATGCCACTAGATGTCTTGTTATAGCGCTTGGGCTGTAGGAGCCCCTCCGGAGTCTGCACACCCCCAGTGAGCACGGGTACCCAGTGTGAGATGTGATATTGTCCGAGGGGCTGTTGTTGGTTCATGTTGTTGCCCGAGAGGCTGCCCTTGATCCATATTTTGCCCGAGGGGCGATTCTTGATTCATGTTATACCCGATAGGCTAATTACGAGTGATTATGAGGTAGCCCGAGGGGCTGGTTCTGTTGATATTTTGCCCGAGGGGCAGTGTATGGTACATGTTTTGCCCGAGGGGCTGTTTACGTTTCTATCATTTTTACTCACTGTTTTATCACTCACTTGAAACTATTGAAAGTTGTTTTAAAATGTCTTACTAAAACTGAGCTTGATTTACGAAGTAAAAGATTTCTGTACTGTTTTGGCAATGTATTGCATTTGCTGTAGCATTATGACGTGGTTTACGTGTTATCTTGCTGCTCAACTTTTATTTACTTTTGTTACTTACTGAGTTGGCGTACTCACATTACTCCCTACACCTTATGTGCAGATTCAGATATTTCTGAACCAGGTAGCGGGTGTTGATTGCTCAATGGCAGAGTCGTCGGAGTTAGCAAGGTAGCTGCCCGACGTTCACAGCCCTGTTGTTCTCCCTCTTGTCTTCCTTAGATTATTTTTAGTATATTTTTAGACTCTTCATTATATTCAGACCTTAGTAGATGCTCGTGACTTGTGACACCTCGATGTCGGGCTTGTGTATTTATTTCGCACTGTTCATTTAGACATACATTATGAGATATTGATTAATTAAAGGCTTAAAATGACTTTTATTGAATAATGGTTAATTTGGAAATTGTGTCGGCTGGCCTAGTTTCACGATAGGTGCCATCACGACTGGGTTGGTTTTAGGGTCGTGACACTACTGTAATACCTGCACCTCCGGTGCATACAAAATCTCGCAACAACTTTATACTGACTTCTTACGACTCAGCTCTATGGCACGATCTGGAAACAAAAGAAGGGTAACATTTCCTAAATGCCCTATAGCCTCTCAATTATAAATGTGGCACGCAACATAGCCATAAGTGAGATTCTACTAGGCACGACTTTGTAGACTTCCTAGGACATGACCCGCTCTGATACAACTTTGTCACGCCTCAAACCTGAGGAGGCGTGGCTGGCACCCGGTGCCGTAATAGCCCGAGCGAACCACTCTGTAACTCATTCATTCCTTTTTATAATTATCACGGGCAAGCATGACCACAACTCATAATGTAAAATTGTAAGTGGGCAAATGTTATATCAATGAACCATCATTTATAAAACATGAATACTTATGGGCCGTCAAGGCCTCTGACATACTATACATAGTAAACCTGTGTCTACAAAGCCTCTAAGGTTATTTGACACAAAATGGGACAGGGTATCGGCCTACCCATAAGTTTGTAGCAAAACTCTGACATATGACTTATAGACTCGGCTGCACTCTGAATGAGATGGAGTCTTACCTATCCTTCGCTGAATGCCAATCTCGTGTACGATGAAGGCTCGTCAAATTGATTATCTATACCTGTAGGCATAAATGCAGCATCCCCAATAAAAGGACGTCAGTACGAATAATGTACTGAGTATGTAAGACATGTAAATAAGTATATGAAGGACATGGAAGAAAACGTGGAGTAAATGGCTCAACCTGTAAATCTTGATGGCTCTGTAAATCAAGAAATATTTATAAAGTCATGCATATGCGTATAAATGTCATGTAATGCATAGGTCTATACGTACATAACATCATCAAGCCTCTGAGGGCATCCCATCATATCATTTCAGTCACTATGGGAAATATTATCATCGTATACCAGCTGATCAGGTGGTGGTGCGTATATAACGCCGTAACCTTTTTCCATATTCCATATATATATATATATATATATATATATATATATATATATATATATATATATATATATATACACACACACATATACGCGTATATAACGCTATCTGGTGCCACTGTGGGCAAAATCAATAACGTATACCAGCTGATCAGGTGGTGGTGCATATATAACGCCGTAACTTTTCCCCATATTTCATATACATATATACGCGTATATAACGCCGTCTGAGTCATTGTTAAATGCACATGTAAACGAGTGCAATGCATGAGAAGTACATTAATAAAACTTCTCGGAACGTCATAAGACCATTACACCTCTGATTAATATCGTGAAATAATTTTTTTTTCAATTTACGTATTTTTCTAAGACCCATGAACAGACAATAGAATAATAAGACTTATGGGAATTCAAAAATATAGGCATCTCAAATACTTCTATGAATAAAGTCATTTAGGGAAATTGTGCGTTTGCTCGTTTCTTCTGTATAATTTTGGTCATGCCAAAAGAAAGAAGGAATAACCTTAACATACCTGAGCCGATTCACAATTAACGAGTCAGCGAACACACATCACAAATCAATTCCTTTCTTTTTGGTCTTGTAAATTGAGCAACTGACAAACAAACAAATGACTTCATTCTTTTTACTTCAAGATTGCATAGTATAATCTGCCAAGCATATCTAATCGAATTTTCCCTAATTGAAATCATAATCTCACACCTTCAGAAACAATCTTGATGATACTTTGGAAGGCTTATCAATCCATTAGTTAAATACAATTCCGGATACATTGATAACATAAACGTATCTCTTTATTGACACTATGCATTCCCTAGCAGTCCAGAAGGTTAACTTTGTGTGGAGAATATCAAACTGGATAGAATACTATCAGTAACTTCACTTACTTCTACTTCAACTTTATTCCTATTTTAAATGACTCATGAGTCATCAATTAGAAGGAGAGGGGGTGCCACGTGGGGTGGGAGAAATTTAATCTTATCCACTAACTTATTAATTAACTAGGTAATGATTCGTTACCTGATAATTAACTAATTACCCACGTAATTAAAAATTATCTCAAATTACTTAAAATACTACTCACTTTTAACACATTTATATATCATACTATAATATACTTTACTATCATGGTCATATGGTACCATACATAATAAATACAAATATTATTATTTTATTAAAATATTCATATAAAAATACATATATTTTCTCAACATTCTATTTTTCCTAGTCTCATATAAAGAGTACAAATTTTTCGTACGCTTATTTTTTTTAAACGGTAAAAAGATAACCTTCTTTTCTTGTGAGAAAATAATTCATATCTTTACAATAAAGAAAATCTTATAAACTTTCTCATATTAGGTGTATAATTTAAAACATATTCGAAAATAGTAATATTAATAATTATGTGAAGTCATATTTTTCAAACCATTTTTTTTCTTCAATAAATATTCCACTCAAAATAAACACCATATCAAAATGTATATATATAACGATATCAAGGTTGTTAAACGTACGAGATGTAACAATTTAATAAGTTTATTAAATTGATCTCCACAACAATGTGAAATTAAAAACAATAATTTCA
The DNA here is from genome assembly GCF_000393655.2 of Nicotiana sylvestris. Taxonomy (NCBI): domain Eukaryota; kingdom Viridiplantae; phylum Streptophyta; class Magnoliopsida; order Solanales; family Solanaceae; genus Nicotiana; species Nicotiana sylvestris. The sequence goes on along the minus strand of NC_091064.1, from coordinate 146,092,207 downwards.
GATCATTTTAAACAATTTAAGATGGAAAGAATATTATCTTTATGTATAAAATCAACATTAAAATATTCACACCAGGTGAAATATTTTACAATTGAAAGTTTTTGTCTTTGGTCTTGAAAATAGGTATACTCACTAATACTATTAAAGAAATATGAAAATCAAAGGAATTCAGCTTCAATTCCTTGTCGGTAATTTAGGTTTAGCCTTAAATGTTTTGAGTCCATTCTGTAGGTAGGGATTTAGCTACCTTATTTTTTTGTTCATCACCATCTTACTATAAATAAAAATGCAATACTTTCTAAAAGAATCTTAATTACTAGTTCTTGTGTTTGCATAATGTTTTTAAAGAAGAAGACATTGTGAAAAGCATGCTTTCTGGAATCCATTCCCTTTTGAAGTAAGTTGACAACGAAACACCGCAACTATTGATTTTGATTTTGAGGCGATAGGAAATAGAGTCAAGAAGAACGTAAATCTTTCAACATAGAAGTTATAACGTAACGGGGTATCATAATAATAATGTCTTAAACACTCTATAACCTTCTAATGGACATAATCCTTTCTAACTCATGTGGATTTACTACGACACATCCTGATGCTAAGGTACGAGATGTAACACTCTCCCACTTAAACATACGTTCGTCCTCGAACGTGATGAGAACTGCACTGAAGTTGTCTGAAATCACTATTTAATACCTCGTGCACCTACCCGTGCTACCACAACTCAGTCAAACACATTAGCTCGATCAAATCTGAAGATATCCTCTTTTATCTAGGCAAATGAGCCTTAGAGCCCAGTTTCCTCATTCGAAATTCTCTGCCAGGCTTGTTTCCAACCTAGGAATGTCGTATCAATCACTACACGATGTACCAAAACATGACTGTATACCTTAGCTGAATTCTCACCATGCACCACATCACTCATGAGCCATAATAACATTCTCTGATCATAATAACCGACATTTTCCGAATACGGTGCCCATAATGCTCCCCATGACATATATAAATCTTGTCCCAACTTTGCAATACCGCCACGACGGAAGAGATGTGTAGAAATTCATAACCAACTGCTGAGTCAATATATCATTGAGTCTATACTCCTGACAAGAACCATCACCTGAACCAAATAATGGTAATTGCTCTATAATACACTTCATATAATTCGATTGCACTTATCCTAGATCCAAAAATCTGGTCTCACCCAGTACGAACTACTCAGGCGAAAAGACACCCCAGATATGACCAAAAGTCTCATATGATGCCACAATGTGCCAATAGGCTACAAACTCGAACGTGATATATAAAGAAAAGGAACTCTAGAAGGGACTACTCAACTCTCGCAACTCATATAAACTTTCCTCAGAAAATAGGAAACAAAACACACAAAAATAGATATAGGGAACTATACTCAGCATCACATTGTTGCGGCGTGCAACCCGATCCAAACAACATACCCATGGAGGTGTGCCACCCGATCTACATATAAAATTCACATAAGGAGATACACACCAAGCTAAATTGTTCATTACTACGAAATAACGAATATTGGTCACAAGCACGCTAAATGCACCATACCATCCCTAGGGAGACATATAGCCCCATAAGCTACAAAACTCAAGCACAACTGAGGTGCGATATATGATCTGAAATGCAAGAGCCATCCTGCTCACATAACACCATCGCTATGCGAAACCTCAACACCTTAGAAAATTGTAAAGCCATTTCACAACTCACACGGCACAATATAGTATTACCTGAAATAGCTGACGCCAAAATAATGTCACGACCCAAACTGATGGGCCGCGACGGGCAACCGGTACCTTACTCAACCGAGTACCAATATAACGTATATTTTCATGTAATACTATCATAGATAGCTCAGCCGGAAGGCTGCCGTGAGATAAGTAGAACACAACATGTGATACCAACTTATACATAAGACATACACGCCTATAAGACCAAAATAACCACTCGTATATTGAACATAGGCTGACAAGGCCATACAATCTTTTATGTACATGACATCTGTCTACAAGCCTCTAAGAATACATAATTTTCATAAAAGTCAGGACAGAGTCCCACCATACCAAACAGTACACATCTAAATCATACTAACTAACCAAGCAACTCTGAAGTAAATGGAGCGCACCAAAATTTTACGCTGAGCTGATAGCCTACTTGAAGGGATCTCGACATGTCTATCAGGACCTGCGGGCATGAAATGCATCGTCCCCAGGCAAAAGGGAGGTCAGTACGAATAATATACCGAGTATGTATGGCACATAAATATGTACATAACAGACATGGAAGAAATATAAAGTAAATTACTCAACCTGTAAATCTGGATAACTCTGTAAATCATGAAATAATTATAGTGTCATGCATATGCGTATGAATGTCATGTCGTGCATAGGTACATGTTTTATAAAATCAACAGGCCTCTGACGACATCCCATCATATCATCTTTGCCACTGTAGGCAAAATCATAACGTATACCAGCTAATCAGGTGGTGGTGCGTATATAACACAATACCTTTTCCCATATCCCATATATATATATATATGTATATATATATATACGTATATACGTACATATATATATATATATATATATATATATATATATATATATATATACATATATATATGTACATATATACGCCTTTGAATAATATAATGAAGTAAACTTTTTCAACTTACGTATTTTTCTGAGACCCATGAAAAGATGATAGAATAATATGACACATGGAGAATCAAGAACATAAGCATCTCTAGCATTTCTATAAATAGAGTCATTTATGGAAGTTGTGCATTTGCACGTTTTGTTTGTCATGCCAAAAGAAAGAAGGGATAACCTTAACATGCCTGAGCCGATTCTCTTGACAATCCCTCTAACACACGTATTTTGTGATGAAACACGTAACGGCGGATAGAAGTAGGAAAAATCCGTCACTTGGCAGACCTCACTTTCATTCATATGGCATGACAATATTTGATTGTAAGATTCAACCTAGTATACTGGATATAAAAGTGGCTTGCAATACGACCAAGCTCAGTGCAATAAAAGTTCCCACTTATCTCATCAAAACGCATCATTTTTGCTTTATCAAGAGCATGATCATCACTTATAAAATCTCTTTGCCTTAAGCTTAATCATGGATCTGCCATAGGCCAAGGATTTATCTCATCCGATGCCATAGGCCAAGGATTTATCTTCATCCTAATGCAAAGATAAGTGTAACCAAGCCAAGCACAAGTTTTTAATCCTTGGTGGTGTGGTCCCCATTTTCGGGGTTTATTCTATCCAAAATTGCCCTACACATGCCACCTAACTATCAAGACCAAAGAGTCACACTTACCTCAAGGACTTGCTGCCACATTGGGAGATTTATTCTTACCCAAATATTTGAATTAATTATTCACTAATCACTTGATTAACTTGTTAATCTCCCATTAACCAATAATTAACAACTTACTCACATAATTAAGAATTATCTCAAATTATTTAAAATAATACTCATTTTTAACACACCTTATACACCTTACTATCATTGTCATGTGGCACCTTGCATGGTACTAGTCCATAAATACTGGATATTTTAGCTCGGGCCGTATTTTATCCCAAAATGTCAAATTTCGATGAAATTTATTTTCTTTGATTTGCTTACCTTCTCACCTTCACGAATTTACTCCTCACTTGTTTGAAATAGCATAATTCTTATAATATCAAAATAATCTTGTCCTTGGACTGAAGTCAATTATCTTACGACAATATCATGTATAATACTACAGGGTGTAACATCATCGTAATATAATACTGCAAAGCGTAACATCATCGTAATGTAATACTACAAGGCATAACATCATTGTAATATAATACTACAGGGTGTAACATCATCGTAATATAATACTGCAGGATGTAACATCATCGTAATATAATATTGCGGGACATAATATCGACGTAATATTGTGGGGCATAACATTATTCCCCCCTTTGGATTATTCATCCTCGAATGTTGACTGGTGCTCTTATCATTTTCATAACTTATAGCTCTTGTGAATACTTAATGCTCTCCTTGCCATTTAGGCAATTGTTCTGTGAATAAATCCCAAAAGCCAGGGCATTCCTCCCTTTAGGCCTCTTTCTCATGCCACGACTTGTGGCCGGAATCCTTCCAATCTCGTAACTGTTGCTACCTTCTTTCATGCACCCTGTACGACTCTAATCTTATAAGTATGCCTACGCGATCCTCTCTCCTTTTTTCCTCCAGGTTTTAGCCAATCTTTAGGCCTCACTTTGTGAACATATATAGAGCTTGGTAAGATGTCCCTCGGGGCATTTATAAGTATACTGAAGTTCTTTGCTCGATACTTTGTCGAATTTACAGATATTGCTATATCTTATTTCATAGACTCGATTATCCATTCATATGACTTTACTGCATCTAAGTAGGTTAGTATACCATCGCTCTAACTTTGATTTGTCGTTACTGAGATCTGCTACCAAACCGTAGGTTACTCTAGTTGCTTATCCTATATGTACAAATCCAAGTCCTTTAATGTTTCTTCTTTACCGTTCATCTTAAGAATGATTACCTAATCTCATCTCATACTTTGTAACTTTTATCCATCCATTGTTGATTCACATCAGTGTTGATCTGCAACCTACTATTGATAACTTGAAACCTATTACGTAATACATTATCACTAGGGCTTACTGCTCATCGGGGAATATCTAAAATGATTAACCTGATCCACTAGGAGCAATACCAAGCTTTCATAGCCGTATTTCATAGCATCCCAATGTGATTCACCTTACGTGGGTGTTTTAATCATATACAATTCATGAGATCCCATTTCCTTATTTTTCTTCTTCAAATTATTACTCAAGCGAAGGCCCAAACCTCATCCTTTATTTATCACAATTACACCCTCATTTTGCTACCACGATAATATTCCATCTCTTCTAAATGCTATTAATCTTAGACTCTTTTGAGTTTATTCTGGCTATACTGAGCCTTCTATAACTTAGAGAATCCATCAACTCTCTTATTTTCATGAGCTTAATCCCAAGTACTTATCCATTATTGTCACCTTTTCACTCACCTTTTCTTATCCTTACTCATGTCTTCCTAAAACCTTGTCACTCTACCATACTTTAGCTTGCGACCTACACATATCTATTTATACTTGTTCGCAACCTTCCTTCAACTTGCTTGCACCATAGATTTCCTTATGTTAGCCTGAACATCAAGTGAGACATCACATCGTCTCTAACTCTTCTTTACTCTCTTGACTAGGTCTCTCGATACTTAGAAACTATAGGCTGGAAGGTACACCATTTACGACGTTGCTATCATTCCTAGATATTGAATAGTAGTGCTTCTAGCCTTCTATCCAAAGCATGGACTATTCATGATCTTCTGCCTTTAAGTATCTTGCACGTCGTTCACCTTTACCTTACTTACCTTAAAATCTCGCATCGTATCTTTTGTCTCTTTCATGATCTCCCTTCCACATAGGTATAATTCACGTCTATAACTAGAAGCTCTATTATAATACTTGCACCTCTGGTGCCTATACAATCTGGTGGGAGCTCCATACTGAATTCTTATGAGGCTGGTATTATTCTAACTGGATTTATCGTAGAGCCGTTATAGAATATGGCTACTGTATTGTCTCTCTTGTATCTCTGATAGTAAGAGTGAATCTGTAATGTTCTCAATCACGATTTCTATAATTTTCTGGGTCCAATAATCAGATTCCTGATTTACTTCATTGATGTAGCTCTTTAGTTTCCTCCTCCTTTTGATCTCTCTTTATGTAGGCTTAAGCTATATTCCGATCTGCGGCTCCTGGTATTAGTTATTACTTTGGCCTTTCATGGGCGTTATGGAATATCCATGATACAAATTTCAACCCTTTGTCTATGACATGGACTCAATTCCTTCTTTTAACTTATACCGGAGTCTTCTGTGGCTGTATGATTATCAACATATATGTTGCATGGGTAATACTTTAAAACTTTAAGTGCGTTCATAACGTAACTAACTCCAGATCATTGATCGAATAATTCAATTCATTCCTCCTTAGCTTTCTTTAACGTAAGCTATTACTTTTGCTTGTCTTTTTGCCCCTTGTTGCATCCATACTTAGCTTATCTTCATGTCCACATATGCTAGAGTTTTCGTGAAAGACATATGATCTCGAATATTACTTTAATTTTACTTCCTGTTCATTAGCCATGGTAGGTGCCACTTTCCTTTGGAGTGCTTACAATGTTGTTGTGAGACTGTTGTGATAAGACCATTTCCTCTTTAGGTCACTGAGTTGAGGTTGAAGCCTTCTTCTTTATTTTCCTTTGCTTAGTCTTTCATTGTAGTACTTAGGGAGGATCCTCTAACTCTTGTAAAGATACGAGCTTATTGCATTGTATACTCGACGGATTTTTTGATGTCCTTCCTCGCCTATAATTATCCGTAATTACTTACCTCCACTCCCTTGTGCTTGTAAGGTTGCTTCTGAACTTGATATTTGATAGTTTTCCTTGTGGCATTCTCTTTTATTTCTGTAATACTCATACGGTACCTTTAACTACCCCAACTCCTATCTGAATATTTCTCAAGGATTATGATGTCATATATGCGAGACTGAATTCCCCATGTTGGGGTTCCCTACGTTTATCTTGCATTGATCTGTTGATTTGTCTTTTATCCTCTTGTCTAGCCATAATTGGGCTCTTCCTGAATCAACTACTAACTACTCATTGGCCTATTTATATCAATATTCCGAGTAATCTTTCTTGGGTTATTCCCTTTGTCTTAACTTACCTCTCGCACCAGCTCCTTATTTACCAGAACATCCCGGGCTGGAAGCCTTACTTCCTTTCCTTGACGTCATGCTTACATTTTGGAATTGCAGCATATCCGTAGGATTTGGATAAGTGCAATCTCATCCCTTTCTCATTTTTGTCGCATTCTTCCTTTACTCTTCCATAGTTACTAGAACCACTTAATTCTGATTTAATGCCACATCACTCCATATTCCCCCCTTTAGGGAAGTACTAAGATTTAGCACTACTATGATCTACCTGTAGATGTTTTACATCTTCATATATGGCATCTTCTCACATCATCATGATTCGTCTTCTTTGTGATTCGTTGCACCGGCTGGGCATCATCAGTGGTAGCGGTGACAACCTCCTATTTGTTTGGCTCCGTGGTATTTTGTGTGTATTTCAGGTTAGGGCCGGTGGCTTTAGGCGCCGAGCGAGACAGGCATGTGTAAATAGTGAAGAACAACCCGAGTGTCAGCAAGGAATGACAGGAATTGGACGTGAATGAGCTAGGTGGCCGCAACTCCGTCGGGTATACCAAGACAATTTCTAGGTTCTACTCACGGGAGTTGGTACCTCCCGTTTTCCTATTTCCCTCTATTGTGTTAGTTAAATTGTTATCGTGTTAGTTCTTATTAGTTTATTCACCGTATTAGTGTGCATGTACTGACATCTTGTCTTCTTCTAGTTTAGTCTGGTGTGTGTGATAGTGATTCCCCTTACCCCGCCAGAGTAGTGGTTGTGGTCTGGGATGGTCGAGTAAGTTCATGTCCTCGGGGGGAGCGGGGGGTGGGTTGGGAGATAGGGCGGGGGCTAGGGGTGGGTTGGAAGGCAAGGGAGGTAAAGGGAACAAGGGTGTTTATCGTTTGAGAATTGGGTCATGGAACGTAGGTACATTGATAGGTAAGTCTATAGAGTTGGCGAAGATCCTCCAGAAAAGGAGGGTCAATATAGCGTGTGTCCAGGAGACAAGGTGGGTAGGGTCGAGTGCGGGGGACGCGGATTGATATAAACTTTGGTACTCAGGAACTCAGAAGGGTAAGAATGGAGTAGGTATTTTGGTTGATAGGGAATTTAGAGAGTTTGTGGTTGAGGTTAGATGAGTGAATGATAGATTGATGGTTATTAAGTTGGTGGTTGGACAGTGCACCCTAAATGTCGTTAGCGCCTATGCGCCACATGCGGGCCTAGATGAGGAGGTTAAACGTTGTTTTTGGGAGGGGCTAGACGAGATTATACATCACGTACCGCCTGTTGAGAAGTTAGTCATAGGAGGGGACTTCAATGTTCATATTGGGTCGACCACAGGTAGGTATGACGAAGTACATGGAGGATTCAGTTTTGGGGAGAGGAACGGAGGAGGAACCTTGTTACTGTACTTCGCTAAGGCTTTTGGGTTGGTAATTGCAAACTCTAGCTTTCCGAAGAGGGAGAAGCATTTGGTTAATTTTCAAAATGCGGTGGCGAAGACTCAGATTGACTATCTCCTCCGCAGGAGGCGTGGCAGAGGGTTGTGCAAGGATTGCAAGGTAATTCCAGGTGAGATACTCGTGATGCGACATAGGCTCTTGGTGATGGACGTTGGTATTATGGTAAAGAGGAGGAAGATGTCGGCTCAAGGAAGACCGAGAATCAGGTGGGGAGCCTTAACTAAGGATAAAGCCCAAGAGTTAGAGGGGTGGTTATTGGCTATGAGAGCTTGGAAGAGCACTGCTGACGCGAGCACTATGTGGTCAACGGAAACAGACTGTATAAGGGAGGTTGCGAGAGAGGTGTTAGGGGTCTCGTTGGGCGTCTCTGGTAGGCACAAAGGAGACTAGTGGTGGAATGACGTGGTACAAGGTAAAGTGGAAGCGAAGAAGGAGGCGTTCCGGACGTTAGTTGGGAACATAGGTGAGGAAGAGAGGCGTGCGTGCATGGAGAGGTATAAGGTAGCTAGGAAGGAAGCGAAGCTGGCGGTCATGGAGGCTAAGACTGCGGCTTATGGTCGTATTTACGAGGAACTAGGGAAAAAAGGCGGGGAGAAGAAGTTATTTAGGCTTGCCAAGCTGAGGGAGAGGAAATATCGAGATTTAGACCAAGTGAGATGCATCAAGGACGACGATGGTAGAGTATTGATGGAAGATTCCCAGATTAAGAGGAGATGACAGACTTACTTTCAAAAACTTCTTAATGAAGTAGGGGATCAGGATATTGTGCTAGGTAAATTGGAGCATTCCGAGAGTCATAGTGACTCTGGGTACTGCAGGCGCATCAAGGTTGTTGATACCCAATTTTTTCCTATATATTTTTCAATATGCAAGTACCTTAAAAATAGCATATGTATGCATATATAAGAATGCCCAAATGTTTTATTATTTTTTCCTTAATTTAAAGGTTTTTAAATCAATTTATTTCCTTATTTTATCCATAAAAACCAGATAATTGTTTCCAAAATTATTATTTTTTGTAATTCATTTATTGGAATTTTATATTTATGTAAAAATATAGCCAATATGATTTTTGCATATTTTTACAAATTTATTTAGTATTTTTAAAGCTAAATTGCATATAATTGCAATATTAGACTCTTTTAGGATTTAATTGCGTCTAAATTTATAAAAAATTAAGTCCAGTATTTATAAATTGATAATTATATTTTATAAAATATTTTAGTACTTTTAATTTATTTCCAAAAATTAATTTGCTATTTTTTATAAAATAAATGAAAAATGGCTATTTAAAATCTAGCCAAATTTTATTTCAATTATAGCCTAAAGTTGAGCCCAAATCAAGACCCAATTCCCCAACCTAATTGCAACTCATACCCGACCCCCTAACTCAATTCACACGACACAAACCGTATCCCCACCTAACCACTTTAATCCCAGCCGTTGATAATTTAGATCAACGGCCACCGGCCGCCCTTTCCTAATTAAACCCAAATGACCCCCCAAACCTATTTCATTTCTCACATACCGCCACCCTTGAATCCCTCTTCTCTCTCAAATCTCTCTGAAACTCCTACAAACCCTAGCCGCCGCCATCAATCTACACCCTAATCCACCTTAATACCTACCTAATCCATGGCCTTCCGTGGTCATTTGAGACCTATACCAGCCTTCCATGGCTTCTATGTGTTTAGTTCTATGGTTTCACGACCAGACTTTGAAGGAGTTTGGTCCAGTCCTTGCTCCCTTTCTCCGACCATCCACGACCTTTCCCGGCCATTCATGGCCTTTTAAGGCGGGTCATTGACATTTTCTGTTTAGATCGTTAACTTTCGAGATCTTTCTCGTTTCTTTTGGGTTTTTTGAAACCCTAATCTCTAAGATCTTTCGATTTCTTTCAGATCAGCCTTAGATCTGTGCTTACCATGAACTTTTAAGCATTTGTTTCTCAAAGGTTCTTCAACGTTGTTTTCAAAACGACTCTTCATTGTTCTGATTAGGGTTTTCCTTTAAGTTATTTCAAAAACTTTTTCTCTGATTCTCGATGTTATTTTATGACTTTACTATGTTCGAACTATTTATTACGCTTTCCTAGTACTTGAGTCAGCATGTTAAAACCCTATTCTTTTGGGTCTCAATCGAGTTCTGAAGCCATTTGTTAGATGTGTGCTTGTTTGTTTAAAATTCTTGCTTGACTTATCTGTTTACCATCTTTTGAACTCGATTGTTGTTGAAAACACTAGGTCATTGGGTTTGAAATTATTTGTTTGAATACCTGATTGAAAGTTCTTGTTTCAGACTCTCTTTTCTTTATGTGACTTACCTAATTTTCACTATCTTTCAACTTGACTATGGCTAAAACCCTAACTTTTCAAAAGGTTTCCTCACCTGCTATTGTGAGACCTTTGCATGTTTTTGATACTCTGTTTTCTTCACTATTGATTCAATATGACTTGACCCACTTGATTACCATGCTTCGAATGTTTGCTTTACTACTGAACCCTAGCTTATTTCTACCACTACTGCATGCTCGTGATTATCTCTTTTACCAATGTGCTTGTCCTCGCATGTCTGATGACCCTGTTCACTTTATTTATGTACTGAAGTGCAGAAACATGCTTCTTCTTTGATTGATCCCAATCTTGTGACTGATTTCAAAACTTTCTTTTATGAACTCTAAGTTCACTCTCCTGGTAAAGTTTAATTGATTCCTTTCCTTATTTTGCCTTACTAAATATTTTTCCAAAATAAGCATATTTATGTACGTAGACTTGATTACTTACTTAATACTTTTACTACTCCTTTTATGGAAATAATCAGTTTGTCTGTAAATTGATCTTCTTTCCTTATTTTGAATCTGTCATTACCCATTAAACAGTGATTCCTTAATTAAAGGGAGTCACTTGTGTAATTGATTCTAACTATTTATTGTTTCTATATTTGTATTAAAACTTTACTTAATACCTTACTTCTCACTCATTTTCAGAAGCTATAAATACCCCGCACCTTCTCTTTTTTCAAGCACACGAACCACTTGAGTTCAGAACACACACTTCACTCAAAGCTCTCTCTCTTTTCTCTGTTACTACTTGTGTTGCTGCCTTGTCTAGTCAGTTGAAAGCCAAGGCTAGGCTATGAAAATTTGCTTACTTTTCTTTCTGCATTTGCCTCTTTACTGGTATGTTCTAATTAATCTTCCAGCATCAACAACAACATGTTTCTTTACTATTTCCTTCACTCTGGTCTATTTCCTGCTTGTGTTTAATCCAGTTACATTACCAAACATGCTGTAATCTGCCCCTTCCTCTTCTGAATTAATGTATTTTTCTTATGTATGAACTCTGTCAGTCACTTATTATGACTTATGAATCCCAAACCCCCATATCCCCTATGTGTTTGTATTTTTTGGTTGGTTTGAGGGCATGTCAGCATTAGACATTGCTGTGCATGACCCAAACCTGACCCTCCCTGGTGTCATATGCTTCATATTCCCTCTATGTATTGTGTTCTCTGGCTAGTTTATGGGCATGCCAGCACCAGCTATTGTTGTGCATGTCCAAACCTGTCCCCTCTTAGGGTCATATGCTCCCTGCAATGTATTCCCAAACCCCTGACCCCTTTGTATAAAATGTTGATTCTATGTAGTGTTAGCTTTATTATTACTATTTTTAAAATACCCTTACACTTTACTATTCTCAACCCAGTGTTTGAACAAAATCTCTGCTCCTGTACTTCCACTATACTCTTAAACTTAGGTTCTGCCTCTCTTGTGTGAGCCTTGCTTTGGGACCCATGAGCTCCCTCTGAACTTGGTCACATAAGGGCTGGCCCTTCCACACTGCACTCATCTCTATCTGGCTATGCGGACTTGAGTGTAAGCACTGCCTGAGGCCCCTTGAGGCCCTTAAGGAATTTTGACACACTCAAGTTCGAGAAAGGCTTTGAAACAAATGTCATTTGAGGTGGTTTATTCCATAACTCAGAGAGGAAGTCAAAAATCAGGCTTCCTCTGGTTGTAACTTCTTCTTTTACACTTTTCTGATGTGATTCATTATTCAGTTTGTAATAATTTGTAATAAATATTGGGGTTGGCTAGTGAAAAGGGCTGGGTAATTGTGCATGCGTAAGGGTAGAGAATATGCCTATAAGACCCATTTTCTGCATGTTTAACTTTGCATTTAGAGAACCTGTCTATAGGACTTGTTTAAATTCAGCATGTTTAACTTTGCATTTAGAGAACATGTCTATAGGGCTTGTTTAAATTCAACATGTCTAATTCTGCATTTAGAGAATATGCCTATAGGACCTGTTTCTGCATGTTTAACTTTGCATTTAGAGAACCTGTCTATAGGGCTTGTTTAAATTTAGCATGTCTAATTCTGCATTTAGATAATATGCCTATAGGATTCGTTTTAAATTATGCATGTTTATTACCACACTTAGACACCATGCTTAGGACTTAAACGACCATAATCAGACATCACGTTCATAAGGTTTAAAATTAGTATTTTCCATAGAAATCATGTCTATAGGAATTAAATTTGCAATAATAGATATCTCGTCTATAAAATCTGAAACCAGTCTAGTTTAAAATTAGCCTAACTCGTATTGTTCTGAATTAGTTTTAAACAGCCTTACTCCTTTATTTAACACAGTTTAGAAAGCATGTCTATAGGATCTCAAATCGTTTGTTGTCGAATTGTTACTGCTTTTCCACATCCTAAATCAATAATAGATATCATGCTTATAGGATCTCACTCAAACACTTAGGCAAGCCTTAGGTGATAACGACAATAAAAACTGCATCCATCTTTGTTAATCAGTAACTGCTACAACCAGCAGGCATGCCTGATTCGGATTTCTTATATGAGTTATGTAATAAACTGGTCTGCCTCAACAATTTAAACTCCCATTTCCTGAGTACTTTAATTTCAGACCCTGACTATGTTTAAGTCATGCTATTTATATGCTTTTCTTGAGGAGGTATACACGAGCCTTTTAGTTGTTTACATGTTTCCCCCTAATGTGCAGTCCTATGTGTTCTTGTATGTTGCCTTAGATTTTTCACCTTTTGAAACCTAAAAGTCAGCCTAATATCCCTCCCCTTTAGGAATAGTAGTCCTAAGTTCCTCCGGGACTGATAGGAATTGGACGGGTAATAGCATGCAATAGTGGTCAAGACCAATCCGTGCTTTAATACCTCGACGGGGTGGGAAGGGTAGATATGGATATGATGACCGGTGCGCCAATAACACGTGTATCCTCTCTTTTTAGGAGTGTCATAATGGGTATCGCATTGATGTGATCCATATTATAAATAAACATCGGACCCCCCTCCCCTTTTCCTTTCCTTTTACATTCCCATGTATTTATAGAACTGTTACTTCTTTTCAAAATTCGCCTTTAGATAATTGTTCTTTCAAACTTTTAGGTGTTTAAACCTAAATCCCCTACTATTTGAGCCTATGATTGTCTATATGCTAATTGTACAAATTTATAAAAACTATCTGGCCGGGAACCACACTAGTGGATCCTGAGGGATGCCTAACACCTTCCCCTTAGGATAATTTCAAGCCCTTACCCTATCTCTAGTTATCCAAACAAACTTAGAAGTGAACCTTATAGGTGTCCTAATGCACCTTAAATTGTTAGATGGTGACTCTTCAAATGCAAACCCAGTTCCCAAAAAGAATGAGTTGTCCTATACCCAAAATGTCATAAACCCGATTTTCTGATGCAAAGAGGAAAAAAGGGGCGCGACAACATGGCGACTCTGCTAGGGATATTTAGGCTTTTACCACTTTAGATTGTTCTGCGCGACAGCATGGCGAATCTGCTGGGGATATTTAGGCTTTTACCACTTCAGATTGTTCTTGTAAATTTGTACCCTCCCTTATGTGCAATTACTTGTTTAAATTCCTTTAAGCATTTCATTTCTCTTCAAAGCAAAACTGACTTATCTTCTTCGTTTCTTTCCTTTATTACTGCTTTAAATTATAAAACAACTGTATTTATTGCTTTCTTAACGTGCAAATACATGCCAACATGCTTTTAATTATTGCATAATCATGCTCAACATCATACTCCACTCGTGCCAAACAAATACCATAGCAACGCTTATAATGAGTGGTTGCGCTCTTCCTATATCATTAACCCTCTAAATTCGGAAAGGCATATTTTGCGGTAAAACCAGTCGATCAGCGGTGCAGTCAACGGTTTCGTGCCTTCCCCCTTGAGTTGTCCGCTCAAGGGTACCAGTCTAAAACCCCATAAAAACCTTACTCTGTTCAAATTGTGCATGTCAAACCTAGCCGGGTCAGTTATGTTGTCCACATAATGATCCTTTAAGATAGCCTTGTCCAAATTCCACTAGGTTCCCTAAAACCCAAATGGACGCCATCATGTTCTGTGCATTTATTTGGAGAACTAAATGCTTCATGCTAATTGTTGGTATTAAATAGTTGAGTCTAGTGGGGGTAAGGGCCTAACCTTATTTTTCTTGCAGAAATATGAGGCACGAAGTCCCTAGATTCGGCATGGTCACCAACATCTACCCAAGACTGCTAAGCTGGTGGAAAGATCTTCACTCTAGTGATCAAACTCTTGTTCGAAAATATTTGGGAAATCTACCTTCCCTTCTGGAAATTCAACTCAATAACAAGATTATAGAAGCTGCCACACTGTTTTGAGATTGTGAAAGGGTTGTGTTCCGCTTTGGGGACATTGAAATGACACCATTGCTAGAGGAAATAGGAGGATTGGCTGGTCTAGTATGGGAAATTCCGGGTCTGCTGATGCCTGAGAACCATAAAGGCAGGGGTTTCCTCAAAATGACGGGCTTAAAGAAGAATCCAGAATTGACATGTCTGAAGGAGTCCTACATCCCTTTTGACTATTTGTATGAAAGGTATGGTCACAACAAATCCTACTGTACCTACCCTAACGAGTTTGCCATCACATCGTTGGGGCACATCCATCGAAGGGTCTGCGTATTCATGTTTTGTTTCCTGGGGCTGATCGTGTTTCTGATCATGAAAGCAAGAATCCATACCAGGCTGGCTATGGTAACTAAAACCCTAATGGAAAGGATCAGTGGGCAGCCATTCAGCATCGTGCCATGATCATTGCCGACATATATCGAGCCTTGGAGAAGTGTCAATGAGGAGCAAAATACTTTGAAGGCTGCAATTTATTACTTCAACTCTGGCTCATGGAACATCTCCAAAGGGGTAAATACCGACAAGAGATTCAGCGAAGGGACTGAGATGATCATATCACTTTCCATCATCCAAAGCGAATGAATTACGTCACCGATATGTTCGCTCAGCCTGAGTATGCCAAGGATGGTTGGAGCTATTTGATAATCTGACTGAAGAACAAGTTCAATGGATGTTCGAGTGGTTTCCAACCGAGGAGTTCATCGCCCGATCTAGAGATGCACTTTTCCTGATATTGATTGGTCTGAGAGGAACCTATCCTTACGTCCCTCTCCGAGTTATGAGACAAGCTGGTAGGAAGCAGGTTATACCCAGGGTCGACAAGATGAGTCATTTTCGGGCTGACTTCCAGAATGATGACAACCCTTACAAGTGCCAAGCTCAGCATATGTGGCACTGGAAGATCATAATGGGGAGAGATACCATTGAGCCAGATAGGTATCATGCTGGTTGCGCTCCTTTCTACTCAGGTTGATTGGAAGACAATCATGATGGTCTGGGCCAACCAGGGTTTGCTCGAGGTCACATGATCATAGATGAAAGGGCCCACAGTTCAAATACAACAAACTACGCAAAAGAATCCGGGAATATGAAAGCGAACACCGCAAGATACAAGAGTCCAACCAGAAATTAATTGAGGAAGCTGTCAGTACCAACAAGCGACTGGGATACTTGGAGCGAGGCATAGTGGAGTTGGAGAGAAAGTTTCTCAAGAGGGTCGAAGACAGCCAAAATGCTGAAGGAATCGAAGGCGTACATCTAGCCAGGGACTACCTATTGCTGGGACTTCGTGAGTTGGGAAAGCTGTTTGACGGAGCAAAGGATGCCGAATTTGGGGAAGGTCCTTCTAAGACCAAATAAATTGGAGTTTTTCTTTTTTCTCTATAAAATGTAAAAAGGCCAATGGCCATTAGTGATTTTCATTTCCTGTTTATTTACTGTCAATTTGGGATTCGTCTATCTTTATCAATAAAATGAGGTATTTAGCATCCTAAGTTCTCCAAATCAATTTGTTGCTAGGCCTACCTCGGGAACAAAGAGGTCCCCCAAATTAGGACACGATTTACATTCCCACACTATGTGTTTAAATATTGCAATACTTCCTATAATCCTCACTAACTTGGTTACCTTTTGTTTTTATTTTTGTTTATGTTATTCCCCTCCCCAAAGGTTAGTTCGTGCACTCTGGCAACATCATCCTATTCCATGAGATCCAGGGGCCCTCCACCCACTCCTCCTCTTAGTCCTGTCAAAAACAAGAACAAATGCCAGATGGAAGATTTGAACAACGTCAGAAAAGAGAATTCAACTGAACGGATAGAGGCCACTAATGGCCATAGTACTCATGTTCCTAAGAAAAATGTATCGCAACTTGAACAAAAGTTGTTGAAATTCCAAGAAGAGCTCGATCAGGTTCGGAATCTGGCGAGCTTGTCATTTTCCCTCAACACCCCGGATATCACTTTTCCTAACACTCAAAACCCTACCCCACCTCAAAACATCCCAAAGCAACAGAATCATCCCGCTCCTCACCATCATATTATTCCACCAAAGACTCAATGCAACACTTGCCACACCCCAAACAATACTCCAATACTCATCCCAAAACCCCAAAACTCCACAAATGACCACTTTTACACCCACACTAACACCCCATCTATGTGGAGACCATGCCATACTCCACCCAACCTATCTCAAGCACACTCGAGTTTGATGAAAAAGACATACTCATCAGGAATCTGGCTGAGGAACTTAAGAAGTTGACTAGCTGGATTCAAGGCGTTGAAGGAAGCAAGGGAATTGATGGGCTGAATTATGAAGATCTTTGCATACAACCCGATGTTGAACTACCCGAGGGGTACAAACCTCCAAAGTTTGAAATGTTTGATGGTACAGGGGATCCAAGGGTCCATTTGAGAACATACTGTGACAAGATGGTTGGAGTAGGGAAAGACGAGAGAATCCGCATGAAGCTATTCATGAGGAGTCTGAAAGGAGATGCATTGTCCTGGCACATTAGCCAAGATCCAAAGAAGTGATCGATCTAGGTAAGCATGGCGTCCGACTTTATGGACAAGTTCAGGTTCAACACAGAAAATACACCGGATGTGTTCTATATTTAGAATCTGAAGAAGAAGCCTACAAAAACGTTTCGCGAGTATGCCACTCGCTGGAGGTCTGAAGCTGCTAAGGTCAGACCTGCCTTAGAGGAGGAACATATGAACAAATTCTTTGTTCGGGCCCAGGACCCGCAATACTATGAACGACTAATGATGATTGAAAGCCACAAATTTTCTAACATTATCAAACTGGGTGAAAGAATTGAAGAGGCTATCAAAAGCGGTATGGTTACAAACTTTGAGGCCTTGCAAGCTACAAATAAGGTTTTACAGTTCGGTGGTGTGTCCAAGAAAAGGGACGTAGGAGCCGTGATGGTTGCACAAAGGACCAAATCTCCTATCAAATACCAAACTTACCCAACACCTCCACTCACATATCATCCTACTCCGAACTACCGAGCACCCTCACTCTCCTATCAAGCTCCACCACCCACTTATTAATCACCTCCACCTCCCACGTATCAACCTACTTCACCCAAATAATCCAAACCCGCTCATGTCTACCAAACCTATAATACTCAACCATACCACTATTAATCACCCCTTGTACGCTAAAACTTCCCTAGACCTTGGCCAAATTTTAATCGCAGACCTCCAAAATAATATACAGCCATTTCCGAGCCCATTGACCAACTGTATGAAAGACTCAAAGCTGCTGGTTACGTCACCCCCATCCCTACTGCAACCCCTGAGAACCCTTCTCAGTGGGTTAACCCAAACAAATCTTGTGCATACCACTCCAACATGAAAGGGTACACCATCGATGAATGTCGTTCTTTGAAAAATAAGATCCAGACTTTAATTGATAACAATATTACTGTGGCAAAGGAATCCACTCCAAATATCTGCAATAACCCTATGCCAAACCATAAGGGTGGAGGCATTCACATGATTGAAATAGAGGATGATTGGGATCCCGAAGGATCAATCGGGTTGATCGCAGAAGGCGATGACCCAAAGAAGCCAATAGTTACTCTTAATCCAATCATAGTCCAGATTCAGCCATCTGGGGACGCTGAAGTAAATATGTCTGTGCCACTTGAATTTGAAGCGACATCGTCTACAAAGACACCAGCACCAATTGAGGTCGAATTCGTGTCTCCGACAAATGCACCCACACCATTTGATGTTGTAGTCTTGCCACCCAAGGCACATGCTCCGTTCAGAGTAAGGATAGCCATGCCGATCCCAGTGGTGATGTCAAGAAGGGCTATACCCTAGGACTATACAGTCGAGGCAAGAAGGAAAGGCAAGGTTAGGTTCGAAGAGACTGTTGCCGCATAGGGTATGACGAGAACTTGTAGAGTTTATACCCCGGAACATCTAGATGAGTCAAGCAAACAAGCCTTAAACTAGCCACCCATCATTGAGACAAGTCCAGACAATCTTTGAAGAAAGATACATGCCAAGGAATACTCGGTCATCGACCAGTTAAACAAAACACAAGCACAAATCTCCATTCTTGCTTTGCTACAAAATTCCGAAGCACACAAGAACGCTCTGCTGAAGGTGCTGAGTGAAACATATGTACCAAGCAACATCACTGGCGAGGAAATGGCTAACATGGTAGGACAAGTGTTGGAGATCCACAAGATCACTTTTCATGAGGACGAGCTGCCACCTGAGGGGCTGGGGCACAACAAGTCACTGCACACCACCGTGCTATATGAGGACTATTTTATCACCAGAATCCTGATCGATGGAGGGTCCAGCCTCAACATCTGTCCGCTGGTAACACTCAAGAAGTTGGGTAAAGGACTACACGAGATAAAGGACGGAGCTATCAATGTGAAAGCTTTCGATGGTTCTCAAAGGTCCACCATTGGTGAGATTAGTCTATGCTTGCAAATGGGGCCAACATGGTTCGATATTGATTTCCAGGTGATAGACGTGCCAGCTTCTTACAACCTGTTGTTGGGACGACCATGGATCCATGCCACTGGGGTCGTAGCATTAACACTGCATTAGGCAGTAAAAATTGAATGAAATCATCAAGAGGTGATCATTCACGGTGACGGTAGCAACCCTATATACAATCGCCAGGCCATTCCGTCAATCGAAGGAAGAAGGAAGCTAGGTGGGGAAACTTACCACCACATTGAACGGGTAAATGCTGTTGACAAAGACAATGGTGGGATAATAAAATTGAGAGTATACTGAATTGGAGTGGGTACAAACCTGGCAAAGGGCTCGGCAAGAATCTCCAAGGAATCGCTAAGCCTATAAAGCTCAAGAAACATGGCACTACTTTCGGTCTGGGATATGAGTACACCTTGGAAGAATTGAACAACTGGTCACCACAGTGGCGCGGTCCTTACTATCCACTGGAGAAGACTTTCCAATCCGACATTGTTTATGGGTCAGACAAAGAAGAAGAACTTGCAGCGGTGAAGAATTTGTTCCTAGGAGACAATGATATGGACTGTTGTGTTGTTCTCAAGGAGTAGGGAGAGGAAGGCCCTTCCATACAGGCTGTAAGTAGAGGGGAACGCCTCTATAACTGGACCATCAGGACAACCAAAGCCCGATGAGCCTCGGGGTAGCAATGCTAAAACAAGCATCATGCATTGTTTTTATTTACTAAATGATTTTCTTCTCGCATTTTTAATCCCCACAAAAAGATCTTCAATATTCAAAACAATTATGCAATTTATCAAAGCATTTTGACTTTTCTTATGAATCAAAACTCATTATTAGTTTTCTCTCATTACTTTACTTATACAACATTACTATTACTTATCTAGATGAACCAATGACTGTGACATGCAATGAGACAACGGAACAAACAGACATTGATTCAGAAGAGGATGACATACCAGATGAGATCGTCAAAGAAGTTGAGAACTTTGAGAACAGACCTAAGTCCAACCTGGACGAGACGTAAATTGTTAACCTGGGAGATGTAGAAAATGTCAAGGAAACACGAATCAATGTTCACTTATCACCATTAGAAAAGAAGGAATACACAAAATTTCTAAGGGAGTATGAGGACATATTCGCCTGGTCGTATGATGACATGACTAGTCTAAGTACGTCTATTATGGCTCACAAACTGCCAACCGATCCAACATGTCCACTGGTAAAGCAAAAGCTTAGAAAGTTCAAGCCTGATATGAGTTTGAAAATCAAGGAAGAAGTCACTAAGCAAGTCAAAGCTAACGTTCTCAGGGTAGTAGAATACCCGACATGGTTAGCCAACATCGTACCGGTACCAAAGAAAGACAGGAAGGTCCGAGTCTGTGTTGACTATCGGGATCTCAACCGAGCCAGTCCGAAAGATGACTTCTCTTTGCCGAACATACACATCCTGATTGACAATTGCACCAAGCATGAACTGGAGTCATTTGTAGATTGTTTCATTTGTTATCATCAGATCTGGATGGATGAAGATGATGTTGAGAAAATGGCTTTCATTACGCTGTGGGGAATGTACTGTTACAAGATGATGTTGTTCGGCCTGAAGAATGCAGGGGCCACCTACATGAGGGCCATGACTACCATTTTTCATGATATGATACACAAGGAGATTGAGGTATATGTAGATGATATCATCATCAAGTCCAAGAAGGCCACTGATCATATGGAAGTTTTGAGGAAGTTCTTCAATAGATTGCGAAGGTACAACCTGAAACTAAATACCGCGGAGTGCGCATTTGGGGTTCCAGCTGGAAAATTGCTTGGGTTTATTGTGAGTCGCCGAGGAATAGAACTGGATCCATCAAATGTCAAAGCCATCCAAAAACTACCACCACCAAAGAACAAGAAGGATGTGATGAGTTTCTTGGGAAGACTTAACTACATTAGCTGGTTCATAGCATAACCCACAGTTATCTGTGAGCCAATCTTTAAGATATTGAAGAAGGACACCTCCATTAAATGGCCCGATGACTGCCAAAAAGCCTTCGACAGAATCAAGGAGTGCTTGTCAACACCACCGGTCTTAGTCCCGCCTGAGCCAGGTAGACCCTTATTACTCTACCTTGCAGTATTAGATGGAGATTTCGGTTGCATTCTGGGGCAGTATGATAAAACGGGGAGGAAGGAGCAGGCCATCCATTACCTCAGTAAGAAGTTTACCCCATACGCGACCCGATATTCTCTGTTAGAGCGCACTTGTTGTGCTTTGACTTGGGTAGCTCAGAAGCTAAGACATTACTTCTGTGCCTATACCACATATCTCATATCAAGAATGGATCCGTTGAAGTACATATTTCAGAAGCCCAGGCCCACTGGCAAGCTATCAAAGTGGAAAATCCTGTTGAGTGAGTTCGACATAGTGTACATAACTTAGAAAGCGGTCAAGGGACAAGCATTAACATACCACCTTGCCGAGAATCCCGTGGATGGAGAATACGAACCCCTGAAAACGTATTTTCCTAACGAAGAGGTATCCTTCATAGGAGAAGACATTGCAGAATCCTATGACGGTTGGAGAATGTTTTTCGATGGAGCAGCAAACTTCAAAGGAGTTGGCATAGGAGCCCTCATACTTGCAGAAATGGACGGAGAAGTCTGGCCAAAATCGATTAATTTAGATGCAGTCAAGCGTTACTATGTGTAATTTTCATGGTTCCCCTATATGATGTAATTTGAACTATGCCTGACCTGATTCCCGTTTAAGAGGGGATATGTAGGCAACCCTATGGGTTTGGTCACAATTCAATAAAATTTTCATTTCCACTGTAATTGGAAACTGGGGCAGAATTTTGAGGAGGACCCTCAAAATTCCGAAGTAATTTCAGCCGATCGTCGCAAGCAACAACTAGAAGCATCAACCCATTAAACTGGGGCAGAATTTTGTGGGGGCCCCTCAAAATTCTGTAGCAAGAGAGGTTGCAATGTCCCGAACCACGCCACAGTCATCGGTTCATCTAAAAAAATTATTATATCATATTTTTACAAAATCATGCATATTACTGAAATTTCTTTGTTTAGCAACGCTACCCCAATAATACATACAGTATCACTAGATCAGAGCCGAGCAGGTCAAGCAAAGCCAGCGGTGATGCGAACTAACACCCCTTTACAGAACTCACGATTTTTCTTTGGATGCAGGCACTTGGATTGGGAAATCATCAAATATACTATACACTCGCGAGATAAACATTGTTCGGGAATACAACTCTCAGAACCGTTGCACTTACCAACATTTGCTATCCACACACACCAGTGACATTCCATGTGTCACAACGTCTCCAGCGGTCACAATATCGCAATCTGCTATCAGCTAAGAAAGCTCTATCACCATTTGCCATTTTATTTTTTTGCATAAGGCTACCATTCTGCCTTCCGAGACTAAACACTGTCTCCACCTGTATTTCTTAATTGCATAAAGCTACCATTCTACCTTTCGAGACTAAATGTTGTCTCCATCTGCATTTCTGCATTGCAGAAGGCTACTATTCTGCCTTTCGAGACTAAACACTGTCTCCATCTGCATTTCTGCATTGCATAAGGCTACCATTTTGCCTTCTGAGACTAAACGTTGTCTCCGTCTACATTTTTGCGATGCATAAGGCTACTAGTCTACCTTTCGAGGTTAAGATCTACCTCCATCTGCATTTGGATGGCTGAAAGATCGCCTCATACTGCATCTACATGGCTGAAAGAACGCCTCATACTGCATCTCCATGGCTGAAAGATCGCCACATACTGCATCCACATGGCTGAAAGATTGCCTTATACGGTATCTGCATGGCTGAAAGATCTCCTCATACTGCATCTACAGTGCTGAAAGAGCACCTCATACTGCATTGCATGGCTGAAAGATCTCCACATATTGCATCTCATGGGCTGAAAGATCGCCAAATTATCCAATGGCGTCATCGTTCGGAGGTACCATTTTCATAGCCCGAGAACACCATGTTATGGCCCGTGGATCCCCTTTTAATCTTTTGCATTTCATTATTCAAAGGCATCATGGTTCGGAGGCACCATCCTCATAGCCTGAGAGCATCATTTCATGGCCTGCAAATCCTTTATTGTACGCTTCATGGCCTAGGACGTCATCCTAATCGTCCAAAGACAACATTCATGGTCCCACGAGAATTTGCATCATGTTTAAATTCATGCACAGTATACACTTGTATTGTTTCTAATTGCAGGTACACCGGCGAGCAACAACCATCCCGGCAGGGGCAAGCATGCTCCAGGGATATGGAGGCAGCTCAAAAGCTAGGGCGCGGCCTCACTCCTTTGAACCGTTTCGTTCGGTCACAAATTGGTCATCGTATCTTTACCCGACAACTCTTTCATCCTTCTCGGGTAAGAGGGGCAGCTGTTGATACCCAATTTTTCTCTATATATTTTTTAATATGAAAATACTTTCAAAATAGCATATGTATGCATATATAAGTATACCCAAAATGTTATTATTTTTTCCTTAATTTTAAAGTTTTTTTAAATCAATTTATTTCCCTAGTTTATCAATAAAAACCAAATAATTGTTTCCAAAATTATTATGTTTTGTAATTCTTTTATTGGACTTTTATATTTATGTTAAAATATATCCAAGATAATTTTTTCATATTTTTACAAATTTATTTAGTATTTTTAAAGCAAAATTGCATATAATTGCAATATTAGCCTATTTTAGGATTTAATTGCGTTTACATTTATAAAACATTAAGTCCAGTATTTTTAAATTAATAATTATATGTTATAAAATATTTTAGTACTTTCATTTTATTTCCAGAAATTAATTTGCAATTTTTTATAAAATAAATGGGAAAAAATGGCTATATAAAATCTAGCCAGATTTTATTTCAATTATAACCTAAAATTGAGCCCAAATCAAGACCCAATTCCTTAACCCAATTGCAATTCAAACCCGACCCCCTAACCCAATTCACACGACCCAACCCGGATCCCCACCTAACCCCTTTAATCCCAACCGTTGATCATTTAGATCAACGGCCACCGGTCGCCCTTTCCTAATTAAACCCAAAAGACCCCCCAAACCTAATTCATTTCTCACCTACCACTGCCCTTGAATCCCTCTTCTCTCTCAACTCTCTCTGAAACTCCTACAAACCCTAGCCGCCGCCATCAAACTACACCCTAATCCACCCTAATACCTGCCTAATCCATGGCCTTCCGTGGTTATTTGAGACGTGTACCAGCCTTCCATGGCTTCTATGTGTTTGATTCTATCGTTTCACGACCAGATTTTGAAAGAGTTTGGTCCAGTCCTTACTCTACTGGTGTTCATGGCCTTTCTCCGACCATCCACGACCTTTCCCGGCCATTCATGGCCTTTCAAGGCGGGTCCTTGACCTTTTCTGGTTAGATCGTCAACTTTCGAGATCTTTCTCATTTCTTTTGGGTTTTCTAAAACCCTAATCTCTAAGATCTTTCGATTTCTTTCAGATCAACCTTAGATCTGTGCTTACGATGAACGTTTAAGCATTTTTTTCTTGAAGGTTCTTCAATGTTGTTTTCAAAACGACTCTTCATTGTTCTGATTAGGGGTTTCCTTTAAGTTATTTCAAAAACCATTTCTCTGATTCTCGATGTTATTTTATGACTTTACTATGTTCGAACTGTTTGTTATGCTTTCCTTCTACTTGAGTCATCATGTTAAAATACTAATTTCTTTTGTGTCTCAATCGAGTTCTGAAGCTGTTTGTTAGATGTGTGCTTGTTTGTTTAAAATTCTTGCTTAACTTATCTGTTTACAATCTTTTGAACTCAACTGTTGTTGAAAACACTAGGTCTTTGGGTCTGAAATTGTTCGTTTGAAAGCTTGATCGAAAGTTCTTGTTTCAGACTCTCTTTTCTTTATTGGACTTACCTGATTTTCACTTTTTTTCAACTCGACTATTGCTAAAACCCTAACTTTTCAAAAGGTTTCCTCACCTTCTACTGTGAGACCTTTGCATGTTTGTGATACTCTGTTTTCTTCACTATTGATTCAATGTGACTTGACCCACTTGATTACCATGCTTTGAATGTTTGCTTTACTACTGAACCCTAGCTTATTTCTGCCACTACTGCATGCTCGTGATTATCTCTTTTGCCAATGTGCTTGGCCTCTCATGTCTGATAAACCTGTTCACTTTATTTATATACTGAAGTGCAGAAGCATGTTTCTTCTTTGATTGATCCAATCTTGTGACTGATTTCAAAACTTTCTTTTATGAACTCTAATTTCACTTGCTTGGTAAAGCTAATTGATTCCTTTCCTTATTTTGCCTTACTGAATCTTTTTCCAAAATAAACATATTTATGTACTTAGACTTGATTACTTACTTAATGATTTTACTACTCCTTTTATGGCAATAATCAGTTTGTCTCTAAATTGATCTTCTTTCCTTATTTTGAATCTGTCATTGCCCGTTAAACAGTGATTCCTTAATTAAAGGAAGTCACTTGTGTAATTGATTCTGATTATTGATTATTTCTATATTTGTATTAAAACATTACTTATTACCTTACTTCTCACTCATTTTCAGAAACTATATATACCCTGCACCTTCTCTTCTTTCAAACACACGAACCACTTGAGTTCAAAACACATACTTCACTCAAAGCTCTCTCTCTTTTCTCTATTACTACTTTTGTTGCTGCCTTGTCTACTCGGCTTAAAGCCAAGGCTAGGTTGTGGAAATTTGCTTACTTTTCTTTCTGCATTTGCCTCTTTACTGGTATGTTCTAATTAATCTTCCAGCATCAACAACAACGTGTTTCTTTACTATTTCCTTCACTCTTGTCTGTTTCTTGCTTGCGTTTAATCCAGTTACATTACCAAGCATGCTGTTATATGCCCCTTCCTCTTCTGAATTAATGTATTTTTATTATGTATGAACTCTGTCAGTCATTTATTATGACTTATGAATCCCAAACCCCCATATCCCCTATGTGTTTGTATTCTTTGGTCGGTTTGAGGGCATGTCAGCATTAGACATTGCTGTGCATGACCCAAACCTAACCCTCCCTGGGGTCATATACTTCATATCCCCTCTATGTGTTGTGTTCTCTGGCTGGTTTATGGGCATGCCAGCACTAGCTATTGCTATGCATGCCCAAACCTATCCCCTCTTAGGTTCATATGCTCCCTGCAATGTATTCCCAAACCCCTGACCCCTTTGTATAAAATGTTGATTCTATGTAGTGTTAGCTTTATTATTACTATTTTCAAAATACCCCTACACTTTACTATTCTCAACCCAGTTTTTAAACAAAATCTCTGCTTCTGCACTTCCACTATACTCTTAGACTTAGGTTCTGCCTCTCTTGTGTAAGCCTTGCCTTGGGACCCATGAGCTCTCTCTGAACTTGGTCACATAAGGGCTGGCCCTTCCACACTGCACTCATCTCTATCTGGCTATGGGGACTTGGGTGTAAGCACTGCCCGGGGCTCCTTGAGACACTTAGGGAACTTTGACACACTCAAGTTCGAGAAAGGCTTTGAAACAAATGGCATTTGAGGTGGTTAATTCCATAACTCATAGAGGAAGTCAAGAATCGGGCTTCCCTCTTGTTGTAACTTCTTCTTTTACACTTCTCTGATGTGATTCATTATTCAGTTTGTAATAATTTGTAATAAATATTGGGGTTGGCTGGTGAAAAGGGCTGGGTAATTGTGCATGCTTAAGGGCAGAGAATATGCCTATAGGACCCATTTTCTGCATGTTTAACTTTGCATTTAGAGAACCTATCTATAGGACTTGTTTAAATTCAGCATGTTTAACTTTGTATTTAGAGAACGTGTCTATAGGACTTGCTTAAATTCAGCATGTCTCATTCTGCATTTAGAGAATATGTCTATAGGACCTGTTTCTGCATGTTTAACTTTGCATTTAGAGAATCTGTCTATAGGGCTTGTTTAAATTCAACATGTCTAGTTCTGCATTTAGATAATATGCCTATAGGATTCGTTTTAAATTTTGCATGTTTATTACCACACTTAGACACCATACTTAGGACTTAAACGACCATAATAAGACATCACGTTCATAAGGTTTAAAATCAGTATTTTCCATAGAAATTATGTCTATAGGAATTAAATCAGCAATAATAGATAACCTGTCTATAAAATTTGAAACCAGTCTAGTTTAAAATCAGCCTAACTCGTATTGTTCTAAATTAGTTTTAAACAGCCTTACTTCTTTATTTAACGCGGTTTAGAAAGCATGTCTATAGGATCTCAAGTCGTTTGTTGTCGAATTGTTACTATTTTGCCATGTCTTGAATCAGTAATAAATATCATGCTCATAGGATCTCACCCAAACACTGAGGGAAGCCTTAGGTGATAACGACAATAAAAACTACATCCGCCTTTGTTAATCAGAAACTGCTACAACTAGCAGGCATGCCTGATTCAGACTTTTTATCTGAGTTATGTAATAAAATGGTCTGCCTCAACAATTAAAACACCCATTGCCCGAGTACTTTAAATTTATACCCTGACTATGTTTAAGTCATGCTATTTATGTGCTTTGCTTGAGGAGGTATACATGAGCCTTTTAATTGTTTACATGTTTCCCCCTAATGTGCAGTCCTATGTGTTCTTGTATGTCACCTTAGCTTTTTCACCTTTTGAAACCTAAAAGTCAGCCTAATATTCCTCTCCTTTAGGAATAGTAGTCTTAAGTTCCTCTAGGACTGATAGGAATGGGATGGGTAATAACATGCAATAGTGATCGAGACAAATCCGTGCTTTAATACCTCGACAGGGGGGGGGGGAAGGGTAGATATGAATATGATGACCGGTGCGCTAATACCACGTGTATCCCCTCTTTTGAGGAGTGTCATACCGGGTATCGCATTGATGTGATCCATATAATAAATAAACCTAGGACCCCTCCCCTTTTCCTTTCCTTTTTACATTCCCAAGTATTTATAGAACTGTGACTTCTTTTCAAAATTTGCCTTTTGATAATTGTTCTTTCAAACTCTTAGGTGTTTAAACCTAAAACCCCCTACTATTTGAGCCTATGCTTGTCTATATGCTAATTGTAAAAAATTCACTAAAAGCTACCTGGCCGGGAACCACACTAGTGGATTCTGAGGGGTGCCTAACACCTTCCCCTTAGGATAATTTCAAGCCCTTACCCTATCTCTAGTTATCCAAACAAACTTAGAAGTGAACCTTATAGGTGTCCTAATGCACCTTAAATTGTTAGGTGGTGACTCTTCAAATACAAACCCAGTTCCCAAAAGGAATGAGTTGTCCCATACCCAAAATGTCATAAACCCAATTTTTCGATGCAAAGAGCAAAAAAGGGGGCATGACAAAGGTGGAGGAGGTCGTGGGAGCTATGAGGAAGATGAGTAGGGGCAGAACGACCGGGCCCGATGAGATTCCGGTAGAATTTTGGAAGGGCATGGGGAAAGCAGGTTTGGAGTGGTTGACTAGGTTATTGAATGTTATTTTAAGGCGAAGAGGATACCGAATGATTGGGGGTGGAGTATGTTGGTCCCATTGTATAATAACAAGGGTGATATCCAGAGTTGCAACAACTTTAGGGGCATCAAATTACTGAGTTATACTATGAAAGTGTGGGAGAGGGTGGTTGAAGCGAGGTTGCGGATGATGGTGTCCGTTTTCGAAAACCAGTTTGGGTTTATACCGGGTCGTTCTACTACAGAAGCTATACACCTTGTTAGGAGGGTGGTTGAACAGTAGAGAGATAGGAAGAAAGACCTACACATGGTGTTTATTGACTAGAGAAAGTGTATGACAAGGTTCCTAGAGAAATTCTATGGAGAAGCTTGGAGGCAAAAGGCGTGTCGGTTCCCTACATTATGGCGATTATGGACATGTATGATGGGGCAAAGACTTGGGTTAGGACAGTAGGAGGCGACTCTGACTTTTTCCAGTTGTTATGGGGTTACACCAAGGTTCTGCACTTAGCCCGTTCTTATTCTCCCTGGTGATGGACGCGTTAACACACCACATTTAAGGGGATGTGCCATGGTGCATGTTGTTCGCCGATGACATAGTTCTGATTGATGAGTCGCGAGATGGTGTTAATGAGAGGCTGGAGGTTTAGAGACAGGCTCTTGAATCTAAGGTTTTCAAGCTTAGTAGGACGAAGACGAAATACCTAGAGTGTAATGATCACGCCCAACTATGCCTTATAAAAAGGACACACGGACGTTGCAAATATAATCTGAGTATTTAGCCCAGAGTCGAACCCACGAGGAATTAACCTATCAATTACTCTCGTTAGACTTACTAAATTCTATGTAATCAACTTCCCCAAACATTGTAAATAACAATTGAGGGTATTTCTACTAACTACGAATGAAAGTAAATAAGCAACTGAAAACTAACTATGATTAAGTGTAAACAATTAAGAGAAGGTTCTAAGGTTATGATTTTCCCTATTGATGGAATCCCTTCCGGTTATGTTTCTCATAGATTCACCAAATAGTCTCTATCAATTATGTGCACTCTTATTACCGTAAATCTCCCCCGAGTAATCATGACAATTTACTAAGTGTACTCTCCCAGGTTACACTAGTTGGCTTTATTTCTTGCAGCTCACTTTAGATTGCACCCAAAGCTTCGTTATCCCTAATCCTGCCTTTAAACCCTCGGTTATTGATCCCTCATATACTTTGGGAGTGGTGTTGTTCAACAATTACCTAAATATGCACTCTCTCCCGAGTTATGCACACTAAATAGGCACAACTAATTGATGATCCTGTCAATTAACTACAACAAACACATAGTTGAACAAATAGAGATTAAACTGGGCAAACTATATTAACATAACAAGAAGTTCATCCTTCAATAGGTTCCATCAAAACCCTAGACAAGGAAATTAACTACTCATGACAAAACAAGATAAAACTACTAAATTATTCATAATGGGTAATTGCAATAATAATGAGAAGATATAAGAACTCTAATGTTTTGTTACTCTTCACACACTTGTTCTTGCCTCCAAAGTAGTCTAAAAACAAGCTTAAACATGTCTTGGGCGAGCTTCTAACGTTTATAAGGGTTTGGAACAAGTTTTCCTCGAATTACACTTTGGTCCCCAATTTTCTGGTACGTGAACAGTTCACCGCGGTTGCGGCAAGACCGTGGCTCGACCTCGGTGAACACTGAACATTCTGCCTCGAGTGCTTGATCTGCCGCGGTTCCACCGTGGTCGTGGTGGATTTCACCTCAGTCCATTTTTTGCTTTTTTATGCTCAGGTACTTCTTGGTTGGGCATTTTCTTCACATTATTGACTTCAAAACACTATGTAGTGCTTCCTCACTTAGATTATTCCCTGCAAAGCAAAAGAACATCAATTAGAGCATTTTGTTATCAATTCGCCTATAAAACAATAATAAAGCATGGTAATATTAAGGTGTAAATATCCTCTATATAGCCTATTATCAACACCCCACACTTAAATCATTGCTAGTCCTATAGCAATCCACCACACTCTATCAAAGTTCCTTCCCTAAGCTTTTCCTTTAGCGACTCACACCTTGAACAATTTACCAAAGTTGCACCTAATAGTGAACAACCTTTGCCTCAACAGTCGAATCTCTCGTACCATGCAATATTCACACTTACTCAAACTACTCTATACAAGAGTCAAGACTTACCTTTCCTTTGTGAATCACATGCCCTCATATCACACAAGAGAGTAGTTCCACAATCAATATGATTAAAAATATTTGGGAACTCAGATGGACAAAATTCGCTCAATCTCCAAAAAAAACCATTCACATGCCACAAAAATGCACCATAGGCTTGCCCATAGTGTAATACTCTACTAATCGAGCCTATCCTGTCTAAGATCAATTAGGACTTCATTTGGTTGTAATGTAGGCTAAGGGATAGATAGGATATATTTGGATATAGTGACTAGCCTCCCTAAGCACTTTTAATACACAACACATTAACATTCCAGATCATTCTTATGTCAACCAGACATTCCCCACAATTTATTTATAACAACCCATTCCTTTAGGTACATTTGCATCAAACTACCACTTATCAACTACTATATTTATTCACAAACAAATTTTTTTTTCTTTTTTTTCCGTGGTGCTTCTTCCTTCATTCTTCAAACTGCACCTTTTCTCTATTTCATTGGCTCCACTCAAAACTAAACCACCACCCACACTTTAGGTTTTGCATATGTCAAGGCCATTCAAGTGCTCATGGGAGGTAAAAGGGTTCAAACAGAAGGCTATTCAAATTATTGGGTAAGGTTCGCAATGTGATTGCCAAAGAAACAAACTTATAGGCTCAACGGGATTAACTAAGATATATTACATTCAGGTGGGCTTACGTTATATATATCTGACTTAACAAAGAAATGCCTATATCACTTCTAAGACTAAATGAAGCTACAATTTCGCTTTTCAAACATACAGGACAAGTTCTAGGCATCAAATGTAAAGCATATAATACAGTATAGCTCACACACACATGGCACATGATTCACACCGGAGTGATTTATCAAGACAGTCTCTTTTGAGTGTTCAAGTCAGCTACAAACATACAACTTTAAGGCACTTTTAGCAAAAGTCAACCATTGAGACTAGGTGCTACACTCTAGTGTCGATTGTGTTCAGGTGTACTAACGTCAAGGGATTCTCTTTCTATTCAGCTCGTAGCCCATCAATGCTAAACAAAACTAAAAACAAAATAAACAAAAACTATCACCCGGTTCAAACCTTGAAAAAGAACCGTGGCCCAAAGAAAAACCAAGGGGGAGTTACTACACTATCTAAAAATAAAATAAAAAATCTTTTTGGTATTTTCTCTAGACTAACTTCTCTCAAGAGCTGTCTCAAATATCCGTCATTAGGAAGAATCCTTATATATATATATATATATATATATTGTTCGACTTATGTCCCTCAAGAGACCTGTCGAAAGGTGTCCGTCATTGGGCCAAGTCGAAGTTAATTACATGATCCTACCCTACTAATCAATCAAAAATAAAGCAACAAAACTAAAGCAACAGCATGCAAGGTTACACAATCTATTTACAACACAGCCATCCCCCACCCCATACTTAAAAATATGGCATGTCCCCATGTCAACAAATATAGAGCAGAATAAGGAGGGGGACTTCCCTGAAGATCAATCCTAATCAGAGACGGTGCCAAGATCGAGGTGACATGCTCGTCCTAGTGCTTGAAGCCATCCCATAATCTTCTTCTCTGACTTTTCCTGTTGAGTGGTCAGGGTCTCAACCTCTGGTGCCCAAGTCTGTGACAGTATCCTGCTCCAGGGCTGTCATGCGGGTACTACGGCAGGGCTGTGAAGGGCCCGCCTCATTAACTCTTGTAGGTGGTGGGATCTCAGCTTCCTCAGCATCATCATCATCAGATTCATCAACATTCACCACCGGCTGTATCCCAATTCTGATTTTTCTTGCCAGGAACGAGGCTTTCAGTGGCAATTTCCCATCAACTCTAGGGTCTTCAGGGACTCTAGCAAGACGGCACAACCTGGTGACTAGAGAAGGGAAGTAGAAGCCTTTGGGCAACTCAGGTGATCTAATGAGCATCTCTTCATGGAGGAGCCGGGCCACATCAAAATCCATGTGGGCCATGAAATAGTAGATCGCTACCGCATGTGGTAGATTGACATCGGTCGTATTGCTGGAGGGCAACAGCCAACTGTTGATAATGGTGAGCCAACACTTAGCCTCCCAATTGAGAGACTGGGAGTTAAGTGTGATCCGGTGCTTTATCCAGATGTATTCTCTGTTTGGCACACAGATAGTCTCAAGAAGAGTTCCCACAAGGCATTTGTTCGGCTAAAAGTACGATAATCATCAGATTCCCTCCTGAACACTGGCAGCCGGTACACCCTGCGGATGGCCTCGATGGACACATATACCCATGTATTGCGGATAGTAACAACTCCATTCTCATGTTCCGGGCAGTTAGCATAGAACTCCCTTACCATTTGAACATTGGCCTCCTCCGGTTCCTCAAAGAAGATGTCTAGCTAACACCTCCTTAACTCATTGAAGATATTCGGGCATTCCACCTCTAAGGCTTCTCGGTCAATATGCACCTCATGTAACAATTTTTTAGTCGCCTTTGCGTTATACCTGTCCTCCGCCAGTTTGGAGACAAACCTAGTGCTGTCAAACTGTGGCGCACTGGCTTGAATCCTAGCTCTCGAGGAGCTTCCCGGTCCACTAGCGGAGGACCCGGTGGTGCGTATCTTCCTAGATGGATTCATTGTACCTGTCAAACAGAGAAATGCGTATCAGTGAGTGTGTGAGATGTGTGACTATGGGTGGTTACTCAGACTTCACCACAACCATGTCACATTAGCCCTTATAACTCCATTGGGGCAATTCTACAAACACCTTGTGGGCAAGGCAATTTTTTAACACCAATAGCCCATATGGATATATCAAAACTTCCCCCAAATCAAAGGTTCTACTACACCATTACACCCTACAATACTTCGTTCAACACCCACAAACATACACCTCTCCACTACATTATAGACCTAGCCCCTTCACAAGTAAGTATAAAAATGAAATTCAAAACAAAAAAGAAGAAAAATAAGAAAAATCTACTAAAAATTACTACACACTTACAAACATTAGGGTAGCATACAACTACAACAAAATACAAAAGAAAAGATAGGGGTAGGAATTACATACCTTGATGGAAGAAGGAGTGAGAGGAATGGAGATGGGGGAAGTAGGATGAGTGAAGAAGAAGAAAAAGAGAGAAGGGATTTGGGATTTAGGGTTTAGAGAGACAGAGAGATGGGAAATAAAGAAAGGGGGGGTATTGTGGGAAATAAAGAAGGGGGGAGGGTGTTTGAAAAGAAAAGAAAATAAAAAATTTAATTTAAACTTCCCGGGCTACGATTTTTTTTGCGTCACCGTGGTCCCACCGCGACTGCGGTGGGTTACTAACTCGAGGCAGTGTAATAGGCTATTACCACGGTCGCGGTGGGTTAACGTCCTGAGGCAGAATTCTCGCCTCTCACCGCGGTTGTGGTGCTGCCAGTTTTGTTAATTTATTTTTTTATTTAAGGAAGTTACATAAGAAAACACTAACAACAACGTTTGTGGGTTTCCCCCCACGCAGCGCCTGATTTAACGTCGCGGCACGACGCAGACAAGCGCATTTGAGGCTCGCTCGGCCTCTGAGGTTCCTTCAAGTGGATCTCTGACACTTCCTTTGGTTCTTTCATGCCTATGTATAGCTTTAATCTCTGCCCATTGACTCTA
Source organism: Nicotiana sylvestris (assembly GCF_000393655.2). Taxonomy (NCBI): domain Eukaryota; kingdom Viridiplantae; phylum Streptophyta; class Magnoliopsida; order Solanales; family Solanaceae; genus Nicotiana; species Nicotiana sylvestris. The sequence goes on along the minus strand of NC_091064.1, from coordinate 146,057,429 downwards.
AATGTGTGAGAGTCTTTCTCTAAGTCAATCTCTATAGCCCCTGAATGGAATACTTCGACCACTCGAAATGGACCAGACCATCGTGACTTAAGCTTACCAAGGAACAGTCGTAATCTTGAGTTATAGAGCAATACCATGTCCCCGGGTTTGAAATGTTGCTCAAAAATGTTCTTGTCGTGCAACCGCTTCATTCTTTCCTTGTACAACCTTGTGCTCTCAAAAGCAAGATGTCAGAACTCGTCAAGCTCATGCAATTCAGTGATACTCGTTGTGCCCGCAGCCTCAATGTCTAGGTTCAGCTATCTCAGTGCCCACCAAGCTTTATGTTCAAGTTCCACTGGTAAGTGGCAGGACTTCCCGAACACCAACCCATATGGTGACGTATCAATTGGTGTTTTAAAAGCAGTTCTATAAGCCCAGAGTGCATCATCTAGCTTTTTTGCCCAATCAGTTCTTGTGGCATTTACAGTCTTGGTCAATACACTCTTTATCTCTCTATTAGACACTTCCACCTATCCACTGGTTTGCAGGTGATAAGGGGTAGCCACCTTGTGGCATACATCATACTTTGCTAGCAACTTCTCAAAGGCTCTATTACAGAAGTGGGTGCCTCCATCACTGATAATCGCTCTCGGGGTCCCAAAACGGGTGAATATGCTCTTCTTAAAAAACCCCACCACCACTCTTGCATCATTAGTGGGCAACGCTGCAGCTTTTACCCATTTGGACACGTAATCCACAACAACAAGTATGTACTTATTGCCAAAGGAGATGACAAAGGTTCCCATGAAGTCAATCCCCCAGACATCAAACACTTCCACCTCTTGAATCGGGTTCATGGGCATCTCATGGCGATGGGAAATGTTCCCGGGTCGCTGACATTTATTGCAACCCTTCACCCATTGGTGCACATCTTTAAACAGTGTTGGCAAAAAGAAACCGGCCTCTAGCACTTTCGTAGCTATCCCGACTCCTCCAAAATGCCCTCCATACGCCGACGCATGACATGCCTGCAAAACAGAAGATTATTCTATCTTGGGGACGCACCTCCAGATCATATTATCAACACATATTCGAAACAGGTAAGGTTCATCCCAATAATACATGCGGCAATCATGATAAAACCTTTTCTTTTGTACAGAGGAAAGGTCATAGGAAACTATACCGCTAGCCAGGTAATTTGCAAAGTCTGCATACCATGGCACTTCCTCAAGACTAGTAGCGAGAAGTTGCTCATCTGGAAAGGTTTCTAGAATATCCTCAACCTCAACTGAGTTTTTAGCTCCCTCAAGTCGTGATAAATGGTTAGGGACTTGGTTTTCTGTGCCCCTACGGTCATGAAATGCGAAGTCGAATTCTTGCAATAGCAACACCCAATGAATCAGGCACGGCTTAGACTCCTTCTTTTCAATTAAGTACCTGAGAGTTGCATGATCAGTGTATATAATTACCTTTGAGACAATCAAGTACGATCTGAATTTGTCAAAAGCAAACACCACCGCCAACATCTCCTTCTCTATCACAATGTAGTTCAACTGGGCTCCACTCAGTGTTCTACTGGAATAGTAGATTGGATGCATTAGCTTGTCTTTCCGCTGTCCCAACATTTCCCCCACTGTGTAGTCACTGGCATCACACATGAGTTCGAAAGGTTGCTCCCAGTCGGGGGCAATAATGATGGGTGCTGTGACTAGCCTCTTTTTCAACTCCTCGAATGCTACCCTACAATCATCAAAACAAGAAAGGGTGATCTTTTTCTAATAACTTATAGAGAGGGTTTGTGATTTTTGAAAAGTATCTTATGAATCTCCGGTAGAAATCGGCATGCCCGAGGAAGCTCCTGATTGCCTTGACTGAAGTTGGAGGGGGCAGCTTTACTATCACATCCACTTTAGCACGATCCACCTCGATTCCTTTACTTGATACTCGGTGTCCCAAGACTATGCCCTCTTGTACCATGAAATGGCATTTCTCCCAATTAAGAAACAGGTTAGTCTCAATAAACCGTTTCAACACACGAGTGAGGTTTCTAAGGCACTCCTCGAATGAGTTTCCCACCATTGATAAATCATCCATGAATACCTCCATTACGTTTTCTACCATATCAGTGAATATGGCTATCATGAACCTTTGAAATGTGGCGGGTGCATTGCATAGGCCAAAGGGCATCCTCCGAAAAGCATAAATCCCATATGGGCAAGTAAAGGAGGTCTTCTCTCTGTCCTCTGGTGCAATGGAGATTTGATTGTACTCTGAGTACCCATCCAGAAAACAGAAGTGTGACCTCCCTGCCAATCTATCTAGCATCTGATCAATGAAGGGAAGTGGGAAGTGGTCCTTCCGGGTGGCTAGATTTAGCTTTCTGTAGTCCATGCAAATTCTCCATCCCGTGACGGTTCGTGTTGAGATCAGTTCATTGTTATCGTTTTTGATCACCGACATGACACCCTTCTTAGGCATACATTACACCGGCTGACCCAACTGCTGTCAGAGATTGAGAAAATGATTCCCGCATCTAACCACTTTATCACTTCTTTCTTGACCACTTCCTTCATGTTGGGGTTTAGCCTTTTTTGATGTTCCATAGAAGGTTTGTGTCCCTCTTCTAGCAGAATTTTATGCATACAGTAGGTGGGGCTGATCCCCTTAATGTTAGCCATGGTCTACCCAATGGCAGTCTTACACTCCTTGAGTACCTACAAGAGTTGTTGTTCCTGCACATCTAACAAACTGGATGAGATAATAACTGGTAATGTGGAGTCAGGTCCAAGGCACTCATACCTGAGATGGGCGGGCAATGGCTTCAATTCCAGCTTTGGTGGTTCTTCAATGGATGGCTTGGCTGGAGGAGCTTCTCTATTTTCTAAGTGTAAGGGCTCAAAAGAGTTCTATCCCAGAACCCTCTGCCCTCTAATGCCAACACCCATTCTACCAGTTCTTCTCCATTCACTTTATCTAAATTCATTAGACATGCAGCAAGAGGGTCCTCAATAGTCAGTATCTCATCATCAGTTTCTACAATTACATCAACGACATCAATAAGAGAGCAATTGGTGAATTCACTTGGTCGCCTCATAGATGTTTGCACATTGAATGTTATCTCTTTATCGTTCAATCTCATCTTGAGCTCCCCAGTCTCACAATCAATAAGAGCCCTCCCAGTGGCCAAGAATGGCCTTCCCAAAATTATGGGAATTTCTTCCTCTATCTTGCAGTCTAAGATCACAAAATCTGCAGGGAACACAAATTTCCCTACCTGAAGCAACACATCACCCAGGATACCGGAGGGTCTTTTTATGGTCCTACCAGCCAGCTGCAACAACATAGAAGTGGGTCTGGCTCTTCCAATCCCCAACCTCTTATAGATCGCTAGGGCATAAGATTTATGCTAGCCCCTAAATCACAAAGTGCTTTGGCGAAAGCGAAGTTACCAATAGTGCAGGGAATTGTAAAGCTCCCTGGGTCAGATAGCTTCTTAGCAATTGGTCTAGTCACCACTGCACTACAGGTCCGAGTAAGAGTCACCATGGCCAAGTCTTGGAAATTAAATTTTCGAGACATCAAGTTCTTCATCAGTTTTGCATAACCAGGCATCTCTTTCAAACCATCTATCAATGGAATATTTACTTGGATTTGTTTCAGCATCTCCAAGAATTTCTTGTATTGCTCCTCTTTTTTGTACTTGGCTAGCCTCTAAGGGAATGGTGCGGGAGGTCTCTTATTCCCAATGATTTGGGAGTGCTCTTTATCAGCGGCCACCTCAACTACTTGTTCCTGGGCTGTCTCAGCTTCTTTCTCAGTCTCAATCTGAATGTTATGTTCTTCCTGGGCAGGCTGGACTGTCACCTCTGTCAGTTTTATTGACTCATCTAGCTCAATGGGCATTGGTATGAGTGTCTCAGTCTGTCTTCTTTCTCGAGCCCTCTCTTGCTCCACGTCCAAATCTCTGCCATTACGTAGACTCACTACCATCAGCTGCTTCGGCCCTTGATCTTTTGGATTTATTTGGGTGTCTGTAGGTAATGTCCTATGAGGACGATTGTTTAGACACATCGAAAGCTGGCCCATCTATAATTCAATATTCTTGATAGCTGAATCATGTGCATCTACTCTTTCACTGATTTTTGCATTAGACCTATTAACCTGCTGCATCATTGCCTCAAGTCTAGCAAACCCATCTTTTTGTCGTCCACCATGCTACTGCTGAGGATGATGATACACCTACTGCTAATTTTGATTGTTATATCCCTGTGGCCTTGGGTAAGGTGCCATATTGTTAGGAGGTCTCATACTTCCCATGTTCTCATTGTTGAACTGTGGCTGGACTGGCTTGTACAGCTGATTTTACTGGCCCCAATTTTGACCACCCTGTCTCTAGCCTCTATAATTAGACACATAATTCATGTCTTCAGGGTAGTGATGATGATTATGTTCTGCATTCCACTAGTTACCAATTGGCTGACTAATGCAAGATGTGCATAAGCCCCCATTGGTAGTATCTACGATGTGTACCTACTACTTCTGCCCCGACTCTTCCACCTTTTTGGTGGGTATACTCATCTGTGTCAATAAGGTGGACATATTTTCATCCAGAGAGTTGGATGGATCTAAGGGCACTGAGTGAACCACTGGAGTGATAGGTGCATTCCTGGTTGTCCATCCCGAATTCTGTGCCATCTTGTCAAGCAGACTCTGGCCTTCTCTCCAAGTTTTGCTCAAAAATGCTCCACCAGCTAAAGCATCAACATTGCCCTTCATGCTATCTGACAATCCCATGTAAAACCGCTGCCCCAACATCAGATCTAGAATACCATGGTAAAGACATATAACCAGCATCCCTTTGAATCGTTCCTATGTTTCATGCAGTGTCTCCATTGGTCTCTGTTTAAAACTCAAAATTTCATCAATTTGGTGAGCAGTCTTGTTGGGTGGGTGGAACTTGTTCATGAATTGCTTTACTAACACCTCCCAAGTTGTAATGGAATTAATAGAGAGTGAGTTTAGCTAGGTGTGGGCAGCTCCTGTCACTGAGAATGGGAACAATAACAGCTTCATCGCTTCCGGAGTTATGTTGGGTTGCCCTTGGGTTTTGTAGATTGACAGCAAATTCTTCAAGTGCTATTGAGGATCTTCGACTTGTGACTCCGAAAATAGTCCCTTATTTTGCAACAAGTGCAGCATGTTATTCGTAATTTGGAATGATTCAGCCTGTATCTGCGGGACTAAAATCGCTGTGGCCAGATTTTTAGCTATGGTTTGTGCCTAGTCATAGAGAGCAGACTCTGGCACAAGAGGTGCCACTGGCGCTATTGGTATAGCTGGGTCTTCTTCGTGATCTCCCATGTCTGGTTCGAATTGTTCAGTTGTTTGTTGTTGGTTGTTTTTCTGGTTTGCTCGATTCAAGGCCTTGAAAACTCTCTCAGGATCTGATAATGCTTCAAATACTTCATCAGTTCTCGATGAGTTTCTAGGAATGCACCTGTACAACCAAGTCAACCAACGTTAAAATTTCAATGTATAAGTTGGTTGTAGAGAAAACTGACTACACTAAGGATTTTTGTATTTCTTTCGATTGTAATTAATAACACCGTTAATTCCCCAGCAACAGTGTCAAAATTTGATCACGCCCAACTATGCCTTATAAAAAGGACACGCGGACGTTGCAAATATAATCTGAGTATTTAGTCCAGAGTCGAACCCACAAGGAATTAACCTATCAATTACTCTCGTTAGACTTACTAAATTCCACGGAATCAACTTCCCCAAATGTTTTAAATAACAATTGAGGGTATTTCTACTAACTACGAATGAATGTAAATAAGCAACTGAAAACTAACTATGATTAAGTGTAAACATCTAAGAGAAGGTTCTAAGGTTATGATTTCCCCTATTGATGGAATCCTTTTCGGTTATGTTTCACATAGATTCACCAACTAGTCTCTATCAATCATGAGCACTCTTATTACCGTAAATCTCTCCTGAGTAATCACGACAATTTACTAAACGCACTCTCCCGAGTTACGCTAGCTGGCTTTATTTCTTACAGCTCACTTTAGATTGCACCCAAGGCTTCGTTATCCCTAATTCCGCTTTTAAACCCTATGTTATTGATCCCTCGTATACTTTGGGAGTGGTGTTGTTCAACAATTACCTAAATATGCACTCTCTCTCGAGTTATGCACACTAAATAGGCACAACTAATTGAGGATACTATCAGTTAACTACAACAAGCACATAGGTGAACAAATAGAGATTAAACCGGGCAAACTATATTAACATAACAAGAAGTTCATCCTTCAATATGTTCCATCAAAACCCTAGACAAGGAAATTAGCTACTCATGACAAAACAAGATAAAACTACTAAATTATTCATAATAGGTTATTGCAATAATAATGACAAGATAGAAGAACTCTAATGTTTTGTTACTCTTCACACACTTGTTCTTTCCTCCAAAGTAGTCTAAAAACAAGCTTAAACATGTCTTGGGCGAGCTTCTAAAGTTTATAAGGGTTTGTAACAAGTTTTCTCCGAATTACACTTTGGTCCCCAATTTTCTGGTACGTGAACAGTTGACCGCGGTCGCGGTAAGACCGTGGCTCGACCGCGGTGAACACTGAACTTTCTGCCTCGAGTACTTGATCTGCCGCGGTGAACGCTGAACATTCTGCCTCGAGTACTTGATCTGCCGCGGTTCCACCGCAGTCATGGTGGATTTCACCTCAGTCCATTTTTTGCTTCTTTATGCTCGGGTACTTCTTGGTTGGACATTTTCTTCACATTATTGACTCCAAAACACTCCATAGTGCTTCCTCACTTAGATTATTCCCTGCAAAGCAAAAGAACACCAATTAGAGCATTTTGTTATCAATTCACCTATAAAACAACAATAAAGCATGGTAATATTAAAGTGTAAATATCATCTATATAGCCTAATATCATGTAAGTTCAGCGCTGAGCAGGGGGAGGTGGGCGTGAATGTGAGGCTTGAATCACATGTCATCTTGTGTAGAGGCAGCTTCAAGTACCTTGGGTTGGTTATCTAGGGCGGAGAGGATATCAACGAGGATGTCACACACCGTATTGGGGTAGGATGGATGAAGTGGAGGTTAGCATATGGAGTATTGTGTGACAAGAAAGTGCCATTGATACTCAAAGGTAAGTTCTATAAAACTGTGGTTAGACTGGCCATGATGTATGAGACTGAGTGTTGGCCGGATAAGAACTCACATACCCAGAAGATGAAGGTAGCAGAAATGAGGATGTTGAGGTGGATGTGCGGGTATACTAGGATGGATAAGATTAGGAATGATGATATTTGGGAGAAGGTGTGTGTGGCTCCCATTGATGATAATATGCGGAAAACGAGGCTCAAATGGTTCGGGCATGTTCAGAGGAGAAGTCCAGATGCTCCAGTAAGGAGGTATGAACGGCTGGTTGTGGAGGGCATGAGAAGAGGTAGAAGGCGGCCTAAGAAGTATTAGGGGAGGTGATTAGGCAGGATATGGAGAGACTTCAGATTTCCGAGGACATGACACTTGATAGGAACATGTGGAGGTCGAGTATTAGAGTTGTAGGTTAGGAGGTAGTTGAGTCTTGCCTTATGTCATAATTTATGAGACTAGTTTGGTAGGGATACTATTTTACTTTTGCTTTGTATTTTTCTTCTTGATTTCATGTTGTTCCTGTTTTTCATATTATTTCATATTATTTATGTGGTGTTACTAATATTGTCTTCTTTTATCTTTTTGTCTTCTTGAGCCGAGGTCTTTCGGAAACAACCTCTCTACTCGTTCGGGGTAGGGGTAAGGTCTGCGTACACACTACCCTCCCCAGACCCCACTAGTGGGATTTCACTAGGTCGTTGTTGTTGTTGTTGTTGTCACATCATCGATGACCCTTATTCGCCTTGCGATAATCCTTATGTACCAAGGATAACAACTTTCCTTACTCGAAGGGGTGACACTTAGTATTATTGGCACATACAGTCCCTTAAGCTTAACTTTGATCACATTGCTTGCTTTAGGGAAACGTCTTCTTGAATAACCTTCTCTGAATTCCTCATGAATATTCTTCTGTTGTCCATTCTATTATTTTCGGAACGCAATCTGAAATTCTCATGATGTCGACCATTATCAAATCACATAGTCCCTAATTCATGTTTAATTTATCTTGTTCACCAGCCTATACTGATTTCTATTATCTAGGGTCTGACTTTTCCTTCTGGTAGTTGCGTTGGAGTCACGAACTTATTTCTCAAAGTGAGGATATGACTTTATGGCCTATACTCTTTTGTTTTCTCCAGGCCTGTCACCTCTCATCTTTTCTTTCACTTGACTATAGACTCTGTAATACTGTTATTTTTTTGACCTACCGTTTCCATACATGTATCACATCTTACTCTTAATGCTTCATTGGCTCTCTTCTTATTTCCTGCTAACATTTTTGTCTATCACTTTATTCTGAAAACTTCAACAAGATATTTTTTGCTTTTAGCTCCCTTTTGCTCCATCCACTGGCTCTTCGGGTTTCTTAACATTCTTGCTCTACTAGGGACGGGTGCCACACTAAGGTGATATTTTTCCCTTCAAGGCTTCCAGTGTCTATTTTTATCGTACTCATATCTAGCTGTACTATTTTAGAGCGCGCCATCTGGGTGTCTCGCAAGGAGATCTATTACTATGTTTGCACTATCCTTCAGAAATATCAACTAACTCTGCCAATCCATCCATTATTTTGGGTTGCTCTATCCCCAGTCGGATCCTGATTACTCGTCCTTCTCTTAAACTATGTTTATTAGCTCCCAATAGGGGGTATAACTGAGATGGGTGTGGCCAATTATACATACATCTGTTACTATTGAGGGTAACTCACAATGCTTATATTTTTCTGCCGGAACTGTAATACTGATAATATCCATTAATTGGGTACCTCATACCTTTTTACACCTTGCTTCTGTTACTTTCTGGGGCTTATGTCTAGCTTCTGATTCTCTTTTTCCCTTTTTTATTGTAAAAGTGGATAGACATTCTTGTCTTAGGGATCCTTATCAAGAAGTTTACACATCTTAGTATATAAATGATTTGCTGAATACCTCATATTTATCCATCATAAGAATGATGCAAAAAATTGAGTTCCTCTGACTCAACTCTTCCACAGCTATATCTCTTATCAACCGTCTTTCTAGATGTAGGTATCATTGTACTATAAGTAAGATAAAGTTTAGGAAGTTGAGTTCTTACAACTGAGCTCTACCACACGATCTAGAGTAGGAAGAAAGATTGACAGTCCTAAATGCCCTATAGCCTCCTGTTTATAAGTGTGGTGCACGACACACCCATAAACAAGACTCTACTAGACACGACTTGTAGACTCCCTAGTACAAAACTACTCTAATACCACTTTTGTCACGACCCAAACCGATGAGCCACGACGGACACCCGGTACCTTACTCAACCGAGTACCCACATAACGTATCTTTTCATGTCATACTATCATAGATAACTAAGCTGGAAGGCTGCTGTGAGATAAGTAGAATACAACATGTGATACCAACTTATACATAAGACATACAGGCCAATAAGACCAAAATAACCACTCGTATACTAAACATAGGACGACAAGGCCATACAATCTTTTACGTATATGAAATCTGTCTACAAGCCTCTAAAAATACATAATTTTCATAAAGGTTGGGACAGATTCCCTCCATACCAAACAGTACACGTCTAAATCATACTAACCAACCAAGCAACTCCGAAGTAAATGGAGCGCACCAACATCTTCCGCTGAGCTGATAGCCTACCTTGAGGGCTCTCGACCTGTTTATCGGGACCTGCGAGCATGAAACGCAGCATCCCCAGGTAAAAGGGATGTCAGTATGAATAATGTACTGAGTATGTAAGGCACATAAATAAGTACATAACAGACATGGAAGAAATATAGAGTACATGACTCAACCTGTAAGTCTGGATAACTCTGTAAATCATGAAATAATTGTAGTGTAATGTATATGCGTATGGATGTCATGTCGTGTATAGGTACATATTTCATAAGATCAACAGGCCTCCGAGGGCATCTAATCATATCATCTCGGCCACTGTGGGAATTATTATCAATGTATACCAGTTGAGCAGGTGGTGGTGCGTATATAACGCTGTAACATTTTCCATATCCCATATACACCTATATATATATATATATATATATATATATATATATATATATACATACGTGTATATAATGCCATATGGTCATGGGTCAATGTACATGAATGCAATGCATGATAAGTACATCAATAAAATCTCTTGGAGTGTCATAAGACCATTATGCCTTTGAATAATATCAAGAAATAAACTTTTTCAACTTACGTATTTTTCTGAGACCCATGAACGAATGATAGAATAATATGACAAATGGAGAATCAAGAACATAAGCATCTCTAGCATTTCTATGAATAGAGTCATTTATGGAAGTTGTGCATTTGCACGTTTCGTTTGCATCGTATGGATCATGCCAAAAGAAAGAAGGGATAGCCTTAACATACCTGAACCGATTCTCTTGACAATCCCTCTAACACACGTCTTTTGCGACGAAACATGTAACGACAGATCGAAGTAGGGAAAATCTCTCACATGACAGACCTCGCTTTCATTCATATGGCATGACAACATTTGATTGTAAGATTCAACACTAGTATACTGGACATAAAAGTGGCTTGCAATATGACCAAGCTCAGTGCAATAAAAGTTCCCACTTTTCTCATCAAAACGCATCATTTTTGCTTTGTCAAGAGCATGAGCATCACTTATAAAATCTTTGCCTTAAGCTTAATCATGGATCTACCATGAATTTATCTCATCCGATGCCATAGGCCAAGGATTTATTTTCATCCTAATGCAAAGATAAGTGTAACCAAGCCAAGCACAAGCTTTTAATCCTTGGTGGTTTGGCCCCATTTTTGGGGTTTATTCTATCCAAAATTTCCCTACACATGCCACCTCAAGGACTTGCTGCCATGTTGGGAGATTTATTCTTACCCAAATATTTGAATTAATTATTCACTAATCACTTGATTAACTTGTTAACTTCCCATTAACCACTTACCCACATAATTAAGAATTATCTCAAATTATTTAAAATAATACTCACTTTTAACACACCATATACACCTTACTATCATTGCCATGTGGTACCTTGTATGATACTAGTCCATAAATCCCGGGCATTTTAGCTTGGGCCGTATTTTATCCCAAAATGTCGAATTTTGACAAAATTCATTTTCTTTGATTTGCTTACCTTCTCACCTTCACAAATTTACTCATCACTTGCTTGAAATATCATAATGCTTATAATCTCCAAATAATCTTGTCCTTGAACTGAGGTCAATTATCTTACAACAATTTCACATATAATACTACAGGGTGTAACATCGTCGTAATATAATACTGCGAAGCGTAACATCATTATAATGTAATACTGCAAGGCGTAACATCATTGTAATATAATACTGCAGGGCGTAACATCATCGTAATATAATACTGTAGGACGTAACATCATCGTAATATAATACTGCGGGACATAATATCGATATAATATTGCGGGGCGTAATAAATAACATCCAACATTCGAATACTCATCCATAAGGATTGCTATGCTGAAACAAACGCATCCGGCCTGATATAGATCCCTTATTCATATTTAAATCCATCCTCAAGCCGATTTTGATCACCTGAACTAGGCCAATAACCTTTATGAGTCCATAATAACCTCCTTTTCTCATAACACACAAGAACAACCATCATAACCGGAGCAAACTCCACCGTCCATAGCCCAATAAATCGAGTGCCCTCTAGGCATAAATTCTCAAATTAGCGATATTACCACAATCTTCATACTTGGTTTAAATTCCAAATCAATTAAGGGACTACATGACACACTCATTACATCTTCCCATAAGACACGCTCCCACGACCTTCCGTACCGGGTAACAAGTCTGTACATTCATACCACCAGCCGCACTAAGGCTGTAAAGCAAATCAAGAATTCATAACCAGGATGAAAAGTCTCATACACAAACACAAATCTCAGGTGATGCTGAAAATAATACCGGCCCGCTATAAACATTAAATCCCTTTTTTTCCTGCTCATCCGAGCTCGCGACGTCCTTGCCAACACCGAACCGCAAGCTCTGTTCCTCACTTTCAATTTTCATACTGCTCACTGTGTCGAACATACCAATATGTGACAACATACAAATTTCATCAAAAATTCCTAAACCACTAATAGGGTAAACACTTCATCATATAGGAACCTTTTACGCATCTCATTCCATGAGAGCCATAGCAACACGCGAGTAAATTCTCATAAGCGTAGAACATTCAAATCCTCAAGTAGTGGTCTAAACCACCATAAACTTTCCGGGATCTACCTACACATAACATGCCATAGAACTTGAATACTCCTAAATAAAATCAATTACGGCGGTCTAAACCACCATAGAGCTTGGAGCTACTATTACACAACTCTGGAACCCACCAAGATTCTTTATCTCTCATTGACATAACCTTGTGCAATCAACCGCCAAATTCCTCAAAATCCTTCCATTAGCATTTCATGAACACTCTGAATCTCTAGCAACATTCACATATTCGACTTCTTACTGGATAGCCAGTAGGATTCTTCATAGAAGTTTCGCCAACCACGCGACCGCTGATCTTCTCACAGGAGATAACCCACCTGTGGAAATTACATACAGACATATTCCAATGTTGCTACATGGGGTACAATCACTACGACATCAATAACCGACCTTGAGCCCATGCTTATTCACCAACTGTACTAGTCCGTTCACTTTTTATGGACATCAACTAAATGTGTGATAATATCATCCCTTGGAATCAAGCAACTCCCTTTCTGTTGCATCCAATCTCCCGCCATATAATAGCCAATATTTCAAATTAAACGCATGGACCCAATCACCATCCATTAAAATTCCCAAATCACTCTAACTTTTCCTCAAGCTGTGTAGTTATCCTTCCACTAAACCGATATGCTATTCTGCCACTCTCCCACTTTGGGCAAACTCACTTCTTTAAGAAACTACTCGACTTCCGCTTCTTACACCCGACCTTATAGAAGTTTAACCACCGCATGACACTTCCCAAGTGTCCTTCCTCCTCCCTTGCCGCTCAGCTGATGCCTTAGATCAAAATCCAACTCGGTAGCACTTGAATTAATAGATCGCTACTAACTTTAAACCTTTCCAAAGATCATCCTTTCTCGAGCCGTCAACATTAGAAACATCGATTCAATCCTGAACCACCACACCTCGCGATCTCTGATAACCGTTTCTTCAATACTATCTTACAATACTCTGCCCCATAGGCGATTTTGTAGAAGATCACAACACCGGAGAACTTAACATATTCAATCAAGGACGACGACAACACGTCATAGATGAAATTCCACCACACTTGAAAACACCGAGTCTTGCTACTCTATCAACCCAAATCTGATCATTTATAGTCCGTTTGGCTTTCTCCACCGGAAATAAAATACCGAATCACTGAATCATGCACTGAGTAAACCTCCTTTCAAGTCATTCACTACCCCGACACATAGGCAAGAATCCTACCGTCACATCAATACTGCGTGATAACCGTTCATAAGCATCATAGAAACTTGTGCATAACCTCAAAGCTCTCAGAAGTATAGCTACGAAGCTAAAATGATAGAATCTCCTTCCGCAAGGTGACGACAATAATCCAATCAACTACGCAGGGATAAACATCCCACACCATATCTAAAGTACCATTAAAATTCCTCAATTCCTGATTTATAATAAGCACTTCGCGTCGCATGATAAGGAATCAAGAAGGGAAGTGTTTCTAACAGTTCTGTAGCCTCTCAAAGATAAGTACAGACGTCTTCGTACCGATCGGCAAGACTCTACTTGACTCGCTCATGACTCCTGAGACCTAAGGGAACCTAGTGCTCTGATACCATGTTGTCACGACCCAAAATCCACTAAGGGTCGTGATGGCGCCGGACACACTGTCAGGCAAGCCAACACCAAGAATGTTATTTAAATTCCCATTTTAGTATTTGTTGAAATCATTTTCTTTATACATTAAACAATAATTAATGAAATTTACATAAATAAACATGAAGTCTTTAACAAACTTAATATTGAATAATCCCAAAATCATCCTAGAACCCAGTGTCACAAGTGCATGAGCTATCTCTAGGAAACAATATAATACAACAACCGTTCGGAATACAAATTGGACAGAAAGAAAATATAGTAATCTGAAAAAGACTTTGCTAGCTGCAAGTCGTCTCGAGAAGTGCAGCTCGCCTAAGTCTCCATATCAACCATGTTGCTACGCCCACTAGGCCACGGGAGAAACATGTGCCTGTGCAACAAAAATGCACAACAAGTGTAGCGTGAGTACAAAAACAATATGTACTCAGTAAGTATCCCATCTAACCTTGAAGAAGTAGAGACGAGAGGTCACCTTCGACACTTGCTAGTGGTCCAATAATGATATATCTATAATATAATAAATCGAGGATTTTATAAAAATGGTTGTAACTCAATAGCATGAAGCAAGTAAATAGTTCTTCCATTTATAGGAAATTGCCAAATTCATTTTTCATCATTTATACGTTTATCTCAGGCCAAGGAGAACAAATATCAACATCTATAAATCTCAAGGCAAGCAATACAAGCATGCGCAAATCATGCCGCGGTCGTACAGCCCGATCCAATAATATTTAAACTGTGCACTGCCATAGGGTCGAATGGCGCGAATCATAGATGAATCTATTTAATCTACCGAGGCATTTGGCCCATTCCACAATAGATAAACACATTCAAACAGTCAAATCAAGAATTCACCAAGGAGTAATTATTCAGGAAAAGGCAAGTTTCTCTTTTAAAAGTCAAGTGATGATGTCTAGCCTTTTGGAATTATTTACATGTTCAGTATGGTTTAAGCATTTTTAAATTAACAACAAGGTTGCAAATATTGCAAGTAAAGCATGTTTTTGGGTCCTAGACTACCCGGACTTAAACATAATAGTAGCTACGCACGGACTCTCATCACTTCGTGCATACGTAGCACCCACAAATAGAAGCACATAGTAATTATTTCACCTATGGAGACATTCCCTCTTACAAAGTTAGAAATGAGACTCACCTCGCTCTGAAGCCTATATCCTAATTCAAAAACGTGCTCAAACCTCCAAATCGGAGTCGAACGATCCAAAAACTAATCAAATAGGGTAAGAACTAGTCAATGCATGCTCAAGAGCTCATATTCTAATTATTAAACTAATTCACCAACCCTAAATGCAAGGCTCCTAAAATTCATCCCAGGGCCCACATGCCCGGAGTCCGGAAATTTTTGAAGAAAGCTGTTACCCATAACCTAAGGATCAAGAATATATGATTTCTACTAAATTCTATAACAAATTTCGTGGTTAAATCTCATTTTTGTCAAAACCCTAAGTTCTCACCTAACCCTTGATTTTCCCTAATTTTTACATGCTAATCTACCCATAATATATGTATTTAACTCATGTAGTGTAGAAATTACTTACCTAAAAGTGCTAGGTAAAAACCCTCTTCCAAAAGATCCAAAAATCGCCTAAGAGGATGAAGTGAAATGAAATAATGGCCTAAATCCCGCATTAAAAGAGCTGCACACAACCCTCTAATGTCGCATTTGCGACACTAGGTTCACAAATGCGAGGGTCGCAAATGCGATAAAAGCCTCACAAATGCGAAGCCTAGGCTTCAGCTGTTGGGATCGCAAATGCGACCACAAAGTCGCAAATGCGACGTCTGCTGGGATCGCAAATGCGGCGAAAGTGTCGCAAATGCGAACACTCACTGGATTGGGCTTCATCGCAATTGCGAAGCCCTCATCGCAAATGTGAGGTTCGCATTTGCGAACAATCTCTCGCATTTGCGAGACCTGAAACTGGTGCCAAGAACACTAGAAAATCTGGTGTGCTTTCAACTCCTCTCACACGTCCGAAACTCACCCGAGGCCCCCGGGACCCTGTCCAATCACACAACTAAATCCCATAACATAACACGGACCTTCTCGAAGCCTCAAATCACATCAAACAACGCTAAAATCATGAATCGCTCTCCAATTCAAGCTTAATGAACTTCAGAATTTCAAACTTCTACTTTCGATGTCTAAACCTATCAAATCACGTCCGATTGACCTCAAATTTTGCACATAAGTCATATTCGACATTACGGACCTACTCCAACTTCTGTAATCGGAATCCGACCCCGATATCAAAAAGTCTACTTGCGGTCAAACTTCTCAAAACCTTCAAATTTCTATCTTTAGCCAAACGACTCCAAAATGACCTACGGACCTCCGAATTCACTTTCGATTGCGCTCCCAATATCAGAATCACCATACGGAGCTATTCCCAGACTTGAAATCACTAACGGACATTGATAACACTAAAAGGAACTTTATCCCAAACTTATGAAATTCTTTCAAAAATGCTAACTTCCACAATAGGCATCGAAACGCTCTCGGGCCATCCAAAATCCGATCCGGACATACGCCCAAGTCCAAAATCACCATACGAACCTACTAGAACCTCCAAATCCCGATTTTGAGGTTGTTAACTCAAAATCCAGTATTAGTCAATTCTTTCAACTTAAACATTTCGAAATGAGAATTCTCTTTCCAAATCAACTCCAATCTTCCCGAAATTCGATTATGCCATGCGTACAAGTCATAATACTTGAAGTGAAGCTGCTCATGACCTCAAATTGCCGAACGACGCACTAGAGCTCAAAACGACCGATCAGATTATTACAGTGTGTGTGTGTGTATGTTTGTCTACACACACACACACACACACACACACACACACACACACACACACACATATATATATATATATATATATATATATATATATATATATATATATATATATATATATATATATATATAGTCACAACCCAAAATCCCTCCAACACACTCTTTCAAGTTTCTCTCTCTCTCTCTCTCTCTCTCTCTCTCTCTCTATATATATATATATATATATATATATATATATATATATAGTCACGACCCCAAAATTCCTCCAAATGAGTCATGATGACACCTAGTCTCTAAACTAGGTAAGCCTAACATTTTCTGTAATAACATGGGTATTTACTAACTTTAAATTAAATTACTCTGAACAAATTACAATTCACAAAACCAGTGGTACAAGTCATAAGCCTTTCTAAGAGTAGTTATACAAAATAAATACATCACTGCTCCAAAACAAAAGGAACAAATGGAATTAAGTACAAATGAAGGTGATTCCGAGGCCTGCAAACGCTGTAGCAGGTTTACCATGAGTCTCCACCGCAACGACCCGCACAACTACTACCTATCAAATACCTAGATCTGTATACAAAAATGTACAAAAGTGTAGTATGAGCATACCACGACGGTGCCTAGTAAGTATCAAGACTAACCTCGGTGGGGTAGTGACGAGGAACAGTCAAAACACCTACTGGTCAAATGAAATGAACATGATATGATAATAAAATATCGAGATAAATATGACATGGTAATACCAACAGCAGAGAGAAATCAAAATACAAACAGTAGGAGCAATAAAGGGAGAACACTGGTAGTAACGAACGATAACCAAGGAAATCAGATAACCAAGTAAATCAGATAAACAAGTAAATCAACACTGACATAACAGGAATAGAGACAAGTAAGAATGTATCCAAATAAAGAAGGCAATGGAAACTAAATCAATCATATCACGCCTAGTACACAATCCCGACCATCTCAACCCTCGATTTCTCATATCATGGTCTCAACTTCCGAACCTTCAACACACATGGCACCTTGTGCCCCCATATTTAATTTTCCATTTCACATTTAACAACAAAATCCACATGCTATACAATACATAACGTTCGTACAATGCACTCAATAAGTCCAAGAACTCCCATTTACCTAATATAAGTAAAATTACAATTTCTAAGCTAATTAGGAAATCCAGCGAGAAAAGATGAAGTTATTTATTTGGAAATCCTTTGAGTAAAGAAGGTACCCATTTTAATTTAAAATACAACATTGAATGGATTATTACCTTTAACATGAGAGTTAATAACTTAAAACTTAGTAGAAATTCCTTTTTAAGAAAAATACAACCTCAGACGGTTTAAGAGGATATAATTGAAAAACTAATTGAACTAAGGATGTAACAATTATTGAAGTTTGAAGTAATGGAACGTGTGTGTGTATATATATATATATATATATATACGGTGAGGTATTGAATGGGTTCTAATACAAAGGATCACAACAATAAAGGAATTAAACAGTTTAAACATTTGAATTGATAACAACAAATAAACACAGTAGCAGAAAGTGCACAGCATCACCCTTCGTGCTTTTACTCTCGTTCTCACCATAAGAATCAATATTCACTTTTATTCTTTCTTATTACAACGTGCAACACGATCCCAATCATATAGTATTATTGCGGCGTGCAACCCAATCCAAATCATATAGTGATATTGCGGCATGCAACCCGATCCAAATCATATAATATTGTTGTGGAGTGCAACCCGATCCAAATCATATAATATTGTTGCGATGTGCAACCGATCCCATATAATATTGTTGCGGCGTGCAACCTGTTCCAAATCATATAATATTGTTGCGGCGTGCAATCCGATCCCATATAATATTGTTACGGCGTGCAACCCAATCCCATATACAAATCAACACCAATCACAAAAGAATCCTGGCAAGGGAATAATAAGGAAACAATAATATTCCGGCCAGGGAGTCAACAACAAGAATCAACACGTCCCGGCAAGGGAACCAACGGTAAGAATTAAATATGTCCCGGCAAGGGAATTAGCTATAACCAAACTTGTACCAACAGTTAACCTTATAATGAAACCTCAACTAAACAACAAGACATAATAAACACGTAATAACTACACTGGTAACCACAACAATTGGACATGTAACCTATTTGCATGAAGTCATAGAGGAACTCACAATCAAGAATTATCAAAACGATAAGGAAGGCAATTAAGGGTCAATGTAACACGTAAGAATTAGAGGAAAGCTAACAACTTCATATGGAGCATGTAGAGGCAATTTAAGAAACTAGAAAACCCAATCATAACGGGATGCTTTCCACATACGGACGTAAGAACCCTAGAGGCAAATTTCCCAAAAATAAGTCCGAGCACACACTCGTCACCTCCCATGCATGGACTACAATTAGCATAGAAGACTCAGTTCCTAAGAAGAAATCCCCCACACAAGGTTAGACAAGATACTTAGCTCAATCCGGCCAATTCACTACTCAATTTAGCTTTTCCTTAACCAATTCATCAACTCTCGGCTCAATCTAGCCAAAAACGACTTGAATACATCAAACAATGCAAAAGAAAACAATTTCAATTGACAAAACTATGATTCTTATACAATTTGCAAAAAGTCAACAAAAGTCAACTCCTCGTGTCCGTACCTCGGAACCCAACAAAATTTACAAAAATCAAACACCCATTCCGATACCATTTGGTCATTCAAATCATCATTTTACATTTTTGAAAGATTTCACAATTTTCCCCAAATATTCCTTTAGATTCTCATGAATTTGATGTTAAATATAAGATATAATCACAAAATATAGTTGGAAATTGATTAAAGACACTTACCCAATGATTTGGAGAAGTTTGGGTCCTTGAAAAATCGCCCATGGAGGTTTAGGGTTTGAGAAAATTAAAAAATGGGTGAATATCTCATCAAAAACCTCACTTAACAGGCCTCAGATGCCGCATTTGCGACCCAAGGTTTGCTTTTGCGAACCCCTCACAATTACGAACAACACAGGGTTGGAAGAAGTTGCATTTGCGAACTGGGCATCTCAAATGCGATAAAAAGTTCGCATTTGCGACCACACCAGAACCATCCATTTTTTCTAACACAAAAATGAGCATAACTTCCTCATACGATGTTCAAATTCGATAATTCTTTTTCCTATGGCTCCAAAATTTCAATACGGATCTAATGGTTCAAACAAAACTAAATTTGAATCTAATTTGCTCAATGTGGTATTATTTTTGCTTGAAGAAACGACGATGAATCATCTAAAAACTAGCGCAACATATCCTAAACCTATCTGAAACTCACCCAAGCCCTCGGGGCTCCAAACCAAACATGCACGCAAGTCTAACAACATCATACGGACTTACTCGTGCAATCAAATCATCAAAATAATATCAAAAACTATGAATTTAACCTCAAAACTCATGATTTTCTAACTTTTCAATCGGACGTCCAAATCACGTCAAATCAATTCCGGTTTTCACCAAACTTTACATATAGGACTTAAATATCATAACAAACTTGTACCGGGCTTCGGAACCACAATACGGGCCCGATACCAATGAGTTCAAACATTAATTCATTTCTTTATTTCCTTTAAAAACTAGCACAACAATTTTCTTCAAAAATTGTTTTCTAAGGCTAGGGACCTCGGAATTCAATTTCGGGCATACACCCAAGTCCCATATTTTACCGCGGACCTCCCTGAATTGTCGAAATACAGATCCGTGTGTGTTTACCAAAGATGTTGACCAAAGTCAACTAAAAACAAAATTTTAACTCTAAAAATTACTATTTTTTTTTCATATTTTCATATAAAAGCTTTCCGGTTTCACGCCCGGACTGCGCACGCAAGTGGATTCACATAATATGAAGCTACTCCTGACCTTAAACTGTCAAACCGGACAAAATTGCTCAAAATGACCAGTCGGGTCGTTACATCCTCCTCCACATAAACATACGTTCGTCCTCGAACGTGCCCGGAGTCGTTCCAAAGCCATCGAACCACTGTATAAACTCCACATACATACACTCGAGGCAATTCCCCATCACCCAAACCTATGTAGGACTAACAATGCAACTTAACTGATGGTCTCACCTCATCCTTAGTCCATAACCTTAGGACAGAACCCAAACCTCAACGTCTGAAATTCATCATAGGACCCGAATCCCACATCATCACACTGCATGAACCTGAACAAGCTGAATTGAGCCAAAATTCCATTCCAGTATACAATCACATGTTGTTCCACACAACTCAAATGCCAGAAGCAATAACCTCCGATCACCATAGCTGTTCAAATAACATCCTAAACGCCGGTAATACACCTCACATTGAATATAACCTTGTTCCGGACCTCCACAACACTGCCCATGATAAAAAACAAATTCATAGCTGCTCATAAAGTCAACAAGTCAAGAAACTCTTTCGCCCGCCAAGGGCCATTACCCAAGTCTTAGCAGAAACAACCACATACATTCAAGCACTCCTCACCCCCAATACCATAGTATAAATCTCAGATCTAAGAACCTCATCTCAACCAATACAAGCAGCCCAACTGATGACTCATCATGGAAACACACAAATACTCACACTACACAACTCGTACACTGAACCAGTAATAACTCAATTACATAACACAAATAAGGAAAAGCAAAGTAAAAGAATTTTCTAACAAGTGTAACATGTGCAACAATAAAAATATAGTTTTTATCAAATTGTTCCACAGAGGAAAAGCAGAATCCCAAATAAACACAAGGAAAGGGTATCTCATGCAACATCCGCTGTGGCGCACAACCCGCTCCTAAAACTGTGGGAACAATGAATAGAAGTGCTAGAACATGAAAGAAACATTCACAACTAAGGTGCAATGAACAAATCAACATTACGAGGGCTATTTTGCCCGCATCGCCATAAGGCCTGAACAAAATTACAACATGCGTGGGGAATAATCATACAACCTCACCGCCTAACACAGCATAAAAGAGTAGCACATAACATAGGTTAGGGGCACAAATAATATCCATTCTGCCCGGTAACATAACCATAGTGACAATCTCACAGAAGCACTCAAACTTGATCTGATACAAGATACATATTCTCATTGAGCTTTCAAATAGCCCCCAACCCAAATTCTGATTATTTCCAAATAGGTAAGTATGCTTCAAAAAGATCCACAACAACTTATCGATAATATATGCTATTAATTATTGCATTCTCAACATTTCTTCAAGATCCGCAAATAGGAAATAATCCATTCATGAGGGAATCTAGCCCCAAACCTCAGAAATACCGAAATTTCCATACCCAGCTCAACTACGCAAATCAAATGGCTGATATATCACTCACACACTATTATTATGCTGAAGCACCCCTATAAATTTCTGGTCGTGTAACAAAATATGAACCCCGAAAGACTCAAAACCCAGTCATCACCAAGCTACCAGGCACGCACTACAAACCAAAACTCAAGGTCCTTTCTAAAACATGCACACTCTTCTCATATGGTAGCCAACAATGCCAACACTCTATTAGCTTCAGATACCGATTCAGGAGAAACCACAATGTACCACATATTCTTTATGCCCATAGTAGACACCTAACTCAGGCCGTAGTCAAACCATCGAGATCCGCCCGCACGCAACTAAGCCATCAAAATTGCACCTCTCCAACTCAACCGAGTCGCACAAACCATCCAATCCAAGAGTGCTGCCACAATGCCAATAGAGAATTCCCATTCAAAAGGACCATTTACTTCATTGCTATGCTGACCCAACACTACTGAACTGACTCATTTTTTCGGATAGTCGATATGTAATAATTCCCATCAAATCCTTACATACAGATAACCCTACATGAACCACATAGCTCAGAAGCTCATAAACCACCGCATTTCCTCTAAAGCACCTCGTCCTGCCGCACCCACGACTCCCAGACTAAATAGGCCTTCTGTGAATCTGAAGTTGTTCCTCCGACTCCCCTTGATGATGAAATTACATCCACTATTAACGTAGAAATACTGTAAGACCCAACATCATCTCGTGCAAGATCTCATACCTTAGTCATATACAAATTCCGGGAACACACCAACACCACACATACATATACCTCAGGCAGAAACTGACGCAAGTTTGACTATGCAATCCAAATGCCGTTGATGGACTCCTCCACTTGGCGTGAAGCCATAGAAAATAACGTCTGATGATCCGCAGAGCTAACCTTCACAGCTCGTACAACACAAATCACAAGGTACTCCAATACCACCAACTATCCTCAATCAACACCCACCACGCTTCCGTTGCGCCTCCATGTAAATAACTGAATAGTCTCTCAATATCTCTGTATCTTCAGTCTGGACAACACGTCGAGTCAATGCCTGAGCATTCCTGAATCCTTTGTAGCTCGTCTGTAGCATCACGAACCACTGGCCATCACAAATGCGATAAAAACTTTGCATTTGCGACCACACCAGAACCATAATTTTTTCCTGACACGAAAATGAGCATAACTTCCTCATACGATGTCCAAATTCGATGTTTCTTTTTCCTATGGCTCCGAAATTGGGATACGGATCTAATGGTTCAAACAAAACAAAATTTGGATATCATTTGATTAATGTGAACAATGAAGCATCCAAAAACAAGCGCAAGATAGCCTAAACCTATCTGAAACTCATCCAAGCCATCGGGGCTTCAAACCAAATATGCATGCAAGTCTAACAACATCATACAGACTTTCTTGTGCAATCAAATCATCAAAATAACATCAAAAACTATGAATTTAACCTCAAAACTCATGACTTTCTAACTTTTTAACCGGACGTCCAAATCACGTCAATTCAATTCCGGTTTTCACCAAATTTTACAGATAGGACTTAATTATCATAACAAACTTGTACCGGGCTTCGGAACCAAAATACGGGCCCAATACTAATGAGTTCAAACATTAATTCATTTCTTTATTTCCTTTAAAAACCAACACAACAATTTTCTTCAAAAATTATTTTCTAAGGCTAGGGACCTCGAAATTCAATTCCGGGCATACGTCCAAGTCCCATATTTTAATGCGGACCTTCTGGGATCATCGGAACACAGATCCGGGTCCGTTTACCAAAGATGTTGACCAAAGTCATCTAAAAACAAAATTTTAACTCTAAAAATTACTATTTTTTTCATATTTTCACATAAAAGCTTTCCGGTTTCACGCCTGGACTGCGCACGCAAGTCGATTCACATAATATGAAGCTACTCGTCCTCAAACTGCCAAACCAGACGAAATTACTCAAAACGGCCAATTAGGTCGTTACATCTATATATATATATATATATATATATATATATATATATATATATATATATATATATATATATATATATATATATATATTCCTGGGACCCCTTAAACACAAAAGCTCTCTGGGGGAACTAGTAGAATGCGCTGCATTCATGGCTAAATGCCCCAGATCGATTCCTCGCTACTTCACAATTGCTTCCTATATTTTTAAGGTTTTCAGTTAGAGAATTTGATATCGTCAGCCTAATGGCCCGTAATTTTAGTTGGAGAACTTGATATGTACAGCCCAATGGCCTGTAGCCAAAATTCTTTAGTACTACACAGCTGTCCATGTTTTTTCTTCTTTTATTTTCTTTTTTTGCTTTTTGTTTCCCCCTAACTTCCCCGCCCCCTTCTACTTATAATTAAATTCCTAAATAAAAGGCCCCATATACTTTTCAAGAGAGTTGCATGCTATACACTAAACTTTAGAGCTAGATATATGCATAGCTATGTTGAAAAATAATAGTGTCCTCGTCACCTTTAAATTCTAGGTTCATCTCTGTATATAAGCTTCTTCCACTAACCTCAGAGTTGATGGATCCTTTACAAGTTGCAACTCTACTCATTGACCATAAATTATGTAGATTTCTTCAAAGACTTTCTGCTGAGTCGTTCACAATAATATAATTGGCAAAATACCTTAAACCCCCCATAAATTTGGCATGCATTATTGGTTACATACTTGAACTATCTATTGTGTTAATTACCTCCCTATACTTGGTTATTCGATAGCTGTTACCCCCTTGGACGATCTCATCCCAGAAAAGTGGCATACACTCGCCTGCCATGTGGATTTTTCTGTCTATGTGGCATTTTTTTGAAAAATAAAATATACTTTTACCTTTTAAGTATATTAGTTTTTTAGATATTTTTTTCGAATAAAATTTATAATAAAAACTTGGATAGAACTACATTAGTTAGGCTAAATTTTTTTATTTGGCTAAAAATAATAAGTTTTAGTTATTCTCTTTTTGAATTTGACCTGAAAATAGATATTTATACAATTGAAATAAATAGTCAAGGCATCTAAAAAGTTATAAAAAATACATATTTTGAAATTTATTATTTTGGCTATAATATTTTTTATAGCTCTAAGTTATGGTGCTATATATATATATATATATATTCTTCTAACAGATTTTACTTGAAAAAATAAAAATATACAATTAAAATAAATAGACATTATATATAAAGAAGAAAACAGGAAATATAGACAACTGGTACTCCATTATTTTTGGTAAAAAAATTTTATTTGGCCAAAATAATGGAGTTCCTATAAAATGTTTTACAAATTTGGCCAAAAACAAAAATGAAATATGCAGTTGGAACAAATAGATATTATATCTTAGAAGAAATTAAAATTAATAAAAGTAAGAGTAAAGTTCACATTGTATGTCAAGATGAAGCAAGAAGAAATACATAGTTGTAACAAATAAATCATTATATATGACTATATGACAATTAAAAATTAAAAAATAACCTTTTAGGAAGCTAATTTTTTAATTTTTTTTCACTCTTACACGCTTTAAAAGAGAGTGAACCCACACTCTTTGTCACATCAGCGTCCAGGGGGTAATGACTCTCAAAAGGCCGACTTAAGAGGAGTACTTAAGACCACAAATTGTTTAGGGATATAACTAATAATCCGTGCTAAATTTAATAATTTTTTTAGATATTCTGCCTAAAATAATTGGACACTACAAGCAATTTGAATATCTACAGGGTTATTAAGAGCCGCTCGGTATTGCTTCACAAAAAAGCCTGCACTGTAGTGGCTATTTGTGTATTTTACCCCGTTTTGGGACCAAATAGATAAAGATTATCGACTCTCTATTACTCTTAAATATTAGAAAGGTAGCACGTCTCGAGATGAGAAATTTTATTTTACGTCTCACATGCTACGTCATATTTATGTGTGGCTCTTTATTATTTGACAAGTGGACTTGTGAGTCCCATTTATTTATTTTAAAAATAAGCAATAAAAGGCAGTTTAGAATTTTATACTTTTCCAATAGATAGACGGGCTAACGGACCCTTTACGAGTTGCAACTCTACTCATGGAAAAGTATGAAACTCTAAACTGCCTTTTATAGTTTATTTTTAAAATAAACAAATGGGACTTACAAGTTCGCTTGTCAAATAATAAAGAGTGTCACATAAATATGATGTGCCATATGAGATATAAGAGAACCCGTCTATTTATAGGAAGAAAAATACTTGATCACGAAGTAACTAATTGGATTCTAACTAAATTAGTGTAATAGTAACTGCGTTGTTTCCTAGTCGCATTGGAAGCTGATTCTCCAAGTATTATATAATCAATGGATATTCACTATAAATATTATTTATAATACTCCAGCTTGAATCTCCATAAATATATGATGTGTCCATTAAAATTTTACTAGGAAAATTTTGTGAGAATTTTTTTTGAAAGAGTACATATATTTGGTAATATGTATTATAAGTTGCCTTATTAATAACTTTACTAGAAAAACCTATAGGGACAAAATCTCGGGTAGGAAAAAAAATTACAACGCATATTATACTCCCCCAATGAAGATGTCGTTTAATACCACTGAGGTAATGCATTTTAATCTTGCATACAGAGGTCGGTGGTGTCTCGGTGAAGAGAGTTTTCAAATAGTCATTTTGAACAAACGAGTTGAACATCTGTATTATCATACTTTTGATTGAGTTTCAACATTATCTTTATGTCATATTGTCAGAATCTGCATTTTTAGAGGAATATCACTTATTTTTTAGATATATTAAATCCTCGACCTCAGCCAAATACTTGCTTCATGAATCATCTTTACATGATTTTTTATGTATCAATATTTGACTGTAGTCTAGACCAATATGATACAGCAGTATCTAATTCAAATAGATAGCATATCTGAAGAACAAACTTCAGGTGATGAATTTTTTTTTTTTGTTTTGTTTTTTGCATTTGCTTAATCTATAAAATCTTGACAATATTTATTAGGATAAATAAATTTATATCAATGGTTTCTTTTGTAATTTTGTCATATATTGTTAAACCCATTCTAATATCTCCACATGGGAGTAAAATTATATCTTGCTAGTATATTATTATACTTATAGTTTTAGCGAGACACATAAGTACATCAATTACACTAAGGTATAGTTGTTTGACTCAAAAGATGTTAAAACCTTTTTGAACAAATCAACTAAAGATGAATGTGTAAATCGTAGTTGTCATGACCTGGATTTCCCACCCTCGGGAGTCGTATTGACGCCTACTAATGTGAGCTAGGCGAGCCAATCCTTTAAACTAATTACTTCATTACCCATTTATTTCTTTTTAACAAACATAAAGCGATAACGTATAAACACCCAAAACCTGGTGTCATAGTATCACAGACGGTCTAAGACTGCTAAATACAAGGTCTGAAAATAAAAGACACACTGTTTCTGAAGCAAAAAGATGAAACAGGAAATAAAAGATAGAGGAGACGCCAGGGCCTCCAGACGCCTGCAGGCCTACCTCGGGATCTCTAGTTGGACTGAAGGTAGCCTCCAAACTACGGTCCAAGAACTGCTCCGGGATCAGCACATAGTGCAGAGTGTAGTATCAGCACAACCGACCCCATGTGCTGGTAAGTGCCTAGCCTAACCTCAGCGAAGTAGTGACGAGGCTAGGACCAGACCACCAAATAAACCTGTGCAGTTATATAATATACAACGGAAAGTAAAGCAGGAATAAACAAATAAAGGTAGGAGAGGGAAAACATACTTCGGAGAATAACAGGTAAAAACAAAATATCAAGAGAATTATAAAGGAACCAAAATCCAACTACTAACAAGGATAAGGAAAACAAAGGCAGATTTCACTTTCATTTCACATCTTGTTGCAGGCATGCAACCCGATCCCATTTCATTTACCTCGTTGCAAGCATAAAACTCGATCCCATTTCACATATCTTGTGGCAGGCGTGCCACCCGCTCCCATTTCATATATCTTGTGGCAGGCGTGCCACCCGCTCCCATTTCAAATATCTCGTGGCACACGTGCCACCCGCTTCCATTTCAAATATCTCGTGGTAGGCCTTCCACCCACTCCCATTGTAAATATCTTGTGGCAGGCGTGCCACCCTTTCCTTTTCAAATATCTTGTGGCAGGCATGCCACCCACTCCCATTTCAATTATCTTGTGGCAGGCGTGCCACCCGCTCCCATTTCATATATTTTCGTGGCGGCGTGCCACCCGATCTCAGTTACAAACCAACAATAATCATAAGGAATCCCGGCAAGGAAATAAGAGCAATATAACAATATCCCGGAAAGGGAACAATGATATTCCAACAATATCCCGGCAAGGGAACAATAATATCAACCAAACATCCTGGCAAGGGAACAATATATCAAAACAAACATCCCGGCAAGGGAATATTAATATTAAAACAAACATCCCGGCAAGGGAACAATGATGATAATAACATATGAATCGCAATAAACCACAACGGAGTCATAACAATTATAATACAAGATTCACGGGCATGTTTGACACCAACGTATAGATACTCGTCACCATGCCTAATACGTCGTACTCCACAATTAACATGTATCAAATAAGACACAACTTCCCCTATGAAAATCATTGATTTTGAGTTGAAATCATGTTAAAATATGTTAATGATTGAAAGAAATGAGTTAAAATTAACTTACAATTGATTTGGAAGAAGAGTTGTTCTTGAAAAATCGCCCTAGGGAGTTTGTATTTTGAAAAGATGTGAAAATGGGTTAAAAATCATCTAAGTATAAAAGTTGCAAGTTGCAGATGTGGGAATTGCGAACAAGGGTTTGCAATTGCGAACCCCGACCTCTGTTGGGTTGGAAAATGAAAAGGGAGGCTCGCATTTGCGAGCTGGGAATTGCGAACCAGGCATCGTATTTGCGATCACTGGCCAAAATGGGAAACTTCGCGTTTGCGAAGATCGTCTCGCATTTGCGAGAGGGAGCTGGCCTGGGCTTCTTTCTCAATTGCGACAAGCCGCTCGCATTTTCAATATCGCATTTGCGATCCAAGCTTTGCAAATGTAAAGCCTGCAGGCCTGCTATGCACAGCTGAAAAACCTGCAGTTTTCTAAGTCCGAAATGCACCTCGTGGCCTATCCAAAACTCACCCGAGCCCTCGGGGCTACAAACCAAATATGTGTACAACCTCAAAAATATCCTACAGACTTATTTGTATAATCAAATCACCAAAATAATATCATGAACATCGAATTAAACCTCAAAATCAATGAAATTTCTCAAAACTTCTTTAAACATCAAATTTTGCATTTAAGGTCCGAATCACGTCAAATGGATTTCGTTTCTTACCAAACTTCATAGTATTATCTTAAGTTACATATAAGACCTTTACCGTGCGCCACAACCAAAATACGGGCCCGATACAATCAAGTTTTTAATCAAAATTCATTTCCAAACATTATAATCAATTTCAGAAAATAAATTTCTTCAAAAATTCATTTCTCGGGCTTGGGACCTCGGAATTCGATTCTAGGCGTATGCCCAAGTCCCATATTTTCCTACGGACCCTCGGGAACCGTCAAATCACGGGTCCGGGTCCGTTTACCCAAAACTTTGACCGAAGTCAAATTAATTTATTTTATAGTCAAAATTTATTATTTTTCACAGATTTTCACATATAGGCTTTCCGGCTACGCGCCGGACTGCGCACACAAATCGAGGTGATGCTAAAAGAAGTTTTTAAGGCCTCGGAATGTAGAATTCATTTTATGTTCTAAAA
Organism: Nicotiana sylvestris; assembly: GCF_000393655.2. Classification (NCBI taxonomy): domain Eukaryota; kingdom Viridiplantae; phylum Streptophyta; class Magnoliopsida; order Solanales; family Solanaceae; genus Nicotiana; species Nicotiana sylvestris. Next base: position 146,027,413 of record NC_091064.1, on the reverse strand, counting down.
CAACCGTTCGTCCTCGAACGGACATAAGAAGGAAGTACCTGAGTTGGGGAAAAGATGGGGATAACGGCTTCGCATATCGGAGTTGGACTCCCAGGTCGATGCCTCAGCAGGCTGACCTCTCCACTGAACACGAACAGAAGGAAAGCTCTTCGATCTCAACTGACGAACCTACCGGTCTAGAATAGCTATCGTCTCCTCCTCATAAGACAAGTCCTTGTCCAACTAGACAGTGCTGAAATCTAATACGTGGGATGGATCGCCATGATATTTTTGAAGTATGGACACATGAAACACTGGATGCATGGCTGATAAGCTCGGAGGCAATGCAAGTCTATAAGCCACCTCTCCCACTCGATCAAGAATCTCAAACGGGCCAATGAACCTAGGGCTAAGCTTGCCCTTCTTCCCAAATCTCATCACGCCCTTCAAAGGCGACACTCAAAGTAATACTCGCTTATCAACCATGAATGCCAAATCACGAACCTTGCGGTCGGCATAACTCTTTCGCCTGGACTGAGCTGTACGAAGCCTATCTTGAATAATCCTGACCTTGTCCAAGGCATCCTAAACTAGATCTGTACCCAATAACCGAGCCTCTCCCGGCTCAAACCATCCAACCAGAGACCGACACCGACTACCATATAAAGCCTCATAAGGAGCCATCTGGATACTCGACTGGTAGTTGTTGTTGTAGGCAAACCCTGCTAAAGGCAAAAATTGATCCCACAAGCCTCCAAAGTCAATGACACGAGCTCGGAGCATATCCTCCAAAATCTGAATGGTCCACTCGGATTGCCGTCCGTCTGAGGATGAAATGCTGTGCTCAACTCAACCCGTGTGCCCAACTCTCGCTAAACTGCTCTCCAGAAATGTGAGGTAAACTGCGTACCTCAGTTCGAAATGATAGACTCGGGCACACCATGAAGACAAACAATCTTCCGAATATAAATCTCAACTAACCTCTCGGAAGAATAGGAGATGGCCACAGGAATGAAATGTGCTGACTTGATCAGCCTATCAACAATAACCCACACTACATCGAACTTCCTCTGAGTCTGTGGGAGTCAAACAACGAAGTCCATAGTGATCCACTCCCACTTCCACTCAGGAATCTCAATCTTCTGGAACAAACCACCAGGCCTCAGATGCTCATACTTAACCTGCTGACAATTCAAACACCGAGCCACAAATGCTATGATATCCTTCTTCATTCTATGCCACCAATAATACTGTCGTAAATCCTGATACATCTTTGCGGCACCCGGATGAATAGAGTATCAGGAGCTATGGGCCTCCTCTAAAATCAACTCTCCGAGCCCATCCACATTAGGCACACAAACTCGACCCTGCAACCTCAAGACTCTATCATCTCCTAAGGTAACCTGCTTGGCACCTTCGTGCTGCACCGTATCTCTAAGGATATACAAATGGGGATCATCATACTGCCGATCACAGATACGCTCCAATAATGAAGAACGAGCGACTATGCAAGCTAACACACAACTGGGCTCAAAAACATCCAACCTCATGAACTGATTGGCCAAAGCCTAAACATCCAAAGCAAGCGGTCTCTCACCGGCCGAAATATAACCAAGACTACCAATGCTAGCTGACTTCCTACTCAAAGCATCGGCCACCACATTGGCCTTTCCCGGATAATATAAGATGGTGATATCATAGTCCTTCAAAAACTCCAACCACCTTCTCTGCCTCAAATTCCACTCCTTTTGCTTGGACAAATACTGCAAACTCTTGTGATCCGTGAACACCTCACATGCCACGCCATACAGATAATGCCTCCAAATCTTCAACGCGTGAACAATGGCTGCCAACTCTAAATCATGAACCCGATAGTTCATCTCATGAATCTTTAGCTGCCGCAAAGCATAGACAATGACCTTGCCATCCTGTATTAACACTGTACCAAGTCCAATACGAGATTCATCACAATAAACTATATAAGGCCCTGAACCTGTGGGCAATACCAACACTAGTGCCGTAGTCAGAGCTGTCTTGAGCTTCTGAAAGCTCGCCTTACACTCATCCGACCATCTAAACTGGGCACTCTTCTAAATCAACCTGGTCATCGAGGTTGCGATAGATGAAAACCCCTCTACGAACCGACGATAGTAGCCTGCCAACCCTAAGAAACTCTGAATCTCTGTAGCTGATGCTGGTCTAGGCTAATTCTTGACTGCCTCAATCTTCTTCAGATCAACCTGAATACCCTCTGTTGATACAACATGACCCAGGAATACAACTGAACCCAACCAGAACTCGCACTTCGAGAACTTAGCATATAACTGATTATCCCTCAAGGTTTGGAGAACAACTCTAAAATGCTGCTCATGCTCCTCCTGGCTGCGGGAATATATCAAAATATCATCAATGAAGACTATCACGAATGAATCCAAGTAAGGCCTGAACACTCGGTTCATCAAATCCCTAAAAGCTGCTGGGGCATTTGTCAACCCGAATGACATCACCAAGAACTCATAATGCTTATACCGAGTGCGAAAAACTGTCTTAGGGACATCGGATGCTGATAACTAGGGATTTTGACGCATTTTATGCGGCCCGCACTGAAGACACCGTGACCGCACCACCATTTCATGCGGTCCACATAAGCAATGTTTAAAGAGATGCCAAGTTCCAGGGTTCGAGCTTGTGCGGTCCGCAGTCCATTGTGCGCGGACCGCATTGGAAGCCTCCGCGGCCGTGGTCCATTTTGCACGGTCTGCGGAGCCTGGGTTCAGAGAGTTGGAATTGCAAAGTCAAGAGCCTATAGCGGCCGCATATCATTTTGTGCGGTCTGCACTGACCCTGCAGGGGCATTTTTTATCCAATTTTTCCAGCTTAGTATAAATAGAACCTTTTTCCATTTTTAGGGCATCGAAAATTATCAGATATTAGCTGCACTCATGAGAAGACCATCTGTAGCCACTTTGGGCATTTTAACTTAGTTTTAACAATAGAATCTTTGTATTTACTTTAGTATTTAATTAATATGCCTTTATCTCATCTATTTCTCTATTCTTCTCTTCAAGCATGAGTAGCTAAACCCATTAGCTAGGGTTGTGGCTCAACCCTAGTGTGGGTAATTGATAGGTATTGTGATTTAGCTACTCTACCATCACCCACTGCCCAAGCACCAGAGCATGTTTCTACTGAGTCGTCTGATGGCTCAATAGCCGGTAGTGGTGAATACTCCACCTCCCCCACAGCTTCATTATCTGGGGAGGGTGTAGACGAAGGTGAGGAGGAAGTGCGAGGGGTTGAGGAGGTAGCTCAGGGTGGTGAGCCTCAAGTTGGGGGCATTGCCCGAACTAGAAAACCTGAAGTTTGGGAGGATAGGTTCGTGAGCCAGGTGGCGTACCACAAATTTAGGGAGTGGTGGCCGTTGAGAAAATTGATACCGGAGCGGAGTTTCATTGACAGAGATCTTTTACACCACAACCCTGACGTGCATAGACAGTTCAGAACGAGAGTGGGTTGGGAGAACTTCTTAGATGACTGCGTGGATACCAATGAACACTTGGTCAAAAAGATCTATTGTAATGTAGACCACATCGTAAAGGGTTCCAAAGTGACCAAGGTTCGGAACCTCAAGGTGTTGTTTGACGGGAAGTCACTCAACGAATACCTGGGTTTCAATGAGGAAGATGAGTCTCTTTATATGGCAAAACTGGAGATGGGCAACGAGGTCCGTCCATGGTTAGCTCAGTACTTGGAAATCCTAGGTACCATTTCGGAGTGGTTGACTGTTGGGGTCAAAATACTACGGAGGACCCTAAACTTTGAGGTGAGGGGCTGAGAGACATTTGTGTGCAGCCGGTTAGACCCTACTACCCATGACCAGAAACGTCCTCTCCACCGGGCTGTTTTGGTTGCTTCCATTATGGCGGGGTACCCCATCAACGTGGGGAATGTGATGTCCCCAATCATTTCTATAGTAGGTGCCTAGAGAGACCAGAACTATTCCTTCCCCAACACCGTTACTATGTACTTCAGGGATTTGCAGGTGGACAAGAGTCCATGCGACATCAAGGTCAAGGCGACGACCCCATTCTCCTGGTACAACTTGAAGGGGAATGACAACCCCAAGGACAAGAACTACAAAGCCCCTGCTTCTGCCCTAACTGGCTAGTCTGAAGATCCAGTTGTGGTCGAGACCCCCACTGATCCTGCCTCCACTCATACTGAGATGCCTCCCGGACCTTCCACATCAGTAGGCCCAGAAATCCCATCTACCTGGGCCCATCCCATCGCTGCCCACCGGCTGAGCTAGGCCCTTCTGAGTATAAACAACTAGATGCAGACTGCCTCATCCAAGTTGTCCACATTGACTACCACAGTAGAGGCTCCTTCAGCCCCACATGTGCCCTAGTCGATAGAGGATGCTTTGAAAGAGATACTTGAGAACCAGAAGAAAATCCTCACTACTCAGGAGACATTGACCAAGGCAGTCGATTCACATAGCAAGGATCTCAAGGAGCTTGCTCGGGAGCATAAGAAGATTAGGAAGACACGGGCCTCTAAGGAGTCTGTGAAAGAGCTGCGGGCAGATGTAGATAGACTGAAGACAGACCGGCTGCCTTTGGACCTATTGCTCGATGACCCAGTCTCAGCAGCTCATCCACAGCCGGAGCAGACCTAGAGGCCTCCGAAGAGGAGGAAGATCCCTAGAGCAGATGATACCATCATCCAGTTGGTGGACCCACCAGAGGCTTCCTCCAGTCAGCCATCGGATGTACCGGTTCCACATCCTGTCAAGGTCCAGGCCCAGATCCCAGCAGCTGAGCAGCAGGACACCGGTAACCAGTCTGAGGTTCCCGAGCACATAGAGGACCCAAGGACCATCCATGATCCTATGCAGACCGATAGGGCTTATGGAGTCTTCATATCCTTTTTTCTATTATTTTTTATGCTTATTTGGACTAGTTGGCATTGGGGACAATGCCAACTTTTATTTGAGAGGGTGCGCCCTACATTTTTGGATGACTGTATATATTGATTCATTTTATACTTTCTTGATTTTCAAATTTGGTTTGTATATAATTAGATATTTAGTTACTTTTATCGCAGTTTTCATCTTTCTTTGGGTCTGTATATAAAGTTACATCATTGTATATTTTCATTCCCGTTGTATATTCAAATCCCCTATTGTATATATTCGTTTTATTTTCGCAAAATTTTTCCGTTTTTAGCTTCTTATTTATGTTCGTAGCTTTTGTTTTGTTTTGAACGTTTTCAATAAGCCTTTGGTTTTTTTAATGCCACAGTTCTTTCTAAATGTGGAGTGTTGTGTGAACTGGGTGGCTCTTCCCAATGATGGATGGCGTGAAAATCTTCTTAAAGGTTTGAGTCCGTTTTTGTTTTTGCTTTTAGTAGTTTATAGTTAAGGACACATCAAGCAAAGCTTCACTTGAGCCTAGCACATTTGCCTTTGATCCCATGGTCAAAGACAAAATATTGTGTTAGGATGGTGAAAGTCGTGACCTTGAGACTCTTGTGTTGACCGATAATCATCAAGTCATTTTTTCGGACAATTGTGTGCTCAAATCCTATCTAAAGTCGTTGTGGGCCCCCGACTCTATGTATTTAGCGATCCTTTAGCTTGTGTGGTGAGTAATTCAATTGCAAATCCATGTCCCGAGCCATTGGTCTAGAACTTGCCCCAAATATTTGTTGAGGCGAAATCCTAAGTGAATTTTGACATGAGACGTGATTATAGGCCCTCCTTGATTCAAATAATAGCTTGAAAAATTCCATAGCCTACCAATGATATGATCCCTAGTTAACCCTTTTGAGCCTTAGACCTTTTTCTTTCAAGAACCATGAGACAAGCCTATACCCGTTCTAAAAGATACCCTCTCTTGGCACCAATCTTTCCTTGAGTACATGGAAAAAGTATAAGTTTGGGGAGAGAGACGAAAGTGGCAACAAAGTCGTAAAAGGCACAAAAATGAAGAAAAGGAAAGGCAATGAAAAAGAAAGAAAAGCAAAAGACAAAAAGAATGCTCAATGTGAAAAAGAATAAAAAGGGATTCAAGAAAAGCAAAAGAATGAAAGGTGTGGAAAGTTGAAAAAGGAGAAACGGTTTTAATTGCATAAGAAAGAGTGACAGCGTGTCCCTCTAACCCCTTAGAAAGAGGTGAGATGACTCAAAGAGTTGAGAGAATGTATGCCGAATGAATCAAAAGAAGTGCTTAAGGGAAGATGTAACCCATTTAGATCAAAACATTCCCTTCCCTGAACCAAAAGTCTTCACAATGACTCCACAAAAGCCCTATATGATCTTGAGTTGAATGATGCTTACATTAGTGGATACTCACATGAGGGGCAAGACTTGTGACCTTTTCTTGAGAGAGATGAGTGAATTTTCATTAACATCGGTTTGTGTGCTAATATTCTAAAAGGTGAGGTTTGCTTAGGGAGAGTTGAGGATGTGTGAGTTTGGGTTCCACAATGACCAAAGTAATTAAGAGAGTTCTTTGATGTGTTCAGTCAACTCTTGATGCTCTTGTGTCACACTTGATCAATGTTTTTTCAAAGGTTAAATGTTGTTAATGATTCATTTGTATTGAGGGCAATTGTCAGTCCCAATTGATGCTAGTTGAGGTTGCTTTAGGACAGCTGAAAATATCTTGGATTTTTCCTTAAGGGGCGGGTCTTATTTTGTTTGCTTGAGGACAAGCAAAAGCATAAGTTTGGGGGAGTTGATAACTAGGGATTTTGACGCATTTTATGCTCCTTCTTGCTTGCGCTTTGATTATAAATTCATACAAAATAGTCCCAAAAGGCTCATAAGTTGGATTGATTGCAGGTTTGATCAACAAAGTGGCAAGATGTCAAAGATCAGCTCAAAAGGAGTAAAACTTGCACAAGTACCAAAGACAAGACAAACTCAGGACAAATAGGCCTAGTGCGGCCGCAATACACTTTGTGCAGTCTGTACTAGGGAGATTCAGAGACCTGGATTTGAAGTCATCAAAGTAGTATGACCGAAGTAGATATTGTATGGCCCGCACTGAAGACACCGCGGCCGCACCACCATTTCATGCGGTCCGCAGAAGCAATGTTCAGAGAGATGTCAAGTGCCAGGGTTCAAGCCTGTGCGGTCCGCAGTCCATTCTGCGCGGACCGCATTGGAAGCCTCCCCGGCCGTGGTCCATTCTGTGCGGTCCGCGGAGCCTGGGTTCAGAGAGTTGGAATTGCAGAGTCAAGATCCTAGTACGGCCGCACATCATTTTGTGCGGTCCGCACTGACCCTGCAGGGGCATTTTTGTCCAGTTTTTCCAGCTTAGTATAAATAGAACCTTTTTCCATTTTTAGGGCATCAGAAATTATCAGATATTAGCTGCACTCATGAGAAGACCATTTGTAGCCACTTTGGGCATTTTAACTTAGTTTTAACGATAGAATATTTGTATTTACTTTAGTGTTTAATTAATATGCCTTTATCTCATCTATTTCTCTATTCTTCTCTTCAAGCATGAGTAGCTAAACCCATTAGCTAGGGTTGTGGCTCAACCCTAGTGTGGGTAATTGATGGGTATTATGGTTTAGGACTAGATTGACTATGAGTGTTTGTTATTTGGGTCAATTTTATGATTTAATTTATGAATTGGTGGTTGCAAACACCCCATTAGCTAGGGTTGTGGCTCAACCCTAGTGTGGGTAATTGATGGGTATTATGGTTTAGGACTAGATTGACTATGAGTGTTTGTTATTTGGGTCAATTTTATGATTTAATTTATGAATTGGTGGTTGCAAACACTGGTTTGTGCTAGGTTAAACCTCGAGAGAGTAATTACCCGACTTGAACCCTAGTTGCTTGAGCAAATTTGCCTACCCATTTGGTCTTGAGAAAGTCAATTAGGCAAAATCACTCTCTCTACCAAGAGGTGTGAGAGTGGGTAAAATCGTGCAGCGGTTATAACATATTTCTCCAATCAAGTCAATCGTGCCTTAGAAGCAATTACCTGTCAATTAGTCACCTAGGTGAAAGTCACTACCCTAGTGCCTTTTTATCCATTAGATACAACTTTTAGCAATTCTCGTTTAGCATAATCTAGTTGCATTTATAATTAGTAGTTGATAATAGTAGTTTGTTAAAGAAAAACCAAAAATGATTGGAAGTGATATTTGGAACAAATACGCAATTCCACTCTAAATAGATACTCGACTCCATTCTTAGCTCCCTATGGAAATCGATCCTGACCCACAAATCGGGTAAAAGCTATTGTGACTCTCTCTTCCTACTTTTTAGTAGTGTGGAGTAGGCTGCGATCAGATGCCCTAATCCTCAACTGATGGTAGCTAGATCTCTAGTCAATCTTCGAAAATACCTTGGCACCCTGAAGCTGATCAAACAAATCATCAATCCTCGGCAATGGATACTTATTCTTGATTGTAACCTTGTTCAATTACCAGTAATCTATACACATTCTCATCGATCCGTCCTTTTTCTTAACAAACAACACCGGCGCACCCCAAGGCAAAACACTGTGTCTAATGAAACCCTTCTCAAGCAAGTCTTGCAGCCGCTCCTTCAACTCTTTCAACTCAGGCGGGGCCATACGATATGGCGGGATAGAAATGGGCTGAGTGCCTGGAGCCAAATCAATACAAAAGTCAATATCCCTATAGGGTGGCATACACAGTAGGTCTGAAGGAAAAAACTCAGGAAACTCACGAACAATAGGCACAGAATCAATAAAAGGAACCTCGACACTAGAATCACGAACATATGCCAAATAGGCCAAACACCCCTTCTCGACCATACGCCGAGCCTTCACATAAGAGATAACACTACAGGTAGAATGACTAGGAGTCCCTCTCCACTCTAAACGAGGTAAACCCGGTAAGGCTAAGGTCACAATCTTGGCATGACAATCCAAGATGGCGTGGTAAGGTGATGACCAGTCTATCACTAATATGACATCAAAATCGACCATGTCCAGAAGAAGCAAATCTACACGAGTCTCAAGACCCCTAATCACAACTATACATGAACGATGGACTCGATCTACCTTAATAGAATCACCCACCAGTGTAAACACATAAACATGAGCACCCAAAAAATCACTAGGCATGACTAGATACAGTGCAAAATAAGATGACACATATGAGTATGTAAACCCTGGATCAAATAACACTGATGCATACCTAGTACAAACCAGAACCGTACCTATGATAACTGCATTGGAAGCCTCAACCTTGGGCCTAGATAGAAGAGCATAACATCGTGGCTGGGCCCCACCACCCTGAACTACATCTCTGGGATGGCCTGTTGCTGGCTGGCCTCCACATCTAGCGGCCTGAGCTCCACCTCTAATACCTCTACCTCCACCTCTAGCACCTCTACCCCCACCTCTAGTTGGCTGGGTGGGCTGTGGAACACTCGGTGCCTGAACTATGGTGCGGGAACCCTGATGATGAGAGCTACTTGATGCTCGAGGGCAATACCTAGCAATGTGCCTCATGTCGCCACAAGTAAAACAAGCCCTCGGCTGCTGGGGCTGATGACCCTGGAAATTCTGAAGAGGTAGTGCACTGATAGCAGCTGGTGGTGCACTGTAGGACTGCTGATCAAAATACTACATCTGAGAACCACGGCCACCTGAAGCACCGTGAGAAACCTGAAGTGCCGACTGAAAGTGCCTGGGAGGATGGACCCTACCATATGAATCCCTACATCCAAACGAAGTACCACTAAATCTACCTGAATAACGAGGCCTCTTGTTCGACCCCTGACCACCTCCCTGCAACAGAACCATCTCAACTCTCATGTCCACATTGGCCGCATCCTGGAAATATCTCACTCCCAGCCTCCCTAGCCATCTGAAGACGAATCGGCTAAATAAGTCCATCAGTGAACCTCCTCACCCTCTCTCTCTTGGTGGGAAGTATGATAAGGGCATGATGAGCCAAGTCGATAAATCTGGTCTCATACAAGGTAACTGTTGTCACACCTCCTTTTTACACACCCAAAGGTAGTACAAGGGAGTTTTTCCATTTTAAGTGATATTATTTGAAATGAGATTATTTTATTTATTTTTGTTTAGAGTCGCCACTTGGGATGGTTTGCTTTCTGGTGTCCCAAGTCACCGGTTTATTTTAAAATCCCAAATCAAGGAAAATTCGAATTTCCTTTTGAAGTCTGCGAACCAGAAATTCTGAATAAGGAATTCTGTTAACCCGAGGGAAGGTGTTAGGCACCCTCGAATTTCGTGGTTCTAGCACGGTCGCTTAAACTATCATAATTGGCATATTATCTGATTTTAATACATGATTTAACCTATGATGCATTTTTAACTTTAAAACCGCTTTTATTCGTTGTTTATGAAGATTTCAACGTTATACAAAACACGTCTTTGGATCACGCCACATGAAATGCACCCGCGATCTGCGACATATTTTATTTAACATTGTCAGGATTTGAATTTGGGTCACATGAAATGTACACCCGAGTTTAGGAAGGATATTTTTAAAATAGCACGCCTAAAGCAGCTATGCACTTTCAAGTTTGCAAGTGCCATGGAAATTCAACTAAATGACACGCCTTGATTTCTAAGGATAAAATAGTAATTAAGCGAGGGCCCTGCATTTTTGAGATTTTATTTGGTGCGGCGCACCTCAATTCCAATTTTTAAAGGAAATTCAAACTAAGCTTTAGAGGGCCATAAGCTGTTTGTGTTATCTAATATGGCGTGCCCCAAATCCACTTTAAGAGTCTAATTAATCAAGGAAGCTTAAAAGAATTATCACTACTTTTCAGACTAAATGTTTGAACCATTTTTAAGCCCATGGACCAACATTAGAAGGGATAAGTGAATGACAGAATGGTCTTGAATTAACAGCAATTAAATAAAACATTGGGCTCAGATAACTGGCCCTACATATCAAGGAACACAACTTGTCTTAAATCCAAGCCCAATGTGAGCCCAAATCTTTGGAGAGTTGAGCATCAACAGGTGCAGGGCTCGATATCGAGTCTTCAGGCACGCAAAACATCAGAATATTGAAATGCAGATATGAGCCCAACATGGTTTTTAATAACACAATCATTCGACAATCATGATTACTTGAATATTCAGCAAACTCAAGGAGGAATTATGCGAAGTTTTAGACTTAATAGAGCCTGTTTTCTATACATGCAAGAACAGATCACATTTCATGAGATGGTCGAGTAAGTGAATCTAGATTCAAACCATAGACTCATATTCCACATGTTTGCAAATAATCAAGGTAGCTCTATGTATGGCTCAAGCCTTAAGGTGATAAACTAAAACATTTTCTTGTCCAAAAGTACTGTAACACTAACTACCACCTTAAAACCTAGAATCACATAGCAGAAGAGATAAAACCCACACCATTTGACACAACCTACTACACAACTTAATCATCAAAATTTTCCTTAATCATTCAAAATCAGATTCAAAAGATAAGAGTTTAATAATTAAAACTAACATCTAGCCATACCATCCTTGACAACACATTGAATCCCATATTAATACAGACTGAACTACATCTTTTTGAGGGAACACTGTTAGCAGTAGAACAAATGATATGCATCAAAATAAATTAGAATAATAGGGATTCAAGGAAAAGAAAAAGAAATGAGACTAAATTATGACCAAATAAGTTAGTGCTACGCTTCAAACTTCTATTTTCCATTTCATTCTTCAACTTGATCATCACATTAGATAAGATTCAGGAACATGTACCTGATTACAGCAAAACAAAAACTAAAAATCAAGCTTTGGGTCAGGAGGAAACAACAGTAGCAGAATAGAGCCCCGGATTCGAGCAATAAAACAGCAAAACCAAACAACAACATTTAACCCAAGCTTTTAAAGATCCATAACTCAATCCATTTCAACCCAAATGCAAGACTTTGTTCATTTTTAGTAATGTTAACTAAGCAATGAAGATCAAAAGCTGAAACCAAGTGAGATTTGTGCAATTTTTAAACAAAGAAAAATGCAGAACCTTCAGTGTTATATCAGAATTTTTACTCAAAATACTCAGCCGTTTTCTTTTTCAGTTTTTTAATCACTTCCTCCCCCTGCTAAAGAAGAAACTATGCCTTTATAGGAAAACCTTAGGGCAACAAAATAGAGACTTAGTATTGCACATTAGTCCTTTCAAAATTTTCAATTTTGCTGTTCAATCCTTAGTGTAAAATTTAGATTTTCACATAAGTCCCAACCCCCACCTTCTAGGTAGCTTCCCATTCAGTTATTAAAGATTCCCTCACCTAGAATTCCTAGACTACCCCTTGAACCCCTGCTATTTACTTCAGAAAACTCATGGATCATGGGTCAAATTGACCCAATGGCTTAAACCAAAAAGGCATGGGCTGCCTTTTGCAAATGGGTCAGAAGCGACCCAAAGCCCAAACTAAAATCTGTATTCTATGGAAGGCAGAAGAAAAGAAAAAGCCATTCAGATGATTTCAAAACTAAACCTAAACAAAAATGACTAATTACTAATCACAAGTGAGCATGGAATTAACTAAGTTATTAAATCGAAATAAACCTAATTAAACTAATCTATGAGACTAAAATAACAGGATGAAATTAGAAGTTTAACTATAACATTAATAAAATTAAATAGATCAAAAATTCGAGAAAAGCTTTAAAGGTGTGAAAAAGAGAAACAAATAGAACAAACGAACACAAACTTAATTCTAGGCTCAGAAACTCGGTCGAGTTTCAATTAAGGTGAAAACTTAATCGAAGGAAAGGAGAAGAAAAGAAGAGGAATAAGAGGTAAAAATAAAACAAAAATGGACAGAAAGATGGAGAGAACTCACCGCCTAAACTTGAAATCACACTTGATATCCTGACTTACACGAAACTGATGCTAATCACTTGTTCTTTGTCAATAACAAACGAACAACATCAGTTTTGTAGTGAATTAGCCTTATAATCGTGAAAATTAAAGGTCTGAGTCGATGCATGCCACCGGGTTCAACGAAAATTGATTTTGAACTTTTAGGGTTCGAACTTAGATTTAAAATTTGAGAGGTTCTGGAAAGATTCGAGGGAAAAGGAGTGAGGGTTCGGAAAGAGGAGGATGTGAGGCTTTTGGGGTGTTGATTTGGGGTCGGTCAGAGGTGGTGCCGTCGGCCTGAGGTGGTGGGGAAATGGGGCGGCGCTAGGGTTTATAGGGACTGATCTATGAAGATGGGAGAGTGAAGAGAGATGAGTTTGAGGGGGGGGGGTAGGGCTTTAGGACAATTAAATAGTAACATGGACCCCAGTTCCGGACCGTTCGATCAAATAAGATCAACGGTCCTGATCGAAGGCTATTAAAACGGGGTCGTTTGGTCTCTACGTGGGGCAGGCCGGATTGGGGCGGAATTTGGCTGGTTTTAACGGGTTTCAGGTATTAAAACAAATGGGCTTGGGGAAATTAAGTGGATTTGGCCCAAATTAGACTTCCTTCTTTTGTTTTCCTTTTCTTTCAATTTCTTTTCAAAATTCAAGTCTCTTTTCCTTTTTTTTCAAATTAAAAATAAAACCTTAAACTAATTTTTAAAAACTAAATTAGCCTAAAAATATATATTAATTATTTAGAATATTATTGACAATAACTAATTAAATACCATATTAAAAGAAAACTACCAAAATTCGAAGCAAAAAATTAAAAAAAATGCAAAAATGAGTTATTTATTGTGATTTTTACATTTTTGTAAAACAAAATAATTTACTAATTAATCTAAAAAATGTAAAATTAAATCCTAAATGCAAATGCAATGTATTTTTTGTATTTCTTATGAATTAAATAAGATTAAACATGCACAAAAAAATGCAAACAATCAAAAAAATTCTACAATAATTCCTAGAATAACAAATAATTAAAAGAAAAAAATCTAATTTTGGAATTCTATAGGAGTAATTCATGTGAGGCAAAAATCACGTGCTCATAGCTGCCCCTCTTTGCTCGGAGACACGAAGGGTTTTCGGGCAAAGATAAAATGAGCAATTATGAGGGATTTTTGCCTACCTGAAACTCCATGAGAAGCATTTTTGAAAAGAGTCTGACCGAACTTTGCTTCAAAGGTTTCCTACATATCCCTGGCTATAAAGGAATCAGGTCAATGTAGTTTTGGAAGTTTCGGTAGCTGGGACTACCGGGAAGCTGTGATTTCACTGTTGTTGCTGCTGCTACTTCTTGCTGAACTCCTTATTACTCCAAAAATAAAAAGCTAAACTAGCTAAGCCTATCAACTACGAGTTACAAGATTCCTATCTATAAACCTCTTGAAGTTTGATCTTGAGTCTTGGCTGGTTTTTGCTGTGGACTCCGATCTGAATCTTGATGCTCGTCAGTTGTAGGTACTGGTTCTTTCTTCAGCTTTGGATCAAGGCGGGACATGCGAAGCTTGTGACTTCAATCATATCTTGAGCAGCCCGTATCCTTCTCCATTTCAACCTTTGAGTTCACTTTTTTATTTTTTTTTCTTTTTCTTCTTTTCTGTGTTCTGGATTGAGACTCATTCTTTTGGTCATCTCGAACCCTGTGCCTCGAGGTAAAACCTGCCAAGACACCAAAACAAACAGACGAACGAAATTTTCTTCCCCAGTTTACACTAGGAAAATTTCTTGAGTTATTTGTGACAAAAGTCTGAACTTATTCCTTTTTTTTGAAAGAAATAAAATAAGGATTGTGTGTCTTTAGGAGGGAAAAGATTAGGGAATGGATGCCTATATCTAAAATGTCAACTCAGGGATTTGAGCCCTATTGTTGGGAAAAAAGGTGACTAGGGAATGGAGGCCCTAGGTCTAAAAACTCAACTCAGGGATTGGAGCCATAATGTTAGCAAAACGAAGACTAGGGAATTGAAGCCCTATGTCTAAAAATCTCAACTCAGGGATTGGAGCCCTAATGTTGGCAAAAAGGCGACTAGGAAATGAAGGTGCTATGTCTAAAATCTTAACTCAGGGATTGAAGCCCTAATGTTGGCAAAAGACGACTAGGGAATGGAGGCCCTATGTCTAAAAAATCTCAACTTAGGGATTGAAGCCCTAATATTGGCAAAATGCGACTAGGGAATGAAGTCCCTATGTCTAAAATCTCAACTTAGGGATTGGAGCCCTAATGTTGGCAAAATGAGACTAGGGAATGGAGGCCCTTTGTCTAAAATCTCAACTCAGGTATTGGAGCCCTAATGTTTGCAAAAGGCGACTAGGAAATGGAAGCCCTATGTCTAAAAATCTCAACTCATGGATTGGAGCCCTAATGTTGGCAAAAAGGCGACTAGGGAATGGAGGCCCTATATCTAAAAAATCTCAACTTAGGGATTGGAGCCCTAATGTTGACAAAAGGAAACTAGGGAATGAAGGCCCTATGTCTAAAATCTCAACTTAGGGATTGAAACCCTAATATTGGCAAAAGGCGACTAGGGAATGGAGTCCCTATGTCTAAAATCTCAACTTAGGGATTGGAGCCCTAATGTTGGCAAAATGAGACTAGGGAATGGAGGCCCTTTGTCTAAAATCTCAACTCAGGTATTGGAGCCCTAATGTTTGCAAAAGGCGACTAGGAAATGGAAGCCCTATGTCTAAAAATCTCAACTCATGGATTGGAGCCCTAATGTTGGCAAAAAGGCGACTAGGGAATGGAGGCCCTATATCTAAAAAATCTCAACTTAGGGATTGGAGCCCTAATGTTGACAAAAGGAAACTAGGGAATGGAGGCCCTATGTCTAAAATCTCAACTTAGGGATTGAAGCCCTAATATTGGCAAAAGGCGACTAGGGAATGGAGGCCCTATGTCTAAAATCTCAACTCATGGATTGGAGCCCTAATGTTGGCAAAAGGAGACTAGGGAATGGAGGCCCTTTGTCTAAAATCTCAACTCAGGTATTGGAGCCCTAGTGTTTGCAAAAGGCGACTAGGAAATGGAAGCCCTATGTCTAAAAATCTCAACTCAGGGATTGGATCCCTAATGTTGGCAAAAAGGCGACTAGGGAATGGAGGACCTATATCTAAAAAATCTCAACTTAGGGATTGGATCCCTAATGTTGACAAAAGGAGACTAGGGAATGGAGGCCCTATGTCTAAAATCTCAACTTAGGGATTGAAGCCCTAATATTGGCAAAAGGCGACTAGGGAATGGAGGCCCTATGTCTAAAATCTCAACACATGGATTGGAGTCCTAATGTTGGCAAAAGGCGACTAGGGAATGGAAGCCCTATGTCTAAAATCTCAACTCAGGGATTGGAGCCCTAATGTTGGCAAAAGGCGACTATGGAATGGAAATCCTATGTCTAAAAATCTCAACTCAGGGATTGGAGCCCTAATGTTGGCAAAAAGGTGACTAGGCAATGGAGGCCCTATGTCTAAAAAATCTCAACTTAGGGATTGGAGCCCTAATGTTGGAAAAAAGGGTGTAAAAGATTGAGATTGGGCATTCTGAACTATCATTTTGTTCGGAATTTCTTCTCTTCTTCTCTTTTTTTTTATTTCATTTTATTTCAAAAAAATACAGGAAAGAATTTTGGAGGAAAACTTCCCTTTGGATTGGTTGTTACTGCGAAGCTGTTTCTAGCTTTTGTGCAGCTTTTCTTTTGGCTGCACCTGCTTTCGCACGGTTGCCTTGGGTTACACCTGTTTCAATTTTAAACAAATAACAATTGTTAGTTTGAAACGGTGGTTGGTTTTGTGGCCTTGATTGTCTCGATCACTAGATCTCGGCCTGAACCTTTGTTGAGAACCTCTGTTGCTTGGTGGTTTTCTGAAGATTGATCTATCTTTCAAACTGAGGGACGCAACGTTTAAGATTTCATGACGGCTAGCCCGCGTGGGGCTTCGACCCTTTCACTTTATTTCGCCTTTAGGGATTTTTCCTTTGGCTTTCTTTTCCTTTCAATAACTTTGATTTTAGAGCATCAGCCCTCATGGCCAGTCGGGATCGACTTGATGCACCCACTGAGGTTAGGTACTTTTCTTTAGCTTTTGTTAGGCAGAACCCTGTAAAGCCAATCTTTCCACCTTCTCTTTGTATTAGTTTCAGAAACAGAGTTAGATCGAAAGGGATTCAAGGAAAAGTAAGCAAAAGGCAAGAAAATGATTTTAGAGAGAAGTGTCCCTTTCGGGAAGGGAGGAAGGACTTATCTAGGGTGCATGCGGGCTTCAATAGACATAACATGCTTCTTGAACTGGATGCCCGACCCGCACAAACTTTCCCTACTTCTCATAAACTCATTGTGAGCCACATTTCCAAATCGAAAAACCTGGCCAAAACTCCAATATTGGTGAGGGGTGTCTTCTTCTCGATCGACGACGCCCTTTGCGGGTTTTCGCCAATCGACCTCTCTCATTTCTCTTCTCACCATCACCTGATAGTGCTATTTACAAGTTTTCACTAACCAGGCTTTCTCATTTCCAATTTCTCTCCTTACCGTCGCCTTATAGTGCCCGTAAGTTTTTACCGATAAGACTCTTTTATTTTATTTCTCTTATTTTGATTGTATCAGATCCAAGCAACTATGTTTTCTAATTCCGACGCCTTTGCCGATTAATTAGAAGGACTTGGACAAGGTTCGAGTAAAAAGAATTAGATAACATTACAACTTTGGAACCGTTCGGGCAGGATCATCGTCAAAATATTATATCATCTGCCCCTGTTTCACTTTTTGGGGAAAGTTGAATTTTTGTTTTGGTGTGACTGAACCCCAGAGAGAGGCTGCCTACGTATCCTTTCCGAATCAAGTCAAACGTAGTTCAGGAAAATATTTTGCTTTTGTTTTTTTTTCCGAGTTCCAAAGAGGGTAATGAAAGAAAGGTAATAGGCTCAAAGGGTTAGAAAAAGGATTAGAGTGTTTGGGGTAGCGAGAATGAAAGCCTCCGTCATCCCAATCAGATAGTGCTATTGCTTCAGAAGGACTAGACATAGTACCTTTTGATCGCGTCCGCGTTCACAGCTGCCGCGGGGTTGTTTCCTTCGATATCTCCAATATATAACGCTCCTCTTAGTAGTATCTTTCGGATAATGTATGGGCCTTTCCAGTTAGGAGCAAATTTGCCTTTTGCTTCCTGATGATGAGGAAGAATACACCTTAAAACAAGTTGTCCCACTTCAAAATTTCTGGGCCATACTTTCTTGTTGTAGGCACAGGTAATTCTTTGTTGGTACAACTACCCATGGCAGACTGCGGCCATTCACTTTTCATCAATCAGGGTTAACTTTTCCAAATGGGCTTTGACCCACTCAGTGTCTTCAATTTCAGCTTCAACAATGATCCAAAGAGAAGGGATTTCAACTTCTGCGGGTATTACGGCTTCGGTGCCACAAACCAAAAGGTACGGGGTTGCTCCAACCGATGTGTGCAAAGTAGTGCGATACCCCAATAATGCAAACGAGAACTTTTCATGCCTCTGCCTGGAACTTTGAATCATTTTTCTCAAAATCTTTTTGATGTTCTTATTTGCTGCTTCAACGACACCGTTGGCTTTGGGACGATAAGGGGTAGAGTTCCGATGTGTTATCTTGAACTGTTCGTATATCTCCCTCATTAAATGGCTATTCAAATTTGCAGCATTATCCGTAATGATAGTTGCAAGAATACCAAAACAACAGATGATGTTAGAGTGCACGAAGTTTACCACAACTTTCTTGGTGAAAAATTTGAGAGTAATTGCTTTAACCCACTTCGTGAAATAGTCGATGGTGACCAATATGAATCTATGCCCATTTGAGGCTTTTGGCTCGATTGGCCCAATGACGTCCATACCCTAGGCAACGAAAGGCCAAGGCACTGACATGGGATGCAATTCTATGGGCGGTTCATGAATAAGATCCCCGTGCACCTGACACTTATGACACTTCCGAACAAAGCTAAAATAGTCTTTTTCCATGGTCATCCAATAATAGCCCGCTCGAAGGATTTTCGTTGCCAAAACATACCCGTTCATATAGTGTCCGCACATTCCTGCGTGTACTTCATACATGATTCTTCCGGCCTCTTTGGCGTCAACGCATCTCAACAAATTGAGATCCGGAGTCCTTTTGTACAAAACATCACCGCTCAAGAAGAAACCACTTGCGTGCCGTCTAATGGTTCTCTTTTGGTCTCTGCTGTCTTGCTCAGGGTATTCTTTAGTTTTCAGAAATCTCTTGATGTCATGATACCATGGCTGAATATTTGGTTCTGCCTCAACCGTATTGCAGTAACCGTGCCTTTCCCGGATTTGGATTTCCAAAGGATCAATGTTGGCATTGCCTGGGTATGGCAGCATCGAGGCCAAAGTAGCAAGTGCATCAGCTAATTCATTGTGACAGTGAGGGATGTACCTAAACTCTATTGACTTAAATAGCTTGCCAAGATCTTCCACATGTTGCCTATAAGGAATAAGCTTGACATCTCGGGTTTCCAATTCTCCTTGAGCTTGTCGGATAATTAAATTCGAGTCTCCCATTATTATCAATTCTTCGACATCTTGGTCGATTGCCATGTTCATACCTTTAATACAGGCTTAATACTCGGCGGTGTTGTTTGTGCAGAAAAACCAAAGTCTATCTGTGGCCGGATAATGCTGACCAGTGGGTGAGATCAAGATTGCCCCAATTCCAACACCCTTTGCGTTTACTGCTCCATCGAAAAACATTTTTGAAGCATTGGTGTCTTCAGATATTGCCTCAACTGAATTTACCTCTTTATCCGAGAAGTAAGTGTTCAAAGGTTGGTATTCATCATCGACCGGATTTTTAGCCAAATGATCTGCTAACGCCTGGGCTTTTATTGCAGTGCGAGTGACATAGACTATGTCAAATTCCGTAAGCAGGATCTGCCACTTTGCTAATCTCCCAGTGGGCATTGGCTTCTGGAATATGAATTTTAAAGGATCCAACCTGGTTATGAGGTAAGTGGTGTAGGCATGCAAATAATGCCTCAGCTTCTGAGCGACCCAAGTTAAAGCGCAACAAGTTCTTTCCAGTAAAGTGTACTTGGCTTCATAACTGGTAAACTTCTTGCTCAAATAGTAAATGGCATGCTCTCTCTTTCTGGTCACATCATGTTGCTCAAGGACACATCCGAAAGAAATTTCCAAGACTGTCAGATATAGGAACAGAGGCCTCCCTAGCTCAGGTGGGACCAATATTGGCAGACTCGACAGATATTCCTTGATTTTATCGAAAGCTTCTTGGCACTCGTTTGTCCATTTGATCGTCGCATCTTTCTTTAACAACTTGAATATGGGTTCACACGTGGAGGTCAACTGGGTAATGAACTGGCTAATGTGGTTCAATCTACCCGACAAACTCATAGCATCCTTCTTAGTTTTAGGAGGAGGCAAATCCCGAATGGACTTTATCTTTGTTGGGCCTAACTCAATGCCCATTTGGCTGACTACGAAACCCAAGAGTTTGCCAGATGGGACTCCAAATGCGCACTTGGCAGTGTTTATCTTCAAATCATATTTGCGTATCCGCTCAAAGAATTTTCTCAAGTCCCGAACATAGTCATCCTGAGATATGGACTTGATGATCACATCATCCACATACACCTCTATCTCTTGGTACATCGTATCATGAAAAATGGCAGTCATGACCCTCATGTATGTTGCCCTGGCGTTCTTCAGACCAAATGACATGACCCTGTAACAGTATGTGCCCTAGGGTATGGTAAAAACTGTCTTTTCTGCATCTTCTTCTTCCATCAACACCTGGTGATATCCTGCGTAACAATCCACGAAGGACTGTATCTCATGTTTGGCGCAGTTATCAACAAGGATGTGGGTGTTCAGCAAAGAGAAGTTATCTTTGGGACTTTTCTTGTTTAAATCTCTGTAATCCACACACACCCGGGTTTTTCCATCTTTCTTCGGTACTAGGACCACATTGGCTAACCATGTAGTATACCGAACTACTCAGATCACCCCCGCTTTCAGCTGTTTTGTGACTTCTTCTTTGATCTGGTCACTGATGTCAGTTTTAAACTTTCTTTGCTTTTGCTGGACAGGGGGTAGTCGGGGTAAGTCGGCAACTTATCAACCACCAAATCAACACTTAGTCCAGGCATGTCGTCATATGACCAAGCAAACACATCTTTGAACTCAAACAGGAGTTAGGTTAATGCGTCCCGGGTTTTTCCATCTGTGTGAATGCTTATCTTTGTTTCCTTGATTTCTTCAGAACTACCTAAATTAACCGGCTCAGTATCATTTAAGTTTGGCTTAGGTTTATTCTCAAATTGTTCCAATTCTCGATTTATTTCCCTAAAAGCCTCATCTTCATCGTATTCTGGTTCTTGGTTCATTATCTCACAATTAGACAACGTGTTTGAATCTGGGCATGAAGTCCGCAAGCATGTCATGTTATTTAAAGCTACATTATAAGAACTAAATAAAGAAATAAAAGAGAAAATAACGAAGATCAGAAGGAATAGAGGACGATGCACGATAAAATATTGATTTCATTTCATTGAATTTGAAGATAACAGGGTTTACATTGTAAATTAAAAGATAGGAAACTAAAGAAAACATCCAAGTTACACCCTAGAATAACTCGTGATGCAGAAAAAGTGGCAGGACTGGTCTACTGGGACTCCCGCCTGATTGGGAATGGCGTAGCCTTCCAATTCTGCAGTTTGGCATTAGGTCCCATATACAGCACCTCAGCGGTGCTTGAGCCTTCCCCTGGTTGAACCATGTGGGCTTCATACAGTATCTTCCGCATGGCCCCACAGATTTCTTCGATTTCTTCGGCCGTAAAGGCCTTATATTCCTCTTCCTCATTGTATTTTGGCTTGACAAATGTTCTATATAGATGCGGCACCAGCTGAGGCAAGACCCAACCATCATTCTTTCTATCATCTACCCATCTTACATCAGCTGGAGTAGGTCGGAAGCATACCCCAAAGAACTTTTCTCTGGTGGTCAGGGTGATAGGTTCAGCTATTCCTTGCAACAATTTCCCAATCCCTTTCCCAAGTTTGTAGCCGTGCCTAATCATTTCTTTGGCCACCATGATTGATGCATTAGAAAGGAAAGGTTGAGGGCAAGGTTTTCCTTCTTCGCACTGATCAACGACCAAGATTTCAAAGGCCTGATAGACTATGTGCTCACTCCCCTCTCTTGCTTCAAGACACGGGATTGACGAGTCCCGATAAATTGATTGCTCATCTTCCCCGTGGACCACAATCTCTTGATCCTCGTGCTCGAATTTAACCATCTGGTGAAGAGTAAAGGGTACAACCCCCCGCTATATGGATCCACAGCCTCCCCAAAATAAAGTTGTAGGATATGTCCATGTCCAGAACCTGGAAGGTTACTTCAAAGTCTACTGGGCCGATGGTCAGAATCAGATCAATCTCTCCAATTGTGTCCCTTTTGATACCATCGAAGGCACCTACATAGACATTGTTGGGTCGGATTCTTTCGGTACCTATTTCCATATGCTGCAGAGTTGAGAGTGGGCAAATGTCTACCCCGGAGCCTCCGTCTAACATAACCCTTTTCACGTAGTACCCTTCGCATTTGACTGTCAGGTGTAGGGCTTTGTTATGTGCAGCCCCTTCTGGGGGCAAGTCATTTTTGCTGAAAGAGATCTGGTTGATTGCGAAAAATCTTTCGGCCATTCTCTCCAACTGCTCTACAGAAGTCTCAACAGGCACATATGCTTCGTTAAGGGTCTTGATCAATACCTTTTGATGTTCGGTGGAGTTCATCAACAGAGATAACAAGGACACTTGTGCAGGAGATTTTCGAAGCTGGTCGATCACCTCATAATCCGCCATTTTCATCTTTTGAAAGAAGGCCTCCGCTTCTTCGGCACTCACGAGCTTCTTAGATAGGAAGCGCTTTCTAGTGGCATTGTTCACCTTTTCTAATTTGAAATGCTTTTCAGCCGGGTTATTTTCTTGAACTTCTCCCGAGATCTCTTTGCCTTTGTAAGTCACCACTAATTTGTTGTAGTTCCAGGGCATAACAGTAGGATCCGTCATGGGTTTTGTGGTGCGCGGCCAATAACCATGGGCTCACTCAGCCTTGGTGGATTAATTGGCCCCCGCATTACATATGCTCCCTTGGGCACATACATTTGGGTTGTCTTATTCAGCTCGAATCTCCTGGGAGGACTCAAAGTCATCTGCTTTTCTTTGCAGCCTCAAGGGACATAGAGAACAACATCTTTGGGAGGCGTTGCCCTAGTTTCAACTTCAACTCTCTTTTCTGACTTTGGAGGGGTGGTTTTGTTCTTTTCCTCCCCTTTTGTCTTGCTTCGGGGAAGCCTTTGGTTTCTTTTCTACATCAACGATGACAATGATGGCCGTCAACACTGGGTCAAATTCATTGTCCTCACAAATCATTTCGATTACCGGCCCGTTATTGTGGACCGGTAGTGGGTTGTTAGTCACATTGGGAATATCTTCATCCCTTAGCACTATCTTTCATTGTTATATCAAGTTCTCCACGACTCTCTTCAAAGTCCAGCAATCATCCGTATCGTTCCCTTCTGCCCCTGAGTGATAGGCACATCGGGTTCCGGCTCTGTAAGCGGGTGACGCTGGGTTTTGCCTGGTTTGAAGAAGAGGCTGTAGCAGACCCATTTGAACAAGCTTTGGTAACAGGCTAGAGTAGGGTTCGCCAATTGGTGTAAAATTTGGCCTCTTGGGTGATTCACGAGGGTGGAAATTATTTTGTGGATGTCGGGAGTTGTAGTGGTTTTGGTAAGGAGGCTGGTTTCTAGAAAATGGAGCTTGGTTCCAGTTGGCTTGTTGTTGTGGTCGGATATAAGGTTGAGCATTCATGACTGTATATGGCTGAGGAGCATAAGCTACGTCTTGGTGGGGGTAATAGTGCTGCGGGGCCCTTTCTGAGAAAAAGGATCTGGGAGTATGGTGTTTTCTTGCACTCGATGCTGCCATGAATGTTTCTTCCTTTTTCTTGCCCTTCGCTACTCCTCCAGACCCACCCTAAATGGCTTGGGAGGTAGCTCTGATGGCGGATTGGCTAAAGATTCACCCTGTTTTCAACCATTTCGCCAATTTTGATGGCTTCGGCGAACAACTTACCCATTGCGGACATCATGTTTTGAAAATATTCAGCCTCTTGGGCTTGGAGGAAGACTGTGACCATTTCAATCTCGTCTATTGGAGGCTTTACCCTGGAGGCTTGCTCACGCCATTTAACTGCGTACTCTCGGAAGCTTTCCGAGGATTTCTTCTTCAAGTTTGTTAACGAGTTCCTATCTCGAGCAATATCAATGTTGTATTAGAACTGCCTGACGAAATCTCTAGCAAGGTCATCCCAGATGTGCCAGCGGGAAAAATCTTGGTCCATATACCGCACAGATGCGATGCCAACCAGACTTTCTCCGAAATAGGCCATGAGGAGTTCTTCCTTCCCATCGGCTCCTCGCATCTGTTTGCAATATCTCTTGAGATGAGCAATAGGATCACTGTGTCCATCATACTTCTCAAATTTTGGGGTTTTGAATCCCAATGGCAGATGCACATGAGGGAACATACATAAGTCGGCATAGGATACACTTTTTTGTCCACTCAAACCCTGTATGTTTTTGAGACTCTACTCAATGCTTCTCATCTTTCTCGCAATCTCCTCTTGCTCAGCGGTTTTGGTGGCTTTCTCTTGCCCAGCGGTGAACTCATACCGGGGTGGTTGGGAGTAAGTATTAGTGGGAAACTGAGGAGGTTCCATTGGGAATGTGGGTGTTTGGAAGGTGAAAGATGATGGGTCAAAGCTGGGCCTGGGCAGTGTAGGCTGTGCCGTAGCCGAGCAAGGCGGAGTAGTGAAGATATTCGAAGCTACACCAGAAGCTAACGCCTAGGGGAAAGCCTCAGAAGGTGTTCCCACAAAGTTGGTGGAAATAGTAAGGTATCCTAGTGGGGTATTTGGATAGTTTATGGGGATGTTGGAGGTCCCACTTGCCCTGGGAAAAAGCTCGAGAAATACAGGGATTGCACTTGGTGGTTCTCTTTTGTTTGCCAGGAATCCCACATTTCCATCATGCGGAGATGCAGTAATTTGTTTTCCTTAGCAGCTGCCGATTCTGAAGTTGGGATGCCCGAGATCGGACTCTTATCCGTAATAGGAACTGTTGGCAGAGTCATTTTTGAAGACATTTCAATGCTTCCCTTCGACCTCGTGAAGTATGGATGCGAAGCCAGACTATCACAAAATCAACCACCTTTCTATAAAACCTGAGCTTAACAGTAGATAACAAACCGGTCAGTTTGAAGCAAATAACACATAGGTAATCGCGCGTTGGGGTGTGATGCAAACCTGAGCTTCCCTTCGGCTCTCTTTTCTTCCTTTTTGGGTTTTTCTTCTGGGTCTTTCTTTTCACATCCCTCTCTTATTGGAATTATTTACAAAATCATGACCAGATCCGATGAGGATTGACTACGTATCATGACGTCGCGTGAATCAGATCATTACGTAGTTCGAGAAAATAAATGCGAAAAATAAAGAAACAAATTTTTTTGGGGGAATTTTTGATTTTCATTAATAAAAACTCCTAAACTTTCTATTACAAAAGACTTCAAGCTACTCATTTTCTTGGAAAAACTACGAACAGACTCAAAATAAACCAAAATATAGACTCGATAAGTGAAAAATCAGGAATACATTAATGCTTCGACTCTTGGGGCCCGTGGGACATCATTCGGTCTCGCCACGGGCCTATATGCGAGATCCCCTTGAAGCCGCCCCAAATCACTCATTATCTGGCGGACAAATGTCATCACTGCAGCGAAGAAAGTGGTTCGAGTCATGTCCTCACATGCTTGGCATTTCATGACAATGTAGTCGGCAATGGCTCTAACCCTTTCTCGGATTCTACCCTTTTCCTGAAGCAGATGCCCGACCTGCTGATTTGGCTTCTAATACTTGAGTGTCGTGATGGTTTTGATTTTGCAATTGTTGCATTTCTTCCTCCATCTGAGCCATCAAAGCATAACAATGTTCCCTATCAGATTTAAAGTCCTTGACCTGCTTGGCTGCCTCATTCTCAAGGAGTTAACTTTTTCTTCGGATTGGTGATTGTCCCTTCATATTTTCTTTTCATTTGATGCACAAACTGTGCCCGTCCTTCTGCGCTCTTTGCCAATTGGGCCCGGACTTTTGCTAGAGTGGCTTCAGTCTTTTCTAGGTCATCTTGAAACTCAAGTTCTTTCTTTCTCAGACTGCTTATAAGCCTTTCGTCCGCTCAGCTTCTTTCCGGATTTCTAGCAGCTATTCTCATTTTCTGGATTTGAGCTTTGAGGGCTTCATTTTCCTAAGTTAGCTTTTTCTTTTCCCCTTCATCTGCGGCAGCCTGGATACTGTTGCCAAACTTGAGGTCCCTGATTTGTCCCTCTAATTTACTTATTTTAGTCCTATAGCTTTCTTCTTTTGCCAACCAGCCCCACTGCTCTTGCGAGTCGTTGGTGAATTGTTGAACATGAGCTCTCTTAGCAGGTCTCTCAGGAATCTGGAACTTTTTACCGAACCAAATAATGTACTTGGGGTCTACTTCACCTCTAGCTAGATCCTGCACCATAGTCTTAGGTTCAAGAAATCTACATTCATTTAACACTTGGCGAACTCTTCCTTCCGGAAATACGGCCTTTGGGCCCAATTCGACTACATGTCCACTCAAATCTTCATCATGGGGGATGGTTTGAAATCTGCCCAGTTGACGCAAAACCCTATGAGGAGCATATGGCTGGATGCTCAAAATGCCCATCAGGAGAAGATAACATACTTAGGTTGACATGTACACAACCTCGGTGACAGGGAGCCATCCGAACTGCCATTCAATTTTATCAGAAGTCAAAGAGATCAAACGTGCCAACCAAGCCTCGGTACCCTCGGGAAATCCAACACCCACCACTCGGCTTTCAAATTCTTCGATGCAGTTCAAACCGGTCATGCCATAATTCATATACCCGGCCTGGTGGCAGAGATGTTCTTGTATCCACAACTGTAGTAATAAGTTGCAACCTTGGAAGAACTTTCTGCCTTCTCGACAGATGGTCAAAGCTCGGAAAATTTCAGACAAAATCAAGGGAACCAAAGTGCCATTAGCTTTCTTGATTGCGACGTCAGCTATTCCCACTAGGCCCAGTTCTATGTTGCGGTCTTTTTGCAAACAGATTATAACTCCCAAGAAAGCTACTATAAAGACCAAGCCTCGCCTTGCCTCCCATTTATATTTCTTTCCATCATGAGTCAAACCAGTATTCAGTGGTTCAAACCCTTGGGGGTTACCATAACGTTGGTACAAGAACTCGAAAGTGCATGACCCTTCAGATAAATTCTTATCCTAGATATCCCGGCTAATACTCAACATATCCAGAAACTTGTGGGGAGATACCGGCCTTAGTGACACTGGATACCGACTTCTAATATTTCCATCAAGGCCGGCGTAACCCGCAATTTCTTCTACAGTCCGACAAGACCACCCAATACTTTAATCACAGTTCCTTTACTGCCTTTTCCCAAATCATTCCACCACATATGAAGTTGTAAGGGGATTTTCTCAAGAGCTGCAAGGGTTCATTTTCATTTGTGCTCATCCTGCACATTTATTAGGGTGATTTAATAACTCATTTTGACTCAAGAAAAGATTAACACTTTTTTTTCAAAAGTTTTCATTCCAAAAACAAAAATTCGGCTTTGCAAATACAGCCTTTCAGCATTTCGGGGAAGAAGATTTTAAGGCTGTACTCGGCAATCAGTCAAAAATTTGAAAAAGAGACCACATGCGGCTGTTCTTGCAAAAACAGTCTTCCAGCGCCCTTTTGGGGACATTCGACTATTTTATACAAGAATGGCATCACCTTACTTATTCACAATAAAAATAATAATATTTTTGTTCTTTTTGGGCTACTTTTGCAAAAGGGGAAGTTGGATTCAATGGGGGTTGCCTACGTATCCCACATCCGGTGAGAATCAAACTAGCGTAGTTCGGGCAAATTTGTCGAAAAATAAAACCAACTTTTTTTTTTGAAAACAAGATTTTCTTTTCCTCTCTTTTTTTTCTTCAAAATTTCGACAGTGTTTTAGTACCTTTTGGACATTGTTTTTTTTTTCAAAACAGGCAATTATCTCTCTTAGCCCTCACATTGACTTTTCCTTTTCCCAACTTTTATCCTATTATTCATAAGCCGGTCAACATGTAAATCCGAAGCAAATAAATGCACAAGTAGCAAGTAGGATGCATTAGGATGGTCTTTTCATTTCGGGTACACCTGTCCTAGACAGACCCAACCCCTGTGTTAAGTCTCTTAAGTCAAATGCACATGATGCAAATAAACGTTCCTACTAAGGATCCGGCATGAGGCTTTGTTATATTAGGTTTAAAACTTGTGTTTATTGTTCTAGACCTGACTTACCCGAGCGGACAACTCGAGCCGGGGGGGGGGGGGGGCAGCGTACGGGGAATACAGAAGCTTCACCGGCTTTGTAACTTGTCCGAACCTCATTCTAAAATTGAATAAGACTCTATACAGAAGAGAAGTCACATGAAGTGCACCCTTCTCCATGATTTAGAAGACTCAGAGAGAGGAAGGGCTTCATAGCAGTTTATATACAATTCACAAAAAATCAAAACAGTAAAAGCAAAGTACATTAGGCTCAAACATGTACAAAAATAAGATAATAGATAAAGCCGACTACAACAACTATTCTAAGCTCGAATTCTTAAACCTTGAACCGGAGTTCTGGGTTTCGATCCCCAGCAGAGTCGCCCGAGCTGTCACACCTCCTTTTTATACACCCGAAGGTAGTATAAGGGAGTTTTTCCATTTTAAGTGACATTATTAGAAATGGGATTATTTTTTTTATTCAGAGTCGACACTTGGGAAGGTTTGCTTTCTGGTGTCCCAAGTCACTGGTTTATTTTAAAATCCCAAATCGAGGAAAATTCGACTTTTCTTTTGAAGTCTGCGAACCAGAAATTTTGAATAAGGAATTATGTTAACCCGAGGGAAGGTGTTAGGCACCCCCGGATTCCGTGGTTCTAGCACGGTCGCTTAAACTATCATAATTGGCATATTATCTCATTTTAATACATGTTTTAACCTATGGTGCATTTTTAACTTTAAAACCGCTTTTATTCGTTGTTTAGGAAGATTTCAACGTTATACAAAACACGTCTTTGGATCACGCCACATGAAATGCACCCGCGATCCGCGACATATTTTATTTAACATTGTCAGGATTTGGATTTGGGTCACATGAAATGCACATCCGAGTTTAGGAAGGATATTTTTAAAATAGCGCGCCTAAAGCAGCTATGCACTTTCAAGTTTGCGAGGGTCATGGAAATTCAACTAAATGGCATGCCTCGATTTCTAAGGATAAAATAGTAATTAAGCGAGGGCCCTGCATTTTTGAGATTTTATTTGGCGCGGCGCACCTCAATTCCAATTTTTAAATGAAATTCAAACTAAGCTTTAGAGGGCTACAAGCTGTTTGTGTTATCTAATATGGCGTGCCCCAAATCCACTTTAAGAGTCTAATTAATCAAGGAAGCTTAAAAGAATTATCACTACTTTTCAGACTAAATGTTTGAACCATTTTTAAGCCCATGGACCAACATTAGAAGGGATAAGTGAATGGCAGAATGGTCTTGGATTAACAACAATTAAATAAAACATCGGGCTCAGATAACTGGCCCTACATATCAAGGAACACGACTTGTCTTAAATCCAGGCCCAATGTGAGCCCAAATCTTTGGAGAGGTGAGCATCAACAGGTGCAGGGCACGAGATCGAGTCTTCAGACACGCAAAACATCAGAATATTGAAATGCAGATATGAGCACAACATGGTTTTTCATAACACAATAATTTGATAATCATGATTACTTGAATCTTCAGCAAACTCAAGGAGGAATTATGCGAAATTTTAGTCTTAATAGAGCCTGTTTTCTATACATACAAGAACAGATCACATTTCATGAGATGGTCGAGTAAGTG
This sequence comes from Nicotiana sylvestris, assembly GCF_000393655.2. Taxonomy (NCBI): domain Eukaryota; kingdom Viridiplantae; phylum Streptophyta; class Magnoliopsida; order Solanales; family Solanaceae; genus Nicotiana; species Nicotiana sylvestris. The sequence goes on along the minus strand of NC_091064.1, from coordinate 145,997,470 downwards.
AATCTGTATTCAAACCATTGACTCATATTCCACATGTTTGCAAATAATCAAGGTAGCTCTATGTATGGCTCAAGCCTTAAGGTAATAAACTAAAACATTTTCTTGTCCAAAAGTAATGTAACACTAATTACCACCTAAAAACCTGGAATCACAAAGCAGAAGAGATAAAACCCACAGCATTTGACACAACCTACTACACAACTTAATCATCAAAAGTTTCCTTAATCATTCAAAAGATAAGAGTTCAATAATTAAAACTAACATCTAGCCATACCATCCTTGACAACACATTGAATCCCATATTAATACAGACTGAAGTACATCTTTTTGAGGGAACACTGTTAGCAGTAGAACAAATGATATGCATCAAAATAAATCAGAAAAACAAGGATTCAGGGAAAACAAAAAGAAATGAGACTAAATTATGACCAAATAAGTTAATGCTAGGCTTCAAACTTCTATTTTCCATTTCATTCTTCAACTTAATCATCACATTAGATAAGATTCAGGAACATGTACCTGATTATAGCAAAACAAAAACCAAAAATCAAGCTTTGGGTCAGGAGGAAACAGCAGCAGCAGAACAGAGCCCCAGATTCGAGCAATAAAACATCAACACTTAACCCAAGCTTTTAAAGATCCAGAACTCAATCCATTTCAACCCAAACGCAAGACTTTGTTCATTTTTAGTAATTTTACCGAAGCAATGAAGATCAAAAGCTGAAACCAAGTGAGATCTGAGCAATTTTTAAACAAAGATAAATGCAGAACCTTCAGTGTTATATCAGAATTTTTAAACAAAATACTCAACCGTTTTCTTTTTCAGTGTTTTTAATCTCTTCCCCTCCTGCTAAAGAAGAAACTATGCCTTTATAGTCAAACCTTAGGGCAGCAGAATAGAGACTCAGTATTGCACATTAGTCCTTCCAAAATTTTCAATTTTGCTGTTCAATCCTTAGTGTAAAATTCAGATTTTCACATAAGTCCCAACCCCCACCTTCTAGACAACTTCCCATTCAGTTATTAAAGATTCCCTCACCTAGAATTCCTAGACTACCCCTTGAACCCCTGCTATTTACTTCAGAAAACTCATGGATCATGGGTCAAATTGACCCAATGGCCAAAAATGCATGGGCTGCCTTTTGCAAATGGGTCAGAAAAGACCCAAAGCCCAAACTAAAATCTGTATTCTATGGAAGACAGAAGAAAAGAAAAAGCCATTCAGATGATTTCAAAACTAAACCTAAACAAAAATGACTAATTACTAATCACAAGTGAGCATGGAATTAACTAAGTTATTAAATCAAAATAAACCTAATTAAACTAAACTATGAGACTAAAATAACAGGACGAAATTAGAAGTTTAACTATGACATTAATAAAACTAAATAGACCAAAAATTCGAGAAAAGCATTAAAGGTGTGAAAAAGTGAAACAAATAGAACAAATGAACACAAACTCAATTCTAGGCTCAGAAACGTGGTCGAGTTTCAATTAAGGTGAAAACTTAACCGAAGGAAAGGAGAAGAAATAAAGAGGAATAAGAGATAAAAATAAAACAAAAATGGACAGAAAGATGGAGAGAACTCACCGCCTAAACTTGAAATCACACTTGATATCCTGACTTACACGAAACTGATGCTAATCACTTGTTCTTTGTCAAGAACAAACGAACAACATCAGTTTTGTAGTGAATCAGCCTTCTAATCATGAAAAACTAAGGCCTGAGTCGATGCATGCCACTGGGTTCAACGGAAATTGATTTTGAACTTTTAGGGTTCGAACTTAGATTTAAGATTCGAGAGGTTCTGGCAAGATTCGAGGGAATAGGAGTGAGGGTTCGGAAAGAGGAGGATGTGAGGCTTTTGGGGTGTTGATTTGGGCCAGTCAGAGGTGGCGCCACCTGCCTGAGGTGGTGGGGAAATGGGGCGACTCTATGGTTTATAGGGACGGATCTCTGAAGATGGTAGAGTGAAGAGAGATGAGTTTGAGGGGGGGTATGGCTTTAGGACAATTAAATAGTAACATGGACCCCAGTTCCGGACCGTTCGATCAAATAAGATCAACGGTCCTGATCGAAGGCTATTAAAATGGGGTCATTTGGTCTCTGCGTGGGGAAGACCGGGTTGGGGCGGAAATTGGGTCGGTTTTACTGGGTTTCAGGTATTAAAACAAATGGGCTTGAGGAAATAAGTGGATTTGGCCCAAATCAGACTTCTTTCTTTTGTTTTCTTTTTCTTCCAATTTCTTTTCAAAATTCAAGTCTCTTTTTTTTTCAAATTAAAAATAAAACCCTAAACTAATTTTTAAAAACTAAATTAGCCTACCAAATTATATTAATTATTTAGAATATTATTTACAATAACTAATTAAAATACTAGATTAAAAGAAACTACCAAAATTCGAAGCAAAAAATTAAAAAATGCAAAAATGAGTTATTTTTTGTGATTTTTCCATTTTTGTAAAACAAACTAATTTACTAATTAATCTAAAAAATGTAAAATTAAATCCTAAATGCAAATGCAATGTATTTTTTGTATTTCTTATGAATTAAATAAGATTAAACATGCACACGAAAATGCAAACAATCAGAAAAATTCTATAATAATTCCTAGAATAACAAATAATTAAAAGAAAAAATCTAATTTTGGAATTCTGTAGGAGTAATTCATGTGAGGCAAAAATCACGTGCTCACAACTGTCATAGAACCCTGCTGGAGACGCTCAAACTGCCTCCGATAGGCCTCTCTCTGAGTGATAGGGAGAAACTTCTCCAAAAATAGCTGAGTAAACTACTCCCAAGTCAAGGCTGGCGATCCGGCTGGTCTAGCCAAGCAGTAATCTCTCCACCAAGTCTTGGTGGATCCAGACAAGCTAAAAGTAGCAAAATCGACCTCATTGGTCTCAACTATCCCCATGTTCCTGAGTACCTCATGACAACTGTCTAGATAATTCTAGGGATCCTCAGTTGATGCACCGCTGAAAGTAGTAGTGAAGAGCTTGGTGAACCTATCCAACCTCCACAAAGCGTTGGCAGACATAGCTGCCCCATTACCGGTCTGAGCTACCACACCCGGCTGAACTGCTCTAACTGGCTGTACTACTAGAGTTTGGAACTGAGGAGCTACCTACTCCGGAGTGCGAGTAGCAGGAGTCTAGGCTCCTCCTCCAGCCTGAGAGACGGCTGGTGCTACAGGAAGCAAGCCTGCCCGGGTGACACTCTCCATAAGTCCCACTAGACAGACCAGAGCATCCTGAAGTACTGGGGTACCAATAAACCCCTCTAGGACCTAAGCTGGGCCCACCAGAACTGCTGGGGCCGGAACCTCATCATCAAAATCAACCTGAGGTTCCGCTGCTAGTGCTGTTGCTCGGGGCTGAGCTCTGCCCCTACCTCGACCTCTAGCACGGCCTCGGCCTTGCCCTCTGCCCCTCGTGGGAGCTACTGCTGGGGGCTCGGGCTGCTGGTCAACAGATGAGGAAGCATGTGTTCTCGCCATCTACGAAGGAATAGAGTAGATATTCAATTAGCATTGAGAAACCAAACCGCATGATAGGAAAGAATAAATGTGAAGTTTTCCTAACTCTGTAGCCTCTGGGGATAAATACAGACGCCGCCGTACCGATCCCTCATACTCTACTAAGCTCGTCTGTGGATTGTGAGACCCATGTAACCTAGAGCTCTGATACCAACTTGTCACAACCTGGATTTCCCACCCTCGGGAGTCATGATGGCGCCTACTAATGTGAGCTAGGCAAGCCAATCCTTTAAACTACTTACTTCATTACCCATTTATTTCTTTTTAACAAACATAAAGCGATAATGTATAAACACCCAAAACCTAGTGTCACAGTATCACAGACGGTCTAAGACTGCCAAATACAAGGTCTGAAAATAAAAGACACACTGTTTCTGAAGCAAAAAGATGAAATAGGAAATAAAAGATAGAGGAGACGCCAGGGCTATGCCAGAAGGCCTAACTCAGGATCTCTAGCTGAACTGAAGGTAGGCTCCAAACTACGGTCCAAGAGCTGCTCCGAGATCTGCACATAGTGTAGAGTGTAGTATTAGCACAACTGACCCTATGTGCTGGTAAGTGCCTAGCCTAACCTTGGTGAAGTAGTGACGAGGCTAGGACCAGATCACCAAATAAACCTGTGCAGTTATATAATATACATCGGAAAGTAAAGTAGGAATAAACAAATAAAGGTGGGAGGGGGAAAACATGCTTCGGGGAATAACAGGTAAAAACAGAATATCAGGAGAATTATAAAGGAACCAAAATCCAACTACTAACAAGGATAAGGAAAACAAAGGCAACTTTCACTTTCATTTCACATCTAGTTGCAGGCGTGCAACCCGATCTCATTTCATTTACCTCGTTGCAGGCATGCAACCCGATCCCATTTCACATATCTTGTGGCAGGCATGCCACATGCTCCCATTTCATGTATCTTGTGGCAGGCGTGCCACCAGCTCCCTTTTTAAATATCTTGTGGCAGGCATGCTACCCGCTCCCATTTCGATTATCTTGTGGTAGGCACGCCACCCGCTCTCATTTCATATATTTCCGTGGCGGCGTGCCACCCGATCCCAGTTACAAACCAATAATAATCATAAGAAATCCTGACAAGGGAACATGAGCAATATAACAACTTTCCGGCAAGGGAACAATGATATTCCAACAACATCCCGGCAAGGGAACAATAATATCAAACAAACATCCCGGCAAGGGAACAATACTATCAAAACAAACATTCCGGCAAGGGAACATTAATATAAAAACAAACATCCCAACAAGGGAACAATGATGATAATAACATATGAAGCGTTATAAACCACAGCAGAGTCATAACAATTATAATACAAGACTCACGGTCATGCTCGTCACCAACGTATAGATACTCGTCACCATGCCTATACGTCGTACTCCACAATTAACATGTAACAAATAAGACACAACTCATAATCCCTCAAGATAAGGTTAGACCAAACACTTACCTCGATGTCACGAACACAATTCACGTTTCAATTATAGCTTTACCCCTTGATTCCACCATCAATTCGTTCGAATCTAGCCACAAGTTACTTAATTACATCAATAAATGCTAAATGAATCAACCCCAATGCATGAAAATGAGTTTTCCAAAGTTTTACCCAAAAAATAAAAAATCACCCCCGAGCCCACATGGTCAAAACCTGAGGTTTGAACCAAAATCCGATTACCCATTCCCCCACGAACCCAAATATATAATTTGTTTTGAAATCGGCCCTCAAATCGAGGTCCAAATCCCCAATTTTTGAAAAACCTAGGTTCTACCCAAAACACCCAATTTCCCCCATGAAAATTATTGATTTTGAGTTGAAATCATGTTAAAAGATGTTAATGATTGAAGGAAATGAGTTAAAATTAACTTACAATCTATTTGGAAAAAGAGTTGTTCTTGAAAAATCACCCTAGGGAGTTTGTGTTTTGAAAAGATGTGAAAAATGGGTTAAAAATCGTCTAAGTATAAAAGTTCTGCTGGGTTGGGAAATGCAAAGGGAGGCTCGCATTTGCGAGCTGGGAATTGCGAACCAGGCATCGCATTTGCGATCACTGGCCAAAATGGGAAACTTCGCATTTGCGAAGATCGTCTCGCATTTGCCAGAGGGAGCTAGCCTGGGCTTCTTTCGCAATTGCAACAAGCCGCTCGCATTTGCAATATTGCATTTGCGAGCCAGGATTCACAAATGTGAAGCCTGCAGGCCTGCTATACACAGCTGAAAAACCTGCAATTTTCTAAGTCCGAAATGCACCTCGTGGCCTATCCAAAACTCACCCGATCCCTCGGGGCTCCAAACCAAATATGTGTACAACCTTAAAAACATCCTACGGACTTATTGGTATAATAAAATCACCAAAATAACATCATGAACATCGAATTAAGCCTCAAAATCAATGAAATTTCTCAAAACTTCTTTAAACATCAAATTTTGCATTTAGAGTTTGAATCACGTCAAATGGATTCTGTTTCTTAACAAACTTCACAGGATTATCTTAAGTCATATATAAAACCTGTACCGGGCGCCAAAACCAAAATACGAGCCAAATACTATCAAGTTTTTAATCAAAATTCATTTCCAAACCTTATAATCAATTTCAGAAAACAATTTTCTTCAAAAATTCATTTATCGGGCTTGGAACCTCAGAATTCGATTCCGGGCATACGCCCAAGTCCCATATTATTCTACGGACCCTCCGGGACCGTCAAATCACGGGTATGGGTCCGTTTACCCAAAATATTGACCGAAATCAAATTAATTTATTTTATTGTCAAAATGTATCATATTTCACAGATTTTTACATATAGGCTTTCCGGCTAGGCGCCCGGACTGTGCACGCAAATTGAGGTGATGCTAAAAAAGGGTTTTAAGGCCTCAAAATATAGAATTTATTTTAAAAACAAGTGATGACCTTTTGGGTCATCAGAGTAGTCAAACTTAGTTAATTCCAGACCGAGAAAATTTAATAATGATAATTGCATATGGGATGAAGGAAATATGATCAATCTTATTAAGATTCAACATTGCCATCCTCATCAATCAACGAGGAAGGAGAATTACAATCGTTTCCTTTCTTATGGGATACAAGAAAGGAACTTTTTTTGTCTTTTTCCTTTTTTCTTTGAGAGGATCCAGAAGCCCCCTTTTAATAGAAAGTCTTCATTGGCTATATATAGTCAAAATCCCTTTATGCAAGTCGTGCTTTATCAGATTCAAATGGCGACTCTTGGGTTTCGCGCTTGGGCAATTTATGTCCCTTATAAATAGAGGAAACTTGTTATTTGATTGATTCACTTCATCTTTCGCTTGAGAGAGTTCTTCAGATATTGCTCTTTTTGCTACCTCGAATTTCCGCTTACCTTCTTGTTCACTGAAACCTTTCCTCTCTTCTTCTTATTACTTCTTCTGGCACGTTTTCTGCTAAAAATGGCTGATGATTCTTCTCACGACAATCTTCCTACCACTAATCCGGTACTAGAGAATTCTGTTAAGGTTACCGGAGGGGCATATGCGGCGGAGGATGAGGAGGTTCCCTCGGTGGTTGAGATGTTGCCTCGCACCGGGATAGAGGCGACTGACTTTAGTTGTAGTGGTAGAGCGCAGCCGGAACCCGTCGCTTCCATTATAAGAGAAAGCGGGATCATATAGTCGAGGGAAAGGTGGGGAATCCTCAATTACGTCGATATACGGCCGGTGGAGGGGGATGACAGAGTTCACTTCGACCGTCCTGGGTACTGCGTGTTCTACGCTTACCCCTTCATTGTAGGGTACACACTTCCTCTTCCCATGTTGGTGGTGGATTTTTGCCGTTTCTACGAAGTGTGCCCTACCAAAATTTTGCCTTATCTGTACAAGTTATTCCTTATGCTGCTAAAGTATGCAAAACTTGCCGGTCATGAGGTTACCTTGGACCATATGCTTAGCATCTTTGCTCCTCAACTGATCTGCAGTTTGATGATCCACATGCATCCTCGGGGGTCGAGGAGTCTGGTGGTGAAAATGGATGACATGACCAATCGTAATTTCTATGAGAATTACTTTTATGTGTGGACCGAACACATTGTGGCGGACCCAACGGGATTCCCTGAGAGATGGAACTTCACACGTAAGTTTGCACCATTATTTAGTGAAATGATTTACCATTTTCCTTGATTACTAAACCGACTCATCTTAGTAGCTGAGAGATTACCCCTGCCGCCCATCGAAGGGATTCGCGAATGGCTGGAGGCCATTCTTCCCCATACAGTGGGAATTCGCACATGGCCGACCTTTCATAAGAGGTTCGGATGCAGACCCCTCACAGGTGTGACGACGCCTTTATGTACTGCCCTCTTCTCTTTTTCTTTTATTTAGCCTCTTAAGCACTATTCGTCGTTGCCAGTGAGGGTGCAAAGAGCAAGGGCACCTCAGCTAGCTTTCCGCCAGCCGACCTTATCTGCTCTCCCTATCACAGTGTCTACTGCACGACCTTTATTGAGGGCTGCTTCCGTCGAATTTGCGGCCTTGGTTACTCCAGCGAGGGTCTCTTCTCAGGACGAGGTCCCGACCAATGTTACTCATCCCACGAACGAGTCAACGTTTATTGGAGAGGAGGAGGGGCCGTCTAAGAGATGAAGAGTAGAGTTTGAGATGGCGCCCCCAACAGTGATTTGCCTGGACAATTCTCCCTCAACGGGCTCTGGAGAGGGTGTTATTGTGGTTCCCTCCATAGGGGCGGAGCCGACCATTGAAGTTTTCGGCACCCGTGATCAGTAATCAGAAACTCCAGCTGCCGTCTTGGCTCAATCAGAAGTCCCTGCTGTTACTGCTGGTCAATATCTTGTCATGGTAGAGAACCAGACCTCTGGCACCGCTGTTGTGACTTCAGAAGTGCCCTCATCTTCTATAGTGGGTTGTGCTCCTCCTTTAGCAACGGAAAGGGGAAAAGGCGTGGTGGTTGACGAGTATGAATCTGAGTCAGACCTGGACCCGGATAATGTTAGGATGTTCGAGGAGGGCCATACTCATTCGGTAGTTAATGCAGGGGACTCGACCTGTGATCTTCAAATCCCTTTAGGCGTTAACCTCTTGGCGGAAGGGGAGGATTTGGAACCGCAATTTAGCCTGTTATGATCAGAAGCTGAGAATGAGTCCCTTCAGGATGCCCTGATACTGAGTTGAGGGATGAGGTGGCCGTCATGGGCATAAGGGTATGTTGCATTTTGTTTTTGCTTTATGCTTTCCCCTTTTTCGAAAGCACTAGTTTAACCCCGTCTTTATAATTTCTAGACATACATGGTAGAAGTGGAAAACATTCTCAGGGCTAACATCCGGGCAAGGTTTTTCTTGAAGATGCTGGAGAAATACCGTCGCTACCGTGATAGATGTTGCGAGATGCATGAGCGACTGAGGACGGATCCTCGTAATAGGGCTCTTGGTGAGGAGTTGGAGAAAAGGGACCAGGAATTGATGCAGACAATCCGTAGCAAGATCGAACTCGAGGAGCAACTCCGCATTAAGGACGAGGAGCTCGAGTTGGGTAAGGGGATCGCAACGGAGTATGAGAATTTGTAGGGTAGGTTGAGGTCAATGCAATTAGATATGGACCAGAACCTGGTCAATGTCGAGGTGATGAGCACAGAGTGGATGAGAAAATTGACCGCGATGGAGAGAAAAGTCGCTGGTTTGGAGAACATCGAGAAAGCTTGGTATGAGGCTTTGGCGAGGGCAGCGGCCCTGGAGGACACCATCCGCGTGCTCCAATCTAAACAGGAGTCGGAGAGAGCGACAACTACCCTTAGGGAGGCGAGGCCCGAGGAGCGCATTGGCATGATTGATCAGGAGGCGTCGATTCTGGGAGATCGAGTCGTGGCCTTGTAAGCAGAAAATGAGCGATTACAGGCCCATGTTGAGTCGTCTTCCGCTGCCGTTCCTCGCCAAATGCTTGAGCTCTGGGTTTAGGCTGAAGCCCAGCGGGACATATATAAGAGATTGTGGGAAGCGGGCACCGTGGCTGAAGCTGTTTATGAAGAAGCGCGAGCGAAAGCTCGTGAGGCTCACATTAACGGTGGATACGATGCGGCGACGCCCAAAGGCGATAGGGGTGCGGATAATGATAATGGTGAACCTCGTGGAGACGGTGATGATAGTTGTGATGGTGACGGCGGTGATGACGCCGAATGAAGAATGTTGTCCTTTGTTTTTATTTTTATTTTGTTTGTTGACTGTCGTTTGTTCGTTTCTTCTTCATTTTTTTCATTAGTTGGTCTGGGCCATATGTAGGCGGTGGTAGCCCGCACTGTGACTTTGCATAAATAAAAGTTATCTTCTTCGCTATTTGCCTTGTACTTCACTTTTTATTCCAATTGCTTATGGCTTTTGTGCAAGATAGAGGATCGTCCAACGAGTCCCGGTTTTTCTTTTCTTTCGTTGGTTGTCGACCTTTGATGATGTCATTTTGAACTTATCGCAATGTCGGCCTGTCGCCGTTCGATCGAGGTCGAACCTTTCTTTTTTGATGGCGAAGGCCCTTGGCCTCAAAGGGTGTTATTTCGAACTAATCGAAATAAAAGCCCGTGGTCGTTCGATCGAGGTCGAACCCCTTTTTTTATGGCGAAGGTCCTTGGCCTTGAAGGGTGTTATTTTGAACTTGTCGAAATAACAGCCTGTCGTCATTCAATCGAGGTTGAACCTTTCTTTTTTGATGGCGAAGGCCCTTGGCCTTGGAGGGTATTATTTTGAACTTGTCGAAATAATAGCCCATCGTCGTTCGATCGAGGCCGAACCTTTCTTTTTTGATGGCGAAGGCCCTTGGCCTTAGAGGGTGTTATTTCGAACTTGTCGAAATAACAACCTATCGTCGTTCGATCGAGGTCAAACCTTTCTTTTTTGATGGCGAAAGCCCTTGGACTTGGAGGGTGTTATTTCGAACTTGTTGAAATAATAGCCCGTCGTCGTTCGATCAAGGTCGAACCTTTCTTTTTTGATGACAAAGGCCCTTGGCCTTGGAGGGTGTTATTTCAAACTTGTTGAAATAATAGCCCGTCGTCAGTCCCAGTTTTTGGAGGGTTGGGAATCTTCCGCGGGAGTCCCAGTTTGTTTGGTATTGCTTGCATCAGATGGTGCAACGCTGGTGGACAAGAGACGTCAACATTTCACATAGGCTCGTGCTGTGCACGCATTATAGTTTTCTTGTCTGACTTTGGCCGTTCAGCTCGGAGATGCTGCCGGGAGGGAGGGTTTCGGCTGTATTGAAGTACTTTTTGTTCTTCAATCTAGATGTTCTTATGTACGTTCATCCGCGCAGATCTTATGTGCTTGCCCTGACGAAGTATGGGAGGTGAGGGTGAGATTTTTTTTGCTTTCGTCCGGTGGTTCGGTGGGGGAGAGCCAGTTTTGAAGCACCATTTGCCTTGTTTATAATATTTACAGCTGATGGGGTGAGGAATTCCAGGTTCGGTGAACCTGCTCGGCTCTCCTTCCCTTAACGCGTTGTTCTTATGTCTCGCGTGAGTTAGATTCTCCCTTCGTGCTTTTCTCGGTGAATGAATGTGTTTCTCAGACTTGATATGGGAAAAACTTGGAGTTTTCACTAAGAAATCCCCACAGACGGCACCAAATTATTTGACTCAAAAGATGTTAAAACCTTTTTAAACAAATCAACTAAAGATGGAGGGGTAAATCATAGTCAAACTTAGTTAATTCCAGACCGAGAAAATTTAATAATGATAATTGCATATGGGATGAAGGAAATATGATCAATCTTATTAAGATTCAACATTGCCATCCTCATCAATCGACGAGGAAGGAGAATTACAATCGTTTCCTTTCTTATGGGATACAAGAAAGGAACTTTTTTTTTTGTCTTTTTCCTTTTTTCTTTTAGAGGATCCAGAAGCCCTCCTTTAATAGAAAGTCTTCCTTGGCTATATATAGTCGAAACCCCTTTACCCTTTGTGTCAATCGACACTTTCTAGTCAATGGTGCATCCTGGTCATGACTTTAGGCGTTACTCTTTTCGATTCGTCGAATGTCTCAGAAGGGAAATGGAGTGGGCTCTTATTGACTTTCACTACCCGATTGCTGAGACGGGATGTCGGGCAACCCAGTTATGATGGTCAGATTTTTACCAATACAATAGTATTCAAGACCAAGAAATTCTCCCTCGTTTTTCATGAGGCTTAAATGAATCTTTATATATATTAAGCAATCTCGTAATCATTGGAGTACTCATTGGAATCACTTTAAAATCTTCTATTTTTAAATCTTTTCAAAATCATTCATTTCATATTCTCACTAGATAATCTATTGCTTTTGGAAACTTCCCAAGATTCAAGTTATTAATATATGCAAATATTTTCTAATTAATTTTTTTAAATTTAAATATCATTAATGAAATTTCTGGCTACGATACTTGTTGACCTCTTGGCCAAAGCTAGTTCTCCAAGTATGTATAATATAATTAACGGACATTCACTATAAATAGAGAAATATGTAGAATAGATCACTGTCGACTAGCGACGTGCCTTGTTAATAACGAGTCAAACAATGAGTGCTCAAGAGTATTAAACTACGTCACAAGGATTCCCTTTACTTCCGTCCGTTCCTTCAAATTACAACTGTATCCTTGGACGAGATGTTAATGAGAAATTAGGGACAAAATTTGTATCGCCATTAATAGTATCCAAAAGATGAAATAAATAATAGTATGCCTTTTCGTGCTGATGTGAGGCTATTTCGTATTTTAACCTATTTGAATTAAATATTTTATTTTTATTAGACAACAACTTAATTTCAATTGTGGAGCTCTAATAGAAAATTAAGTCGAGTACTCCAATAAAAAATTGATAGAAGAATTGAACTTTAAATACTTATTTAGATAAAACATGTAGGAGCATTGTATGGGGTAAAATTAATTAGCGACATGTGAATGAACGGCGAGATGACACGTGGAACTAAAGACATGTAAGATATGAGTCGACAAATAGTTGGCACCGCATAAAAATATGTGACCGCTGTTGAACAAGTTCCAACGGCATTGGAACTGAGAACGAAGATTTGAAAGGAAGACATCGGTTGAAAAAGATAGCATTCAATGAGCAGCCGTTACAAAGAATCGTTGTATTAACGCTCAACCATTATGCATCCATGAAGGAGAGTTTTATTCACATTAAAGAAGATCTTTATTTGTGGATCTTGTCTTCCTGAATATAGCTGTAAATAGAAGAATTTGTATCCATTGCTGGACATGAAAAATTATATGTACACAAAAGCTAAAATCTGCTCTTATTCTACAAAACTATTCTCTCTTTTTTGTTCTTAATATAGTCAATCCTTTCTATAACAACATCGTTTGTTTCGAATTTTTTTGGCTATTACAGCAAAATGCTATTATAGAGAACATATATTATAACATAGTTTAAAAATTGCTTACCTAAAAATTTGACTTTTATAGTGAATGACTGTTGTATAGCGATGTTGTTATAGAGAGGTCTGACTGTATTGCTCTTATTATTGCTTTCGGAGAAGCTAAGTTCACAACCAAGCTTGTATATTCTTTAAATTATTTTAACAAACTTATTTCTATCTTTACTTATTTTATATTCTTGGATCAAGTTAATTCACGCGTCTATAAACCAAGTTACAAATGCAACTATACTGTTTAGGGGTAAACAGTTGGCGCGCATCGTGGGGCATAGACAATTGTGTAATTTCTTTGATCTATTCATCTGTTACTAACGCAATTTGATTCTTTTCTCTAGTAACAGATATGCCAACTAATGATATGACCAATTCTTACAATGTTTGAACACACAACGAACGTGAGGATGTGTTCTAGCGTGATGATTCAACTAGCAAGACTCACAATGAAGGAGATGAAACAACGCCTATTCGTGAAAAATAAAATCCTCGACATGTGAGAAATTCAACTCCTGATGATGTGGATGTTAAACATATTGTTGAAACAGTCAAAATTTTGAGGGAATAACAAAGGAAAATCATGAAGCATCTCTTAAGACAAGACCGGGTAATGACAGAGTTGAAACAGGCGCTTTCGGTTGCGTCCAATAATTTCAATGGTGGAATTCGAGTTCTTCCCAGCTTGCCTGCATATCAAACAATGCCAAGAATCGGTAACATTGCCCTAAGGGAGGAGTTTGGTTTTAATGAAAATAAAGCAAGTAGTGGAGGTAGTGGATCCAGGAATGACAACAATGTTAATGACCTTTTCAAGACTAAGCTCATGATATTCATAAGGGAAACGAATGAATGAATGGATCAAAAGGCTAAAGAATTCCATGCTCGGATGGATCAGATCCCGGGAGAACCACCGGTGTTGAAGGGACCAAATTCAAAGAAGTATACACAATTGCCGTTCAAACCAAGTGCGACCCCAGAACTGATTCCGAAAATATTCAATATGCCCAATATACGAAGTATAATGGGACTTTAGATCTATAAGAGCATATCACAACTTACACTACGACAGTAAAGAGAAATGACTTGGCCGTGCATGGGATCAAATCTGTTTTGTTGAAGAAATTTGGCAGAACCTTAATGAAGGGTGCTTTAACTTAGTATTCTCTTTAAGCTGAACATTCCATTGACTCTTTTGAAATGCTCGCAGATTCTTTCATCAAATCTCATGTTGGATCAAGAAAATTCCAATCTAGGAAAGCAGACAAATTCAGAATCTCTCAAGGAGAGACTGAACTGTTGCGAGAGTTTATAATTTGATTTCAAAAGGAGATGATGTTGTTGCCGGTAGTATAAGATGAGTAGGTGGCTAAAGCGTTCACCAAAGGTCTAAATCCACTAAGCTCCGTTTCCTCCAGAAATTTAAAGGAAAGTTTGTTGGAATTCAGGCAACCACATGGGCAGATGTCCATAATCATTATGAATCAAAGATCAAAATCGAAGATGATCAACTGAGATCTTAGGTGTCAGCAAAGGGTTGCAATTGTGACCAGAATCAGGAAAAATTTAAAATGATTTCGACTCGGACCGGAGGTCTTCTAGGAGCCATTTTCAGCCTTACAAAAGAGTTGATGGGCGTAAGAGTGCAGCATTTTAGTCATCGAACAGGTTTGCTTCCGATAGAAGGATGGATCGTGGTCGGAATAGTAGAACTTTACAATAGAAGGAACCATTAGGGTCCCCGGATTCAGCATACCCTCAGTTATCTGACTACAACTTCAACAATAGTTTAGTAGAGCAGGTTTAGGCTGTGAGAAACATTAAGGAGGCAAGATTTTTGAAACTAATTCGATTGGATCCTAGTCAAAGGGATCTTAATATGCAGTGTGAATTCCATGGAACGCATGGCCATAGAATTGGGGACTGCCGACACCTTCCTGAAGAGGTTGCAACGCTATTGAAGAATGGTCACCTTAGAGAATTTATGAGTGATCCGGCCAAAAAACAATTATGGAAAAATCGAGATGTTGCGGAGCCATCCAAATTGATTGCAGGGTCACCACGTCTAACAATAAACATGATCTTTGGTGGATATTAAATAATTGGAGTTACATCTTCAGCACCAAAGAAGACAAATATATTAGTAACTCACGACAAGAGGATTCGTAAAGCATCAGAAGATGATGAAATCATATTTACGGAAGAAGATGTTGATAGCCTCTTTTTACCACACAATGATGCTTTGATAATATCACTTAATGTCTTAGATTTTAAAATTAAACGTGTATTGATGGATCCAATTAGTTCAGCCAATATCATTCAATGTAGAGTTTTGGAACCAGCAAAGTTAATCAGAAACATAATTCTGGAAACAAAGCTTCTGACCGGGTTCACTTGTAACGATCTGAGGAGAGATTTTACTGGCATGCATACTGAAGGGGTAATTATCTAAGGAGAGATTTTACTACCATGCAAATTGAAGGCATAACGAAGACCACTCTGTTTGAAGTGGTAGATGGTGAAATGAGATACAACGTAATCCTTGGAAGGCCATGGAATAATGAAATGAAGGTTGTGTCATTGACTTACCATCAGCTGCTGAAGTTCCCCACACTAGAAGGTGTCAAATAGATTAGAGGACATCAACTAGCTGCGAGAGAAATGAATGCAGTTACCTTGTCCAGTAGCAAGGCAAAATGAACAAGAAAATAGCAACTACAGGAACTGGTGCCCTCATCCATTCCGATTGAAGATAATGGAGGAGAAGAGTCATCGAATTTCTATCAAGTACTAAGGTCTTTTCAGGTATCAGAGGAAACAGATGCAACCAAATCGATCGTAGAGGAGCTCGAACTAGTGGCCTTGTTCACGGAGTTTTTAGAAAGGAAGTTCCACTTGGGAATGGGGCTGAGCCCCGAACTAAGACTTAAAATTATTGATTTTCTTAAAGCTAATGTCGATTGTTTTGCGTTGTCTCATTATGATATGGTAGGTATTCTGTTGGAAATAGCTGTCCACAAGCTAAGTTTGGACCCTAACTTCACTCTAATAAGGAAGAAGAAATGACCGATAGTAGAGGTTAGAAGCAAGTTTGTTAAAGAAGAGGTAACTCGGTTACTGAATATTGGTTCAATTCGAGAGGTAAATTATCCTGATTGCTTAGCTAACATGTTTGTATTATAAAGATTTGAATAATTCATTGCCCTAAGGACTTTTTTCCATTGTCGAATATTGACCAAATGATTGATGCTATGGCCGAGCATGTGTATACAATTTCTTGATGCCTATTCCGTGTATAATCTAATTATGATGCACCCAGAATATCAAGAAAAAAATCTCATTTATCAAAAATTTTGGCACATACTGCTATAATGTGATGCCTTTTGAGTTTAACAATGCCGGATCCACTTACTAAAGGCTTGTTAATAAGATTTTTGAACAACAAATTAGTAAAACTATGGAGGTTTACATTGATGATATGTCAGTTAAGTCTCTTAATACAGGAGATCATTTGGCTCATCTACAAGAGATATTTGATATTTTGAGGAAATACAACATGAAGCTCAATCCTGAAAAATGGCTTTTGGGGTTGGTTCCAGGAAGTTTCTTGGCTATTTGGTTTCACAACGAGGAATTGAAGTGAATCCCGACAAGATCAAGGCCATAGAAGATATCCCTGACAAATTAGCAAGTGTAAAAGAAGTTCGGAGGTTGTCAGGCTGGTTGGTGGTACTTAGTAGGTTCATTTCGAGGTCTTCAGAAAAGTAACACCATTTCTTTTCACTCTTGAAAAAGAAGAATGATTTTTCGTGTACTCCAAATGCTAGAAGGCATTAAAAGACCTAAAGAGGTACTTGTCTAGTCAAAACTGAAGGAATGGGAGTAGTTATTAATTTATTTGGCAGTTTCGGAGGTTGCGGTGATTACAGTTCTGATCCGAGAAGAGGAAGTTATGCAATTTCCTATTTATTATGTTAGTAAAGTTTATCAGGAGCGCAAACACGTTGTCCGCACCTTGAAAAGTTGGCCCTAACTCTCGTAGTCGCCTCTCAAAATCTTAGGCCTTATTTTTAATGTCACCCCATAGCCGTTGTGACGACATTTCCCTTGGGGAACATCCTTCACAAGCTTAAATTATCAGGTCGATTGGGTAAATGACAGTCGAAGTTAGTGAATTTCACATTAAATATAAACCTAGGACTGCAATCAAGTCACAAGTTTTGACCTACTTTGTAGTTGATTTTAGTCTGGTATGATGCCTTTAGCTGCTAAGGAAGCAATTTTATTATTGGAAAATGTTTTCGGTGTATGGACCTTGTTTACGGATGGGGCCTCCAACGTAAAAGGATATGGTCTCGACATAGTGTTAATCACACCTTCGAGAGAGACCTTGAGACAGGCCTTTAGAAATGTACCTTTGACTAATAATAGAGCCGAGTATAAGGCTTTAGTTGAAGGACTTGAATTAGATCGAGGATCGCATGCAATGATACTTGAATAAGGTACAAGTTTTGCTTTCCCAATTCAGGGAATGGTCGATTATCCATATCCCAAGGGAAGAGAACGTAGAGGCGGACACATTGGCCAATTTAGGATCGTCTAAGGAAATTAAAGGAGTTGATTTTGGTGCAGTTGTTCAGCTGTTGCATTTGGTACAAGACGTGGATTGGTATTGCGAAAGTTGTTCGCTATTGCCTTGTTGACAGTCAATCACATCGGAGGTCGTCTTAAGGAATGTTGGCTCGATGTTTAGGGACATCGGAAGATGACTATGTGATGAGAGAAGTTCACGAAGGAGTGTGCATAAATCATTCTGGTTCACACTTATTAAGGGCTGTGTCACACCTCCTTTTTCTACCTTGAAGGGTATAAGGGAGTTGTTTCCAACTTAAAGTGACAATCAAAACGGGATTAATTATTTAAAGACTCAGAGTCGCCACTTTTATGGTGTCCCAAGTCACCGGTTCAAATCCCGAATCGAGGAAAAGATTGACTCTGTTTCACAGTCCGCGAACACAGAAATCCAGGTAAGGAATTTTGTTAACCCGGAAGAAGGTGTTAAGCATTCTCGAGTTCCGTGGTTCTAGCACGGTCACTCAACTGTTATTATTGGCTCAATTATCTAATTTTAGAAAACTTTCAAACCTATGTGCATTTTACTTTTAAACCGCTTTTATTCGTTTTAAGGAATATTTCAACGTCATCTAAAACACGTCTTTGGACCATGCCACATGAAATGCACCTGCAGTCCGAGACAAATTTTATTTAACGTTGTTATGATTTAGATTTGGGTCACATGAAATGCACACCCGAGTTTATGAATGTAATTTTTTAAATAGCACGCCTAAAGCAACTATACACTTTCAACTTTGCGAGGGTCATGGAAAATTCAACTAGTGGTACACCTCGATTTCTAAAGGGTTAAAATAAATCAAGTGAGGGCCATGAATTTTGGGATTTTATTCAGCATGGTGCACCTCAAATTATTTTAAAAGATTGGGCTCAACTAAAACAAACTACGAATGTTCATTACAATATGGGTATTTTTGTTTGGATCAATTTACCTGTTTCAAAACAATCTCATATCACAATTAGAATTAGTGTCTTGTTAATGTCCAAAATATATTGAGCAAATAAAACCATCATTTCATTGAATTGACTATATTTTACCATTTGTCTAAGAATAAATTTCCTAAATAATTCAAACCAAACAGGCCAAGAAACAGTACACTTTCTTATTTGTACCCACATATTTTCCTAGCGAAAAGATTAATCTTTACAAATTCTTTAACAATCAGATTTAGAACCTTTATCAAAACCAAAAATAAAATCACAATACCAAAGCATAATACAGTAGAAGCCAATAGTAAATATTTATTAAAGAACTAAGTAAATAAAACAAGATACTAAATAAAAAACAAATCCAAATGAAAACGGAAAAAGAGACTTACGAACTGTTTGAAAATTCTCTTGTAAATCAAGACAAAGACATCAACGGGAATAATGAACCCGAATCCAGAACCACGACCGGAGACGCCGAATGGAACAACCAACAAGCGACCTCGAATCTTACTCGAACAGGAGAGGTGATGGAGTTACGTGCTCATAGTTTCTGCTGGATTTCCGGCCAGTTATCGAAGCTATTGCTGCTGGTTTCCAGCAGGTTTTGGTGTGAGGTAATGGAGTTAATATCGTGGTTTGGTGGAGATTTTGCAATGAGCAGAAGCGTTTGGTGTTCTGGTTCATTGTTTCTCGGCTGGAGCTCGTTAATCCGGCGAGCTACTGGAGCTCATTTTTTCAGCGAGCTGCTGGAGGAGGAAGACAAAAAGAGCAGCAACTACTCTCGATAGGTGATTAGCGGTTGAAGCTTCCGTGCTGGGTTAGGGGTCCTAGGATTGTTGCTGTATGCTCAAGGTTGAAGAAGATGAAGATCGTGGGGTCTCTATGGTTTTGGTTCGCTGGTTTTTCCAGAAGAAGAAGATCGACGATGGGGTGTGGTTCTGTTCTTTTTTGTTCTTGTGGCTGAAGCTCTATGTCCTAGGGTTAGCTTCTTGTATCCATGAAGAAGAAGATAGGTTAGGGGAAAGGTCATTTTTGTGTGTATGGCAGCTGTCTCTGGAATTTTGGGGTGAGGTCTGAAGCTTCAGCTAAGTTCCATGGAGAAAAGTTGCTCGTTCTCCTCCCTTTTTCAGATCTCAGTATTTTGTGTCTATTCCCCCTCTATATATTAGCGTGTGTGTGTATATTGTAGAAATAAAAGAAGATAGGAATTGTGGTCCCCACGAAAGGAATATTTTTCAGTTTTTTCTTGGCCAAAACGTTAGTGGGACTAAAATGGGGGAGCATGTGAGTTTGTTAGGGAGTGGATAATGGAGAATCTTTGCCACATGGCCCAACGTGATTGGCTCCTTTTTTTTTTATTTTCTTTTCTTTCTTTATTTTTGGTTAATAAAATAAAATACTACTCCTACTTTATTAATATAGAAAGATAAAAAAAACGTTAACTACTCAAAATTCAATTATTAAAATCCTTAACTTGAAAAGGATAGAGTAGACCAGTTAAAAATATATTTTTGGAACCTTTTCCTTTCTTTCGAGAACAAGAACACAATTACTATGTAAAATTGTGACTATTTTTGTATTTTCAAGATTATATACAGATAAAGAAAATAAGATCCTATTTTGCATTTTTTTATTTAAATTTATGAAAGATACGTGAATTACAATTTTTTTGTAATTTTTATTTTTTGTGACGAAATAAAGTAAAAGAGTCAAAATGAGATGAAATGGCGATATAGGCATAAACTAAATATTTACATGCCCCTCTTTGACTGAAAAGACAAAGTATTTTCAGACAAAGAACGACTAGACAGGTTTTTTGACCCGACCCTTATTTAGGGAAACCGAAAGCTAAAAGAAAGGAAAATGTGACCGAGCCCTGGTATCTGAGCTGCCTACATATCCTTGGCTATAAAGGAATCAGGCCACGTGTAGTTCAGAAGTAAAAACAGTGATGGAGTATACTGAGGTGGAGAGCCGGTCGAGGTGCCGTTCTGCTGAGGTTCTGGTCCACGGTCCTATTATTACATCAAAACCAAAAATGAAAAAGACTAACGAAGCCTATCAACTACGGGTTACAAGATTCCTATCTATGAGTCTTCTGAAGCTTGATCTTGAGTCTTGGTTGGTTCTTCATGCGGACCCTGATCTGAATCTTGATGCTTGTTAGCTGTAGGTGTTGGTTCGATCTTCTTCAGCTTTTCAAACCAAGACGGGACATGCATAGCTTATGACCTCAGCCCTGTCTTGAGCAGCTCACATCTTTCATTAACTTCTGCATTTGGATTCACTTTTTGTCTTTCTTTTTTTTTCTTTTTATTCTGGATTGTGACTAACTTCTGTTGATCATCTTAGACTGCTGACTCGCATTCTTAACGTGAGCTTCTTTTGTTGCTGACCTGAATTGCATTCTGACTTGAATTCTCTTATTTTCCAGGCAGGCGCCTGATTGCTGAACTTGAACTATCTTCTCTTGTTACTTGACACTGTTTTCCCTTGCACCTTGAACCATGTTCCCCTGAAACTTGAACTGTCTTCCTTCGAAACTGCTTTCCGTTGAAACTCGAGTTGTCTTCCTTCAACACTGCTTTCCCTAGAAACTTGCGTGGTCTTCCCTTGTTCTCCAGGTGGGCGCCTGATTACAACAAAATAGACAAAACAAAAGATATTTTTTCTGCCCTAGTTTGCACTATGAAGATATGTGAGTTGTTAGCAAAATTGTAAACCACTTGTACTATTGATGCAATGATGATAGTAAACTAAAGAATAGACTAGGAAAACTATAAACTAAGCTTGACTAAAGTAAAAACTCACCCTATTCTCCAGGCGGGGCCCCCTGATTTCAAAAAGAATAAACATTGGTAATCTTAAGAAAACTAAAAATTGACCCATTTTTTTCAAATCCAAACTTCCTCTCTTTTTTTTTTCAAAATATCCTAGGAGAAAATTCGTCAGACTAGGTTTTCTATCTTAGGAGAATGATTCACCAGACTAAGACGTTAATCCTAGGAGGAAATTCATCAGACTAGGCCTTTTTCTCTTCTTCTTTTTTTGTTTTTTTTGGTATCTTAGGAGAAGATTCATCCGACTAAGACGTTTACCCTAGGAGAAAATTCATCAGACTAGATTTTCTATCTTAGGAGAAAGATTCATCAGACTAAGATTTCTATCCTAGGAGAAAGTTCATCAGACTAGGTCTTCTGTCTCAGGAAAAAGATTCATCAGACTAAGATCGTGATCCTAGGAGAAAGTTCATCAGACTAGGTTTTCTATCTTAGGAGAAAACTTCATCAGACTAAGATTTCGATCCTAGGAGAAAGTTCATCAGACTAGGTTTCCTTTTTTGTTATCTTAGGAGAAAGATTCATCAGACTAAGATTTATATCCTAGAAGAAAATTCATCAGACTTGGTTTTTATTCTAGGAGGAAAAATGTGAAGATCAATGGCAAGATTTTATGCACAATAGCAAGACAATAAAGGAAAAGGTTTGAGAAACTTCCCTTTGTCGGCTCTTCTCGTCTTTTCTTTTTCTTCTCCTTTTTTTCATTCATTTTGTTTCTCTTTTTGAATCACTTTCCTTGCACTGCTTTGTTCCTGTTTCATACAAAGAAAAATTTGTCAGTTTTGAATATGGTGGTCGGTTTGTGGCCTTGAATCTTGGGCAGCTTGGTTTCTGTTCAATCAGCTTGAGTCGGTCTCAAAAGACTTTTGTTCTGCACCAACTCTGATTGTTTCACACCAGTACCATTTGCATTTGCACTCAAACAGCCTTATCCCAATTGGAGATCTTTGCTTAGGTGACCTTTTCCGATATCTTGAATGACTTCCTGCTTTTGAGCAACTTGTCTGTCAAAGAGAATCATCAGTTATCTTTGCTTGCTCCAAGTAGGCTGACAAGAGTCTTTTTGGGGAAGCCTTTGTATGAATCCTCAAGGTATATTGACAGAAACAACTTAGTGCTGGCCAAATTTGCTTTATGCAATTGAAAATCTGGTAGAAGATTTTGAAATCTTTTCTTGCTTGTTTTGACAAGGACCGACTCGGAGTGAAATACACAATGATACAAAGAAACAAGTATTAACAAGAAATGCCCCTGTCGGAAGGACATAAGGAAGAGTTATTTTTTCTTTTTTTTTTTCTTTTTTCTTTTTCAATAACTAGCCTTAATGATCATGACATGCATTTTGGACTTAACGGCCAATCTACCAAACTAATCCAATCTTCCCTTTTACCATTCTTATGACCTTTGAAGTCGGGCTTGTTTATGCCAATTCTTCGCATTATCTTCATGACTCACTTTCGACAAGTAGTTCCCGAGGGGTTTTCACCAACAGGTCTCTCTCATTTATTCATCTCTGCTTACCGTCGCCTTACAGTGCACGTGAAGGTTTTCACTAGTAAGACTCTCATTTTTCTTTTTCTTTTTCTTTTTCTTTTCTTTTTCTCACTTTTTGTGAGTAACTTCAAAGTGCTATATGTCGTGTGACAACCGTTGCTCATTGCATGCTTCTCTTGCCATTCTTGAAGGCATATCGGGAGGTCTTTATTTGGAAGTTTTTTGGATAGGGTTGGACGAAAAACCGACATGAGGCTCAAAACAGACTAGAGATGACGGGGTTGTATACTTACATCTTTTGGAATTGACTCTTTTAAAAATGAAATAAAATCTTTGCCCTAGTTTCAGCTATTGAGGGATTTTTTTGGATTTTTTTTCTCTTTTCTGAATTCTTATTTGGTTGGACCGAACCGTGAGGCTGCCTACGTATCCTTATTTTTTAAGGAATCAGGTCGAACGTAGTTCAAACATCTGACCTAACTATTTTTTTTCATTTTCTTTCTGTTGTTTTTTCCTTTCTTTTCTTTTCTCTTTTTTTCTTTCCTTTTCTTTTGTTTTCAAAACAAGTTGCCCCAGCTCCTATTTTTTGGGGCATGGACCTTTGACAAATCTTTTCTTCTTTTTTTTTGAACTTTCTAAGAATTGCCCCAGTTTGTACTCTTGGGACATGTATTTTTTTTTGACTCTAAACTTGATTCCAAAATAGGGTAGTCAAATAAAATAACATAGGCTCAAAGGGGTAGCAAAGGATATAAAGTGTTTGGGTAGCAAAAAAAGGGCCTCCCAACCTCAAGAACGTCAAACATGGTATCTTTTCGCGATCACAGCATTGACGAACATGTCTGTTTTCTTGGTGTGCCGTGGTCACAAGACATTTTTTCATCCCTTAGTGACAAACTTTCCAACAAACTTCAATTGATTAAACATCCTCAAGCCCGATCTTCACAATGATTTGAAGGTGAATTTTACTCGACCTTAGTTTCAAAGTATTCCAACTCTTTATTCATCCTCAAATGTATTTTTTTAAGTTATCGAATTGAAGATTAAAATCAGTTCCTAATATCTAGCCAAAATTTCTTCATGCATGTCATGTCATTAGAACTAGCGAGAAAAGAACTAGGAACAGAATGACACAAAAGGACAAACTGTATTTTATTGAGTAAAGGATGAAAGGGTTTTACAACTAAACAAACAACCTAAAAATGGGTTACAACCCTAAAATAACCCGAATAATGAAAATAGCAACAGAACAGCCGAATAATGAAAATAGCAACAGAACGGACAGACAAGACTCACACAAACAAAATAAAATCTGGATCACAACCCTGAAATAACCTAGATAATAGAAAAAACATCAAAACAAGCTACCAAGATTCCTTCCTAGTGAGGAGGGAATGACTTTTCAATTGGTAGGCTTGGCATTTAGCCACAAATTTGCTCATCAGAATCAGCAGATCCTTCTCCAATTTCAACATCATTAGCTTCAGTTAGCAAGTTCCTGAGAGGATTCTCATACTCCATGTCACCAGGCATCATCCCCACAAAGTGTGCATCATGACATGCAGGTAAAGGATTCTGCGCGATATTCTGGGTGTCACTATCTTGGATCACAATCAGGTTTTCCTGGATCATCCTTTCTATTTCTCTTTTCAAATCCCAACAGCTTTCAACATTGTGACCCTAGGCATTGGAATGGTATTCACACCTTTTAGAAGGGTCAAAGCTTCTCGCACGTGGGTCCACATGATTTGGAGGAATAGGTGCAATCATGTCATAATGCTTTAACTTCTCAAATAAGCTTGCATAGGACACTCCTTTTGGTGTAAAATTATCTTTCAACCTTTGTTCCCCTTTATACCTCTGGCTTGGATGTGGGTTATAGGGAACCTAAAACTTTTGTGGAGGCTGTTGGAGATTTCGTGATGCTCGTGCTCGCCTTCTGGGGTGTTTTGGTGGCTGGACAACATACTGAGGTGGAGCGACAGAGTATTGAGGATTCTAAGGTGTATAATACTGCTCAGGGGAGTCATGGCAAACTTGAGGAGGCTACTCATACCTTCGAGATGTTCTCCTGGGACCTCTTCTCGACCCTGATGTCATCATGATTTTTTCAACCTTCTCATTTGTGTCGCTAAAATTATCAGACTCAACCCGGACAGCCTAAGTTGAGGCTTTAAAACTGCTTTACTTATAATTTTGCTTGTCTTAAGACCATTCTCTAACATTTCTCCCATTTTGATTGCTTCCGAGAAGGATTTGCCGACTGCGGACATCATGTTTTGAAAATAATCTGGCTCTTGAGCGTGAAGGAAGACAGTGATTAGCTCATGGTCATCCATGAGTGGCTTAACTCTAGCTGCTTGCTCTCTCCATTTAATGGCATATTCCCTGAAACTTTCAGTTGGTTTCTTCTTCAAGTTTGAAAAGGAATTGCGGTCTAGGGCAATGTCAATGTTGTATTGGAACTGTTTAACAAAGGCCTGTGTCATGTCATCCCAGACATACCAGCGAGACGTGTCTTGATCCATAAACCATTCGGAGGCTACTCCCGTGAGGTTTTCCCCAAAATAAGCCATCAACAATTCTTCATTTCTTCCTGCACCTCTCAGTTGATTGTAATACATTTTCAGGTGGGCTATGGGATCTCCATGTCCATCATACTTTTCAAATTTGTGAGTCTTGAAACCAGGCAGCAATTGGACATCGGGGAAAATACATAGATCTTTGAAGGCAACACTCTTTTGACCTGCCAACCCTTGCATGTTTTCCAACCGTTGTTCTAATCTTTTCACTCTTTGGGTCATTTCTTCCTGTACCATCTTTCGGGCAGGCTTCTCAATGTTTGCAGGAAGATCAAACGAGTATGAGTGGTACTCAGGAGAGTGGTACTACTCTTGCTATGTAGCAAATTGTGACTCATGACGAGGCTGTCCTTGGCCACTAGCCCATGCTTGACACATTTCTGTCATTTGCTGTTTCAGTATTCTATTTTCCTCAACCATAGCAGACTCTTATAGAACCCTCTGACCCTAAGTCTCTTGAGCATTTGTAACGGCTTCGATGTCAGTTGTCAATGACATTTTTCCCTTGGATCTTGTGTTGTCAGCTTACCACAAACTGGTCACCTCAATTTTCTTCACAATTCAAAACAGAAACATGTTAGAATGGACTCAGTCGGTCCTTATTATTATCATTCTTCCACTCTCTTTTTCTTCTTCTTTTCTTTCTTTTTTTTCAAAGTCATTTGATCGAACCTGATGTGGGTTGCCTACGTATCATGAGGGAACATGAATCAGATCTTGCGTAGTTCGAGAAGATCATGAATAAAGAAAATAAACTAAATTTATGTTTTTCTGGCATTCGAATTTTCTTTTCTTTTTCACTTTTTTTTTTTCAAAAGAAAGACTTATAAAGAAGAAAGAGAATATTTTTGGATTTTGATTTTTCTTAAAAATGTTTGCAAAAAAAGACTTCTAAAGAAAAGAGATATTTTTTTTTGTACTTTTATTTTAAAATTATGAAAGAAAGACTTCTAAAGAAAATATTTTTGAATCTTGAATTTTCTTTTCAATTTTTTAAAGAAGAATTAAAATATTTTTGGATTTTGAAAAGAAATTAAAAGAAAATATTTTTGGAATTTTTAAAAAAAATTAGGGTCTTAAAGAAAGACTTTTCTAAAGAAGGAAGTAAAGGAAAATATTTTTGGATGTTTTTGAAAATGGTGGGCCGGAACCGATGAGGTTTGCCTACGTATCTCACATCCGGTGAGAATCAGACCAGCGTAGTTCGCCCAGTTTTGACGGAACAGGAAAACATGACACTTGAAAATTTTGGCTCGTTTTGAAATGACTTTTTTTTTCCAGAATTTTGGCAGATTTTCAAAATTTTATAAATACCTACCTCTCACTTTTGTTTCTTTTTTTTCATTTTCTTTCCCTATTCTAGAAGCCGGTCAACATGCAAGCCGAAACAGACAGATACGCAAGTAGCACGTAAGATGCATCAAGATGGTCTTTTGATTTTTGGGTACACCTGTCCTAAACAGACCCAACCCATGTGTTGAGTCTCCAAAGTCAAATGCACGTGATGCAAACAAACGTTCCTACTAGGGATCCGGCATGAGTTTATGTTATTCTAGGTTTAAAAACATGGGTGTATTATTCTAAACCTGGCTTACCCGAGCGGACAGCTCGAGCCGGGAGGGGGGGCAGCGTACCGGGAATACAAAAGCTTCACCGGCTTTGCAACTGTCCGAACCTCGTTCTAAAATTGGGATAAGACTCTAACGGAAAAGAAGTCACACGAAGTGCACACTTCCCAGATGATTTAGAAGACTCAGAGAGAGGTGGATTTCGTAGCAATTTATATACAGTCCAAATAATATCAAAGCGGTAAAAGCGATATTTAGCACATTAGGCTCAACATGTAAAAATCAGATTACAAATAAAAGCCAATCATAACAGCTATTCTAAGCTCGAATTCTGAACCCTGAACCAGAAGTTCTGTGTTCTTTTCCCCAGCAGAGTCGCTAGAGCTATCACGCCTCCTTTTTCTACCCCGAAGGGTATAAAGTAGTTTTTTCCAACTTAAAGTGACAATCGGAACGAGATTAATTATTGAAAGATTCAGAGTCGCCACTTGGGATAATTTATGGTGTCCCAAGTCACCGGTTCAACTCCCGAATCGAGGAAAAGATTGACTCTGTTCACAGTCCGCGAACACAGAAATCCAGTAGGGAATTCTGTTAATCTGGGAGAAGGTGTTAGGCATTCCCGAGTTCCGTGGTTTTAGCACGGTCGCTCAATTGTTATTATTGGCTCAATTATCTGATTTTATAACACTTTCAAACCTATGTGCATTTTACTTTTAAACCACTTTTATTCGTTTTAAGGAATATTTCAACGTCATCTAAAACACATATTTGGACCACGCCACATGAAATGTACCTGCAGTCTGAGACACATTTTATTTAACGTTGTTAAGATTTAAATTTGGGTCACATGAAATGCACACTCGAGTTTAGGAAGGTAATTTTTTAAATAGTGCACCTAAAGCAACTACGCACTTTCAACTTTGCGAGGGCCATGGAAAATTCAACTAGTGGCACACCTCGATTTCTAAAGGGTTAAAATTAATTAAGTGAGGGCCATGAGTTTTGGGATTTTATTCATCATGGAGCACCTCAAATTATTTTAAAAGATTGTACTCAACTAAAGCAAATTACGAATGTTCGTTACAATATGGGTATTTTGGTTTGGATCAATTTACCTGTTTCAAAACAATCTCATATCACAATCAGAATTAGTGTCTTGTTAATGTCCAAAAGATATTGAGCAAATAAAACTATCATTTCACTGAATTGACTATATTTTACCATTTGTCTAAAAATAAATTTCCTAGATAATTCAAACCAAACGGGCCAAGAAAAACAGTACACTTTCTTATTTCTACCCATATATTTTCCTAGCGAAAAGATTAATCTTTACAAATTCTTCAACAATCAGATTTAGAACCTTTATCAAAACTAAAAAATAAAATCATAATACCAAATCATAATACAGTAGAAGCCAATAGTATATATTTATTAAAGAACTAAGAAAATAAAACAAGATACTATACAAAAAACAAATACAAATGAAAACGGAAAAAGAGACTTAAGAACTCTTTGAAAATTCTCTTGTAAATCAAGACAAAGACATCAACGGGAATAATGAACCCGAAGCCAGAACCACGACCGGAGACACCGAACGGAACAACCAACCGGTGACCTCGAATCCTACTCAAACAGGAGAGGTGATGGAGTTACGTGCTCAAAGTTTCTGCTGGATTTCCGACTAGTTATGGCAGTTGTTGCTGCTGGTTTCCAGCAGGTTCTAATGTGAGGTAATGGAGTTAATATCGTGGGTTGGTGGAGATTTTGCGATGAGCAGAAGCATTTGGTGTTCTGGTTCGTTGTTGCTCGGCTGGAGCTCGTTAATCCAGCGAGCTACTGGAGCTCATTTTTCCGACGAGCTGCTGGAAAAGGAAGACGAAAAGAGCAGCAACTGCTGTCGATGGGTGATTAGCGGTTGAAGCTTCCTTGCTGGGTTAGGGGTCCTAGGATTGCTGATGTATGCTCAAGGTTGAAGAATATGAAGATCGTGGGGTCTCTATGGTTTTGGTTCGCTGGTTTTTTCAGAAGAAGAAGATCGACGATGGGGTGTGGTTCTATTCTTTTTTGTTCTTGCGGCTGAAGCTCTATGTCCTAGGGTTATCTACTTGTATCCATGAAGAAGAAGATAGGTTAGGGGGAAGGTCGTTTTTGTGTGTATGGAGGCTGTCTCTGGAATTTTGGGGTGAGGTCTGAAGCTTCAGCTAAGTTCCATGGAGAAAAGTTGCTCGTTCTCCTCCCTTTTTCAAATCTTTGTATTTTGTGTCTATTCCCCCTCTATATATTAGCTTGTGTGTGTATATTGTAGAAAGAAAAGAAGATAGGAATTGTGGTCCCCACGAAAGGAATATTTTTCAGTTTTTTCTTGGCCAAAACGTTAGTGGGATTAAACTGGGGGTGCATGTGAGTTTGTTAGGGAGTGGATAATGGAGAATCTTTGCCACATGGCCCAACGTGATTGGCTCCTTTTTTTTATTTTCTTTTCTTTCTTTATTTTTTGTTAATAAAATAAAATACTACTCCTACTTTATTAATATAGAAAGATAAAAAAAATGTTAACTACTCAAAATTCAATTATTAAAATCCTTAACTTGAAAAGGATAGAGTAGACCCGTTAAAAATATATTTTTGGAACCTTTTCCTTTCTTTCGAGAACAAGAACACAATTACTATGTAAAATTGTGACTATTTTTGTATTTTTAAGATTATATACAAATAAAAAAAATAAGATCCTATTTTTGCATTTTTTAATTTAAATTTATGAAAGATACGTGAACTACAATATTTTTTTGTAATTTTCATTTTTGTGACGAAATAAAGTAAAAGAGTCAAAATTAGCTGAAATGACGATATTAGGCCTAAACTAAATATTTACATACTAAAATGGGTGAAATTTCGGGGAGGATCAAAAATCACATGTCTACAGGCTGGATACTATTGGCCCCGAATAGAACAAGGCGCGATGTATTTATACAAAAATCTTGTAAGTGTCAGCATCATGTGCAGTTAGTGGATCAACCGGCAGAGATTTTGCATTTGGTAGTGTCACAATGTCCATTCATGAAATGGGGAATGGACATAGTTGGTCCCCTACTACAAAGGCCTGGGCATGTAAAATTTCTTTTGGTTTTAACGAATTATTTCACTAAATGGGTTGAATCAGGTGCTTACAAGAAGATTGGAGAGTGAGAAGTGATTTATTACATATTGGATCACATCATTTGTCGTTTTGGAGTACCAAAAGAAATTGCTTGTGACACGGGGCCGCAATTTATAGGTTCCAAAGTCACAAAGTGTTTGGAAGGATTGAAGATCAAAAGGATTACATCTTCACCATACTATCCAAGTGCTAACTAGCAAGCGGAGTTGACAAAAAAGTTATAATTCAAAACCTCAAAAAGAAATTAGAGGATGCTTAAGGAAATTGGCCAGAAGAGTTACCTAGAGTATATGGGCATATCGAACAATAGTGAAGTCAAGCACGGGAGAAACACGATTTTTCCTTGTGTACGGTGTGGAAGCTTTGATTCCGATGGATATTTGGGAATCGAGTATAAGGTATTCCCGAGCAAACGATAAGGAAAATAATTAAGCAATGTTGATCAAGCTAGATTTACTTAAAGGGCATAGGAATTTAGCATATTTGAGGACGGTGGCACAAAAGAAAAAGGATGGAAAGATACCACAATCACAAAGCAAATCTTCGGTATTTTAAAGCCAGATATTGGTTTTTCAGAATGTGACTCAAAGTTCCTGACAAATTAATGTTGGAAATCCAAGACCAACATGGGAAGGACCTTAGTGAATTTCAGTTGTAACCAGCAAAGGTTCATATCAGTTGGAAAATCATGATGGAGTAAAATTTCCAATCAATTGGAACGTGACTCACCTCAAAAGGTATTAGTATTGAATATCTTTGATGATATTGAAAGTATATACTGAACTCTTTTTTCCTTCGTCCATCTTTTATCTCAGTTGGATTTTTCTGGAAAGGTTTTTAATTAGGCATCAACATAAAGAAAACTACGAAGAAGGATCATCGACGACATTAAGAAATCTAATATTTTAATTCTCATACTTAGCATACAAACACCGGGGAATTATTTCTTATTAGAGCACTAAAAGTGTCATGAAGACCGGGTACTATTAGAACTGGGAGCTATATCTTATCAGGACCAGAAACTGCATGACCAGCCCCGTAGAAATAGGTTATATAAGTTAGACACACGTATTGAAAACTTTATTTAATAAGCAAAGGAATGTTTATGTAAATGTATTTTTAGAAATGGAAAGAACAAATCAAAAGTCCTTTTGTTTTTATCTTATTTCTTGTCCAAATGAAAAGTAAAATTATTTTTCATTTGAAAGTTAGTTAAACTTCAAATGCTTGTGATGGAATGAACACGAGACATACTCTTTAAGAGCACCATAACCATAAGGGTCCTCTCTTATGAAAGCCTCATAGTCAAAGGGTAGATACCAGAAGTATGAATGCTAGGATTAAAGTTGTCGGATTTAAGAAAGAATTCCAAAGCATTATTAGATAAATAAGAAGAATATTTTTAAACAAAAATAAAGCAAAAAGGTTTTCTTTCATTATTTAAAATTCCAAACCCAATAAAGAAGTTTTGGCATAGTTACAAAGGAAAAATAATATATATATCAATTATTTTTGCTTGCAGAGTGTGAAGGAAGTGTAATAAGACGACCGATTATTTTAAGCATTGGCATTTCTTTCGATGGTTTGAAGTCATGAATAGCTTCATATGGTGTATTATGACTTGTGTGATTCATCGGTTTTGATTTTTGGGTGATTCAGGATTGATCTGAAAGAATGATTCTCATTTTAGAAGCTTTAAGTTAGAAGAGTTGACTAAGTTTGACTTTTGTATATTTGACCCCGTATTGGCTTTTTGATGGTTTCTTTAGGTCCGGATGGTGATTTTGGACATGGGCGTATGCCTGAATTTGTATTTGGATGTTTCTTGTAGGTTTAAGCGCTATTTGACGAAAGTTGGCAATTTGAAGGTTTGAAAGGCTTATAAGTTTGACGGGGATATGTTTGTTATGTCATTTGGAACTTGTGTGCAAAGTTTGAGGCATTCCGAGTTGATTTAATATGGTTCGATACATGTTTTGAAAGTTAAAACTTCATTAAGTTTGATTTGAGGTGCGATTCATAGTTTTGATGTTGTTATGTGTGATTTGAGGCCTCAATTAGGTTTGTATTGTGTATTGGGACATGTTGGTATGTTCGTATGGGGCCCTGAGGGGCTGGGGCGTGTTTCAGATTGATTTTGGGTCATTCTCTCCATGATTATATTGCTGGTTTTCTATTGTTTCTAGTGTCCTTCGCGGTCGCGAAGGACTGATCGTGATTGTGTAGAGTATTTTGGAGCTGAGTATTTTGCTTCTTCGTGTTTAAGATGGGTGGGACGTGTTCGTGTAGCTTTGTGAGGTTGGTCATTGCGGAGTGTACTTTCGCGTTCGCGAAAGCTGTTGATGGTCTAGGTACTTTGTGCATCACGTTCACAAAGAGTAGTCTGAGTTGTGCATTTCATTCGCGAGGTCTGGGATGCGAACGCAAAGAGTTATTTTGTGGGTTGTGAGATTTGTGCTTCGTGAATGCAAAGAGTTATTTTGTGGGCTGTGAGATTTATGCTTCGCGTACGCAAGGCTTATTCTGTGATCGTGAAGGGTACCCCTGGAGCAGCGTATAAAGTACTTTATTTTGAAGGTTTTGGTTTTATCACATTTTGAGTTAGGGAGCTCAGATTTGGGCTATGTTGGAGGCGATTTTCACCACATAGATCGGGGTAAGTATTTTCTACTCGAATTTGATTATATTAAATGATTCATCTTCGATTTTGGCATTTTATTGAGGATTTCAAAAGAGAAATTGGGGGGGGAGGGTTGTCTAAACTTTCTTAAAGTGAATAATTGAGTTTTAAACATCGATATGGAGGTACATATGAGTGAAAATAGTATGGCTGGACTCATATTTGAATGGGTTGTCGGAATTTATGTGTTTTGTCAGGTTCCGATGTGCGGGCCTAGGGTTGAATTTTTGCTTGACTTTGAGCTTTTGGTTAAAGATTCAACCTTTATTGTTTGAGTTTGTTTCCTTTGGCATTATTTGATGATTTTGAGTTGCTATTGGCTAGTTTCGAGCAGTTCGGATGTCGATTCGCGGGAATGGAATTCTACAATATTGTTTGGCTTGCTCGGAATTTGATTTGGATTGCTTGAGGTAAGTATCTTATCTAAGCTTGGTTGAGGCACTAGTTGCCTGAGTTATTTTTGATAGCTATGTGCTATAGGTATGCATGTGTGCAGGTTTTAGCCCTTGTGCGAGCACTGAGGAATTATCCATGCTCGGGATAGTACTTAGGCTATGATACGTCTTGAATTGATTAATAAGACTTATACTGTGATGTTTCTCATATTTGTAAATTTGTTGTGAACTATTTGGTCCATGTTTGAGGTTACATAGGGGCTAATTCCTTGAAAGAACTTGATAATTGCTATTTCCGTGATGAAATTGTTATTTTGAGCTATACTAGAACACTTTGCACATGCATACACCTTAGCATGTCATTTATACCAGTCCAGGATCATGAAATCTAATATGCATTGATCTTATACATGTATTCTATATATTTTCTTTTTGCATGATATGATTTGGACTAGTAGCCTGTGACCACACCGGGCGGATTGTGTTGTTAAGCTTGTGACCATGCTGGGCGGATTGTGATATTGTGTTTGTGACCATGCCGAGCGGATTGTGATATTGAGCCTGTGACCACGCCGGGCAAACTGTGATTATTGCCAAGTGAGTTATCTGTGCAACACATGAGTTCCGTGCGGATCCAGGTTATTATATTATTTGTATGTGAGTTGTTCTTGCAGCAAGTGAGATGTCTGTATGGTTGTTATTATTAGCACATGAGTTGTCCTTGCAGCACGTGAGTTGTCCGTGCAATGTGTGGATATGGATCCATCCCCTAGGGTCACCCTGTTATATTTCTCTCTTGATGGTGTACACGCGGATTGTGAGAAACTGACAGGTTTTTTATGTGAGCTCTGGGAAAGCTAGTTATTATTTTGGTTTGTTTATTGAGATCGTGATGTGGGCCCGAGAGCCGTGATATAATTTTTATTTGTATCGGGTTGCACGTTGCAACAGATTGATATTTGATTATTGCTTTTCATCTTTACTTGCAATTTCCTTGATTGTGTACCTGACTTGCTTGCATATCTTCCCTATACGCTGGCTTGTTGACTGATCAGAACACTTTGAAAAAAATTATGCGGACCAGGGTTTTTTTACATGAGATTTCTTGATTTGATCATACACATGTTCTATACTTGTTGAATTTATGAACTGTATATGTGATAGTGAGTATCATTTACAATTCCTGCTTCTATTATTTCGCTGAGGTTAGTTGTGATACATACATGTGTTCGGTTGTACTCATACTACACCTCTACAGCTCGTGTGCAGATCTTGGAGTTGAGATGCTGCGGATGATGGGAGTTGGCATTAAGGGCGTACATGCGTTCCGAGTATGGCTACCACTTGTCCTTGGTAGCTTTAGACTTGAATTTTTGTTTTTATACATTTGAAACATATGTTGTATTTATTTCATACCAATTTTGTAAATCTAAGTTTTAGTGGCTCATGACTTGTACTACTAGTCCTTAGGTTATTGTATAAAAATCAGTTAATTCGTCATTTATTTTTTATTAATCTCATTTGGATTATGTTGACTGTTAGTTGGCTTACCTGGCATGTCGGATTAGGTACCATCATGACTAGTTGGATTTTTGAGTCGTGACAAGTTGGTATCAGATCTCTAGGTTCATATGTTCCACGAGTCACGAGAAAATGTCTAGTAGAGTCTTGCGGATCGATATTATGACGTCCATACCTATCTTCGAGAGGCTATAGGGAATTTAGGTTAAACTTTCCATCTTTATTTCCTTATCATGCATCATTGATTCAGCTTGAAGCATATCACTTTAAATTCCTTCCATTCACTCGTATGTTACGTGAGCGTTCGATATCAAATGTGCATCAACGACTCGTGATTCATGGATGTGGTGCGAGATGTGTTTTTTGTGTTTTGGTGATGGGCTAGTCTGGAGGACTTGAGGCTAGGTTTAGACTACAGCTTGGGATCAGTAGTTTCAGTTATGTAAGCATGTGCTTTTGGACTTATATATCTGGTAATGTCCCTAAGATTAAGATTTATGGCTCGGTGAATTGTTGGATGGCTATATGATGAGTATCATGTGGCTGCGGGATGTGTTCAGATGGCTTAGGGATGCGTTCAGATGGCTTAGGTGTGACAAGAAGAGTTTTCTTGGGTCATGAAAAGGACAATTGGGTGCTTGATTTTTGTCTTGATGTGTTTTACGGTCTTGATTTACGAGTGTGTTAGGGATCTTTTAGTTGTTCTTTTGTGGAATAAAGTGTATTCTTATGTTTTATTGACGAATTTAGAACCGAGAAGATTTAGTGATTGAATAGTAGTTGTGACCATGGTAGGGCGTAATGAAATTTCAATTTGAGGCTAAGTAGGTAGGATATCTCCTGCGGGATAGTCTACGAATGTGTGATCCTTATGATGTCTGTGAGAAGAGTTCCTTTCTATAAGTGGGCTATATGTGTTGCAATTTGAGTTTGGATCGCTTGAGGAAGTTGACTTAACTACCATGAGGATGAATTTGAGCTTAACAGATAATTTGAGGTATTTTATGATTTGTGTTACATTAGCTTATGAAGGGTTTAGTTAAATTACAGTGCAAGATTATAGCGGTAATAGAGTAAGGGTATTGTGGATTATCAGATGTTTTGTCCTATGGCTTCGAGCCAAGTGGGGGAGTCTACTATCGATGAATTAATTACATTATTATGTGTTGTATTAGTTTTGGCATGAGGCATACTTGTGGATAGGTTATGACTTGAAGAGGTTGAATTCAAAGATGACTGGAGCAAAGAAATTTCTGGATACATGATGTATTATGCCTTGCGGATATGTGGAAATTTGAGATGATTCGGGTGTGGTATTCGAGGTGGAGGTAGTGTTAATGGAGTAGGGATTTCACTCAGTTGCTTAGAGTGGTGGGTTACATCTTAATGTATTTGTGTGCTGATGGTGCACAAGTCGTTCGGTCCATTTTGGTGGCACATTAAAGATTTGCGTAGAGTGGATAACTCTTGAGGAAGTTCGAATCAGTTCATGATTTATATGTGGTATTTGAGGAATTTCCGAATTGTGAAAATGGCTAAGATCTGATATTTACAGTGGATGGTGTATAGATTTGCGGTATTTTTATATCATTATGAATTCTACATTTCAGTAATAGAAAGGTAAAGAAAACAGTTTCAGATTCACATAAGGTCTCACAGAGTGGGTATCTTGGATGCGGTATTTTTGGGTGCTTAATAGGGAATACAATAGCTTATGGGATTTAGGGTGATGTGGTTTCATGCTACAATCTTTTGGAGTGAGTGTTGGGTTAAAGATCATAGTGTACTGGCAATGAGAAGTGTTAACTTGAAGGAAAATCGAGAGGAAGTTGAAGAAATAAATCAACTTGGTAGTGGTTAGGATCGGCCTGGTAATGGAAATGATCAGTTCTTTTGGTTCTCTTGGTGTGGTATTGTTCTATGAGTGTTTTGTGGAAATACTCTTAGGCTTGGTGACCTGCGTGACTTGGTTGTGTTAGAGGAATTCAGTTCTAATGGCTTTAGTTATGTGCAAATGGGTTTTGTAGAGTTATCGATGATTTCTACCACGACTTGAGATAGATGTCCTCTACAGTCATGGGGGAGTTTGTTGTATGTTGTGACTTATTACTGGATGGGATCAAGTGGAAGGTTTCTAGCTGATTGAGTATGTATCTTGCTTATGAGTCAGAGCTGAATGTTAGAGGTGGTGCGTTGTGTGGGTTAAGATTTGCATGTGCAAGTTTACGGTTCAGTTTAGAAAAGAAGTACATGGGATCTAGATAGCATGGATAGTTTCAGATATATTTAGAAGAATGCTGGCACTATCTGGTATCACCTGAGAAGAGTGCGCATTTAAGAAGGCACCTTGTATTTTGACTTGTGGATGCTTTATTGGTATTGCACAACTCGTCTGGTTGATCGACTGCTGATATTCAAATTTTGTTATGTGACACATAAGGATTATAGAATTATTTCTCGTATAATGATTGTGTATGAGAGATGTATTAGTCATTCGAGTGGTGGAGTTAGGATCGGATATGGTGATTCATGTATTTTAGGGATTTGGAGACTGGGAGTCTCAAAGGCAGATTATTCCTTAGTTGCGGTCTTTGAAGGTATGGTCAAAGTTAGACAACAAATAGTATGTGTTATGGTTACATTATTGTGCACTTTTGGGAGGGTTATTTATCTATTTGTGGATGATCGAAGTTGATTTGCAGGCCCATTTGTAGGCCTAATGAGGATGTGCATTCTACGTCAGGTCAGATTTGTTGACTCAGCACTGTTATTGTTAAGGGATGTGTCATCCAATTAGAGTTTAGCTTGTTTGTGTTCTAATATGTTTTATGTGTTACTCTTCTATGCTACAACGGGTTGTGGTCTGTTGGTTATTTGCATTTCTGTTTAGGACTTGTGGCAAAATTAGAGTGAGATAGATTTTTGGGTGCTGAATGGTCGATTGCGCCTTGGTTATGGCTTTTCCTGTTTGTGGTATATTGTGCTACTCGTTTCTCCATGGTAATGGTCATACACTTCATGTGTTTGCTGTTAATTTTTAGTAGTATGGTGTGAAGTATTTCATGTGGATCGGTATTTGGATGGGGTCACGCAGTGCGGCGAAGTTATGTTGGGACGTGATCCTTTGGGTAGATTTTGTGTTTCTTGGTTTTCCTTGGTGTGATGGGTTTATAGCATTGTGCTTGTGGTGGTACCCGTTGAGCCTGCGGGACAGTTCTCTCGTTTGAGTCATTTCCCATTTTTTGGTACATTTGAGTTTTGGTTATTGGTGGACGTATTGCATGCTTTGTGGCTTGGGGTTGTATTGGTGTAGCATGTTAGTAGAACAGCTTGTATTTGATGAGATGAGATCATTTGACCAAGAATGTATGTCATTAGTTTTGATTACGATATGTTTGGAAGAATAATGTCACTAAGCAACTAAGAATTTGGCTATAGTTCTTGTCAGACGAGAGATCTCCATGACTTGTTGATCTAATGAGTGATTATGAGATACTGCATGTTTCTTTCATCATTGACAATGTACAAAGGTTTAGAACAAGGTTTTAGTTGATATGAGGTTTGTTGTTGGTATCGGGTTTGTTGTTGGGCAGCTATTGTGGTTGAAAGTTATTGCTACGAGTACCTGAGTTAAGAAGTATATCATGTGCTTATAATTTGAGTTATAATTATGGATTGATTCGTCTTGTTTAGACTTATACAGTGTATAGATATGATAATCGAGAGTTGAAATGGATTCTAGATATTGGGGATTATTTTTAATGTTTAAGGACTAAGGTTGAGGTAGTGATCTTAAGCTATGTTGTGTTTTCAAGCTTGGGGTGACGTGGGATCATTCATGAGTATGTGCACGGTGAGATCATACGGCGATTTGATAGTTTTTGAATGACTCTTGGCACGTTCGAGGATGAAAACATGTTTATGTGGGGGAGAATGTAATAACCTGACTGGTTGTTTTGAGCATTTACATTTTGTTTGATGGTTTGAGGTCATGAGAAGCTTCATATGGTGTATTATGACTTGTGTGTATCGTCGGTTTTGATTTTTGGGTGATTCGGGATTGATTTGGAAGAAGGATTCACATTTTAGAAGTGTTATGTTGGAAGAGTTGACTAAGTTTGAATTTATGTATTTGACTTTTGATCGGAGTTTTAATGGTTCCATTAGGTCCGGATGGTAATTCTGGACTTGGGCGTATGCTTGGATTTGCATTTTGATGTTTCTAGAAGTTTTCAGCACTATTTGGTCAAAGTTGATAATTTGAAGGTTTAGAAGGTTCATTAGTTTGCCCAGGAGTTGATTTTGATGATATCGGGTTTGGATTGTTGTTTCGGAAATTGGGATAGGTTTGTATGTCATTTCGAATTTGTGTGCAAAATTTGAGGTCTTTCTGAGTTGATTTGATATGGTTCGACATAAGTTTTGGAAGTTGAAAGTTCATTAAATTTAATTTGAGGTGTGATTCATGGTTTTGATGTTGATATGTGTGATTTGAGGCCTCGAGTAGGTTCGAATTGTATCTTGGGACTTGTTGGTATGTTCGGACGGGGTCTCGAGGGGCTCGGGCGTGTTTCAAATAGATTTTGGACCATTATATCCATGATTATGTTGCTGGTTTTCTGTTGTTGCGGGTGTCATTTGCGATCGCGAAGGACTGATCGCGTTCGCGATCGCGTTGAGTATTTTGGAGCTAAGTATTTCGCTTCTTAGTGTTCGTGACATATGGGATGTGTTCGCGTAGCTCTGTGAGGTTGGTCATCGCGGTTGCAGTGTGATTTCACGTTCGCGAAAGTTGTTGATGGTCCAGGTGCTTTGTGCATGGCGTTCACGATAGGGTATCTGTATTCGCAAAGAGTAGTCTGCGTTGTGCATCGCGTTTGCTAAGAGTTATTTTGTGGGCTGTGAGATTTGTGCTTCGCGAACGCGAGGCTTATTCCTCGTTTGCGAAGGGTACCCCTGCAGTAGTGTATAAAGTACTTTATTTCAAAGGTTTTGGTCATTTTATCATATTTTGAGTTGAGGAGCTGGGATTTGGGCGATTGTGGAGGCGATTTTTACCACATGGATTGGGGTAAGTAATTTTCTACTCGGATTTGATTATATTACATGATTCCATCTTTAAATTTTGGTATTTGATTGATGATTTCAAACGAGAAACTGGGAGTTTTTGTCTAAACTTTTCAAAGGTGAATAATTAAGTTTTGAACATCGATTCAAAGTCGGATTGAGTGAAATTATTATAGTTGGACTCGTAATTGAATGGTTTGTGGGAATTTATGAGTTTTGTCAGGTTGTGGGTCCAGGGTTGACGTTTTGGTTGACTTTGAGATTTTAGTTAAAGATTCGACCTTTATCGTTTGCATTTCTTTCCTTTAGCATTATTTGATAATTTTGAGTTGTTATTGGCTAATTTTGAGCCGTTCGGATGTTGATTCGCTCGAGATGGCATTCTAGAGTATTATTAGGCTTGCTCGGAATTTGATTTGGCTTGGTTGAGGCACTAGTTGCCTGAGTTATTTTTTATCGCTACGTGCTATAGTGCGCATATGTGCGAGGTTTGAGCCTATGTGCGAGCAATGAGGTATTATCCTTGCTCGGTGTAGTATTTAGGCTATGATATGTCTTGGATTGATTAGTAAGCTTTATGTTGTGATGTTTCTCATCATTGTAAACCTGTTGTGAACCATTTAATCCATGATTAAGGTTACATAGGGGCTAATTCCTTGAAAGAACTTGATAATTGTTATTTTCGTGAAGAAATTGTTGGTTTGAGATATGATAACACACTATGCATATCCATAGCATGCCATTTATACCAGTCCAGGAGAATGATCTCTAATATTCATTGACCATATACATGTATTCTTGTATATTTTCTTTCTGTATGATATGATTTGGACTGGTAGCCTGTGATTACGTAGGACATATTATGTTATTATACATGTCACCACGCCGGCAAATTGTGATATGTGCCGGTGACCATGTCGGGCGGATTGTGATATTGAGCTTGTGACCATGTTAGGTGGATTGTGATTATAGGCACGTGAGTTGCCAGCACAACACGTGAGTTGTCCTTGCAGATCTAGATATTTATATATTGGCATGTGAGTTGTCCGTGTAGCACGTGAATTGTCCGTGCGATTGATATTATTAGCACGTGAGTTGTTCATGCAACACGTGTGTTATCCATGCAACGTGTAGATATATATCAATCCTAGTAGGGTCACCTTCTCATGCTTCTTTCTTGATGATGTACATGCGGATACTGAGAAACCGACGAGTTTCTGGTTGATGTGAGTTCTGGGAGAGCTGTTATTATTTTGGTTCAGTTACTGACATCGTGAAGTGGGTCTGAGAGCCATGATGTGATGTCACGCCTCGAGCCTGGGGGCGAGACTGGCACTCGGTGCCTCATCTATCCTTGTATATCAACTTGCGATTCAGAAATTCTAGACATATAATTTCATACTTTTGCCAAAGGCCACATTGCAAGACAATTTGCGAAGCAAAATATTAAACTGAATAGAGACTAACGCTGACTAAATATCAATATAAAGCTGGGCCGGCAAGGCCGTCATAACTATTATAACTGACAAGCCAACAAAATATATGTATAGGGCCTACAAGACCAACATACTGCATTAACTGATAGGATGTGTCTACAAGCCTCTACTAATGGATGTA
This sequence comes from Nicotiana sylvestris, assembly GCF_000393655.2. NCBI lineage: Eukaryota > Viridiplantae > Streptophyta > Magnoliopsida > Solanales > Solanaceae > Nicotiana > Nicotiana sylvestris. Next base: position 145,956,041 of record NC_091064.1, on the reverse strand, counting down.
CTGTGATCGGAATAGGGCCCCGACCTACCCATAACCTATCTACATACATACACAAGATGTACACAAAACTTCTAGACCCGGCAACACCGAAGGACGGGGAGCTTATCGATAAAGCTGAACTTGGGCAACACTTGTTGAGGAGGTCTACTTGTCTGCCTGTCTAAACCTGCATGCACGAAATACAACACCCCTAAAAGAGACGTTAGTACGAAATAATGTACCGAGTATGTAAGGCAATATACAGAAAGTTGAAACTGAATCGATAATCTGAACATATGCTTACCTGCTGATACTGACTCAACTCTCTCAATATAGTAAGTAAAATAGTTATCCGGCCCTATAAGGCTCGGTGTATATATATATATATATATAACTACTCTACCGTAGTAGGCTCGCTCATAGACGCTCGGCCATACTAGGCTCTGTATCTCGACCAACTGGGCTCGCTCATAGGCGCTCGACTATAGTAGGCTCGATATATAACTTACCATCTAATAAGAGGTTTACCAATAGGGACCTGCCCATCGATTATAGCTTGATGGTAATGAAAATAATGTAATACAGTATAGATAAACTCTCTGCTCACTTGAGTGAAATACAGAAATACTCAATTGAATATGAAGTCTCGTTAAGGAGAATATTGTAACTTACGAGACTAGCAAAATATACGTAAATTTCGGGATATGAATTTTTCTTTATGCCTCGCTATCAAACTTGTGTAATTACGAGATCGTGCCAAAATGAAGGAAGGGCCTAGCCTTAACATACCTGGAGAAGGAAAAATTCGTATGATATTCTTGGAAAAAGTTGCACCGTACTTCTTTAGAACCGCAAAATTTCTCCATTGCTAAAACTCTAAAAATTCTCGCTAGAATTGTTAAAATTGTAGAAATCACGTTGCTTAAGGTATACAACCTGATTTGGAGTGTTTTTTGATGGAAAGTTGAAGACTTACAAAAATGGCCAACATTCCCCACTTTTTAATTAAAATGTCTTTAATATGGAAAGTCTTGGAAAATGTAGTGAATGTGTAACTATATGCCACCTAATAAGAAATGACTCTTAGTCATTTCTTTAGGGTATGGCTTACTGCCACGTGGGGATGGGGGATGTAATCTTTATCCACTTATTAGGTAATGTTCTGTTACCCGGTAATTAACCAATTACCCGCATAATTAATAATTGTCTCAAATTTACTAAAATTCTACTTATTTTAAATAAAATTTATACATCTTACTATTACGGTCATATGGTACCTTGTATGGCACTAGTCCATAAATATCGGGTATTATCGATCGGCCCGTATTTTATCCCAAATTGACAACCTTCAACGAAACTCATTTTCTTTAATTCGTGTACCCTTTCCTTCATGGCACTTACTTATTGATTGCTATAAATAGCATAAATATGCTAACCTCCAAATAATCTCATCCCTAAGTCTACGTCAATTAACTGAAGACGAAACTTTAACGTACGAAAAACGCGAGATGTAACATGTGATTTCTATTTAAATCGGGTTGAGCGGCAGAATAGATTGATATTTGGTTATTGTATTTCATATTTACTTGCAATTTCCTTGACTTTCTACCTGACTTACTTGCATATCTTCCCTATATGCTGGCTTGTTGACTGACCAAAACACTTTGAAAAGAATTGTGAGCACCAAGGTGGTTTTACATGTAATTTCCTGATTTGATCATATACATGTTCTATCCTTGTTGAATTTATTAGTTGTCCAAGTGATAACGAGTATCATTTATAATTCTTGCTTCTATTATCTCGTCGAGGTTAGTTATGATGCTTATTGGGTATATGGGGTCTGTTGTACTCATACTACACTTCTGCACCTCGTGTGCATATCTTAGAGCTGAGATGCTGTGGATGAAGGGAGCTGGTATTGAAGGCGTACTTGCGTTCCGGATATGGCTACAACTTGTACTTGGTAGCTTTAGACTTGAATTTCTCTTTTTGTACATCTCAAACAGATGTTGTATTTATTTCATACCAATTTTGTAAATCTAAGTCTTAGTGGCTCATGACTTGTACTACCAGTCCTTGGGTTATTGTATAAAAGTTCAATTAATTCATCACTGATTTTCTTAATAATATTATTTGGATTGTGTTGACTGCTAGTTGTCTTACCTAGCGGGTAGGGTTAGGTTCCATCACGACTAGTTGGATTTTTTGGGCCATGACAAGATGGTATCAGAGCTCTAGGTTTATAGGTTCAAACATTTTATTACCAAGACTCTGATAAGTAGCTCCAGCATTCTTAAGCCCAAAAGACATCACATTATAGTAGTATGTGCAAAAATTTGTGATACTAGAAGTCTTCTCCTAATCTTTCGGGTTCTTCCTAATTTGATTATACCCGGAATAAGCATCAAGAAAACTCATTAACTCATGCATGTCTGTAGCATCAATCATTTGATGGATGTTTGGCAACGGGAAAGAGTCTTTAGAGAAAGAGTTTTTAGGGCATGCCTTATTTAAATCTTTATAATCAACACAGATTCTAAATTTATTATTCTTTTTAGGTACTACCACTATGTTAGCTAGCCAATCGAGGTAATTTACCTCTCGAATTGAACCTATATTTAGTAACAAGGTTACCTCTTTCTTGATAAACCTATTTTTGGCCTCTGCTATCGGTCATTTGTTCGGCCTTACCGGAGGGAAGTTCGGATCCAAACTCAGCTTGTGGACAACCACTTCCAATGGAACACCTGTCATATCTGAATGTGACCATGCAAAACAATCAACGTTAGATTTTAGAAAATCCATAATTTTTAACCTGAGTTCGGGACACAAACCCGTTCTTAAGTTTAAATTTTCTTTCTAAGAACTCCTCATACAAGGCCACTTGTTCGAGCTCTTCTGCGGTTGATTTGGTCACGTGTGCTTCCTCCGGTACCTGAAAAGACCTCGGTACCTGATAAAACATTCTGATGACAGCTCTTTTTTATCATCTTCAATCACGGTGGAAGAAGGCATCGGTTCTTGTAATTTCTACTTGCTGGTTTCTTTGCCCTTGCTACTAAAAATGGCCACTACGTTCATCTCCCTTAAAGCCGGTTGATCTCCTCTGATCTGCTTGATCCATTTTGGTTATGTATCCATGGCCTTCTAAGAATTACATTATAGCCCACGTCGCTATCTACCACTTCGAACAAGGTGATCTTCGTTACTCCTTTGGCATGTGTTGGCAGTACGATTTCTCCTCGGGTCGTTACACTTCTTAAATTGAACCCAACCATAAGTTTTGTTGCCGGAACAATGTGTTCAGTTAACTTCGCTTGCTCCAAAACTCTCCATTGTATGATGTTGGTTGAACTTCCTAGTTCAACCAACACAAGTTTAATTTTAAAATCTAATACATTAAGAGAAATTACCAGATTATCATTGTGCGGTAGAAGAAGTCCATCATCATCTTTTTCTATAAATGTGATGTCATCTTCTTAGACCTCTCAGATCCTCTTGCCATGAGTTCCCGATATCTTTATCTTTTTGCTGCCGAAAATGTCACCCCGTTTACTTCGTCTTCGCTGAAGATCATGTTTATCATCATACGAGGTGACCTTGTAGCTGGTTTTGATGGTTTTGCAACATCTAGATTTTTCCCATAGTTACTCTTGGCCCGGTCACTTAAAAATTTTCTAAGTTGACCATTCTTCAATAATGTTACTAGCTCTTCACAAGGTGTCGATATTTCCCAGTCTTGTGGCCATGAGTTCCACGAAACTCACACCATATATTAGGGACCCTTTGGTTAGGATCCGATCGGATTAGTTTCGGGAACCTAATATGATGACACAAAAGGTCATCTTATATTTTAGAACTCGATTTCGTGTTCCAAGGCCTTCAATACCTCATTTTATTCCTCCACGATTTGCGTGCATTGTCCGGGCATATTTTTGGAATGTTTTTATGCTAAAAGTTAATAAAAATAATAATTGCCTTTAAAAGTTGATTTAGTTGGCTTCACTCAACATTATGAGTAAACAGACCCGGGCTCATATTTTGATAGTCCCGGTGGGGCCGTATCAAAATATGAGGCTTGGGTGTAGGCCCAGAATCGAATTCTGAGGTCTCTAGTTCGAGAAATAAATTTTTTGAAAATTTAAAGACTAAAAATTAAGTGGTTTTAAGAATTTGGTTAATATTTGATCTTGTTGGTATCGTGCCCGTATTTTGGTTCCAGAGCCCGATACAGGTCCAAAATAATATTTATCCCTCATATGTGAAATTTGGTAAGAAACGGAACTGATTTGATGTTATTCGGACGTCTGGTTGTGAAAATAGGAATTTCAAAGTGTTCTTAAGAAGTTCATGTGATTTGGTGCTAAATTTGTAGTTCTAAGTGTTATTTTGGCGATTTGATCACACGAGCAAGTTTGTATGATTTTTTAAGACTTGTGTGCATGTTTGGTGTGGAGCCTCGAGGGCTCGGGTGAGTTTCGGGTAGGCTACAGAGTGATTTTGAACTTAGAATTTTTGCAGGTGTACTTCAGGTCTGCAGACTTCGCATTTGCGAGCAATGGCCAGGGAGGGGCAGCTTCGCAATTGCGAAGCTTTGATCGCAATTGCAATCTTGGCGGTTCGCATTTGTGAAGTAGGGGTCGCATTTACGACAATAGCAGGCCCAAGTAAATCTTCGCATTTGCGAAGAGAAGTTTGCATTTGTGGGGGTCGCATTTAGGAACCCCATATCGCAAATATGATACCTGCAAGTGAACAAATAGTTGGAAAACGGGATTTTCATTCATTCTTCAATTTTACAAAACCTAAAACACAAGAGGCAATTTTTCAAAGACCATTTCTTCCGCAAATCGTAGGTAAGTGATTCAAAACTAGTTTCTTTCAATCTTTCACTTCATTTTAGAAGATTTCAACCTAGAATCAAAGATTTTCACGATGAAATTAGGGGTTTTTGGGTAGAAGCTAGGGATTTCAAAATTTGGGAATTTATTCCTCAAATTGAAGCCGGATTCAAAAACCAATTATATATTCGGGCTCCTGGGTGAATGGATAATCGGGTTGTTTATCGTGAAAATGGTAATAACAATTAAATTTATAAATGGGATTCTGAAAATACGTGATCTATTTTTCTGCTAGTTGTTAGAGCAGATGATGCTAGGAATATGAAGTTAAATGATGAAATGCAAGCTAAAACGAGGCAGTAATCAAACCGAGAGGCCTGCTGCCCAGGTATAGGACTGGTCGATAGGGGACCTCGGGGTCGATATCCGGGTCGAGCTCGAGCTATTGGGGATAGTCGAGAATGGGATAACAGCTAGATTATGATCAAACAAAGCTCTATATGGCCAAGGCCAAAGGATAAATAAAGAACAAGTAAGAAAACAATAAATGCTAAAGTGGCCTCGAGCTAGTGAGAGCAAGCGAGTTAGAGAGAAGAGAAAGAGATATTATTGATCTTGTGGAGAAATAGTTGGAGCAACATTAGCCCTTTGCAAGGTGGTACGGGTTCCCTCTATATAGGAGGTGAATCCGGCTATAGTACATGGGCATTAATTGTAAAGTATGGAGATGTGATGGATAGACGCCATGCTTCGGCATAGGCTCTAGATAGGTCAGCCCTATCAGACTTAGCCGTGTGCCTAGGGAACTTCCCCTTCTGTTCTATCCTCGTCCTTCGTCTTCTTCGAGTCGGGCCCCGATGAACCCCGAGGGAGGGAACTCGGTCGTGGCTTCACGTCCTCGGGGTCTCGAGGAATTCTTTCGAAGTGGATTGATAGCGAGAAATCAAGTCCTCTGATTTCTCCGCATACAGATAGTATCTGCATTTCCCAGAATGAAGTGATGAGAAATGATTCTGACACCTGACTCCTCGAGCTCCTTATGGTGACGTCGCACCAATGATACAACATGTGGCACGAGCTTTTGTGGCAACCGGGGTGACCTAGGGACTTGTGCATTTGACATTATTTAATGTGCTGCCGATTCCCGTTCTCCAAGGTGAGTGTACTGCCGTGGATTCGGTTCCTCAAGAGTGCAGTAATTGCGTCCGTCCGTCGGTCTTCCAAAGCCTCGATGATTGTGTTGCTACCCCCTATAAATGGGGGTGCCTTGGCATTGATTTTTCTATCCCAGTACCTCCGTTGGCTTATTTGCCCATTTCTTCTTATCATCTTCCTCCATCCTTGAATCATTATGCTTGGGTCTCATGGCCACAAGGCCGTTCGGCAGAGCTCCCCCAGGCTGTGTTGTGGTCTATTGCCGGAGCTTCCCTTTGTTGAGCATGATCATGATGTCCTGTTGTTGTTATGGACATTGTTACGTTTGCTGTTGTTCACTCGAGATGATGACGTACGAGGGTCAACTTTCCTGGCCTGTGAAAAGCTCTTCGGATTACATACCACTACTCAAAAAGGGGGATCGGATTATACACCCCTGCTCACCTTCATACCCCGGCTCAATGTGGTGCTCTGCCTCGAGATGGGGGCTCACATGACTAGATGTTCCAAGAAGTGGACTCTAAGTAGCCGTGCAAGAGGGACCAAGGCTTGTTCGGTCCGCTGTCTCTCCGAGGTTCTCTTGGCCAGCGAGGGTCCTCGAGCTTCGGAGAGTTATGGCATTTTTTCATCCCTCCCTGCTTCTCTCCCTATCCCTTCGGGATATCAGTGTGGAAGGTCGGGATGAGTCTTCTGAGAATGCGCGTCCGGAGGCGCCCGTTGTAGGAGGCAGATTTTCGAAGGTAGACCGATTTATAGGCTTTTACTTCGCATGTGCATCCTTCTATTTCTTCCCTTTTTGGTGTAGAGATCCTCTGTAGGGTTTTGTAATTGTATGCAAGGACCCCTCGAGGGCCGTTGTACATGTATTTTTATGAATATGAATATACTTCCTGGACTTCTGTTTTCGATTGTTGCCTTATTATTGCATGCTCTCGTGCCCTTCGAGGCCTTTGAATGTTTTCCTTTGTTGCTGACTGCTGATATCTAACTCGGATGCGAGCATTCCTTCTGATCCTCTGCTGATTGATGTGGCTCTTTTCCGAGCCCATCGTCGTACCTCAAACCAAACCCGAATTGATCTGATAGGTTCGGGTTGTCGAGCCCTCCGAGTTGGAGATAATACGCTATGTTTTGGAGCTTTCGAGAATGGTAACCTGAGTGAAGGTCAGTTTTGGGTACCTAGGGGTCTCTTTTGAACTTGATGCAGATAGCTTTTTAAAGCGTAGGGGATAGACTTCTGTTGAGGGGTTGCCTGTACTCAGGCACTGCCTCGAACCTTCCTGGAGCCTTTGTAATCGGAGCTTCGCGTGCTTATTTTTCTTTTAGAAAAGGAAACCTTGAGATCGGGTACCGCCTTGAGTCGAGTGATGGCGTTGAACGCTTCCCGAAGCCTGACTTCTTTTTTGGCGGAGATCCTCGAGGTCGGATGTTGCCTCGAAATTGGAGACAATACGGTTGACTCCTTGAGGCCTGGCTTATCGTCGATGGATGCCTTTGGGGTCGGGTATCACCCCATCGATATGTGTTGAGACCGTTGGCTTCCTAGGGCTCACTACGGATAGGTGAATCGTCACTGTTTCCCACATATATATGGGGCGGCTTCGGCTTCTTCAAAAGGCCTGACTATTTTAGATAGCTACCCTTCCGCCTTGGCATAGGGTTCTTCATTTCTTCAGGCGCAAAAAGCGTTGGCGCACATTCTTGCTTTAGTCTGTCAATTCTACCGTACCCATGGCAACTACTTCGGGGCCGGCCCGCCAGGGAGTGGGGAGTGCCAGTCCCGGCGCTCAAGATCCGCGGGAGTTCGCTCTGAAGACCATGTCTTTGATAAAAGAGGAACATCTGGAGATGGTGAGGAGATACTATGGATGGAGCAAGGGGATAACGCTGTAGGTGCTTTCCCCAGATGAGAGCATTACGAACTTTGCTGGTGGATTCTTGAGCGTATACCTATATCCTTTCATATTTGGCCCCCCTTGATAGGGTCGTGCTTGATTTTTGCTTGAAGTATCGGGTTACTTTGGCACAGATACATTCGTCGTTTTGGCGAGTGGTATTGATGATGAGGTCCTTTGCAGAGAAGGCTAGGCTTGAATTCACGCTCAGTCACCTCGTCAGGCTGTACTGGTCCTTTCATCAGCGAGGCCTGTTAAACCTGCAGTGTCGTTTGTCCACGCCTTTTGTTGTTGATGACGAAGAATATGGGGATCGAGAGTGGGTCGATTGGTCCGTCCGAGTCCGGATGGCTGACATCATTCCCGTGGAGCTTATGCCATTTCCCGAGGGATGAAATTATGCACGTGAGTCGAGTGTCTGGAACTTTCTCAAATTTTGTTTAAAGCAAAAAATCAGTTGAGTAATTGTGCTTCTCCCTTTTTGCAGCAACTTCATGGACGCCGGGTGAAGTTCTCGATTTGCCCGGCTGGGTCCGGAGGTTGGTGACCCATTCGACCTGCAACAAGCGTAGGTGGTGAGATGTATTCCATATCAGATGGGGAGCGAGATACCAAGGTATGTGCGCACGATGCCTTTGCCTTTGCCTTCGCATATTTGAGATGACATTTTCCTATTTCTTTTGTACCAGCTTTGCTGCTGTAGGTACCGAGCAGTTCCTTAGGATGAGGCAGTGCTTTTCTAAAGAGGGGAAAGAGTCGTCAGCCTCCAAGCTGAAGGACGATGGCGATAAATGGGATTTGTACCCGCAGTGTGGTGGAGCTTTTAATGGGGCTCAACGGGCCCGTACCTTCGAGGAGGGGTATCACCCGAGCCTGCTATTCCCGGAGTGTCTGATTCGAGGATGGTGGTTCCCCCAAGTGAATATGCTTTGCCCAAAGTTGGTTCTCCCAGGGCAGGACCAATAGAAGTGTGCTCCGCCTTTGAGGAAGTCCGCCGGCTCCACTTCATGGTGAGTTTCGGCGCAGTTTTTCTATATTTCGCGCCCTCCTTTCTTTATCGAGTTTTTCTTTTGCAGGCCTTTGAAAGGCTCAGGTCTGAGCTGCTTTGTCAAGGGGCCAGGCTTCAGAATGCTCTGGACGAGGGTGATCCCCTCAGGCTCCCTAGCAAGGAGAAGGAGGTTGAGTTGATGCATTGGCAATATGAGGCGTACTGGAGTTCGAATCATGAGAACTATTTGACTGAGCCGGTAACCTTTCGTAGTACACGCTTCGCTCCTTTTGACTCTTAAGGTTAACCCCTTTTTCTTATCTTAGCTGCAGAAAAATATGGAGGCCTTGGAATACCTTAAGGGAGAAGCCGACCGCGTCCGGAATGCTTGCGGTGAACTAAGGGCTCAGGTGCAAGATCAAGCTTTAGAGGAGAAAAGTGCCTCGGCCAAGGTTCCCACCTTCGAGGTCCAACTCAATTTGGCTCGTGACAATGCTTCAGTTCAAGCAGATATGATCGCGAAGCTCGAGACCGATCTCTCAAAGGTCAGGGCTGAGATAACCGATGCTCGGGCTGAAGCGTCGTTGAGTCAAACCAGGGATGATCAGGAGATGGCGATTCATGTGAAAGATGTTGCTGACGCCTAGGCTAAATTGAAGCGGGCCCTCGATTGCGATAAGAGGATCGAAGAATATGTTCATTATAGATCCCGTAGTGAGGTACCCGAGGAGGTCGGTGCTAGGGGCTTCGTTCTCTTGGATGAATTGGTTCGTGCAAGGGCGGACGAGCATGATGCTCGGTTACTTCTTGCTGACATCTTGGAGAGCGAATCTGGGGCCGGCAGTCCGTATCCTTTTGCAGTGGAGTGTAGATTACTTTATTTTTCAATTTTGTATTTGATATCTGCAGAACATGTTTTTAGATAGAGAGTGCCTTTTGCGTATATAAAATAAGGGAAAACTTGAAGCTTTATTTCTTTTGTATCCCTTTATGCATTGCTTTTGACCAGGTAGGCTGGTTTCGGTGTTTGACGGGAACCTCGTGGGTCCGGAGCTAATCAGGCAGGCCTAGAGGTTTTTAAGTGTGACTATTGTCGTAAGTAGGTGTTGGGGCCTATGTGCTTTGCCTAGCTATTTAGGCTCAATTTTTGAGCCCAGCCTTGACTCGAGCTTACCAGACCTCCAGTCTCTTGTGGCTGCATGAGCGGATGATAATCGCTTTTATTTCTCGTCCTTGGGCGTTTGTTGTTTCCACTATTTTGGGTTCAGTCTCCTAGTCGCGTTGCGACTTAAGCTTCAATTGACCCTCAAGTTTTTCGTTCCTGCATGGGCGGATGATGATGGTTTTTATTTCTCGCCCTTAGTCATTTGTTGTTTCAACTATTTTATGTCCAGTCTCCGAGTCGCATTGCGACTCGAGCTTCAATTAACCCTCAAGTTTTTTTCGATTTTCAAGCTGGCGACAGTGGCTCTTACGTTGTTTGGTCATTGATACCTTTTAATATGCATCCCGGAGGCTTGTATAGTTAACTATTTTGGATCCAGTCTCTGAATCGGGTTACGACTCGAGCTCATTTTAATCCTCAAGTTGTCAATTTTCAAGCTGGCAACAATGGCTTTTATGTTGTTTGGTCGTTGAGACCTTTTAGTGTGCGGCCCAGAGGCTTATTTGGCTGGCGACAATGGCTCTTATGCTTTTGCCCATAGGAATTTTGTAGGCTTTGTATTCCTCTCGTTAAGGTGTTTTTGAAATAATTTTGCTAGACCCGTCGTCAGTTCGAGAAGAACTTCGATTTCAAGTTGTTAGCAGCGATGTTCGAGCACCTCGGAAGGTTTTTAGCTCGTAGGCTGAGTAGGTCGAAGCCTTGTGATTTGGAGCTGACATGGTCGAAGCTCGTTTGCCTGTTGAGGCAAGCCTGTTTTAACCGGGTTTTTCCGAAGTATATTCGAAGTAATGGCCTGCGATATTTTTAGTGATGGTCGGGGGTCCCTGAGTCATGTTAATTTGGCCGGATCAGCCATTTTGACCCTAGTCATATGTGTTTGGCCGGAGCCATTTTGATCTCGAGTGATAGTGTAGGCGTCTACACTGAGGGTATGCCCTTTTGGGATTCTTACAAATGCAACGTATATACTAAACTTCGAGATTTTGAGTTTCATGCCTGTTGAGGTCTTACAGTTTGTCCTGCCTGTTGAGGTCTTATAGTTTTATCATGCTTGTAGAGGTCTTACAGTTTTATCATGCCTGTTGAGGTCTTACAGTTTTATCATGCATGTTGAGGGCTTACAGTTTGTGTTGCTTTGTAGAATAGATCTGGATATACCGAGTCTGACCACTCGGTGTCTTACAGCCTTGGGTTTCCCAGTGTAAGTCGTTTGGCGACGGTCTCCGAGTCATTCAGTTTGCTTAGGCTCGAAGGACATCATTCGTGAGCTCGGAGTTACCTTGCTGGGGATTTATGAGCCCAGAGTTCCCACTTGGGTTGTGCGAGTGCCAAATTGTTGACGCTAAGTCTCCGAGTACTTCAGGGCGCATTCGGTGGAAGGATCCTCGTTGTGAGTATGCCAAACTTTCTTTTATTGGAGTACGAGGTGCGTTTGGTGGCAGATACCCTTCGATTTATTTACGTAAACATATATTGTTGTGTTGAATCGATCTATATTAGATCGAATTTGATCACTCGACGATTTCCATGTCGCCTCGCCTGAAGTTTTTGTGGCTTCAGAGCTTCGACCCGGAGGCCGTCTGAGCGTTTGAACTGCTGGCGTCCGTTCCCACGTTTTCGGGACGTTTCTAGTGAAAGAATTTGTTACCTTACTCTGAAAAGGAGTCTTCTTTTTTCTTTAACCAAAAGGTAATCTTTGATTGCTCGATACAATAGTATATGTATTCGTCGATGGGGGCCTGACTATATGGTCATAGCTCGTCCGACCATTTGGTACGATACATTGTTTTCTCATAGGAACCTTATTTGGCATTTCCAAAACTTCTTCGATCGGGTAGCTTTCCGGGGGAATTCCCCTTGCTATTCAAAAGTCGGCCGCAAAGGAAGTCTTAAGAATTTTGCGAAGTTCCCCCTTAGGTAGCTCGCAGATGTTGCCTCGTTAAAAACCTTGCCGGTAAAAACCCTTCTTTTGGGACAAAAACTCGGTCGAAGGAAAAGAGTGCAACGGGTGTGTTTTTAGAGCTTTGAGGTCTTCCAACAGCACTAGTGTTCCGGCGGCTCTGGTCGGGTGCCTGTATAGGGGTTAGTTCCAAATTTGAAAATAAAAAGGGAGATGGTCGTACCTTAAAGTGAGATATGCTAGCGATGCTTCAGGATTGGTTCGTTATAATTCCCCGGGGCGGAGATGCAGCGTGGATTTCTACTTTATTTTGTCAAGCTCGACCGAGGGTGAGGCTTGATTCGCTTTTTGGTTTATTCGGGGGCAGAGGTATGAGTGTTGGTACCCCGTCGTGTATTGCGAACATTTCCCTTGCCGCGTGTTGTTCCCCGTAGATGGTTTTGATCCCGTCCTTTGTTGGGAATTTTATCATCTGGTGGAGAGTGGATGGTACTACTCTTCTGCAGTGTATCCACGCTGCCCAAATAAGGCGTTATACCTCATATCTCTCTCGATGACATGGAATTTGGTGTCTTGGGTCGTGCTACCCATGGTAATCAGAAGGACGATTTCTCCTTTCGTCGTTTCGCTCTCCATGTTGAATCCATTGAGGACACGAGTGGCGGGCACGATCTGGTCAAGTAGCCTGAGTTGTTCTATCACCCTTGACTTGAAAATATTGGCCGAGCTACCTGGATCCATGAGTACACGTTTTATCTGAAAAGAATTTACAAGGAAGGAAATTACCAGGGCATCGTTGTGGGGCTGAGATAGGGTCTTGGTGTCCTCTTCGCTGAATGTGAGGGAGTCTTCGGGGATATATCCCCAAGTCCGTTTTTCTCTGGTGATAGATATTTTTGTTCTTCTCATCACGGGTTCCTGCGGGGCATCGGCGCCCCCCATGATCATGTGGATGACATGTTGCGGCTCATTTGCCTCGTTTTTCTTGGTTGCCTCCCTTTCTAGGAACTGATTTTGGCCCGATCACTAAGGAATTCCCGGAGGTGTCCTTTGTTGAGCAGTCGAGCCACCTCCTTTCGTAGTTGATGGCAATCACTGGTCCTGTGGCCGTGCGTGTTGTGGAACTCGCATACTAAGTTGTAATTCCTCTGCGAATGATCCGACTATATCGGTTTGGGTAACGTGGCATATCTGATCTTACTGATAGCAAACACGGATGTACGACACATCAATGCTGAAGTTGTATTTTGATAGGTGAGGCGCATTTGTCAGCACTATGTTTCGATAGAACCTGGTTCTGTTGATGAGCCTTCGAGGGTCCTGTCCTCGGTCCACCCTCCGATCATTGCGAGGTAGGTTGCGCTTTGGGGCGTTCCTCCTATCTTTGAGGTACGGCTGGTACCTTTCTTTGTTTGGTTTTGATTCATTTGCCAGGAGTCTGTTTGGGTATACTAAGCTCGAAGGGGTTCCCAACTGGTCATCCTCAGCTCTGATCTTTAATTTATACCGGTTGTGGACGTCCGACCAGGTCACGGCCGGATACTCGATCAGGTTCTGCTTCAGCTGTTTTGAAGCCACCGAGCTTCATTTGTTTAGGATTTGGGTGAACGCCTGCACTGCCCAGTCGTCGGAGACTGGCGGTAGCTCCATTCGTTCCATCTAAAAGCGGGACACAAATTCCGGCAGCATCTCGTTCTCTCTCTACTTGATTTTGAAAACGTCAGACTTCCTCGTTGCTACTTTGATGGCTCCGGAATGTGCCTTTATGAAGGAGTCTGCTAGCATGGCGAATGAATCTATGGAGTTGGGAGCCAAGTTGTGGTACCACACATGGCCCCCTTCGAAAGCGTTTCTCCGAATTTTTTCAGCAATGCGGACTTGATCCCGTCATTCTTTATATCGTTGCCTTTCACTGCGTAGGTGTAGTCAGTAATGTGTTTGTTAGGGTCGGTGGTACCGTTGTACTTAGGGAGTTCAAGCATTCTGAACTTCTTTGGAATAGGCTTCGGGATCGCTACCTCGGGGAACGGCCTCTATATGAACTTCTTTGAATCCAAGCCCTTGAGGATCGGGGGCGCGCCCGAGATCTGATCGACCCTAGAGTTGTAGGTCTTGACCTTTTTATCATTGGATGCAATCATTTTCTCACCTGATTCGATCCTTTTTGGTGAGGTGCTCGAGCATCTTTACTATGGCAGGCGGCTATCGACCCGTTATTGCTTGATCTTTCGAGCACTTGTTCGGCGGGGGGAGCTGTTTCCGGTGCTGCTATGCTAGGAGTCTTCAAATGGCTTTGCAACTGAGCAATGGCCAACTATTGTGCCTGCAACATTTCATAAATAACATGAAAACTAACTTCCTATTCTTCCCGGGCTGGGGTTTTTTGGGCTTCCTATCAATCGTTGTGCCATATGCTCCTATTGGTGTGGGAAGTTTCATCGACTTGTGGTGCATCCTATGAATCTGCATCTGCTAGAATCGATCTGGGCGCGTTATTGGATTTTGTGGCGGCGCTCCAGCGGCCGGGACAGCCACACCGTTTTCCCCATGGTTTTTGAGGTTGTCATTATCGATTCTGTTTACCAAGCCAGATATTTTGACCTGAAATCAAGAGATCTTGGACAAGAAAAAATATGAAAGGTAACTTGCGTTTGTGCAATGAAACCAGCAAGAAAATAATCACTATTATTTTTAGCCCCACGGTGGGTGCCAAACTGTTTACCGTGAAAATGGTAACAACAACTAAATTTGTAAATGGGATTCTAAAAATACGTGATCTATTTTTATGCTAGTTGTTAGAGCAGATGATGCTAGGAATATGAAGTTTAATGATGAAATGCAAGCTAAAACAAGGCAGTAAACAAACCGAGAGTCATGTTGCCTGGGTAGAGGACTGGTCGACGGGGAACCTCGAGGTCAATATCCGGGTCAAGCTCGAGTTATCGAGGATAGTCGGGAATGGGATAACATCTACATTATGATCAAGCAAAGCTCTATATGGCCAAAGTGAAGTGATAAATAAAGAACAAGTAAGAAAGCGATAAATGCTAAAATGGCCTCGAGCCAGTGAGAGCAAGTGAGTTAGAGAGAAGATAGAGAGATATTATTGATCTTGTGGAGAAATAGTTGGAGCAACATCAGCCTTTTACAAGGTGGTGCGGGTTCCATTTATATAGGAGGTGAACTCAGCTATAGTACATGGGCATTAATTGTAAAGTATGAAGATGTGACAGGTAGATGCCATGCTTCGGCGTAGGCTATGGATAGGCTAGCCCTGTCAGACTTAGTCGTGTGCCTAGGGAACTTTTCCTTCTGTTCTAGCCTCGTCCTCCGTCTTCTTCGAGTCGGGCCCCAACGAGCCCCGAGGGGGGGAACTCGACCGTGGCTTCACGTCCTCGAGGTCTCGAGGCATTCTTTCAAAGTGGCTTGATAGCGGGAAATCAAGTCCTTTGATTTCACCGCATACACGGGTTTTGGTCCGAATTTTGGGTTTGGACCAAGCGGGCCCAGGTGTTGACTTTTGTTGACTTTTTCACAAATGGCCTAAATTGAATTCTTTGCAATCGTGGGTAGTTCCTAAGGCTTAAATTGAATTGTTTGGTTGGTGAATTGATAGATTCTATTGGTCCGGAGGCTTGTGTGAAGGGAAAAGCGGTGGTTGAGCTTTGAATTTGGCCTTGGAGCGAGGTAATTGTTGTGTCTAACCTTGACTCGAGGGATTAGGGATCCTTGACTTAATTGCTATGTGAAAATCCATGTGAGTGGTGTATAGGTGAGGTGACGAGTACTTATTCGACTCCAATTTATCTGTTTTCCCTGTTTACTTCTCGTTCTTATTATATTGTTTTCTTGCTTTAACTGTTACATGCTTTAATGGTATTTCCATGCCTAATTGCTATTTGTCAGACATTATATTTTTATTTTATTGTTGAAGGTAATAGCTACCCTGTTGTTTCATTATCTCAAATTATTGGCTTAAGCTGGTTTATCAGTGTTTTATGGTATATTTTGGATTGGTTTCACTGAGTAGTGTTATTTGTGTGAATTTTTATAATATATAAGCTTTCCGTTTACTTTGGTTTGAGGTTTAAATATTGTGGAGAGTTTTGAGTTAAATTGTGTAATTGGTACTGATATAGTGGGATCGAGTTGCGCGCCGCAATAGGAGGAATAAGGGTGATATATTGAGGAGGAATAAGGGTGAAAATTTACTATACGGCGGGACTGGGTTGCACGCCGTAACAGGAGGAATAAGGGTGGATTGATATGGAGTAATAAGGGTGAATATTCATATTGATATTGATTATATGGTTGGATCGGGATGCGCGCCGCATCAGTTAATGTGTTTATGTGTTTATGTATCTTTCGTTTACTGTGTAATTATTCTGTAGTTTTGCATTTCACTTAAGGATTGGTTATAGCTGGCTACTGATGAGATACTTGAGTTCTGTATTCATTCCTTGCAAGTTACTCTTTTATTTTGTTCTGTTATTCTTTCTGCTTTTATTATACACTGTATGCAGGTTATATTGTAATTGCCCCGCCGTAGCCTCGTCACTACCTCGTCGAGGTTAGACTCGGAACTTAATAGTACATGGGGTCGGTTGTACTGATACTGCACTTTGCACTTTTTGTGCAGATTTCAGAGCAAGTAGTGGCTGATTGAGAGGTTGGCTTCAGGTTACACGGTGTGGAGACCCAAGGTAGTCCTGCTGGCGTCCGTAGGCCCTGGAATCCCTTTCTACATCTCTACACTACTGTTTACTTTATTTCCAAAATAGTTTAATTTATTTCGGACTGATGTTTGTAGAAAATCATAGTGTGTTCGTGGATTGTAACACCGTATTTTGGGTAGTAATAACAACAATATTGGTAATAGTATATAAACAAAGAGGCTATTTACTTACTTCCGCAATTATTTCTACTTGTTTTAGTTTGTTTACTATTAATCATTAAAATGTAAAGGAAATTAGTTAATAATACTCTAACATTGGCTTGCCTAGCAAGTGTGATGTTTGGCGCCATTGCGGTCTCGATGGTGGGAATTCTAGGTCGTGACAAGCTGGTATCAGAGCACTAGGTTGCCTAGGTATCACAATTTTTTAGCAAGCTTAGTAGAGTCTGAGGGATCAGTACGGAGACGTTTGTGCTTATCCCCCATAGGCTACAGAGTCTAGGAACAATTTCACTTCTATTCTTCTCTATAGTGCGATTTGATCTCTCAATGCTAATTGAACTCTCTATTCTTGTTCCTTCGCAGATGGCGAGAACACATACTGCTTCATCAGTTGAGCAGCAGCCAGAGCCCTTAGGGGCAGCTCCTACGAGGGGCAGAGGACGAGACCGAGCTAGAGGTCGGGGCAGGGGCAGGGCTCAGCCCAGAGCTCGAGCAGCAGCACCAGCGGTGGAGCCTCAGGTAGAGTTTGATGAGGAGGCTCAAGCCCAGACCGTTCCAGCAGGGCCAGCTCAGGTTCCAGAGGGGTTCATCGCTACCCTGGTACTTCAGGATGCATTGGCCCGTCTAGTGGGCCTTATGGAGAGTGTTTCTCAGATCAACACATTTCCTATAGCACCAGTCGCCTCTTGGGCTGGGGAGGATTTATACTCCCGCTACTCATACTCCAAAGCAGATGGCTCCCCAATTTCAGACTTCAGCAGCTCAACCAGTTGGGGCAGTTCCGCCAGGTGTTGCAGCACAGACCGGTGATGGATCAGCTATGTCTTCTGAGGCTCTATTGAGATTGGACAAGTTCACCAAGCTTTTTCCAGTTCATTATAGTGAGGCAGCTTCTGAGGACCCAAAGGATTATCTTGACCGCTGCCATAAGGTGCTGCAGAACATGGGGATAGTGGAGACCAATGTGGTCGATTTTGCTGCATTCCAGATGATAGGGTCCCCCAAGAGATGGTGGAATGAATTTGTGTTGACTAGACCAGTTGGGTCGCCTGGTTTGACTTTGGACCAGTTCTCTCAGATATTTCTCGAGAAGTTCCTTCCTGTTACACTAAGAGAGGACTATCGCAAGTAGTTCGATCGTCTCCAACAGGGTAGTATATTTTTCACTCAGTACGAGAGTCGCTTTATTGATTTGGCCCATCATGCTCTTCTTATACTTCCTACCGAGAGAGAAAGGGTGAGGAGTTTATTGAGGGACTTGCTCAGCCTATCAGATTGCAGATGGCTAAGGAGACTGGGAGTGAGATTTGTTTCCAAGATGCAACCAATGTTGCCGGACGAATTGAGATAGTTCTAGCTCAGGGGAGTGGTCAGGGTACTAATAAGAGGTTGCGTCACTCCGGTGGATTCAGTAGGGCCTCATATGTAGGCCGAGGTACTTTTGGCAGGGGCCATACTTCTAGGCCGTTTCATTCAGCACTTCAGACATCCCATGGAGCTTCAGGGAGTCATGGTCCTTATGTACATAACCGGCTCCGATTAGAGCACCTCCTCTTTAGAGTTATTATCACAGTCGGTCTGCTTGTCTGGGTCAGTCTCAGTTTTCACAGCCACAATATCAGGATAGATGTTTTGAGCGTGGTGATTATGGGCATATCTGGAGGACCTATCCGAGATTAGTGTGCGTTCTGCCAAACCAGCAGGTTTCTCGTGCCATGATTCTGGCACCAGACGTGCCACCGCCCGCTCAACCAGCTGAAGGCAGGGATCAGGGAGCTAGAGGTGGAGGTCAGACCGTTAGAGGTGGAGGCCAGGCCGCTAGAGGTGGAAGCCAGCCACTAGGAGGCCGTACTAGAGATATGGTTCAGAGAAGTGGGGCCCAGCCCCAATGTTATGCTTTTCCAGCCAGGCCTGAGGTTGAGCCATCTGATGTTGTTATCACATGTACTGTTTCAGTTTGCAGTAGAGATGCTTCAGTTAAATTTGATCCAGGGTGTACATACTCCTATGTGTCATCTTACTTTACTTCATATTTGGTTGTGCCTCGTGATTCTTTGAGTGCTCCGGTGTATGTGTCCACACCAGTGGGGGATTCTATTATTGTAGATCGTGTCTATCGCTTATGTGTGGTTATTATTGGGGGCCTTGAGACTAGCGTAGATTTCTTACTTCTCGATACGGTCGATTTTGATGTCATTTTAGGGATGGATTGGTTGTCACCTTATCATGCTATACTAGACTGTCACGCTAAGATCGTGACCTTAGCCTTGCCGGGGTTGCCTCGATTAGAGTGGAGGGGGACTCCTGGTCATTCTTCTAGCAGGGTTATCTCTTATATGAAGACTCGGTGTATGGTCGAGAAGGGGTGTTTGGCATATTGGTCTTATGTTCGTGATTCTAGTGCGGAGGTTCCTTCCATGGATTCTGTACCAGTTGTTCAGGAGTTTCCAAAGGTATTTCCTGCAGACCTGCCGGGGATGCCACCCGATAGGGATATTGACTTTTGTATTGATTTGGCTCCAGCCACTCAGCCCATTTTTATCCCGCCATACCGCATGGCCCCGCCAAAGTTGAAGGAGTAGTTGTAATATTTTCTTGATAAGGGCTTCATTAGACTTAGTGCCCCGTCATGGGATGCGCCCGTGTTGTTTGTAAAGAAGAAGGATGGATCGATGAGGATGCGCATAGATTATCGGCAGTTGAACAAAGTTACCATCAAGAACAAGTACCCATTGCCGAGGATTAATGACTTATTTGATCAGCTTCAGGGTGTCAAGGTGTTTTCGAAGATCGATTTGAGTTCTGGCTACTGTTGATACCCAATTTTTCCCTATATATTTTTAAATATGCAAAATACTTTCAAAATACCATATGTGTGCATATATAAGTATGTCTAAATGCTTTATTATTTTTCCTTAATTTTTAAAGATTTATAAACCAATTTATTTCCTTATTTTTATTCATAAACAACCCAATAATAATTCCCAAAAATTAGCATTTTGATGATTCATTTATTGGATTCTCATATTTATGCCAAAATATAGTTAAGATAATTTTTTCATATTTTTTACAAATTTATTTAGTATTTTTAGTTGCATATATTTACAATATTAGCCTCTTTTAAGATTTAATTGCGTTTACCTTTATAAAAATTAAGTCCGATATTTTTAAATTGATAATTATATGTTATAAAATAGTCTATTACTTTCAATTTAATTCCAGAAATTAATTTGCTATATTTAGTAAATAAATGGGAAAATGGTTATTTAAAATCTAGCCAGATTTCATTTCGATTTTAGCCTAATTTGATCCCCAATTGGAACCCAATTTCAAATTAAACCGACCCTTTACACATTTAAATGACCCAACCCGGGTTTCCCACCTAACCACTTTAATCCCAACCGATGATCGTTTAGATCAACGGCTCTCATTACCCCTTACCATTTTTAACCCAAACCAACCCCTAAACCTAATTTATTTCTCACCTACCACCGCCCTTGAATCCCCTTCTTTCTCAACTCTCTCTGAAACTCTCATGAACCCTAGTTGTCGCCGTCTCACCCCACCCCGATATCTGCCTAATTCATGGCCTTCCATGGCTTCTATGTGTTTGTTCTTGTGGTTTCACGGTTAGACCTTAAAGGAGCCTGGTCCAGTCCTTGTTTAATTTCAGTTCATGGCTCTTCTCCGGTCATCCTTGACCTTTTCTCCGGTCATCCATGGCCGTTCGAGTCAGAACCTTGACTCTCCTGGTTAGATCAATAACTTTCAGGGCCTTTTTCACCTTTTCTGGATTTTTCGAAACCCTAATATTTAAGATGTTTTAACTTTATTTCCGATCTGCTTTAGATTTGTGATTACCTTGAACTTTCAAACATTTTCTCGAAGTTTCTTTAACTCTCCATTCAAAACGACTCTTCATCTTTTCCGATTAGGGTTTTTCTTTTAAGTTATTTCAAAATCTCTTATCTGATTTTAACATATTTGTGATTCTACTATGTTTTTCTCGTGTTGTTCTTCTATCTGAGTTAGCATGTTGAAAACCCTAATTTCTTTTGGGTCTTAATTGAGTCCTGAAGATGTTTGTTAGATGTGTGCTTGTTTGTTTAAACTCTTGCTTGACTTGTCTGTTTACTATCTTTTAAACTTGATTATTGCTGAAACCCCTAGGTCTTCTTGGCCTGGAACTGTTTGTTTGAGCATGCACGTGATGCGATTAAAGTTCTTTATTTCTGGCTCTTTTCTTTATGAGGTTATTTGATCCTGAGTTTTACTATCCTTTAAACTCAATTGTTGTTGAAACCCTAACTTTTTCGAGAGGTTTCCTCACTTGTTACTTTGAGACCTTTACTCGTTTCTGATGCTCTTATATGCTTTGGCTATACGTGTGAGCCTTGACTATCTACTGAACCATATGCTTATTCATGTTGCCATTGTATGCTGTTTCTTTTGCCAATAAGTTTGGCCTCGCATATCTGATGTCTTGTTCTCTCTATTTATATGCTGGAGTTTCTTCCTTGATTGATCTTCATCTTATGATTGATTTCTAAAGCTTTTCCTTTATGAACCCTAATTTCACTGGCATGTTCAAAGCTGATTGATTCTTTTCCTTTACTGTAATATTTACCTTGCTGATTTCTTTTCCAAAATAAGCATATCGCTCTACTGAGACTTCATTGCTTACTTAATGGTTTTACTACTCCTTTTATGGAAACAATCAGTCTGCTTACAAACTTATTTTCTTCCCTTATTTTGAATCTGTCACTACTGTTAAACAGTGATTCCTTAATTAAAGGGAATCACTTGTGTAGTTGATTCTGACCTATGATTGTTTCCATGTTTGTATCTCATTACTTTTCCTTCACTCGTTTTCAAAAACTATAATTACCCTGCACCCCTCTTCTTTCAAAAAAATGAATACTTAAGTTCAAAACACACACTTCACTTAAAACTCTCTCTCTTTTTTCTGTTACTACTTGTGTTGCTGCCTTACCTAGCTGGTTGAAAGCCAAGGCTAGGCTGTGGGAAATTTGCTTACTTTTTTTCTGCATTTGCTTCTTTACTGATATGTTCTAATTAATCTTCAGCATCAACCACAACATGTTTCTTTACTAATTCTTGCACTTTTGCCTGTTTCCTGCTTGTGTTTAATCGAGTTCCATTATTAAGCATGTTATGATCTGCCCCTTCCTTTTCTGAATTAACGTTTTTCTAATGTTTGAACTCTGTCAGTCACCTATGATGACCTATGAATCCCAAACTACCCTTACCCCCTTGCTATTCTCAACCCAGTTTTAAACAAATCTCTGCTTCTGCACTTCCACGATACTCTTAGACTTAGGTTCTACCCCTCTTATGTGAGCGCCTTGGGACCCATGAGTTCCCTCTGAACTTGGACACATAAGGGTTGGCCCTTCCACACTGCACCCATCTCTATCTGGTTATGCAAACTTGGGTGTGAGCACTGCCCTGGGTTCCCTTGAGACCCTTAGGGAGCTTTGACACACTCAAGTCCGAGAAAGGCTTTTAAACAATGGCATTTGAGGTGGTTTATTCCATAACTTAGAGAGGAAGTCAAGAATCGGGCTTCCTCTGGTTGTAATTCTTTCTTTATACTTTTTCTAACGCAATCCATTACTTGGTCTGTAATAAGATGTAATAAACATTGGGGTTGGCTCGTGAAAAGGGATGGGTAATTATGCATGTTTAACTGTACAAGGGTAGAAGACATGCCTATAGGACTTGTTTAAATTTCTGCATGTTTATTACCACTCTTAGATGCCATGCCTATAGGACTTGTTTTCTGCATGTCTAACTCTGCATTTAGAGAACCTGTCTATAGGATTTGTTAAATTTTGCACGTCTAATTCAGCATTTAGATAACATGCTCATAGGACTTGTTTCAAAATTCTGCATGTTATGGCCACGCTTAGACACCATGTTCTTAGGACCTAAACGACTAAAATCAGACACTATGTCCATAAGGTTAAGAATCAATCCCTTTTTTGTAGAAATCATGCCTATAGGAAGTAAATCCTGCCTGTTTCATTTTTTCGATCAAGCTAGATATCATGACTATAGGAATTAAAATGAGCAATACTAGATATCCTTCCTATAGGATCTAAAACCAATTTAAAATCAGTTTGACCCTGAATCAGTTTTAAACAACCTTACTCTTTACTTTAACGCGGTTAGAAAGCATGCCTATTGGATCCCAATCGTTCGTTTAAAACTGTTATTGCTTTCCCATGTTCTGGATCAGTAGTAGATACCATGTCATAGGATCTCACCCAAATCCTTAGGCAAGCCTTAGGTGATAACAAATAAAATCAGAACCCGCTTTTGTTAGATAGTTACTGTTACAACCAGCAGGAAGGCCTGATTCAGACTTCTTGTCTGAGTTATACAATAAACTGATCTGCCTCAACAATTAAAATTCTCCTTGCCTTAATATTTTAAATTTAGACCTTGAATGTTATTAAGTCATGCTATTTATGTACTTTGTTTGAGGAGGCATACATGAGCCTTTTGGTTGTTTACATGTTTCCCCTAATATGCAGTCATATGTGTTTTTGTATGTCACCTTATCTTTTTCACCTTTTGAACCCCAAAAGTCAGCCTAATATCCCTCCCTTTTAGGAATAGTAGTCCTAAGTTCCTCCGGGACTGATAGGAATGGGACGGGTAATAGCATACAATAGTGGTCGAGACCAATCCGCGCTTTAATACCTTAATGGGGTGGGGAGGGTACATATGGACATGATGACCAGTGCGCTAATACCATGTGTATCCCCTCTTACCGGGTATCGCATTGATGTGATCCATATTATATTTAAACCTAGGACACCCTTCTTTTACATATCCTCAAATATATGTAGAACTGTAACTCTTTTTCAAAATTCATCTTTTTCTTTCAAACTCTTATGTATTTAAATTTAAATCCCCTATTATTTGAGCCTCTACTTGTCTATTTGCTAAATTCCACAAATTCACAAGAAACTGTCTGGCCGGGAACCACACTAGTGGATCCTGAGGGGTGCCTAACACCTTCCCCTTAGGATAATTTCAAGCCCTTACCCTATCTCTGGTTATCAAACGAACTTAGAAGTGAACCCTTATAGGTGTCCTAATGCACCTTAAAACATTAGGTGGCGACTCTTCAAATGCAAAAACCAGTTCCCAAAAGGAATGAGTTGTCCTAAAATTCGTAAACCAGATCTCCCGATACATAAGAGGGGGAAAAGGGGGCGCGACAGCATGGCTACTCTATTGGGGATATTTAGGCTTTTACCATTTCAGACTGTTATTGTGAATTTGTACCTTCTTATGTGCAATTACTTGTTTAATTCTTTTAAGCATTCGATTTCCTTCTCAACTGCAAAACTGACTTGTCTCCTTTGTTCCTTTCTTTTATTACTTCTTTAAATTATGAAACTGTTGTATTTACTGCTTTCTTAACTTGCAAATACGTGTCGACATGCTTTTAATTATTGCACAACCATGCTCAACATTATACTCCACTCGTGCCAAACAAATACCATAGCAACTCTTATAATGAGTGGTTGCGCTCTTCCTATATTATCACCCCCTAAATTCGGAAAGGCATATTTGTGGTAAAACTAGTCGATCAGCGGTGCAGTCGACGGTTCCGTGTCTACCCCCTTGAGTTGTCCGCTCAAGGGTACCAGTCTAAAACCCCATAAAAACCTTACTCTGTTCAAATTGTGCATTCATCATGGTCAAACCTAGCCGGGTCAGTTATGTTGTCCACATAATGATACTTTAAGATAGCCTTGTCCAAAGTCCGCCGGGTTTCCCTGAACCCAAACGGACATCACCACGTTCTATGCATTTATTTGGAGAACTAAATGCTCCATGCTAATTGTTGGTATTAAATAGTCGAGTCTGGTGAGGGTAATGGCCTAACCTTGTTTGTCTTGCAGAAATATGAGGCACGAAGTCCCTAGATTCGGCATGGTCACCAAAATCCACCCAAGATTGCTAAACTGGTGGAAAGATCTTCACTCTAGTGATCAAACTCTTGTCCGAAAATATTTGGGAAATCTGTCTTCCCTCCTGGAAATCCAACCCAATAACAAGATCATAGAAGCTGCCACACTATTTTGGGATTGTGAAAGGGTTGTGTTCTACTTTGGGGACATTGAAATGACACCCTTTCTAGAGGAGATAGGAGGATTAGCCGGTCTAGTATGGGAAACTCCGGGTCTGCTGATGCCTGATAATTGCAAGGGCAGAGACTTCCTCAAAATGATGGGTTTAA
The DNA here is from genome assembly GCF_000393655.2 of Nicotiana sylvestris. Lineage (NCBI taxonomy): Eukaryota > Viridiplantae > Streptophyta > Magnoliopsida > Solanales > Solanaceae > Nicotiana > Nicotiana sylvestris. The sequence continues at coordinate 145,930,940 of NC_091064.1, read as the reverse complement.
AGAAGAATCCGGAATTGACATGTCTGAAGGAGTCCTACATCCCTTTTGATTATTTGTATGAAAGGTACGGTCATAGAAAATCCTACCGTACCTACCCTGACGAGTTTGCCATCACATCATTGGGGCACATCCACCGAAGGGTCTTCGTATTCATGTTTTGTTTCTTGGGGCTGATCGTGTTTCCGATAAAGAAAGCAAGAATCTACACCAGGCTGGCTATGGTAACTAAGACATTAATGGAAGGGATCAGTGGGCAGCCATTCAGCATCGTCCCCATGATCGTTTCCGACATATATCGAGCCTTAGAGAAGTGTCAACGAGGAGCAAAACACTTCGAAGGTTGCAATTTATTACTTCAACTCTAGCTTATGGAGCACCTCCAAAGGGGCGAATACCGACAAGAGATTTAGCGAAGGGACTGGGATGATCACATCGCTTTTCATTATCCGAAGTGAATGCATTATGTCCCCGATATGTTCCTTAACCGGAGGATGCCAAAGGATGGGTTGAGTTGTTTGATAATCTGGCTGAAGAACAGGTCCAATTGATGTTCGAGTGGTTCATGACCGAGGAGTTCATCGCCCGATCCCGAGATGCACCTTTTCTTGATATTGTTTGGGATGAGAGGAACATACCCTTACATCCCTCTCCGAGTTATGAGATAAGCTGGTAGGAAGCAGGTTATACCTAGGGTCGACAAGATGAGTCATTTCTGGGCTAATTTCCAGAATGATGATAGTCCTTACAAGTGTCAAGCTCAGCATATGTGGCACTACAAGATTATAATGGGGATAGATACCATCAAACCAGATAGGTATCATGCTGGTTGCACTCCTTTCTACTCAGGTTGGTTGGAAGACAATCATGATGGTCTGGGCCAGCTAGGGTTTGCTCGAGGTCACAGGATTATAGATGAAAGGGCTGAGGCACAGGTCAAATACAACCAACTGCGCAAAAGAATCCGGGAGTACGAAAGCGAGCATCGCGAGATACAAGAGTCCAACCAGAAGCTAATTGAGGAATGGAAGGACATCGCTGTCAGTGCCAACAAGCGACTGGGATATTTGGAGTGAGGCATAGTGGAATTGGAAAGAAAGTTTCTCAAGAGGGTCGAAGACTGCCAAAATGCTGAATGAAACGAAGGCGGACATCTAGCCAGAGCTTACCTATTGCTGGGACTTTATGAGTTGGGGAAGCTGTTTGATGGAGCCAAAGATGCGAATCTGGGGAAGGTCCTTCTGGGACCAAGTATATAGGAGTTTGTCTTTTCGCTTTAAAATGTAATAAGTCCAATGGCCATTAGTGATTTTTTTTTCATTTCCTATTTATTTAGTGTCAACTTGGATTCGTCTTATTTTCTATCACTAAAATGAGGCATTTAGCATCCTAAGCTCTCCAAATCAATTTGTTGCTAGGCCCACCTCAGGCATAAAAAGGTTCCTAAATTAGAACACGATCTAAATTCCTGCACTATGTGTTTAAATACTGCAATATTTTTATAATCCTTACTAACTTGTTACCTTTTTGTTTTTACTTTTTGTTTTATTATTCCCCTCCCCAAAGGTTAGTTCGTGCACTCTAGCAACATTATCCTATTCCACGAGATCCAGGGGCCCTCCACCCATTCCTCCTCTTAGTCCTGTAAAAAACAAGAACAAAGGGAAAATGGAAGATTTGAACAACGTCAGAAAGGAGAATTCAACTGAACGGGTAGAGGTCATTAATGGTCATGGTACTCAGGTTCCTAAGGAAAATGCATCCCAACTTGAACAAAAATTGCTGAAATTCCAAGAAGAGCTTGATCAGGTTCGGAACTTGGCAAAATTGTCATTTTCCCTCACCACTCCAGATATCAAATTCCCAAACGCTCAGAACCCCACACCTCCGCAGAATATCCCAAAACCGAAGAACCATCCCGCTCCTCACCATCACTACAACACTTTCCATCTCCCAAACAACACTCCACTACTCATCCTAGAACCCCAAAACTCCACAAATGACTACTTTCACACCCGCCATAACACCCCCATCTATGTGGAGACCATGCCACACTCCACCCAACCTATCTCAAGTACACCCAAGTCTGATGATAAAGACTTACTCATCAGGAACCTGGTTGAGGAACTTAAGAAATTGACTAGCTGGATTCAAGGCGTTGAAGGAAGCAAGGGAATTAAGGGACTGAAATATGAAGATTTTTTCATAGAGCCCGATGTCGAACTGCCCGAGGGGTACAAACCTCCCAAGTTCGAGATGTTTGATGGTACAGGGGATCCAAGGGTCCATTTGATGTGACAAACTGATTGGAGTAGGGAAAGACGAGAGAATCTGCATGAAGCTGTTCATGAGGAGTTTGAAGGGAGATACTTTGTCTTGGTACATTAGCCAAGATCCAAAGAAGTTGTCAAATGGGGTAGGCATGACGTCCGACTTTATAGACAGGTTCAGGTTTAACATAGAGAATGCGCCGGATGTGTTCTATATTCAGAATCTAAAGAAGAAGCCCGCAGAAACATTTCGCGAGTATGCTACTCACTAGAGGTCCGAAGCTACTAAGGTTAGACCTGCCTTAGAAGAGGAACAGATGAACAAATTCTTTGTTCGGGCTCAAGACCCGCAGTATTATGAACGACTGATGATGATTGAGAGCCACAAATTTTCCGACATTATCAAGTTGGGTGAAAGGATTGAAGAAAGCATCAAAAGCGGTATGGTTACAAACCTCGAGGCCTTGCAAGCTACAAATAAGGCCTTACAGTCTGGTGGTGTGTCCAAGAAAAGGGACGTGGGGGCCGTAATGGTTGCATAGAGAACCAAATCTCCCATCAAATACCCAACACCTCCACTCACATATCAACCGATTCTGAACTACCAAGCCGCATCACCCTCCTATAAAGCACCACCACCCACTTGTAAACCCGCACATGTCTACCAAACTTACAATGCTCACCCATCCCACTATCAGTCACCTTCGTCCCGTCAAAACTTCCCTAGACCTCGACCAAATTTTGATCGCAGACCTCCAAAACAATATACAGCCATCGCAAGCCTATTGACCAGTTATATGAGAGACTCAAAGCTACTGGTTATGTCACCCCCATCCCTGCTGCAACTCCTGAGAACCCTTCTCAGTGGGTTAACCCAGACAAATCCTATGCATACCACTCCAGCATGAAAGGGCACACCATCGGCGAATGTCATTCTTTGAAAGACAAGATCCAGACTTTAATTGATAACAAGATTATTGTGGAAAAGGAACCTACTCCAAATGTCCACAATAATCCTTTTATCGATCATAAGGGTAGAGGCATCCACATGATTAAAATAGAAGATGACTGGGATCCCGAGGGATCAATCGGGTTGATCACAAAAAGCGATGACCCAAAAAAGCCAATAGTTACTCTTAATCCAATCATAGTCCAGATCCAGCCATCTGGGGACACCGAGGTAAATATGTCTGTGTCACTTGAGTTTGAAGCAACGTCATCTGCAAAGACACTAGCGACAATTGAGGTCAAATTCATGTCTCCGGCAAATACACCCGCACCGTTTAATGTTGCAGTTTTACCACCCAAGGCACGTGCTCCGATCCCATTGGCAATGTCGACCATGGCACCATGCCATACAAAGGTTGTACCCTAGGACTATACAACCGAGGCACGAAGGAAAGGCAAGGTTAGGTTCGAAGAGAGTGTTACAGCATAGGGTATGACAAGAACTAGTAAAGTCTATACCCCGAAACAACTAGTTGAATCAAGCAAGTAGTCCTCCAATCGGTCACCCATCATTGAGACAGGTCCAGACGATCTTTGGAGAAAGATACAGGCCAAGGAATACTCGGTCATCGACCGGTTGAACAAAACACCGGTGCAAATCTCCATTCTTGCTTTGCTACAAAATTTCGAGGCACACAAGAATGCTCTACTAAGGGTGCTAAGTGAAGCATACATACCAAGCAACATCACTGGCGGAGAAATGGCTAACATGGTAGGACAGGTGTTGGAGAGACATAAGATCACTTTTCATGAGGATGAGTTGCCGCCCGAGGGGCTGGGGCACAACAAGGCACTGCACATCACTGTGCAATGCGAGGACTATTTCATCACCAGGATCCTGATCGACAAGGGTTCTAGCCTCAACATTTGTCCACTAGTAACACTCAAGAAGTTGGGTAAAGGACTACACAAGATAAAAGATGGAGCTATCAATGTGAAAGCTTTCGATGGTTCCCAAAGGTCCACCATTTGGGAGATTAGTCTATGCTTGAAAATGGGGCCAACATGGTTTGATGTTGATTTCCAGGTGATAGATGTGCCAGCATCTTACAACTTGCTGCTAGGACGGCCATGGATTCATGCTGCTGGGGTTGTAGCATCAATGCTGCATCAGGCACTAAAGTTTGAATGGAATCACCAGGAAGTGATCATTCATGGAGACGGTAGCAACCCTATATACAGTCGCCAGACCATTCCGGTAATCGTAGGAAGAAGGAAGCTAGGTGGAGAGACTTACCATCACATTGGACGGGTAAATGCTATTGACAAAGACAAATGGTGGGATAACAAGATCGAGAGTATACTGAATTGGAGTGGGTACGAACCCGGCAAGGCACTTGGAAAGAACCTCCAAGGAATTGCTAAGCCCATAAAGCTCAAGAAACATAGCACTACTTTCGGTCTAGGATATGAGTACACTTGGGAAGAATTCAAGAACTGGTCACCACCATGGCGCGGTCCTTACTATCCACTGGAGCAGCCAATACCACATCTAGAGCAGACCTTCCAACCAGCCGATATTATTTATGGGTTAGACGAAGAAGAAGCATTGGCATCGATGAAGAACTTGTTCCTAGAAGACAATGATAAGGACTATTGTGTTGTTCTCGAGAAGGAGGGGGAGGAAGGCCCTTCCATACAGGCCATAAGCGGAGGGGCACGCCTCAATAACTGGACCATCAGGACAACCAGATCCCGACGAGCCTCGGGGTAGCAAGGCTAAAACAAGCATCATGCACTATTTTTATTTACTAAATGATTTTCCTTTCGCATTTTAATTCCTGCAATAAGATCTCCAATGATCAAAATGATTATGCAATTTATCAAAGCATTTTGACTTTTCTTATGAATCAACATTCATTATTATTTTTCTCTCATTACTTTACTTATATAGCATTACTATTACTTATCTTGATGAACCAATGACTGTGACATGCAATGAGACAACGCAACAAACGGACATTAATTCAGAAGAAGATAACATACCAGAGGAGATTGTCAAAAAAGTTGAGAACTTTGAGAATAGACCTAAGTCCAAACTAGACAATACCGAAATTGTCAACCCGTGAGATGTAGAGAATGTCAAGAAAACATGAATCAGCGTTCACCTGTCACCATCAGAAAAGAAAGAATACACAGAATTCCTGAAGCAGTATGAGGACATATTTGTCTGGTCATATGATGACATGACTGGTCTAATTGCCGAGAATCCCGTGGATGGAGAATACGAACCCCTGAAAACATATTTTCCTGACAAAGAGGTATTTTTCATAGGAGAAGACATTGCAAAATACTATGACGGTTAGAGAATGATTTTTGATGGAGCAACAAACTTCAAATGAGTTGGCATAGGAGCAGTCCTAGTATCAGAAATCGGTCAGCATTATCGGGTGTCTGCCAAACTCAGGTTCCCGTGCACCAACAACATTGCTGAATATGAAGCCTGCATCTTAGGGCTTAAAATGGCCATTGACATGAACATTCAAGAGTTGCTAGTTATTGGAGATTCGGACTTACTCATACACCAGATACGAGAAGAATGGGCAACCAAGAACTCCAAGATACTCTCGTATCTACATCATGTACAGGAATTGAGAAAGAGGTTCACAAAGACAGAATTCCAGCATGTTCCCAAAATCCAGAATGAGTTCGTCGATGTATTGGCTACCCTGTCGTCTATGATACAGCATCCAGACAAGAATTTCATTAATCCCATTCCAGTAAAGATCCATGATCTGCCAACTTATTGTGCCCATATTGAAGAAGAAGCAGACAGAAAATATTGGTTTCATGACATCAAGGAATATTTGGAACTGTATCTAGTATGTCTGGAAATTCCACCACTGTCAAATACATGCAGACATGATAAAGGTGCCTCCAAATGAGCTTAATGCAACGAGCTCACCATGGTCGTTTGCCGCTTGGGGAATGGATGTTATTGGACTAATTGAGCCTGCTGCATCCAACGAGCACAGGTTTATCCTAGTAGCAATCGACTATTTCACCAAATGGGTCGAAGCAGCATCTTACAGAATAGTAACTAAGAAAGTCGTGGCAGACTTTGTCGGCAACCGCATTGTTTGTCGATTCGGGGCTCCAGAATCGATCATTACTGATAATGGCTCCAACCTCAACAGTGACTTGATGAATGCTATGTGTGAAACCTTCAGGATCAAACACAAGAATTCCACAGCCTATAGGCCGCAAATGAATGGAGTTGTAGAGGCCGCCAACAAGAATATCAAGATATTGAGGAAAATGGTAGAGAAGCACAAATAGTGGCACGAGAAGTTATCGTTTACTCTGTTGGGATATCGCACCATAGTCCGTACATCAACTGGGGCAACCCCCTATATGCTGGTTTATGGTACATATGCAGTCATTCCCGCTGAGGTAGAAATTCCTTCCCTAAGGATCATACAAGAAACTGAGATCCACGACGTAGAATGGTAAAAAGTCATTGTGAGCAACTAGCCTTTATAGATGGAAAGAGAATGAACGCAGTTTTTCATGGTCAACTCTATCAGAACAGAATGTCTAGAGCCTTCAACAAAAGAGTCAAGCCGAGACAGTTCACACCGGGACAGCTGGTGTTAAAGATAATTCGCATCAAGATGAAGCCAAGGGGAAGTTCTCTCCCAACTAGCAGGGTCCATACATGGTTCAGCGTGTTTTGACAGGAGGAGCCCTCATACTTGCAGAAATGGACAGAGAAGTCTGGCCAAAACCAATCAACTCAGATGTAGTCAAGCGCTACTATGTGTAATCCTTATGCTTCCCTTATATGATGTAATTTGAACTACGCCTGACCTGATTCCCATTTAAGAGGGGATACGTAGGCAGCCCTATGGGTTCGTTCACAATTCAATAAAATTCTCATTCCCCCCCCTCCCACAATTGGAAACTGGGGTAGAATTTTAAGAGGACCATCAAAATTCTGGAGTAACTTCAGCCAATCGTCGCAAGCAACAGCCAGAAGCATCAACCCATTAAACTGGGGCAGAATTTTGAGGAAGACCCTCAAAATTTCGTAGCAAGAGAGGTTGCAATGTCCCAAACCGAGTCACAGTCATTGATTCATCTAAAAAATTATTATTATTATGTCATATTTTTACAAAATCATGCATATTACTGAAATTGCTTTATTTAGCAACGCTACCCCAATGATACATACAGTATCACCATATCAAAGCAGAGCAAGTCAAATAGGGCCAGCGGGGATACAAACTAACCTTCCCCCTTTACAAAACTCACGATTTTTCTTTGGATGCAGGCATTTGAATTGTGAAATCATCAAACATACTATACACTCACAAGAAAAACATTGTTTAGGAATATAACTCTTAGAATCGTTGCCCTTACCCACATCTGCTATCCACACACACTAGTGATATTCCGTATGTCACAAGGTCCCCAGCAATCATAATATCGCAATCTGCTATTAGCTAAGAGAGCTCTATTACCATTTGCCATTTTATTTCTTGCATAAGGCTACCATTCTACCTTCTGAGACTAAATGTTGTCTCCATCTGCATTTTCTGTATTGCATAAGGATACCATTATGCCTTCCGAGACTAAGCAATTTCTCCATCTGCATTTTTACATTGCATAAGGCTACCATTCTGCCTTTCGAGACTAAACGTTGTCTCCATCTGCATTTATGCACTGCATAAGGCTACCATTCTGCCTTCCAAGACTAAACGTTGTCTCATCTGTATTTCTGCACTGCATAAGGCTACCATTCTACCTTCCGAGACTAAACGTTGTCTCCATCTACATTTCTGCACTGCATAAGGCCACCATTCTGCCTTCTGAGACTAAACGATGTCTCCATTTGCATTTCTGCATTGCATAAGGCTACCATTCTGCCTTCCGAGATTAAGCTCTACCTCCAACTGCATCTGCATGGCTGAAAGATTGCCACATACTGCATTGCATGGCTGAAAGATTGCCACATACTGCATCTGCATGGCTGAAAGACCGCCACATCTACATCTCACAGGCTGAAAGATCGCCTCGTCTACATCTCATGGGCTGAAAGATTGCCTCCTACTGCATTGCATGGCTGAAAGATCGCCTCCTACTACATTGCGTGGTTGAAAGATTGCCATATACTACATCTGCATGGCTGAAAGATCGCCACATACTGCATTGCATGACTGAAAGATTACCACATACTGCATCTCATAGGCTAAAAAATCACCACATACTGCACCTCATGGGCTAAAATATCGCTGCATACTACACCTCATGGACTAAAAAGATCACCATATACTACATTTCATAGGCTGAAAGATCACCAAATTATCCAAAGGCATCATCATTCGGAGGCACCATTTTCATAGCCCGAGAACACCATGTCATGGCCTGAGGATCCCTTCTAATTTTTTGTATATCATTATTCAAAGGCATCATGGTTCGGAGACACCATCCTCATAGCCCGAGAGCATCATTTCATGGCCTGCGAATCCTTTGTTGCACGCTTCACGGCCCAGGACATCATGGTCTAAGGACGTCATCCTAACTGTCCAAAGACAGCATACATGGTCCGACGGGAACTTACATCATGTTTAAATTCATGCATAGTATATGCTTGCATTGTTTCTAATTGGAGGTACAACGGCGATCAACGGCCATCTCGGCAGGAGCAAGCCCGCTCCAGTTCTCGCAGCCATACCAAACCTTAATTGTTCCCACAAGCCGTCCACTCACCCCGTCCGGGATATTGCGTCCGTTCCTAAAGAGTCTCCATCGGCATACGTCGCCGATGGATCCGGAACTACATATGGCCTGATTCCCATAATAACAGGGATATGTAGGCAGATCAGAAGCCAGGGTGCAGCCTAAACCTCTTCGAACCATTTTGCTTGGTCAAAATTGGTCATCACATCTTTACCCGATAACTCTTTCATCCTTCTAGGGTAAAGAGGGGCAGCTGTTGATACCCAATTTTTCCCTATATATTATTAAATATGCAAAATACTTTCAAAATATCATATGTGTGCATATATAAGTATGTCCAAATGCTTTATTATTTTTCCTTAATTTTTAAAGATTTTTAAACCAATTTATTTCCCTATTTTTATTCATAATAATCCAATAATAATTCCCAAAATTAGCATTTTGATGATTCATTTATTGGATTCTCATATTTATACCAAAATATTTAAAATAATTTTCGCATATTTTTTACAAATTTATTTAGTATTTTTAAAGCCAAATTGCATATAATTACAATATTAGTCTCTTTTAAGATTTAATTGTGTTTACCTTTATAAAAATTAAGTCCTGTATTTTTAAATTGATAATTATTTGTTATAAAATATTCTAGTACTTTCAATTTAATTCCAGAATTTAATTTGCTATTTTTATAAAGTAAATGGGGAAAATGATTGTTTAAAATCTAGCCAGATTTCATTTCGATTTCAGCCTAATTTGAACCTAATTTACCCTGACCCAATTTCAAATTAAACCGACCCTTTACCCGTTTAAATGATCCAACTCGGGTTTCTGACCTAACCATTTTAATCCCAGCCGTTGATCGTTTAGATCAACGGCTCCCCTTACCCCTTACTATTTTTAACCCAAACCAACCCCTAAACCTAATTCATTTCTCACCTATTGTCGCCCTTGAATCCCCTTCTCTCTCAAATCTCTCTGAAACTCTCATGAACCCTAGCCACTAACCTCTCACCCCACCCTGATATCTGCCTAATCCATGGCCTTCCATGGTCATTTGAGACCTGCACCAGCCTTTCATGGCTTCTATGTGTTTGTTCTTGTGGTTTCACGACCAGACCTTGAAGGAGCCTGGTCCAGTCCTTGTTCAATTTCAGTTCATGGCTCTTCTCTGGTCATCCTTGACCTTTTCTCCGGCCAACCATGGCCGTTCGAGTCAGAACCTTGACTCTCCTGGTTAGATCGATAACTTTCAGGGCCTTTCTCACCTTTTCTGGGTTTTTTGCAACCCTAATCTTTAAGATATTTTAACTTTCTTTCCGATCTGCTTTAGATCTGTGATTACCTTGAACTTTCAAACATTTTCTCGAAGTTTCTTTAACTTTGATTTCAAAATGACTCTTCATCTTTTCCGATTAAGGTTTTTCTTTTAAGATATTTCAAAATCTCTTCTCTAATTTTAACATATTTGTGATTCTGCTACGTTTTACTCGTGTTGTTCTTCTATCTGAGTTGGCATGTTTAAAACCCTAATTTCTTTTGGGTCTAAATCGAGTCCTGAAGAGGTTTGTTAGATGTGTGCTTGTTTGTTTAAACTCTTTCTTGACTTGTCTGTTTACTATCTTTTAAACTCGATTATTACTAAAACCCTAGGTCTTCTTGGCCTGGAACTGTTTGTTTGAGCATGCACGTGATGCGATTAAAGTTCTTTGTTTCTGGCTCTTTTCTTTATGAGGTTATTTGATTCTGAGTTTTACTATCCTTTAAACTCAATTGTTGTTGAAACCCTAACTTTTTCAAGAGGTTTCCTCACTTGTTACTGTGAGACCTTTACTTATTTCTGACGCACTTCTTTGCTTTGGCTATACGTGAGAGCCCTGACTGTCTACTAAACCATATGCTTATTCATGCTGCCATTGTATGATGTTTCTTTTGCCAATAGGTTTGGCCTCACATATCTGATGTCTTGTTCACTCTATTTATATGTTGGAGTTTCTTCCTTGATTGATCTTCATCTTATAATTGATTTCTAAAGCTTTTCTTTTATGAACTCTAATTTCACTCGCATGTTCAAAGCTGATTGATTCTTTTCCATTACTGTAATATTTACCTTGTTGATTTCTTTCCCAAAATAACCATATCTCTGTACTGAGACTTGATTTCTTACTTAATGGTTTTACTACTCCTTTTATGGCAACAATCAGTATGCTTACAAACTGATTTTCTTCCCTTATTTTGAATCTGTCACTACCGTCAAAAAGTGATTCCTTAATTAAAGGGAATCACTTGTGTAATTGATTCTGACCTATGATTATTTCCATGTTTGTATCTTATTACTTTTCCTTCACTCGTTTTTAAAAATTATAAATACCCCGCACCCCTCTTCTTTAAAAAAGAACGAACACTTGAGTTCAGAACACACACTTCACTCAAAACTCTCTCTCTTTTCTCTGTTACTATTTGTGTTGCTGCCTTACCTAGCCGGCTGAAAGCCAAAGCTAGGCTGTGAGAAATTTGCTTACTTTCTTTCTGCATTTTCTTCTTTACTGGTATGTTCTAATTAATCTTCAGCATCAACCACAACATGTTTCTTTACTATTTCTTGCACTCTTGCCTGTATCTTGCTTGTGTTTAATCGAGTTCCATTATTAAGCATGTTGTGATATGCCCCTTCCTCTTCTGAATTAACATTTTTCTAATGTTTGAACTCTGTGTCACCTATGATGACTTATGAATCCCAAACTACCCTTACCCCTTGCTATTCTCAGCCCAGTTTTAAACAAATCTCTACTTCTGCACTTCCACTATACTCTTAGACTTAGGTTCTTCCACTCTTATGTGAGCCTTGCCTTAGGACTTATGTGTTCCCTCTGAACTTGGACACATAAGGGATGGCCCTTCCACACTGCACTCATCTCTATCTGGTTATGCAAACTTGAGTGTAAGCATTGCCCAGGGTCCCCTTGAGACCCTTAGGGAGCTTTGACACACTCAAGTCCAAGAAAGGCTTTGAAACAATGGCATTTAAGGTGGTTTATTCTATAACTCAGAGAGGAAGTCAAGAATCAGGCTTTCTCTGGTTGTAATTCTTTCTTTACACTTTTTCTGACGCAATCCATTATTTGTTCTGTAATAAGTTGTAATAAACATTGGGGTTGGCTAGTGAAAAGGGATGAGTAATTATGCATGTTTAGCTATAGAAGGGTAGAAGACATGCCTATAGGACTTGTTTAAATTTCTGCATGATTATTACCACACTTAGATGCCATGCCTATAGGACTTGTTTTCTGCATGTCTAACTCTGCATTTAGAGAACCTGTTTATAGGATTTGTTAAATTCTGCACGTCTAATTCAGCATTTAGATAACATGCCCATAGGACTTGTTTCAAAATTCTGCATGTTATGGCCACGCTTAGACACTATGTTCTTAGGACCTAAACGACTAAAATCATACATTATGTCCATAAGGTTAAGAATCAGTCCCATTTTTGTAGAAATCATGCCTATAGGAAGTAAATCCTGCCTGTTTCATTTTTTCGATCAAGCTAGATATCATGTCTATAGGAATTAAAATGAACAATACTAGATATCCTGCCTATAGGATCTGAAACCAATTTAAAATCAGTTTGACCCTGAATCAGCTTTAAACAACCTTACTCTTTACTTTAATGTAGTTAGAAAGCATGCCTATAGGATCCCAATCGTTCGTTTAAAACTGTTATTGCTTTGCCATGTTCTGAATCAGTAGTAGATACCATGTTCATAGGATCTCAGCCAAACCCTTAGGCAAGCCTTAGGTGATAACAAATAAAATAAGAATCCACTTTTGTTAGACAGTTACTACTACAACCAGTAGGCAGGCCTGATTCAGACTTCTTGTTTGAGTTATGTAATAAACTGGTCTGCCTCAACAATTAAAAATCTCCTTGCCTTAGTATTTTAAATTTAGACCTTAACTGTGTTTAAGTCATGCTATTTATGTGCTTTGTTTGAGGAGGCATACATGAGCCTTTTGGTTGTTTACATGTTTCCCCTAATATGCAGTCCTATGTGTTTTTGTATGTCGCCTTAGATTTTTCACATTTTGAAACCCAAAAGTCACCCTAATATCCCTTCCCTTTAGGAATAGTAGTCTTAAGTTCCTCCGAGACTGATAGGAATGGGACAGGTAATAGCATGCAATAGTGGTCGAGACCAATCCGCACTTTAATACCTTAATGGAGTGGGGAGAGTAGATATGTACATGATGACCGGTGCGCTAATACCACGTGTATCCCCTCTTTTGAGAAGTATCATACCGGGTATCGCATTGATGTGATCCATATTATATTTAAACCTAGGACCCCCTTCTTTTATATACCCTCAAGTATATGTAGAACTGTAACTCCTTTTCAAAATTCATCTTTTTCTTTCAAACTCTTATGTATTTAAATTTAAATCCCCTATTATTTGAGCCTATACTTGTCTATTTGCTAAATTGCATAAATTCACAAGAAATTGTCTGGCCGGGACCACACTAGTGGATCCTAAGGGGCTCCTAACACCTTCCCCTTAGGATAATTTCAAACCCTTACCCTATCTCTAGTTATCAAACAAACTTAGAAGTGAACCCTTATAGGTGTCCTAATGCACCTTAAATTATTAGGTGGCGACTCTTAAAATGCAAAACCCAGTTCCCAAAGGGAATGATTTGTCCTAAAATGTCATAAACCCGATCTCCCGATGCATAAAAAGGGAAAAGGGGGGTGCGACAGCTACCAACAGTTGAGGATTAGGTCATCTGATGTCCCTAAGACAGCTTTTCAGACTTGGTACGGGTACTATGAGTTTCTAGTGATGTCATTCGGGCTGATAAATGCCCAACAACATTCATGGATTTGATGAATCGGGTGTTCAAGCCTTACCTGGATTCCTTTGTGATTGTGTTTATTGATGATATCTTGATCTACTCCCGCAACCGAGAGGATCACGAGCAGCATTTTCGGATCATACTTCAGAATCTGAGAGACCTCAAAGTTATATGTTAAGTTTTCAAAATGTGAGTTTTGGTTGAGTTGAATTTCTTTCTTGGGTCACATTGTATCAGCAGAGGGTATTCAGGTGGATCTTAAGAAGATTGAGTCTATTCAGAATTGACCTAGACCTACTTCAGCCACAGAGATCCGTAGTTTCTTGGGTTTGGAGGGTTATTACCATCGAATTATGGAGGGGTTTTCATCTATAGTAGCCTCGTTGACCAGGTTGACCCAAAAGGGTGTCCCATTTAGATGGTCAGACGAGTGTGAAGCGAGCTTTCAGAAGCTCAAGACAACTTTGACTATGGTGCCAGTGTTGGTGTTGCCCACAGGTTCAAGGCTGTATATAGTATATTGTGATGCATCTCGTATTGTACTTGGTACGGTATTAATATAGGGTGGCAAGGTTATTGCATATGCTTCACGACAACTAAAGGTTCACGAGAAGAATTATCATGTTCATGACTTGGAGCTGGCAACAATTGTTCACGCGCTGAAGATTTTTAGGCACAACCTATATGGTGTGTCGTGTGAGGTGTTCACGGATCATAAGAGATTGCAGTATTTGTTCAAGCAGAAGGAGCTCAATTTGAGGCATAAGAGGTGGTTGGAGATATTAAAAGACTATGATATCACCATCTTGTATCATCCCGGGAAGGCTAATATGGTGGCTGATGCTTTGAGTAGCAAGTCAACTAGTATGGGCAGCCTTGCATATATTCCAGTCGGTGAGAGATTGGTTGCATTAGATGTTCAGGCCTTAGCCAATCAGTTTGTAAGGTTGGATGTTTCTGAGCCCAGTCGTATTTTAGCTTGCACAGTCGCTCGGTCTTCCTTGTTTGAGCGTACCAAGGAGCGGCATTATGATGACCCTCATTTGCTTGTCCTTAGGGACCTAGTGCGACACAGTAATGCCAAGCAGGTTACGATTGGAGATGATGGAGTTTTGAGAATGCAGGGTCGTGTTTGTGTTCCTAATATGGATGAGCTTCGTGAGTTGATTCTAGAGGAGGCTCACAGTTCCCGGTATTCTATTCATTCGAGCGCCGCCAAGATGTATCAGGACTTGCAGTAGCATTATTGATGGAGGAGGATGAAGAAGGGTATTGTTGCATATGTATCTTGGTGTCTAAATTGTCAACAAGTAAAGTACGAGCATCAGAGACCTGGTGGTTTGTCAGAAGATAGAGATTCCTGAGTGGAAGTGGGAGCGTATCACTATGGATTTCGTTGTTGGACTCCCACAGACTTAGAGGAAGTTCAATGGAGTTTGGGTTATTGTGGATAGACTGACCAAGTCAGTGCATTTCATTCCTGTGGCAGTTTCCTATTCTTCGGAGCGGTTGGTAGAGCTTTATATCCGTCAGATCATTCATCTTCATGGTGTGCCGGTGTCTATCATTTCTGATCGAGGTAGATAGTTTACCTCGCACTTCTCGAGGGCTGTACAACATAAGTTGGGTACGTGGGTCGAGTTGAGCACAACATTTCATCCTCACATGAACGGACAGTCCGAGCATACTATTCAGATCTTGGAGGATATGCTCCATGCCTGTGTTATTGACTTTAGAGTTTCTTGGGATCAGTTCTTATCGTTAGCGGAGTTTGCCTACAACAACAGCTACCAGTCGAGCATCCATATGGCTCCCTATGTGGCATTATATGGTAGACGATGTCGATCACCGGTTGGATGGTTTGATACGGGGGAGGCTCGGTTATTGGGTACAGATTTGGTACAGGATGCCTTGGATAGGGTTAAGATCATTCAGGATAGACTTCGTATAGCTCAGTCCAGACAGAACAGTTATGCCAACTATAAGGTTCGTGATGTGGCATTCATGGATGGAGAGAGAGTTTTGCTTCGGGTATCGCCCATGAAGGGTGTAATGAGGTTTGGAAAGAAGAGCAAGTTAAGCCCGAGGTATATCGGGCCTTTTGAGATCCTTGAGCGAGTGGGAGATGTGGCATCCAAACTTGCGTTGCCACCAGGTTTATTAGTGGTACATCTAGTATTCTATGTGTCCATGCTTTGGAAGCATTACGACGATCCATCCCACGTGTTAGATTTCAGTACTATCCAGTTGGACAAGGATTTGACCTACGAGGAGGAGCCGGTAGCTATTCTAGACCGGCAGGTTCATCAGTTAAGATTGAAGAGTTATCCTTCGGTTCGAGTGTAGTGGTGAGGTCAGCCTATTGAGGCAGCTACCTGGGAGTCCAAGTCCGATATGCGGAGCAGATATCCCCACTTTTTCACCAGCTCATTTACTTTCCTATGTCCGTTCGAGGACGAAGGATTGTTTTAGAGGTGGAGAATGTGATGACCCAAAAGGTCATCTTATGTTTTAGAACTCGATTCCGTGTTTCGAGGCCTTCAAAACCTTACTTTATTCCTCATCAATTTACGTGTGCAGTCCGGGCGTATTTTCAGAAAGCTTTTATGTTGAAAGTTGATAAAAATAATAATTTTTGCCTTTAAAAGTTGATTTAGTTGACTTTGGTCAATGTTTTGAGTAAACAGACCCAGACTCGTGTTTTGACAGTCCTAGTGGGTCCACATCAAAATATGGGACCTGGGCATATGCCTGGAATTGAATTCCGAGACCCCTAGCTCGAGAAATGAATTTTTGATGAAAATTGAATGATTGTAAATTAAATGGTTTTAAGAATTTGGTTAATATTTGATCTTGTTGGTATCAGGCCCGTATTTTGGTTCTAGAGCCCGATACAGGTCCAAAATAATATTTATACCTTATCTGTGAAATTTGGTGAGAAGCGAAACTGATTTAACGTGATTCGGATGTCCGGTATATGTTATTTTGGCGATTTGATCGCACAAGCAAGTTCGTATAATATTTTAAGACTTGTGTGAATGTTTGGTTTGGAGCCCCGAGAGCTCGAGTGAGTTTCGGGTAGGCTACAGAGTGATTTGAACTTAGGAAATTTTGCCGGTATGCTTTAGGTCTGTAGACTTCATATTTGCGAGGTCTGGCTCGCAAATGCGAGATGCTTCGCATTTGCGAGCAATGGGCAGGGAGGGGAAGCTTCACAATTGCAAAGCTTTGATTGCAATTGCGATCCTGGCAGTTCGCATTTGCGAACAAGGGGTCGCATCTGTGACAATAAAAGGCCAAGGTAAATCTTTGCATTTGTGAAGAGAAGTTCTCATTTGCGGGGGTCGCATTTGCGAACCCCATATCGCAAATGCGATACCTGCAGTTGAACAAATAGTTGGAAAACATGATTTTTCATTCATTCTTCAATTTTTCAAAACCAAAAACACAAGAGGCAATTTTCCAAAGACCATTTCTTCCCTAAATCGTAGGTACGTGATTCTAAACTAGTTTCTTTCAATCTTTCACTTCATTTTACAAGATTTCAACCTAGAATCTAAGATTTTCATGGTGAAATTAGGGATTTTTGGGTAGAAGCTAGGGATTTCAAAATTTGGGGATTTAGACCTCAAATTGAGGTTGGATTCCAATACCAATTATATATCCGGGCTCGGGGGTAAATGGGTAATCGGGTTTTGGTCCGAATTTCGGGTTTGGACCAAGCAGGCATGGGTGTTTACTTTTATTGACTTTTTTACAAATGGCCTAAATTGAATTCCTTGTAATCGTGGGTTGTTCCTAAGGCTTAAATTGAATTGTTTGGTTGGTGAATTGATAGATTCTATTGGTCCAGAGGCTTGTGTGAAGGAAAAAGTGGTGGTTGAGCTTGAGTTTGGCCTTGGAGGCGAGGTAAGTGTTGTGTCTAACTTTGACTTGAGGGATTAGGGATCCTTGACTTAATTGCTATGTGAAAATCCATGTGACTGGCGTATAGGTGAGGTAACGAGTATCTATTTGCCGCCAATTTATCTATTTTACATGTTTACTTCCCGTTCTTATTATATTATTTTCCTGGTTTAACTGTTACATGATTTACTGGTATTTCCATGCCTAATTGCTATTTGTTAGACATTATTTTTTTTGTTTAAGGTAATAGCTACCCCATAGTTTCATTATCTCATATTATTGGCTTAAGTTGGTTTATCGGTGTTTTATGGTATATTTTGGATTGGTTTCGCCGAGTAGTGTTATTTGTGTGAAGTTTCATAATGTACAAGCTTTCCATTTGCTTTGGTTTGAGGTTTAAATATTGTGGAGAGTTTTGAGTTAAATTGTGTAATTGGTACTGATATGGTGGGATCGAGTTGCGCACCGCAACAAGAGGAATAAAGGTGATATATTAAGGAGGAATAAGAGTGAATTGTTATTATACGGTGGGATCGGGTCGCACGCCGCAATAAGAGGAATAAGGGTGGATTGATATGGAGTAATAAGGGTGAATATTCATATTGATATTGATTATATGGTGGGATCATGATGCGCGCAACATCAGTTTATGTGTTTATGTATCTTTCTTCTACTGTGTAATTATTCTGTAGTTTTGCATTTCACTTAAGGATTGGTTATAGCTGGGTACTGATGAGATACTTGAGTTCTGTATTCATTCCTTGATAGTTACTGTTTTATTTTGTTCCTTTATTCTTTCTCCTTTTATTATACACTGTATGCAGGTTATATTATAATTGCCTCGTCATAGCCTCGTTACTACCTCGTCGAGGTTAGGCTCGGAACTTACAAGTACATGGGGTCGGTTGTACTGATACTGCACTCATCGCTTTCTGCGTAGATTTTGGAGCAGGTAGTGGCTGATTGAGAGGTTGGCTTCAGGTTACACGGTATGGAGACCCAAGGTAGTCCTGCTCGCATCCGCAGGCCCTGTGTCCCCTTCTACATCTCTACATTACTGTTTACTTTATTTCCAAAATAGTTGTAATTTCTTTCGGACCAATGTTTGTAGAAAATCATAGTGTGTTTGTGGATTGTGACACCTGATTCTGGGTAGTAATAGCAACAGTATTGGTAATAGTATATAAACAAAGAGGTTGTTTGCTTACTTCCGCAATTATTTCTACTTGTTTTAGTTTGTTTACTCTTAATCATTGAAACGTAGAGGAAATTGGTTAATAATACTCTAACGTTGGCTTGCCTAGCAAGTGTGATGTTTGGCGTCGTCACGGTCCCGATGGTGGGAATTCCGGGTCGTGACACCTAGCTTCTTTAATGTTCCTCATAACTGACACCAGTTCTATCAAGTTGATATTAAAGTTGTAGTCAGATAACCTGGGATATGTTGAATCTCAGGACCCTGATGCCTCCTTCTCCTGCAATGATCTACTACTTCGACCATGATTGGTCCTTCTATCGAAAGCGAACTTATCCGATGACTGAAAACCTTTATTTCCACTCCCATCGGCCCTCCCGTAAGGTTGAAAATGACTCCTAGAGGACCCCCCGATTTGCATTAAAACCATTTTTGAACTTATCTTGATTCTGATCACGATTCCGTCCTTTGGAAGACACCAAAGAACCCAATAGATCATTTTCTATTCTGATCTTTGATACATAGCGATTGTGAACATTTGCCCATGTGGTTGCCTGAAACTCTAGCAAGCTTTCCTTCAGTTTCCTAGAGGCATTAGAACTCAACGGGTTGGGAACCTTTGTAAATGCCTCCGCTATTCACTCATCCGGTGCTGCTGGTAACAACATCCTTATTTCTGAAATCGGATCACGAACTCTCATATTAGTTCAGATTCTCTTTGGGATATTCTGAATATATTCGCCTTCCCTGCTTGGACCTTTCATGCTCTAGCATAAGCTTTAATAAATGAATCTGCAAGCATTTCAAGAAAATCAATGGAATGCTCAGGTAAAAGAGAATACCGAGTTAAGGCACCCTCTGCCATGGTTTCTCCAAAATTCTTCAACAAGAAAGATTCAATCTTGTGCTAGGCCAGATTGTTTCCTTTTATAGCCGCAGTGTAGGCCGTGATATGTTCTCATGGATCCGAAGTCCCATCATACTTCAGAATATCAGGCATTATCTTTTCGGAATCAACTCCGAAGCCGTGGGTTTGAATTGCAATTGCGTATACTTCTTGAAATCCAGTCTCTTTAGCACCGATGACGCTCCCGGGATTTGATCCATCCGAGCATGGAATTCTTTAGAATTTTAGTCTATTCGTTTATTCATTTCCCTCATGAATCTTATGAGCTCGGTTTTGAAAGGGTCATTTGTGTTGTTGTCATTTCCACATCCACTAAAGGAATCTCATGCCACGTTAAAACCGAACTCCTCCCTTGGAGCGTCATTACCCGCTCTTTGAACTGTTTGATTTGCAAGAGAGCTGGGAGGGATTAAAGTTCTTCCATTAGCATTATTGGAAGCAATCGATAACGCCTGTTTCAACTCCGTCATCACCTGATATTGTCTTGAGAGGTGATCCATAATTGTTGTCTATTGCTCTCTTAAGATTTTGACCGTTTCAACAATGTGTGCATCACCCGCATCATCAGGAGCTGGGCTCCTCATATGTCGAGGATTTTGACCTTCATGAACTGGAGTTGTTTCATCTCATTCATTGCAGGTTTTGTTGGTTGAATCATTACGTTGGAATACATCTTCACGTTCATTGTGTGCTCTAACATTATAGGAATTGTTGTCATCGTTAATTGTCATATCTGATTTTTCTTTTGTTAAGAAAAGAATAGGAATTTGTTAGTAACAAATAAATGGATCAAAGTAGTTATACAATTGTCTCTATCCTGCGATAAGTGCCAAACTGTTTACCCGTAAAATGGTACCATTAAATTTGTGATATGGTTTATAGACAGGTAAATTAATTTGACCCAGAAATATGAAATAAATAGGAACATAAATAAGATTATAAAATGAACTTAAAGGAAATACAAGTCTAGCTACGAATTTAGCTTCTCCGGTAACAATAGTGATAATAATATTAAGAGCAAAGTAAAAGAAATGATGTTATAGAATGAGTGCTGATTCAAGCTTTTGTATACAGAATGTTTCGTGTCTTATAATGGATATTAATTCTCCTATTTAAAGCTCTAATCAAATAGACGAGATCCCCAAATCAAGCTCCTCTTGAATGAGAATAAAATCGCCATTGATGGTTGCATAATGGTTAGCTATAAATGCAAATATTCTCTGTAACGGCTGTTCATTGAATGTTATCCGATATCAATTCTTCAAATTTTAGTTATCATTTACTCTGTCTTCGGAATTCATCCAGCACTGCTCACATGCTTGCAACCGGTATCAACTACTTGCTGACTCATATCTTACTTGTGTTCAGCTCCACATGTCACCTCCTCATTCATCCAACTATCACTAACCAATTTTACCGCATACAATCAAACATATTAATTGATAATTATTCAAGTTTGTTAATTAAAGAAATAATTTTATAAAAAATATAAAATGAAGATAAACAAATCTTGTTTGTTTGACAAAAGTTATAAACAATGGAACAACACAAGTAAATGTTGCTTATTCATTAAAACTTGTGAACAATTTCTCAAATTGGTTGAAATAAAAATAGTACCAAGTCTTGCTCGTAGGATAAAATTTGTGAATAGTTGGAACAACAAAACTTTATTCAAGTTTTATTCATCCTACAATTTTTTTGAATAATTTAATGAGATAAATAAATAGAATATAATACCAAAGTTCTACCACGCCCAGCAAAACTTATGAGCAAACCAAGATTTGCCCATCCAATAAAACGTGTATACAAATTAATAAGATAGACAAAGTAAATATAAATATTAATTATGCCTCGCTCGACAAACTTCCAAACGTGTACACAAAGACTATTTTTACAAAACTTGGGAGCAAAATTTAAACAACGGCCTCAAAAAAATAACCGCCCCTGAACCATCCCATTCAGCGTTAGCCTGCAGTAACCCGGACAATGGTCCCATCTCTTAGCTCGGCCGGTCCACTTGACATGCATAGTTTGCTTTCCACTGGTCCGGCCGCCATTAAAAAGAGGGACCTCTCATTAATATTCCAATATAGAAACAAAGTTTTGCTGAAAGAAGAAAATAAATAGCCAACTGTTTAACATTTGCTACTATTTCCTTTTCCTTAGCTGTCAATTCCCATTAAAAAAAAAAAAGTGGCTTTATCGTATTTCTTGGAAACTCAAGGGCATATACATTTCTGCCACCTTCCAATATATACACCCAAAAGAAGTCAATTGCCCTTGCTCATCGGAGTTTTACTGCTACTACTACACTCCAATCGCATTACGCAACAGTAGCGGTACCGGAAAATGTGCTCCACTAAGCAAAAACAGAAGCAAAATCTCCACCAGCAGCGCTCCGCCGTGCCTGTCTCTACCTCCGCCGTTGGCGGCGGCGATGGAGGGAACTGGAGGGAAGAATCCATAGCCGGCGGATCACTGAAGCATGTGGATTTGGACACCGGAAAAAACGGCTGGGCATCACCGCATGGAGACCTATTCAACCTGCGAGGTCCAAACTACTTCACGAAAAAAGCGAAAGTACCGTCAGGCGCGTGGCTCCTACAGCCCGCCGGCGTCGATTGGCTCCGATCCAACTCCAAGCTCGACCACGTCCTCTCTCGTCCCGACAATCGCGTGATGCACGCGCTGCGGAAATCTCACTCCCAAGGAAAGTCTCTCAAAACCTTCATACTCGCCGTGAATCTCCAAGTCCCAGGGCGTGACCACCACAGCGCGGTCTTCTACTTCTCCACAAACGACGATGAGCCGCTCGAACCGGGTTCGCTCATCTACCGGTTCGTCAACGGCGATGACGCGTACCGTAACAGCCGGTTCAAAATCGTTAACCGGATCGTGAAAGGACCGTGGATCGTAAAAGCTGCAGTCGGGAACTACTCGGCTTGTATACTCGGAAAAGCGTTGAATTGCTACTATCACAGAGACCCTAATTACTTTGAAATCGACGTGGATATCGGAAGCTCGGCGATTGCGAACGCGATTTTGCACTTGGCATTAGGGTACGTAACGTCGGTGACGATCGACATGGGGTTTTGTGTGGAGTCGCAGACGGAGGAGGAGTTGCCGGAAAAGTTGTTTGGGGCGGTAAGGGTTTGTCAAATGGAGATGAGCTCAGCTACATTTGTTGATACGACGTCGTCCAAGAAGGTATTACCCGCTACTGCTAATTTACATAATTCTATCGGTAGTAGCAGAGTCCAAGCTGAGGAGAACGGTGAAAATGAAGAGGATTAAAGAAATATTTATTTTTATTTTTGTATTCTCTAATTTTGAGGGAAATTGTTGGTGGAATCCATGTAGATAGATGTCAAATTTTAAGCTTAAGCTTTTTTGTCTAATAAAAGTTCCTTTCTTCCACTCATTTACTTTGTTTTCTTTGTGTATCATTTCAGTTTCTAAGCTTCTCGTGCTGTGCTGCTTATTCCTGTTGCTACAAATTTTCTCAATAGGCATAACTATTAGACTCGCCAAAGATGTGCAATGTGTGAATACTCATCCAAAATGTATTCAATAGGTGAAGCGTTATATTGGAGTAAGGGCTACTAGTATTATTATTCACCGATTATGATCAAAAAGCAAGTTAATTATATAACTACGTGAAGTGGAAAAAATACGTTGCAGATGAAAAAGAAATAAAAATTAAGAACATTAACTTTAAGAAATAACATAAGCCGTAGCATACCAAGAACATTTTTCTTTCCAATAAAGGCTTTAACTTTCTCCTCCATTTGTGTCAATACTTCTCTACAGGGGCAGAGTTATCGTGAGTCTTAGGGTTCGGCCGAACCCAGTAATTTTTGTTTAAATGCAGTATTTGTCGTAAGATATCCACTAAATATATAAAAATTATTAATTTAGAACTCAATAACATAAACATGCTAGAATTCTGAAACCATAACATTTTAATCTTGGCTTTGTCTATGTTTCTCTATAGAAAAATTTTATGTTGTGCCTCACACAACTGACGCGAGTTGTGTGAGGCCTCTTTTTTGTCTCACAACTTTATGGTCCCAGAATTTTGTGGATCCAAATGTGTAAGATATGTGTCCACAAATGAGTGAGATAAAAAGAGGCCTCACACAACTAATGTTAGTTGTGTGAGGCACACAATAAATCACTCGATATCGTCTGCTTCTTTCTATGATATTGTTTACCTCAAAATCGGATAACAATTAAATTTATGAGTGGTTTTAAGGATACGTGAATTAAATTGCCACAAAGAGATAAATTAAAATTGCAATAGAAAAAAAAATAATAAAGTAAATTCAAACTGCACAACTTGAACAAGTACAGTCTTGGAAAGTCGGTCACACTTGAACTGGACGCAGTTCAATCGATATGAAGATACAGAAGACTGAGAGCTTAAAGAAAGAGAATAATAATATACTCCTTTGGAATGAGTTACAATGTATCTAAATGAATTATCAGATCCCTTTCATATAGTAGAGGAGCCCTACTTTAGGTACAATTCTATAAAAGATAAAAAATCACTTGATTTACTGATTGCAAGTCCTTTATTGATACGTGCCAAGATTTTCGTCATAATATCTGACTGGTCACGAATATTTCAATCTTCTGTCGGTTATGCTAACAATATTTTTTCGAGCTCGTTCGGGGTCAGGGTAGATTCTGGGATCACGGACTCAATGTTCTCGAAGGCAGACACTCTGACTTCGGGCTCTGGTCCGGTGGGACTTGGGGTTGATCTTCAGTCCCTCGTGTTCCGAGCCCAATTTACCATGTCATAGACGAGCCCGATTTCGACCGTATACAGATTGTCCCCTCGTTTTTTCGGAGAGTAGACGATGAGAAACAACATGAGCTTTCGATTCTCACTTAGATACGCAACGATAGAAACGACAAAATGAACGAAACGTCACATCAGTCAGGTCTTAATGGCATTAAATGCTTGCCAGTTGCTAGTCGGCCACTCTTGGATGCGAACCGTCATTTGAAAAACTATAAGTACCCCCTTCTTCATTCATTCAAACTTTACATCCAAACCTTCTACCCTTGCTCCTTAGAAATCTCTATATTTTCTGGCAGTATCCTAGATTTTTTAGATCTTTGTGAGAACTTTTGCTCGTTTTCATCCCAAATCATCAAGAGTACTCCTTTAACTTCCTCTTTTTCCCTCCATTTTAAAAGAAATGGCAAAGACTTCAAAAATTGTTCCCAAAAAAAAACTCATTCTACATTGCGGCCGGCTGCCGAGGAGATCGTTCTGCGTACTGCTATCGAAGAACTAGTAGCGAAACCCCCTTGAACACGTTCATCCTTGGGGGATGCTCGATAATTGCCGATTTCAAGGTTGAAAAACCTCCTTCCATACCCGGCCGGGTATGAGAAGGTCTCGAGATACGTATGCTCGATCACTGAAGAAGTCCTCCTCATGGTCAAAAAGGATTGCAACTGGGTTGACAAACATGTGGTGGTTCCCGGACCTAATGAAGATATCACCACCCACATTGAGGCATACTTAAGTGTTTACACTTACCCCTTTACGCTGGGCCTATTTGATCCGGTCATCATCAACTTTTGCAAAAGATACGAGATATGCCTCGGTCAAATTCACCCTTCATTGTGGAGAATCGTGATCCTTTTTGATTTTTCATGAGCAAGATCGATGGATGCTCGTTCACCATCGACCACCTCATGCGCTATATAGTCCCCGACTCTTTGGGGGGGGGAACTGATCAAGCTTGCGTATCGGGCTGGTAGCCCTGGTCTCGAGTATTAATGAAGATCGAGATCGAGGTTGGCTAGACCGTTTTGTCCGAGTGAGGACCTCGGACTTGATCCCACCCGAGCGCATGCCGTTCCTTGAGAAGTGGAATACAAAACGTAAGTAAAATTTTGTTTTCAAAATTTTATCTTACTCCTCTTTTTCCTTCCTTCTTATCGGTTCTTGGTGGTGGTGCAGCTGTTGCTCGGGTCCCGAATGTTGTCCCTCGACTCAAGGAGTAGGTCGAGGGCATCGTGTTACAAAATCCATATTCTGAGCGCGCATGGCGCGAACTTTCGAAGGGTTGGTGGGAGGCCTGTTCTCATAGTGAGATTCCTTTCCCGAGTGAGTAATACTTGGGTTTCTTTTGTGTCGCTAAGTTCTTACTTGTTTTGTTTCCCTTCGCAGGTTTATCCAAGGATGTCACACTGAGGCCTTCATCCATTGACGAGGACTGCCCCGCCGAGTCCGCTACTTCGAGATAGGGCGATGAGAAGAAAAGAAAGAGGGCTCCAAGTTCTCTTAGCTCAAAGAAGAAGAAAACAAAAAGAAGGCTAGTGCACAATCCTAAAGAAAATATCGGCGCTCGAGCCCTACCTCCGGATTCACTCTACCAGCTGAGGGATGAAGACAAAGAAAAGAAAAATCCTCTGAACTGGTGGTCCGAATGTGGTCGCAGTTCGAGGGATAAGGGCCTCCGAACCAAAGTGAGGCGAGGCCGGTCTGCCTCAAGCCAGGGAGGTCGATGAGGAGGCGTGGTCGAGGTCAATGAGAAGGCCATGGCCGAGGCCTCCCGGGATGTGAGTAATGCCCCGAAGGATGTACTTGGTGTGATAGACATCACCGAGTCGCCTTTGTTCACCGAGTCTATTTTTAACGACGTTCAGACAGTGAAAGAATGCCCTAACGAGGTGGCCCAAGGAGCGGAAGACCCCCTCCGTAGCTTTTTTGTTGGCGTGGATTTTTCCACTACGGAGGACATCATCGGATTTGGTGACATGGCGGTGCCAAGGAAGATTCCATCTTCAGGAATAAGCGGTCCTTCCTCAAGTCTGAAACTAATCAACTAGTTTCCAGCTCTGAGCGTAGATCCTGATCGGAAGCTATCGATCATTATCTCCATTTCGGAGGATGCTCGGGTCCTCTCTGCCACGTAGGGGTGGCCAATTACCTTTGGTGCTTGGTGACCGAGGAAGACCAAGCCAAAATGAACGAGGTAGAGGCGCCCTGCTTGTTCAATGAAGTGCAACAGGCGTTAAACCAATCCAAGAAGATTGAGGAGCTCCAATCACAGCTAAGTTCGGCCGTCTTCGATTGAGAAACTCTAGCCGATGAGCTTAAAATGGCCAAGTCGGTGGTCGTGGTAGTTAAAGCCGATGCCGAGGAGATGGTGGCCCAATATAAGGCCAATGTTGAGGCGGCCCAGGATCGAGCGAAGGATATTGTCAAGCATGCAAAGTGACAATCCTGAAGGGAGACCCTCGAGGAAATTCTTGCTCGGGCTTTGACTTGTCGACTGAAATTGAAGTGCCAAGGAGCTCGAAGTCGAGGCCAAGAAGTTGGCTTTTCTCGATGATGATGAACACTTTGAGGGTTTGAGTGGATCCGAGGGTGGAGGAGACCCTAAAGGTTCTGGTGATGAGGCGGCCCCCGGCGAAGACCAGGTTACTTAGGCGCTTCACAGATGTTTTTGTTTTTCTGCTTTTTGTATTATCTTTCTTTTTTTGTTGAGGCCGTTTGGCCTTTGTAAAAATCTTTTGATTTGTATATAAGACTTTTTCCCTTTAGCAATTTCTGAGTTTTTCCTTTACTTTATTATTTATATTTGCAAAGATTGAAATGCCTTAGCATGAAATAGTTAGGTTATGTTCGTGGCTCGAACGGGCCTTGCCTATAATATTATTTTGTTTAAGGAATCGTGGGGGTTCGGTATGACCAAAAATTTTTCCTCCAAGCACTTATAATTTTTTAAATTACAGTTTGCTGAGGGTAGCCTTTAGAACTGGTTAAGAAATTTTGAAGGCCTTGTTTTTTGTTACGGGTCTTGGACATCTCCGAGCCATTTTAATATGGTTGTAGCCTATTTAGTTCTGGTGCTGCCCAGTGAACTTGTCATCCTGAGTTATCTGTTATTGCCTAAGATAACAGTCCCCGGATGGGGATGATCGTAGCCTTTAAAATTCGAGCGTCTCCTAATAGGTCTTGTGCCCCCGAGCTCTGATAGCCCGGACAGTCCGAGTTTATCTTCGGATGGAAGTCCTCGAATGGGAGTGATCGTTTGAACTCAGATTAAGGCGACCCTTGGGATCGATATCTTTAGGGGATCGGAAGCAGGTAATTCCTTAATAAATGAAGAAAAACAATTATGAGATAAGATATTTATCCGCAAGGTAGAGACTTCTTTTTATTATTATGCGTAATTGTTACACATGTGTACAAGTTTTGTGCCACGGCTCGAGTAGTCTATGCGGGCACGATTCATTTGATCGTTTGGCCCTTACAATAAATCCTATCGATCGAGTCGAGACCGTTCTATCACAAAGTCTCTTTCCTTGCTAGAGTCATTATATGAGGGTAATGCCCCCCAGTGTTCGAGGTTGATCATAGAGAAGCCTTATATACTGTTGATGTGATCTTTGACACGGATTCATGATCGGCCTTCAATTCTAAGTTAGCATGATCTACTGCTGCCTCGTTAAAAACCTTGCCAGAAAACTCATTTGGGACAAAATTGGTCCAAGGAAAAAAAAGTGCAACTCGTGCTTTCAAACTTAAACATTGTACCGTTCCTTATTGGTTACCTGTAATTGTTAGTTCAGAAATAAGTAAAAAAATGAATGGGGTCGTACCTTAGCAGTAGTATCGCTTCAAGTGAGTTATGTTCCAGTTGTTCGGTAGTTGCTCGCCGTTCATTGTTCCGTATTTGTACGATCCCTTACCCGTGATTTCGATAATTTGATAAGGGCCTTCCCACTTCTGTCTCAATTTCCCTTCGTTTGGGTTCCAGGTGCTTAGTGTGATCCTCCTTACCACCAAGTCCCTGACATTGAAATGTCGAAGGTTGGCTCTTCAATTGTAATACCTCTCTATTCGCTGCTTTTGGGCGTCCAATCAAATAAGGAGGCTTCACTCCTTTCATCTAATAGTTCCAGGATGATACTCATGGCCTCGTCGTTCGATTCCTTGGTTGCATATCGGAATATGACACTTGTTTCCCCGACTTCGACCGGTATTAGAGCTTCGACGCCATAAACCAGTTAGAACGGGGTGGCCCTGGTACTGGGCTTGAGGTGTTACGGTATTCCTACAGGACTTCGGGCAGGATTTCCTTCCATTTTCCTTTGGCATCGGTTAACCTCTTTTTGAGGGTTTGGAGTATGGTTTTGTTGGTCGATTCTCCTTGTTCGTTCCCACTAGGGTGATAGGGTGTTGATAGGATCCTTTTGATCTTATGGTCTTCGATAAACTTGCTTATTTTGCTACTGATAAATTGTTTCTCATTGTCGCTCACGATCTCGGACAGCATTCCGAATCGGCATATGATGTGGTCCCAAATGAAATCGATAACTTTCTTCTCCCTAACCTTCTTATATGCCTAGGCTTCCACCTACTTAAAAAAATAATCAGTCATAAACAATATAAATTGAGCCTTAACCGGTGCCCATGGAAGGGGACCACGATGTCCATTCCCCATTTCATGAACGGCCATTACCTTTCAAACTAATGATTCGGCGCCTGAATGATTTCCGCAAGTGCCCTCATGAACTTCTCTCAAAACATATTCGGTAGCTCCTGGTCCTTTACATATCGTTAGTAAGCCATCAAATGTTCTTCTGAACAGGCTTCCGTCCTTGGAAAAGCTAAATCGGGTTGTCTTCTTATGCAAGGCCCTCGATTCTTTTGGATCCAAAGGTAGTTTTCCGGTCTTTAGATATTCTATATATTTATTTCTCTAGTCCCAAGTCAGGCTTGTAGAGTTTATTTCGGGGCGACCCTCTTCTACTACCGATCTCATGAGTTGTACGACTGCCCCCGAGTTAAGCTCGTCATCCTCGACTAGCGAGCCTAAGTTAGCAAGGGCATCGGCCTCGTTATTTTGATCCTGAGGTACGTGTTGCAAAGTCCATTCTTTGAACCGATGTAATGGCATCTGCAACTTTTCTAGGAACCTTTATATTCGTTCTTCTCTAACCTCGAATGTCCCATTAACTTGGTTCATCATGAGGAGGGAGTCACACTTAGCTTCGATCACCTCTGCCCACAAGCTTTTGGCCAGTTCGAGACCTACAATCATGGCCTCATATTCAGCCTTGTTAGTTAATTTTATAGTCCTAATAGATTGTCTAACTACATTGCCTGTTGGTGGCTTCAATACGATGCCAAGTTCGGACCCTTTTGCATTCGAGGCGCCACCCGCAGAGAGGTTCCAGATTCCCAAAGGTGTCCTTGAGTTCATCAACAACTCTCTTTCAACCTTGGTATCAGGGTCGGCGTAAAGTCGGTCATGAAATCTAGTAAAATTTGAGATTTAATAGTTGTCCAAGGTCGATATTCAATATCGTACATGTTGATTTCCATGGCCCATTTGCCAAACATCCCGAGAGCTCGGGTTTATGCATTATATTTTGCAGTGTGTAAGTAGTTACAACACATATAGGATGACAGTGAAAATTGGGTTTCAGTTTCCTAGAAGCAGTTAGCAAAGCGAGCGCTAATTTTTCTAGGTGAGGGTACCTAGTTTCAGCCTCACCTAGGGTCCTGCTAACATAGTAAAATGGAAGTTGTGTACCTTACTCTTCCCGGGTCAGGACTCCACTTACCGCTATCTCTGATACTGCCAAGTACAAGTATTTGTTCGTCATCTTCGGTGTGTGAAGCAGTGGTGGGATCTATAGATACCGTTTAAGCTCCTCCAAGGCCTGTTGCCACTCTGGGGTCCATGAAAAGTTATTCTTCTTTTTCAGTAGTGAGAAGAATCGGTAGCTCTTATTAGAGGACCTCGAGATGAATCGCCCTAGGGCGGCTATGCGTCTGGTTAATCTTTGCACGGCCTTCACGTTATCCAAAACCATGATATCTTTGATGGCTTTGATCTTGTTGGGGTTGATCTCGATTCCTCGGTTGGATACCATGAATCTAAGGAATTTACCTGATCTGACTCCAAACGCACATTTCTCTGGGTTCAGTTTCATATTATACTTCTTCAATATGCTGAAGGTTTCCTGCAAATGTTTTAAATGGTCCTCTGCTTGCAGGGACTTAACCAACATATCGTCAATGTAAACCTCCAATATTTTCCTATTTGTCCCTTGAACATCTGGTTTACTAGGCGTTGATAAGTAGCACCGACATTTTTTAATCCGATTGACATCACATTATAGCAGTATGTGCCGTACTTAGTAATGAAGGAGGTTTTTTCCTGATCATCCGAGTTCATCCGTATTTGGTTGTACTCGGAGTAGGCGTCGAGAAAATTAAGGATCTCGTGTCCGGTCGTTGTATCGATCATGCGATCGATGTTGGGCAAAGGGAAGGAGTCCTTGGAAAATGCCTTATTCAAATCCTTATAGTCTACACACATTCTTAATTTATTCCTTCCAAATGGACCCTATTTTAAGGAGTTTAGATACCTCGTCCTTGATGAAAGCACGTTTGATCTCGGACTGGGGTCTCCTTTTCTGCGTGAACGAGTGGAATTTCGGGTCCAGGCATAGCTTGTGAGTGGTTATCTTTAGCGGGATCCCTGTCATATCAAGGTGGGACCAAGCGAAACAATCTATATTAGATATAAGAAATTGAATAAGTTTTTTCCTGAGCTCGAGACTTAACCCCGTGCCTAGGTATACCTTTCGATTGGGTAGATGCTCGATCAATATGACATGTTCCAGCTTCTCGACCGTCGATTTAGTGGCGTCGGAATCATTGGGGGCTACAAAAGACTTGGGAACCCCGTAATCATTGTCTTCGTCAGTCCCTTATTTCTCCAGTTAGGTCGGGGCTGGTGTCGGTAATTGCTATTTATCTCCTAGCTTTGTGGCCGAACTTTGCCTCTTTGTCGTTGTAAGTACGGAGATCCGAATCGCCTCTTTGATCGCAAATATCTCCCTTGCAGCTAGCTGCTTTATGTAGATTGTTCTAATCCCTTTCGGTGTTGATAATTTTAACACTTAGTGCAAAGTCGAGGGCACTGGCCTCATGTTATGGATCCATGGCATTTCGAACAGGGCGTTGTACCTCATGTCTCCTTCAATCACATAAAACTTGGTTTCTTGGATGGTTCTGGTGGCATTCATCGGTAATGTTATCTCCCCCTTAGTGGTTTCATATGCCATGTTGAATCCGTTTAGAACTCAGACTACAAGCTCGATTTGATCTTGTAGGCCGAGTTGTTCTACAACCCTCGATAGGATGATGTTGTCACGCTCCAAACCTGAAGAGGCTTGGACGGCACTCGGTGCCATACTGTAAATGTAAACTCTGGAGGGGTAACCCTCAACTTAGGCCGATGAGGCCATATTCTGAATCGTTTGAAAATAATATCTCTCTCATTTATGGGGTAAACATACCCAAAAGTCGATATATATAATTGTGCAGGCCAACAAAGCTGCCATGAACATCTACTGATATACAAAATATACAGGACTTGTTTACAAGCCTCTAGAGATAACTGAACTGTACCATGGTCGGGATAGGGCATCGACCTACCCATGAAACCCGTATATATAAAATGGATCCAAGGTCTAGACCTGGTAACTCCGAGGAAGGGGAGCTTACCAGCCAAGCTGATGTTTGACTCTATCTGTAGGAAGGGTCTATCCAACTGCCAATCAGGACCTGCAGGCATGAAATGCAGCGTCCCCGACAAAAGGGACGTCAGTACAAAATAATGCACTAGGGCAACAGAATAACTGAAAGTTGAAACTAAACTGATAATATAATAACTGAAAGTAACTAGGAGTCAAAGATAATCTAAAGATATACTTACCTGTTGATACTGACTCAACTCTCTCAATATTGTAAGTAAAAGAGTTGTCCGGTCTTATAAGGCTCGGTACGTGTAACTGCTCTGCCGTAGTAGGCTCGCTCATAGGTGCTCGACCATACTAGGCTCTATATCTCGACCATTCTAGGCTCGCTCATAGGCGCTCGACCATAGTAGGCTCGGTATATAACTTACCATCTGATCAGGAGTTGTCCAATAAGGGCTTGCCCCTTGATTATAGCTCAATGGTGGTGAAAATATTATAATACTATATATATATATATATATATATATATATATATATATATATATGGACCCTCTGCTCTCTCTACTTAACTGAATATAAAGTCCCGATAAGGGAGAATATTGTAACTTATGAAACTAGGATAATGTACATAAGTTCAGGAATACGAACTTCTCTTTATGCCTCGTTATCAAACTCATGTAGTTACGGGATCATGTCAAAATGAAGGAATGTTTTAGCCTTAACATACATTATCACAATCTGTCCAATAACCACGTTAAACTCGTCTCATTGCACCTTAATCTACAACAACGATAACAATACTATCATCAAGTTATGGAAGGTACACCGATCGCATAATGAATGACAAACTTATTTTGTATTAAAATGGGCAGCATCTCCCCTATATTCAATACTTCCTCTAAATTCAGGATAACACCAACAACACAAGAGCACGACAATAACAACATATATACATTATTTTTCAACCTTATAACCACCACAAAATACCAATAAACAACCCACACACCCTAATCAGTTCATACACAAACCAAC
This sequence comes from Nicotiana sylvestris, assembly GCF_000393655.2. Lineage (NCBI taxonomy): Eukaryota > Viridiplantae > Streptophyta > Magnoliopsida > Solanales > Solanaceae > Nicotiana > Nicotiana sylvestris. The sequence goes on along the minus strand of NC_091064.1, from coordinate 145,897,562 downwards.
AAACCTAGTAGTGTCAAATAGCCCAAAAATATAACAACGAACTACTAGCCACCCACCCTGCCATTATGCAGTGTTTCTCCACACCCTTTATCCTCCCAAACTCCATAAAAATAGTAGAAATAGAGACAACCCAAAAACAACAAAAAACAACCCACAAAACAGTCCCACAAGTTCAGCAACTCAAAACTGATTTTTTTTAGTTTACTAAAATATGTTTCGACTTGTCTTTTCTTTCAAATTGACCAACACAAACAGCAGTATATAATTAAGCCAAACTTACCTTATAAACTAGCCATGAATTTGTAATACTCATTATGGTATTTTATGTTGTTTTATTATGAGTCTATTGATAGTACTAATATAGTGTCTCTTGTTGCCTCTTTGAGCCGAGGGTCTCCTGGAAACAGCCTCTCTGCCCCTCGGGTAGAGGTAAGGTCTGCGTACATATTACCCTCCCCAGACCCCACTTGTGGGATTACACTGGATTGTTGTTGTTGTTGTTGTTGTATTAAAAGAAAGAGGGTACTTACATAATTTACCCAAAAAAATAATTAAAAAAAATTACAAATAAGAATAAATAGGGCAAAAGCCCTACGCTAGCTAAAAGGAAATGAAAAAGGAAGAAAGGGTTGAAGCCCCTTTCTCTGGCAAATAAAATCAAATTCTTCTGCGTAAAACCAAGCAGAAGCAAAAAGGATTTTGACGGGTCAGAATTAAAGCGAAAAATCAAGAACAAATACAGAAGGTGAGTTGGGAAAAAAGCTTGGTACCGCAAAAGAAGCCACTTCCATCCATTATTTGTTCATATCTTCAGGTACTTATTCCACAAATTTGAGAATATATTTTAATGGTTAGAGTTAAATAAGGAGATTGACAAAAGCCAGTGAAACAAGGAAAGACATGTATAAATTTTTGTTAATCTTTAGCAATCTGTTGAGGAATCTTAAGCACGAAGTGTGTCTTACGGGTATAGCTTGAGCTTCTCTTTCTGGTAGATTTTAATTTCGATTCTCATGATTGGGAGATCCTACAGAGAAATAGAAATTACACTAGTTCATTCACACTTCCTAAAGAATCAATAGAACTTTATGAAATTGGATTAATAAAATATATGAATATGTTGTAGTTGATAGATTAGTAATTACTCATAGGTGATAAATATAATTCGGCGAATTAAGAGTCAAATATGAAACCTCGAGGGTCGGGTATTCTAAATTAGCTATGAATTAGCCTAAACAAGGAAATTAACATGAGATTGATATTATGTAATTATAGATTGATTGGAGGAATTTGTATGAATTGCTCGAGGTGAAGCATTTGGTATTTTGGCACGAGTACTGTGAGTAGTAATCTTACCGCAATTTGTGTTTTCATAACTTGCATGATTTACACATGATTTTTAATATGAATATGTTATCGATTATTTTAAGTTGCATGTGGGACAAGTCTTTTACTCGATATGATACCAAAAATAGTTATTTGAGAAGATTACCGTTGTTTTAAATATTTTTGTTGTCACTAGATCTGTGTTACCATTACTTGAATTTACTGTTATCGAAAAGAAATTATATGATTCGATAAGAACCGAAATGCCCTATATTATTTTAAAATATTTTCTATGAGTATATACGGATTACAGAGACAAGTATAAATGGGAGTAGATATTGAAGGATCCCGTAGCTAATGGCGGGTTCGTTAGACCTGGTAGACCTTGTAATTACTGATTACTATTATAGCCCTCGCTAGTGGGAAGGTAGAACTAGCATACCATTACCGATTTCCCTCGAGTAGGGACTACCGTTATATTTGACTTCTTGCGAAGAAGTCCACGGTTATACCGATTACATGATCCGTTCATTGAACCCTCCCAAATGTGAATATTGATATTAGATAGTGGTTACCGAGCTTATTACTAAACTGTTAATTGTTAATTGTATTATACTACAAGAAAAGCATGACGAGACTGAAAATTATTTATTGTTTCTGAAAGGGCATTTTATGTTATTTTCTGTTTGATATACTACCATGTTTTCTGACTTGTCCCCAATAAAAACGGTTGTGGTTAAGTGTTATTACGCACTGAGCTAGCGACTCATTCCCCGCTAATTTTTTTTACAGAGACAACAGTTGACGCAGGCGAGGATTTCGTTAATTAGAGCGCACAGGTTGAGAATTCTTGGTGAGCCTCGCACTTATTCGCATGGGCGGAGATTTTTATCAATTGTTACGGTCTTTTCTTTGAATTCTTAGAATTGCTTCATAGTCATTCTTTTAGTGTCATGAGTATTATTTTGCTATTAGTCTTATGTCGAGTATCGTTGTTTATTATCAAAGTCGAAGATAAATTAGTATTTCTGGTTGTTAGTGGGTTGATTAGTAATGGTGAAGACTATTTTTGGTTAATTGATAAGTTGTTGATTGTTTGAATTGCTATTAGGATGTTTGGTTGCTGATTTGAGACAGAAATTATTTTTGGGGATAGTCCAAAAACTGGGGAAACTCTGTCCGATTTTCTGCAAAAATACCGATGAGGCTTGCTTGGGAGCACTTGCTCCTAAGCGCCGGTCTCGATCCTTAATTGGGTCATGATAGAATTTAACTTAAAAATAAGTTTACAACCAGCCAACCGTGACCTAATAACAAACAAAATACCACTCTTTCGAAACTTACTAGGTCTAGTCTTTATGATCGAGTTACAACTCACAATAGATAATGGAAGGAGAATCATAACCTTACCTTGTACTGAGTAGAACCCACAAAACCTAGTCCGTCTTCATCAAAAATTAGTTCTCTGATGCAGCTACAAGAACGAGAAAGAGAAACTAGCAAGATGTCTGGGTTTTTCCGCACTAGAATCACATCATAACATCCTAGAGATTATGTGGAATTTTTGGGGAGGAGTTGCAGGGGTTAAATCTTGTTTTCATGGTCTGAAATATGAGTGAATTTAATGAGTTTATAAGCCCTTCAAAGTCCCCTCTTGGCCGACTTTAGGATCTTTTAATTGAGGACTCTCCTTTTGGCAAGTAGGTGATGCACCTACTTGTCACCTGCCATTCTGCGCAGTCTCGCAAAAATGCGAATATCTCTCTACTCCAATATTTTATGAATAAACGGTTTAATCCGTTGGAATCTAGACTCGTAGATATTCAATTTTGTAGGAAGATCATCCCATAATTCCAAGTACATTGGGAGAAAAGTTCAGCTATATTTGACCTAAGTTTTAACACATTTATGAATGGAACTTGTGATAACCTTTTCCAACTTTTGTTCCACAACTTGCTTGACTTAAAAATATAACACACGACTATCTTGCGACTAAAATAACTCATAACATAACCTTTTTATCTTGTTAAGCACCCTAGTCTCATCATAAAAGTACACGTTATAATATTTCCAACTTGTCGACATTCGACGCAACTTATTTTCTTCAATTTGTTTAGCTTCTTAGCCTTTCAACCCTCTTGGTACTTGTTATCTATGATCTTAAAGATTTGTAATCTCCAAGGTAACATGATTAACTTACTTTATGTACTCTCAAAGATGATCTCATTTCTAAGCTTACATCAATTGACTTACGAATACTCTATCGTACGAAGATATGGGCTTTAACATCATTCCCCCCTTTGGAACATTCGTCCTCGAATGTTGACTGATGCGCTTATCAGTCTCATAAACTGTTACTCTTGCAAATACTTTATTGTTGCCCTTTCCATCTAGGTAATTGTTTTGTGAATAAATCCAAAGGCCATGGCATTCCCCCTTTAGGCCTGTTTCTTACACCACGACTTGATCTCATCATCCTCCAAGTCGTTCCCTTTGATGGCGCATGTGTAGGAGGTAACATGCTCCTTTAGGTCGGTCGTTCCGTTGTACTTAGAGATCTCGGGCATGTGAAATTTTTTAGGGATCAGCTTTGGAGCCGCACTAGGAAGGAAAGGTTTTTGCACGAACTTCTTGGAATTTAGGCCTTTCAGTATCAGCGGCGCTCCCGAGATTTCGTCGACCCTGGATTTGTAGGTTTCTACCTTTTTGTCATTTGCTTTGATTTTCTTCTCCCCTGATTCTATCCATTTTTCAGCTCCTTGAACATTTTTATGATCTCGGGATTAGTCCCCGACTCATTTCCATTCGACCTCTCTACTACCGGTTCGTTCCTACTGGTGACTTTCCGGGACAGATCGAGTTCAATTCTGCTTGGCACGCGGCTTTGATTATGTAACTAAGCTATCGCCGCCTGTTGAGCCTGTAACATTTCGAAGATCATCCGTAAATTGATCCTATCTCCTTCATTGTTTTGAGTATCTTGCATTGCCGATTGGGCTTCGCCACAGACGCTATTCTCGGGATCGGTAGGCTGATCTGTGTCGATAGCCACATGTGAGTTAGCGTCTAACGAGTCCGCGACCGGAACTTCGATGGGATCAACGGGTGGTACCTCGTTATCGGGCGCTATGTTGTTATTTTTACCGTGATGCCCAAACTCATTGTCAACATGTAGGGGTGCTGATTGAGAGTTTGAGTTTTAACCTGAAATTAGAGACACTTCAAAGAACAAGTGTAAAGTAGTGTGTATTATGGAGATTGTATCAAATAACCACTATTATCCTTAGCCCCAAGATGGACGCCAAACTGTTTATCCTCAAAATCGGATAATAATTGAATTTGTAAGTGGTTTTAAGGATATGTGGATTAAATTGACACAAAACGATAAATTAAAATTGCTATTGAATTAAATAATGGTAAAGCAAATTCAAACCGCACAACTTGAACAATTGCAGTTTTGGAAAGGCAGTCACAGTTGAACTGGATGAAATTTGATCGGTATCAAGATACAAAAGAATGAGAGCTTAAATAAAGAAAATAATAATATACTGCTTTGGAATGCGTATTAAAATGTATCTAAATGAATTATTAGATCTCATTTATATGGTAGAGGAGTCCTACTTTAAGTACAATTCTATAAAAGGTAAAAAATTCCTTGATTGACTGATTGCCAGTCCCTTATTGATAGGTGCCAAGATTTGCCCTAATATACGACCGGTCACAGATATTTCGGTCTTCTGTTGGTTACGCTAACAATGTTACTTCGAGCTCGTTCGGGGTCAGGGTAGATTCCGGGATCACAGACTCAATGTTCTCGAAGACAGACACTCTAACTTCGGGTTCTGGTCCAGTGGGACTTGGGGTCGATCTTCAGTCCCTCATGTTCCGAGCCCGATTTACCATGTCATACACAAGCCCTATTATTTTAATGTAAAACTTATCTCATTTAACTAATCCTTATAAATCAAATATGGGATAAATACAATTACAGTTAGGGGTAAAAATAAATAAGAACTGTGGCTTTTGAAAGTGCTGTCACTGGACCAATGTACCTCTTTTATATATGCTAGCTAGTTTCTACGCGCGCGTGGATCCTTTACCGTAAGTATAAAATTAAAAACTCACATAAATAATACTGGAAATTGTGTTTGAGTTGTTAACTAAAAATTAATAAAAAGGTAAAAACTCCTAAAAAAGGATAAATATTGGTCCTATTTAGCTAGCTCAACAAAGGAAAAAATCATAACAAAATTGTATGCCAAGAAAAATTTAAAAATTACGAAAATTACATTTTTTTAGTTGCACTAAATTGAAAATTGTAAAACAAACATATTTTCTTAATGTGCGTATCTTCGATCTCAATGTGCAATAAGCTTTGGTATAACTTGTGGGAGAGGAAATTCTAATTCGAGTTGTGATATATCGATTTTGTAAATAGAGGAGATAATATAAAGTAATAAGTGTACTAGTAAATACCTGTAATAAAGAGCTTCTGTAGACTGCAGAGTACTTGATTTGAACTATCTATATATATAAAGTAGGGATAATAAGAGATGAGGTGACACCCCTCTTTGGCCAAAGATTCTATTTATCTATTTTTTCCTCTTTTTTTTTTTTTTGGATCATTTCTCTTATTTTTTCGGTCAAATACTCTATTTTTTTCATCGATCTATTTGAAAGTAATAAATTCGTACAATTAATCTGATAACTGAAAAAACTCACCACTTAATTATATGGAAATTGAAACGACATATCACATTAATGTCTTTTTGTAACCGACATTACACTAACCCTTCGACTCAAATACAATTTTTATTAATCTTGCAAAATTCCTGGCTTTCATGTAGCAACATTGGGACAATCATTTCTGTGAAGGATTATTATCAAGGGAGGTAGAGCCGCTTTTCAAGTTTCAACTAGCCATTCCTATATCTGATAGGTTTCTATGACTCTTACATGTCATTTTTGTTTCATTTCATATTTCCAGTTTAAAGTTATTAAGTGAAGAAATACTCCAATCGTTTGTGTCCTTATTTATCTCTTAAATTTTCTTTTCACATTTTTTTCTTCCATATTTTGTTATAATTCTTTTTATGTACTAAAAAAGTTTTTATTTTTTTATTTTTGAACTAGCAACAAAAGGATTTGTTCTCATCAAAGTAAGTTTCAATTATCTTCTCATCAAATACACATGTGGCTGTAGGTTATATGATCATTAGTTTCGAATTTGAATAATACAAATATATATATATATATATATATATATATATATATATATATATATATATATATATATATATATATATATGTGGCATATCTCATAATGTAGGAATCTTATTTATCTTTATTCTCTTTTTTTTTTTTTTTTTTTTTTTTTTTTTTCCCCCCTTTCAAACCATTTATCTTATTTTAAAATTTACATCCATATCTCACATCTCTTCATTGAAGGTTGTGACTTTTCAAGTCCATAACCCCCAATTATTTAAATGTTATAAATTACATCTTAGGTTATAACTTTTGGAATCCATAACCCCCATTTGTTAAATGTGTTATAAATAATCTTTTTTTTCCTTTTGGAGTAGTATCTTCCCTTTTTTTTTACTCACCAAAATTTATCTTCACATGAGGTTTTATGACTTAATCTTCTCAGTCTTGCCCTATTTCATTAGTTGGATCTAATTTCACCAGTAGTATCAACAAAAAGTATACCCAACCTGTTGATTTAGTCATGCCATGGTATCTTTGGTTTTGAATCTGGCAAGTTTTTCTCTGCTCAAGTTTACAATCACTAGGTATCATCAAACTTTCTGTCACTATCTCGGAAGGAGGACTGCTCCAAAATCCATTTTCATCCTAGAATAACTTCTTCATTTTCTTAACTTGGTCCCTTATTTTCCTCTTGATCTCTCAAAACCTTCTCAACTGTTTAGGCTTCCTTGATTGAATAAAGGATAAGCTTAGCTGGTATTATTTGCTCTCTATTTTCTTTTCTCAGAGTACCACAGATAAGTTAGAAAGGAGATCACATATTCTGAAGACGTGCACGAAGAAGTTTTTTCGTGAATATAGTTCCAAACTAGTCATTGCAAGAAGAGCGTAACTGCCTCTGGTAAATTGAAGAATCAAAATCTTGATTACATTCATCAATAAAGCTTTTTAAGGATATGCATTACACTTCCTAATTTATTTTTACAGTGAGTAAATATCAGTGTAATGAATTTATTTTAAAATAGAGTGAAATTAGATGAAACAATTCGCATTTACAACCTTATTAGTCATGAGAAGAATACCTATGTGGATTTGCCCCCTTTTTGTCAATAGGAATTGTTAAAAGATCTAACAAATTAAGAACTAATTCTTATTTCTCCAATGAATTCAATAAACCAAAGATCAAAAGCTCGGAGTATCTCCTCTAAAGTTCTATTTGTGAAGCGTGAGTATGGTGCTCGACATGAAGTTTTAGTTTCTTTTTTTCTACTCTTTTAACTTATAAAAAGGTTGTGGAGTATTGAAACGGTATGAGCCTATGAGGAGTCATTAAAGAAAATGAACAAATATTTGAATCTTTTTTTGGAGTAGAGAATAGATTTGTTGTGATGATTAGAGAAGAATTGGGAGGATGAGGTGACAGATTGCTGAGATAGTGAAGAAGACAGAGAATTACATATAAACAGAAAATAAGGGAAAGAAAAGAAAAATCTAAAATTACCGAATAAATAATGAAATATAAAAGGGAAGGAAGTGGAAATTTAAATGTAAATGTCGTACATTTTAAAAAATATACATGCAATATTTATGACATAAAGATGAAGTGCTAAAATTATGCAAGTAAAAAAACTAGAGGAAACAATATATTTATATTTTTTCCAACCACTGTTAACAAGGTTTGCATTATATTGTTATATGCTCTTTTGATTAATTTTTTTGAATTCCACTAATTTGTATGATTAATCATGTCAAAGATCCTCTTCTATATTCCTATCATATATAGAGAGAAAATATTTCATGTAATTGTTTTTCACCAAATTATTAGAAAAAATCGTTCTCTTTTTCATTCTACTTGATGAAGCCAAACACCTCATATAGTATGTGAATCTTTGTAATATACTTTATTTTTTTTCCTTTCCAAGTTCATCAATACTAATAAAATTTTGTTTATTAACTTTATGATGATTATTATTCGCCTAAAGTTTTTCAGTTTTAAGCTATGGTCGCAATCAATAAAAATAATTAATAGTGGATTATTAACTTAACAATGTTTGAAATACAGCTTAAAACCGATTATTACACTAGAAATAAATTTTTTTTACCTAAAGCTCATTGTATCATGTCGTGACATTTATAACCTACAAGTTCAAAAATAATAAAGGTCCACATCGTTTGAATGTCAAAAACTACTACTTAAAATAATATTTTAAAGATATATAATAGGGCCATTGGTCTTGGGTAATCCATATGTATTAATAATAAGATTGTTTCTCGACCACATGATTTAGTAAGATCAACATGAACTTACATTTATAAGCTCTAATTCTAGTAAATTATTTATGTATAAATCTAATCAAGATATGGAACTAATGTTTGCTTGAGTATACAAAAATTTATTTGCTTTATCTCGATTAAAATTACAAGACTATACAAAATTGTGAATGTCTCACGATCATTAATAATAAAATTTTAAATAATAATTTAATATATTTGGATTCTAAAACTAAAAGGAATCTTTAACATATTTATATCCAAAGACTAATAAGTTTATCGTGTATATCTAATACGATTTTTTGTCATAAATTTACTAGTTCTATTCCTAATTCAAATTTATCAAATGCCTAACTAATTCCTTTATTAGTAAAGATCGATAAGGAATGTTGAATCTGCATAACACAAGTTATGCTGATTTTCTTTGTGCATGAGCAGAATGTAACTGCTGAAATAATATTTAATCTTTGTCAGATTGTATCCGAAAACTTAAATTTTCTTTCTCTTCTCTTCTTTTCCGAGCAGTGAGAAGCATTGCTGAAGTATCATGACTATTTGTGATTGTTCATCAACCCGTACAATATCCACATATATACATAGACTTATGCTACAACTGGTCAACCCGTATTTCTTCTATTGTTTCAATAAAAGAAGATAATCACAATGTTTAAATTGGTTATCAAGATATTCAGTGAAATGTTAGGTCAGATAAAGAAGACATCTCATGAAGCTTCAGGAGGGTCTTTTTTGATCCTTCGGCGTAATCGTATTTATTTTGCTGGAATTTCCCTCATAATTAATACAAACTCTCATTCAACCCAGAAAAGTGAAATAATGAATGACAAGAGCTTTCCTATGGGATAGTATAAATAAATTTTCAAAAATATCATGTTGTAAATTTACGGATGATATTTTTTATGCCGGCACGAAGCGCGAGCAACTTCACTAGTCAAATAAATAAAAGAAATCACTAAAACCAAAAATTTCTCCAAATACTTAGAGAGTTAGAGAGAATTAAAACTTGAACTTAACTCAGGTTCATTATACTATTAGCTGCATGCACAATCAGGGGCGGAGGCGCACTGAGCCAAGCTGTGTCATCCGACACCGCTTGGCCGGAAATTTTTATTTATTAATATATGTAACTAATCTAAAAAAAAGAAATATAGTCTAAATAAAATAAATGACACAACTTGACGTTAACAACTATATTGGCCCGTTGGTGAAGCAATCCAATTTCTACTTGTGGTCAAGCGTTTGACTCCCCACGGTTTAACAACTTTTTTCTTAATATTTTAGTATTCTTCTGGAATTTTTTTGAAAGAAGCAGCGTCCTATTGAGTAAATGTTTGATGTATTATATAGATTTTTTTTTTGTTTATATTTGTATTGAGTCTATTATGAGTATATTCTATAAAAATAAAAATTCGTGGTGGGAACTGTACTACTATATTTAAATTGTGTTTTTCTAACGTATGATTTTATTAAAGTAATCTCTTTATTTGTACGCCTCTCTAAATTTCGACACCGCTTACAAAAAATTCTATGTACGCGCCTGCGCACAATAAGAATGTCATCGAATTTGATTGTATTGGCTTAAAATTGAATAATGTTGGAACGGACATAGAAGTCAAGAAGTAGAATAATGGTCTCTGCTATTACCACTCCTATTGGAGTTGTTTGTATAAAGACCCATGCTGGCCACCTGTTCCTCATAGTCATATGACTCTCTCCCGAAAACCTTTAGTGCTACACCATGGATACAAATTAAACCTTTACTGGCCTCCTAATCATAGACCGCAAGCGGAGGCCAATATACGATTTAAGCTTTATGGGTTTAATCCTGAAGATTTTTTGCCATGAACTTATTGTAGTTTTAAATTATGAGTTTAAACCTATTATTTATTATAATTTTAATAAATTTTTATATATACATTTATGCTATGCGTTGAAAGTATTGGATTCGAGTCTCCCCAAGAGTAAGGTGAGAAGTTCTTGGAGGGAAGGATGCCGGGGGTCTATTTTGGAAACAGTCTCTCTACCCTAGGGTAGGGGTAAGATCTGCGTACACACTACCTTCCCCAGACCCCACTAAGTGGGATTATACTGGGTTGTTGTTGTTGAAATATTGGATTCGATTGAATTTGGTGTTGCAACTCTATATCCGCCTCTAACCCCAAGGCCCATTTGTTGTGTCAATATACTCATGCAACAAAACAACACACACTAATCGAAATCATAATATTAACCATAATTCAACAATAACTACAACGAGAACAACTAATCCAAATGACAACAACGGCACTGACTAATGAAAGCCATGAAGTCTAGGAGTAATCCAAGTCACACAAACTTTCACTGTTATTGAACCTCTATAAAGATGAAGACTCATTCATTTATAAGTGTTGGAAAACAAAAGAAACTCCAAGACATTGAAAAGACACCTTAATGGGTGGCATATTTATTTTTATTCGTCCACTAGACTAAATCAAAAGAAAAATATTTTTTTTTCTGTTTTATCCTTCTCATTAACTACTCATTTCCTAAGACGTTTAGAAATACTATTATTATTATGGGTAAAATTATAAAATACATACTTCATTTATTTTTTCGTAAAGAAAGAGTAAAATTAAAAGTGGACAATTAAAAGTGAACGGAGGGAATATATAACCAATAAGTATTGGAAGATGAAAAAACCCCAGCTTTAAAAATTAAGGCTTTCAATATAAATGAAACAACTTTGTCTATTCCTATTCTTGTGTCACGACCCAAAAACCGACCCGATTGTGATGGCGCCTATCGTGAAATTAGGCCAGCCGACACAACTTCCGAATCTACTATTTTTCAATAAAAGTTATTTTTATACCATTTATTAATCAATAATCTCATGATGTAAGTTTAAATGAATAGTGTAGAATAAATACACAAGCCCGACATCGGGATGTCACTAGTCATGAGCATCTACTACAACTGTCTAACAATATAAAGACCACCATGGCCGGGAAAATCACAAGAATACATTAAGGAAGAATAAGGAGAGAGAAAAGCAGGGCTGCAATCGCTAGGCAACTACCTTGCTAACTCCGATTAACCTGCAACCGAGCTCAAAAATACCTGAATATACACACAACGTGCATGTAGTAATGTGAGTATGTCAACTCAGTAAGTAATAAAAGTAAATGAAGACTGTGCAGTAAGAGTCTGAAAGAGTTTGAAAGAGTCTATATAGTCTATATAATCTATATAGTCTGAAAGAGTTTGAAAGGGGTGTCACCAGTCATGAGCATCTAAACATATGTCTAAGAGTCTGAAAGAGTTTATATAGTCTATCAGGAACTAGAGACAGAAAGTAAGATGGGAGGGAGAAACACTGGGCTGCGAACGCCGAGTAGCTACCTAGTGGACTCCTGAATAGCCTACTAGGAGCAATTAACTCTCACTGGCGGGACCTGAACCTCCTGAATCTGCACACAGGGTGCAGGGAGTAAAGTGAGTACTCCAACTCAGTGAGTAATAACAATAAATGAAGACTGAGCGATAAGAAATCACGTAAAAACACAACAACATGCTATAAAGAGGTAGAGTAAAACCAATAAAATGCAATAAAACAGTGAAATCTTATAAAAATACCTTAGTTCAGTATGAGCTTCTTTAAAATACCTTTTTAACAGTTAAGCAAGTAAATGAAAAGCAGCGAGAAAAGATAAACACATAAAATCTGCCCCTCGAGCACAATGTCAGCAGAATCAGCCCCATCGGGCAATAACATGGAATATTACCAGCCCCTCGGGCTATATCACATATCACACTGGGTATCCGCACTCACTGGGGGTATACAAACTCCGGGAGGGGCCTCTTACAGCCCAAACGCAATATCAAGTCATCTCGTGGCATAATCAAACAGGCACTCGGCCTTATAACAAGCCATCTCGTAGCGTAACAAATCAGGCCCTCGGCCTCATAATCATGAATCAGTATATCACTGCTGCGGCATGTAGCCCGATCCAAAAGTATCCTCACAACACAGGCCCTCGGCCTTACTCAGTCAGAATCTCTAAAAGCCACTCGAGCAAAGTAAAACATAATGCTCAGCCCAAATTATCATTTAAAATGTTAAAACAGAATAAGCATGGCTGAGTTATGGAAACAGCATAACATAGCATGACTGAGTACAGATATAAAATCAAAACAGTGAGGAAATAGCAGTAAAAAAAATTCCCTAATGGTCCAAATAGTTGGCCTTCAGCCCAAAACATGATGATAGCAAACTGTTTTCAATCAAATACGCGGTAAAACAGTCATACGAGATGGACTAAATCACAATCCCCAATGGTGCATGACTCCACGCTCGTCATCTAGCGTATGCGTTACCTAAATATAGCACAACGATGTGAAATCATGGGTTTCATACTCTCAGGACAACATTTACAATCATTACTCACCTCTATCCGGTCCAAAATCTAGCCCGCGATGCCTTTGCCTCCCGAATTGGACTCTGGATGCTCCAAATCTAACCAAAATTAGTGCAAAACCATCAAAATATGCTAAGGGAACAAAGTTCACTCGAAAGAAATCAAATTACAACACAAATCCCAAAAATTGGCCAAATCCGACCCCCCGGGCCCACATCTCAAATCTGATAAAATTTACATCAAGAGACTCCTCATCACTCCCCGAGTTCATTCATATCAAAAGCACTAAAATCCAACCACAAACGACCCATCAAACCCCAAATTCTAGGTCTCCAATTACAAGCCTTAGTTCTTCAATATTAAGGCTTGAATTCCATAATTTCCATGATTATTTAGGTAAAAAGTACATTAGGGTTGAGTATTAAGTCCATAAATCTTACCTCCAAGTGTTCCCCCTTGATTCCCTCTTCAATCCCCTTCGAAAAGCTTCAAAATTGCCCAAAAATGGATGAACTTAGACCCAAAATCGTGGAAATGGGTCTTTTAAACATTCTGCCCAGCACTTGAAAATCTTTCATCGCAAACGCGGTCAAAGCATCGCGTACGCGAAGCACTAATTTGAGTTGACCAATTTTCGTTCTTCGCGAACGCGAAGGCTCAGCTTCCCAGCCCATCACGAACGCGACTCCCCTCTCGCGAATGCGTAGCTTGACAACCCCAACCCCTCGCGAATGCGGGACCTCCCTCGCGAACGTGAAGGCCAAATCTTCAGCCTCACATACTAGCCCTTCGCGAACGCGAAGGCCAACAGTCTGCAACACTCACAACAGTTTTCTGCAATTTTTCAGAACTTGAAATGATCCGTTTAACCACCCGAAACTCACCCGAGGCCCTCGCGACCTTAACCAAACATGCCAACCTATCCCATAACATCATTCAAACCTGTTCTAACCTTCAGAACGCTCAAAACAACATCAAAACACCAAATTTGCATCGGATTCAAGCCTAAGAATTCCAAAATCTTCTAAATTCAGCTTTCGATCAAAAGGTCTATCAAACAACGTCCGAATGACCTGAAATTTTGTACACACATCCCAAATGACACAATGGACCTACTGCAACTCCCGGAATTCCATTCTGACCCCTATATCAAAATCTCACCTATCAACTGGAAAACGCCAAAATTCCAATTTCGCCAATTCAAGCCTAAATCCACTCCGGACCTCCAAAACACATTCCGATCATGCTCCTAAGTCCCAAATCACCTCCTGAAGCTATCTGAACCATCGAAACTCAGATCCGAGCCCTTTAACATATAAGTCAACATCCAGTTGACATTTTCAACTTAAGCTTCCTCAAAAGAGACTAAGTGTCTCAAACTTTACCAAAACCTCTCCGAACCCGAGCCAACTAACCCGATAACACAAAAATACAGCTGAACGAGGCAATAAGAAGCAAAAATAGGAGAAACGGAGCGGTAACTCATGAAATAACCGGCCAGGTCGTTACATCCTCCCCTTCTTAAACAAATGTTCGTCCTCGAACGAGTCAAGAAACATACCTAAAGCCTCAAATAATTGAGGATATCTACTCCGCATCTCCCACTCGGTCTCCCATCCACGGGCCGACCTCTCCACTGCACTTTTACTGAAGCTATATCCTTTGACCTCAACTTTCGAACCTGACGCCCCAAAATAGCTATTGGCTCCACATCATAAGTCAAATCATCATCTAACTGAACCGTGCAGAAATCCAAAACATGAGATGGATCGCTAATATACTTCCAAAGCATAGAAACATGAAATGCCGGATGCACACTTGACAAGCTAGGTGGCAAAGCAAGCTCATAAGCCACCTCCCCAATCCTTCGAAGCACCTCAAAAGGCCCAATGAACCGAGGACTCAATTTACCCTTCTTCCCAAATCTCATAACACCCTTCATGGGTGAAACATTCAACAGAACCTTCTTACCAACCATGTAGGACACATCCCGAACCTTCCTGTCAACATAACTCTTTTGTCTCGACTGCGCTGTACGAAGCCTCTCCTAAATTACCTTCACCTTTTCTAAAGCATCCTGCACCAAATTTGTCCCCAATAGCCTAGTCTCACCTGGCTCAAACCAACCAACTAGATATCTACACTACCTCCCATACAAAGCCTCAAATGGAGCCATCTGAATACTCGACTAGTAGCTGTTGTTATAAGCAAACTCTACAAGCAGTAGAAACTGATCCCATGACCCTCCGAAATCAATGACACAAGCACGCAACATGTCCTCCAATATCTGAATAGTGCGCTCGGACTGCCCGTCCGTCTGACGGTGAAAATCTATGCTCAACTCAACCTGAGTACCCAACACTCGCTGCACAGACCTCCAAAACTACAAAGTAACCTAAGTGCCCCTATCTGAAATGATGGAAACTGGGACACCATGTAAACGAACAATCTCCCGGATATAGATCTCTGCCAACCGCTCTAAAGAATAGATAGTACACACATGAATGATGTGCGCGAACTTGGTCAGCCGATCCACAATCACCCAAATAGCATCAAACTTCTTCAAAGTCCGTGAGAGCCAAACTACAAAGTCCATGGTGATCCGCTCCCACTTCCACTCTAGAATATCCATCTGCTGAAGCAAGCCACCCGGTCTCTGATGCTCATATTTCACCTATTGACAATTGAGACACCGAGCTACATAGTCTTAAGCAGCTGCAATCGGTTGGGCTGGATGTGCCTCCGGTGTCTGAAGTCCCTGCATGACCTACTCAGGTGTACGAGCAGCAGGAGTCTGAGTGACTCCCCCAGCCTGAGAAGTAGCTGCGACTATAGTAATTGAGACCGCCTGAGCTAGGCCAGTGTATACTGATAGACTCTGAGCCAAGGCCTCCTAAAGACTCAAAATCACAATGGGCACAGCTGGTGCCTGAGCTGGTACTGCTGGAGCGTTCATAACTAGGACCTGATCCTGAACTAGGGCGGCTGGTGGATCTGTAGGTGCTGCCCTAACTGTTGTGCGGGCCACACCCCTGCCCCTACTGCGACCTTGATTTCGTCCTCGGCCTCTAGTGGCCACAACTGGTGGTACTGGTGGTCGTCCATCTTGACCGGTAGCACGTGTCCTCGCCATCTATGAGAGAATAGAATAATAGAATAGTAGTACTCGGATCAACAGATTCGCACGACAAGAATTTCAAGAATATGAAGTTTTTCCTAAAGGTTCTGCAGCGTCTCTAGGATAAATACAAACGTCTCCGTACCAATCCGCGAGACTCTACTAAACCTGCTCATGACTCGTGAAACCTATGTAACCTAGACTCTAATACCAACTTGTCAAGACCCTAAATCCAGACCCGGTCATGATGATGCCTCTCGTGAAGACAAGGCTAGCCGACACAAACCCCCAATTAAATTAACAGATATAATAATTCATAATTAAGTCATTAATAATGACAAATCCCAAAATAGAGTGAAATATATCAACTACGGAAACAAACACAGCCCGACATCGGGGTGTCACCAGTCATGAGCATCTAAACATATGTCTAAGAGTATGAAAGAGTTTATACAGTCTATTACGGAACTAGAAATAGAAAGTAAGATAGGAGGGAGAAACACTGGGCTGCGAACGCCGAGCAGCTACCTGGTGGACTCCGAATAGCCTGCTGGGAGAAATCAACCCTCACTGGCGGGACATGAAACTCCTGAATCTGCACACAAGGTGCAGGAAGTAAAGTGAGTACTCCAACTCAGTGAGTAATAACAATAAATGAAGACCGAGCGATGAGAAATCACGTAAAAACACAACAACATGCTATAAAGAGGTAGAGTAAAACCAATAAAATGCAATAAAATAGTGAAATCTTATAAAAACACCTTAGTTCAGTATGAGCTTCTTTAAAACACTTTTTTAACAGTTAAGCAAGTAAATGAAAAGCAGCGAGAAAAGATAAACACATAAAATCTGCCCCTCGGGCACAATGTCAGCAGAATCAGCCCCTTGGGCAATAACATGGAACAACACCAGCCCCTCGGGCTATATCACATATCACACTGGGTATCCGCGCTCACTAGGGGTGTAAAGACTTCGAGAGGGGCCCCTTACGGACCAACTGCAATATCAAGCCATTTCGTGGCATAATCAAACAGGCACTCGACCTTATAACAAGCCACCTCGTGGCGTAACAAATCAGGCCCTCAGCCTCATAATCATGAATCAGTATATCACTACTGCGGCATGTAGCCTGATCCAAAAGTATCATCACAACTCAGGCCCTCGGCCTTACCCAGTCAGAATCTCTAAAAGCCACTCGAGCATAGTGAAACATGATGCTGAGCCCAAAATATCATTTAAAGTGTTAAAATAGAGTAAGCATGGCTGAGTTATGAAAACAGTATAACATAGCATGATTGAGTATAGCTATAAAATCAAAACATTGGGGAAATAGCAGTAAAAAAAACCCCTAAGGGTCAAAATAGTTGGCATTCAACCCAAATATGGAATTCAACCCAAAACATGATGATAGCAAACCATTTTCAGTCAAATACGCGGTAAAACTGTTATACGGGATGGACTAAGTCACAATCCCCAATGGTGCATGACCCCACGCTCGTCATCTAGCATGTGCGTCACCTTAATATAGCATAACGATGTGAACTTTGAGGTTTTATACCCTCAGGACAACATTTACAATCAGTACTCACCTCTATCCGGTCCAAACTCTAGCCCACAATGCCTTTGCCTCTCGAATCGGCCTCCGGATACTCCAAATCTAACCAAAATTAGTGCAAAACCATCAAAATATGCTAAGGGAACAAAGCTCACTCGAAAGAAATCAAATTACAAACAAATCCCAAAAATTGGCCAAATCCGACCCTCCGGGCCCACGTCTCGAAATCCGATAAAATTTACATCAAGATACTCCTCATCACTCCCCGAGTTCATTCATATCAAAAGCACCAAAATCCAACCACAAACGACCCCTCAAACCCTAAATTCTAGGTCTCCAATTACAAGCCCTAGTTCTTCAATATTAAGGCTTAAATTCCATAATTTCCATGATTAATTAGGTAGAAATCATATTAGGATTGAGTATTAAGTCCATAAATCTTACCTCCAAGTGTTCCCCCTTGATTCCCTCTTCAATCCCCTTCAAAAAGCTTCAAAATCACCCAAAAATGGAGGAACTTAGACCTAAAATTGCGGAAATGGGTCTTTTAAACATTCTGCCCAGCACTTAAAAATCCTTCATCGCGAACGCGGTCAAAGCCTCGCGTACGCGAATCACTAATATAAGTTGACCAATTTTCATTCTTCACGAACGCGAAGGCTCAGCTTCCCAGCCCATTGCGAACGCGATTCCCCTCTCGCGAACGCGTAGCTTGACGACCACAACCCTTCGCGAATGCAGGACCTCCCTAGCGAAAGTGAAGGCCAAATCTTCAGCCTCACATACTAGCCCTTCACGAACGCGAAGGCCAACAGTCTGCAACACTCACAATAGGTTTTTGCAATTTTTCACAACTTGAAATGATCCGTTTAACCACCCGAAACTCACTTGAGGCCCTCGGGACCTCAACCAAACATGCCAACTGTCGACGCCCCCTTTTTCTGTAACCGTGGGGTCAGAAATCGGGTATACGACATTGGGAGGACAACTCTATTCCCTTTCGAGAATTGGGTTTAGAAGTTGAAGAGTCGCCACCTAATGATTATAGTGCATTAGGACACTTTAAGAAGGGTTTGAGATGAAGAGACCAGAGATTAGGGTAAGGGCTAGAAATTATCCCGAGGGAAAGGTGTTAGGCACCCCTCAAGATCCACTAGTGTGGTTCCCGGCCATGTTACAATTGTGACTTTACAAGTGAACAATCAAGGCTCAAATAAGGATTCGCACATAACATTGCGACCAAGTTGAAAGTTTTCGAAGGTAAGTAGAGAGGGCATAAATTCATGAAAAAGAGATTTGAACAGTTTTACAAGAAGAGATGAAAGCAAATAAAGGGAGGGGAGTCCTAAGTTTATAATTAATATGGATCACGTCAATGCAATACCCAACGATCACTCCTCAGAAGAGGGGTCGCACGTGATATTAATGCATCGGTCATCATATCCATATCTACCCTTCCCACCCCGTTAAGGTGTTAAAGCGCGAAATGGTATCGTTATTTATTGCATGCTATTACCCGTCCTAATACTATCAGTCCCGGGGTATCAGGACTTCTAATCCTAAAGGGGAAGGAAAGGGATATAGGCATATATGGAGTTCAAAGGTTAAAATTCTAATTGCAACATACAAAACAAGTAACAAATATAAGGATGAACAAAACAAATAGGTAAGGCTCAAGTAAACCCCTTAATCAAACAAACACTTAGTTTAGCATGTCTTGGCATATACTGATTTGGTCTTCAAATTAAACTTAAACAGCGAACGGACAGGTTCAACACATATGTTTAGATAGAAAGTCTGCATTAGGAAACTTGGATCCAATTGTCAGAAATTAAGGTATTTCAAGCGAGTGATTTAAAAGGTACTGGTTTCAGGAAAAAGTAGTCTAATGCAGAGGAGTTTTGAAAAGAAAGTATAGACTACAGTAAAAATAAAACACAGAAATGGTTGTGAAAGAGTTTCAGAGATAGAAATATCTAAGGAAATGGTAAGTTGCAACTGTTTTAAAAGACAATTTCAGGGTCTGAGTAAAACGTTTAGGCAGAACGTTTAGAAAGAAACTATTTCAGAAAAAGATGCCGATTTGAGGGATTTAAAAGCATACTGAGTCAAGAGAGTTTTTGTCAAAGAATTAAGACTTCTGAAATCGTTGCTGTATTAAGACGTTAAGGACCAGTTAATAGATCATTATTACTTTAAGCGAATCAGACGAGTTTGATGCAAATCCTATAGGCATGATATCTATTTTGATTTTTAAAACCTGTTATTGAACTTGTAAAAGAAGATTGTGTTAATTAACCCTACAGTTTGCCTAATGCATATGCATTCCTTATAGGCATGATCTCTATATGCATTGATTACATGAACGTTAAGTCCTATAGGCATGATTTCTATGTGATTTGTAGCACCATGAAGCAATGACCCTATAGGCATAGTCTCTAAGTGATGTGGAATCAGAAACATTGAACAATCCTATAGGCAGGATTTCTAAAAAAAATTAAAATCCTAAAGCATGGTTTCTACCCTTACTGATGCAAGCATGTAAAACCCCTCCCACACCCTTTCACTATATTCCCCAAATTCTTTATACAAATTATTACAGACCAAAAGAAAGAAAGTAAATACATTAAAAACTAACAGCTAGATCCGAGCAGCCTAATTCAATCTTAATGTCCAATAACATGTGATTAACCAATTCCGGATTTCCAAAGCCTTCTCTTTATCCAAAGTGTTTCAAAGTTCCAAGGAATCTCAAGGATTCCCGGCATTGCTTACACTCAGGATACCATTTAGAATTAGAATAGTGTAGTGCGGAATAGCCAGTCCTCAGGCATCCAAGTTCAGTGGGAGCTCAAGGGTCCCAAAGCATGGCTTGCAAGAGAGGGGCAGAACTTAGAGCTAGGAGTAAGTGCAAAGTGAAAAGGGATTGGGGAGCCATAATAAATGGTGGTCATACCCAGCCACAGGTGCAGACTGGCACACCCCTGACCATTTGTTTGGTCAAACAAGTTAGGAGCAGACCCTTGAGGGTCAAACCTAGGTCTGGATGGTGATTAGGACACCACCAGACTCAGGTCCAGGCTCAAGCACATAAAGGGGAGAAGGGAGTGGGAATTGATTGAGTTAGGAGGTTCAGAGAACCCAGTTCAGAGTCATAGACAGCAATATCAAAGTGCTGTTATGGCTGGAACTATACTCACATACAAAGGGAAAAAGGGAAAGGGAGTTCACATAAGAAAAGCACAACAGGGTTGCAGAAACATAGTAAAGAAGAACATAACAGACTAGGAAGTAAACACATAATGAAGAAGCATTATTCAACTACGAATAACGTACCGGTTGCAAAGTAAGAACAAGCAGAACAATAGAGCAATCACGTCAAGTAAACACAGCAGGAGCAGACTTAAGTTCAGCAGAACACTTGAGAGTTTTAGAGAGAGAGCTTCAAATTGTTTCAGAAAGCACAAAATAGAAGAAGAGAGTAGAATTTTTTTGTGTGATAGAATTCAGTATTCGAATGTGTAAAGCCTATGTTTTTGTGCAGAAAAGTCTGTGAAAGCATGCGGAAAATCCCTCCTTTAGTGCAAAAGAGCAGTCCCATTTGTAGTGCAGAAGGTGAGTAAAAAAAGGTAAGAGAATAGTTTTGAAATCAATCACAAGCTGTTTCCCTTTGGTTAAGGGATTTGATTCAAACGGGCAAAATAAATAAGGAAAGGATTTGTTTTAAACAATCTTTTCTGAGGCAGTATAACAGGGGAAAACACAGAAACCTATTTAACAAGCTGGCCAAAGGCCTTTTGAAAGCAGAGAATTTGTCATATAAAAAGCGTACAGACATGTGAGACAAGAGAGAGTTGTTGTAAAACTAGCAAGAAATCAAAGTACCCAAGAAGGTTAGGTTCACAGACTCAGAATGAGTCTGAAAGAGAGTCAGGGTTTTGAATGGAACCCTAGTCCAAACACAAAGTCAAGCTTGCCAAAAAACCACAAATACTAGGGTTTCTAACTCGAATTAGCTGCATAGATGAGAAAACAACAAATAGAACAGGCTTAGTAGTCTCTTTCAGAGACTTATGAGAAACAAACAGAGAGAACAACAAGTTTGAAACACAGGGAATACATTTAGGCAAAGCTTGTCACTCAAACAAGTTTAGAAAAGAAAAAGCGATACAGGTTTAGGAAAATAGTAGATGAGACATGCTTAGGGTTCAAACAAAGTCCAGTAAAAGTAAGCAAGGAGCAAAAGCTTAGTAAACAATACAGTAGAGGAACATACGAGATAGACATGTAAAGCATGCTTATAGAATCCAGTAGAGGGAAGAACAGAACAAAAAAATAGAAGAACATGCATCGTATGGCAAACATAAGAACACAAGAGAAAAACTCATAAGAACGTGGTACAGACAGATTCACACAAAGAAAAGAAGAAGAAGGAGAGTCAGAAGTTATTTTGAGATTTTTTCGAAAACCCTAAATTGAAAGCGAACTAATTTTGAAAAGAAAATTGGGGAAAAACTTTAAAACGTTGAATATAGCATGGATTCACCACAGATCTAAGTAAATAAAAGAGGAAGGAACCTCGGATAGCTTTAGGGTTTCTCTGAAACCCTAGAAATGAGAAGGCTTGGAAGATGTCTGGTCTTGAGTCAGAGATGGCCATGGCTAGGCTTCTAAAGCTCGAATACATCGGAGCAAGGCCAGAGAGGCCATAAAACCACAGATCTGAGAAGATATGAACGAACGCCGTTGAGGTCAAACCTCGAAATCTCAAACACCCATGGCTTAGGAGTGAAGGAAGGTGAGCACAGGTCGTCTATGGCCTGAAAAGATGAGGGAGGCGATTAGGGTTTCGAGTGCTTGAGAGCGTTTTGAGAGAGAACATGTTTCAGAGGCGGCTGTCTAAGAGAAATGAGGGTTAGGGTTGGGGGGTTGGTAGAATTAAAAAGGAAAGGGTCATTTGTGGCCGTTGATCAAAATGATCGACGACCTGGATTAATAGGATTTTCGGGCGGGTTGGATTAAATGGGTCAAGGAGCTGGGTTTGAATGAGTTGGGCTGGTCCAATTGAGTTCGAAATTGGGCTGATTTCTGGCTGAAATTGAAATGGAATTTGGGTTATAATTGAAATGAATTGAGGCTACAATTGAAATAACCAATTTTCCTTTTATTATTTTATAAAAATAGTAAAAATGTTTAAAAAGAAAATTAAAGGCACTGAGTCAACTATTAATTCGAAAATATTGGGATCAATTTTGTAATTATAAAATGCTATTAAATCTTAAGAGGCTAGTATTGCAATTATATGCAATTTGGCTTTAAAAATACCAAACGAATTAGTAAAAAATGTGCAAAAATCATGCTGAATATATCTTGGTGTAAATATGAGAATAAAATAAATTATTCTCCAAAATGGCAAGCTTTGGGAATAATTATTGGATTTTATGGTGTAAAAATAGTCCATAAATTGGTTTAAAAATCATTAAAATGCCAAAACCTTTTGGTGTGCTTATATGTGCACATATATGTTATTTTGGAAGTGTTTTGGGTATAAAAATACATACGGAAAAATTGGATATCAACAGCTGCCCCTCTTTACCCGAGGAGGATGAAAGAGTTGTCGGGTAAAGACAAGATGACCAATTTTGACCGGATCAGCGATTGAAAAGCGTTTTGACCGAGATCTGGATTCGGAGCCGCCTACATATCCCTGGTTTTATCGGAATCAGGCCATATGTAGTTCAGGAACCATTGACGGAGTGTGTCGAATGGGGATTTGAAAAGAACGGACGTGATGATTAGATTTGGAGTCGGACAGACTGCGGAGAACCGGAGCGGGATCGCTCCTGCTGAGATGGCCGTTTGCTAGCTGGTGTACCTGCAAGTGAGCAATGTAGCGTGTATTGTGCATAATTTAAACATGATGCAAGTTCCCATTGGACCATGAATGCTATCTTTGGACGGTTAGGACGACGTCCTCAGACTATGATGTCCTAAGCCGTGAAGAGCATAAAAAAAAAATAAAACTTCGCAGGCCATGAAATGGTGTTCTCGGGCTATGCAGATGGTGCCTCCGAACTATGACGCCTTTGAATAAGTTGGCGATCTTTCACCCCATGAAAAGGTGGTAATCTTTCAGCCAAATGAATGCAAAGGGTGGCGATCTTTTAGCCAGAGCGAAAATTTAAATGCAGATGGTGATATTGCAGCCATTCAAAATAAAGTGGCGATATTTCAGCCATGCAGGATGGAGACAGAGCTTAGTCTCGAAAGGCATATAAGTAGCCTTATGCATGATGGAGGTAGAGATTAATCTCGAAAGGCAGATAGGTAGCCTTATGCAAAATGTAGATGGAGACAGTGCTTAGTCTCGAAAGGCAGATAAGTAGCCTTATGCAGGATGGAGGTAGAGTTTAACCTCGGAAGGCAGATAGGTAGCCTTATGCAAAAATGCAGATGGAGACAATGCTTAGTCTCGAAAGGCAGATAAGTAGCCTTATGCAATGCAAAGATATGCGGATGGAGGTAGAGCTTAACCTCGAAAGGCAGAAAGGTAGCCTTATACAAAATGCAGGAAATGCGGATGGAGACAGAGCTTAGTCTCGAAAGGCAGATAAGTAGCCTTATGCAATGCAAAGATATGCGGATGGAGGTAGAGCTTAACCTCGCAAGGTAGAAAGGTAGCCTTATGCAAAATGTAGATGGAGACAGTGTTTAGTCTCGAAAGGCAGATAAGTAGCCTTATGCAGGATGGAGGTAGAATTTAACCTCGGAAGGCAGATAGGTAGCCTTATGCAAAAATGCAGATGGAGACAATGCTTAGTCTCGATAAGTAGCCTTATGCAATGTTGATGGAGGTAGAGCTTAACCTCGGAAGGCAGAAAAGTAGCCTAATGCAATGCAAAGATATGTAGATGGAGGTAGAGCTTAACCTCGGAAGGCAGAAAGGTAGCCTTATGCAAAATGCAAGAATGTAAAAGGGCGATTAGTAGTAAGATCTCTTAGCTAATAGCCGATTACGACAATATGGCTGCTGGGGAGATTGTGTACGGATAGCAATTGCGGGCAAGTGATAATTCTGAGAAGTTGCATTCTTGGGAAAGTGTGCGTACATAAATATACCTGATGATATTGCAAGTCGAATGCCTGCATCCAAAGAAAATCGTGAGTTTTGTAAGGGGAAAGGTTAGTTCGTCTTCCCCGGGCTCTTGACGTTGTGTGTCATTGGGGTAGCATCGCTAAACAACAGCAATTCGGATAATAGTTATGCATGATTTAGTAAATATAACATATATAATCAAAAATAGTTTTCTTTAGATGAACCAACGACTGCGGCGTGGTTCAGGACATTGCAACCTCTTTTCTCCGAAATTTTGAGGGTCCTCCTCAAAATTCTACCCCAGTTTGCTAGCTGGTGCTTCTGGCGATGCATGAACTAAAATTAACTTCGGAATTTTGAGGGCCCTCCTCAAAATTCTGCCCGGTTCCAATAACGGGGGAAAAATGGAATTTTTTATTAAATTATGTCTGAACCCATAGGGATGCCTACGTATCCCATCTTAAACGGGAATCAGGTCAGGCGTAGTTCAAATATTGAGCTATGAACCGGCCGATATAGTTGAGTCTTCCCAGGAAACTCATCACGTCCTTCTTGTTCTTTGGCGGCGGCAATTCTTGGATAACTTTGACCTTTGTTGGATCCAATTCTATTCCTCGACGGCTCACGATGAAACCCAATAATTTTCCAGCAGGAACCCCGAATGCATACTTGGCAGGATTCAATTTCAGATTGTACCTCCTCAGTCTATTGAAGAACTTTCTTAGATCTGCCATGTGATCCCTGGATTTCTTGGATTTGATGATGATTTCATCCACATATACCTCGATCTCCTTGTGTATCATGTCATGAAAGATGGTAGTCATGGCTCTCATGTAGATGGCACCAGCGTTCTTCAAACCGAATGGCATCATCTTTTAACAGTACATTCCCCACGACGTGATGAAAGCCGTTTTCTCTACATCTTCCTCATCCATCCATATCTGATGATACCCAGCGAAACAATCAACAAAAGACTGCAACTCATGCTTGGCGCAGTTGTCGATAAGAATGTGTATGTTAGGCAAGGGGAAGTCGTCTTTGGGGTTGGCCCGATTAAGATCCCGGTAGTCTACACAAACTCTAACTTTCCCATCCTTTTTGGCACTGGCACGATGTTGGCTAACCATGTGGGATACTCTACTACCCTGAGAACCTTTGCTTTGACATGCTTGGTAACCTCTTCTTTGATTTTCAAACTCATGTCGGGTTTGAATTTCCTGAGCTTCTGCTTTACCGACAGGCATGTTGGATCTGTTGGCAGTTTGTGAGCTACAATGGATGTGCTGAGACCAGTAATATCATCATATGACCAGGCGAATATGTCTTCATATTCCTTTAGGAACTCCTTGTACTCTTTTTTTTCCTGATGGTGACAGGTGAACACTGATGCGCGTTTCTTTGACATTCTCTGCATCTCCCAGATTAACGACCTCAGTTTCATCCAAGTTAGACTTAGGCCTATTTTAAAAATTCTCAACTCCTCTAACGACCTCTTCTGGTATATCATCCTCTTCTGAGTCCGTATCCGTTTGTTGTGTTATCTCGTTGCAAGTCACAATCGTTGGTTCATCATCAAGGCAAGTAATAGTAATGCTGTGTAAAATAAAATGAATGATAGGAAAATAATAAGAGTGAGATATATAATAAACTGAAATGCTTCGATTAGATTCATAATTGTTTTGAGTATCAAAGCTCTTTTCAGAATTAAAGACAATGCAGAAATAAAATCAGCTAGTAAAAAGTAAAAATGTGATGCATGGTGCTTTTGTTTAGCCTTGCTACCCCGAAGCTTTCCGGGCCCTGGTGGTTCTGATTGACCAATTGCTGAGGCGCTCTCCTCGGTTCACAACTTGTATAGAAGGGCCTTCCTCCCCTTCCTCCTCGAAAATAACACTGCAATACATATCATCATCCTCCAGGAACAGATTCTTCACGGCTGCCAATGCTTCATCTTCCTCTGACCCATATATAGTATCTGCCGACTGGAAAGTCTGCTCCAGGTGAGGTATCGGGTGCTCCAGTGGGTAGTAGGGACCGCACCATGGTGGCGACCGGTGATTGAACTCCTCCTAAGTGTACTCATACCCCAAACCAAATGTAGTGCCATGTTTCTTCAGCTTGATGGGTTTGGCGATTCCCTAGAGGTTTTTGCCGAGTCCCTTTCCAGGTTCGTATCCACACCAATTCAGGATACTTTCAATCTTGTTATCCCTCCATTTATCTTTGTCTACAACGTTGACTCTTTCAATGTGGTGGTATGTTTGTACGCCTATTCTCCTTCTGCCTCCAATCATAGGGATGGTCTGGCGACTATATATGGGGTTGCTACCATCGCCATGAATGATCACCTCTTGGTGATTCCATTCAAATTTCACTGCCTGATGCAGGGTCGATGCTACAACTCCAGTGACATGGATCCATGGTCGTCCCAACAGCAAATTGTAAGATGTTGGGACATCTATCACTTGAAAGTCAACGTCGAACCAGGTTAGCCCCATTTGCAAGCATAGGTTGATCTCTCTGATAGTAGACCTTTGGGACCCATCGAAGGCTTTGACATTGATGGCCCCATCTTTGATCTCGTGCAAGCTCTTTCCCAATGTTCTGAGAGTTATCAATGGACAGATGTTGAGGCTGGAGCCTCCATCGATCAAGACTCTAGTGATGAAGTAATCCTCGCATTGCACGGTGATGTGTAGGGCCATGTTGTGACTCAGTCCTTCCGGTGGCAGTTCATCTTCATGGAAGGTGATTTTGTGGCTTTCCAGTAATTGTCCTACTATATTTGCCATTTTGCCCCCAGTTATGTTGCTGGGCACATAAGCTTCACTCAATATCTTCATCAAGGCATTTTTGTGTGCGTTAGAGCTCTGTAGGAGAGCTAAGATGGAGATCTGTGCTGGTGTTTTGTTCAACTGTTCCACGATCGAATACTCCTTAGCTTGTATTTTCCTCCAAAGATCATCGTGACCAGTTTCAGTAGTCCGTCCCGATGCTTGCTTACTAGACTCAGCTAGGTGCTCTGGAGTGTAAACCCTGCCTGTTCTGGTCATACCCTGCGCAACAATTGCTTCTCCCATCTTGGTCTTTCCTTTCCTCCTTGCTCCAGCTGTGTAATCCCATGGTATGGCATTCGAGTGGAACGGTGTTACGTCTGACATTGCTACGGGAATGGGTGCCCTCGGGGGTAACACAACAACTTCAAAGGGTATAGGTGCCTTTGGAACTCCAAACTCAACCTCAATTGGCCCAGCCACATTCGCAGAAGAAGGTGCTTCAAATTCGAGAGGTATAAACATGTTTACTTCATCGTCCTTGGAAGGCTGGTTCTGCACAACAATCGGGTTAAGTGTGACTGCTTGTATCTTTGGATCATCATCCTCAGCAATCAGTCCTATCGATCCCTTGGGGTCCCAGTCATCTTCGATCTCGATCATGTGAATGTACCCACCTCTATGATCAGGCAGAGGGTTGTTGCGGACATTAGGAGCAGGATCCTTTGCTATGATAACCTTATTGTCGATCAGAGTTTGAATCTTATCCTTCAACGAGCAGCATTCGTCAATAGTGTGACCTTTCATGCCGGAATGGTACGCACAGGTCTTATTAAGGTTGATCCACTGGGAAGGATTTTATGGAGTTATGGCAGGGATAGGGGAGACGTAACCAGTAGCTTTAAGTTTCTCATACAGCTGGTTAATTGGCTTAGCGATGGCTGTATATTGTCTGGGAGGTCTGCGGTCAAAATTTGGTCTGGGTCTAGGGAAATTTTGGCAAGTGGGAGGTGATTGGTAGTGAGGGCGTTGGGCATTATAAGCTTGGTAAACAGCTGCAGGTTGAGAGTATCTGGGTGAAGTGGATTGATATGCGGGAGGAGGAGATGATTGGTAAACGGGTGGTGGATTTTGGTAAGAGGGTGCGGGTGCTTGGTAATTCGGGATAGACTGATATGTAAGTGGATGTGATGGGTAGGTGTGGTATTTTAGTGGTGATTTGGCTCCTTGTGCGACCATCATGGCATTGACATCCTTCTTCTTGGATGTGCCACTAGACTGTAAAGCCTTGTTGGTGGCCTGCAATGCTTCAAGATTGGTAACCATACCATTCTTAATTCCTTCTTCAATTCTTTCTCCCAGCTTGATGATATCGGAGAATTTTTGGCCCTCGATCAGCATCAACCTCTCATAATATTGTGGGTCTTGAGCCCGGGCGAAGAATCTGTTCATCTGTTCCTCTTCTAAGGCCGGCCTGACCTTAGCGGCCTCTGATCTCTAACAGGTAGCATACTCACGGAATGTATCGGTAGGCTTCTTCTTCAGATTCTGGATGTAGAATACATCCGGTGCATTCTCTGTATTGAATCGGAACCTATCTATGAAATTCAATGGCATACCTACCCAGCTCGTCCATTTCTTGGTGTCCTGACTGATGTACTAGGATAAAACATCCCCCTCCAGGCTTCTCATGAAGAGTTTCATACAGATTTTCTCATTCCTTCCGACTCCGACCAGCTTATCACAATATGTCCTCAAATAGACTCTGGGATCTCCCGTGCCATCGAACATTTTGAACTTAGGAGGTTTGTATCCCTCCGGAAGTTCAACATCTGGCTGAATGCAGAGGTCCTCATAATTCAGCCCCTCTATGCCTTTGTTTCCTTCCATGCCTTGGACTCGGCTGGTCAATTTCATGAGTTCTGCTGCCAAGTTTCTGATAAGAGAGTCCTTATCATCAGACTCAGGTGCACTTGAGATTGTTTGAGTGTAGTGGGGTATGGTATCTACGTAGATGGGAGTGTTATGGGGGTGGTCGTTTGTGGTGTTTAGTGGTTCAGGAATGGGTAGTGGAGTGTGGCATGTGTTGCAATGTTGAGCATGGGTGGGTTGCATCCGTGGTTGTGGGGTGTTCTGTGGAGGTGCGGGATTTTGAGCATTTGGGAAGTTGACATCAGGAGCGGTGAGAGTGAATGATAAATTTGCCAAGTTTCGAACTTGATCCAGTTCTTCTTGGAACTTCAATAGTTTCTGCTCAAGTTGGGCAGCAATTTTCTTAGCAACCGGGGTACCATGAGGAATCTCAATTCTTTCAATTTCCTTTCTGGCGCTTGAATCTCCCATTCTACCTTTACTCTTGTTTCGGATAGGACTCGGAGGAGGAGGAGGTAGAGGGCCCTTGGATCTCGTACTGTATGATTATGGTGCCAGAATGCACGAACTAACCTTTGGGGAGGGGAATAAAAATAAAGAAAACAAAAAAGTAACAAGTTAGTGCGGGTTATGAGAAGAAAATATTGCAATATTTAAACACATTGTGCAAGAATATAAATCACGTCCTAATTTGGGTGCCTCGTTGTGCCCGAGGTAGGCCCAGCGATAAATTAATTTGGAGAACTTATAATGCTAAATGCCTCATTTTATTGATAAAAATAAGACGAATTCACAACGATGCTAAGAAAATAAAATGTCACTAGTGGCCATTGGACTTATTATATCACTAAAAGCAAAATAAAAGACTCCTAACTACTTGGTCCCAGAAGGACCTTCCCCAGATTTGACATCGTTATCCCCCTCGAACAGCTTCACCAGCTCGCGCAGTCCTAGCAGCAGATAAGCTTGGGCCAAATGTCCGCCTGCATTCCCTTCAGCGTTCCGACAATCTTCAATCCTCTTGAGGAACTTTCCTTCTAGCTCCACTAGACACCGCTCCAAATACCCTAGTCATTTGTTGGCGCTGACAGCCATATCCTTCCATTCCTCGATCAACTTTTGATGAGCTTCTTGTATTTCCCGCTGCTCACTTTCACACTCTCGAATTCTCTTGCGCAGTTGATTGTACTTAACCCGTGCCTCAGTTTTCTCGTCGATGATTCTGTGTCCGTGAATGAACCCGGGCTGACCCATACCATTGTGATTATCTTCCAACCAACCCGAATAGTGCGACACACAACCAGCGTGATACCTGTCTGGCTCAATAGATTCTTTCCCCAAAACGAGCTTGCAATGCCACATGTGTTGAGCTTGGGATTTGTGAGGGCTATCATCGTCCTGGAAATCGGCCCTAAAGTGACTCATTTTGTCGACGATTTTTATGATTTGCTTCTTTCCACCCTGCCTCATGGCTTGAAGGGGAACGTAGGGATAAGTTCCTCTTAGACCAATGAGTATGAGAAATGGTGCGTCTCGGGATCGAACAATGAATTCTTCCGTAGGGAACCATTCGACCATCCACTGTACCTGGTTTTCTTTTAGATTCTCAAATAGCTCCACCCATCTTCCAGCGTCCTCTGGCTGAGCGAACATGTTAGGCATATAATTCGTACGCCTTGGTTGGTGGAAGGCAATGTGATCATCTCAGTCTCTGCGTAAGATCTCTTATCGGTATTCTCCTTTCTGGAGGTTCTCCATGAGCCAGAGCTGAAGTAATAAATTGCATCCCTCAGAATGACTGGCCTTTCACTGACCGTTGTCCAGAGCCCGATATATCTCAGCAACAATCATGGGCACTATGCTGAAAGGCTGTCCACCATTCCTTCGATCAGAGTCTTTGTTACCATGGCCAATCTAGTGTGGATCCTAGCCTTCTTCATAGGGAGCACTATCATCCCCAGGAAATAAAACATGAATACGAAGACCCTTCTGTGAATATGCCCCAGTGAGGTGAGGGCAAATTCATCTGAGTAGGTGCGGTATGACTTGCTATGGCCGTATCTCTCGTATAGATAGTCGAATGAGATGTAGGAGTCTTTCAAACAGGTCAAGTCTGGGTTCTTCTTCAGTCCCATCATCTTAAGGAAACCCCTACCCTTGCGATTCTCTGGCATAAGCAAACCCGGAGTCTCCTAAGGAATACTAGCTAAGGCTCCTATTTCTTCGAGCAAAGGAGTCATTTCGAGGTTCCCGAAGCGGAATACAGACCTATCACTATCCCAGAATAGAGTTGCAGCCTCTATGATTTTGTTTTCAGGCTGGATTTCTAGAAGAGAAGGCATATTTCCTAAGTATTTACGGACGAGTGTCTGATCACTGGAGTGAAGATCTTCCCACCAATTTAGCAGCCTTGGATGAATGTTGGTTACCATGCCAAATCTGGGGACTTCGTGCCTCATTTTCTGCAACAGAGTGTTAGACCCTTACCC
This sequence comes from Nicotiana sylvestris, assembly GCF_000393655.2. Lineage (NCBI taxonomy): Eukaryota > Viridiplantae > Streptophyta > Magnoliopsida > Solanales > Solanaceae > Nicotiana > Nicotiana sylvestris. The sequence continues at coordinate 145,865,441 of NC_091064.1, read as the reverse complement.
TACCAGACTCGACTATTTAAACCAATAATTAGCATAAAAAGCATTTAGTTCTCCAAATAAATGCACAGAACATGTAGGTGTCCGTTTGGGTTTCAGGGAAACCCGATGGACTTTGGACAAGGCTATCTTAATGAGTCATTATGTGGACAACATAACTGACTCGGCTAGGTTTGATCATGATGCATGCTCAGTTAGACGGAGTAAGGTTTCTATTGGGGTATTAGACAGGTACCCTTGAGCGGACAACTCAAGAGGGAAAGGCACGGAACCGTCGACTGCACCGCTGATCGACTGATTTTACCGCAAATACACCTTTGCCAAATTTAAAGGGTGATAATATTGGAAGAGCGCAACCACTCATTATAAGCGTTGCTATGGTGTTTGTTTGGCATGAATGGAATATGATGTTGAAGATGCAGTTTACAAGAATGAAACAAATTGACATGTATCTTCACGTTCATAAGATGAATGATTACAATAATTGCAATAATTACAACAACATTGAAATAAAGTAGTAAAGGAAAGCAGCTAAAGGAAAGAAAAGACATGAAGAGCCAAGTCAGTTTCATAGTGAAAGAATAAAAGACAATAAATAAAGCAATTAATGAGATAATAAAGTCACAAGCAACATACAATGGTAAAAGCCTAAAGAAAATCCCCAGCAGAGTCGCCATGCTGTCGACGCCCCCTTTTTCTGTAACCGTGGGGTCAGAAATCGGGTATACGACATTGGGAGGACAACTCTATTCCCTTTCGAGAATTGGGTTTAAAAGTTGAAGAGTAGCTACCTAATGATTATAGTGCATTAGGACACTTTAAGAAGGGTTTGAGATGAAGAGACCAAAGATTAGGGTAAGGGCTAGAAATTATCCTGAGGGGAAGGTGTAGGCACCCCTCAAGATCCACTAGTGTGGTTCCCGGCCATGTTACAATTGTGACTTTACAAGTAAACAATCAAGGCTCAAATAAGGATTCACACATAACATTGCGACCAAGTTGAAAATTTTCGAAGGTATGTAGAGAGGGCAGAAATTCATGAAAAAGAGATTTGAACAGTTTTACAAGAAGAGATGAAAGAAAATAAAGGGAGGGGGGTCCTAAGTTTATAATTAATATGGATCACTTCAATGCAATACCCAACGATCACTCCTCAGAAGAGGGGTCGCACGTGATATTAACGCATCGGTCATCATATCCATATCTACCCTTCCCACCCCGTTAAGGTGTTAAAGCGCGAAATGGTATCGTTATTTATTGCATCCTATTACCCATCTTAATACTATCAGTCCCGGGGTATCAGGACTTCTAATCCTAAAGGGGAAGGAAAGGGATATAGGCATATATGGAGTTCAAAGGTTAAAATTCTAATTGCGACATACAAAACAAGTAACAAATATAAGGATGAACAAAACAAATAGGTAAGGCTCAAGTAAACCCCTTAATCAAACAAACACTTAGTTTAGCATGTCTTGGCACATACTGATTTGGTCTTTAAATTAAACTTAAATAGCGAACGGACAGGTTCAACCCATATGTTTAGATATAAATTCTGCATTAGGAAACTTGGATCCAATTGTCAGAAATTAAGGTATTTCAAGCGAGTGATTTAAAAGGTACTGGTTTCAGGAAAAAGTAGTCTAATGCAGAGGAGTTTTGAAAAGAAAGTATAGACTACAGTAAAAATAAAACACTGAAATAGTTGTGAAAGAGTTTCAGAGATAGAAATATCTAAGGAAAGGGTAAGTTGCAACTGTTTTAAAAGACAATTTCAGGGTCTGAGTAAAACGTTTAGGCAGAACGTTTAGAAAGAAACTGTTTCAGAAAAAGATGTCCGTTTGAGGGATATAAAAGCATACTGAGTCAAGAGAGTTTTTGTCAAAGAATTAAGACTTCTGAAATCGTTGATGTATTAAGATGTTAAGGACCAGTTAATAGATCATTATTACTTTAAGCGAATCAGACGAGTTTGATGCAAATCCTATAGGCATGATATCTATTTTGATTTTTAAAACCTGTTATTGAACTTGTAAAAGATGATTGTGTTAATTAACCCTACAGTTTGCCTAATGCATATGCATTCCTTATAGGCATGATCTCTATATGCATTGATTACATGAACGTTAAGTCCTATAGACATGATTTCTATGTGATTTGTAGCACCATGAAGCATTGACCCTATAGGCATGGTCTCTAAGTGATGTGGAATCAGAAACATTGAACAATCCCATAGGCAGGATTTCTAAAAAAAAATTAAAATCCTAAAGCATGGTTTCTACCCTTACTGATGCAAGTATGTAAAACCCCTCCCACACCCTTTCACTATATTCCCCAAATTCTTTATACAAATTATTACAGACCAAAAGAAAGAAAGTAAATACATTAAAAACTAACAGCTAGATCCGAGCAGCCTAATTCAATCTTAATGTCCAATAACATGTGATTAACCAATTCCGGATTTCCAAAGCCTTCTCTTTATCCAAAGTGTTTCAAAGTTCCAAGGAATCTCAAGGATTCCCGGCATTTCTTACACTCAGGATACCATTTAAAATTATAATAGTGCAGTGCGAAATAGCTAGTCCTCAGGCATCCAAGTTCAGTGGGAGCTCAAGGGTCCCAAAGCATGGCTTGCAAGAGAGGGGCAAAACTTAGAGCTAGGAGTAAGTGCAAAGTGAAAAGGGATTGGGGAGCCATAACAAATGGTGGTCATACCGAGCCACAGGTGCAGACTGGCACACCCCTGTCCATTTTTTGGTCAAACAAGTTAGGAGCAGACCCTTGAGGGTCAAACCTAGGTCTGGATGGTGATTAGGACACCACCAGACTCAGGTCTAGGCTCAAGCACATAAAGGGGAGAAGGGAGTGGGAATTGATTGAGTTAGGATGTTCAAAGAACCCAGTTCAGAGTCATAGACAACAATATCAAAATGCTGTTATGGCTGGAACTATACTCACATACAAAGGGAAAAAGGGAAAGGGAGTTCACATAAGAAAAGCACAACAGGGTTGCGGAAACATAGTAAAGAAGAACATAACAGACTAGGAAGTAAACACATAATGAAGAAACATTATTCAACTAAGAATAACGTACCAGTTGCAAAGTAAGAACAAGCAGAACAATAGAGCAATCACGACAAGTAAACATAGCAGAAGCAGACTTAAGTTCAGCAGAACACTTGAGAGTTTTAGAGAGAGATCTCAAAATTGTTTCAGAAAGCACAAAATAGAAGAAGAGAGTAGAATTTTTTTGTGTGAAAGAACTCAGTATTCGAATGTGTAAAAGCCTGTGTTTTTGTACAAAAAAGTCTATGAAAGCATGTGGAAAACCCCTCCTTTAGTGCAAAAGAGCAATCCCTTTTATAGTGCAGAAGGTGAGTAAAAAAAAGGGTAAGAGAATAGTTTTGAAATCAATCACAAGCTGTTTCCCTTTGGTTAAGGGATTTGATTCAAACGGGCAAAATAAATAAGGAAAGGATTTGTATTAAACAATCTTTTCCGAGGCAGTATAACAGGGGCAAATACACAGAAACCTATTTAAGGAAACAGTTTAGTAGTACACGGTTTAGGTCAAACAAGGAAAGACAATCAATCAACCAGCCAGTAAAATCAGGATTCGAATTTTAGTGTGAATGAATCCAACCAGAAAAAGGTGAGAAGGGTTTAATTTAAAGAAAATCAACAACACACAATCAAACCTTTTAAAAAAGGAACTTGGAATCAATCACAAGCTGGCCAAAGGCCTTTTGAAAGCAGAGAATTTGTCATATAAAATGCATACAGACATGTTAGACAAGAGAGAGTTGTTGTAAAACTAGCAAGAAATCAGAGTACCCAAGAAGCTTAGGTTCACAGACTCAGAATGAGTCTGAAAGAGAGTCTGGGTTCTGAATGGAACCCTAGTCCAAACACAAAGTCAAGCTTGCCAAAAAACCCCAAATACTAGGGTTTCTGACTCGAATCAGATGCATAGATGAAAAAACAACAAATAGAACAGGCTCAGTAGTCTCTTTCAGAGACTTATGAGAAACAAATAGAGAGAACAACAAGTTTGAAACACAGGGAATACATATAGGCAAAGCTTGTCACTCAAACAAGTTCAGAAAAGAAAAAGCGATACAGGTTTAGGAAAATAGTAGATGAAACATGCTTAGGGTTCAAACAAAGTCCAGTAAAGGTAAGCAAGGAGCAAAAGCTCAGTAAACAATACAGTAGAGGAACATACGAGATAGACATGTAAAGCATGCTTATAGAACCCAGTAAAGGGAATAACAGAACACAAAAATAGAAGAACATGCATCGCATGGCAAACATAAGAACACAAGAGAAAAACTCATAAGAACGTGGTACAGACAGATTCACACAAAGAAAAGAAGAAGAGAAGAGTCAGAAGTTATTTTGAGATTTTTTCGAAAACCCTAAATTGAAAGCGAACTAATTTTGAAAAGAAAATTGGGGAAAAACTTTAAAATGTTGAATATAGCACGGATTCACCACAGATCTAAGTAAATAAAAGAAGAAGGAACCTCGGATAACTTTAGGGTTTCTCTGAAATCCTAGAAATGAGAAGGCTTGGAAGAGGTCTGGTCTTGAGTCAGAGATGGCCATGGCTAGGCTTCTAAAGCTCGAATACGTCAGAGCAAGCCGGATAGGCCATAAAACCACAGATCTGAGAAGATCTGAACGAACGCCATTGAGGTCAAACCTCGAAATCTCAAACACGCATGGCTTAGGAGTGAAGGAAGGTGAGCACAGGTCGTCCATGGCCTGAAAAGCCATGGACTCCGGCGAGATAATGGTCGGAGAACACGAGGGAGGCGATTAGGGTTTCGAGTGCTTGAGAGAGTTTTGAGAGAGAACAGGTTTCAGAGGAGGCTGTCTAAGAGAAATGAGGGTTAGGGTTGGGGGGTTGGTAGAATTAAAAAGGAAAGGGTCGTTTGTGGCCGTTGATCAAAATGATTGACGACCTGGATTAAAAGGATTTTTGGGCGGGTCGGATTAATCTGGTCAAGGGGCTGGGTTTGAATGAGTTGGGATGGTCCAATTGAGTTCGAAATTGGGCTGATTTCAGGCTGAAATTGAAATGGAATTTGGGTTATAATTGAAATGAATTGAGGCTACAATTGAAATAACCAATTTTCCTTTTATTATTTTATAAAAATAGTAAAAATGTTTTAAAAGCAAATTAAAGGCACTGAGTCAACTATTAATTCGAAAATATTAGGATCAATTTTGTAATTATAAAATGCTATTAAATCTTAAAGAGGCTAGTATTGCAATTATATGCAATTTGGCTTTAAAAATACCAAACGAATTTGTAAAAAATGTGCAAAAATCATGCTGAATATATCTTGGTGTAAATATGAGAATAAAATAAATTATTCTCCAAAATGGCAAGCTTTGGGAATAATTATTGGATTTTATGGTGTAAAAATAAGCCATAAATTGGTATAAAAATCATTAAAATGCCAAAACCTTTTGGTGTGCTTATATGTGCACATATATGTTATTTTGGAAGTGTTTTGGGTATACAAATACATAAGGAAAAATTGGATATCAACACCAACCTATCCCATAACATCATTCAAACTTGTTCTAACCTTCAGAATGCTCAAAACAACATCAGAACACCAAATTTGCATCGGATTCAAGCCTAAGAATTCCAAAATCTTCTAAATTCCGCTTTCGATCAAAAAGTCTATCAAACCACGTCCGAATGACCTGAAATTTTGCACACACATCCCAAATGACACAATGAACCTACGACAGCTCCGGAATTCCATTTCGACCCCTATATCAAAATTTCACCTATCAACCGGAAAATGCCAAAATTCCAATTTCGCCAATTCAAGCCTAAATCCACTCCGGACCTCCAAAACACATTCCGATCATGCTCTGAAGTCCCAAATCACCTCACAAAGCTATCCAAACCATCAGAACTCAATCCGAGCCCTTTAACACATAAGTCAACATCCGGTTGACTTTTTCAACTTAAGCTTCCTCAAAAGAGACTAAGTGTCTCAAACCTTACCAAAACCTCTTCGAACCCGACCCAACCAAGCCGATAACACAAAAATACAGTTGAACGAGGCAATAGGAAGCGAAAATGGGGAAAATGAAGAGGTAACTCATGAAACGACCGGCCGGGACGTTACAACAGTCCCTCGGGCAAACAAAAGTTTGTAACCATCTCGTAGCTTAAAAATCTCAGTGGAAGTAACAAAGCCAAATTAGTGACTAAATTCCGAACACCTTGTAAAACTTCAATTTAAAGGTAAGTTGTTTAAAAATATTTGTTTAACATTTTCAATAGAGGCTCGGTCTAAAGATGAGTGAAAGTAGTAATTAATCAACATATTCAATAGAAACTCACTTTAAGGAGGAGTGAAACCAGTAAGTTCATAAACAGGCCCCTCGGGCAAAACATCACTCGTATATATATATCCCCTCGGGCAAGCATCTCAGTCACTCATGACTCAACTCGTATCAGTCAGTGCTCACACTCAGCACTCACGCTGAATAGGTACCATATAATAACTGCTGCGACGTGTAGCCCAATCCATATATTGCTGCGACGTGCAGCCCGATCCATATATATAGCTGACTGCGCTCACTGGGGGTGTGCAGACTCTGGAGAGGCCCCTACAACCCAAGCGCTATATCGGTGCGGCGTGCAACCCGATCCAACATATCGCTGTGGCGTGCAACTTGATCCAACATATCGCTGCAGCGTGCAACCCGATCCATATATCGCTTCGGCGTGAAGCCCGATCCATGAATATATAATCCTCACAACCATGCCCTCGGGCTTTCTCAGTCATTAACCTCACCATCAGACCCTCGATCTATCTCAGTCATCAACCTCACAATAAGGCCTTCGGCCTCTCTCAGCCATCAACCTCACAAGTCACTCGGACTATCAGTAAAATAGGGCGTTCAACTCAAATATCATTTATAGTGTAAAAATTGAGTAAATAAGGCTGAGTTAGGAAATAACTAAAATACAACATGACTGAGTACAATTATTAAGTCAAAATAGTGAGGAAAAGTAGTAAAAGTCCTATAAGGGTCCAAAACAGTTGGCACGAGGCCCAGACATGGCATTCCGCCCAAAACATAGTAATACTTTTCAAAACACGATAATATCAAACAGTTTTCAATCAAATACATGACTTGACAGTGGTACGAACAAACCAAGTCAAAATCCCCAACGGTGCACGACTCCACACTCGTCCTCTAGCGTGTGCGTCACCTCAAAGTAGCACAACAATGTGAAATCCGGGGTTTCATACCCTCAGGATAGCATTTATAATCATTACTTACCTCGATCCGGTCCAAACTCTAGCCCGTGATTCCTTCACTTTTCGACTCGGCCTCCGAATGCTCCAAATCTAGCCAAAAGCAGATTCGTACCATCAAAATAAGCTAAGGGAATGAAGCCCCTTCGAAAATATCCAATTTATACCAAAAATTCCAAAATTGGCCAAACCTGACCCCCGGTCCCACGTTTCGGAATCCGATAAAAATCGCATCAATAAAATCCTTATCCACTCACGAGTCTATACATACCAAAATCATCAAAATCCGACATCAAATGCCTATTCAAATCCCCATAAGAATTCTCAAACTTTCTTCTATTTTCCCCCAATTTCCACTCAAATTTCTCAAATTAAATGATGAAATTCAAGACTAAATCATGGAATTAAACCAAGTATGATTGAAGAATACTTACCCCAATAGCTCTACTGAAAACCTCCTCAAAGTTCACCTTCTCTCGAGCTCTCTAATGAAATTTCGAAATTATGGACCAAATCCTTGATTTTAAAAATATAAACTGACTCCCCAGGTATTCTTCATTGCAAACGCGTCATCACTCTCGCGTTCACGAAGCTCAAAGCTTCACTAACAAAATTTTCTCCTTCGCGAACGCGAGGGTCACACGCGAACGCGATGACCACACAGCTCGACCCTACGCGAACATGGAATACCAATCGTGAACGCGTAGCCTTAACTCACACACCTTTGCAAATACGGTCCTACATCGCGAACGCGAAGAACAACTTGACTGCCCCTCTCATTAACTCTTCGCGAACGCGAAGAAAGATTTCTCTGCAACAAAATATCAGAAAATCTGCCAAGTCAAAAGTCCAGAAATTGATCCGTTAATCACCCAAAACACACCCGAGGCCCTCGGGACTTCAACCAAACATGCCAACATATCCCATAACATCATTCAAACTTGTGGGAACATTTGGAATGCTCAAAACAACATTAAAACACCAAATTCGCATCGGATTCAAGCCTAAGAATTCCAAAAACATCCAAATTCCGCTTTTGATAAAAAAAAGTCTATCAAACCTCGTCCGAATGACCTGAAATTTTGCACACACGTCACAAAGGACACAAAGGACCTACTCCAACTTCCGGAATTCCAAATACCTATACCAAAATTTCACCTATCAACCGAAAAATGCCAAAATTCCAATTTTGCCAATTCAAGTCTAAACCTTCCACGGACCTCCAAAATACATTCTGATCGTGCTCCTAAGTCCCAAATTACCTAACGGAGCTAACCAAATGAACAAAATTCAAATCCGAGATCATATACTAACAAGTCAAAACTTGGTCAAACCTTTCAAATTTCAAGCTTCAGATAGAGAACTGTCCTTCCAAATCCATTCCGATTATCCTAAAAACCAAAACCAATGATTTACATAAGTCATAATACACCAAACGGGGCTAGTCATGCTCGAGAACTGGCGAGCAAAGTGCAAAAGCTCAAAATGACCAGTCGGGTCGTTACATCCTCCCCCACTTAAATATACGTTTGTCCTTGAACGTTCCCCGATTTGTTCCGAAAGCCATTAAATCGCTGTGTAACCTTACTATGCACATACCCGAGGGTGACCCCCCCTTACCCTATCTCATATAGGTCCTATAACACAATACAACTGAAATTCTACAATTCATCCTATCCCATAAACCTTGGAACCAATATTTTCCACTTCCGAAATCATCTTTAAGATCAGAATCTCCCATCTATACACTGAATAAGCCTGAATAAGCTGTAACAACCATACCTGCATCCTCAGATGCAATTACATGATATACCACATAACTCAAACACTCGTAGCGATAACTTCTAATCACAACAGTTGCTCAAAACAACCGAATATTGATAATAAACCTCTTATCAAATAAAGCCTTATTCCAACACTTCCATATACTGCCAATGACGAATGAAACACATAAAAAGTCATAACCATTCCTAAGATCAACCATTCATAAAGCTCCCTCTCCTTTGACAAGGGCCATAGCAAATTTCTGAGCCGAACATCGATATCATCCCTCCAACATACTGAAACCGAATCCGTTTGTATTCATTCTAGATCCCAAAGATCTCATCTAATCCTACACAACTACTCTGGTGACATGACACATCAATACCATCTAAAGCCACAACTCGTGCAACCCATACACCAATAAGCAACAATTCGAATGCACTCAAATCATGAAAATGAGCCAAATGAAATAGCTGTACCGCAAGCTTACTAGTACCACCTCAACACAATACTGAGAACCCATCACACGTCGTAGAACCAGAATACACGAATCTATCCCGTAGGGTCATACCTTCACATAGCTCCGCTTCAATACACGACCTCATCCAAACGCTCGTCCAACACGAAATATCTCAAGTCACTAAACTCAAATCGACAACCACACGCAATTTGATGTCTAGAACTAAAGCAATCATCATAACCACTGCGAAGCAATTGACATAACATTACACAAACCCGAAAGGACACAACCGATACGCCATCTGCCGAGCAATACCCAATACTCCTCGCACTCGAATTCCACTGAGAGACCCCAATAAAACCGCACCTCATGTGCCTATAACCAATAAATAACAACTCCTCGTAACACAGAAGAGAAACTCATAAATCACTCCAAAACACGGATAAGCTCAACAAAAATCGAATGGAACATTTCTCAAAAATAATAGTTCAGAGTCAACAATTCCGACGCGGTGCAGAACACACATCCATGTTGGGCCTACCAATGAACCACACATCTACTCTGGTCACCCACAACAGATAAATAACCTTCCGAAGGTTCACAATGACTGAATCATAGCACATACTATCATTTGACTATCTTACCCACATCTTTACAGTCCACAACTACAAAATAACCTGTTTATAAGAACTCCCAGTCTCCAAATCCATAAAGCACACGAATTACCATATCTAATCCCAACTCCACCGCTCGAATATCTAACACATCCCTACAACTCAATCATCCCACGAGGGGTACTTCTAAAAATTCTTCTGTGCCACCAAGCAAACCTTGAATATCAGCAATCGATCAGACAAGATAGTACCGCAATACCAATAAAGCATCCATAACTCAAACACATCGCTCTTTCTGAAATGTATACCCTCATCAAGCCACACCCATCAATGATTCATTTATCTAGTCATCTGAAGTTGTCCATGATGCCTAAGAATTTATGACCTTCCTTTCAAAACTGAACCGTGACCTTACACATGAAAATCTCGACCCCACACAACATACCACATATATCATACCATTCTATGATAAATATGAGAACTTCATAATCCACTTCGAGCTACAAGCAACTACGTACTCAGCCAGCCAAGAACGTTTCCATTTGATCCCATCTAGGAGAAAATCTTTATACATCCCATGCTCCTCATGCCAGTAGAAAGTATACATCTCTAACCATGGTAGAAATCATCAAGAACTCTACGAACCCTCTTTGCACAAAACTAAACCATCAGGACCGACTTCTTCTAACTTCAACCAAGCTACTCAAGCCATCTAAACCTAAGAGCATTGATACGAAACACCTGTAGGAACCCAGTGCATCATAAGCACCCAAGAACTAATTATATCCATTACCCTGCCGATCCAACATACTACCAAGCTATCCTAATTCTCTATGTTCCTTCCGAATTACCTTCAAATTGATATGTTTCCTTACTAGTACACCACCATCCTTAACTAAAACTTTCCCTATGAATCATTAGCTTAAAATCACATCGCCTTAAGGCTCATAAGCCATTGAATGCTCTCTTAATCACCCCAAAAGTACCACAACCAAGATACCTACTCTGAAGAGACCTTCTGCGAATCTAAAGCCATTAGCTTCACCTTCTTGATACTAATGTGTAGAATCTATGAATGATATAGAAATATCACGAGTCTTGACACCCTCCAATGCTAACCTCAGATCTAGCTAAATATACAACTTGAAAATATCTAATTATTACATGTAACATCTTGAACCTATTAGAACCATTCTCGAGAGTCACCCACTTTACTCAAACTGTAATTAGACTAATCAAATGGATCGGACGACCTGTGCTTTAATAGCATTCAAACACCGCAGAATGTAACCTCACCTTAATGCAACAAAGCAACTTCCTGTCCCATGCACCGTACATCCTTTACCAATAACAACTTAAGTCATTCGTGATTCTCATACACCCATAGGCATAGCATAACCTTTATTGAAATTTCCTTTACTCGAGCCATCCTCGGTCTCAATCTCTGTAAGCCATCACTGATTCACCAATATGTCCCAAACTAGGACCATCATAGCACATAATCGTGCAATCAACTGATCAATAGTAGATTCCCCCACTTGGCTCAAAGCCATAGATCAAAACATACCATAACTCATAATGCATATACTCTATTACTGCCAGAATACCATAGTCAAATTAAACTCAATACTTCATAAGCTCGTGAAACACAGACCATTTAGTACTTTAAATCTTCTACAAATCTTGCATTCACCCTTATAACAGACAAGCCTACTCTTTTAAGCAACCCAAATTCAAATTGTAACACATATCTTTCACTGGTAACAGAGATCTTCTAATAAATGACAAAAGGATCACGCAAACTTCAGAACAATCCGCAAGAGATAACCCACCTGCTTTGTCTCAAACTAACATCTCTTTATACCCTTCCACGGCATAAACATTACATAGTCACTTAATCTTCCTAAGTCTGAACTCACATCACAACGTGAAATTTACTTCACTTCCCAACTAGGTAACATGAAAAGGTCCTTCAACCCGCCTACCACTCAGGCTATACATCTAATCACGATGGAAATCAAGCACCGGATAGTTCTTACTACCCCAAGCAGACCCTTCTTTTCTCGTTCAAATCATATGTACACATCTCGTAGTCACATCATACACATCACATAGCTATTCAGTCATCACTCCCACCAATAGGGATACTATCGAACATATAAATCCAAAAGCACGTGCTCACACGGTCAACGCCTCAGTGCTCAAGCTATAGGAAAAACCCGTCCTCAAGTCCTCCAGACTGGCCAAACATCAACACACAAAGATCACACCTCGCCCCTCAATTAGGGAATCACAAGCCATCGATGCATATCTGATATTGAGCACTCATGTGCATACGAACGCGTGGAAGGAATTTCAAGAGTTACATTCCGAGCTGAATCAAGGATGCACGCCAAGAATTCAAGAATGTGAAGTTTTTCCTAAAGGTTCTGCAGCCTCCCGAGGATAAGTACAGATATCTCCGTACCTATCCGCGAGACTCTACTAAACCTACTCATGACTCGTGAGACCTATGTAACCTAGGCTCTGATACCAACTTGCCACGACCCAAATACCGACCCGGTCGTGCCTATCATGAAACTAGGATAGCTGACACAACACCCAAATCTACCATTTTTCAATAAAAGTTATTTTTATACCATTTATTAATCAATAATCTCATGATGTAAGTTTAAATGAATAGTGCGGAATAAATACACAAGCCTGACACCGGGGTGTCACTAATTATGAGTATCTACTACAACTGTCTAACAACATAAATAACAACATGGCCGGGAAAATCACAAGAATACATTAAGGAAGAATAAGGAGGGAGAAAAGCAGGGCTGCAATCGTCAGGCAACTACATTGCAAACTCCGATGAACCTGCCACCGAGCTTAGAAATACCTGAATCTGCACACAAGGTGCAAGGAGTAATGTGAGTACGCCAACTCAGTAAGTAATAAAAGTAAATAAAGACTAAGCAGTAAGAAATCATGTAAACCACTTCATAGCACCAGGGGGGGGGGTACCGCATGTTTCCAAAACATGATACAAATCAAATCATTTTGTTAAATTTCCAACTTCAGTAAACATCCTTTAGAAAATATCTTTCTAACCTTTTCAATAAAGGTTTAATGAAATATATATATAAGTAATGAAAATTATAATCAGTCCGCCAGCCAAAACATAATTCGTATGCAGCCCCTCGGGCAAACAAAAATTCATAACCATCTCGTAGCTTAAAAATCTCAGTGGAAGTAACAAAGCCAAATCAATGACTAAATTCCGAACACCTTGTAAAACTTCAGTTTAAAGATAAGTTGTTTAAAAATATTTGTTTAACATTTTCAATAGCGGCTCGGTCTAAAGATGAGTGAAAGCAGTAATTAATCAACATATTCAATAGAAACTCACTTTAAGGAGGGAGTGAAACCAGTAAGTTCATAAATAGGCCCCTCAGGAAAAACATTACTCATATAAATATATATATATATAGCCCTTCGGGCAAGCCTCTCAGTCACTCATGACTCAAATCATATCAGTTAGCGCTCACACTCAGCACTCACGCTCAATAGGTACCATATAATAACCGTTACGGTGTACAGCCCATTCCATATATCGCTACAACGTGCAGCCCGATCCATATATATAGTTGACTATGCTCACTGGGGGTGTTCAGACTTCGGATGGGCTCCTACAGCCCAAGCACTATATTGCTGCAGCGTGCAGCCCGATCCATATATATATATATATATATATATATATATATTGCTGCGGCATGCAGCCCGATCCATAAATATATAATCCTGACAACCAGGCCTTCAGCCTCTCTTAGTCATTAACCTTACAATTACACCCTCGGTCTATCTCAATCATCAACCTCACAATTAGGCCTTCAGCCTCTCTCAGCCATCAACCTCACAAGTCACTCAGACTATCAGTAAAATAGGGTGTTCAGCTCAAATATCATTTATACTGTAAAAATTGAGTAAGTAAGGCTGAGTTAGGAAATTACTAAAATACAACATGACTGAGTACAATTATTAAGTCAAAACAGTGAGGAAAAGTGGTAATTGTCCTATAAAGGTCCAAAATAGTTGGCATTCCGCCCAAAACATAGTAATACTTTTCTAAAAACGATGATATCAAACAATTTTCAATCAAATACACTACTTAACAGTCGTACAGGACGGACCAAGTCACAATCCCCAACGGTGTACGACTCCATGCTCGTCATCTAGCGTGTGCGTCACCTCAAAGTAGCACAACGATGTGAAATTCGGGGTTTCATACCCTCAGGACAACATTTACAATCATTACTTACCTCGATCCGGTCAAAACTTTAGCCCACGATGCCTTCGCTTCTCGACTCGACTTCCGAATGCTCCAAATCTATCAAAAACCAGATTCATACCATCAAAATAAGCTAAGGTAACGACGCCTATTCGAAAATATCCAATTTATACTAAAAATCTCGAAATTGGCCAAACTCGACCCCCGGCCCCACATCTCAGAATCCGATAAAAATCACATCAATAAAATCCTTATCCTCTCATGAGTCTATACATACTAAAATCATCAAAATCCGACATCAAATGCCCATTCAAATCCCCAAAAGAATTCTCAAACCTTTTTCCATTTTTCCCCAATTTCCACTCTAATTTCTCAAATTAAATGATGAAATTTAAGACTAAATCATAGAATTAAACCAAATATGAGTGAAGAATACTTACCCCAATAGCTCCACTAAAAATCTCCTCAAAGTTCACCTTCTCCCGAGCTCTCTAATGAAAATTTGAAATTATGGACCAAATCCTCGATTTTAAAAATATATACTGACTGCCCAGGTATTCTTCATCGCGAACGCGTCATCACCCTCGCGTTCGGGAAGCTGAAAGCTTCACTGACCAAATTTTCTCCTTCGTGATTGCGAGGGTCACACGCGAATGCGATGACCACACAGCTCAACCCTTCGAACGCGGAACACCAATCGCGAACGCGTAGCCTTAACTCACACACCTTCGCGAATGCGGGCCTACATTGCGAACGCAAAGAACAACTTGACTGCCCCTCTCATTAACCCTTCGCGAACGCGGAAAAGGATTTCTCTACAACAAAATACCAGAAAATATGCCAAGTCCAACGTCCAAAAATTGATCCGTTAACCAACCGAAACACACCCGAGGCCCTCTACACCTCAACCAAACATGCCAACATATCCCATAACATTATTCAAACTTGTTCCAACCTTCGGAATGCTCAAATAAACTTTAAAACACCAAATTTTCATCGGATTCAAGTCTAAGAATTCCAAAAACATTCAAATTCCGCTTTCGATCAAATAGTCTATCAAACCTCCTCCGAATGACCTGAAATTTTTCACACATGTCACAAAGTACACAAAAGACGTACTCTAACTTTCAGAATTCCATTCCAACCCCTATACCAAAATTTCACTAATCAATCGGAAAACGCCAAAATTTCAATTTCGCCAATTCAAGTCTAAACCTTCCATGGACCTCCAAAATACATTACGATCATGCTCCTAGTCCCAAATTACCTAAGGGAGCTAACTAAATCATCAAAATTCAAATCTGAGATCATATACTAACAAGCCAAAACTTGGTCAAACCTTTCAAATTTTAAGCTTCGGACGGAGAACTGTCCTTCCAAATCCATTTCGATTACCCTGAAAACCAAAAATGACGATTTACATAAGTCATAATACACCACACAGAGCTAGTCATGCCTGAGAACTGGCGAGCGAAGTGCATAAAGCTCAAAACGACGGGTCGGATCGTTAATAAAATGACCCGACCATTTTTCAATAAAAGTTATTTTTATACCATTTATTAATCAATAATCTCATGATGTAAGTTTAAATAAATAGTGTGGAATAATACACAAGCCCGACATTGGGGTATCACTAGTCATGAGCATCTACTACTACTGTCTAACAACATAAAGACTAACATGGTCGGGAAAATCACAAGAATACATTAAGGAAGAATAAGGAGGGAGAAAAGCAGGGCTGTAATCGCTAGGTAGCTACCTTGCTAACTTCAATGAACCTGCCACCGAGCTCAAAAATATCTGAATCTGCACACAAGGTGCATGGAGTAATGTGAGTACGCCAACTCAGTAAGTGTTGATACCCAATTTTTCCCTGTATATTTTTATATGCAAATACTTTCAAAATAGCATACATATGCATATATAAGCATGTCCAAGTGTTTTATTATTTTTCCAATTTTTAAATGATTTTTAAATCAATTTATCGCCTTATTTTATCAGAAAAACCAATAATTATTTCCCAAATTATCCTTTTTGGTAACTCCTTTATTGAATTCTCATATTTATACTAAAATATAGCTAAGTTAATTTTTGCACATTTTTTACAGATTTATTTAGCTTTTTAAAGTTAAATTGCATATAATTGCAATTTTAGCCTACTTTAAGATTTAATTGTGTTTATAATTACAAATTTGATTCCAGTATTTTTAATTTAATATTTACATATTATTAATCGATTTAGTACCTTTAATTTATTTCCAGAAATTATTTTACTATTTTTATAAAATAAATAAGGGAAAAATGGCTATTTAATTGTTAGCCCCGTTTATTTCAATTTTAGCCTTATTTGAGCCCCAAATGAACCCAATTCCCAATCTCTGAGATCAACGACCCCTATTCACTCTTAACATTTTAAACCCAAACAACCACCCTAACCTTCTCATTTCTCACCTACCATCTGCCTCTAAACTCTCAAACTTTCTCAAACTATCTCGAACATTCCCAAACCCTAGCCGCCTCTTACTACCACCACCACCTTGAAACCCACCAGAATCCATGGCTTCTCAGGCTATGAAAGTCTTATACTCACCTTCTCTTGCTCCCACGCACCTGATACCTGAAGATTCGAGGCTTGACCTCGAAGGTTTGCACCCAGACCTCTGTCGATTCAAGGTTCCACGACCATCTCCGGCTTTACTCCGGCGTACCATGGTGGTTTGAGCCTGATTCTGACCTCTCCGACTCAGATCGCTGACCTTTCAAAGCCTATATCACTTCTAGGGTTCTTTTGAAACCCTAACCCTTTGAGGTTTTCTCTGATTTCCTTAGATCCGTTGTGCATATATGCTCTCCTTGAGTTTTCAAATGATTTCCCTAACTTTTCTTTCAAAAATTACTTTCAAACCCGCGTCGTTTCTGATCTAGGGTTTTCTGAAAATGTTTAAGTGTTTCTGTGACTTTCTCTCCTTTGTCTTTTGTGTTTATTTGCCTCTACTGTGTTCTTATGTTTTCTTCTACCTTGTATGTTCTTCTACTGAATTTTTACACTCTGTTGTTGTATGTTCTTTTACTGAGTTTTATATACTCCATGCTTGTATGTTCTTCTACCATGTTTTCCATACTATGCTCTCATATGCTTTTCTACTGTGTTCTTATATTTTTTGTCTTCTACTATGTTCCAGCATGTTTCTCCTACTGTATTTTCCTGCTAAGTTCTTAAGTTTCCTTATTTTTCTTCTATTAAGCCCTGTTTAAGTTTCTTTTGAAAAATCTCTTAAGCATGTTTCTTTTACTGTTCCTATCAGTGTTTTTCTTTTAAGTGCTTCTACTGTGTTTCGAATGTTGCTTTGCTATCATGTTTTTCTCATGAGTTTCTATTGATGAAAGAAGCATGCAAGAGGTTTCAACTCTGAAAACTCTGAGCCTATTTCAACTACTTGACTTCTTATCTCTGTAATTGATTCAGTGTGGAAATCCTAGAATTTGTGGGTTCCACCAAGCTTGATTATGTGATTTTATTGAACTTAGGGTTTATTTCAAAACCCCTAACTCTTTCAGACCCATTCTTTGCTTTCATACGACTCTGACCTTTTGCTAAACTTTTCTATACTGGATTTTCTACTGACTTTACAATGACGCTGCAGTCTTCCTTCATGCTTAACATGTTCGTATGCTCCTTATATATGATAGACTTCACTTTAAAATAGCTTATGAATTTGTGATTAGTTCCTACTTCCCTCTGAATATGGGTCTAATTGATTCCCTTTCCATTGTTTGCTGATTTCCCTTAAGTTAAAAACCTTTCCAATCTTTTGACTCGGTACATTCATACAAAATCTCAAACCCTTTTGATTTACTGGTTGTTAATTGATCTTCTTATCTTATTCACACAAATCGTGTATTTCAAAAACCCCGTCCTTAAATAACTTTTATGTATTCACCCTTATTGCCTACTTTGCACAAAGTGTTTGATTAATTTTTTCCTTAATTGGTTTATACCCGTTTGAATCTGAATCTCTTAACTAAAGGGAGTCTTGTGTAATTGATGGACAATCAGCTCTTCAATTATGTCTTACCTTATTTCTACTTGGTTTTTACACTATAAAAGGGTACGACCTTTCTTCACACGGCAGATGACACAATTCACAATCTCTTCTGAACTCTTACTCACATAATAAAACTCTATCTTCTTGTCTACACTGAGGTTTTTACCAGACTACTACATTTTCTCTACTTGTTTCTTTGAAACTGGTATGTCCTAATTTCAAATTTCAGCATCCCCACAATGGGGTTACTTACAGTTTTCTGCATCTATGTCTACTTTACTATTTTTGCAGAGTTAAATACTTAAACTAGTATGTTGATTCCCTTTTGCTTGTTTCTGCTATGAATCCATATTCCCTATTTCCCTTTATGTGCTTTGGGTTACAATTTAAGACATGGCAATATACAAGTTATTGTCTATCGATTGAACTTGATCCCTTAGGGGATCCTAACCTCTAAACAATGTGTTCCAGTAGGCTTATGGGTGTGCTAGCATCTCCCATTGTTGTGTTCTGAACACTAGCCTGCTTTTTACCTCTTGCAACTCCTCATTCCCTATATCCCCATGTGCGTTGTTTCCTTTTCCCTTTCCCCCTTTCAGAATTTTGCACTTACACTCTCTCTTAGTTCCTAAGTTCTTCCCCCCTCTTGTGAGCCTTGCCTTAGGACCTTGAGTTCCCTCTGAACTTGGACACGTGAGGGCTGGCCCTTTCACACTGCACTTTGGCTTAATATGGTGATACATTTGGGTGTAAGCACTGCCCGAAGTTCTTATGAAACTCTTAGGGAACTCTGACACACCCAAGTGGGAGAAAGTCTTTGAAACATGATCTTTGGAGTTGGTTTACTTCATACTTCAGACAGGAAGTCTGAATCAGGCTCTCTTTGGTTGTAATTTTCAATTTTTGATGTATTTTTCTTTATTTTATTTAGACTGTAATAACTTGTAATAACTTTTAGGAATGGTTAGTAAAAACGGAAGGGTAACCATGCATGTAAAAGGAGTAGATATCCTGCTCATAGGGAATTTCTGATTTCTGCATATCACATAGATATCCTGCCTATAGGAATTCTCCACTTTCATATGTAGATACTATGCCTATAAGGAATTCTGCACCCATATAGATATCCTGCCTATAGGTTTCTGAAATTCTGCATTCATATGGATATCCTGCCTATAGTTAAATTTCTGCATCTCTCATATAGATACCATGCTCATAGTTAACTGAAAATTCGAATCCTGCATATGCATCTGTCACTAGGCAATCCTATTTATAGGGCTTAAACAACTAACTACATTTAGATATCATGTTCATAGGCTTAAATGAAGTACAACATTTAGATGCCATGCCTATAGGATTTCTGCACTCTTGCTATGTCTGTAAAAGTGTTTAAAATCAACAACGCCTAGAAAGCATGCCTATAGGAATTAATAACCAAGTCTGAAGCGTCTCACTCGTCTACAAATCAAAAATCATTGTCTAACGTCTGCGGAATTTATGATCTTTCGTCAAAACTCGTCTTTCTTGAATAACTGACAACCTTTTTCTAAAATTAGTATACTTCATCTTTTCTGAAATCAGTAGATATCATACCTATAGTTTTCGTCTAACACTTAGGCAAGCCATAGGGCAGTTTATAAACTGAATCAGATTTTATTAACTACAACCAGCAGGCAGGCCTGATTCGGGCTTCTTATCTTAAATATGCAATAAATCAGTCTGCCCCAACTGTTAATTTTAATCAGACCTTAATTAGTACTTGTAAGACATGCTAAACTATATGCTTTTCTTTGATTTAAGGAGGTCTGTTTGAGCCCTTTTATCTATTTATATGCTTCCCTAAACTTGTTATATGTGTTTTGTTTGCCGCCTTAGTATTTTACCTTTTGAAACCACAAATAAGCCCAATACCTCCTCCTCTAGGATTAGTAGTCCCAAGTGCCTCCGGGGTTGATAGAATTGGGGCGGGTAATA
The DNA here is from genome assembly GCF_000393655.2 of Nicotiana sylvestris. Lineage (NCBI taxonomy): Eukaryota > Viridiplantae > Streptophyta > Magnoliopsida > Solanales > Solanaceae > Nicotiana > Nicotiana sylvestris. The sequence goes on along the minus strand of NC_091064.1, from coordinate 145,845,015 downwards.
GCATGCAATAAGTAAACGAGACCATTCTGCGCTTTAATACCTTAACGGGGTGGGAAGGGTAGATATGGATATGATGACCACACAATAACATCATGTGTAGCCCCTCACTGAGGAGTGATTACCGGATGTTGTGTGGGGTGATCCATATTATTAATAAACCTAAGACCCCCCTTTCCTTTGTTTTCTTTATTTCTTTTAAATCTTTTTTTTAAACCATTTCTTTTAAGAAAATCAACTCTTTTAGTTCTTTTTTCTTACTTTTGTTTATTTGTAACCATTACGTGAAAATCCCCTCTTATTTGAAGCCTTTGCCTATGTGTTATTTGCACTTAAGTCACAACAATAGTTTGGCCGGGAACTACACTAGTGGATCCTGAGGGGTGCCTAACACCTTCCCCTTGGGATAATTTCAAACCCTTACCCATTCTCTGGTTACTCAAAACAAACCCTTCCTAGTGTCCTAATGCACTTTAATCATTAGGTGACGACTCTTCAATTCAAACCCAATTCCCGAAAGGGAACGAGTTGTCCTCTCAAATGTCACAAACCCGATTTTTGCGAGAAAAAGGGGGCGCGACAGCGTGGCGACTCTGCTGGGGAATGACTTTTAGGCGGTTACCATTTCAAGCTATTACTATGACTTTACATTTCTTATGTGCTTTATTTGTTTAATACCTTTAAGCATTTAATTCCCTCTTCTACTGCAAAAACTAACTTGTCTCCTGTTTCTTTCACTGCTTTCCTTTTCTGCACTCCTTTATTACTATTTTAAATTATTGTAATTACTACTTTATGAACGTGAAAATACGTGACAACTTATTTTAATTATTGCAAATGCATATTTCCAACATCATATTCCACTCGTGCCAAACATATACCGTAGCAATACTTATAATGAGTGGTTGCGCTCTTCTGATATTATCACCCTTTAAATCTGACAAAGGCGTATTTGCGGTAAAACCAGTCGATCAACAATTTAAACGACGGTTCCGTGCCTTTCCCTCTTGAGTTGTCCGCTCAAGGGTACCAGTCTAAAACCCCATAGAAACCTTACTCTGTTTAAACTGTGCATGCATCATGTTCAAACCTAGCCGAATCAGTTATGTTGTCCGTATAATGACTCTTTAAGATAGCCTTGTCCAAAGTACACTGGGTTTCCCAAAAACCCAAATGGACACTATCACATTGTGTGCATTTATTTGGAGAACTAAATGCTTTTATGCCTATTATTGGTATTTAATAGTCGACTCTGGTGGGGGTAAGGGCCTAACCCTTTTGTCTTGCAGAAACATGAGGCACGAAATCCCCAGATTTGGTATGGTCACAAACATCCACCCAAGGTTGCTAAGATGGTGGGAGGATCTTCATTCCAGTGATCAGACTCTTGTCCGAAAATACCTAGGAAATCTACTTTCCCTCCTGGAGGTCCAACCTAACAACAAAATCATAGAAGCTGCTACTCTATTCTGGGATTGTGATAGGTCTGTGTTTCACTTCGGAGAAATTGAGATGACACCCCTACTAGAGGAAATAGGAGGATTGACTGGTATACCATGGGAGACCCCGGGTTTGTTAATGCCGGAAAATCACAAGGGTAGAGGTTTTATCAAAATGATGGGCCTAAAGAAGAATCCAGAATTGACATGTTTGAAGGAGTCCTACATTCCCTTTGATTTTTTGTACGAGAGGTACGGTCACAACAAATCCTACCATACTTATCCAGATGAGTTCGCCCTTACATCGTTGGGGCATATTCACCGAATGGTTTTTGTCTTAATGTTCTACTTCTTGGGGATGATAGTGTTTCCAATGAAGAAAGCAAGGATCCACACCAGGCTAGCCATGGTCACCAAAACTTTGATGGAGGGAATTGGTGGACAACCATTTAGCATAGTGCCCATGATCATCGCAAAGATATACTGAGCCTTGGAAAAATGTCAACAAGGATCCCAACACTTCGAGGGCTGCAACTTGCTACTCCAGCTCTGGCTCATGGAGCATCTTCAATGGGGTGAATATCGGCAAGAGATTCAACGTAGAGACTAGGACGATCATATAGCCTTCCATCAACCAAGGCGAATGAACTACATGCCCAACATGTTTGCTAAGCCAGAAGATTTCAAGGGGTGGGTGGAGATGTTTGAAAATCTAATTGAGGATCAAATACAATGGATGTTCGAGTGGTTCCCTACTGAAAAGTTCATCGCCCGATCCAGGGACGCACCATTTCTGATATTGATCGGTTTGAGAGGAACCTACTCTTATGTACCTCTCCGAGTTATGAGATGGGCTGGTAGAAAGCAGGTTATACCAAGGGTCGACAAGATAAGTCACTTCCGGGCTGACTTCCAAGCTGATGATAGTCCTTATAAGTGCCAAGCTCAACATATGTGGCATTGTAAGATCATCATGGAAAGAGATACTATCGAACCAGACAGATACCATACTGGCTGCACCCCATACTATTCAGGCTGGCTGGAGGATAATCACAACGGTCTAGGCCAACCCGGGTTTGTTCGAGGTCACAGAATCATCGATGAAAGGGCTGAAGCACATGTCAAATACAACCAACTGTGCAAAAGGATTCGGGAATGTGAAAGCGAGCACCGTGAGATTCAAGAAGCCCACCAAAAACTGATTGAAGAGTGGAAAGACATGGCTGTCAGTGCCAACAATCGATTAGGATACCTGGAACAAGGTTTAGTGGAGCTGGAAAGGAAGTTTCTCAAGAGGATCGAGGACTGCCAGAATGCTGAAGGAAACAAGGGTGGACACCTGGACAGAGCCTACCTGCTGCTGGGACTTTGCGAGCTGGTGAAGCTGTTTGATGGAGCCAAAGATGGCGAGTCTGGGGAAGGTCCTTCTGGGACCAAATAGATAGGAGTTTTCTTTTACTTTATGAAATGTAATAAGGCCAATGGCTACTAATGACATTTTATTCCTTGTTATTTAGTGTCGTTTTGGGATTCGTCTACTTTTTATCAATAAAATAAGGCATTTAGCATTCTAAGTTCTCCAAATCAATTTGTCACTAGGCCTACCTCGGGAACAATAAGGCTCCCAAATTAGGACGCGATTTACATTCTTGCACTATGTGTTTAAATATCGCAACACTTTCTTATAATCCCCACTGACTTGTTACCTTTTTATTTTTACTTTTTTTTTATTTACTCCCCTCCCCAAAGGTTAGTTCGTGCACTTTGACATCGTCATCATATTCCACAAGATCAAAGGGCCTTCCACCCACTCCTCCTCCCAGTCCTATCAGAAGTAGGAACAAAGGAAAGATGGAAGATTTGAACAACACCAGAAAGGAAAACTTAACTGAATAGGTAGAAGTCACTCATGGTGCTCAGGTCTCCAAAGAAAGTGCGTCCCAACTCGAGCAGAAACTGTTGAAATTTTTGGAGGAACTTGATCAGGTCCGGAATCTGGCAAACTTGTTATTTTCCCTCACCACTCCGGATGTCAATTTTCCAAATGCTCAGAATCCCACGCCTCCACAAAACATCCCAAAATCACAAAACCATCCCGCTCCTCACTACTACTGCAATACATGCCACACATCTAGCAATACTCCGATGCTTATCCCAGAACCTCTGAATTCCACAAATGACCATTTCCACCATAACACCCTCAACTATGTGGAAACCATGCCACACTTCACCCAACCTGTCTCAAGCATACCCGAGTCTGATGATAAAGACTCACTCATCAGGAACTTGGCTGCGGAACTCAAGAAATTGACTAGTCGAATTCAGGGTGTCGAAGGATGTAAGGGGATTGAAGGGCTGAACTACGAAGATCTTTGCATACAACCGGATGTCGAACTGCCCGAGAGGTACAAACCTCTTAAGTTCGAGATGTTTGATGGTACCGGGGATCCGAGAGTCCACTTAATAACATACTACGATAAGCTGGTCGGAGTAGGGAAGGACGAAAGGATTCACATGAAGCTTTTTATGAGGAGTCTGAAGGGAGATGCTCTGTCTTGGTACATTAGCCTAGACCCGAAGAAATGGTCAAACTGGGTGAGTATGGCGTCCGACTTTATGGACAGGTTCAGGTTCAATACAAAAATGTACCAGATATGTTCTACATCCAGAACATAAAGAAGAAGCCCGCGGAAACATTCTGCGAGTATGCCACTCGCTGGAGATCAGAAGCTACTAAGGTCAGACCTGCTTTAGAAGAAGAACAAATGAACAAGTTTTTCGACCAGGCTCAAGACCCGTAGTACTATGAAGGCTGATGTTGATTGAGAGCCAGAAAATTTTTGACATCATCAAGCTAGGGGAAAGGATCGAGGAAGGCATCAAAAGTGGTATGGTTACAAACTTTGAAGCTTTGCAAGCTACCAATAAGTCTTTACAGTCTGGTGGTACGTCCAAGAAAAGAGATGTAGGTGCTGTAATGGTTGCCCAAAGAGCCAAATCCCCTATCAAATACCAAGCCTATCCGATACCTTCACTCACATATCAGCTTGCCCCAAATTACCAAGCACCCTCACCCTTTTACCTAACTCCACCACCTACTTACCAATCACCCCCACCTCCCATATATCAACCTATTTCACCTAGATATTCCCAACCCGCACATGTCTACCAAGCCTACAATGCTCAGCCATCCCACTATGAATCACCTCCTACACGCCAAAACATTCCTAGACTTCGACCAAATTTTGACCGCAAACCCTCCAAACAGTATACCGCTATTGCTGAACTGATTGACCAGCTGTATGAAAGGCTCAAAGCTGCTGGTTATGTCACCCCTATCCCTGCTATAAGCCCGGAAAACCCTTCTAATAGGTCAATCCAAATAAATCCTGTGCATACAATTCTGGCATGAAAGGGCATACCATTGATGAATGCCGCTCTTTGAAAGACAAGATTAATACTTTGATTGATAACAAAATCATTGTAGCAAATGAGCCTACTCTGAATGTCCGCAAAAACCCTCTGCCGGACCATAAGGGTGGAGGTGTTCACATGATTGAAATAGAGGATGATTGGGATCCCCAAGGATCGATTGGTATAATCACAGAAGGCGACGAACCAAATAAGCCAATAGTCACCCTTAATCCCATTATAGTCCAGACTCAGCCTTCTGGGGATGCCGAGGTAAACATGTCTGTACCATTTGAGTTTGAAGCACCACCCCCCACAAAGATGCCAACACCAATTGAGGTCGAGTTTGGGTCTCCAGCAAACGCACCTGCACCGTTTGAAGTTGTGGTTTTACCATCCAAAATACATGCTCCATTCGGAATAAAGGTGCCCATCCTAGTAACAATGTCGGCCGTAACACCGCTACATACAAATGCCATACCTTGGGATTACACAGCCGAGGCGAGAAGGAAAGGGAAAGCTAAATTCGGGGAAATAATTGCAGCACAGGGTATGACAAGAACCAGCAGGGTTTATACTCCGGAGCATTTAGCTGAGTCGAGTAAGCAGGCCTCTGGTCGGTCGACAATCACTGAAACCGGGCCCGATGATATCTAGAGAAAGATACAAGCTAAGGAATACTCAGTCATTGATCAGCTGAACAAAATACCGGCACAGATTTCTATCCTAGCTTTGCTGCAATGTTCCGACATACATAAGAATGCCTTGTTGAAGGTGCTGAGTGAGGCATATGTACCAAGCAACATCACCAGAGGAGAAATGGCAAACATGGTACGGAAGGTATTGGAAATTCACAAGATCACTTTTCATGAAGATGAGCTACCACCAGAAGGGTCCTGATTGATGGAGGGTCAAGATCACTTTCACAACAAAGCATTGCACATCTCCGTACAATGCGATGATTATTTTATCACTAGGTTCCTGATTGATGGAGGGTCCAGCCTCAATATTTGTCCGTTGGTAACACTCAGAACATTGGGAAAGGGTCTGCAGGAGATCAAGGATGGGGCCATCAACGTCAAAGCTTTCGACAGTTCCCAAAGATCCACCATTGGGGAAATTAGCCTATATTTGCAAATGGGGCCTACTTGGTTCGACGTTAATTTTCAGGTTATAGATGTGCCAGAATTTTACAACTTGCTATTGGGACAGCCGTGGATTCGTGCCACTGGGGCCGTAGCATCAACACTACATCAGGCGGTGAAATTTTAGTGGAACCACCAAGAGGTGATCATTCAAAACGATGGGAGAAATCCCATATACAGTTGCCAAACCATCCCAGCGATTGGAGGAAGGATAAAGATAGGCGGGGAAACCTATTACCACATCGAGCGAGTCAACGCCATTGACAAATACAAATGGTGGGACAACAAAATTGAAAGCATATTGAACTGGAGCGGATATGAGCCTGGCAAGGGACTTGGCAAGAACCTCCAAGGAATCGCCAAGCCGATCAAACTGAAGAAACATGACACCACTTTTAGTCTGGGATACAGGTATACTTGGGAGGAATTCAACAACTGGTCGCCACCATGGCGTAGCCCATACTACCCGCTAGAGCAGCCAATACCACATTTGGAGCAGACTTTCCAGCCGGCTGATGTTATCTATGGGTCGGAAGAAGAAGAAGCACTGGAAGCAATGAGGAATTTATTCCTAGAAGAAGATGACATGGATTATTGTGTCATTTTCGAGGAGGAGGGGGAGGAAGGCCTTTCCATACAGGTCGTAAGCCGAGGAGCACGCCTCAACAATTGGACCATCAGAACCACCAGAGCTCAGAAAGCCTCGGGGTAGCAAGGATGAAAGAAGCATCATGCACTATCTTTTATTTTTACTAGTTGAGTTTCCTTTTGCATTTTTTGAATTTTCGCAATAAGATCTTCCAATGTTCAAAATAGTTATGAAATTTATCAAAGCATTTCGGTTTCCTTACAAATCTTACTCTTATTTTTTTCTCTCATTACTTTACTTATGCATCATTACTATTACCTATCTTGATGAACCAATGGTTGTGACATGCAACGAGACAACGCAACAAACGGGCATAGATCTAGAAGAATATGATATACCGGAAGAGATTGTTAAAGAGGTCGAAATTTTTGAGAATAGACCTAAGTCCAACCTGGATGAGACTAAGATTGTTAACCTCGTAGATACAAAAATATCAAAGGAACTCGGATCAACATCCATTTGTCACCATCAGAAAAGGAAGAATACACAAAATTTCTGAAGGAATATGAGGACATATTCGCCTAGTCATATGATGACATGACTGGTTTAAGCACATCTATTGTGGCCCACAAACTGCCAACTGATCCGACATGTCTACCAGTAAAACATAAGCTTAGAAAATTTAAACCCGGTATGAGTCTGAAATCAAGGAAGAAGTCACTAAGCAAGTCAAAGCTAAGGTCCTCAGGGTAGTAGAATATCCGACGTGGTTAGCCAATATTGTGCTGGTGCCAAAGAAGGATGGGAAGGTCAGAGTCTGTGTCGACTACCGGGATCTCAATCGGGCCAGTCCAAAGGACGACTTCCCCTTGCCGAAAATACACATCCTGATCGATAATTGCGCCAAGCATGAGTTGCAATCATTTGTAGATTGCTTCGCTGGATATCATCAGATATGGATGGACGAAGAAAATGCTGAGAAAACAACTTTCATTACGCCATGGGGGATGTATTGCTACAAGATGATGCCATTCGGGTTAAAGAATACAGGGGCCACCTACATGAGGGACATGACTACTATCTTCCATGATATGATACACAAGGAGATTGAGGTGTATGTAGATGATGTCATCATAAAGTCTAAGAAAACCACTAACCACATGGAAGATTTGAGTAAGTTCTTCAATAGACTGAGAAGATACAACCTGAAACTGAACCCCGCAAAATGTGCACTTGGGGTTCCTATCGGAAAACTACTTGGGTTCATTGTGAGTCACCAAAGGATAGAACTGGATCCATCTAAGGTCAATGCTATTCAAGAACTGCCACCGCCAAAGAACAAGAAGGACATAATGAGCTTCCTAGGAAAACTTAACTACATCAGCCGATTCATAGCACAATCTACGGTCATCTGTGAGCCGATCTTTAACATGTTGAAGAAGGACGCCGCTACCACATGGACTGATGATTGCCAAAAAGCTTTTGACAGAATCAAGGAATAACTATCAACACCACTAGTCTTAGTTCCACCTGAGCCGGGTAGACCTCTATTACTTTACATTGCAGTATTGGATGGAGTGTTCGGTTGTGTTCTGGGGCAGCATGATGAACCGGGGAGGAAGGAGCTATCCATCTATTACCTCAGTAAAAAGTTCACCTTGTACGAGGCTCGGTATTCTCTGTTAGAGCGCACCTATTGTGATTTGACTTTGGTAGCTCAAAGGTTGAGGCACTACTTCTGTGCCTATACTACTTATCTCATATCAAGAATGCATTCCTTGAAGTACATCCTTCAGAAGCCCATGCCCACTGGCAAGCTGGCCAAGTGGCAAATCCTATTGAGTGAATTTGACATTGTCTACGTGACTCAAAAAGCAATCAAAGGACAAGCACTAGCAGATCACCTTGCTGAAAATCCCATGGACGGAGAATATGAACCCCTGAAAACATATTTTCCTGATGAAGAGGGACCATTCATAGGAGAAGACATTGTAGAATCCTATGACGGTTGGAGAATGTTCTTTGATGGAGCATCAAATTTCAAAGGAGTTGGCATAGGAGCAGTCCTAGTATCATAAACCGGTCAGCATTATCCAATATCTTCCAAGCTTAGGTTCCCATGCACCAACAACATGGTTGAGTACGAAGCCTGCATCTTAGGGCTCAAGATGGCCATTGACATGAACATCCAAGAGTTGCTAGTAATTGGTGATTCAGACTTGCTTATACATCAGGTCCGAGAAGAATGGGCGACTAAGAACTCCAAGATACTCCTTATCTGCATCATGTGCAGGAGTTGAGAAAGAGGTTCACTAAGACAAAATTCCAGCATGTTCCCAGGGTCAGAATGAATTCGCCGATGCACTGGCTACTCTATCATCCATGATACAACATCCAGACAAGAATTTCATTGATCCCATTTTGGTAAATATCTATGATCAGCCCGCTTATTGTGCTCATGTGGAAGAAGAAGCAGACGGAAAGCCTTGGTTTCATGATATCAATGAATACTTGGCAAATGGAGAATACCCAGAACTCGCGAACGCTACTCAGAAGCGCATGCTTCAGAGGTTATCCAACAATTTCTTTCACAGCAGAGGAATCCTGTACAGGAGGACTCCTGATTTGGGATTACTAAGGTGTGTCGACGCTAAGGAAGCATCCAGGCTATTAGAGGAAATTTATGTAGGGACCTGCGGTCCACATATGAATGGCTTTGTTTTAGCAAAGAAAATACTCCGAGCTGGTTACTTTTGGATAACTATGGAAACAGACTGCATCCAGTATGTTCGAAAGTGCCACCGCTGCCAGATATATGCAGACATGATAAAGGTGCCTCCAAACGAGGTTAATGCAACAAGCTCGCTGTGGCCGTTCGCCGCCTGGGAAATGGATGTTATCGGACCAATCAAACCCGCCGCATCAAACGGACACAGGTTTATCCTAGTAGCAATTGATTATTTCACCAAATGGGTTGAAGCAGCATCTTATAGGGCAGTGACTAAGAAAGTCGTGGTGGATTTTGTCCATGACCGTATCATGTGTCGGTTCGGGATTCCAAAGTCGATCATTACTAATAATGGCTCCAACCTCAACAGTGATTTGATGAAATCCATGTGTGAAACCTTCAAGATCAAACACAAGAATTCTACAGCGTACATACTTCAGAGGAACGGAGCCGTAGAGGCCACCAACAAGAATATTAAGAAGATAATAAGGAAAATGATAGAGAAGAATAAGCAGTGGCATGAGAAGCTATCATTTTCTTTATTAGGATACTGCACCATAGTCCTCACATTAACAGGAGCAACCCCCTATATGATGGTCTACGGTATAGAGGCAGTCATTCCCGTTGAGGTAGAAATTCCTTTCTTAAGGATCATACAGGAAGTAGAGCTCGATGATGCAGAATGGGTGAAGTGTCGTTACGAGCACTAGCTCTTATAGACGGAAAGAGAATGAATGCAGTTTGCCACGGTTAGCTCTATCAGAACAGAATGTCCAGAGCCATCAACAAACGAGTCAAGCCGAGATAATTCACACCGGGGCAGTTAGTGTTAAAGAAAATTTTTCCGCATCAAGATGAAGCCAAAGAGAAAATTCTCTCCCAACTGGCAGGGTCCGTACATGGTGTCGCGCCCCCTTTTTCTAAAATGCGAAATCGGGTTCATGACATTTGGGAGGATAACTCGTTCCCTCTTGGGTATTGGGTTTTTGGGTTGAAGAGTCGCCACCTAATGATTAAAGTGCATTAGGACACTAAAGAAGAGTTTGAGTTGGAAAACCAGAGTTCGGGTAAGGGCTAGAATTATCTCGAGGGGAAGGTGTTAGGCATCCCCCAAAATACACTAGTGTGGTTCCCGACCATGCTACAATTTTGACTTTGAATAACAAGTAAGCAAGTAGAAGGGGGTTTTCACATAATATTGCAAGCAAGTTGAGAGTTTGACGAAAGTAAAGAAAGCAGAAATTTTAAAGAAATAGTTTGAGAATAAAATAAACAAATAAAGGAAAGAGGGTCCTAGGTTTACAAATAATATGGATCACATCAATGCAATACCCGGTAATCACTCCTCAGAAGAGGGATTACGCATGGTATTGGCGCACCGGTCATCATATCCATATCTATCCTTTCCCACCCCGTTAAGGTATTAAGCGCGGAATAGTATCGTTACTTATTGCATGCTAGTACCCGCCCCAATCCTATCAGTCCCGGAGGTATTTGGGACAACTAGTCCTAAAGGGAAGGGAGATTTAGCTTTTTTGAGTTTTAAAAGGATAAAATTCTAGGGCGACAATCAAAACATATAAGGCAGGTATGGGAGAACACATACTAGTTTAAAGGGCTCAAACGAGCCTCCTCATTTAAAGAAACAAATTGTTTAGCATGACTTACAAATACTGGTTATGGTCTGAATTAAATTTAAAGCGTTAGGGAAGGCTGATTTATCACATATTTCTCAGATGAGAATTCCGAATTAGCCCTCCACTGGTTGTAATTATCAAAGACTGATGCAATTAATTAATTACCTAATGACTTGCCTAGGCGAAACATTTAGACATATATCTAACAATGCTTACTCTGATTTTAAAGAAGGCTTACTGATTATATATAAAAAAAAAGATCTACAGATATTAAACGACATTACTACTAATTTTAGACTTGCAAATGATTTAGATTCGATTAATTACTCCTATATGCATGCTTTCTAAGCGTCGTTGGTTTAAAACAATTATGAAAGTGCAGGAGTCCTATAGACATGGTATCTAGGATGCATTTTGTTATTTTTAACCTATAATTGTTTGCCTAATGATGTAGGTATATGCCGAAGTGCAGAAAACCTATAATCATGATTTCTATATGCAGAAGTGTAGAAAAACCTACAGACAGGATTTCTATAAGATATGCAGAAGTGCAGAAACTTAAAGGCAGGATTTTTATATGATATGTAGAAGTGCAGAAACTTATAGGCAGGATTTTTATATGATATGCAGAGGTGCAGAAACTTATAGGCGGGATTTCTATATGATATGCAGAAGTGTAGAAACTTATATGCAGGATTTCTATATTATATGCAGAAGTGCAGAAACTATAGGCAGGATTTCTATATGAAATGCATAAGTGCAGAACTTGTAAATAGTAACACCTATGAGGATGTTGTTTACCCTTTGCATACATAAATGACCCTTCCCTTCTTACCTAGAACCCCATAAGTTATTATAAAATATTACAGACCAGAATGAATCAAGAAAAGTAAAATTACATCAGAAATTTAAGCTATAACCAAGGATCCTAATTCAGACTCAAGGTCTAACAATATGAGATGAACCAACTTCTAGGATCAGATTTCCAAAGCCTTTGCCTCATTTGGTATGTGTCAATGTTCCCTAAGAGCCTCAAGTGGACTCCGGGCAACGTTTACACCCCAAATATATTGTAGACTTAAGCAAGTGCAGTGCGGAAGAGCCAACCCTTAAATGTCCAAGTTCAGAGGGAACTCAAGGTCCCAAAGCAAGGCTCATAGGAGGGGGACAAAACTTAGAATCTAAGAGTAAGTGTATGTGCATAGAGGGGGATTAGGGAAGGCCATGGCAGGCTGGTGGTCATGCCCAACAATTTAAGAGTGCTGGCACACCCTGACCAGCCTATCAGCCAAAATTGGGAGGTAGGATCTATTGAGGATCAGGTTTACACCTGGGCAGTAATTTGGATACTACCAGGCCATGAACCTTAACTCAAACACATAGAAGGGAATAGGGGAGGGGATTCATAACAGAAAATAGATGCAAGGAAAGAACACACATAGTTAACATTAATCATGAACAACAAAGTAAACAGGATTGCAGAAAACTTTAAATAATCACATAGGGGTGAGGCAGGAAAGCTAAATTAGAACATACCAATTTCAAGGAAAACAAACAAGTAAAAGTAGTCTTGAAAAAGCCAAGTAGCAAGCAAAAGTTCCAAAAGATCTCAGAAAGAGTAGAATGTTGTAAGAGTATTGAACTCAAAGCAGTATTTTAAATATGTAAGTAAGTCGAAAGTATTAAACTAAAGGCTCGAGGTATTCAACTCGAAGTAGCGGTGTAAAAGTATTGAATTGGAAGTGTGTTAAAAGTGCGGAAGGGTAGTCCCTTTTATAGTATAGAGAAGCAAGTAAGAAAGCAACTTGCAACCAATCACATAGGATTTCCCTTCAGTTAAGGGATTTGATTTCGAACGGGTAGAAGACATTTAAGGAAAGAAATTTTGATTAAAACATTTTCAAAGTAGCACAAAAGGGGTAAATACATAGAAGTTTATTTAAGGAAAAGCTCAGTGGTACACGACTTAGGAAAAATAAGGAAAGGGAATCGATCAAACAGCCAGGGAAATCAAAGTTACAGGTTTAATCTCGAATGAACCAAGTTAGGAAAGGTAAAGAAGGTTCAATTAAATAAATCAGTAACAATCAGTCAGGACTCATTAAAAGGAATTCAAAATCAATCAATTAGTCGGTAAAGACCTTTTGAAAGAAAAGTTCCCATATATAAAGCACACAAACATGTGAATCAAGAAGTTATATAGAAGAAAGTTTACTAAAAGAGAGGTTCAGAATCATGAGCAAGAAAGGGTACAAGTCCATTTTGCAGACTCACAATGAGTCTGAGAGTTCAGGGGCCCAAAGCGGAATTCTAACTCACACAAATTCAAAATTGCCAAGAAACCCCCAAATCCTAGGGTTTCATAGAGATGAGAAAGCAAGCCATTGAAATAGGCTTAAAATCCTCTTTCAAAGATTTATGAGAAATAAACAGACATGATACAAAGAATGAAACCTAATTGGAGGTCATAGAGAACATATTTGAGAAACTCGGAACTTAAACAAGTTCAGAAAAGAAGAGGTGATACAGACTTAAATTAAAATAGAGGAAACATGTTCAGCAAGAACGCAAACAGAGTCTAATAGAGCAAACAAAAATAAAAAAACTCAACAGTAAGCACATATAGTAGAAGAGTAAGGGAAACATAACAAAGATTAATAGGAGTAACAGGTATAGTAGAAAAAGAAGAGTAGGAGAACAGTACACGTATAGTAAAAGAAGCCATACGAGCATAGCACAGACAAATACACATAAAGAAAGAATCAGAAAGATTTTTTTTGAAAACTTTTTCAGAAACGATTTTTGAAAAGAAAATTTGGGGTAAACACTTCAGAAGCCCAGTAAGACACGAACATACCATAGATCTAAGAAAATAAAGAAGAGAAGAGCCTCGAACAACTTAGGGTTTCAGAGAAATCCTAGAAATGAGAAAGGCTTGGAAGAAAAATCAGATCCTGAGTCGAAGAGGTGAGGAATTAGGCTCCTGAGGCTTGAATATGCCGGAGCATGGCCGGAGAAGCTATAGAAATGAAGATCTGAGAAGATTTGGAAGAACCATCGAAGCCAGCCTTCAAAACCTCGAACACCCAAGGTATAATGATGTAGAGGGGTGAGTACAGACCATCCATGGCCTGAGAAGCCATGGATTCCGGTGAAAACATGGTGAAATAAGGTAGGAGGAGGCTAGGGTTTTAAAGAGTTGATGAAATGATTTGAGAGCCTTTGGGATTCAAAGGTGGCGGGACAGGTGAGAATGAGGGAGATTAGGGTAGGTCGTTTGGTTTAATTATGGAAGGGTGAGTTATGGCCGTTGATCTTGTGTGATCAACGTCCCAGATTTAGGAGGGTAGGTGGGAACCGGGTAAGGGTCATTTGGATCGGGTTGCGGGTTTGGTCAAATTAAAAATTGGGCCGGTCCAAATGGGTTAATATTGGGTCAAATAATAATTAAAATTGAAAGGTAAAAAGGCTGTATTTGAAATGGAATGAGGCTAGATGTTAAATAGCTAGTTTTCCCTTTTATTTTATAAAATATAGTAAAAAATAATTTTAAAAGCAAACTAAAAGTACTGAGCCAATTAATAATATATAAATATTAATATATAAATACTGGAAATAATTTTACAATTGTAAAATGCTATTAATCGAAAGTAGGCTAGAATTGCAATTATATGCAATTTAGCTTTAAAAATACCCAATAAAATTTGTAAAAATATACAAAAATCACCTTAACTATATTTTGGTATAAATATGAGAATAATATAAGTTATTCACCAAAATGATAATCTTGGGAATAATTATTGGTTTTTGTACTGCTAAAGTGGACAATAAATTAATTTTAAAATCTTAAAAATTAGGAAAAAATACCAAAACTCTTGGGTATGCTTATATATGTATGTATATGCTATTTTGAAAGTATTTTGTATATAAAAATACATAGAAAAAAATTGGGTATCAACAGCTGCTCCTCTTTACCCGGGAAAGATGAAAGAGTTGTCGGGTAAAGATATGATGACCAATTTTGACCGAATAAAACAATTTTGAAGAGCTTTGACCGAGGTCTAGTTTCTGAGTTGCTTACATATCCCTGGTATTACAGGAATCAGGCCACATGTAGTTCGGGATCCATCGGCGGAGTATTCCAATGGAAATTTTCGAAAAGCGGACGCGATGTTTAGGTTGAGAAAGGACGGTGAGAGTCTGATAGGCTGCGGGAACTGGAGCGGGATCGCTCCTGCTGAGACGGCCATTGCTAGCCGGTGTACTTGCGAATGAACAATACCAGCATATATATATATATAAATACCAACATATATATATTGTGCATAAATTTAAACGTGATGCAAGTTCTCGTTGGACCGTGAATGCTGTCTTTGGACGGTTAGGATGACGTCCTCGGACCATGATGTCCTGGGCCACGAAGCATATGATAAAGGATTCGCAGGCTATGAAGTGATGTTCTCAGGCTATGAGGATGATGCCTCCGAACCATGATGCCTTTGAATAATGATATGCAAAAGATAAAATGGGGTCCTCAGGCCATGGCATGGCATTCTTGGGCTATGAAAATGGTGCCTCTGAACAATGACACCTTTGGACAAATTGGGGATTTTTCAGCCCATGAAAATGCAGAAGGTGGCGATCTTTCAGCTGATGCAAAACATAAATAAAGGGTGGTGGTATTTCAACCATGCAAGAGAAATAAGATGGCGGTATTTCAGCCGTACATGAGGAATAGAGTGGCGATATTTCAGCCGTGCAAGAGAAATAAGGTGGCGGTATTTCAGCCATGCAGATGGAGGTAGAGCTTAACCTCGGAAGGCAGAAAGGTAACCTTATACAATGCAGGAGATGCAGATGGAGGTAGAGCCTAACCTCGGAAGGTAGAAAGGTAGCCTTATGCAATGCAGAAGATGCAGATGGAGGTAGAGCTTAACCTCGGAAGGCAGAAAGGTAGCCTTATGCAATGCAGAAAAATGCAGATAGAGGTAGAGCTTAACATCGGAAGGCAGAAAGGTAGCCTTATGCAATGCAGAAAATGCAGATGGAGACAGAGCTTAGTCTCAGAAGGCAGAAAGGTAGCCTTATGCAATGCAGAAGATGCAGATAGAGACAGAGCTTAGTCTCGGAAGGCAGAAAGGTAGCCTTATGCAATGTAAAAGATGTAGATGGAGATAGAGCTTAGTCTCGGAAGGCAGAAAGGCAGCTTTATGCAATGCAGAAGATGTAGATGGAGGTAGAGCTTAACCTCGGAACGCAGAAAGATAGCCTTATGCAATGCAGGAAATAAAAGGCGAATAATAATGAAATCTCTTAGCTGATAGATGATAGCTGATAGATGATTGCTATATTGTGGCTATTGTGGGTTTCGTGTACGGATAGCAACAGTAAATAGGTGATGATTCCGAGAGTTGTATTCCCGGTAAGTATGAGTGTATAGATATATCTGATGATTTTACGACTTGAGTGCCTGCAACCAAAGAAAAATTGTGAGTTTTGTAAGGGGGGGGGGAAAGGTTAGTTCGTGTCCCCATGAGCTTCGCTTGTCCTGCTTGGCATTGTGTATCATTGGGGTAGCGTTGTTAAACAAAGCAATTTTGATACCAGACATGCATGATTCAGAAAAAATATAACATAAATACATATTTTAAAATAGTTTTCTTTAGATGAACCGACGAATCCGATGCGGTTCAAGACATTGCAACCTCTCTCGCTCCGGAATTTTGAGGGTCCTTAAAATTCTGCCCCAGTTTACTGGGCTGGTGCTTCTGACGGCTGCGTGCGATAAATGGCTGAAATCAACTTCGGAATTTTGAGGGTCCTCCTCAAAATTCTGCCCTAGTTTCCAATAGCGGGGGAAAATGAAAATTTTATTGAATTGTGACCGAACCCATAGGGATGCCTACGTATCCCCTCTTAAACGGGAATCAGGTCAGGTGTAGTTCAAATTACATCATATAAGGAAATCCTAAATGTTACACATAGTATCTCTTCACTGCATCTGAATTGATCTGCTTCGGCCAAACTTCACCGTCCATTTCTGCAAGTATGAGGGCTCCTCCAATTAGAACCCGGTGAACCATGTATGGACCCTGCCAGTTGGGAGAGAACTTCCCTTTGGCTTCATCTTGATGCGGGAAAATCTTTTTTAACACCAGCTGCCCCGGTGTAAACTGTCTCGGCTTGACTCTTTTGTTGAAGGCTCTGGACATTCTGTTTTGATAGAGTTGACCATGGCAAAATGCATTCATTCTTTTCCCATCTATAAGAGCTAACTGCTAATAGCGACTCCTTACCCATTCTGCATCGTCAAGTTTTGCTTCCTGTATGATTCTCAAAGAGGGAATTTCTACCTCGTCGGGAATGACTTCTTCTATACCATAAACCAACATATAGGGAGTTGCACCGATTGATGTGCAAACTGTGGCGTGGTATCCCAATAAAGCAAATGCTAACTTCTCATGCCACTGCTTATGCTTCTCTATCATCTTCCTTAGTATCTTCTTGATATTCTTATTGGCGGCTTCTACAGCTCCGTTCATCTGAAGTTTGTAAGCTGTAGAATTCTTGTGTTTGATCTTGAAGGTTTTACACATGGCTTTCATCGGGTCGCTGTTGAGATTGGAACCATTATCAGTGATGATTGACTCTGGAATTCCAAACCGACAAACAATACGGTCGCGGACAAAATCTGCTACCACTTTCTTAGTCACTACTTTGTACGATGTTGCTTCAACCCATTTGATGAAATAATCAATTACCACTAGAATGAACTTGTGCCCGTTTGATGCGGCAGGCTCGATATGTCCGATAACATCCATTCCCCAAGCGGCGAACGACCATGGCGAGCTTGTTGCAGTAAGCTCGTTTGGAGGCACCTTTATCATGTCTACATGTATCTGACAGCGATGGCATTTACGGACATACTGGATGCAGTTCGTTTCCATAGTCATCCAAAAATAACTAGCTCGGAGTATTTTCTTGGCTAAGACAAAGCCGTTCATATATGGACAGGTCCCTGCATGAATTTCCTCCAATAGCCTGGATGCTTCCTTTATGTCGACACACCTTAGTAATCCCAAATTAGGAGTCCTCCTATACATGACTCCTCCGCTATGAAAGAAGTTGTTAGATAATCTCCGAAGTGTGTGCTTCTGAGTAGGATTTGCGAGTTCTGGATATTCTCCCTTCGTCAAATATTACTTGATATCATGAAACCAAGGTTTTCCGTCTGCTTCTTCTACTACATGAGCATAGTAAGCTGGCTGATCATAGATCTTTACTAGAATAGGATCAATGAAGTTCTTATCTGGGTGTTGTATCATGGACGATAGGGTAGCCAACGCATCGACAAACTCATTCTGAACTCTGGGAACATGTTGGAACTCTGTCTTTGTGAACCTCTTCCTCAACTCCTGTACATAATGCAGATAAGGGAGTATCTTGGAGTTCTTGGTGGCCCATTCTTCTCGGACTTGATGTATAAGCAGGTCTAAATCTCCGATCACTAGAAATTCCTGAATGTTCATGTCAATGGCCAGCTTGAGCCCTAAGATGCAGGCTTGTACTCGGCCATGTTGTTGGTGCACGGGAACCTGAGCTTGGCAGACACCAGATAATGCTGGCCAGTTTCTGATACTAGGACAGCTCCTATGCCAACTCCTTTGAAGTTTGCTGCTCCGTCGAAAAATATTCTCCAACCATCATAGGATTCTAAAATATCTTCCACTATGAAAGATACCTCTTCATCAGGAAAATACGTATTTAGAGGCTCATATTCTCCATCCCCGGGATTTTCAGCAAGATCATCTGCCAGTGCTTGTCCTTTGATTGCCTTCTGAGTCACGTAAACAATGTCGAATTCACTCAGCAGGATTTTCCACTTGGCTAGCTTGCCAGTGGGCATGGGCTTCTAAAAGATGTACTTCAAAGGATCCATTCTTGATATGAGATAAGTAGTATAGGCACAGAAATAGTGCCTCAACTTCTAAGCTACCCAAGTCAGAGCACAACATGTGCATTCCAATAGAGAATACCAGGCCTCGTACGGGGTGAACTTCTTTTGCTGAGATAATAGATGGCCTGCTCCTTTCTTCTTGTTTCATCATGCTGCCCCAGAACACAACCGAAAGCTCTATCCAATACTACAAGGTAGAGTAATAGAGGTCTACCCGGCTCGTGTAGGACCAAAACTGGCGGCGTTGACAGGTATTCCTTGATTCTGTCAAAGGCTTTCTGAAAATCATCAGTCCATTTGGTAGAGGCGTCCTTCTTCAACATCTTAAGGATTGGCTCACAAATGACAGTGGATTGAGCTATGAACCGGCTGATGTAGTTAAGTCTTCCCAAGAAACTCATAACCTCTTTCTTGTTCTTCGGTGGTTGCAATTCTTGGATGGCTTTGACCTTTGACGAATCCAGTTCTATTCCTCGACGGCTTACAATGAACCCAAGTAGTTTTTCGGCAGGAACCCCGAATGCACACTTGGCGGGATTCAGCTTCAAGTTGTACCTTCTTAGTCTGTTGAAGAACTTCCTCAGATCTTCCATGTGGTCAGTGGCTCTCTTGGATTTGATGATGATGTTGTCTACATACACCTCGATCTATTTGTGTATCATGTCATGGAAAATAGTAGTCATGGACCTCATGTAGGTGGCCCCAGTATTCTTTAACCCAAATGACATCATCTTGTAACAATACATCCCCCACGGCATAATGAAAGTCGTTTTCTCCGCGTCTTCCTCATTCATCCATATCTGATGATACCTACTACCCTGAGAACCTTGGCTTTGACTTGCTTGGTGACTTCTTCCTTGATTTTCAAATTCATGTCGGGTTTGAACTTCCTGAGCTTCTATTTTACTAGTGGACATGTCGGATCGGTTGGCAGTTTGTAAGCTACAATAGATGTACTGAGACCAGTCATCTCATCATAAGACCAGGCGAATATGTCCTCACATTCCCTTAGAAATTTCATGTACTCTTTATTTTCTGATGGTGACAGATGAACACTGATGCGCGTTTCTTTGACATTTTCTGCATCTCCCAGGTTGACAACCTCCGTTTCGTCCAGGTTAGACTTTGGTCTATTCTCAAAATCCTCAACCTCTTTAACAACCTCTTTTGGTATATCATCTTCTTCTGAGTCTATATCCGTTTGTTGTGTTGTCTCGTTACATGTCACAATCGTCGGTTCATCAAAATAAGTAATAGTAATGCTATGTAAATAAAGTAAACGATAAAAAGTAATAAGAGCAAGATTTATGAGAAACTGAAATGCTTTGATAAATTTCATAATTGTTTTGAACATTGGAGGTCTTATTTCAATATTAAAAATGCAGAAAGAAAGTCAACTAGCGAAAAATAAAGATAATGCATGGTGCTTTGTTCAGCCTTGCTACCCCGAAGCTTTCCGGGCCCTGGTGGTGCTGATGGACCAATTGTTGAGGCGTGCTCCTCGGCTCACAGCTTGTATAGAAGGGTATTCCTCCCCCTCCTCCTCAAAAATTACACAACAGTCCATATTGTCATCTTCCAAAAACAAATTACTCATCGCCGCCAGTGCTTCCTCTTCTTCCGACCCATATATGACATCGGCTGGCTGGAAGGTCTGCTCTAAGCGAGGTATCGGATGCTCCAGCGGGTAGTAGAGACTGTGCCATGGTAGTGACTAGTGGTTGAACTCCTCCCAAGTGTATTCATATCCCAAACCAAAAGTGGTACCGTGTTTCTTCAACTTGATAAGCTTAGAGATTCCTTGGAGATTCTTGCGAAGTCTCTTGCCAGGTTCGTATCCACACCAATTCAATATACTTTCAATTTTGTTATCCCACCATTTATCCTTGTCCACGGCGTTGACTCGATCAATGTGATGGTAGGTTTCTCTGCCTATCTTCCTTCTTCCTCCGATTGCTGGGATGGTCTGACGACTGTATATGGGATTTCTACCGTCACCGTGAATAATTACCTCTTGGTAATTCCACTCGAATTTCACTACTTGATGTAGGGTTGATGCTACAGCCCCAGCGGCATGGATCCAGGGCCGTCCTAATAGCAAGTTGTAAGATGTTGGGACGTCTATCACGTGAAAATCAACGTCGAACCAAGTCGGTCCCATTTGCAGACACAAACTGACTTCCCCAATAGTGGACCTTTGGGATCCATCGAAAGCTTTGACAGTGATGGCTCCATCCTTGATCTCATGCAGGCTCTTTCCCAATGTTTTGAAAGTCACCAATGGACAAATATTGAGGCTGCACCCTTCGTCAATCAGGATTCTGGTGATGAAATAATTTTCGCACTGCACAGTGATGTGCAATGCCTTGTTGTGGCTTAGCCCTTCAAGTGGCAGCTCATCTTCGTGGAAAGTGATTTTGTGACTCTCCAATATTTGTCGTACCATGTTTTCCATTTCTCCTCCGGTTATGTTGCTGGGCACATATGCCTCGCTCAGCACCTTCAATAAGGTATTCTTTTATGTGCCAAAGCTTTGTAGCAGAGCCAAGATAGAGATCTGGGCTGGCGTTTTGTTCAACTGATCAACAACCGAATACCTTTTGGCTTGTATCTTCCTCCAGAGATCATCAGGCCCAACTTCAGTGACGGTTGGTCGTCTAGAGTCCTGCTTACTGGACTCATCTAGATGTTCTAGAGTATAAACCCTGTCGGTTCTTTTCATACCCTGTGCTGCAATTGCTTCTCCAGATTTGGTTTTCCCTTTCCTTCTCACCTCGGTGGTGTAATCCCACGGTATGGCCTTTGGGTGGAACGATGTTACGGCTGTTATGGCCACCATAATGGGCACCTTTGCTTTGGGAGGTAATACAACAACCTCAAATGGTACAGGTGCCTTTGGGGACCCAAACTCGACCTCAATAGGCCCTGGCATCTTTGTAGAAGAAGGTGCTTCGAAGTCAAGTGGTATGGACATGTTCACTTCGGAGTCTTTAGAAGGTTGCATCTGGACCACAATCGGGTTAATGATGACTGTTGGTTTCTTTGGCTCGTCACCTTCAGCGATCAATCTAATCGACCCTTTAGGGTCCCAATCCTCTTCTATCTAAATCATGTGAACACCTCCACCCTTGTGGTCTGGTAAAGGGTTGTTAAGGACATTCAGAGTAGGCTCCTTTACCGCAATGATCTTGTTGTCAATTAAAGCTTGGATCTTATCCTTCAGAGAGCGACACTCATCAATGGTATGCCATTTCATGCCGGAATGGTATGCATAGGTTTTGTTTGAGTTGACCCATTGGGAGGGGTTTTCGGGGATTATGGCAGGGATAGGGGTGACGTAACCAGTAGCTTTGAGCCTTTCATACAACTGGTCGATAGGTTCAGCAATGGCGGTATACTATTTGGGGGGTCTACAGTCAAATTTTGGTAGGGGTCTAGGGAAATTTTGGCGAGGGGAAGGTGATTGATAGTGGGGTTGTTGGGTGTTGTAGGCTTGGTAGACAGGTGCGGGTTGAGAGTATCTGGGCGAAGTGGGCTGATATGTGGGAGGTGGAGATGATTGATAAGTAGGCGGTAGAGCTTGGTAAGAGGGCAAGGGTGCTTGGTAATTTGGGGAAGGCTGATATGTGGGTGGAGTTAATGGGTAGGTTTGGTATTTTATTGGGGATTTTGTTCTCTGTGCAACCATCACAACGCCCACATCCTTTTCTTGGATGTGCCACCAGACTGTAGAGCCTTGTTGGTGGCCTGTAATGCTTTAAATTTTATGACCATACCACTTTTAATACCTTCCTCAATCCTTTCCCCTAACTTAATGATGTCGGAAAATTTCTGGCCTTCAATCAACACCAACCTCTCATAATATTGTGGGTCTTGAGCTCGGAAGAAAAACCTATTCATTTGTTCTTCTTCTAAAGCTGGCCTGACCTTAGCAGCTTCTGATCTCTAACGAGTAGCATACTCGCGGAATGTCTCCATAGGTTTCTTCTTTATGTTCTGGATGTAGAATACATCTGGCGCATTCTCTGTGTTGAATCTGAATCTATCCATAAAATCGGATGCCATACTTATCCAATTCGGCCACTTCTTTAGGTCTTGGCTAATGGACCAAGATAGAGCATCGCCTTTCAGGCTTCTCATAAAGAGCTTCATGCGAATCTTTTCATCCTTCCCTACTCCAACCAGCTTGTCGTAGTAGGTCCTCAAATGGACTCTGGGATCCCCTGTGCCATCAAACATTTCGAACTTGGGAGGTTTGTACCCCTCGGGCAGTTCGACATTTGGTTGAATGCAAAGGTCTTCGTAATTCAATCCCTTAATCCCTTTGCTTCCTTCAACACCCTGAACTCTGCTAGTCAGCTTCTTGAGTTCCACAGCCAGATTCTTGATAATAGAGTATTTGTCATCAGACTCAGGTGTGCTTGAAATAGGTTGAGTATAGTGTGGTATGGTTTCCACATAGGGGGTGTTGTTGAGATGATCATTTGTGGAGTTTAGTGGTTTAGGGATGAGCAATGGGGTGTTGTTTGAAGTGTGGCATGTGTTGCAGTGGTGATGGGGAGCGGGTTGGTTTTGTGGTTTCAGGATGTTTTGTGGAGGTGTAGGGTTTCGAGTGTTAGGAAAGTTGACATCTGGGGTGGTGAGGGAAAATGACAAGCTTGCCAAGTTCCGAACTTGGTCTAGTTCTTCCTGAAATTTCAACAACTTTTGCTCGAGCTGGGAGGCACTTTCCTTGGAAACCTGAATACCCTAAGGAACCTCTACCCTTTCAACTGAGTTCTCCTTTCTGATGTTGCTCAAATCTTCCATTTTTCCCTTATTCTTGTTCCTGATAGGACTCGAAGGAGGAGGAGGCAGAGGGCCCTTAGATCTTGTGGAGTATGATGATGATGCTAGAGTGCACGAACTAACCTTTGGGGAGGGGAATTAAAACAAAAAATAAAAATAAAGGTAGCAAGTTAGTGCAGGTTGTAAGAAAAAGAAGTTGCGATATTTAAACACATAGTGCGAGAATATAAGTCGTGTCCTAATTTGGGAGCCTCGTTGTGCCCGAGGTGGGCCTAGCGACAAGTTGATTTGGAGAACTTATAATGTTAAATGCCTCATTTTATTGATAAAAATAAGACGAATCCCAAAATGACACTAAAATAGCAGAAAATAAAATGTCACTAGTGGCCATTGGCCTTATTACATTTAAAACAAAGTGAAAAGATCCTAACTACTTGGTCCCAGAAGGACCTTCCCCAGATTCGGCATTTTTAGCTCCATTGAACAGCTTCACCAGCTCACGCAGTCCCAACAGCAAGTAGGCTCTAGCCAGGTGTCCTCCTTTGTTTCCCTCAGCATTCTGGCAGTTTCGATCCTCCAGATGAACTTCCTTTCTATCTCCACTAAACCTCGTTCCAGGTATCCCTATCGCTTGTTGGAACTGACAACCATGTATTTCCACTCTTCAATTAGTTTTTGGTGGGCTTCTTGAATCTCACGGTGCTCACTTTCATATTCCCAAATCCTTTTGCGCAGTTGGTTGTATTTGACCTGTGCTTCAGCCCTTTCATCGATAATTATGTGACCTCGAACAAACCCGGGTTGGCCCAGACCATTGTGATTATCCTCCAGCCAGCCTGAATAGTATGGGGTGCAGCCAACATGGTATATGTATGGTTTGATAGTATCTCTTTCCATGATTATCTTGCAATGCCACATATGCTGAGCTTGACATTTATAAGGACTGTCATTAGCTTGGAAGTCAGCCCGGAAGTGACTCATCTTGTCGACCCTTGGTATAACCTGCTTCCTACCAGCCTGTCTCATAACTCAGAGAGGGACATAAGGGTAGGTTCCTCTCAAACCGATCAGTATCAGAAATGGAGCGTCCCTGGATCGGGTGATGAACTCTTCATTAGGGAACCATTCGAACATCCATTGCACTTGGTCCTCTTTCAGATTTCCGAACAACTCTACCCACCCTTTAGCATCTTCTGGTTGGACAAACATGTTAGATATATAGTTCATTCGCCTTGGCTGATTGAAGGCGATATGACCATCCCAGTCTCTGCGTAGGATCTTGTGCCGATATTCACCCTTTTGGAGATGCTCCATGAGCCAGAGTTGGAGCAGTAAGTTATAACCCTCAAAGTGTTTGGCCCCTCGTTGACAGTTTTCCAGGGCTTGGTATATCTCCACAACGATCATAGGTACTATGCTAAAAGGCTGCCCGCCAATTCCTTCCATCAAGGTCTTGGTGACCATGGCCAGTCTGGTATGGATCCTAGCCTTCTTCATAGGAAATACTATTGTCCCCAAAAAGCAGAACATAAAGACAAAGACTCTTCTGTGGATATGCCCTAATGATGTGAGGGCGAATTCATCTGGGTAAGTGTAGTAGGACTTGCTATGGTTGTACCTCTCGTACAAATAGTTGAAAGGAATGTAGGAATCCTTCAAGAATGTCAAGTCTGTGTTCTTCTTTAGTTCCATCATTTTGAGAAAGCCACTACCCTTGCGATTTTCCGGCATAAGTAAACCCGGAATCTTCCATGGAATACCAGCTAATCCTCCTATTTCTTCGAGCAGAGGTGTCATTTCAAGGTCTCTAAAGCGAAACACTGATCTATCGTCATCATAGAATAGAGTTGCAGCCTCTATGATTTTGTTGTCGGGTTGGATCTCCAAAAGAGAAGGCAAATTTCCCAAATATTTGCGGACGAGGGTCTGATCACTGGAGTGAAGGTCTTCCCGCCAACTTAGCAATCTTGGGTGAATGTTGGTTACCATGCCGAAAATGGGGACTTCGTGCCTCAGTTTCTGCAAAATAAAGTGTTAGACCCTTACCCCCGCCAGACTCGACTATTTATATATCAATAATTGGCATAAGCAGCATTTAGCTCTCCAAATAAATGCACAGACGTGGTAATGTCCATTTGGGTTCCAAGGGAACCCAGTGGACTTTGGACAAGGCTATCTTAAAGAGTCATTATGCGGACAACATAACTGACTCGGCTAGGTTTGACGGTGATGCATGCACAATTTGAATAGAGCAAGGTTTCTATGGGTATTAGACCGGTACCTTTGAGCGGACAACTCAAGAGGAAAAGGCACGGAACCGTCAACTGCACCACTGATAGATTGGTTTTACAGCAAATACGCCTTTGCCAAATTTAGGGGGTGATAATATTGGAAGGGCGCAACCACTCATTATAAGCGTTGCTATGGTATTTTGTTTGGCACGAGTGGAATATGATGTTGAATATGCAATTACAAGAATGAAACAAGTTGTCACGTATTTGCACGTTCATAAAGTAATAATTACAATAATTGCTCATAATTACAATGGTATTGAAGGAAAGTGGTAAAAGAAAGCATTAAAGAAAAGAAACAAAGAGCCAAGTCAGTTTCATAGCAGAAAAGAGGTGAAGACATTAAATAAAGGTAATAAAGAAACAGTGAAGTCACAAGTAACATGAGATGGTAAAAGCCTAAAGAAGTCCATAGCAGAGTCGCCATGTTGTCGCGCCCCCTTTTTCTAAAAAGCGAAATCGGGTTCATGACATTTGGGAGGACAACTCGTTCCCTCTTGGAAATTGGGTTTTTTGGGTTGAAGAGTCACCACCTAATGATTAAAGTGCATTAGGACACTAAAGAAGAGTTCGAGTTGGAAAACCAGAGTTCGAGTAAGGGCTAGAAATTATC
This sequence comes from Nicotiana sylvestris, assembly GCF_000393655.2. Classification (NCBI taxonomy): domain Eukaryota; kingdom Viridiplantae; phylum Streptophyta; class Magnoliopsida; order Solanales; family Solanaceae; genus Nicotiana; species Nicotiana sylvestris. The sequence continues at coordinate 145,818,420 of NC_091064.1, read as the reverse complement.
TCGAGGGGAAGGTGTTAGGCCACCCCCAAGATCCACTAGTGTGGTTCCCGACCATGCTACAATTGTGACTTTGAATAACAAGTAAGCAAATATAAGTCTCAAATAGAAGGGGCTTTTCACATAATATTGCAAGCAAGTTGAGAGTTTGACGAAAGTAAAGAAAGCAGAAAATTTAAAGAAATAGTTTGAGAATAAAATAAACAAATAAAGGAAAGGAGGTCCTAGGTTTACAAATAATAGTGATCACATCAATACAATATCTGGTAATCACTCCTCAGAAGAGGGGTTACGCGTGGTATTGGCACACCGTTCATCATATCGATATCTACCCTTTCCCACGCCATTAAGGTATTAAGAGCGGAACAATATCGTTACTTATTGCATGCTAGTACCCGCCCCAATCCTATCAGCCCCGGAGGCATTTGGGACTACTAGTACTAAAGGGAAGGGAAATTTGGCTTTTCAGAGTTTTAAAAGGATAAAATTCTAGGGCGACAATCAAAACATATAAGGCAGGTATGAGAGAACACATAACAGTTTAAAGGGCTCAAACGGGCCTCCTTATTTAAAGAAACAAATTGTTTAGCATGACTTACAAATACTGGTTATGATCTGAATTAAATCTAAAGTGTTAGGGAAGGCTGATTTATCACATATTTCTCAGATAAAAAGTCCGAATTAGGCCTCCACTGGTTGTAATTATCAAAGACTGATGCAGTTAATTAATTACCTAATGGCTTGCCTAGGTGAAACCTATAGGCATGATATCTAACGATGCTTACTCTAATTTTAAAGAAGGCTTACTAATTATATATATTACTGATTATATATATAAAAAATAAGATCTGCAGATATTAAACGACATTACTACTGATTTTAGACTTGCAAACGATTCAGATTCGGTTAATTACTCCTATAGGCATGCTTTCTAAGCGTCGTTGGTTTAAAACAATTATGAAAGTGTAGGAGTCTTATAGACATGGTATCTAGGATGCATTTTGTTATTTTTAACCTATAACTGTTTTCCTAATGATGGAGGTATCTGCGGAAGTGCAGAAAACCAATAATCATGATTTCTATATGCAGAAGTGCAGAAAAACCTACAGACAGGATTTCTATATGATATGCAGAAGTGCAGAAACTTATAGGCAGGATTTCTACATGATATGCAGAAGTGCAGAAACTTATAGGCGGGATTTCTATATGATATGCAGAAGTGCAGAAACTTATAGGCAAGATTTCTATATGATATGCAGAAGTGAAGAAACTATAGGTAGGATTTCTATAAGAAATGCATAAGTGCAGAACTTGTAAATAGTAACACCTATGAGCATGTTGTCTACCCTTTGCATACATAAATGACCCTTCCCTTCTTACTTAGAACCCCATAAGTTATTATAAAATATTACAGACCAGAATGAATCAAGAAAAGTAAAATTACATTAGAAATTTAAGCTATAACCAAGGAGCCTAATTCAGACTCAAGGTCTAACAATATGAGATGAACCAACTTCCAGGATGAGATTTCCAAAGCCTTTCCCTCATTTGGGATGTGTCAAAGTTCCCTAAGAGCCTCAAGTGGACTCCAGGCAGTGCTTACACCCCAAATATATTGCAGACTTAAACAAGTACAGTGTAGAAGAGCCAGCCCTCAAATGTCCAAGTTCAGAGGGAACTCAAGGTCCCAAAGCAAGGCTCATAGGAGGGGGACAGAACTTAGAATCTAAGAGTAAGTGTATGTGCATAGAAGGGGATTAGGGAAGGCCATGGCAGGCTGATGGTCATGACCAACAATTTAAGAGTGCTGGCACACCCTGACCAGTTTGTCAGCCAAAATTGGGAGTTAGGATCCATTCAGGATCAGGTTTAGACCTGGGCAGTAATTTGGATACTGCCAGGCCATGAACCTTAACTCAAACACATAGAAGGGAATAGGGGTGGGGATTCATAACAGAAAATAGATGCAAGGAAATAACAGATATAGTTAACATTAATCATGAACAACAAAGTAAACAGGATTGCAGAAAACTGTAAATAAATACATAAGGGTAAGGCAGGAAAGCTAAATTAGAACATACCAGTTTCAGGGAAAACAAATAAGTAAAAGTAGTCTTGAAAGAGCCACGTTGCAAAAGATCTCAGAAAGAGTAGAATGTTGTAAGAGTATTGAACTCAAAGCAGTATTGTAAGTATGTAGGAAAGTCGAAAGTATTGAACTAAAGGCTCGAGGTATTCCACTCGAAGTAGTGGTGTAAAAGTATTGAATTGGAAGTGTGTTAAAAGTGCGAAAAGGGTAGTCCCTTTTATAGTACAGAGAAGCAAGTAAGAAAGGTAAGAAAGTAACTTGCAACCAATCACAAAGTATTTCCCTTCAGTTAAGGGATTTGATTTCAAATGGGTAGAAGAATTTAAGGAAAGAAATTTTCATTAAAACCTTTTCAAAGCAGTACAAAAGGGGTAAATACATAGAAGTTTATTTAAGGAAAAACTCAGTTGTACACGGCTTGGGAAAAATAAGGAAAGAGAATCGATCAAACAGCCAGGGAAATCAAAGTTACAGGTTTAATCTCGAATGAACCAAGTCAGGAAAGGAAAAGAAGGTTCAATTAGAGAGAATCAGTAACAATGAGTCAGGACTCATTAAAAGGAATTCAAAGTCAATCAATTAGTCGGTAAAGACCTTTTGAAATAAGAGTTACCATATATAAAGCACACAAACATGTGAATCAAGAAGTTATATAGAAGAGAGTTTACTCAAAAAGAGGTTCAAAATCATGAGCAAGAAAGGGTACAAGTCCATTTTGCAGACTCACAATGAGTCTAAGAGTTCAGGGGCCCAAAGCGGAATTCTAACTCGCACAAATTCAAAATTGCCAAGAAACCCCCAAATCCTAGGGTTTCATAGAGATGAGAAAGCAAGTCATTGAAACAGACTCAGAAGCCTCTTTCAAAGACTTATGAGAAGTAAACATACATGATACAAAGAAAGAAAGCTAATTTGAGGTCATAGAGAACATATTTGAGAAACTCGGAACTTAAACAAGTTCAGAAAAGAAGAGGTGATACAGACTTAAATTAAAACAGAGGCAACATGTTCAGCAAGAACGCAAACAGAGTCTAATAGAGCAAACAAAAATAATAAAAACTCAATTGTAAGCACATATAGTAGAAGAGTAAGGGAAACATAACAATGATTAACAGGAGTAACAGGTATAGTAGAAAAATAAGAGTAGGAAAACAGTACACGCGTAGTAAAAGAAGCCATACGAGCATAGCACAGACAAACACACATAAAGAAAGAATCAGAAAGATCTTTTTTGAAAACTTTTTAGAAACGATATTTGAAAAGAAAATTTGGGGTAAACACTTCAGAAGCCCAGTAGGACACGAACATACCATAGATCTAAGGAAATAAACAAGAGAAGAGCCTCGAACAACTTAGAGTTTCGGAGAAACCCTAGAAGTGAGAAAGGCTTGGAAGAAAAATCAGATCCTGAGTCAAAGAGTTGAGAAATCAGGCTTCTAAGGCCTGAATGTGCCAGAGCATGGCCGGAGAAGCTATATAAATGAAGATCTGAGAAGATCTGGAAGAACCATCGAAGTCAGCCTTCAAAACCTCGAACACCCAAGGTATAATGATGGATAGGGGTGAGTACAGACCGTCCATGGCCTGAGAAGCCATGGATTCCGGTGAAAACATGGTGAAATAAGGTAGGAGGAGGCTAGGGTTTCGAAGAGCTGATGAGAGAATTTGAGAGCGTTTAGGATTCAAAGGCGGCGGGTCAGGTGAGAATGAGAGAGATTAGGGTAGGTCGTTTGGTTTAATTATGGAAGGGTGAGTTATGGTCGTTGATCTTATGTGATCAACAACCCAGATTTAGTAGGGTAGGTGGGAACCGGGTAAGGGTCATTTGGGTCGGGTTGTGGGTTTGGTCAAATTAAAAATTGGGCCGGTCCAAATGGGTTAAGATTGGGTCAAATAATGGTTAAAATTGAAAGATAAAAAGGTTGTATTTGAAATGGAATGAGGCTAGATGTTAAATAGCTAGTTTTCCCTTTTATTTTATAACAAATAGTAAAAAATAATTTTAAAAGCAAACTAAAAGTACTGAGCCAATTAAAAATATATAAATATTAATTTAAAAATACTGGAAATAATTTTACAATTGTAAAATGCTATTAATCTTAAAGTATGCTAGAATTGCAATTATATGCAATTTAGCTTTAAAAATACCCAATAAAATTTGTAAAAATATACAAAAATCACCTTAACTATATTTTGGTATAAATATGAGAATAAGATAAGTGATTCACCAAAATGATAATCTTGGGAATAATTACTGGTATTTGTACTGCTAAAGTGGACAATAAATTGATTTTAAAATCTTAAAAATTAGGAAAAAATACCAAAACACTTGGCATGCTTATATATGTATGTACATACTATTTTGAAAGTATTTTGTATATAAAAATATATAGGGAAAAATTGGGTATCAACACATGGTTCACCGGGTTCTGACAAGAGGAGCCCTCATACTTGCAGAAGTGGACATATAAGTTTGGCCAAAGCCGATCAATTCAGACGCAGTCAAGCGATACCATGTGTAATCTTTATGCTTTCCTTATATGATGTAATTTGAACTACGCCAGACCTGATTCCCGTTTAAGAGGGGATACGTAGGCAGCCCTATGAGTTCGGTCACAATTCAATAAAATTTTCATTTCCCCCGTAATTGGAAACTGGGGCAGAATTTTGAGGAGGACCCTAAATATTTCGAAGTGATTTCAGCCATTCGCCGCAAGCAGCCGTCAGAAGCAGCAGCCCAGTAAACTGGGGCAGAATTTTGAGGAGGACCTTCAAAATTCCAGAGCAAGAGAAGTTGCAATGTCTTGAACCATGTCGTAGTCGTCGGTTCATCTAAAGAAAAATGTTCTTAATTATGTATTTATGTTACATTTTCTTTACTAAAATCATGCATGTTTATTTCTGAAATCGCTCTATTTAGCAACTCTACCCCAATGATATGGACAGAATCACCAGATCAAAATCGAGCAGGTCAAGCAAAGCCAGCAGGGATACGAACTAACCTCCCCCTTTACAAACTCACGACTTTTTCTTTGGATGCAGGCACTTGAGTTGCAAAATCATCAAATATACTATATGCTCACTCGCAAAGTTCAGGAATACAACTCTCCGAACCATTGTGCTTGCTCGCAACTACTGTCCGCATACAATAGTGTCCCCAGCAGGCACAATATCCCCAGCAATCATGATACCACAATCCGCTATCAGCTAAGAATAACTCTATTGCCATTTGCTATTTTTACTTCCTACATAAGGCTACCATTCTGCCTTCCGAGGTTAAGCTCTACCTCCATCTGCATTCTCTGCATTGCATAAGGCTACCATTCTGCCTTCCGAGACTAAACTCTGTCTCCATCTGCATTCTCTGCATTGCATAAGGCTACCATTCTACCTTCCGAGGTTAAGCTCTACCTCCATCTGCATTCTTTGCATTGCATAAGGCTACCATTCTGCCTTTCAAGACTAAGCTCTGTCTCCATCTGCATTCTCTACATTGCATAAGGCTACCATTATGCCTTCCAAGGTTAAGCTCTACCTCCATCTGCATTCTCTGCATTGCATAAGGCTACCATTCCGCCTTCCGAGACTAAGCTCTGTCTCCATCTGCATTCTCTGCATTGCATAAGGCTACTATTTTGCCTTCTGAGGTTAAGCTATACCTCCATATGCATTCTTTGCATTGCATAAGGCTACTATTTTGCCTTCTGAGGTTAAGCTATACCTCCATATGCATTCTTTGCATTGCGTAAGGCTACCATTCTGCCTTTCGAGACTAAGCTCTGTCTCAATCTGCATTCTCTGCATTGTATAAGGCAACCATTATGCCTTCCAAGGTTAAGCTCTACCTCCATCTGTATTCTCTGCATTGCATAAGGCTACCAGTTCGCTTTCCGAGACTAAGCCTTATCTCCATCTGCATTCTCTGCATTGCATAAGGCTACCATTCTGCCTTTCGAGGTTAAGCACTACCTCCATCTGCATTTTTTGACTTGCATAAGGCTACCATTCTACCTTCCGAGGTTAAGCTCTACCTCCATCTGCATTTTCTTGCATTGCATAAGGCTACCATTCTGCCTTCCGAGGTTAAGCTCTACCTCCATCTACATGGATGAAAGATCGCCACCTCTACATCTGCTTGGATGAAAGATCGCCACCTTTACATCTTCCATGGCTGAAAGATCGCCACTTTATTTATATCTTGCATGGCTGAAAGATCGCCACTTTATTTACATCTTTCATGGCTGAAAGATCGCCACTTCATTTACATGTTGCATCGGCTGAAAGATTGCCACTTCATTTACATCTTGCATTGGCTGAAAGATCACTACTTTATTTACATCTTGTATGGCTGAAAGATCGCCACTTCATTTACATCTTGCATCGGCTGAAAGATTGCCGCTTCATTTACATATTGAATCGGCTGAAAGATCGCCACCTTATTTACATCTTGCATTGGTTGAAAGATCACCACCTTATTTACATTTGCACTGGCTGAAAGATCGCCACCTTATTTACATTTGCACTGGCTGAAAGATCGCTACCTACTACATCTCATAGGCTAAAAGATCGCCAAATCATCCAAAGGCATCATTGTTCGGAGGCACCATTTTCATAGCCTGAGAACGCCATGCCATGTCCTGAGGACCCCTCTTATCCTTTGCATATCATTATCAAAGGAATCATAGTTCGGAGGCATTATTCTAATAGCCCGATAGCACCATTTCATGGCCTACGAATCCTTATTATACGCTTCATGGCCCAGGACGTTATGGTCTGAGGACCTCATCCTAACCGTCCAAAGATAACATTTCATGGTCCGACGGGAACTTGCATCATGTTTAAATTTCCGCACAACACATTGTTCATTTGCAGGTAAACCGATAAGCAACTACTGTCTCAGTAGGAGCAATCCCGCTCCAATTCCCGCAACCCTATTAGACTTTAACCATCCATCCTAACCCAAATATCGCGTCCGTTTTGGAAAATCTCCATCAGCATATTTCGTCGACGAATCCTGGACTACATATAGCCTAATTCCTATATGACCACAAATATGTAAGTAGCTCAGGAGCCAAAGCTCGGTCAAATACTTCAAACAATTCCATTCGGTCAAAATTGGCCATCATATCTTTACCCGATAACTCTTTCATCCTTCCCGAGTAAAGAGGGGCAGCTGTTGATTCCCAATTTTTCTATGTATATTTTTATATGAAAAATACTTTCAAATAGTATACGTATGCATATATAAGCATGTCCAAGTGTTTTATTATTTTTCCAATTTTTAAAAGATTTTTAAATCAATTTATCGCCTTATTTTATCAGAAAAAACCAATAATTATTTCCCAAATTATCATTTTCGGTAACTCCTTTATTGAATTCTCATATTTATACCAAAATATAGCTAAGATAATTTTATTTTTTACAGATTTATTTAGCTTTTTAAAGTTAAATTGCATATAATTGCAATTTTAGCCTATTTAAGATTTAATTGTGTTTATAATACAAATTTGATTCCAGTATTTTTAATTTAATATTTACATATTATTAATCGATTTAGTACCTTTAATTTATTTTCAAAAATTACTTTACTATTTTTATAAAATAAATAAAGGAAAAATAACTATTTAAATGTTAGCCCCGTTTATTTCAATTTTAGCCTTATTTGAGCCCCAAATGAACCCAATTCCCAATCTCAATTCCCCAACCCAATTTTAATTTAAACCCGCCCCTGACCCGATTAAATCCTACCTGACCCAGACCCCTCTCATCCTGGCCGTAGATCTTTGAGATCAACGACCCCTATTTACTCTTACCTTTTTAAACCCAAACGACCACCCTAACCATCTCATTTATCACCTACCATCCGCCTCTGAACTCTCAAACTCTCTCGAATATTCCCAAACCCTAACCGCCTCTTACCACCACCACCACCTTGAAACCCACCGAAATTCATGGCTTCTCAGGCTATGGGAGTCTTATACTCACCTTCTCTTGCTCCCACGCGCCTGATACCTGAAGATTCGAGGCCTGACCTTGAAGGTTTGCACCCAGACTTCTGTTGATTCAAGGTTCCATGGCCATCTCCGGCTTTACTCTGGCGTACCATGGTGGTTTGAGCCTGATTGTGACCTCTCCGACTCAGATCACTGACCTTTCAAAGTCTATCTCACTTCTAGGGTTCTTTTGAAACCCTAACCCTTTAAGGTTTTCTCTGATTTCCTTAGATCCATTGTGTATCGGTGCTCTCCTTGAGTTTTCAAATGATTTCCCTAACTTTTCTTAAAAAAATTACTTTCAGAACTGCTTCGTTTCCGATCTAGGATTTTCTAAAAATGTTTAAGTGTTTCTCTGACTTTCTCTCTTTTGTCTTTTGTGTTTATTTGCCTCTACTATGTTCTTATGTTTTCTTCTACCTTGTATATTCTTCTACTGAGTTTTTACACTCTGTTGTTGTTTGTTCTTTTACTGAGTTTTATATACTCCATGCTTGTATGTTCTTCTACCACATTTTCCATACTATGCTCTCATATGCTTTTCTACTGTGTTCTTATATTTTTTGTGTTCTACTATGTTCCATCATGTTTCTCCTACTATATTTTCCTGCTAAGTTCTTAAGTTTCCTTATTTTCCTTCTATTAAGACCTATTTAAGTTTCTTCTGAAAAATCTCTTAAGCATGTTTCTTTTACTGTTCCTATCAGCATTTTTCTTTTGAGTGCTTCTACTGTGTTCCGAATGTTACTTTGCTATCATGTTTTTCTCATGAGTTTCTGTTGATGAAAGAAGCATGCAAGAGGTTTCAACTCTGAAACCTCTGAGCCTGTTTCAACTACTTGCATTCTCATCTCTGTACTTGATTCAGTGTGGAAACCCTAGAATTTGGGGGTTCCGCCAAGATTGATTATGTGATTTGATTGAACTTAGGGTTTATTTCAAAACCCCTAACTCTTTCAGACCCATTCCTTGCTTTCATACGACTCTGACCTTTTGCTAAACTTTTCTATACTGGATTTTCTACTGACTTTACAATGACACTACAATCTTCCTTCATGCTTAACATGTTCGTATGCTCCTTATATATGATAGACTTCCCTTTAAAATAGCTTCTGAATTTGTGATTAGTTCCTACTTCCCTCTGAATAAGGGTCTAATTAATTCCCTTTCAATTGTTTGCTTATTTCCCTTAAGTTAAAAACCTTTCCCATCTTTTGACTCGGTTCATTCATACAAAATCTCAGACCCTTTTGATTTACTGGTTGTTAATTGATCTTCTTACCTTATTCGCACAAACCGTGTATTTTAGAAACCCCGTCCTTAAATAACTTTTATGTATTCACCCTTAATTGCCTACTTTGCACAAAGTGTTTGATTAGTTTCTTTCCTTAATTGGTTTATACCTGTTTGAATCTGAATCCCTTAACTAAAGGGAGCCTTGTGTAATTGATTGATAATCAGCTCTTCAATTATTTCTTACTTTATTTCTACTTGGTTTTTACACTATAAAAAGGCAAGACCTTTCTTCACACGGCAGAGGACACAATTCACAATCTCTTCTGAACTCTTACTCACATAATAGAACTCTCTCTTCTTGTCTGCACTGAGGTTTTTACCATACTACTTCATTTTCTATACTTGTTTCTTTGAAACTGGTATGTCCTAATTTCAAATTTTAGCATCCCCACAATGTGTTTACTTACAACTTTCTACATCTATGTCTACTTTACTACTTCTGCAGAGTTAAATACTTAAACAAGCATGTTGATTCCCTTTTGCTTGTTTCTGCTATGAATCCCTAATCCCTATTTCCCTTTATGTGCTTTGAGTTATAGTTTAAGACATGGCAATATACAAGTTATTGTCTATGGATTGAACTTGATCCCTTAGGAGATCCTAACCTCTAAACAATGTGTTCCAGTAGGCTTATGGGTGTGCCAACATCTCCCATTGTTGGGTTATGCCCACTAGACTGCTTTTTACCTCTTGCAACTCCTCATTCCCTCTATCCCCATGTGTGCTATTTCCTTTTCCCTTTCCCCCTTTCAGAATTCTGCACTTACACTCTCTCTTAGTTCCTAAGTTCTACCCCCCTCATGTGAGCCTTGCCTTGGGACCTTGAGTTCCCTCTGAACTTGGACACTTGAGGGCTGGCCATTCCACACTGCACTTTGGCTTAATATGGTGATACATTTGGGTGTAAGCACTGCCCGGAGTCCTTATGAAACTCTTAGGGAACTCTGACAAACCCAAGTGGGAGAAAGGCTTTGAAACATGATCTTTGGAGTTGGTTTAATTCATACTTCAGACAGGAAGTCTGAATCAGGCTCTCCTTGGTTGTAATTTTCAATTTTTGATGTATTTTTCTTTATTTTATTTGGACTGCAATAACTTGTAATAACTTTTGGGGATGGTTAGTGAAAAGGGAAGGGTAACCATGCATGTAAAAGGAGTAGATATCCTCCTCATAGGGAATTTCTGATTTCTGCATATCACATAGATATCCTGCCTATAGGAATTCTGCACTTCCATATGTTGATACTATGCCTATAAGGAATTCTTCACCCATATAGATGTCCTGCCTATAGGTTTCTGAAATTCTTCATTCATATGGATATCCTGCCTGTAGTTAAATTTCTACATCTCTCATATAGATACCATGCTCATAGTTAACTGGAAATTCGAATCTTGCATATGCATCTGTCACTAAGCAAACCTATTTATAGGGCTTAAACAACTAACTGCATTTAGATATCATGTTCATAGGCTTAACCGAAGTACAATATTTAGATGTCATGCCTATAGGATTTCTGCACTCTTGCTATGTTTGTAAAAGTGTTTAAAATCAACAACGCCTAGAAAGCATGCCTATAGGAATTAATAACCAAGTCTAAAGCGTCTCACTCGTCTACAAATCTAAAATCATTGTCTAACGTCTGCAGAATTTATGATCTTTTGTCAAAACTCGTCTTTCCTGAATAACTGACAACCTTTTTCTAAAATCAGTATACTTCATCTTTTTTTGAAATCAGTAGATATCATGCCTATAGGTTTTTGTCTAACACATAGGCAAGCCATAGGGCAGTTTATAAACTGAATCAGAGTTTATTAACTACAACCAGCAGGCAGGCCTTATTCGGGCTTTTTATCTGAAATATGCAATAAATCAGTCTGCCCAACTGTTAAGTTTAATCAGACCCTAATCAGTATGGGTAAGACATGATAAACTATATGCTTTTCTTTGATTTAAGGAGGTCTGTTTGAGCCTTTTTATCTGTTTATATGTTTCCCCAAACTTGTTATATTGTTTTGTTTGTCGCCTTAGAATTTTACCTTTTGAAACCACAAATAAGCACAATACCTCCTCCCTCTTGGATTACTAGTCCCAAGTGCCTCCGGGGCTGATAGGATTGGGGCGGGTAATAGCATGCAATAAGTAAACGAGACCATTCTGCGCTTTAATACCTTAACGGGGTGGGAAGGGTAGATATGGATATGATGACCACGCAATAACATCACGTGTATCCCCTCACTGAGGAGTAATTACCAGATGTTGTGTGGGGTGATCCATATTATTAATAAACCTAATACATCCCCCCCTACATTCCTTTGTATTCATTATTTCTTTTAAATCTTTTTTTTAAACCATTTCTTTTAAGAAAATCAACTCTTTTAGTTCCTTTTTCTTACTTTTGTTTATTTGTAACCATTACGTGAAAATCCCCTCTTATTTGAAGCCTTTATTTGCCTATGTGTTATTTGCACTTAAGTCACAATAATAGTTTGGCCGGGAACCACACTAGTGGATCCTGAGGGGTGCCTAACACCTTCCCCTTGGGATAATTTCAAGCCCTTACCCAATCTCTGGTTACTCAAAACAAACCCTCCCTAGTGTCCTAATGCACTTTAATCATTAGGTGACGACTTTTCAATTCAAACCCAATTCTCGAAAGGGAACGAGTTGTCCTCCCAAATGTCACAAACCCAATTTTTGCGAGAAAAAGGGGGCGCGACAGTAAGTAATAAAAGTAAATGAAGATTGACCAGTAAGAAATCACGTAAACCATGTCATAGCACAACAGCGGGTACCACATGTTTCCAAAACATGATACAAATCAAATCATTTTGTTAAATTTCCAACTTCAGTAAACATCCTTTAGAAAATATCTTTCCAACCTTTTCAATAGAGGTTTAATGAAATATATATATATATATATATAAGTGATGAAAATCATAATCGGCCCCTCAGCCAAAACATAATTCGTATACAGACCCTCGGGGCAAATAGAAATTCATAACCATCTCGTAGCTTAAAAATCTCAATGGAGGTAACAAAGCCAAATGAGTGACTAAATTCCGAAAACCTTGTAAAACTTTATTTTAAAAGTAAGTTGTTTAAAAATATTTGTTTAACATTTTCAATAGAGGCTCGGTCTAAAGATGAGTGAAAGCAGTAATAATAAATATATTCAATAGAAACTCACTTTAAGGAGGAGCGAAACCAGTAAGTTCATAAACAGGCCCCTCGGGCAAAACATCACTCTTATATATATATATATATATAAATATATAGTCGACTGCACTCACTGGGGGTGTGCAGACATCGGAGGGGCTCCTATAGCCTAAGCGCTATATCGCTGCGGCGTGCAACCCGATCCATATATATATATATATATATATATATATATATATATATATATATATATATATATATATATATATATATTGCTGCGACATGCAGCCCGATCCATAAATATATAATCGTCACAACCAGGCCCTCGACCTCTCTTAGTCATTAACATCACAATCAGACCCTCAATCTATCTCAATCATCAACCTCACAATCAGGCCTTCAGCCTGTCTCAGCCATCAAACTCACAAGTCACTCAGACTATCAGTAAAACAGGGCGTTCAGCTCAAATATCATTTATAGTGTAAAAATTGAGTAAATAAGGCTGAGTTAGGAAATTACTAAAATACAACATTACTAAGTAAAATTATTAAGTCAAAAGAGTGGGGAAAAGTAGTAAAAGTCTCACAAGGGTCCAAAACAGTTGGCGCGCGGCCCAAACATGGCATTCCGCCCAAAACATAGTAATACTTTTCAAAACACGATGATCTCAAACAGTTTTGAATCAAATACGTGACTTCACAGTCTTACGGGACGGACCAAGTCTCAATCCCCAATGGTGCACGACTCCACGCTCGTCATCTAGCGTGTGCGTCACCTCAAAGTAGCACAACGATATGAAATATGGGGTTTCATACCCTCATGACAGCATTTACAATCATTACTTACCTCGATCCGGTCCAAACTCTAGCCCGCGATGCCTTCGCTTCTCGACTCGTCCTTCGAATGCTCCAAATCTAGCCAAAAGCAAATTCATAACATCAAAATAAGCTAAGGGAACGAAGCCCATTCAAAAATATCCAATTTATACCAAAGATCCCGAAATTGGCCAAACCCGACCCCCGAGCCCACGTCTCGGAATCCGATAAAAATCACATCAATAAAATTCTTATCCTCTCAAGAGTCTATACATACCAAAATCATCAAAATCCGACATCAAATACCCATTCAAATCCCCAAAGAATTCTCAAACTTTTCTTCCATTTTCCCCAATTTTCACTCTAATTTCTCAAATTAAATGATGAAATTCAAGACTAAATCATTGAATTAAACTAAATATGAGTGAATAATACTTATCCCAATAGCTCCACTAAAAATCTCCTCAAAGTTCACCTTGTCCCGAGCTCTTTAATGAAATTTCGAAATTATAGACCAAACCCTCGATTTTAAAAATATAAACTGACTGCCCAGGTATTCTTCATCGCGAACGCGTCATCACCCTCGCGTTCGCGAAGCTCAAAGCTTCACTAACCAAATTCTCTCCTTCACGAACGTGAGGGTCATACGCGAACGCGATGACCACACAGCTCGACCCTACGCGAACGCGAAACACCAATCGCGAACGTGTAGCCTTAACTCACACACCTTCACGAACGCGGGCCTACATCGCAAACGTGAAGATCAACTTGACTGCCCCTCTCATTAACCCTTTGCGAACACGAGAAACTCTCACGAACGCGAAGAAGGATTTCTCTGCAACAGAATACCAGAAAATCTGCCAAGTCTAAAGTCAAAAAATTGATCCGTTAACCACCCGAAACATACCCAAGGCCCTTGGGACCTCAATCAAACATGCCAACATATCCCATAACATCATTCAAACTTGTTCCAACCTTCGAAATGCTCAAAACAACATTAAAACACCAAATTTGCATCAGAATCAAGCCTAAGAATTCCAAAAACTTTCAAATTTTGCTTTCGATCAAAAAGTCTATCAAACCTCGTCCGAATGACCTGAAATTTTGCACACACGTCATAAAGGACACAACGGACCTACTCCAACTTCTGATATTCAATTTCGACCCCTACACCAAAATTTCACTCATCAACCGGAAAACGCCAAAATTTCAATTTCGCCAATTCAAGTCTAAACCTTCCACAGACCTCCAAAATACATTCCGATCATGCTCCTAAGTCTCAAATCACCTAATAGAGCTAACCAAATCATCAAAATTCAAATCCGATATCATGTACTAACAAGTCAAAACTTGGTCAAACCTTTTAAATTTTAAGTTTCAGGCGGAGAACTGTCCTTCCAAATCCATTCCGATTACCCTGAAACGACGATTTACAGAAGTCATAATACACCACACGAGGCTAGTTATGCCTGAGAACTGACGAGCAAAGTGCAAAAGCTCAAAACAACCGGCCAGGTTACATCTTGGCTATTAACTCTTGATACATGGGACGGTCTCAAAATTATCTTGTCTTTTGATTTATACTCTACTTTTACTTTTTATTTATTAAGAGGTAAGTTCAATTTCTATTGCAAAAAGTGAAGTAAAAATAATATTGAATTGAAGGACAATATGGTCATATAATTTTTAATGGGTAATTTGGTAATTAAAGTTTGACATTTGACGTTTACTTATAATACATAGCATGAAGTATCATGATGATACGATATATAGGTTAATGTGATTTCTCTCTCTTCAGCTTTCCGAATTTCTTCTTCCTTGTGTGGTTACTTTTTCGGTTCATTTTAATTGATTTTTCGGTCTTTTTTTGTTTGTGGTCTACAATATTTGATTTTTTTAGATATCAAGAAAAAATTAATTTTTTTTCCAAAGTCATCCTTAGAGTAAAGAGCCTAAGAGTATTTATTATACTTTCAATGAACAAATTAAGGTTAATATAGTTAATTTTATTATTAATTAATAATAAAATGTTGATTTCTTAATATGTGTGAAAATAACAAAAAAATCAATTAAAATGGACGAGAGAAAGCAGTACATTACAACCCGATGCTGTTGTGAATTTTGCACCACTTTTGTATGCACAATTTAAATTCATCATCTTCAATTTGTGGATGCTATAGAAACTTTGACAAGAGAAAATGAAGGATAACAATAAGGGCAAATTTTAGGATGCAATGCACAAGTCGTTTTTAAGATCCTTACTTGATGAACAGCCATGATTTATAAATTTTTTAAAGTTTAGTTGCACCAGAATGAACTCCGAATATGTGGCGTTGAAATCGAAATTGAAGGACCGAAGTTTTAGATTAAGATTTACAAGTCTGAGTTGGGATCTGATTTGGTCTGTGTTTACCCTAAAAATTGAGTAACAATTAAATTTGTGATGTGATTTTAAAGATACGTGATTTCACTTAATACCAATTGATTAATTTAGAGATAAGTGATGGAATTGACAAGAATATAAAACAAACCGATATTTGGACAGTGTCCTCGAGCTGATTGATGTGTGGTTATAATTCATGGTTTAGCACATTATTCGATTTAATGATAAATTACACTTTATTTGCGCGTAATAGAGTCCATTTTATGTGTAGGTGAATTGAATATGAAAATAGAGAAAAAAAGGATATTTACAAGTCAAAAACGTGCGCGAGAGCAGTTGAATAGGTGAAGCTGGCGAGATACCTGGCAACGCCAAGCTTGTAGCTGGCGAGGCTAGGCAGTAGGCGAGATCGAGCAGGCCTTATACCTGGCGACGCCAGGCCTGGGGCGAGGTCCACCAGGCATTATGCCTCGCGAGGCCAGGTCTGGGCGTACACAATACGAATTTTGAAGACTTATTTCGTCTCCTGGTTTCACTAGGACTTGGCCTACACATTTAGTTCTTGTCCTACACATATAAATAGACCTAAAAATGCCACCTTGAAGGACTTTTTGCAACCGGAGGTAAGAATAGCTCGTGGAACAACCGTTGGGAGTTAGAATCATTAATTTGTACATCCTTTCATTTTTTACTTTGTATTTTAGTTATGCAAAATACTTTGGATATTGTTATTATAAGTATGAGTAGCTAAACTCCTAATCTAGGGTTATGGTGAAACCTGTTGGAGGATGATTTTCTTGCTACGTTAACACAAATTTGCCGTAGTATTTTCTTTATTTGTTCAACTATATTATTATTGTTGTTGATTGAAGGCCCCTCAATCGACTGTGCCTATTTAGTGTGCATTACTCGGGAGAGTGCATATTTAGGTAGTTGTCGAATAACATCACTCCTAACGTATATGAGGGATCAATACGAAGGGTTTAAAGTTGGGACTAGGGATCGCGAAACTTTGGTGCGGTCTGAGTGAGCTGTACTTAAGGTCAGCTAGCATAATTCGGGAGAATATGTCTAGTATATTGTGGTAATTACTCGAAAGAGAGTTACTACAGTCAGAGTGCTCATGATTGATAGAGAAGACTTAGGCAAATTTATAGAAAATATAGCAGAAAGTATTCCGAAAATAGTGGAAAATCATAACCTTAGATCATTCCAATTCTTGTCTACAACCCGTTGTTAGTTAGTTATTATTTATTGCATTTTCATTATGTAATTTAGTTAGTAAACATATAATTCGTTACTTAAATATTTCTAAAGATTGATTGTGTGAATTTGTGCGAGTCTAGTAGTTGTGCTTAATAGGTTAATTCCCTATGGGATTTGATTCCGGACTTATTAACCGGAATATATTTGCAACGACCGCTAAGTCCTTTTTATAAGACATAGTTCGACGTAATCAAATTTTGGCACCGTTGCCGGGGAATTAACGGTGTTATTAATTACAGCTAAAAGAAGTGGTAAAAATTCTTAGTGTAGTCAATTTTCTTCAAATTAAACTAAATACATTGAAATTCTAACGTTTGTAGTCTTGGGTGTTACAGATGCATGCCTAGAAACTCCTCAAGAACTAGTAAATTGTTTGAAGCATTATCAGATCCTGAAAAAGTTTTCAAGGCACTGAATCGTCCAAACAAGAATGACAAACAACAAAATAACTCAACAGAACAAATCGAACCAGACATGGGAGACGAAGTAGGAAATCTAAACAACAGAAACAATATGAATAATCCGAACAATCATGGTGTGGTGCCTCTTGTGCCAGAAGCAGCATTGTATGATTGGGCACAACCCACCACCGACAACCTAGCAACCGCAATTGCAGTCCCTCAGATACAAGTAGAATCATTTCAAATCACAAATAACATGCTACATTTGTTGCAGAACAAGCGACTATTCTCAGGGTCATACTTTGAAGATCCTCAGCAGCATCTGAAGAATTTCCTGTCGATATGTGTCACGGAAAGGAAACTTGATGTGACACCAAAAGCAATAAAGTTGTTGTTGTTTCCATTCTCGGTGACGGGAGAGGCTCAGAATTGGCTTAATTCACTCCCCATAAACTTCATCACTACTTGGGAGGAATTAGTCAAGCAATTTGCGAACAAGTTCTACCCGCCCAATAAGACTACTAAACTAATTAATGAGATATTGAGCTTCAGGCAGAAACCAACATAAAAATTAAAAGAAACATGGGAGAGGTTTAAGGGTATGCTGGTTAAGTGTCCACATCATGACATTCCGAATCAGATATTGGGGCAGAGGTTTTACATGGGATTGGCAAACAACTTAATGGCTAATGTTGATGCATCAGCAGGTGGAGCATTTTTGAGCAAAATATTTAGAGAAAGCAAATTCCTACTTGATAAGATGGCCCAAAACTCGGGATGGATGACAAAAAACTCTACAATCACTCCTGTAGTTCATTCAGTGGCTTTGGACCCAAACAATTCCATAGTTGAAAATATGGCCACTCTAATGACGCAAATGAGTATCCTCACCAAAAAGATAGATGAATCAGGCAAGAAGCAGCAGGTACACATAGTTGATTCAACTAATGGGGGCTTATGTACACCATGCATTAACCAACCATATTTTTTCTCGTGGAGTGCGGACGGTGACAACCAGCAATATCAGGAAGATATGAACTATGTGGCCAACTATAGGGGACAGAGGCAAAGTGGTCAGAATAGGAGACAACAGAATCAACAATATAGACCAGCACAACAATAGTACAATAACACCAATAATCCTAGAGCTATGCGACCACAGGGTCAAATGGTGCCTTACCAAAGGCAATATGGTTACAACCAGCAAAATCAACAGCTGGGTTATCAACAACCTCAACAACAGCGGATTGTGAGACAAGATGATGGGTTTGCTGAACTTAAGGGAATGCTGAAACAACTGATTGGGTCTATTGGAAAATAACTGAGAGAGTAGACTCACATGAATCAGCGATAAAGGGTATTGAGATTTAATTAGGATAGATTTCAATGGATCTAAATAATCATCCCCAATGGATGTTATCTGCAGATACACAAAGCAATCCAAAGGAGTAGGGCCCGAAATAGCTTATAGCAGTAAGTCTACGAAATGGTAGAGACCTACATCTAGAGCAAGAAATGGCTCGCAAAAGCTGACCTACTGAAACACTTGTGCCAATACCAATTGAGATAGATGATTCAATAGGGTTAACTAAGGTGAAAGTACAATATGCAGAAGAGAACACTAGCAAATAAAAAGAGGTTGCGAAGAAGACTGAGGTAGCACAAGAAACGACGGTAGAAGCAGTGTCTGAGCAAGATAAAACTCAAATCATAGGGAAGAAGCAACCTCCAGCACCATTCCCATAGAGATTGGCGAAGTATCAGAAAGATGAGCAGTATAAGAAATTCTTGGAGAAGTTGAAGCAAATTCAGGTGAACATTCTATTGATTGACTCCTTAAAGGAAATGCCCGGTCATGCAAAAATGATGAAGGACTTGATGTCTCGTAAGTTCTACTTTCAAGACTTGGCCACGATTACACTGACTCAGACATGTAGTGCTGTTATGACGAGACCCGTAGCTGAGAAGCTGTCTGACCCAAGGAGTTTCACAATCCTATGCACAATAGGCAACTATGCATTTGCTAAGGAACTTCGTGATTTGGGGGCAAGCAGAAACTTGATGCCCCGGGCTATCTACAAAAGGTAAGGCATTGGAAGAGCTAGACCAACGTCCATGTTACTACAGCTGGCTGACCGGTTATTGAAGAGGCCCTCTGGTATTCTTGATGATGTATTAGTACAGGTTGGGAAGTTTGTGTTCCCAGCAAATTTTGTCATTCTTGACTGACAGGTTGATGAGGAGATTCCCATAATCTTGGGAAGACTATTCTTGGCCACTATGAGAGTTTTAATTGACTGTGAAACTAGAGAGCTCAAAATGAGACTAAATGATGAAGACATAGCATTCAACGTGCAGAAATCTATGCGGCGACCAAGTGAATTTGCTAACTGCTCTCTAATAGAAGCCATTGATGTAATTTTGGAGGAGGAAGATGAGACATTGAACACTAAAGACCCTCTAGCAGACTGTTTCATGAACTTAGATGAAGCAAATGGAGAGGACTTGGCAGAGTGGGTACTGGCTCTTGAAGTTCATGGTTTTTGGAGAAGGGAGCTCGAATTTGAGCCTTTGCACTTAAAAGAAAGGAAAACTCCTCCAGCTAAGCCATCGATAGAAGAGCCACCAAAGTTGTAACTCAAGCATGTTGGAACTGAAGCCCCTACCACCTCATCTCAGGTATGTTTTCTTGGGACCTAACTCAACTTTACCTGTCATTATCACATCTAGTTTGTTATATGTACACATAGAACAACTCAAAGAAGGCTGAACCCCAACATGAAGGAAGTTGTTGAAAAGGAGGTGATAAAGTGGTTAGATGCGGGGATCATTTTCCCCATCTCTAACAACAACTGGATCAGCCCAGTCCAATTTGTGCCTAAAAAAGGTGGGATAACTGTAGTACAAAACGAGAACAATGAGTTGATATCAACAAGAACAGTCACGTGATGGCGAATTTGAATGGATTAAAAAAGATTGAACAAGGCCATCTGAAAAGACCATTTTTTCTTGCCGTTCATTGAGCAAATGCTAGATAGACTGACTGGTAAGTCCCACTTTTGCTTTCTAGATGGATACTTGGGGTATAATCAAATCTTCATTGTCCCCGGAAGATAGAGTGAAAACATTGTTCACTTGTCCATATGGCATCTACGCCTTCTGGAGGATACCGTTCGGCCTATGCAATGCACCAACCACATTTTAAAGGTGCATGATGGCCAACTTCACTGATATGCTTGAGGAAAACATGAAGGTCTTTATGGATGATTTCTCGGTGGTCGGAGACTCATTCAATAATTGCCTAAGGAATTTGAAAAGAGTGTTGAAAAGATGTGTTGAGACTAATCTGTTACTCAATTGGGAAAAGTGCCATTTCATGGTACAGGAAGGTATAGTATTGGGGCACCTAGTGTCGAGTAAAGGCATTGAGGTAGATCATGAAAAGGTTGATGTGATCAAAAAGCTTCCACCACCCACTTTCGTCAAAGCAATAAGAAGTTTCCTCGGACACCCCAGTTTCTATAGGAGATTTATAAAAGATTTTTCCAAAATTGCTAACCCCTTGTGTAAATTGCTTGAAAACGATCACCCTTTTGTGTTTTCTGATGACTGCATGGTAGCTTTTGAGGAATTGAAGAAGAGGTTGGTAACAATACCTATCATAGTTGCACTTGACGGGGAGCAACCATTTGAGTTGATGTGTGATGCGAGCGACTATGCTGTGGGAACAGTTCTTGGGCAAATAAAAGACAAAGTCATGCATCTAATATACTATGCAATTAGAACTCTGAGTGGGGCCCAACTAAATTGCACAATGACCAAGAAGGAGATACTAGCAGTGGTGTTCGCATTTGACAAATTCAGGTCATACCTGATAGGCTCGAAGGTAATTGTTTATATGGACCATGCTGCTCTTAGGTACTTAATCGAGAAGAAGGAGTCAAAACCTCACCTGATTCGATGGGTGCTACTGCTACAAGAATTTGACTTCGAAATCCGTGACCAAAAGGGAACAGAGAACCAAGTGGCTAATCACTTGTCTAGGCTGGAAGGAGCCGAGAAGAAGGTCGAGGTGGAAGAGATTGTGGAGACTTTCCCAGATGAAAAACTATTAGCCACGAGTCTTGAGGTAGCGCAATGCTATGCAGATATTGCAAACTACCTGGCGAGCAGTATTGTTCCCTATGACCTTTCTTCCATTCAAAAGAAAAAGTTCTTTCGGGATTGTCGCATGTATTATTGGGATGAGCCTTACCTATTTAGGATTTGTGTTGATAACATGATCCGGAGATGTATTTTTGAGATAGACCAATCTTCTATTTTGCAGGCCTGTCACGCGTCACCATATGGTGGCCATTTTGGGGGAGTACGGACAAGGTCAAAAGTGTTGGAGTCGAGCTACTATTGGCCAACATTGTTCAAAGATTCACACTTATGGGTGAAGGGTTATGATGAATGCCAACAAACCGGGAATATTTCCGGCCGACATGAGATGCCTATGAACCTATTTCAGGAGGTAGAAGTGTTTGATGTATGGGGAATCGATTTCATGGGGCCTTTCATCAGCTCATATGGAACAAGTACATACTCGTTGTTGTGGACTACATGTCAAAATGGATGGAGGTTTCAGCGCTCCCTACAAATGATGCAAAGGGGGTAATTGGTTTTTTAAGAAAGAATATATTCACCTGATTTGGCACTCCAAGGGCAATAATCAGTGACGAAGGCACTCACTTCTGTAATCGAGCCTTCGCATAGTTGTTAGAAAAGTATGATGTACGCCACAAGGTTGCTACCCCATATCATCCACAAATGAGTGGGCAAGTTGAAGTTTTGAACATAGAGATAAAGAGTGCTTTGACAAGACTGTGAATTCAACAAGAACAGATTGGTCAAGAAAGCTAGACGATGCACTCTGGGCCTATCACACCGCTTTCAAAACTACGATTGGCATGTCACCGTACAAATTGGTGTTTGAGAAGGCGGGTCACTTACTAGTGGAGTTGGAGAATAGAGCTTTGAGGGCATTGAGGCAGCTGAATCTCGATATAGAAGTTGTGGGTACAAGTAGAGTCATAGAGTTGCACGAGCTTAATGATTTTTGATACCACGCTTTTGATAGCACAAAACTATACAAGGAGAGAATGAAGAATATTCTTGAGCGGAGTTTTAAACCCGGAGATAGGGTATTGCTATACAATTCAAGACTGAGGTTATTTTCGGGCAAATTAAAGTCAAGATAGTCAGGACCATTTTGTGTAGTAGAGATTCACCCCACTGGTGCCGTAGAGATTGCTGCAGAAAATGACTCTCGCACGTTCAGAGTCAATGGGCACATGTTGAAACATTATTTTGACATGGATGACGCGAAAGTAGTGTCTGTGACTCGCTTGAGCCACAAAGGTTAAGCGAGCCCTAAGTGCAATTACGCTCGTTATGCCGCGACGTTAACTAAAGCTCTTTATGGGAGAAAACCCATTGTGATGTTGTAATGTTGTATTTGTCGTGCTGTGACCTTAACTAAGGCGCCCGTTCGGAGGTGACCGAATTCGTAGTTGATTTTTAATGTAGTTAGAATTTTTCTTTTCGTTTTTAGGTGGTAACAAGATTGTAGGTGATTTTGGGAAAGTCGAGCACGACATTAAGCGGCACATAAGAAGACCAGGTGAGGGAACTCACCTTACAAGGATTGAGTCAAAGTGGATCTAGCAAAATAACTTGCCTTGCGTGGGTTGAGTCCTAGAGCAGCAGGCGTTACACCTGGCGTTGCATGGGTTGGGGCCAGAAGAATCGAGCACTTAGCCTCGCGCCGCTTGATCACAGGCTGGCTTTAGAGCTAGCCTCGTGATGTCTTACGCGAGTAAATGAGCGAGGGTTGCCAGGTAAGTTTCTTTTTCATTTTTTCTTGTAATTCCTTTCTCTTCTCTGACCAACCCCCCCCCCCAACTTAAACGCCCAAAATATAAACAAAAAAAATAAATCGACTGCACAAACATATTAAAAACCCTAAACCAAACACATATAAAACTCAAAGAAAAATCCCAAACTCACACTGCTCACAAACAAACGAACTGCACAAAATTTCCCCCACCAGCACACTGCCATTGTTATCTTTCCCATCCCCATTGAAGTCAAGCTTAGTCTTATTATTTTGTTCACACTCACCAGTGAATTGTCAGGCAGATCCTTTCTCTCAAAAGTTTCTAAGGTATGATTCTTATCTATTTCCCTTGCAATTTTGAGTTGGGTAAAGGTACGCAATTACACACAAAATTTGGTGGCTGTTCTTCATTGTAGTATTGTGTTTATGTGTCCCAATCCCATGAACCCCATAGGAATGGTGCTGCGATTGTATTAACATGTAGTAGTACGGAACTCCTTGGGAGGGTGAGACAATCCCTCATCCCTATAAGCACTCCCATGGCACTAGTTGTATGCTAAGTGTTTGCTATAATGCCTCAATGGCATTCCTTGTTCCCATTAGAGCCTGAGTCTCCGAGATTAATAGACTAGTGTTGTGTAGTCATGCACCACGTTAAAATCTTAAGTGTGGGGTGGCTCAAGGGAAGCCTATTTGTTTTTGTTTGATTCTAATATTAAGAAAATACGAGGTGAAGTCTGAGTAACCTCGGAAAGATGGGAAAGACTATATATGTAATGTGTAATATAGTTTTGCTGATTACGTGTGTAGGAACAAAGATGCTACCGATAAAAGACACAGGCAAAGGAAAGGCTACTTCCACTGCTCCGGCTAAAGCCAAGACGACCTCCGCACCTCCCCCAACGAATAGAAAAGGGGGAGAAGTCACCTCTAGTCTAAGTAGAGCACAAGTTGTGGCAGCTATAGCAGCCATGCGTCCACAACCCCAAGGCCAACAGGAGTTTGGCATCAACAGCATACCCCCGCATACTAAGGATTGGTGCAGGCACTGCAGGCCTAAACATGTACACCCGGAAGCAGCTATCCAGGAGCGCAGCCTGAAAGGAAAGTATCAGGGAATTTGGAGAGGCATCCATGATTTGGGGTTGAGCTATTATTCAAGATCACAGGGGATATTAATCTCAATCTAGTCTGGGAATTCTATATAGGGTTGATCCACAGGATACTGAACAACTGGTGCCAATTCGTGGACGTTTGATAGATTTTTTAACCACGACCATTTGTAACTTTTTAGGTGCTCCAGATGTACCTGTGGAGCCATTGGACCACTTCATTCGCTGGCCTACATATAGAGAGGTTAGACTCATGCTCTGTGGTGTCGATTCTACGGCAACATGGGTCCGGGATAAGAAAACAAATTGGCATAAGAGATTCCCCAAGAAGAAGATGAAGGTGGAGGCTCAAGTGTGTCTTAAACTAATAAATGCACGGCTCCTACCGTGCAATCATGACATGCTTATCAGCCATGAGAGGACCTATGTGCTCTACTTCCTCATAACAGGTCAAAGGGTAAATGTGGGTCATCTAATCCTCTACCAGATGTCTTCAGTTAGAACGAGTAAGAAAGTCGATCGAATGCCATTTACCAATTTTGTTACTCAGTTATTAAGACACGAGGAGGTTGAGGAGGAGCCTGAGTTTGATCACACCATCGATCAGCCCCTCCGACAAACATACATCACTAGTTTCTGCCTGAAAGAAGAGATTACCATGGCATCATTGACAAGTGCTGAGCGCAATGCTCGTGTTGATAGTTTTATGGCCCACCTATATGGGATGAGGGATTTGCAGCTAAGGATAGGGGGTTGGATGGCCACATCTAAGGAGAGGACTTTATTGGAGCAGTGGTACCCGCTCAATGCTCATGCCCAACAGTTGGTTGGGATAAGTGATGGATACAGACTCTCAGATGATGAGGATATCAACACACCTGAGCAGTTTGAGGCCGAGCTAAAGTAGTCAGATGATGAGGACGATGATGAGGATGGCTAAGATGAACATGATGAAGAGTGGAGAGCGTCAGAGGATGAGCACACAACTTAATCAGGGAGTTTCCTTGCACCCTACTCCTTTTTCTTGTTTTGTCAATTTGTTCATGCACTGAGGACAATGCATGATCTAAGTGTCGGGTGTGGACTTGCATAAATTAGTAGTTGTTAGTTGTTTTAGTAAGTATCATTTTTGTTAGCTAATTGTTTTAGTTATTTGTTTCATGAAATTTTTTTACATTTTAGGTTTTTTTGTTATTTGTTCTTAGTCAGATTATATAAAAAAACAAATATTGGAATCTTCCCGACGATGGATCTCCTAGGCAGTTTTCTTGAGGGAAGTAAGTCTAAAGAAAAATACCAAAAAGATTTTTTTTAGGTAGTATAGTAATTTTCCCTTGGTTTTTCTTTGGGCCGCGGTTCTTTTCCAAGGGTTTTTAGCTGAACCAGGTGTAGTTAGCTTTAATTTTTAGGAGTAGGAACCACATGGCTATGCATTTAATCGCAGCAATATCTCTTAGCTTTGGATGCCTTGAGAAGAGTTAGTACTATGGTTGTGATGCTTAGTCTTAATTTTTGACTCTAGCATAAGTACCTTCGTAGATTCCTATTTTTGCTTAACTTCTTTGACTTGAGTGTCGCGATAAAACCAATCCTGAGTGAGTTTGTGTACGGTCAAATCGGAGGATCCAATTTCTCATTATCAAAGCACCTTAGAGGCCCGTATCGAAGTCTCGAGGCTACAAGTTTGTGATCGAGTCTCCTCCTTCAAGGCTCGACGACACTCGGTCTTAGGATAATGTTGACCACGGTCACGGTAGAAACGGGGATTTCCCAAGGCACGTGAGTAGGACTGATGTTGCTACCCAATTTTTCCCTGTATATTTTTAATATGCAAAATATTCCCAAAATATCATGTATGTGCATATATAAGTATGTCCCAATGTTTTATTATTTTTCTCTTAATTTTTAAAGATTTTTAAATTAATTTATTGCCCTATTTTATCAAGAAAAACCCAATAATTATTACCAAAATTATCATTTTGGGTTATTCTTTTATTTGTATTATCATATTTATATTAAAATATAGCTATAATAATTTTTTCATATTTTTACATATTTATTTAGTATTTTTAAAGCTAAATTGCATATAATTGCAATATTGGCCTCTTTCAAGGTATAATTGTAATTATATTTATAAAATTGACTCCAATATTTTAATTTTATAATTATTTATTATTAATTATTTTAGTACCTTTAATTTATTTTTAGAAATTATTTACTATTTTTTATAAAATAAATAAGGGAAAATGGCTATTTAAATGTTAGCCCATTGCATTTCAATTTTAGCCAGATTTGACACCCCAATTAAACCCAATTTCAAATCCAATTACCCATCCCAAATCCTAAATCTAACCGACCCACAACCCTTTAAAATAACCCACCCGAATTCCCCTTCAATACAGGCCGTTGATCAAAATAATCAACGGCCACTCTTAACCCCTTCCTTTTTTAACGCGACATAACCCCTAAACCTAATCATTTACCTTCTGTAGCCGCCCTTGAATCCCCCCTATCTTCTAGTTCTCTCTCAAGCTCCCCTCAAACCCTAGCTGCCTCCCTCCGCTTCCACCTTAAAATCACCGGAATCCAGGGCTTCCAAGGCCACTGAAGTCCTATACCGGCCTCCTATAACTCCTACAGGCCTGGTTACTATAGTTTTAAGGCTTGACCCTGAAGAATCTTGGCCCAGACTTTGTTCAATTCGAGTTCTATGGCCGTCTCCGACCTTTCTCCGGCCAGCCATGGCTATTCGAGTCTGATCTCGACTTCTCCTACTTAGATCAATGACTTTCCAAGCCTTTCTCACCATCTTGGTTCTTCTAAAACCCTAACTTTTGAGGTTCTTCTGATTTCTTTAGATCTGTTCTAGATCCGTGTTTTCCCTAAACTTTCAAACGCTTTCTCAAAGTTTCTTTCAAAACTCTGCTTTCAAAACCTTTATCTTTTCCGATTTAGGTTTTTGGCAAGTTATTTAGAAGTTTCTCTGATCTTTAGCATGTTCTACTATGTTTCTTATGTTGTTCTTCTACTATGTTTCTTATGTTGATTCTTCAACTGTGTTTTAAAGTCTTAAGTTCTTTCTTAGGGTTTCTGATTTTATTTTCTTTGTTGATATTTTTGCCCGATTCTCTTGTCTTTCATCTCTTCACTAGATTGATGGAAAAAACCCTAAGATTTGGGGTTCTGATATTATTTGCTATGTGATTTGTTTGTTCCTCATCTCTGAACTTGTTTGGTTTCAAAACCCTAATTCTTTAGACCTATTTGAGTTTCTGAAGTTGTTTCATCTGTTGCTCGACTGAATTTCAAAATCTTTTGTTTCTTTATATGATTTTGAATCCCTGCTAAACTCTACTAAGGTCTTTCTACTGGACCTTTTTCATGCTATTTGATACACTCTCCCTTCTCCATTGTTGAGTTACTGAAACTGACCTATGTGACTACCATGTTCCTATAGTCCACTACTTACTGATTTTGCAATTGCATGACACTTTTCTTTATCCTAAATTCAACCTCGCATGCCTAATACTTGTGTGGTCTTTATATATGTTGAGCTTCTCCTCTAAAATGACTTTCAATTTTTGACTGATTTCAGACTTTCTTGTGTAAGTCTGGTTGATTTTTTCCTTATTTTACTAATTTCCATGTTTCTTGGTTTGAATTTAAAACTTTCCTTTGCCTTTCTGACTTGTTTTATTCATGAACTAGTAATTTCGCTCTGATTCCTTGATTTACTATGTACTGATTGATTCTTACCTTATTTGTCTAACCGTGTATTTCAATGATTCTTCCCTTAATTAAACTCCTATGTATTTACCCCTAATTGTCTACTTTGCACAAGATGCTTATTTGATCTCTTTCCTTAAATGATTTCTGTTCATTACTGTTTAAGTTTGAACTCCTTAATTAAAGGAAGTTCTTTTACTGATTGTAATTAGTACATGGTTATTTTCTTGCCTTATTCTCTACCTGTTTTCAAACTATAAATACCATGCTCTTTCATTGACACAAATACACAAACACTCTTAGTTTTCTGAACTCACACTTACATTCAAAAAGCATTCTCTCTTGTCACTTGTACTGTGCCCTGCTTTCTTTCAAGTACTGCTACTGCTGTATTTTGCTTCTTTGAAACTGGTATGTCCTGATTAAGGTTTTCAGCAACCACAACAATGTGTTTGTTTTAATACCTTCACTTGCATGTCTGCCTATTACTTGTGTTTAGTTCACATTTTACTTTAGCATGCTGTAATTTCCTTCATATTATTCATCCCAAACCCCCCTACCCCAATGTGTTTGATGCTAATGGTTTGTTTGAGTCATGACAATAT
Organism: Nicotiana sylvestris; assembly: GCF_000393655.2. Lineage (NCBI taxonomy): Eukaryota > Viridiplantae > Streptophyta > Magnoliopsida > Solanales > Solanaceae > Nicotiana > Nicotiana sylvestris. Next base: position 145,789,699 of record NC_091064.1, on the reverse strand, counting down.
TAAGTATTATTGTCTATGGCTCAAACTTGATTCCCCTGGAATCATAACCTTTATGTCACTATTATATGTTGTGTATTCTTTTTGATTTGTAAGCATAACAGCACTCTCTATATTGTGCATGCCCAGAATTAGCTAAATGCCTAAGCACATAGGCTCTTTGCAACTTCCCTATTCCCCTGAACCCCTTTTGTGTACTTGTTTGTAGCTGTTTCCCTCTCATTTATTCCCAGAACTCTGCTCCTCACTTTCACTCTCTCTTAGACTTTAAGTTCTGCCCCCTCTTGTGAGCCTTGCCTTGGGACACCTTGAGCTCCATCTGAACTTGGACACTTGAGGGCTGGCCCTTCCACACCGCACTTATCCCCATTCTGATAATGCAAGTTAGGTGTGAGCATTGGCCGGAGTTCCATTGAGGCTCTTAGGGAACTTTAATTCACTCAAATTTTAGAAAGATTTTGGATCAATGGTCTTTGAGTTGGGTCTATCATGTAACTTAGAGAGGAAGTCAGAATCAGGCTTCCTCTAGTTGTACTTTTTTTTACTTTTTCTGATGTAATTTTATTTATTCTGTTTATAATAATTTGTAATAAATATTTGGGTCTGGTTAGTGAAAAAGGGTGGGTAACTATGTATGCAAAGGGTAGAAATCATGACTATAGGACTACTATATTCCTGCATATTCAACCTCATATAGAAACCACGTCTATAGGATTCCACATATTTAACTTCACATAGAAATCAGGTATATAGGATTCTGCATATTTAACTTCACTTAGAAATCATGTCTATAGGATTCTGCATATTTAACTTCACTTAGAAATCATGGCTATAAGACTTTGCATAGTCAAACTTCACTTAGAAATCATGGCTATAGGATTTTGCATATTCAAACTTCACTTAGAAATCATGTCTATAGGATTCTGCATATTTAACTTCACTTAGAAATCATGTCTATAGGATTTTGCATATTTAACTTCACATAGAAATCATGTCTATAGGATTTTGCATATTCAAACTTCACATAGAAATCATGTCTGTAAGGCTTCTGCATTTCGACGCTACGTCTACAAGGTCTAAAAATCAGTAACGCCTAGAAAGCATGCCTATAGGAGTTTCTAATAAAAAATCTGATTCGCCTCACTCAGTGTTAGATATAAAACCAGTAGTAATGGATGCTATCATTTGCAGAACTAGTAATCAATTCATTTAAATTCTGCCTCTCTTTCAATAATATGAGTCCCTCACTTAGCAAGTTTAACGAGTATGCATTCAAACAGTTCATTTCGAGCCTTACTGTTTCATTGATTTCTGAATCCAGTAGATACCATGCTTATAGGATCCTTGTCCAACACTTAGGCAAGCCCTAGGGTAACAAATATAAATTGAATCTATTTCTGTTAATAATTGCAACCAGTAGGCAGGCCTGATTCGGACTTCTTATCTGAGCTATGCGATAAGCTGAAACTATCTCAACAATTTCCTCTCACTCGTCTTTAATACCTTTTAAATCAGACCTAAACAGTATGTGTAAGTCATGTTAATTACGTGCTTCTTTATTTAAGGAGGTATATCTGAGCCTCTGCTTGTTATATGCTTTCCCCAATTTGCAATACGTGTTTTGTATGTCGCCTTAGAGTTTTTTTTCTTTGAAGCTACAAAAAAGCCTAATATCCCTCCCTTTTAGGATTAGTAGTCTTAAATGCCTCCGGGATTGATAGGATTGCGACGGGTAATAACATGCAATAAGTAAACAAGACCAATCTGCACTTTAAATACCTTAACAGGGTGGGAAGGGTAGATATAGATATGATGACCACGCGATAATGTCACGTGTAGTCCCTCATTGAGGGGTGATTACCGGGCATTGTGTGGGGTGATCTATATTATTAATAAACCTAGGACCCCCTTTCCTTATTTCTTTATTTCTTTTATCATTTCAACTCCTTCTATAAAAAATCAGCTTTCTTTGCTCTTCCAAACTTTGTTTGTTTGCAACCCATTATATGAAACCCCCTCTTATTTGAGCCTTATTTGTCTACATGTTAATTGCACCCTAAATTCACAATAATTGTCAGGACGGGAACCACACTAGTGGATTCTAAGGGGTGCCTAACACCTTCCCCTTGGAATAATTTCAAGTCGTTACCCTAATCTCTGGTTATTCAAAATCAAACTCTTTTGGTGTCCTAATGCACCCTAATCATTAGGTGGCGACTCTTCAAACGCAAACCCAATTCCCAAAAGGAATGAGTTGTCCCTCCAAATGTCATAAACCCGATTATGCTCTAGAAAATTGGGGCGCGATAGCATGGCAACTCTGCTGGGGATTTTAGGCTTTTACCATCTCAAGCTATTATTGTGAATTTATGCTTCTTTATGCGCAATTGTCTTTTTATTTCTTTCAAGCATTCACTTTTCTTTTCGATTGCAAAACTGACTTGTCTTTTTGTTTTTTTCCTTTATTACTTTCCTTTACTGCTTTTTTACTACCGCTTTAAATTATGAAAAAAAATATTGTATTGACTGCTTTCCTAACGTGCAAATACGTGACAACCTGCTTTAATTGTTGCATAATCATGCTCAACATCATATTCCACTCGTGCCAAACAAAATACCATAGCAACGCTTATAATGAGTGGTTGCGCTCTTCCGATATTATCACCCCTAAATCTAGAAAAGGCATATTTGCGGTAAAACTAGTCGATCAACGGTGTAGTCGACGGTTCCGTGCCTTTCCCCCTTGCGTTGTCCGCTCAAGGGTACCAGTCTAAAACCCCATAGAAACCTTACTCTGTTTAACTGTACATGCATCATGGTCAAACCTAGATGAGCCAGTTATGTTGTCCGCATAATGACTCTTTAAGATAGCCTTGTCAAAGTCCACTAGGTTTCCCTAAACCCCAACCGGACTCCATCACGTTCTGTGCATTTATTTGGAGAACTAGATGCGTTTATGCTAATTGTTGATATTATATAGTCAAGTATGGTGGGGGTAAGGACCTAACCCTTTTGTCTTGCAGAAATATGAGGCACGAAGTCCCCAGATTCGGCATGGTCACCAACATCTACCCAAAATTTCTAAGCTGGTGGGAGGATCTTCACTTTAGTGATCAAACCCTTGTCCGTAAATATCTGGGCAACCTACCTTCTCTCATGGAAATCCAACCCGACAACAAGATCATAGAAGCTGCCACTTTATACTCGGATTGTGAGAGGTCCGTGTTTCGCTTTGGGGACATTGAAATGACACCCTTGCTAGAAGAAATAGGAGGATTGGCCAGTATACCATGGGAAACACCGGGATTGTTAATGCCTGAGAACTGCAAGGGTAGGGGTTTTCTCAAAATGATGGGTTTGAAGAAGAATCCAGAACTGACATGTCTGAAGGAATCTTATATCCCCTTTGACTATTTGTATGAGAGGTCTGGTCACAGCAAGTTCTACCGTACCTATCCTGACGAATTTGCCATCACATCATTAGGGCATATTCACCGAAGGGTCTTTAGTATTTATGTTTTGTTTCCTGGGGTTGATAGTGTTTCCAATGAGAAAGCAAGAATCAATACCAGGCTGGCTATGGTAACTAAAATTCTGATGGAGGGCATTGGTGGGCAACCTTTCAGCATTGTGCCCATGATTATTGCGGAGATATACCGAGACTTGGTGAAGTGTCAACGAGGATCCAAACACTTCTAGGGCTGCAATTTGCTACTTCATCTCTGGCTCATGGAGCATCTCCAAAGGGGTGAATACCAACAGGAAATTCAATGAAGAGACTGGGACGATCATATCGCTTTCCATCATCCGAAGCGAATGAACTATATGCCCAACATGTTCGCCCAGCCAGAAGATTCCAGAGGATGGGTAGAGTTATTTGATAACCTTACCGAGGACCGGGTACAATGGATGTTCGAATGGTTCACTACTGAGGAGTTCATCGCCCGATCCAGGGATGCGCCATTTCTGATATTAATCGGTCTGAGAGGAACCTACTCTTATGTACCTCTCCGAGTTATGAGACAGGCTAGTAGGAAGCAGGTGATACCAAGGGACGACAAGATGAGTCACTTCCGGGCTGACTTTCAAGCTGATGACAGTCCTTATAAGTTCCAAGCTCCGCATATGTGGCATTGCAAGATCATCATGAGAAGAGACACTATCGAGCTAGACAGATACCACGCTGGTTGCGGTCCCTACTATTCAGGCTGGTTAGAATCTAATCACGATGGTCTGGGCCAGCCAAGACTTGCTAGGGGCCATAGGATCATAGACGAAAGGGCCGAAGCGCAGGTCAAATACAATCAACTGCGCAAGAGGATCCGGGAATGTGAAAGCGAGCACCGTGAGATACAAGAAGCCAACCAAAAGCTGATCGAGGAGTGGAAAGACATGGTTGTTAGTGCCAACAAGCGACTGGGGTACCTGGAGCGGGGCATAGTAGAGATGGAAAGGAAATTTCTCAAAAGAATCGAGGTTTGCCAGATTGCTGAGGGAAATAAGGGCGGACATCTAGCCAGAGCTACCTATGGCTGGGACTTCGCGAGTTGGGAAGATGTTCGACGGAACCAAAGATGCCGAGTCTGGGGAGGGCCCTTCTGGGATCAAGTAGATAGGAATTTACTTTTTCTTTCTATGAATGTAATAAGGCCAACGACCACTAGTGGTATTTTATTTCCTATTATTTAGTATTGATTTGGGATTCGTCTACATTTTATCAATAAAATGAGATATTTAGCATTCTAAGTTCTCCAAATAAACTTGTCTCTAGGCCTACCTCGGGCACAAAGAGGTTCCCAAATAGGACACGATTTACATTCTTGCACTATGTGTTTAAATATCGCAACATTTTCTTATAATCCTCACTAACTTGTTACCTTTTTGTTTATTTATTCCCCTTCCCCAAAGGTTAGTTCGTGCACTCTGACAACATTATCTTATTCTACGAGATCCAGGGGTCCTCCACCCACTCCTCCTCTTAGTCCAGTTAAAAACAAAAACAAAGGAAAAATGGAAGATGTGAACAACTCCATAAAGGAAAACTCAACTGAATGGGTAGAGGTCGCTCATGGTCATGGTACTCTGGTTCCTAAGGAAAGTGCATCCCAGTTTGAACAAAAGCTGTTGAAATTCCAAAAAGAACTTGATCAGGTTCGGAATCTGGCGAATCTGTCATTTTTCCTCACCACTCCCGATGTCAATTTCCCAAATGCTCAGAACCCCACACCTCCACAAAATATCCCAAAGACACAAAACCCTCCCGCTCCGCACCACCACTGCAACACCTGCCACACCTCAAATAACACCCCACTGCTCATTCCAGAACCCTTGAACTCCACAAATGACCACTTTCACACCCATCACAACACCCCCATCTATGTGGAGACCATGCCGCACTCCACCCAACCCATCTCAAGCACACCCGACTCTGATGATAAAGATTCGTTCATTAGGAACCTGGCTGAAGAACTTAAGAAATTGACTAGCCGAATTCAAGGCATCGAAGGAAGCAAGGGAATTGAGGGTTTAAACTGTGAAGATCTCTACATACAACAAGATGTTGAGCTGTCGGAGGGGTACAACCCTCCAAAGTTCGATATGTTTGACGGTACAGGTGATCCGAGGGTCCATTTGAGAACATACTGTGACAAGCTAGTCGGAGTAGGGAAAGACGAAAGGATCCGCATGAAGCTTTTCATGAGGAGTCAGAAAGGAGATGCTCTGTCTTGGTACATTAGCCAAGACCCGAAGAAATGGTCAAACTGGGTGAGTATAGCATCCGATTTCATGGACAGATTCAGGTTCAACACAGAAAATGTGCCAGATGTGTTCTACATTCAGAACCTAAAGAAAAAGCCCATAGAAACATTCCGCGAGTATGCTACTCGCTGGAGATCCGAAACTGCTAAAGTCAGACGTGCCTTTGAGGAAGAACAGATGAACAAATTCTTCGTCCGGGCTCAGGACCCGCAATATTACGAGCGGCTAATATTGATTGAAAGCCATAAATTTTCTGACATCATCAAGCTGGGTGAGAGGATCGAAGAGGGAATCAAAAGCGGTATGGTCACGAACTTTGAGGCCTTGCAAGCTACAAACAAGGCCTTACAGTCTGGTGGTGCATCCAAGAAAAGGGACATAGGGGTCGTAATGGTTGCACAGAGAACCAAATCTCTCATCAAATACCAAACCTATCTGATGCCTCCACTTACATATCAGCCTACACCAAATTACCAAGCACCCTCACCCTCTTACCAAACTCCACCACCCACTTATCAATCACCTCCAGCTCCCACATATCAGCCTACTTCACCCAGATACTCCCAACCCGCACCTGTTTACCAAGCCTACAATTCTCAACCATCCCACTATCAATCACCCCCTACACGGCAAAACTTCCGTAGACCTCGACCAAATTTTGACCACAAACCTTCTAAACAGTATACAGCCATTACCGAACCCATTGACCAGTTATATGAGAGACTCAAAGCCGATGGTTATGTCATCTCTATCCTTGACATAACCCCTAAGAACCCTTCTCAATGGGTCAATCCAAAAAAATCTCGTGCATACCATTCCGGCATGAAGGGACACACCATCGACGAATGTCATTCTCTGAAAGACAATATCCAGCTCTGATTGACAACAAAATTATTATGGCAAAGGAACCTACTCCAAATGTCTGCAATAACCCTCTGCCATACCATAAGGGTGGATACGTTCACATGATCTAAATAGAGGATAATTGGGATCCCGAGGGGTCAATTGGGTTGATCACAAAAGGTAATAATCCAAAGAAACCAATAGTTACTCTTAATCCAATCATAGTACAAATTTAGCCATCTGGCGACGCTGAGATAAACATGTCTGTGCCACTTGAGTTTGAAGCAACTGCAAAGACACCAACACCAATTGAGGTCGAATTCGTGACTCCAGCAAACGCACCTCCACCATTTAAAGTTGCAGTTTTACCTCCCAAAACACATGCTCCATTCGGAGTGAAGAAGTCCACGCCGATCCCAGTGGAAATGTCGGACGTAACACCATTCCATACCAAGGCCATACCATGGACTATACAGCTGAGGCAAGGAGGAAGGGCAAGGTTAGGTTAGAGGAAACTGTTGCCGCATAGGGTATGACGAGGATCGGCAGGGTCTATAGCCCAGAACACCTAGCTGAGTCAAGAAAGTAGGCCTCCAATCGGTCACCCATTATTGAGATAGGTCCAGGCGATATTTAGAGAAAGATACAGGCCATAGAATACTCGGTTATCGACCAGTTCAACAAAACACCGACGCAAATCTCCATACCTACTTTGCTACAAAATTCTGAGGCACACAAGAATGCTTTGTTGAGGGTGCTAAGTGAAGCATACGTGCCAAGCAACATCACTGGCGGAGAAATGGCTAACATGGTCGGACAGGTATTGGAGAGTCACAAAATTACTTTTCATGAGGATGATTTACTACTTGAAGGGCTGGGGCACAACAAAGCACTTCACGTCACTGTGCAATGCGAGGATTACTTTATCACCAGGATCCTAATTAATGGGGGTTTTAGCCTCAACATTTGTCCGCTAGTAGCACTCAAGAAGTTGGGTAAGGGACTGCACGAGATAAAGGATGGAGCCATCAACGTGAATGCCTTCGACGGTTCCCAGATGTCCACTATTGGGGAAATTAGTCAGTATTTGCAAATGGGGCCAACTTGGTTCAATGTCGATTTCCAAGTGATAGACGTGCCAACATCTTACAATCTACTATTGGGACAGCCATGGATCCATGTCGCTGGGGCTGTAGCATCAACACTGTATCAGGCAGTAAAGTTTGAATAGAACCACCAGGAAGTGATCATTCACGACGACGGTAGCAACCCCATATACAATCGCCAGACCATTCTGTCAATCGAAGGGAGAAAAATGCTAGGTGGAGAGACTTACCATCACATTGAATGAGTGAATGCTGTTGACAAAGACAAATGGTGGGACAACAAGATCGAGAGTATACTAAATTAGTGTGGGTACGAACCTGGCAAAGGGCTCGGCAAGAATCTCCAAGGAATCGCTAAGCCTATAAAACTCAAGAAACATGGCCCCACTTTCGGTCTGGGATATGAGTACACCTGGGAGGAATTCAACAGCTGGTTGCCACCATGGCGTGGTCCTTACTATCCACTGGAGTAGCCTATACCACATTTGGAGCGGACTTTCCAACCGGCTGATATTATTTATGGGCCAGAAGAAGAGGAAGCATTGGCAGCGGTAAAGAATTTGTTCTTAGAAGACAGTTATATAGATTGTTGTGTCATTCTCGAGGAGGAGGGGGAGGAAGGCCCTTCCATACAAGCCGTAAGCAGAGGGGCCCGCCTCAATAACTGGACCATCAGGACAACCAGATCCCGACGAACCTCGGGGTAGCAAGGCTAAAACAAGCATTATTTTGATTTACTAAAAGATTGTTATTTTTTCTCTCGCATATTTTCAATTCCCGCAATAAGATCTTCAATGTTCAAAACAATTATGCAATTTATCAAAGCATTCTGACTTTTCTTATGAATCAACACTTATTACTATTGTTTTCTCTCATTACTTTACTTATACAACATTACTATTACTTATCTTGATGAACCAATGGCTGTGACATGCAACAAGACAACGCAACAAACGGACACAGATTTAGAGGAAGATGAAATACCAGAAGAGGAAGTTAAGGAAGTTGAGAATTTTGAGAATAGACCTAAGTCTAACCTAGATGAGACCGAGATTGTTAACCTGGGAGATGCAGAGAACGTCAAAGAAACGAGAATCAGTGTCCACTTATCGCCACCAGAAAAGAAGGAATACATAGAATTTCAAAGGAAATATGAAGACATATTCGCTTGGATGTATGATGACATGACTGGTCTGAGTACATCTATTGTGGCTCACAAACTGCCAACCAATCCAAAATGTCCGCCGGCAAAGCAAAAGCTCAAAAAGTTTAAGCATGACATGAGTCTGAAAATCAAGGAAGAAGTCAATAAGCAAGTCAAAGCCAAGGTTCTCAGGGTAGTAGAATACCCAACATGGTTATCCAACATTGTGCCAGTACTAAAGAAGGACGGAAAGGTCAGAGTCTTGGTCGACTATCAGGATCTCAACCGGGCCAGTCCGAAAGACGACTTCCCCTTGCCAAACATACATATCCTGATCGACAATTGCGCCAAGCATGAATTGCAGTCATTTGTGGATTGTTTCACTAGGTATCATCAGATCTGGATGGATGAAGAAGATGCTGAGAAAATGGCTTTTATTAAGCCGTGGGGAATGTACTATTAAAAGATGATGTCGTTCGGCCTGAAGAATGTAGGGGCCACCTACATGAGGGCCATGAATACCATCTTCCACGATATGATACACAAGGAGATAGAGGTGTACGTAGATGATGTTATTATCAAGTCCAAGAAAGCCACTGACCACATGGAATATTTGAGGAAGTTCTTCAACAGATTATGGAGGTACAACCTGAAACTGAATCCCGCGAAGTGTGCATTTGGGGTTACTGCCAGAAAACTACTTGGGTTTATTGTGAGTCGCCGAGGAATAGAGATGAATCCATCAAAGGTCAAAGCTATTCAAAAATTGCCACCGCTAAAGAACAAGAAGGACGTGATGAGTTTCTTGGGGAGACTTAACTACATCAGCCGGTTCATAGCACAATCTACAGTTATCTATGAGCTGATCTTTAAGATGTTGATGAAGGACGCCGCTACCAAATGGACTGATGATTGCCAAAAAGCTTTCGACAAAATCAAGGAATACCTGTTAACACCACCAGTCTTAGTTCCGCCTGATCCAGGTAGACCCTTATAACTCTACCTTGTAGTATTGGATGGAGCATTCAGTTGTGTTCTGGGGCAGCATGATGAAACAGGGAGGAAAGAGTAGGACATTTATTACCTTAGTAAGAAGTTCACCACGTGCGAGGCTCGGTATTCTTTGTCAGAGCGCACCTGCTGTGCTTTGACTTGGGTAGATTAGAAGTTTAGGCATTACTTCTTTGCCTATGCTACAAATCTCATATCAAGGATGGATCCTTTAAAGTACATCTTCCAGAAGCCCATGCCCACTAGTAAGCTAGCCAAGTGGCAAATCCTGTTGAGTGAGTTCGACATTGTCTACATGACTCAGAAAGCAGTCAAAGGTCAGGCATTGGCAGATCACCTTGCTGAAAATCTCGTAGATGGAGAATACAAACCCCTGAAAACGTATTTTCCTGACAAAGAGGTGTCATTCATAGGAGAAGACATTGCGAAATCCTATGATGGTTGGAGATTATTTTTTGATGGAGTAGAAAATTTCAAAGGATTTGGCATAGGAGCAGCCCTGGTATCAAAAACCGGTCAGCATTATCCAGTGTTCGCCAAACTCAGGTTCCTGTGCACCAACAATATGGCCGAGTACGAAGCCTGCATCTTAGGGCTCAAAATGTCTATTTACATGAACATTCAAGAGTTGCTAGTGGTTGGAGATTAGGACCTACTTATACTTCTGGTCCGAGAAGAATGGGCAACCAAGAACTCAAAGATACTCCTGTATCTGCATTGTGTACAGGAATTGAGAAAGAGGTTCATAAAGACAGAATTCCAACATGTTCCCAGGGTCCAGAATGAATTCGCCGATGCATTGGCTACCCTATCATCAATGATACAACATCCAGAAAAGAACTTCATTGATCCCATTCCAGTAAAGATCCATGATCAGCCAGCTTATTGTGATCATGTTGAGGAAGAAGCAGACGGAAAACCTTGGTTTCATGATATTAAGGAGTATTTGACGAAAGGAGAATACCTAGAACTTGCAAATCCTACATAGAAACGCACCCTTCGGAGGTTGTCCAACAATTTCTTTCACAGCGGAGGGATCCTGTATAGGAGGACTCCTGATTTGGGGTTACTAAGGTGTGTCGACGGAAAGGAAGCATCCAGTCTACTAGAGGAAATTCATGCGGGGACCTGCGGTCCGCATATGAATGGCTTCGTCTTAGCAAAGAAGATACTCCGAGCTGGTTACTTTTGGATGAATATGGAAACAGACTGCATCCAGTATGTCCGAAAATGCCACCGCTACCAAATACATGCAAACATGATAAAGGTACCTCCAAATGAGCTTAATGCAATGAGCTCACCATGGCCTTTCGCCGCCTAGGGGATGGATGTTATTGGACCAATCGAGCCCGCTGCTATCAACAGGCATAGGTTTATCTTTGTAGCAATTGACTATTTCACTAAATGGGTTGAAGCAGCATCTTATAGAACAGTAAACAAGAAGGTCGTGGCAGACTATGTCCGCAACCGCATCGTTTGCCGATTCAGGATTCCAGAGTCAATCATTACCGATAATGGCTCCAACCTCAAGAGTAAATTGATGAAAGCCATGTGTGAAACCTTCAAGATCAGACACAAGAATTCTACAGCCTATAGACCTCAGTTGAATGGAGCAGTAGAAACCGTCAATAAGATATTAAGGAAAATGATAGAGAAGCATAAACAGTGGCACGGGAAGTTATCATTTGCTTTACTTGGATATCGCACCACAGTCCGCATATCAACTAGGGCAACCACCTATATGCTGGTTTACGGTACAGAGGAAATCGTTCCCACCAAAGTGGAAATTCCCTCCATAAGGATCATACAGGAAGCTGAGCTCGACGATGCAGAGTGGGTGAGGAGTCGTTATGAGCAGCTGGCTCTTATCGATTGAAAGAGAATGAATGCAGTTTGCCATGCTCAATTTTATCAGAACAGAATGTCTAGAGCCTTCAACAAATAAGTTAAGCCAAGACAGTTCACACCGGGGCAGCTAGTGTTAAAGAAATTTTTTTTGCATCAAGATGAAGCCAAGGGGAAATTCTCTCCCAACTGGCAGGGTCCATACATGGTTCACCGGGTTCTGACATGAGGAGCCCTCATACTCGCAGGAGATGCAGTCAAGCGTTACTATGTGTAATCTTTATGCTTTCCTCATATGATGTAATTTGAACTACGCCTGACCTAATTCCCATTTAAGAGGGGATACGTAGGCAGCCCTATGTGTTTGGTCACAATTCAATAAAATTTGTATTTCCCCCCGCAATTGGAAACTGGGGCAGAATTTTGAGGAGGACCCTCAAAATTCCGAAGTTAATTTTAGCCAATCATCGTTAGTAGCAGTCGAAAACATCAATCAATTAAACATGGGCAGAATTTTGAGGAGGACCCTTAAAATTTCATAAAAAGAAGGGTTGAAATGTCTTGAACCACGTTGCAGTCATTGGTTCATCTAAAGAAAACTATTCTTAATTATGTATTTATGTATGCCTTTACTAAATCATGCATGTTTATTGCCAAAAATTTCTTTTTTAGCAACGGTACCCCAATGATACGTACGGTATCACCAGATCAAAGCCGAGCAGGTCAAGCAGAGCTAGCGAGGATACGAACTGACCTTTCCCCTTTACAAAACTCATGATTTTTCTTTGGATCCAGGCAGTTGAGTTGCAAAATCATCAAATACACTCACGAGACTCACATTACTCAGAAATAAAACTCTCATAACCGTTGCACTTACTCACAACTGCTATCCGCACGCAGTGTCCCCAGCAGACACAATATCCCCAGCAGTCGCAATATCACAATCCGGTATCAGCTAAGAAAATTCTATTATTATTTGCCTTTTTATTTCATGCATAAGGCTACCATTCTGCCTTCCGAGACTAAGCTCTGTCTCCATCTGCATTCTTGCATTGCATTAGGCTACCATTCTGCCTTCTGAGACTAAGCTCTGTCTCCATCTGCATTCTTGCATTGCATAAGGCTACCATTCTGCCTTTCGAGACTAAGCTCTGTCTCCATCTACATTCTTGCATTGCATAAGGCTACTATTCTTCCTTCCGAGGCTAAGCTCTACCTCCATATGCATTCTTACATTGCATAAGGCTACCATTTTGCCTTCCGAGACTAAGCTCTGTCTCTATTTGCATTCTTGCATTGCATAAGGCTACCATTCTGCCTTTCGAGAGTAAGCTCTGTCTCCATCTGCATTCTTGCATTGCATAAGGCTACCATTCTGCCTTCTGAGGTTAAGCTCTACCTCCATCTGCATTCTTGCATTGCATAAGGCTACCATTCTGCCTTCCGAGGTTAAGTTCTACCTCAATCTGCATTTCTTGCATTGTATAAGGCTACCATTCTGCCTTTTGAGGTTAAGCTCTACCTCCATCTACATTTCTTGCATTGCATAAGGCTACCATTATGCCTTTCGAAGTTAAGCTCTAGCTCCATTTGCATTAGCAGAAAGATCGCCACATTATTTACATTCTCATCGGCTGAAAGATCGCTACCTTATTTACATTTGCATGGCTAAAAGATCGCCACCTTATTTACATTTTCATTGTCTGAAAGATTGCCACCTTATTTACATTTGCATGGCTGAAAGATCGTCACCTTATTTACACTTGCATGACTGAAAGATCGCCACCTTATTTACATATGCATTGGCTGAAAGATTGCCACCTACTGCATTGCATAGGCAGAAAGATCGCCTGACACTCCACCTCATGGGCTGAAAGATTGCCAAATTATCCGAAGACATCATTGTTCGGAGGCACCATTCTCATAGCCTGAGAACACCATTTCATGGCCTGAGAACCCCTTTTATCTTTTGCATATCATTATTCAAAGGCATCATAGTTCGGAGGCATCATTCTCATAGCCCGAGAGCATCATTTCATGGCCCGCGAATTCTTTATTATACGCTTCATGGCCCAGGACGTCATGGTCTAAGGATGTTATCCTAACCGTCCAAAGACAACTTTCATGGTCCAACGGGAATTTGCATCATGTTTAAATTCACGTACAACATATGCTTATATCACTTACTTGCAGGTAAACCAACGAGCAATGGCCATCTCGTCAGGAGCGATCCCGCTCCAGTTCCCATAGCCCTGTCAGGTTTCTAACCATTCACCCCAACCTGAATATTGCATCTGTTCTCGAAACGTCTCCATCAGCATATTCCGCCGACGGATCCCAAACTACATACGGCCTAATTCCTGTAAAATCAGGGATATGTAGGTAGATCAGAAACTAGATTACGGCCTAAGTCTCCTCGAACCATTTCGTTCGGTCAAAATTGGCCATCATATCCTTTACCCGACAACTCTTTCATCCTTCCCGGGTAAAGAGGGGCAGCTGTTGATACCCAATTTTTCCTTGTATATTTTTAATATGCCAGATACTCTCTAAATAGCATTTATGTGCATATATAAGTTTGTCCCAATGTTTTATTATTTTTCTCTTAATTTTTTAAGATTTTTAAATCAATTTATTGCCCTATTTTATCAAGCAAAACCCAATAATTATCCCCAAAATTATTATTTTAGGTGATTCATTTATTGGATTCTCATATTTATATTACAATATAGATAGCCTAATTTTTGCATATTTTTACAAATTTATTTTTTATTTTTAAAGCTAAATTGCATATAATTGCAATATTGGCCTCTTTCAAGATTTAATTGTAATTATATTTATAAAATTAAATCCAGTATATTTAATTTTATATTATGTATTATTAATCATTTTAGTACCTTTAATTTATTTCCAGAAATTATTTTACTATTTTTTATAAAATAAATAGGGAAAAATAGCTATTTAAATGTTAGCCCATTTGCATTTCAATTTTAGCCAGATTTGACACCTCAATTAAACCCAATTTCAAATCCAATTACCCATCCCAAATCCTAAATCTACCTGACCCGCGACCCTTTAAAATAACCCGCCCGAATTTCCCTTCTATCCAGGCTGTTGATCAAAGTGATCAACGGCCACCCTTAACCCCTTCCTTTTTTAACCTGACCTAACCCCTAAACCTAATCATTTCCCTTCTGTAGCCTCCCTTGAATCCCCCCTTTCTCCCAGTTCTCTCTCAAGCTCCCCTCAAACCCTAGCCGCCTCCCTCTGCTTCCACCTTAAAATCACTGAAATCCATGGCTTCCAAGGCCACTGAACTCCTATATCGGCCTCCTATAACTCCTACACGCCTGGTTACTATAGTTTCAACGCTTGACCCTGAAGAAGCTTGGCCCAGACTTTGTTCGATTCGAGTTCTATGGTAGTCTCCGACCTTGCTCCAGCCAGCCATGGCTATTCGAGCCTGATCTCGACTTCTCCTGCTTAGATCAATAACTTTCCAAGCCTTTCTCACCATCTGGGTTCTTCTGAAACCCTAACTTTTGAGATTCTACTGATTTCTTTAGATCTGTTCTAGATCCGTATTTTCCCTAAACTTTCAAATGCTTTCTCAAAGTTTCTTTCAAAACTCTACTTTCAAAACCTTTATCTTTTCCGATTTAGGGTTTTGACAAGTTATTTAGAAGTTTCTCTGATCTTTTGCATGTTCTACTAAGTTTCTTCTGTTGTTCTTCTACTATGTTTCTTATGTTGATTCTTCTACTTTATTTTAAAGTCTTAAGTTCTTTCTTAGGGTTTCTGATTTTATTTTCTTTGTTGATATTTTTGTCTGATTCTCTTGTCTTTCATATCTATACCCGATTGATGGAAAAAACTCTAAGATTTGGGGTTCTGATATTATTTGCTATGTGACTTGTTTGTTCCTCATCTCTGAACTTGTTTGGTTTCAAAACCCTAATTTCTTTGGACCTATTTGAGTTTCTGAAGTTGTTTCATCTGTTGCTTGACTGAATTACAAAATCTTTTGTTTCTTTATATGATTCTAAATCCCTGCTAAACTCTTCTAAGGTCTTTCTACTGGACCCTTTGCATGCTATTTGATACTTTCTCCCTTCTCCATTGTTGAGTTACTGAAACTGACCTATGTTACTACCATGTTCCTATAGTCAACTACTTACTGATTTTGCAATTGCATGACACTTTTCTTTGTCCTAAATTCAACCTCGCATGTCTAATACTTGTGTGCTCTTTATATATGCTGAGCTTCTCCTCTAAAATGACTTTCAATTTTTGACTGATTTCAGACTTCCTTGTGTAAGTCTGATTAATTCTTTCCTTATTTTACTAATTTCCGTGTTTCTTGGTTTGATTTGAAAATTTTCCTTAGCCTTTCTGACTTGCTTTATTCATGAACCAGTAATTTCGAATTTCTGACCCCTTGATTTACTATGTACTGATTGATTCTTACCTTATTTTTTTAACCGTGTATTTAAAGATCCTTCCCTTAATTAAACTCCTATGTATTTACCCCTAATTGTCTATTTTGCACAAGATGCTTATTTGATCTCTTTCCTTAAATGATTTATGTTCATTACAGTTTAAGTTTGGACTCCTTAATTAAAGGAAGTTCTTCTACTGATTGATTTTAATTGGTACATGGTTATTTTATTGCCTTATTCTCTACCTGTTTTCAAACTATAAATACCATGCTCTTTCATTGATACAAACACACAAACACTCTTAGTCTTCTGAACTCACACTCACATTCAAAAAGCACTCTCTCTTGTCACTTATACTGTGGCTTGCTTTCTTTCAAGTACTGCTACTGTTGTATTTTGCTTCTTTGAAACTGGTATGTCCTGATTAAGGTTTTCAGCAACCACAACAATGTGTTTATTTAATACATTCACTTGCATGTCTGCCTATTGCTTGTGTTTAGCTCAGAATTTACTTTAGCATGCTGTAATTTCCTTCTTATTATTCATCCCAAACCCCCCTACCCCAATGTGTTTGATCCTAATGGTTTGTTTGAGGCATGACAGTACTAAGTATTATTGTCTGTTGCTCAAACTTGATTCCCCTGGAATAATAACCTCTATGTCACTATCATATGTTGTGTATTCTTTTTTATTTGTAAGCATAACAACACTCTCTATTGTTGTGCATGCCCAGAATTAGCTAAATGCCTAAGCACATAGGCTCTTTGCAACTTCCCTATTCCCGTGAACCCCTTTTGTGTACTTGTTTGTAGTTGTTTCCCTCTCCTTTATTCCCCAGAACTCTGCTCCTTACTTGCACTCTCTCTTAGACTTTAAGTCATGCCCCCCTCTTGTGAGCCTTGCCTTGGGACCCCTTAAGATCCCTCTAAACTTGGACACTTGAGGGCTGGCCCTTCCACACCGCACTTATCCCCATTCTGATAATGCAATTTGGGTGTGAGCATTGCCCGTATTCCCATTGAGGCTCTTAGGGAACTTTGACACACTCAGATTGGATAAAGGCTTTGGATCAATGGTCTTTTAGTTGGGTCTATCATGTAACTCAGAGAGGAAGTCAGAATCAGGCTTCCTCTAGTTGTACTTTTTTTTATTTTTCCTGATATAATTTTATTTATTCTTGTTTGTAATAATTTGTAATAAACATTTGGGGCTGGTTAGTGAAAACGGGTGGGTAAGTATGTATGCAAAGGGTAGAAATCATGACTATAGGACTACTATATTCCTGCATATTCAACCTCATATAGAAACCATGTCTATAGGATTCTGCATATTTAACTTCACTTAGAAATCATGTCTATAGGATTCTGTATATTTAACTTCACTTAGAAATCATGTCTATAGGATTATGCATAGTCAAACTTCACTTAGAAATCATGGCTATAGGATTTTGCATATTCAAACTTCACTTAGAAATCATGTCTATAGGATTCTGCATATTTAACTTCACTTAGAAATCATGTCTATAGGATTCTGCATATTTAACTTCACATAGAAATCATGTCTATAGGATTTTGCATATTAAAACACCACATAGAAATCATGTTTGTAAGGCTTATGCATTTCGACGCTACGTCTACAAAGTCTTAAAATCAGTAACGCCTTGAAAGCATTCATATAGGAGTTTCTAATAAAAAATCTGATTCGCCTTACTTAGTGTTAGATATAAAACCAATAGTAATCGCTGCTATCGTTTGCAAAACTTGTAATCAATTCGTTTAAATTCTGCCTCTCTCTTTCAATAATCTGAGTTTCTCACTTAGCAAGTTTAACGAGTATGCATTCAAAAGGTTCATTTCGAGCCATAATGTTTCATTGCTCTCTGAATCCAGTAGATACCATGCTTATAGGATCCTTGTCCAACACTTAGGCAAGCCCTAGTGTAATAAATATAAACTGAATCTGCTTCTATTAATAATTACAACCAGTAGGAAGGCCTGATTCAGACTTCTTATCTGAGCTATGTGATAAGCTGAAACTGTCTCAACAATTTCCTCTCACTCATCTTTAATACATTTTAAATCAGACCTAAACAGTATGTGTAAGTCATGCTAATTAAGTGCTTCTTTGTTTAAGAAGGTATATCTAAGCCTCTGCTTGTTATATGCTTTCCCCAATTTGCAATACGTGTTTTGTATGTCGCCTTAGAGTTTTTTTTCTTTGAAGCTACAAATAAGCCTAATATACCTCCCTTTTAGGATTAGTAGTCCTAAATGCCTCCAGGACTGATAGGATTGGGACGGGTAATAGCATGCAATAAGTAAACGAGACCAATTCGCGCTTTAAATACCTGAACAGGGTGGGAGAGGTAGATATGGATATGATGACCACGCGATAATGTCACGTGTATCCCCTTATTGAGCAGTTATTACCGGGCATTGTGTGGGGTGATTCATATTGTTAATAAACCTAGGACCCCCTTTCACTTATTTCTTTATTTCTTTTATCATTTCAACTCCTTCTTTAAAAAATCAGCTTTCTTTGCTCTTCCAAACTTTGTTTGTTTGCAAACCATTATATGAAACCCCCTCTTATTTGAGCCTTATTTGTCTACATGTTAATTGCACCCCAAATTCACAATAGTTGTCTGGCCAGGAACCACACTAGTGGATTTTGAGGGGTGCCTAACACCTTCCTCTTGGAATAATCTTAAGCCCTTACCCTAATCTCTGGTTATTCAAAATAAAACTCTTTTGGTGTCCTAATCACCCTAATCATTAGGTGGCGACTCTTCAAATGCAAACCCAATTCCCAAAAGGAATTAGTTGTCCCTCCAAATGTAATAAACCCGATTTCGCTCTAGAAAAATGGGGCACGAGAACTGACAGAGCCTAGAAAGCTACTCTAAGACCCGAGTCAGGGTGTCATCTAGTTGTCACATCTCCATATCTTTGTAATTAATTCTTGTTGTACTATGATGGGATTTCCCTCCTATATAAAGGGATCCCTATCACTTTGTAAGGGTTGGTCACTCCAGCTACTCCATAAGAATATAGAAGAACATTCTTTTTGCTCTCTCATATATTCTCTTGATTTTATTGCTTTCATTTATTATCTTCACATTTGTTCATCATTTATTGCTTATCATTGGCCATAAAGAGCCTTCGTTGATTGTAGCCAAGCCCTGGGATCGACCTTGAGGCCCAAAATCAACAAACCCGAGGTCCCGAGTAACTAGCCTATCGGTTAGATTATAGCTCTCTCCTTAATTTTATTTCGTTTCTAAATCTCATATACTTAGCATCAATTGTTTAACAAACTAGCATAAAAATAGATCACGTATTTTTAGAGTCCCATCAACAAATTTAATTGTTATTACTATTTTCACGGTAAACAAAGTTATGTGCTACGTCTGTGTGAGGTTTTATATGTATTTTGTGCATTGCATTGATGTCTATAACTTGCCCTGTGTGTGTGCGAAGTAAAATAGTAGTATTGTTCCGTCTAAGAAATGATATAGACATTTCTTTGTTAACCCAAATATATAAAGTTTACCCACCAAAATGTTATGTATCGTATTTAACTCCTTTGAGCCTATAATACAATTTCTTCGGCAACCACATTACGAGCCGTATGTCTTTGTTTTAATAGACCATATAATTGAACCTTGTCACCTCTCATGAGCACTTTAGTTGTGAGGAATTATGTAAATGTCAAAGTGTGGGGTGGTGGGTTGGCTTTTGAGTGGAACAATTGAAATAAGGGGAAAGGTACATTGTTTTGAAAAAAATAATAGTTTTCAATAAAATCCACTTGAAGTTTTTTTTATAATAGTGTATTGTATGAAAAATAAGTCTTGATAATGGTGGTTAATGATATAACTTGTGCTTAAAGAAATATGGGGTAATATAAATTGAAGTGAAGGTGGAATGTTTTGTTTGACCTAAGTATGGGCTGTGTATTAAAGTATATGCATTAAAGTTCTTAAGGGAGGTGTACTCACTCATATCCAAATGTATCCTACCCGACCCGTAGCCTACATTACAACCAATGAAAGTCCTACCTGATCTTAGACTGAATGAACTCCATTAGTCGAGTATTACACTACGAGCAAGCCTATGGTGCCTCATTTGTGGCATATGAATGTTATTTCAGAGAGTGAGTGAATTTTGTCTATCTTGAGTTCCTATGTTCTTAAAATTCATTGTGTGTGGAACTAAGCTCTTTGATTGAGTGACTACACATGATTCATAAAGGAAAGGTAATGCCGTTGACTTCCATGTTAGAGCAAGTAAGTGAATTGTGAATAAGACATGGTATTTATGAGTCAAATCTTGAGGCGAGGATGTCACACCTTTGTGCTTAAACTATTTTAAAGATTCTTGGTATAATGAGTTAAGGGAATTGCTTAATAGGTTGTGTCTATAAGTGTAGTTTGATTGCTCGAGGACGAGCAATGTTTAAGTGTGGGGTATTGATGTGTGTCTATAATTCATAGTTTAGCACATTATTCGCCTTGTATTTTATATTCTTTAATGATAAATTACACTTTATTTGCGCGTAATAGGGTCCATTTTATGTGTAGGTGAATTTGAGATGACAGTAGGGAAAAAAAAGGATACTTACAAGTCGAAAGTGTGCGCGAGAGCAGTTGAATAGGAGAAGTTGGAGAAGCCATGCTAGTAGATAACGAGATACCTGGCAAAGCCATGCTTGTAGCTGGCGAGATACATGGCGACACCAAGCTTGTATTTGGAGAGAGACCTGGCGAGGCGAGGTAGTAGGTGAGATCAAGAAGGCCTTATACCTAGTGAAGCCAAGCCTTATACCTGGCGACGCCAGGCCTGGAGCAAGGTCCACCAGGTGTTATGCCTCGCGAGGCCAGGTTTGGGCGTGCACATTCCGAGTTTTGAAGACTTATTTCGTCTCCTGATTTGACTAGGACTTGAACTACACATTTAGGTATTGTCCTACACATATAAATAGACCTAAGAATGCCACTTTGAAAGACTTTTTGAAACCGGAGGCAAGGATAACTCGTGGAACAACCGTTGGGAGTTAGAATTATTTATTTATACATCCTTTCATCTTTACTTTGTATTTTAATTATGCAAAATACTTTGGATATTATTACTATGAGTATGACTAGCTCATATCCTAATCTAGGGTTTTGATGAAACCTATTGGAAGATGATTTTCTTGTTACATTAATATAGATTTGCCGTAATATTTTTTCTATTTGTTAAACGATATTATTATTGTTGTTGATTGAAGGGCCTTCAATCGACTATGCCTATTTAGTGTGCAGTTCAAATATGCCTTGGACCTGTTTTAAAACTATAAATACCTCATTTCATTCTTTCAATTTTCATTCAAAAACTTTCTTATCTCTCTAATTCTCTATCTCTCTCTATATAATTGCAATTAACACCAGCCTTTACGTTGCCGTTTGGTACATCCTTTCCAACTCGTATTAATTTTTCATTTATTTTGTTATACTTGTGCTTCTATATTTTGTAATTTTAAATATTTAATTTTAAAAATGGCTTCTAAACAGGTAAAAAAGTGTGTAATAGATCTACTTAGGTAATGTTAAGGAGGGGGTCCTCATTTTGAAATAAACTCTAACCAGCCCTAGTTTAGGAGTTACATTCAAGAAACGTATAATCCTACATTTGCAAGTTTTTCTAGAACAACTGTTAGAAATAATGTTTACCGTGAAGACTTTCTCAAATATTAGAAGAGAAGAAACTTTGGCCTTCCAGAAATAATTTAAGAAGACGACGATGTCTATAGTAAAATTCTATCTACCGAAGATAGCGGGGACGTAGAAGAACAAGTGCTATCAATTACAAGCGAAGGACCAATTGAATTATTGAAAAATTTCGTAAATTTTTAAAAATATGTAATTTATTTTTATAAGTATTGAAATAAAAGTATTGAATTTTTTCATCCATTAAAGTTTGTTTGTATTTAAATATTTTTCAAAAAAATTTTAATCTAAAATTACCCACAGGTACCAGTACCGCACCCTTAGGACCCGTAGGGTACCAAAAAATACCCTTAACCCATACTCTTACATACTCTTAAGAAAAGTACTCTTAAGGAACCATTCACTTACCCTTACCCTCCCCGTACTCTTAACCCTTAAGGACCCAGTACCCTCCCTTTCGACAGCCCTAGTTGGGACAATAATGTATAAGGCATGGAAAACTTTTCAGATGGAAACAACAATGCCTTTCTTCATTGGGATTTATATGAAGAAGTATATATAGAAGTACCTAATGGACTTGTTGTGGACATGCCAAACCTGGTATATGTGATGACTTGATAGGTCAATTTGATTTTTAGCCTTACTTCCGTATTTTGAGACCTCGATTAGCTCCGTTTAGCATTTCTTGATTTGCTTGAGCAGTCCGTATTTTATTCCGAAAATATTTTATGTGAAAATTGAAGGAAATATGAATTTTAGCCATAAAATGATTTGAGTTGACTACGGTCGACATTTGGTATAAACGGATTCGGATCAGTATTTTGACAATCTCGGTGGGTCCGCATCGTGCTTTTGGACTTGGCTGTATGCCCAGAATTGAATTCAGAAGTCCCTATTTTGTTTTGACGTGATTTGTTGAAAACTAGTAATTTGAAGGTTTAAAGAAGTTTGATGTTTCATTGTACGTTGACTTTATAGCTACCGGGTTCAAATTTCTATTCCGGAATTTGGTATACGTTCATTTTACAATTTAAGACTTGTCTGCAAAATTTGGTGCAAAACGAAGTTGATTTGATATGATTCGGATGTTCGATTGTGAATTTGAAAGTTGTTAAGTTTCTTGGAAAAGTTCATGCATTTTGATGTCTGATTCGTAGTTTTAGGTGTTATTTTTGTGTTTTGATCACTCGAGAGAGTTCATATGATGTTATTACACTTGTGTGCATGTTAGGTTTGGAGCCAAGCGGCTCGGGTGAGTTTCAAATAGGCTACGGATCGATTTTGGACTTAGAAGGTTGCTGGTTTTTCTTTGTTGCTGATGTCTAGTGTTTTGTTTTTTGTGATCAAGAACGTAATCCAGCGATCGTGAAGGGTAACTTGGTCAGGGGTGTTTTTTTCTTCTACGTGAACGCGAGGATGAGGTCGCGAACAGGAAGCAGTGGCGGGATTATCCTACGCGAACTTGACCCAGACCACGCGAATGCAACATGTTAATGGGTCTGGGACTGGGTCTGTCAAATGTTCTATGTGAACACGAACCTTGGATTGCGAACATGAAGGCCAGGGGGAAAGGCCATCACAAACGCATACAACGTCTTGCAAACGTGAAGGCCATTGGGCCACAGTGCTTCGCGATTGCGTTAGGTCCTTTGCAAACGCGAAGAAGACCTGACGCTAGTGATTTAAATCTTCCAAAAGTTGGGATTTATCCTATTTCCCATCACTTTCAAGTTTGAGCTCGGCCTAGAGGCGATTTTGAAGAGGCATTTCATCCTTACTTCATAGGTTAGTAGATTTTAATTTGTTTACTCTCATTTCCATAAACACACATTGATTTTAACCTTTAATCTATGCTTTATTATGGAAGAAATTAGGGATTTAGGTAGAAACGAGGGATTTTGAAAAAATGATATTTAGACCTCAAATTGAGGCCGTATTTCGAAACTAATCACATGATCAGGCTCTGGGGTGAATGGGTAATCGGGTTTTGGTTCGAATCTAGGGTTTTGAACAAGCAGGCCTGGGGTTGACTTTTGTTGACTTTTTTCAAAAATATCAAAGAATGAAACTTTTCACTCGTGGGTATTTTCTAAAGCTTATTTTGAATTATTTGAACTATATTTGGTTAGATTTGATTGTTTTGGAGGCTAATTCTAGTGGAAATTGCGGAATGAGGTAAGTGTCGTGGTTTATCTTAACTTGAGTGATTATGACTTGTTGGTCTAATTGCTACGTGTTTTATGTGTGGGAACAACGTATATATGAGGTGACGAGTACATATGCATTGTTATCAGGTTACAGCATGCGGATAGAACTTGTTTCTTTTTATTTTATTGCTTTGTTAATCATGATATCCATGCTTAGGTTATATGACTACTTCTTTGATTATTCATTTCGTGAGTTTTGCTTATTTCAAAGTTGTTGAATATTTTTGGAAGTTGAAGTTTGATATTATGGCACCATATTTAAAGTTAACTGTACTCTTCACATTATTTATTATCCGAATTCGTGTTATCATTATTATATGGTGAGGAAGAGAGTAAAAGCACACGGGATGCCATGCCATTGCATTTACATTATCATTATTACATGGCGAGGAAGAGAGTAAAAACACGAAGGGTGTTTCTATACCATTTCATTCATATTATCATTATTACATGCTGAGGAAGAGAGTAAAAGCACAAAGGTTGATTCCGTATCACTTCATTCATATTATCATTATTACATAGAGAGGACGAGACTAAAAGCACGAAGAGTGATTATGTGCCATTTATTTCATATTATTGCATGGTGAGGACGAGAGTAAAATCACAAAGGGTGATGCTGTGCCATTTTCATATCTTCGATTTGACTGATTTTTCTGGTTTCAGTGATTTACTTGGTTATTTTGTGATTTCATACCGGTCGTAGTTGTTATATCTTCCCCTTTTGCATGTCCCCTTCCAGTTTGTATGTTGCCATACTCTGTTACTATTTTTGCTTTATCTACACTTGCACCGGTTTATTTATGTAAATGTTTTGTCATAGCCTTGTCAATACCTTATCGAGGTTAGGCTCGACACTTATGGAGTACATTAAGTTGTTTGTACTCATACTATACTTCTGCACCTCTTGTGCATATACTGGTATTGGTCCCAGCGGTGTGTGAGGTGTATCAGCTCAGATCATTGCGTACGGAGACTCGAGGCAGATCTACTGGCATCCGCAGACCTTGAAGTCCACTTCCTTTTCCCACTTTTACTGTTCATTTCGTTCCAAACAATTGTATTTATTTTCAGACTTTGCTTGTAGATATCTAGTTGCTCATGTACCCGTGACTCCAGATTTCTAGGAGTAGATATTATCACATGATTTATATCAGTGTTGTGTTAGACTGGGTTTCTATTTCTCGTTGTATATCACTATTGTGTTTTTATCTGCTAAAATTGGTTATTTGATTATTTCACGTCGGTTTTCCTAGCAAGTGGATGTTAGGTGCCATTACGACACCGAGGTTGGAATTTTGAGTTGTGACAAGTTGGTATAAGAGCACTAGGTTGCATAGGTCTCGCGAGTCATGAGCAAGCTTAGTAGAGTCTGGAGAATCGGTACAGAGGCATCTGTACTTATATTCTAGAGGCTGTGGAGTTTTAGGAAAAAAACACTTCTTTCTTTTCCCATCATGCGATTTTTTCCTATCATTGATGTTTGAATCATTCCATTCTTATTCTCTCGTCGATGGTGAGAACATGCATAACATCTATAGTCAGGCAGGAGCCAGATCCCCCTATTGTAGCTATTACCTAGGCTAAAGGCCGAGGCCGAGGTCGAGCTAGAGGACGAGGCAAAGGTAGGGCTCAGCCTAGAGCTCGAGCAGCAAAACCCACAGTGGAGCCTCATATTGATCATGAGGAAGAGATCCCGGCTCAGACTGTACCAGTTGGACAAGCTCAGGTCCTGGAGAGATTCATAGCCACTTCAGTGCTTCAGAACGCTCTAGTCTGCTTAATGGGACTTTTGGAGAGTGTGGCCCAGATCGGTGTAATTTCGGTGGCACCGACCGTCTCTCAAGCTGGGGGACAAGCATAGACACTCGCTACTCACACTCCAGAGCATATGGCTCCCTTATATTAGACTCCAGCAGTGCAACTAGTTGGGGTAGTTCAGTCGGTAGTTGCGGCACATACCGGGGAGAGACCCATGATGTCTACTGAGGGATTGATGAGATTGGAAAAGTTCATAAAGCTCTTCCCCATTCACTTTAGTGGTGCACTATCTGAGGACCCACATGATTACTTGGACCGTTGCCACAAGGTGTTGAGCAACATGGATATTGTTGAGACCAATGGGTAGTGTTCTAGATGATCAGTTCTGCCAACAGATGGTGGAGAGATTATGTGTTGATCAAGCCAGCTGGTTCAACTTCACTTACCTAGGATCAGTTTTCACAGCTATTTCTAGAGAAGTTCATTCCTTTCACTCTGAGAGAGGAGTATTGCAGTCATTTTGAGCGCCTTTAGTAGGGTAGCATGATTGTTACCTAGTATTAGACCCGATTTGTGGACCTAGATCTCCACGCAATGATTTTACTCATTTATGAGAGGGAGAGAGGGAGGAGATTCACTGATGGACTCACTTTCAGTATTAGGCTATAGATCGCCAAGAAGACCGGAGATGATATTTCATTCCAAAGGGCCGTAGATATTTCTACACGGGTTGAGATGGTTTGTGGTCAGGAAGGGGGGATGGTGTCTAATAAGAGGCCTCGTCATTTCGGTGGATTCAGTGGTGCCTCATCTGGACGCAGGTGCCACACCTCCTTTTTGACTATCCCGAGAGGGTATAAGGGAGTTTTTTTCAACTTAAAGTGACAATCGAAACGGGATTTTTTTATTTAAAGAGTTCAGAGTCGCCACTTGGGATAATTTTATGGTGTCCCAAGTCACCGGTTCAAATCCCGAATCGAAGAAATTATTGACTCTATTTTATAGTCCACGAACACAGAAATACGGGTAAGGAATTCTGTTAACCTAGGAGAAGGTATTAGGTATTCCCGGATTCTGTAGTTCTAGCACGGTTGCTCAACTGTTATAATTGGTCCATTATCTGATTTTAACACATGTTTTAGCCTATGATATAATTTTAACTTATTAGCCGCTTTTAATCACTTTTAAGGAATATTGCAATGTCATTTAAAATACATCTTGATCCACGTCACATAAATGCACCCGCGGTCCTCGACATATTTTATCTAACATTGTTGAGATTTGGATTTGGGTCACATAAATGCGCACCCGAGTTTAGAAAGGTAACTTAAAGTATCGCGCCTAATGCAACTACGCACTTTCAAGTTTGCGAGGGCCATGAAAAATTCACTAATAGAACACCTCGATTTCTAAAGAGTTAAAATTGATTATCCGAGAGCCATGGGCTATGTGATTCAATTGTGCGAATAGCGCGCCTCAATTTCTTTAAAGAAGAGATTTGGATTCAACTATAACCAACGAACACTGGCGAATTCCACAAATATTAAAGTGTTATCTCTATAACATATCTTCACAATTATCACCAACACTCAGTACTACAATGTTTTGATGCTCCACAAATTAAAGCAATCCAAGTAACCCCATTTCCATCTTTCATCAAATTGCAAACCAGAGAAACAAAATTCAAGAATCCACAACTATCAACATCTTATTTTTTTGTTTTGCATTAGGAAATGATCTTCTTGATAAGCTTACAATAGTAGAGTTCATGAAATTAACAGATTTAAACCAAACTAATGAGATCTAACAATTAACAAACAGAGGGAATCAGTCCAATCTTCACAACAAAAATAGAATAACAGAAATACACCCATATATTCATGCATCATATCTTAACAAAGAAATAGTGTGAGAAATGAACCTTCACGATATTGTTTCGATGCTCGACTAACAAACACAGACTCGAACAGAAAACATAGCAGCGCCGAAACCTCGTCTGAATCTCGAAAGGAACTACAGCCAACGAACGAAGCTCTAGATGAACCTGATCTTAACAAAAACATTACCTTTGTTGCAACAGTAACAGAGAAGAGACAAGACGACAGAAATGGGGGGGGGGGTAGTAGCCGTCACAAGTTTCTGGTTAAGCTCATTGACAATCAGGTGAGACGGAAAATGAGAGAGAGAGAGCCTTTGAGGGAAGGCAGTTGTTACTTCTTCTTCCCATGTTTGTCAAAGAGCAAGGATATCGAGAGATTGACTCTTGTTTCTTGGTGCAGAGAAGAACGACGATGGAGGTTCCTCCATTTTTGGGGAGAAGATGCTGGTTCTCGGCGAGGTCTGGTGGAGGAAAAAGGTTGGTTCCGGCGTGAGCTATGGAAATGGAGCTAAATTCTGGGGGTTTATGGTATCCTCCATGAAGAAGAGCCAAAATTTACGCTGGAGGGGTGCTTGGAGAAGACGACGTGGGGGGGGTGTCATGGAAAAACGGCACTTCTCATTTTTCAGTCCTCAAATGCCTTTTTCCCCTTTTTTTCTTTTTAGGCGTTACCCCTATGTATAGGTCTAGGTCTAATGTGTATTCTTTGTGTATTTTGCCAATTAGTCCCTAGGGTTTTTTATTTATTTTTTGTTCTAAAGAAGAGTCTAGAAGGGTCCCTAGGATTAGGTTAATGGGTAATGGATATTGAGCTTAAGGAATGGGCTAGAAACTTGGGCCTTTATGGCTAGTTATGCTTAAAATTAGCTTAATTAAATAAAAATATTATCAAAAATATTAATTAGCTCTACTTAAGTAAATATAATTTTTAAAATAAGACTGACCATTAAAACAAAACTATTTTTTGGTATTTTTTCAAGATTAAAAATAACTACAAAACATTAATGAACCTATTTTTTGTAATTTTCGTTTTCTTGTAATAAAATAGAGTAAAAGAGTGAAAATGAGTTGAACTAGCTGCATTAGGCGTAAATTAAATATTTACGTGCTAAAATATGAAAAATCTTGGGGAGGGTCAAAAATCACATGTCTACAGCAGGGGTAAGTTTGATAGAGGCCATCCTCCTAGGCCATTTTAGTAAGCGCTTCAGTCATCCCATGCTGATTCGAGTAGTCATGGTACTTATGTATTTCATCCTTAGTATCTAGCCTATAGTGGACCATCAACTCCTATTAGTGTACATTCGATCCAGAGTTATAAGAGTGGCTACCCAGTTCGACAGGGTCAGTTCCAGGGTAAGTTGTCACAGCACCCGAGGGCTTGTTATACTTGTGGAGATCCGAGGCACCTCTCTAGATTTTGCCCCAAGTCATAGGGAGACATGTCACATCAGGGTTCTTGTGCTATGGTTCCGGCACCGGTTTCTTCAGCGCCCGCTCAGCCAGCTGCAGGCAAGGGTCAGGCTTCTAGAGGTGGAGACCAGGCCATTAGAGGTAGAGGCCAGCTAGCTATTGGCCGCCCGAGAGGAGAATGTCAGAGTGGTAGGCCCCAACCCGTTTTTATGCATTCCCAGCTAGACCTGAGGACGAGTCATCTGATGATGTTATCACATGTATTATTCCAGTTTTCCATAGAGATGCTTCAGTTCTATTTGATCTGGGCTCTATTTATTCTACGTGTCACCCTATTTTGCTTTATATCTGGTTGCCCCATGATTCTTTGAGTGCTCCTATATATATGTCCATGCCTGTAGGAGATTCTATTGTTCTAGACCATGTTTATCGCTCATGTGAGATTACTATTGAGAGTCTTGAGACTAGTTTAGATCTTTTACTTCATTATATGGTAGACTTTGATGTTATTTTGGGCATGGATTGGCTGTCACCATATAATGCATGCTATATTGGAATGTCACGCCAAGAAGGTGACCTTAGCTATTCTGGGGTTGCCTCGATTAGAGTGGAGAGAGACTCCTGGTCATTCTACCAGTAGGGTTATTTCTTATGTGAGGGATCAACTTATAGTCGAAAAGGGATGTCTAGCTTACTTGGCATATATTCTCGATTCTAGTGCGAAGGTTCCTTCCATGGATTTGGTACCAGTTGTGCATGAATTTCCAGAGGTGCTTCCTACAAAAAAATATCAAAATGCTAAACAAAGCTAAATAACTGATATAACCATCCGATACAAAATATAATCTCAACAATACGCTCCCCAAACGGGTGGAACTGAGTCATAATCTCTATAGAGTAAAACTAGGATAACTACAACATCGATGTCTGAAGGAACTACAATAGCAAAAGAATAAAAGGGAAGGTAACTCCGAGGCCTGCAGACATGGACCAGGTATACCGTGAAGTCTCCTAAGCAGCAACTCAATCAACTTTAACATCCGGCATGGGCAGAGGTACCTGTATCTCCACAAAAAAATGTGTAGAAGGTAGTATAAGTACACCACAACGGTACCAAGTATGTATCAAGCCTAACCTCAGTAGAGTTGTGATGAGGCCAGGTCAAGACACCTACTAGGATATAAACAAGCTCTATGAAAATGTAATATGGATATATAATGGAAAGTGAAGAAGTAATTGATACGAAACAAGAAAATGACATTGAACTAATACTGGAAATTAAATATGGAAAAAGAGAACTACGATGATCATACACGGATGACAACTGCTAGAATAATGAAGAATGAAACCACAAGAAATGTTCCCACCAAAATTCTTTGCAACATGGAACAAACATCTAGAATCACAATAAGGTACCACCTCATATAATCAAGAATCACAACCGAGGTACCGCCTCATATTCACATTTCTCAATTTCAATCACAATCTTTCCATATGCCACTACGTGAGCCTTACATTTGAATTAGGTTTCGAAAACATTTTGTTTTTCGAAATAGCTATTGTATGCGGCAAAATAAGAGGGCTAATTTCTTGCTATCAAGTCACTTCGGAAGAATATCTCAAGACCCCAAGGGCATGGAGTTTCGACTGAGTCCCCTCCCTCGGGGCTCGTCGAGGCCCAACTCAAAGAAGACGAATATCGAGGCTAGAGCAAAAGGAGGAATTCCCAAGGCACGCGGCTAAGTCTAACAAAGCTGGCCTACCCAGAGTCTGTGTCGAGGCGTCACATCTAGACATCCCATCTCCATGCTTTTATAACCGGTTTCCTTTCCTATATAAAGGGAATCCACATCACTTTGTAAGGTGTTGTTGTTGCTCCAACCATTCTACACTAGATCAATAATCTCTCTCTCTCTCTCTCTATCTCTCTCTCTCTCTCTCTCTTCTCTCTAACTCATTTGTTTGAGGCTACTCTTTCCATTTCTTGCTTTCATACATGTTCTTCATTTATTGCTCGATATTGGCCATTAAGAGCATTGTTTAATTACATCTTAACTATTATCCCCTTCTCGGTTACCCCCAATAGCTCGAGCTCGAGTCGGATATCGGCCACGAGGCCTTTCATCGACCAGTTTGAAGCTCGGATAGCAAGCCCCTCGGTTTGATTACTGCCCTATTTTAGCTTGTATCTTATTGTTAAAATTCATACGCCTAGCATCAACTGTTCTAACAACTAGCATAAAAATAGATCACGTATTTTTAGAGTCCCATTTACAAATTTAATTGTTGTTTCCATTTTCACGGTAAACAGTTTGGTGCCCACCGTGAGGCTAATAATAAGAGTGATTATTTTCTTGCTGGTGTCATTACACAAACGCAAGTTATCTTTTGCACTTTTTCTTGTCCAAAATCTTCTGATTTCAAGTCAGAATGTCTGGCTCGGTAAACAGAGTTGAGAACGACTACCTCGAGAATCATGGCGAGAACAGTGTGGCTGTTCCAGTCGTTGGACACCACTGCAGAAGCCCGATAACGCACCTAGACCGATTCCAGCGGACGCGAGTTCGCAAGATGCGCAGCAGGTCGACGAAACCTCACATACCGACGGAAGCATACAACATGGTGACCAATAGGAAGGCCAAAAGACCCCGGCTCGAGAAGTATAGGAAGTTAGTCTTCACGATATTTTTGAAATATTGCAGGCACAACAGTCAGCTATCGCTCAGTTGCAAAGCCACCCGAAGACTGCCAGCACGGTAGCGCCGGAAACTACTCCCCTAGCCGAATAGGTACCAGAGAGGTCAAGCAACAACGGATCAGTAGCCTATCCTACCATCGTGAAAATGCTTGAGGATCTCACCAAAAGGATCAAATCGGGCGAGAAAATGATAGCAGCCAACGATAAGAAGGTCGTGTGATGACCCAGCCGGTCATCTTAAGAATTTACGCCCTGATCCCCTATTAACTGTTGTCCCCAAGTTTATTTCTGCTATTTTGATTTGCCGGGATGTTCGATTTTGAGATTCGGAGAGTTTTGGGACACTTAATCCCTAAATGAAAGCTTAAGTGTTGGAAAGTTAGTCGTAGTCGGAACAGTGTGAAGATGAAATTGGAATGGAAATCCAATGGTTAAGTTAGCTCTATTGGGTGATTTTGGGCTTAGGGGCGTGTTCGGCTTGTATTTTGGAGGTCCATAGCTAATTTAGTCTTGAAATACCGAAAGGTCGAATTTTGAAGGTTCTGGTTCGATAGTGTGAATTAGATCCGAGGGTCAGAATGGAATTCTGAAAGTTGGAGTAGCTCCTTAGTGTTGAATGTGATGTTTGTGCAAATTTAAGGTCATTCGGACGAGGTTTGATAGACTTTTTGATCGAAAGAATATTTTTAGAGTTTTTTTGGAATTCTTAAGCTTGAATCTGATGAAAAATAGGTGTTTTGATGTTGTTTTGAGCGTTCCGAAGGTTGGGACAAGTTTGAATGATGTTTTAGGATTGGTTGGCATGTTTGGTTGAGGTCCCGGGGACCTTGGGGTGATTTCGGATGGTTGACGGAAAGATTTTTTGAGTTTGAAGTTCGCAGCTTCAGCTGTTATCTGTCATAACCGCAACTGCGGTTTGGGTCCCACAGGTGCGGTGCTGCAGAAGCGGCTTAGTGATCGCATAAGCGGAAATGAGGAAAGGGGCCAGGAACCGCAGAAGCGGCATAATAAACCGCATCTGCTTGACTACAGATGCTGAATTTGAGGTCATAGGTGCGAGATTGAGCTTTTAAGTGAGAACTGCTGAAGCGGTTCCACAACCGTAGAAACGGTATCGCAGATGCGATTATTTGACCGTAGATGCAAAAATAGCTGAGCAGAAATATGAAATTTCGAGGGTTTAGTTTTAAAAGTTGGAAATTCGACTTGGAGTTCGGGAGAGGGCGATTTTGGGAGGAAATTGAAGAGGAGATTATTGGGTAACAATTCTTTATTCCTTTCTAGTTTTATTCCATCAATCTATAGTTAGTTTCATCATTTAATTTCGGATTGGAGATGAAAATTGGGGAAAATTGGAAGAAAGTTCTTAGACCTTAAATTCGAATTTTGATTGGGAATTTGACCTTGGATTTGGATAATTTTGGTATGCATGGACACGTGAGAGCATGAGGATTTTGAAAAATATAAATTTTATCCGATTCCGAGACGTGGGCCCGAGGGACGTTTTGGTCATTTTACCTAAATTCGCATATTAGCTTAGGATTTCTTTGTAGAATTAGTTATTTGAAGTGTTATTTACATTATGCAATTGAATTGAATAGATTTGGGCCACTTGGAGTCGAGTACTCGTGGCAAGAGCATAGTTTTGGGTTTATTTTTAGTCGGTTCGAGGTAAGTGGCGTGTCTAACCTTGTGTGGGGAACCTTTCCCTTAGGATTTGGTATATTTGTCAATTGAAATGCCTTGTACGTGAGGTGAAGAGTGTGTACTTGTGCTAATTATTGGAAATCTGGTTTCTTTAAGTAATTACTAGTATGTTTCCTTTCATATTTATATTACTTGCACTTTAAGCTTGTTGTTAGCTTAGGAAAGCATGTCTAAGTGATTTAATTGCTTTTTTTTTCTCAAATTGTTTTACCTGAATTCTGTGCAGCATGATAGACTAGAGTTACCTGTTTACCTTAATATGAAACTGACATTTGCTGAATATATTTCTATGTTGCTGTTGTGTATTTACATTTGGGACTATGGATATGGGATTCCAGTAGATCCCCCTTGCCTGTTTATTTGGGATTACGGATGTGGGATTCCAGTAGATCCCCCTTGTCTGTTTGTTAGGGACTATGGATGTGGGATTCTGGTAGATCCCCCTACATAGTTATACGGAACAACGGGACTGCACCCGATAGATTCCCCCAGTACTGGGTATTTACATTTGGGGACTACAGAATGGGATTCCGGTAGATCCTTGGCTCATTATGAGTTGGACTACGGGACGAAACTGGGAGATCCACTGGACATTTACATTTGAGGGATACAGGACGGTATCTTGATAGATCCCCGGTTGATATCTCTATGTTGAGCTGTGTTCCCTCGGTGATTATTTTGCCTCTGTTCTAGTTATAGTTGCTCTTTCTATTCTATGTTATTTCTTACTATTGCACTTAATTATATTGCCTAGTTCTACACTGATATACTTTGTATTTTATTTAACCTCAGTAGGGCCATAACCTTCCTCGTCACTACCTGACCGAGGTTAGGCTTGACACTTACTAAGTACCGCTGTGGTGTACTCATGCCCCTTATATGTTTTTCATGTGCAGATTCAGGTACTTTCACTCAGTCTTATCATCCTTGAGGT
Source organism: Nicotiana sylvestris (assembly GCF_000393655.2). NCBI lineage: Eukaryota > Viridiplantae > Streptophyta > Magnoliopsida > Solanales > Solanaceae > Nicotiana > Nicotiana sylvestris. Next base: position 145,755,248 of record NC_091064.1, on the reverse strand, counting down.
GAGGCATTTCTGTAGAGACTTCGAGGCATATCTATCGCTTCTGCAAACCGAGGAGTCCCTTTTCTATCTTTCTATAATAGTATAGCCCTTCAGTATTTCCCTTTTGTTAGGCATTTCTGGAATTAGAGCTTCTTATGTATCTCTTAGCTTGTAATTCATGGGTTTTCGGGTTTTGGAAGTATGTATTGGTTGAGAGTTAAATATTGTGTATGCCGAGCGGCACTTTTAAACACTGTTTTGTCACTCTTCTTTTGTGTTTTAATTTGTTTTATTCTACACTTTGGTTATCTTCCGCAATTTAGGCTTACCTAGTCGTAGAGGACTAGGTTCCGTTACGATGGTTCACAGAGGGAGAATCGGGGTTGTGACAAGTTGGTATCAGAGTTCTAGGTTCATAGGAGTCATGGATCACAAGCCGGTTTATTAGAGTCTCGCTGATCGGTACTGATACATTTGTACATATCTACGAGAGGCTATGTAACTGTTAGGAAAATTTCACTTCATTTGATTCCCTTGTAGTGCGAGATTTTTACATCAAAATACTAAACTTATGTCTTCTATTCTCTCACAGATGGTGAGGACACGCGCACCGGAGATGATCAGGCACCCACGCCCCCTACTATGAGAGCCGTCAGAGGTTGAGGCTGGGAAAGAGGCCGAGGACGCACACGTGGTGTAGCCAGAGCACCTGCGCGAGCTATCGCCAAGGTACCACCAGCAGTTCCAGCCGGAGTCCAGGCACCTGACACGCCTACTACTACTACTACTCCAGCTCTTCAGGAGACTCTAGCACAATTCATGATCATGTACACCACTCTGGTTCAGGCAAGGTTGCTTCCCCTTGCTGCGGCTACATCTCAGGCCGGGGGAGGAGCACAGACTCCCGCTGCCCGCACTCCTGAGTAGAGAGTGCATGTTGAGCTGGTCCCTGAGATTATTCTTGTACTAGTTCCGCCCGAGGACAGGGCAGCGGCTTCTCAGGAGGAGCAACTGAGGCTTGAGAGGTTCAAGAGGTACAAGCCTCTTGTATTCAGCGGTCTAGCATCGGAGCATGCTCTGGGATTTTTTTTATGAGAGTTACCGCATTTTCTGTACCATAGGCATATCAGGATCGAGCAGGGTTTCCTTTACTACCTTCCAGCTTCGAGGAGCCGCCTATGAGTGGTGGCACACCTATATGTTAGACAGTCCGGATGAGGCTGCTTTACTGACTTGGACTCAGTTTTCAGATTTGTTCCTAAGAGAGTATGTTCCTCAGAGCCTTAGGGATGCATGGCGCGCAGAGTTTGAGCATTTTAGCCAGGGTGCTATGACTATCTCAGAGTATGCTGTCTGTTATACTAGTTTGTCTAGGCATGCACCAGCCTTGGTTTCTACTATTCGCGAGAGGGTTTGCCGGTTTATTGAGGGCCTTATTCCTAGAATTAGATCTAGCATGGTGCGTAAGTAAGAGATGGATATTTCTAATCAGTAGGTGGTGAGCATTGCTAGAAGGATTGCGGGTATGCATTCTAGGGAGAGAGAGGAGAGGGAGGCCAAGAGTTCTCGAGAGTCGAGCCATTTCTCTGGTGCCTGTGCCCCCGCAGCAGGTCGTCATGGTAGGGGTTATATGAGTTTCCCTATTCATTCAGCTCTTTCAGCAGCCAGTGGTATTCCAGCTCCTCCTAGACCTCAGGAACCTTATTATGCACCTTCGGTATCTAGCGCGCCTCCTGCGCGGGGTGATTTCAGAGGTCAGTCTAGCAGACCTGGCCCAAGCCAGCTACAGCCACCACGTCCTCCCAGAGCTTGTTTTGAGTGTGGTGATACCCGTCATATGGTGAGGGATTGCCCCTGACTTTGGAGGGGTGCACCTCTATAGGCTTCTCAGCATGCCTCGCAGAGTTCCCAAGCTATGGTTACATCTCCAGTTGCTACCCCACCTGCTCAACCAGCTAGAGGTGGAGGTCGGGGAGGTAGAGGTAGCCCTAAAGGGGGAGGGCAGGCTAGATACTATGCCCTTCCTGCCCTTATCGAGGTTGTTGCCTTTGATTCTGTCATCACAGGTATTATACTGGTTTGTCACAAAGATGCATCGGTTTTATTTGATCCAGGCTCCACTTATTCTTATGTGTCTTCTTATTTTTCTACGCATTTGGGTGTATCTCGAGATTCTTTGAGTTCCCCTATTTATGTTTTGACTCTTGTGGGAGATTCTCTTATTGTGGACCATGTTTATCGGTCGTGTTTGGTTGCTCTTAGTGGTTTTGAGATCAAAGCCGATTTTTTGTTACTTAACATGGTAGATTTTTATATTATCTTTGGCATGGACTGGTTGCCACCCCATTATATTATTCTTGATTGTCACGCCAAAATCGTGACGCTAACTATGCCAGGTGTACTGCATGTTGAGTGGAGGGGTACTTTATATCACACTCCTAGTAGAGTTATTTCTTTTCTTAAAGCTCAGTGTATGGTTGAGAAGGGGGTGACGTGTATTTAGCTTATGTGAGAGATGTTAGTATTGATACCCCTTCAGTTGATTCAGTTCTAGTAGTACGGGATTATCCCGATGTGTTTCCAACTGATCTTCCGGTCATGCCGCCTGATAGAGATATTCATTTTGGCATTGATCTATTAACGGGTACTCAGCCCATTTCTATTCCTATGTATCGTATGGCTCCTCTTTAGTTGAAGGAGTTGTAGGATCAACTACAGGAATTGCTTGATAAGGGTTTTATTTGGCCCAGTGTATCACCTTGGGGTGCTTCTGTGTTGTTTGTGAAGAAAAAGGATGGTTTTATATGTATGTGTATTGATTATCGCCAGTTGAACAAAGTTACAGTTAAGAACCATTATCTTTTGCCTCATATTGATGATCTGTTTGACCAGCTTCAGGCGCACGGGTGTTTTCTAAGATTGACTTGCACTCAGGTTACTATCAGTTTATGATTCGAGAGTCGGATATCCCGAAGACTGCTTTCAGGACTTGGTATGGTCATTACGAGTTCCTTGTTATGTCATTTGGGCTGACCAATGCCCCAGCAGCCTTTATGCATTTGATACACAGTGTGTTCCAGTCGTATCTTGACTCATTCATCATTGTCTTTATTGATGATATTCTGGTTTATTCCTGGAGTTGGGAAGATCATGAGTAACACGTGAGGACAGTGCTTCAGACCTTGAGAGAAAAGAAGTTATATGCTAAGTTCTCGAAATGTGAGTTTTTGTTGGATTCCGTGGCATTCTTAGGCCACGTGGTATCGAGTGAGGGTATTCAGGTAGATCTGAAGAAAGTAGAGGCCGTGCAGAGTTGGCCCAGATCATCCTCAACTATAGAGATCTGCAGTTTCCTTGGCTTGGCTGGTTACTACCGTCGTTTAGTGGAGGGGTTTCATCAATTGCAGCCCCTATGACCTTGTTGACCTAGAAGGGTGCTCCGTTCCAGTGGACGAAGGAGTGTGAGGCAAGCTTTCAGAAGCTCAAGACAGCTTTAACTACAGCCCCAGTTCTGATATTGCCTACAGGTTCGAGGTTTTACGCTGTCTATTGTGATGCCTCGAGGATTAGCCTCAGAGGGGTGTTGATGCAGGACGATAGGGTGATTTCCTACTTGTCCAGACAGTTGAAGGTACATGATAAGAACTATCCGGTCCACGACCTTGAGTTAGTTTCCATTGTTCACGCCCTAAAGATTTGGCGCCATTATTTATATAGGGTTCCCTGTGAGATTTATACTAACCATCAGAGCTTGCAACACTTGTTCAAGCAAAAGGATCTAAATTTGCGCCAGAGGAGGTGCTTAGAGTTGCTGAAGGACTATGACATCACTATTTTGTATCACCCGGGCAAGGCTAATGTGGTGGCCGATTCTTTGAGTCGTCGGGAAGAGTGTTTGGGGAGATTGGCTTATTTACCAGCATTGGAGAGGCCTATGGTGATGGATGTTCAGGACTTAGCCAGTCAGTTTGTGAGATTGGATCTTTCGGAGCCCAGTCGGGTTCTAGATTGCGTGGTTTCTCGGTCTTCCTTATTTGATCGTATCATTGTGCGGCGGTATGATGACCCTTATTTGTTTGTCCTCAAGGACAAGGTTCAGCACGGTGATGCCAGAGATGTGACTATTGGTGATGATGGGCTATTAATGATGCAGGGTCGGATTTGTGTAATGTTTATGGGCTTCGGGAGTTGATTCTAGAGGAGGCCCATAGCTCGTGGTATTTTATTCATTCGGGTACCTCGAAGATGTATCATGATTTGAGGCAGCACTACTAGTGGAGACGAATGAAGAAATATACAATTGGATTTGTAGCTCGCTGCCTCAACTGTCAACAGGTGAAGTATGAGCACCAGAAACCGGGTGGGTTGCTTCAGCAGATAGAGATTCCGTAGTGAAAGTGGGAGCGGATCACCATGGACTTTGTAATTGGGCTCCCACGGACTTTGAGAAAGTTCGATGCTATTTGGGTGATTGTGGATTGGCTGACCAAGTCCGCTCATTTCATTCCTGTATGTACTACTTATTCTTTGGAGTGGTTGGCGGAGATTTATATCCGGGATATTGTTTTTCTGCATGGTATTCCAGTGTCCATCATTTCAGATAGAGGTACTCAGTTAACATCACGGTTCTAGAGGGTCGTTTAGCATGAGTTGGGTACTCGGGTGGAGTTGAGTACAACATTTCACCCTCAGATGGACGGACAGTCCGAGCGCACTATTCAGATTCTTGAGGATATGCTCCGTGCGTGTGTGATCGAGTTTGGAGGGTCTTGGTATCAGTTCTTGCCATTGACGGAGTTTGCTTACAACAACAGCTATCAGTCCAGCATTTAGATGGCACCGTATGAGGCTTTATATGGTAGGCGGTGTATATCCCCGGTAGGTTGGTTTGAGCCGGGTGAGGCTAGACTATTGGGCACAAACTTGGTTCAAGATGCTTTAGAGAAGGTTAAGTTGATTCAGGATAGACTCCATACAGCCCAGTTCAGACAGAAGAGTTGCACCGACCGAAAGGTTCATGATGTTTCCTATATGGTTGGAGAACGGGTTCTGCTTCGGGTTTCGCCTATGAAGGGCGTTATGAGATTTGGGAAGAAAGGGAAGTTGAGTCCGAGGTTTATTGGTCCTTTTGAGATATTGAGGCGTGTTGGGGAGGTTGCTTATGAGCTTGCCTTACCTCCCATCTTGGCCGGAGTTACTCTGGTATTTCATGATTTGATGCTCCGGAGGTATCATGGTGATCCGTCACACGTGCTGGATTTCAGTTAAGTCCAATTGGACCTAGATCTATCCTATGTTGAGGAGCTAGTGGCAATATTGGACAGGAAGGTTAGAATGCTGCGGTCAAAGAACATTGCATCAGTAAAGGTTCAGTGGCGGGGCCAGCCATCCGAGGAGGCGACTTGGGAAACCGAGCAGGATATGCACAGCCGTTACCCTCATCTTTTCATTACTTCAGGTATGTTTTTATGCTCGTTCGAGGACGAACGAATGTTTAAGTGTAGGAGGATGTGACGACCCGACCGATCGTCTTAAGAATTTACGCCCTGATCCCTCATTAACTGCTTTCCTTAAGTTTATTTATGCTATTTTATTTTACCCGGATGTTCGGTTTTGAGTTTCGGTGAGTTTTGGGACACTTAGTCCCTAAATGAAAGCTTAAGTGTTGGAAAGTTGTCCGTAGTCAGAAAAATGTGAAGACAGCCTCGGAATGGAAATTCGATGGTTCCGTTAGCTCTGTTGGGTGATTTTGGGCTTAGGGGTATGTTCGGATTGTGTTTTGGAGGTTCATAGCTAATTTAGGCTTGAAATACCGAAAGGTCGAATTTTGAGGTTTTCGGTTTGATAGTGAGATTTTGATCCGAGGGTCGGAATGGAATTCCGGAAGTTGGAGTAGCTCCAAAGTGTTGAATGTGATGTGTGCGTAAAATTTCATGTCATTCGGACGAGGTTTAATAGACTTTTTGATCGAAAACATATTTTTAGAGTTTTTGGAATTCTTAGGATGAATAATAGGCGTTTTGATGTTGTTTTGAGCGTTCCGAAGTTTGGAACAAGTTTGAATGATGCTTTAGGATTGGTTGGCATGTTTGGTTGAGGTCCCGGGGGCCTCAAGGTGATTTTAGATGGTTGACGGAAAGATTTTTGGAGTTTGAAGTTTGCAGTTTCAGCTGTTCTCTGTCATAACCGCACCTGCGGTATGCGTCCCGTAGGTGCGGTGCCGCAGAAGCGACTCAGTGGTTGCAGAAGCAGAAATGAGGAAGGGGGCCAGGAACTGCAGAAGCAGCATAAGGAACCGCATCTGCATGACCGCAGATGTGGAATTTGAGGTCGCAGGTGCGAGATTGGGCTTTTAAGTGAGAACCACAGAAGCGGTTCCCCAACTGCAGAAGCGGTAACGCATATGCAATTATTTGACTGCAGATGCGGAAATAGCTAGGCAGAAATATGAAATTTCGAGGGTTTAGTTTCAAAAGTTGGAAATTCGACTTGAAGCTCGGGAGGGGGCGATTTTGGGAGGAAATTGAAGAGGAGATCATTGGGTAACAATTCTTTAACCCTTTCTAGTTTTCTTCCATCAATCTATAGTTAGTTTCATCATTTAATTTCGGATTGGAAATGAAAATTGGGGAAAAATTGGAAGAAAGTACTTAGACCTTGAATTCGACTTTAGATTGGGAATTTGACCTTGGATTTGGATAATTTTGTTATGCATGAACTCGTGAGAGCATGAGGATTCTAAAAATATAAATTTTACCCGACTCCGAGACGTGGGCCCTAGGGGCATTTTGGTTATTTTACCTAATTTCGCATATTAGCTTAGAATTTCTTTGTAGAATAAGTTACTTGAAGTGTTATTTACATTATGCAATTGAATTGTATAGGTTTGGGCCACTTGGATTCGAGTACTAGTGGCAAGAGTGTAGTTTCAGGTTGATTTTTGAGCCTGTTCGAGGTAAGTGGCTTGTATAACCTTGTGTGGGGGACCTTCCCCTTAGGATTTGGTATATTTGGTAATTGAAATGTCTTGTACGTGAGGTGATGAGTGCGTACTTGTCTAATTGTTGGAAATCCGGTTTTCTTTAAGTAATTACTAGTATGTTTCCTTTCCTTTTATATTACTTGCACTTTAAGCCTGTTGTTAGCTTAGGAAAACAAGTCTAAGTGATTTAATTACTTTTTTTTACTCAAACTGTTTTACCTGAATTATGTGTAGCATGGTAGACTAGAGTTACCTATTTACCTTAATGAAACTGACATTTGCTAAATATATTTCTATGTTGCTGCTGTGTATTTACATTTGGGAATACTGATGTGGGATTCTTCTAGATCCTCCTTGCCTGTTTGTTTGGGACTACGGATGTGGGATTCCAGTAGATCCCCCTTGCTTGTTTATTTGGGACTACGGATGTAGGTTTCCGTTATATCCCCCTGCACAGTTATGTCGAACAACGGGACTACACCCGGTAGATTCCCCCAGTACTTGGTATTTACATTTGGGGACAACGGAACGGGATTCCGATAGATCCCCGACGCATTATGAGTTGGACTATGGCACGACACTCGAGAGATCCACTGGACATTTACATTTGGGGGCTACAGGACGACATCCTGGTAGATCCCCGGTTGCTATCTCTGTGTTGAGCTGTGTTCCCTTGGTGATTATTTTGCCTCTATTCTAGTTGTTGTTGCTCTTTCTGTTCTATGTTATTTCTTACCATTGCACTTAATTATACTGTCTTGTTTTACACTGTTATACTTTGTATTTTATTTAACCTCACTAGGGCCCTGACCTTCCTCGTCACTACCCGACCGAGGTTAGGCTTGGCACTTATTGAGTACCGCTGTGGTGTACTCATGCCCCTTCTGCGTATTTTTTTCATGTGCAGATCCAGGTACTTTAACTCAGTCTTATAATCCTTGAGGTGAGGCATTTCTGTAGAGACTTTGAGGTATATCTGCCCCATCCGCAAACCGAGGAATCCCTATCTATCTTTCTGTAATAGTATAGCCCTTTAGTACTTCCCTTTTGTTAGACATTTCTGGAGTTAGAGCTTCTTATGTATCTCTTAGCTTGTCATTCATGGGTTTCCGGGTCCTGGAAGTATGTATTGGTTGAGAGGTAAATATTGTGTATGCCGAGCGGCACTTTTAAACACTGTTTTATCACTCTTCTTTCTTTTTAATTTGTTTTATTCTGCACTTTGGTTATCTTCTGCAATTTAGGCTTACCTAGTCGTAGATTACTAGGTGTCGTCACGATGGTTCACGGAGGGCGAATCAGGGTCGTGACAGGTCCAGACCTATAACTCTAGGGTCGACTAGATCCCAGGTGCGCCCTCGGTTTTGAAGGGTGTAGATTCGAGGAAGTTCGTGCAATGGCCTTTCCTAGAAGAAACGGCTCTGAAACCCATTCCAAAGAAGCTCAGAATGCAAGAACTCCTAAAATACAACCGGACCTCGGATCCCAATGAACACGTTATTGCCTACACCTGTACGTGTGCGGTGAAAGGCAATGACACTAAAGACGAGGAGATCGAGTTCGTCTTACTAAAGAGGTTCGGAGAAGCGCTCTCGAAAGGGGCTGTGATGCAGCACCAAAGCCTAACTCCCAACCCTATAAACACACTTACCGTACTGGCGTATTCCTCCAAAAAGGCACACGCCGATGCCATCGAAGCAACGACGAGAAAGCCCGACGCATCCAAGATCAAGCAAAGGGAGAATGAAATGCTGCGAGAATTCGCATCTCATTCCCAGATGGAACGAACCAAATTATCCCCGGTCTCGGACGACTAGGTGGTATAGGCCTTCTCTCAAAGACTAAACGAACAAAGCCCGATGATTTCTAGGTAGTTGAAACAAAACTTGATCGGGCATCCGGCCAAGACCTGGTCGAACGCCTACATTCGGCACTAGTTGCAAATTAGGGTCGCGGATAACCAGCGGGATCCCCCTCAGGCTCAGTATACCCTAGCAGGCTCCTAGCAAAGAAACCGATGTCAAACAAGAAGAGACACTGGCCGTACACCGCAACTAGGAGGAGTGCTCCGAGACGTAACCTAGCTCGCTATGATCAGAGAACTGATCAAGGACAATATTATCGAAGAGTAGTCAGCACAGCCAGATTCGACGGGACGCAAAGTCAACGAGGGTGCCTCACCCATCATAATACAATTTGAACTTTGCTATACCAAATATCATGTTCACCGTCAGCGAAACCAGGGACTTCAGGTGGCCTAGACCAATTCAGTCGAGTCCCTCTCAGAGGAATCACAACCTGGTGTGGGAACTACATAATAAGTACGGCCGTGGGGCCAAAGATGGACACCAACTCCGAAGGAAAAAAGGCAAGCCACTCAACAAAAATCACCTCCGTGAACTGTCAAACAACAGGATTCAAGTTCAGCCTCGAGTAGGGAAGGCAGCCAAGAAAAACAAAGCAAATGGGTCGCGGCGTATTATCACGACAGTGGAGGAGCGACGACACTCTCCATGAACTCATAGAAAGAGAGTAAAAATGCTCGTCACCAGAGAAAAGCGGATCCGGGGATATATTCCCTAGGACGCCCTCACATTCAGCGAAAAGGACACTGAGACCCTTTCTCAACCCCACAACGACGCACTGGTAATCTCATTCCTTGTAAATTCTTTTCAAATAAAATGTATACTCGTGGATCCAGGTAGCTCGTCTAATATTGTCAGGTCGAGGGTGATAGAGCAACTCGAATTGCTCAACTAAATCGTGCCCGCCACTTGGGTCCTCAACGGATTCAACATGGAAAGCGAAACAACGAAAGGGGAAATTATCCTTCCGGTTACCGTGGCCGGCACGACCCAAGACACCAAATTCCATGTCATCGAAGGAGACATGAGGTATAACGCCTTATTCGGGCGGTCGTTGATACATTGCATGAGAGAAGTGCCATCCACCCTTCATTAGATGATAAAATTTCCAACAAAGGACGGAATTAGAACCGTCTACGGGGAACAGCATACGACGAGGGAAATATTCGCAATATAGGATGTGGTACCAACATTCGTACCTCTGCCCCCAAATAAACCAAAGGGCGAATCGAGCCTCACTCTCAATCGAACATGGCAAAATAAAGTAAAGAATCATATCGCGTCTTCGCCACGGTCAATTGAAAAAAATCAGCCCTCAAGCGAATCAATCTCGAGGCATCCCCAACATATCTCACTTCAAGGTACGGCCATCTCCCTTTTTTGTTCCAAATTTAAGGCTAACCCTTATGCAGGCACTCGATCGGAGCGGTCAGAATGCTAACCCTGCCCGAAGACCTTAAGGTTCTAAAACGTACTCCTTGCACTCTTTTCCTTCGACCGAGTTTTTGTCCCAAAAGAAGGGTTTTTACCGGCAAGGTTTTTAACGAGGCAATGTCTGTAAGCTGCCTAAGGGAAGCTCAGCAAATGCTCAACTTCTTTTTCAATCAACCCCGAACGATGGAGGGCACCCCCCTTAAAGGCGTCGTCCTCTTGGAAGGAACGGGGAACGACAGACTAAGTTCCTATAGGAGAATGATATACGAGACCAAACGGTCAAACAAACCGTGTCCATATAGCCAGGCTCCCGTCGGCAAATTTAAAGAATATCTTTCACCGAAAGCATCTCGTACTCTAAAAAAATAAAAATTCATCATGCTCACGACAAGGATCCCCCCATCAAGTGCGGCAAATACATGTACTCTTGGCACACGCGCGACTTCAGGGTCGAAACTCCATGCTCATAAGGCCCCAGCGAGGCAATTCTGAGCTTACGAGCAATAGCCTTCGAGCCTAAGCAAACTCGATGACTCGGAGACTATCGTCAATCGCCATTTACTGGAAAACCCAAGGCTGTAAGACCCCTAGAGGGCAGACTCGGTCTATCCAAATCTATTTTACATAGCAAAAAAAACTGTAAGACCTCAACGGCATGAAAAAGCTATAAGACCTCAACGGCATGAAAAAACTGTAAGATCTCAACAGGCATGAAAAACTGTAAGACCTCAATAGGCATGAAAATGTTGTAAGACATTACTACAGGCATAAAACTCAATCCCAAAGTTTAGGCTATGTGTCACATTTGTAAGACTCCCGAAAGGCATACTCTCGATGTAGATGCCTAAACTATCACTAGGGGTCAAAAATGACTCCATCTAAACACATATGACTTTGGTCAAAACGGGTGCACCAGCCAAATTAACGCCACTCGGGGACGCCCGACCGTCGCTAATAAAATCACAGACCATTACTTCGAATCCGCTCGGAAAAGAACGGGTTAAAACAGGCTACCCTTAATAGGAAAATGAGCTTCAACCATGTCAGCTCCAAATCACAAGGCTTCGAGCTAATCAACCTACGAGCTAAACCTTCTGAGGTGCTCAAACATCGCCGCTAACGACTTGAAATCGATGTTCTTCCTGAACCGACGATGGGTCAGGCAAAATCATTTCAAAAGTCCTAACAAGAGGAAAACAAAGCATATACGTGCCTAAGGGCAGAACGTAAGAGACATTTTTGCCAGCCAAAATGAGCCAGCTTAAAAATTGAAAACTTGAGGATTAAAATGAGCTCGAGTCGTAACCCGATTCGGAGACCGGATCTAAAATAGTTAACTATATGTGCCTAAAGGCACAGCGTAAGATCCATTGTCGCCAGCCTAACGAGCCTCAGGACCACACACTAAAAGGTCGCTTTGACCCAAAGCGTAAGAGCCACTATTACCAGCTTAAAAATTGAAAACTTGAGTATTAAAATGAGCTCGAGTCGTAACCCGATTCGGAGACTAGATCCAAAATAGTTAACTAAATATGCCTAAGAGCTCAGCGTAAGAGCCATCGTCGCCAGTTCCACGAACTTCAGGGCCACATACTTGAAAGGTCGCTTCGACCCGGGGCGTAAGCGCCATCGTCATTCACCCATGCAGGCAAAAAAACATGAGGGTCAACTAAGCTTGAGTCACAACCCGACTCAGAGACTAAACCCAAAATGGTTAAAATACAAATGACCAAGGGCAAGGCGTCATTGTCATCCGCCTGTGCAGGCACAGGAGATTGAAGGTTAGGTAAGCTCGAGTCAAAACCTGACTCGGAGACTTAACCCAAAATAGTTGGCAAAGCATAAGATCTCTAATGCCAACTTGCGTTAAAACCGCACTTAACCGAGCATGAAAGAGCCTTCAGGCCTGTCTGATGAGCTCCGGGGCCATATTACGAATCTAAGGGTTCCAGCCAAACTCCGAAACCAGCCCGCCTGGTCAAAAGCAATGCAAAATGAGATACAAAAGAGATAAAGCTTCAAATTTTCTTTTATTTACGTATGCAAAAGGTGTGTTCTCCATCTACAAACATGCTCTACGAATATCAAATACAAAGTGGCAAAATCTATGCTCTGCTTCAGAAGGCTACAGCCCATCAGCCCCATCTTCACTCTCCGTGGAGTCGGCAAGAAGTGATCGAACATCGCGCTCGTCCGCCCTCGCTCGAGCCAACTCTTTTAGGAGAACGAAACCACTGGCGCTGATCTCTTCAAGAGCCTCTCTTCGGGATCTGCAACAAACATATTCCTCGATCCTCTTTTCACGATCTAGGGCCCGCTTCAACTCGGCTTGGGCATCAGTGGTGTCCTTCAAATGAATCTCCATCTCATGATCAACCTTAGTCCGACTCAAAGCTGCTTCAGCCCGAGCATTGACTATTTCAGCCCTGACCTTCGAGAGATCGGACTCAAGCTTTGCTATCATATCCGCTTGAACTAATATGTTGTCACGAGCCAGGCGGAGTTGGGCCTCGAAGGCGGGAACTTTTGTCAAGGCACCCTTCTCCTCTGAAGCTTAAGCCTGCACCTGAGCCCTTGTTTTACCACAAGCATTCTTAACTCGGTCGGCTTCGCCCCTAAGGTACTCTAGAACCTCCGTCTTTCTCTGCAGCTAAGATAGGTAAAAAGTTTAACCTTAAGGGTTAAAAAAAAGGCGAAATGCATACTACGAGAGGTTACCTGCTCCATCAAATAGCTCTCGTAATTCGAGCTCCGGTACGCCTCATATCGCTAGTGCATCAACTCAACCTCCTTCTCCTTGATGAGGAGACTAAGGGACTTACCCCCCATCCAGAGCTTTCCGAAGCCTAGCCCCATGACGGAGCAGCTCAGACCTGATCCTATCAAAGGCGTGCAGAAGAAAAACTTGATAAGGAAGGGAAGACGCCAGATACATAACGTCTATGCCGAAACTCACTGTGAAGTGAAGCCGGCAGACTTTCTCGAAGGCCGAGCACACTCTGTTGGTCCAACCCTTTCGGCCCTGGAAGAACCAACCTCGGTTCAGGCATAATCACGCGGAGGAACCACCGCTCCGGAACTAAAGACTCCAGGAATAGAAGGCTAGGGCGATGTTCTCTCCTAAAAGATACGGAACCGTTTAGCCCCGCTAAAAGCTCCATCGCACTGAGAGTGCATATCCCATTTATCGCTATCGTCCCTTGGCTCGAAGGCCGATGACTCCCCCACTTCGGAGGAACACAGCCTCGCCCTAGGAGATCGTCCGATACTTACGACAGAAAAGACAGTACAAAGGAAAGAGAAAAATGTCATCTCAAATATACGAAGACCAAGGTAAAAGTAGCATACGCACATACCTTGGTATTTCACTTCCAATCTACCCCGGGACACAGCTCGCCACCTACGCTCGTCGCAAGATGAATGGGTCACCAACCTCCGAACCCAGCCGGGCAAATCGGGAACTTCGCCTGGCATCCATGAAGTTGCTGCAGGAAAGGAAGAAACACAATTACTAAACTGGTTTTCGCTATAAGTGAATCTAAGAAAGCACAAAACACTCCACTTAGACACATAATTCCATCCCTCGGGAAACGGCATAAGCTCCACAGGGATAATGTCAGTCGTCCGGACCCGAACGAATCGACTGACCCACTCTCGATCCCTATCTTCCTCATCATCAACAGCAAAGGTCATCAACAAACGACACCACAGGGTTAGCAGGCCTCGATGATGAAAGGGCCAGTACAGCCTGACGAGATGACTAAGCGTGAATTCAAGCTCGGACTTCTCCGCAAAGAATTTCATCATCAGAACCACTCGCCAAAATGATGGATGTATCTGCGCCAAAGTAACCCGATACTTTAGGCAGAAATCAAGCACGACCCTATTAAGGGGGCGTAGCGCGAAAGGGTATAAGTATACGTTCAAGAATCCATCAGCAGAGTCTGTAATACTCTCATCCGAGGAAAGCGCCTGCAACGCTACCCCCTCGCCCCATCCACAGTCTCTCCTCACCATCTCCAGATATTCCTATCTTATCGAAGACATAGTCTTCAGAGTAAACTCCCGCAGATCCTGAGCACTGGGAGTAGAACTCTCCCCTCCCTGCCAGGTAGGCCCTGAAGTAGCAGTCATAACTATGGTAGAATTGGCAAACTAAAGCAGGGACGTACGCCGATACTTTTTGTGCTTGATGTAACAAAGGACTCGATGCCAAGGTAGAAGGATGGCTATCTAAAATAATGGGACCTTCCAAATAAGCAAGAGACGCCCCATGTATATGAGGGGTACAACAATAATTAGCCTACCCAAGATAAGCCCCGAGAGGCCAACGACATCGGAATAGATCCCGAGGTGGTGCCCGACCTTGGAGATCTCCGTCAAGAAGAAGTTAGGCCACAGAGGGTCAGTGATATCGTCTCCAAGTCCGAGGTGGTACCCGACCTCGAATTTTTTCCTCGAGAAGAAAAAATATGCACTTCGAGCCCCAATCATGAGGGCTCAACCACAGAAAATCGCCTAAATACGTAGCCTCTTCCTTAGGAGCCTGCCTATGTCAATCTTAGAGTACAAGCTCCAAGCGCTCAAAGTCGACTTTCACTTTGGTGCTCTATCTCCATGGGGGATGATCCAAGTTTACCGGACCACTTCAGGCTTGATTCCGGGAACAACAATGAGCTTGGAAAGGATCCATTTCAATAGACCAAAGGCCGAAAGAAAAACTCGCATTCGGGTCCAGTAGTTGCAACGATAAACAGGATCGTGCATTCGGAGCCGCCGCAAACATAAAGAAGTATAGCAAGTATCAAAGGCAGGAGCCAAGAAAATATCTTTGTATTCATAGATATTTGTTTACAACGGCCCTTGAGGTGCCCATACATACAATTACAAAAGCCCGCAAGGGGTCCTTACGCAGAAATGAAGAAATAAAATGATGTACACACGTAGTAAAAGCCTAGGGACTAGTATACTCTCGAAGGTCCACCTCCTGCAATAAACGCCTTCGGGAAAGCATCCTATGAATCCTTATTCTGGCCTTCCACACTGATAACCCCAAAGGATAAGACGAGAAGCAGGGAGGGATGACAAAACATCATAGCCCGCTGAAGGATGAGGACCCTTACTGGCCAAGAGAACCTCGGAGAGACAGCGAACCTAACGGCCCTCGGCCTCGCTTGCACGGATACTTAGAATCCACTTCTTAGAACATTGAGCCGTGCAAGCTACCAGCTCGGGGCAAAGCATCACATTGAATGGGGGTATGAAGGTGAGCAATGCTGTGTAATCTGAGGCCCCTTTGAGCAGCGTTATATAATCCGAAGAAATTTTTATGAGCGAGGAAAGTTTACCCCTGCATGTCATCATCTCGAGCAAACAGGGACAGCAACAGCAGATGTAACAGCAACCACAATAGCGATAGAACGACATGATCATGCTCGACAAAGAGAAACTTAGGCAAGAGGCCACAACATAGCTTATGAGAGCTCTGCCATATGACCTTGAGGCCGCAAACCCCAAATTTGATGATCACTGATAGAGGAAGATGGCAAGTAGAAAAGGGAAAACGAGTGGATGAAGACACTTGGATAGAAAAACAATGCCAGAACGCCCCTATTTATAGGAAGTAACGATGCAGTCATCGAGGCCTTTGAAAGGCTGACCGGCAGATGCAATCACTGCATTCTTGAAGAACCAAATCGATGACGGTACTTTCACCTTGGAAAATGGGAATTGACAGTGCATTGAATGACGTCGAAAACACAAGTCTATGGGATGTACTGGTTATCACAAAAACTCACGCCATAGGTTGGGTTATCAGTATGATGTCGCCACGAGAAGCTCAAGAAATCGGGTGTCAGAACCATTTCCCATCGTTTCGTTCTAAGAAACACAAAACTATCTGTATGCAGCAAAATTAGAGGGCCTAATTTCGTGCTATCAAGTCACTTCAGAAGAATATCTCGAGACCCCGAGGGCGTGGAGTTGATACCGAGTCCCCTCCCCCGGGGCTCGTCGAGGCCCGACTCAAAGAAAACGAAGATCGAGGCTAGAGAAAAAAGGGGAATTCTCAAGGCATGCGGGTAAGTCTAACAGAGCCGGCCTACCCAAAGCCTGTATCGGGGCATCACGTCCAGCCGTCCCATCTCCATGCTTTATAATTAATGTATGATGTACTATAACCGGATTCCCCTCCTATATAAAGGGAATCCACACCACTTTGTAAGGGGCTGCTATTGCTCCAACCATTCTACACTAGATCAATAATCTCTCTCTCTCTCTCTCTCTCTTCTCTCTAACTCATTTGTTCAAGGCTACTCTTTCCATTTCTTACTTTCATACTTGTTCTTCATTTATTGCTCGATATTGGCCATTAAGAGCCTTGTTTAATTACATCTTAACTGTTATCCCTTCCCGGTTACCCCCGATAGCTCGAGCTCGAGTCGGATATCGACCCCAAGGCCTTTTATCGACCAGTACGAAGCCTAGATATCAAGCCCCTCAGTTTGATTACTGCCCCATTTTAGTTTGTATCTCATCGTTAAACTTCATATGCCTAGCATCAACTATTCTAACAACTAGCATAAAAATAGATCACGTATTTTTAGAGTCCCATTTACAAATTTAATTGTTATCACCATTTTCACGGTTAATAGCTACATGCACTTTAGCCCAACTTATGACGTCACGTGGCTTCACATAGTTCCCCTACAAGCACCACGTACATATGTACCACCTTATACCACCACATGCACATCAACCCCAAGCATTATACCGCCGTATGCACGTCAATATCACATTATAAATAACAACTCGCACCACAAGAGCTCATATATCACAATTTGTAAACAATCCACCATATCAATGTTTTCACAATAATATCCCATGGCTCCATTACAATGGGTACAAGAATATCAACAATAACAATGAATGTAAAATGCTTAGAAAGGAAGATGTTTCAATAATAATAATTTCACATCAACATGATAACAACGTTCACGACTTCAACACCAACAACTCAACAAAGAGAGACAATTCATAACCACGATGTTAAATAAGAATAACTCACAATAAAAGAGATAACGTGTAGCAATGACTTCAAATAATGGAACTCAACAATGAAAGAGGTAACATGAACAATAACTTCAATTATTGATATTGAACAACGAAAGAGATAACTTGTATAATGAATTCGAATAGTGATAATCAACAATGAAGAGATAGCATGTGACAATAAAAGAGGCAACAATTTCAACTAAAGCGTGAGAGCAAATTATCAATTAGGAGGTAAAACAAGTATTAAAGAAATCATTTAAGGCATGTAAGTATATACTAACGCAAGCAAAAATAGATTGACTATATGAATTAGAACATGATATGGCATTCAATTAAAGCATGGAAATAGTCTAAGTAACCTTAACCGAACAAATACCACATACAACCCATGTACCCACTCATCATCTTGCGTACACGGATTTCACTTAGCACCATGTAATCAAACAATACCAATCCTAAGGGGTGGTTCCCCCACACGAAGTTAGGCAAGACACTACCTCAACTATGCCAAGTCAACACTCGGAAATAGTTTTTCCCTTAAAATCTCTACACATATCCAATCTAACAAAAATCGACTTAATATCACCAAATAATGCTAGAGATTTCAATTGCAATAGATAAAGCTAAGATCTTTACATTTTCTCAAAAAGTCAACAAAAGTCAACTCGAGGCTTGCCCGATCAAAATCCATGTCCAATGGTAGATTCCATCTACCCATGACCCCACGAGTTCATATATGTGATTTGTTTCAAAATCCAAGTCTAAATTAACTCTCAAAACTCAATTTCTTATTTTTCAAAACCTTGACAAAGTTTCACAAATTTTCACTTTGATTTACATAATTTTGATGTTAAAATCTAAGATATGTTGACGAAATATGATTAGAAATAGATTAGACTCACTTACCCAAGGTTTGTAGGTGAAAATCTCCTCTCCAAATCGCCTCATACCGAGTCTAGGGTTCAAAAATGAGAATGAGAGATAAACTCCCGACATTTAGCCCTATGTTCAGCTATAGTTATCGCAATTGCAATATGGGTTCGCAATTGCGACTAAAACCTCGCAATTGCGGCACTGAGGGCCTGGAAAGCTCTTCGTAAATGCGAAGATGGGTTCACAATTGCGAACACTACTGCCCTCGTAATTGCGACAAAAACCATCGCAAATGCGAACCTAGCCCAGCGCAGAATTTCTTTGCAAGTGCGACCAAGGCATCATATTTTGATACATGTAGGATCCCTGCTATAGTCGCAAATGTGGAACTAGTGTTTGCAATTGCGACACCAGCGGGCACCAGACACCAGTCTTTGTGGAATTCAGTCCAACACACTCTGAAACGTGTATAAAATTCAACCGAGCTCTCGAGGCTTCAAACAAAACATCCACTCAAGTCTAAAAACATCATACGAGCTTTCTCAAGTGATCAAAACACACAAGTAACATCTAATTCTAAGAATTGAACTCAAAAATGCATGAATTTCAAAGAAATTTTCAAGAACTCCTAGAATTAAAAGTAAACGTCTCAATCCTATCAAATCAACTCCAAATGAGACCAAATTTGGCAGACAACTTCTAAATACATAATGGACCTGTTCCAAGCCCCAAAGTCAAATTCCGCGCTCGATTGCTAAAAGTCAACCAATGGTAAAACTTTTCAACTTCAAATTTCCAAAATTCGGCAAATCAACACAAATCAACCTACATACTTCCAATACCAATTTTGGGCATACACCCAAGTCCCAAATCACAATATGAAGCTATCGGAGTCATAAAAACACAATTTCGGGGTTGTTTTCATAAAAATCAAAGTTTGGTCAACATCATCTAATTTAAACTTCTAAGTGAAGAATCAAGGATCAAAATCAACCTGAAAACTTCCCAGAATGAAAATAACCGACCCTGCAAATCATAAACACACATGTGTAAAGCATAAAAAGGGGTAACGGGGTGCAATTACACAAAATAGCTAATCAAGTCGTTACATTCTCCCCCTCTTAAAACAAACATTAGTCCTCGAATGTGCATAAGGACATATCTAATGTAGTGAATAGATGAGGATAGAGACTTTGCATGTCATGCTCGGTCTCCCAGGTCATCTCCTCAACCGGATGACCTCTCTATTGAACCTTCACCGAAGCAATATCCTTTGATTTCAACTTCTGGACCTATCTGTCCTAGATCGCCACAGGCTCCTTAAATATAAGTCAAATCCTCGTCCAATTTGATTGTGTTGAAGTCTAGAACATGAGACAGGTCACCATAATACTTTCGGAGCATAGATACACGGAACACCGGATGAACCGCAGATAAACTAGGTGGCAAAGCAAGATTGTGGGTCACCTCCCCAATCCTTTCAAGGATCTCAAAAGGCCTGATATACCTAGGGATCAACTTGCCCTTTTTCCCGAACCTCATCACACCCTTCATGGGTGAAACCTAGAGCAAGACTTGCTCTCCAACCATGAATGCAATATCACGAACCTTCCGATCTGCATAACTCTTCTGTCTAGATTGGGCTCTATGAAGTCGATCCTGGATCATCTTGGCCTTCTTCAAAGCATCTCGAACAAAAATTGTGCCTAATAATTTAGCCTCTCCCCGCACAAACCACCCAACAGGAGAACGACAATGATTCCCATATAGGGCCTCATAGGGAGCCATCTAAATACACGATTAGTAGATGTTGTTGTATGCAAACTCCAAAAGTGGCAAGAACTGATCCCAAGCACCCCCAAAATCCATAACACAGGCACAAAGCATATCCTCAAATATTTGAATAGTGCGCTCGGACTATCCGTCGGTCTGAGGGTAAAATGATGTACTCAACTCAACCCGTGTGCCTATCTCTCACTTTACACCTTTTCAGAAATGCAATGTGAACTACATACCCCGGTCAGAAATGATGGATACCGGTACACCATGAAGTTGGAAAATCTCACGGATATAAACCTGAGGCATCTGCTCTGAAGAATAGGAAGTCACTACCAGAATGAAATAAGCTGACTTGGTCAACCTGTCCACAATCACCCATACCGCATCAAATTTCTTTTGTGTTCGTCAGAGCCCAACAATAGAATCCATGGTGAAGCACTCTTATTTCCACTCAGGAATCTCAATCCATTGAAGCAAACTACTCGGCTGTTGATGCTCATACTTCACCTGCTGACAATTTAGGCACCCATCTACATACTCCACTATGTCCTTCATCCTCCTCTACCAATAGTGTTGTCACAAGTCCTAATACATCTTAGCGGCACCCGAATGAATGGAGTACGTGAACTGTGGACCTCTTGAAGAATTAACTCACCCATCCACATTAGGCACACATAACCTGCCATGCATATGAAATGCACCGTCATCCCCAATAGTAACCTCCTTGGCATCACCGTGCTGAATCGTGTCATTGAGTACAAGCTAATAGGGGTCATCATACTGACACTCTCTGATATATATCATATAGAGAGGACCGAGAAACCACTCAAGAAAGGACTCGACCGGTCTCCAAAACATCCAATCTAACAAACTGGTTAGCTAATGCCTGAACATCCAAGTTAATAGCCTCTCTACTACTATTAGATATGCTAAATTACCTAAACTCTCCGCTTTTCGGCTCAAGGCATCAGCCACCACATTGGCCTTCCCGGGATGATATATAATGGTGATATAAATTACCTTACCATCTTGCATCAACAGCGCACCAAGGCTAACATATGACGCATTACAATACACAGTATAAGAACCCAAACCCGTAGGTAAAACCATTACTGGATTGTGGTCAAGGTAGTCTTAAGCTTTTGAAAGCTCTCCTCACACTCCTCGGTCTATTTGAAAGGTGCACCCTTTTGGGTCAATCTGGTCATAGGTACATCTATAGATAAGAAACCCTGTACGAAACGACGGTAATACCCGACCAAACCAAGGAAACTCCGAATCTCACTAGCTGAAGATGGTCTGGGTCAACTATGTATTACTTCAATCTTCTTTGGATCTACCTTGATCCCTTCACTCGACACCACATCACCCAAAACGCTACTGAATCAAGCCAGAATTCACACTTTGAGAATTTTTCATACAACTTCTTCTCTCAAGGTTTGGAGCACGATCCTCAAATGATGCTCATGATTTTCCTAATTGTGGGAGTACACCAGGATGTCGTCAATAAACACAATGATGAATGAATCAAGATAAGGCCGAAACACACCGTTCATCAGGTGCATAAATGTTGTTAGGGCATTGGGCAGCCCAAATGACATCACGAGAAACCCGTAGTGATCATATCGAGTCCTAAAGGCAGTCTTTGAAATATTCAGATCCTGAATCTCCAGCTGATGATAACCTGCCCGCAAATCGGTCTTTCAGAACACTCTTGTACCCTATAGATAATCAAATAAGTCATTAATGCATTGCAATAGATATTTTTTCTTCACTGTAACCTTGCTAAACTACCGATAATCAATTCACATGTACATAGAACCATCATTATTCTTCACAAACAATACCGGAGCACCCCCACGGCGATACACTAGGCTGAATGAAACCCTTAGCAAGGAACTCTTGCAACTGCTCCTTTAACTATTTCAGCTCCGCTGGGCCATACGATATGGTGGAATAGAAATGGGTTGAGTTCTCAGCAAAATTCAATACCAAAATCAATTTCCCTATTGAGCAGCATGCTCAGAAGATCTGCTAAAAATACATCTGAAAAGTCTCTTACTACCAAAACTGACTCAACGGTAGGAGTATCAATACTGATATCTCTAACAAAGACTAGATAAGCATCACAATCCTTCTCAACCATCCGCCGAGCCTTTAGAAATGACACAACCCTGCTAGGAACATAATCTAATGCAACCCTCCACTCCAACTGTGGAAAACCTAGCATAGCCAGCGTCACAGTCTTAGCATGACAATCCATAATAGCATGATAGGGAGACAACCAGTCCATCCTAGGATATCATCAAAGTATATCATACTAATTAATAATAGATCAACTATGGTCTCAAAACTACCAATAACAACTAAACGCGACCGATACACACGGTCCATAATAATAGAATCTCCCACAGGCGTGGACACATAAATAGGAGCAGTCAAAGAATCATGAGATATATCCAAATACAGAGCCAAGTAAGATGACACATATGAATAAGTAGATCCCGGATCATATAAGATTGGTGCATCTCTATGGAAAACTGGAACCATACCTGTAATGATTGAGTCTGAAGCAACTGCCTCTATCTAACCTAGAAAAGCATATAATCTGGCCTGGCCTCCCCTCTAAGGCAACCTCTACCCGCTCGTCCCCCACCCCTAGCTAGCTATGTAGGTGGAGCGGAAACTAGGGCAGCAACAATGGCCTGGGAAGTTTGGGGACCTGACTGAATCCGTAGAGCCTGAGTACCACAGGGAGGTGCACCCCTCCCGAGTCTAGGGTAGTCTCTAACCATGTGACAGGTATCACCACACTCAAAGCAAGCTCTCAGTGAGCGTGGCTACTGGGACTAATTCCAGCATGGCCGGTTGGACTGACCACTGAAGGCACCCCGTGCAGGAGGTGCACTAGAAAGTGGCTGACCAAAGTCTGCAACCTGAGGCCTCGGAACAACAGGAGCACCACTAGAATATGGAAGTGCTGAATGAACTAGACAGCTTACTACTACGACAAGATGTAGTTGCAGTGTGACCATCACTAAATCCTCCTATACCACAAGGCCTTTTGGCCTCCCTATCATAACTCTCATGGCCTCGCATACCCTCCAACATCTGTGCAATCTCAACCACCTATTGATATGGAGTACCTGTCTCCAACTCTTTAGCCATGTTGAATATAATACCATAGTTGAGCCCCTCGATAAATCGATGGACTCGCTATGTGATTATAGAAACCAGAGCAGGTGAATGTCTAGACAATTCACTGAATCAGACCGCATACTCCGACACAGTCACAGTACTTTGGCACAGCTGCTCAAACTCCACACGTCATGCATCCCGAAGGTTCTGAGGGACAAACTCTCTCAAGAATAACTCTAAAAATAGAGCCCATGTAAGTAAAGTTGCCTCGGCTGGAATACCTTCCTCGTACACTCGCCACTACTGATATGCCACTCTGGAAAATTGGAAGGTAGTAAAAGCAATCCCACTCGTCTCCACAATACCGATAATGCGAAGAATACGGTTGCACTCTTTAAGAAAACCATGTGCATCCTCTGAAGCCAATCCACTAAAAGTAGGAGGGTGGTAGTTATTGAACCTGTCGAGCCTAAGTTGTTCCTCCAAATGCTGCTACGGTGTGTCGCAGCTCTAGCATGGGACGCAGGTGTCCGATTGTCAGATCCAGTGGTACGCATCCTCAATATTTGTGAGAGAATAGATTGTCACAGGTTTAGCTTACGAAGTCAACCAATTCGCACGATATGGAATCAAAGAAGTGAAGTTTTCCTAATAGTTCTGTAGCCTCTCGAAGATAAGTACAGACGTCTTTGTATCGATCCGTAAGAATCTACTAAAACTTCTTATGACTCGTAACACCTATGAACCTAGAGCTCTGATACAAACTTGAAATGACCCTAATTTCCCTCCATAAGATGTCGTGATGGCACCTAGTCTCTACGACCAGGTAAGCCTAACAAATAGTAATATTGACAGAAAAAATTATCAAAATTCCAAACAAAGCTGAATAACTGATATAACCTTCCGATACAAAACGTAATCTCAACAATACGCTCCCCAAAATTGTTGGAACTGAGTCATAAGCTCTATAAAGTAAAACTAGGATAACTACAACACAAATGTCTGAAAGAACTACAAAGGTAAAAGAATAAAAGGGAAGGTGACTCCGAGGTCTGCAGATGTGGAGCAAGTATACCTTGAAGTCTCCTAAGAAGCAACTCAATCAACTCTAGCGTCTGGCACGAGCAGATGTATCTGGATCTATACAAGAAAATATGCAGAAACATAGTATGAGTACAGCACAATGGTATCTAGTAAGTATCAAGCCTAACCTCAGTAGAGTGGTGACGAGGCTAGGTCAAGAACCCTACTAGGATATAAATAAGCAGTGTGAAAATATAATACGGATGTATAATGGAAAATGAAGAAATAACTGATATGAAACAAGATAGTAACATGAACTAATACAAGAAATTAGACATGGAAATAACTTAAAAGAAACAACTAAAGAGAACTACAATGATTATACACGGATGACAACTGCTAGAACAATAAAGAATGAAACAACAAGAAATGTTCCCACCGAAACTCTTTGCAACATGAAATAAACATCTAGAATCAAAACGAGGTACTGCCTCGTATAATCAAGAATCACAACCGAGGTACCGCCTCGTATTCACATTTCTCAATTTCAATCACAATATTTCTTTATACCACTGCGTGAGCCTTACATTTCCAATAGGTTTTAAAAATAGTTTTTCCTGAAATAGCTACACGCACTTTATCTCACCTTATGACACTGCGTGGATTCATGTAGTTCCCCTACAAGCAACACACACATAAGTCCCACCTTATACTGCTGCATGCATATCAACCCCAAGCCATATACAGCCGCATATGTGTCAATATCCCATTACAATAACAACTCGCACCACAAATGGCCATATATCACAATTTGATAACAATCCACAATATCAATATTTCCAGAACAATAACCCATGGGTCCACCACAATGGGTACAAGAATATCAACAACAATAATGAACATAAAATGCTTAGAAATGAAGATTTTTTAACAATAATAATTTAACCTCAACATGATAACGGCGTTCATAAATTCAACACCAATAACTCAACAATGAGAGACAATGCATAACCACGATGTTAAATAAGAATAACCCATAATGAAAGAGATAACGTGTAGCACTGACTTCAAATAATAGAAGTCAATAATGAAAGAGGTAACATGAACAATAACTTCAATTAATAATATTCAACAACGAAAGGGATAACATGTATAGTGATTTCGAATAGTGATAATCAACGATGAAGAAATAGCATGTGACAATAAAAGAGGCAAAAAGTCAATTAAAGCATGAGAGCAAATTGTCAATTAGGAGGTAGATCAAATATTAACCAAATCATTTAAGGCATGTAAGTATAGACAAACACAAGGATGTAAGGATAGACTAGAACCATTGAATCAAACAATACCAATCCTGAGGGGTGATTCCACCAGACGAAGTTAGGTAAGACACTTACCTCAACTAGGCCAAATCAACACATGAAAATAGCTTTTCCCCTAAAATCTTCCTCCACACGGCTCAAATCTAATCAAAATTGACTTAATATCATCAAATCATGCTAGGGGATTCAATTAAAATAGATAAAGCTAAGATCTTTATACTTTTCCAAAAAAATTATACAAAAGTCAACCCGGGGCTCGGCCAGTCAAAACCTGGGTCCAATGGTAGATTCTGTCTACCCACGGCCCCCTAATTCATATATGTGATTAGTTCCAAAATTCGAGTCCAAATTGAAACTAAAAACTCAATTTCTTATTTTTCAAAAAATTGACAAAGTTTCACAAATTTTTAAGTTGACTCACATGATTTTGATCTTAAAATCTAACATATATTGATGGAATATGATTAGAAATAGATTAGAATTACTTACCCAAGGTTTGTAGCTGATAATCCCCTCTCCAAATCCCCTCCTACCGAGTCTAGGGTTTAAAATGAGAGAATGAGAGATAAAATCCCGACTTTCAGCCGTTATGTTTAGCTGCAGTTATCACAATAATGACTAAAACCACGTAATTGCGGCACTGAAAGCCTAGTAAGCTCTTCGCAATGGGTTCGCAATTGTGAGCCTTGCTTCCCTCGCAATTACAACAAAAACCATCGCAAATGCTAACCTAGCCCAGCCCAGAATTTCTTTACAAATGTGACCAAGGAATCGCATTTGCGATACCTATAGGGTCCCTGCTATAGTCATAAATGCGGCCTTGGTGTTTGCAATTGTGATACCAGAGGGCACCAGACATCAGACTTTGCAGAATTTACTCCAACACACTCTAGAACTTGCCTAAAATTAATCCATGCCCTCGGAGCTCCAAACTAAACATCCACACAAGTCTAAAAACATCATACGAACCCGCTCACGTGATTAAAACCCAAAAATAACATCTAAAACTACGAATTGAACTCTAAAATGCATGAATGTCAAAAAAAATTCAAGAACTCCTAGAATTACAACTAAACGTTTGAATCCTATCAAATCAACTCCAAATGACACCAAATTTTGCAGACAAGTTCTAAATACCATAATGGACCTATTCTAAGTCTCAATATCAAATTCCGAGCTCGATAGCTAAATCAATCTACAGTCAAACTTTTTAACTTCTAATTGCCAAATTTCAACAAATTACTACAAATCAACCTACGGACTTCCATAATCAATTTCATTCCGAAATCACAATATGAAGCTATCGAAGTCATAAAAACATAATTCCGGGGTCATTTTCACAAAAGTCAAAGTTTGGTGAACATCATCTAATTTCAACTTCTAAGTCAAGAATCAAAGGTCCAAATCAACCCCGAAAGCTTCCCGGAACGAACCTGATCGACCCCAAAAATTATAAAATCATAAACACACATGTGTGAAGCATAAAAAAGGGTAACGGGGCACAATTATACAAAATGACCAATTGGGTCATTACACCTATTTGGATTCTTTTGTGATCATATTCATTGATGATATCTTGATCTACTCCTGCAGTCGAGAGGAACATGAGCAACATCTTCGAGTTGGACTTCAGACTTTGAGAGATAGCTAGTTATATGCCAAGTTTTTAAAGTTTGAGTTTTGGTTGGACTTAGTTGTCTTTTTAGGGGATGTTGTATCGCCTGAAAGCATTAAAGTGGACGTTATAAAGATTGAGGAAGTTCAGAACTGGCCTAGTCCTACTTTAGCTATAGAGATTCACAGTTTCCTTGGTTTGGCGGGTTATTATTGCCGGTTGGTGGAGGAGTTTTCATCCATAGCATCCTCATTGACTAGATTGACTGGATTGACCCAGAAAGGTGCCCCATTCAGATGGTCTGATGAGTGTGAGTCGAGCTTTCAGAAGCTCAAGACTGCTTTGAATACAAATCAAATGTTGGTGTTTACAATAGGTTCAGGATCCTACAAGGTGTATTGTGATGCATCGCATATTGTGTTTGGTGCAGTATTGATGCAGGATTTTAGGGTAATTGCATACGAATCGCGTCAATTGACGGTTTATGAGAATAATTATTTTGTTCATGACTTAGAGCTAGCATCCATTTTTCATGCATTAAAGATTTTGATGCATTACCTCTACGGCGTGTCGTGTGAGGTATTCACGGATCATCAGAGTCTGCAACACTTGTTTAAGCAAAAGGATCTAACTTTGAGGCAATGAAGGTGTTAGAGCTGTTAAAAGACTATGATATTACCATTTTGTACCATCTTGGGATGGCCAATATGATGGTTGATGCCTTGAGTAGAAAGGCTGTGAGTATGGGTAGCCTTGCATATATTCCAGTTGGTGAGAGACTGCTAGCATCAGATGTTTAAGGCCTTGGCCAATTAGTTTGTGAGGTTAGATGTTTTGGAGCCTGGTTGGGTTGTAACTTGCATGGTCTTTCAGTCTTCTTTGTATGAGCGCATCAGAGAGCGTCAGTATGACGACCCCTATTTGCTTATCCTTAAGGACACGGTGTGGCATGGTGGTGCCAAGTAGGTTACTATTAGAGATTATGGGGTGTTGGGGATGCATGGTCGAATTTGTGTGCCCCATGTGGATGGGCTTCGTAAGTTGATTCTTGAGAAGACCCATAGTTATTGGTATTTCATTCATCTGGCTGCCGAAAATATGTATCAGCATTTGAGACGGCACTATTGTGGAGAAGAATGAAGAAGCATATAGTTGTATATAGAGGTTGGTGTTTGAATTATCAACAGGTAAAGTATGAGCACTAGAGGCCTAGCAGTTTTCTTCAAGGACTTGAGATTCCTGAGTGGAAGTGGGAGTATATTACCATGGATTTTGTTGTTGGGATCCCACGAACTTCCAAGAAATTCGACATAGTATGGGTCATTGTGGACAGATTGACCAAGTCGGTAAATTTCATTCCAGTGGCATTTTCCTAGTCTTTAGAGAGGTTGGCTGAGATTTATATTCGCAATATTGTTTGTCTTCATGGTATGCTGGTGTCCATCATTTTTAATCGGGGTACATAGTTCACATCGCACTTCTATAGGGTTGTACAATATGATCTAGGCACACGTGTTGAGTTGAGTACAAATTTTCACCCCTAGATGGATGGACAGTCCGAGCGGACCATTCTGATACTGTAGGATATGCTTCACATATGTGCTATGGATTTCGAGGGTTCTTGGGATCAGTCCTCGCCGCTTACGAAGTTTGCCTACAACAATATGTACTAATCGAGCATTCAGATGGCTCCCTGTGAGGCATTATATGGGATGCAGTGTCCTTGGCCAGTTGGTTAGTTTGAGCCGCGAGAGACTCAATTGTTGGCTACTGATTTAGTTCAGGATGCCTTGGAAAAGGTCAAGATGATTCAGGATCAACTTCGCACAACTCAGTCTAGGTAGAAGAGTTATGCCGATCATAGAGTTCGTGATGTTGCATTCATGGCTAAAGAGAGGGTTTTGCTTCGGTTTTCATCTATGAAGGGTGTAATGAGGTTCTAAAAGAAGGGCAAGTTAAGACCTAGGTATATCAGACCCTTTGAGATTCTTGAGAAAGTTGGTGAGGTGGCCTACAAGCTTGCATTGCCACCTAGCTTATCAGTAGTTCACCCGGTGTTCCATGTTTCCATGCTCCGAAAGTACCACAGTGATTTGTCCCATGCATTAGATTTCAGCTCAATCCAATTGGACATGGATTTGACTTACGAGGAGGAGCCGGTGGTCAATCTAGCACGACAGGTCCGGAAGTTGAGGTCTAAGAGCTATCCTTCTATTAGAGTGCAGTGGAGATGTCGGCCGATTGAGGCAGCTACTGGGAGTCCGAGTACATATGTGAAGTAGATACCTACACCTTTTTGCCAGTCCAGGTACCTTTCTATGTCCATTCGAGGACGAATGTTTGTTTTAAAGATGGAGAATGTGATGACCTGATAGGTCATTTTGAGTTTTCGTCTTTATTTTCATGTTTCGAGACCATGATTAGCTTCGTTTAGCATTTCACAATTTGCGTACGCAGTCCATGTCTTATTCCGAAAAAATTTATCTGAAAAACTAAAGGAAATATGAATTTTAGCCTTAAAATGATTTGAGTTGACTACCATCAATATTTTGTGTAAAAGGACCCAAATCAATTTTTTTGGACAATCTTACTGGGTTTGTATTGTGATTTTTTACTCTGACGTATGTCCGGAATTGATTTTGGATGTCCCTAGCTTGTTTTGACGTGATTTGTGAAAACTAGTAATTTGAAGGTTTAAAGAATTCTGCATTTTACCATAGGTTGACTTTATAGCTACCAAGTCCGGATTTCAGTTCTGGAACTTGGTATAGGTTGATTTTACTATTTAAGACTTGTCTGCAAAATTTGGTGCAAAACGGAGTTGATTTGATGTAATTCGAACGTTCGGTTGTGAATTTGAAAGTTCTTATGTTTCTTTGAAAATTTCATGCATTTTGATGTCCGATTCGTAGTGTTAGGCGTTATTTTGGTATTTTGATCGTGAAAATGGATAATATTAGGAATGATGATATTCGGGAGAAGGGGCACGTGGCTCCCATTGATGAGAAGACCCGGGAAGCGAGGCTCAGATGGTTCGGGCATGTACAGAGGAGAAGCCCAGATGCTCCAGTAAGGAGGTGTGAGCGGCTGGTTGTGGAAGGCACAAGAAGAGGTAGAGGGCAGCCTAAGAAATATTGGGGAGAGGTGATCAGGCTGGATATGGCGAGGCTTCAGGTTTTCGAGGACATGATACTTGATAGGAAGTTGTGAAGGTTGAGTATTACGGTTGTATGCTAGGAGGTAGTTGAGTCTTGCGTTACTTTGTGTCTTTGTGAGCCTAGTCCGGTAGGGTTTTGTCTAAGATAGCTAGTGCTAATTTCGTTTTTTACTATTTTCTATTTTTGATGCAGGTTCCACTTACTAGCCATCGTTTTTGCTTTGCATTTTTCTTCTGCATTTTACGTTCCTATTTTTCCTATGATCTCCGTGATGAATCTAATATTCTCTCCTTTGGTCTTTTTATTATCTTGAGCCGAGGGTCTTTCGGAAATAGCCTCTCTACCACTTCGGGGTAGGCGTAAGGTCTGCGTACACATTACCCTCCCCAGACCCCACTTGTGGGATTCTACTTGGGGGTTGTTGTTGTTGTTGTTGTTGATCGCGCAAATGAGTTTGTATGATATTATTACACTTGCGTACATATTTGGTTTGGATCCCGAGTGTTACACCCCATGTTTTCATACGTGGAAGTACGCCCTAAGTAAATTGATATAAGCTCGAAAATGAGATGTTACATCTCGCATTTCGTACGTTAAAGTTTCGTCGTAAGTTAATCGACGTAATCTTGGGAATGATATTATTTTGAGGTTATAAGTATTATGCTATTTCAAACAAGTGATAAGTAAATTCGTGAAGGTGATAGGGTAAGCGAATCGAAGAAAATTAGTTTCGTCGAAGTTTGATATTTTGGGATAAAATACAGTCCAAGCTATAGTGCCCCGTATTTATGGACTAGTACCATACAAGGTACCACCTGACCACGATCGTTAAGTGTATAAAGTATGTTAAAAGTGAGTACTATTTTAAAAAAATTGAGATAATTCTTAATTATGTGGATACTTGGGTAATTATTGATTTTTAGTGGGAGATTAACTAATTAATACAAATCTTTGGATAAAGTTGATGAACCTTAACGTGGCAGCCAAGGATTTAAGAAATTGTGACTCTTATAATCTTTATAATAAGGTGGCATATTAAGAGAGTTTGTGGCTTAATCATCATCTAAGTGGGCCCCACACCACTAAGTTATAAGACATCTCTAATTCACAAAGAGAGGTGCTTATATCTTGATACAAAGTAATGAATGGAGCTCTCATTTTTAAGAGATCTCTTTACTTTATTATGTTGTGATGATAAGCTTGCTATGTAATGGATCTTCTATAAAAAAATACATATGAGATTGTATTGCGTAATTGCAATGTGACTTGAAATTCTAAGGTAGTACGGTACAATCTTTCTCAAGAATATCATACGAATTTTCCCCTACTACTTCGATCTGTTGTTGTGTGTTTTCGCAATTAACGTGTGTTAGAGGGATTTTCAAGCAAATCGGCTTAGGTATGTTAAGGCTATCCCTTCTTTCTTATTGATGACATTCTGATGTACTCCCGGAGTCGGGGAGATCATGAGTAGCACCTGGGGACAATGCTTCAGACCTTGAGAGAAAAGAAATTATATACAAAGTTCTCAAAATGTGAGTTCTGGTTGGATTCCATGTCATTCTTGGGTCACGTAGTATCGAGTGAAGGGATCAAGGTAGATGCGAAGAAAGTGAAAGCACTGCAGAGTTGACCAGACCATCCTCAGCTATAGATATCTGTTGTTTTCTTAGTTTAGAGGGTTACTACGATCGATTTGTTGAGGGATTCTCATCTATTGCAGCACTTATGATCAGGCTGACCCAGAAGGGTCCTCCGTTCAGGTGGACGGAAGAGTGTGAGGAGAGCAATCAAAATCTCAAGAAAACTTTGACTACAGCCCCAGTACTGATATTGCCTATAGGTTAAGGGTCTTATACTGTCTATTGTGATGGCTCAAGGATTGGCCTTGGAGCAGTATTGATGCAAGACGATAGGGTGATTGCCTACGCGTCCAGACAGATGAAGGTGCATGAGAAGAATTATCTTGTCCATGATCTCAAGTTAGCTGTTATTATTCATGCCTTGAAGATCTGGCGTCATTATTTGTACGGTGTTCCTTGTGAGATCTACACTAATCACAGTAGTTTTCAATATATGTTCAAGCATAAGGACCTTATCTGCGTCAGGGGAGGTGGTTAGAGCTGCTTAAGGATTATGACATCACTATATTGTATCATCCGGGAAAGGCCAATATGGTGGCCGATACTTTGAGTCATCGGGCAAAGAGTTTGGGGAGTTTGGCTTATCTACCAGCAGTAAAGAGGCCCATTGCGATGGATGTTTAGGCCTTAGCCAGCCAGTTTGTGAGGTTAGATATTTCGGAGCCCAGTCGGGTCCTAGCTTGTGTGGTTTCTCGGTCTTCCTTGTTTGAACGCATCAGGGAGCATCAGTATGATGACCCACATTTACTCGTCCTCATGGACAAGGTTCTGCATGGTGACGCCAGAGATATGACCATCCGTGATGATGAGGTATTAAGGTTGCAGGGTCGGATATGTGTGACCAATGTTGATGGGATTCGGGAGTTGATTCTAGATGAGGCTCACAGTTCACGGTATTCCATCCGTCCGGGTGCCGCGAAGATGTATCAGGATTTGAGGCAGCACTATTGATGAAGGTGGATGAAGAAAGATATAGTTGGGGTTGTAGCTTGGTGCCTCAATTGTTAGTAGGTGAAGTATTAACACCAGAGACCGGGTGGCTTGCTTCAGCAGATAGAGATTCCGGAGTGGAAATGGGAGCGGATCACCATGGACTTCGTAGTTGGATTCCCACGAACTTTGAGGAAGTTCGATTCTATTTGGGTGATTGTGGATCGGCTGACCAAGTCCGCGCAGTTCATTCTTGTGTGTACTACCTATTCTTCAAAGCGTTTAGCTGAGATCTATATCTGAGAGATTGTTCGCCTGCATGGTATTTCAGTTTCCATCATTTCAGATAGAGGTACTCAGTTCACGTCATGATTTTGGAGAACCGTACAGCATAAGTTAGGTACTCAGGTAGAGTTGAGCACAACATTTCACCCTCAGACGGACGGACAGTCCAAACGCACTATTCAGATTCTTGAGGATATACTCTGTGCATGTGTGATGGAGTTTGGAGGTTCTTGGGATCGGTTTTTGCCACTTGTGGAGTTTGCCTACAACAACGCTTATCAATACAGCATTGAGATGGCACCGTATGAAGTGTTGTATGGTAGGCAGTGTAGATCCCCGGTGGGTTGGTTCGAGCCGGACGAGGATAGATTATTGGGCACTGACTTGGTTTAGGACCCTTTGGAGAAGGATAAGGTGATTCAGGATAGACTCCGCACAGCCCAGTCCAGATAGAAGAGTTATGCAGACCGGAAGGTTCGTGATGTTTCCTATATGGTTAGAGAGCGGGTCTTACTTCGGGTTTTGCCTGTGAATGACGTTATGAGATTTGGGAAGAAGGGCAAGTTGAGCCTAAGGTTTATTGGGCCCTTTGAGGTATTGTGACATGTTGGGGAGGTTTCTTATGAGCTTTCCTTACCACCCAGCTTAGCAGGAGTTCATCCGGTAATTCATGCTTTGATTCTCCAGAGGTAACACTATGATCCATCGCACGTGTTGGATTTCAGTTCAGTCTAGTTGGACAAGGATCTATCTTATGATGAGGAGCCAGTGCCTATATTGGACAGGCAGGTTCAAAAGTTGATCTCAAAGAACATTGCATCGGTAAAGGTTCAGTAGCGGGGTCAGCCGGTCAAGGAGGCGACTTGGGAGACCGAGCATGTAACGACCCGACCGGTCGTTTTGAGCTTTTGCACTTCGCGTGCCAGTTATCGGGAATGACTAGCCCCGTGTGATGTATTATGACTTATGTAAATTGTTGGTTTTGGTTTTCAGGGTAATCAGAATAAATTTGGAAGAAAAGTTCTCAGTTTGAAGCTTAAAATTTGAAAGGTTTGACCAAGATTTGACTTGTTAGTAGATGACCTCGGATTGGAATTTTTATGATTTGGTTAGCTCTATTAGGAGATTTGGGACTTAGGAGCGTGGTCAGAATATGTTTTGGGGATCCGCGGAAGGTTTAGCCTTGAATTGGCGAAATTGAGATTTTGGCATTTTCCGGTTGATAGCTGAGATTTTGATATAGGGGTCGAAATGGAATTATGGAAGTTGTAGTAGGTCTATTGTGTCATTTGTCACGTGTGTGCAAATTTTCAGGTCATTTAGACGAGGTTTGATAGACTTTTAGATCGAATTCAAAATTTAGAAGTTTTGGGAATTCATAGGCTTGAATCTGATGATGATTTGATGTTGTTTTGGGTGTTCCGAAGGTTGGAACAAGTTTGAATGATGTTATGGGACATGTTGATATAATTTGTAAAGGTCCCGACGGCCTCGAGTGGATTTTGGAAGGTTAACAAAATGGATTTCGGACAAAAAAAGGTTGCTGGAATTTTCTACTACAGAAGATGTCTTTGGACAGTAACTATGCAATCGTGGAGCATAATTCGGAAGCTTATATATCAAAATCTATAAGGAATCTGTAAATTTGTAAAACATGAAAGTTATAGCGCTTGCATCCTAGTTTCCATAAAGCTAACCATTAATCATTTGGATATTTGTACAGAAAGTTATGATAGATTTAATAAAGGCTGGTAAAGCTATTTTGAAATTTTTCCAGAAATTTCTTATGCGAGGAGGCTACTTTGGAAGCTTATATCTCGAAATCAATAAGGAATCTAAAAATTTGCAAAACATGAAAGTTGTAGCCCTTGTGATTGAGTTTCCATAAAGTTAAACTATTCATAATTTCAACATTTGTACAGAAAGTTCTGACAGATTTAGTGAAAGCTGGTATTGTCTTTTGTTTTAGCTGGAAATAATGAGCAAGTTTATATTCAGAAGTTAGTCATTTTTATTCATTCTTGAAGATTTTAGAGCTCGGAAAAAGCAATTTTAAATAGATTTTTCAAGGGAAAACATTGGGGTAAGTGTTATATATCTGAAAGTGATTATATTTCATAAATCTATGGTTATATTCATTGTTTAATACAGATTTAAATGGAAGCAATTGAAATTTTTGCAAAACGTTTCAAAAAATGAAAAGTTAAGATTTGGAGGTCGAGTTGTTGTTAGATTTTAGTAATTTTGGTATGGTACTCGTGGTTGAATGGGTTGTCGGATTTTGTGAGTTTCGTCAGATTCCGAGGGGTGGGCCTGGGGGTTGGGTTTGGCTAATTTCGGGATTTTTTATGTAATTTGATAATTTTTGCTTGGGCTTTGCTCCTTTAGCGTATGTTGATGATAATATACTGATTTTGGTTAGATTTGGAGCCTCCAGAGGTCGATTCGAGAGGGCAAAGACATCGGGACTAGAGTTTGGACTGGATCGAGGTGAGTAATGATTTTAAATGTAGTCCTGAGGGTATGAAACCCCGGATTGCTCATCGTGGTTCTATATTGAGGTGACGCACAGGCTAGATGACGATCGTGGGGTTGTGCACCATTGGGGATTGTGACTTAGTCCATCCTGAATGACTGTTTTACCGCGTATTTGATTGAAAATTGTTTGCTATCATCATGTTTTGGGCTGGATGTCATATTTGGGCCTCGTGCCAACTATTTGGACCCTTAGGGGATTTTTACTAATAATTCCTCACTGTTTTGACTTTATACATGTACTCAGTCATGCTATATTCTACAGTTTTCATAACTCAGTCATGTTTACTCTATTTTAACCCATTAAATGATATTTTAAATGATAATTTGGGTTGAGCATCATGTTTTTACTTTTGCCTGAGGGGCTTATGAGATTCTGACTGAGTAAGGCCGAGGGCCTGTGTTGTGAGGATACTTTGGGTCAGGCTGCACACCGCAGTAGTGATACATTGATTATGATTATGAGGTCGAGGGCCTGAGATTGTACGCCACGAGGTGGCTTGTTGATATGAGGCCGAGAGCCTGCTGATTATACCACGAGATGGCTTGATATTGCGTTTGGGCCGTAAGGGACCCCTCTAGGAGTCTGCACACCCCCAGTGAGCGCGGGTACCCATTGTGATATGAGATATAGCTTGGGGGGCTAGTGTTGTTCGATGATATTGCCCGAGGGGCGAATTATGTTGACATTGTGCCAGAGGGGCGGATTCTTATGTGTTTACCTATTCTAGCTGATTTGCCTTTAATTTCTTAACTGTTAAAAAGGTATTTCTAAAGAAGCTTAAACTGAACTAAAGTGACTTTACATATTTCCACTGTTTTATTGATTCTACTAGCGTTTACTGCTTCTTTATAGCATGTTGATGTGTCTTTACGTTATTTCTTATCGCTCAGTCTTCATTTATTATTATTACTCACTGAGTCGGAGTACTCACATTACTCCCTACACCTTGTGTGCAGATTCAGGTATTTCTGAACCCGGTAGCGGGTATTGATTGACCAGAGGCAGAGTCATCAGAGTTTAGCAAGGTAGTTGCCCGATGTTCGCAGCTCTGCGTTTCTCCCTCTTGATTTTATTAGAATGTATTTAGTACATTTTCAGACTTTTCATTGTATTTAGACCTTAGTGGATGCTCGTGACTTGTGACACACCGATGTCGGGCTGTATCTATTTCCGCACTTGTTCTGTTTCGCTAAATTTTTGGGATTTATTCTTATAAATGACTTAAATTGACTTATTAAGAATTGTTAAAATGAATTTGGGAGTTGGGTCGGCTGGCCTTGTCTTCACGAGAGGTGCCATCACGACCAGGTCCGGTTTGGGGTCGTGATAGAGCAGGATATGCGCAGCCGTTACCCTCATCTTTTCACCACTTCATGTATGTCTCTATGCTCATTTAAGGATGAATGAATGTTTTAAGAGGGGGAGGATGTAACGACCCGGCCGGTCATTTTGAGAGTTAGAGCCCTGATCCCTTATTAATCGCTTCCCCCGTGTTTATTTCTACTAATCTGATCCCTTATTAATCGCTTCCCCCGTGTTCAAGGATCACGATGTCATATTTGTGAGACTGAATTCCCCATGTTGGGGTTCACTATGTTTATCTTGCACGATTTGTTGATATTTCAGTATCCTCTTATCTAGCCATAACTAGGCTCTTCATAAATCAACTACTAACTACTCGTTGGCCCATTCTCATATCAAAATATGTTGCGTAATCTTTCTTGGGTTATTTCCTTTGTCTTAACTTACATCTCGCACTGGCTCTTTATTTATCAATAACATCCTGTGTAAAAATCGAGAAGCGATTACATTAGAACGATCCCTACGAAGTAAGTATCTTTATACCACCTCTCTTTTTTCTTTGTAGTTCAATTTTTGCAAGGTACTTCATAATTAAGAAACATCTAATTTCTGTAATTAAGTGTTTAAATATTAAGGAAGGTTGATAAATTGGTTTCTTAATAGTTAAAACTCACGGGACGATGATTGGAAGCCATGAGTTCGATTTTTTTCCAACTTTTATTGGACTCTTTTGTAGTCCATTTGTGTTGGCCTATTTTGCTGCTAATTTATGGAGCTTGGAAGGATAAAATAGCATGGAGAAAATCCACATGTTGTAGGGTAGTAGGTTGGTCTCTTGTTGTTTCAATTTCAGGCTAATTGACAACTTGTTGATTGGATTTAGGCTTGAATTGCCGAAAGTTAAATTTTTGGAGTTTCGGGCCAATAGTAAAATTTTGATATCGGGGTCTGAATCCGATTCCGGAAGTTGGAATAGGTCCGTAGTGGCGAATGTGACTTGTGTGCAAAATTTGGGGTCAATTGGACGTGGTTTGGTTGGTTTCTGCATTGGTTGTAGAATTTTGAAATTTCAAGTTCATTAAGTTTGGATTGGAGGGTGATTAGTGGTTTTAGCGTTGTTTGGTTCGATTTGAGGGCTCGACTAAGTTCGTATGGTATTTTAGGATTGGTTGGTATGTTTGGTTGAGGTATTGGGGGCTCGGGTGAGTTTCTGATACTCAACAGGTCATTTTTGGACTTAAGAAGTTGGCAGATTTTGCTGATATTTCTGTTGCAGAAGATCCTTCTTCGCGATCGCGTGAGGAGGCTCGCGATTGCGTAGGTTTAGATAAAGTAGAGGAAGGTGTTTTCATCGCGTTCGCAGGAAGGAGTATGCGAATGCGTAGTAGTGGTGGAATGGTGCATCGCGAACGCATGGGCTATGTCGCGCTCGCGAATAAGAAGTGAGGCAGTAGTGGAGTGGAGTTTTACACTTCGCGATCGCGTGAGGTCAACCGTGATTGCGTAGGTTTGAGAAGTGAGTGCATCGCATTCGCGTGGGGTATTACGGGTTCGCGTAGTGTAAACTTGGGAGCCAGCGAAGTTGTTCTTCGCGATCACGAGGGTGTTTCCGCGATCGCGATTAAGGAAACCACTAGGCAGATTTTTAAAGTTCAAAACGAGAATTTGAGTTCATAACTTCAAAATTTGATTGAAAGCTTGGTAGAAGGAAAATTTTAGAGAGATTTTCGGAGGAAGTTTGTGGGTAACGATTCCTAACTCCTTTTTTATTATATCCCATTAATCATTTATCCTTTAATTTTGGATTTGGGGTGAAAATTTGAAAACAATTGAGAAAGGTTCTTAGGCTGAATTTTGAGATTTTGATCGAGATTTTTGTATCAGATTTGAGTGAATTTGGTATGGTTAGACTCATGAGTGAATTGGTGTTCATAATTTATGACTTTTACCCAATTTCGAGACGTGGGCCCGCGGAAAATTTTTGGGCATTTTCCTATTTTTCCGCTTTAGCTTTAAATTCATTAGTTAAATTAGTTGCTTGTAGCTATATTTACGTCATGTAATTGATTTGATTAGATTTGCTCCACTCGGAGTTGGATACTCGTAGAAAGAGCATGATTTAGGATTGATTTAACCTTGGTTCGAGGTAAGCGGCTTGTCTAATCTTGTGTGGGGAAACTCCCCTTAGGATTTTGGTACTGTTGTTATATGAATGCCGCGTACATGAGGTGACGAGTGCGTTCACGTGCTAATTGTTGAAAACCCCCATTTTTATTAAGTAAATATCTATGTTTCCCTTTAAATTGAGCAATACTAGTATATGTAGCCTCCTGTTTAGTGTAGGAAAGCATGTTTCGTGTCTTAAGTGCCTTATCTGCTTTAATTGCCTACCTGGACTCTGTGTAGAATGTTTAGGATAGAAATTTCTTAACTCTTTGATACGAACTTGAATAGAACTGTATATTTTTTGGTGAGACTATTGTGTATGTGGATTGGGTTGTATATTTATATTTGGGACTATGGAACGGTATTCTGGGAGATCCCCTTGCATGTTTACTTTGGGACTACGGAACGTTATTCCGGGAGATCCTCATGCACATTTACGATTTGGAATACGGGACGGTATCCCGGGAGATCCCCTGTTGCTTTTCTCTGTATACTGAGTTATGCTTTCCTATGATTTCATTTTATTGACTGTTACCAATTATCTTCATTGCCCTATTTTATAATACTTTATCTTGTTATATATATAACCAGGAGAGCCCTGACCAAATCTCGTCACTACTTGACTGAGGTTAGGCTTGGCACTTACTAGGCACAGTTGTGGTGTACTCATTGCCTTTCCTGCACATGTTTTTCGTGTGCAGATCCAGGTTCTACTTCTCAGCCATACTTCCAGTGAGGCGAGGCGATCCAGATACTTTGAGGTATATCTGCCGCGTTCGCAGACCTAAAAGTCCCTCTTTGTTCCTCCTTTAGTACAGATTTCCTGTATTTTTATTCGTTGTTAGACTTTCTGGAGATTAGAAACACTATGTACTTCTGTAACTTGTGATTTCATGAGATTCCGGGTTTTGGGAGTTCTTATGTTCAGTTCGAGAGTGTTTATTTTATATGTCGAGCGGCATTTAAAATTTCTTAATTACATTATTTGTAAAATTGTTAGTTTTCATATCTTTGTTTCATTTTCCGCAATTGATTAGGCTTACCTAGTCGTAAAGACTAGGTACCGTCACGATAGTTCACGGAGGGAGAAGCCGTGACATTCTATCAGTTGAAAGTCAAAGAAATAATCCACCATTTCTTTAACCTCAGTAGAAGTAGAATACAAGTCAGCTAGACAAGTTGTTGAGAGCTAGTCTGGTTAGCTCGACTTCTTGAAGAGCTGACAGTTCCCTTGGTCTTGCCCATTCTAGTCTTTTGTGTTAGCCAAGCAACACTACAAATAGCTAGGAACCCAATGTTCCATGAGCGTAAAAAACGCATAGAAGTTAATTGCCATTTCGTGAGGAACAAATTGCAGGAAAGGTTGATTTCATTTCACCACATATCCACTAACGAACAGCTAGCAGACATCTTCACTAAATCACTGACGGACATCAAACATTCTAATTTACTTAGCAAGTTGTCTGTGCGTTCATCCCCTCCAACTTGGGGGAGGAGGGGGATGGGGAGGGGGAGGGGGAGGGGGAGGGGGAGGGGGAGGAAGGTATTGAGATTATGTGCACGCTTGTACTTAATTTATTTTTTTACTTGTACAATTGTTAGTTGCTTAGTTAGTTTTATTAGTTGATTAGTTTTCAGCTAGTTGTCAGCGGTGTAAATGTGTAAGAGTAGAAAGTACAGATATTTTGTATAGTAGAATAATAATTCATTTTTCCAATTGAGTGATCTAATTCTCTGGAAGCTTCTACAGAATTTTATCTCCTCTCCCTCTCTAGAGTTTTGCTTGTTCGCCATTAGAGCTCATTTTTTCTTCTACTTCTCGTGATTATTAATTCTTGTGACATTCTTTACTTTTTATCCCATTTCCAAAAAAAGAACAAGCACATTTTTATATTTAGTACTAATATTTTAACTTTAAACTTTTAATTTAATTCTTAATATAATAATTAATTTATACCCATCAAAATTTCTATGGCTTGTTTTAGACCATATATTTAAAAAAACTATTATGTTTAAATTTCTTGACCAGTCAAATACCATCACATACCAATTGTCAGTTGCTTAGTTTTATTAGTTGATTAGTTTTCAGCTAGTTGTCAGCGGCGTAAATGTGTATAAGTAGAAAGAAAGATATTTTGTATAGTAGAATAATAATTCATTTTTCCGATTGAGTGCTCTAATTCTCTAGAAGCTTCTACTGAGTTTTCTCTTCTCTCCCTCTCTAGAGTTTTGCTTCTTCGCCATTAGTGCTCATTTCTTCTTCTATTTCTCGTGATTATCAATTCTTGTGACATTCTCTACTTTTTATCCCACTTCTAAAACAAAAAAAAGAACAAGCACATTTTTATATTTAGCAGTAACATTTTAACTTTAAATTTTTAATATAATAATTTATACCACCGAAATTTCTATGGCTTATTTTAGACCAAAAGTTTAAAAACTACTATTATTTTTAAATTCTTGCCTAGTCAAATATCATCATATAAACTGGGATGGATCTGGGAAGAAAAATTTCTATATGCCTTGCTTTATCAACTAAAAAGGTCTCAAAAGGAGGCCAGTATAAAGTGATTCTTAATGCTGAAAAAATTGATAGTCTGGCCAGAAAAAGAACACAGTATGCCAGGCAGCCATATGAAATAATGCTCAGCAAGATTTTACCGCATTAAAGATGAACTAAATGGATACAAGATTCTTGAGCGTCAAGGTTTATAACCGTTTCAATAATATAATCTCTTTCTTTCTGTAGAAAGACCAGATTACATATTTTATTCTTGGCTTGGGCATAACTTAAACTAACCATGCACGTGTTTGGGAGAAACCCGAAGAATATTCAGCCAACTTCTAGCGGAAAAAATAAATTATAGAGATATATTAGTTATATTGTTTTCCTATTTTGCTCTCGAAAATAATTCATTTTTTTACTTATGATTTTACAAGAAATAAAAAGATTAGGGTGAAAATCATTTAAAAATAGAATAATTAAGGTGTAAATCACAAAAGAGTGTGTACCATGTATTAGGGGTTCAAATTGCTATGAACTCCTAGTTGATACGGGCAAGCAATTGATAAAACATACAATATAAAAGTTAGTGATGAAATCAATAACATTCAAACCCACATCTCAAAAACTGCATAAAGCTAACTGTCAGTGTCGATAAAAGCACTCGCAACTTTTCAATGGGAAGAAGTAAATATATACAACAATACAAAAAAAAAATCACTTAAAATATTTCTTATGTTCAAAACATTAATTTATGAAAACTAAAAACCTATCTGATCTTGTGTGCGGCAGAATGATCAACGATTAATTAATTTTGCTTGAAATGGAAGTCCCTAATACGACCAGTCACATTCTGCGTCTTCGCCTTTAACTTAGTCAGCATACTCTCAATCTTTGAAGCTATTGCATGTTCGATTCCAATTTGTAGCAAAGTGCACAATAGTAAAACAAAAGCAAGTTGAATATTAGGATTCAAAAATTGGAAATACCATGAAATGAATAAGGAAATGGCATCATAAGAATCGATCAAGAAGATCGAGAATAGAACGATAGCAAATGTGATGAAGAGGCAAATCAAGATGATGAAAACAGTAAGAAGAAGAATGCATGAGATGAAGAAACCATAAACAAGTGCAAGCAAAATTAGCTCAATATTTGGTACCATTTGTTAAGAGGGTCAGAGAGAAAACAAGGGAATGAGAACGAATTAACTAATGCTATATGATGTCATAATTATTTGCTTGTGGATTGAGAGAATGTTTGATTTGGAAGGAAGAGAATGAAGCGAGTTTCACTCATTCTTGATAAAATTATCCTTGTTCCCTATACTGCTATATAGAGTATAAAAGGATAAAAGGTATCACATCTATATTTTTTAGAATAACTATTTTCCCGTTTTAAACTGTTTTTTCTGACTTTTCATCAAAGTTGAATATATCGGAAAAATTTAAACAGAGAAGCAAATAAGTTAAGTTGTTAAGCAAAACGTATGGAAAACAAAATAACGAAAAATGGAAGAAATTATTGAAAAAAGATAAACCGAGAGAATGGGAGTCTGCACTAGACCTGAAGAAAAATCTCTCTCCAAATCCGGGTAAACAATATTAAGAAACCTTATTACTTTGTTTTACATGAACCTCAAAACTTAAAATCACACTCAGAGATTGTGACGGATAAAGATCAAAAGATGGTATAAGCAGTGGTGGATGCAGTTGTTCAACAACGGGTTCATTGAACCTAATAATTTTGGCAAAATACATAAAGACCCCCATTAAACTTGTCAACGAAATATGTTTGAACACTTAACACTATATTTGGATCATTGTTACCCATCGTTTATAATATATTGTATTGTATTGTATTATATTGTATTGTATTGTATTATGGATACAACGTTTGAATAGATTGTATCGTTTGATGTTGTTAACTAAAATTTTATTGTTTGGTTTGATTGTATCATAATGTACTGTAACTGATAAGTTCACTAAAATACCCCCAATTGTTTTAAATAAAATTTATCAAGAATTACACATAAAATAATTTAAGACAACCTCTTTATACTAATTTATGATTAATTACGTAGCTTGAAAACAAGAGCAAAAATCTGAAGAAAAAAAAAGGTTAACTAATATTAGCAACAAAAAAAGATAATGGAAAGAGACGAAAAATTGAAAGGAGACTTGGATAAAAAGAACGGGGCAAACCAACTCTAGAAAATATGGAAGAAGGCAAAGTAGGTCAATAGGTTGGAGATTTGGAGTTAAAAAAAAAATTATAGAGTAATAAGTAAGGGCATAATTGGAAAAAAAAATATGAAACGATCCCACCACACTAAATCGATTGTTTCATAAAATGAAGCTTTTGATTGTTCCGGAACAATGGATTTAACAATACGATACAAATCCTGCCCAATTGGCAGTAGTTCCCCGGCGTGGAATGCTATGGAATTTGGTATACAAATCCACATGTAGGCATTGTGATTAATTTGTTGAAAAAATAGGAATAGATTAAGGTTTTGTTATATCTAAATTCTTACTCATTTGATTGAAGAGAGAGATGGTTAAATCAAGCGCTAAACTTGGTATTATTATTGAAGCATTTTAATGGTTAATTAGGATTATTAGTGTAAATCCATGAGTAAGAAAAAAGAAAAAAGAAAAAAAAAAAAGGAAAGTTTAACAAAGAAAAAAGATTTTTGACGTGGCG
Organism: Nicotiana sylvestris; assembly: GCF_000393655.2. Lineage (NCBI taxonomy): Eukaryota > Viridiplantae > Streptophyta > Magnoliopsida > Solanales > Solanaceae > Nicotiana > Nicotiana sylvestris. Next base: position 145,710,953 of record NC_091064.1, on the reverse strand, counting down.
CTGACATGGTTTGACGTGACGCGCGTGTGTAAAACACCTCATATTGTGAGACTGGTATTAGTGTTTCAGGGTGGGAATTAATTCACTCCAAATAATTTAATTCCCTCACTGTTGTCCAAGGTTATGGATTAATTCCTCCTGGGATAGAACGGAATAACTATTCTGTGATAGCGACACTACAAATCACAGAACTTCAGCGAACTCAACAAACGGAGCAAATCACACTTGACACTTTATTTGTTTGAAAAAATAATACAACAATGTAGAAAAGGGGGGAGAAGTTTTCAGATTTCTTCATATATAGAAAAAGAGACCAAGCCTCTAAATTTATAGAAAATGAAAGGGTAAGATGAGATGAAGAGGTACAATTCAAAAGGTGCCTCTTCCATTTCCTATTCACACCCTTAGAAAATACCCAACAATCTCCCACATGAATGGGGAATGGCCATATGTATAAAAACACACATGAAAACACTGTGATTCGCAATAAAAGATTAATCGTATCTGGATAAGTAGGTTTTCCTTTGAATATTTCGCAGTGAGATTATGTCGAATATACTCGGTCAATCGGTAGATTTGATATCTTTGAATCGTCGAGCTTTGGTGTATACCTAAACAACCATAAGTCACATAATCAATCCTTAATCGTCTTTGGTTCTCATTGTTGTGTTCGTTTTAGCCATGAACACCGCTTGGTTTAGCATAGAGAACTGGCCTTATTGAATTTTCCTTGAAGCGGCTTACACTTCACACTTACATAGGTGATTCCTAAATGCGTAATTCCGTAGATACACTATTCGATATACCATGTATCAAACATAGAAACCATTAAATAGCCTTAATGCTTTAGCCTTGATACTAAACATTGTCTTCATCATGAGAATGGACCAAAGTTTTATTTGACAATGTTGAAATGTCATTAATGACTTTATTTGATCTCCTTGAACCTAGACCTTGGGATCTCCAGTCTTCTAGGTAGAGTTACTGCAAGAATGACTTGTCCTCGGCCACAGTCTCATTCCCCTCGATGATCTTTCAACTACTTCTCTAGTTAGAATATTTTGTAAGTGGATTCGACACATTATTGCATGACTTCATATAGTCAATTATGATAATTTTCCTATAGAATAGCTGCCTAACGGTTTTATGCCTTTGTTGTATATGACCAAATTTCCCGTTATACATAACACTCCTAGCCCTTCCTATTGTTGTTTGACTATCACAATATATGTATCTATGTGCCAACGACTTGGGCTAAAATAAAATATCTTTAAGAAAATTTTAAGAGCCATTCAACTTCTTCACAGGCCTTGTTTAAGGCTATAAACTCAGCCTCCACTGTAGAGCGGTCAATGCACGTTTATTTGGACGATTTCCAAGACATCGCTCCTCCACCAACTATTTATAATTGGTTGAACCGGTGATCTAATTTGCATCACTATACTCCTCTATTATCACAGGATACTTATTATAGTGCAAAGCATAATTTTGAGTATATTTCAAGACTCGTTTCATTGTCATGAAAGTTCAATGCGAGCTTCCTTATGTCGTAGACTAAGATGTATCGACTTTCAATTGCATATCGGATTATTGACTGTACTTGAAGTAGAAATAGTATATTATAACAACAGTTGGAATGATTTAGCAATCACTCCACCATTTCAAGTCTATATGATATGTATTTTATAGCACCTTCATTCATGAAACAAATCCAACTTGCAATGGATTATGGTCATGTTCATCGGTTTGTTCATCTTATTATAGACCAACATATTAATACATTCATTCATGAATAGTCATGTCCATACAAAAATATACAGACGTATCTTTCTATAAAATGTCACAACCTTCGAAGTGACATTCTTTCATAAAAGAACTAAACAATATAAATTTTCAAGAAAGAAAATAATCTTTCGAGAAAGGCACGTGACAACTTCTGAATTAGTAGTTTAATCAACTAGTCTTCACTAAGACTGAACAGCTAATGAATTCACCGACTACCATATCAATATCAACTAAATATTTGTGGGGTCAAAAAATTACATCATTTAATTCTTCTAAATAATATAGACATCAAGTCTAACATTAGCTTTTGTCATGCATAAGCTAAAATCCCCTATATTTTAAATATTTCATCAACATATCAGTAACGATCCGGCCGGTCGTTTCGAGATTTATAGCTCCGTTTTCTTATTTTTCTACTTCTTTTGTGTTCTAAAGTTGTATTACAACCTACCAGGTTAGTTGGTTCGGGTCCGGAGTGATTTCGGAGTGAATTGAGATACTTAGTCTCATAATTGGAAATTTAAGTTGGAAAAGTTGCCCGAATATTGACTTATGTGTAAATGACCTCGGATTTGAATTTTGATGGTTCCGTTAGATCTGTTAGGTGATTTTGGACTTAGGAGCACATCCGGAATATAATTTGGAGGTCCATAGTAGAATTAGACTTGAATTGACGAAAGTTGGAATTATGGGAAATTTGACCGAGAGTGAAAATTTTGATATCGGCATCAGATTAAATTTTTCAGAATTGGAGTAGGTTCGTGGTGTCATTTATAACTTGTGTGCAAAATATGAGGTCAATCGGACGTGGTTTGATAGGTTTCGACATCGTTTGTGGAATTTTGAACTTTAGAAGTTTATTAGGCTTGAATCCGGGTTGAATATGTATTTTTGATGTTAATTAGGGTGATTTCAGGGTTCGACTAAGTCCATATTGGTTTATAAGACTAGTTGGTATGTTTGGTTGAGGTCTCGAAGGCCTCGAGTGAGTTTCGAATGATTAACGGATCATGTTGGATGTTTGAAGAATTGCTGAAAATGGCGCGTAGCTGGTGAAATCGCACCTGTGAGGAGTCTAGCCGCAGGTGTGATGCCATAGGTATGGCAGGATTGGTGCAGATGCGGGAAAGGCCAAGCTGGGCATGAGGCGCAGGTGTGAGAAAGGGAGTGCATCTGCGAGCCCGCAGATACGAGAATGGCTTCGCATTTGCGATAGGTGAAGACTTGGTTGTTTCCGCAGAAGCAGGTGAAGGACCGTAGATGCGCATCCGCAGGTGCGAGACCTGGAGCGTAGGTGCGATCCCAGTGCTTTAAGTGACTTCTATAAAACCGAAGTTTTGACCGTAGAAGCGGCTCCGCATGTGCGGATATATGGCCACAGGTGCGAAAAGCCTGGGCAGAACATATAAATGTGTGACTTCAAGAATTTTCACCATTTTCATCACCTTGAGCTTGGATTTTGGAGGATTTTGAAGTCATTACTGAAGTAAGCTCTTTGTGTCTATTTATCTTCGATAATGGTGTTTCCCCACAAATTTTACACCTAGATTCTGAGTTTTTGAGGTTAAATTTGGGAGTTTAAGGCTTGAGAATTAGAGAGTGAATTTTGGGGATTTGGAGGACCAAATAGTGTCGGATTTTGATAAATTTATTATGGTTAGACTCATGAGTGAATAGGCTTTCGGGTTTTATGACTTTAGTTTGATTTCGAGACGTGGGCCCAGGGGCGGGGTAAAGGTAATTTCGGGTTTTTGGCTCTAATTTAGTAGTCTTCTTGTGGGATTGATACCTTTAGCCTACATTAATTGTATTGTACTGCCTGTGGCTAGATTCGGGACATTCAGAGGCCGACTCGCGAGGAAAAGGCATTTTGGAGTAGCGTTTTGCTCGGATTGAGGTAAGTAACAGTTTTAAATATGGTCCTGAGGGTACAAAACCCCGTATTTTGTGTCATGTGATTATTATGGAGGTTACGCACATTCTAGCTGACGGGCGTATAGGCATGAACCGAAGGGATTGTGACTTGGTCCATCCTGTGAGATTGTAAAGTCAAATAGCTTACTGTTAACTACATGTTCCCTTTTTTATGGAAATTGGACTGCATTTCATGTTAGAAATCATGCTTAGGCAATATGATATCACTTATAGGACTCGATGAGGTCGTGTACTTGTTGAATTAGCTGCTATTTACTATCTTGTACTTAGTAATGATTTTTCTTGCTCACGATACATTCATCTCTTCTTGTTCCTTGGTTATGCATGTTATTATATCTATTTGGGCTGATTTATGTCATTTCTAAGAGCCCGAGAGACTAGGGAGATTGATGACTGAGTGAGGTCGAGGGCCTGAGGGTGAGGTATTGATATTGTAGCACGTGAGTTTTCCGTGCGAATCCTGATATGATACTGTAGCACGTGAGTTGTCCGTGCGGATCTTGATATGATATTATAGCACGTGAGTTGTCCATGCAGCATATGAGTTGTCCGTGTGGATATAGGTCTTGGGTTGTAGGAGCCCCTCCAGAGTCTGCACACCCCCAGTGAGCACAGGTACCTATTGAGTGTGAGTACTGAGGGATGAGAGGCGAGTGATTGAGCTATTGAGATGAGTTAAGTGACTGTTGCCTTGAGAGGTTGTACTTGCTTTCATTTAGTGTTGCACTTAGTTAGTATCTGTCATTGTTGTGAAATTTTTGGAAGATTTTCTATACGGTTTACTTGAACTTGAAACTGTATAAAAACTGATTTGACTTAAACTGCCGGATTTGAAAGCATGTCTATTCTTTACTGAAATTTCTGAAATGAACTGTATTTGTATAACTCGTCACTGCTTCTCAGTTCCTTATTTATTTCTGTTATTACTGAGTTGGTAGTACTCACACTACACCCTACACTTTATGTGTAGATCCAGGTGTGTCCGATCACGGAGGACGTTGAGCTCGTGCGTGGTCGGGTACCAAAGATTTACGGCGTAGCTGCTGGCGTTCGCAGTCCTTGTTCTCCTTCTTTGTTATCTTTTTTCCTGTATTGACATTTAAACACAGACTCTTGTAGACAATGTTTTTATTAGAATGGTTTCCTAGATGCTCATGACTAGGTGACACTCCGATATTTTGGGCTATCTTTCCGTATTATATTTTTAGTTTAACTCCTATTTTTGTGAAAACTCTATTATAAAAAATCTTTTGGTTTATCTTTTATAAAATATCGAAGTATTTTGAAAATTGGCTTTCCTAGTACCATCGATAGGCACCATCACGATAGGTTAGAGTTTTGAGTCGTAACAAGTTGGTATTAGAGCCTAGGTTACATAGGTCTCACGAGTCATGAGCAGGTTTAGTGGAGTCTTGCGAATCGGTACAGAGACATCTGTATTTATCTTTGAGAGGTTGTAGAACCCTTAGAAAACTTCACATTCTTGAATTATTATCGTGTGAATCTATTAATTCTGGTAACTAAACCTCTGTTATTCTTTCTCTCACATATGATGAGGACACGTGCTACTGGGCAGGACGGACAGCCACCAGCACCACCAGTCGGGGCTGTGAGAGGCTGAGGTCACGGTAGAGGCCGTAGTAGGGGCAGAGGTGCATATCTCACATTAGCTAAGGAGGCACCTACAGATCTACCAGTTGCCCCAATTCAGGATCAGGTCCCAGAAGCAGAAGAGCCAGCGGGACCAGCTCAGGCACCAGCTATGCCCATTATTATTCCAGGCCTTAGCTCAGATTTTGACCGTGTGCACCAGTCTTGCTCAGGCGGTGTCTGTTCCGGCAGCATCAGCCACTTTTCAGGCTGGGGAAGGTTTAAAGACTTCCGCCGCCTGCACACCCAAGCAGGTGATGTAGGGACTCCAGACACCGAGGGCACCACCAGCCCAGCCGGTTGCAGCTGCTCAGTATTATGTGGTTCATGTCATGCCTGATGATGGCAGCATAGATTGGAGAGGTTTGAGAGGCTCCACCCTCTATCTTTCAGCGGTGCAAGGGAGAGGATGCCCAGGATTTCTTACACAGATGTTAGAGGATCCTCCGTATAGCAGTTATTTTGGAGACCAGTGGTGTCTCATTCACTACTTTTCAGTTTATTTGAGCTGCCTTTACTTGGTGGGAGGCTTATGAGAGGCATAGGCCGGTTGGTGCAGCGCCACTTACATGGTAGAAGTTCTCTGTTCTCTTCTTGGAGAAGTATGTGTCGCGGTCTCACAGAGAGCAGCTGCGCAGACAGTACGAGCAGCTGTGTCAGAATGATATGACTGTGCAGTATGATATGAGGTTTTCTGAGTTGGCCCGTCATGCAGTTTGGCTAGTTCCCACTGATAGAGAGAGGATCAAGAGGTTCGTTGAAGGCCTCACATTTCAATTACGGGTGCTTATGACTAGAGAGAGGGTGTCTGGTGCTACTTTTGAGGAGGTTGTTAACATCACTCGGGAGATAAAGTCTGTCTGTCGCCAGGAGCAAGTTGAGAGGGAGGACAAGAGGCCTCATGGATCAGATAGTTCTGGTGGTGTTCCTTCTAGAGGTAAGTTCCACCACAGCTAGGGTCGTCCCTATAGATATGCTCAGACGACTCATCCAGATCATCGTGGTGCATCAGTCAGCCACAGTTCTCACATTTCTCGCTCAGGCCAGCCTTCATTCAGTGCATTACCAGCGCAGGGTTCTTACCATGCCTCACCCGCTCAGTTTTCTATGGGTAGTTCCTCGGGGTATTAGGAGCAGCAGTTCCGTCAGAGGAGGGGTTGTTTTGAGTGTGGGGATCTTGGTCATATCAAGAGAGATTGCCCTAGGTTGTTGAGCGGGACTCCAGAGCAGAGTTCTCGACTGATGGCACCAGCACCAGCAGCTACACCACCAACTCAACCAGCTCGGGGTAGGGCCCAGTCAGCTAAAGGTCACCCTAGAGGGGGAGGCCAATCAGGTGGCGGTTAGGCCCGTTTCTATGCACTCCTTTCCAGACCATATAGCATTGCTTCAGACACAGTGATCACTGTCACACCTCCTTTTTCACTACCCCGCGGAGGGGAGTATAAGGGAATTTTTTTCCAATTTAAGTGACAATCGAAACGGGATTATTTATTTAAAATTTAGAGTCTCCACTTGGGATAATATATGGTGTCCTAATTCACTGATTCAAATCCCGAATCGAGGAAGGATTGACTCTGTTTTACAATCCGCGAACACAGAAATCCCGGTAAGGAATTCTGTTAACCCGGGAGAAGGTGTTAGGCATTCCGGAATTCCGTGGTTCTAGCACGGTCGCTCAACTATTATAATTGGCCGATTACTTGTTTTTAATACATGTTCTGACCTATGGTACAATTTTAACTTTATAATCGCTTTTATTTAATTATTTTTAGGAGAAAGATTCAACGTCATCTAAAACACGTCTTGAACCACGTCACATAAATGCACCCGCAGTCCATGACATATTTTATCTAACGTTGTTGAGATTCAGATTTGGGTCACATAAATGCACACCCGAGTTTAGGAAAGTAATTTTTTTTAAAAACGCGCCTAAAGCAACTACGCATTTTGAACTTTGCGATGGCCATGGAAAATTCAACTTAATAGTAACCCCGATTTCTAAGGATTTAAAATTAATTAAGCGAGGGCCATGCATTTGAGATTTTTATTTGGCATGGCACACCTCAATTCCAATTTTAAAGGAAAAACTCAAACTAAACTTTGATGGCCATAACTATATTTCGCTTAATATGACAGTCCTCAACTATTTATCTAAAATTCCTTATTTTTAAAACCGTGAGGGCCATAGAATATTGATGTCATTTACTATGGCACGCCTTAATTGATTAACTCTATCTAATCATTTAAACACTATGTGAATTGGAATTTTACTTAAAACTAACTGAAAGGCTTGCATAAAAAAAGAAAAGGTTAATTGTTTAGACAAATGGTTTGGACCAACACAAATAATTAATGGAAGGATTGAATCCAACAGAGACAAAACAGGCCCAAATCTCATTGCAAGTGCCTTCAGGTTTGGGCCTAAGCGAGTCCAATTCTTAATAGAGAAGGGACGTCCGAAGAATCGAATATACAGACGAGTCTAAGATGGGTAGTCCTTTGTTGGGACAGCTTCAAGCCCAACTTTCAGAACCCACTTGATGTCACAAAATCAATCAAAAATGCAAATCCAATCAAGACTATACAAACATGTCATTGAATTATCAATTTTACTTCTGCATTTTACCTAATTAAACCCCCAATTGACTAACTGAGCATTCCGAAATTCAGATACCAATTCTAACTTAAAACATGTTCATATGCCAACCAAAAGTAAATCAGTGCATGCTTTTACCTTTTAAAGCAACCTAGACCAGTTCCTTTTCCCTTAACATGATTTTTATACAGACTAAACTCAAGAAGCATTCAGCTACCCAATTGTATGAACATAGCATTATTCGAATGCAACAAACATGTTATGATAGTTTAAGTGAATCACATAGCAGAAGAAATAAAATCTACACCATTTAGCTATAAAACTTTGACATACATAACATTCTATACTAAGTACACTGCAACTCTTTGAAAGAATGCTGTCAGCAGCCAAACAAACAATATGCATCAAAGAGAAATAAAAAAAAAGGGATTCAGGGAAGAGGAAAAACGAACGATAAAGAAACTAAACTATGAACAATTAATTTGATGCCATGCTTCAAACTTCCATTTTCCATTTTCAACCTTTGAATCTAACTTCACATTCAATAGAGCCCAGGAGTGTGTACCTGAATACAGCCAAATAAAATCAAAACAAGATCCTGAAGATATTAAGCAGCAGCAGTGGTAGTTCAGCAAAGAAGAAGCAAACAGCAGGGACATTTCAGAACATCATCAATGGAACAGTGACCCAGTAGCCCTTAAACCATCTTTGCATTCCAGAATAAGCTAAGAAAATTCTTTTTGGGTTTCAGAGTAAAGAAACTAACGACAGAACTAGACCAATCGTTCACCCAAAATACAAGAATTTTGAAGTTCTTTCTTCTAGCATTCAATATTATTTCAGATTTTTTCCTACAAAACTCTAGCCGTTTCAGTTTTTAGTATTTTTATCTCTCCCTCCTCTTTTTTGAGCTTGAAGAAAAGGTGCCTTTATAGGCAAGGTTTTTAGGGCAGCAATGCTGAAAACAATTTTGCACTTTAAACCTTTTGAAATTCTTGTTTTTGCTGAGATAGCCTCAGTGTAAAATTCAAATTTTCACACAAGTCCCAATGAAAGCTTCTGGGAAGCTTCCTATTTCAGCTATAGAGAGATTCCCTACTTAGATTTACTAAATTAACCCTTGAACCTCAGTTTTTTACCCTTAAAACCTATAAGTCAAGTTGACCCAATGACTTAACTGAATGAACGGGCTGCCTTTCTTTTACAAATGGGTGAAACCCAAAGCCCAAATGACTCAATTAACAATTAAATCTGTAAGCATAGAATGACACAAATACTGAAATGGTTTTGGAAATTAGAAATCTAGAATAAATGACTTATTAAATAGAATTAACTAAATTAATAAATCTAATCTAAGCTAATTAGCAGACTAAATACACTAATTAAAGAAAAAGATTTAAACTATCATGCATAAATAAACAAACTGGAGATACCAGAAAAATGAAGAAGAATCAAGAGGAAAAGAAAGAAGCAGATGATAGAAAGAACAAACGAAGGCAAAAAATAAGGAAAAGATAACAAAGAAAAAGGAAAAATACCCAACAATAACTCGGATAGTAAGAAACAGAGACTGGGTTTTCAAAATATTCCAATTATCGGCCCAATTCGATATTGATAATAACACACGAATAAAATCGAAATAGACCTAAATCTTCAAAGAAATCTCGATTTGGAAGTTCTTTGGGATTTTAGGGTTCCACCTTTGATTCAAGATTCGAGGAGTTTAGGTCTGATTCGAGGGAAAAAAATAGAGATCAGTGGCGCCGCCAGCTGAGGCGGTGGGAAATCAGGGCGGCACTCTAAGGTTTGGGGTAATGTCTTTGAAGAGAGGAGTTTGAGAGAGATGAGACGGAGGAGGGGGGTACAGGGGTTCGGACAGTTATATACATATGAGGCTCCAGTTCTTGACCGTCTGATCACACAGGATCAATGGCTCAGATCAAAAGACTGGGAAACGGGGTCGTTTAGTCAGTTGGACGGGCAGACCGGATATTAGGATAGAGTTGGGCCGGGTTTGAGTGGGTATGGTGGAAGAAAATCATTTGGGCCTGCGATTTTTAATGAAACTAGCCCAAAATCTAATTCTTTTCACTTTTTTTCATTTTCTTCCTTTCTCTTTTTTTTTCAAATTCCTTTAATTCCTTTTAAATAAAAAATAAAAATCTAAATTAATTCCTAAATCAAATTATTCTACCACATTAAATTGATTAACTCTAAATACTAACAAAATTCTAACCTAGAAATTAAACAATGCGAAAATAAATTATTTTTTGTGATTTTCCATTTTTGTAACGAAAATTAATTATAATTAATATAAATGTAAAATTAGGTCCTACAAGCAAATGCAATGCATTTTATATTTTTTTATGAATTAAACAAAATTAAACAAGCGCAGACAAATGCAAACAATTAACGAAAAATTGCTAAAAATGCGCGAAACTGCAAACAATGGAAAAAATTTATTTGTTTGAATTTATGGGAGCAACTCATATAGGGAAAAAATCACGTGCTCACAGCTGCCCCTCTTTTCTCGGAAACATAGAGAGTTTACATGCAAAGATAAAGTGAGCGGATACGAGCGATTTTTGCCCGCTTGAATACTCCGTGGGAAGCATTTTTGAAAGATTTGACCGCACCATGCTTTCGAGGTTGCCTACATATCCTTGGCTATAAAGGAATCAGGTCACTGTAGTTCGGGAAGTTTTGGTAGCTTGGACTACCGGGAAGTTGTAATTTCACCGTTGCTGCTGCTGTAGCTACTGCTTACTGAACTCCTTATTACACCAAGGCAAAATGAAAGAAGTTAGACTAAACTACGATTTATACATTACAAGAATCATATCTATATCTTCAAACTTGATCTTGTAGTTCTTGTTGCTCTGTTGACATGTACTCTCCAGGTGGAATTCCTTTATTGTTGATTTGAATTGTAATCTGAGATGCTTTCCTTTTCTCCAAGTGGGCGCCTGATTGCCAATGCTCGAACCGTCTTCCTTAGAACATTGCTGCTTTCCCTTTGTTCTTCAGGTGGGCTCCTAATTACCAATACTTGAAATGTTTTCCTTCGTTCTTCAGGTGGGCTCCTGATTACCGATACTTGAACTGCTTCCTTTCGTTCTTCAGGTGAGCTCCTGAGTACTAACACTTGAACTGCTTCCCTTCGTTCTTTAGGTGGGCTCCTGATTACCAATACTTGTCTTGCTGCTTCCTTTCATTCTTCTGGTGGGCTCCTGATTACCAATACTTGACTTGCTGCTTCCCTTCGTTCTTCAGGTGGGCTCCTGATTACCAATACTTGACTTGCTGCTTCCCTTCGTTCTTCAGGTGGGCTCCTGATTACCAACACTTGAATTGTTGTTTCCCTTCGTTCTTCAGGTGGGTTCCTGATTACCAACACTTGACTTGTTTTCCTTTGAATTATCTTTCCTTGTTTCCCAAATGGTTGCCTAACTGCTTGACCTTGAACTACTTTCTATCTTTAACACTCGCGTTGTTCTCCCTTGCTCTCCAGGTGGGTGCCTGATTTCAACAAAATAGACAAAACAAAGAAAAATTTCTGTCCTAGTTTGGTTGCTGGGCACATCTGTGAGTGTTAATTGAATTATGTTACTAGATATTCTAAGAATTTGAAAGCTAAATCACATTATCCAAGAAGGTCCTGAAAACTCCTAGCTAACTGACAGTTTTAAAAGCTGAATTATGTTTTATAAAGGTATGACTTTCGCTAAATCTCGTTATCTATGAAGGTCTTAAAACTAAATTTCATTATCCAGGAGGGTCCTGAAAATCAAAATCAAGTCTTATCTTAAGAGTGACAGCTTTTAAGGCTGAATTATACCTCCCTACAGCAGAACTTATGCTAAATCTTGTTATCTAATGGAAATCTTAAAGCTAGGTCCCATTATTCAGGAGGGTCCTGACAATTTCGAATTGAATCCTATCCTAAGAATGAAAACTTCAAAGCCAACTTATATTTCTTTGAGGTAAGACTTATGCTTGATCTTGTTCCTCATGCATGTTTGAATTTTAAACTATGTCCTATTTTCCAAGAGGGTCTTGAGAATTTACGGTCAAACCTGTTTGATACTTGCTTTTCCTTACGGAGGGTTTCTCCGAAACAAACGAAATTTCCTGCCCCTATTTCAAATCAAAGAAAATCTTGTCAGTTTAAAAATGTGGTGGTTGGTTTGTGGCATTATTGCTGAAAGTGGTCTCTCCGCTGTCGTGCTTTGCTTTGACTGGTTGCCCCTAACTGGCCAAGAATCGCTTGACTTTCTGACTGACCCTCACCCACAGGACCTTGGATGACACGAGTTTTCTACACCCAAACCGTTGTTTTACATTTCTGACCTTTCTACCTGAACCTCTGTATCTCCCACAAGATTACTAAACCGTTCGACCAATGGAACTTTCCCTGACACCTTATTTCCCACTTTACATTATGCTATCTTTGGTATGCTCTGGCCGCACTATGCTTTGTATAATTTTGGAAGTTGGTAGTGAGCTTTGAAATCCTTTCTTATTTGCTTAAATAGAACTGACATTGGAAACATCTTAGAGAAATTAACCCAAAAGAAATGAAGAGCTATGAGTAAGGAAGAAAAATCCAAAACTGGATGACTGTTTGAAGGCGAAAAAGGAAAGAGACTTATCTGAGTGGAGCAACTGATACCAAATCATGACATGCATTAATCGGCCCAGTCTATCCAACCAATCAACTTTTAGTTGTCATATTTTATGCCCCGAGACCTTCAGAACCCAATTTTCACCAAATCACTGACCTTGTTCGGCCTGCGGTGCCCTGAAGGGTTTACACCAACAAACCTCTCTCATTTGTTCATCTCTCAACTCATTGTCGCCTTACGGTGCCTGTGAGGGTTTTTACCAATAAGACTCTCTCATTTCAATTTCTCTCAACCTCCGTCGCCTTACGGTGCCCGCGAGGGTTTTCACCAATAAGACTCTCATTTTTCATTTTCCTTCCTGGACCGGAGTGTTGCCCCTTATATGATTCACCTCTACTTGCTTGACTTGGCATCTCTCGAAGACTGCTCGGAAGGTCTTTCTTTGGATCGTAATGTAGGCTTTTCGATAGGGTTAGAAAGAAAAGGTATCAAAAGGCTCAAAACAATTCAAATGGGTTCAAAATTACTACTTTCGGAATTAGATTTCCTATAACAACCACAACTTCTGCCCCAATTTCTTTGCTTGGCGACTTTAGATTTTTATTTTGATGGTACCAAACCGTGAGGCTTCCTACATATCCTTAAAAGGAATCAGGTAGAACGTAGTTCATGACATAAGAATTGCTTTGTTTTGTTGTGATTTTCTCTTTTCTTTTTCTTTTTCTTTTTCTTTCTCTTCTTTTCTTCTTCTTTTTTTCTCTTTTTGTTGTTTTTTTTCTTTTTTTTCCTTTTCATTCTTTTCTTTCTCTTTTCTCTCTTTTCCTTTAATTATCTTTTGCGCTTGCGTTTCTGAACTTTGCTACTGATTCCAAAAGAGGGGTATGAGAGGAAATAAATAAGGCTCAAAAGGGGTAACAAAGGATAAAGTGTTTAGATAGAAGAACAAAATACCTTCGTCATTTCAATCTTCAAAACATGCCAAGTACAAACAAACACAATTTAACCAAAGAAATCATACATAATATCTTTTGACTGTATCAGAATTGATAACCATATCTACACATTTGCCTTCTATATCTGTTAAATACAAAGCATCATTGGACAACACTCTCGGTACGATGAACGGCCCCTGCCAATTTGGGGCGAACTTGTCTTTTGCTTTAACCTGATGTGGAAGGATACATTTCAATACTTGTTGGCCCACTTCAAATTTTCGGTGACGCACCTTTTTGTTGTATGCTCTTGCCATTCTTTTTTGATACAACTGACCATGACACACTGCTGCCAATCTTTTCTCATCAATCAAACTTAGTTGCTCTAAACGGGCCTTGACCCACTCATCATCATCAATCTAGGGCTTCAGCAACAATCCGAAGGGATGGAATTTTAACTTCTGCGGGTATCACCGCCTTCGTGCCATATACCAACAAATAAGGAGTCGCACCTACTAAAGTGCGAATAGTAGTGCGATAACCTAGCAAAGCAAAGGGCAACTTTTCATGCCATTGCCTGGAACCTTCCACCATTTTCTGAAGTATCATTTTTATGTTCTTGCTGGTTACCTCGACTGCTCCATTCGCCTTGGGGCGGTATAGGGTGGAATTGCGATGCGTAATCTTAAACTGTTGACATACCTCTTTCATCAAATGACTGTTGAGATTAGCACCATTATCTGTGATGATCACCTTTGGGATCCCGAACTGACAAATAATATTTGAGTGAACAAAATAGACCACTGCTTTCTTGGTCACAAACTTGAAAGTTTTAGCTTCAACCCACTTAGTGAAATAATCGATGGCTATCAGAATGAACTTGTGCCCATTGGATGCTGCTGGCTCGATTGGTCCAATGACATCCATACCCAAGCAACAAAAGGCCACGGTGCTAACATTGTGTGCAATTCAGACGGTGGAGAATGAATCAAATCTCCGTGTACTTGGCATTGATGACATTTGTGCACAAAACTAATACAATCTCGCTCCATGGTGAGCCAATAATAACCCGCTCGCAAAATTTTCTTTGCCAGAACATACCCACTCATATGCGGTCCGCAGACTCCGAAATGTACTTCGGTCATGATAGACTTGGCCTGTCTAGCATCTATGCATCTTAACAATTTGAGATCTAGGGTTCTTTTGTACAAAACCCCTCAACTGAAGAAAAATCCACTTGCCAATCGTCGAATTGTTCTTTTTTGATCCCTCGTGGCTTGCACCCGGATATACCCCCATTCTGATGTATTCCCTGATGTTGTGGAATCATGGCTCACCATCTAGTTCTTCTTCCACCATGTTACAGTAAGCATGTTGATCGCGGACTTGGATATGCAGAGGGTCGACATAAGCTTTGTACGGATGGTGAAACATTGACGCCAAGGTAGCTAAAGAATCGGCAACCTCATTATGGAT
Organism: Nicotiana sylvestris; assembly: GCF_000393655.2. Classification (NCBI taxonomy): domain Eukaryota; kingdom Viridiplantae; phylum Streptophyta; class Magnoliopsida; order Solanales; family Solanaceae; genus Nicotiana; species Nicotiana sylvestris. The sequence goes on along the minus strand of NC_091064.1, from coordinate 145,695,951 downwards.
CCTTGAAATATGCTTAAACTCTACTGATCGAAACTTTTGTCAAAGATCATGCAAGCATTTTCGGTACGGTATGATCTTTAAATCCCATGTTTCCCATTCTCCTTGAATCTGGTGCACCAGAAGGTCCGAGTCTCCCAGAACCTAGACTTCCTGGACACCCATGTCTATAGCTAACCTCAAGATGCATGCCTCGTACTCAGCCATGTTGTTGCTACAGTAGAAACAAAGCTGAGCCGTAATAGGGTAGTAGTGCCCTGTTTTAGAAATAAGTATTGCTCTTATCCCAACGCCCTTCATGTTAGCCGCCCCATCAAAGAAAAGTTTCCAACCTGGCTTTTCAACCTATTCCAACTCGTCAATGTGCATCACCTATTCATCAGGGAAGTAAGTCTTCAAAGGTTCATATTCTTTATCCACCGGGTTCTCGGCCAAATGGTCGGCCAATGCTTAGGCTTTCATTGCAGTCCGAGTCACATAGACGATGTCAAATTCTGTGAGCAAGATATGCCATTTTGCAAGCTTCCCTGTGGGCATAGGCTTCTGAAAGATATACTTTAACAGATCCAAACAAGAAATGAGGTAAGTAGTGTAAGATGACAAATAATACTTCAACTTCTGTGCTACCCAAGTTAGGGCACAACATGTCCTTTCAAGGTAAGTGTAGTTAACCTCATATGATGTGAACTTCTTGCTGAGATAATAGATGGCTTGCTCGTTTCTACTGGTGATGTCATGTTAACCCAATACATAACCAAATGAATTGTCCAAGACCATCAAATACAAAATCAATGGCCTTCCCGGTTCTGGTGGGACCAACACAGGTGGGTTTGACAAGTACCCCTTTATCTTATCAAATGCTTCTTGACACTCATCTGTCCACTTGACCGCATCATCTTTCTTCAACAGCTTGAAGATAGGCTCATAAGTTGTCGTGAGCTAAGCAACAAACCTGCTGATGTAGTTCAGCCTCCCTAACAGACTCATCACCTCGGTCTTATTCCTTGGCGGCGGCAATTCATGGATAGCTTTGATCTTTGACGGATCCAATTCAATACTCCGCCGGCTGACTATGAATCCCAACAGCGTCCCCAATGTAACATCGAATGCGCACTTTGCAGGATTAAGCTTAATATTATACCTGCGAAGCCTTTGGAAGAACCTTTTCAAATCTATGACGTGGTCAGACTGCTTCCTGGACTTTATAATCATATCATCCACGTAAACCTCGATATCCATTTGTATCATGTCGTGGAATATAGTCGTCATTTCCCTCATGTAAGTTGCCCCAACATTTTTCAAGCCAAAAGGGATGACCCGGTAACAATATGTTCCCCATGGCGTGATGAATGTCGTCTTTTATGCATCTTCCTCATCCATTAAGATCTGATGATATCCCGCATAGTAATCCATAAAAGACCCAATCTCATACTTGGCACAATTATCAATCAAAATGTGGATATTTGGCAATGGGAAGTTGTCTTTTGGACTAGCCTTAATGAGATCACGGTAATCAACACACACTCTGGTCTTGCCATCTTTCTTTGGCACAGGCACAACATTGTCTAACCAAGTGGGATACCGCATGACTCGAATGACCTTTGCATCAAACTACTTTGTGACCTCTTCTTTAATCTTCACACTCATGTCAGTTTTGAACTTTCTCAACTTCTGCTTGTCGGGAGAGAATGCCGGGTCAGTGGGCAATTTGTGCACCACCAAGTCAGTGCTTAGACCCGGCATGTCGTCATATGACCATGCAAAAATATCTTTGTATTCAAACAATGCTTTAATTATCTCGTCTCTGATTTGCGATTCAAGATAGACACTTATCTTAGTTTCTCTGACATTATCTGGGTCCCCTAAATTGATTGCTTCTGTATCATCAGGTTAGGCTTGGGTTTTTCTTCAAACTTATTTAACTCCTTACTAATCTCTTCAAAGGCCTCATCCTCATCATATTCTAATTCATCATCACATTCTATTTCTTGAATTATTATTTCAGCATTAGATTGACTTTTAAGACTGGGATGAAGATTCCTCATGCATGGCATGTCATTGAAACCAGCATAAAAGGAATTGCACAAGGAAGAAAAAACAAAAATAAAACTATCAGGAGTGATGGAAAAGGGAAATTGCATTTCATTAAAAATAAAAGATAACAAGGTTTATACATCCAAACGGACGGAACATAGAATCTGAATTACAACCCTGGAATCATCCAGATAAACTGAAAGAAAATCAAAGCAAACTACTAAAACTCATTCCGGGTAGGGAGAGGAATAGCCTCCTAATTGTTAAGCTTTGCACTCGGCCCGACAAATTGCACATCCATTTTTCTAGAAACTTCTCCAACTTCCACCATGATCACATCGTCGAACAACCTCTCGAACCTTTTGATTAACTCTTCATCAAGGTCAACCACAGAACTGGGAACTGTTATCACTGGGCATTCCTAGCACCGGGCTTGACAAACGACCTGTAGAGACGTGGGATTGGCTTTGGGAGTACCCACACCCTCTGTTTCAACTTTCTTGGCCTTTTCACATCTGCGGCTGTGGGTTTGAATCCCAGACCAAATGTACCCAAGTTTTTAGGGAGAGACACCGGCTGTATGATACCCTGCAGAGATGCACCCAGACCCTTACCAGGTACAAAACCATTTTTTAGCACTTCAAAGGCCACCATGACTGATGCGGCAGTTACCTTTGGAATTAGAATGCATTTCCCTTCTGTAATTTTCTTGACCGCCACTGTTTCAAAAACCTGATAGACCCAAGGCCCTTTTTCATCTTCAACCTCAATAAACGGGACAACGACATCAGTGTGAGCACACAAATTATCCTCGCCGTGCACGGCGATTTCCTGTCTATCCCATTCGAACTTGACCATCTAGTGCAGAGTATACGGGACTGCTTTGGCGGCATGAATCCATGGTCGGCCAAACAGCAATTGACGGCTACGTCCAGCACCTGGAACTCCATGGTGAATTCCACCGAACCTATTGTCAACTCAAGCACTATATCACCAACTGAATCTTTCCCTCCACCGTTAAATCCCCGAACGTAGATGTTGCTCTTGTGAATACTCCCATCATCCACTTTCAACTTGTTCAGAGTAGAGAGAGGGCAGATATTTGCGCTTAAACCATTATCAACCAATACCCTGGTAACCACAGAGTCTTCACATTTTACCGCAAGATAGAGAGCTTTGTTGTGTTTAGTACCTTCCATAGGCAACTCATCATTAGAGAAGGTGACCCTATTCACCTCAAATATTTTGTTGGCAATTCTTTCCATATGGTTCACTGAGATTTTGTCGGGAACATGAGCCTCGTTCAGAATTTTCATCAAGGCCCGATGATGCTCGTCTGAGTGGATTAACAATGACAACAATGAAATCTGAGTAGGCGTCTTTCTTAACTGTTCCACGATGGAATAGTCTTGTACCTTCATTTTTCTCAAAATCTCCTCCGCCTCTTCTTCAATTACCAATTTCTTCACTATAACTGGGTTATCTCTGGAGGTTTTAGCTTTTCTTAACTCTTCCGTGGCAAAGCATCTCCCCGAATGGGTTAATCCATGGGCCTCATTGACTTCTTCTTTGACTTCCTTCCCTTTGTATGTTACTGTCACCCATTCATAATTCCACGGGATAGCCTTGTTGTTGACTATCGGCAACTGGGTTACAGACTTGATGATGACAGGATCTGTGCGGGCACCCTCTACAATTACGACAGTTTGCCACTCCTGGCACAACCACTTTTGGCTTTTTTTGTTTTGCTGAAACATCACTGGGGGACTCATTCTTGACTACCGTAGATGGTTCACCATTTGTCCCGCTCAACTTGTTCACTGATCTCTCAATTGTTGGTTTTTCAACTAGCTTGACCTCACTGGACCGAATCATCATGACGGTCTGTGAAGGCTTCTTGGGCTCCCCTCCCTTATGCACTATCTTGATCATGTTTGTCTCCTGATAGGTTGGCAATGGGTTCTGGTTGATATTGGGTGTCTTTGGAATTTGGACTTCAATCCGGTTGGTATCAATGAGCTCCTAGATGGCATTTTTCAAGTGCCAGCATTTTTTTGTATCATGCCCTGGAGTACCCGAACAATATTCACAGCTTACAGAGTAATCCAGATTCTTTGGAGGAGGGTTTAGCAATTTCTACTCAATTGGCCTCAGCATATCCAATTGCCTCAGCCTGTGGAACAAACTAGTATAAGACTCTCCCAATAGGGTGAAGGTGTTCTTCCTCTGCAACCTTTCATTCTTAAATGCTTGATTGGGCCGGAAACCTGATCTAGGAGGGTTTCGGTAGGCTCGTGTGGGTGGGTAGGCATTTTGTGGAGTTTCGTAGGTGTTTTTTGGGACTGGCGCATGCCATTGTGCGTGGGCAGGAGGTTGAGTATATGTTTGGGCGTGATGGACAGAAAAATGATGGTCTGGTGATGGGTAGTAATATTGGGGTGGATTATACGGGGTTTAGGGGTGGGTTTGGTGGTAGGGTCGAGGCTGATTATAATGGTGGGACGGACCCCTAGGTCCAAACCATGCTCCTGAATCAAATGTTGCCACATCCTCTTTTTTCTTCTTTCCGATCATCCCCCCAGTACCATTCTGAATGGCTTGGGTAGTTGCCTTAATTGCCGAATAGCTCATGATTTTGTTTGAATTAAGCCCTTATTCCACCATGCCACCCATCTTTACTACCTCATTGAAGGACTTGCCTATAGCCGACACCAGATGGCCGTAGTAAGTGGGCTCTAGAGCCTGCAGAAATTAATCTACCATTTCGCTCTCTTTCATCAGAGGGTCAACCCTAGCCGCTTGCTCTCTCCAATAGAAACCGTATTCCCTGAAACTTTCACTAGGTTTTTTCTCAATCTTAGTCAGAGACAAACGATCTGGAACGATCTCGAGGTTGTATTGGAAATGACAAGCAAATGCTTGGGCCAAATCGTCCCATGTATACCATTTGATGTGATCTTGATGAGTGTACCACTCCAATGCCGCGCTGCTCAGACTCAGGCTAAAGTATGCCATCAACAACTCTTCTTTCCCACTGGCTCCTCTCATTTTACTATAGAATCCCCTCAAATGGGCCACCGGGTCTCCTTGCCCGTCATACAAATCAAATTTGGGCATTTTGAATCCCACTAGCAGTTGAACATCGGGAAATAGGCATAGATCTTTGTAGGCACGCTCACCTGACCTCCCAATCCCTATATGTTTCTGAATGATTATTCCAAGCTCTTAACCTTCCTGAACATCTCCTCCTGTTCTGGGTTTTTAGGTGGTATCTCAGTCTCAACGGGGAGGTCGAAACGAGGGTTATAGGAGTAAGGTTCCGGGGCTTTGAAAGTAGGCTCCGAGGAATAGTATTGGTTATCTTGGGTCTGGAATAGAGGCTCACTGGAGGATTAGCGGAGCGTAGCAGGTGGGGGTGCCACGAAAATAGGGGTGGCTGGTGGAGGAGGGTACGGAACTGGTTTGGGTGGTGGAGATGGTGGTGTTTGGGAAGTTGTGCCTTGGTAGTGATGGTACACGGGAAAGACTGGAGATGAATCAACAGTGGGAGGTTCCTGGGATTGAGCCAACGGCGGGATGAAAGCAGGGTTGGCGGGGTAGGATGGTCGTGGATTCCCTTTCACCCATGCCTGGTACATCTCTGCCATCTATTGTTTCAGTTTATACAACTCCTCTTTCAGATTAACATCAGACTCTTCCCCCTCTCTTGACGGATCAATAACACTTGCATCCAGTTCTTGGTTAGCCAGGATCAACTTGTCTTTGGACCTGGTGTTGTATGGATGAGTTTCTAGAATGCCAAACAAACTAACCACCTGCCTGTACTGATTTCAACAACAAACCTATTAGTGATTAGAGCTTAATAGATAGGCAACCGCACATTAGGGATGCAATGCACCTAAGCAGTTAACCATTTCTATTATGCATTTGATCGGTTGCTTGCGTCATCCCGACTTTCCCTAATGTCCATTTTACAATTTCTCTCTTTTTCACTCCTGCCTTTCTTTGCTTGATTTCTCGTTGTTCTTTATTCTCTCATTTTCTCTCTTGTTTTGCCATTATTTCCTTCCCACAGTTTCTTGTTTTCTCTCTTTTTCTCTTTTTTCCTTCTCTTTTTCATTTTCTTTTCTTCTTTTTTATTTTTGTTATGATCGAATCCTATGGAGATTGCCTACATTTCATGACCCCGCATGAATCAGACCAAGCGTAGTTCTGGAATAAGTGTAAAATAAATAAATAAATAAATAAAAATAAAAAAACATTTTGGGGTTTTCAAATTTTTCGTAAAACGACTTGATTACAGTGACTCATCCTACAGAATTTAAACTAACAGACTTGAAAAGGGGGACTAACACACTCCAACGGAAAGATGAAAATACAGACTCAAAAACGGACTAATCGACTCCAACAAAGAAAATGAAAATACAAACTCGAAAACAGACTAACAGACTCCAATAAAGAAAATGAAAACACAGACTCAAATGAAAATCATGAATACATCAATGCCTCAACTGCTCCGGGGGCCCGCGGGACATCAGTCGATCTCGCCATGGGCCTATGCGCCAAATCCCCTTGTAGATGATAGAGATCCTCCATTATCTGGCGGACAAAGGTCATTACAGTGGCGAAAAACATGGATCTGGTCATGTCTTCACACTTACTACAGTTCATTGTGATGTAGTCGACGATCCTTCTGACCTTTTCTCTTATGACTCCCTTTTCTTGCAACAAACACCCAATCTGTTGGGCCCTAGCTTCCAAAGTTTGTTCAGCTATATGAGTTTGTTCTTGAAGTTGTTGCAGATCTTTTTCTAACTGTGCCATCGCTGCATAACAGTGTTCTCTTTCTGCCTTAAAGTCTTTTGCCTGCTTGATCATTTTGTTCTCAAAGATGGTGAACCTTTTCGTCAACTCCACATCCTCATTGTCCTATTTCTCTTTTAACTGTTTAACCAAGCGCGCTCGTTCCTCCGCATTCTTAGACAATTTTGTTCAAGCCCTTGCTAGTTCACCCTCTGCCTTATTTAGATCAAAACCATACTCACTCACCATCTGCCTAAGGTTATCTATAAGCTTTCCATCTTTTGCACTTCTAGCGGGATTTTCGGCCGCTATTTTCATTTCCCGAATTTGGGCTCGAAGGGAGTCATTTCCTTGGCTAGCTTTTTCTTCTCACCCTCATCTGCGGCGGCTAGCAAACCATTCTCAAATTGAAGATCCTTGACTTGCTTTTCCAGCTTGCTTATGGTATCCCTATATTCATTTACTTTGGCCAACCAATCACATTGCGCCTGTGATGCCTAGACAAATTATTGAAGATGGGGTCTTTTGGCTGATCTCTCAAACTCAACATTTCTTTGGTACCATGTGAGGTAACCGAGCGAGACTTCACCCTTGGATAGATCATGCACTTGGGTGCTTGCTATCAAGTACTGACACTCGCTCCAGATCTGGCGAACTGCTGCTTCATGAAATTAACCATTACAACCAATCTCGACTACCTGAGTACTAAGGTCTTCATCCTTTGGAACTATTTGACATCTCCCAAGTTGTCTCAAAATAGGGCATAAGGCTGGATACTTCGGAGACCCATCAGGAGGAAGTGAGGCTTGGTAGCTGGCATGTATATTATTTCATCTACAGGAAGCCACCCGAACGTCCATTCTATTTGATTTGCAGTGACGGAACGGAGACGTGATATCCATTCTATGACCCCTTCTGGCATGCTAAACTCGTCGACCCTAGTATAAAACTCCTCTATGCAGCTTTTCTCTGTCAACCCACAGTTCAGATATTAAGGACGATGACATAGATGTTCAATCATCCACATTTGTAGCAACAAGTTGCACCCTTCAAAAAAGTCTCCTCCGGCTTTGCAGGCTGTGAGAGCGCGGAAGATCTCAGACACTATCATGGGTGCGAGGGTGCTTTTGGCTTGAGTAACCAAAGTGCTGACGACCCCAGCTATTCGTATATTGATATTCCCATCTTTCCTGGGAAACACTAGAAGACCCAAGAATACCACCACAAAAGCAAAACACATGTGTTCTTCCCCTTAGAGGCGATTCCCTTTGCTGCAAATTTTGCTTTCTGGATTGTTAAACCCCCCTATGTGTCTGTATCACTGGTAAATAAACTGTGAAGTGGAAAAACCAGCTGCCAAATCTGGGTAATGGACCCCCTACTTATCTTTAAGAAATCTAGGAACTTGTGTGCAGCGACGACTCATTGAGCAATCAAATACTTGTGTCTCAGAGGAGCTTCAGTGCTCCCAATATATCCGGCTATTTCTTCTAAAGTGGGTGTGAGTTCAAAATTCGAGAAATGAAACACGTTGTGAGCTGGGTCCCAAAACGTAACCAGTGCCTTTATTATGTCTCCTCTAGGCCTGATCTTCAATAACCTGGTGAGACCTCCCAAGTAGCGATTGACCCTATCTTTTCCTGATTCACCTAGATCTTCCCACCACATATACAGCTCCAAAGGAAACTTGGTCATGACTGTTATTGGCAAATTTTGACTCGTGCTCATTCTGCACATTTATTAGGGTGATTTAATTAAGTAAAATCATGACTCATTTGACTCAAGAAAAAGTTAACATTATTTTTTCCAAATTTTATTTCAAAAATAAAACCCGGCTTTGTAAATACAGCCTTTCAGCACTTCTGGGGAGAAAATTTTAAGGCTGTGTTTGCTATCCGGCCAAAACTTTTACAAAAGGCGACCAAAGGTGGCTGTTCTTGCAAAAACGTTCGGCGCCCTTTTGGGGACATTCAACTATTTTTGACAAGAATGGCATCACCTTACTTATTTTCAATAAAACAATAAAACATTTTGTTCCTTTTGGGCTATTTTTGGAAAAGTGAAGTTGGACCCGATGGGGGTTGCCTATGTATCCCACATCCGGTGGGAATCAAACTGGCGTAGTTCGGGCAGATTTGACAAAATAAAAACAAAACCAACTACTTTTTTTAAAAAAAAAAGCACAAAATTTCCTTTTTCCTTCTTTTTTTTCTTCAAAATTTCGGCAGAGTTTCAGTATATTTTGGACATCAATTTTTTCAAAACAGGCAATTATCTCTCTTAACCTTCACATTGAGTTTCTTCTTCCTAACTTTTCTTCCTATAATTCGATAAGCCGGTCAACATGCAAATCCAAAGCAAATGAATGCACAAGTAGCAGGTAAAATATGTATCAGGATGGTCTTTGATTCTGTGGTCCACCTGTCCTAGACGGACCCAACCCTTGTGTTGAGTCCCGAAAGGTCAAATGCACATGATGCAAACAAACATTTCTACTAGGGATCCGGCATAAGGCTGAGTGATTCTAAGTTCAAAACCTGGGTATGTTGTTCTAGACTTGTGTACTCGAGCGGACAACTCGAGCCGGGGGAGGGGGTGCTACGTACCGGAAACCAAAAGGCCATCCGGCTTAGTAACTTGTTCGAGCCTCTTTCTAATTTAAGGTATGAAACTAACAGAAAAGGAGTCACACTAGCGTGCACATCCCCGAAGATGAGAAGAGAAGGGCTTCGTAGCAGTTTATATACATTTCAGATAATATCAAAGCGGTACAAGCGGTATTTAGCACATTAGGCCCAAACATGTAATAAAACCAGATAATAAATAAAGCCAAATATAACAATTATTCTAAGCTCGAATTCTTGAACCCTAAACCAGAGATTCTGGGTTGATGTCCCCAGCGGAGTCGCCAGAGCTGTCACACCTCCTTTTTCACTACCCCGCGGAGGGGAGTATAAGGGAGTTTTTTCCAATTTAAGTGACAATTGAAACGGGATTATTTATTTAAAATTCAAAGTCGCCACTTGGGATAATTTGTAGTATCCCAAGTCACCGATTCAAATCCCGAATCGAGGAAGGATTGACTCTGTTTTACAGTGCGCGAACACAGATATCCGGGTAAGGAATTCTATTAACCCGGGAGAAGGTGTTAGGCATTCTCGGATTCCGTGGTTCTAGCATGGTCGCTCAACTGTTATAATTGGCCTACTACTTGTTTTTAATATATGTTCTGACCTATGGTACAATTTTAACTTTATAACCGCTTTTATTTAATTAATTTTTAGGAGAAAGATTCAACGTCATCTAAAACACGTCTTGAACCACGTCACATAAATGAACCTGCGATCCACGACACATTTTATCTAACGTTGTTGAGATTCGAATTTGGATCACATAAATGCACACCCAAGTTTAGGAAAGTAATTTTTTTTTAAAAATGCGTATAAAGCAACTACACATTTTCAACTTTGTGAGGGCCATGGAAATTTCAACTAAATGACACACCCCGATTTCTAAGGATTCAAAATTAATTACAGAGGGCCATGCATTTGAGATTTTTATTTGGCACGGCACACCTCGATTCCAATTTTAAAGGAAAACTCAAACTAAACTTTGAGGGCCATAACTATATTTCGCTTAATATGGCACTCCTCAACTATTTATCTAAAATTCCTTATTTTTAAAACCGTGAGGGACATAGACTATTGATGTAATTTATTATGGCAAGCCTTAATTGATTAACAGTATCTAATCATTTAAACACTAAGTGAATCGGGATTTTACTTAAAACTAACTCAAAGGCTTGCGTAAAAAAAAGAAAAAGTTAATTGTTTAGACAAATGGTTTGGACCAACACAAATCATTAATGGAAGGATTGAATCCAACAGAGACAAAGCAGGCCCAAATCTCATTGCAAGTGCCTTCCAGTTTGGGCCTAAGCGAGTCCAATTCTTAATAGAGAAGGTATGCCCGAAGAATCGAATATATAGACGAGTCTAAGATGGACATTCCTTTGTTAGGCCAGATTCAAGCCCAACTTTCAGAACCAACTTGATGGCACAAAATCAATCAAAAATGCAAATCCATTCAAGACTATACAAACATGTCATTGAATTATCAATTTTACTTCTTCATTTTAACTAAACAAACCCCCAATCGACTAAGTGAGCATTTCGAAATCCAGATATCAATTCTATTAAAACATGTTCATATGCCAACAAAAAGTAAATCAGTGCATGCTTTTACCTTTTAAAGCAACCTAGACCAGTTCCTTTTCTCTTAACATGATTTTTATACAAACTAAACTCAAGAAGCATTCAGCTACCCAATTGTATGAACATAGCATAATTCGAATGCAACAAACATGTTATGACAGTTTAAGTGAATCACATAGCAGAAGAAATAAAATCTACACCATTTATCTATAAAACTTTGACAGACATTACATTCTATACTAAGTACACTATAGCTCTTTATAAGAATGTTGTCAGCAGCCAAACAAACAATATGCATCAAAGACAAATCAGAATAAAAGGGATTCAGGGAAGAGGAAAACGAACGATAAAGAAACTAAACTATGAACAATTAATTTGATGCCATGCTTCAAACTTCCATTTTCCATTTTTCAACCTTTGAATCTAACTTCACATTCAATAGAGCCTAGGAGCGTGTACCAGAATACAGCCAAATAAAACCAAAACAAGATCCTGAAGTTATTAAGCAGCAGCAGTGGTAGTTCAGCAAAGAAGAAGCAAACAGCAGGGACAGTTCAGAACTTCATCAATGGAATAGTGACCCATCAGCCCTTAAACCGTCTTTACATTCAAGAATAAGCTAAGAAAATCCTTTTTGGGTTTCAGAGTAAAGAAACTAACTGCAGAACTAGACCAATCGTTCACCAAAAATACAAGAATTTTAAAGTTCTTTCTTCTAGCATTCAATATTATTTCAGATTTTTTCCTCCAAAACTCTAGCCGTTTCAGTTTTTAGTATTTTTATCTCTCCCCCATCTTTCTTAAGCTTGAAGAAAAGGTGCCTTTATAGGCAAGGATTTTAGGGTAGCAATGCTGAAAACAATTTTGCACTTTAAACCTTGTGAAATTCTTGTTTTTGTTGAGATACCCTCAGTGTAAAATTCAGATTTTCACACAAGTCCCAATGACAGCTTCTGGGAAGCTTCCTATTTCAGCTATAGAGAGATTCCCTACTTAGATTTCCTAAATTAACCCTTGAACCTCAGTTGTTTACCCTTAAAACCTATGGGTCAAGTTGACCCAATGACTTAACTGAGTGAATGAGCTGCCTTTCTTTTACAAATGGGTGAAAGCCAAAGCCCAAATGACTCAATTAACAATTAAATCTGTAAGCATAGAATGACACAAATAATGAAATGGTTTTGACAATTAGAAATCTAGAATAAATGATGACTTATTAACTAGAATTAACTAAATTAATAAATCTAAACTAAGCTAATTAGCAGACTAAATACACTAATTAAAGAAAAAGATTTAAACTATCATGCATAAATAAACAATATAGAGAAACCAGAAAAATGAAGAAGAATCAAGAGGAAAAGAAAGAAGTAGAAGATAGAAAGAAAAAATGAGGAAAAGATAACAAAGAAAAAGGAAAAATACCCAACAATAACTCGGACAGTAAGAAATGGAGACTGAGTCTTCAAAATCTTCCAATTTTCGGCCCAATTCGATATTAATCATGTATTCTTATCAAGAACACACGAATAAAATCGAAATAGACCTAAATCTTCAAAGAAATCTCGATTTGGAAGTTCTTTGGGATTTTAGGGTTCCACCTTCAATTCAAGATTCGAGGAGTTCAGGTCTGATTCGAGGGAAAAGAAATAGAGATTGGGGAAGAGGAAGTAATGGAGGCCCTACGGTGTTGATTTGGGTTAGTTTGGGGGTGGCGCCGCCAGCTGAGGCGGTGGGAAATCAGGGCGGTGCTCTAGGATTTGGGGTAATGTCTCGAAAGAGAGGATGTTGAGAGATGAGACGGGGGGAGGGGGTATAGGGGTTCGGACAGTTATATACATATGAGGCTCCAATTCCTGATCGTCTGATCACACAGGATCAACGGCTCAGATCGAGAGCTTGGGAAACGGGGTCGTTAAGTCAGCTGGACAGGCGGACCGAGTATTGGGATGGAGTTGGGCCGAGTTTGAGCGGGTATGGGGAAGAAAATCATTTTTAATGAAACTAGCCCAAAATATAATTCTTTTCACTTCTTTTCTTTTTCTTCCTTTCTCTCTCTTTTTTTTCAAATTCCTTTAGTTCCTTTTAAATAAAAAATAAAAATCTAAATTAATTCCTAAATCAAATTATCCTACCACGTTAAATTGATTAACTCTAACTACTAACAAAACTCAAAGCTAGAAATTAAACAATGTAAAAATAAATTATTTTTGTGATTTTCCATTTTTTTAACGCAAATTAATTTACTAATTAATCTAAATTTAAAATTAGGTCCTACATGAAAATGCAATGCATTTTGTATTTTTCATGAATTAAACAAAATTAAACATGCGCAGACAAATGCAAATAATTAACGAAACATTGCTAAAAATTCGCGAAACTGCAAACAATGGGAAAAATTTATTTGTTTGAATTTATGGGAGAAACTCATATAGGACAAAAATCATGTGCTCACAATCACAGGTATTATCTCAGTATGTCATCGAGATATTTCTATATTATTTGACCCCGGTTCCACCTATTCATATGTGTCGTCGCTCATTATCTGGACATGACCCGTGAGTATCTAGTTTCATATGTTCGTGTATCTACGCTGGTGGGCGATACCATTGTTGTGGACCGCGTATACTGATCGTGTGTAGTGACTATTGGGGGATTAGAGATTAGAGTTGATCTGTTGTTGCTTAGTATGGTTGATTTTGATGTGATATTGGGTATAGATTGGCTATCTCCATGTCATGCTATTCTGGACTGTCACGCTAAGACTGTAACGTTGGCGATGTCGGGTTTGCCACGGATTGAGTGGCGAGGTTCTTTAAACTATGTTCCCAGTAGAGTGATTTCATACTCGAAGGCCCAGCGGATGGTTGGAAAGGGTTGTCTTTCTTATTTGGCCTTTGTGAGGGATGTCAGTGCAGAGACCCCTACTATTGGTTATGTTCTGGTGGTGCGAGATTTTCCATATGTGTTTCCTGCAGACCTACCGGGCATGCCGCCGGACAGGGATATTGACTTCGGTATTGATTTTGTGCCGGGCACTCAGCCCATTTATATTCCACCGGCGGAGTTAAAAGAAATGAAGGAGCACCTTTAAGAACTCCTTGATAAGGGGTTTATTTGGCCTAGTGTGTCACCTTGGGGTGCACCAGTTCTATTTGTGAAGAAGAATGATGGTACTATGAGAATGTGCATTGATTACAGATAGTTGAACAAAGTCACAATCAAGAACAAGTATCATTTGCCTCGTATTGATAATCTATTTGACCAGTTTCAGGGAGTGAGGGTATTCTCCAAGATCGATCTGAGGTCTAGGTATCACCAACAGAAGATTCTGGATTCGGACGTTCTTAAGACAGCTTTCAGGACCTGCTATGGTCATTATGAGTTCCTCATGATGTCTTTTGGGTTGACCAACACCCCAGTAATGTTTATACATTTGTTGAACAACATGTTTCGGCCTTATCTCGACTCGTTCGCTATTGTGTTCATTGATGATATCCTGGTGTACTCTTATAGCCAGGAGGAACACGCTAGTGTTTCAGGGTCGTATTTCAGCAGTTGAGGGAGGAGAAACATAATGCCAAGTTCTTCGAGTGTGAGTTTTGGCTCAGTTCAGTGGCGTTCTTGGGGCACATGGTTTCCAGTGAAGGTATTCAGGTAGATCCAAAGAAGATAAAGGCAGTTCAGATTGGCCCAGACCGTCCTCAGCTACAGAAATTCGAAGCTTTTTTGGTTTCGCTGGTTATTATCGACGGATCATGTAGATTTTCTCGTATATTGCATTGCCCTTGACCAAATTGACACAAAAGGGTGCTCCTTTCAGGTGGCCGGACGAGTGTGGGGAGAGATTTCAGAAGCTCAAGACTGCCTTGACCACAGCTCTAGTTCTAGTTCTACCATCAGTTTTTGGTTCTTATATAGTATATTGTGATGCTTCTCGGATTGGTATAGGGAGTGTTTTGATGCAGGAGAGTAAAGTGATTGATTATGCTTCACATCAGTTGAAGCCCTATGAGAAGAACTACCCCGTTCATGATTTGGAGTTGGCTGTCATTGTTCACGCATTGAAGATTTGGAGGCACTACCTCTATGGTGTGTCTTGTGAGGTATTTACTAATCATCGTATCCTTCAGCACTTGTTGAAGCAGAAGGATCTCAATCTGAGGTAACGGAGATGGTTGGAGATGATAAAGGACTATGATATTACCATTTTGTACCATCCGGGAAAGACCAATATGGTAGATGATGCCTTGAGTAGAAAGACAGTGAGTATGGGTAGTCTTGCATTCCTTCATGCTGGTGAGAGACCCCTTGCGGTTGATGTTCAGGCCTTGGCCAACCGCTTCGTGAGGTTGGATATTTCGGAGCCCAGTCAGGTTCTAGCTTGGTAGTTTTTCGGTCTTTCTTGTTTGATCGCATCAGAGAACGTCAATATGATGATCATCATTTGCTTGTCCTCAAGGACAGTGTTCAGCACAGAGATGACGGAGATGTGACTATTGGTGGTGATGGGGTATTGAGGATGCAGGGCCGGATATGTTTGCCCAATGTAGATGGGCTACAGGAGTTAATTCTTGAGGAGGCCCACAACTCGCAGTATTCCATTCATCTGGGTGTCGCGAGGATGTACCAGGATTTGAGACAGCACTATTGGTGGAGAAGTATGAAGAAGGATCTAATTGGGTTTGTAGCTCGGTGTCTCAACTGTCAGTAGGTAAAGTACGAGCATCAGAGACCGAGTGGACTGCTTAAGAAGATAGAGATTTTAGAGTGGAAGTGGGAACGGATCACCATGGATTTCGTAGTTGGGCTCCCACAGACTTCGAGGAAGTTCGATGCTATTTGGGTGATTGTGGATGGGCTGACCAAGTCCGCACACTTCATTCCAATTGATACTATATTATTCTTCAAAGCGATTGGCTGAGATTTACATCAGAGAGATTGTTCGCCTTCACGGTGTGCCGGTTTCCATCATTTCAGATAGTGGCACGCAGTTTACATCGTAGTTCTAGAGAATCATACAATGAGAGTTACGCACTCAGGTTGAGTTGAGCAAAGCTTTTCACCCTCAAATGGACGGACAGTCCGACCGCACTATCCAGATATTGGAGGACATGTTACGCGCTTATGTCATTGATTTTGGGGGTTCATGGGACCAGTTTCTGCCAATTGCGGAGTTTGCTTACAATAACAGTTATCAGTCGAGCATTTAGATGGCTCCGTACGAGGCTTTATATGAAAGGCGGTGTAGATCTCCGATGGGATGGTTTGAGCTGGGTAAAGCTATGCTTTTGGGTACACACTTGGTTTATGATGCATTAGACAAGGTGAAATTGATTCAGAAGCGGCTTCGCACAACGCAATCGAGGAAGAAGAGCTATGCTAACAAGAAAGTCCATATGTGTCTTACATGTTCGGGGAGAAGGTTCCGCTGAAGGAATAACCATGAAGGGTGTTATGAGGTTTGGTAAGAGGGGCAAGTTGAGCCCTCGGTTCATTGGGCCTTTTGAGGTACTTCAGTGGATTAGGAAAGTGGCTTACAAGCTTGCCTTGCCACCTAGCTTGTCAAATGTGAATCCAGTATTTCATGTTTCTATGCTCCAGAAGTATATTAGCGATCTGTCTCATGTTTTGGATTTCAACACGATTTAGTTGGATGGTGATTTGACTTATGATATGAAGCCGGTGGCCACTTTGGGCGTCAGGTTCGAAAGTTGAGGTCAAAGGTTATAGATTGAGTAAATGTGCAGTGGAGAGGTCAACCCGTGGAGGAGGCCACTTGGGAGACCGGGCGGGAGATGCGGAGCTGATATCCACACCTATTTGAGACTTCAGGTATGTTTCTAGGCCCGTTCAAGGACAAAGGTTTTGTTTAAGAGGGGGAGGATGTAACGACCTGGCTGGTTATTTTTAGAGTTATAGCCATGTTCCTCTATTTTTCTGCTTCTATTGTGTTCTACAGTTGTATTATAACTTACCGGGTTAGTTGGTTCGGGTCCAGAGTAATTTCGAAGTGAATTGAGACACTTAGTCTCTTAATTGGAAGTTTAAGTTGGAAAAGTTTCCCGAATGTCGACTTATGTGTAAGCAACCTCGGATTTTAATTTTGATGGTTCCGTTAGATCTATTTGGAGATTTTGAACTTAGGAGCACGTCCAGAATGTAAATTGGAGGTCGGTAGTAGAATTAAGCTTGAATTGGCGAAAGTTGGAATTTTGGCAAATTTGACCGGCAGTGAAACTTTTGATATCAGGGTCGGATTTGATTTTCAGGAACTAGAGTAGGTTCATGGTGTAATTTATGACTTTTGTACAAAATTTGAGGTCAATCAGACGTGGTTTGATAGGTTTCGATGTCGTTTGTGGAATTTGGAAGTTTATAAGTTCATTAGGCTTGAATCCGGGTGGAATCCATGTTTTCGATGTTGATTGTGGTGATTTGAGGGTTCGACTAAGTCCGTATTAGGTTAGGACTTGTTGGTATATTTGGTTGAGGTCTCGAGGGCCTCAGGTGAGTTTCGGATGATTAATGGATCAAGTTGGATACTTGAAGAATTGCTGAAGATGGCATGTTGCTGGTGTAATCACATCTGTGAGGGATCTAGCCATAGGTGCGGCAGGAGGGGCACAGATGCAGGCAAGGCCAGGCTGGCAGGAGGCGCAGGTGCGAGAAAGGGAGCACATCTGCGAGCCTGCAGATGCGAGAATGGCTCTACAGATGCGATAGGTGAAGACTTGGTTGTTTTTGCAGAAGTGGGTGAAGGACCGCAGATGTCGTCCGCAGGTGCGAGACCTGGAGTGCAGGTGTGAGCCCAGTGATTTAAGTGACTTCCGCAAAAGTGGAGTTTTGACCGTATAAGCATCTCCGCAGGTGCGGATATATGGCCACAGGTGCGAAAACCCAGGGCAGAACAATAAATACGGGACTTCGAGATTTTTTACCATTTTCATCACCTTGAGCTCGGATTTTGGATCCTTGTGTCTATTTTATCTTCAATAATGGTGTTTTCTCACTGATTGTACACCTAGTTGGTGAGTTTTTGAAGTGAAATGTGGGATTTTAGGGCTTGAAAATTGGAGAGTGAATTTTGGGAATTTGGATGACCAAATGGTGTCGGATTTTGATAAATTTAGTATGGTTAGACTCGTGAGTGAATGTGCTTTCGGATTTTGTGACTTTTGTCGGATTTTGAGATGTCGGTCAAGGGGCTGGGTTAAGCCAGTTTCGGGTTTTTGGCTCTAATTTATTAGTCTTCTTGTGGGATTGATTCCTTTAGCCTATATTAATTGTATTGTACTGCTTGTAGCTAGATTTGGGACATTCGGACGCCGACTCGCGAGGAAAAGGCATTTTGGAGTAGCGTTTTGCTCGGATTGAGATAAGTAATAGTTTTAAATATGGTCTTGAGGGTACGAAACCCTGGATTTTGTGTCATGTTATTATTTTGGAGGTAACGCACATGCGATATGACGGGCGTGTGGGCGTGAACCAAAGGTATTGTGACTTGGTCCGTCCCGTGAGACTGTAAAGTCGAATAGCTTACTGTTGACTACATATTCCCTCTGTTTTATGGAAATTGGACTGTAATTCATGTTAGAAATCATGCTTAGGCTATATGATATCACTGATGGGACCCGCTGTGATTATGTACTTGTTGAATTTGCTGCTATTTGTTGTCTTGTACTCAGTCATGATTTTTCTTGCATACCATACCTACATTTCTTATTATACCTTGTTTATACATAATATTATCTCTTTTTGGGCTTATTTATGTGATTTCTGAGAGCCCGAGAGACTAGGGAGGTTGATAACTGAGTGAGGCCGAGAGCCTGAGGGTGAGGTACTGATATTGTAGGACGTGAGTGTTCCATGAGGATCTTGAAATGATACAGTAGCACGTGAGTTGTCCGTGTGGATCTTGATATGATATTATACCACATAAGTTATCGGTGCAGAACATAAGTTGTCCGTTCGGATATAGCGCTTGGGTTGTAGGAGCCCTTCCGAAGTCTGCACACCCCCAGTGAGCGCAGGTACCTATTGAGTGTGAGTATTGAGGGCTAAGAGCCGAGTGATTGAGCCGTTGAGATGAGTTGAGTAACTGTTGCCTTGAGAGGTTGTACTTGCTTTCATTTGTTGTTGCACTTAGTTGGTATCTGTCATTGTTGTGAAATTTCTAGAAGATTTTATATCTGGTTTACTTGAACTTGAAATTGTATAAAAACTAATTTGACTTAAACTACCGGATTTGAAAGCATGTCTATTCTTTACTAATATTTCTGAAATGAACTGTATTTGTATAGCTCATCACTGCTTCTCAGTTCCTTATTTGTTTCTGTTACTTACTGAGTTGGTTGTACTCACGCCACACCCTGCACTTTATATGCGGATCCAGGTGTGTCCGGTCACGGAGGATGTTGAGCTCATGCGTGGTCAAGTACCAGAGATTTACGAGGTAGTTGTCGGCGTTCGCAGTCCTTGTTCTCCTTCTTTGCTATCTTTCTTTCCTATATTCACATTTAAACACAGACTCTTGTAGACACTGTTTTTCTTAGACTGATTGTCTAAATGCTCATGACTTGGTGACACTCTGATATTTGGGGCTATCTTTCTGCATTGTATTTTTGTTGAACTCCTATTTTTATGAAAACTTTGTTATGAAAAAGCTTTTGGTTTATCTTTTATGAAATATCAAAGTATTTTGAAAATTGGTTTGCCTAATACCATCGATAGGTACTATCACGACATGTTAGAGTTTTGGGTTGTGACAATATCATCCACATATAATTAAATAATGACTATATGATTTGGAATATTCTTAATGTAAACACATTTGTTTACACTCATTAATTTTCAAACCATTTGACAAAATATTATTTGGTCAAAGATCGCATGTCACTATTTGGGTACTTGTTTTAGTCCGTAAAGTGATTTAACAAGTCAGCACATTTTTTTCAGGAACCACAAATCCTTCAGGTTGTTCCACATAAATTTCTTCCTCTAAATCTCTATTTAAGAAGGCTGTTTTCACATCCATATGATGGATTTCAAGGCCATACACTTCGGCTAACGCTATTAACACCTGAGTATATGTAATTCTCGTTTCCAGCTAGTAAGTGTCAAAGTAATTAATACTTTCTCGTGTTTAAACCCTTTTACAACTAACCTTGCCATATATTTGTCAGTAGCACCATCGGCTTTATTTTTTTTTTTTTTTGAAAATCGATTTAGAATCCATAGGTTTATTTCCTGGAGGAAGATCAACCAGTTCGCAAGTGTGATTACTTATATGGATTCTATCTCACTATTGACTGCCTCTTTTCACAATTGTATAAATCCACCTGTAGGCATTTGTAGGCATTGTGATTAATTTTTTTGAAGAAACAAGAATAGATTAAGATTTTGTTATATCTAAACTCTTACTCATATGATTGAAGTGAGATATGGTTAAATCAAGCACTGAACTTGGTATTATTATTGAAGCATTTTAATGGCTAATTAGGATTATTAGTGTAAAACTATGAGTAAGAAAAAAGAGAAAAAAAACAAAGAAAAAGAGGAAATTTTACCAAAGGAAAAAGATTTTTGACGTGGCGTTGACATGGTTTTGACGTGGCGCACGTGTAAAATACCTCATATTGTGAGGCTGGTATTAATGTTTCAGGTGAGAAAATAATTCACTCCAAATACGTTTAGGGAAGGTAAAAAATCACCTGTTTAGTTTAAGTATTCAAACATGTTTTCTGGACAAGTTTAATGGGATTTTTATGTATTTTACCTAATTAGTTTGCTGCGAAGCATAAATATATAAGTGGAATTCATTAAATATTTAACAAAAATAATTTTTTGAAAAGTATAAATGAATTCAGTACTATGAATCTTAAAGGTGGAAGCCATCAAATTTAAATCTTAAATCTGTCTCTGAATGCTAGAAGTAACACACTCTGGAATGCAACATTAGAGGTTCTTACAAGCAGCAGGCCTTCAGGTCATAGACTTGTAATATCACTAATCTTATTGGTATATTTATTCGTGTTGGTCCTTTGCTCCATATAACACAAAAGGGTGGAAAAATGCAAAAGAGACGATTGATTATGTGTTTAGGCCTCAGTCAAATAACATTGTATACAACCAAAAAAAAAGACATTTTTTCCTGTAAATTTGGGAAGCAAGATTTACATTGGAAGAAGAGAACTAGCATGATAAAGATAAGTCTGTCAATATAGCCAAAGACAACTTCCTAGTATACTTAACTCCATAAAAAGAGGGGAGTCTCTCTTAACTTGTAAAACTTGCCTTTTTAGGAGAAAAAAATTGTACATTAGGCACTATCATTGGCTAATAAACAAAGACTTTTCTTTTCATGTAAGGTCTCTCTTCCCAAAATTTTCTATAATTATTTCTTGATTGGAACTGAACTTCGGTTCTGTATTTATAGCTAAGAAATTCAACGTTTGCATTACCTTTACACAATTTGCCCATTCATACAATTCTTTTTGCCCCTGTTCTCAATCCTCATCACCAAAATTATTTTGTTTTGTTGGAGAAATATGCTCATCTATGATATAGGAATCTAATTATAATGTTTTTAATTTTCTTCTTCTTGATATATAGCCATCAACTAGATTGGGATGATGTTAAAGAATTGAAGTTTGTGATTAGATCTGATCTTTGACATTCCATTATTGCATATAATTAGCCGGTCAGGCAATTGGCTTTTGGAATCAAATATTTGATTTGATCACTACCCAGATAGCTACTTGACCTTCAAAAGCAGTCAATATAGATGTTGTGCTGGATACAAGCCTTCTCTAGTTGTTGACTAGAAGCGACTTCTGTTCAAATTTCTGTTCTTTCTCTTTACTTTTTTTAAGCATCTATATCTCTGTTAGTTTGGTATACTATTTTAATAATTTCTCAAATATTAAATTTTCATACCAAAACCCCAGCAGTTCACTTACTTCCACATGAACTTTGATTCTTCAAATTTGATGTGAACAACCGCCTTGTTCAATGGAGTAAAAATTATGACCTTACTTAGAGCTCACAAAACTTCACTAAAATAGAACAGTTTCAGGTTACAAAAATTCTTTATAAAACCTAGTCACTTACCAGCCTACAATTAACGTAGTTATGACAATTACCTACAAGCTAAAACTCTTAGCCTAAAACCAAAAGATCTATCCAGAAAACCTTATATAATGCTTCTGAATAAGCAAATAAGGTTACATATCAGAACACCTGTTAAACTCAAAGATTGAAATACACTCAATTGCTTGAACTTGTTTCTGAGTGTTTAACCAAAAATATGAATTTAGGTCAAAGCTTTATTTTAGAAAAATTTGGGTTACTGATAATCAAAAAATAAATGAATAAAGGAAATTGATTTTGATAATAATAAGATGAACAGAAGAAAGCAAAGTAAATCAGTATATTTCGATGATATTTTGTATCCTTACAAATGATCGGTCTTCTCCTTTTATAGCTATTTTTGTTTCTACCATAATTGAGCCATTATTGTCTATGAATGGCATTTAATGACATTTAATGTAACGTTATAATCAGCAATCATATTTGATTCAATACAGATTCTTTACGTTTTCTGTATTTAATGCCTAATAGTACGTATTTATACCTTATTTACTATCAAATTCATTCTCTTCCATCATAAAAAGGCTGAAGTATCTATCTTCCTTGCTTTTTCTCTGAACATCTGCCCGTGCTTGTTGAAACTCGTGCCTATTGAAGCTCGTACCTTCTTTGATTATTTTTCATCACTTATTCTTCTTTGACTAGTCCACGTATCATGACGTGTTATCTTATAATGAATTCCATACATAAACTTAATTTTTTCCAATACAGATAGTCCCCCCACTTGCCATTTATTCATCAATAGAATATTTGGGAAGTGGACCTCATTAAAGCGGGAATATTTGCTGCCATTAATTCTTCTCTAGAACTGATACTTCATCTATCTCTTCCATTTAATGTCCATGACACGTGGCATTTCCTGATTGTCTCTGCAATCTTTCAGCGCCTTTTAAGGATTTTTTACGGTTTCACCAATTACGAGGCGACAGTTCTCAATATGACGTTTCATCATTGCGCCTTTTCCTTTGACGGCTGCTTCTGTTTATAAATTCAACTTTTTACCTATGTCTTTTTCTCAAAAGTTCAGAATATTCAATTCAAAGTTTCTTCTTCCTCGTACTACTACGTCTTCTTCAAACCCTAACCCTCGGAGAGTCCCCATTGTTGACAACTTTTCTATTACTCCTATTAGAAGTAGGAGAGGAGGAAGGCTTCGTAGTTTAGGGTCTTCTTCATCACGAGTTCCCTTTGTTCCTTCATCGAGTTCTACTCCTCCATCTAGAACCAGAGGTTCTATTTATCAAAGGTCTTCATCTAGAGGTAAAGAACCCACTGAACCTCTTCATGAACCTTTAGTGGATGAAATTGTTCCTGCGGAACTATCTTTCTACAACGATAGAGAATCCCTTAGAAATCAGTTGTCTTCATTAGATCGTGCTAATATCTACCCGACTCAAATCACTGAAGGTCTGATTTCAATAATTCGTAGAGATTGTCATTGGAGCCATGACTTTTCCATTATAATCCCTAATGCGAACCAAAGAATCACCTCCTATTTAACTGGGTTTTCTTTTATTTACACTTACCCTTTCACGTTGGGTTTTAAGCGTATTATACTTGAATTCTATGGTTTTTTCGACATTTGCTTAGGACAATTTGGCCCTATTGTGTGGAGGGTTGTTGCCTGTTTGAGGCACTTGACCAACATGGCTGGTGTGCCTTTTACTTTCTCTCATTTAATCCACCTCTATTCTCCCAAGCACTTTCGCCAAGAAATCTTGACTTTAGTAGCAAGAAGTAAAAGAGTTCTGGTCAACCCAGAAGATGATAAAGATTGTGGCTAGTACACCAGATTTGTTGTTGCCTCCACTGTTGGTTTAGTGTGTGATGGAAATATTCCCTTTCCCGAGAAGTGAAATTTTGCACGTGAGTTTTTTTTTAACTTTCTCATACCTTTTTTTTAATTCTGATGATCGCCATTTTAATTTCCTTCCTTTTCTTTTTAGCAATCATGGGAATTATCGATGAGATTCTCAATTTCTGTGGTTAGGTAGAAAAGTTATTACGTACCGCTCCGATGGATGGTAGGTCTTGGAAAAATCTCTGTCATCGATTTGGCTGGAAAGTGAAAACTCACGGTAAGAGTTTTTTTTTCTTTTCCTACCTTACTTATTGTTTTCTTCAAAAATTATTTTGATCCTTCTTTTTTACAGGATTTCCCATTTGAGGTGTAAGTGTTGAGGCCGTCACAGCTTCCAAAATTTCTTTACATAGGGCCCAAGAGATAATTTTGGGTTCTTCATCAAAAAAGAAGGCTACTGTCAACCAAGACTCTGGGAGGAAGAAGAACAAGATGGGGGTTCTCTGATAAAAAGGCCAATGTCTAGAAGAAGAATTATTTCAGATGATGAAGCATCTCCCCCTCATTCTATTCCTTCCACCGAGCCAGTTGAAGCCTCGTTGGTGATTTATGATGATGATACTCCTGCTGCTGCTCATGATTCTGTTGAACAGCTTTTTGCCCGTGGGTTTGGTAGTGAAAGTTTAGGGCCAATTTCTGATGAAGAACCCCTTGCTTCTTTTTCTACACCCATTCCTTTGATACCTTCTTTGCTAGTCGTGACTATTACCGTTGTTTCTCCTCCCTAGGTTGTTTCGACTCCCCAGGTTATTTTTACTCCTTCTACAGTCCCTCCTTCAACTGTTCCTCCTTCAGTTGTTCATTACACTGAGGTTGGTTCCTCGAGCAGAGGTGAAGCTATGAGGCAAGTTACCATCGAAGTTTCTGCTGAGGGTAACCTTTTGAGGAAATCATGTCGAGCTGACATATGGTTGAAACCTTTGATTGGTTCAGTTGAGAGAGCTAAGCTTGATATCCACAGTTATTTGACCTTGATGAACGATATAGTACAGTTTTCTTTAAAGGTAACCTTTTTCAAACTTTTCATTGCCCTTTTTTTATTTTTAGGGTTCTCACTTTTTCTTTCCCCTTTTTTCCCTTTTTTTAAATGAATATAATTGGTACGGATGATGAAGAGGTTTCCCTCTCAGAGCAATTAATGCATGATTAACAAGTGGAAGCAGACAATTGGAAGGAACAGTATGAAAGTCTTCAAATCGACATGGAAATATTATGAGAGAGCAAATGCACCTTAGAGCAGCAGGTAAGGGTTTTAACTTCAGAGTTGGCGGTGGAAAAGGCTTCCTCAAATCAAGCTGGTAAGGACAATAATCTTCTCGAAACCTCTTTTTCCGAGAAACTTTCCAAGGCCAGTGAAGAGATCAGAGAGTTAAAGGCTCTCTTAAGTGAGAAAGAAGTGTATGCCGGTGAACTCGTGCAGACTGACCCAAACTCAAGAAAACCTCCAGGAATCTTCTGATAAAGTTCATTCCTTGGAAAGTTCACATGCTTCTCTTCAAAACTCTTATGATTCTGCCTTATCTAAGAATGAGAAGCTTAAAAATGAAATTGCTGACTGGGAAAGATATTACGAGATTCTTGAAGACAAAACCGCAATTGAAGTGAGTTGGGCGTTTTTGAATACTCGCCATGATACCCTTGTGTAAGTTAGTCAGGAAAATTTTAACTTCGAAGCTGAGTTAGCCAAAATAAAGAGACTATTGAAAAGACTCAACAGAGCCAAGACTTTCCTTCTCCCGTGGCTGAAGCTTCTGGAAATGTTGAAGATGATAGAGGTATTCCAATTCCTTCAAGTCAAGTTGAGCCTGATGTTGCCGATGACCCTGCTTTGGTTCCTTCTTCAACTCCTCAGTGACAAGTTAATGAAGTGTGACTCTTTTTTTTCTTTTTTCTTTGGTAGAATATGGTTACAACCCTTGGTCCTTTTTGAGGGTTTTGAAAATATTAAGTCCTCAGACCTTTTTCGGGGCATTTTGTATAAGGAACTATTAGTTTATGACTAAGTTCATACTTAGTCTAAACTTTTTAATATTAAGAAGTTTTTGTAGTTACTTTTGAACTTATGTTTTGCTCATTCTTGCCTTTATATTTGAAGGACTTATTCAATAGATTGCACTTTTTATTTTGCAAAATACTTTTTTAACTCCATGAATGCTTAAATCAATCATGAATTTTATAAAAGAGTGCCCTTTTATATTCGACACTTAATGAAGAAGATGTCTCAACTTCATAATGATGTTAATATACGACAAAAGAAGTAGGAATACACATGTTTCTTGAAATAACTTTAACAAGTTTTATTTGAATTTTGCCATGTTTTAAATAACACTTTACATGTATTTAAATAATTTCTATAAATTTTTCGTAACTGTTTTCCTTACAACAGATTTCAAAAAATTTCAAAAACACAAGGTTTCTATTTATAACTCATTTCAGTACATTGCCTTTAACCTAACTATGACAAGGTTTAACCAAAAATATGAATTTCGGTCAAAGCTTTATTTTAGAAGAACTCGGGTTACTGATAATCAAAAAATAAAATGAATAAAGGAAATTGATTTTGATAATAATAAGATGAACAGAAGAAAGCAAAGTAAATCAGTATATTCCGATGATATTTTGTATACTTACAAATGATCAGTCTTCTCCTTTTATAGCTATTTCAAGGTAATACGTTTCGTTTCTACCATAATTGAGCCATTATTGTCTATGAATAGAATTTAATGAAATTTAATGCAACGTTATAATCAACAATCATATTTGATTCAATACAGATTCCTTAAAGTTTTCTGTATTTATTGTCCAATAGTACGTATCTATACCTTATTTACTATCAGATTCATTCCCTTCCATCATAAAAAGGCTCAAGTATCTATCTTCCTTGCTTTTTCTCTGAACATCTGCCTGTGCATGTTGAAGCCCGTACCTTCTTTGATTATTTTTCATCACTTATTCTTCTTTGACTGGTCCACGTGTCATGATGTGTCATCTTATAATGAATTCCATACATAAACTTAATTTTTCCCAATACACTGAGATGAACAAAACTACACCAGGACTAGTCATAAGCTAATGCAGCTCGTCATGATGTAAATGATCAAGATCAGCAATTCTAACTTGTTTTAGAAGTATTACGCCTAATATCTAGTATTCATGTATTCTGTCACTAGAATGAGTGTGAGAGTTATGTTCTCCTAGTGATTCCTAATTACTTTTGCAAAACTTGATATAAGATTTTCAACTGAGAAAATATATGTGAACTTGATTCAAACTGTATATTCTCGATGTAACATGATTGTTTAAAAACTTATTTTTTGAAGGACAAAGGTCCCAGTTTTCCCTTAAACAATGCAAAATGGTACAGAATTTTCCAAATGTCCTGAGCAAATCACATATCACCTGGATTAGTAGCACGAAACCTTAAGAAAAAACGATCTACTAGTTGAAAAAAGGAGAATCCGCAAAAGAATTTAGGGGGGGGGGAAATTAAAAAATAGCCAGATTTACAAGTGGTAATTAGAAAATAGTCGCTGTTACAAAAGTAATCAAAATTTAGCCACTTTTCATGTAAAGATAAATCTGAACGAAAACTGTCACGACCCAAAATCTAACCATGTTGTGATGGCGCCTATCGTGATACTAGGCCAGTCACTTATTTCCAAATACTCCATTTTTCAAATAAAAACTTAAGAAAATCATAATTTTAACAGAAATTCAATAAGATGAAAGTAGAAATCAAAATCCAGCGGAAAGAAACACAATCCCGACCTCGGGTGTAACTAAGTCATGAGCTAGAACTACTACATCTGTTCGAAACAACATGACCAACACGGTATGAGAATATCCAAATAAATATACTAAAGGGAGATAAGGAAAGGAGAAGGCGGAACTACGGTCGCCAAGCAGCTACCTCGCAATCTCCACAGAAAGTCTCCAACTGGTGTGATCAACAACCGCTGCCATGCCCCGAGATACCTGGATCTGCACACAGGGGTGCAAGGGGTAACGTGAGTACACCAACTCAGTAAGTAACAAGTTCAAACTATGGACTGACGGTAGTGACGAACCAAACCTCAACAGGTTACAACATTTAATTGTACGGAAAAGTAGACATGCTTACAGTTCATATAGTTTCTCAGCAGTAATTAAACACAGTATGAACGATATAGAGTATAAAGCTTAGGAACCTCTAAGTACCAATGCACAGATAGCATGGTCAATGTTACGTATAATACTCCCACTCATAGTGCTCAACCACTCGGTACTGTATATAGCTCATTCGACCCAGGGAAGATCCATCCCGGAATATATATACATCACAGACTATAAGTCATCTAGTACCGAGGAAACAGGCCAATCCAGCCTCATGGAAAACATCCATCTCCATACCAATACTTTGGACAAGATCCATATCCAGGGAAGATCCATCCCTCAATATCATAACTGCGCTCACTGGAGGTGTAAAGACTCCGGAGGGGCTTCTCTTAGCCCAAGCTCTATATCAATGCCAGCGAAGGCATGATCAATATCTCACTGTAGAGTGTATCCCGATCCCATACTGTTAATCAATATCAGGGTCTCGGCCTCACTTAGTCTATCCTCTCCAGTCTCACACACATGGGCTAAAATGTCATGATACAAGCCCGAACAATGATATGATATGTCAAATAGCAATAATCGAGACTGATGATCGAAACATACTTGGTATTGGGTTGATATGAACCGGTCTCGAGATACATATGGTCGATCGCCAAAGATATTCTTGACCAAGTCAAGGAGGACTGAAACTGGACCAATAAGCATGTGGTGGTGCCTTCACCTGAGGAATCAATCACCACCCACGTGGAGGGTTTCTTAAGTGTTTACACTTACCCTTTCCCAATGGGCCCCTTAGACCCGGTTATCATTGCCTTTTGCAAGAGGTACGAGGTGACCCTCGGTCAAATCCACCCTTTTTTTAGAGGATAGTGATCCTTCTTCATTTCTTTGTAAGCAAAATCAAGGGGTCTTCCTTCACCCTCGATCATCTTATGCGTTTATACAATCCCCGACTCTATCGAGGGGGATTAATCAAACTTGCTCGCCGGGCCACCAGGGCCCCGTTCTCGAGTATAAATGAGGACCGAGATCGAGGCTGGATAAGTCGTTTTGTTCGAGTGAGGACCTCAGACTTGATCCCAGTCGAGCATATGTCATTTCCCAAGAAATGGAACATGAAGCATAAGTATAATTTTACCTTAAATACTTCATTGATCGTTTCTTCTCTTCCCTCCCTTCTCATCGGCATTTTGATGCAGCTGTGGCTCGGATGCCGAAAGTGGTTCCACGACTCAAGGAATGGGCCGGGGGTCTTGTGTCACAGAGCTCATATTCTAAGCGTGCATGGTGCGAACTGTCAAAGGGTCGGTGGGAGGCCCGTAATCATGGTAACATTTCTTTTTCGATTTTATGATATTTGATTTTCATCTTGCTCCGTCAGATTCTTATTGACCCTATTTGCTTTGTAGATCTCCCCAACGACGTTGCTATGAGGCCTCCATCTGGTGATAAGGATGTGCCTTTCGAGTCCCCTGTTCTGAGACAGGGTGACAAAAAGAAAAGAAAAAGGGTCGCGAGTTCTCCAAACTCATATAAGAAGACCAAAATAGAGATCGCGCAAGCCCAAGGGAAGCACTAGTGCTCTACCCACAGACTCAGTCCATCGACTAAGGGACGAATCCGAAGAAGTGGAAGAAAAATCCAAACTGGTGGCCTGCGTGCGGGCAGGTGTCACAATACAAGAGGCTCTCAAACCGGTGGGTGCTGAAGTTAAATCGTCTCGACATGAGGAGGTCGATTAGAGAGCTTTGGCTAAAGCTCCCGAACCAGAAAGGGGAAAGGCCATTACGTCCCATGCTGGGGGGGGTCGAGAGGGAGACATGGACTGACACTCCTCGAGTAGAGGAAAGTGTCTTGAAAGATGCGCTCGGGGCGATTGACATTACTGAGGCTCCTCAGTTCTCAGATGCAATGATCCGTGAGGCTGGTATGTTAGAAGGTCGTTCTTACGAGGGGCCTCAAGGGGCGACATATATCCACACCTTCTTGGATAGGTTATAGTCTTCTGCCTTAGAGGATGTCATGGGGCTTGGAGACTTGCTGGTGCCAAAGAAGGTATCATCGTCGGGAGCCAGTGAGTCTTCCTCGAGCTCAAAGTTAGTAAACTTGTTCCCGGTGTCAAGCGTTGACCATGATCTAAGATGGCTAATAGTTTTTTCTATCCCGGAGGATGATCTGGTTTTATCTGCCCCCAGGGGTCGCTAGCTACCTTCAGTGTTTGGTGACCGAAGAAGATCACGCACTGATGGACAAGGTGGAAATCCCTGCCTATTTAATGAAGCTCAACAATCATTAAATCGGGTAACTTTGTGTGTCTTTCTCCTTATCTATTTTAAATGTAAAGTTGTAAATAACCATAACACCTTCCTTAATGTTTGCAGGTTTCGGTGTTTCACCATAAGACTTTCCTCTGATACCAGGAGGAATTAACTCATCACGAGGCTGACATTTGGGATCTCACTGAGAAGGGGGACACTTACAAGCTTCTCGGTGAGAAACTTCAGGCCGAGTTAGAAACGACTCGGAGAGAGCATACCGAGATGGCCGAATAGGTATTTCGAGTACTTCATGATAGTGAAGATTAATTGGACATAGTGGCTAACGATCTGATCCTGCAGGTCCAACAAGCTTGAACAGATTGGGCAGCTTCAGTCACAGGAAGATACGATACAAGTCGAGGCTGAGGAGTTCAAGAAAAATATGGACATCTTAGCCTCGAAAAAGGAAGCTGTCCAAGCACAACTGGAGTTGGCCTAGTCCCAGCTTCGGGCTGCAAAAGATAAGGCCTCGGTGCAAGTCAAGAAAATTGAGGAGCTTCAATCCCAATTGGACTCGGCTATTTCTGATAAAGAAGGCTTGGCCAATAAACTCGAGGCGTCCAAATCAAAGGTGATTGTGGCCAAGACAGAGGTTGATGCTAAAGTGTCCCTGTATAAGGTTGACGTTGAGGCGATTCATACGCAGGCCAAAAATATGGTCGAACATGCAAGGTGGAAAGCTCGAAGGGAAGCCCTCGAGGGGGTTCATGCTCAGGACTTCGATATACTAGTTGAAATCGAGAATGCCAAAGCAGAAGAGTCCAGGAACTGGAAGTTGGCCTTTCTCTAGGAAGATTCTTAGAGCTTAAGCGAGTCTAAAAGCAAGGAAGATCCCGAGGATGGAGATGCTACCTCCGATGAATACCAAGCCATTGTAAGACCAGGAAAGATCTTTTTGAAGCCATTTTGGCCATTGTAAATTTTTGTATTAGGCCACTCTGGCCTTTGTAAAAACATTATTAGGTAAATATATATAAGGATTTCTTTCTCTTTCGGCTTTCAAATTTTTCCTTTGCTTTATTACTTGTATTCATAAAGGTCAGAATGTCTTAGCATAAAATAACTTAGGTTGTGTAAGTTCGAACAAACCCTGCCTTTTCATTATTCTATTTTGAGGCGTCTTTGGGGTTCGATGTTAACAAGAACTTTCTCCCGAAGTAAGTAACTCAGATTATAGTTTGCCGAGGGTAGCCTCTAGAACTGCTCTTTGAAGGCCTATTTTTCGTTATGGTTCTCAAACGTCTCCGAGCCATGTTAATTTGGCCGTAGCTTTTTAGTTCAGGCGTTGCCTAGTAGGCTTACTTTCCCGAGTTATATAAGCTTGCCTAAGATAAAAGTCCCAGAGTGGGTATGGCCATGGCCTTTAAAATTTGGCGGTTGCCTAATAGGTCTTTTGCTCCTGATGTTTAATATCTCGATCTGTTCGAGTTTATTTTTAGACGGCAGTCCCCGAGTGAGGAAGTAATCATCCGAACTCTGGTTATAATTGTCCTTTGAGCTCGTTTCTTTTAGTAGATCGAAAGTACAAAATTCTTTAAGGGATGTAAAGAGGAAATTTTTAAAACATATGATGACTGCAAGGAAATTACTTCTCTTTATTCTTATGCTAAACAGTTATACATGTGTGCATATTTTGTGTCAGGGCTCGAGCAATCTACATGGGCACGGTTCATTTGACCGTTTGGCCCTTAAAACAAATCTCACCTATCGAGACCCTTCCATTACTAAGTAATTTCCTCGCTAAAGAAATCGATATATGAGGATAATGCCCCGAGTATTCGAGGTTGATTGTAGAGAAACCTCGGATACTGTAGACACGATCTTTGACACTGATTTTTGATCAGCCTTTGTTTCTAAGTTAGCATAATCTCCTGTTGCCTCGTTAAAAACCTCAATCCGTTGCTCTTGGGTGGCCAATCGGACAAGGGGGCTACACGCCTTTCATCCCATAGTTCTAGGCACGTATTCATGGCCTCGTCATTTCAAGGTTGTGAGGTATGCCCAAAGAACTTTGGGCAAAATTTCCTTCTATTTTCCCTTGGCGTCGGTCAACCTTTTCTTCATGTTTTGTATTATGGTATTGTTGGTCGATTTGGCCTGTCCGTTCCCACTAGGGTGATAAGGTGTGGAAAAAATTCTTTTGATCTTATGATCCTCGAGAAACTTGGTCACTTTGCTACCGATAAACTATTTCTCGTTGTCACAAACGATTTTGGATGGCATCCAAACCGACATATGATGTGGTCCCAAATGAAGTCGGTGACTTCTTTCTCCCTGACCTTCTCGTACACCTGGGCTTCAACACACTTAGAAAATAGTCAGTCATAAATAAGATAAACTGAGCCTCACCTGGCGCCCATGGTAGAGGGCCAACAATGTCCATTCCCCACTTCATGAATGGCCATGGCGAAAAGCCGAATGCAATAGTACCCCGGTTTGATGAATCATCAAAGCATGTCTTTGGCATTTATCACATTTTTGTATGAACACCTTCATATCTTTTTCCATATCGATCCAGTAATATCCAGCTCTAATTACCTTTCGAACCAATGATTCGGGACCTGAGTGGTTCCCGCAGGTGCCTTCGTGGACTTTCCTCAGAATGTCCTTGGTATCTCCCGGTCCCAGACATATTGCTAACAGGCCATCGAACATTCTTCTGAACAAGGTTCCGTCCTTGGACAAGCTGAATTGGGCTGCCTTTGTACACAGGGCCCTCGATTCTTTTGGATCTGAGGGTACTTTGCCGGTCTTCAAATATTCTATGTATTTGTTTCTCCAATCCCAAGTTAGGCTTGTAGAGTTTATTTCAGCGTGACCTTCTTCTACTACCAATCTCATGAGCTGTACGACTACCCTCGATTTGAGGTCATCATCCTCGACCGAAGAGCCTAAGTTTGCAAGTGCATTGGCCTTACTATTTTGATCTCGAGGTACGTGCTGCAAAGTCCACTCCTTGAATCTATGTAATGTTACCTATAGCTTATCCAGGTACCTTTGCATCCGTTCTTCTCTGACTTTAAACGTTCCGTTAACTTGATTCACAACAAGGAAAGAGTCTCACTTAGCTTCGATCACCTCCACCCCTAAGCTTTTGGCCAGTTCGAGACCTGCAATCATGGCCTCATATTCATCCTCGTTGTTAGTCAATTTCACAGTTCTCATGGATTTCCTAACTATATTTCTTGAGGATGGCTTAAGTACGATGCCAAGTCCGGACCCCTTTGCTTTCGATGCACCGTCCGTAAAGAGGGTCCATATTCCCGAAGACGTCCACGAGTTTATCAATAACTCTCTTTCAACCTCTAATATTAGGGCCGGTATGAAGTCAGCCACAAAATCTGCCAAAATTTGAGACTTAATGGTTTTCCGAGGTCGATATTAAATATCTTACCCACTGATTTCTACGGCCCATTTAGCCAATCACCCCGAGAGTTCGGGCTTATGCATTATATTTCACAATGGGTAAGTTGTCACAACACATATAGGGTGGCACTGAAAGTACGGTTTTAGTTTCCTAAAGGCGCTTCCAGTTTTTCTAAGTGAGGATATCTAGTTTCGGCCTCACCTAAGGTCCGACAAACATAATAAACCGAAAATTGAGTACCTTCCTCTTCCTAAACTAGGACTCCACTTACCGCTATCTTTGATACTGCCAAATACAAGTATAGTTGTTCGTACGACTTCGGCGTGTGAAGCAGTGGCGGCCTCGATAGGTATCGCTTGAGTTCTTTAAAGGCCCGTTGGCATTCTGAGGTCCATGTGAAGTTGTTTTTCTTCTTCAGCAACGAGAAAAATCGATGACTCTTGTCGGAAGACCTCAAGATGAATCGACCCTGAGAAGCTATGCGCTTGTTTAGTCTTTGTACGACCTTCACATTGTCCACTACTGTGATATTTTTGATAGCTTTGATCTTGTCGGGGTTGATCTCGATTCCTCGGTTGGATACCATGAAGCTAAGAAATTTACCTGATCCGACTCTGAACGCGCTTTTTTCCGGATTCAACTTCATGTTGTACTTTCTCAATATACTGAAGGTTTCGTGCAATTTCTTTAAATGGTGATCTGCTCACAGGGACTTAACTAGCATATCGTCAATGTAAACTTCCATAGATTTCCCTATTTGTTCTTCAAACATCTGGTTTACTAGGTGTTGGTATGTGGCACAAGTAATTTTTAATCCAAATAGCATTACATTATAACAGTGTGTGCCATACTTAGTGATGAAGGAGGTCTTTTCTTGATCATCCGGGTTCATTTTTATTTGGTTTTACCCGGAGTAAGCATCGAGAAAACTGAGGTTGTCGTTGTCGGCCGTGGCATCGATCATGCAATTGATGTTAGGCAAACGGAAGAGTCTTTGGGGCATGCCTTATTTAAATCCTTGTACTCCATACACATTCTCATTTTGTTCCCCTTCTTAGGGACTACTACTACGTTCCCTAGCCATTCTAGGTATTTGACTTCTCGGATGGACCCTATGTTAAGAAGTTTAGTTACTTCATCCTTGATGAAAGCATGCTTGATATCGGACTGTGGTCTCCTTTTCTGCTCGACCAGATGGAATTGCGGGTCTAGGCTTAGTTTGTGAGTGGTGATCTCCGGTGGGATCCCTGTCATATCGAGATGAGACCAAGCTAAACAATCCATGTCAGCAATAAGAAATTGAATGAGTGTTTTCCTGAGCTCGGGAGTTAACCCTGTGCCCAGGTAACCTTTCAATCAGGTAGATATTCGATTCAGTATGACTTGCTCCAACTCTTCGACCATTGATTTGGTAGCGTCAGAGTCATCGGAAACTATGAAGGATCGAGGAACCCCGTAATCTTCGTCTTCGTTAGTCCCCTGCTTGTCTGATTGGGTCGAGGCCGGTATAGGTGATTGCTATTTGGCTTCCTATTTTGTTTTCGAATCTGGATCCTTTGTCGATGAGGGTGTTGATATTGGAATTACTTCGTCGATGACAAACATTTTTTTGCAGCGGGCTACTCCCCATTGATAGTTTTAATTCCCTCTAGCGTCGGGAATTTTAACACCTGGTGAAGGGTCGAGGGCACAACTCTCATGTTGTGGATCCACAATCTCCCAAACAGAGCATTATACCTCATGTCCCCTTCGATCACATAAAACTTGGTCTCTTATATGGTTCCGGTTGTATTTACCAGCAATGCTATTTCTCCCTTAGTAGTTTCATAAGCCATGTTGAATCTGTTTAGCACTCGGGCTGCATGTACGATCTGGTCCTGTAGGTTGAGTTGTTCTACGACCCTCAATCGAATGATATTGGTTGAGCTACCTAGATCAATTAACACATGTTTAACTCGAGTTTTATTCATGAATATAGCAATTACCAGTGCATCATTATGGGGATGCATGATTCCTTCTGCATCATCGTCGTTGAAAGACAAAGTTCCTTTTGGTATGTAATCTCGAGTCCATTTCTCCCTCATAATTGATACTTTGGTGCGCTTTAAAATCGGACCTTGAGGAATATAGACTCCTCTGATGCTCATATGAATGACGTGTTAAGGTTCTTCTTGCTCATTTTGTTTACTAGAATCCCTGTTTCTGAAATGATTATTGGCTCGGTCACTCAAAAACTCCAGAAGGTGCATGTTGTTGAATAACCATGCAACTCCTTCTCTCAATTTTAGACAATCTTCCATTCTATGGCCATGGGTGACATTATATTTGCACATTTGGTTGGGATCTCTTCGAGCTGGATCGGTCTGTAGAGGTCGAGGCCATCTGGTATCTTTGATGCATTCGGTAGCTGATACGATGGCGGCTGCATCAACATTAAAGTTGTATTCTGATAATTGAGGTGCTTCTTTGGGTCCGATAGGCTTGTCGAAGCCGTTCTTGCTCATGAGCCCTCGAGAGCTCTGGCCTTGATCACTTCTCCTTTTATTTCGTACAGGATTCCGCCCAGATCCGTTGCTCCTACGATCTCTACTATATGGCTGATATCGATCTTTTTTACACCTTGGTTCTTGGTCAATATCCCTCTTGATTCTGTCGTCGGGTCTGATAGGATAAACGGACCCGGAAGGAGCCCCAAGTTGATCGTCTTCGACCGTGATCTTTGATTGGTACCGATTATGCACATCGGCCCAAGTAATAGCCAAGTACTCTATCAAATTCTACTTCAACTGCTGTGAAGCCACAGAGCTTCGAATATCGAGTCCTTGGGTGAAAGCTTGAATAGCCCAATCATCGGCGACCGGTGACAGGTCCGTCCGTTCCATTTGGAATCGAGACACGAATTCTTGGAGCATTTTGTTGTCCTTCTTCCTTACCTTGAAAAGGTCTAATTTCCTAGTTTCAACCTTGATGGCTCCAGCGTGTGCCTTTACGAAGGAATCTGCAAGCATAGAAAATGAGTCAATAGAATTAGGCGGTAAATTATGGTACCATATCATAGCCCCCTTTGACAGGGTCACTCCGAATTTCTTTAGCAAGACAGATTCGATCTCGTCATCCTCTAAATCATTCCCTTTGATAGCAAATGTGTAAGAGGTGACATGCTCGTTCGGATCGGTCGTTCCGTTGTATTTAGGAATCTCTGGCATTCTAAACTTCTTGTGGATTGGCTTGGGAGTCGCGCTCGGGGGAAAGGCTTTTGCACGAACTTTTTGGAGTCCAGACCCTTCAATATCGGTGGTTCCCCCGGGATTTGATCGACCTTGGAGTTGTAAGTTTTCACCTTCTTATCGTTTGCCTGGATCTTCTTTTTCCCCCGACTCAATTTGTTTTGTCAGTTCTTCGAGCATCTTCATGATTGCAGGATCGGTCCCCAATTCTTTCTCGTTTGATTCCCTCGAAACTGATTCGACCCTATGGATAACTTCTTGTGACGGCTCGGGCTCGATCCTGCTCGGTGGGTGATTTTAGTTTAGGAGTTGGGCTATCGCTGCCTGTTGAGCCTGCAACATTTCGAAGATCACCCGCAGGTTGATCCTGCCATCTTTGCCGCCATGTGTGCTTTGAGCAATTGATCGAACGTCCCTGCGGAAGCTACCCTCGTGATCAATAGCCAAATTTGCATTGAGGGCAACATGTGAGTTGCCTGTTGAGCCTGCAACATTTCGAAGATCACCCGCAGGTTGATCCCGCCATCTTCACCGCCATGTGTGCTTTGAGTAACTGATCGATCAACAGCCAAATTTGCATTGAGGGCAACATGTGAGCTGACGTCGATTGGATCTATCGCCAGAACTCCATCGAAGTCGACAAGGGGTATGTCATTTTCTGGTGCTATGTTATCATTCTCGCCGTGGTGGCCGAAATCGTTGACAACATGAAAGGGTGCTGACTACGAGTTCGACATTTTGACCTCGGAATCAAAGATACTTCAAAGAACAAGTGAAAAATAGAGTGTGTTACGAAAGTTTGTATTGAGTAACCACTATTATCCTTAGCGGGCGCCAAATTGTTACCCTAAAAAACGGATAACAATTGAATTATACACGGTTTTAAGGACACGTGTTATAACTTGGCACAAATTGGGAAGATAAATTAATATTGAAATTAACGATAAGAAAATAATGCAAACCACACAAATCGAACTGCCTTGGCCTTAGAGTTCGATCACCCCCGAGCCAAGAAAAGCCTCTTCTGATGTAAGAACAGAGTAACAAGGTGGCAAGAGCTAGAAATAACAGTAAATTGCTTTGTATTGCGTATTTCAATGTGTGTTACAAATGATCAGACCTCCCATTTATATAGTAGGGGTGTCCTATTCTTGAAACAACTCTATACAAGGTAAAAAATCTCATAAGTTTTTAATTAACCGGCCTCTCCTTGATATGTTTCGAGATTCCTGCTGTGATCTTCAACTGATCGCAGATATCTCGGCACTCTGTTATTTGGCTCAGCATATTTTTCTCGATCTTGTTCGGTCTCGGGATCACAAGCCCAATAATGTAACTTCGTACCTCGGTTCGATATAACTCGAGATTGATCTTTAATCTGTTATATTTTAGTCTCGAATGGTCATATAATAGGCGAAATCGATTTCGACCGTATAAAAATAAAACTAATTGCGTGGAACTCAGATGAACCAATTATTTAAAAGAAATTTCTAATATAATATATATATATATATATATATATATATATATATATATATATATATATATATATATATATTGTAGCATACTTTGGATCAGCTAAACGGCCAGAAAAAAACGATAGCAAATATATATAATAGGTCTTACAAGTATAATATTCAAATCTGTAATGATTTGGATATTGCGAAGTAGCTTGACAACTTAGAACATGTAAAATATGTATTCCTCTGTTTCAATTTAGATGACATATTTTTCTTATTAGTTTGCTCCAAAAAGAATGATACATTTCTACAATTGAAAATTTCAACTTTAACTCTTTATTTTACCCATTTTACCCTTAATGAGAATTTTTTATAATCACGCTAATGTCATGGTACCATAAAGTTTTTACCCTTCAAGCTTTTAAGATCACAAATTTCAAATATCTTTTTTTTCTTCTTAAATTTCGTGTCAAGTCAAACTAACTCATCTAAATTGAAATAAGAGGAGTATATATAACGAGATGCGCTCCATATGACAACTTCTAGTTCGGCATCATATATTTCTCAGTTGCATGAAGCTTTTGTTTTATTGAGATAACGAAATTATATAGAAATAATTCATTTTGAGGGTGTTTGGATTGACTTAAAAGCTAGTTAAATGAGCTTTTAAGCTCTTTTTAGCTTATTGGAGTGTTTGACAAAGTTAAAAAAAATACTTAAAATAAGATACAATGTGCTTAAAAAAAGCCAAAAGACATAAGTTGGGGTTACTTTATTTATTTGGCTTAAAAGTCAAATGGGTTTAACCAAATATTTTACCGCTAATAATTTTTTATTATTCCAGATATATCCTTCACAACTAAAGTCCCAACTTTACACCTTGCTTTCTGGTTCTTCTTCGTCCCTGTGTCTTCCTCCTCGTCTCCTCACATGTGTTGCAGCGTTTTTGCATTAGGTCTTTGATGTATAGAAAATTGATAATTTCTTACTTTCTCTGTTTTAATTTAAATGATACATTTTTTTATTAGTCAGTACAAAAAAGAATAACATATTTTTATATTTAAAAATAATTTAATTTTAAACTTTTTATTTTACCTATTTTAGCATTACTAAGAAGCTTTTATAGTCACACAAATATTATAGTCCCACAAAATTTTTGACCCTTAAGCTTTTAGGACCACATATTTTAAAAGTCTTCTTCTTGTCTTAAATTTTTTGTCAAGTCAAACTTTATCATCAAAATTGGAACGGAGGAAACGCTTCAATAAGATAAAACTTGGAGCAACATTATGAAAACTAACAAAAACACTAATTTAATAATGTCCATTCGTCGTAGATTTGTAAGAAACAAGCATGGTGAATTCAACTTTAGCATTATCTTTAAATGTCAAACATGAATTTGGTGGGTGATTACGATAGCTAATAAAAACAGAAAATGCAAAGGTAATCATAACTCGATAGAAATGTGAAAAATGAATATAAAGAGATAAAATATATACACAAATTACTATACACTAGTGAAGAAACCACCAATTGAATTTGAATCAATTTAGCTTCAAAAATATTAAACTAGTAATAAGTGTTTACAACTTTAAGATTATTTCAGTCATTTTAACAGAAAAGTGCTTACCAGCACTTGCTTACCAAATATTTTAACAGTTTTTTCCAGGTTAAGCACTTCTATTCAAATGCGTAATTGTTTTTTTTATAAAACCAGCTCCAGTATTTAAAAAGTGCTTTTAAGCACAAGTGCTTAAAAGTTACTTATTTTAAGGCCTCATTTGTTTGCGCTTAATAGATGTCTGAATCTTAATCATTCAGATCTCAAACATTAAGTGCGTTTGTTTTTAAAGTCTGAATCTTAATTATTCAGATATTAGTCATTAAGTGTGTTTATTTTTTCTACTTCACAACCACTTAATGGGTCTGAATATGTCTATATGATTAAGATCTATAGCAAAGGCTTAATTTCATTAAGATGATATCACATATTCATGATTAACTGCTGCCACCACCACCTACCATTATAACTACCACCATGCCACCACCACCACCATACTCAACCACCACCACCACGCCACCATCATCCTCAATCATAGCCGCCACCATTATCGACCATCACCACCCACCATCCCCCCACTCCGACCACCATCATTCTCACCCATAATCAACAATCATCTACCTCAACTACCACAACTAACCACACCATCACTATCAACAACCACAACCGGCACCGCCCATCATTATAACCTACCACCACCCACCCACCACCTTCCTCAATCACAATTGCTATCACCACCCGCCATTATTAACTATTACCACTCACCACCACCATCCTCAATCATAATCGCCACCACTACCAATCACTACTAGCTACTAGCATGAACCACCATCATCAACCAAAACTACTACCAACCACCGTTTCTAGTTGCCATTCACCCATTAGCCATCACCACCAATAACTATCATATTTTAAAAAACTATATATTTTATTGATAGAATATTATATTAGTTAGTATTCATTTGAATTTATGTTCATAATTTTCATATAAAATAATTTTTATACATTCAGATGTTAAAAATCAAATAGTCTTAATTTTTAGTGTTCAGATCTTAATACATATCTTAATATATTCAGATATGTATTTAGATTTAGATGTCTTAATCTTAATACACATCTGGATGTTCAAATATGTATTCAGATTCAGACGTGTTAATCTTAAAAAAAAAAAATGAGCCTAAGCTAATCCAAACATGTTCCTATCAAACATTCACACAGTAAATGCTTCAAATTTCCTTTTACTGAGTCTATGTGTGACTCACTCATGATAGTGAATGTGGTGTGCCGGATTTGGCGGGTTAACATGCCCAATTGCAGCAGTTATTGAAGAAATTCAGCGAGTATAATTTCTTAGCTAGCTTGGACATAGGGGTCACTCATTAATAAATGCTACTAATTACTTTCTCCGGCTTAAGTTATGTGACATATTTTTTTTTTAATCTCTCCAATAAAAAATTAGCATCTTTATATATTTAGAAATAATTTAACTTTAAAATTTCCCCTTTACTCTTAATCAATGAGATAATTTAAAGCCATATAAATGTTTAAGACTTATTTTTCACCACAAGTTTTAAACTTCTTTTATTTACACTCAGTGCTTAGTTAACCGTAATGATGCCGCATAAATTAGGACAGATGGAACAATAATTAGCCTCAAAAATTTTCACATCATTTACTTGTTGTTTTCAATATTTATGGACAAATGATAAATAGTCGTTTTTTGCACCAAAAAAATAAAAGAGTATTTGATCCTCATCGGACAATTTGCTTCATCCCTATAATTCCAGTGTCCCTATATATCTGAATGATGCTCTGTTTCATGCATGTTGGAGGAATATATTCCTTCCAACAGTTGAACCAAGTTTCTCGATCTATTCTTTTTCATTTCTTTCGTTCTAATAGATTTGGATAGAATGTCAACGGAATAAGTAAGATATATAGATAGTCCAATATTCTATCCATTCATTATCTCGATCGGCGCTCATCTCCCTTGCAATAATATGAAATTAACGTGGAGGACCTTTCATTCACAAACGATATATACAAATTATAGGAAATTCATATGCTCCGTGGATTGATAAAAAGTTGTAAGGAAAATGAGTAGATAATATTGACTAAGAACAAGAAGGAAAGAAGAACAACTTATTAAAAATACTGTGTCGTGGCAAGCCACTGCTTTGAAAGCGATTTCAGCCCGACTAGGTGCAAATCGTTAAGGCTGGTCGCTCCCAAGGTTCCGTAGTACCTCCAAACACGTGCACTCATGGCTGGAAGTTTAGAATTTGCACAAAATAGTTGCCCAGAAAGAAGAGAAGATGGAGGTATTTTCTGTAGTTGTTACATAAATTAAAGAATGTTGTAGGAAGAAATATAATGATTAGCAAGATGGATTCTTGATTAAGATTGAGTGATTATGATGGCTAATCCATAACCTATTTATAGGCAATTAAGGAGGTTGCATGTATGACAAGTGTCGAGAGTCTTTTGACACTTGTCCCATTATATTAGTCCACTTGCCTCCAATATTGACAAGTGTATCTTGTCTTTCATGCATGAAGACATATGGTAGATTTGCATAGCCATTTGTCAAAGTCATTCAACACTTGGCTTTAAGGCTTCATGCAAGAGGCCACTTGGAAATAGATAGGAAATTTGAAAAAAAAAAAAAATCATGGCTATTGGTTGTAAATGGAATTTCAAAAAGAAATTTTTGACTTTGCATTATGAATAATTCCAACAATTCCCCACTAATGCAAAGACAAAAATAGAACAATTTTGGGCAAAAGAAGGAACATGTACTTAAGTGTCAATATCTTTCGATTTGAATTGACACGTAGTAAAATGAGGCAATAACTAACATCCACAAAGTGAAGTACTCTTGAACTGAATGGACAGTAGTTGAGACCCCCACAACACGTACTATATCCTTAATTTTATGCAAACTCTGAGATACTAACAAAGTGCTTTTATGGTCATGCACATACCTTGGGTCTCATGGTGCTCTAGAAAGACATCCCAAGTCTTTCATAAAAGGCGACCGCACCTTTACACTCACGTAGGTGATTCCATCAAGTCTATCTATACATAGAGTGCCTTAAGGATATGGAATTATAAAGAGCAAAATACGCTCAACTTTATAAATCACTACAACCACGCCATAGGGATAGGAAATATAGTGCATATTGAGGTCTCATATGGCTTCGTTTGGCCACAAACGGGTATCCACCATACTTCCTCAATCCATGGGCTTTAGCCCCATCCCCCTCGACGTTTCAAGGATAACTC
Source organism: Nicotiana sylvestris (assembly GCF_000393655.2). Classification (NCBI taxonomy): domain Eukaryota; kingdom Viridiplantae; phylum Streptophyta; class Magnoliopsida; order Solanales; family Solanaceae; genus Nicotiana; species Nicotiana sylvestris. The sequence continues at coordinate 145,652,578 of NC_091064.1, read as the reverse complement.
TCCTTGCTAAACCCTTGGTTAAAGGATCTGCCAAATTTCTTTCGGATCTTGCATATTCCAAGGAAATAACACCATGTTTCTACAACTCTTTTACCGCATCATGCCTAATGCGGATATGTCTTCTTTTTCCATTGTAAACACTATTTTAGCAATTCTAATTACCGCATGTGAGTCACAATGTAGAGAAACTGGTGAAGCTTGTCTTCCCCACAAAGGCACGTTTGCCAATAAGTTTCTCAACCACTCGGCTTCTTGCCCTGCCAACTCAAGAGCAATGAATTCGGACCCCATAGTAGATCGTGCTATACAAGTCTGTTTTGAAGACTTCCATGAAATAGCATTTGCACCCAAAGTAAATACATAGCCACTAGTGGAGCTAACTTTATCATTGTCGGTAACCCAATTTGCATCACAAAATCCTTCTAAAACGGCAGGAAATTTATTAAAATGCAAACACCAATCCATAGTACCTCTCAAATACCTTAGCAAATGATGAAGAGCATTCCAGTGTTCACTACTAGGGTTGTGAGTATATCTACTCAATCTACTAACAACATAAATAATATCAGGTTGTGTATAATTCATGAGAAATATTACACTACCGGTTATCTTAGCATACTCAGTTTGAGAAATACTAGATTCCTTATTCCTTTTCAAGTGTATGCTAGGATCATAAAGAGTTCTGACAGGTACTACATCAAAACAATTAAACCTTTTCAACATTTTCTCGATATAATGAGACTGAGACAGTGGAAAACCATTTGAAGTTCTTTTGATTTTAACCCCTAAAATCACATCTGCTTTTCCAAGATCTTTCACTTAAAATTTAGAATACAAAAAATTCTTAGTCTCATTAACGACATTCACATTAGGGCCAAAGATTAACATGTCATCCACACACAAACATATAATAGCACAATCTGATCCTATTATCTTGGAATAAACACAAGTATCAGATGCATTAACAACAAAACCATTAACCACTAATGTGCTATTAAACATTTCGTACCATTGCTTAGGTGCCTGCTTTAGACCATACAAAGATTTTCTCAATTTGCATACTTTATTCTCCTGTCCTTGAATCACAAATCCCTCAGGTTGAGATATATAGATCTCTTCCTTTAAACCATTTAGGAAAGTCGTTTTAACATCCATTTGATGTATCACTAAATTATGAATAGTGGCAAAAGCAACAAGAGTTCTAATAGTCGCTATCTTAGTCACATGAGAATAAGTGTCAAAGTAATCAATGTCTTTCTTTTGGTTAAAACCCCTAATAACAAGTCTAGCCCTATATTTCTCAATTGTACCATCAGGTCTCAATTTCTTCTTAAATATCCACTTGCTACTTATGGGTTTACAACCTTTAGGTAAATCAGATAAGTTTCAAGTGTGATTAGAAACTATAGAGTCTAATTCACTTTTAATGGCCTCTTTCCAAAAACTAGAATCTATTGATCTCATTGCTTCACTGTATGTCTTAGGGTGTTCTTCTATTAAATAGATTAACATTAATTCATTACTCAAAACATCAAGATCAATATTTTCTGTCAAGAAAGTAGTAATAAAGTCAGGACCAAAGCTAGATTCAATTCTACGCCTCTTACTTCTTCTAAGTTCATTTTCATGCTCATTAGCAGTAACACTAGAAGAATGCACAATATGATAATTAACAGACATAGATGTAGAAGCATTATTAGGCATAACATTAGGCACATTATTTTTCAATGAAAAAACATGCTCAGAAAATTTTGCATCTCTAGATTCACAAATATAACTATCATTCAAAGATATAAATCTATATGCAGCACTGTTTTGAGCATAACCAATGAAAATAGCATCAAAAGTCTTGGTCCAAGAGTTACTCGTTTAAAATCAGGTAGACCAACCTTAGCCAAACACTCCCACACTTTCAAAATTTTCAAGTTAGGGGCAAACCCTTTCCATAACTCATACGGGGTTTTATCTAACTTCTTATGAGGGACTTTATTAAGAACATAACATGCAGATAAAAGAGCTCCCCCCCCCACATATTATCAGATAAACCCGAACTTAAAAGTATAGAATTCATCATTTCCTTAAGGGTTCTATTTTTCTTTTCGGCTACACCATTTTGTTGTGGAGTATAGGGAGCACTAACCTTATGTAAAATACCATTTTTCTTACAAAAGGCTTCTAGAGTATTAGTACTATATTCACCGCCCCTGTCAGACCTAAGCCTATTGATTTTTCTGTTTAATTGATTCTCTACTTCTTCCTTGTATTTCAAAAAACGTGCTTTCAACCTCATCTTTTGACTTAAGAAGATATACCTTAGTGTATCTAGAAAAGTCATTTACAAAAGTGATGTATTATTTCTTTCTACCCTTACTAATAGTATTCTTGAAATATGCTAAGTCTGAATGTACTAGTTCAAGCAATTCTGTTTTTCTACTAGTTACATTTTTAAAAGGCTTTTTGGTATGTTTTGCTTATACACAAACAAGACACTTAGAAAAATTATCAATATTAATTGCAGGAATTAATTCCATTTATCTAAGTCTTTTAATAGAAGCAATATTAACATGACCTACTCTACCATGCCACAAATCAATAGACTCGGCAATATAAGCAGAATTAAAAGTACTAGCATTATTAGTAATCTCTTGAGCTATGTTTAGTACAAATAAACCTCCACTAAGTTAACCCTTCCCAACAAAGTCTCCTCTACGAGAAATAGCAACTTTATCAGATTCAAAAACAAGTTTAAGACCTGCTTTGTTGAGAAGCGCACTAGAGACTAAGTTTCTACGAAGGGAGGGTACATACAGAACATTATTCAAGGCTAAGGTTTTTTTAGACGTTAATTTACGGAGAATTTTTCCTTTACCCATAACTTTAGTTGTAGTGGAGTTATCCATGTAGACACACTCGCCATCAGCAGATTCCTCAAAGTCGTGAAACAACTCCTTGTTGGCGCAAAGGTGCCTTGAAGCGCCTGTGTCCAATATCCAGTCAGTTTTGTTAGCCACCATATTCACCTCAACAACCACATCAGCAATGACATCACCCCCCTCAGTAAGGTTAGCTTGGACTGGAGCTTTTCCTCCAATCTTTGAGCTTTGTCTTTGTCTCTAGTTGTGACGACCCGACCCGTCGTCACGTGAGTTACCGGCCTGTTTCCCCTATTTTATGCTTCTTCATGTTTTGTTGTCGGTATTCGGTGTGTTAGAGTTAAATCGGATTGGTTTTAATAGGAAATGAGACACTTAGTCTCTTTAAGGAAGGCTTATTTTGGAAAAGTCAACCCGGTGTTGACTATTGAGTTAGAGGGATCGGATGTGATTTCCGGTGATTCGGTTAGCTTCGGGGGATGATATGTGGCTTAGGAGTGTGATCGGAATTGATTTTGGAGGTCCGGAGTAGAATTATGCTTGAATTGGCGAAGTTAGTATTTTGGCGATTTCCGGTTGATAGGTAAGATTTTGATCCGAGAGTCGGAATGGAATTCTGAGAGTCGCAGTAGCTTCGTTAGGTGATTTTGGATGTGTGTGCAAAATTTCAGATCATTCGGAGGTGTTTTGGTCAGGTTTTTGATCAAATGCGTGTTTTAGAAGTTTTAAAAGAACTTAGGCTTGAATTCGATGTAATTCGATGATTTTAGTGTTAGTTGAGGTATTTTGATGACTAGAGCAAGTTTGGATAATGTTTTAAGATATGTTGGTGCGTTTGGTTGAGGTCCGGGGGGCCTCGGGGCGATTTCGAATGGTTAACGGGAAGTTTGGAGTTGTAAAATGCAGCAGAAAAATTGTAGAGTATTTTTGTTCTATGCGATCGCAGAGGGTGTCATGCGATCGCATAGAAGGAATTCGAGGGGTTGTTTGGTTGTAATATGCGATCACGGTGGAAGGCATGTGATCGCACAGGGTAGAGACCTTATGCTATGCGATCGCAGAGAGGCCTATGCGATCGCATAAGGCTAAATCTGGGGTGCGGAATATTTGTGCTATGCGATCGCATGGGCTCTAATGCGATTGCATAGAAGGAGCTACAGTGATCTGGGCAGAATGTTAAAACATTTCATCCGCGAACCCAACCCATTTTTCCTCCATTTTTGAGCAACCTTGAGAGCTTTTGAACGGGAATTGAAGGGCTTTTGACAGGAAGTGATTGGAGGTAAGTCCTATGAACTAAATAGATGATTATATTGTGAAATCATCTTCGAAATTCATGAAAATATAGCCAAATTATAAGAAATTAGGGCTTGAAATTGAAATTCTAAATTTGGGATTTGACGGGCCATTTGTGGTCCGATTTGAGAGATTTTTGTATGTATAGACTCGTGGCGAGATAAGTAACCCGATGACATAAAAATTTCTGAGTTTCGAGATGTGGGCCCGGGACTCGAGTTTTTGCCAACTTCGTGATTCTTGATATTTTTCGATTGTTTTCGATTGGGTATTGTTCCTTTAACATATTGTGATGTATTCGCTCTGATTTTGGTTAGATTTGACACGCGTGGAGGCCAATTTTAGGGGCAAAGGGGTCGCGAGCTAGAGAATTAGCCAGTTCGAGGTGAGTAATGGTTGTAAATGATGTCCTGAGGGTTTGAAACCCCGGGTTTGCACATCGTAGTGCTATATTGAGGCAAGATATGTGCTGGATGATGAGCGTGGGGTCTTTCACTACTGAGGATTGTGACTTGGTCCATCCCGATTGATGATTTTACCGAATATTTAACTGAAATTCATTTGCTATCACCATGATTAGGGCTAATTGCCATATTTGGGCTTCGTGCCGACTATTTGAACCCTTCGGGGATTTTTATCACGGTTTCCTCGCTACTTGACTTATTATTTGAACTCAGTCCTGTTGATATCTACTGTTTTACAAACTCAGCCATTTTTAATGAGATTTGAAACTTTAATGATATTTCTACATCATGTTTTGGGCTGAGAACTACTGTTTTACTAATGCCCAAGGGGCTTGTGATGATTTTTGGATTGAGTGAGGCCGAGGGCCATATGTGAGGATATGCTGAGTGATATGAGACCGAGGGCTTGAGATACTTTATATTCCACGAGGTGGCTCGAGTGATGTGAGGCCGAATGCCGAGTGATGATGCCACGAGGTGGCTTGATATAGCGCTTGGGCCGTAAGGGACCCCTCTAGAGTCTGCACACCCCCAGTGAGCGCGGGTACCCATTTTGCTGAGCGATTGATACTATGCCCGAGGGGCTGATATGAGTGATTGTGAGGTAGCCCGCGGGGCTGATACTGTTCTGAGTGATTGATGCTGAGCCCGATGGGCTGATACTGTACTGAGAGTGAGCCCGAGGGGTTGATACTATGCTGAGCAATTGATACTGTGCCTGAGGTGCAGATTTCTACTTGTTATTTACCTGTTAATTTACCGGTTTTACTTGTTTTAAAAGGAATATCATTTGATTTCTTCACTAACTTACTGCTTTAAGTGATTGTTTACTACCTGATATGGAATTGCTCTGTGCCTTTACGTGTTTTCATACTTTCAGCCATTATTTATAGTTATTACTCACTGAGTCGGAGTACTCACATTACTCCCTGCACCGTGTGTGCAGATTCAGGTATAGCAGAGTCCGCACCTGAGCACTGATTCCGTCCAGGCTAGGCAATGATTTGGAGTTACGAGGTAGCTGTTAACGTCCGCAGCCCCTTGTCCTTCTTATCCTCTATAATTTATGTTTCTTCAGACTATTGTATCGGATTCCGTACTTGTAGACCTATAGCAGATTGTGTAGTAGCTCATGACTTGTGACACCCCGGTTTGGGCTGTGTCGGGATGGATCCTACTGTTATTATCATTAAATTCCGCAATTTATGAATATTATATTATATGTTATTATTGTTATGATGATTAATTGTTTAAAAGGGGTGTTCTATTTCGGTCTGGCTGGCCTTGTCTTCACGAGAGGCGCCATCACGATCGGGTTCGGGGATTGGGTCGTGATAGTTGGCATCTAAGCCTTGGTTACTTAGGTCTCACGAGTCAAAAGCAGGTTTAGTAGAGTCTCGCGGATCGGTACGGAGACGTCTGTATTTATCCTCGAGAGGCTGCAGAACCTTTAGGAAAACTCCATATTCTTGAAACTCTTGTCGTGCGAACTTATTGGTCCGAGTACTAAACTTCTGATATTCCACTCTCACAGATGGTGAGGACGCGAGCTACCGGACGAGGTGGACGACCACCAGTACCACCCACCGAGGCCACCAGAGGCTGTGGACACGGTCGTGGACATGGCAGAGGCAGAACAGCGAGGGCAGCACCTGTTGACCTACCAGCTGCCCCGGCTCTGGATCAGGCTCCCGCTATGGATGCTCCAGCAGCACCAGTTCAGGCACCAGTTGTGCCTATCGTGGTTTTGGGTCTTCAGGAGGCCTTGGCACAGATTATCAGTTTGTACTAGCCTGACTCAGGCAGTTTCATCCATTACAGCAGCAGCTACTTCACAGGCCGGGGGAGGCAATCAGACCCCCGCTGCTCGCACACTTGAGCGGGTAGTGCAGGGACTACAGACACTGGGGGCACCTCCAGCTCAGCCAATTGCACTAGCTCAGGAGTTTGTTGTGCCAGTTATGTCGGATGATGAGCAATATCGTCTTGAGAGGTTTGGTAGACTCCAGCCTCCGTTATTCAGTGGTGCCGAGGGCGAGGATGCCCAGGGTTTTCTTGACAAGTGTCAGCGGATGCTCCGTACAACAAGGATTCTTGAGACTAGTGGTGTGGCATTTACCACCTTTCAGTTTATTGGGGCTGCCTTCACATGGTGGGAGGCATATGAGAGGCGTAGGCCGGTTGGAGCAGCGCCCCTTACTTGGTAGCAGTTCTCCACTCTCTTCTTGGAGAAGTATGTGCCGTAGTCCCGCAGAGAGGAGCTGCGTAGACAGTTTGAGTGGTTACGACAGGGGGATATGACCGTGTCACAGTATGAGTCGAGGTTTTCTAAGTTGGCTCGTCATGCCATTTGGATGGTTCCGACAGATCGTGAGAGGGTCGGGAGATTTGTTGATGGCCTTAACTATCACCTCTGTATTCTTATGAGCCGAGAGAGGGTGTTGGGTGCTACATTCGAGAAGGTAGTCGATATTGCTCGTGAGATTGAGACGGTTCGCCGTCAGGATCGAGAGGCGAGGGAGGCCAAGAGGCCTCGAGGATCTGGCAGTTATAGTGGTGCTTCTTCGAGGGGCCAGTCTCAGCATGGTAGGGGCCGTTCTTTCAGGCATGCTTAGTCAGCCCGCCTAGAGTATCGCGGGGCATCTTCGGGTCATGGTCATCATGGATCTCAGCGGGTCCAGTCATCACTCAGTGCCCTTCCAGCCCAGAGTTCATCTCGTGACCCGTCAGCTCAGGGTTCTTCTATGCCGAGTGCATCAGTTGGTCATTCCGGTGTGGGGGTTCCCTTCAGTCCCTTTCTCCAGCATCTGGGAGTTGTTTTGAGTGTGGAGAGTTTGGGCATGTATGAAGGCAGTGTCCTCGTCATGTTGCTAGTTCGTCCCAGTAGAGGGGTCAGCCCTCGACTTCTGATCCAGTTACTTCACCACCCGCCCAGCCAGCTAGGGGTGGAGGTCATGAAGCTAGGGGTCGGCCCAGAGGAGGAGGTCGATCAGGGGGCAGTCAGGCCCGTTTCTATGCAGGCCAGATGTTATTGCTTCATATGCTGTCATTATAGGTATTGTTTTAGTTTGCCATAGAGATGCCTCTGTATTATTTGATCTCGGTTTCACCTTTTCTTATGTGTCATCATACTTTGCTCATTATTTGGGTACGCCCCGTGAGTTTCTTGCTTTACCTGTTCATGTATCTGCCCCAGTGGGCGATACTGTTGTTGTAGACCGTGTGTACCGGTCATGTGTGGTGACTATTGGGGGTCTGGAAACCCGAGTGGATCTATTGCTTTTGAGCATGGTGGATTTCGATGTCATTTTGGGCATGGATTGGCTATCTCTATGTCGTGCTATTCTAGACTGTCATGCTAAGACAGTCACTTTGGCTATGCCGGGTGTACCGCGGATCGAGTGGCGTGGTGTGACTGATTATATCCCTAGTAGAGTGATCTCTTTCTTGAAGGCCCAGCGTATGGTTGGGAAGGGTTGCCTTTCATATCTAGCATTTGTGAGGGATGTTGGAGCTGAGACTCCCAATATTGATTCTGTTCCAATTGTGAGGGATTTTCCCGATGTTTTTCCTGCAGACCTGCCGGGCATGCCACCGGACAGGGATATTGATTTTGGTATTGACCTGGTGCCGGGCACTCAGCTCATTTCTATTCCGCCGTATCGTATGGCACCAACAGGGTTGAAGGAATTGAAAGAAAAGCTCCAGGAACTCCTAGATAAGGGGTACATTCGGCCTAGTGTGTCACCTTGGGGTGCGCCCGTTTTATTTGTGAAGAAGAAGGACGGCACAATGAGAATATGCATCGATTATAGGCAATTGAACAAAGTAACAATTAAGAACAAGTATCCTTCGCCTCGCATTGATGATTTATTTGATCAGCTTTAGGGAGCGAGGGTATTCTCCAAGATTGATCTCCGTTCGGGTTATCACCAGTTGAAGATCAAGGATTCAGATATTCTTAAGACTGCTTTCAGGACCAGATATGGTCATTATGAGTTTCTTGTTATGTCCTTCGGGCTAACTAATGCCCCAGCAACATTCATGCATTTGATGAACAATGTGTTCCGGCCTTATCTTGATTCGTTCATTATAGTATTCATTGATGATATTCTGGTATACTCGCGTAGTCAGGAGGAGCACGCGGAGCATTTGAGTGTTGTGTTGCAGAGATTGAGGGAGGAGAAGCTTTATGCAAAATTCTCCAAGTGTGAGTTTTGGCTCAATTCAGTGGCCTTCTTGGGTCACGTGGTGTCCAGCGAAGGTATACAGGTTGATTCGAAGAAGATAGAGGCGGTTCAGAGTTGGCCCAAACCGTCCTCAGCCACAGAGATTCGTAGCTTTCTTGGGTTGGCAGGCGATTATCGCCGGTTTATTCAGGGATTTTCATCCATTGCATCACCCTTGACCAAGTTGACTCAGAAGGGTGCTCCATTTGTATGGTCAGATGAGTGTGAGGAGAGCTTTCAGAAGCTCAAGAAAGCCTTGACCACAACTCCAGTGTTGGTTTTGCCATCAGCTTCAGGTTCATATACTGTGTATTATGATGCTTCGAGAGTTGGGATTGGTTGTGTGTTGATGCAGGATGGTAGAGTTATTGCTTATGCTTCTCGTCAATTGAAGCCCCATGAGAAGAACTACCCCGTCCATGATTTGGAGTTGGCTGCCATAGTTCATGCATTGAAGATTTGGAGGCATTACTTGTATGGCATATCTTGTGAAGTGTTCACTGATCATCGCAGTCTTCAGCATTTGTTTAAGTAGAAGGATCTTAATTTTAGGTAGCGGAGATGGTTGGAGTTGCTTAAGGATTATGATATCACCATTCTGTATCATCCGGGAACGGCCAATGTAATGGCTGCGCTTTGAGCCGAAAGGCATTGAGTATGTGGAGTTTGGCGTATATTCCAGTTGGGGAGAGACCCCTTGCAGTTGATGTTCAGGCCTTGGCCAATCGGTTTGTGAGATTGGATATTTCGGAGCCTAGTCGGGTGTTGGCTTGTGTGGTTTCTCGGTTTTCCTTATATGATCGCATCAAAGAGAGCCATTATGATGATCCGTATTTGCTTGTCCTTAAGGACAGAGTTCAGCATGGTGATGCCAAAGATGTGACCATCGGTGATGATGGTGTGATGAGGATGCAGGGCCGGATTTGTGTGCCCAATGTAGATGGGCTTAGAGCATTGATCCTAGAAAAGGCCCATAGCTCGCGGTATTCAAATCATCCGGGTGTCGAGAAGATGTATCAGGATTTGAGGCAGCACTATTGGTGGAGAAGAATGAAGAAAGATATCGTGGGGTTTGTAGCTCGGTGTCTCAACTGTCAGCATGTGAAATATGAGCATCAGAGACCGGGTGGCTTGCTTCAGCAGATGGTTATTCCCGAGTGGAAGTGGGAGAGAATCACTATGGACTTCGTGGTTGGACATCCTCGGACTTTGAAGAGGTTCGATGCTATTTGGGTGATTGTGGATCGGCTGACCAAGTCTGTGCACTTTATTCCTGTGTGTACTACCTATTCTTCAGAGCGGTTGGCAAGGATTTATATCCGGGAGATTGTTCGGTTGCATGGTGTTCCGGTCTCCATCATCTCAGATAGAGGTACTCAGTTTACTTCATAGTTTTGGAGAGCCGTGCAGAGAGAGTTGGGTACTCAGGTAGAGTTGAGCACAACGTTTCATCCTCAGATGGACGGATAGTCCGAGCGCACTATTCAGATTTGGAGGACATGTTGCGTGCTTGTGTTATTGACTTTGGAGGTTCATGGGATAAGTTTCTACCACTTGCAGAGTTTACTTACAACAACAACTACTAGTCGAGTATTCAGATGGCTCCATATGAGGCTTTGTATGGGAGGCGGTGTAGATCTCCGATTGGTTGGTTCGAGCCCGATGAGGCTAGACTATTAGGGACAGATTTGGTTCAGGATGCCTTAGAGAAGGTGAAGATGATTCAGGAGAGGCTTCATACAGCGTAGTCGCATCAGAAGAGTTATGCAGACCGGAAGGTTCGAGATGTGTCCTATATGGTTGGTGAGAAGGTCTTGCTGAAGGTTTCTCCCATGAAGGGTGTTATGAGGTTTGGGAAGAAAGGAAAGTTGAGTCCTCGGTTCATTGGGCCTTTTGATGTGCTTTAGAGGATTGGGGAGGTGGCTTATGAGCTTGCCTTGCCACCCAGCTTGTCGAGCGTTCATCCAGTATTTCATGTTTCTATGCTTCGTAAGTATGTTGGGGACCCGTCTCATGTTTTAGACTTCAGCATGGTCCAGTTGGATGATGATTTGACCTACGATATGGAGCTAGCGGCTATTTTGGGTCGTCAGGTTTAGAGATTGAGATCAAAGGATATCGCTTTGGTGAAGGTGCAGTGGAGAGGTCGGCCCGTGGAGGAGGCTACTTGGGAGACCGAGCAGGAGATACAAAGCAGATATCCTCACCTGTTTGAGGCCCCAGGTATGTTTCTTGACCCGTTCGAGGACGAACATTTAAGTTGGGGAGAATGTGACGACCCGACCCATCGTCACGTGAGTTACCGCCCCATTTCCCCCATTTTATGCTTCTTCATGTTTCATTGTCGGTATTCGGTGTGTTAGAGTTAAATCAGATTGGTTTTGATAGGAAATGAGACACTTAGTCTCTTTAAGGAAGGTTTGTTTTGGAAAAGTCAACCGAGTGTTGACTATTGAGTTAGAGGGCTCGGATGTGATTTCCGGTGATTCGGTTAGCTTCGAGGGATGATATGTGGCTTAGGAGTGTGATCGTAATTGATTTTGGAGGTCCGGAGTAGAATTAGGCTTGAATTGGCGAAGTTAGTATTTTGGCGATTTCCAGTTGATAGGTAAGATTTTGATCCAAGAGTCGGAATGGAATTCCTAGAGTTGCAGTGGCTTCGTTAGGTGATTTGGGATGTGTGTGCAAAATTTCAGATCATTCGGAGGTGTTTTGGTCGGGTTTTTGATCAAATGCATGTTTTAGAAGTTCTAAAAGAACTTAGGCTTGAATTAGATGTAATTCGATGCTTTTAGTGTTAGTTGAGGTGTTTTGATTATTGGAGGAAGTTTGGATGATGTTGTAAGATATGTTGGTGCATTTGGTTGAGGTCCCGGGGGCCTCGGGGCGATTTCGGATGGTTAACGGGAAGTTTGGAGTTGTAAAATGCAACAGAAAAATTGCAAAGTATTTTTGTTCTATGCGATCGCAGAGGGTGTCATGCGATCGCATAGAAAGAATTCGAAGGGCTGTTTGGTTGTGATATGCGATTGCGGTGGAAGGCATGCGATCGCACAGGGTAGAGACCTTGTGCTATGCGATCGGAGGGAGGCCTATGCGATCGTATATGGCTAAATCTGGGGGCAGAATATTTGTGCTATGCAATCGCATGGGCTCTAATGCGATCGCATAGAAGGAGCTACAGTGATCTGGGCAGAATGTTAAAACATTTCATCCGCGAACCTAACCCATTTTTCCTTCATTTTTGAGCAACCTTGAGAGCTTTTGAACGAGAATTGAAGGGCTTTTGACAGGAAGTGATTGGAGGTAAGTCCTATTAACTAAATAGATGATTATATTGTGAAATCATCTTCGAAATTCATGAAAATATAGCCAAATTATAAGAAATTAGGGCTTGAAATTGAAATTCTAAATTTGGTATTTGGGGGGCCATTTGTGGTCTGATTTGAGAGATTTTTGTATGTATAGACTCGTAGCGAGATAAGGAACCCGATGACGTAAAAATTTCTGAGTTTTTGCCAACTTCGTGATTCTTGATATTTTTCGATTGTTTTCGATTGGGTATTGTTCCCTTAATTGTGATGTATTCGCTCTGATTTTGGTTAGATTCGACGCGCGTGGAGGCCAATTTGAGGGGCAAAGGCGTTGCGAGCTAGAGAATTAGCCAGTTCGAGGTGAGTAATGGTTGTAAATGATGTCCTGAAGGTTTGAAACCCCGGATTTGCACATCGTAGTGCTATATTGAGGCAAGATACGCGCTGGATGATGAGCGTGGGGTCTTTCAATACTGAGGATTGTGACTTGGTCCATCCCGATTGATGATTTTACTGAATATTTGACTGAAATTCATTTGCTATCACCATGATTTGGGTTGATTGTCATATTTGGGCTTCGTGCCGACTATTTGAACCCTTCGGGGATTTTTATCACTGTTTCCTCACTACTTTACTTATTATTTGAACTCAGTCCTGTTGATATCTACTGTTTTACAAACTCAGCCACTTTTACTCAGATTTGAAACATTAATGATATTTCTACATCATGTTTTGAGCTGAGAACTATTGTTTTACTAATGCCCAAGGGGCTTGTGATGATTTTTGGACTGAGTGAGGCTGAGGGCCCAATGTGAGGATATGCTGAGTGATATGAGGCCGAGGGCCTGAGATACTTTATATGCCACGAGGTGGCTCGAGTGATGTGAGGCCGAGTGCTAAGTGATGATGCCACGAGGTGGCTTGATATAGCGTTTGAGCCGTAAGAGGCCCCTCCGGAGTCTGCACACCCCCAGTGAGCACGAGTACCCATTATGCTGAGCGATTGATACTATGCCCGAGGGGCTGATATAAGTGATTGTGAGGTAGCCCGCGGGGCTGATACTATTCTGAGTGATTTATACTGAGCCCGAGGGGCTGATACTGTACTAAGAGTGAGCCCGAGGGGCTGATACTATGCTGAGCGATTGATACCGTGCCCGAGGGGCGGATTTCTACTTGTTATTTACCTGTTAATTTACCAGTTTTACTTGTTTTAAAAGGAATGTCATTTGATTTCTTCACTGACTTACTGCTTTAAGTGATTTTTTACTGCTTGATATGGAATTGCTCTGTGCCTTTACGTGTTTTCATACTTTCAGCCATTATTTATAGTTATTACTCACTGAGTCGGAGTACTCATATTACTCCCTACACCGTGTGTGCAGATTCAGGTATAGCAGAGTCCGCACCTGAGCGCTGATTCCGTCCAGGCTAGGCAGTGATTTGGAGTTACGAGGTAGCTGTTGACGCCCGCAGCCCCTTGTCCCTCTTATCCTCTATCATTTATGTTTCTTCAGACTGTTGTATCGGACTCCGTACTTGTAGACCTATAGCAAATTCTGTAGTAGCTCATGACTTGTGACACCCCGGTTTGGGCTATGTCGGGATGGTTCCTGCTGTTATTATCGTTAAATTCCGCAATTTATGAATATTATATTATATGTTATTACTGTTATAATGATTAATTGTTTAAAACGGGTGTTCTGTTTCGGTCCAGCTGGCCTTGTCTTCACGAGAGGCGCCATCACGACCAGGTTCGGGGATTGGGTCGTGACACTAGTTTCACTGAAAAGCCTTGTGACCAATTTTGCCGCAGACATAGCAAGGTCCTTTCGACTTTTGAATATGGCCCTCCGGCTTATTGAAGTAATTCTGCTTCTTCACTTGTCCTTTCTTCTGGCCTTTCTTCTATTTTTCTTTAAACCTATCTTTCACAAAAGTACTAGAAGATTCTACAAGGTTAGCTTTAGAAGAATTAAGAGAGAGAGAGATTTCATCTTATCTTTAAGCCGTTCAGACTCCTCATCTTTGAGACGGTTTGCTTCCTTAGTCCTCATGTGACTGATCAGTTCTTGAAGAGTTAAGTTTTTCTTCTTGTGCTTCAGTTGATTCCTGTAATCACTCCAGGAAGGTGGAAACTTTTCAAGCAGAACATTAGCCTGAAGAATTTTACACATATCCATGCCCTCGTTCAAAACAGCAGCAGTCATGTTCTCATACTCGTGAACATGTTCCATGATTGGCTTATGATTAACCATCTGAAACTTGATCCACTTTCCAACGACATACTTCTTTTTTCCCGCGTCATCAGCACCATATTTCTTCTCCAAACTATCCTATATGACTTTAGCAGATTTATAATTTATAAACAAATCAAAAAGATGGTTAGTCATATGATTAAGCAGATTCCCTCTTACTGTATTATTATCCTTTTCAAATTTCTTCTTAGTAGTATCATCAGCAACAACAATATTGGCAGAACAAGAATTATCAGTAACAATATCAACATGAGGATAGTTAAACAAAATATAATCAACTTCTAATTGTTCAAAGAAAATTAAAAGTTCCTAGGACCAACGCTTATAATTGTTTCCATCTAAAAGCTCAAGCTTTGATAGATCAGGAAGTGTTTTGTTCAAAGTAGTGACCATTAGTCAATATTATATATGAAAAAGCTTTTAAAGTGGAAGAAAATGAGTAGATAATATTGATTAAGAACAAGAAGGAAAGAAGAACAACTTATCAAAAATACTGTGTCGTGGCAAGACACTGCCTTGAAAGCGATTTCGGCCCGATTAGGTGCAAATCGTTAAGGTCGGTCGCTCCCCAAGGTTCCACAACACCTCCAAACACGTGCACTCGTGGCTGGAAGTTTAGAATTTGCACAAAACAGTTGCCCAGAAAGAAGAGAAGATGAAGGTAGTTGTTACAGAAATTAAAGAATGTTGTAGGAAGAAAAGTAATGATTAGCAAGATGGATTCTTGGTTAAGATTGAGTGATTATGATGGCTAATCCATAACCTATTTATAGGCAATTAAGAAGGTTGCATGTATGACAAGTGTCGAGAGTCTTTTGACACTTGTCCCATTATATTAGTCCACTTGGCTCCAATATTGACAAGTGTATCTTGTCTTCCATGCATGAAGACATATGGTAGATTTGCATAACCATTCAACACTTGACTTTAAGGCTTCATGCAAGAGGCCACTTGAAAATAGATAGGACATTTGAAAAACAAATAAAAAACTCATGGCTATTGGTTGTAAATGGAATTTCAAAAAGAAAATTTTGACTTTGCATTATGAATAATTCCAACAAAAGTAAATTAATTAAAGAAAGATTTGGACGATTAAACAATTTCATTAATCACCAAGTATGATATTTACAAAACACAGCAAACAAACTCAACTTGCTGCAACCTGAAACTCTTCAGAGCTAAGAAGCACACCTCCTAGGGAGGGTTTCTCCTTAACTCCGATCAAGCAGTAGCAGTTAACTAATATCCTCCACTATATACCCTTGCTAAAATTAACAATTTTCAACTACACTCTTAGATGCTCTAATGTTACAAACATAGGCTATATCCCTAGTTATACTATCCAAACTTCTTTCCAAATCCTCAAAAATTTCTGCTACTCCTTTCATTCCATGTAGCATGTACACTCTCTGCATATAGCAATTTAAAGATTTGAGCTTGTTTAGTTCTTCCCTTTGCCATTCTTAGAATCCACTGTAACTGCTGCTCTCAGTCAGATCCCATTTTAACCATTGTCACACTCCTTTTCTACCCCAAAAAATATTTATTATGAATTATTGTGGGGTTAAAAAAAATTTCCAATTAAAGTGACAAACTTGAGTAGGGATTATTTTATTTTATAGAGTCGCCACTTAGAATAGATTTTTGGATATTTCAAGTCACCTTTTATTTGAATCCCTAATAAAAGGAAGGTTTGACTCTATTGTTATCGATCTGCGAAAACAAAGTCCGGTCATTCAAGTAAGGAATTCTTTTGACCGGGGAGAAGGTGTAAGTCATTCATTGAGTCCCGTGGTTCTAGCACGATCGCCTTATTGGCTGTATTTTGCTTATATTTGTTTTTGGAGAAACTATGTCTTATTAGATTTTCATGTAGCGTTTAAATTAATTACTAATGAAATTGAGTTGTAAAGTTATTTTAATAAAAGAAAAATTAATTTATTGAGATTAATTAACTATGAAAAAATGGGCCAACTTGTTATTTTAAGGAATTTTTACCTCCTATAGCAAAGGTTAATACCTTATTTATTTTAAATAAATACCATTTAAAAAAATTATATTCTATCGATACCTTTTAAGGTTTATAGCAAAATATTTAATTTTGGTTACTTCCTAGCCTTAAGCCACTAAATACGCTATTCAGTTATACTATTTTCTTTCTCTCTCTACTTTGATACATCCCATTCTCTGAAAACACGATGCCCAATCTCAAAATTCCTCTCACCCACACTATTTTCTTTTCATTCCGATCAATTCTTGCACCAAAAAATTTGAATTGCGATTTCTCTGTCATCAATTCTCGCCACGAGTTTCGTTCACATATTGCCCGATGCATTCGAGAGCTTGTCTAGCCTTTGCCTTCCTGAAAAACCGTGGGGTGATTTCCCTTTTGCAGGGTTTATAGCAATGGTTGCGGCAATTGGGACAATGATGGTGGATTTGATAGCTATGAGTTATTTTAGGAGATCAAGAAAGGAGATTTCTCTGTTAAGGTTACTAAAAGCAAATCAAATCCCTAACCAAATCACTAAAAGTAGGTAATGAAAATAAGAAGACGCGTGTTGTATCTTCAAATCTCAAAGGTGTCGCGTGTTGTATCTTCAAACATTGCTACGACGGATTCGCCGGAAATTAGAGTTTGTTCTTGAACAAAGACAACGGAGTTTGGGGTTGAGCAACATATTTTCTGTTAATATATTTTAATGTATTTTCATGTATTTCATTGTATTCATTGTCTTTTTTTCATTGTAATTCAATGTATCTTGTTGTATTCCATGTATTTCATTGTATTCACTGTCTTTTTTTTCCATTGTATTTCAATGTATCCCGTTGTATTCTATGTATTTCGTTGTATTCAATGTCTTTCTATATGCCATGAATGTATTCATATGTTGTTTTAGTTAATATAATTTATGTATCCAGATGTATTATATAATTTCTCTGAAGATTGCTATGTTTTTTGGGGTATTTTTCGATTGATAATCTTTTTTATAACTAAAAGTACAAAATTTGTATGTTATAATTGAGTTTGTTGAGTTATACTAGGAGTCTGTTATGTTAATTGATTCACTTTCCGTTTTAAAAACAGTGTAATCCCATATTTCACGCCGTGAATACAGTCGAATACAATAAGAATACAATAATCTGTCCACCTGTAATCCCATGTTTCACTCCATGAATACAGTCGAATACACTCGAATACAACAACTGATTAGCTGGACTTTCCTGATTTATGCCTATTTTTGCTACTGTATTCATGAATACAATAGCTTAAATACATCAAATACATCTTATAACCACATAAAAGGTATCTATAATCCGTAATATAGCAAATAGTATCTATAGATGACTAATTACTACTAAAAGATAGTGCTTTATGAAAATTTCTCTTATTTTAAAGAGTGGGCAGCCAATGATTTAAATACAAATGGTTTAACAACTTTTGGGAAGAAATGAGCTAATGAACTCTAAAAGTTTTGGGCCTGTTTCCTTGATTTATAGTAGAGCAGACCTAGCAGAATTTTTAGGTTAGGCCCAACCTTCTTCTTAATTTCTGAATTTTAACATAATATCAATTAAGTTGAGGCACACGTATGTCTTAGCCAAAATAGAGTTCTGTACCTTTTCAAAAGATCAATAATTCTTTTAAAAAAAGAAAGAAAACTTTAAGCTACAACAGCAAACAAGAAATCAAACAAACATGACAAAAATAATTAAAAAAAAAAACTAACAAAAAAGGATGGATTACCTTTATTTAGCAATTGTTACCAGCCAAATCAAATCATCCCACTCAACTGGAAAATGCATACTCACTTGTTAAGATTATATACTTGACTAACATATTAAAGTAAACTAACATTGCAGACAAATTTGTTCGGTCAACACCCAAAAGTCGAACTTAATGAAACTATACTAAAATCTATCAACCTTCAAACACCGCTATTTTTTGTATCATGTTAAATCTAGTCCATGTAACTTGATTATCAATTCTTGTTTAGCTCTAGTATCCAAACAATGATAGCATGGGCTTTCTATGAATACCTATCAGTAGTACATGCTCATACATACTCTTCTTTTGATAAGTAGACAAAGTAACAAGTCTGAACCATAACAGCTAGTCTATGATCTTTAGAGTGACTACACAAGATTAACATAGTGCTTCAACTAACATTAAAGGAAGAATAAAAGTTTCAACTAACAGTTACATTTTCACATGGTTGAATCATACATACTTCATTAAAACACTTAAAACAACTAGCAAAATGAAACCAACTCTATTCCAACAATCCAAATAGGTTCAAATCTTGATTTATTACTGTAAAAATCTGCATCACAAAGGTTCAAAAGTTATCTGGGTCAAAAAAAATAAATACAATAATGAAGAATAAGAGCTTAACAATAGAAGCAGCAGAAAAAACAATAGCAAAAATAGCAGAAAGCAGCAGCAAATTCGTGTCTATACAGCCCGAAAACCTTAGAGAAGAAACCCCGAACCAACTCTAAAAGACTTGATTTTTAAAAGAGTTTTCACTCTAAGAAACTCTCACAATTTCAGCTTACTTATTTATGTTCAACTGTTGATTTTTCTCTCTAAGTTTTTTTGTGCTTTTTAAAGTGTAAAAGATAATGGCTAAGTGTGTTAGAGTGTGTGTGTAAAGTGAGGAAAGGGCAACGCTTAAGTAGGCAAAGAAAGCCCTTTTTGGATAGATTTTATTTCACCAAAAATCTATCCAAAAAGGACTGACTTTGTATGCTAATCACTGTTCAACGGCTCTCCAAAAGGTAAAAAGATAGCCTGAAAATTTGCTATAGCAGAAGCAAGGAGAAAAAAAAAATCAACCACCCTACTAGTAAAAAGTAGGCTACTAGTACCCTATTTTATGATAAAATAACCTAAACTTCAGCTCTTGCAATACTAGTATCAACCTATGTGATTCAGTCCAAACTAAGATAGAAAAACACATAACTAGACTTGGAAATTGAACTATAAATCAACTAAGGGAAACTCAGATTCTAATAACTAAAACTCAAACAAAAATAAGTATATTATCCAAACTAACTAATTGAAACTATTTGCTTAACATATCACGTACCAACTAATTGTTTCATTAAAACAACAATGACTAAACACACACTTGAATAAATAGAAACTTAAAACATTAACAACTAAAGAGCCCTAATAACCAATAGACAAACAACTGCTAGTCAAACCAATAAAAAAGTGATTACACAAAATATCTACGAACATAGGCGAAATAACAATGAATTTTATACTTTAATAAAAACTATAATCAAACAGTAGGAAACAACAATCGTGGCGGCTAGGGCTTCCTAATCTAAAAATCGTGGAATTTGAGCGTGTGTTGAGCGATTTCAGTTGGAGATTTGGAAAGAGGAGGTTGAGGTGATTAGATGGTGCGATTTTGAGGTGGTTTGGAGTACGACCGCCACGGTGAGTGATTTCCAGCGGCGGAGCAAAGCGACAGTGGGCGGAACTAGCGGGGAGAGAAGGGAGAGTGAAGAGAGAGGAAGAAGGAAAGAATAAAGGAAAAATAGGGCAAAATTTTGGCCTCTCTAGGTCTTAAATACCTAGGAAAGAGATCAAATGATGGCCATTAGATGAGGAGGATATGAAGGGCTGAGATTTGATCTTCGTTCACATAATAAAATGATGTAGTTTCATCATGAAACTACGCCGTTTTGAACCAAATCTTGGCCAGCCATTTTTGGACCGAGTCAGTGCCATTGGGACACTGATTTGGTTCGATTGTTTTGGCCAAATTTCATTAAAAAATGCAACTATCCCAAACTCTTATTCCCTTCTTAATTGAATTACAATCAAACTCCTAAAACCTACACATACACACATAATAAACATGAAAGAAGAAAAGAAAAGAGCTAAAACTACGCATTTACAACTGCCCTCTTTGCTCGAGAATATGAAGAGTTTTCGTGCAAAGATAGTGAATGTCATGACTAATTTTGCTCACATATGTCCAATGGACCCATTTTTGGAAAAGGTGACCGAACCTTGCCTCCAAGGTTGCCTACATATCCTTGTCTATAAAGGAATTAGGTCAGTGTAGTTCTTAGAAAATTTGGTAGCTGCGACTACCGGACATTGGAGTTAGGACTGTTGTTACTGCCGTTACTGTTACTGTTACCGTTACTTGCTGCTTACATCAAAAGGAAAAGAAGATAACTACATATCCCTGCACACTAAGAGTTACAAAATTCCTGTCTATGTGTCTTCTGACATCAAATCTCGATTCTTGACTTGCTCGCTTGTGTGGACCTTAGATTGGATTTTGATGCTCTTTGAAGAAAAGATTATTGCTCATTCTCAATTGCTTGATTTCCTTATCAGAATTTGGGAAAGTAAAACTTGAGAAGTTGGGTTGTTGACACATTATCAAAGCTAACTCCAACAATCTTGTGATGGAAAGACTTTTTTCTTCTGATGAGAAATTGAAATTGCAAACTCTAAGTCGTCCAATCTACGCTCTACCATAGGGGCCCGCAAAGCCATCAAAGACGAACAAATTTCTGCCTTAGTTTGATACTAAATTTTTTTTGTGAGTTATTAGAGAGAGAGAAATTATCTAATCTATGAAAAGAATACAAAGACTGTAGTATAAACTAGCTATATGAGGATAATAAATCGAGGTGGGTGGGGGGTGGGGGGAGTACCCTGTATTAAAGAGAGATAATATAATCAGGGGTTGGCACCCTGTATCATTAAGGATGAATGTAATCAGGGGTTGGCGGTATCACTAGGAAGGAATGTAACCGGGGGTTGGCACCCCATATCACTAGGAAAGGATGTAATCATGGGTTCGTACTCTGTATTACTGAAAAGGAAATATAACTAGGGGTTGGTGCCCTGTATCACTAAAAGGAAATATAACCAGGGTTGACACCCTGTATTACTAAGAAGGAATATAACCAGGGGTTGGCACCCTATATTATTGAGAAGGAATGTAACCAGGGGTTGTACCCTGTATTACTGAAAGGAAATATAGCCAGGGGTTGGTACCTTGTATTACTAGGAAGGAATGTAACTAGGGGTTGGTACCCTATATTACTGAGAAGGAATGTAATCAGGAGTTGGTACCCTGTATTACTAAAAGGAAATGTAACGAGTGGTTGTCACCCTGCATTACTAGGAATGAATGTAACAAGGAGGTGGCACCCTGTATTACTGAGAAGGAAATATAACCAATGGTTGACACCCTGTATTATGGATAAAGTGTTGAATCCATCTAGACAAAAAGGTTCTGCCTGAGTTAAACTACGTAAAACAACCTGAACGAAGAGTATTTCTACCCGAAAATATGAGTTGGATATCCCTAGGCGAAAAGTTTCTACCCGGGTCAAGCTATGTAAAACTGGCTAAGCGAAGATCACTTTTACCCAAAATATGAGCTAGATCCCCTAGGAAAAAATGTTCTACCTGAGTTAAGCTACGTAAAACAACCTGAGTGAAGACTGGTTCTACCCAGAAATGTGAGTTGGATCCTCCTAGGCAAAACGGTTCTACCTAAGTTAAGCTATGTAAAACAACCTGAGCGAAGAACACTTCTACCTGAAACTATGAGCTGGATCCCCCTAGGAGAAATGGTTCTACATTGAGTTAAGCTACGTGAAACAACCTGAGCGAATAGTACTTCTACCCGGAACTATGAGTTGGATCTCCCTAGGCAAAGTGGTTCTACCTGACTTAAGCTACGTAAAACAACCTAAGCGAAGAGTACTTCTACCTGAAACTATGAGCTAGATCCCTCTAGGAGAAATGGTTCTACCTGAGTTAAGCTGCATAAAACATCCCGAGCAAAGAGTACTTCTACCCAGAACTATGAGCTAGTTCTCCCTAGGCGAAATGGTTCTACCTGAGTTAATCTACGTAAAACATCCCGAGCAAAGAGTACTTCTACCCAGAACTATGAGCTGGATCCCGCTAGGAGAAAAGGTTCTACCTGAGTTAAGCTACAAAAATGGGAGGTGTTAACAGTAGTGATGCATGTTGAAAATAAAAAAATGGAGATTTTGAGGAGCTTATGTTTAGTGACATTCGTCCTTTGAGAATCGCCATTCTGCACTGCTTTGTTCCTGCTTCAAACAAATAAAAAATTTGTGAGTTTTCAAAGTGGTGGTTGGTTTGTTGCCTTGATGCCCTGTGTAGTTTGAATTCACAGCCACTCCACTGTTGAAGAATTGATTCTATCAGTGTGGTAACGAGGGGCTCAGATACTCTTTATTACGTTCTAGAGACCTCGGTTTTTTAACGTTTCCCATGAATGTTTCATACCCGGATGTCCATGATACCACTAATCCTTAATGCAACACAATTTTCCTTTAAAATCAAACTTAGTTGTCTTGCACCCAGTACCAGTTTGTGTCTGTAGTGCGTATCAACTTTTCCCATGAAGCAAGTCTTGCTTAGGTGACCTTTTTAGTTTCTTTGAGGCACTTTGTTTGGCTTATCAAAAGATATGGCAGATGGATTTGTGCCTTTGTCAATGCCGTATATGCCCCAAATTATGCTCGGTATTACGAGGAAACTATAGCTATTTTTGCTGCCATTTCTTTGCCTCATTTTAAGCTAGATTAGACCAAAAGGGACTTAAAGAAAATTATGGGTAAAAAAACAGAGGAATAATAAAAATAATTGTGTTTAAGTGGTGTCCCTTTCGGGGAAAGGAATAGGGAGACTTATCTAGAGGTATGTGATGACTTCAATGAACCATGACATGCATTTTGGATTGGACGCCTTATCCGGCTGAACTGTCTAATTCTCAAAATCTGTCGTAAACATTCATCTTGAAACTATCTTGGTTGTACTCATGCTGGAGTATCAAAGACCTCAGTCGGCTACTAGCACACTTTGCGGGTTTTCACTAACTGACCTCTCTCATTTCTCTGCTCCCTGTCGCCTCGTGGTACCTGTATTGGTTTTCACCAATAAGACACTCTCATTTCTCTGCTCACTGCCGCCTTATGGTGCCCATACGACTTTTCACCGATAAGACTCTCTCATTTCTTTTTTTTTGTTATTTTTTCTTACTAAGGTAATGCATGCAACATGTTGTCCAACACCCTTGGCATGGTGATTTGGACATTCTCAACAATCGGTCAGAAAGCCTTAATGGGAAAAGGTAAAATGAACCTGGAACTAAATTACAACTTTTGGAACCTCATATAGAATTACCATAAAAATAAAACAAACTTCTGACCTAGTTTTGGAGTATTAGGATATGGATTTCTTGTTGTGATGGGACCTAACATAGGGTAAGGCTGTGTGCACAGTGAAATCTGGGAGGACGATTTCTCCTCGACTAAATACCTCGAAGGGTGATCCCGGAATCCCGGGATCTCGGGCCTATCACACCTCTCAAGTTCGGCCGGTATCCTGCCAAGAATAATGTCGACTAAAGCCTCGATAAATGCAGGGATATCCCGAAGAATACATCCGAGGTCGATAAGGTCTATTTAAGCGGCTCGATATCAGCCAACACGTACATCGCAAAGTTAGCCAGTTGTCCCATCCTATTTCTTTTATCACGCAACGTATCTTGTACTAAATTGGGACTTCCCCCTTTTTATAAAAGGGGAGTCCCTAACACCCTGTAAAGGCAGATCTCCAACCATTCTACTCAAGTGCAATAATATCTTCTCTCTCTTTCTCCTCTCTAACTCGCTTGCCCTTACTGGCTCGAAGCCATTTAGCTTTATTGCCTTCTTATCTGTTCTTTGTTTATCATTTGGTATAAGCTCGAAGCCACCTTAATATCTATCGTTCTCTTACTTGCTCTTCGTTATATAACCTAGTAGTGGCCATAAAGAGCCTTGTTTAATTATATCCTCAACTGTTATCCCATCCCTGACTAACCTCGATACCTCGAACTCGACCCTGTCATCGACCCCGAGGTCCCTTATCGATTAGACCTACACCCGGGCAGCAGGTCCTTCGGTTCGATTACTATCTCATTTTAGCTTACATTTCATCATTAAACTCTGTATTATTAGCATCAACTGATCTAACAACTACCTCGGGAATAGATCACGTATTTTTAGAATCCCATTACAAATTTAATTATTGTTACCATTTTCACGGTAAACAGTTTGGCGCCCACCGTGGGGCTAAAAATAATAGTGATTATTTTCTTGCTGGTTTCATTGCACAAACGCACAATATCCTTCACACTTTTTCTTGTCCAAGATCCTTTAATTTCAGGTCAAAATGTCTGGTTCGGTAAACAGACTCGAGAATGACAACCTCAAAAACCATGGGAAAAATGGCGTGGCTGTCCCGATCGCCGGAGCACCACTACAAAATCTCGATAACGCGCCCGGGCCGATTCTAGCGGACGCGGACTCACAGGACGTACAACAAGTCGACGAAACTTCTCACACTGGCAGGAGCATACTGCACAGCGACCGACTGGAAGCTTAGAAAACCCCAGCCCGGGAAGAACAGGAAGTCAGTGTTCATGTTATTTTTGAAATGTTGCAGGCATAGCAGCTGTCCATTGCTTAATTACAAAGCCATCCGAGAACTCCCAGCACAGCGGCAGCAGAGACAGCTCCCCCTGCCGAGCAAGTGCTGAAAGATCAAGCAATAACGAGTCAGTGGTTGACCCCGCCATAGTAAAAATGCTTGAGGACCTCACCAAAAGGATCGAGTCAGGTGAGAAGATGATTGCACCAACGATAAAAAGGTCGAGACCTAGAACTCTAGGGTGGATCATATCCCGGGAGCACCCCCGGTCCTGAAAGGTTTGGATTCGAAGAAGTTCATACAAAGGCCGTTCCCCAAGGAAGTGGCCCCAAAGCCCATTCCTAAAAAGTTCAGAATGCCGGAACTCCGTAAGTACAATGGTACCACCGACCCCAACGAACACGTTACTACCTATACCTGTGCAGTAAAAGGTAACAATATAAAGCATGACGAGATCGAGTCCGTATTGCTAAAAGAATTCGGAGAAACTCTTTCGAAGGGGGCCATGATGTGGTATCACAACTTGGCTCCCAACTCCATAGATTCATTCGCCATGTTAGCAGACTCCTTCGTAATGGCACATGCTGGAGCCATCAAGGTAGCAACAAGGAAGTCTGCCGATTTCAATATTAAGCAGAGAGAGAACGAGATGATACGAGAATTCGTGTCTCGCTTCCAGATGGAATGGATGGAGCTTCCGCCAGTATCCGATGACTGGGCAATACAAGCCTTCACCCAAGGCCTGAATGAATGAAGCTCGATGGCCTCGAAACAGCTGAAGCAGAACCTGATCGAATATCCGGCTGTGACCTGGTCGGATGTCCACAACCGGTACCAGTCAAAGATCAGGGCTGAGGATGACCAACTGGGATCCCCCTCAGGCTCAGTGTACCCAAACAGACTCCTGGTAAAAGAATCGAAACCAAACAAAGAAAGGTACTAGCCGTACCTTGAAGGCAGAAGGAATGCCCCAAGGCACAACCTACCTCGCAACGATCGGATGATAGATCGAGGACAGAACCCTCGAGGGTTCGTCAATAGAACTAGGTCTAATTGAAACATAGCGCCGACAAATGTGCCCCACTTATTGGAATACAATTTCTGCGTCGATGTTTCAGACATCGTGTTCGCTATCAGCAAGATCAGAGATGCCAAGTGGCCCAAACAAATACAGTCAGGCCCTTCGCAGAGAAATTACAACTTAGTGTGCGAGTTTCACAACACGCATGGTCATAGGACCGAGGATTGCCATCAACTACGAGAGAAGATGGCTTGACTGCTCAACAAAGGGCACATTCGGGAATTCCTAAGCGATCGGGCCAAAAATCAATTCCGAGAGAGGGAGGCAACCAAGTAAAACAAGGCAAACGAGCCATAACACGTCATCCACATGATCATGGGGGGCGCCGATGCCCCGAAGGAACCCGTAATGAGAAGAAAAATAATATCCATCACCAGAGAAAAATGGACTCGGGGATATATCTTCGAAGACGCCCTCACGTTTAGTGAAGAGGACACCGAGGCCTTGTCTCAACCCCACAATGATGCCCTGGTAATCTCCTTTCTTGTAAATTATTTTCAGATAAAACGTGCACTCGTAGATCCAAGTAGCTCGCCCAATATCATCAGGTCGAGTGTGATAGAATAGCTCGGGCTACTCAAACAAATCATGCCCGCCTCTCGGGTCCTCAATGGATTCAATATGATGAGCAAAACGACTAAAGAAGAAATCGTCCTTCCGGTTACCGTGGCTGACACAACCCGAGACACCAAATTCCATGTCATCGAAAGAGATATGAGGTTTAACGCTTTATTTGGACGGCCTTGGATACACTGCATGAGAGTAGTACCATCCAACAGGTGATAAAATTCCCGACAAAGGACGGGATCAAAACCATCTATGGGGAACAACACGTGGCAAGGTAAATGTTCACTATACACAATGTGGTACCAACGCTCCTGCCTCTACCCCCGAATAAGATAACGAGCAAACCCGGTCTCACCCCCGGTCGAACTTGATAAAACAAAGTAGAGATCCACGTTGCATCTCCGCCCCGAGCAGTGACAATAGACCAATCCCAAGGCATCGCCGACATATCTCGTTTCAAGGTACGACCATTCTTTTTTTTAATATTTCAAATTCGGAATTAATCTTCGTGCAGGCACCCAACCGGGCTGCCGGGATGATAGTGCTATTGCAATACCTCAAAGCCCCAAGGGCGCACCCGTTGCACTCTTTTACTTCGACCTAGTTTTTATCCCAGAAGAAAGGTTTTTACCGTCATTGTTTTTAATAAGGCAACGTCTGCGAGCCACTTAAGGGGGGAACTCCGCAAGAAATATTCAAGATTATCCCTGCGGCCGACTTTTGAATAGGCGATGGGCATTCCCTCCGGAAAGCTTCCCGTTCGTAGGAGTTTTGAAAAATGCCAAATGAGGTCTCCTGTAGAAAAATAATGTGTCAGACCAAATGGCCGATATAATCAGGCCCCGTCGGTAAAAACATATACTATTGTACCAAGCAATCAAAAAATACCTTTTGCCAAAAAAAGGGGGGGAGGGAACTCCTTCTCAGAGTAGGGTAACAAGTTCTTTCACCAAAAATGTCCAGAAAACTCGGGAACGGACGCCAACAGTTCAAAACGCCCCGACGACCTCCAGGTCGAAGCTCTGAAATCACAAAAGATTTTCAGGCAAGACAAACCTCCCAGCGATTTCGACCCAATATAGGTCGACTCAACACAATGATATATATTGCGACAATGGATCGAAGAATGTCTTTCAACATCCAATTCTCCAAGCAAGGAAATCATAGTGTATTCCCGGCAGGAACCTTTCCACCAACCACGTCCCAAGATACTCGGAGACTTAGCATCAGCAATTCAGCACCCGCACAACCCCAAGGTTGGAACTCCAATCTCAAAAAGCCCATATAAAGGCAACTCCGAAGCTCACGAAAAGCGGTCTTCACGCTTAAACAAATTCGATGACTCAGAGACTGTCATTCATCGCCAATCGCCATGCGCTGGAAAACCCGAAACTGTAAAACCCCTAGCGGCCTGACTCGGCGTAACCAGATATATTCTACATTACAAAAACTGTAAGACCTCAACATGCATGACAAATTTAAGACCTTAACAGGCATGACAAACTGTAAGACCTTAACAGGCATGAAAATCCCAAAGTTTAGGCTATACGTCACATTTATAAGAGTCCCGAAAGGGCATACCCTTGGTGTAGATGCCTAAACTATCACTCGAGATCAAAAATGGCTCCGGCCAAACACATATGACTACGGTCAAAATGACTAATACAGATAAACTAATGCGACTCGAGGACGCCCGACCGTTGCTAAACAAAAATCGCAAGCCACTGCTTCGAATATACTTCAAAAAGAACCGGTTAAAATAGGCTTCCCTCAACAGGAAAAAACGAGCTTCGACCATGTTGGCTCCAAATCAAAAAGCCTTCGACTTACTCATCTTACGAGCTATGAACCTTCTGATGTGCTCGAAACATCGCCGGTAACTACTTGAAATCAAGGTTCTTCTAGAACCGACGACGGGTCAGGCAAAACTATTTCAAAAGACCTTAACGAGCGGAAAACAAAGCCTACAAAAAAGCCCACGGGCAAAAATAGCATAAGAGCCATTGTCGCCAGCTAAGCAAGTCTCCGTGCTACATATTAAAAGTTCTTTACGACCAAACAGCCTAAGAGCCATTGTCGCCAGCTTGAAAATTGAAAACTTAAGGGTCAATTAAATCTCGAGTTGCTACGCGACTCGGAGACTGGACCTGAAATAGTTAAATTGCAACATGCCTAAGGGCACGACATAAATATTACTGTCAACCAGCCGAGTGAGCCTTCGGGCCACGCGCCTGTAAAGTCACTTCGACCCGAAGCACAAAAGCCCATCACCGTCTGCCCATGCAGGCAGGAAAAAACCTAAGGGTCAAATAAATCTTGAATCGCAACGCGACTCGGAGACTGGACCCAAAACAAGTAAACTACAATATGCCTAAGGGCATGACATTAAAGCCACCGTCGCTAGCCGAGTGAGCCTCCGAGCCACACGCCTATGAGGTCACTTCGACCCGAAACACAAGTGGCCATCATCGACCGCCCATGCAGGCAGGAAAGAGCTTATGGGTCAATTAAAGCTTGAGTCACAACACAACTCGTACGCTGGACCCAGAATGGCTGAAATAACAAAATATTTAAGGTTGAGAAAGGAGAACAATCACCGTCCGCCCGCACGGGCATAGGATACCGAAGGACAGACAAGCTCAAATAGAGGCCTGACTCAGAGACTGAACCTTAAACAGCTGGCGAAACATAGAGGCCCCATCACCTGCTCGCGTCAAGGATCGCGCTCGAAAGCTCCCGGGCTTGCTCGATCAGTTTCGAACCCATGGGGATCTCGTCAAAACATGGAAACCAGACCGCCGGATCAAAGGCGATACGGGAAGAGATACAAAGGAGGAAAAATTTCAAGATTTCTCTCATCTTATATATGCGCGAAAGCCCAGCCTCGTTCTTCATAACATTGGCAATAAACCAACCGGGCATCACACCCGACTACCTTCGCTTAACTGAATCCTTCTAGAAGGACGAAACCCCTAACATGGGTCTTTTCAAGCGTCTGTCCCGAAGATCTACAACGAACGCATCCCTCGAAGTCCTGCTCCAACCGGGCTCGATCATCAGCGACAAGCCACCACTCCTTTATCATCCGTCCGGCTTAGTACTATGCCAGTCCAGGCACTGGTTGTTCCCAATCCGTACTCTTGAGGAACCAAGCTACAACTTCACAAATTATATCCACTCAGATCGATGCTCGAAGCCTGCATTTATACTTCAGGTATTCCTGGCTCGATCGGCTCCGCCCCTATGGTCGATTAGGCAAAACACTTACCACAAGAAGACTCCTACCTCACCAAAAGGCTTCTATAATGTGAGCTCCGATATACCCCGAAGTATGGACCCTTGACGAAACAACACAAAGCCCGGGTCTGTAGGAGTCTTACCAAAGGAAAACCCTATAAGAAAGGAAAGACCTGGGATGCGGGGGAATCATGCTCAAACTTACTACAAAGTGAAGCCGACAAACCTACTCAATGACCGAGCACCTTCCTAATGGCCCAACCCTTGTTGGCCCAAAGGAACCGCTACTCCGGAACCAAATACTCCAGGAATGCCAGGTTTGGATGATGCACTCTCCTTAAAAGCACGGGTCCGTCTCGCCTCGATAAACGCTACTTCATGATTATGAAACACACATCTCATCTATCGCTGTGCCCGGCCTCTGTTGTGCCCCGAATAAGCAGCCGCTGAGGGCACGATCTTCTAGTATCATGAAATTATTGAACCCCAAAAGCGGAAGCAACCTCACAGCTATATACGAAAAGGGCAGGAATGATTCAACACCAATCAAAGGCACCGACCACCGGCACCGCCTTCAGTTTCGAGGAATTGCTCAACCCCGAAGACCTCTGCCATAGCAAGACAACGCCCCATCTGACCAACAATGCCTTCACCAAATTGTCATACGGCTTCACAAAAGCCTTCGCCAAAGAAGGCTAGTTTACGAAGAAATGGGCGTCCCTAACAAACACTCGTGCAAAATAGATTCCGGGTAATGACCAGGGCGGCCCGGAGCACGGCCAGGCCTCTATTTAGAGATTTCCTCCAGGAAGTCACCGGCATCCCGAGACCGTGAGTCCTTAGGCAAGCCTCTTATCAAAGGCCATTATAAAGCCTGAAGATATTATCCAAGCTTTCACGCAGAGAAAGGGTCCCGACGACCCAAGGTTATTAGCCTAATTCGAGTCCGGTTCGAGAAGTCACGAAAGGACTCACACAAAGCTGTTTCATCAACCAAAGGCCGGGAAGAATACTCAAGGCCAGTATCACAAGCGATGAAACAGGATCATGCACTCAAAGCTGCCAAAAATATAAAGAGATACAACAAGTGTCGAAGAAAGAAATCAAGAAAATATCTTTGTATTTACACAAGTATTCGCTTACAATGACCCTCGAGGGGTCCTTACATATGATTACATTACATATGGTTACAAAGGCCCACAGGGGATCCTTGCAAAAAAGTGAAAAAGTACATGTGATATGCATACATCAGGAGCCTAAGGACATAGCCTATTCATGCTACGTCTCCATCATCATCCTCCTAGGCATATGACCTCAAAGACAATATCTTCCAAGTCCAACTCCCTCTAGGGCCACATCCCAATACTCCCGGAATGGCATCTTCAAAAGGGAGGGTACGGAAAAAGAAGGCGGGGGAGAAGAGCAAAATGGCGAAGGAGAAGCCGGAAGAATACGAGAAGTGGCTGTGTGAAAAATCCGGCTAGTACAAACTCCGTCAGTACTTCCATTTTGAAGCCACTTGTGAGACGTCGCCTCTGCCCGAAAGGAAATAGCCGACAGGAACCGCTAACACACCCCCTGGAATCCAAAAGGGGTGTAACACGCCAAGCCGAGGGAGGAGGATGAGCAACGGTGTATAATCTGAGCCCCTCTTGAGCAGCGGTACATAATCCAAAGTATCCCCGGGGTCGGAGGAAATCGGTCCTCCACTTCATCACCCCGGGCCAACGACAACAACAGCAACAACAATAGCATCACAGCAGCACAACTTTGCCCAATCAAAAGAGGATCGAGGGTTGGGTCACAGTGCATATGGCGTGAGATCTTGAGGCCACAGGCTCCAAGCATGGCAAGATGACATAAATTCAAGATAGCGGGAAAGGAAGAAAGGAAGGGTATCACAGGAAATTTGGATAAAAAGCCAACCACGAAAAGTTCCATTTATAGGAAGAACAAAGTAACCGACAGAGACATTACCGCCCTCGAAAAGCGTAACAATAGGCACAATCAATGCGTTAGTAGAAGTTGAACCGATAGCAGCGAAGATCGAAGAATCGCGACATTTCGGGTAATCCTGGAGAAGCGAAAAAGAGGGGTGCCTTGACACACGTCGTTATGAAAGGTCGAGAAGTAGGGAGTCAAAATCATTTCTTATCACTTCCCTCTAAGAAATGCGGAGACTATTTGTGCATGGTGAAATCTGGGAGGCCGATTTCTCCTTGACTGAATACCTCGAAGGGTAATCCCGGAAGCCCGGGATCTCAGGCCTATCATGCCTCACAAGTTCAGCTGGTATCCTGCCAAGGATAATGTCGACTAAAGCTCCGATGAATGTAGGGATCTCCTAAGGAATATACCAGAGGTCGATCAGGTCTATTCAAGCGGCTCAACATCAGCCCACGTGTACATCGCAAAGTTAGCCGGTTGTCCCATCCTATTTCTTTTATCACGCAACGTATCTTGTACGAAGTTGGGACTTCCCCCTTTCTATAAAAGGGGAGCCTCTAACACCCTGTAAAGGCAGAGCTCCAACCATTCTACTCAAGTGCAATAATATCTTCTTTTTCTTTATCTTCTCTAACTCGCTTGCCCTCACTGGCTCGAAGCCACTTAGCTTTATTGCCTTCTTATCTATTCTTTGTTTATAACTTGGTATTTGCTCGAAGTCACCTTAATATCTATCGTTCTCTTACTTTCTCTTCATTATATAACCTAGTAGTGTCCATAAAGAGCCTTGTTTAATTATATCCTCAACTGTTATCCCATCCCCAACTAACCCAAATACCTCGAACTCGACCCTGTTGTTGACCTAGAGGTCCATTATCGATCAGATGTACACCCGGCAGTAGGCCCTTCGGTTCGATTACTATCTCGTTTTAGCTTACACTTCATCATTAAACTCCGTATTATTAGCATCAGCTACTCTAACAACCAGCTCGGGAATAGATCACGTATTTTTAGAATCTCATTTACAAATTCAATTGTTGTTACCATTTTCATAGTAAACAGGCTACCTATGTATCCTTTTGGAATCAGGTCAGACACAGTTCACTAACTCAGAAAATTTGTTGTTTGACTTTTTTGTTCTTTTTTTTGTTGCTTTTACAAGTACACAGGTTCTAAAAAAGGGAAAACAAAGAAGACAAATACAACTCAAAAGGGTTAAAAAAAGGGTGACACCTATCTGGGATAGCAAGCAATGATAGCCTTCGTCATCTCGATCTGAGAAAATTATGCATGAAATTTCCGCAGTGGGTATATATCAAACATAATAACTTTTGACTATATCTGCATTAATAGTCATGTCAGGTACCCGTCCTTCTTTATCTACCAAGTGCAAGGCCGCATTTGGTAACACTTTCTTGATGATGTAGGGTCCTTGCCAATTTGGGGCGAACTTTCCTTTAGCTTCTACTTGGTTTGGAAGAATGTGCTTCAGAACGAGTTTTCCTACCTCGGAGTGCCTTGGACGCACTTTATTGTCGTAAGCGCGTGCCATTCTTTGGTGGTATAACTGGCAAAAACACGCTGCTACTAGTCGTTTTTCGTCAATCAGCATTAGGTGTTCTAATCGGGTCTTGACCCACTTAGTATCTTCAATCTCTGATTCCACAATGATTTGGAGAGAGGGAATTTCGACTTCAATGGGTATTACTGCTTCTGTTCCATATACCAGTAGATAAGGAGCTGCACTAACAGACGTGCGGTATTCCAAAAGAGCAAAATGCAACTTTTCATGCCTGTGACGACCCGGACGGTCTTCTTAAGAATTAACACCCCGATCCCCTATTAACTGCTTTTTCCGTGTTTATTTCTGCTATTTTGATTTGCCGGGATGTTCAGTTTTGAGTTTCGAAGAGTTTTGGGACACTTAGTCCCTAAATGAGAGCTTAAGTGTTGGAAAGTTGATCATAGTCGGAACAGTTTTAAGACAACCTTGGAATGGAATTCTAATGATTCCGTTAGCTCCATTAGGTGATTTCGGGCTTAGGGGCATGATCGGATGTTGTTTTGGAGGTCTGTAGCTAATTTAGTCTTGAAATGCCGAAAGGTCAAATTTTGAAGTTTCCGGTTCGATAGTGAGATTTTGATCTGAGGGTCGGAAGGGAATTCTGGAAGTTGGGGTAGCTCCTTAGTGTTGAATGTGACGTGTGTGCAAAATTTCAGGTCATTTAGACGAGGTTTGATAGTCTTTTTGATTGAAAGCGTATTTTTAGAGTTTTGGAGTTCTTAGGCTTGAATCCGTGGTTGGTTTATCGTTTTGATGTTGTTTTAGGTGTTTTAAGGATTGGTATAAGTTTGGACAGTGGTATTAGAATTTTTTGTGCTTTTGATTGAGGTCCCGAGGGCCTCGAGATGATTTCGAATGGTTGTTGGAAGAATTGGAAGTGGTTTGAAGAAGCTCAAGCTGTTGATATCTGTCATAACCGCACCTGTGGGTGGGTCTCGTAGGTACGGAGCCGCAGCAGCGACAGAGTAATCATAGAAGCAGAATTAGGGAGGATCAGCATGGTTCGCAGATGCGGGAGACTTACCGCAGAAGCGGTACCACATCTTTAAATGGGTAATTGTAGGTGCAGAAGTTGGTCTTTAAGTGAAAGGTCGCAGATGCGGCCATGTCCTCGCTGAAGTGGGACCGCAGATGCACTACTAGGGCCGCAGATGTGGATTAACTGGGCAGAAACATATAAATACTTGCCTTCGCGAAATTTAGCTATTTTTCACCTCTTTTCAAATGGGAAGAAGCTTGGGGAGCATTTTTCAAGAGGGATTTTCAGAGGAGTTCATTGGGGTAAGGAATTTGGTGCCTAAACTCGTTATTGGAGTGATTTTTATCATTATAAGCATGAAAGATTAAGGAAAATCAGTGGTAATTTGGGGGTTAGGGCTTGACTAATTCGAGACCTTTGAGTGATGATTTGAGGGACCATTTGAAGTTCGATTTTGGTACTTTTAGTATGACTGAACTCGTGAAAGTGTGAGGATTCTGGAAATGTAAATCTTACCCGATTCCAAGATGTGGGCCCGAGGGCATTTTGGTCATTTTACCTAATTTCGCATATTAGCTTAGAATATCTTTGTAGAATCAGTTACTTGAAGTGTTATTTATATTATGCAATTAAATTGAATAGATCTGGGCCATTTGGAGTCGAGTACTCGTGGAAACAGAGTGGTTTCAGATTGATTTGAGCTAGTTCGAGGTAAGTGGCTTGCCTAACCTTGTGTGGGGGACCTTCCCCCTTAGGATTTGATATATTTGATAATTGAAATACCTTGTACGTGAGGTGACAAGTGAATACTTGAGCTAATTATTGGAAATCCGATTTCCTTTAAGAAATTTTAATTGTGTTCCTTTTTCCTGTCTTATACTACATGCAATTTAAGCCTGTTGTTAGCCTAGAAAAGCATGTTTAACTGACTTAATTGCTTACTTACTTAAACTATCTTAATTGTATTATGTGAAGCATGTTAGGTTAGCATTTCCTGTTTACTTGGTACGAAATTGAGCTTTAATGAGTATTTCTTACATTGTTGCTGCGTGTTTTACTTTGGGACTACGGGACGACATCTCGGGAGATCCCCTGCACGTATTTATAATTTGAACTGAGGTGCGGAATATCGAGAGATCCCTAGCATGTATATTGAGGATACCAAGAGATCCCTAGCATATATTGAGGATACCGAGAGATCCTCGGGATACCAAGAGATCCCTAACATATATTGAGGATACCGAGAGATCCTCGGGATACCAAGAGATCCCTGTCATATATTGAGGGTACTAAGAGATCCTCAGGATACTGAGATATCCCCGGCTATTTCCTTGTGCCTATTTTTCCCTCTGTTTCAGTTATTGAATTCCTCATCTCCGTGTATTAAATTCATATTGTTTGCTTTCACTGTACTGCTTATCTTATACTGTCATACCTTATATTTTTATTTTGACTCAGTAGGGCCCTGACCTTCCTCGTCACTACCCGACCGAGATTAAGCTTGGCACTTACTGAGTACCGTTGTGGTGTACTCATTCCCATCACCTATGAGGCAAGGTAACTGCTCTAGAGACTTCGAGGTATATCTTCCGCATCCGCAGACCAAGGAGTACCTTTCCATTCTATCTTGTAGTGATAGCCCTTCTATCTTTTATGTTGATGTAGACATTCCGGAGTTAGAGCATTTTTTATTATATTTGTAGCTTGTGATTCATGGGTTTTCAGGTTTTGGGAAAACTGTATTAGTTTATGAGAGTTGGTACTGTGTATGCTGAGTGACACTTTCAAATGCTGTTTTATTACACTATTTCTATTTTAAATTATTTCCTTTTCTTCCACAAATTTGGTTTATCTTCCGCATTTTAGGCTTACATAGTTGTAGAGACTAGGTGCCATCATGATGGTTCACGAAGGGCGAACCGGGGTTGTGACAATGCCATTGTCTGGACACTTGGATCATCTTTTCAAGAATCTTCTTGATGTTCTTGTTTTCCACTTCAATGGCTCCATTGGCTTTTGGCCTGTAAGGGGTAGAATGGCCATGCACAATTTTAAATTGCTTACATACCTCCTTTATCAGATGACTATTTAGGTTGGTTGCATTGTCAGTAATAATGGACTTTGGGATACCAAAGTGATAGATGATGTTGGAATGAACAAAGTCTACCACTGCTTTCTTGGGACTGCTTTAAGAGTGAAAACCTCTACCCACTTGGTGAAGTAATCAATTGCAACCAAAATGAATCTATGCCCATTTGAAGCCTTTGGCTCGATTGGCCTAATAACATCCATTCCCCAAGTAACGAAAGGCTAAGGAGAGTACATGGGATGCAATTCCGATGGAAGCGAGGGAATCAGGTCGCCATGAATCTGGCATTGGTGAATCTTGCGAACAAAATTGAAGCAATCTCGCTCCATTGTAAGCCAATAATACCCTGCTCGCAAAATCTTCTTCGTCAAAACATATCCATTCATGTGAGGTTCGCATACCCCCTAATGCACTTCACTTATGTTCCACTCAGCTTCTGGTGCATCTATGCATGCCAACAAGTTCAAACCTGCGGTCCTTTTGTACAAAATTTCCCCATTCAGGAAAAAACCAGTATCGAGCTGCCTTATAGTTCTTTTTTGATCTCCCTTGGCATGCTCTGGGTATTCCTTTATTTTCAGGAATCAGTTTATGTCATGATACCATAGTTCACCATCTTGTTCTATCTAAATATTATTGCACTAATTGTGTTGATTCCGAACTTATATTTCCAATGGATCAATATAAGTGTTTCCTGGATAAGGGAGCATCGAGGTTAAGGTAGCCAATGCATCTACTAGCTCATTGTGAAACTTCAGAATGTACCTGAACTCGATGGACTTGAATCTTTTGCTTAGGTCTTGCACACATTGTCTGTATGGAATAAGCTTGATGTCTTGAGTT
Organism: Nicotiana sylvestris; assembly: GCF_000393655.2. NCBI lineage: Eukaryota > Viridiplantae > Streptophyta > Magnoliopsida > Solanales > Solanaceae > Nicotiana > Nicotiana sylvestris. The sequence continues at coordinate 145,615,339 of NC_091064.1, read as the reverse complement.
TGCCATTTGCCTTTGGCTTGCTGGATAAGCAACTCGAAATCTCCCATCACCAATAGTTCATACACATCTAGATCGAGACCATCTTAAGACCCATGATACAAGCTTCATATTCTGCCATATTATTGGTACAGAATTACCGAAGTTGGGCTGTTGCATGGTAATGTTGTCCAATAGGTGAGATGTTGGTTGCCCCGATACCAACTCCTTTGATATTGACAACCCCATAAAAATACATTTTCCATACATGGTTGTCGTCCAGAACTACTTCCTCTATTGAGTTGACCTCTTCGTCTAGGAAGTATATGCTCAGTGGCTTATAATCATCATCAACTGGATTCTCTGCCAAATGATCTGCCAAAGCTTGTGCTTTCATTGCGGTGCGAGTGATATAGACGATATCGAACTTTGTGAGTAGAATTTTCCATTTTGGGAGCCTGCTAGTAGGCATTGGCTTTTGGAAGATGTACCTCAAAAGATCCATTTTGGATATGAGGTAAGTAGTGTAGGAAAAGATAATGCCTCAGCTTCTGAGTGATCCAAGTCAAGGCACAACATGTCCTTTCTAAAACGGTGAACCCAACCTCATAATGGGTGAACTTCTTGCTCAAATAATAGATTGCATGTTCCTTTTTGCCTGTCGTATCATGTTTCCCCGGAATGCATCCAAAATAATTATCCATCATCGATAGATATATAAACAAAGGCCTAACATGTTCAGGTGGGAGCAATTTAGGGAGTTTGACAGATAATCTTTGATCCCATCAAAAGCTTTTTGGCAATCATCCATTCACTTGATAGCAGCATCCTTTTTTAGCAACTTAAAGATGGGCTCGCACGTGGTTGTGAGCAAAGAAATAAAGCTACTGATGTGATTCAATCTCGCGAGCAAACTCATGACTTTAGTTTTGTTCTTCGGGGTTGGCAGATCTCGAATGGACTTTATATTAGATGGATCCAATTTGATGCCTCTCTAACTGACTATAAAACCGAGGAGCTTCCTAGACGGAACCCCAAATGCACACTTGGTTGGATTGAGCTTAAGGTCATACCTTCACAGCCGTTCGAAGGACTTTTTCAAGTCGCACACATGATCAGCCTATCTCTTTGATTTTATGATGACATCATCGACATATACTTCAATCTCTTGGTGCATCTTGTCATGGAAAATGGTAGTCATGGCCCTCATGTAAGTTTCCGCTGTATTTTTCAAACAGAATGGTATGATCTTGTAATAATAAGTACCCCATGGAGTGGTGAAAGCGGCCTTTTCTATGTCATCCTCATCTATTAGAATCTGGTGGTACCCGACATAGAAATCCACGAACGATTGTATCTCATGCTTTGCTCAATTATATACAAGAATGTGGATATTTGGTAAAGGAAAATTATCCTTTGGACTTGCTTTGTTCAGGTCCCTGTGGTCAACATAGACTTTGGTTTTTCCATCCTTCTTTGGTAGATGCACAACATTTTCCACACAGGTGGTGTATCGGACAGCTCTGGCCACAATGGCGCTTAGGTGCTTCATTATTTCCTTTTTGATCTTGTCACTCATGTCCGTTTGAAATTTTCTTTTCTTTTGTTGGACAGATGGAAAATCATGATACGTGGGAGGCTTATGAGCCACTAGATCAACACTTAAACCCGACATATCATAATAAGACCTAGCAAACACATCTATGTATTCAAATAAAAGTTGAATCAAGACATCTCTGGTTTTCATTCAGCGTGAATGCTTATATTCGTTTCCCTAACTTCTTTATGACTCCCGATATTAATTGGCTCAGTTTCATTGAGGTTGGGCTTAGGATTGTTTTCAAATTGTTCCAACTCTCTTTTTATTTCTTCAACAGCCTCATCTTCATCATATTCGACCTCTTGATGCATTATTTCAAAATTAGACAACTTTTTAAGATCTGGGCGTGAATTCCACATAATGTCATGTTATTAAATATGCATTAACAAAACTCATATGGAAACAAAATGACAAGAATTAGGAAAAGAAAAATATACAAAACTTAATACGAAACTGAACTGCATTTCATTGAATTTCAAAGGATAGAATGGTTAACATAAAAACAAAACAATCATACTAAGATGTTTGGATTACAATCCTGAAAGTACCCAAATTACAAAAAAGAAGCTGCAAAAACAAACTACCAAGAATCCTTCCTTGTGGGGAGAGGAGTTGCTTCCTAGTTGTTGAGCATGGTGTCTGGGCCAATTAGTTGCATATTGTCATGACTAGCGACTTCACCAGCCTGGATCATATTCACTTCAGAAAACATCTGGCTAAGGCCGCGACAACTTTCTTCAATGTTTTCCTACGCTGAGGAATTTTTACCCTCTTGGAGTCGTGGCTTGGAAAAAGTGTAGAAAATATGAGGGATAAGTTGCTGCAAGACCCACCCATGCTTTTTGCGGTGCTTGGCTTTATCTTCGTCTACTTGTGTTGGCCTGAAGTCTAAACCAAAAGTACCCTTGTTACTGAACGGAGAAATGGGTTCCGAAATTCCTTGTAATGATTCCCCCAAGCCTTTTCCTGGCTAATAACCTTGTCTCAGCATAAGTGCAACCACCATTATAGATGTGGCAGAAATACAAGGATGCAGAATGGGCTTTCCTTCCTCAACATGGTCCACAACAACTACTTCGAAAGCGTGATAAGCAATGGACTCACACCCTTGCTTGGCCTTAATACAGGGGATTAACGGGTATTTATAATAGATGACTCATCTTCTCCATGAACAATAATTTCTTACCTGTCATGTTCGAATTTGAACATCTGATACAAGGTGGATTGCACTGCTCGGGCCGTATCGATCCATGGCCCTCCAAGAAAAAAGTTATAAGAAGTTTCCATGTCCACTACTTAGAAGACAATTTCAAAATCAACCGGCCCAATCGTCATTGTGAGGTTGATCTCCCCAATGTTATCTCTTGCTGAGCCATTAAAAGCCTGGATGCAAACATTGCTGGGTCGGATTTTGTCTGTATTGATATGCATGCTTTTCAAGGTAGAGAGATGGCATACATCTACACTCGAGACTCCATCAACCATGACTCGCTTTACATAATTCCCCTTACATTTGATAGTCAGGTGCAAAGCCCTATTATGCTCGGCTCCCTCCTCAGGGAGTTCTTCGTCAGTAAATGAGATTCTGTTTACCTCAAACAATTTGTTGTCCATCTTCTCTAACTGATTCATGGTGGTCTTCTCTGAGACATGTGCCTCATTCAGAATCTTGATTAGTACATGGGCATGCTCTTCTTAGTGTATGAACAGAGATAGTAGAGAGATTTGGGCAGGAGTCTTTCTCAACTAGTTAATGATAGAGTAATCCTGAACTTCATCTTTTTCAAAAACTCTTCTGCCTCTTCTACAATGACTGATTTCTTTATTGGCATTTGGCCTTCTCTGATTTGCTTGGCCTTCTTCAACTCTTCTGTAGAGTAATACCTCCCTGATCGAGTCAAACCTCGAGTTTCCCTCACTTCTTCTATGATTTCCTTGCCTTTGTAGGTTACCACAGTTTTGCTATAGTTCCAAGGAATGGTTTTTGTGTTTGTCACACAGGGCTGCATGACGAGTTTGATTATGATCAACTCTATTATACCTTTTATACCACCTTGATTCTACCTCATGATGGGGTGGCCTCCCCGGACATACAACTTTGGGCTTGGAACACTGGAACAGATTTCCAACATCAAGATTTTCGGAACAAAGAAAGTTACCTTCTCCGAGCTCTAGACTCTTTTCACAATCAACGGCACATCTCGGCTTGGACTTACTTCCAGTCGTGCGTCTTCTAGAATCATTCCTGTTAATACCCAATTTTTCCCTATAATATTTTAAAGTGTATATATACCTTCAAAACTATGCATTAACATCAATGGATATTTTTTCATGATTTTTATATTTTTTAAATTATTTATTCTTGTGTTTTATTTATATAAATGATTACAAAATTGCATCACAAATGGATTTATAACACTTCATTGATTTAATTTTGCTATTTATAGCCATATTAAGGTCAAATTATTTCACAAATGGCCAGATTTACACCTTTTGATTACAATTGCAATAATTTTGCAATTATAGACCATGCATACATCACTGCATTATTTTATCATAAATTAGCCTATTATATTTTTAAAATATTGAATAATTATTTTAAAGCACCTATGTGCATGAAAATTATTTTTTCTCATTGTTAATTATTTTATAAAATAATTTTTATTTAAATACTTGGGTATTTAACAAATATCCCTCTTATTTTCGGATTTAGCCTAATTGAACAACCCAATTTCAACCCCTAACCCACTAAGACCAGGCCCAAACCGATCAAACCCAACCCCAATTAACATAACCCGACCCAGGCCCCTCATAATCCTGACCGTTGATCACATAGATCAACGATCATTATCACTTCTTATCTTTTAATTCCAAGCGACCCCTCCCCCCCACTATCCTAGCTCATTCTCACCACACTCTGCCGCCCTCATTCCCTCATCTCTTCAGTTCTTTCTCTGAGACCTAGACCAAACCCTAGCCACTGTCGCCCAAAACCAGCCCTAATCCCTCCGATCCTCACTCGATCCATGGATTCCCATGGCTGTTTGAGACTTATACTTATCTCCTACGTCTCATAGGATGAAAGTTCATGTGATTGCCTTATTCGTGTGATTAATTGCTTGATTTATGGGCTCTAACCCTAACTGACTGTTAAACCTACTTCTTGCCTTATTTGATGATTCAATTAGAGTTATTTATGGTATAATTACCTAATTTCTTATCCCCAATCAAGCATTGATTGATTATTTGGTTACTACCTTTACCTTATTCACAATAGTTACCTGCCTTGCCTTAGCAAACTATCCGAATGGTTCAGGGATTCTTATTAATTCCTTAATATGGTTTGATTGGGATTCTTTCCTTAATCAGACTCCTATTATTACCGTTTGATTAATTACCCCCTAATTAAGGAGTCTACTCTGAACTCCCTTATGTGATTGGATTATGTGATTGGATTATGAGATCCTATGATTTCCTTAATTGACTGAGTGCTGATTCCTTTACCTTATTTTGGCTTTACTCTGAACTGCTATATAAGCACTATCATTCTGCCCCATTCAAAACACGAACACACTGTTCAAAATACAAATACATACATTCAAAACTCTCCCTTCTTTCTTTTCTACTTGTGCTACTGTGGGTCTAGCCGGCTGAAAGCCAAGGCTAGATAGTGGAATTGCACATGTTTTTTATATTCTGCATTTTTCTTCTTTAACTGGTATGTCTCTAGTTAAATTTTAAAACTAAACCTTATGTGTTCCATGTCTATACATCGATGTTTCTTCCTGTACTAGTTACTCAATTTGTTTCCATGTTTACTGCTTTAGTCAGCATGTTTAAATTCTACCTTTTCTGATTAAATATATAGTCAGCATGCCTAAGGCTCACTTGGATATTTGATATTCTACTAGCATGTTTGTTCAGCCCATGTTTACTCTCTTTAATTGGTGTAATCATGTTGCTAATTTAGTTGTTTAGTATACTTGGTGGATCCTAATGAGCACACCCTGTCTTCAACATGACTATATTTTAATTGCTTCTTATCATGACTAGTTTGTCAAGTCTCTGAACTATTAGACCCTTGTTTGTTTTGTGTAGTTGTTGCTCCATATGCTCCTCTAGACCCTATTGTTTGTTTGAACTCTCTATGTCCCAAACCCCCTTGACCCTTATTTGCAAACTGATTGCTGAATGATTGTGATTCTGAGCATTCTAAGTATGTGTGATTGCCCTTCTCAGAATTGATCTCAAACTATTTTTCACTATTAGTATTTTCTCTAAAACTGTGTCTATTCCTGAAAACCTTTTTCACTCTTGAAGTTTATTTCAACATTGTTTTATGTCAACTACTCTTGCTTCTACTCTTAGACTATTAAGTTCTGCCCCTCTGGTATGTGTACTGCTTAGGGATCCTTGAGATCTCTCTGAACTCTGGCATACCAGGGCTGGCCCTTCCATACTGCACATAATCAATCCCCATTTGAGAAATGGTCTTGGTGTGAGAACTGCTCGGGATCCTTAAGGTCCTTAGAAAACTCTGACACACCAAGGCACACATTATTGGTAGTGAGATCTTTGGCTTCTGAGATTCTATTGAAGGCCTGACATTCCCAAGTTTACTTTGAGCCTGATTTAGCTCCCTATAACATAGTTTCATTTATTTATGTAATTCATTTGATCCTGATCTGTAATAATATTATTTGTAAACAGATGTTGGAGTGATTAGTAAAAAAAGGAGGGTTCCTCTATGATGTTCGTGGAAACTGGGTAGATATCATGCTTTAGGTTGATACATAATACAAATCATGCTCTTAGTTTATATACATATTGGCAACAGAAATCCTGCTTTGAGTGCATGTTATGATAGAAATCATATTCTAAGCCAATATGCTATGTTGCTCGCATCAAAACATGTCATAAGTCCATAATATTTGCATTAGAAAACCTTCCTTAGGATACTAACATTTACATTTTGCATATTAGAAATATGTTGTACGTTCATCACTTCTTTCTCTGACTCTGCATAAGTTATTATCACCTGGAAATCATGTCATCAAACTGCTGCTGTAATCATGCTTAATAAAAATGGTCATCTTTATGTACATTAGAAACCCTAATTTAGGACTTTATTTGCATTTATCTCTAAACCATGTCTACGTCATTTTGAATTAATAACTGTCTATAAAAAAGGGTTAAAGTAGTCCAACACATATATATCATGTCCTAGTATAAACATGCATAAAAATCAGTTTTGTGATGTTAATCACTTAGATCAGCATGCCTATAGGATCAAATAACTTCAAGTTATTTAATTAGTTCCCAGATTATGACTGCATACAGACCCACGCCTAGGCAAGCCTTAGGCAATTAAATAACTATGAAATCAGGTTTTGTTTATGTGTGAAACTGTCCAGGATTAACATGATATAAAATCAATAGGCAAACTAATTAGAGTTCTGCCACTTCGCTCTTAAACAAATGCTGCATATTCTGTATCTATGATGTTCATCTAGATATCATGTTCTAAGGCTTTCTGAATTTCTTTAAAATCAATTGTTTGAGACGTGCTATGTATCTGTTATGTATGGAGGCAAACATGAGCCCTTAATTGCTTCCTTTTTTGAAAGTCCTATATGTTCTTTGTTGTCGATTAGATTTTACCTTTTAAAAACGTTAGTAGTGTCTAGAACTGCCTGAGTATAGAGGTAATAAATGCCTCTGGGACCACAAGGGAGGGACGGGTAAAGCACGCTTAGAGTTTGTTAATTAAACTCGCTTATATAACCACTAAGGGGAGAGTAATGGGTAGTAAAAAGATATGATGACTTGTGCGCTAATGTCATATATAGCCCCTCTAGTTGAGGAGGACTACCAGGAATTGTACAGATTGATCCTATAGGCTAATCAAATAAGGACTTCCCTTCCCCAATTCACATATGTGTATTTAGACTGCCTGAACTTCTTTGGTTTATGTATGCTTGGATTGTTCAAACCTACTTATTTGTGTGTGCTTAGACCATCTAAACTTTCTTGATTACATATGTGTTTAGACTGTGTAAACTACCTTTATTTGCAAATGTATGCTTAGACCGCTTACTTGTTAAATGACTAATTCAAATAACTAAGTTTGGTCGGGACCCATTGTTGTGGACCGCGAGGGGTGCCTAACACCTTCCCCTCAAGGTTATTTCGTTCCCTTACCCTAATCTCTGGTAATGCAAACTGGTTACATGAGTTAATTGCTCTAGGTGCCCTAACGCACCTTAATCCATTAGGTGGCGACTCTTCAAATACCCAATTCCGAAAAGGAAACGAGTTGTTCCCAATGAATGCCGAAACCCGGACTCCGTGAAGGAAAAAGGGGGCGCGACAGTTCCTAGTATCATTTGTGCCTGACTAACCGACTTGTAATCTTGATCTCGGCTAATCATTCCCACGAAATGAACATTATTGTGTACTGGAAGCAGGTTGTTTTTTTACATTAGGAGGGTCTTTGCAATTTGTTACCACAATCAGCTTTTTCGTGATGGGTCTTTCTATGTCTCTTTTTAGATTCCAATAGTCATCAGTGTTATGCCCCGGGGCACCTAAATGATATTCACATCTAGAAATTACTTGAAATCCATATGAATCGAGATGCATATAAAGGGGAGAAATAGGTCTAATCAAGCCCAACTGCTTCAATTTCTGGAAAATACTAGAGTATGATTCAGCCAATAGAGTGAACTTTTTCACTGGCCTCTGCTCTCGGCCATAATCCTGCCTGGGACGAGCATTGTAGGGTGCCCGAAAATTTTGCTGCTGAGATCGGGGGATCCTTGGAGCTGGTTTCCGTACCTGTTGATTGGGAGGCCGAGCATATGATTGATTATTAAACACTGTATACTATGGTTGGCCCATAGAGTATTGAAGAATTGGCGGGGGATAATAATGTTGAGGGTTGCTGGATTGCCCCTGCTGAACTTGCACATAAGGGTGCGATGCCCCTCTTTGAACTTCCCTGGATCCCGAGGTCATCATGGACCCTTCATCTCTCTTTTTTCTATTTGCCAAACTTCCCGACCCATTTTGGATTGCTTGGGAAGTAGCTTTAAGAGCATCTTGACCTACAATTCTGCCAGTCTTGAGGCCATTTTTGACTATCTCTCTTATTTTGATTGCTTCTACAAAAGGTCTACCCATCGCGAACATCATGTTCTGAAAGTAATCACGCTCTCGAGCCTCCAGAAAAATAGTGATCAACTCATGGTTATCCATGGATGGCTTAAATCTAGACGCTTGCTCCCTCCACTTGCATACTCCCTAAAGCTTTCAATTGGCTTTTTCTTCACATTGGACAGGGAATTGCGATCTGGTGCAACATCAATATTGTAATGGAATTGTTTGATGAAGGCCTGGGCCATGTCATCCTATACATTCCAATGAGAGATATCTTGGTCAATGAACCATTTGGAGGCTACCCCCATAATACTTTCCCTAAAATAAGCCATCAGCAACTCTCCTTTTCCCCTTGGACCCCTTAGCTAGTTGCAGTACCTTTTTAATTGGGTGATAGGGTCACCATGACCATCATATTTCTCAAATTTCGGGGTCTTGAACCCTAGTGTCAAATGGATGTGAGGGAACATGCATATATCCCTTAATGAAATACTTTTATCACCACCTAGTCCTTATATGTTCTTTATGTTCTGCTCGAGACTTTTCATTTTTCTGGCCATCTCATCTGGCTCACCCGTCTTGGCAGCCTTTTAAGTTTCCACTGGTGACCCGTACGAAGGAGTCTGATTGTATAGAGTCGAGACCTTGAAAGCCATATTTGGAGGGTATTATTGGCCATCATAAGTATGAGATGGTGACTCGTTGTTTGGCCTCATCACAGGAGGTGGTGACAAAATTGTATATACTAGCGCGCCAGATACGACAAGAAGTGTATTCCTGACCGGTGCAGCTGGAGGTCGCACATTAGAGGTACTAGGGGCCGCATGGATGCTGTCGTTTGGCACATACCCTGGTGGTAGAATGTGATCATTTGTTGCATAGAGCGGTGGTTGAGTAGCCAGGGGTACGGTGGAAGTTCCTTCTAAGGGACCCTAAGGCGGAGGCTGACCAGAGACCCAAGCCTGATACACATCAGACAGTTGTTATTTCAATATTTTTACTTCCTCCGACTCTTGCTCAACGGGCTAACCCTGGGGGTCGTCACTGACCAGCTTGATTTCATCATTGTTAGCCATTGCTACTTTTCCCTTAGATCTGGTGAAGTAATAATGTGTTACCAGTTTCACCACAAACCAACCACCTTAAGCTTACTATATAAGAGACAACATACATATTAGTGTTAAGCGTTTTACATATATGAATCACAAGTAATATGCCATGCTCCTAACATTATCACCATTTTTAACATGCTTTTTGAAGGATTCATGTTTCATTCCGGCTAATAAGGTTGATCCTTATTGACGCTATTATTTTCTTCTCTTTTTTTCTTTCTCTTTTTCACTTTTCTTTTCACTCACCACATTTTGATCCCTCTTTTTAAATTTCTTGAAAAATATTTTGATCGAACCTTTGTGGGTTTGGCTACATATCAAGTCACTGCATGAATCAGATCATTACGCAGTTCAGGGACATGACCAATTTTTTTTATTACTTATATTTACAAAAACAAAAATCTTTTTGGTTCATTTTTGAATTTTTCTAAAACAAAATCTTTTCATTGATTTTCAACTTCTAATTTTAATACAAGACCCAAAAATAAATATTACATAAAGACGAACATCTAAAAAAGACCAGACTCGACTCAAACAAACTTTTTAAGATAAAAAAAAACAACAAGACTCAACACACCAAAAGAATCTAACAGATTCAATGACAACAAATGAACAATTAAAATGGACTGCCAAGTAAAAGAAGACTCTGATCTTTGCAGGGAATCCAACAGCATCACTGTAGTCAAGGCACTTATTTCTGCGACTGACCCCCATCATCGCGGTATATCCTCTCTAAGTCTGCAAATATATGACAGGCGATGTTTAATGATACCTCTGGAAAATGCTTAAGCGTTATTCCCTAGTAACTCCTGCATGTTTGGGAGGTATATATGTCCACCTCGAGTATCTTTCCCTTAATGTGCTCCTGATCCAAATGCAACTCTTGATTTCACTGACCATGGGTATCAGCTAGATCTAGCGCATCATGCTCATTCTCCAAGGCCATATCTCTCTGGCACCGAATTTCTAGTGATTCCTCCTCCAACCGATTGATCGTATTTTGGTAGCGATGTCTTTCTATTTCAAACTCCATGATCTGGCGCTCCTTGCTTGACTCAACTCCTCCTATCTAATCCCTCAGACCTTGGATTAATGGAGCAAAACCTCTGCGCTCATGATCACGGACCACCTTGAACTTGGCTTTTTTTTCTTGTTGTTGAGCGGTAGTGATCACTTTTTTCTATCTAATTTAAGGTTTGAGTGCTCACCTCTATTGTGCCCATTGAGCCTTTTCCCGCTCGAAATCAACCTGTTATATGTCCATGGCTATCTCTAGAATGCCTTTATCTTCTTGTAAAATGTCAATATGGGATTGGAACTCTTGTGTTACTTCCCTTCCGGTTTCTCTAACTCCGGCCTCAATCTCCTCCTCCCAATCAAATGCAGTCCATATGGATCTCTCTGGCCATTCCTCCGGGATAGCCTGGTTGTAAAACCACTCAAGGTATACGAGGCTTACCTCCCCATGTTCACGATCAGCTACCATCTCGTCCAAGTCGTAAAATCAACCATCGAACCAAATCTTTTGTGCATATGACTCCCTTGGAAGTTCCTCTCCCTTGAATTCCCACACAAATGAACGCATGTCCTCAATCGGGAGTTTATTTTGCTCTCTTCCTAGCTGGCGCATGACACTTAGGGGTGCGTACGGGTGAAAATATCTGAAACTCATGAGTATAAAGAACATGCGATATGTAGACATATGCATGACCCTAGAAGAAGGAAACTAATAATAGTTCCAAGTGATTCTATACCACTCACTGAACTAAGTAATGTCTGTCAGGCCCTTGCCCCTCTGGAAGATTACAACTTGTAACCCAGTTTGGGTGACATCCAATTTAATTCAGCCAATTATCACTAAAATTTACTACTGTTGGATGATGATAAAGGTACTCTATGAACAACATTTACAGCAGAATGTTGCATCCCTCGAAGTAATCTTTGCCCTCTTGGCAGCGGGTCAAATCTCGAAAAATATCTCCCAGAATCATGGGAAGAATAGTATGATCCTCGCTGCTTTGCAAAAACGATACTACCATAGCCAATCAAATTTTGATGCACCCACGACGCTCTAGAAAGATATGATCCCCAGAAATGATATCATGAACGCGAAAATTCTCAACTCCCTCCAGGCATCGTAACTCAATTGGTTGACGAATTCTGTGCCCGAGAAGTTCTCAAACCCTTTCTCGTCCCCAAATCTATCAAAGAGATATTCCAATGGAAGCCAACCTTCGTTCAAGCAAACCATTAGAATTCGACGGAGGCATAAATTCTTCAAAAAGTTATTCACCCTAATTTTTCTCGGAGCCACATGATTTTTCCCACGAAGGTCGCTCCCCAATCCGGTAAACCCACCTAATTCTTCCAATGTAGGCATCATTTCATAATCTTTGAACCTGAGGACATTATTCACGGGGTCCCAAAAACCCACTAGAGCCTCGATTAATTCTCTGTTAGGCTTAATTTCGATGATGTTTGTGAGAAACTTGAGGTAATTAAATACTTGATTATGTTCCCATGTAGCAAAACTAGCCTACGAATTACAGAGACTACTTGGGATCTTATCTCTGATCAAGAACATAGGAGGTGTCTCGTCCCTTACCCTTTTCCGACTGCTTCTTTATGGAGAATTCATGGTGAACCTAAGAATAAGATAATAAGGGGTTAGAACTTAACTAAACTTTATGCCAATTTAGGACTCATTCTGTTTTCATTATTTTTCTTTGAAATTACCGGACACAAAAGTTGAAAGGATAAAAGAAGCAAAACTGGATATATTAAAAAATCGACCCTTTGATATTTCCACGGAAGGCTTAAAGGATGTCTCGACAAAAACAACCAACATAGGGACAAAATGATAAAAGGTAGACAAATTAAATAAAAAGGCTATTTTACGAAAACGGCCCTTCGCAACTCCCGAGAGAGGTTCAAAGGCTGTTTCGGAAAATATCACCGGACAAAATTAGATAAAATGTCCATTTTTATGAAAATAGCCTTTGAGTACTTCCGTGGAAGGTTTAAGGTTGTCTTGGCAAAACGACCTTACAAACCTGGATAAGATGATTATTTTTGCAAAAATAATCTTTCGGTACTTCCGTAGAAGAGTTAAAGTTGTCTCGGCAAGGCCCGACACAACTAGATAAGATGGCTATTTTTGCGAAAACAGCCTTTTTGTACTTGTAGAAGGTTTTAAAGCTGTCTCGGAAAAAATGGCCGGACAAAACAGAAAAATGGTTAAAAAAGCGAAAAAGAATGGACAAAGTAGCTATTTTTACAAAAAACAGCCGGATACGAGGGCAAAATAGTAAAAGGTGATAAAATAGAAATTTTTATTTTTATTTATTTGAAATATTTATGCAGATGCATAATTTTTATGCCTCCTTTTTTTTAAATATTGGTCGAACCCGATGGAGGTTGCATGCGTATCTCACATCGGGTGAGAATCAGACCCGCGTAGTTCGGTAAAAATCGACTATGTCTCTTTTGATTTTTATTAATCCTTAAAACCATATAACTGGACCACATCATCCGCTCATTTTTTTACTTTTTTTAGCGGACATTTGTACAAAAATTGGAGAATTTCTCTCTTGTTCATTCAACTAATTTATCCTAAAGTCAGTCAACATGCAAGCCTCCTAAATAATTTAACAGATAGCACATAATATGAGCATATTGGTCTCAACAAGGCACCTGTCCTAAAACAGAACCTGGCCCCTGTGCTGAGCACTGCTAAGTCAAACACACATGATGCAAATAAAGCCAACCTACTAGGGATATCCGACATGAATTTTATTCTTCTAGGTTTAAATCCTAGTGGAGATGGTATCTAGACTGGCTTGCTCGAGCGGACAACTCGAGCTGAGGAGGGTCAGCGTACTAGTAGCATTGCTTTCCGGCTTAGCTGGTGGTGCTCCCCGCCTAAAATATATGTCACTAAAATCCTTCACCAAGTGAAAAGCACCTCGGCTATCTCAAAGGAAGCAGGCTATGTCAAGCAAATGCCCAATTTTAATTTCAAGAAGACTCAGAGCAGGTTGCGCGAGAAGATGGTTTATAATGTATAGTTCAACAGTATCAAAGCGGTAAAAAGCTGACAAGTAGCACATTAGACCCATATAAATCACGGTATATAAAAAAATTAATAAAGCCAAATAAAGTCAATGTACAAGATCGAATTTTGGTTGTTCCCAATAGAGTTGCCAGAACTGTCACACCTCTTTTCTACCCCAAAAGATATGTATTATGGATTATTGTGGGGTTAAAAGGGTTTTCCAATTAAAGTGACAAACTTGAGTAGGGATTATTTTATTTTAAACAAGTAGGGATTATTTTATTTTAAAGAGTCGCCACTTGGAATACATTTTTGGGTATTCCAAGTCAATTTTTATTTGAATTCCTAGTCAAAGGAAGGTTTGACTCTATTATTAGCGTACTGTGAAAATAAATTCCGGGTAAGAAATTTTTTTGATCGGGGAGAAGGTTTAAGGCATTTGTCGAGTCCCGTGGTTCTTCTTATTTTATTTTAACATAATATTAATTAAGTTGAGGAACACATATGGATTAGGAAATATAGACTTATGTACCTTTTCAAAAGATCAATAATTCCTTTAAAAAAGGAAAAAAAACTTTAAGCTACAATAGCAAACAAGAAACCAAACAAACATGGCAAAAATAATTTACAAAAAAAATTGACAAAAAAGGATGCATTTCCTTTATTTAGCAATTGTTACCACCCAAATCAAATCATCCCACTCAACTGAAAAATGCATACTCACTTGTTAAGATTATATACTTGACTAACATATTAAATTACACTAACATTGTAGACAAATCAGTTCAATCAACACCCGAAAATCGAACTTAATGAAGCTATATTAAAATTTATCAACCTTCAGACACCTCTTTTTTTATTATCATGTTAACTCTAACCCATGTAACATGATTATCAATTTTTGTTTAGCTCTATTATCCGAACAGTGGTGGCATGAACTTTTCAGGAATACCTAGCTGTAGTACATGCTCATGTAAACTCTTCTTTTGATAATTAGACAAAGTAACAAGTCCGAACCATAACAGCTAGTCTATGATCTTTAGAGTGACTACACAAGATTAACATAGCGCTTCAACTAACATTAAAGGAAGAACAAAAATTTCAACTAACAGTTACATATTCACATGGTTGAGTCATACATACTTCATTAAAACACTTAAAACAACTAGCAAAATGAAACCAACTCTATTCCAACAGTCCAAATAAGTTCAAATCTTGATCTATTGCTGTAAAAATTTGCATCGCAAAGGTTCCAAAGTTATCTGGTTCGCATAAAATAAATACAACAATGAAGAATAAGAGCTCAACAACAGAAGCGACAGAAAAACAACAAAACAGCAGAAAACAATAGCAAATTCGTGTCTAAACAACCCGAAAACCTTAGAGAAAAAACCCAAATCCAACTCCAAAGAACTTGTTTTTTGAAATAGTTCAGTCTAAGAAACTCTCACAATTTCAGCTTACTTTCTTTATGTTCAGCTGCTGATTTTTCTCTCAAATTTGTTTGTGCTTTTTAGAGTATAAAAGATGATGTCTAAGTATGTTAGAGTGTGTGTGTAAAGTGAGAAAAGGGTAATCCTTAAGCAGGCAAAGAAAGCCATTTTTTGGATAGATTTTGGTTCACCAAAAATCTGTCAAAAAAGGACTGACTTTGTGCTATAAAAACTGTTCAAGGGCTGTCCAAAAAGTGAAAGGACAGCCTGGAAATCTTCTATAGTAGAATCATGGAGAAAATATATCATTTCAACCACCCTACTAGTAAAAAGTAGGCTAGTACCCTATTATATGATAAAATAACATTAACTTTAGCTCTTGCAATATTAGTACCAACCTATATGAGTCAAACCAAAGTAAGATAGAAAAATACATAACTACGACTTAGAAATTTAATTATAAATCAACTAAGGGAAAAGCAAAATTTAATAACTAAAGCTCAAACAAAAACAAGTATATTATCCAAAATAATTAATTGAAACCATATGCTTAACATATTACATACCAACTAATTGTTTCATTAAAACAATTATGACTAAACAACACACTTGAATGAACAGAAACTCAAGACATTAACAACTAAATAGCCCTAAAAACCAAGAGACAAACAACTGCTAATCAAACTAATAAACAAGTGAATACACAAAATGTCTACAAATATAGACAAAATAACAACAAATTTTAAAATATAATAAAATAGTAGGAAACAATAAAAAAAAATTAGAAACATGGAGGAAAAGATTAGGGTTTGAGTTTATCCAATTCTAGGGACATTCGAGGCTGAATCGAGCGACGAGACGATACCGGAACCTTCGAATAGCGGCTGTCCTACCCTGAAACGTGCATTTCTTTCAGGCAGAGCTTTAGCAAATAAGTTTCAACATTTTGCTAAAAAAAAAACGAGTGTCTTTGAATCGAGAAGTGGATTGATGAGTTGGTATTTTACCAACATATCATGTCTTTAAGCTTAGATTTTTGCTATGTTAAAGGTTCTATGTTATCATGTCATTTACTTCTATATTACAGGTTCTATGTGATTTAGAAGTGATCTTAAAGAAACCAAGTGAAAATGAGTCTAAAAGAAGCT
Source organism: Nicotiana sylvestris (assembly GCF_000393655.2). Classification (NCBI taxonomy): domain Eukaryota; kingdom Viridiplantae; phylum Streptophyta; class Magnoliopsida; order Solanales; family Solanaceae; genus Nicotiana; species Nicotiana sylvestris. The sequence goes on along the minus strand of NC_091064.1, from coordinate 145,598,858 downwards.
GAAAAGAAGAAAATCTAGAAAATGGCCTCAGATGTCGCAAATGCGATAAAGCTGTGGGAAATGCGAAGCAGACAGAGCTTGCAAATGCGAACAAAAGGCTTTGCAAATGCAAAGACAATCCAGTCAAGCCAGTCAATCTATGTTCGCAAATACGAAGAAGGACTTCGCAGATGCGGAGCCAAACAAGGCAGTCAACCTTCATAAATGCGAAGTCTTGATCGCAAATGCGAAGGTCAAACAAGGCAGTAAACCTTCGCAAATGCGAAGATCGCGCTTCAGCTCTAGGTACTACTGTAATTTCAGAATTTTTCACTCCAAACCATTTAATACCTGACTTAGCTCATTTGTAAAATATCTTTGGCTTAATTTTCAGTCTTTGGACTAGAGAAAATACGTTTTGGAACTAGGGTTCTTGCACACACACTTGTGTCTTGAAGATTTGAAGCTTTTGGTTGAAAATTTCTTACTCATTTATGTTCATTTCTTCATTTCCTTGCTTTGTATTTTATAATTTAAGTGTGTAGTATTTTATTCAATGCTTGAATCTTATTTATGGAAATATTCATGTTTAGGGTGTGGATTAAATATCTTATTGTGCTTATGTATTGAATAATTTTGATCTTTTATGAAGTGAGTTATTATTTCTTTAATTATTGCCGTTCTTTAATGTTTCCAAAGGGATTACCTAACCATAAAACTCGTCCATTAACTTCGAATTAATTTTGAGAAATATTATTTGGGGTTTGGAAAGATTAATTAACAAGAACTTGAGGCTTTAACCCTCATTTTATAGATTCTACTTAGGTGTAGGATTGAACTACTTGTAAACATAATCGGGTGTGCTCAATCTCCTAATTGTTTTAGGGATAATTCAATTAGGAAGTCTTGTTAATCTTCGGAAGAAGCTAATATAGAATTATTACCCGAGGCTGATTAACATAAACTCGCTCATAATTGTAAAATCGTGAAATACATTGGATCGTTAGTTGAGTGTAATTCCCAATGCATCCATATTTGTAGCCATTGATCATTTTATTTGCTTTCTAGGTTAGTTTACATTTTGCATTAAGATATAAACATTTTCTAAAAATAATTCTAAGTGTTTGACATTGCATAACAAGTGATAATTCTCTTACATTCGTAATCGCCTACATATTTTTCTCTGTGGGATTCAACCTCGACTCATACTTGGGTAAATTATATTGCATACGACCGTCTCTATTTACTTTTTAATAGTGGATTTGGACGTCATCATGGATTGAAACGAAGATGCAAAGGTTGGGGTGCTATGGCATTGGTGGTTTAGGGTTGGAGATAAGAAAAGAAAAAGAAAAAGAAAAGAGGATGAGGAGGAAGGTATAAATTTTATAGGAGTTAGGGCCACTGACCGGCGGTGGAGCAGCGGTGGTAGTGAGGTGGCTGACGGTGGTGAACAACAACATTTATGGGTAAAATTAGGGGGGAAGTGTAGGTATCACAGATCTCTATCAATTTATGTATATGTTATAGGGTGGTAGTGGCCGGAGCTTCACGAATTTAGACAAAAAAGGCGGTAGCTAGGGTTTTCTAATCAAAAAATCGTGGAATTGAGCGGGTTTTGAGGGATTTGGGTTGGAGATTTGGAAAGAGGAGGTTGAGATGATTGTATGGTAAGATTTTGGGGTGGTTTGGATGACGGCCGCCGATGAGCAATTTTCGCTGACTAAGCAAGGCGGTAGTGGGCGGAACTAGCGGGGAGAGAAGGGAAGGTGAAGAGAGAGAAAGAAAGAAAGAAATAAAGGAAAATAGGGCAAAATTTTGGCCTCTCTAGATCTTAAATACCTAGTGGAGAGATCAAATGATGGTCGTTGGATGAGGAAGAGATGAAGGGCTGAGATTTGATTCTGGTTCACTTAAAGAAACGACATAATTTAATCATAAAACTACGTCGTTTTGAACCAAGTCTTGGCCAATAATTTTTGGACCGGGTCAGTGCCATTGGGCCACTGATTTGGTTCAATTATATTTTGGTTCATTATGATTTAAAAAATGTAACTAGACCAAACTCTTACTCCCTTCTTAATTAAATTACAATCAAACTCCTAAAACCTACCCATCCACACATAATAAACATGAAAGAAGAAAAGAAAAGAGCCAAAATTAGGCATTTACAACCATGCATGCCTGTATTCTTCCCCCATAGACTTCTTGCAAATGCACATTCAGAAAACGGGTGGGTTATTCTTTTCACTTGACAGTGGGCACGTCACACATAACGGGCAATTGTACTGAGTCGAATCTGCAGCCACATAGTAGAGATAACCATTTGGTCTAGCTTCAGTTTTACCAACCAATACTTTCCACGGCGCCTTTTATTCCCCCGTGTACAAGGGCGGCTCCATAAAATTAGTGGGATAAAGTGAAATTTTAATAATAGGCCTTATACTTTTTTTATTAGTACTGTCATGACCTGAATTTTTCACCCTCGGTAGTCGTGATGACGCCTACTCATGAAATCTAAGAAAGCCGACAATTACAGATTTTACCACCATTTTTATTAATCGCACCAAATCAGATATTAGCTAAGCAAAATAATTAAGAAATGTGGAAGTGAAAATAGAAAACCAACAGTCTAATACATAGCTACCCCAAAGATCGGGTGTCATAATCTACGAACGACTAAGAGTTTTACTACAAATACAAGTCTAAAAGAAGTATAACTATTCTCGAAATAGAAGAGACAGAAGAAATTAAAATAGGGAGAAGGGGGACTTCAGGCTCTGCGAACGCCAGCAGATCTACCTTGGTCTTTCTGGACTGAAGGCAGCTACCTCAAGCTACTCACAAGGTCCAGCACCAAAATCTGCACAAAAGAGTTCAGAGTGTAGTATCAGTACAACTGACCCCATGTACTAGTAAGTGCAGAGCCTAACCTCGGCGAAGTAGTGACGAGGCTAGGATACGACAACCATATAAACTTGTGCATTCAAATCATATACGAACAGAAAAATAACAACAGGAAATAGCAGATAATGGTGGGAAGGGGACATGCTACGGGGAATATCAAATTCTAACAATAAACCATTAGTGAAGCATAATGAACATCATATTTGCATCAACAAGAATAATGAAACAGTAACACGTGCACAGCATCACCCTTTGTGCTTTTACTCTCGTCCCCACTATAAGAATCAACAGAATCGGCACGACATCACCCTTCATGCATTAACTCTCATAATCATGGCACGACATTACCCTTCGTGCATTAACTCTCATAATCATGGCACGACATCACCCTTCGTGTATTAACTCTCACAATATCGGCACGGCATCACCCTTTGCGCGTTCACTCTCAAGTCATGGAACGACATCACCCTTCGAGCATTAAGACTCACTCACGATATCATGCATGACATCATCCTTTGTGCTTTACACTCTTACTCACCAAACAATAGAAACAATACGTTCCGGCAAGGGAATCAACAATAAATACAATAACATCCCGGCAAGGGAAATCAGCTATAACCAATATCGTGTCAACAGTTACTTCACAAAATAAATCTCAACTTGAGCCAATTCTCAACAATGGTCAATTACCAAGAAATTACCATAAGTCTTGTTCAACAGTGATATCATCAATTTAAGCACGAACAGTACATAATAGAGTCAAAACAATCATGCTATAAGACTCACGAGCATGCTTGACACCAATGTATAGATACTCGTCACCACATCTATACGTCGAAATCAACACTAACACGTAGCAAATAAGACCACAACTCATATTCCCTCAAGCTAAGGTTAGACCAAACACTTATCTCAATTCTACAGGCAAAAATCAAGCCTCAATTACCACTTTGCCTCTCGGTTCCACTTCCAATCCGCTTGAATCTAGGCATAATTTACTTATTAACATCAATAAATGCTAAATAAACCGATTCAAATGCATGAAAATAGATTTCCCAATATTTTCCCCAAAAAGTCAAAAATCGACCTTGGGCTCGCTTCGTCCAAACTCAAAATTTGGACCAAAACTCGATTATCCATTCACCCCCATGCTCGGATATGCAATTGGTTTTGGAATCTGATCTCAATTTGAGGTCTAAATCAAATTACAATATTCCTAAGTTCTACCCAAAATTCCTGATTCCACCTTGAAACCCTGGATTCTAGGATGAAATCTTGTAAAAAGAAGTTATGGAGTGAAACAATGAATTTAAATCACTTACATATGATTTAGGGAAGAAAGAGTATTTGAAAAATTGTCTCTTATGTTTTAGGGTTTTGAAAAAATGGAAATGGATGAAAAGACCCGCTTATATAGCCCTCACAGATCCGCAGAATGCTGACCGCGAAAAGAGGGCCGCGGCCGCGAAGCTCACCGCTGACAGCGAAATAACAGGTGCGGCCGCGGAAACACTGGCCTTGCCTACCCCTGACCACGAAATCCCTTTGCCGCAGTGGAATCCCCAGCGTGGCCGTGAAATTCCACCACGGACCGTGAGACCCCGGTTCAGAGACTAGTAATTTTCTGGAATTATGCAGCACAGGTCTTTTCCTAAGTCTATACACCCCGAAGCCTATACATAACTCAACCGAGCCCTCGGGGCTCCAAACCAAACATGCACCCAAGTTTAAAAACATCATACAGACTTGTTGATGCGATCAAATCGCCAAAATAACCTCTTAAACAACGAATTTAACACCAAAATTCATGAAGTTCTTAAGAACATTGAAATTTCCATTTTCTCAACTAAGGGTCCGATTTATACCAAATCAACTCCGATTCTTACCAAATTTCACAGATTCGACTTAATTATTATTTTAAACCTGTATCGGGTTCCGAAACCAAAATATGGGTCCGATACCATCAAGAACACACACCATTTCATTTCCAAAAGTCTTTATATTTTCCAGAAAACAATTTTCTTTAAAATTTCTTTTTCCGGGCATACGCCCAAGTCTCATACTTTACTACAGACCCTACAGGACCGTCAAATCACAGGTTCTGGTCCATTTACCAAAAATATTGATCAAAGTCAACTTTAATCAATTTTAAAGGGTAAATTAAATATTTCTCTTAAATTTCACATAAAAGCTTTCCGGATACGTGCCCGAACTACGCACGCAAATCAAGGTGAGACAAAAGGAGGTTTTTAAGGCCTCGGAACATATATTTGACTTCTAAACAAGTCAACACATTATCCACCTCTAAAACAATCGTTCGTCCTCGAATGGACATAGAAAAGTACCTGAGTCGGTGAAGAGATGGGGATATCAGCTTCACATATCGGACTCAGACTCCAGGTCGCTACCTTACTACACATAAACTGAAGAGAAATTCTTTGATCTCAAGTGATGAACCTGCCCATCTATAATAGCTACCGGCTCCTCCTCATAGGTCAATTCCTTGTCCAACTGGACAGTGCTGAAGTCTAACACGTGTAATGAATTGCCAAGATACTTCCAAATCATGGACACATGAAACACTAGATGCACAACTGATAAACTCAGCGGCAACACAAGTTTGTAAGCCACCTCTCCCACTCGATCAAGAATCTCAATGTCACGCCCCGAACCTGGGGAGGCGTGACTGGCACTCGGTGCCGCACTTGGCCTGAGCGTACCACTCTGTAACTGTGAACTCTGGAGTGGTAGCCCTCACCTTAGGCCGATGAGGCCATATTCTAAATTTTCTGAAAATAACATCTCTCTCATATGTGGGGTGAACATACCCAAACACTCATATATATATATATATATATATATATATATATATATATATATATATATATATAACTGTGGAGGTTGACGAGGCCACTATGAACGTATAATAATATACAAACTATAGATGATTCGTCTACAAGCCTCTAGAGATAACAGAACTGTACCATGGTCGGGATAGGGCCTCGACCTACCCATCAAATCTGTATATGTAAAATAGACTCCAAGGTCTAGACCTGGTAACTCCGAGGAAGTGGAGCTTACCAACCAAACTGATGTTTGACTATGTCCGTTGGGAGGGTCTGTCCAACTATCAATGAGGACCTGTAGGCATGAAATGCAGCATCCCCAGCAAAAAGGACGTCAGTACGAAATAATGTACCGAGTATGTAAGGCAATAGAATAACTGAAAGCTGAAACTGAACTGATAATATAATAACTGAAAGTAACAAAGAGTCAAAGATATTCTGAAGATATGTTTACCTACTAATACTGACTCAACTCTCTCAATATAGGAAGTAAAATAGTTGTCCGACCCTATAAGGCTCGGTATATATATAACCGCTCTGCCGTAGTAGCTCGCTCATAGGAGCTCGGCCATACTAGGCTCTGTATCTCAGCCATGCCTCGACCATAGTAGGTTTGGTATATAACTTACCATCTGATCAGAGGTTGCCCAATAGGGGCCTGCCCACCGATTATAGCTCGATGGTGGTGAAAATAATGTAGTACTGCCCAATAGGGGCCTGCCCACTGATTATAGCTCGACGGTGGTAAAAGTACTGTAATACTGTATACAATATATATATATATATATATATATATATATATATATATATATATATATACTCTCTACTCTCTTGGCTGACATAAGACAAAACTAAACTGAATATGAAGTCCCGATAAGGGAGAGTATTGTAACTTATGAGTCTAGGATAGTGTATATAAATTCGGGAGTATGAACTTCTCTTTATGTCTCGTTGTCAAACACATGTAGTTACTGGATCATGCCAAATGAAAGAAAGGTTTAGCCTTAACATACCTTATCACAATCTTTCCAATCACCAAGTCGAACTTTCCTCTTAGCACCTTAATCTACAACAACGATAATAATACTATCATTATGTTACTAAAGGTACAACTATCGCAAAACGAACGATATGCATATTTTGTATTAAAACGGGCAGCATCTCCCCTATAATCTTTACTTCCTTCAAATTCAAGATAACACCAACAACACAAGAACACAACAATAACAACATATATACATTATATTCCAGCCTTATATACACTATCAAATACTAAAAAATAGCCCAACACACCCCAATCTCTTCATACACAAAACGACCACCGTAGTAGTGTCAAACGACCCGAAAATATTACAACGAACGACCAGCCCACAACCCTAAAGTTATATGGTGTTTCTCCACACCCTTACTCATCCAAAACTCCACAAAATATTAGTAAAACACACAGCCCAACAGTAACACAAAATAGTCCACAAAACAGTCTGCTACATGTGAATACTCGAACTCACGGCTTTCGATCACCGTCCCGTGAGTTCTTACAACTATAGACCGACTTACCATGAATTTACAGCAGAAAAAATGGATGGAAGAGAGCATTAAACTCACCTTATTTGTTGGATAATTAGCTCCTATCTTGGTTCTTCAAACTCTAGATTTTACCTCCAATTATAACTTGAAAGGGAGAGAAAATCAATTAGGGTTTGTGGAAAATTTGGGAGGATTTTTGTAGAGTTTATGTATGGTTTATATGACCTATTTTTAGTCTATGAAGAAAATAGGCCTTTAAAAGTCCTCTTTGGAAGACCCCAAATGGCCCATTTTTGGGCTTTCATTTAAGCAAGTAGGTGACACACATACTTATCACCTAGCAGCCTGCACAGTCTTGCAAAAATGCCCATATCTCTCTACTCCGATGTCGTATTGACAAATGGTTTAATGAATTAGAAAGTAGACTAATAGAGTTTCAATTTTATGGGTGTAACACCCCATAACTCTAAGTATATTGGGATAAATCATAGTTTCATTCGACCCAAAGTTTCAGTAAAACTTATGAACGTAACTTGTGATGACTTCCATCGACTTTTGTTCCACAACTCGATTGACTTCAAAATATAACACAGGAATATCATATAACTAACCTAATTCATAAAATAACCTCATTATCATGTTAAGCACCCTAGTCTCACCCCAAAAGTATATGTTATAACATTCCCAACTTATCGACTTTCGACAAAATATTGTTTTCTTCAATTCCTTTAGCTTCTGAACCTTCCAACCCTCTTTATACTTGTTTTTCATAATCTTCAACATTTGTAACCTCCAAGTTAACATGATTAACTAACTTTGTAAACTTTTAAAAGATGATTTTATTTCTGAGCTTATATCAATTGACTTACGACGTACTCTTACGTACAAAAACATAGGGTGTAATATCATTCCCCCTTTGGAACATTTGTCCTCGAATGTAGACTAATGCGCTGATCAGTCTCTTAACCTATCGCTCTTCTAAATACATTACTACTGTATTTTCCATCTAGGAAACTAATATGTGAATAAATCCAAAGGCCAGGGCATTCCCCCCTTTAGGCCTCTTTCTCACACCACGACTTGTAGGCGGAATTTTTCCAATCTCGTAATTGTTGCTACCTTATGTGCTATAGCTTGTACGACTTTGTCCTTATATGTGCGCCTATGTGACTTCTCTCCTTTTTCCTTCATATTTTAGCCAGTCTCTAGGCCTTACTTTGTGAACATATATAGAACTATGACCAGCTGTCCCTCTAGAAATCTATAGGTGTACTGATGTTTTTTCGCTCGGTACTTTGACGAACTTATTACTATTGCTATATCTTATTTCATAACCTCAGTTATATATGATTATGGCTTTATTATATCTAGGTATCTTATACCATACCACACCACCTACTTTGTTTTATTATGACCAAGATCTGCTACCCAACTGCAGGTTACTCTCTCGCTGCTTATCCTCTATGTATAAATTTAAGTCCCCTAACGTTTCCTCATTACTATTTATCTTAAGAATGATAGCCTAATCCCATCTCAGACTTTGGAACATTCATCCATTTATTGTTGATTCACCTTAATGTTGATCTATAATGTACCACTAATCACTTGAAACCTCTTACGTAATATATTGTCACTAGGGCTCACGTCTCATGGGGGAACATCTGGAGTTATTTGCCTGATCCACTTCGGGACAATAATATACTTCAATAATCGTATTTCTTAACATCCCAATGTGATTCACCTTATGGGGTTATTTTAATCTTGTACAATTCATGTAATCCCTTCTCTTTGAATAATTACTCAATCGAAAGCCTAAATGTCATCCTCTTAACATTTATCACAATTACACCCTTATTCTCCTACCAGGGCAGCATTCCCTCTCTTATAAATGCTCATAGTCTTAAACTTCTCTGAGTTCATTTAGGCTATATAGAGGATTCTATAACTTACGAAAACCATAAGCTCTCAAGTTCTGATGGGCTTAATCTTGAAGCTTTACTAATTCTCTTCACCTTCTCAATCACCTCTTCTTATCCTTACTCCTGTCCACCTAAAACCTTTTTGCTCTACCATACTTTAGCTTGTGACCTACACATATCTATTTATAGTACTCACAACCTTCCTTTAACTTTCTAGCACCATACATTTTCTTATGTGATTCTGGAACCTCAAGCGAAACATCACGCCACCTACACCTCTTCTGTACTCCCTTAACTAGACCTCTTAGTACCTGGAAACCATAGGGTGGAAGATATGCTAGTAATGACACCACTATCATTTCTGAATACTAAATCATGGCGCTTGTAGCCCTTTATCTAAAATCTACACTATTCATAACCTTCTATACTTGAGCATCTCGTACTTTCTTCCCATGTACCTTACTTACCTTTAAATCTTGCATCGTATCTTTTTTCTCTTTCATAACCTCCCTTCTATATAGGTGGAATTCACATCCACACCTTAACGCTTTACTATAATACTTGCACATCACGTGTATAAACAATCTGGCGAAAGCTTCATACTGACTTCTTATGAGATTGGTACTGTTCTAACTAGATTTATCGTAGAGACGTTATAGAATCACGATTCTATAATCACATCCACACCCAAAAGTACATGTTATAACATTCCCAACTTGTCGACTTTCGACAAAACATTGTTTTCTTCAATTCCTTTAACTTCTGAACCTTCCTACCCTCTTTATACTTGTTGTTCATAATCTTCAATATTTGTATCTAGTACAGGAACAATCATGGATGTATAGGCATGGAACACATAAAGTTGAGTTTCAAATTTAAACTAGAGACATACCAGTTAAGGAAGAAAAAATACAGAAAAGTAAAGCAAGTAGAGTTCCACAATCTAGGCTTGGCTTTCTGCCAGCTAGACAAGCAGTTAGCACAAGTAGTAGAGAAGAGAAAACTTTTATGTGTGTGTGTGTTATTTTAACTAATTGTTCGTGTGTTAAGACTGTAGAAAAGAGTCATTTATGTAGTAGTTTGAAAACTAGTTAAAAATAAGGCAAGAATCAATTCTTCAGTAATTATAGAACTCAGTATAAAAAATTGGTTCGAATCTCCCTTTAATTAAGGGAGTCAGTGTTAACGGTGAAGAGCAGGTGGCAAGTAAGGAAAGAAATCATACACGGCTAGAGTATAACAAATAAGGAAAGATTTCAAAATAGCACCAGTATAGAGCTGGTAATTAAGGCTAGGTTCAGAAAGTTTTTAAACTAAGAAAATAATTAGTAAGAATTAAGTAGCAATGCAAACAAGGCAAGGCAAAATTAATTAAGCCAAGCAACTAATCAAATTAAGTGGAAAGGTAGAAGTCGAGATTCAGTAGCATAGAGTAGTCGATTAAGACCAAATTCATAAAGCCTTGATTAAGGACACAACTTAGTAGAAATAAGTATGATAGCAAATATGGTAAGGAAATCAGTCAGCTTAACAGACGGGACAAAGATTTTAGGGTTTTGAAAGAAAATTTCCAATCACCATCAATTAAGGAAACCAGAATCGATCAAAAAGGAGTCATGACTCTGCACTTTCAACATATAAATAGAGGAGGTCCACAGACGTAGCAAGAAAACATATTCGAAGCATAGTCACAGAAAGAAGCAAGAGATAAACAAACAAAGTGGGCATAGTCACAGAGAAGCGACATAAGTAGGCTAGGGATTCAGCAAAACATATTCGAAGCAAGGCAATCACAGGATTTCAAGTAAGCAGGATAACACACGGAAACAAAGTAAGGAAAGCATGCTAACCCTCATAGAAGCAAAGTAAGGAAAATCATGCTAACTTTCATAGAAACAAAGTAAAGAAAATCTTAAAAAAAATAGGGCTTTTAAAAAGTCAAGTTAAAAGCAGTAAGAGCACAAAATCAGTCAAAACAAACAAGGAAAAAGGTTTAATCATACTGAAATAAGTTAGAACATGCGTAAAAGAACTCCGAGAAACCCTAGTTTTAGAAAAGAATGACTAAAATCGAAATAGTTAGTTAAAACATGAGATTTTTAAAGGAAAACACTTAATAATACTCGAATCACCTTAGATCTATAAAGATCTGAGAAGAATCGAATAGTAGCGAACTAGGGTTTTCAGAAAATAGTATAGATGAAGAGAATCGGTTAAAAACTCATGGATTCAAACAAAAAACATAGGAAATCCTTTCTTACAAACAAAAATGGCCGGAGAAAGGCCAGTAAACAATTTTCAAATTGGAGCAGGTTGGCTTTCCTTGAGATCTTCTCAAGGACTCATGAAGTCGAAGAGCCATGCAGTATAGGAGACCAGAGGTGGTCAGAGTAGGCACGAAAACACTATTGGAAAGAGGTTCTTGCCGGTGATAGAGATTAGGGTTAGGGTAAGTTGAGAGAGAATTTGGAGATGAGAGAGTTTGAGAGCGGCTGTCTCTGAATTATGAGACTAGGGTTAGGGGTCGGGTGAAATTAAAAAGGAAAGGGTGCGTTTGGACCGTTGATCTCCCAGATCAACGGTCAAGATTAAAAAGGGTAGGTGGGTTTCGGGTTTGGGTAAGGGTTAATAGGGTGTGGGTCGGTTTATTCGGTGTGAAATTGGTCTGGAAAGGGGTCAATTTTGGCTATAATTGAAAGCCAAATTTGGCTGTTATTTAAATAGCCAATTTCCACAATTTATTTTATAAAAAAATAATAGGTAATTTTTGAAAAATAAATTAAGGTGCCAAAATAATTTAAAATATATAATTAACAATTTAAAAATACCGGGTCCAATTTTATGCATATAGAACATAATTAAATCTTAAAAGGGCTAATATTGTAATTATGTGCAATTTAGCTTTAAAAATACTAAATGTAATTATAAAAATATGTAAAATTACCTTAGCCATATTTTGACATAAATATAGAAACACAATAGTTGAATTATCAAAACAATAATTTTGGAAATAATTATTGGGGATTTTATGGATAAAAGGGGAGAAAATAAATCAATTTAAAATCTTAAAATTATGGAAAGAATAATAAAAACCTTGGACATGCTTATATGTGCATATATATGCTATTTTGAAGGTATTTTGTATACTTAAAATATATAGGAAAAAATTAGGTATCAACAGTATCGACATACAATAGTTCCCAATAGAGTAGTGTTGAAGCTCAAACACCTCCATTTTTTTCATTAGCTTTTGGTGATTTTGTCCTTAAATACTGTTGTAAAGCACTTCTATGTTGTAAAGCACTTCTATGTTAAATACTTCTTGCTTTATAACCAAGATCACTAATCACTACAGCTGAACTTTCAACTGCTCCATCGACCCTTCCACTGTCAATTACCTTACTAAAATGCCTTCCTTGCTGAAAATTAAGTTAAAAAACAGATATAAAATAATAGAGTTTAACTTGCAACCTCAAAACTAGCAACCAAACTGCTAATTACCTCAATACATGTATAGCCACTTTTACTGACAAATACTCCATGTCCCACTACTCTTGGCCTCTTAAATGCAGTAAGAGCATCTCTGTTGCTTGTTTGAGATTGTTGCACATTTGAAACTTGAGAATGCTGGACATCTGAAACTTGAGATTGTTGCACATCTGAGTTTTGTGAGTTATGCACCATGTTGTTATTGCTTCTTCCTTTACCACTCTTAGCTTTAGCATTCTTCTTACTAGTAGATGCTTGGGATTCAGCCTTTGATCTCTTTTTAGAGGTTGATTTTTGTGAGTGAGCCACTCCCTTTGCATATATAGAAACAGTCCCAATCAGCCAATACCAACTAATACCAATCAGAACTAACAATCCCAAACTAACAGCTAACTTAAGCTAACAACTTATACATAACAGTCCCAACTAACAACTAATACAATGCTATAACAACATTGTAACATTCAACAGAAACTAACAACTAACATGAGGCAAAAATAGTCAAACTAACAGGTAACAACTAATACATACTAACAGGTAATAGCTAATACAAACTAACAACTAACAACAGTCCCAAACGGCATTGTAACATTCAGCAGAAACTAACATTTAGTAGTCCCAACTACAACCCATTATAACATTCTGTAGAAACATAAATCAATTTATCATAATAGAAAAGTTGAATGATTACAATTGGTTTAAGGCTGCCAATTGGTTTGAAGAATAGCTAGTTGCTCATAAAAAGGCTCATTACCAACTAACTTACCAAAAACATATTTCTTCATTTTATCTATGTCTTCAAAACCTGGATCTATCCCAACTGGTCCAAGAAAACACTCAACAACAACTTTCTTGGTGCTCTTTTTTTTCTTTTTATAAGCCTTCAAATCTGTTTTAACTATGTTCAACTCTTCATGCACATCACTACCATAATTAACCTCATGCTCTTCAACATTAGAACTGCTAGATTTATCTCTATCTATAACATTACCTATGTCATCTTCCTCTAAGTCTTCATCTTCTATGTCAGAATCATCTTCATCTACTAAGGAGTTTCTAGGAAATGTTTCTACAACATGTGACTGTTCAGGGGGTTCTATTTGACCACTACAATTAATATTTTCAATTTGGGAATCTAAAGGTACATTAAAACTTTCAACAACCCTACTGGAAGATTCTTCAACGACCCCACTAGTCACATGGCTATTCCGGACCACATTATCTCCCTTATGGCATATATAAATGTCTATTGTATCCTTATTGCTTAACAGCTCAACAAGTACCAACAAATACCTATCATTTTTCAATTCTACCAAACTTCCACCCTTAGAATATACAACATATGAAGAGGAATCGATGGTAGCAGCGACTAGTTTTGAAGAGAAATCGGAGGAAAATGATTAGAGAAGAGATTTTGAAGGTCCGATGAGAGTTTTCTCTGATGGGAGTAAAAGGACATTTTTTTGACTGAGAGTAAATGACTCTCTTTACTGAAGGGAATGAGTAAAAAGCCACCCAATTTTTTTGACTGAGAGTAATTAACTTATTTTAGGCTAATTAAGTCGATTTATGATTAATTAAATTAATTATCCATGTGGCATGCCACATGACATGTTTTATAATTTATTTAGAGCGTGTATCATACACACTAGGGCTAATGCGACCGGGGGGGGGGGTTATTACGAAATGGGATATAGTACAGGGGGTTTCTGGGGACACTCGATGGTTTAGGTAGGAAACTGACAAAAATTGTATAGTTTAGGCGGGTTTGAGGGTATTAACTCTTTTTTTGATTGATAACAAGAGCTGATATTATATTAAGAAAAAGACATGAAGTAAAGACACTGATGCTTACATTTTTGCTTTTAAAACAATGCAGAAATGAAAACGAGAGAGGGGAGAATATGCAAATTTCGGTTGTCAGTAAGTGAGACCAAACCTTTGAATTTATAGCCAAACAGTCTGGGTTTAATAGGTGTGAAAGTACTTCTTCACACGAGGTACTCTTTCATCAGAAAAACACTTTTTGTTTGGTCGTAAATTTTAAATTCAAAAATGACTGGATGTTAGGAAATTATCTGCGAAATAAAATCCGCACGAAAATTCAATCATATCGATTGACCTAATCCGAAGCCGAAGCCGAGTCGAGCAAGCGACGATGACGATGCGAGGCATCACATCTTCTCAACTCTTTAAGATCTAGAAGATGTGCTTCTCTATATAAGTACAAAGATTTTATTTCCTTTTTCCGATGAGAGACAAAGTGCATTAGTAAAGGAAATAACTTCAAACTTTTTGTTTCCCTCCATTTTCCATTCACACCTCTTATATAATTAGATAAAACCCAACAATCCCTCACATGAATGGGGAATGACTATCTGAAAATATGCATACATGGAAAAACTGTGTGATTTACAATTAAGGATTAATTGCATCTAGATAAGTAGGTTTACCTTTGAACTTTTAATAGTGAACTTATGTCAGATATACTCGGTCAATCAGTAGATTTGATATATTTGAACCGTCGAACTTTGGTGTATACCTAGACAACTATAAGTCACACAATCAACCCCCCTTTAACCACGTTCGGTTCTCATTGTTGTGTTCATTTCAGCCATGAACACCGCCTGATTTATAAGTGCATAGAGAACTGCCCTTACAGAATTCTCCTTGAAGCGACTTACATTTCACACTTATATAGGTGATTCCTAAACGTGTTATCCCATATATGCACTATTTGATATAATCCGTATCAATCTTAGAAACCATTAAAAGCCTTAACGCTTTATCCTTGGTACTGAATATTGTCTCATCACAAGAATAAACCAAAATTTTATTTGACAATGTTGAGCCGTTACTAATGACTTTGTTTGATATCCTTGAACTTAGATCTTGGGATCTCCAGTCTTCTAGATAGAGTTACCGTCACAATGACTTATCCTCAACCATAGTCTCATTCCCTTCGATGATTTATCAACCGCCTTTATATTGAGGCCTTTTATAAGTGGATCCGATATGTTATCTTTTGACTTTACATAGTCAATTGTGATATCCACTAGAGAGTAGTTGTCTAACGATATTATGTTTCGTCATATGTGATGAGATTTTCTGTTATACATAACGCTTCCAACCCTTACTATTGCCGCTTGACTATCGTAATGTATGCATATATGAGCCACCGGTTTGGACCAAAATGGAATAGCTTCCAAGAAATTCCGGAGCCATTCATCTTCTTCTCCAGCCTTGTCTAAAGTGATAAACTCAAACTTCATTGTAGAGCGAGCAATGTATGTTTGTTTGGATGATTTCCAAGAAACTGCTCCTCCACCAATTGTAAAAACATATCCACTCGTGGACTTTGTTTATGATGACCCAGTGATCCAATTTGCATCACTATATCCTTCAATTACTGTAGGATACTTACTGTAATGCAAATCATAATCTTGGGTATGCCTTAGATACCCCAAAACTCATTTCAATGCCATCCAATGGGTTTGGTCGGGATTACTTGTGTAACGACTCAGTTTACTTACTGCACAAGCTATATCAGGACGTGCACAATTCATGATGTACGTTAAACTTCCCAACACATGAGCATAATCCAGTTGAGATTTTCATTGACCTAGATTCTATGTAAGAGCCACATTTACATCAATCGGGGTCTTTGCAACTTTGAAATCTAGATACTTGAATTTTTCAAGTACCAGTTTAACGTAATGAGATTAAGACAATGCTAGTCCTTGAGGAGTCCTATGGATTTTACTTCCTAGAATTAAATCAGCAACTTCTAAGTCTTTCATATCAAACTTGCTAGCAAGTACATGGCTAGTAGCATTTATATCCGCAATGTCTTTGCTCATTATTTGCATGTCATCAACATATAAACATACACTGACTATATGATTTGGAGTATGTTTAATATAAACACATTTATCACACTCATTAATCTTAAATCCATTTACCAACATTGTTTGGTCAAATTTTGCATACCATTGTTTGGGTGCTTGTTTCAATCCGTAAAGTGACTTAACAAGTCGACACACCTTCTTTTCTTTTTCGGGAGCCATGAACCCTTTAGGTTTTCCATATAAATTTCTTCCTCCAAATCTCCATTTATAAAGGCTGTCTTCACATCCATATGATGAATTTCCAAACCATACACGTCGGCCAATGCTATTAACACCCGAATAGATGTATTTCTCATTACCGGTGAGTATGTATCAAAATAATCAAGACCTTCTCATTGTCTAAACCCTTTGACAACTAATCTTGCCTTATATTTGTCAATAGTACCATCAGCTTTCATTTCCTTTTGAAAATCCACTTAGAACCTAAAGCTTTATTTCCTGGAGGAAGATCAATCAATTCCCAAGTATGATTATTTAATATGGATTCTATCTCACAATTGACTGTCTCTTTCCAATATTGTGCTTCTGAGGAAGACATTGCTTCTTTAATCGCTTGAGGTTCATTTTCCAACAAAAATGTCAGAAAATCTAGTCCAAAGGAAGTAGTTGTCCTTTGACATTTACTACGTCTTGGATTTTCCTCACTAAACTTACTTTCCTTTGCTTCTTCTCGAGGTCGCTTAGATTTTTCACTAGACGAGTCACGTTCATTTTTATACGGATAAATATTCTCAAGAATTCAGCATTATTGGATTCGATTACCGTACTATTATGAATGTCGAGATTTTCTGATTTATGAACCAGAAAACGATATGCCTTGCTATTTCTTGCATATCCTATGAAAATGCAATCAACTGTTTTCGATCCAATCTTCGCCCTTTTGGGTTTAGGAACTTGCACTTTAGCCAAACACCCCCACACTTTAAATTATTTTAAGTTGGATTTCATAACATTCCATTTTTCATATGGAATGGATTGCGTTTTGCTATGGGGAATTCGGTTGTGTATTTGATTGGTTGTAAGGATAGCTTCCCCCACAACCCGATCTTATTAACAAGGCATTCATCATCTCCTTTAACGTTCTTTTTTTTTCCCGCAATTCCATTAGATTACATTAAGTAAGGGGCAGTTTGTTTGGTGAATAATGTCATACTCCAAACATATTTCTTTAGAAGGAGATTCATATTCATCACTCCTATCACTTCTTATCATTTTGATCTTTTTTTTAGTTGCGTTTCAACTTTACTTTTGTATTATTTGAGTGCCTCAATTGCTTCATCTTTACTATTAAGTAAGTTAATATAGCATTATCTAGTACTCTCATAAATAAAATACTTATGTCGCAAATATCTGTGTGAATTAAGTCTAAAGGATTTGAATTCCTTTTAACCGACTTATAAGGATGTTTAACATACTTAGATTCCACACATATTTGACATTTAAAATTATCGCATTCAAATTTAGGCAATACTTCCAAGTTAATTTTTTTTCATATAGTTTTGAAGTTGACGTGACCTAAACGTGCATGCCATAAATTATTTGACTCAAGTAAGTAAGAAGATGCTTGAACTTTATTGATATCAATAGCTATTACATTCAACTTGAAAAGGTCCTCAGTTAGATAATCTTTTATTACATACATATCATTCTTACTTATTACAATTTTTTCAAAAACAAACACGCACTTAAATCCATTCTTGATAAGAAGTCCAACAGAGACCAAATTCTTGCGAATTTCAGGAACATGAAGAACATTGTTTAGAGTCACAAATTTGCCCGAAGTTATCGTCAAAGCTATCTTCCCAACTCCTTCAATTTTTGTTGTTGCGGAGTTTCCCATAAAGATAGTCTCGTCGGGCCCTGCGGAAACATAAGAGGCAAATAACTCTTTGTTAGCACAAACATGGCGAGTGGCTCCAGAATCAATCCACCACTCCTTAGGATTTCCTACCAAGCTGCATTCAGATAGCATGACACATAAGTCCTCAATTTCATTATTCTCTTCAACCATGTTTGCTTGACTCTTCTTCTCGGTGCACGATAGTCCACAACTTTATGTCCAACATTTCTGCAGTTGTGGCAATTACCATTGAACTTCTTCTTGCTTCAGTAATTCTTTGGACTAGACGGCTTCTTTCTCTTTCTGTTGCTTGTAGATGCTTCTTCAATAATATTTTCTCCCATTATTGTTGAGTTAATACGAAACTTCTTTTCAGCAGCCTTGTTGTCCTCTTCAATTTGTAGACAAACAATAAGGTCTTCAAGCGTCATCTTCTTGCGCTTATATTTCAAGTAATTCTTAAAGTCCATCCACAGCGGAGGTAGCTTTTCAATAAATGCCGCAATTTGAAACGCTTCTTTTATGACTATGCCTTCAATCATAAATTTATAATTAGTAAGATAATCAATATCTTGAATAAAAATATTAACTCGGTTTATACCTTCAGCAAGGAGGTCAGGAACAATAGCTTGCAATTCTTGGACTTGCATTATGACAGATTTGCCGTCAACCATTTTGAAATCAAAAATTTGGCGGCCACAAACTTCTTAAGTCCAACATCTTCAGTCTTGTACTTCTTTTCAAGAGCATTCCACAACTCTCTTGATGTTTTCCTGATGCTATAAACATTGTACAAGCCATATTCCAAGAAATTTAAAATATAGTTTTTGCATAAGAAGTCAGAATAATTCCATGCCTCCGTGACCACAAATCGTTAATGTGAGCACGTGATTTTTGCCCTATATGAATTATTCTCATATATTCAAACAAAATAAATTTTTCCCATTGTTTGCAATTTTGTGGATGTTTGTAGCATTTTTTGTTAATTACTTGCATTTACCTGTGCACATCTATTTTATTTAGTTCATGAAAAATACAAAAAAATACATTGCATTTTGCATTTAGGATTTAATTTTGCATTTTTAAAATCAATTAGTAATTTAGTTGTTTTACAAAAATGAAAAGTTACAAAAAAATAATTTAATTTTGCATTTTTAATTTTAGTTTCTGAATTTTGGTAGTTTCTTTTAATTTGGCATTTAATTAATTGTGTTAATTATTAGTTAAAGTTAATTAATCTAATTTGGTAGGATAATTTTTATTAGGAATTAATTTGGGTTGTTTATTTTTTATTTTGAGAAGAAAAAGAGTTGTTAAAAATAATTAAAAAGAAAATTGAAAAGGAAAAGAAGAGAATGAAGAATATCAGATTTTTGGGCCTTTTTATTTAATTTTTCTCAAAGCCCAAACAATTGCACCCTGATACCCGTCCAAACCAGGCCCAATTACGCCCCAACCCGGTCCAACTCTTCAGTCCCCTAAATGATTCAAATGACATAGTATCGGGCCAATACTACGCCGTTTTGAGTTAATGATGAATCAATCTAAGCCTTTCATTCCTTTTGATCGAACGACCAGCAAAGCCTCATCATAATCACATAAGACTGTCTGAAAAAACCTTAAAACATTAACCTAGTACCGTTTTCTTCATCACACCCTCCTCTCATCACCGTCCGCCGCCCATGAAAAATCACCAGCGGTGGCGGTTGACCTCCAATCCACACCAGATTTACACCATAGTACCCCCTTCCTCCCCTCATAATGAATCCGTCATTTGTTCCATTTGAATCATCGTGGAACTCGTCGAATCCTTGATCGAAGTTTGGACCTTCAATCCTTTATCCACCCAAACTCATACCAGTTATTCCCCAGACCGTCCCAAAACTTATCCACACACCTATTCCCTGAAAATCCCAACAAGACTTTCCCAGTTCCAAATCTGAGAAAATTCAACCCTTGATTTCTTTCTTCTTCTGATTCCGCTCAAGGCCTGGCTTTGTTTTGAACTATAATCTATGCTGCTCGATTGCTCTTAATGAGAGCAATCAATTGGCACTGATTTTAATTCATTCCGAGGATGTCGAGTTTGGCGAGTTCATAAAGTTCCGAGCCATTTGTTCACCCCCATTGATACGTCTCATGTTGTCAAGATATTCTGGCATGTTTGGTATTTCCCCCCCCCCCTCCTTTCTCTCATTAATTTTATGCACTGTAGTATCTTTCTGTTTTCATTTGGTTTAGTTTTTATTTGTTTCTTTTGTTTTTTGTTGTTTTGACTGATTATCTTTAGTAGCCTAGTTTAATTCTGAGTTTGATTAGCTAAATTTAGTTTACACCTAAAATCAGAAGTGTTTGAGTTGCCCTCCAGTTTTGGATTTGTTTTTTTTTTTGTGATTTCATTTAATCATCTTTGAGTATTCAAGCTTCTCACAGTAACTATGGTCACCACTGACCTAGTTCAGAGGATGGTTTATTTGGACTTTGGTCTAACTTAACCCAAGTTAATGATTGAAGGGTAAATAACATGGGTTTTAAGGATAGTTTAGGGAATCTTTAGTAACTGAAATAGGAAGCTTCCTAGAAGCTAGCCTTAGGACTAATGTGAAAATCTGATTTTTGAGCTAAGGGCACTTGAGCAAAAATGAAAATCCTGAAAGGTTTTATGTGCAAAATTTAGCTTATTTCTGATGCCCTAGCAACTTACCTACAAAAGCACTCTTACTTCATTAACAAGGCAGAGGGAGAGAGATAAAAAATCCTGAAAAAAAACTAAAATGGCTGACTATGAGCTAACACTGGATTCTCTATTATCCTTGGTTGAAATTTGCTCAAAATTTGGCTTGGTTCTTCTGAAAACTACAAATTCCTGCACTTGAATAAAAATGTTTTGAGTTTTGGGATTTTAAAAGCTTGGTTTGGAGCTGGTTTGGTTTTGGGGTACTGTTTATTGCAGAATCTGGGCTTTGTTCTGCTGCTGTTGGCTACTGATTTCTTCATTTCTTTTGTTTCTCTTTTATTCCCAGGTATGTATCGACTCTTGAGTAACATATGAAGTGCAAATGTGAAGCCATATAACCAAAATTGAAGAGAAGTGACAAATGCTAGCTTTCTATTATCGAATAACTGCTCGAATACGTTATATTTTGTCCATGTGTCCTTTAGTTTAGCTTTTCTATGCATATTTCATTCATGTTATTAATATTGTATTTCGTTATAAGGCTTGAATTTGGGGTTTGTTTGAATGCTGTTTGGATTCAAGAATGTTCTTAGGCTTAGGATGATATGTATAAGCTGAGGATTATGACTCTTTTGGTCTGATTTTGTTGAAGTTTTGCTAAACTTTGGAGATGTTTTTCTATTTTAAGCATCCATCAGATTAGTTCTTTCATTTGTTTCTCCTTAGCAAATCTGGTTTATGTTCTGTTGTCCATCCATTAGTTTCTTTATGTTAGATTGTTCTGTCATGATCCGCAGAATAGCTCAGTTACTTCAGTTTGGTACCTTGCCTTGCTTTACCCATGTATGAATGACTTCAATTCATAAAGGCTTTCAAATGGATGTAGGGTTTAATTTCAAACTTGAGAGTTCTCAAATTAGCTTAGTTATTTACATCTTGTTGTTTTCTTTTGCGAAAATAATTAAAAGCATATGATTCTGACCAAACGTGTTAGCTTGAGTCAGATTTGGCATTGGGCTATAGTGTTTGTTCTTTACTCTACCTCTAGGCTTAGCCTGGAGCCCAGATCTCTCTATCAGTGCTACGTTACTGGACATATAGCACGCTGCAGCCCATTCGGGCCTGGACTTGTAGCCCATTTATGAGTGAGTGCTTGTAGTTCATTCCCGGGATCGAGTTGAGCCCAATTTTCATTTGACCACTGCTGCCAGTCTTGTTCGTAATAGGCATGGTTCAAGGGCCTGAAAACCAATGTGAATGATAGCCGCACAAGCAATAGCTCTAAATACGTGATTTTAGAATAATTCCTTTATTAGTTGAGGTGTTTCATATTAAATAACATTAATAGTTTATGGCCCTCATAATTTCAAATAAAGAATTTTAGACGTTTGGATGTGAGGCGTGCCATATTAAATAATATATAGTTTATGGCCCTCAAAGTTTAGTTTGAGTTTTCTTTTAAAATCGGAATCGAGGTGTGTCGTGCCGAACAAAACCTCAAAATATATGGCCCTCGCTTAATTAATATTTTAATCCTTAGAAATCGAGGCGTACCATTTAGTTGAATTTCCATGGCCCTCGCAAACTTGAAAGTGTTTAGTTACTTTAGGCGCGTTTTAAAAAAAAAATTACTTTCCTAAACTCAGGTGTGCATTTATGTGACCCAAATCCAAATCTCAACAACGTTAGATAAAATGTGTTGTGGACCGCGGGTACATTTATGTGACGTGGTTCAGGACGTGTTTTAAATGACGTTGAATCTTTCTCCTAAAAAATAATTAAATAAAAGCGGTTATAAAGTTATAATTGAACCATAGGCTAAAACATGTATTAAAATCAAGTAAATAGGCCAAATATAACAGTTGAGCGACCGTGCTAGAACCACGGAATTCGGGAATGCCTAACACATTCTCCCGAGTTAACAAAATTCCTTATCTGGATTTCTGTGTTCGCGGACTGTAAAACAGAGTCAATCTTTTCCTCGATTCGGGATTTGAACCGGTGGCTTGGGACACCATAAACTTATCCCAAGTGGCGGCTCTGAATTTAATAAATAAATAATCCCGTTTCGATTGTCACTTTAAGTTGGAAAAAACTCCCTTAATACCATTCCGGGGTAGGTAAAAAGGAGGTGTGATAGTTAATTTTCGGGAGTTTCTCTTTCTAAAACTAGAAAGTCTTCGCTGATAAAGCGCTGCAAACTGAGTGTGGTCAAGTAGAGAAACTTTTTCTGTTGCAGTGCTTAAAGTCCACTTCGAAAAACTTTTCGAGCTTTTCTGCCGGTGCCATCGCAGGTGTAGGCGTTGTGAGACTTGAAGACGTAGCCATTGCAGCAGTAGTAGTCCCAACAAAACCATTTTGTTGTTCCGTACTTGTTGTCATTTTTCTTTAAAAGAAATTGACACAACTAGATTTAGTAAGTGGTGAAGTTTTATATCTTCAAATCGAATACAAACAACCAAGTAGAAAATCACTAGGATTTTAATCTCTGATTGAGTAAAAAGCCACGAAGACTTAATCTCAAACTGGAGTAGAAAATCCAAAGATTTTAATCTCCAAAAATGGGAGTAGAAAATCGCTAGGATTTTAGTCTACCAAAGCAGAAAGTAAGATGAATACAAAATATAAAAATTTAAATTTCCTTAAGCTTGTTAGTATATGTATTCGAAAATATAAATTCTGCAACATTAAACGAAACAAAAAACAAAAGACAGAAATAGAATCAGAAGAATAACATTGCGAGCCCAACAGAAAACTGTATTTCCTTAAGAAATTTAATGCCCTCACTGTTGCCCAAGGTTGTTGGATTAATTCCTCTCAGGATAGAACGGAACAACTATTCTGTAATACCGGCAATGAAAATTACAGAACTTCGTCGAACTCAACAAACGGCAGTAAACCATACTAATGCTTACGCTTTTGCTTTTGAAAACAATGCAGAAATGCAGAAGAGAGAGGGGAGACTATGCAAATGTCGGTGGTCAGAAAGTGAGACTAAACCTTTGAATTTATAGCCAAATAGACTAAGTTGAATAGGTGTGAAAGTACCTGTTCACATGAGGTACTATTTCGACATAAAAACTTTTTCTGTTTGGTCGCGAATTTTAAATTAAAAAACGACCGTTAGTCGTTTGGAAATTATCCGCAAAATAAAATCCACGCGAAAATATCAGAAAAAGAAATTAATCCAACAACGACCCGAGCCGAGCCGAGTCGAGTGACGACGACGGTGCGAGGCACCACTTTTTCTCAATTCTTTAAGAGCTAGAAAATGTGCTTCTCTATATAAGCACAAAGATTTTTTTCCCTTTTTCAATGAGGGACAAAGTGCATTAGTAAAGGACACAACTTCAAACTTTTTGTTTCCCTCCAAATCTTTTCCCTCCATTTTCCATTCACACCTCTTATCTAATTACATAAAACCCAACAAAGGTTATATAAAGGAGTCTAAACGTGTAGTTTCAGTCCCCGTAGAGTCTGAAAGTAAAGACAATAAGGTAAAGGGAGGAGGGTTCTCAAAAATCATAACATTGTGATGTACGGTAGTAGTCTTGTGTTTGACAAAATGCGCTAACGCATCTGCCACTGCATTTCTATCCCTAAATGTGTGTTGGACATCTAGCATATCAAGTTCAGCGATCATCAACCTGCATGCATTCAAAATGTGTGAGTATTTGGAATTGCCTGTTGTTAGTAGGGTAAGTAGTACCTGGGAATCAGTATTGTTATGTCCTGATGGCATGCCTTGTAGTAGTCTGTCCTATGCCTATGCATAATGTTAATCATGAAGACAACCACTAAATTGTCATTGGCAATAAACAGTTTCTCCAAAGCATTGCTATTCTACTTTGGAGGATGCAACCAATTAGGGCTCTTTAGTTAAAAGAGCTGAACTAAAAGCAAGATGGACAATATTCTAATGAAAGATGATTAAGGGTTAAATATTATGTGTATACGGGTGGAACCGGGTTCATGGTACACCTCTTTCTTTGATAAGATATGCCAAGCTCCAGACATGATGACATGGGACCGCATTCGAGGCAAGGGCCTTGTCGAGTCAGAGTCCGGAGGCATGACATCCCCCCTCAGGAATATCGGAGTCATGGTTGGGGATCAATCCTAGCCCTGAACGACCTCGAAGAACATCGTCGGACAATCAAGCACGACCAATAGAAGGCCGTATATTGGTGACCGGCCGGATATCACAGCGTGAATCTCGACACGTATCGATGAAGAACCAGCAATCACTTAAACAAAAGATTTTCTTACCTTTGTGGAATTTTACCTAGAGTAAGATTCCCCTACAATATAAGGGAGGTCTAATAATTTATGAAATACATTGTAATACGCATTCCAAAGCAATATATTATTATTTTCTCTATTATTAGCTCTTTTTCTTGTTCATCAGTGCTGGCCTTTGCGAGCCCAGATCGAGGGTAAATATGTCACTGAGGCTTGTACTATCCTCATCATGAGGTTTGAATTCACTTTTTCTTTGTTTGTTCAATCTAACTCAATTAATCGCTTTGTATCAAATCAATGTGTATCCTAAAAACCACTTACAAATTTAATTGTTATCCAATTTTGAGGGTAAATAGTTTGGGGTCCACCATGGGGACAAGGATAATAGTGGCTATTTAATACAAACTTCTATAACACACTCTATTTTACACTTGCCCTTTGAAGTATCTTTAATTTCAGGTCAAAGTTTAAAATGTCAAACTCTTAGTCCGCCATCTAAAAGTGGATGCTGAGTCCAGTCACCATAGTGAGAACAAAAATATAGCACCCAGTAACGAGGTGCCCCCTGTCGATCTCAGCGGAGTTCCGGTTGCGGACCCAATCTATGCTAGCTTTGCATGCGGCCATCAATGCCAATTTGCCTACTGATCCCGAGAACAGCATCAGCGGGAGAGTCCGATCGATTGCTCAGAATGCACACGATGGTAAAGGTGATGGGATCAACTTGCGGGTAATCTTTAAAATGCTACAAGCTCAACAGGCAACGATAACCCAGTTGCAGAACCAAAGCCGCGCCTCGAGCAGGGTTAAGCCCGAGCCATCCCGAGAAGTCATCCGCAGAAATGAACCGGTGACGGAGAGGCCGAATGAAACTGAACTCAGGACCAACCCTGAGATCATAAAAATGCTCGAGGAGCTAACAAAACAGGTAGAATTGGGAGAAAAGAAAATCGAAGCTAATGACAAAAGGTGGAAACCATCAATTCTAGGGTCGATCAGATCGTAGGAGCACCACCGATATCAAAGGGCCTAGATTTCAAGAAGTTCATTCAAAAAAAATTTCACTCCGACCATAGCTCCGAAGCCAATCCCTAAGAAGTTTTGCATGCCCGATATTCCTAAGTACAACTGAACAACAGACCCAAAGGAGCATGTGACCTCTTACACGTGCACCATGAAAGGGAACGACTTAGAGGATGATGAGACCGAGTCTGTCCTGCTAAAAAGGTTTGTGGAAACCTTCTCAAAAGGAGCTATGATATGGTATCACAACATACCCCCTAATTCTATTGACTCGTTTGCCATACTTGCAGACTCCTTCGTGAAAGCACACACCGGGGCCATCAAGGTCGAGACCAGGAAGTCGGACTTCTCAAAGTGAAATAGAGAGATAATGAGATGCTCAGAGAGTTCGTGTCCTGGTTTCAAATGGAACAGATGGACCTGCCTCCGGTCGCGGATGATTGGGTCATTCAGGCTTTCACCCCAGGACTCAATATTCGAAGCTCGTTGGTTTCAAAGTAGTTAAAAAAAATCTAATAGAATATCCGGCTGTAACTTGGGCCAGCGTACATAACCAGTGCCAATAAAAAATTTAGGTCGAATATGATCAGTTTTGGGCCCCTTTTGGGTCTATTTATCTCGTCAAGACCATTGAAAGGGTCAAGAGAGACATTGATCATGAATCGAGATCAAGCAGTTATCATTATCAACCATACAACGGGGACCGAAGAGGTAATAAATCTGGGCAAAATCATGTGAGAAGTTAAAAGAGAAGCAATCGAAGTCAAAATAACCGGGAACTCATGAGAAAAAATAGTTTCGATAGGCCCGTCGGGCCTAAGGAGGCACCAAGGTTATCAAAGTACAACTTCAATGTCGATGCTGCTACCATCGTATCTGCCATCGGACGTATCAAAGACACCAAGTTGCCTCGACCCTTACAGTCCGATCCAGCTCAAAAGGACCCCAACCTAATGTGTAAATATCATGGAACTCACGATCATAGAACAGAAGATTACCGATAGTTGAGAGAGGAGGTGGCCAGGTTATTCAACAACGAACATCTCCGAGACTTCTTGAATGACTGATCCAAAAACTATTTCAGGAGTAGGGACGCTAGTAAGCAGATCGAGCAGGAGGAACCTCAACATGTCATTAACATGATCATCGACGGGTTAATGTTCCCCAGGGGCTAATGTTAAAGCGCACTAAAATATCTATCACAAAGGAAAAATGGACTCAAGATTATGTGTCGAAAGGGACCTTGTCTTTCAATGACGAGGACACTAAAGGCATTGTGCAGCCCCACAACGATGCACTAGTAATATTTTTACGTATAAATAAATCTCGAGTTAATCATGTGCAAATTAATCCAGGTAGCTCGGCCAACATTATCATATCGAGGGTCCTGGAACAATTAGGTCTACAAGACCAAATCGTGCCCCCAGTCCGAGTTTTAAACAGATTCAACATGGCATGTGAGACCACTAAAGGGGAGATAACATTACTGGTGAACACCATCGGAACCACTCAGGAAATAAAGTTCTACTTGATTGAAGGAGATATTAGGTACAACTCTCTATTCGGAAGGCCGTGGATTCACAACATGAGGGCATTACTCTCGACGCTACACCAGGTGTTGAAATTCCCGACGCCATAGGGGTTAAAACAGTTTTTGGAGAATAACTAGTCGCAAAGGAAATATTCGCAGTTGATGAGGTGGTACCAATATCTACACTTTCAACACCAAAGGATCTGAGTTCGGTTGCCAAGGAAGGAACGGAATAGCAATCACCGACACCGGTGCCGACCGAACCAGAGAAGCAGGGGACAGGTGAGGACGATGACTAAGGAGTCCCCAGGTCTTTCATAGTCCTCGATGATTCCGACGCCACCATATCAACGATTGAAGAGACGGATAAAGTTGTACTGATCGAGCACTTGCCCGATCATAAGGTATGCCTAGGCACGAGGTTAAGTCCTGAGCTCAAGAAAAAATTGATTCATTTCCTTATAGCTAACATAGATTATTTTGCTTGGTCCCACCTTGATATGATAGGGATCCTGCCAGAAATAACCACTCACAAATAGTGCTTGGACCCAAAGTGCCACCCGGTCAAGCAGAAAAGGAGGCCCCAGTCCGAAGTCAAGCATGCATTCATCATGGACGAGGTATCTAAACTCCTTAAAATAGTGTCCATCTAGGGGGTTAAATACCTAGATTGGTTAGCAAACGTAGTAGTTGTCCCTAAAAAGGGAAACAAATTGAGAATGTGTGTAGACTATAAAGAGTTGAATAAGGCATGTCCCAAGGATGCCTAACATCGATCGTATGATCGATTTGACGGCCGGCCACGAGATCCTCTATTTTCTCGACGCTTATTCCGGGTACAACCAAATTCTGATGGACCTGGTCAATTAGGAAAAAAACATCATTCACCACTAAGTATGGCACCTACTGCTATAACGTGATACCATTCGAACTAAAAAACGCCAGTGCCACTGACCAACGCCTAGTAAATTGGATGTTCGAAGAACAAATAGGAAAATCAATGGAGGTTAACATGACGATATGTTAGTTAAGTCCCTGGGAGCAGAGGACCATTTGAAGAATTAGCAGGAAACCTTCAACATATTGAAGAAATACAATATGAAGCTGAACCGGAGAAATGCGCATTCAGGGTCAGATCCGGAAAATTCTTCAAATTCATGATGTCCAACTGGGGAATCGAGATTAATCCCGATAAGATCAATGTCATCGAAGACATCACTGTTATGGATAATGTCAAGGCCGTTCAAAGGTTAACCAGGCATATAGCTGCCTTGGGTCAATTCATCTCGAGGTCATCCGATAAGAGCCATCAGTTATTCTCACTATTGAAGAAGAAGAAGAATTTCTCATGGACCCCGGAATGACAATAGGCCTTGGAGGAACTCAAGCGGTATCTCTTGAGCCACCTCTGCTTCATACTACGAAGGCAAACAAATAGCTAAACATGTATTTAGCAGTATCCGAGGTAGCGGTAAGTGGAGTCATGGTTTGGGAAGAGGAAGGTACGGAATTTCCAATCTATTATTTTAGCAGAACTCTAGGCGAGGCTAAAACTAGGTATCCTTACCTAGAAAAATTGGTGCTCGCTTTTCTAAGCGCCTCTAGGAAGCTAAAATCGTACTTTAAATGCCCCCATATGTGTTGTGACTACTTACCCATTGAGAAACATAATGCATAAACCCGAGTTATTAGGACGATTGGCCAAATGGGCCGTGGAGATCAGCGAGTACGATATTGAATATCGACCCTGGACCGGCATCAAATATAAATTTTTTTGCAGATTTCGTTGCCAACTTTTACGTTGTCCCTAATACAGAAGGTTGAAAGAGAGTTGTTGTTGAACTCGAGGACTTCTTCAGGAATTTGGACCCTCTTTACGGACGGTGCCTCGAACACAAAGGGGTCCGGACTTGGCATCGTATTGAATCCACCGACAGGTCATGTAGTTAGACAATCTATTAGGACTGTAAAATTGACTAACAATGAGGCCGAGTCTAAGGCCATGATTGCAGGCCTCGAACTGGCTAAAAGCTTGGGGGAAGAGGTGACCGAAGCTAAGTGCGACTCACTCCTTGTGGTGGACCAAGTTAATGGGATGTTGGAAGTCAGAGAGGAGCGAATGAAAAGATACATGGATAAATTGTAGGCAATGATACATCGGTTCAAGAAGTGGACTCTGCAACATGTACCTCGGGATAAAAATAGCAAGGCCGATGCTTTTGCTAATTTGGGATCGTCGGTTGACGATGATTAGTTCAACTCGGGGACGGTCGTACAACTCATGAAATCGGTAGTGGAAGATGGTCACGCCGAGATAAACTCAACAAGCCTAACTTGGTACTTAGAAACAAATATATAGAGTGTCTGAAGTTCGGAAAACTGCCCTCGGATCCTAAAGAATCGAGGGCTACGCATACAAAGGCGGCCCGGTTCAGCTTGTCCGAAGATAGTACCTTATTTAGGAGAACATTCGATAGCCCACTTGCAATATGTTTAGGACCAGGAGATATCGAGTATGTTATGAGTGAAGTCTACGAAGGAACCTGCGGAAATTATTCGAATGTCGAATCATTAGTTTGAAAAATAATCAGAGTCGGCTACTACTGGATCGACATTGAAAAGGACTCGAAGGAGTTCATATGAAAATGTGACACATGTCAGAGGCACGCTCCGATGATTCATCAGCACAGGGAGCTGCTGCATTCGTTCTTGTGACCCTGGCCATTCATGAAATAGGGGATGGACATCGTCGGCCCCCTGACATGGGCACCCAAGAAGGCTCAATTTATATTATTTATGACTGACTATTTTTATAAATGCGTGGAAGCCGAGGTATTTGAGAAAGTCAGGGAGAAGGAAGTTATTGATTTCATCTGGGACCATATAATATGCCGGTTTGGAATGCCCGCCGAGATCGTGTGTGACAATGGGAAGCAGTTCATCGGCATCAAAGTGAGCAAGTTTTTCAAGGACCATAAGATCAAAAGGATCTTATCGACGCCCTATCATTCTAATGGGAATGGGCAAGCGGAGTCCATGAATAGAACCAAACTCCAAAACCTCAAAAAGAGGTTGACCGATGCCAAAGGAAAATGGAAAGAAATCTTGCCTGAAATCTTATGGGCATATCATACAACCTCAAAATCCAGTACCAAGGCCACCCCGTTCTCGTTAGTCTACGGTGCCGAAGATCTAATATCGGTCGAAGTGGGAGAACCGAGTCTCAGGTTCCGATATGCCACTAAAGACTCAAACAACGAGGCCATGAGTACGAACTTGGAACTTTTAGACGAAAGGTGTAAGGCCACCCTCGTCCGGTTGGCCTCCTAAAAACAATGCACTGAAAGGTATTAAAATCGAATAGCCAACCTTTGGAACTTCAATGTTGGAGACTTGGTGTTAAAAAAGGTCATACTAAGCACTCAGAACTCGAATGAAAGGAAGTTGGGGCCTAATTGGGAAGGTCCATGTCAAATTACAAGATCACTAGAAAAGGATCGTACAAACTCGGAGCAATGAACGTTGAGCGACTACAAAACAATTGGAACATAACTCGCTTGAAACGATACTACTGCTAAGGTACGACCCCATTCATTTATTTTCTTTACATATTTGACTAACACTTGCAGGTAACAGTCAAGGAATGATACAACTTTTATGCATAAAAGCATGCATTGCACTCTTTTTCCTTTGAACCGGTTTTGTCCCAAATGGGTTTTCCGGCAAGGTTATTAATGAGGAAACAGTGGATCATGCTAACATAGAATTGAAAACCGGCTATGAATTGGTGTGAAGGATCACGTCAATAGTATCCGAGGCTTCTCTATGTGTACGGTAAAATTGGAAGGTCCGATTTTCCATTATTATGAAACCTCAAAGGCCCGAAATCACGGACGAGTTTCATCCCTCGAGGGCCACCAACGCTCGACCCCGGAATCGTATGAGGCCGACAATTACGGGAAGGAAATGGGGAGTTCCCAAGGCGTGAATCTAGAACCAACAAGATCAGTCAAGCTAAGTCTAAGCCCATATCTTGGCAGTAGTTAGGTGTCCCATCTCCATATCTTTGTAATAAATGCACTTGTACTATGTTGGGATTCCCCCTCTTATATAAAGGGGATCCATATCAATTTGTGAACATTTGTTGCTCCATACTAAATATACAAGAACATTCTCCCCGCTCTTTAACATATTTTCTTGATCTTATCACTTCATTTACTTCGTTTATTGCATGTATTTATTGTGATTCTACTCATTGTTCGTCATTTATTTCTTATTATTCGCCATAAAGAGCCGCCCTTAATCTATTTATAACTTTTATTTGCCATCAACTGCCTTTGATAACTCTCAATCGAGCTTCAGACTCGACCTCGAGGCCCTCGAATAGGCAAGCTCGAGGCTCCGATTGTTTGACAACGATTTGGTTTGATTAATAGCTCATTCTTAAGCTCTTATTTCTCTTCTAAGTCTCTCACATAGCATCAATTGCCTTACGACTAGCATAAAAATAGATAATATATTTTTAGAACCACTTAATCAAATTTAATTGTTATAACCATTTTCACGGTAAACAGTTTGGTGCCCACCGTGGGGCTAAAAATAATAGTGATTATTTTCTTGCTGGTTTAACTACATAATGCAAGTTATCTTTCATGCTTTTTCCTGTCCAAGATCTTTGATTTCAGGGAAAAATGTCCGACTCAGTAGACAACAATCTTGAGAACCATAGCGAATATGGCGTAGACGTTCCAGGTGCTAGTGTACCGCTGCAAAACCCTGAGAACGTGGCAGAACCGATCCCCGTGGATGCGGTCTCACACGATGCGCAACACGTTGATGTAAGCTCCTATACTGACAGGAGCGTGCACCAAGGAGACCAAGAAGAAGCCCGAAAAACCTCGACTAGGGAAGAACGGGAGGTGAGCCTTCACGTTATTTTTGAAATGTTGCAGGCACAACAGCTAGCGATTGCTCAGCTGCAAAGTCACCAGAAAACTTCCAGCATGGTAGCTCTGGGGATGGCTCCCCTGGCCGAGCAGGTACAGGAGAGGTCAAGCAACAACCGGTGGGTAGCCAACCCCGCCATCGTAAAGATGCTCGAGGATCTCACAAAGAGGATCGAATCAGGCGAGAAGAAGATAGAAGCCAATGACAAAAAGGTCGAGACCTACAACTCCAGGGTCGACCAAATCCCGGGCGCACCCCCGATCCTAAAAGTTGTGGATTTGAAGAAGTTCATACAAAGGCCGTTCCCAATGGAAGCAGCTCCAAAACCCATTCCAAAGAAGCTCAGAATGCCAGACCTTCCAAAATACAACGGGACCTCAGACCCCAATGATCACGTTACTGCTTACACTTGCGCAGTGAAGGGAAACGACATAAAGGATGACAAGATCAAATCCGTCTTATTAAAGAAGTTCAAGGAAACACTCTCGAAGGGGGGCATGATGTGGTATCACAACCTAGCTACTAACTCCATCGACTCATTTGCCATGCTGGCAGATTCTTTTATGAAAGCACATGCCGGTGCCATCAAAGTAGCAACAAGGAAATCTGACGTCTTCAAGATCAAGCAGAGGGAGAATGAAATGCTGCGAGAGTTTGCATCTCGCTTTCAAATGGAATGAATGGAACTACAACCAGTCTCCAACGACTGGGCAGTGTAGGCCTTCACTCAAGGTCTGAATGAACGAAGCTCAGTGGCTTCAAAACAGCTGAAACAGAACCTAGTCGAATACCCCACGATGGCCTGGTCGGATGTTCACAATCGATATCATTCAAAAATCAGGGCCAAGGATGACCAACTGCGAGCCCCCTTGGGCTCGGTATACCCAAGTAGGCTTTTGGCGAAGGAGCCAAAGCCAAACAAAGAAAGGTACCAGCTATACACCTATGACAGAAGAAATGCCCCGAGGTGTAACATACCCAGCAATGACCGAAGGATGGACCGAGGTCAAAACCCCCGGAGATTCATCAACAGAGCTGGATTCGACAGGAACATGGGGCCAGCAGAGGCACCTCTCTTATTGGAGTATAACTTCAACGTAGATGTATCATACGTCGTGTTCGCCATATGTAAAATCAGAGACCCCAGGTGGCCCAGGCCTATGCAATCCGATCCTTCGCAAAGAAATCATAACTTAGTTTGTAAGTTTCAAAACACACGGTCACAGGACCGAGGATTGCCACCAGCTCCGAGAGGAAGTAGCCAGACTACTCAATAAACGTCACCTCCGAGAATTCCTTAGCGATCGGGCCAGAAACCAGTTTCAGGAAAGAGAAGTGGCCAAGAAGAACAAAGCGAATAAGCCATAACATATCATCCACATGATCTTGGGAGGCATCAATGCCCCACAAGAGCCCATGATGAGAAGAACAAAAATATCCATCACTAGAGAAAAGCGAACTCGAGATTACATACCCGAGGATGCCCTCATGTTCAGCGATGAGGACATCGAGACCTTGTCTGAGCCCTACAATGACGCACTGGTAATCTCTTTTCTTCTAAATACATTTCAGATTAAATGTGTACTTGTGGATCCAGGCAGCTCGACCAACATTATCAGGTCGAGGGTGGTAGAGCAGCTCAGACTACTTGACCAAATCGTACCCGCCTCTCGAGTCCTCAATGGATTTAACATGGCAAGCAAAGCAACAAAAGGGGAAATCACCCTTCCGGTCAACGGGGCAGGCACAATCCTAAATGCCAAATTTCATGTCATCGAGGGGGACATGAGGTATAACGCCTTGCTCGAAAGGCCATGGATACACTGCATGAGAGCAGTACCTTCCACCCTCCATCAAATGATGAAATTCCCCACAAAGGACGGGATTAAGACCATCTATGTGGTACACGATGTGGCCCCAACACCGGTACCTCCACCCTCGAGGGAATCGAAGGATAATCACATAGTAAAATAACAATAACGAACTACACTCTCGGCTATCCCGACTAAACAAAGTAGGGGACCGTACCGCATCCTCATCACAAGTAACTAAAACATATCAGGGCTCGAAATATCACCGGCGCATCGTACGTTAAGGTATGACCATTTCCTTCCTCTTTCAATTATATTCTACACTGACCCGAGTGCAGGTACCCGATCGAAATGGCCGAAGCACTCTCCAACTCGAAGGCCTTAGATTTCAAAAGCATGCGTTGCACTATTTTCCTTTGACCAGGTTTTTATCCTAAAAAGGGTTTTACCGGCAAGGTTTTTAACGAGGCAATATCCATATACTACATAGGGAAGACTCAACAAGTATTCAAGGCTTCTTTTGCAATTAACCTCGAATACTAGGAGGCACCCCCCGGGAGGTCACCTACTTGGGAAAAGCCAAGACACATCAAGTGGGGTCTCAATATGAAGATAATGTACCAGGACAAACGATCGAGTGAACCGTGTCCGTATAGAACAACTAAGCCCATAAACAACAAAGATATGTATACTTACGCCAAGTAATCAAAGAATACTTCACAAAAGAATTTTGTGTGTCAAGAAAGCTCGATATTTTTCGCACAAAATGGCTCAAAAGCCAAAAGATGACCCGAACACTCGGGGACTAGCGTCAATAACTCACAACAATGCGACCTTTGGGTCGGAGCTTCGAGCTCGTAAGCCCTCAATATGGCAACAACAGGATCACAAAATGGCTCCAGATCCGAAAGACGACCCGAACCCTCGGGGACTGGCGTCAAAAACTCAATTGACCTCCAGGTCAGAAATTCTGAAATTGTAAGCCCTCAATAAGGTAATACGTTACAAGTTATGGATCCCGAGTCAAGAAACCTCGACGACTTAAGGAGTGCCGTCAATCACCATCTCCATCGACTTATCAAAACCCGAGGTCGTAAGGCTACATGCGGGAAGCATCGGTATCGTAAGACCTATATCTGTAAGACCTCAAGCAAGGCATGAACCATACTTGTACCAAGTATCTGAAACTGTAAGACCTCAAAGGCATGAAAAACATGTAAGACCTTACTAAAGGCATCAACCCGATCTCAAAGTTATGGCTATATATCGAACTTGTAAGACCTCTAAAAAGGCATACCCTCAATATAGATGTCGAAACTACTTTACTCGGGACTTAAAAGTTCCGGCCAAACACAAATGACTTCGGTTACAAGGCTGTACCAGCCAAACTAATGCAACTCGGGGACGCCCGACCGTCGCTATAAATCACAGGCCTTCAATTACTCCGAATATACTTGGGAAAGAACCAGCTAAACAGGCTACCCTCGATATAGGCAAAAAAGCTTCGACCATATCAGCTCCTAAACACCGGTTTCGAGATACTCAACCTCTGAGCCAAACCTCTCGAGGTGCTCGATCATTGCCATATAACGACTCACAATCGAGGTTTTTTATTAAACCGTCGAAGAGTCAGGCAAACATTATTTCAAAAAATCCGTATTGAGGTAAAAATAAAGCCTACATAAAAGGACGCATCAAATCAAGGTGTAAGAGCCACTGTCGCTAGTCCACATATATAAAAGGTCGTACCGACCCAACGCGTAAGAGCCTAAGGGCCAGCTTGCAATTCAAAAACTTGAGGGTCGAATGAGCTCGACTCATAACCCAATTCGGAGATTGAACCCAAAATAGTTGGTTAAATATGCCTAAGGGAAAAGGCATAAGAGCCATTATCGCCAGCCCACATACACTAAAAGGTCACATCGACCAAAAGCGTAAGAGCCATTGTCGCCAGCCCACATACACTAAAAGGTCGCATCGACCAAAAGCGTAAGAGCCACTATCGCCAGCCTAAAAACTCGACAACTTGAGGGTCAAATAAGCTCGAGTCAATGCCCGACTCAGGGATTGAGCCCAAAACAGTTGGCCTAAATATGCCTAAGAGCAAAAGTGCATAAGAGCCTACGGGCTAACCCAATGAGCCTCAAGGCCATACCGTGAATCTAAGGATTCCACTCAGCTCAGAGACTAGTTCATCTGGCTAAAGTCGAGGCAAAAAGAAATGCAGGAGAAACAAAACCGCAAGGTTTCTTCTTTATACATACATACGAAAAAATACAATCTCCATTTACAACATACTTCGAAAATACTATGTACGGAATCAGAAAGCAAAATCTACATCCCCCCTAGGGGCTATGGCTCATTGGCCTCATCTTCGCTATGCTCGATGTTGGACAGAAGCAACCGAGCACTACGCTTGTACGCCCTCACTTGCGACAACTCTTCCGAGAGGTCAAAACCCCTAGCACGGATCTCATCGAGGGTGGTCCTCCGAGACTTACACCGAGCGTATTCTTTACTCCTATCTTCGCGGTCAAGGATCTTTCTCAGCTTTGCTTGAGCATCGGCAGCGTACTTCAAATAGGCCGCTATTGATACCTAATTTTCCCTATATATTCATGTAAAATAACTTTAAAATAGCATATATATGCATACATAAGCATGTCCAAGTGTTGTATTATTTTTTCCATAATTTTAAAGGTTTAAATTGATTTATTCCCTCCCTTTTTACCCATAAAATCCCCAATACTTATTTCTAAAAATATTATTTTAATAATTCATCTATTGTATTTCTATATTTATGCCAAAATATGGCTAAAGTAATTTTTTTCATATTTCTACAATTTTATTTAGTATTTTTAAAGCTATATTGCACATAATTGCAATATTAGCCATTTTAAAGTTTAATTATGATTTATACGCATAAAATTGGATCATGTATTTTTAATTTGTTAATTATGTACAATAAATCATTTTATCCCTTTAAATTAGTCTTTAGAAATTATTTAATATTTTTATAAAATTAATAGGGAAAAATTGGCTATTTAAATTTTAGCCAAATTTGGCTTTTAATTATGGACAAAATTGGACCCCAATTCCTAGCCCAGCTTTTATTAAAACCGGACCCCAACCCATTTAAAAACCCACCGGACCCAAGCCCAAACCCGGATCCCCACCTACCCCATTCAATTTGGCCCGTTGATCATTCAGATCAACGGTCCCCAACTTCCCTTCCTAAATTAAACCAAACAACCCTTCCCAAACCCTTTCATTCCTCACTCAACCGACTCTTATCTCTCTCTCTATCTCTGGTTCTCTCTAGAACCTTCCCCCCTCCCCTCCTCTCCGATGAACTTCATCCACTTTCTCCAGCCATCTCCTTGCCTGAATCTATGGTGGTCTCACCACCTACCAGCCTTATGGCTCCCTCTTGAATGGGTGTCACCGTTTTGAGGCTTTCAAGTGAACCAGAGGTGGTTCACTCGCCTCCCATGGTTTCCCATGCCATATTCCGGCCATCCATGGCCGTTCGAGTAAGATCTGTGACTCTTCAAGCTAGATCGGTAACTTTTCAAAGTTTTCTCACTTTTTCTGAGTTCTCCGAAACCCTAACTTTAAAGACTTTCTGATTTTTCTTTCAGATCTGTCTTATATCTGTGTATGTTATGAACCTCTTGGTGTTCTTCTCAAAGGTTTTTCCAATTTTGTTTCAAAGTGACTCTCCATCTTCAAAATTAGGGTTTTTCTTAACGTTTATTAAAAGACTTCTCCTCGGATCTTCAATGTTGTCTTATGATTCTACTATGTTTAAACGAGTTGTTTATGTTTTCTTCTACTTGGTTCATCGTGTTGAAAACCCTAAGTATTTTTGGTCTTATTTAGGGTTCTGGAACTATCATTGTTTATTTTGTATGTATGCCTGTTTCGATTGAGTTATTTATGGTTAGACACTTTTCTTTGTTTAACTTGACTGATTCTGAGTTCTTACCGTTTTTAACTCAACTTTGTTAAAAACCC
This sequence comes from Nicotiana sylvestris, assembly GCF_000393655.2. NCBI lineage: Eukaryota > Viridiplantae > Streptophyta > Magnoliopsida > Solanales > Solanaceae > Nicotiana > Nicotiana sylvestris. The sequence continues at coordinate 145,560,195 of NC_091064.1, read as the reverse complement.
TAATTTCTTAAAAGATTTTCTCTACTTATTACTATGAGTTTAAAGGCTTTCTTGTTTCTGTGTGTTGATCTTCTTTACCTGTTGGGTTGGTTTTTCACTCTGGTTCTATGTGTTAGCCATGACTACTTGAATTTGTTGACTACCATGCTTCGAGTAGGTTCTTTTACTACTGAGTCCTTATCCTACTCATGTCACTGCTGTATGTTTGTGTTCATCTAGTTGCTTCTTTTGTCAATATGGTTGGCCTTGCATGTCTGATATTCCTTTTCATTCTTCTCTACTTATATGTAGAAGTGCAGAATCATGACTCCTTCTTGATTGATCTTGATTTCCTCAAGTTAGGATTGATTGCAACGGTTTTTTCTTATAAACCCCTAAAATTTTACTCATTTGTTCAAGTTGATTGATTCCCTATCATTATTTGCTGTGATGTTTCACCCCTGTTGAATCCTTTCCCAAAATTAAGAATATTATGTACTTAGACTCAATTATATGCCCTATACTTTACTACCCCTTATATGGTAAAAATCAATCTTTCTTAAACTGATTTTCTTTCCTTAATTATCCCTGTTAATATCCGTTTGAGCTGTAATTCCTTGATTAAGGGGAAGTACTTGTATTAATTGATTCTGATGTTGATTACTTCCAGAATTGTGCTAAACCTTTACTTGTTACCTTATTTTACACTTATTTTAGAAGCTATAAATACCATAATTATTTCATTTACAAAACACGAATAATTTAGTTTAGAACACATACTTACACACTCAAACTCTCTCTTCTTTCTTTCTCTACTACTACTTGTGCTACTGCTTTGTTTAGCCGGCTGAAAGCCAAGGCTAGACTGTGGAACTCTGATTGCTTTACCTTTTTCTGCACTTTGGTTCTTCAACTGGTATGTTCCTAGTTCAAATTTTGAAACTCAACTCTATGTGTTCCCTTGTTTGTCAATCCCTGTCTCTTGCACTAACTTAATGACTCATGCTGTTAAACTGCATTTCTTGTTTATTACTCTACTCAGCATGCTTAAAATTCTTCCATCCTTGGTTCAAATGTAATCAACGTGTTTACTTGTTCCTATTTATATCCCTCAACTAGTATGCCTCCTAATGCACTCGATTAACCCTAGTTCATGACTAATTATGTGTCTCTGATTTGGGTCCTCTATGTCCCCAACCCCTACTCCCCCTGCTTGTAATTGTTGAAGCTGTACTACTCTCTAAACCTTTTCTGTGTGTGTTTTTGTTGCTCCTGTCCCCTTTCCCCTCCAAAAACTATTTTCACTAATGCAACTCTTCTGCTGTTTTACAAACTTGTTTCAAACATGCTGTTTTCAAAACTGGTCTCCAACTTAACTCTTTTGAGTCTATGTCACGCACTCTCACATGCACTCTTAGACTACTAGGTTCTACCCCTTTTGTGTGAGCCTTGCCTTGGGACTCTAGAGCTCCCTCTGAACTTGGACACATAAGAGTTGTCCCTTCCACACTGCACTCACTCTGTTTGGTTATGGAATTTGGGTGTGAGCACTCCCGAGATCCCTTAAGGTCCTTAGGGAACTCTGACGCACCCAGATATGAGAAAGGCTATGGAACAATATTGGCATTTAAGGTGGTTTATTACATAACTCAGAGAGGAAGTCAGAATCAGGCTTCCTATAGTTGTAACTTCTTATTTTGCATTTCTCATGTAATTCAATCACATGGTCTGTAATAATTTGTAAACAAGTATTGGGGTGGCTAGTGAAAAGGGATGGGAAAATATGCATGCAGTAGTTGTTAAAGGGTAGAAAACATGTCACTAGGGTTATATTCCTAATTGTGCAATAGAAACCATGCTTAGGATTCATACGTGCATTAGAAATCATATTCGTAGGATTCATGTTTCCTGCTTCAGCATCTCATTCATTAATCCTTGTTTTATGTCTATCGCTTAGAAATCCTGCACCTAGGGCAATAATAACATTGGTATAAAAAGCTGTTATTTATAAAGTCGTATTCCAACAAATCTGCAACTCTTGTGTAAATTTAGAATCATGCCTTAGGGACTCTATTTTTCAACAACCCTGCCATTTGCATGTGCATATTAGATATCATGTCTTAGGATCCTATTTGCATTTTGTTTAAAACGCCTAGTAAATTATTGATTCATGAAAAGGTAGTGGAGTAATAATTTTCACATTGTGATGTTTTTCTGAATAAAAATTTGTAACAATTTCTGCAACTAGAACTGCATATTTTAGGTAACAATAATAAGCTCCAAACCGTTTTTTAATAATCCTGAAAACTATTGCATCTTGCTTTACGCCTAGGCGAGCCTTAGATATTAACTTAAATAAAACTATAATTACCTTTTGTTCAATTGTCAACTGTTAAAATCAGTAGGTAAACCTGATTTGGACTTCTTTTCTGTGTCATGTAATAAATCCGGTTCTGATGTTATTACTTAAACACCATGCATAGGATTTAAATTCAGACTTTAATTGTGTATGAGTCATGCTGTCTATGTACACTATTTGTGGAGGCATATTTGAGCCTTCTGCTTGTTTTATGTGTTTTCCCCTTTAAATGAAGTCCTACTTGTTTTGTATGTCGCCTTAGTATTTTACCTTTAAACCTAAGGGTATGCCTAGAACCTTTTTCTTATAGGATAGGAGTCCCAAATTCCTCCGGGACTGATAGGAAGGGACGAGTAACATCATGCAATAGGGTTCGAGACCAACCCTCGCTTTAATTACCTTCATGGACGGGAAAGGGTAGATATGGATATGATGACCGATTCGCTAATACCACGTGTAGCCCCTCTTTTGAGGAGTGTCATACCGGGTATTGCATTGATGTGATCCATATTACAAACAAACCTAGGACACCCCCGTTTACATTCATAAGCATGCTTTAGATTATAACTCTTTTCAAAATTTCGCCTTTCAATAATTGTTTTCAAATGCTTGTGCATTTAAACTTAAATCCCCTATTATTTGAGCCCTACTTGTTTATTTTGCTAATTGCACAAATTCACAAAAACTTTCTGGCCAGGAACCACACTAGTGGATCCTGAGGGGTGCCTAACACCTTCCCCTTAGGATAATTTCAAGCCCTTACCCTATCTCTGGTTATCTAAACGTAGTTGTAGATGAACGTCATAGGTGCCCTAACGCACCTTAAAATTTTTAGGTGGCATCTCTTCAAGAATGCAAACCCCTTTTCCCAAAAGGAAAGAGTTGTCCCATACCCAAAATGTCACGAACCCGATTTCCGTATAAGGAAAAAGGGGGCACGACAGCATGGCGACTCTGCTGGGGATTTTTAGGCTTTTACCATTGCAGATTGTTCTTGTGAATTTGTACCCCCCTATGTGCAATTACTTATTTAATTTCTTTAAGCATTCAATTTCTTCTTCAAAAGCAAAACTGACATATCTTTCTTGTTTCCCTCCTTTAACTGCTGCTTTAGATTATAAAACTGTCGTATTTATCGCTTTCTTAACGTGCAAATACATGTCAACATGCTTTTAATTATTGGATAATCATGCTCAACATCATACTCCACTCCTGCCAAACAAATACTATAGCAATGTTTGATGAGTGGTTGTGCTCTTCCTATATCATTACCCCTAAATTCGAAAAGGTATATTTGCGGTAAAACTAGTCGATCAGCGGTGCAGTCGACAGTTCCATTCCTTCCCCCTTGAGTTATCCGCTCAAGGGTACCAGTCTAAAACCCCATAGAAACCTTACTCTATTTAAATTATGCATGCATCATGGTCAAACCTAATCGGGTCAGTTATGTTGTCCACATAATGATCCTTTAAGATAGCCTTGTCCCAAAGTCCACTGGGTTTCCCTAAACCCAAATGGACGTCATCACGTTCTGTGCATTTATTTGAAGAAATAAATGCTTCATGCTAATTGTTGATATTAAATAGTCGAGTCTTGTGGGGGTAAGGGCCTAACCTTGTTTGTCTTACAGAAATATGAAGAACGAGGTCCCCAGCTTCGGTTTGGTTAACACACCCTCACTCTTACTAGACTGGTGGAGGAGTTTTCCATCAAATGACCAAATCAACGAATGGAAAGAGAGGGCCGCCAAATCCAGTGAAAAGCTAGAGTATCTGGAATACAGCCTGTTGGAATTGGAAGGAAAGGTGAGGAAGAGAATCACCGATTGCCAGAACGCCGAGGGAAATAAAGGAGAACATTTGGCAAAGGCATTTTTACTGGTGAACCTACGCGAACTGGAGGATTTGATCAACGAGAACATTCAACCTAAGAAGGTCCTTTTGGGACCAAGTAGATAGGAGTTTACCTTTTTCGCTTAATGGATGTAATAAGGCCAATGGTCATTAGTGACTTTTATTTCTTGCTTATTTAGTGTTGTTTTGGGATTTACCTATCTTTCTTAATAAAATGAGGCATTTAGCATTCGAAGTTCTCCAAATCAATTTGTCGCTAGGCCTACCTCGGGCACGAAGAGGTTCCCAAATTAGGACACGCTTTACATTCCCGCACTATGTGTTTAAATATTGCAATACTTTTTATAATCCTCACTAACTTGATTACCTTTTGTTTTTATTTTTGTTGTATTATTACCTCTCCAAAAAGGTTAGTTCGTGCACTCTGGCATCATCATCTTATTTCACAAGATCCAGAGGCCCTCCACTCACTTCTCCTCTTAGTCCTATTAAAAGCAAGAACAAAGGCAAGATGGATGATTTGAACAACATTAGGAAGGAAAACACCACTGAACGGGTATAGGGCACTAATAGCCAGGGTATTCAGGTTTCAAACGAGAATGTGTCACAATTTGAACAGAAACTATTGAAATTCCAAGAAGAGCTCAATCAGGTTCAGAATCTGGCAAGCCTGTCATTTTCCCTCAACACCCCAGATATCAATTTCCCCAACACTCAAAACCCTACACCTCCTCAAAATATCATAAAACAACAGAATCATCCCGCTCCTCACCATCACGTTGCTGCAAAAAAGAACCAATGTAACACCTGTCATACCCCAAACAACACTCCACTACTCATCCCAGAACCTCAAAACTCCACAAACGACCATTTCCACACCCATACACCAGGCCACCATAATACTCTTATCTACGTGGAGACCATGCCACACTCCACCCAACCTATCTCAAGTATATTTGAGTCTGATGAAAAGGATCTACTTATCAGGAACTTGGCCGAGGAACTTAAGAAACTGACCAGCAGGATTCATGGCGTTGAGGGAATCAAAGGAATTGAGGGGCTGAACTATGAGAATCTTTGCATACAGCCTGATGTCAAACTGTCTGAGGGGTACAAACCTCCTAAGTTCGAAATATTTAATGGTACGGGTGATCCAAGGGCCCATTTGAGGACATATTGTGACAAGATGGTTGGAGTAGGGAAGGATAAGAGGATCCGTATAAAGCTATTCCTGAGGAGTTTAAAAGGAGATGCATTATCTTGGTGCATCAGCCAAAATCCCAAAAAGTGGTCAAGCTGAGTAGGCATGGCGTCTGACTTCATGAACAGATTCAGGTATAATACAGAGAACGCACCAGACGTGTTCTATATCCAGAACATGAAGAAGAAGCCCACATAAACGTTTTGCGAGTATGCTACTCGTTGGAGGTCCGAAGCTGCTAAGGTCAGACCCGCCTTAAAAGAGGAGCAAATGAACAAGTTCTTTGTCCAGACTCAGGATCCGCAGTACTATGAACGGTTGATGATGATTGAGAACCACAAGTTCTCCGACATTATCAAATTAGGTGAAAGAATTGAAGAAGGTATTAAAAGTGGCATAGTTACAAATTTTGAGGCCTTGCAAGCTACGTATAAGGCTTTACAGTCCGGTGGTGTGTGCAAGAAAGGGAATGTAGGGTCCGTGATGGTTGCATAAAGGACCAAATCTCCCCTCAAATACCAAACTTACCCAACACCTCCACTCACATACCAGCCAACCCCAAATTACCAAGCACCCTCACCTTCATACCAAGCTCTGCCACCAACTTATTATTCATCTCCACCTCCTACATATCAACCTACTTCACCCAGATACTCCCAACCCACTCCCGTTTACCAAACTTATGACGCTCAACCATCCCACTATCTATCACCTCATGCATGCCAAAAATTTCCTAGACCTTGACCTAATTTTGATCGCAGATCTCCAAAACAATATACACCCATTGCCGAACACATCGACCAGCTGTATGAAAGACTCAAAGCTGCTGGTTATGTCACTTTTATCCCTGCTACAACCCCTGAAAATCCTTCTCAATTGGTTAACCCAGACAAGTCCTGTGCATACCACTTCGGTATGAAGGGGCACACCATCGATGAATGCCGCTCCTTGAAAGAAAAGATACAGTCCTTGATTGATAACAAGATCATTGTGGCAAAGGAGCCCGCTCCAAACATCCGCAACAACCCTCTGCTAGACCATAAGGGTGGAGGTATCTACATGATTGAAATAGAAGATGACTGGGATCTCGAGGGATCAATCGGGTTGATCGCAGAAGGTGATGACCCAAAGAAATCGACAGTTACTCTCAATCCAATCATAGTCCAAATCCAACCACCTGAGGACACTGAGGTGAATATGTCTGTACCTCTCGAGTTTGAAGCAGCCCCGTCTGCAAAGACACCAGCACCAATTGAGGTTGAATTCGTGTCTCCAGCAAATGCACCCGCACCATTTGAGGTTGCAATCTTGCCACCCAAGGCACATGTTCCGTTCGAAGTGAGTATAGCCGCGCTGATCCCAGTGCTGATGTAAACCATGAAACCATTCTATACAAATGCCATACCCTGGGACTATACAACCGAGGAGAGAAGGAAAGGCAAGGTCAGGATTGAAGAAACTGTCGCAGCACAAGGTATGACAAGAACTGGTAGAGTCTATACCCCCGAAAATCTAGCTAAATCAAGCAAGCAGGCCTCCAATCGGCCACCCCTCATTGAGACAGGTCCGGACGGCCTTTTGAGGAAAATACAGGCCAAGGAATATTCGGTCATCGACCAGTTAAACAAGACACAAGAACAAATATCCATTCTCTCTTTGCTGCAAAATTCTAAGGCGCACAAGAATGCTCTGTTGAAGGTGCTAAATGAAGCATACGTACCAAGCAACATCACTAGCGGGGAAATGGCTAATATGGCAGGACAAGTGCTGGAAAGCTATAAGATCACCTTTCATGAGGACGAGCTGCCACCAGAAGGGCTGGGGTATAACAAGGCACTGCACATCACCGTGCAATGCAAAGATTATTTCATCACTAGAATCTTGATCGATGAAGGTTCCAGTCTTAACATTTGTCCACTGGTAACACTCAAGAAGCTGGGTAAAGTACTGCATGAGATAAAGGATGGAACAATCAATGTGAAGGCCTTCAAGGGTTCTCAGAGGTCCACCTTTGGAGAGATTATTCTATGCTTTCAGATGTGACCAACCTGGTTTGAGGTTGATTTCCAAGTAATTGATGTACCATCATCTTACAACTTGTTGTTGGGACGACCATGGATTCATGCCGCTAGGGCCGTGGCATCAATGCTACATCAGGCAGTAAAGTTCGAATGGAATCACCAGGAAGTGATCATTCACGGCGATGGTAGCAACCCTATATATAATTGCCAGACCATTACGGTAATCGAGAGAAGAAGGAAGCTAGGTGGAGAAACTTACCACCATATAGAATGGGTCAATGCTGTCAAAAAAGACAAATGGTGGGATAGCAAAATCGAGAGCATACTGAATTGGAGTGGGTACGAACCTGGAAAAGGGCTCAGCAAGAACCTTTAAGGAATCTCTAAGCCCATAAAACTCAAGAAACATGGCACTACCTTCGGTTTGGGATATGAATACACCTGGGAAGAATTCAACAGCTAGTCGCCACCATGGCGCGATCCTTACTATCCACTAGAGCAGCCGATACTGCATCTGGAGCATACTTTCCAACAGGCTGACATTATTTATGTGTCAGATGAAGAAGAAGCACTTGCAGTGGTAAAGAACTTGTTTCTGGACGACAATGATATAGACTGTTGTGTTGTTCTCGAGAAGGAGGGGGAAGAAGGCCCTTCCATACAGACTGTGAGCAGAGGGGCCCATCTCAGGAATTAGACCATCAGGACAACCAAAGCCCGACGTGCTTAGGGGTAGCAAGGCTAAAATAAGCATTATTCACTTTTTTATTTACTAAAAGATTCACTTCTCACATTTTTCAATTTCAGCAATAAGATCTTCGATAATCAAAATAGTTATTCAATTTATCAAAAGCATTTTTGATTTTTCTTATGAATTAATATTTATTGCTATTATTTTCTCTCCTTACTTTACCATACAACATTACTATTACTTATCTTGATGAACCAATGACTGTGACATGCAATGAAACAACGCAACAAACGGACATGGATTAAGAGAGAGATGACATACCTGATGATATTGTCAAAGAAGTTGAGAACTTTGAAAACATACCTAAGTCTAACCTAGACGAGACCATGATTGTCAACCTGAGAGATGCAAAAAACGTCAAGGAAACGCGAATTAGCATTCACCTATCACCATCGGAGAAGAAAGAATACACAAAATTTCTAAAGGAGTACAAGGACATATTCGCCTGGTCATATGATGACATGACTGGTTCGAGTACATCTATTGTGGCTCACAAACTTCCAACCTATCCAATGTGTCCACCGGTAAAGCAAACGCTCAAAAGGTTCAAGCCTGATATGAGTTTGAAAATCAAGGAAGAAGTCAACAAACAGATCAAAGCTAAGTTTCTCAAGGTGGTGGAATACCCAACATGGTTAGCCAACATTGTGCCAGTGCCAAAGAAGGATGGGAAGGTTAGAGTCTAAGCCGACTACCGAGATCTCAACCGGGCCAGTCCAAAATATGACTTCTCTTTGCCAAATATATACATCTTGATTGACAATTGCGCCAAGCATGAGCTATAGTCATTCATGGATTGCTTCGTTGGTTATCATCAGATATGGATGGATGAGGAAGATGCTGAGAAAATGGCTTTCATTATGCCGTGGGGAATGTAATGTTACAAGATGATGTCGTTCGGCCTAAAGAATGAAGGGGCCACCTATATGAGGGCCATGACTACCATCTATCATAATATGATACACAAGTAGATAGAGGTATATGTGGATGATATTATCATTAAATCCAAGAAGGCCACTAATCACATGGAAGATCTGAGAAAGTTCTTTAATAGACTGCAGAGATACAATATGAAACTAAACCCCACAAAATGCGCATTTGGGGTTCCTGCTGGGAAATTGCTTGTGTTTATTGTGAGCCGCTGAGGAATAGAATTGGATCCATCAAAAGTCAAAGCCATTCAAGAACTACCACCGCCAAAGAACAAGAAGGATGTGATGAGTTTCTTGGGAAGACTTAACTACATCAGCCAGTTCATAGCACAATCTACAGTTATCTGCGAGCCATTCTTTAAGATGTTGAAGAAGGACGCCGCTACCAAATGGACTGATGACCGCCAAAAGGCCTTCGATAGAATCAAGGAGTACCTGTCAACACCACCAGTCTTAGTCCCGCCCGAGCCAGGTAGACCCTTGCTACTCTACCTTGCAGTGTTAGATGGAGCTTTTGGCTGCGTTCTGGGGCAGCATGATGAAACGGGGAGAAAGGAACAAGCCATTTATTATCTTAGTATGAAGTTCACATCGTACGAGGCCAGGTATACTCTATTGGAACACACATGTTTTGCTTTGACTTGGGTAGCTCAGAAGCTGAGACATTACTTCTGTGCCTATACTACATATCTCATATCGAGGATGGATCGTTTGAAGTACATCTTTCAGAAGCCCATACCAACTGGCAAGCTAGCCAAGTGGCAAATCCTGTTGAGTGAGTTTGACATTGTTTACGTAACTCAGGAAGCGGTCAAGGGACAGGCACTGGTAGACCACCTTGCTGAAAACCCCGTGGATGGAGGATACGAACCCCTGAAAACGTATTTTCCTGATAAAGAGGTATCATTCATAGGAGAAGACATTGCAGAATCCTATGACGGTTGGAGAATGTTCTTCGATGGAGCAGCAAACTTTAAAGGCATTGACATAGAAGCAGTCCTAGTATCAGAAACCGGTCAGCATTATCCGGTGTCTGCCAAACTCAGGTTCCCCTGCACCAACAATATGACCAAGTACGAAGCCTGCATCTTAGGACTCAAAATGGCCATTGACATGAACATTCAAACGCTGCTAGTGATTGGAGATTCAGACTTACTTATACATCAGGTACGAGAAGAATGGGCAACCAAAAACTCCAAGATACTCCCATATCTGCATCATGTACAAGAATTGAGGAAAAGGTTCACGAAGACGGAATTCCAGCATGTTCCCAAAATCCAGAAAGAGTTCGCCGATGCATTGGCTACCCTATCATCTATGATAGAGCATCCATACAAGAATTTCATTGATCCCATTCTAGTGAAAATCCATGATCAGCCGGCTTACTATGCCCATGTCGAAGAAGAAACAAACGGAAAGCCTTGGTTTCATGATATCAAGGAATATCTGGCAAAATGAGAGTACCCAAAGCTTGCTAATCCTACTCAGAAAAGCACACTTCAGAGATTGTTGAACAACTTCTTTCATAGTGGAGGAATCCTGTATAGGAGGACTCCCGATTTAGGATTATTAAGATGTGTCAACGCAAAGGAAGCTTCCAAGCTACTAGCGGAAATTCATGCTGGGACCTGCGGTCCACATATGAACGATTTTGTCTTAGCAAAAAAGATCCTCCGGGCTGGTTACTTTTGGATGACTATTGAAACGGACTGCATCCAGTATGTCCGAAAATGCCACCACTGTCAGATACATGAAGACATGATAAAGGTACCTCCAAGTGAGCTTCACACAATAAGCTCACCGTGGTCGTTCGCTGCCTGGGGGATGGATGTTATTGGACTAATCGAGCCTACCGCTTCCAATGGACACTGGTTTATCCTAGTAGCCATCGACTATTTCACCAAATGGGTCGAAGCAGCATCTTACAAAGTAGTGACTAAGAAAGTCATGGCAGACTTCGTCTGCGATCGCATTGTTAGTCGATTCAGGATTCCAGAGTCAATCATTACTGATAATGGCTCCATCCTCAACAATGACTTTATGAAAGCTATGTGTGACACCTTCAAGATCAGACACAGGAATTCCACAACCTACAAACCTCAGATGAATGGAGCTGTAGAAGCCGCCAATAAGAATATCAAGAAGATATTGAGGAAAATGATAGAAAAGCATAAACAATGGCACGAGAAGTTTTCATTTTCTCTATTGGGGTATCGCACCACAGTCCGCACATCAACCGGGGCAACCCACTATATGCTAGTTTATGGTACAAAGGCTGTTATTCCCGCTGAGATAGGAATTCCTTCCCTAAGGATCATGCAAGAAGCTGAGCTCGGGGACGCAGAGTGGGTAAAAAGTCGTTATAAGTAGCTAGCCCTTATAGACAGAAAGAGAATGAATGCAGTCTGCCATGGTCAACTCTATCAGAACAGAATGTCCAGAGCTTTCAACAAAAGAGTCAAACCAAGATAGTTCACACCGGGGCAGCTGGTGTTAAAGAAATTTTTCCGCTTTAAGATGAAGCCAAAGGAAATTTCTCTCCCAACTGGCAGGGTCCATACATGGTTCACCGGGTTTTGACAAAAGGAGCCCTCATACTTGTAGAAATGGATGGAGAAGTTTGGCCAAAGCCGATCAATTCAGATGCAGTCAAATGCTACTATGTGTAATCTTTATGCTTTCCTTATATGATATAAATTTAACTACACCTAACTTGATTCCCGTTTAAGAGGGGATACATAGGCAGCCCTATGGGTTCGGTCACAGTTCAATAAAAATTTCATTTGCCCCCGCAATTGGAAACTGGGGTAGAATTTTGAGGGTCGTTAACCTATCAAACTGGGGAAGAATTTTGAGGAGGACCCTCAAAAATCCGAAGTAATTTCAGCCAATCGCCACACTAGCAGCAGTTAGAAGCGTCAACCCATCAAACTGGGGTATAATTTTGAGGAGGACCCTCAAAATTCCGTAGCAGGAGAGGTTGCAATGTCCTGAACCGCGTCACAGTCATCGGTTCATCTAAAAGCTATTTCTAAAATATACATTTATGTCATACTTTTAAAAAACCATGCATTTTTATTAATGAAAATGATTTGTTTAGCAACGTTACCCTAATGATACAAACGGTATCACCAGATCGAAGCCGAACGAGTCAAGCAAATCCAGTGGGGATACGAACTAACCTTCCCCCTTTACAAAACTCACGATTTTTCTTTGGATGCAGGCGCTAGGATTGCGAAATCGTTAAACATGCTGTACGCCTGTGGAACAAACATTGTTCAAGAGTACGACTCTCCAAACCGTTGCACTTGCCAACATTTGCTATCAACACACACCAGTGATGTTCCATACGTCACAGTGCTCCCAGTAATCACAGCGCCACAATCTGCTATCAGCTAAGAAAACTCTATTGTCATTTCTTATTTTATTTATTGCATAAGGCTACCATTCTATTTTTCGATACTAAACGCTGTCTCCATCTGCATTCTTGCATTGCATAAGACTACCATTCTGCCTTCTAAGACTAAACGTTATCTCCATCTACATTCTTGCATTGCATAAGTCTACCATTCTGCCTTCCGAGACTAAACGCTATCTCCATCTGCATTCTTACATTGTATAAGGATACCATCCTGACTTCCGAGGCTAAATGCTGTCTCCATGTGAATTCTTGCATTGCATAAGGCTACCATTCTGCTTTCCCAGACTAAACGTTGTCTCCATCTGCATTCTTGCATTGCATAAGGCTACCATTTTGCCTTCCGAGACTAAACACTATCTCCATCTGCATTCTTGCATTGCATAAGGCTACCATCCTGCCTTCAAATCTGCATAAGGCTACCATTCTGCCTTCTGAGTTTAAGCTCTACCTCCATCTGCATTCGCATCTTTGCATAAGTCTATCATTCTGCCTTCCGAGGCTAAGCTCTGCCTCCAATTTTCTTCGAAACTAAGTGCCATCTCAAACACTATTCATCTCACTTTTCTTACGGGTTAAGCTCTGCCATTCAATTCGCAAGACTAAGCTCTGTCTTGTCCACATCATACTACTGCATCTTACATGGGCTGAAATATCGCCAACTCATCCAAAGACGTCATCGTTCGGAGGCACCATCTTCATAGACCGAGAACACCACGTCATAGTCTGAGAATCTCTTTCAATCTTTTGCACATCATTATTCAAAGGCATCATGGTTCGGAGGCACCATCCTCATAGCCCAAGAACATCATTTCATGGCCTAGGAATCCCTTATCATACGCTTCATGGCCTAGGACATCATGGTATAAGGACATCATCCTCATCGTTCGAAGACAACATTCATGGTCCGACAGGAATTTGCATCATGTTTAGATTTACGCACAATATACGCTTGTATTGTTTCTGATTGCAGGTAAACCGACGAGCAAAGACTACCTCCCAGTAGGAGCAATCCCGCTCCAGTGCCGCAGCCATATCAAACCTAACCATTCCCGTAAACTGTTCACTCACCCAGCCCTAGATGTTGCGTCCGTACTTGAAATCGCTTCATAGGTATACTCTGCCGATGGATCCCGAACTACATATGGCCTGATTCCTGTGCAACCAGGGATATGTAGGCAGCTCAAAATCTAGGGTGTGGCCTAAACCTTTTCAACACGTTTCGCTCGGTCAAAATTGGCCATCATATCTTTACCCTACAACTCTTTCATCCTTCCTAGGTAAAGAGGGGTAGTTGTTGATACCCAATTTTTCCCTATATATTTTCAATATGCAAAATAACTTCAAAATAGCATATATATGCATACATAAGCATGTCCAAGTATTTTATTATTTTTCCCATAATTTTAAAGATTTAAATTGATTTATTTCCTCCTTTTTACCCATAAAATCCCTAATAATTATTTTCAAAATTATTATTTTAATAATTCATCTATTGTATTTCTATATTTATGCCAAAATATGGCTAAAGTAATTTTTGTCATATTTCTACAATTTTATTTAGTATTTTTAAAGCTAAATTGCACATAATTGCAATATTAGCCATTTTAATGTTTAATTATGATTTATACGCATAAAATTGGATCCTAGATTTTTAATTTGTTAATTATGTACTATAAATCATTTTAGACCTTTAAATTAGTCTTTAGAAATTATTTACTATTTTTATAAAATTAATATGGAAAAACTATCTATTTAAATTTTAGCCAAATTTGGCTTTTAATTATGGCCAAAATTGGACCTCAATTCCCATCCCATTTTTTATTAAAACTGGACCCAACCCAACTGAAAACCACCGGACCCAAGCCCAAACCCAGATCCCCACCTACCCCATTCAATCTGGACTATTGATCATTCAGATCAACGGTCCCCAGCTCCCCTTCCTAAATTAAACCAAACGACCCCCCAAACCCTTTCATTCCTCACTCAACCGACTCTCATCTCTCTCTCCTTCTCTATCTTTGGTTCTCTCAAGAACCTTCCCCCCTTCTCTCCTCTCCGATGAACTTCACCCACTTTCTCCGGCCATCTCCTTGCCTGAATCTATGGTGGTCTCACCACCTACCAGCCTTATGGCTCCCTCTTGAATGGGTGTCACCATATTGAGGCTTTCAAGTGAACCATAGGCAGTTCACTCACCTCCCATGGTTTCCCATGCTATTTTCCGGCCATCCATGGCCATACGGGTAAGATCCGTGACTCTTCCGACTAGATCGGTAACTTTTTAAAGTTTTCTCACTTTGGGTTCACCAAAACCCTAACTTTAAAGACTTTCCAATTTTTCTTTCAGATCTGTCTTAGATATGTGTATGTTATGAACCTCTTGGTGTTCTTCACAAAGGTTTTTCCGATTTTTTTTCAAAGTGACTCTCTGTCTTCAAAATTAGGGTTTTTCTTAACCTTTTTTAAAGGACTGCTCCTCTGATCTTCAATGTTGTCTTATGATTCTACTATGTTTAAACGGGTTGCTTATGTTTTCTTCTACCTGGTTCATCGTGTTGAAAACCCTAAGTATTTTTGGTCTTATCCGGGGTTCTAGAACTGTCTTTGTTTATTTTGTATGTATGCCTATTTTGATTGAGTTCTTTGTGGTTAGATCCTTTTCTTTGTTTAACTTGACTGATTCTGAGTTCTTGCCATTTTTAACTCAACTCTATTAAAATTAATTTCTTAAAAATTTTCTTCACATATTACTTTGAGTTTAAAGATTTTCTTGTTTCTATGTGTTGATCTTCTTTAACTGTTGGGTTGGTTTTTCACTCTGGTTCTATGTGTTAGCTATGACTACTTGACTTTGTTGACTACCATGCTTCGAGTAGGTTCTTTTACTACTGAGTCCTTATCCTACTCATGTCACTGCTGTATGTTTGTGTTCATCTAATTGCTTCTTTTGTCAATATGGTTGGCCTTGCATGTCTGATATTCCTTTTCATTCTTCTCTACTTATATGTCGAAGTGCAGAATCATGACTCCTTCTTGATTGATCTTGATTTTCTCAAGTTAGGATTGATTGCAAAGGTTTTTTCTTATAAACCCCTAAAATTTTACTCATTTGTTCAAGTTGATTGATTCCCTATCATTATTTGCTGTGATGTTTCACCCCTGTTGAATCCTTTCCCAAAATTAAGAATATTATGTACTTAGACTCAATTATATGCCCTATACTTTACTACCCCTTATATGGTAAAAATCAATCTTTCTTAAACTGATTGTCTTTCCTTAATTATCCCTGTTAATATCCGTTTGAGCTGTAATTCCTTGATTAATGGGAAGTACTTGTATTAATTGATTCTGATAGTGATTACTTCCATAATTGTGCTAAACCTTTACTTGTTACCTTATTTTCCTCTTATTTTAAAAGCTATAAATACCCTAATGCTTTCATTGACAAGACACGAACAATTTAGTTCAGAATATACACTTACACACTCAAACTCTCTCTTCTTTCTTTCTCTACTACTACTTGTGCTACTGCTTTGTCTAGCCGGCTAAAAGCCAAGGCTAGACTGTGGAACTCTGATTGCTTTACCTTTTTCTACACTTTGCTTCTTCAACTGGTATGTTCCTAGTTCAAATTTTGAAACTCAACTCTATGTGTTCCCTTGTTTGTCAATCCCTGTCTCTTGCACTAACTTAATGACTCATGCTGTTAAACTGCATTTCTTGTTTACTGCTCTACTCAGCATGCTTAAAATTCTGCCCTCATTGGTTCAAATGTAATCAACATGTTTACTTGTTCCTATTTATATCCCTAAACTAGTATGTCTCCTATTGCACTCGATTAACCCTAGTTCATGACTAATTATATGTCTCTGATTTGGGTCCTCTATGTCCCTAACCCCTACTCCCCCTGCTTGTAATTGCTGAAGCTGTACTACTCTCTGAACTTGTTCTGTGTTGTTGTTGCTCCTATACCCTTTCCCCTCCAAAAACTGTTTTCACTAATGCAACTCTTCTGCTGTTTTACAAACTTGTTTCAAACATGCTGTTTTAAAAACTGGTCTCCAACTCAACTCCTTTGAGTCTATATCAAGCACTCTCACATGCACTCTTAGACTACTAGGTTCTGCCCCTTTTGTGTGATCCTTGCCTTGGGACCCTAGATCTCCCTCTGAACTTGGACACATAAGAACTGGCACTTCCACACTGCACTCACTCTGTTTGGTTATGCAATCTGGGTGTGAGCACTACCCGGGATCCCTTGAGGTCTTTAGGGAACTCTGACGCACCCAAATATGAGAAAGGCTATGGAAAAATATTGGCATTTGAGGTGGTCTATTACATAACTTAGAGAAGAAGTCTGAATCAGGCTTCCTATAGTTGTAACTTCTTATTTTGCATTTCTCATGTAATTCAGTCACATGATCTCTAATAATTTGTAAACAAGTATTGGGGTGGCTAGTGAAAATGGATGGGGAAATATGCATGCTATAGTTATTAAAGGGTAGAAAACATGTCACTAGGGTTATATTCCTAATTGTTCAATAGAAACCATGCTTAGGATTCATACGTGAATTAGAAATCATATTCTTAGGATTCATGTTTCCTGCTTCAGCATCTCATTCATTAATCCATGTTTTATGTCTATCACTTAGAAATCCTGCTCCTAGGGCAATAATAACATTGGTATAAAAAGCTGTTATTCATAAAGTCGTATTCTAACAATTCTGCAATTCTTGTGTACATTTAGAAATCATGCCTTAAGGACTCTGTTTTTCAACAACCCTGCCATTTGCATGTGCATATTAAATATCATGTCCTAGGATCCTGTTTGCATTTTTTTAAAACGCCTAGTTAATTACTGATTCATGAAAAGGTAGTGGAGTAATAATTTTCACATTGTGATGTTTTTCTGAATAAAAATTGGTAACAACTTCTGCAACTAGAACTGCATGTTTTAGGTAACAATAATAAGCCCCAAACCATCTTTTAATAATCCTGAAAAATACTACATCTTGCTTTACGCCTAGGCGAGCCTTAGGTAATAACTTAAATAAAACTGAAATTCCCTTTTGTTTAATTGTTAACTGTTAAAATCAGTAGGTAAACCTGACTCAGACTTCTTTTCTGAGTCATGTAATAAATCTGGTTCTGATGTTATTACTTAAACACCATGCATATGATTTAAATTAAGACTTTAATTGTGTATGAGTTATGCTATCTATGTGCACTATTTGTGGAGGCATATCTGAGCCTTCTGCTTGTTTTCTGTGTTTTCCCCTTTAAATGCAGTTCTACTTGTTTTGTATGTCGCCTTAGTATTTTACCTTTAAAACTAAGGGTATGCCTAGAACCACTTTCTTAAATGATAGGAGTCCCAAATTCCTCCGGGACTGATAGGAATGGACGGGTAATAGCATGCAATAGGGTTCGAGACCAACCCTCGCTTTAATTACCTTCACATGCGGGAAAAGATAGATATGGATATGATGACCGATATGCTAAAACCATGTGTAGCCCCTCTTTTGAGGAGTGCCATATCGGGTATTGCATTGATGTGATCCATATTACAAACAAACCTAGGACACCCCCCTTTACATTCATAAGCATGCTTTAGATTATAACTCTTTTCAAAATTTTGCCTTTCAATAATTTCTTTCAAACGCTTGTGCATTTAAACTTAAATCCCATATTATTTGAGCCCTACTTGTCTATTTTGCTAATTGCACAATTCACAAAAACTGTCTGGCCGACAACCACACTAGTGGATCCTAAGGGGTGCCTAACACCTCTCACTTAGGATAATTTCAAGACCTTACCCTATCTATGGTTATCTAAACGTAGTTGTAGATGAACCTCATAGGTTCCCTAACGCACCTTAAAATCTTTAGGTGGCGACTCTTCAAGAATGCAAACCTCTTTTCCCAAAAGGAAAGAGTTGTCCTATAGCAAAAATGTCACGAACCCGATTTTCACGGAAGGAAAAAGGGGGCGCGACAGCTACCACTTTCTGGTTAGCCTTAGTTCAGCTCATTACAGCTTCAGCTCAAGCATCCACAAATCGGCCTTTATCTTCGAGAGCTCGGTCTTGAGCTTCGCAATCGTATCTTTTTGAACCATGCTATTGTCACGAGCTACGCAAAATTGAACCTCAAGGGTGAAAGCCTTAGCCAAAGCACCCTCCTCCATCGAATCTTGAGTATCCACCTGAGCCTTTAACTCATCATACTTGCGCTTGGCTCGACCAACCTCGTCTTGAAGGCGCTCCAAGCCCTCCTCCTTTTTTTGCAACTGAAATAAACAAAACATTAGCTTGAGGAGTTAGTAGGAGAAACGCACACTCGCTCGGAACAAAAATTACCTGCTCCTTCAAATAGATCTCATAATTTAAGCTCCGACTCGCCTCATACCGTAAGCTCGCCAATTTGACTTCCTTTTCATCGGAAAGGAGCCTCAAGGATTTTTCCTCGGCCAGATCTTTCTGCTGCCTGGCCTCATAGCAAAGCAACTCAGACTTAAGCTTGTCGAAGGCCTGCAAATGAAAACTCAGTAAGGAAGGGAAGGCACGGAACTCGAAAGTCCCATGCCAAAAACTCACCACAGAGTGAAGTCGCTGCGCTCTCTCGAAGGTCTAGTGCACATCTGCTAACCTAGATCCCTCAGTTCCTAAAGAGTCAACCCCGGTCGAGGCACGGTCGCTTAGTGCATATGATCCCAGGTTTTGAGTATCCCTCAAAGTACCTCCGACGGAAAAAGAAGATGACACCATAGGATGAGCCACCTCTCCAAAACCAGAAACCACGGGCGCGGCTGGCTTGATCAACTCTTCCGTTCTGGGCCATCAGCCCAGGTTCGCTTTGCCCCGAGCCCCATCACCCTGCAAAGGTATCTCTTGCTTATTGTTATCATTATTTAGCCCGGGAGCTAGCGATCCTTCTCCCCCCAAGGGGACGCGGCCTTGCCTCAGAAAGCTCCTCGATGCGTACAATAACAAGGTTAGCACGTAGAAAGAGCAAATGCTTTTTCAACTAAAAGGAGGGAACATATCACACGGCACATACCGTGGTATTTTGCCTCCCACTTATCCTTAGACAAAGCTCGACACTTATGCTCATTGCGAGTCAAATGGGTCGTTAACTTTCGAACCCAATTCGGCAAATCGGGAACCTCGCCCGACATCCGTGAATTCGTTGCAAAAAAGAAAAGAAGGCACACTTACGGCACATCCCTTCGCCATAATTAAAGAATTGTGAAGGCACGAGTATACCACTTACGTGTACGATTCCATTCCTTAGGAAATGGCGTAAACTTCACGGGGATAATATATGCAGTTCGTACTCGTATGAATCAACTCATCCACCCCTGAACCCCGTCTTCTTCATCATCGACAATGAAAGGCATGGCCGACCGGCATCGCAAGGTTATCAGACCTCGATGATGAAAGGGCCGGTATAGTCTGATAAGTTGGCTAAGTGTAAATTCAATCCCTGCCTTCTCCGCTAAGAACCTCACCATCAACACTATCCGCCAAAATGACGAGTGAATTTGGACCAAGGTAACCCGATATTTTCGACAGAATTCAAGCACAACCCGGTTAAAGGGGCCCAGCGTGAAGGGGTACATAAACACATTCATAAATCCCTCGGCACGGTCCGTAATACTCTCATCCGGGAAAGGTACCTGCAGTACCACCTTTTCCCCTATCCACAGTCTTTCCTCACCAACTCAAGGTGTCCCTCTCCTATCGAAGAAGTACACTCCAAGATATGCTCCCGTTGGTCCTGAGCATCGAGGTACTTTTCTGGTGAAAATCCCCCTCTCAAAGTAGAATGCTCCAAGCCAGCAAGGCGAGAACTAGGGGCGGAACTCTCTCCTTCTTTCCAAACGGATCCTGATGTAGTAGTCATAACTATAGCAAAATCGTAGAACTGGAGCGGGAATTTAGGCTAGAGCGTCAATGCTGAAATAATGAAAAGCCTAACGCAGGAAAAAGGTAACCTCTCAGAATGGTTGAATATATAAAAGGGCGGAATCATCCCTATATATGGAAAATGCAGCGACGATCCGCCTGCCCCAGAGGCCTCTTAAAATGTTGGCTGAAATCACAATGAGAAGATGTGCCGGCGGAGTCTCCTTGGTCACTCTACAGCTATGTTGCCCATTTGACAAGCGCCGTATGACGTTTTGGGGTCGAAGACCCCATACCGAACAAGTCCCGAGGTGGTACTCGACCTCGAGGACGTCTATCAAACAGAAGAAAGGCTCTAAAAAGCCATTAATGACATCACCAGTCCCGAGGTGGTACCCGACCTCAAGGAGCTCCATTAAAAAGAAGTTAGGCTCCAGGAAGCCTTTGGCATTATCACAAGTCCCGAGGTGGTACCCGACCTTGAGGAGCTCTATCAAAAAGAAGTTAGGCTCCAGGAAGCCTTTGGCATCATCACAAGTCCCGAGGTGGTACCTGACCTCGAGGACCTCCATCCAAAAAGAAGAAAGGCTCCAAGAAACCATTAATGTCACCAGTCCTGAGATGGTACCCGATCTCGAGGACCTCCATAAAAAAGAGGTTAGGCTCCAGGAAGCCTTTTAGCATCGTCACCAGACCCAAGATGGTACCCAATCTCGGGGATCTCTCCAAAGGGCCGTTGATATCATTATAAGACTCGAGATGGTACCCGATTTTGAAGGCTCCTCTCAAGGAGAAAAACAAGCACTTAAAACTCCATTCGTATGGGCTTGGCCTCAAGATACCATCTAAACCTGGGCAGTCCCTCATCTAGGATCTATCTACAACGCCTTAATGCTATGAACACTAAGTTCAAGACAAGTTTCCAGTCGGCTCGAGTTAACCCTCACTTGGGAACTGCTCTCGAAATCCTGAAGGCATTCTCCATTCTTGACTTCCAAGCGAATCCCCCCTCGAAGTATATCGCAGGGTCTAAAGGCTAAATCTCGATTTAGGGGTTCGAAGCCTTACTCTCATTCAACTCGAAGTCAGGGTTCCGATGACCCGAGTTTATCAGCCCAACTCAGGCTCGATATTTGCGCCAACCGATGGGGTCATACACTTAGATTCTTCACAAGCATAGATAAAGAGAAAATAGTCTGCATCAGAGGCAAATTAAAGGAATATTTTTCATTCATAAATATTCGATTACAAAAGCCCACGAGGGGTCCTTACATATGATTACAAAAGCCCACAAGGGGTCCTTACACAGAAACAAAGAAGCAAAAAAGGTACATATGCAAGAAAATCCTAGAGTCTAATGTCTACTCGGAGGTTCATCCTCGATGGAAGTATCTTCGAGCGCCATCTCCTCGGGTATGCATTCTCGGGGGAAACATCTTCGACCACCCCTCCTTTGGAGGCTCATCTCGGTCCTCCAAAAGGAGATCCCCAAGGGAGAAGACGAAGAAGAAGAAATGGAAAAGATGAAGAAGAGGAAAGTGAAGGGGCAGAAAGGGATGAAAAAATGCCATAGCCTGTCAAAAGGCAATAGCTTTCACCAGGACAGGAAGACCATAACCCAGTAGAAAACTTGCTGCGCATCGGTCTCACTTGCACAGCTACTTTGAGTCCACTTCTTGGGACATTGCACCATTCAAGCTACTGGCCAGAGGTATCACTTCACCCCACAGAAAGCAAAAGGGGTGAAGTGCCACACCAGGCTGGGGAAGGAAGGTGAGTAGCAGTGTATAGTCCCAACACCCTCGTGAGAAGCCGTTTATAGTCAAAATACCTTCCCAAGACAGAAGAGATTGGCCTCTCTATCTCCTCGTCTCGGGCCAACAGTGACAGTAGTAACAACAACAAGATGTTGGTGTAACCTTGCTCGACAAGGAGGGGCCCCGGAGAAAGGCCATGGTATAACTATGAGAACGTCTCCAGGTAGCTTTAAGGTCGCAGGCCTCCTTGGGAACTGAATCGGCAGCAATATTATAGCCTAGAAGGACGAGGATCGACTATGTATTGAAAGACGTTGAAAAGACAAGTCAGTAGGACGCCTCGGGTACCACAAAAGTCTATGTCATGAGTATGATATCACCAATATAACACTATCGTGGGAAATTCGGAAAGATGGTTATCAAGGTCATTTCTTGTCATTCAACTATAAGAAATGCGGGGACTATCTATATATGGTAAAGTTGGAAAGTTCGATTTTCCATCGTTATGACATCTTGAAGGCCCGAAATCATGGTCGAGTTTCATCCCTCGAGGGCCATCGACACTCGACCTCGAAACCGTATGAGGCTGATGGTTATGAGAAGGAAATGGGGAGTTCCCAATGTGTGAAGCTAGAGCCGACAAGATCTATCAGGCTAAGTCTGAGCCCATATCTTGGGAGTAGATAGGTGTCCCATCTCCATATCTTTGTAATAAATGCACTTGTACTATGTTGGAATTCCCCCTCTTATATAAAGGGGATTCGTATAAATTTTTGAACATCTGTTGCTCCATACTAAATATACAAGAACATTCTCTCCGCTCTCTAACATATTCTCTTGATCTTATCACTTAATTTACTTCATTTATTGACCGCATTTATTGTGATTCAACTCATTGTTTGTCATTTATTACTTATTATTGGCCATAAAGAGCCGCCCTTGATCTATTTATAACTGCTATTTGCCATCGACTATCTTTGATAGCTCTCAATCGAGCTTCAAAACCGACCTCGAGGCCCTCAAATAGGCAAGCTCGAGGCCCCGATTAACATCGATTTCATTTGATTAATACCTCGTTCTTAAGCTCTTATTTCGCTTCTAAATCTCTCACATAACATCAACTGCCTTACGACTAGCATACAAATAGATCACGTATTTTTAGAACCACTTAATCAAATTTAATTGTTATTACCATTTTCACGGTAAACACTCTAATTTTGGCCTTGAATACTGGGGGCATCACCCTCGGATAATGATTTTAGCAAGGAAAGAAACTTTGTGCTCGAACAATCTAGGCTCGGTGGATAGGATTTACTATAAGGGCAAAACGGTCAAATTAATTGTGCCCACATAGACCACCCAAGCCATAAAAAAAAACTTGAACATATTTGAAATTTTGTATATTGTGCACAGAAATGAAAGAAAGTTTCTAACTTGCATATAAATACTTTGTCTCTAAAAGGTTACTATATTTTGTTCCCTTAAGACATCGAGCCCAAGAGCCACCTCTATCCGGGTCCAAGGGATCACTCTCACTCGGGACGATCGTCCAAATACAAACTCGCACGGCCTAGGCTATCGAAGCCCGGGGGCGCAAAACCTACTAGGTAATGCCCAGACTTTAAAGGCTATAGTCCTCCCCATTCGGGGACAGTTTATCTTGGGCAATCCCGGATGACTCAGGGTAATAATCCCATTGGGCAACACCTAACTTCAAAGGCTACGGCAATCCTAGAATGGCTCAGAGACGTCCGAGACCCGTAACCAAAACATAAGGCCTTCAAAATTTCTAAACCGGTACAAAGGCTAGCTTCGGAAAAATTATAATCTAAAAATTCTAAGTAAGTACTTCAGGGAAAGCTTCCGGTCATACCTAGCCCCCATGTATCTTGAGCAAAATAATATTGAGAACAAGCCTTGTTTGAACCTCCGAACAAGAACTAGTTATTGCGTGCTAAGGCATTGATCGCTTCCGACTAAGATCCGCACTAGGGGTGGGGAATCGGTTGACCAGATAGACTTAGTAAACGAGGGTGACTCGTTAATGTCTATCACACCAAGTTCCTCCTTCGGGGCACTACCGGCATCCTAGGAAGTCTCAACCCCGGCCTCTTCGTCGACCTCCCTAGCCTGAGGAAGATCGGCCTCGTGGGTCTCTTGTTCAACTCCTCCCCTGCTCTTTGAGGAGTGACGGCTCGCAATTCACAAAAAGCTCTTCCCCCTAAGGCAATAGAGCAAGTCTGAATCTGTTGCTCGGGAGCTGGTGTTTTCCTTTGGCTTGCGCACCAGCCTTCTCCTTGGTTTCTTTTTCACTAATCTCAGGGAACTCAGATCCCTCCTCCTTTTCCTCTCTCCGACCTGCCCAAAGTAGGAAAATTAACAAGCAAGTCCTCATCCCCGACTGAAGGCCTAAGCTCAACATTCTTAGGCAAACCTGCAAAAGAAAATAAAGGAGGTAAGGACGCGATGTTAGAAGAAAAAGTTCAATACAACTTGAGCGGGAAAGGAACCTTACCATAGGAACGGGCATCCCAATAACCTTTTGAAAATTTGAGCCATGAGCGCTCGGAGTAAGGCATCTATGACACAATGCCCTCGACCCACTCCTTAAGTTAAGGGATATCATTTGGAACTCGAGCAAGGGCTACAACATAACAAACACCGATAAGAAAAAGGAAGATAAGGCATAAAATTGATGCTTAAAGGGAGTACTAAAATGATATATTCCACCTTTTGAGGAATGACCTCCACTCGGAAAGTACCAGGTCTGCGGTCCCCACCTGAACAAAATGTCATTGCCAACCCCGATCCTGGTCCTCGTCAATGCTCGAGAACAACGCTTTGCTGGCCCTGCGTACTAGCTTTATCAGTCCCCTCAGAAGATTCGGGGATGGTATAAGTAGAGTAGATGATCAACAGTGAACAAGCACCTATCAATTTTATTCACAAAGAATCGAAAGAGGATCCCGATCCTCCATAGTGATGGATGAATTTGGCCAAGGCATACGTTATACCTCCTGCAGAAGTCTAAGATGACCGGGTCCACCAGACCCAATGTAAAGGGATAAGTGTAAACACTTAGATATTCCTCGACCTGGGTGGTAATGACCTCTTTAGAGTCGGGGACCACTATGTCTTTGTCGGCCCAGTTGCAGTTTGTTTGGACCATGGTGAGGTCCTTTTCACTAATTGAGCAGATGTATCTCGAGGCCTCCTCACGCCGACCCTATACAAAACAAGGCTTCTTAACCTTGAAGTCGTCGGTTACCGAACAACCACAGAGAATGAACATATTCAAGGGGGCTCTTCCACCGGTTCATCAACAACAGTATCGAGGACGGTCCCCTCAACCTTAGTGATCGATCGCGAATAAGAAGGATCATCCTTCTGAGGAACAAATTTTGAGGATTTTACCATTGTTATAGAAGAAAAGCTTGGAAAAGATGGAGAAAGATTAAAAGTTGAAGGATCAGACTTGTTGGCTTGAGTAGGATATGGGTAAAATTTTTTGCAAAGTACTTAAAAAACTTGAGTAACGGAGGTAAATATTCTAGAGAGTATTGAAATCATGAAGGTACAAGGGTAGAAGAGTTGGTGTAAAGTGAAATGGACAA
Source organism: Nicotiana sylvestris (assembly GCF_000393655.2). Classification (NCBI taxonomy): domain Eukaryota; kingdom Viridiplantae; phylum Streptophyta; class Magnoliopsida; order Solanales; family Solanaceae; genus Nicotiana; species Nicotiana sylvestris. Next base: position 145,534,401 of record NC_091064.1, on the reverse strand, counting down.
ATGAGGGGATATTTATAGAGGTTATGCGACGTTTCGCGTCCAAGAATAGCTAACCGACCACTAACATGCATTTAAGGGCATTATGACAAGATTGACGAGATGTTTCGGGTTTTTTGTCATTCTGACACGGCATGTCAAAGAAGGAATTGGGAAACTCATGTCATTTCTCGTCAACTTACTTTCCGAATAATGAGGGGACTCTCTGTATATGGGTGGAATCGGGCTCTTGGTACACCCCGGTCTCCGATAAGATTAGCCAAGCTCGAGACATGATGACATGGGACCGAAATCGAGGCAAGGGCCTCATCAAGTCAGAATCCAGAGGCATGATGCCCACTCTCGAGAATATCATAGTCATGGTCCGGGATCGGTCCTAGCCCTAAACGACCTCAAAGAACATCGTCGGGAAATCAAGCATGACCAGCAAAAGACAATAATATCCGTGAACGGCCAAATATCACGGTGTGGATCTTGGAACATATCGATGAAGAACTGGAAATCAGTTAAACAAAAGATTTTTTACCTTTGTTGAATTTTACCTAGAGTAGGATTTCCCTACTATATAAAGGGGGTCCTGATAATTCATGAAACACATTGTAATACGCATTCCAAATCAATATATTATTATTTTCTCTGTTATTAGCTCTTTTTCTTGTTCATCAGTGCTGGCCATTGCGTGCCCGGATCGAGGGTGAATATTTCACTAAGGCTGAATTCATTTTATCTTTGTTTGTTCAATCCAACTCAATTTATCGCTTTGTATCAAATCAATCCGCGTATCCTAAAAACCACTTACAGATTTAATTGCTATCCTATTTTGTGGTTAAACATTATGGAAATTAGTTGTGTGCTTTACTTTGAAACTGAGGCTTGGACATTTATTGTACTAGAAACGTCTATGTGGAACATGTATGAAAATCCGAATAAATGAAGATATATTATAGTTCAACGCCTGTGTTATTAGTCTAAATCATTGTTGAGTAATTTGAGTTTCTTTTCAAAATCATCCCATCCCATCCTGATCTTTTCTTGCTCTTTCACACTTTTTTTGTTGCTCTTTCGTACTCTATACAAGTACCACACCCTACTTATGTTTAACTTGGTCTATTTGATGTCTCCACTCCCAACTTATGACTAGAACCAAGTCATTTGAACCCTACTTTTGTATCTTTCAAATGTTTATTTATTAATTTTGTGTCTAAGGAGAAAGGTGGGGAGGGAGGGGTGATTCAAAAAAGTAGATGATTATATTGAGATATAAGAGAAATGCACAGAAAAGTAGACTGAAGTCTTGTTTGTCGCTCACTGGCCAGCTTATTGATGGTGAATGGCTTGTATTACATCTTCATAATTTATGTTCTTTAATTTCTCCTTGCATTATTGCCAGTATGTTTCGTTCATAGAACAGAATCTGCTATTACTATGGTGCAAAGACTTCTAAAATCCTTGATTAGAGAATAACAAAAGTTTATCTCCTCATTTTATCCTCTCTCAGGGAAACCTTCATTGTATCACGTGTGCATCTAAAGTTGATCCCTTCTGTTTTTTATCACATGTTGTACCATAAAGGTAATGAAAGTTCAGCTGAACTAGAAGAGTCTATTAATATATATGAAAGCTCAGAAAGATTATCTTTAGGACTGTATAATCATATATTCGAGCATCTTAAATATTGAAAATTTCTGGAGAAATTCTCGAGGGAAAATCTCCGTGGATAATTCCCCCCTCCATCCGCATGTCGTTCTCCACTTAAGTACCATGCTTTTGTCTATGACTTAGATCGAACTCGTAACACGCGCCTAATTTACGTATCACACGCTCTACTCTTACTACTAGTCCAAAGCCCTAGGAACTTAGAATTTATGAAATTCTGTTCTCTATTCCATTTTTTATTTTATAAAAGACATTTAATTAGATTAGATTTTTTTTAGTATATATCCTTCCAATAATATTTTTTGGTGAAACACCAGTAGAAACTGACGAGGTGAATACTCTTAGCTTTGTTGTTTCACTGCTATGTCTCTTTGTGTTTGTCGGAAGATAAAAGAATTAGCAAGTTAGTTACACCAAATCCTTTACTAGTCGGTTTTCTTCTTCTCCTCATCTTGCATTTCATTTGTCATTGTGTGCACCTAAGTTGCTCTAACACAGTAGTTTCGGTGTCGCACCCGTGTTGACATGACACTAGTATGGATGTGGGTAAGGTATCCATATCGGATCTGGTCAAAATATTTTGGGTACTTTAACCACGAGGGATGGAAAACTTCGAGACAAGATACAATTTAATTTCTCAAAATCAGAAGAGACGACTGACACATTTCAATGAACTTGACTTATGTGGATTACTTTCTTTATTACATGAACATCCCTTTTATCTATTTAAATTTGCTATTACATGCACATCCCTTCCCCGTTCACCTTTATTTGCTATGATCACTCTTCATTTCTTTTTATCTTGTTTAAGACTGCCATATCATGCCTCTCCCATCCCTGCATCCTTACCTACTTTATTTCCCCCATATATTTTTATGAACTAAACTAACTTCTTCCTTTTGTCTTTCTTTTCAGTGTCTTCCATGTTTACCTTACTATTATATTTACTGCTTTTACTTATTTATCATGCAAATACTTTGCAATGTATTATTATCTCAGCATAAAGCATGCTCCACATCATAGTCTACTCGTGCCAATTATAAACATAGCGTCGCTTGATGAGTGCCCACGCTCTTCCAAAATTACCTTTTTTTTAAATCCGAAAGGCTTATTTTTGGTAGACTAGTCGATCAGCGGTACAGTCGACGGTCTTGTGCCTTTCCCTCTCAAGTTGTCCTCTTAGGATTACTAGTCTAGGCCATTCTAGAAACCTTACTCCAACTTGAAATATAAATGCATCATGTTAAACCTAGTACGGGTTAGGACGTATTAACGTAACAACCTACTAAGATAAGCCTTGTCCCAAGACTGATGGGATTTCCACAATACCAATGGCTATCATATTATGTGCATTACTTGGAGAAAATATGCCAATGTGTTGATCATTATTGTGTAAATAATCAAATCTGGAGGGGGGAAGGGATAACCTTTATTTGTTTGCAGAAAATGAAGCACAAAGTCCCCAGGCATGGTCCAAAACATCCGACCTTTGCTACTTGACTAATGGAAAGACCTTTTACCTTTCGACAAGAATCATGTGAGAAGAGTACTTGGTGATTTGCCATCCTTGCTTAACATCCAACCAAATAGGGTACTAATTGAGGCATCTACCATGTTCTGGGAAGAGAAAAGGGTTGTCTTTTGCTTTGTTGACATAGAAATGACTCCTCCCCTAGAATAAATAGGAGGCTTCGCTAAGTTGCCGTGGGATAGTCCAAGATTACTAGTGCTAGAGAATCGCATCCCTCGCAGTTTTCTAAAGATGCTTGGTTTTAAGAAAATTGATGAATTGCTCTACTTAAAGAAATCATACATCCCTTTTTGGTTTCTTTACGAGCATTACGGGCACAATAAGTCATATCGCTTTCATCATGAGGAACTCTCCATTACTTCTTTTGGTTGGACGCACCGCCGAGTTTATGTGTTCATTGTCTACTTCTTGGGGTTGTTGATATTTCCAATGAAAGGGGGAAGGATTCATACTCGTTTGTCCATGGTCGCGAGGAGTTTGATGGAAGGCATCAAAGGACAAACTTATACCATCATCCCCATGATCCTAGCTGAAATGTACCGCGCTCTAGATTGGTGCAAGCAAGGATTCTAACACTTCGAAGGTTGTAATCTGTTACTGCAAGTTTGGCTGTTGGAGCATTTTCAGAGGGGAGAATATCTCCAAGATTCTGCGACAACCGTTGAATGACTACATAACTTACCATCACCCAAAGAAAATGACATTTATCCCAGACAGGTTTGCACAGCCTAGAAATGTTTTAAGGTGGGTGCGTTTCTTCAGCAATCTAATGGATGAGAAGGTACATTGGATGTTTGAATGGTTCCCTAGCAACGAGTTCATCATGAGTTCAACAGATACTACTCATTTGGTACTGATCAGGTTGAGAGGCATCTATCTTTATTCTCCTATAAGGGTAATGAGACAAGTGGGAAGAAAATAGGTCTTACCTCGGGTTTCCAACATAGTCCAGTACAAGGCAGATTTCAAAGGGGACGTCATTCCATTCAAGTCTGAGTAACAACATATGTGGAACCAAAAGATCATTGGGGAAAAAAACCATTGAGCCAGACAGGTATCATGTCGGTCATATGTACTTCTATCCATCATGGTTGATAGACGATATAGCAGGAGACGTCAAGTGATAAGTCAATCTGAAAAACAGGATCATAGATGATGTTACTGAGGTACAAGTTAAGTACAGAAGGCCGCGCAAAAGGGTTTTTGATTCTAAAGATAGACATCTGGAACAACACAAAGTGGACATTTAGGCAATAAAATAATGGAGGGAAATTGCCACCAAGTCAATAGAGAGATTGGAATATTTGGAATAAGGATTGATAGAGCTTGAGGGAAAGATGATAAAGAGACTCTCAGATTGTCAAAACAGGGATGGCAGTGAAGGAGGGCATCTAGAAAAGGCTAACTAATTATTGGATATGCGCGATTTGGGGAACTTGATTAATGAAGTCAAAAGAGCCAAGCACAGAGAAGGTCATTCAGGGACCAAGTAGATTAGGAAATGATGCTCTTTTACTGTTTTCTAGATTAGTTTTAAATTTTGGTTTTAATAAGGATAAATGCCATTAGTAACTTTATTATTATTTTCGGTTTAGTAAGGGTTTGACTCATTTTCGCATTAATGAAATGACGCAACTATTGGCATCGATTTTCTCCAATTCTATGTGTTGCTTAGGCCTACCTCGGGCACAACGGTACCCCAAAATTAGGACGCAATTTTATTGCATGAGTTTGCGAAACACGTTTAATATTGCAAGCATTCTTTCAATATCCCTTACTAACTTGGTTACCTTTTGCTTTTTCTTTCTTTTGATTATTCCTATTTCACAAGGTTGGTTCGTACATACTGGCATCGTCAGCGTATCACACTAGATCAAGAGGTCCTCCACCTTCTCCTCCACCAAGTGATCCTAAAGGCAACAACAAAGGGAAAGGGAAAATGGATGATTTGAGTGGTATCAGAAAGGACAACGCTACTATAGCAGAAAACATCGAAACTTCAGATGGCCGAAGTACTCCGGCACAGAATGAACTGGTCTTACATCTGGAACAGAAAATCCTGGAGCTACAAGGAGAACTTGAGCAGGTCAGAAACTTGGAAAAACCTTTTCTCCCCCTCGATGTCCTAGATAAACCAGTAAAATCCGACTACTCAAAACCATGCACCACCCCAAAACACACAAAACCAAAATCCACCGCCAAATCCTCCTGCACCACACCAGTTCCCCGTACCTCCTCAGAACATTAACCCTCCACCAGTACCTATCCTCAATAACACCACCATCTTCTAACTCAATACCCATAAACCACCACTTATCATACTCCCCAGAATGCACCATAACCTACTCCTGATCCCTAAAATTCAACCAATGACCACCCTTATGTCCAAATTCCCGGAGTTCATCAAAGCAATCCCATATATGTGAAAACTTTGCCCCACACCCCGCAACAAACACTTTACGTACTTGAATCTTCGAGAAAGACCTGCATATTAAGAACATGGCGGAAGAACTCAAAAATCTCTTTAACATAGTTCAGAGTGTCGAAGGGGGTAAAGGTGTTGAAGGTTTAAACTATAAAGACTTGTGCATTCAGCCAGATGTGGAACTGCCAGAGGGTTACAAACCTCCCAAGTTCAAAATGTTTGATGGAACTGGTGATCCGAAAGTGCACCTGAGGACATATTGTGACAAAACTTGTAGGAGTGGGTAAAAATGAACAAATTCGTATGAAAATGTTCATGCGAAGCCTTACGGGAGATGCATTGTCTTGGTATATCAGTCAGAACCCGAAAAAGTGGGTTAGTTGGGTAAGCATGGTGTCAGACTTCATGGACAGATTCAGGTTCAACACAGAAAATGCATCAGATGTTTTCTACATTCAAAATCTCAAGAAAAACCAACAGAAACCTTTTGTGAGTGTGCTACTCAGTGGAGATCTGAAGCTGTGAAAGTAAGGACAACACTTGAAGAAGAACAAATGAATAAGTTCTTCGTCAAAGCTCAAGACCCGCAGTACTATGAAATGCTGATGGTTATTGAGAACCATAAATTCTCTAACATCATCAAGTTATGAGAAAGAATAGAAGAAGGGATTAAAAGTGGAATGGTGAAAAAATTCGAGGCACTGCAGGCCACGAATAAAGCATTGCAATCAGGAGGTATTTCGAAGAAGAAAGAAGTAGGTGCTGTGATGGTAGCCCAGGGTCCTAAGTCTCCTCTCACATACAAAACACCTCCACCCAAATACTAGCCTTCACCTCCCAAATACCAACAATCTGCTACTACGTACCACACCTATAATACTTAACCCGCATATTATCACTCACCACCACCCGCCCGCCAAAATTACCAAAAACCACGTGTTGATACCTAATTTTTCCCTATATATTTTTTAATATGCAAATACCTTCAAAATAGAATATTTATGCATATATAAATATGCCCAAATATTTTATTATTTTTTCCTTAATTTTTAAAGGTTTGTTAAATCAATTTATTTCCCTATTTTATCCATAAAAACTAGATAATTATTTCCAAAATTATTATCTTTTGTAATTCATTTATTGGAATTTTATATTTATGTTAAAATATAGCCAAGATGATTTTTGCATATTTTTACAAATTTATTTAGTATTTTTAAAGCTAAATTGCATATAATTGCAATATTAGCCTCTTCTAGGATTTAATTGTGTTTACTTTTATAAGAAAAATTAGTTCCAGTATTTTTAAATTGATAATTATATGTTATAAAATATTTTAGTACTTTCAATTTATTTCTAGAAATTAATTATCTATTTTGTATAAAATAAATGGGAACAAATGGCTATTTAAAATCTAGCCAGATTTTATTTCAATTATAGCCTAAAATTGAGCCCAAATCAAGACCCAATTCCCCAACCCAATTGCAACTCAAACTCGACCCCCTAACCTAATTCACATGACCCAACCCAGATCCCCACCTAACCCCTTTAATCCCAGCAGTTGATCATTTAGATCAACGGCCACCGGCTACCCTTTCCTAATTAAACCCAAAAGACCCCCAACCTAATTTATTTCTCACCTACCGCCGCCCTTGAATCCCTCTTCTCTCTCAACTGTCTCTGAAACTCCTACAAACCCTAGTCGCCACCATCAAAATACACCCTAATCCACCCTGATACCTACATAATCCATGGCCTTCCGTGGTCATTTGAGACCTGTACTAGTCTTCCATGGCTCCTATGTGTTTGGTTCTATGGTTTCACGACCATACTTCGAAGGAGTTTGGTCCAGTCCTTGCTCGACTGTTGTTCATGGCCTTTCTCCGACCATCCACGACCTTTCCTGGCCATTCATGGCCTTTCAAGGCGGGTCTTTGGCATTTTCTGGTTAGATCGTTAACTTTCGAAATCTTTCTCGTTTTCTTTTGGGTTTTCTGAAACCCTAATATCTAAGATATTTTGATTTCTTTCAGATCTACCTTAGATCTGTGCTTACCATGAACTTTTAGGCATTATTCTTGAAGGTTCTTCAACGTTGTTTTCAAAACGACTCTTCATTGTTCTGATTATGGTTTTCCTTTAAGTTATTTCAAAAAATCTTTTCTCTGATTCTCGATGTTATTTTATGACTTTACTATGTTCGAACTGTTTATTATGCTTTCCTTCTACTCGAGTCAGCATGTTGAAAACCCTAATTTCTTTTGGGTCTCATTCGAATCCTCAAGCTGTTTGTTTAAATGTATACTTGTTTAATTAAGTTCCTCATTCTTGTTTGATTTATTTGTGTTGCCATTTTAAAACTCGATTGTTGTTGAAAAGCCCTAGGTCTTTGGGGCTAAAATTGTTTGTTTTAGTACTTGACTCGAATGAAAGCTTTTGTTTTAAACTTTCTTTTCTTTATGTGACTCATCTGATTCTGAGTTTTAATATCTTTCTAACTCAACTTACTTTTCAAAAGGTTTCCTCACCTGCTACTGTGAGACCTTTGCATGTTTCTGATACTTTTTTTTCTTCACTCTTGAATTCAATGTGACTTGACCCACTTGATTACCATACTTCGAATGTTTGCTTTACTACTGAACCCTAGCTTATTTCTGCCACTACTGCATGCTCGTGATTATCTCTTTTGTCAATGTGCTTGGCCTCGCATTTTTGATGATCCTGTTCACTTTATTTATATACTGAAGTGCAGAAGCATGTTTCTTCTTTGATTGATCCCAATCTTGTGACTGATTTCAAAACTTTCTTTTATGAAGTCTAATTTCACTCGCATGGTAAAGTTAATTGATTCCTTTCCTTATTTTGCCTTACTGAATCTTTTTCCAAAATAAGCATATTTCTGTACTTATACTTGATTACTTACTTAATGCTTTTACTACTCCTTTTATGAAAATAATCATTTTGCCTCTAAATTGATCTTCTTTCCTTATTTTGAATCTATCATGACCCGTTAAAAAGTGATTCCTTAATTAAAGGGAGACACTTGTGTAATTGATTCTGACTATTGATTGTTTCTATATTTGTATTAAAACTTTACTTATTACCTTACTTCTCACTCGTTTTCAGAAGCTATAAATACCCTGCACCTTATTTTCTTTCAAACACACGAACCACTTGAGTTCAGAACACACATTTCACTCAAAGCTCTCTGTCTCTTTTTTCTGTTACTACTTGTGTTGCTGCCTTGTCTAGCCGGTTGAAAGCCAAGGCTAGGCTGTGGAAATTTGCTTACTTTTCTTTCTACATTTGCCTCTTTACTGGTATGTTCTAATTAATCTTCCAACATCAACAACAACATGTTTCTTTACTATTTCCTTCACTCCTGTCTGTTTCCTGCTTGTGTTTAATCCAGTTACATTACCAAGCATGCTGTAATCTGCCCCTTCCTCTTCTGATTAATGTGTTTTTCTTATGTATGAATTCTATCAGTCACTTATTATGACTTATGAATCCCAAACCCCCGTATCCTCTATGTGTTTGTATTCTTTGGTTGGTTTGAGGGAATGCCAATATTAGACATTGTTGTGCATGACCCAAACCTGACCCTCCCTGGGGTCATATACTTCATATCCCCTCTATGTGGTGTGTTCTCTGGCTGGTTTATGGGCATGCCAGCACCAACTATTGCTGTGCATGTCCAACCCTGTCCCCTCTTAGGGTCATATGCTCCCTGAAGTGTATTCCCAAACCCCTGACCCCTTTGTATAAAAATGTTGATTCTGTGTAGTGTTAGCTTTACTAGTAGTGTTTTCAAAATATCCTTACACCTTACTATTCTCAACCCAGTTTTTAAATAAAATCTCTACTCCTACACTTCCACTATACTCTTAGACTAAGGTTCTGCCTCTCTTGTGTGAGACTTTCCTTGGGACCCATGAGCACCCTCTGAACGTGGACACATAAGGGCTAGCCCTTCCACACTGCACTCATCTCTATCTGGCTATGCGAACTTGGGTGTAAGCACTGCCCGGGGCCCCTTAAGACCCTTAGGGAACTTTGACACACTCAAGTTTTAGAAATGCTTTGAAACAAATGGCATTTGAGGTGGTTTATTCCATAACTCAGAGAGGAGGTCAAGAATTAGACTTCCTCTGGTTGTAACTTCTTCTTTTACACTTTTCTGATGTAATTCATTATTTAGTTTGTTATAATTTGTAATAAACATTGGGGTTGGCTAGTGAAAAGGGCAGAGTAATTGTGTATTCTTAAGGGTAGAGAATATGCCTATAGGACCCGTTTTCTGCATGTTTAACTTTGCGTTTAGAGAACCTGTCTATAGGACTTGTTTAAATTCAGAATGTTTAACTTTGCATTTAGAGAACCTATCTAAAGGACTTGTTTAAATTCAGCAAGTCTAATTCTGCATTTAGAGAATATGCCTATAGGTTTCGTTTTAAATTCAACATGTTTAATACCACACTTAGACACCATGCTTAGGACTTAAACGCCCATAATCAGACATCACGTTCCTATGTTTTAAAATCAGTATTTTCCATAGAAATCATGTCTATAGGAATTAAATCAGCAATAATAGATATCCCGTCTATAAAATCTGAAACCAGTCTAGTTTAAAATCAGCCTAACTCATATTGTTCTGAATTAGTTTTAAACAGCCTTACTCCTTTATTTAACGCGGTTTAGAAAGCATGTCTATAGGATCTCAAATCGTTTGTTGTTGAATTGTTACTGCTTTGCCACGTCCTAAATCAGTAATAGATATCATGCTTATAGGATCTCACCCAAACACTTAGGCAAGCCTTAGGTGATAACGACAATAAAAACTGCATCCGCCTTTGTTAATCTGTAACAACTACAACCAGCAGGCAGGCCTAATTCAGACTTCTTATCTGAGTTTTGTAATAAACTGGTCTGCCTCAACAATTAAAACTCCCCTTGCCTGAGTACTTTAAATTCAGACCCTGACTATGTTTAAGTCATGCTATTTATGTGTTTGGCTTGAGGAGGTATACATGAGCCTTTTAGTTGTTTACATGTTTCCCCCTAATGTGTAGTCCTATGTATTCTTGTATGTCGCCTTAGCTTTTTCACCTTTTGAAACCTAAAAGTCAGCCTAATATCCCTCCCCTTTTGGAATAGTAGTCCTAAGTTCCTCTAGGACTGACATGAATGAGATGGGTAATAGCATGCAATAGTGGTCGAGACCAATCTGCGCTTTAATACCTCGACGAGGTGGGAAGGATAGATATGGATATGATGACCGGTGCGCTAATACCACGTGTATCCCCTTTTTTGAGGAGTGTCATACCGGGTATCGCATTGATGTGATCCATATTATAAATAAACCTAGGACCCCCTTCCCATTTTCCTTTCCTTTTTACATTCCCAAGTATTTATAGAACTGTGACTTCTTTTCAAAATTCGCCTTTTGATAATTGTTCTTTCAAACTCTCAGGTGTTTATACCTAAATCCCCTACTATTTGAACCTATGCTTGTCTATATACTAATTGTACAAAATTCACAAAAAACTATCTGGTCGGGAACCACACTAGTAGATCCTGAGGGGTGCCTAACACCTTCCCCTTAGGATAATTTCAAGCCCTTACCCTATCTCTGGTTATCCAAACAAACTTAGAAGTGAACCTTATAGGTGTCCTAATGCACCTTAAATCATTAGGTGACGACTCTTCAAATGCAAACCTTGTTCCCAAAAGGAATGAGTTGTCCCATACCCAAAATGTCATAAACCCGATTTTCTGATGCAAAGAGGAAAAAAATGGGGCGCGACAACATGGCGACTCTGCTGGGGATATTTAGGCTTTTACCATTTCATATTGTTCTTGTGAATTTGTACCCTCCCTTATGTGCAATTACTTGTTTAAATTCCTTTAAGCGTTTAATTTCTTTTCAAAGCAAAACTGACATATCTTCTTTGTTTCCTTCCTTCATTATTGCTTTAAATTATGAAACTGCTGTATTTATCACTTTCTTAACGTGCAAATACATGTCAACATGTTTTAATTATTGCATAATAATGCTCGACATCATACTCCACACGTGCCAAACAAATACCATAGCAATGCTTATAATGAGTGGTTGCGCTCTTCCTATATCATTACCCCCTAAATTCGGGAAAGGCATATTTGCGGTAAAACCAGTCGAGCAGTGGTGAAATAGATGGTTCCGTGCCTTACCCCTTGAGTTGTCCGCTCAAGGGTACCAATCTAAAACCCAATAAAAACTTTACTCTGTTCAAATTGTGCATGCATCATGGTCAAACCTAGCCGAGTCAGTTATGTTGTCCACATAATGATCCTTTAAGATAGCCTTGTCCAAAGTCCACTGGGTTTCCCTAAACCCAAACGGACATCATCACGTTCTGTGCATTTATTTGGAGAACTAAAGGCTTCATGCTAATTGTTGATATTAAATAGTCGAGTCTGGTGGGGGTAAGGGCCTATCCCTTTTGTTTTGCAGAAAATGAGGCACGAGGTCCCCTGTTTTGGTATGATTAGCATGCCCCCACTCTTGCTAGATTGGTGGAGGAGTCTTCCATCAAATGACAATCAACGAGTGGAAAGTGAGGGCCGACAAAGCTAGCGAAAAAATGGAATATCTGGAGTGCAGTCTGCTGGAATTGGAAGGGAAAGTGAGGAAGAGAGTCACTGACTGCCAGAACGCCAAGGGGAATGAAGGAGAATACCTGGCAAAGGCATTTTTAATAGTGAACCTACGCAAACTAGAGGATTTGATCAACGAGAGAATTCAACCTGAGGAAGGTCCTTCTGGGACCAAGTAGATATGAGTTTATCTTTTCGCTTTATAAAATGTAATAAGGCCAATGGCCATTAGTGATTTTCATTTCCTGTTCATTTAGTGTCAATTTGGGATTCATTTATCTTTATCAATAAAATGAGGCATTTAACATCCTAAGTTCTCCAAATCAATTTGTTGCTAGGCCTACCTCGGGCGCAAAGAGGTCCCCAAATTAGGACACGATTTACATTCCCGAACTATGTGCTTAAGTATTGCAATACTTCCTACAATCCTCACTAACTTGGTTACCTTTTGTTTTTATTTTTTGTTTTTATTATTCCTCTCCCTATAGTTTAGTTCGTGCACTCTGGCAACATCATCCTATTCTACGAGATCCAGGGGCCCTCCACCCACTCCTACTCTTAGTTCTGTCAAAAACAAAAACAAAGGCAAGATGGAAGATTTGAACAACGTCAGAAAGGAGAATTCAACTTAACGGATAGAGGCCACTAATGGCCATGGTACTCAGGTTCCTAAGGAGAATGTATCCCAACTTGAACAAAAGCTGTTGAATTTCTAAGAAGACCTCGATCAGGTTCGGAATCTGGAGAGCTTGTCATTTTCCCTCAGCACCCCGGATATCACTATTCCCAACACTCAAAACCCTACACCGCCTCAAAACATCCCAAAGCAACAGAATCATCTCACTCCTTACCATCACACTGTTCCACCAAAGACTCAATGCAACACTTGCCACACCCCAAACAATACTCCACTACTCATCCTAGAACCCCAAAACTCCATAAATGACCACTTTCACACCCACCATAACACACCCATCTACGTGGAGACCATGCCATACTCCACCCAACCTATCTCAAGCACACCCGAGTCTGATAAAAAAGACCTACTCGTCAGGAATCTGGCTGAGGAACTTAAGAAGTTGACTAGCCGGATTCAAGGTGTTGAAAGAAGCAAGGGAATTGAGGGGCTGAACTATGAAGAACTTTGCATACAGCTCGATGTCGAACTATCCTAGGGGTACAAACCTCCAAAGTCGAAATGTTTGACGGTACAAGGAATCCAAGGGTCCTTTGCGAATATACTGTGACAAGCTGGTTAGAGTAGGGAAAGACGAGAGAATCTGCATGAAACTATTCATGAGGAGTAGAAAGGAGGTGCGTTGTCCTGGTACATCAGCCAAGATCCAAAGAAATAGTCAAACTGGGTAAGTATGGCGTCCAACTTTATGGACAGGTTTAGGTTTAACATAAAAAATGTATTGGATGTGTTCTATATTCAGAATCTGAAGAAGAAGACTACAGAAACATTTCGCGAGTATGCTACTCACTGGAGGTCTGAAGTTGCTAAGGTCAGACCTGCCTTAAAGGAGGAACAGATGAACAAATTCTTGGTCCGGGCTTAGGACCAGTAGTATTATGAAAGACTAATGATGATTGAAAGCCACAAATTTTCCGACATTATCAAACTGGGTGAAAGAATTGAAAAGGGTATCAAAAGTGGTATGGTTACAAACTTCGAGGCCTTGCAAGCTACAAATAAGGCCTTGCAGTCTGGTGGTGTTTCTAAGAAAAAGGATGTAAGAGCCGTGATGTTTTCACAAAGGACCAAATCTCCTATCAAATACAAAACTTACCCAACACCTCCACTCATATATCAGCCAACTCCGAACTACCAAGCACTTTCACCCTCTTACCAAGCTCTACCACCACCTTATCAATCACCTCCACCTCCCACATATCAGCCTACTTTGCCCAGATATTCCCAACCCACACATGTATACTAAACCTACAATGCTCAATCATCCCACTATCAGTCACATCCCGCCTGCCACAACTTTGCTATACCTCGGCCAAATTTTGATTGGAGACCTCCAAAACAATATACAGCCATTGCTGAACCCATTGACCAACTGTATGAAAGACTCAAAGCTGCTGGTTACGTTACCCCCATCCCTGCTGCAACCCCTGAGAACCCTTCTCAGTGGGTTAACCTAAACAAATCCTGTGCATACCACTCCGGTATGAAAGGGCACACCATCAACGAATTTCATTCCTTGAAAGACAAGATCCAGGCTTTAATTGATAACAAGATTATTGTGGCAAAGGAATCCTCTCCAAATGTCCGCAATAACCCTCTGCCAGACTATAAGGGTGGAGCCATTCACATGATTGAAATAGAGGATGATTGGGATCCCGAGGGATCAATCGGGTTGATCGCAGAAGGCGATGACCCAAAGAAGCCAATAGTTACTCTTAATCCAATCATAGTCCAGATACAACCATCTGAGAACACCGAGGTAAATATGTATGTGCCACTTGAGTTTTAATCAATGTCATCTGCAAAGACACCAGCGACAATTGAGGTCGAATTCATGTCTCTGAAAAATGCAACTGCACCATTTGAAGTTGCAGTTTTACCCCCTAAGGAAAGTGCTCCATTCGGAGTAAGGACAGCCACACTAATCCCAGTGGAGATGTCGACCATGACATCATTCCACACAAAGGCTGTACCCTAGGACTATACAGCCGAGGCAAGAAGGAAAGGCAAGGTTAGGTTCGAAGAGATTGTTGCTGTATATGGTATTACGAGAACTGGTAGAGTTTATACCTCCAACCGGCCACCCAACATCGAGACAGGTATAAAGGATCTTTGAAGAAAGATACATGCCAAGGAATACTCGATCATCGACCAATTGAACAAAACACCAGCACAAATCTCCATTCTTACTATGCTACAAAATTTTGAGGTGCACAAGAACGCTCTGCTGAAGGTGCTGAGTGAAGCATAAGTACCAAGCAACATCACGGGTGGAGAAATGTCTAACATGGTAGGACAAGTGTTAGAGAGCCATAAGATCACTTTTCATGAGGATGAGCTACCACCTGAAGGCTTGGGGCACAACAAGGCACTGCACATCATCGTGCAATGCAAGGACTATTTTATCACCAGAATCTTGATCGATGTAGGGTCCAGTCTCAACATCTATCCACTGGTAACACTCAAGAAGTTGGGTAAGGGACTGCACGAGATAAAGGATGGGGCAATCAATGTGAAAGCCTTCGACGGTTTCCAAAGGTCCACCATTGGTGAGATTGTCCTATTCTCGCAAATGGGACCAACATGGTTCGATGTCGATTTCTAGGTGATAGACGTGCCAGCATCTTACAATGTAAAAGTCTCTTCTCTGTTACTACTTGTGTTGCTGCCTTGTCTAGCCGGGTGAAAGCCAAGTCTAGGCTATGGAAATTTTTTTACTTTTCTTTCTGCATTTGCTTCTTTACTGGTATGTTCTAATTAATCTTCTAGCATCAACAACAACATATTTCTTTACTATTTCCTTCACACTTGTTTGTTTCCTGCTTATGTTTAAGTCTTTATGTTTACTACTTATGAATCCCAAACCCCCATATCCCCTATGTGTTTGTATTCTTCGGTTGGTTTGAGGGCATGTCAGCATTAGACATTGTTGTGCATGACCAAAACCTGACCCTCCCTAGGGTCATATGCTTCATATCCCCTCTATGTGTTGTGTTCTCCGGCTAGTTTATGGGCATGCCAGCACCAGCTATTGCTGAGCATGTCCAAACCTGACCCCTCTTAGGTTCATATGCTCCTTGCAATGTATTCCCAAACCCCTGACCCCTTTGTATAAAAATGTTGATTCTGTGTTGTGTTAGCTTTACTATTACTGTTTTCAAAATACCATTACACCTTACTATTCTCAACCCAGTTTTTAAACAAAATCTCTTCTCTTGCACTTACACTATACTCTTAGACTTAGTTTCTGCCTCTCTTGTGTGAGCGTTGCCTTGGGACCCATGTGCTCCCTCTGAACTTGGACACATAAGGACTGGCAGTTCAACACTACACTCATCTCTATCTGGCTATGCAAACTTGGGTGTAAGCACTGCCCGGGGCCCCTTGAGACCCTTAGGGAACTTTGACACACTCAATTTCGAGAAACACTTTGAAACAAATGGCATTGAGGTGGTTTTCCATAACTCACAGAGGAAGTCAAGAATCAGGCTTCCTCTGGTTGTAACTTCTTCTTTTACACTTTTTTGATGTAATTCATTATTCAGTGTGTAATAATTTGTAATAAACATTGGAGTTGTCTAGTTAAAAAGGCTGGGTAATTGTGCATGCTTAAGGGTAGAGAATACATCTATAGGACTTGTTTAAATTCAGCATGTCTAATTCTGCATTTAGAGAATATGCCTATAGGACCTGTTTCTGCATGTTTATCTTTGCATTTAGAGAATCTGTCTATAGGGCTTGTTTAAATTCAGCATGTCTAATTCTGCATTTAGGTAATATGCCTATAGCATTTGTTTTAAATTCTGCATGTTTATTACCACACTTAGACACCACGCTTAGGACTTAAACGACCATAATCAGACATCACGTTCACAAGGTTTAAATTCAGTATTTTCCATAGAAATCATGTCTATAGGAATTAAATCAGCAATAATAGATATCCTGTCTATAAAATCTAAAACCAGTCTAGTTTAAAATTAGCCTAACTCGTATTGTTCTGAATTAGTTTTAAACAGCCTTACTCCTTTATTTAACGCGATTTAGAAAGCATGTTTATAGAATCTCAAATCGTTTGTTGTAGAATTGATACTACTTTGCCACGTCCTGAATTAGTAATAGATATCATCCTTATAGTATCTCACCCAAACACTTACTCAAGCCTTAGGTGATAACGACAATAAAAATTGCATCCGACTTTGTTAATCAGTAACTGCTACAACCAGTAGGCAGGCCTGAATCGGACTTCTTATCTGAGTTGTGTAATAAACTTGTCTGCCTCAACAATTAAAACTGCCCTTGCCTGAGTACTTTAAATTCAGACCCTGACTATGTTTAAGTCATGCTATTTATGTGCTTTGCTTGAGGAGGTATACACGAGCCTTTTAGTAGTTTACATGTTTCCCCCTAATGTGCAGTCTTATGTGTTCTTGTATGTCGCCTTAGCTTTTTTCACCTTTTGAAACCTAAAAGTCAGCCTAATATCCCTCCCCTTTAGGAATAGTAGTCCTAAGTTCCTCCGGGACTGATAGGAATGGGATGGGTAGTAGCATGCAATAGTGGTCGAGACCAATCCGCGCTTTAATGCCTCGACGGGGTGGGAAGGGTAGATATGGATATGATGACCGGTGCGCTAATACCACGTGTATCTCCTCTTCTAAGGAGTGTCGTACAGGGCATCACATTGATGTGATCCATATTATAAATAAACCTATGACCCCCTCCCTTTTTATATTCTAAAGTATTTGTAGAATTGTAACTTCTTTTTCAAAATACGCCTTTTTTCAAACTCTTAGGTTTTTAAACCTAAATCCCCTACTATTTGAGCATATGCTTGTCTATATGCTAATTGTACAAAATTCATGAAAAACAATCTTGTCGGGAACCACACTAGTGGATCGTGAGGGGTGCCTAACACCTTCCTCTTGGGATAATTTCAAGCCCTTACCCTATCTCTGGTTATCAAACAAACTTAGAAGTGAACCTTATAGATGTCCTAATGCACCTTAAATCATTAGGTGGTGACTCTTCAAATGCAAAACCCAGTTCCCAAAAGGAATGAGTTGTCTTATAACCATAATGTCATAAGCCTGATTTTCCGATGCGAAGAGGAAAAAAAGGGGGCGCGACAGCATGGTGACTCTGCTAGGATATTTAGGCTTTTACCACTTCAGATTGTTCTTGTGATGTTGTATCTCCCTTATGTGCAATTGCTTGTTAAATTTCTTTAAGCATTTAATTTCTTTTTCAACTGTAAAACTGACATAACTTCTTTGTTTCCTTCCTTTTTTACTACTTTAAATTATGAAATTATTGTATTTATCGCTTTCTTAACGTGCAAATACATGCCCACATGCTTTTAATTATTGCATAATCATTCTCAACATCATACTCCACTCGTGCCAAATAAATACCATAGAAACACGTTTAATGTGTGGTTGCGCTCTTCCAATCATTACCCCCTAAATTCGGAAAGGCATATTTGTGGTAAAACTAGTCGATCAGCGGTGCAGTCGATAGTTTCATGCCTTCCCTCTTGAGTTGTCTGCTCAAGGGTACCAGTATAAAACCCCATAGAAACCTTACTCTGTTCGAATTTTGCATGCATCATGGTCAAACCTAGTCGGGTCAGTTATGTTGTCCGCATAATGATCCTTTAAGATAGCCTTGTCCAAAAGTCCACCAGGTTTCGCTAAACCCAAACGGACGTCGTCACGTTCTGTGTATTTATTTGGAGAACTAAATGCTTCGTGCTAATTATTGACGTTAAATAGTCTTCCATCAAATGACCAAATCAACGAGTGGAAAGAGAGGGCCACCAAAGCTAGCAAAAAGTTGGAATATCTGGAATACAACCTGCTGGAATTGGAAGGAAAAGTGAGGAAGAGAGTCACCGACTACCAGAACACTGATGGAAACGAAGGAGAACACCTGGCAAAGGCATTTTTACTGGTGAACCTACGCAAACTGGAGGATTTGATCAACGAGAGAATTCAACCTGAGGAAGGTCCTTCTGGGACCAAATAGATAGGAATTTACTTTTTCGCTTTATAAATGTAATAAGGCCAATGACAATTAGTGACTTTTATTTCTTGTTTATTTAGTGTCGATTTGGTATTCGTCTATTTTTATCAATACAATAAGGCATTTAGCATTCTAAGTTCTCCAAACCAATTTGTCGCTAGGCCTACCTCAGGCATAAAGAGGTTCCCAAATTAGGACACGTTTTACATTCTCGCACTATGTGTTTAAATATTGCAATACTTTTTATAAATCTTCACTGACTTGGTTGCCTTTTGCTTTTATTTTGTTTTATTATTCCCCTCCCCAAAGGTTAGTTCGTGTACTCTGGCATCATCATCTTATTTCACAAGGCCCTTCCATACAGACTGTGAGCAGAGGGGCACACCTCAATGATTGGACCATCAGGACAACCAGAGCCCGACAAGCCTCGGGGTAGCAAGGCTAAAACAAGCATCATGCACTGCTTTTTTTACTAAATGATTTTCTTTTTGCATTTTTATTCCCGCAATAAGATCTCCAATGTTCAAAATAGTTATGCAATTTATCAAAGCATTTCGGCTTTTCTTATGAATCAACACTCATTATTATTTTTCTCTCATTACTCTACTTATACAGCATTACTATTACTTATCTTGATGAACCAATGATTGTGACATGCAATGAGACAACGCAACAAACAAACATTGATTCTGAGGACGATGACATACCAGAGGAGATTGTCAAAGAAGTTGAGAACTTTGAGAACAGACCTAAGTCCAACCTAGATGAGACAGAAATTGTTAACCTGGAAGACGCAGAAAATGTCAAATAAATGCAAATCAGTGTTCACTTATCGCCGTCAGAAAAGAAGGAATACACAAAATTTCTAAGGGAATACAAGGACATATTCGCTTGGTCGTATGATGACATGACTGGTCTAAGTACGTCTATTGTGGCTCACAAACTGCCAACTGATCTAACATATCCGCCGGTAAAGCAAAAGCTCAAAAAGTTCAAGCCTGATATGAGTTTGAAAATCAAGGAAGAAGTCACTAAGCAAGTCAAAGCTAAGGTTCTCACGGTAATAGAATACCTGACATGGTTAGCCAACATCGTACCGATACCAAAGAAAAATTGGAAGGTCCGAGTCTGTGTCGACTACCGGGATCGCAACCGGGCCAGTCCGAAAGATGACTTCCCTTTGCTGAACATACACATCCTGATTGACAATTGCGCCAAGCATGAACTGCATTCATTTGTAGATTGTTTCACTGGTTATCATCAGATCTGGATGGATGAAGAAGATGTTGAGAAAACAGCTTTCATTACGTCGTGGGGAATGTACTGTTACAAGATGATGCCGTTCGACTTAAAGAATGCAGGGGCCACCTACATGAGGGCCATGACCACCATTTTCCATGATATGATACACAAGGAGATAGAGGTATATGTGGATGATGTTATCATCAAGTCCAAGAAGGCCACTAATCACATGGAAGATTTGAGAAAGTTCTACAATAGATTGCGGAGGTACAACCTGAAACTAAATCCTGCAAAATACGCATTTGGGGTTCCCGTTGGAAAATTGCTGGGATTTATTGTGAGTCGCCGATGAATAGAACTGGATCCATCAAAAGTCAAAGCCATTCAAGAACTACCACCACCAAAGAACAAGAAGGAGGTGATGAGTTTCTTGGGAAGACTTAACTACATCAGCCGGTTCGTAGCACAGTCTACGGTTATCTGTGAGCCAATCTTTAAGATGTTGAAGAAGGACGCTGCCACCAAATGGACCGATGACTGCCAAAAATCCTTCGACAGAATCAAGGAATACTTGTCAACACCACCAGTTTTGGTCCCGCCCGAGCTAGGTAGACCATTATTACTCTACCTTCAGTATTGGATAGAGCTTTCGGTTGCGTTCTGGGGCAGCATGATGAAACGAGGAGGAAGGAGTAGGACATCTATTACCTCAGTAAAAAGTTCACCCATACAAGGATCGGTATTCTCTGTTAAAGCGCACCTGTTGTGCTTTGACTTGGGTAGCTCAAAAACTGAGGCATTATTTCTGTGCCTATATTACATATCTCATATTAAGGATGGATCCTTTAAAGTACATCTTTCAGAAGCCCATGCCCACTGGCAAGCTAGCCAAGTGGCAAATCCTATTGAGTGAGTTCGACATTGTATACGTAACTCAGAAAGCGGTCAAGGGACAAGCACTGGTAGACCACCTTGCGAGAATCCCGTGGATGGAGAATACAAACCCATGAAAACGTATTTTCCTGACGAAGAGGTATCTTTCATAGGAGAAGACATTGCAGAATCCTATGACGGTTGGAGAATGTTTTTCGATGGAGCGACAAACTTCAAAGAAGTTGGCATAGGAGCAGTCCTAGTATCAGAAACTGGTCAGCATTATCTGGTGTCTTCCAAACTCAGGTTCCCGTGTACCAACAACATGGGTGAATATGAAGCTTGCATCTTAGGGCTTAAAATGGACATTGACATGAACATTCAAGAGCTGCTAGTGATTGTAGATTCGGACCTACTCATACATCAGGTGAGTGATTGGAGAACTCCAAGATACTCCCGTATTTGCATTATGTACAGGAATTAAGAAAGAGGTTCACGAGGACGAAGTTCCAGCATGTTCCTAGGGTCCAGAATGAGTTCGTCGATGCATTGGCTACCCTGTCGTCTACGATGCAACATCCAGACAAAAATTTCATTCATCCCATTCCAGTAAAGATCCATGATCAGCCAGCTTACTATGCCCACGTTGAAGAAGAAGTAGACGGAAAGCCTTGGTTTCATGATATCAAGGAATATTTAGCAAAAGGAGAGTACCCAGAACTTGCAAATCCTACTCAGAAACACACACTTCGGAGGTTTTCCAACCACTTCTTTTACAGCGGAGGAATCTTGTATAGGAGGATTCTTGATTTAGAATTACTAAAGTGTGTCGACGCAAAGGAAGCATCCAATCTACTAGAGGAAATTCATGCTGGGACCTGCGGTCCACATATGAACGGTTTTGTCTTAGCAAAGAAGATACTCCGGGCTGGTTACTTTTGGATGACTATGGAAACGGACTGCACCCAATATGTCCGGAAATGCCACCGCTGTCAGATACATGCAGACATGATAAAGGTACCTCTAAATGAGCTTAATGCAACAAGCTCACCATGGTTGTTTGCCGCCTAGGGAATGGATGTTATTTGACCGATCGAGCCTGCTGCTTCCAACGGGCACAAGTTTATTTTAGTAGCAATCAACTATTTCACCAAATGGGTCGAACCAGCATCTTACAGAGTAGTAACTAAGAAAGTCGTGGCAGACTTTGTCCGCGATCGCATGGTTTGTCGATTCGGGGTGCCAGAGTTGATCATTACTGATATTGGCTCCAATCTAAATAGTGACTTGATGAAAGCTATGTATGAAACCTTTAGGATCAAACATAAGAATTCCACAGCCTACAGGCCGCAAATGAATGGAGTTGTAGAGGCCGCCAACAAGAATATCAAGAAGATATTAAGGAAAATGATAGAGAAGCATAAATAGTGGCACGAGAAGTTATCATTTGCTTTATTGGGGTATCGCACCATAGTCCGCACATCAATCGGGGCAACCCCCTATATGCTGGTCTATGGTACAGAGGCTGTCATTCCTGTTGAGGTAGAAATTCCTTCCCTAAGGATCAGATAAGAAGCCGAGCTCGACGACGCAGAGTGGGTGAAAAGTCGTTATGAGCAACAAGCCCTTATAGGTGGAAAGAGAATGAACGCAGTTTGCTATGGTCAACTCTATCAGAACAGAATGTCTAGAGCCTTCAACAAAAGAGTCAAGCCAAGACAGTTCACAGCGGGACAACTGGTGTTAAAGAAAATTTTTCCGCATCAGGATGAAGCCAAAGGGAAATTCTCTCCCAACTGGCAGGGTCCATACATGGTTCATCGGGTTTTGATAGGAGGAGCCCTCATACTTGCAGAAATCAACGGAGAAGTCTGGCCAAAGTCGATTAATTCAGATGTAGTCAAGCGTTACTATGTGTAATTTTCATGCTTCCCTTATATGATGTAATTTGAACTACGCCTAACCTAATTCCATTTAAGAGGGGATACATAGGCAGCCCCATGGGTTCGGTCACAATTCAATAAAATTTTCATTTTCCCTACAATTGGAAACTAGGGCAGAATTTTGAGGAGGACCCTCAAAATTCCGAAGTAATTTTAGCCGATCGTCGAAAGCAATAGCTAGAAGCATCAACCCATTAAACTGTGGCAGAATTTTGAGAGGGGCCCTCAAAATTCCGTAGCAAAAGAGGTTGCAATATCCCGAACCACGTCACAATCGTCGGTTCATCTAAAAAATTATTATATCATATTTTTACAAAATCATGCATATTACTGAAATTGCTTTGTTTAGCAGCGCTACCCCAATAATACATACAGTATCACCAGATCAAAGCCGAGCAGGTCAAGCAAAGCTAGCGAGGATGTCATCTCCCTTTACAGAACTGATAAGTTTTCTTTGGATGCAGGCACTAGGATTGCGAAATCATCAAACATACTATACACTCATGAGACAAACATTGTTCGGGAATACAACTCTCAAAACCGTTGCACTTACCAACATTTGCTATCCACACACACCAGTGATATTACGTGTTTCACAACGTCTCTAGTGGTCACAGTATCACAATCTGCTATCAGCTAAGAAAGCTCTATCACCATTTGCCATTTTATTTTTTGCATAAGGCTACCATTCTACCTTGCAAGACTAAACGCTATCTCCACCTACATTTCTGCATTGCATAAGGCTACCATTCTACCTTCTGAGACTAAACACTGTCTCCATCTGCATTTCTGCATTGCATAAGGATACCATTCTACCCTCTGAGACTAAATGTTGTCTCCATCTACATTTCTGCATTGCATAAGGCTACCATTCTGCCTTCCAAGACTAAACGATGTCTCTGTCTGCATTTCTGCATTGCATAAGGCTACCATTCTGCCTTTTGAGGTTAAGCTCTACCTCTATCTACGTCTGCATGCCTGAAAGATCGCCTCATAATGCATCTGCATGGCTGAAAGAATTCCTCATACTACATCTGCATGGCTGAAAGATCGCCACATACTGCATCCACATGGCTGAAAGATTGCCACATACTGCATCTGTATGGCTGAAAGATCGCCTCATACTACATCTGCATGGCTGAAAGATCGCCTCATACTGCATTGCATGGTTGAAAGATAGCCTCATACTGCATTTCATGGTTGAAAGATCGCCTCATACTGCATTGCATGGCTGAAAGATCGCCACATACTGCATCGGCATGGCTGAAAGATCGCCACATAGTACATCTCATGGGCTAAAAGACCGCCAATTATCCAAAGGCGTCATCATTCGAAGGCACCATTTTCATAGCCTAAGAACACCATGTCATGGCCCGAGGATCCCTTTTTAATCTTTTGCATTTCATTATTCAAAGGCATCATGGTTCGGAGGCACCATCCTCACAGCCCGAAGCATTATTTCATGGCTTGCAAATCCTTTATTGTACGCTTCATGGCCCAGGACGTCATGGTCTAAGGACATCATCCTAACCATCCAAAGACAACATTCATGGTCCGAAGGGAATTTGCATCGGGTTTAAATTCATGCATAATATACGCTTGTATTGTTTCTAATTGCAGGTACACCGGCGAGCAATGGCCATCCCGGCAGGGGAAGCCCGCTCCAATTCCCACAGCCATATCAAACCTTAACCATTCCCACAAGTCATCCCCTCACCCCATCTTGGATATTGCGTCCGTTCTTGAAGAGTCTCTATCGGCATACTCCGCCGACGGATCCTGAACTACATATGGCCTGACTCCTATAAAACCAGGGATATGAAGGCAGCTCAAAATCCAGGCACGACCTCACTTCTTTGACCATTTCCTTCGGTCAAAATTGGTCATCGTATCTTTACCCGACAACTCCTTCATCCTTCCCGGGTAAAAAGGGGGGGCTGTTGATACCCAATTTTTTCCTATATATTTTTCAATATGCAAATACCTTCAAAATAGCATATGTATGCATATATAAGTATGCCCAAATATTTTATTATTTTTTCCTTAATTTTAAAGGTTTTTTAAATAAATTTATTTCCCTATTTTATCCATAAAAACCAGATAATTATTTCCAATATTTTTTTTTGTAATTCATTTATTGGACTTTTATATTTATGTTAAAATATATCCAAGATGATTTTTTGCATATTTTTATAAATTTATTTAGTATTATTAAAGCTAAATTGCATATAATTGCAATATTAGCCTCTTTTAGGATTTAATTGTGTTTACATTTATAAAATATTAAGTCCAGTATATTTAAATTGATAATTGTATGTTATAAAACATTTTAGCACTTCCAATTTGTTTCCATAAATTAATTTACTATTTTTTATAAAATAAATGGAAAAAATGGCTATTTAAAATCTAGCCAGATTTCATTTCAATTATAGCCTAAAATTGAGCCCAAATAAAGACCCAATTCCCAAACCCAATTGCAACTCATACCCGACCCCCTAACCCAATTCACACAACCCAACCTGGATCCCCACCTAACCCCTTTAATCCCAGTCGTTGATCATTTAGATAACCGGCCACCGGCTCCCCTTTCCTAATTAAACCCAAAAGACCGCCAAACCTAATTGATTTCTCACCTACCGCCGCGCTTCTCTCTCAAATCTCTCTGAAACTCCTACAAACCCTAGCCGCCGCCATCAAACTACACCCTAATCCACCCTGATACCCACCTAATCCATGGCCTTCCGTGGTCATTTGAGACTTGTACCAGCCTTCCATGGCTCCTATGTGTCTGGTTCTATGGTTTCATGACCAGACTTCGAAGGAGTTTGGTCCAATCCTTGCTCGACTGGTGTTCATGGCCTTTCTCCGACCATCCACTACCTTTCCCGGCCATTCATGGCCTTTCAAGGCGGGTCCTTGACCTTTTCTGGTTAGATCGTTAACTTTCGAGATCTTTCTCGTTTCTTTTGGGTTTTTTGAAACCCTAATATCTAAGATCTTTCGATTTCTTTCAGATCAACCTTAGATCTATGCTTACCATGAACTTTTAAGCATTTTTTCTCGAAAGTTATTCAACATTGTTTTCAGAACGACTCTTCATTGTTCTGATTAGGGTTTTCCTTTAAGTTATTTCAAAAACCTTTTCTTAGATTCTAGATGTTATTTTATGACTTTACTATGTTGGAACTGTTTGTTATGCTTTCCTTCTACTTGAGTCAGCATGTTAAAATCCTAATATCTTTTGGGTCTTAATTGAGTTCTGAAGCTATTTGTTAGATGTGTTCTTGTTTGTTTAAAATTCTTGCTTGACTTATCTATTTACCATCTTTTGAACTCGATTGTTGTTGAAAACCCTAGTTCTTTCGGTCTGAAATTGTTTGTTTGAATACTTGATTGAAAGTTCTAGTTTCAGACTCTCTTTTCTTTATGTGACTTACCTGATTTTCACTATCTTTCAACTCGACTATGGCTAAAACCCTAACTTTACAAAAGGTTTCCTCACCTGCTACTGTGAGACCTATGCATGTTTCTGATACTCTGTTTTTTTCACTATTGATTCAATGTGACTTGACCCACTTGATTACCCTGTTTCAAATTTTGCTTTACTACTGAACCCTAGCTTATTTATGCCACTACTGCATGCTGGTGATTATCTCTTTTGCCAATGTGCTTGGCCTCGCATGTCTGATGACGTTGTTCACTTTATTTATATACTGAAGTGCAAAAGCATGTTTCTTCTTTGATTGATCCCAATCTTGTGACTGATTTCAAAACTTTCTTTCATGAACTCTAATTTCACTCAACTGGTAAAGTTAATTGTTTCCTTTCCTTATTTTGCCTTACTGAATCTTTTCCCTAAATAAGCATATTTATGTACTTAGACTTGATTACTTACTTAATGCTTTTATTACTCCTTTTATGGCAATACTCAGTTTGTCTCTAAATTGATCTTCTTTCCTTATTTTGAATCAGCCATTACCCGTTAAACAGTGATTCCTCAATTAAAAGGAGTCACTTGTGTAATTGATTCTGACTATTGATTGTTTCTATATTTGTATTAAAACTTTACTTATTACCCTACTTCTCACTCGTTTTCAGAAGCTATAAATACCCTGCACCTTCTCTTCTTTCAAACACACAAACCACTTGAGTTCAGAACACACACTTTACTCAAAGCTCTCTGTCTCTTTTTTTCTGTTACTACTTGTGTTGCTGCCTTGTCTAGCCGGCTGAAAGCCAACGCTAGGCTGTGGAAATTTGCTTACTTTTCTTTATTTATTTGCCTCTTTACTGGTATGTTTTAATTATTCTTCCAGCATCAACAACAACATGTTTCTTTACTATTTCCTTCACTCTTGTCTGTTTCCTGCTTGTTTTTAATCCAGTTACATTACCAAGCATGTTGTAATCTGCCCCTTCCTCTTCTGAATTAATGTATTTTTCTTATTTATGAATTCTGTCAGTCACTTATTATGACTTATGAATCCAAAACCCCCATATCCCCTATGTGTTTGTATTCTTTGGTTGTTAGAGGGCATGCCAGTATTAGACATTGTTGTGCATGACCCAAACCTAACCCTCCCTAGGGTCATATGCTTCATATCCCCTCTATGTGTTGTTTTCTCTGTCTGGTTTATGGGCATGCCAACACTAGCTATTTCTGTGCATGTCCAAACCTGTCCCCTCTTAGGGTCATATGCTCCCTGCAATGTATTCCCAAACCCCTGAACCCTTTGTATAAAAATGCTGATTCTGTGTAGTGTTAGCTTTACTGTTACTGTTTTCAAAATACCCTTACACCTTACTATTCTCAACCCAGTTTTTAAACAAAATCTCTGCTCCTACACTTCCACTATACTCTTAGACTTAGGCTCTGCCTCTCTTGTGTGAGCCTTTCCTTGGGACCCATGATCACCCTCTGAACTTGGACACATAACGGCTGGCCCTTCCACACTGCACTCATCTCTATCTGGCTATGCGAACTTGGGTGTAAGCACTGCCCGGGGACCCTTGAGTCCCTTAGGGAAATTTGACACACTCAAGTTCGAGAAACGCTTTGAAACAAATGGCATTTGAGGTGGTGTCGCGCCCCCTTCTTCTAAAAAAGCAAAATCGGGTTTGTGACATTTGGGAGGACAACTCGTTCCTTTTTGGGAATTGGGTATTTGGAATTTGAAGTGTCGCCACCTAATGATTAAGTGCATTAGGACACTAAGAAGGGTTTGAGTTTGAAGAACCAGAGTTTGGGTAAGTGCTCGAAATTATCTCGAGGGGAAGGTGTTAGGCACCCCTCAAGATCCACTAGTGTGGTTCCCGGCCATGTTACAATTGTGACTTCACATAATCAAATAAGCAATTAAGGGCTCAAGTAAGAAGGGGTTCACATACAACATTGCAAGTAAGTCGAAACTTGAGAAAGGGTAAAAAGGGGCAGGAATTTGATGAAAGATTTAAACAATTCTACAAGGAATAGATGAAACAAATAAAAGGAAAAGGGGGGGGGGGGGGTGGGGTCCTAGGTTTATGATTAATATGGATCACATCAATGCAATACCCGGTAATCACTCCTCAAAAGAGGGGCTACCCGTGGTATTAGCGCACCGATCATCATATCCATGGCTACCCTTCCCACTCTGTTATGGTATTAAAGCGTAGAATGGTGTCGTTACTTATTGCATGCTATTACCCGTCTCGATCCTATCAGTCCCGGAGACATTTGAGACTACTAATCCTAAAGGGGAGGGAGTTGGGGCTTTTTCAGAGTTTCAAAAGGATAAAAATCTAGGCGACAAGCAAAAAAACAAACAGCAGTTAAAGGGTGAACAAATAGCAATTAAGGCTCAAGTAGGCCTCCTCATTCAAAACAACAAGTTATTTAGCATGACTTACAAGTACTGGTTCGGTCTTTTATAAATTAAGGCATAGGACAGGCTGATTTATCACATATTTTTTAGATGAGGAGTCCGAATTAGCCCTGTCTGGATGTAGTTATCAAAACTGATACAGTTGGTTAATTACTTAGTAGTTTGTCTAAGTGAGACCTATAGGCATGATATATAACATAGTACACTGATTTTTATGAAAAAGATGTTGGTTTTATAAACGAAAATATACGGACTTATGACTAATTTTAGATTCGAAACAAAACCGATTCAACTGATTTGCTCCTATAGGCATGATCTCTAATTGTCATTGGTCTAAAATGGTTACGTAAGTGCAGGAGTCCTCTAAGCATGGTGTCTAGGATGCAATTGATTATTTTAACCTATAGACTGTTTGCCTAATGTGTATATGCAGAAGTGCAGAAGCCTATAGTCATGATTTCTATATACAGAAGTATAGAAACTTATCGACACATTTTCTGATGCTGAAATGAAACAATCTTATAGGCAGGATTTCTAAATGCATAATGATACAATCTTATAGGCAGAATTTCTAAATGCAGATATATAAACGAAAATGTTGTGATTGCAGAAATAAAACCTAAAGCATGATATCTACCCCATATGCAAAACATGAGAGACCCTCCCCCATTTTTACTATACACCCCATAGTTATCACAAATTATTACCACTTGAATGAATCCAGAAAAAGTATATTACATCAGAAACTCCAACTACATCTGAATAGCCTAATTTAGACTCAAAGTCCAATAATATGACATAAACCAACTTCCAGGATCAGATTCCCAAAGCCTATCTCATCTTTTGGGTGTGTTAAAGTTCCAAGGAGCTTTGTGAACTCCAGGTAGTGCTTATACCCAATTATATTACAGAATTATAGCAGTGAGGAATGGCCAGCCCTCCAATATCCAAGTTCAGAGGGAACTCAAGGTTCCCAAGGCAAGGCTCATAGGAGGGGTGAATAATATAGAGTCTAAGAGTAAGTGTAAGTGCAATAGAGGGGAAATTAGGGAGGAGCCATGACAAACTAGTGGTCATACCCAACAATTAGGATACTGGCACACCCCTGACCAGCCTGTCAGCTTAAATTGGGAGTTAGGACCTATTGAAGGTCAGGTTCAGACCTGGGCAGTAATTTAGATACTGCCAGGCCAAAACCATTAACTCAGATACATAGAGTGGAATCGGGGGATAGGGATTCATAATAGAAGCAAGATACAAGGAAAGAAACACACATGATTTAACTACTGAACATGAACAACAAAGTGGGAAAAAGTACTGAAACTATAAAATAAACACATAGGGGGTGATGCAAGAAATTAAATTTGACATACCAGTTTCAGGAAAGACAGGTAAGTAAAACAACAGTCTTGAAAAGCCAAATTGCAAGCAGTACAAAAGTCTCAGCAGAGAGTAGAAGGTATTGAAAAAGTATTGCGATTGAAAGTGTATGTGAGAGAGTAAGGTTTTATCAAAGCTTAAAGCTTAAAGCCTATCTTTAATGCAGAAGGGTCGAGCCCTTTTTATAGTGTAGCAAGTAAGCAACAAAAGGTAAGGGAATATCATTCTGATCAGTCTCCCTTTAATTAAGGGATTCTGATCTCAAGCGGGTAAAACAATTATGGAAAGGGATTTTAAAAAATATTTTCCCAGTAATATAATAAAGGGTAAGTACATAGAAGCTATTTAAGGCAACAAGCTAATAGTACTTGGCTTGTAAAGAAAAGGAAAGGGAATCAACCAGTAAAATTAAAACTTCAGACTTTTACTCGAATGAATCGAGTCAGGAAAAGGGGTAAAGAAAGGTTCAATTAGGGAAAACCAGTAACAATCAAGTGAACACAATTAAAGGAATCCGAAATCAATTAGTAGTTGGCAAAGTATTTTTGAAAGAAGAGTTCTCATATATATAAAAACTCAAACATGTGAATCAAGAAGAGACTGTCAAGTTGTTTAAAAGAGAATTTTAATCGAAGAGAAGTTAAGAATCATAAGCAAGGAGATGGAGGTTTAACCTGCAGACTCATAGTGAGTTTGAGAGTCCAAGGTCCCATTGTGGAACCATAACTCGAACAAAAAAGTCAAAATCGTCAAAAGGAAGCCCCAAATCCTAGGGTTTCAAATGTTGAATCGGACATAAAGGTGGGAAAGCAAACCATTTGTTTTTCAGAGTCTCAACAAAACAGACATGATAGCATGCTTGAACAACAAAGGAAGAAAAATCATGAAAAACATATTCGAGAAACTCAGAACATAAACGACTTCAGAAGAAAGAGACAGTGCAAACTTGAACACAAGCAGATAAAGTATGTAAGAACATGAACAAAGTCAAAAATCAAATAACTTTAACGGTAGACACATATAGCAAAAGAGTAGTGAAAACATAGCAGAAATTAACAGCAGAAAAAAAGAAGGTAAAAGACAATATATGCATAAAATAAAAGAAATCATACGACAAGGTATAAACAAACACACATAAAGTAAAAGAAGAAAAGAATCAGAAAGATTTTTTCAAAAGTCCTTGCGAAAACCCTAAAAATCGGAGAGAAACGATTTCGACAAAAACTTTTGGGAAAAACACTCTAGATGTCAAGAAAAGCAGAGACATAATACAGATATAAACAAATAACGGTGAAAGAACCTCGAATGGCTTAGGGTTTTAGAGAAATCCTAGAAATTAGAAAGGCTTGGAGACAGGTCTAGTCTTGAGTCGGGAAGGTCAAGAACCGGGCTCCTGAGTCTCGAATGTGCCGGAGCATGGCCGGAGAAACCATGTAATCAAAGATCGGAGAAGATCGGAGAGGGCATCGTCGAGGTCAGGCCTCACAACTTCGAACAACCAAGGTCTAATGGTCGAGAGGAGTGAGTATAGACCATCCATGGCTTGAGAAGCCATGGATTCCGGTGAAAGTACGGTGAAAAAGGGGTCGGAGATGGCTAGGGTTCCGAAGAACCTTCGAGAGAGTTTGAGGGTGGAGAGCATTCAAAGGCGGCTGGATAAACAGAAATGGGGACTTGGGTCGGGTAGTTAAATGGGTCAAAGGGTATGGAATTGGGCTTGCCCGGCTGGGATTCAAATTGGTTCAATTGAGGGGGTTAATGTGGCTATAATCGAAATACAAAATGGGCTTCAATTGAAACGAAATGAGGTCAATTTTTAGATAGCCAGTTTTGTCCCTTTTTATTTCATAAAATAGTAAAAAAGATTTTAAAAACAAATTAAAAGTACTTACCCAACTAATAATGCATAAATATTAATTTAAAAATATTGATACCAATTTTACAATTATAGAAATGCTATTAATCTTAAAATAGGCTATAATTGCAATTATATGCAATTTAGTTTTAAAAATACTAAATAAATTTATAACAATATGCAAAAATCATCTTAATTATATTTTGGTGTAAATATGAGAATGGAAATAAATTATTCGCTAAAATGATAATTTTGGGAATAATTATTGGATTCTGCACTGCTAAAATAGGCAATAAATTGATTTTAAAAATCCTTAAAAATTAGGAAAAAATACCAAAACTCTTGGGCATGCTTATATATGCATACACATGCTATTTTGAAATTATTGTGAGCATAAAAATACATAGGGAAAAATTGGGTATCAACAGGTGGTTTATTCCATAACTTAGAGAGGAAGTCAAGAATCAGGCTTCCTCTTATTGTAACTTCTTCTTTTACAATTTTCTGATGTGATTCATTATTAAGTTTGTAATAATTTGTAATAAACATTGGGGTTTGCTAGTGAAAAGGGCTGGGTAATTGTGCATGCTTAAGGGTAGAGAATATGCCTATAGGACTCGTTTTCTGCTTGTTTAAGTTTACATCTAGAGAACCTGTCTAAAGGACTTGTTTAAATTCAGCATGTTTAACTTTGTATCTAGAGAACCTGTCTATAGGACTTGTTTAAATTCAGCATGTCTAATTCTGCATTTAGAGAATATGCCTATTGGACCTGTTTCTGCATGTTTAACTTTGCATTTAGAGGACCTATCTATAGGCTTGTTTAAATTCAGCATGTCTAATTCTGCATTTAGATAATATGACTATAGGTTTCGTTTTAAATTCTGCATGTTTATTACCACACTTAGCCACCATGCTTATGACTTAAACGACCATAATCAGACATCACGTTCATAAGGTTTAAAATTAGTATTTTCCATAGAAATCATGTCTATAGGAATTAAATCATCAATAATAGATATCCCGTCTATAAAATCTGAAAACAGTCTAGTTTAAAATCAGCCTAACTCGTATTGTTCTGAATTAGTTTTAAACAGCCTTACTCCTTTATTCAACGCGGTTTAGAAAGCATGTCTATATGATCTCAACTAGTTTGTTGTAGAACTGTTACTGCTTTGCTACATTCTGAATCAACAATAGATATCATGTTTATAGGATCTCACCCAAACACTTAGGCAAGCTTTAGGTGATAACGACAATAAAATCTGAACCTCCTTTTGCTAATCAGTAACTGCTACAACCAGCAGGCAGGCGTGATTCGGACTTCTTATAGTCTGCCTCAACAATTAAAACTCCCCTTGCCTGAGTACTTTAAATTCAGACCCTGACTGTGTTTAAGTCATGCTATTTATGTGCTTAGCTTGAGGAGGTATACATGAGCCTTTTAGTTGTTTACATGTTTTCCCTAATACGCAGTCCTATGTGTTTTTGTCTGTCGCCTTAGCTTTTTCACCTTTTGAAACTTAAAAGTCAGCCTAATATCCCTCCCCTTTAGGAATATTAGTCCTAAGTTCCTCCGGGGCTGATAGGACTGGGACGGATAATAGCATGTAATAGTGGTCGAGACCAATCCGCGCTTTAATACCTCGATGGGATGGGAAGGGTAGATATAGATATGATGACCGGTGCGCTAATACCACGTGTATCCCCTCTTCTAAGGAGTGTCATACCGGGGATCACATTGATGTGATCCATATTATAAATAAACCTAGGACCCCCTCCCTTTTTATATTCTCAAGTATTTGTAGAATTGTAACTTCTTTTTCAAAATCCATCTTTTAATAATTGCTTTTTTTTCAAACTCTTATGAGTTTAAACTTAAATCCTATACTATTTGAGCCTATACTTGTCTATTTGCTAAATTGTACAAATTCACAAAAAACTGTTTGGCCGAGAACCACACTAGTGGATCCCGAGGGGTGCCTAACACCTTCCCCTTGGGATAATTTCAAGCCCTTACCCTATCTCTAGTTATCCAAAAAAACTTAAAAGTGAACCTTATAGGTGTCCTAATGCACCTTAAGTCATTAAGTGGCGACTCTTCAAATGCAAACCCTTAAGTCATAAACCCAATTCTCCGATGCAAAGTGGAAAAAAAAGGGGCGCGATAGCATGGAGGCTATGTATGGCTGAAAGATCGGCACATACTGCATCCCCATGGCTGAAAGATTGCCACATACTACATCTGCATGGCTGAAAGATCGCCTCATGCTGCATCTGCATGGCTGAAAGATCGCCTCATACTACATTGCATGGTTGAAAGATCGCCTCATACTATAATGCATGGTTGAAAGATCGCCTCATACTGCATTGCATGGCTGAAAGATCGTTACATACTGCATCGGTATGGCTGAAAGATCGCCACATACTGCATCTCATGGGCTGAAAGATTGCCAAATTATCCAAAGGTGTCATCGTTCAGAGGCACCATTTTCATAGCCCGAGAACACCATGTCATGGCATGAGGATCCCTTTTTAATCTTTTGCATTTCATTATTCAAAGGCATCATGGTTTGAGGCACCATCCTCAAAGCCCTAGAGCATCATTTCATGGCATGCGAATCCTTTATTGTACTCTTCAGGTCCAGGACGTCATCCTAATCGTCCAAAGACAAAATCATGGTCCGACGGGAATTTGCATCATGTTTAAATTCATGCACAGCATACGCTTGTATTGTTTCTAATTGCAGATACACCGACGAACAACGACCATCCCGGCAGTGGAAAGCCCGCTCCAGTTCCCGCAGCCATATCAAACCTTAACCATTCCCACAAGCCATCCACTCACCCCGTCTTGGATATTGCGTCCGTTCTTGAAAAGTCTCTATCGGCATACTCCGCCGATGGATCCTGAACTACATATGGCCTAATTCCTGTAAAACCAGAGATATGTAGGCAGCTCAGAAGTCAGGGCGTGACCTCACTCCTTCGAAGCGTTTCATTCGGTCAAAATTGGTCATCGTATCTTTTCCCGACAACTCTTTCATCCTTCCCAGGTAAAGAGGGGCAGTTGTTGATACCCAATTTTTTTCTATATATTTTTCAATATGCAAATACTTTCAAAATAGCATATGTATGTATATATATATAAGTATTTCCAAATGTTTTATTAATTTTTTCTTTATTTTTAAATGTTTTTAAAATCAATTTATTTCCCTATTTTATCCATAAAAACCAGATAATTATTTCCAAAATTTTATTTTTGTAATTCATTTATTGGACTTTTATATTTATGTTAAACTATAGCCAAGATATTTTTTGCATATTTTTACAAATTTATTTAGTATTTTTAAAGCTAAATTGCATATAATTGCAATATTAGCCTCTTTTAGGATTTAATTGCGTTTACATTTATAAAAAAATTAAGTCCATTATTTTTAAATTGATAATATTATGTTATAAAACATCTTAGTACTTCCTCTGGTTGTAACTTCTTCTTTTACACTTTTCTAATGTAATTCATTATTCAATTTGTAATAACTTGTAATAAACATTGGAGTTGGCTAATGAAAAGGGCTGGGTAATTGTGCATGCTTAAGGGTAGAGAATATGCCTATAGGACCCATTTTCTGCATGTTTAACTTTGCATTTAGAGAACCTGTAAATAGGACTTGTTTAAATTCAGCATGTTTAACTTTGTATTTAGAGAACCTGTCTATAGGACTTGTTTAAATTCAACATGTCTAATTCTGCATTTAGAGAATATGCCTATAGGACCTGTTTCTGCATGTTTGACTTTAAATTTAGAGAACCTGTCTATAGGGCTTGTTTAAATTCAGCATGCCTCATTCTGCATTTAGATAATATGCCTATAGGATTCGTTTAAAATTCTGCATGTTTATTACCACACTTTGACACCATGCTTAGGACTTAAACGACCATAATCAGACATCATGTTCATAAGGTTTAAAATCAGTATTTTTCACAGAAATCATGTCTATAGGAATTAAATCAGCAATAATAGATATCCCGTCTATAAAATCTTAAACCAGTCTAGTTTAAAATCGGCCTTACTCGTATTGTTCTGAATTAGTTTTAAACAACCTTACTCTTTTATTTAACGCAGTTTAGAAAGCATGTCTATAGGATCTCAAATCGTTTGTTGTCAAATTGTTACTACTTTTCCACGTCTTGAAGCAGTAATAGATATCATGCTTATAGGATCTCACCAAACACTTAGGCAAGCCTTAGGTGATAATGATAATAAAAAATGCATCCGCCTTTGTTAATAAGTAACTGCCACAACCAGTAGGCATGCCTGATTCGGACTTCTTATTTGAGTTATGTAATAAACTGGTCTGTCTCAACAATTAAAACTCCCCATGATTGAGTACTTTAAATTTAGACCCTGCTTATGTTTAAGTCATGCTATTTATGTGCTTTGCTTGAGGAGGTATACATGAGCTTTTTAGTTGTTTATATGTTTCCCCTAATGTGTAGTCCTATGTGTTCTTGTATGTTGCCTTAGCTTTTTCACCTTTTGTAACCTAAAAGTCTACCTAATATCCCTCCCCTTTAGGAATAGTAGTCCTAAATTTCTCCGGGACTGATAGGAATGGGACGGGTAATAGCATGCAATAGTGGTTGAGACCAATCTGTGCTTTAATACCTCGACAAGGTGGGAAGGGTAGATATGGATATGATGACCGGTGCGCTAATACCACGTGTATCCCCTCTTTTGATGAGTGTCATACCGGCTATCGTATTGATGTGATCCATATTATAAATAAACCTAGGACCCCCTCTCCCCTTTTCCTTTCCTTTTGACATTCCCAAGTATTTATAGAACTGTGACTTCTTTTCAAAATTCGCCTTTTGATAATTGTTCTTTCAAACTCTTAGGTGTTTAAACCTAAATCCCCTACTATTTGAGTCTATGCTTGTCTATATGCTAATTGTACAAAATTCACAAAAAACTATTTGGCCGGGAACCGCACTAGTGGATCCTGAGGGGTGCCTAGCACCTTCCCCTTAGGATAATTTCAAGCCCTTACCCTACCTCTTGTTATCCAAAAAAACTTAGAAGTAAACCTTATAGGTGTCCTAATGCACCTTAAATCATTAGGTGGCGAATCTTCAAATGCAAACCCAGTTCCCAAAAAGAATGAGTTGTCCCATACCCAAAATGTCATAAATTTGATTTTCCAATGAAAAGAGGAAAAAAGGGGGTGCAACACCATGACTAAATTTTGACCGCAGACTGCCTAGACAATACACCACAATTGTTGAACCCATAGACCAACTATACGAGAGATTGAAGGCTGCTGGTTATGTCACTCCCATTCCTGTCGTTGCTATAGATAATTCTCCTTAGTGGATTAACCCCAACAAAATATGTCCCTATCATTCGGGCATGAAGGGTCACGCTATTGATGAGTGTCGCACACTGAAAGACAAGATCCACACATTGATCGACGCTAAAGTCATACAGGCAAAGGAAGCTACACCAAATGTTTGTAAAAATCCTCTTCCGGATCACAGAGGTAAGGGAGTGAATGTGATAGAGACTGACGAGAATGGGATACAGAAGGGTCAATCGGACTCATTTGAGAGGGAGATAATCCTAAAACATCTCAAGTCACCCTCACACCCGTTGTGGTACAAACCCAAACACCATTTGAAGTCGAGGTAACTACACCCTTCACTGTGATGGTAGCTCCCATGCCATATTACAAGTCTAATGTTATCCCATGGGATTATGTTACGGAAGCAAGGATAAAAGGAAAAGCAAAAATGGAGGAAACATGTGCGGCACAAGGCATGACTAGAACTAGCAGAGTCTATACACCTGAGAACTTGGGAGTAACAAGCAAGAAAGCTGCATCTAAGTTGCCTATTGTTGAGACTGGCACTGATGACTTTTGGAGAAAAGTACAAGCAAGAGAATACTCTATTGTTGACCAATTGGTTTGATGTCGAGTTCCAAGTGCTGGATATATCTGCTACCTACAACCTATTGTTGGGAGACTATGGATACATGCTGCCGGAGCAGTGGCTTCAACCCTGCATCAGGCTGTGAAGTTTGAATGGAATTATCAGGAGGTGATTATTCATGGAGATAGAAGTAACCCCATCTACACTAATCAGATCGTTCCAGTCATCAAAAATTGGAAGAAGTTGGGTGGAGAAATATACCATCGCATTGAGCGAGTCAACACTATTGAGAAAGACCGATAGTGGAGAAACAAGATAGAAAGCATACTACTATGCACAGGGTATGGACATGGCAAAGGTCTCGGCAAAAACCATCAAGGGATCACCAAACCCGTACAACCGCAGTGTCATGGTACAACCTTTGGGCTCAGTTATGAATATACTTGGCAAGAATACCAGGAATTGTTTCCACCATGGCGTGGTCCTTATTATCCACTAGAACAACCGGTACCACCTCTACACTAGACATTCCATCAAACTGACATGATGTGGGGATCTGAGGAAGATAAAGTCTTAGCTGGCATGAGGAAGCTATTTCTAGATGAAGAAGATATGGACTGCAGTGCAATAGTTGCGGAGGAGGAGGAGGAAGACCTTACCATTCATACCGTGGAAAAAGAAGTTGTTCTCAAGAACTGGACTGCTGCACCATCCCGGGTCCGTCGAGTTCCTAGGTAACCTGGTAAATTAGCATAAATTATTTTAATAATAATTTTTAGGATTTGAGTCATTTTCAGTAATTTGCTTTGAAATAATTGTTCGAGTCATCGAGCCGCACTTGTGACGTTTTTAAGATTTTATTAATGCATTAATACTTTTCGTTATATTTTTTATAACATTATTATTACCTATCCTGATGAACTTACGCCCGTGACATGTAATGAGACAACGCAACATGAGGATAGTGTTTCAGAGGATCTGGAAGATGATATAACACTTGAGGAAATCGTCAGAGAAGTGGAAAACTTTGAAAAAAACAAAGTCTAATTTGGATGAAAATGAGGCAGTTAGCTTAGGGGATACCGAAATGGTCAAGGAAACACACATAAGCATTCACCTATCACCATCAGAGAAGGAAGAGTACATTAGGTTCCTAAAAGAGTATGAAGATATCTTTGCATGGTCCTACGACGATATGACTGGCTTGATCACATCCATAGTGGCTCACAAGCTACCCACTAATCCCATGTGTCAACGGGTAAAGCAGAAGCTCAGAAAGTTCAAGCCGAATATGATTTCAAAGAGGAGGTTACCAAGCAAATCAAAGACAATGTTCTTAGAGTGGTTGAATACCCGACTTGGTTGGCCAGCATTGTGCCAGTTCCGAAAAAAGATGGGAAAGTTAGAGTATGTTTTGACTACCGAGATCTAAGCAAGGCGAATCCCAAAGATGATTTCCCGTTGCCCAATATACACATACTAATCGACAATTATGCCAAGCATGAACTCCAATCCTTTGTGTATTTCTTCGCATGATATCATCAGATCTGGATGGATGAAGAGGATGTCGAAAATATAGCCTTTATCATACCATGGGGAATATACTGCTACAAAATGATGTCGTTTGGTCTGAAGAATGATGGAGCTACCTACATGAGAGCCATGACAACCATCTTCCACGACATGATACACAAGGAAATAGAGGTGCATGTGGATGATGTTATCATCAAATCCAAAACGAGTATAGATCACATAGCAGACTTGAAGAAATTCTTTGATCGGCTTCGAAGGTACAATCAGAATCTGAATCCTGAAAAGTGTGCCTTCGGAGTCCCTACTACAAAATTGCTAGGATTCATCGTCAGTTGCTGAGGGATTGAATTAGACTCGTCAAAAGTCAAAGCTATCTAGGACCTGCCACCTCCGAAGAATAAGTAAGATGTGATGAACATTTTAGGGCTCTCAATTACATCAGCCATTTCATAGCACAATCAACCATGATATGTGAGCCGATCTTCAGGATGCTGAGGAAAGATGCTGCGACAAGCTGGAGTGAAGAATGCTAGAAGGCCTTCGACAAAATCAAGGAGTATTATCTAAACCACCCGTTCTAGTCCCACCACAAACATGAAGACCTCTGCTGCTTTATTTGTTCGTATTGGACAGGGTTTTTGGTTGTGTTTTGGGGCACCATGATGAGACTGAAAAAAAGGAGCAGGTGATATATTATCTGAGCAAGAAATTCATACCTTTCGAAGCCCGATACTCTTTGTTGGAACGCACTTGCTGTGCTTTAATGTGGATAGCTCAGAAATTGAGACATTATGTCTGTGCATACACTACCTATCTCATATCAAGGATGGATCCGCTAAAATACATCTTCCAAAAACCCATGCCTACGGGCAAGCTAGCAAAGTGGAAAATATTGCTGAGTGAGTTCCACATTGTCTACGTAACTCTAAAGGCAATTAAAGGGCAAGCATTGGCAGATCATCTGGCAGAAAATCCCACACGGAGAATACGAACCATTGAAAACGTATTTTCTTGATGATGAAGTATCATTTGTAGGAGAATATATCACAAAGGCATACGATGGTTGGAGAATGTTCTTCGATGGAGCTGCAAGCTTCAAAAGAGTGGGTATCAGAGCTGTCATAGTATCAGAGATTGGCCAACAATATCCGGTATCTGCAAAATTCAGGTTCCTATGTACTAGAAACATGGTAGAATATGAGGCTTGCATCTTGGGGTTTAGGTTGGCCAATGACATGAATTTTCAAGAGCTACTATTAATCAGAGATTCAGATCTTTTGGTGGACTAGGTTCTCGAAGAATGGGATACACAAAAACACCAAAATATTGCCATATTTGTACTGTGTACAAGAGCTGATAAAGAGGTTCACAAAGATAGAATTCAAACATGTTCCGATGATTCAGAATGAGTTTGCAGATGCGTTAGCCACTTTTTCTTCCATGATACAACACCAGATAATAATTTCATTGATCCTATCCCAATAGGAATTCATAAATAGCAGGCTTATTGTACACATGTTGAAGAATAGGATGGATGAAAATCCGTGGTTCCACGAAATCAAAAGGTACCTAGAAAAGGGAGAATACCCAGAGACTACTACTCATACTCAGAAGCGCACACTCTGAAGATTAGCCAACCATTTCTTTCAAAGCACCGGGAATTTTGTATAGAAGGTCTCCAGACTTGGGATTACTAGGGTTGTCGATGCCAGGTAAGCATCCAGATTGCTCGAGGAAATACATGCTGGAACCTGCGGACCGCATATGAATAAATTCATCTTAGCCAAGAAGATACTAAGAGCGGGGTATTTTTGGATTACAATGGAAGCAGACTGCATCAAGTATGTTCAGAAGTGTCATCAATGCTAGATACATGCTGACATGATACGAGTACCACCCAATAAACTCAATGCGACAAGTTTACCCTGGCCTTTCTCCGCTTAGGGTATGGATGTCATCGGCCCAATCGAACTTGCTGCTTCAAATGGGTATAGGTTCATTCTGGTGGCCATAGACTATTTCACAAAATGGGTCGAATCTGCATCTTACAAAGTTGTAACTAAGAAGTGCATCGCAGATTTTGTTTGGGATCACATTGTTTGTCGGTTCGGAGTACCAGAGTCGATTATCACTAATAATGCCACCAATCTCAACAGTGATCTAATGAAGGCCATGTGGGAAACTTTTAATATCAAGCATAATAATTCCACAGCATACATGCCGCAAATGAACGGAGCTATAGAAGATGCCAACAAGAACATCAATAAGATATTAAGGAAAATGGTAGATAATTACAAACAATGGCACGAGAAACTTCTATTTGCTCTGCTCATGTATTGTACCACGGTTCTCATATCAACTGGGGCAACTCCCTACTTATTGGTTTATGGTACTGAAGTGGTTATCCCTATCGAAGTAGAGATCCCTTCTCTAAGAATTATACAAAAAGCTGAGCTCAGCGATGCAGAATGGGTACAGAGCCGGTACGAGCAACTAGCTCTCATTGATGGAAAAAGAATGAATGCAGTATGTCACGGTCAACTCTACTAGAACAGAAGGGCAAGAGCCTTCAACAAATAAGTCAGACCAAGGTAATTCACACAAAGGCAGCTAGTGCTAAAGCGGATCTTCCCACATCACGATAAAGCCAAGGGGAAGTTCTCACCCAACTGGCAAGGTCCCTACATTGTTCATCGAGTACTAACAAGGGAAGCACTTATACTTGCGGAAATGGACGGAGAGATTTGGCCAAAGCCTATCAATTTAGACACAATCAAGAGATACTATGTTTAATATTGTTTGCATTTTTTATTTGATGTAACTAAACTACACATGACCTGATTCCCGTTTAAGAGGGG
This sequence comes from Nicotiana sylvestris, assembly GCF_000393655.2. Lineage (NCBI taxonomy): Eukaryota > Viridiplantae > Streptophyta > Magnoliopsida > Solanales > Solanaceae > Nicotiana > Nicotiana sylvestris. Next base: position 145,491,956 of record NC_091064.1, on the reverse strand, counting down.
ATACGTAGGCAGCCCTGTGGGTTCGGTCATATCTTAATAAAATCTTCATTTCCCCATGACTAGAAACTGGGTCAAGATCTCTAGTTTGCCCGATTTCATCAGATTTGGAACATCCAAGGAATGTGTTGTCAGAAATATCCACTTAAACTGGGGCAGAACTTTGAGGAGGACCCTCAAAATTCTAAGTCAAGGAGGTTGCAATGTCTCTAAAATGCGTCACAGTCACCCGTTCATCTAAATTATTTGATATCACGCACTCTCTTATATTTTGAACAACTATATTTCTACAAATAATTTGTCAAATGCATACATGTTTTTCGAAAACATTGTCTCTATGATAGCCAGATGTTACCCAAGGGGACCCAAGTAGGACCTCAAATGGGAGTGAAGGCGGAGCAAGGAGTCAAGAGCACGAACCAACCTCCCCCCCCCCCCCCGCAAAACTCACGATTTCTTTTAATGCAAGCACAATAAAAAACTGGAATATGCGCAAATATATACACACAACAAAATCACTATCTTCATACGACAAGTTGCAAAATGCAACATATCAAGCTAAGAAATACTCTACTCTCTCACAACTATTCTTTGCTTTTCTCGCATAAGGCTAAGCACTGCCTGTTTGCATAAGGCTAAATACTGTCTTCCCTTGCGTGAGACTAAGCATTGTTTTCATTCCTTGCATGAGGTTAATCATTGCCTCCGCAATTACATAAGGCTAAACACTGCCTTTTCTTTGTATGAGACTGAGCATTGTCTCTCATCCTTTGTATGAGACTAAGCATTGTCTCCATTCCTTGCATAAGGCTAAGTATTGCCTCTGTAATTGCATAAGGCTAAGCATGACCTTTCCATCCTTTGTATGAGACGAAGCATTGTCTCCATTCCTTGCATAAGGCTAAGCATTGCCTCTATAATTGCATAAGGCTAATCATGACTTTTCCTTGCATAAGACTAAACATTGTCTCCATTTTCTGCATGAGGCGAAGAATTGTCTCCTTAATTACATAAGGCTAAACATTGCCTTTCCTTGCATGAGACTAAGCATTGTCTCCATTTCTTTCATGAGGCTAAGAATTGCCTCCATAATTGCATAAGGCTAAGCACTACCTTTTCCTATATGAGGAAAGCATTGCCTCTGTAATCATATAAGGCTAAGCATTTCCCTTCTTTTGCATTAGACTAAGTATTGTCTTCATTCCTTGCATGAGGCAAAGCATTGCCTTTCCTTTTGAGAAACCAAGCATTGTCTCCATTTCCTGCATGATGCTAAGCATTGCCTCCATAATTGCATAAGGCTAAGAATTACCTTTCTTTGCATAAGGCTAAGCCTTGTCTTTCTTTGCATGAGGCTAAGAATTGCCTCCGTAATTGCATAAGGCTAAGCACTTTCTTTTATTTGCATCAGACTAAATATCATCTCCACTACACTACATAAGGCCAAACACTATCCCCTTTATTCACTTAGGCTAAGCACCACCCTCATCTAACACAAGACTAAGCCTTGTCTTTTCTCGTCCTCGCATATGACCAAGTATCATATCTTTGCATTTCATAGGCTGAAATATCGCCATTTTTGTCCAAAGGCATCATCCTCATAGCCGGGAGACACCATTCCATGGCTTGAGGATCTCTTGAAACTGCACATCATTATTCAAAGGCGTCATAGTCCAGAGTCACCATCCTCATGGCTCGAGGATACCATTTCATGGTATGCAAATCCCTTTTCATGCACTTCAAGGCCCAGGATGTCATGGTCTAAGGACATCATCCTCACCGTCCAAAGACAACATTCATGGTCCAAAGGGAATTTGTATCATGTTTAAATTGTTGCAATAACCCATATATATTTGCATGCATCATATTTTATATTTTGCAGGTAATTCGGGAGTTAACCGTTCTAAAAATAGGAGCAATTTTCGCTCCAGTTTCCTTTCACAATGTTCACATCCTTCGATTGCTTCAAACATACCCGACTACCAGTAATCGCCTACCTTTTACTCTATGACCGTATAGATATCTGCCTTGTGATACATCCGTAACATTTCAAATATGGATTCATTGACTCCACCTAAAATCATTTGTTATTTGCGATAATATCCTACCCAAAAGAACCTTTCCGAAACATACGACCATTCTTATAACAACTCCATTGGTTTTGTTCACCGTTGGATCCAGAACTACACATGGCCTAATTCCCATAATACCAGGGATATGTAGGCAACTGAAGAACCAGGGTTCGGCCTCCATTTTTTCAAATCACATCATTCCCCAATCAATCCGACAAAAATTGGTCATCATTTTCTTTACCCTATAACTCTTTCATCATCCTAGGGTAAAGAGGGGCAAGTATTGATACCCAATTTTTGCCCTGATATTTTTCCGAATAGTATATATAGTTTCAAATGTCATTTTATATTATTATTTAATTTACAAGAAGTTTACATGTATTTTTCATAATTTTCCGCAATTTTTAGAGCTCTAAAATTAATTTTCTTGCATTTAAATTACTTAAATATTTATTAATTATCCCTTTAAATTATTTAAGATGTCATAATCATCCAAATTTATTTTTTTGCCTCCATATATGTTTTTCATAATATTTTACTTTATTTCACATAAGTATGTTCGTATTTCTTAAGCTATTCACATAATGTTGCAACAATAGCCTATATTCTATGCATATTAACATTTATTGCATTATTTGGGCTAAATGACATTTTTTTATATTTATAATGTCAAACTAGTATTCTAAACCATTTTACTACATAAATTATGTTTTTATTATTTATTAATCTCTTTTATAAATTATCTTTTTAAACAATTTTGCATTATTTAATTTATAGCCAATTCAAGGCTAATTTAGGGTTGAAATCAATATCACAATCTACCCCAGCCCAAAACCAGACGTCCCACTCTCCTAACTCGCCTTGTAGCCCTTCGAACTTGGCCATTAATCTCAGATGATTAACGGCCCGTAATAAAACCCTACTCCCTTTTAGTTACCCAACCCCAAACCCTAATCCCCATTCCTTGAGACGACTGCCTCTGTATTCTCTCAACCCTCCCCCTCTCTCTAAAGAAACCCTAGCAGCTGGCCTTTCCAATCCCTCTCCTAATCCCGTTGATAATGGGATTTAACCATTATTTGCTTACCATATCTATGTTTCTTGACTACTGGTCACGCGTTTATGGCATTACTTAGGTACTTGCCCAATATTGGAAAGTACCCTCTCTATATCAAACTGGAATCAACCTTAATATTGAAAATTTGGACGATATTCGTCCATATATACAAAAGAGGGGCCTGATTCCTCATGCTTATTGACCGATTTTGAGTATCGAATCCTAATTAAGGTTTGGAGTTTGATTTATTTCCTTTTCGGCCACCTCACTGATTGCATGTGATGTTCTTTCCTTTCTTGTGTTTGACTGATGATTTTCCTTGTTTCTTCGTTTAAATCTGCTACTATATAAACCCCTCCCCAATTTTTCTCTTAAAAAAAGCTAATATCACTGCTATTGCACTCAATATATTTCCCTCACCCATTCATCTTCTCTGAAATACTTGGCTCTTTAGCTAGCTGAAAGCCAAGGCCTTAATATTATCAACCTCCTCTGGTGCAAGTACTGCTCGGGGCTCTTACGAGTCTCTTGTGAACTCTGAAGCATCAGAGATCTTGGGTTCTTACTACCAGTATTCTATGCTCCTTCTTATTCTTTTCTCATTTAATTTCGTTACTAGTTAGTTTCCCTAACTCTTGCAATGTTAACTATTCTCCTTCTATTTCTCTCTATGTGTTCTATGTGTTAGTGATGTCATGATTCAGTTTTCTTCGTTATTTATGAGTCCCTGATGCAATACTGTCATGATATTGTTCAATAACTCCCCTGTCATTCTATATTCTTTGATAGTTGAATGTATTTTTAACATATGTGATGGATCAGTTTGTTCTTAGTTTGTGTTGGACTAATACGTGTTCTTCACTATGTCCTGCACTTCTATGATGGTTTTCTTGTTTTCCTCTGTGTTTTTTTAGCATCTGAACATGTTTGAGCCTTTATTTTCAACACATGCCCATTATATGTATGCTATTTGAATGAATCTAACTGTCCTGATTACTTATTATTTGTTATAAATTCCTCTCCATGCGTTGCTTTGGGTCTTATAATGAAACTCTTATGAAACCATCCCTCTACTTTGAATGAATCATTTGGCATTGAGTCTTGTGTTTAGTCGATTGTTCTCTGCAAACTGGCCATAACTATATGGATCTCATGTTACAATACTGCTTTACGATCTAACCTAAACATGTTTCCTTGCTATTTGTAATCCTGAACTTTAGCACCACCTAAGACTTTAGGATAAATATCTCATTTCCTCTCTTATGTATGGTAAACTAACATGTTAATGTGTAGCTAATCTACCCTTTTCACATGCCATAAGTTTCTGTACTATGATCTATTCCCCATCATGTTAAGTTTCATGATATTGGCCAAGCTGCGCCACTAGTATGTTGAATATGCTGTTTGTGACCTTATTAGAACTGTCATGTTAGAACTTTCATGTAAAACTTGTACTCTACTTGTCTCCTGCCTATGATTATACCAAACTGACATTTGAAATCCTTTAGGTTAGTGCCCTATTCTGAACTCGTTTGGCATTGTGTACTCTTATATATTTATCCTATAATCTCAAAGAACCTGGTCCCCCTAGATCTCTCTCAATATGTTCTTCTGCCCAATATGCTATCTCCTGTTATGTCTGTACAAAATGCATCACTTAGTCATTGTTAGTAGGTCCAAAATTCTTTAAGTAATTGCTATGTGTATTCGTCAAATTATTAACTCACAACTACTTGGTAATTGAGACTCCATCTGGGTTTTAATATGGGTTCAAATATGGACTTGGGATGTGCAACTAATACACTCTAGTGCTTGAGCTGAATTCACATCTGGGCCTGCTATTCGTAGAAAAGTGAGCTTGTGGAAGGCTCAGGCAGTACTGGTTATTTTCATTTTTCTTTTGGGCCTGCTCTTGGTCTTACAGTTTCCTGTGTATAAATATTTATTCTTATGTTCATTAATTAGGCCTGTAATATTTTGTAAACAAACAATTGGGGTGTTAGTGAAATTGGGGAAACAGGTATAATCTAATATTTGCATAAAAGGGTAGAAAACGTTCCTATAAGATCTATGTGATCTACTTGTTATACAACATGCCATATATGCTATCTGGTTTTTCATGTATTGTACACTAGTAGAAACCATGTCTGTAAGGAACCACACACTCACTCGACCTATTTCATTATCAGAGGCACGAGTTTAAGTATTTTACTTGCTCCCATGTCTACTTCTATGTGTTATTAGAAAATATGCCTATTGGAAACAAGTGTCAATAATTGTTCATTGAATTTTTGCAACTGTAGTGTATTTACCAGATAACATGCCTATAGGATTATACTAATTGATATTCTACTAGATACCATGTCTATAGGGCTTTAATTGATTAACTAATCAACTGTTTCTCTTGTCTTATTATACTACTCACCTAAATAACATGCCCATAGGAATAAGCGATAAATCTGCCAATTATTGGAACCTAGCTATAAAACAGTGCTACTCATTTATAAAGCATGCCATTAGGATCAAACGAGAGTAACTCCGAGTTTTTCAATAGCTATCACTGCCTCCTTGCGCAACTCACTTAGAGATCATGTCTATAGGTTTTATGATCGCGATAATCTGAATAGCAGCACTGCCATGAGACTTTCTTAAATTGTGTGGTCACTTAGAAACCATGTCTATAGGATTAAGATGATACCTCGAACCTGAAACGGCCTATACATAATATAGAATCTGCCCGCGTGCATTTGTTGTCTATGTGTGTAGGCTAATCTGGGCTTTTAATTGTATTTGCGTGAAGTCCTACTTGTTTTGAGTGTTGCTTAGTTTTATCATTTTTGAGTAACCTAACTAAAGTCTAGAACCACCCAAATAGAGGTCCAATGCCTCCTGGACAATAGGCATGGGATGGGTAGTGCACGCGTAGGACACAGTTTAGAATTGCATTAGAACGCTTCAGATAAACAACTTTAACATAGTAATTGGGTAGCAGGAGATGATAGTCTGTGCCCACTGAATAATATGAGCAAGTCCTCTTCAAAAGGAATCACGAAGTATTATTTATGTTGTACGGGGTGATCCTTTAGGCTAAAAAAACTTAAGACCCCTCCCCCCTTTTTATATGTTTGCTATTAGACCTAAGTAGTTGTATCTTTATAGTCGTACTAAGATTTGAGCTAATTGTGTTATAATAAAGTCCCTTGACCTTTATATTCTCCTTATTTATTTGATCACCTAGCCTAATTACAATCCACATAGTATTAAGTTCGGCCGGGACTCACAGTTGTGGACCTCTAAGAGTGCCTAACACCTTCTCTTTAAGGTAATTTGAGCCTTTACCCGATCTTTAGTAATGTTGACTAGTCAAACAGAGTTATTTACAAAATAGGTGTCCTAACGCACCTTAAAATTGTTAGGTGGCAATTTTTCTCTTTTAATACCCATTAAAAGAGTTGTCACATGTCGAAATCCGCTTTCGCAAGAAAACGAGGCGCGACAGATACGCCACACAAAGTGCTAGTAAGGAAATCCAGGGGGCTTGTTCTGACAGCAGAAGGAAATTTGTACAAGTACGGGGCACCACGCGCTGCCCTATGCGCCACGGGTGTGTTTGTTTCTCAGAGTACAGATTTTTCTCGACTTTTTGATATCCACATGTGGTTCTCATCCCCGAACGCTATCCCAACTTAATCCCTTAGTCTTTTACTCAGACTTCAAAGCTCGAAATAGCTTGAATTCATTCCATAACCTCTACATAGCTCAGAATCACTCCTACAAGGCATAAAACACACAATTAGTATAAAACACTAGCAGTTAAAACTCAAACTTAATTAAAGTACAGTAAATTAGAGTGCAATAAGCGACTAAAATACGTAATTATAGCCTACCATCAAATATTAGAGGGGTAAAGTCCATAGAGCCTTTTGAAAGATTAAAATTTTTAGCTAATCTTTATAAGATACATATTATTGCTATCCAAGAACATTTTGTTGGAGCTTATCATATATAGAGTTATTGGAGATCTTTCGACTTCGAAGGGTGTTTTGCTAACTGTAATGGTAAGAATTGGGTCTTTTGCTCTTTTGAGTTCAATGCAACAGTGATGGAAGAGGATGAACAGTAGGTTACTCTGAAGATGTCAAGTAACATTTGTATTAATACTACATGGTTCACTGTAATTTATGCAAAGTCTAAAATTTTGACGAGAATTCCTCTGTGGAAAAGTTTACGGCAATGCAACAGTCATATCAATGGTCCATGGTGCATAAGTAATGACTTCAATGCAATTATGGATCCTTATGAGAAAAAAGGTGGGACTTTATTTCTTGCATGGAGGATTGTAGTATGGTTGATGCTGGTTACACAGGGTTAAGGTTCACATGGTACAACACAAGGGGAAAAGATCTCAGGATTTGGAAAAGACTTGACAGGGTTTTCTTTAATAATGAGTGGACTGAAAATTTTTCCATCGATGATATAGGAAATATGGCAAGCACAGGATCAGATCAAACTCCCATGCTAGTGAAATGTTCTACTTCAGAACAAGGTGCCATTAGTTATGTCAAATTCTAGAATTTATAGATTGATCAACCTGATTTCAAATCTATTGTACAAGAGGCACGGGATGTGGAGGTAGATGGTAACTGCATGAGAAAATTCCAACTTAAACACAAGCATTTAAGTAGAAAACTTAGTAAATGGTCTAGAGAAGAGATCAGCAATGTTTTTGAGAAAGTCAAGAAATGGGAACAGAAGATGCAATCTTTGGAGGCTGATTACATTGAGAATGATATGGAGGATGTTAGACCACATGTTCACAAAGATCAAGCAGAACATACTGGGAGGTTTAAATGTGAGGAAGCTATTCTCAGACAAAAGGGTAATATTAACTGGTTAGAAGAGGGGGACTCCAATACTAAATATTTTTATGCTATTATTAATGATAGCAGGAGAAAACTTATAATCGAAAGAAAACAGAAGTCTGATGGCCAGTGGTTAAGTGGAGGAGAGGACATTGCTAATGAGGCAGTTTATCATTTTTTCAAATTTGTTTAAAGTTGATTGTGATCCAGAACTTTATCATCTCGATTGTATTAATCAATTAGTAAGTCATGATGACAACTTCAGTTTATGCAAGATTCCAAATGAAGAAGAAGTGAAGGAGGCTATTTTTGACATGAATCGTATTAGCTCTCCAGGGCCGGATGGTTTTGGAGGGGCTTTCTACCAGAGTTGTTTTGAGATCATCAAAGGGGATTTGGTTAACTTGGTTCAGTATTTTTTTAGTGGGCAGAGTTACCTAAATTTTATACCAGCATTTGCCTTATTCTATTACCAAAACTTGATAATCCTAGCTCTTTTAATGAAATGAGACCTATCAGTCTTAGCAATTGTTACAATAAGATTATTTCCAAAATCTTAAGCTCCAGATTAAATGTTATTCAACCAAGACTCATATCCAAAAACCAAACTAATTTTCTTAAGGGCACATCAATAACAAGAAATGTCTTATTAGCTCAGGAGATTATACATGGGATTAGGAAGAAGAATATAGGCGGGAACACTATTATTAAGCTTGATATGGCTAAAGCATAAGATAGGGTTAACTAGACTTTTTTGTTACATGCATTGAGGAGGTTTAGATTTTCTGAGATTTGGATTGATATGATATAGAGGTTAATAGTAAATCTCTGGTATTCTGTATTAATCAATGAGGCTAGAAGAGAATTTTTTCACTCTACTAGGGGTTTGAAGCAAGGAGACCCCCTTTCTCCTTCTCTTTTTCTTCTGGGTGCTGTAGTTTTGTCCATAATGCTCAATCAATTACCTTACATAAACCGATATAGAGGTTTTAGCATACTACAGTAGGGTCTACAAGTGACACACCTGGCATATACAGATGATGTGGTAATTTTCACTTCCGGTAGCAAGAGATCACTAAAGTTGGTGGTACATCAACTGCAAAATTAAGAGAAATATTTTGGACAGCTCATCAATATTGATAAAAGTTGTTTCTTAATTAGCTCGAAGGCATCTAGTGCTGATATTCAAATAATTAAGGAGGCTACTGGTTTTAGACATGCCGATTTTCCTATCATATACTTAGGGTGTCCTTTGTATGTGGGTAGGCGGAGGATATCATATTACAGTGACATGATGTCCAAGATTATGAGTAAGATAACTGGATGGTAGGTAAATTTCTATCTATTGGAGGTAGGGATATCCTTATCAAACATGTCTTGCAGTCCCAGCCTATTTATTTGCTTTCTGCTATTGAACCACCTAAAACTGTTATCAAACAACTTGAATTTTATATGGCTAGATTTTTTTGGGATTCAAGTGATGGCAAGCAAAAGTACCATTGGAGCTCATGGCCTAATTTATGTTATCCAATTGAAGAGGGTGGTGTAGGTTTCAGGAGCATTACAGATGTTAGTAAAAGTTTGTCTATGAAGAGGTGGTGGAGATTTAGGACCGTCAATTCCTTGTGATTTGAGTTTCTAGTGGGCAAGTACTGCAACAATAAACATCCTATGGTTGTCAATGTTAGCTGTAGTCAATCTATTGCTTGGAAGAACCTGATGCATATACGGGAGAAGGTTGGAAATAGCAATTTGTGGTGGTATAACTGGGCAGAGATGGGAGCTATTGCACAAAATTTTCATACTCTTTATCTATCTAATTTTTCTTTGGTTGGAGATGTAATAGTCAATAACATGTGGGAGATTGCTAATTTACAATTATCAGAATTTTTGAGGGAACATATCATGTCCATTTTGCCGGGTAATCAGAACACTGAGGATATGCCCGTATGGATGCCAAATAGTAGTGGTTATTTCACTACTACTTCAGCGTGGAGATGTATCAGACACAGAAGAGAAAAATCAAAGTTCATGAACAAAATTTGGGACAAGTTATTATATTTTAAAATGTCCCTTTTAGTTTGGAGAATGCTAAACAATAAGCTCTCTTATGATAACAATCTAATTAAATTTGGCCACAACCATGTATCCTGATGTTTCTGTTATGAAGCGCCTCAAAAGGAATCACTACATTATAACTTTGTTAGTGGTAATATGATTGTGGAAATCTAAAATTTCTTTGGGAATCCTTTGGGTATTAGATGGGATTACATCTCTATTAGAAATTTACTACTGAGATGGTAGGATTTGAAGCCAAAAAATACTCTTCATAAAATTATTTTGCAAATAACCCTGTGGTGATTTTTTGGGAGATTCGGAAGGCTACGAGTGCAGTTATATTTGGGAGGTCTAGAGTATATGTGAAGAGAATCATATTTCAAATATTATCTCATTTTAAATGCACTTTGTCCAAGGTCATAGTGGGGCAAGAATGGACTTGTATATGGAATGGCATCTGCCAACAAGTTGTTAATGAAGTGCCCAGAATTGTATGCATTGCGGTTAAGTGGGAGAAGCCGGCTTGATGCAAATTGAATACGAATGGCTCCAAAAATATGGAGGGTCACGTTGGAGTTGGTGGTATCTGTAGAGATAACTAAAGGACTTTGCTTATGGCTGTTGCTCAATCGGTTGGGAGTATTAACAGCAATATGGCAGAGGTTAAAGATGCTCTAGTAGGGTTAAATGGGTGCATACTAAATGGTTTGGACAATATTATTTTGGAATGTGATTCTTTGTTCGTGATTGATATGATCATAGGAAAATCAAAAGTCTTATGGCAGATGATGGATATCATCAAGCAAATTCAAAATATTTTTAGCCAGGTAAATTGTGTGACTTGTCATTATTTTAGGGAATCTAATCAAGTGGCGAATGCCCTCGCTAAATGGAGTATTAAGAATGATGAATTGAATACCTCCTCTTGGTTTGACTTACCAGCTACTGCTAAAGGGCCTTATAGAATGGACTGCTTACTGGTGGTTTCCTTCAGACATAGACAGAGGAAGAATTTTTTTGTGTAAATAATAAAAGTGGCAGAGATTCCAAGGATTGTAGCTATGTTTTTGTAAAAGGTTCAAGCTAGTTGGACCTTGTATAGCTAGTTAAATCCTTTCAAGTTGGAGAATTTTTGTATCTCTTCTATGTTTTGCGAGGCGGGGCATTGTGTTCCCTCATCTTTTCTAATTTGGATTGTTTTAATGATAGGGTCACGCCACCTTACGGCGTAATTATACCAAAAAATAATTCTCAAAATCTGAATAAAACTAGGGTAAATTAAAAACCAAAGCCCATCCGTGCCTCTTGAGAGCTCTGGCGATAGGCGATTTGTGACGACTGGGAGTCGAAGCTCGAACAGGCCTCTCATGGCATCTTCGGCCACTAGCCAGCCTCCTTTTGAGGCTGGTCAGTCGTCTTTTCCAACCCCACAGCCCCAAACAACTTCTAACAACCCTAATCCAGTCCCTAACTATGCATAATTATTACAACCTAAGACAATTAACGCGCTCATGCAAACCCTAACTAAATTTCCCATAAAACCTATCTAGTTTCTTCATGGTGAGCCCGTGGTTAAGTGGAAGAAGCAAGAGGTCAAACAATCTATCGTCCAACGAGGTCTTCAATTGGAATTTCTTAGGAAATTTTTGTATGGGAAGCCTGTCATCAGTGAATTACGTAAAGTTATTCTCATTCAATGTAAGATTAAAGGAGCTTGTTCAATTGGTTTAATAGAGGACATTTATGTATTGATAAGGTTGTTTTTAATGGAGAACTATGTTCATCTTCTCTCAAAACCAGCTTTTTATTTAAAAGCTCAAGCTAATATGTGGCAGATACGATGCACGAAGTGGAACCTATGGTGGACACCTGATGAGGAGACTCCCATTGCTATAGCTTGGATTAGCTTTTCAGAGTTGCCACCCAATATTTTTGGTAAGTAATATGTATTTTCATTGTCAAATGCTGTTGGTAATCCATTATATGTTGATCTTGCAACTCAAAATGGCACTAGGCCTAGCTGTGCAAAAGTGAAGGTGGAGGTTAACTTACTATCTAAATTTCCACAATGTATTAAAATAGTTGAAGAGGCAGATAAATCTGGGCCTGAAGAATTTAAGTGGATTACGAATATGACTATATGCCTAAGTATTGCAAGACTTGCAAGAAACAAGGTCATAATGAGGTGGAATGTTGGGTAATTCACCTAGAATGACATAAGAGATTTAATGAAGTTGTTGAGGATATTAAAATCGGAAAGGAGATAGTAGGTACTGCAGCTAACACTTCTAAAATGTTGTCTAGTGGCAAAGTCTTAGGAAAGCCTATTCCTAATCCGACAAAACAAGAATGGATGCAAATAATATATATCAAAGAGATAAAAATGAGCATATTATTGATGATGCCAAAGACAAAGAGGAAGGCAAATTGAAAGGAAAGGCAAAAGCTGATGTAGTAGCAACCAAGAACTCTTTTGATATATTAGAAGTCGAAGAATCAGACCAGGCTATTTTGAGGATCACAGATGGCAAGGAATTTGAAGATGCAACTGGAAAAAGCAAGTTTAATCAACTAGAGAATACTCAAAATCCAGTTCAAAAGGATAAAAAAGTATCAGTGGTGAAACAAGGAGAATTTGAAGAGCAAAGACATGTGAAAATAAGAAGAAGTTGAAAAATTGCTAGACAATGAGAAAAGAAAGTCAAATATGGAGAAGAATGTGAATATTACACTTATTGGGATTGTCGAACCTATGGAGAATGGGATTCAAATTGCGGCAAAGAATAAGGCTCCTAATCCTACTAATTCTGGGATTGACGAGGCAAATATGAGGGAGTCTACATTGAAGTGGGTGCATAGGAGTTTTGGGACTAGGAAAGAAGACATTTGACAGCTCAATGTTACTTTAAACAATTCGTGCCAAAAATCCATCTCAAACGTATGAGGAGCCAGATAAGAATAGTAGATTCAAGACGTCAATTCAGGGAAACCATTATGGAGTGATGAGGTGGATATTATGGAGGATCAAACAGGTGCAAAAACAATATCAGGAATGGAGGAATCCAAAGACAATAGCCAAGAGCGAGCAACAAGTGTAAAACACCCTAGTAATACAATAACCCCTAATTTACTGAAAACTAGGGTTAATGATTCTCAACAACCAAACACTCAGCAAAGTAATTTGCCGCTTGGAGGAGATTCAAGAGAACTAAGGACCGTGATTCAAGTGTAAATTCAACTGAAGAAGATCTAGCTAAGAGACAGTCTAATGCAACAGTAAACCCTAGGGGAGCTGGTGAGGTTTTGGCTACTATTGAGGGTGATCTGTTGGAGGGTTCAGGTGATGATCAGGTTGAGAATGTTTGTACTAAGGTTCTAAATGATACAGTGAGGTCAGATCATGAAACAGTTGATGGGAAGCTAGTTGATCTCAATGGAACAGTAATTCTAACACTTTCTGCTACAGTGATCCCTAACTTGAGTTCTGTTTATGAACTTCAGTTTAAGGTGATACAGGAGAATATGAGAGTTATGGAGAAGAATTCTGAGTCACTAAAGAAGGCAATAATGACTGAAATAGATGTAATTGAATAGGCTATAGTTCTAAAGAACTTTGGAGCTATTGAAGCAATGTCAATGGCATTTGCTTCAGGTACTGGGGAACTAATGCAGATGCAAATTAATTTACCATTGCAATCAGCTAATCAAATACTTCATGATATAATCACATATAATATGATTCCAGTTGACATTTAAAATGCAATGGTGGAGCAAAGGCAGTTTGAAGATAAGGGTATTGATAAATCCACAATAGGTAATTTCAAAGATGTGGCTAGGGAGGCTGACTTATCACCTAGGTTTAATGAGAAGAGTGGTAAGAAAGGAAAGAAACAAGCACAAAACAGAGAGACACTTCAACCTAAAAGAATTTTTCCCAAGAGGGCAACCTCAACCACTATATGATAATTAAAATTTTTATTTGAAATATAAGGTCTGTGAGAACTCAACAGGCCTTTTAGAGGGTTATTAATATACATAGGGAGTATATTTTTTTTAATTGTTGTCCTCATGGAACCATTTCAAAAAGCTGGGCATATTCAGAGGTACAGGAGAAAGTTAGGAATGGATGTTGCTTGTTCAACTATCAATGGCAAAATTTGGTTGTTCTTTGAAAGTGTTATGGAGTGGGAATTATTGATTGATACCGAGCAACAGGTGACTATCAAGGTCTATCATCAAGACATTGGTAAGCATATTATGATAACTTTTGTATATGCTAAATGTTCTTTACTGGAAAGGTTGGAATTCTGGACAACTTGTACTATCTTGCTAGTGATTTGGAGTTACCTTGGGTGGTTAGTGGAGACTTCAATATGGTGTTTAGTGAAGAAGAAAAGATAAGAGGTCTTCCAGTTTATCCTACAGAATACGAAGACTTTGCATTTTGTGTGAATTCATGTGGGTTTTTTTTTATATTGGATACAAAGAAGTCCTTCTACATGGTGGAATGGGAGACCTAATTCTGAGTGTATTTTTAAGAGGTTGGATAGGATTTTGTCAATCTACCTTTCCAGAATCTTTTTCTTGATATAGAGGTTGAACACCTTATAAGAACAGGTTCTGATCATGCACTTTTGTTGATGAGTTGTGGAGATAATGCAATGCAGTTTGTGAAGCCTTTCAAATTTCTCAACTTTTGGGCAAATCATGACACATTTAAGGAGGTTGTTAGGAAAAATTGAGTGGCATATTTCAATGGAGATCCTTTTTTTATGTTCAAGCATAAATTAAAGATAGTGAAGATAGTATTATCCAAATGGAGCAAGCTGACATTTGGTGATATATTCAAACAGTTGGCTATTAGGGAAGAAGTAGTGAGGGTTAAGGAGATGCTATTTGAAGAGGAGCCAATCATAGAGAATAGAATTGTCCTTCAAAAGGCACAGGTAGAATTGAAGAAATATCTGAGCATAGAGGAACAATACTGGAAACAAAAGTCAAGCATGACATGGTTTGCAGAAGGTGATAAAAATACTAGATTTTTCCACAGCCATGTCAATGGCAAGAGGCAAAAACTTCAATTGAAAAGGATCCATAAAAGTGATGGAGTGTGGATTGAATTACAGGAACTAATGGCCAATGCAGTAGTAGAATTCTTGCAAAATCAGTTCACTCAGGAGAATGATCCTAATAGCTTTGAGCTGTTACATAATGTGCCTTCAATGGTGACATTGGATCAAAACTTGGAGCTATGTAGGATGCTAACTATTGAAGAAGTTAAATGTGCAGTCTTTGCTCTAAGTGGTGGCAGTGCAAGTGGACCTGATGGTTTCACTAGGATTTTTTACTAGGAGTGTGGGGGTATTATAGGAGAAGACATATATAGAATGCTACAGGTCTTCTATGGAGGTGCTTCATTGCCTAAATCAATCACTCATACCAACCTTATATTGCTGCCTAAGAAGCCATTGGTGCACACATTCTAAGACTTAAGGCCTATAAGTATAAGCAATTTTATAAATAAGGTTATCTCAAGAGTGCTACATGATATATTGGAAAAGATACTTACGTCATTAATCTCTTCCAATCAATCTGGATTTGTAAAGGGAAGAAGCATCTCTAGGAACATCCTATTGACACAGGAGATTATCACAGATATTAGGTTGAGGGAAAGCCTGCAAATGTGATGATTAAACTAGATATGGCTAAGGCTTATGATATGGTTTCATGGAAGTATCTAATGCATGTTTTGAGGAAGATGGGATTCACAGATAATTTCATAAACATGATATGGAACCTGCTTTCTAACAACTGGTATTCAATACTAGTAAATGGCCAAGCTTCAGGCTTCTTTAGATCTACAAGAGGATTTAAACAAGGTGATCTATTATCTTTAGCATTGTTAATTTTATCAGTTGAGGTATTATCAAGGTCTTTGAAGACAAGGGGTTTAAAGGGTATGGTATGCCAAAGTGGACAGATCCTTTGAACCATTTGGCTTATGTTGATGATACAATCATCTTTGTCTCTGTTGATACTTATTCACTAGGGAAAGTGAGGGAGGTGCTAACACTGTATGACAAGACTTCTGGACAACTGATTAATAAGACCAAAAGTTCATACAATATGCATGTTAATGTGGCAGGTTCTCTATTCTCTTCAGTAGATGCAATCACTGGATTTCAAAAGGGTGAGTTTCAATTTACTTACCTAGGATGCCCTATTTTCTACACAATAAGGAGGAAGGATTATTATAATGATGTCATTAAGAAGGTGAAAGCAAAACTACACTCTTGTAAAGGAAAGCTATTATCTTATGAGGGCAAAGCAACAATTATTACTAGTGTACTTGAAATCATGCCTACACATATATTATCAGTACTGGATCCTCCTGATAATATGCTGGAACATTGCACAAGACCTTTACTAGGTTTTTCTGAAGTAACAAAGAGGAGGAAAGGAGTAGACACTGGACAAAATGGCTTAACTTATGCTTACCAAAAGAGGAGGGGGTCTAGGTTTTAGATCACTTTTTGATGTATCCAAAGCTCTTTATGCTGAAGAAAGCGGAAGTGGTGGAACATGAGATATCATGGGAGATGAATAGGGGTCCTATCAATGTATGGCATGAAAATTGGACTGGCTTAGGTGCATTGTATCATTTAGTACCCCTAGAATTTCCCATCAATGAAGAACTGCAGGAAGTGGCTGAGTTGAGGGTTCAAGATAGTTAGAATGATCAGTTGTTGGAGCAATCTTTCCCAAGTGATATTGCAGATCATATAAGGTAAGAGGTACATTTTGATGACAGTGATGATTACTGGGACACTCCAAAGTGGATGCCAACAGCTTCAGGCAGATTTAAAGTGGATAATGCATGGCAGATTCTAAGGCATATGGCTCCTACAAATGTAGAATACAAGAAGTTGTGGATCAAAGTCATGCCCTTCAAAATCTCATTTTTCCTAAGGACATTATGGAAGGGCAAGTTTCCTAGTGATGATATATGGAGGAGAAATGGATATATTGTAGTATCTAAGTATTGGTATTGTTTGCCACCAAAGGAAGATTCTTTCCAACATCTATTCCTTACAAGTGATACTGCAGCTAAGGTATGGAAAATATTTCTTCAGGAAGTAGGTATAATTATCAACATAGTGCAGGTATATCAAGTCATAAGAGCATGCTGAGAAACTCAATGTTTTTCCAAGCTTAAGCCATTGATTCAGGAAGTACCAGTCATGGTCACATGGTAGCTTTGGAAGAGGAGAAACACAATGAAGCATGGAGGGTCAGTATCTGGTAATAGGGTGATGCATGAGGTAAATAAGACTCTACACTACCTAGCAAAGTTGAGATATCATTGGATGCCAAATATCCCTCTGTTGTTGCCGGATATGATTAAGTACTTTGAATGTTATAAACCTTATGTAGTGACTAAGAGAGTAATCTAGCAGTTTCCATATGAGGGTTGGTTTAAGTGTAACATAGATAGGGCTTCTAGAGATAATCCTTGTCCTAGTTCCTATGTCTTTTGTGTGCGTAATAGTTGTGGAGATTTGGTGTATGTTAAAGCAAAGGAGATAGGTGAGACAACCAATATTATGGCTGAGGCAAAAGCTATAGTTGAAGGATTGGCATACTGCATAGAGAAGTGATCGAGGCCAACCCTGTACTACTATTGAGTAGCAAGAGAGGTCGAACCAGTTTTTACCCGAGAAGGTCATGATCGATTTCCACAAGGAGCTAGATATTGGAGTTGAGTTTCTATCTAAAGTGGAGTTGTGTATTTGTTCCTAATTGCACTTTTGAACATTTTTGGTTTTGATATGAATTCTAATTTTATAATACTACAATGCTAAATTAGGCTAAGTAAGGCTAAGATTAAACTATTGAGAGTTGATCAAATAGATAAAAGGCACTAGGGTAGTGACTTTCTCCTAGGTGGTCAATTGACGGATTCTTGAGTCCAAAGCTAGATTGTCATATTTGGGGAGTATGATATAACCATTGCACGATTTTACTCACTCTATACCTCTTGGTAGTTCGAGTGATTTTGCCCGAATTGATTTTCTCAAGACTAATTGGGTATGCAAATTTGTGCAAGCAATCAAGGTTCAAGTCGGGCATTACTATCTCTAGGTTTAACCCTTTAATTGGGGCTATCAATCTCTTGAATACGCTCCAATTCCTTGTTGGACTAATTTCATGTACTTAGGCTCTCTTTCTCAAGAAGAGCCAAAGTCTACTAGGCATAAATTAGTGTTTGCAACCACTAATTCAATATTAAAACCCTAAATTAGTCCAAATATTAAACACCCATAGACAATCAAGCTTCAAAACACAAAACTCATCAATTACCCACACTAGGGTTGAGCTACAACCCTAGCTAATGGGTCTAGCTACTCATAATTGGAGAAGAAAACAAAGAAATAGATGAAGATAAGCCCATAATAATTAATTACTAAATAAAACTTGAAACATTCAATGCTGAAACTAAGCTAAAATTGCTCAAAATGGTAAAAGAGAAGAAGTCACGAGCGCAACCCTGTTCTAAAATCTATCTGATGACCTAAAAATAGGAAAAGAAACTATTTATGCTAGGCTGAAAATTTTGGACAAAAATATCCCTGCGGGGCTAGTGCAGACCGTACAAAACCGAGTGCGCCCATACTAAAGCTCATGGCTTGATTAATCTGCTCTCTGAACTTGGGCTTTGTGGACCGCACAAAGTCGAGTGCGGCTGTGGTGGCTTCTATTGCGGTCCGCACAAAATGGACGGCGGACCGAATTGGGCTTGATCCTCCAATCTAGCAACTCTCTGATCTCGGGCGATGCAGTTCGCACGAAATCGAGTGTGGCCGCAATGAACCCAATGCGGACCGCACAAAATCCTTTGCAGCCATATTGTTTTGTGGCCTGAAAAACATACTCTCTGAACTTCATCTTTGCGGACCTCACAGAATGGAGTGCGGCCTCATTGGCCTTGTTTGACTGAGCTTGGTCTTGTCTTGGTACTTGTGCAAGTTTCACTCCTTTTTGAGCTGGTTTTTGACACATTGTCACCTTGTTGATCAAACCTGCAATCAAGAACATCTTGTGAGCCTTTGGGACTATTTTGTACACATTTCTAATCAAAACTTAAGCAATAAAGAGTGTAAAATGCATCATAATCCCTAGTTATAAACTCCCCCAAACTTAAGCTTTTGTTTATCCTCAAGCAAATAAAATAAGACCCACCCTTTAAGCGTCAATTCCAAGAAAATTCAGCCGACCTAAAGTGACCTCATCTAGCATCAATTAGGACTAACAATTGCCCTCAATTCAAATGAATCATTAACAACATTCACTCTTTTTAAACACCATGGATTTAGTGCGACACAAGAGCATCAAGAGTTGACTCAACACATCAAAAAAACTCTTTCTAATACTTTTGTCATTATGGAACCCAAAATTGCATTTCCTCAACTCTCACTAAGAAAACCTCGTCTTTATGATAGTGGCACTCAGAACGAGGTTAATGGAACTACACTCATCTCTCTCAAGGAAAAGTCACAAGTCCGGCTCCAAGTACCATATGCTTGCCCCTTATGTGAGTCATCACTAATGTAAGTTTCATTCAACTCAAGATCATATAGGGCTTTTATGGAGACATAGTTAAGGCTTTTGGTTCAGGGTAGGAATTGTTTGGTTTACGTAGGTTCCATCTTCCCTTTAACACTTCTTTTGCTTCATTTTGGCACACATTCACTCGACGTTTTGAGTCATTTCACTTCTTTCTAAGGTGTTAGAGAGACACACTGTCACTCTTTCTTATTCATTTCAAATATTTTCTCCTTTCTCGACTTTCCACACCTTTCATTCTTTGCTTTTATTGAATCCCTTCACTCAATTCTACATTGAACATTCTTTTTGTGTTTTTGCTTTTCTTTATTTTTCATTGCCTTTACATTTCTTTATTTTGTACCTTTGTACCACTTTGTTTCAATCTTCGTCCCCCCCCCTCCCAAACTTATACTTTTTCCATATGTTAAGGGACAATCGGGTGCCAAGAGAGGGTATCTTTTAGAACGGGTAAAGACTTGTATAATGGTTCTTGAAGGAAAAAGGTCTAAGGCTCAAAATGGTTGACTAGGGATTTATCATTGGTAGGCTATGGAAGTGTTCAATCTATCATTTGGATCAAGGAGAGCCTATAATCATGTCTCAAGTCAAATTACACTTAGGATTTCGCCTCGATAAACATTCAGGGCAAGTTCTATACCAATGGCTCGGGACTTGGACATGCAATGTAATTTCTCACCACACAAGCTATGGGATAGCTAAATACATAGAGTCGGGGCACCACAACAACCTTAGATAATATTTGAGCACACAATGGTCCTAAAAAAACACTTGACGATTATCGGCCAACACAAGAGTCTCAAGGTTACAACTTTCACCATCCTATACACAACGATTTGTTTTTGACCATAGGATCAAAGGCAAATGTGCTATTCCCAACTGAGGCTTTTCTTAAGTCACCCTTACCACTAACTACTGAAAAGCAAAAAAAAAAAAAATACTTAAACCCTTAAGAATGTTGTCATGCCATCCATCATCGGGAAGAGCCACTTGGTTCACACAAATTCCATCTTTGGAAAGAACCGTGGCATTAAGAAAATCAAAGGCTTATTGCAAAAACTCAAAACAAGCTACAAACATAAAATAAGAAGCTAAGAAAAGGAAAATGCGGAAAGTAAAATGAATATGTACAAGAGGGAATTTAATAGAATATACAATAGGGGAGATAAATATATACAATGGAACATACCTTTTATATATAGACCCAAGGTAAAAAGTGCAAAAAATGTAAGGAAATCCTGAAATTATATACATACCAAAGGTAAAAAAGAAAGAAAGAAATCATTCATATATACAGTCATCCAAATCCAAGTAGGGCCTACCCGTCAAATGAAAGCTGGCATTTTCCTCGATGCCAACTAAGCAAAATAAGCCCCAAAAATAGAGGAAAGAGGATACAGAAACTCCATATGGACCGTCCGTCAGCATGGGATCTTGAGTGGTCCCTGGGTCCTCTATATGCTCCGGAACCTGAGACTGGCTCCCTGTGACTTGTGGCTCTACTGTTGGGACCTGGGCCTGGACCTGAGCAATCTCCCGGGCTGCATCCTGTGGCAGCATGGAGGAAGTTTCTGGTGTGTCCGCTAACTAGATAACTGCATCATCGGATTGGGGGATCACCCTCTTCCTCCTAGGAGGCCTCTCAAGCTACTCTGGCTGAGGATGGGCTGGTGGCATAGGGTCATGTAGTAGCAAATCCAAAGGTAGGTGATTTGCCTTCAATCTCTTCACCTCGACCCGTAACTCCTTCACGGACTCTTGGGAAGCCTGAGTCTTCCTCATCTTCTTAGCCTCCCTAGAAATCTCCTTGAGAGCCTTTCCGTGTGAATCAACAACGTCCGTGAGCAATTTATGGCTCTCAAGGATCTTCTTCTGGTTGTCCAGAAGATCCTTGAGAGTGTCCTCAATGGACTTTGGCACCTTTGTAGGAGGAGGTGCTGACTGAGCTGCCATAGTAGTAGATAATACAGACAGCTTAGAAGTAGCTGTCTGCATCCAGTTGTTGATGTTGGTGAGGGTCTGGCTCAAACGGTGAGCAGTCAATGGATAGGCAGTAGTGGAAGGTATCTTTGGATCTGCTGAAGTGGAGGGAGGCTGTGGAGTAGTCACTACCACTACTGGCTCTTCAGACTGGCCAGTTGAAGTAGTGGATTTTCCCTTGAAATGCTTGCCCTTAGGGTTGTCATCACCATATAGGCTATACCATGATAAAGGTGTCTTTGCCTTCACAATCACGTCAAATTTGCGCTTCTCCACACTTTGGTCCTTCAGGTACATGGTTAGGAAGTTGGGGAATTGGTAAGACTTGTCACCCTCATTCACTACCCGTTTAATGATCCGAGACATCATATTCCCGACATTGATCGGGTACCCTGCCATGATGGATGCTAATAAGATCGCCCGGTGAATTGGGAGTGAGTTGTCATGGGTGGTAGGATCTAGCCTGCTACACACAAATTTATCCTTCCCCTTCGCGTCGAAGTTCAATATCCTCTTCAATATCTTCACCCTCGCAGTCAACCACTCGGGGGTGGTACCTGGGATTTCCAAGTACTCTGCCAACCACGAACGAGCTTTTTCTCCCAACTTCATTTTTCCCAAGTTCAGGGACTCATCCTCCTCCGTGAAGCCCAAATAGTCATTGATGGTCTTGCCATCAAACTTCACTTTCAGATTCCGCACTTTGGTGACCGTGGTATCCTTTTTGATATGGGTCACGTTGGTGTAAAATTCATTCACCAAGTGCTCATTGGCGTCATCCACCTGCCCTATGAAGTAATCCCATCAAGCTCTTTCTCTAAATTGCCTCAGCACATTGGGATTGTGATGCAAAAGATCCCGGGTGATAATTTGTATCTCAAGTATTAACCTCTTCTCTGGTCACCACTCTCTGAATTTGTGGTAGGCAAACTCACTGACGAATCGGTCCTCCCATACCTCCGGGTTCCTAGTCCGCTCTACCCCACCAACATAGGGCTCACCCCCTTCTGCTTCTTCCCCTTCTTCTACTACTGCATCCTCTCTGGATAATGAAGCTATAGGAGAGGTGGAGTGCTCATTGCCACTATCGGAAGCTGAGCCCTCAGACGACTCAGAAGATATGCGCATTGAAGCTTGGGCAGTGGGGGAAGGTGGGAATGTACTCTGGAACGGAGTCTGATGATATATCCCATGAGGGCTCATACTCACTCCCGGACTGGTCAATGGCCCTATATGCAGCTTTAATGATTTTCCTTGTGTTCTTAATGTATTATCTGACTTGTGGGATCAACTTTATCATATTTTGTTTCCCACCCCGGGAGGACTCTCCTTTTCCTATTTGTTTAGCACATTTTCCTCTTGATCTCACCATTGTCTGCAAACAACATTCATTCAGATTGTTTTAGTGTCCAGCAAAACAATAAAGTTCACAGTTGTAGAAAAAATGTTGTAGATAGTATAAAAATTGCAGAGTGCGGACCGCAAAAAATTCAGTACGGCCGCAAAGAGGCCATTGCAGACCGCACAAAATCCATTGCGGTCCGCACAGAGGTGGGGTTCAGACTACCCATTCTCTGAAACTATGCACCGCGGACCACACAAAATGCCAATGCGGTCCGCATTGAGGCACCGCGGACCATACAAAATGCAATGCGGTTGCGGTCCTCAAATGTCAGTTTTCAGGACTTTCACCATTGCGGACCGCATAGGGGCACCGCAGACCGAACAAAATCCACCGCGGTCCGCACTGAATGCACAACAGTAACACCAACCTAGGGTTGATGATTTGTTCAATTTTAGTCCAATTTTACACCTATTGATTCATTCCTAAGTGTTGGTTCAGTGTTTTAACTACCTAAACGTACTTTAAGAAAAATTAACTGACCTAAGCTACAATATTGAAAGAAAAACGGGTAGGGAAAGAAGAAGAAACAAGGGAAACAAAAATTTACTGAAAACAATAAAATTAAACAATTGAAAAGGGATTAAAGTAGTAGAAGTAAGATGCTGAGATGATGAATAAGCCTTAGTGGTTGATTACGTGCAATAGAGAGATAAATAGTGATTTTTAAGGCTTTTAGAGTAAAGGGATCGAAAAGTTCAAAAGGAGGTTCTCAGGTCCTATTTATAGAAAAAGGTCCTGGGGCACAGCTTACCTTCCCACCGCGGACGGCACAAAATGGCACCACGATACGCGGTGCTCGAAACCAAAAGTCACTGACAAATTGACCACTGCGGACCGCACAAAATATGATGCGGCCGCAGTGGACCATCGCGGACCGCACAAAATGCAATGTGGCCGTGGTGGTAAACTTCAGAGAACCCCCACTTTTGTGAAATCATCAGTGCGGTCCTAATTGATTTCTTGCCCTCGCATAAGGGTCTTTGCGGCCGCATAAAAAGAGTGCGGCCCGCATTAACAACTTCAGAGAGTGGTCATTTTCTAATTTTTTCCTGCACTGCATCAACACAATCCTACAACATCTCACAACCTGTCAGTCCAAAAATAAATCCTACACTACAATGAAAATCAAAGAAAATTAAGAAGAAAAACACATGGATTGCCTCCCAAAAAGCGCCTGATTTAACGTCGCGACACGACGCAGGTTACCATCAAATCATTTGAGATGGAGAAGTGCCACCACGTGGCTATCATAAATTTTTCCCAAGTAGTGCTTGACCCTGTGCCCATTCACTCTGAAAACATCCCCATTTTCGTTCTTCAAATCAAGTGCACCAAACGGGGTCACAAACACCACTTCAAAAGGTCCACTCCATTTTGACTTAAGCTTTCCCAGAAACAGAGGTAACCGAGAGTTGAACAAGAGAACCAAGTCACCCACTTTAAACTCCTTTCCACGAGCATATTTATCATGAAGGTACTTCATCTTGTCCTTGTACAAGGACGAACTGGAGTAGGCATGGAATCGGAATTCATCAAGTTCATTAAGCTGTTCCACACAAAGATTTGCTGCCACATCCCATTCAAGATTTAATTTCCTCAAAGCCCACATGGCCTTGATCTCTAACTCAACCGGTAGATGGAAAGATTTCCCAAACACCAACCGATACGGAGTCATACCAATCGTAGTCTTGTAAACAGTCCTATAAGCCAATAGAGCATCATCCAACTTCTTTGACCAATCGGTCCTATCGGCATTGACCGTCTTTGACAATATACTCTTGAATTCCCTATTTGAGACTTCAACTTGGCCACTTGGTTGAGGATGATAGGGAGTAGAAACTTTGTCGTTGACACCATACTTTGCAAGTAATGTGTCAAAAGCTCTATTAAAAAAATGAGACCCCCCATCACTTATGATTGCACGAGTAGTGTCAAACCTTGTAAAAATGCTCTTCTTGAGAAATGCAACAACACTCCGGGCCTCATTGTTGGGTAAAGTCACGGCTTCAACCCACTTTGAAACATAGTCCACCGCCACAAGAATGTGTGTTCCCACACGAGCTAACAAACGGGCCCATAAAACCAATGCCCTATACATCAAAAATATCAACCTCAAGAATGGTATTGAGAGGCATCTCATCTTTTTTCGAAATTTCGCCCGCTCTTTGACATTTGTCACACCTCTTCACAAGTTCACTGGCATCTTTGTACAAAGTTGGCCAATAAAACCCACAACTAAGAACTTTGGAAGTCATCCTCGCCCCACCATGATTGCCACCATAGGGAAAGGAATGACAAGCCTCCAAGATACTCAATTGCTCTTCCTCTGGCACACCTTCGGATCACCCCATCTGTGCAATTCTTGAACAAGTACAACTCATCCCAATAGAAATCCAAACTATCCCATTTGAGCTTCTTCCTTTGGTTAGAAGAGAGCTCACACGGGATTATACCAGTCACAAGGAAATTAGCAACGTCCGCAAACCATGACATACCATTCACCGACACCGAAAGGAGTTATTCATCGAGAAATGAATCATTGATCTCTAGGCCATCATGAGGCCTCCTCTCCTCCTCCAAGCGGGACAAGTGGTCCGCCACTTGGTTCTCACTACCCTTCCGGTCCACCATTTCCAAATCAAACTCTTGAAGTAACAAGACCCATCGCATCAGTCTAGCTTTGGAATCCTTTTTCGTCATCAAGTACCGGAGTGCGGCATGATCAGTATGGACTATGACCTTGGCACCCATAATATACGGCTGAAATTTCTCCATTGCGAACACAATAGCCAAAAGTTCTTTCTCGGTCACCGTGTAGTTCACTTAGGCATTATTCATTGTCTTGCTCGCATAGTACACCTAATTAAACATTTTGTTCACTGTTTCACCCAAAATCGCCCCAACCACAACATTGCTCGCATCACACATGAGCTCAAAGGGAAAGCTCCAATTAGGTGCGGTAATGATAGGAGTGGTGGTCAACTTATGCTTGAGAAGTTCAAAGGCTTGCATACATCTCTCATCGAACACAAACTTGGCATCCTTTACCAATAGCTTGTACAAGGGGTTCACTACCTTCGAAAAGTCTTTGATAAATCTCTGGTAGAACCCCGCATGCCCAAGAAAACTTCTAACTCCCTTGACAGAGGTAGGAGGAGGGAGCCTTGAAATCACATCAATATTTTCTTTATATACCTCAATACCGTGCTTTGAAATTTTATTCCCAAGAACTATGCCCTCTTCCACCATGAAGTGGTATTTCTCCCAATTAAGAACAAGATTGGTTTCTTCACAATGGGCCAAAACTCAATCAAGATTTTTTAAACACTCATCAAATGAATCACCCACAACACTAAAGTCGTCCATGAACACATCCAAAATGTCTTCCACCATATCGGTGAAAATGGCCATTATACACCTCTGAAATGTAGCCGGTGCATTACACAACCCAAAAGGCATCTGAGAAAAGGCAAAGGTGCCATATGGACAAGTGAATGTTGTCTTCTCCTGATTTTTCGGAGCAATCAAGATTTGGCTGTACCCAGAATACCCATCCAAGAAACAGTAGAAGGCACGCCTAGCAAGTCGGTCTAACATTTGGTCAAGAAAAAGCAATGGAAAGTGATCCTTGCGGGTAACTTTATTCAACTTGTGGTAGTCCATGCATACCTTCCAACTGGTGACGGTTATGGTAGGAATCAGCTCATTTTGTGAATTTGCAACCACGGTTATGCCACCATTCTTCAGTACACATTGCACCGGCGAAGTCCAAGAGCTTTCAGATATGAGGTACACAACCCCGGCATCCAACTACTTGATCACCTCCTTTTTCACAACTTCTTGCATTGCCTCGTTCAACCTCATTTGATGTTCCAAGGAGGGCTTTGCATCATCTTCCAAAATAATCTTGTACATACGAAATGCGGGGCTTATCCCCCAGATATCAGCTAGAGTCCATCCAATTGCCTTTTTCTGCTTTTAAAGCACCGCCAATGTGGCATCAACCTGCATGTTAGTAAGACAAGAGGAACGAATAACTGGCAAAGTAGAACTAAGGCCAAAGAACTCATACCTGAGGTGTGGAGGCAACGACTTTAAATCCAACACTAGAGGCTCCTCAATTGAAGATTTTGTTGGTGGAGTCTTCCAATTCTCAAGGTCCAAAGATAGTTTTCTAGGCTCATAAGAGTAAGAGCCCATCCCATGTAAAGCATTCACACACTCAACTCGACCCTCATCATCATTGACATAAAGATTCAACAATACGGCCTACATATGGTCCTTCACATTGATCATTGCACTGGTATCATCAACTATCACTGCCTTGACAAGGTCCACAAAAGAGCACACCTCAGAACTGTTGGGCTGCTTTATTGACTTGCACATATGAAAGACCACTTTTCCATTACCCACCCGGAAGGTGAGTTCCCCTGCTTCCACATCAACTAAGGCCTTCCTAATAGAAAGGAAAGGTCTCCCCAATATGATTGGAACTTCATAATCAACCTCATAATCCAAGATCACAAAATCAGCTGGCATGATAAATTTGTCCACCCGAACAAGCGCATCATCAATAATACCCAATGGTCTCTTCATCGTTCTATCCACCATTTGCAATCTCATGGAAGTCAGCCTCGGTTGCCCAATACCCAAAGTCTTGAAAACTGAGCAGGGCATCAAGTTGATACTTTTCCCCAAATCACATATAGCCTTAGCAAAGTCCGCACTCCCAATGGTTCAAGGAATGGTGAAAGCACAGGGATCATCAAGTTTTGGGGCCATTGAATGCACTATTGCACTAACTTGGTGGGTCATCTTTATAGTTTCATAATCCATGGATCGTTTCTTTGGCACCAAGTCCTTCATGAATTTAGCATAGCCCGATATTTGTTCAAGAGCCTCCATCAAAGGCACATTAATGGATAAGCTCTTCATCATATCAATGAACTTTTTAAACTGATTCTCATTTTTCTGCTTCGCGAGCCTTTGAGGATAAGGTGGAGGTGGCCTTGGGAAGGAGCCTTGGCTTTAGCCACAACCTGCTCTGGCATGTCTATTACGTGTTCCCTAGACAAGTTCACGTCATTTTGAGTTTCCACCTCAGCATCTTGAATATCAATCCTCACTTCTTCATTCACATTCTCATCAATCGCATTTTCAACCACCAAAGAAACTTCATCTTCTTGCAACTCAACTTCATCACTCAATATTTTCTTTTATTTGGCGGCATTTACATCACCGCCTCGTCCACTTCTTGTAGTTCTGCCATAACATGATTGTTTCCACCCTTCGGGTTTACTACCGTATCACTTGGTAGAGCACCCTTAGAGTGAGTATTCAAGGACTGTGAGATTTGGCCTAATTGCACCTCCAAATTTCTAATTGAAGTATTGTGGGAAGACAACTAAGCATCGGAATTCACACACTTTTTCATCATCAGTTCAAACATCATTTCAATTCTCCCCATGTCAGGTTTAGAAGAACTAGGACCTTGGGATAGAAATAGGGGCTGATTGATTGGTTGCTGGTACATTGGGGGGCTTTGAAAGCCTTGCCCCCGGTTCCTTGATTTCCATTATTCCACCCACCTTGATTGTTGTTACCACCCAAGTTGTTGTTGTTCCCATTCCAATTACCCTGATTGTTTTGATTATTGTTCTGATTGCCCCAGTTGGAGTTTTGGTTGTTGTTCCCCCAATGACCATTGCCTTGTTGTTGATTACCCCAATTGCATTGGGGCATCCATTGTTGTTGGTTGGAAGAATTGCCCCTTTGGCCTTGATAATTATTCACGTATTGTACCTCTTCATTTTGCCCATCATAACTATCATCTAGGAATCCACCACAATCATTGTCAAATTGCTTCGAATTCCCTTGGGTCATTTGACCTCGTTGTCTTCTTTTGTTGACTAGCATGTTGACACCCTCCATAGCATTTACTTAGCGAGGAATTTGAACTTGTTGCAACTATTCCTTTGCTAGTTGGTTTATTGTAGTTGTCAACTGAGCTATAGCCTCCCCATGATCATGTAACTCCTTGTGCAAATGAGTGAGCGTGAGGTCACCCTAGGGCACATTGGCTCTACTTTGGCAAGCAAAAGAAGTGTCAGCCATCTTGTCAAGAATTTCACAAGCCTCATCATAAGACAGCTTCATGAAGTTGCCCCCAGCAAGTTGGTTCACTATGCATTGGTTTGTTATGTTAATGCCCCGGTAGAAAGTCTGTTGGATCATCGCCTCAGTCATATCATTGTTGGGGCATTCCTTTACCATTGTTCTATAGTGCTCCCAAATCTCATACAAAGGTTCAGTGGGCTCCTACTTGAAAGCCAAGATCTCATCTCTCAATGCTACCATATGCCCCGATGAGAAATTTTTTGCAATAAACTTGTCCGCCAACTCATCCCAAGTAGTGATAGAATGGTTGGGAAGTCGCTCAAGTCAATCCAGTGCCTTCCCTCTAAGTGCTAATGGGAAGTGTCTCAACCAAAGTGCATCTTCGGACACATTAGTTTGCTTGCTCCCCCAACAGGTATCCACGAACCCCTCAAGATGTTTGTAAGCATTTTGATTGGCAGCGCCCGTGAAATACTCACGCTGCTCCAGCAATGTCAGCATCACATTGGTAATTTGAAAATTTCCTACCCGAATCCGGAGCGGGACAATTGCACTTGCAAAGCCTTGGTTTAGAAGCACTCGAGGAGCCACTCTTGGAGGTGGATGGGGGAGGGTCTAAAATATTATCATTGGCCTGGCGGCTTCTCCTTTATCCTTGAGGAAAAATTGGGACCTCATCTGCAATATTGTCATCTACTTCTTCCCCCGGCGGATGATCTCCAAGAGATGCATTGTTTAAGTTTGCTGCCATTTTGTTCCTGAAGTTGTGACACACAGAAATTAGTAACACGGAAGGAAAGAAGATCAAAACACAAAACTATTTAGATAGATAGCCAAAACTGTTAGCTCCCCAGCAATGGCGCCAAAAAGTGGTTGAGGCCAACCTTGTACTACTATTGAGTAGCAAGAGAGGTCGAAGCAGCTTTTACCCGAGAAGGTCGGGATCGATTTCCACAGGGAGCTAGATATTGGAGTTGAGTTTCTATCTAAAGTGGACTTGTGTATTTGTTCCTAATTTCACTTCTGCACATTTTTGGTTTTGATATGAATTCTAATTTTATAATACTACAATGCTAAATTAGGCTAAGTAAGGCTAAGATTAAACTATTGAGAGTTGATCAAATAGATAAAAGGCACTAGGGTAGTGACTTTCTCCTAGGTGGTAAGTTGACGGATTCTTGAGTCCAAAGTTAGATTGTCATATTTGGGGAGTATGATATAACCATTGCACTATTCTACTCACTCTATACCTCTCAGTAGTTCGAGTGAGTTGCCCGAATTGACTTTCTCAAGACCAATTGGGTATGCAAATTTGTGCAAGAAATCAAGGTTCAAGTCGGGTATTACTATCTCTAGGTTTAACCCTTTAATTAGGGCTATTAATCTCTTGAATACGCCCCAATTCCTTGTTGGACTAATTTCATGGACTTAGGCTCTCTTTCTCAAGAAGAGCCAAAGTTTACTTGGCATAAACTAGTGTTTGCAACCACTAATTCAATATTAAAACCCTAAATTAGTCCAAGTATCAAACACCCATAGACAATCAAGCATCAAAGCACAAGACTCATCAGTTACTCACACTATGGTTGAGCTATAACCCTAGCTAATGGGTCTAGCTACTCATAATTGGAGAAGAAAACAAAGAAACAGATGAAGATAACGCCATAATAATTAATTACTAACTAAAACTTGAAGATTCAATGTTGAAACTAAGCTAAAATTACTCAAAATGGTAAAAGAGAAGAAGTCACGAGCGCAGCTCTGTCCCAAAATCTATCTGATGACCTAAAAATAGGAAAAGAAACTATTTATACTGGGCTGAAAATTCTGGACAAAATACCCTACGGGGCTAGTACGGACCGCACAAAATCGAGTGCGGCCGCACTAAGGCTCTTGTCTTGATTAATCTACTCTCTAAACTTGAACTTTGCGAACCGCACAAAGTCGAGTGTAGCCGCGGTGGATTCTATTACGGTCCGCACAAAATGGACCACGGACCGCATTGGGATTCATCCTCCAATCTAGCAACTCTCTGATCTCGGGCAATGCGGTTCGCACGAAATCGAGTGCGGCCGCAATGAACCCAATGCGGACTGCACAAAACCCTTTGCAGCCGCATTGCCTTGTGTCCTTAAAAACATACTCTCTGAACTTCATCTTTGCGGACCGCACAGAATGGTGTGCGGCCGCACTAGCCCTGTTTGACTGAGCTTGGTCTTGTCTTGGTACTTGTGAATGTTTCACTCCTTTTTAAGATGGTTTTTGACACCTTGTCACCTTGTTGATCAAACCTGCAATCAAGCACAACTTGTGAGCCTTTGGGACTATTTTGTACACATTTCTAATTAAAACTTAAGCAAGAAGGAGTGTAATATGCATCATAATCCCTAGTTATGAAGAAGCAGCTTCATCCTCTCATTATTGAGACTGACTCTTTGGTAATTAAGAGGATCATTGAAGGGGATTGGGATCCACCATGGTGCATTGGGATAGAATTGAAGAAAATAAAGGGGATGAATGATCAATTCAATGTGATCTTTCAACGTGTGCTCAGGGAAGGAAATGTAGTGGCAGATTATTTTGCTAACATTATTTTGTTTTTTGCAGGTACAATATCATTTAACTCTTTCTCTGAATTGCCAAGTGCGTGGAGGAGATTAATAAATCTAGACAAATCTCAAATCCTTAATCTCTGGATTAGGGAAGCAAAAAGAATGGCACCTAATTAATGATCATAACTTTGGATGCATTGCCCGAGCTTGCCTTATACTTCTTTATTGTTCTTTTCTTTGTGTTGGTAGATGACTTCTCAGTGGTATTATCATGGTATCATTCTCAGCCAGGGGCTGTTTGCCAACATACATAATTAGTAAGGCAAGCAGGCATTACATAGGTTACAACAAAAACTTACAAGGTGTTATAATTCTTGTCTTTATGGTTTAGTACAAATACATTCATGTTGTGTGATCGATGCCTACCCTGCACTACTATTAAGTAGCAAGAGAGGGTCGAAGAGTTTTTACCCGATCGAAGCCTACCCTGCACTACTATTTTGTGTTCCAAATTACACTTCTATACATTTTTGGGATTTTTGTTTTACTTCTACTTTTATCAAACTACAATGGCAAATGAAACTAGATTGAACTAAAAGTTAAACTAAATCGGGTTGTTCAAATGGTTTAAAAGGCACTAGGGTAGTGACTTTCGCCTAGGTGTTCAATTGACGGATACTTGAGTCTAGGGCATGATTGACATATTTGGGGAGTATGATATAACCGTTGCATGATTTTACCCACTCTACACCTCTCGGTGGTTCAAGTGATTTTGCCCGAATTGATTTCTCAAGATCAATTGGGTATGAAAATTTGCACAAGCAATCAAGGTTCAAGTCGGATATTACTCTCTCGAGGTTTAACCCTTTAATTAGGGCTACCAGTCTCTTGAGTACGCCCCAATTCCTTGGTGGACCAATTTCAGAGACTCAAGCTCTTTTTTTCAAGAAGAGCTCAAGTCAACTAAACACAAACTTGTGTTTGCAACCACTAATTCAACAATTAACATGAAATTAGCCCAAATATCAAATATCCATAGTCAATCTAGCCCGAAAACACAAGACTCATCAATTACTCACACTAAGGTTGAGCCAAAACACTAGCTTATGGGTTTAGCTACTCATAATTGAAGAAGAAAAGCAAGAAATAGATGAAGAACAACTCATATTAATTAATTAGTAAGGTAAACAATAAGATTCAATGTTGAAATAAAGATAAAATTGCCCAAAATAGCTAAAGATTTTGAACCCACGAGCAAAGCTACAACTAAAAACTATTTGATACCCTAAAAATGGAAAAAGAAGCTATTTATACAAAGATGAAAAAACTGGATAAAAATACCCCTGCGGGGCTAGTGCGAACCACACAAAATGGTGTGCGGCCACACTAAGACTCTACACTTGAAATCCCATCTGTCTGAACTCAGGCACTGCGGACTGTAGAGAATGGACTGCGGCCGCGGAGGCTTCTAGTGTAGTCCGCATGAAATGGAGCGTGGACCGCATTGGCTTGAAACTAGGAAGTTGGCAACTCTCTGATCCTTCTTACTGCGGACCGCACCAAATCGAGTGCGGCCGCATTGATCCTGGTGCAGCCGCATTGCCCTTTTTGCCTAAATGCCACCTCTCTGAACCTCCTTGTGTGGACATTATAGAATGGTGTGCGGCCACATTGGGCCTATTTTTCCTAAGCTTTGTCTTGTCTTGGTACTTGTGCATGTTTCACTCCTTTGAGCAGATCTTTGACATCTTGTCACGTTGTTGATCAAACCTGCAATCAAGCACAACTTGTAAGCCTTTTGGAACTATTTTGTACAAATTTCTAATCAAAACGTAAGCAAGAAGGAGTATAAAATGCATCAAAATCCCTAGTTATCAACTTCCCCAAACTTAAGCTTTTGCTTGTCCTCAAGCAAACAAAATAAGACTCACCCCTTAAGAGAACATCCAAGAAAATTTCAGTTGTCCTAAAGTAACCTCATCTAGCATCAATTGGGACTAACAATTACCCTCAATACAAATGAATCATTAACAACTTCTAATCTTTGAAACTCCATGTATTAAGTGCGATACAAGAGCATCAAGAATTGACTCAATACATCAAAGAACTCTTTCTATTACTTTGGTCATTGTGGAACCCAAACTCACACATCCTCAACTCTCCCTCAGCAAACCTCGCCTTTAGAATAGTGGCACTCGGAATGAGGTTATTGGAAATCCACTCATCTCTCTCAAGAAAAAGTCACAAGTTCGGCTCTAAGTACCATATGCTTGCCCCTTATGTGAGTCACCACTGATGTAAGCTTCATTCACCTCAAGATCATATAGGGCTTTTGTGGAGACATTGTGAAGGCTTTTGGTTCAGGGTAGGAGATGTTTGGTCTAAGTAGGTTCCATCTTCCCTTAATCACTTCTTTTGTTTCATTTTGCACACATTCACTTGACTTTTTGAGTCATTTCACGTCTTTCTAAGGGGCTAGAGAGACACACTATCACTCTTTCTTATACATTTCAAACCTTTTATCCTTTTTTCAACTTTCCACACCTTTCATTCATTGCTTTTCTTGAGTCCCTTTTTATTCTTTTCACATTAAACATTCTTTTTGTCTTTTTGCTTTTCTTTCTTTTTCATTGCCTTTCTTTTTCTTCATTTTTGTGCCTTTTTACCACTTTGTTGCAATCCTTGTCTCTCTCCCAAACTTATGCCTTTGTCATGTGCTAAAGGAAAGATCGATTGCCAAGAGAGTGTATCTTTTAGAACGGGTATAGGCTTGTATTATGGGTCTTGAAGAGAAAAGGTCTAAGGCTCAAAAGGGTTGACTAGGGATCTTATCATTGGTAGGTTATGGAAGTGTTCAAGCTATCATTTTGACCAAGGAGAGCCTATAATCATGTCTCAAGTCAAAAATCCACTTAGGATTTCGCCTCAACAAACATTCAGGGTAAGTTCTAGACGAATGGCTCGGGACTTGGACTTGCAATGCAATTACTCACCACACAAGCTATGGGTTGCTAAAGACATAGAGTCGGGGGCCAACAACTACCTTAGATAAGATTTGAGCACACACTGGTCTCGAAAAACTACTTGATGATTATCGGTCAACACAAGAGTCTCAAGGTCACGACTTTCACCATCCTAAACACAACAATTTGTTTTTGACCATAAAATCAAAGGCAAATGTGCTAGGCCCAAGTGAAGCTTTGATTAAGGCACCCTTAAATACTAAATACTAAAAACAAAAAAGAAAAACGGACTCAAACCCTTAAGAAGGTTGTCACGCCATCCATCATTGGGAAGAGCCACTCGGTTCATACAAAACTCCAGCTTTGGAAAGAACCGTGGCATTAAGAAAACCAAAGGCTTATTGCAAATTTTCAAAACAAGAAACTACGAATCATAAATAAGAAGATAAGAACGAAAAGTTGTAGAAAGTAGAATGAATATATACAAGAGGGGATTTGTCGAAAATACAATAGATGGGATGAATATGTACAATGTAGCATAACTTTATATACAGACCCAAAGTAAAATAAAAGTGCGATAAATGTAACGAAATGTTAAAATTATATACAACCCAAAGATGAAAAGATAAAGAAAGAATAAAAAGTATCGAATATATATACAATCATCCGAATGAATCCATAAAATTAGGGCCTACCCCCTCAAATGAAAGCTGGCATTGTCCCCTAAACTAAATAAAGAACCAAAAAGAGAAAGGGAAAAAGGATATAGGGACTCCCTATGGCCTGTCTGTTTAGATGGGCTCCTGAGTGGTACCTGGGTCTTCATTGTGCTCGGGAACCTCCGACTAGTTCCCTGTGGCATGCTGTTGTGCTGCCGGGACCTGGGCCTGGACAGGCTCCTGAGGTGCATCCTGTGGCTGACTGGAGGAGGCCTTCGGTGGGTCTGCCAAGCTCTAGGGATCATCCTCTTCCTCTTGGAAGGCCTATAGGACTGCTCGGGCTGGGGATGAGCAGATGGTACTGGGTCCTATAGCAATAAGTCCAAGGCAGATGATCTGCCTTCATTCTGTCAACATCAAATCTCAGCGCTTTTACAGACTCCTTGGAAGCCCGCATCTTTCTCAACTTCTTGTGCTCCTTAGCAAGCTCCTTGAGATCCTGGCTGCGTGAAGCAACTACATCTGTGAGCACCTTCTGAGTGTTGAGGATTTTCTTTTAGTTGGCTAAAATCTCCTTGAGAGCATCCTCTATGGACTGGGGGACCTGTGGAGGTGGAGGTCTCGACTGAGCCTCTACTGTGGTAGTGAGGGTAGACAACTTGGATGACGCAGTCTGCATCCAGTTGTTGATACTGAGAAGAGCCTGGCTCAGTCAGTGGGTAGTCACTGGATAGGCACGAGAAGAAGGGATCTCCGAGTCTGCTGAGGTGGATGGGCCATGAGGGATATCAGTGGAGATGGAGGCAGGCTGAGCAGGAGCCACTACCACAACTAGCTCTGCAGACTGGCCAGTTGGAGTAGTAGTTGTTCCCTTGAAGTTGTTGCTCTTAGGGTTATCATCCCCCTGCATGTTGTAATAAGAAAATGGGGCATTCGCTTTGACCTTGATGTCGAATGGCCTCTTTTCAACTTTTAGTTCTCGGAAGTACATAGTCAGAAAACTGGGAAAAGGGTAGTTTCTGTCATGCTCATTTCCCACTATTGTGATTATCCTAGACATAACATTTCCCATATTGATTGGGTACCCCGCCATGATCGAAGCCACCAAAACTTCCTGGTGAAGAGGGAGGAAGTTGTCATAAGTCGCGGGGTCCAACCTACTACATACAAATGTTTCCCACCTCCTTGCCTCGAAGTTCAAACTACGTCTCAGAGTCTTGACGCCCGCAGTCAACCAGTAGGGGGTGGTACCTGGGATTGCCAGATACTGTGCCAGCCAGGGACGGACTTCCTCGCCCATTTCCATCTTTGCCATAAATAGTGCCACATCCTCTCCATCAAACCCAAGGTAGTCATTTATTGTTTTCCCATCAAACAACACTTTCTGATTTTGCACCTTGGTCACTTTTGTAAGCACGTGATTTTTGACCCTCCCCGGGAATTTTTACGCTCTTAGCTTAAAATATCTAATTTAGGACTAATAGAGCTATTTTAACTATTTTTTACTTTATTTCGTTGCAAAAAGAAAATTTCAAAAAATATATATATAAATTTTAGTTTATGTATTTCTCATAAACTTGAAAAAATACAAAAATTGCACTTTATTTTTATACCTTATATAATTTCGAAAAATACAAAAATAATAATTCTATTAAAGTATTATAGGCATTTTTTTAACTTTGAAAAAATACAAAAATATTACCTCATATTTTATCTTAATATTTTAAAACGAAAATTACAAAAAAATATAGTTTTATTAATATTTTGTAGCTATTTTAAACCTTGAAAAATATTTAAAAAAGATATAGTTTTGTTTAAATACTAGTCTTATCTTTTGGTAGTTATTTTGCTTACATAGGACTAGTTAAGCAACGTGTTCCTATTTCTCGGGTCCGGGCAAAAGAATAATATTCGGGTTTAAACTACCCGGTTTTAGGCCTAATTTTTGGACCTAGCCCATAATAAACCGTGTCCAGGACACGTGGGGAACCCCACCACGCGTGGGGGACATATGCCTTGAACCCCACCACGCGTGGGCTCATTTTTCTGGGCAAAACCCATGCTAAATACACGGGTAAAACAAAAGGAACGGGAGGGACTTTTAAAAAATGGAAAAAAGGACTACTGTTGGTCTTTCTTCTTAAAAAGAAGAAAGAGAGGAAACCTAAAAGAGAGGAACGGGGGGGCTTGGAAAAAAAAAGACCGTGGCTTCTTCTTCTTCCTCGGTTAAAAAAGAGAAAGAACCTAAGAAACCCTACTCCGTCAACTGCTCACGACCACCAACCGAACACCAGTCCGTCGACCTCCATAACCGCTGCCCAGTTCCGTCGACCACGACCACCCCCCACGTCCAAAACTACAGCCCAGTTCGTCGACCACTGCCCGACGACCAAACAACCATTCGCACCTCCACGCACCTCCATCAACGACCAAACAGCCCCTCCTCCAGCTCCACCATCACCGACAGACCGCCATCCTCACCTTCCCAGAAACCCCATAACCCTCGCTGCTTCACTCGTCAAAAACCACCATCAACGACCTTGACCCCGTCGCCTCCACCCCAAAAACCACCAGCCTAACTCCATTCCCTACTGTCCGAACGCCATCACCCAAGCACCATGTCCGAAAACCATCCTCAACTCTAACCCAAAACCACCGGGAAACTCACCACTACTGGCGCGTCTCCAGCCATGGACGACCACCCCTCCTTCTTCTAGTTCCGACTAAACAGTCCGCCGGCTTCACGCCACTAGTTGAGCCGGAGTTCATGGAGGTGAGCTGCTTGACCTTGTGTTGAGGTCGAGTTCCAGTCCGGTGAGGTTGTTTTGATCGTCGAGGTCCGGTACGTCGAGGTGCTGTCCGAGGTTCCGTCGTTGTTCTTCGTTTAGAGAGGTCCGGCTTGAGTTCCGTCGGAATCGTGTTCGTCGTTCTGAGTTTGTCGAGGTGCAAAGGTTAGTAAACCTCGACGTATTAGATAAATAAACTTTACGTTGAATGTTTGAGATGCAATATAAAAATTGGTATGGAAATTTTCCGCCTATGTTTCATTGTCTGCATTTTGTTCATTTTTCATGTTATGTTATTCTTGTTTATTTGATGTCGTTTAATTAAGTTGGACTAGTCGTACTATGACACAAGTTTGACATTAATCTGTTCGTCCTTTCCTTCGGTTAGTTCATTCGAAAAAAATAGTATTAGTGCATGCTGTTACTACTACCGAAATGCTCATTTGCTAAAACTCTTTTTATTAAACTTCTAACAAGTTATGAGATTTAGTTGTAAAGAAGCTATAAGGTTTAGTATGGTTAAAAGCGTAAAAATGGCATCCCTTTAAAAATAAATAAAGAGTAAATAATAATAATAAAAAATAAAATGAGACGAGCCTCGCCAAATAAAAAGGACAAATTGCGGGGCCCTCACAAAATATATGTATTAAGTATTTAGATTCCGGGATGGGTCGTTTAGCAAATTTCACGGCCTTACCCCAAAATAATAATGCGCTAGTTGCTTTAGGCGCGCCTTTAATAATGTTATCTCCCTAAACTCGGGTGCACATTTATCTGACCCAAATCCAAATCTCAACGGAGTCGAAATATGTCTCTAGTCACGGGCGCATTGATTGTGGCGTGGCCCGGGATGCATTTCCATGACGTTGCAAATTCTTTTAAAAAAAAAATAAGAATGAGATGAGCCTTGCCGAATAAAAATACAAATTGCGGGGCCCTCAGTAAATACTTGTTTAAAATTACTTAGAATTCAGGAGGGTCGTTTAGCGAATTCTGCGGCCTCCGCAAAATAATAACGCGATAGTCTCTTTAGGCGCGTGTTTAATAATTTACTTCCTTAAACTCGGGTGCACATTGATGTGACCCAAATCCAAATCTCAACGGAGTCAAAGGGTGTCGACGACCACGGGTACATTGATTGTAACGCGGTTCGAGATACATTTTCACAACGTTGCAAGTCCTACAAAAATAACAGTAAATGATAAAAGCGGTTAAAAGTTAAATTTTGCACATAAGTTCACACTTGTATAAAATCAGATAATCAAGCCGAATATAACAGTTGAGCGACCGTGCTAGAACCATGGAACTCGGGAATGCCTAACACCTTCTCCCGGGTTAACAGAATTCCTTATCCGGATTTCTGGTACGCAGACTGTAATATAGAGTCATTCTTTTCCTCGATTCGGGATTAAAATTGGTGACTTGGGACACCCTAAATCTCCCAAGTGGCGACTCTGAAATAATTAAACCAATCCCGTTTCGACTGTCCTTTAATTGGAAAAAACTCCCTACGCACCTCGCGGTGCCGGAAAAAGGAGGTGTGACAGCTCTGGCGACTCTGCTGGGGACTTGAACCCAGAACCACTGGTTCAGGGTTAAGAATTCGAGCTTAGAATAATTGTTATTATTTGGCTTTATTTATTATCTGATTATTACATGTTTTGAGCCTAATGTGCTAAATGCTGCTTTTACCGCTTTGATATTATTTGAACTGTATATAAACTGTGCCGAAACCTTTCTCTTCTTACCTCCGGGGATGTGCTTACTGGTTGAGACTCCCTATTCTGTTAGTGTCATACCCTGAATAAAAGAGGCTCGGAAAGTTTCTAAGCCGGCTGGCCTTTTGGTTCCCGGAAAGGAGCTCCTTCCTCAGCTCGAGTTGTCCGCTCGGGTACACTGTCTAGAACACCGACCCAGGTTTTTGAACCTAGTATAACAAAGCCACATGCCGGATCCCTAGTAGGAACGTTTATTTGCATCATGTGCATTTGACTTAGGGGACTCAACATAGGGGTTGGGTCCGTCTAGGACAAGCAACCTGAAAATAATAGACAATCTTTCGGCATCCTATGTGCTACATGTTATATTTAGTCAAGGGCGTATGTGTCATTTGGTCATTTCCAGCATGATGTTATTTTAATCGAAGCATGGGGAACATT
This sequence comes from Nicotiana sylvestris, assembly GCF_000393655.2. Classification (NCBI taxonomy): domain Eukaryota; kingdom Viridiplantae; phylum Streptophyta; class Magnoliopsida; order Solanales; family Solanaceae; genus Nicotiana; species Nicotiana sylvestris. Next base: position 145,451,665 of record NC_091064.1, on the reverse strand, counting down.
TGTGGAATCCAAGAAGCCTTGGAATTCCCTATGTCCCCCACGCTTGCTTTTTGGGAAAGCACATGGGGAACATTTGTGGAATCCAAGAAGTCTTGGAATTCTCATATGTCCCCCACGCTTCATATGTTGGGAAAAGCGCATGGGGAGCATTTGCGGAATCCAAGAAGTCTTGGAAATCATTATGTCTCCCATGCCACATTTTTTTAAAGAAATAATAAATAAATAAAAAAACAATTACAAATAAAACAAAGCATGAAAATTCAAAAAGATTTTGTATGTTTTCGTTATTTTCCACAGATTAAAGATAAATCTTGAAAAAGAGGAGAAAATAACAGCATAGAAGTCCGAGTAGAGTCGAAACTCTGCCGAAATTTTAAAAATGAAAAAATGTCTTGTTAGTTTGTTATATTAAAAGCAAAGGAAAAAAAAATCACCATTGTTCTGTCTGTTTTTAAAAAAATATTAAAGAAAATAGTTTGTTTTGCCATTAAATGAAAATGAAAAAGAGTTTGTTTTTTTTTTAAAAAAAATGTTTTATTTTATTTTATTTTGTTTGCCTGTTAAAATGCCAGAAATAAAAATAAAAAGAGTTTTTATTTGTTCCAAAAATAAGTATATATATAATCCAAAAAAAATTCAAAAGAAAGTTCAAAATTCAAAAAAGATAAAATAGATAAATAAAAATCCGAAAATATTTTGATTCTTCTTTAGAAAATTCAAAAAAAAAAACATTTTAGAAGCATTTCTTTTATTAAAGGTAAAATTCCAAAAAATATTTTCTTCTTCTTCTTTAGAAAAAAAAAAGCAAATGAAATTCAAAAATATATCTTAGAAATGTTTCTTTTAAAAAGAAAATCAATCAAAAATCAAAAAATATACTTCCTTTCTTCTTTTAAAGTAGTTCTTTCAAATCCAAAAAAAAAGTTAGTTCATCTACTTATCCTTGATTGACCGAACTACGCGGGTTTGATTCTCACCGGATGTGAGATACGTAGGCAACCCTCATCGGGTCCAACCCCACCTTCTCAAAAAAGAAGGAATGTTTTATGTTTTTCGTTAATTCGTTTGTTTGTTATAAATGAAAATAATAGAATAATAGTCTATTTGATTGTTGTGAAAATAATAATAAAAAAAATATAGAAAATGGAAAAGGGTCCTCTCAAAAACAGTTTATTTGACCGAACTACGCGGGTTTGATTCTCACCGGATGTGAGATACGTAGGCAACCCTCATCGGGTCCAACCCCACCTTTTGCTAAAATAGCTAAAAATCAAAAATTTTAATCTTGTCATAAATAAGTCGGGTGATGTCCAACCCACCTTTTGCTAAAATAGCCAAAAAACAAATAAATAAAAAATATATGTCAAATTTTAATTTTGTCATAAAGAAGTCAGGTGACGCTGTTTTGTCATAAAGGGCCGAATGTTCCCGAAAGGGACGCCGGAAGGCTGACTTGGCATAAACAGCCACCTTTGGGTCATTTTGAGATATGGACCCACACAGCCTTATAAATCTTCGTCCCCGAGGCGCTGAAGGGCCGTGTTTACAACGCCAAGTCTTTTATTGTAATTTTTAAAAAGAAAAAAAAATCAAAGAGTCAGCGGTCATGTGAATACCGTCTTTTGTCATAATAAGCCGAGCCAGCTTCGGCCGCGTCTTAAACCGTTCTTGCCGAAATAGCCTTAGAGTATCTTTCAGTTGTCGAAAGGTTATTTTCGTAAAAGAATGGACAAGTTTCAAAGTGTCAAAATAATCCTCCCCGGCCTCAAAATTCATGAGAAAATTGGAAGGGGCCACATTTGCAAAAAATAACCATTTGGTTGCATTTTTCGAACAGAGAAAGGGAGCTGGAATTTTGTTTTAAGTCTACCAATCTTTTGATTAGAACATGCGGGTTGTTTAATTTTCAAGCTGGTGGGTAATCTTTAAATCCTTGAAACCCAGTTTGTTTTAAATTTTTAAAAAAAATGTGTGTTTAGTGTTGTTTATCTTTTATTGGTCCGAACTACGCAAGGTCTGATTCATGCGGGGTCATGATACGTAGGCAATCTCCATAAGATTCGACCACAATGAAAAATGAAAATATGAAAAGAAAAAAGAATGAAAAAAAAGAGAATGAAAAAAAAGAATGAAAAAAAACTAAATGAAAAAAAATGAAAAAATGAAAAGAAAAAAGAAATGAAAAAGAGAAAGAAAAAAGAAAGAAAAAATGTTGTTAATAATGGGGACAGACTAAGTCCATTTTAACCTGTTTTGTTTTGAATTACAAAGTTAAGGTGGTTGGTTTGTGGTAAGCCGGACAACGACACCCAGAATCCTTTACTTGTACCTCATGATGCACGAAGCATTCGAATCCTGTTGGAAACTTGTTGACAGAGATTGATGATATTGAAGCTGGTAATGGTCTTGACAGTATCAATGCAAAGCTCAGTGGCTAAGATGCCAGTCTTGATAAAGTGGAAGGACGCTCGTTCCTTGGTTAACAAGAGATAAGCTTGTGGTGGCTTATTTTGTTGTCACTTCTGTTTGTTCGGTTCCTTAGGATTGTAATTCGGATTGTTTTGTGTCAATATCTTTCCGTTTATCATTCCGTTTTGTCATAGCGGTCTGTTTAAGTTTTGTCAGGGTTGTTTAGGATTTCGTTCTGGTTTGTTTTGTTTTGTTACTCAAACCATTTCACCGGTAATCTAATGCAAAATCCGGTCTTTTATTATTTCCAATCATCTTTTCATTTAGTCCTTTGTCATTTTTGTTCAGTGCTGATTCTAGTGACATGACATGCGCACGCAGTTTGGGCCTAATCTTAAAGTTAATCATAAAACCCCGAAAAGGTGATCAAAAGCATTTAAAGGAAATAAGAACGGTTTGAGATTATTTGGGTCCCGAGTCATGTGGAACTGGGGCAAGTTAAACACAAAGAAAACCGTTAAAAAGCAAAGATTCGCCAAATTGGCATGAGGGTCGTTCATAATAATGAGAATGAGAGTGTCGCCCTACGGTGCTTTAGAAGTGACAGATGAACAAACAGATGTTGAATATAATTGTCAAGTCCAACACCATGAGAAGAGACTACAAATTTAAATTGTGTTGTTTGCACTTGGCATGTTTTGAAGACTGGGATGACGAAGGCATTTTGTTCTGCTACCCAAACACTTTATCATTCGTTACCCCTTTTGAGCCTTATTTATTTTTCTTTCATACCCCTCGTTCGGAATCGGTAACAAAACAAAAAAAAAGAGAAAGAAAGAAAACAACAAAACGAAAAAAGAGAGAAAAAAAAAGAGAAAAAGAAAAGAAAAGAAATTGATAACAAAGAAAAAAAAGAAAATCAAATGAAAAGAGGAATTGGGAACTACGTTTGACCTGATTCCTCAAAGAGGATACGTAGGCGCTTCACGGCTCGGTCATAGTTTTGAAAAATGAAAAAATCATCAATTAAAATATCCCCAAGCAAGAAACTGGGGCAAAAGTTGTGTTTGTTGTAAATAAATCTAATTCCGAAGGTTGTAACTAATAAAAAAAATTGTATTTTTGAGCCTTTTATAACCTTTCTTTCTAGCCAATCCAAAAACCCACAGTACGGTCCAAAGAAAGACCTTCTGATCAGTCTTCAAAAGATGCCAAGTCAGACAAATGAAGAATCTTACCGGCGAACATAACATTCTGTTCCACAGCAGAAAGGACTCTAATCTCCAGCAGAAAGAGTCGTACCGGCGACACTCCAAATCCCCAGCTGGAAAGTGATACAAATGAGAGAGTCTTATCGGTGAAAACCTTCACAGGCACCATAAGGCGATGAAAGCTGAGAGAAAACCAAAATGAGAGAGACTTGATAGTGAAAACCCTTCGGGCACTACAAGTCGAATAAGATTGAGAATCAGAGGGGGAATCGCCAATGGAAGATCTTGAAAGATGATTGACGGTAGAGGATAGGCCACATACGCATGTCATGGCCATTAGAGTCGGTATCTGCGTTTGATAGGTTTTTATTTATAGTTTCTTTTATAAAAGAGTCATCGTGTCCTTTGTCTTTTATTTTGTTTCTGTTGTTTTTCTCCTTTCACAAAAAAATTTCCCCAATAGAGTCTGTCCGGTCAGAACAAGTATGAAATGACTTCAAAAATATGCCATCAGCTTTCCAAGATGAGATCTGACTAGTATATCCAAATGGTATAGTCAGCAAGGAACAAGCGCGAGGCCAGTGTCAAAAAAGATATCCCCAGCAAAGGGAATTGACAAAAGGATTGACGAGCATCAAGAGGGATATCCTTGCCAAAACCAAGGTTATAAACCTCAAAGACAAGGCCCGTGAACAGAGCAAGGAGAACAGTGAGCATAATTTGGCGAAATCCATGCTAAACTAAAAGGTCGGGAGAATGCCAGTTTCCGAGCTATGCCACAAAAGAAGATGGATATCCCCGGCAGGAAGGGACTATCCCCAGCACATAATATCATCCCAGCAGGAGTCACAACCAACCACCATGTTTTAAACTAACAATTTTGTTTGATTTGAAACAGGTAAAGGAAATGGCATTGATGCCAGAACTGCATGCCACAAGGGATATTATCAAACTGGGGCAGAAAATTTTCCTTCCATTTAGAAAATTTTCTGGAAGTCAGGTACCCCCAGCTGATAACATTTTACCCCCAAACAGGTAAGTAAATCAAGGAAGGTGTTCTTTGAAGGTAAAAGCTATGCAAAAATAAAACAAAAATAAAAAAGGGAATAAAAAAAAAAAAGAATAATAATAAAAATGGGGAAGGTAGAAAAGGAAAAGTTCATCCCAATCCCCAGCAAGTATTCGAGGTAAGACATTTTCAAGTCTTAAAGATCTGTCGGGTTCATCCGCCCTCAAATAGGATCTGTGGGGTTAATCCGCCCTCAAATAGGATTTGTTGGGTTAATCCGCCCTCAAATAGGATTTGTTGGGTTAATCCGCCCTCAAATAGGATCTGTTGGGTTAATCCGCCCTCAAATAGGATCTGTTGGGTTAATCCGCCCTCAAATAGGATCTGTTGGGTTAATCCGCCCTCAAATAGGATTTGTTGGGTTAATCCGCCCTAAAATAGGATCTGTTGGGTTAATCCGCCCTCAAATAGGATCTGTTGGGTTAATCCGCCCTCAAATAGGATCTGTTGGGTTAATACGCCCTCAAATAGGATTTGTTGGGTTAATCCGCCCTCAAATAGGATTTGTCGGGTTCATCCGCCCTCAAATAGGATCTGTTGGGTTCATCCGCCCTCAAATAGGATCTGTCGGGTTCATCCGCCCTCAAATAGGATCTGTTGGGTTCATCCACCCTCAAATAGGATCTGTCGGGTTCATCCGCCCTCAAATAGGATATGTTGGGCTCATCCGCCCTCAAATAGGATCTGTCGGGTTCATCCGCCCTCAAATAGGATATTTTGGGTTCATCCGCCCTCAAACAGGATATGTCGGGTTCATCCGCCCTCAAATAGGATCTTATTTTCAAAGTTATTGTTGAAGACAGGCGCCCACCTGAATAACGAGAGGAATACATTTCTGTCTTTTCATTTTTTGTTCTGGGTCACCCACCAGTATAATGCGGGAATACATTTCTGTCTTTTCATTTCTGTTCTAGGTCACCCACCAGTATAATACGGGCATATCATTTTTCATATCTTTACAACCAGGCGCCCACCTGTATAACGAGAGGAATACTTTCAGTCTTTAAAATTCTCACCAGGCGCCCACCTGAATAACGAGAGGAATACATTTCAGTATTTGCATTTCATGTTCCAGGCGCCCACCTGTATAACAGAGGAATACATTCAGTCTTTAATTTTAAGTGTTGAAATTGGGAGCCCGCCCAGATAACAGAGGCATACATTCAGTCTTTTATTTCAAGTGTTGAAATTGGGAGCCCGCCCAGATAATAGAGGCATACATTCCACGTCTTTACCCATAGGAGATGCATTTCCTCCTAAGTCAAGTTTTATCATTAGGAGACGCACTTCCTAAGATCAGTTTCACCATAGGAGACGCACTTCCTAAGTTTCAGTTTCACCAATAGGAGACGCACTTCCTAAGCAAGTTTCACCATAGGAGACGCACTTCCTAAAGTTCAGTTTCACCATAGGAGACGCACTTCCTAAGTTCAGTTTCACCATAGGAGACGCACTTCCTAAGTTCATTTCACCCATAGGAGACGCACTTCCTAAGTTTAGTTCTACCAATAGGAGACGCACTTCCTAAGTTCAGTTTTACCATTAGGAGACGCACTTCCTAAGAATAGGTTCACCAATAGGAGACGCACTTCCTAAGTTGATTTCACCAATAGGAGACGCACTTCCTAAGTTCAGTTTCACCAATAGGAGACGCACTTCCTAAGCAAGTTTCACCAGTAGGAGACGCACTTCCTAAGCAAGTTTTATCAGTAGGAGACGCACTTCCTAAGATAAGTTTCACCAGTAGGAGACGCACTTCCTAAGCAAGTTTCACCAGTAGGAGACGCACTTCCTAAATCCATTGTACCAGTAGGAGACGCACTTCCTAAAAAGTTTCACCAGTAGGAGACGCACTTCCTAAGTTTATTTCACCCAATAGGAGACGCACTTCCTAAGCAAGTTTCATCAATAGGAGACGCACTTCCTAAGTCAGTTTCACCATAGGAGACGCACTTCCTAAAGTTCAATTTCATCATAGGAGACGCACTTCCTAAGTTCATTTCACCATAGGAGACGCACTTCCTAAAGCAAGTTTCACCAATAGGAGACGCACTTCCTAAGCAAGTTTCATCAATAGGAAACGCAGTTCCTAAGTTCAGTTTTACCATTAGGAGACGCACTTCCTAAGAATAGGTTCACCAATAGGAGACGCACTTCCTAAGTTCAGTTTCACCAATAGGAGACGCACTTCCTAAGTCCATTGTACCAATAGGAGACGCACTTCCTAGCCTAAGTTTCACCAATAGGAGACGCACTTCCTAAGTTCAGTTTCACCAATAGGAGACGCACTTCCTAAGTCCATTGTACCAATAGGAGACGCACTTCCTAACCTAAGTTTCACAAGTAGGAGACGCACTTCTTAAAAAGTTTCACAAGTAGGAGACGCACTTCCTAAAAAGTTTCACCAGTAGGAGACGCACTTCCTAAAGTTTAGTTTTACCCCTAGGAGACGCACTTCCTAAGTTTAATTCCATGCACAGGAAACGCACTTCCTGAATTAAGTTTTCATTATTAGGAGACACACTTCCTAGTCTGGTTCACTCAGGTTATACTTTTGCTTTAGGGGGCACACTCCCGAGTTTGGCTTTTTAGATTATATTTTATTTCAGGAGACGCACTTCCGGAATTGAGATTTCACCCTAGGAGATGCACTTCCTAATTTGAATCATTTTAAGTTCGACCATGGGAGACACAATTCCTAGTCCAGTTTTTGAAGTTTACCCGTAGGAGACGCACTTCCTAATCGAGATTTTATTCATAGGAAATGCACTTCCTAGTTCCAGTCACTGAAGTTTTCACCCTTAGGAGATGCACTTCCTAGTTTTAGCTCATTCCGATTCAACCATAGAAGAAGCACTTTCTAGTTTGAGTCATTGAGGTTTTAGCAGACACATTTGCTAGCAAGAGTTTTGGTTTTACTCATAGGAGATGCACATCCTAGCCTTTAGTTTACTCTCATCATTGCATCAGTAGTGTAAGTGAGTTACAATTTTGCTAACGACTCACAAACCTTCCCAGTACAAACTGGGTTAGGAAATTTTGTTTGTTTTGATTGTCAGGGATCCGCCTGTAGAACGGAGAAACATTTTTCAAAATCAAGCAGTGACCCACTGGAGAGCAGAAGGATTACAACAGAAATCCCCAGCATTCAATCCAAGTTAGAAGCTCGCCTCAAGAGCGCGAATCAATAGTCTGGGATGATCAACAGAAGCTGGTCACAAAAAAAAAAAAAAAAAAAAGAAGAAAGAGAAGAGCCCAAAATGCGGAAGTGGAGAACAAATGTGGTCTGCTCAAGAACTAGCGCCTACAACTAGCAAGTATCAAGGTTCAAATCCAAAGTCTGTATGAAGCACCATTCAAGACTCAAGACCAAGTTTCAGAAGACTTAAGAGATAGGGATCCTTGTAACTAGTAGCTGATAGGCTTAGTTAGTCTTTTTCAGTTTTCATTTTTGATGACAGGACCGCGGACCGGAACCTCAACGGAACGGCACCTCGATCGGCTCTTCACCTCGGTACAACTTCACTATCTCTCTCATTCCCGAACTACACGTGGCCTGATTCCTGTATAACCAAGGATATGTAGGCAGCTCAGATACCAGGGCTCGGTCACATTCCCTCCCTTTCCTTAAGTGTAGTCCGTCCAAGTAATGGTCGGGTCAAAAACACGTCTAGTCGTTCTTTGTCGGAAAACTCTTCGTGTTTCCAGTCAAAGAGGGGCAGCTGTAAGCACGTGATTTTTGACCCTCCCCGGGAATTTTTACGCTCTTAGCTTAAAATATCTAATTTAGGACTAATAGAGCTATTTTAACTATTTTTTACTTTATTTCGTTGCAAAAAGAAAATTTCAAAAAATATATATATAAATTTTAGTTTATGTATTTCTCATAAACTTGAAAAAATACAAAAATTGCACTTTATTTTTATACCTTATATAATTTCGAAAAATACAAAAATAATAATTCTATTAAAGTATTATAGGCATTTTTTTTAACTTTGAAAAAATACAAAAATATTACCTCATATTTTATCTTAATATTTTAAAACGAAAATTACAAAAAAATATAGTTTTATTAATATTTTGTAGCTATTTTAAACCTTGAAAAATATTTAAAAAAGATATAGTTTTATTTAAATACTAGTCTTATCTTTTGGTAGTTATTTTGCTTACATAGGACTAGTTAAGCAACGTGTTCCTATTTCTCGGGTCCGGGCAAAAGAATAATATTCGGGTTTAAACTACCCGGTTTTAGGCCTAATTTTCGGACCTAACCCATAATAAACCGTGTCCAGGACACGTGGGGAACCCCACCACGCGTGGGGGACATATGCCTTGAACCCCACCACGCGTGGGCTCATTTTTCTGGGCAAAACCCATGCTAAATACACGGGTAAAACAAAAGGAACGGGAGGGACTTTTAAAAAATGGAAAAAAGGACTACTGTTGGTCTTTCTTCTTAAAAAGAAGAAAGAGAGGAAACCTAAAAGAGAGGAACGGGGGGGCTTGGAAAAAAAAAGACCGTGGCTTCTTCTTCTTCCTCGGTTAAAAAAGAGAAAGAACCTAAGAAACCCTACTCCGTCAACTGCTCACGACCACCAACCGAACACCAGTCCGTCGACCTCCATAACCGCTGCCCAGTTCCGTCGACCACGACCACCCCCCACGTCCAAAACTACAGCCCAGTTCGTCGACCACTGCCCGACGACCAAACAACCATTCGCACCTCCACGCACCTCCATCAACGACCAAACAGCCCCTCCTCCAGCTCCACCATCACCGACAGACCGCCATCCTCACCTTCCCAGAAACCCCATAACCCTCGCTGCTTCACTCGTCAAAAACCACCATCAACGACCTTGACCCCGTCGCCTCCACCCCAAAAACCACCAGCCTAACTCCATTCCCTACTATCCGAACGCCATCACCCAAGCACCATGTCCGAAAACCATCCTCAACTCTAACCCAAAACCACCGGGAAACTCACCACTACTGGCGCGTCTCCAGCCATGGACGACCACCCCTCCTTCTTCTAGTTCCGACTAAACAGTCCGTCGGCTTCACGCCACTAGTTGAGCCGGAGTTCATGGAGGTGAGCTGCTTGACCTTGTGTTGAGGTCGAGTTCCAGTCCGGTGAGGTTGTTTTGATCGTCGAGGTCCGGTACGTCGAGGTGTTGTCCGAGGTTCCGTCGTTGTTCTTCGTTTAGAGAGGTCCGGCTTGAGTTCCGTCGGAATCGTGTTCGTCGTTCTGAGTTTGTCGAGGTGCAAAGGTTAGTAAACCTCGACGTATTAGATAAATAAACTTTACGTTGAATGTTTGAGATGCAATATAAAAATTGGTATGGAAATTTTCCGCCTATGTTTCATTGTCTGCATTTTGTTCATTTTTCATGTTATGTTATTCTTGTTTATTTGATGTCGTTTAATTAAGTTGGACTAGTCGTACTATGACACAAGTTTGACATTAATCTGTTCGTCCTTTCCTTCGGTTAGTTCATTCGAAAAAAATAGTATTAGTGCATGCTGTTACTACTACCGAAATGCTCATTTGCTAAAACTCTTTTTATTAAACTTCTAACAAGTTATGAGATTTAGTTGTAAAGAAGCTATAAGGTTTAGTATGGTTAAAAGCGTAAAAATGGCATCCCTTTAAAAATAAATAAAGAGAAAATAATAATAATAAAAAATAAAATGAGACGAGCCTCGCCAAATAAAAAGGACAAATTGCGGGGCCCTCACAAAATATATGTATTAAGTATTTAGATTCCGGGATGGGTCGTTTAGCAAATTTCACGGCCTTACCCCAAAATAATAATGCGCTAGTTGCTTTAGGCGCGCCTTTAATAATGTTATCTCCCTAAACTCGGGTGCACATTTATCTGACCCAAATCCAAATCTCAACGGAGTCGAAATATGTCTCTAGTCACGGGCGCATTGATTGTGGCGTGGCCCGGGATGCATTTCCATGACGTTGCAAATTCTTTTAAAAAAAAATAAGAATGAGATGAGCCTTGCCGAATAAAAATACAAATTGCGGGGCCCTCAGTAAATACTTGTTTAAAATTACTTAGAATTCAGGAGGGTCGTTTAGCGAATTCCGCGGCCTCCGCAAAATAATAACGCGATAGTCTCTTTAGGCGCGTGTTTAATAATTTACTTCCTTAAACTCGGGTGCACATTGATGTGACCCAAATCCAAATCTCAACGGAGTCAAAGGGTGTCGACGACCACGGGTACATTGATTGTAACGCGGTTCGAGATACATTTTCACAACGTTGCAAGTCCTACAAAAATAACAGTAAATGATAAAAGCGGTTAAAAGTTAAATTTTGCACATAAGTTCACACTTGTATAAAATCAGATAATCAAGCCGAATATAACAGTTGAGCGACCGTGCTAGAACCATGGAACTCGGGAATGCCTAACACCTTCTCCCGGGTTAACAGAATTCCTTATCCGGATTTCTGGTACGCAGACTGTAATATAGAGTCATTCTTTTCCTCGATTCGGGATTAAAATTGGTGACTTGGGACACCCTAAATCTCCCAAGTGGCGACTCTGAAAGAAAAAAATAAATCCCGTTTCGATTGTCCTTTAAATTGGAATAAACTCCCCTCGCGCCCCCTCGGGCGCGGAAAAAGGAGGTGTGACAACTTTCGTGCCCTTTTTTGATGTGGGCATCATTGGTGTAGAATTCCTTGACCAAGTGCTCATTGGCATCTACACATTCACCCAGAAAGTACTCCCAGTTAATTCTCTCCCTAAACTGCCTCCTCACATTGGGGTTGTGAGGCAGTAGATCTCTATCAACAAAACTCCGCTCCGGGATTAATTTCCTCACCAGCCACCATTCCCTGAATTTGTGGTACGCTACCTCACTAATAAACAGGTCTTGCCACACCTCCGGTTTCCTAGTTCTAGCAATACCCCCCACCTGAGGTTCACCCCCTTCTCCTCCTACTTCCTCCTCACCACCTACTGCACCCTCTCCAGATAATGAAGTTGTGGGAGAGGTGGAGTATTCATCTCCCACCGCCTTCAGCTGAGCCCTCAAACGACCCAGAAGACACATTTACTGACGCTTGGACAGCGGGGGAAGCGGGAGGAGTGTCTCTTAGTATGTTTCTCTCCGGTCCGCCAAGGATGTATTCTGGGATTGAGTCTGAACATATCTCCCGGGAGGGCTCGTACTCACTCCTAGACTTGGTAATGGCCCTATCATCAGCTTTAATCATCTTCCTCATGTTTTTAATATTTTGCCATTCTTAAACAGTCAATCTTACAATTTTCTGTTTCCCTCCTCGGGAGGATTCTCCTCTGCCTGGTTGTTTAAAGCCTTTACCTCGTTGTTTCACCATTGTCTGCAAACACAATCCAATAAGCTTGTTAGTATCATTAGAAACAATTAAAAGCAGAGTTGTAGAAAAAATTGCCGACAGTTGCAGAAGATATGCAATGCATACCACACAGAGGTCAGTGTGGACCGCACAAAATTGCAATGCGGTCCGCACAGAGGTGGGAACGAGACTACCCACTCTCTGTATCAAGGCAGTGCGGACCGCACAAAATGTATTGTGGTCGCACAGAGACCAGTGCGGTCCGCACAAAATATAGTGTGGTTGCAGTCCCCAAAGTTCAGCTTTCAGGACTTTCAACAATGCGGTCCGCACAGAATGTTACTGTGGACCGCACAAGGGCACCGCGGACCGCACATAATAGACTGCAGTTCGCACTGAGTGCCCAGTTGCGGCACTAACTTAGGGTTCATAATAATTTGATTCTAAGCCCAATTTTTGACCTAAGTAGTGTCCCTACATGATTACCTAGTGTATTTAACTATCTAAGTCTATTATAATCAAAAGATTAACTACCCTAACCTAACCAATGGAAGAAAAGAGTAATGGACAAGTAAAACAAAAAAAGAAAATAATGAAATTAAAGCAATTAAAAAGAAGTAGAGTTACCAGATGTGAGATTTACAGATGATTAATGAGTCCTAGCAGCTAGTTACGAGTAGAAAATATGATGAACAGTGTTTTTTATGAAGTTTGAGAGTTAGAGGATCGAAAAGTTTAGACATTGGGCCTCAGGTACTATTTATAGAAAAGGTCCTGGGGCCGAGCTTACCTACCCCAATGCGGACCGTACAAAATGCCATGCGGCCATAGTGGTCCACCACGGACCGCACAAATTGTATTGCGGCCGCAGTGGCAATCTTCAGAGAGTTGGACATTTCCTCCTTCACCAGTGCGGTCCGCACTAAATGTAGTACGACCACATCACAACTTCAGAGACCTGAACACTTTTTTTCCACTATGTCCTGCACTGCATCCACACAGTCATGTAACATCTCACAACTAGTTAGCCAAAAAATAAATTCTACACTACAATGAAAATCAAATAAAAACAAGAAGAAAAAAACGTGGGTTGCCTCCCAAGAAGCGCCTGATTTAACATCGCGGCACGACGCAGATTACCATCACATCATTTGAAATGAAGAAGTGCCACTACGTTGCTGTTATCAATTTTCACAAGATAATGCTTGTGTCCATTAACTCTGAAGACCTCTCCTTTTTTGTTTTTCAAATCAAGAGCACCAAAAGGGGTCACCAACACCACTTCAAACGGTCCACTTCATTTTAATTTAAGCTTTCCCGGAAATAGACGTAACCGAGAATTGAACAAGAGAACCAAATCACCTACTTTAAACTCCTTTCCACGAGCATATTTATCATGGAGGTACTTCATCTTGTCCTTGTACAAGGACAAACTGGAGTAGGCATGGAATCGGAATTCATCAAGTTCATTAAGCTGCTCCACATGAAGATTGGCTGCAACATCCCACTCAAGATTTAGCTTCCTCAAAGCCCACATGGCCTTGTGCTCTAACTCGACCGGTAGATGGCAAGCTTTCCCAAACACCAACCGATACGAAGACATACCAATTGGAGTCTTGTAAGCAGTCCTATAAGCCCATAGAGCGTCATCCAACTTCTTTGACCAATCGGTCTTATTTATATTGACCGTTTTTGACAATATGCTTTTGATTTCCCTATTAGAGACTTCAACTTGACCACTTGCTTGAGGATGATAGGGAGTAGAAACTTTGTGATTGACACCACACATTGAAAGCAAAGTGTCGAAATCTCTATTGCAAAAATGAGACCCCCCATCACTTATGATTGCATGCGGAGTACCAAACCTTGTAAAAATGCTTTTATTGAGAAATGAAACAACACTCATGGCCTCATTGTTGGGCAAAGCCACGGCTTCAACTCACTTTGAAACATAGTCCACCACCACAAGAATGTAAGTGTTCCCACAAGAGCTAACAAATGGGCCCATGAAATCAATGCCCCACACATCAAAAATATCAACCTCAAGGATGGTATTGAGAGGCATCTCATCTTTCTTTGAAATTCCACCCGCTCTTTTTCATTCATCGCATCTCTTCACAAAATCACCCACATCTTTGAACAAAGTTGGCCAATAAAACCCACAACTAAGAACTTTAGAAGTTGTCCTCACCCCGCCATGATGGCCACCATAGGGAGAGGAATGACAAGCCTCCAAAATACTCAATTTCTCTTCCTCCGGGACACACCTTCGGATCACCCCATCCGTGCAAATCTGGAACAAGTACGGCTCATCCCAATAGAAATCCAAACTATCCCGTTTGAGCTTCTTCCTTTGGTTAGAAGAGAGCTCACACTGGATTATACCAGTCACAAGGAAATTAGCAACGTCCGCAAACCATGGAATACTATTCACCAACACCGAAAGGAGTTGTTTATTAGGAAATGAATCATTGATCTCTAGGCCATCATGAGGCCTCCCCTCCTCCTCCAAGCGGGACAAGTGGTCCGCCACTTGGTTCTCACTACCCTCCCGGTCCACAATCTCCAAATTAAACTCTTGAAGTAACAAGACCCATCGCATCAGTCTAGCTTTGGAATCCTTCTTCGTCATCAAGTACCGGAGTGCGGCATGATCGGTGTGGACTATGAACTTGGCACTCATAAGATACCGTCGAAATTTCTCCATTGCGAACACAATAGCCAAAAGTTCTTTCTCGGTCATCGTGTAGTTCACCTGGGCGTCATTCATTGTCTTGCTCGCATAGTACACCGGATGAAACATTTTGTTCACTCTTTGACCCAACCACAACATTGCTAGCATCACACATGAGCTCAAAGGGCAAGCTCCAATTAGGTGCGGTAATGATAGGAGTGGTGGTCAACTTATGCTTGAGAAGTTCAAAGTCTTGCATACATATCTTATCGAACACAAACTTGGCATCGTTTTCCAATAGCTTGCACAAGGGGTTCACTACCTTCCAAAAGTCTTTGATAAATCTCTGGTAGAACCCCGCATGCCCAAGAAAATTTCTAACTCCCTTGACAGAGGTAGGAGGAGGGAGCCTTGAAATCACATCAATTTTTGCTTTATCTACCTCAATACCGTGCTTTGAAATTTTATTCCCAAGAACTATGCCCTCTTCCACCATGAAGTGGCATTTATCCCAATTAAGAACAAGATTGGTTTCTTCACAACGCGCCAAAACTCTATTAAGATTTTTCGAACACTCATCAAATGAATCACCCACAACACAGAAGTCATCCATGAACACCTCCAAAATGTCTTCCACCATATCAGTGAAAGTGGCCATCATACACCGCTAAAATGTAGTCGGTGCATTACACGACCCAAAAGGCACCCGAGAAAAGGCAAAGGTGCCATATGGACAAGTTAATGTGGTCTTCTCCTGATCTTCTGGAGCAATCAAGATTTAGTTGTACCCAGAATACCCATCCAAGAAACAGTAGAAGGCACGCCCAGCAAGTCGGTCTAACATCTGGTCAAGAAAAGGCAATGGAAAGTGATCCGTGCGGGTCACTTTATTCAACTTGCAGTAGTCCATGCATAACCTCTAACCGGTGACGGTTCTGGTAGGAATCAGCTCATTTTGTGAATTTTCAACCACGGTCATGCCACCCTTCTTCGGTACACATTGCACCGGCGAAGTCCAAGAGCTATAAGAGATGGGATACATAACCCCGACATCCAACCACTTGATCACCTCCTTTTTCACAACTTCTTGCATTGCCTCGTTCAACCTCCTTTGATGTTCCAAGGAGGGCTTTACATCATCTTCCAGAATAATCTTGTGCATATAGAATGCAGGGCTTATCTCCCGAATATCAGATAGAGTCCATCCAATTGTCTTTTTCTGCTTTTGAAGCACCACCAATGTGGCATCAACCTGTATGTTAGTAAGACAAGATGAACGAATAACTAGAAAAGTAGAACTAGGTCCTAATATCTCACACCTGAGGTGTAGAGGCAACGACTTTAACTCCAACACCGGAGGCTCCTCAATTGAAGGTTTTTTTGGTGGAGTCTTTCGATTCTCAAGGTCCAAAGATAGTTTTCTAGGCTCATAAGAGTAAGAGCTCATCCCATGTAAAGCATTCACACAGTCCACTCGGCCCTCATCATCATTGACATCAAGATTCAACAATACGGCCTCCAGAGGGTCCTCCACATTGATCATTACAGTGGTATCATCTACTATCACTACTGTGATAAGGTCCACAAAAGAGCACACCTCGGAACTGTTGGGCTGTTTCATTGACTTGCATACATGAAACACCACTTTTTCATCACCAACCCGGAAGGTGAGTTCCCCTGCTTCCACATCAACTAAGGCCTTCCCAGTAGCAAGGAAAGGTCTTCCCAATATGATTGGAACTTCATATTCCACCTCACAATCCAAGATCACAAAATCAACTGGCAAGATAAATTTATCCACCCGAACAAGCACATCATCAATAATACCCAATGGTCTCTTCATCATTCTATCGTTCATTTGCAATCTTATGGAAGTCAGCCTCGGTTGTCCAATACCCAAAGTCTTGAAAACTGAGTAGGGCATCAAGTTGATACTTTCCCCTAAATCACATAGAGCCTTAGCAAAGTCCGCACTCTCAATAGTGCAAGGAATGGTTAAAGCCCCGGGATCTTCAATCTTCGGGGCCATTGAATGCACTATTGCACTAACTTGGTGGGTTATCTTTATAGTTTCACAATCCATGGATCGTTTCATTGTCACCAAGTCCTTCATGAATTTAGCATAGCCGGCATTTGTTCAAGAGCCTCCACCGAAGGCATAGATAAGCTTTTTATCATATCAATGAAATTTTTTAACTGATTCTCATTTTTCTGCTTCGCGAGCCTTTGAGGATAAGGTGTAGGTGGCCTTGGCAAAGGAGCCTTGGCTTTAGGCACAACTGGCTCTGGCATGTCTATTACGTGTTCCCTAGACAGGTTCACGTCATTTTGAGTTTCCACCTTGGCATCTTGAATATCAATCCTCACTTCTTCATTCACATTCTCATCAATCACATTTTCAACCACCAAAGGATCTTCATCTTCTTGCAACTCAACTTCATCACATTTTCAACTGAGCATCGGAATTCACACTCTTTTTCATCATCTGTTCAAACATCATTTCAATTTTCCCCATGCTAGGTTTAGAAGAACTAGGACCTTGGGATGGAAATGGGGGTAAATTGTTTGGTTGTTGGTACATTGGGGGCCTTTGAAAGCCTTTCCCCCGGTTTTATTGATTTCCATTATTCCACCCATCTTTATTGTTGTTACCACCCCTGTTGTTGTTTTTCCCATTCCAATTACTTTGATTGTTCTGATTATTGTTCTGATTACCCCAGTTAGAGTTTCGGTTGTTGTTTCCCCAATTACCATTGCCTTGTTGTTGACTGCCCCAATTGCCTTAGGGCCTTCATTGTTGTTGGTTGGAAGAATTACCCCTTTGGCCTTGATAATTGTTCACATATTGTAACTCTTCATTTTTCCCATCATAACTACCATCTTGGAATCCACCACAATCATTGTCAAATTGCTTTGAATTCCCTTATTTCTATTGACCTCGTTGTCTTCTTTTGTTGACTAGCATGTTGACACCCTCCATAGCATTTACTTGGCGAGGATTTTGAACTTGTTGCAACTATGCCTTTGCTCTTTGGTTTATTGTAGTTGTCAACTCAGCTATATCCTGCCCATGATCATGTAACTCCTTGTGCAAATGAGTGACCGTGGGGTCACCTTAGGGTACATTGGCTCTACTTTGGCAAGCAAAAGAAGTGTCAGCCATCTCTTCAAGAATGTCACAAGCCTCATCATAAGACATCTTCATGAAGTTTCCCCCAGTAAGTTGGTTCATTGTGCATTGGTTTGTTGTGTTAATGCCCCGGTAGAAAGTCTGTTGGATCATCGCCTCAGTCATATCATTGTTGGGGAATTCCTTTACAATTGTTCTATAGCGCTCCCAAATCTCATGCAAAGGTTTTGTGGGCTCCTGCTTGAAAGCCAAAATCTCATATCTCAATGCTACCATATTCCCCGATGAGAAATATTTTGCAATAAACTTGTCTGCCAACTCATCCCAAGTAGTGATGGAATGGTTGGGAAGTCGCTCAAGTCAATCCGATGCCTTTCCTCTAAGTGAAAATGGGAAGAGTCTTAACCGAAGTGCATCATCGGACACATTAGTTTGCTTGCTCCCCCAACCAGTATCCACGAACCCCTTAAGATGTTTGTAAGCATTTTAATTGGCAGCACCTGTGAAATACCCACGCTGCTCCAGCAATGTCAGCATCACATTGGTAATTTGAAAATTTCCTGCGCGAATCCGGGGCAGGATAATTGCACTTGCATAGCCTTGGTTTGGAAGCACTCGAGGAGCCACTCTTGGAGGTGGCGGGGGAGGGTCTGGAATATTATTATTGGCCTGGTGGCCTATCCTTTGTCCTTGAGGCACAATAGGGACATCATCTTCAACATTGTCATCTACTTCCTCCCCCGACAGAAGATCTCCAAGAGGTGCGTAGTTTAAGTTTGCTGCCATTTTGTACCTGAAGTTATGACACACACAAATTAATAACAAGGGAGGAAAGAAGAGTAATACACAAAACTATTTAGATAGATAGCCAAAATTGTTAGCTCCCCGGCAACAAAGCCAAAAAGTGATCGAGGCCAACCCTATACTACTATTGAGTAGCAAGAGAGGTCGAAGCAGCTTTTACCCGAGAAGGTCGGGATCGATTTCCACAGGGAGCTAGATATTGGAATTGTGTTTCTATCTAAAGTGGAGTTGTGTATTTGTTCCTAATTGCACTTCTGAACATTTTTGGTTTTGATATGAATTCTAATTTTATAATACTACAATGCTAAATTAGGCTAAGTAAGGCTAAGATTAAACTATTGAGAGTTGACCAAATAGATAAAAGGCACAAGGGTAGTGACTTTCTCCTAGGTGGTCAACTGACGGATTCTTGAGTCCAAAGCTAGATTGTCATATTTGGGGAGTATGATATAACCATTGCACGATTTTACTCACTCTATCCCTCTCGGTAGCTCGAGTGATTTTGCCCGAATTGACTTTCTCAAGACCAATTTGGTATGCAAATTTGTACAAGCAATCAAGGTTCAAGTCGGGTATTACTATCTATAGGTTTAACCCTTTAATTGGGGCTATCAATCTCTTGAATACGCCCCAATTCCTTGTTGGAATAATTTCATGGACTTAGGCTCTCTTTCTCAAGAAGAGACAAAGTCTACTAGGCATAAACTAGTGTTTGCAACCACTAATTTAATAACCCTAAATTAGTTCAAATATAAAACACCCATAGACAATCAAGCATAAAAACAAAAGACTCATCAATTACTCACACTAGGGTTGAGACAGAACCCTAGCTAATGGGTCTAACTACTCATAATTGGAGAAGAAAACATAGAAATAGATAAAGATAAACCCATAATAATTAATTACTAAATAAAACTTGAAGATTCAATGTTGAAACTAAGCTATAATTACTCAAAATGGCAAAAAAGAAGAAGTCACGAGCGCAACTCTGTCCCAAAATCTATCTGATGACCTAAAAATAGGAAAAGAAACTATTTATACTAGGCTAAAAATTCTCGACAAAAATACCCCTGCGGGGCAAGTGCGGCCGCACTAAGGCTCTTGGCTTGATTAATCTGCTCTCTGAACTTGGGCTTCGTGAAACGCACAAAGTCGAGTGCGGCCACAGTGGCTTCTATTGCGGTCCGCACAAAATGGACCGCGGACTGCATTGGGCTTCATCCTCCAATCTAGTAACTCTCTGATCTCGGGCAATACGATTCGCACGAAATCGAGTGCGGCTGCAATGAACCAATACGGACCGCACAAAACCCTTTGCGCCTGCATTGCCTTGTGGCCTAAAAAACATACTCTCTGAACATCATCTTTGCGGACCGCACTGGCCCTGTTTGACTGAGCTTGGTCTTGTCTTGGTACTTTTGCAAGTTTCACTCCTTTTTGTGCTGGTTTTTGACACCTTGTCACCTTGTTGATCAAACCTGCAATCAAGAAAAATTTGTGAGCCTTTGGTACTATTTTGTACACATTTCTAATCAAAACTTAAGCAAGAAGTAGTGTAAAATGCTTCATAATCCCTAGTTATCAAGAAGCAGCTTCATCCTCTCATTATTGAGACTGACTCTTTGGTAATGAAGAGGATCATTGAAGGGGATTGGGATCCACCATTGTGCATTGGGATAGAATTGAAGAAGATAAATGGGATGAATGATCAATTCAATGTTATCTTTCAACATGTGCTCAAGGAAGGAAATGCAGTGGCAGATTATTTTGCTAACATTATTTTGTTTTTTGTAGGTACAATATCATTTAACTTTTTCTCTGAATTGCCAAGTGCAGGGAGGAGATTAATCAATCTAGACAAAGCTCAAATCCTTAATCTAAGGATTAGGGTAGCAAAAAGAATGGCACCTGATTAATGATCATAACTTTGGACGCACTGCCTGAGCTTGCCTCATACTTCTTTATTGTTCTTTTCTGTGTGTTGGTAGATGACTTCTCAGTGGTATTATCATGGCATCATGCTCAGCCTGGGGGTGTTTGCCAACATTCATAATTAGTAACGCAAGCAGGCATTACATAGGTTACAACAAAAGCTTACAAGGTGATATAATTCTTGTCTTTATGGTTTGGTACAAATACCTTCATGTTGTGTTCCATACATGATGGATTCATATTGCACAAGAGGAAAGACAGTGTGTTCTTGCACTGGACAGTGTCAGTTTCCTAGTTAATTCACGTGGCCAGTTGCTACTTCATTTATTTCCTTCATGTTGTGTATTACTTGATCATTATCCAGTGGTGTTAGTGTGTTCTTGCACTCAATCTGGAGATGAGAAGGTAATACATGAAACTTATATTTTAAGCAGACAACTATGGCCCATAACTATACAGGAACATCTTTGGTACTGTCAGTTAATATTTTATTTTATACTACTGAGGATCATGATACTTGGGAATGGAGATCAAGACTAAAGAGATCAAGCTGGAGCAACACATGTTTTTATCTGACATAGATAGCTTCATTACAGTGGTGTAATTGTCTGGAATCTATACTTGCCTTTTCCATTGGAATCTTGTCCTATAGAATGCATAACCTGGCGCATGGTGAGAGCATTAGAGTTGCTACTTGGTTTTTTCCGTTGGCATTTGGATTCACTTACACTACATGGATATGGGAGCATACATCCAGCTACTTTGTAATAGCTAGTTCATTGTTGTTAGTTTTCGCATTCATAGTATTAGCTAGAGTAGTTTTGCAACTTTTATTTGGTCTTGGACACCATGTAAGACGTGAACTCATGTTTATATATATATATATATATATTGTCACGACCCGGATTTCCCACCTTAGGGAGTCGTGATGGCGCCTACTAGTGAAAGCTAGGCAAGACAACTATTTCGATTAATTTACCCTTTTTATTTTTAACCTCTTAACAATTTCAAGTCAACATATCGTAAATAGTGGAAAATAATAATGCAGAAGAAAGAAATTTAACAATTTAAGCTAATACCAATGTGAATCCATAAACATAAACCACCTAAAACTGGTGTCACAATCTCACGGGCTATCTAAGATAAACTACAAATAGAGTATGAACAAGAAAGTACATGTCTGTCTCTGAAATAGAAAGAATAGAAAGAAACTAGATAGGATATGGACGCCAAGGCCTGCGGATGCCTGCAGGACTACCTCGGGTCTCTGATGGTTGAAGGCAGCAACCCCTAGCTAAGGTCCGTATGCTCCAGTATCGGGATCTGCACAAAAGAGTGTAGAGTGTAGTATCGGTACAACCGACCCCATGTACTGAGTAAGTGTCGAGCCTAACCTCGGCAAAATAGTGACAAGGCTAGGACACAACAGACAAATAACCTGCAGTGAAATAGTATCTAGCAAAATAACAGTAATAAAAATAGTTCAAAAGTAACGGGAGAGGGGTAACATGCTATGGGGAAAATACCAACATAAGGAGTCACAACAATAGTGGAATAAGGCATTTAAGGAATTTGAACCGAAAAACAGCAAGAAATCATAACACATAGGCAATAAGTGCACGGCATCACCCTTCGTGCTTTATCTCTCTTTCTCGCCATATAAATAATAGAAATGTGCACAGCATCACCCTTCATGCTTTATCTCTCTTCCTTTCCATATGCATCAATATCAATGAAAATATACAGGGCATCACCCTTCGTGATTTATCACTCTTTCCTCGCCATATGCATAAATATCAATGTGCACGACATCACCCTTCGTGCTTTATCTCTCTTTCCCCATTGTCGCGCCCCCCTTTTCCTCCGCGGAGAAAGTCTGGGCTTCGACATTCATAGGGAACAACTCGTTTCCTTTTGGGAATTAGGTATTTGAAGAGTCGCCACCTAGAGTGATTAACTCTTGGATTGGTTTGCATTACCAGAGAATAGGGTAAGGGCTCGAAATGACCTCGAGAGGAAGTTATTAGGCACCCCTTGGTCCACAACTGTGGGTCCCGACAAAACTTATATTTACGAATGAGTCCATTAACAAATAAATACTTGAAACATATAATTACAAATAAAGAACGTTTGTATAACTCAAATAATAAGACAATGATTTTGGACAAGTTGTATACATATAAAACAAAGTTTGAACAAAAGGAATTTCGGAAAGGGGGAGTCCTAGGTTGGTTAGCCTATAGTATCACTCCACACAATGTCCGGTAAACATTTCTCAATGAGGGGCTATACGTGACATTAGCACATAGTCATCATATCCCATATCTACCCTTCCCACCCCCTTAGTGGTCATTAAAGCGAGTGTTGGTCAGCGATATCTATTGTGTGTTATTACCCATCCCTTCTTAATGGTCCTAGAGGAATTTTAGGACCTCTACCTATAGGTAGTTCTAGATAGACCCCTAAGTTTTTTATAGGTAAAAATACTACGGCGACAGGCAAGAACAATTAGGACCTTAGCACATAAGACAGGAAAGGAGCAATTAGAGGCTCAAGTTTACCTCCACAAACATTGCACATAGGCAGCATGACTCAAGCACAAATAAGGGCCTTTTGTTAAACAATATCCTAAGGCATGATGTCTAAGTGAATATCAGGACACAGAAGATAGGCAACTTATTTTATAAACTCAGAAGTAATGACCCTATCAATTGCCTACTGATTTCTAAAGCCTGTTAAAATCAGAACAACATTAAGTTACAAAAACAGCTTCAGAGTTACCGAATTTGGAAACGCCCTATAGGCTTGCCTATACGCAGAATTACGGTAATTACATTTTATAGTAAAACAAGGCAGATTTTAAAACAGACTCTTGAATCCCTATAGGCATACTGTCTAATGATTGGTTAAGGAAATTTTAAAAGAATTCATTTCAGGGAAAATAAACCACTAATTAAACTAGTTTCGAAGTGAACTAATCGTGGACTGGATTGACTTATTGATTTAAATCTATAGGCAGGATTTTTGGTGTCGTTACCTATAGGCATGATATCAAGTTGTTTAAAACTGATTTTAGAAACTGGTAGGCATGATAACAAATGAAAGCACATATAAATACTTGTTATAATAGAAGTTGACCGAACCATATCCTATAGGCATGGTATCTACTTGTGAAGTTGATTTTATGACCTATAACATGATTTCTATTGTGGAACCACTTGAAACCTATAGGCATGATTTCTAACATGGTAAGGCAAACATAGAAACAATATAAAGTCCAATAGGCAAGGTTTCTACCTGTATTACCCCACAAAAATGTAACTACCCACCCTTTTTCACTAGTTAACCCCAATATTCGTTTACAAATTATTACAGACCATATGGATGAATTACATAAGTAGATAAGAAAAATAAGAAGTTATTCTATAGGGAGCCTACAAATAGGCCCAGATTTCCAAAGCCTCCAATAGTCTCAAATGCCCAAATTCCTTAGACAAAGTCATTGTCTAGGTGTGCCAGAGTTCCCTAAGGATCTCAAGGATCCAGGGAAGTGCTCACACATAGACTTAGTAACTAAATTGAGTAAATACAGTGTGGAAGGGCAAGCCTTAGTGTGCCAGAGTTCAGAGGGTTCTCAAGAGGATCCCAAGGCAGTACATACACTAGAGGGAGCAGAACCTAATGACTTAGGAGTAGAGTGAGAGTTCTTGACACAGTTTGAAATGTTTTAGTGGGAAAACAACATTAAAAAGAGGTTTGCTTGAAATAATTTAGTAAAACAACATAGGAGTTATTCAATGAGATAGTTTTGAAAAGAGTAGGGCAGTCAATAAATAGCAGACCAACCTTCAGACCAAAACAGGTTCAGCATCACGTACAGAACAAAGAACCAAGACAGGTTTAGTATCACAATCCTTCACACAGGGGTAAATGAGAATTGGGATAGTTAAAGCACATAATGGTAAACACATAGCATGCAGAAATCTTTGGAATTGGTACAGATATGCT
Source organism: Nicotiana sylvestris (assembly GCF_000393655.2). Classification (NCBI taxonomy): domain Eukaryota; kingdom Viridiplantae; phylum Streptophyta; class Magnoliopsida; order Solanales; family Solanaceae; genus Nicotiana; species Nicotiana sylvestris. Next base: position 145,427,094 of record NC_091064.1, on the reverse strand, counting down.
TAGAAACATTGATCAGACATAGTCACAAAATCAGCAATGTTTAAGGGGTTTAGTATAGGATCAACATGATTTAAAATCAATCCCAGAATTATACTGGTTTAGGAGTGCAGACTACTTTACAAGGAGAATCATATCAGAATCCAGATAGAGCAAGATTACATAGAGACAGACTACATAGAAGAGGGAACATGCTCATACTGTTCCTACGGAAGGGGAGTACATAACATGCCAATCATGTAAACATATTAACTACAGGTTTCATAGCAAAACCATAAGTAAAAGCAAACTAAAAACAGAATGAATTGAAGTAATAAAAGGACCATATTGTTTTTGGAACTTGAATTGAAATTAGAACATACCAGTAAAGAAGGTAGTAAACACAAACTGAGGGGCAAGAGAGTAGATTAATTAGCCTTGGCTTGTAGCTGGCTGACTTAGAACAATAGCAAGTAACCAGAGAAAAGAGAGCATAAGAGAGTTTTTGTGTGAGAGAGTTGTGAACTAATGTGTTTGTGTTAATGAGAGAGTGTGTATATATAGTAGTTCGAAATTAGGTAAAATAAGGCAAGAATCACAGTAGTATAGTAATTATTGAACCAAGTACTAATCAGAATCAAATCAATGCAAGTATCTCTTTAATTAAGGGAGTAATAAGCTAATTGTAATGGGCAGAAAAATGTTTAAGGAAAGAAATCAAGTAGGGCATCAAGTACACGTTGGACAACTAGGGGTACGTACATAAGGGTTCAATTAAGGAAATAGCTAGCAAAGAATCAGTAAAATATGTGGTTAACCAAATAAGGTAAGAAAATAATTAAAGTTGCAGAATATTAGAAATAATCGAAAATCAACATATAGTAAAACAGTGAATCAAGGACTCGAAATTACTGATTTAAGGAGAGTAACAGGGGTTCCCATGAATAAGAAAATAAACCAAGTTTAAACGGGAGAATCGAAGGTCTAAAGGGAAGTTTTCAAATCAAGCTAAGAAACAGGGAGCTCAGAGTCAATCAAAGAGAGAGTTTTAGCATATAAATAGGGTGAGATCGGAGTAACCAAACATAGCAAGCAAAGATGCAAGTATTGACCAGTCAAGATGAACAAAAACACATAGAGATTATATAAGGTAGGCTAAAAACTCAGTAGGAACATATTCGAAGCAAGATAGTCACAAAAACTCAAGCAAGCAACGATCAGTCATGCTAACACACAGAACCAAACGAAAAAAATCTAGAAAATTGGGGCTTTTAACATAGGCGAGTTGAAAAGGTAGTAAAATCACAGAATCAGTCAAAATATGCAAGAAATAGATGTTTAAACATAAAGAATCAGTTTAAACAAAATTTAAAATGAAGTTCCAATACCCTAATTTTTAGAAGAAGGTGAAAACATTTGAAATCAACGATTCTTGTATAAGAGTTCCAAGGACAGTGTAAAACACTAAAGAAACCAACTCGAATTGTCCTAGATATGTACAGATCTAAGAGATATAGGAAGAAATCAGGGTTTTTAGAAGGAATCCATATAGAGATGAAAGAACTTGTCTAGAATCCCAAGGATTGTAACAAATACAACATGATTTTGCATGAAATCATGTTGGAGTAGCCAAGAACAGACATACAAGTGATGAACCGTAGATGCAAGTCAGTGTGGCCCTGGGCCCTTGAATACCTTAGAGAAGGCAGGCATGGCATGAGAGAAGCCATTGGAGGCTTAGGAATCGATGAGAGATCACCGAAGAGGACCGGAGAAGAGAGGTCGACGGTTGAAGGGCTAGGGTTTGAGGGGTTACTGAGAAAGGAGAGGAGATGAGAGAATACAGAGGTGGAGGATTTGGAAAATGAGTTAGGGTTAGGGGTAGTTTAGAGTTAAAAAAGGCAAGGGTTAATACGGGCCGTTGATCTCTCAGATCAACGGCCATGATTTAATTGGTTCTGGGTCGGGTGGGCGGGTTCAGGGTTTGGGTAGGGTAATTTTATTAGAAATTGGGTTAGGGTTGGGTTAACATTGGGGGCTAAAATTGAAATGCAATCTGGCAATGTTTTAAATAGCCAATTTAATCTAGTATAATTTATAATAAATAATAGATAATTTCTAGAAAATAATTGTGTACTAAACTGATTTAAAATAGATATTTAACATTTTAAAAATATAGAAGATCAATTTTATGCATATAAATGTAATTATACATTAATAAGGCTAATATTGCAATTATATGCAATTTAGCTTTAAAAATATGAAATGCAATTATAAAAATGCACAAAAAATATTTTTACAATATTTTGGCATAAATATTGAATTTACATGACTAAATTACCACAAAATTAATTTGAGGGATAATTATTGGGGATTTTATGAGTAAAAGGGAAGGAAATAAAACAATTTAAAATCTTTAAAATTATAGGAAAATTATAAAAACCTTGTGCACAATTATATATGCATATATATGTTATTTTTAAAGTATTTATGCATATTAAAAATATATAGGGAAAAATGGGGTATCAACAGCTGCCCCTCTTTACCCGGAAAGGATGAAAGAGTTTTTGGGTAAAGAAATAATGGTCAATTTTGACCGAATGGGATGTTTTGAAAGATAGAGGCCGGACTCCGGTCTTCGAGTTGCCTACATATCTCTGGTCTTATAGGAATCAGGCCATGTGTAGTTCTGGATTCATTGGCAGAATATACCGATGAAGTCATTGCAAAAACGGACACGAGACGCAAAGCGGTTATGGTGAGCGGTTGAAGCTCGGGATAGTTGAAGAAACTGGAGCGAGATCACTCCTGCTAGTATTTTTGTTGCTTACTGGTTACCTACAGATAAAGATGCTACAAACATGTATTTGCGAAAAACTAAACATGACGTAAATTCCCTTTGGACCATGAAGGTTGTCTTCGGACGGTTAAAGATAACGTCCTCAGACCATGGCGTCCTGGGCCATGAACTATTTAGTAAGGGATTTGCATGACATGAAATGATGTTCTCGGGCCATGAAGATGGTGCCTCCGAACCATGATGCCTTTGAATAATGATATGCAAATTTGAGAAATCCTCAGGCCATGGCATGGTGTCTTCTGGCTATGAGGATGATGCCTTTAGACTATGATGCCTTCGGATAGATTGGCGTTATTTTAGCCCATGATATGCAATAGTCATGATGTTATCAAGACAATGATTAGTTTTGTGTAATGGAGGGCAGAGCTTAACCTGATTGGAAAACAAATATATAGTGAAATAGAGCAATATCTATGCAAAAAGGGACAATGCTTAGTCCTATATGAATGTGGAGGCAAGGATTAGACTCATGCAGGTAAGGAGGCAACGATTAACCTCATGCAAATTGGGAGGCAGGGATTAGCCTCATGCAAGCATGGGGAGGAAGGGATTAGCCTTATGGAGTCAAGGATTAGACTCATGCAGATAGGGAGGCAAGGATTAGCCTCATGCAAATGTGGCGTCAGGGATTAGACTCATGCAAATAGGGAGGCAGGTAGCCTCATGCAAGTATGGGGAGGCAGGGATTAGCCTCATGGAGTCAAGGATTAGACTCATGCAGATAGGGAGGTAAGGATTAGCCTAATCCAATTGTGGAGTTAGGGATTAGGCTCATGCAAATAGGGAGGCAGGGATTAGCCTCATGCAAGTATGGGAGGTAGGGATTAGCCTCATGGAAGTATGGAGGCAAGGATTAGACTCATGGAGTCAAAGATTAGACTCATGCAAATAAGGAGGCAGAGATTAGCCTCATGCAAGTTTGGAGGCATGGATTAGCCTCATGCAAGTATGGAGGCAGGGATTAGTTTCATGGAGTCAAGGATTAGACTCATGCACGTAGGGAGGCAGGGATTAGCCTCATGCAAGTATGGAGTCAAGGATTAGACTCATGCAAATAGGGAGGCAGGGATTAGCCTCATGCGAATATGGAGGCAGGGATTAGCCTCACGGAGTCAAGGATTAGACTCATGCAAATAGGGAGGCAAGGATTAGACTTATGTGAATGTGGAGTTAGGGATTAGACTCATGCAAAGAGTGAGCAACAAATAAGAGTAGTGTATGGATTAGCTGGAGATGTATTCGATGTCTGATGGCCTGATTGATAGTGAATTATCTTTTTGTATACATGTTTTGCGAATGCTATCGCTATGCCAAATGTGCTTGCGTTCAAAAAAAAATTGTAAGTTTGTGAGGGGAGGTTGGTTCGTGCTTCTGTCCGCTGGCCTTGCTTTGCTTCGTTCTTAAAGCCTTTCGATTTCCCCTGGGTGACACCTGACTGTTATGGAATTAGAGTTTTCGAAAATATGCAATTATTGACAAAATAGAGTTGTTTTAGAAACGTATTGATATATCAATTAATTTTGATGAACTAGTGACTGTAACACATCTCAAAGGAATTGCATCTCTCTTATGGAATTATGAGGGTCCTCCTCAAAATTCTGCCCCAATTTGGTAATCGATTCCTGACCGTCTGACATGCGATGGCGTTGGCTGGACTTGCTCCGGAATTTTGAGGGTCCTCCTTAAAACTCTTCCCCAGTTTCTGATCTTGGGGGAAATGAAATTTTTTTTATGATATGACCAAATCCATAAGGCCGCCTACGTATCCCTTCTAAATGGGAATCAGGTCAAGCGTAGTTCAATTACATCAAATAAGGAAATGTAAAGTATCTAGGCATAGTATCTCTTGACTGTGTTTGAATTGATTGGTTTTGGCCAGACTTCTCCGTCCATTTCTGCAAGTATGAGTGCTCCTCCCGTTAGTACTTTGTGAACCATGTGTGGACCTTGCCAGTTGGGAGAGAACTTCCCTTTAGCTTCATCTTGATACGGGAAGATTTTCTTCAATACCAGCTACCCTGGAGCGAACTGTCTTGGTTGGACACTTTTGTTGAAAGCTCTGGACATTCTGTTCTGATAAAGTTGGCCGTGACACACTGTGTTCATCCTCTTTCCATTGATAAGGGCCAATTATTCATAGCGGCTCCTTATTCACTCTGCATCGCTGAGTTCAGCTTCCTATATGATTCTTAAAGAAGGAATCTCTACCTCGGCTGGGATGACAACCTCGATACCATAAACCAACATGTAGGGTGTTGCCCCGATTGATGTGTGAATCGTGGTGCGGTACCCCAATAGAGCAAAGGGTAACTTTTCATGCCATTGTTTATGATTCTCTACCATTTTCCTTAGTATCTTCTTAATGTTTTTGTTGGCGGCTTCTACGGCTCCATTCATCTGAGGTTTGTAGGCTGTGGAATTCTTGTGCTTGATTTTGAAAGTTTCACACATAGCTTTTATCAGATCACTGTTGAGATTGGCGGCGTTGTCGGTAATAATGTACTCAGGAACTCCGAATCGGCAGACAATATGATCCTTGACAAAATCTGCGATGACTTTCTTGGTTACAGCTTTGTAAGATACAGCTTCTAACCATTTTGTGAAGTAATCAATGGCTACCAGAATAAACCTGTGTCCGTTTGAAGCAGTGGGCACAATCGGACCAATAACATCCATTCCCCAGGCGGCGAATGGCCAACGTGAGCTTGTTGCATTGAGCTCATTTAGCGACACTTTTATCATGTCGGCATGCACTTGACACTGAAATCATTTGCGGACATACTAAATGCAATTCGTCTCCATGGTCATCCAAAAGTAACCTGCCCTAAGTATCTTTTTGGCCAAGATGAAACCATTCATGTGTGGGCCACAGGTCCCAGCATGCACGTCTTCAAGTTGCTTAGAGGCTTCCTTTGCGTCAATACATCTTAGTAATCCCACATCGGGAGTTCTTCTGTACAAGTTCCCTCCGCTATGGAAGAAGTGATTTGACAATCTCCGGAGCGTGCATTTTTAGTGTGATTTGCATGCTCCGGGTATCCTCCTTTTGATAAGTATTCTTTGCCCTATATCAAAATCTGACCTATCAACCGGAAAATGCCAAAATTGTAGTTTCGCCAATTCAAGCCTAAATCTACTCCGGACCTCCAAAAACCGATCACTCTCCTAAGTCTTAAATCACCTCCCAAAGCTATCCGAACCATCGGAATTCACATCCAAGCCCTTTTTTTCACATAAGTCAACATCTAGTTGACTTTTCAAACTTAAACTTACTCAAAAGAGACTAAGTGTCTCAAACTTTTCCAAAACCTCTCCGAACTAGAGCCAACCAACTCGATAACACATAATATAGCTGGACAAGGCAATAAAAAGCAGAAATGGGGGAAACAGAGCAATAACTAATGAAACGATTGGCCGGGTCGTTACATCCTCCCCCTCTTAAACAATCGTTCGTCCTCGAACGAGTCAAGAAACATACCTGAAGCCTCAAACAGGTGAGGATATCTGCTCGGCATCTCCCGCTCGGTCTCCTAGGAAGCCTCTTCCATGGGCCTACGTCTCCACTGCACTTTCAATGAAGCCATATCCTTTGACCTCAACTTTCGAACTTGACGCTCCAAAATAGCTACTAGATCCACATCATAAGTCAAATCATCATCTAACTGAACCGTGCTGAAATCCAAAACATGAGACGGATCGCGAATATACTCCCAAAGCATAGAAACATGAAATACCGGATGCACACTAGATAAGTTGGGTGGCAAAGCAAGCTCATAAGCCACCTCCCCAATCCCCCGAAGTACCTCAGAAGGCCCAATGAACCGAGGACTTAATTTACCTTTCTTCCCAAATCTCATAACACCCTTCATGGGCGAAACTTTCAACAGAACCTTCTCATTAACCATGTAGGACACATCCCGAACCTTCCTGTCAGCATAACTCTTTTGTCTCGACTGCGTTGTACGAAGCCTCTCCTAAATCACCCTCACCTTGTCTAAAGCATCCTACACCAAGTCTGTACCCAATAGCCTAGCCTCACATGGCTCAAATCAACCAACTGGAGATCTACACCGCCTCCCATACAAAGCCTCATGCGGAGCCATCTGAATATTTGACTGGTAACTACTGTTATAAGCAAACTCTGCGAGTGGTAGAAACTGATCCCATGACCCTTCAAAATCAATGACACAAGCGCGTAACATGTCCTCCAATATCTGAATAGTATGCTCGAACTGCCCGTCCGTCTGAGGGTGAAAAGTTGTGCTCAACTCAACCTGAGTACCCAACTCTCGGTGTACAGACCTCCAAAATTGTGAAGTAAACTGAGTGCCCCTATCTGAAATGATGGAAACTGGGACACCATGCAAACGAACAATCTCCCGGATATAGATCTCTGCCAACCGCTATGAAGAATAGGTAGTACACAGAGGAATGAAGTGCGCGGAATTGGTCAGCCGATCCACAATCACCCAAATAGCATCGAACTTCTTAAAAGTCCGTGGGAGCCCAACTACAAAGTCCATGGTGATCCGCTCCCACTTCCACTCTGGAATATCCATCTGCCGAAGCAAGCCACCCGGTCTAATGCTCATATTTCACATGCTAACAATTGAGAGACCGAGCTACAAATCCCATAATGTCCTTCTTCATTATCCTCCACCAATAATGATGTCTGAGATCCTAATACATCTTTGCGGCACCCAGATGAATTGAATACCGCGAGCTATTCACCATATTGGCCTTTCCCGGATGGTACATAATAGTGATATCATAGTCCTTTAGTAGCTCCAACCATCTCCGCTGCCTCAAATTGAGATCCTTCAGCTTGAAAAAGTGCTAGAGGCTACGATGATCAGTAAACACCTCACAAGGAACACCATACAAATAATGCCTCCAAATCTTCAATGCGTAAATAATGGCAGCCAACTCCAAATCATGAACATGGTAGTTCTTCTCATGAGGCTTCAACTGACGAGAAGTATAAGCATTAACTCTACCCTCTTGCATCAATATACACCCAATACCAACTCTCGAAGTATCACAATACATGGTATATGAACCTGAAGTTGATGGAAAAACTAACACTGGAGTTGTGGTCAAGGCAGTCTTGAGCTTCTGAAAGCTCTCCTCACACTCATTCGACCACCTGAATGGAGCACCCTTTTGAGTAAACTTGGTCAAGGGCGATGCGATAGATGAGAATCCCTGAACAAATCGGCGATAATAACCCGCCAAACCAAGAAAGATGCGAATCTCTGTGGCTGAGGACGGTATGGGCCAACTCTAAACCGCCTCTATCTTCTTTGGATCAACCTGAATACCCTCGCTGGACACCATGTGCCCCAATAAAGCCACTGAACTGAGCCAAAACTCACACTTTGAGAACTTTGCATAAAGCTTCTCCTCCCTCAATCTCTGCAACACAAATCTCAAATGCTCCGCGTGCTCCTCTTGACTAAGGGAGTACACCAGAATATCATCAATGAAAACTATCACAAACGAGTCGAGATAAGGCCGAAACACACTGTTCATCAAATGCATGAACGTTGCTGGGGCATTGGTCAGCTAGAAAGACAGCACAAGGAACTCATAATGACCATATCTGGTCTTGAAAGCTATCTTAAGAATATCCGAGTCCCGGATCTTCAACTGGTGATAACCTGAAAGGAGATCAATCTTGGAGAACACTCTCGCTCCCTGAAGTTGGTCAAACAAATCACCAATACGAGGCAAAGAATACTTGTTCTTGATTGTTACCTTGTTCAACTGCCTATAATCAATGCACATCCTCGTCGTGTTATCCTTCTTCTTTACAAATAGAGCAGGCGCACCCTAAGGCGACACACTAAGCTGAATAAACCCCTTATCCAGGAGTTCCTGAAGCTGCTCCTTCAACTCTGCTGGTGCCATACGATATGGTGAAATAGAAATGGGTTGAGTGCCCGACACCAGATCAATACCAAAATCAATATCCCTGTCTGGTGGCATGCATGGCAGGTTTACAGGAAACACATCGGGAAAATCCCTCACAACAGGAATAGAATAAATACTGGGAGTCTCTGCACTAACATCCCTCACAAAGGCTAAGTAAGAAAGGCAACCCTTCCCAACCATACGATGGGCCTTCAAGAATGAAATTACCTTACTGGGAACATAATCAGTCGAACCTCGCCACTCAATCCGTGGCACATCCGGCATAGCTAATGTTATTATCTTAGCATGATAGCCCAAAATAGCGCAATACAGAGATAGCTAATCCATGCCCAATATCACATCAAAGTCCATCATAGAAAGCAATAACAGGTCCACTAGGGTCTCTAGACCCCCAATAGTCACCACACACGACCGGTACACACGGTCCACAACAATAGTATCACCCACCGTAGAAGATACAAGAATAGATGAAACAAGAGATTCATGGGGCATATCCAAATAACGAGCAAAATATGATGACCCATCAAAGAAGCACCACCATAGCTACCAGATCCTTGAGGCCTCTTGGCCTTCCTCTCATCTCGCTCCTAGCGACGAACTGACTCAATCTCACAATCAATGTCAACAACTTCCTCAAAAGTAGCACCAAACACCCTCTCCCTGGTCATGAGAATCCGAAGCTAATATGTGAGGCCATCAACAAACCTCCTAATCCTCTCTCTCTCCATAGGAACAAACCAAATGACGAGCTAACTCCTAGAACCTCATCTCAGACTGCGTCACAGTCATATCTCCCTAACGCAATCACTCGAACTACCTGTGCAGCTCCTCTCTATGAGACCGTGGCACATACTTCTCCAAAAAGAGAATGAAGAACTGCTGCCAGGTAAGAGGTGCTGCACCAACATGCCTACGCCTCTCACAAGCCTCCCACCAAGTGAAGGCAGCTCCAGAAAACTGAAAAGTAGTAAATGCGACCCCGCTGGTCTCTAGAATACCCGCTGTATGAAGAATTCTCTGACAATTGTGTAAGAAATCCTGAGCATCCACGCCCTCTGTACCACTGAAAGACGGAGGCTGAAGTCTACCAAACTTCTCCAACATGTGTTGCTCGTCCTTTGGCATAGCAAGGGCTACATAGTCCTGGATAGCTGCAACCGGCTAGGTTGGAGGTGCCCCCAGTGTGTGAAGTCACTGCACGACCTGCTCAGGTATGCGAGCGGTGGGAGTCTGAGTGCCTCCCCGTCTTAAGAAGTAGCTACGACTGTAGTAACTGAGACTGCTTGAGCTAGGCCAGTGCATACTGATAGAATTTAAGCAAGGGCCTCCTGAAGACCTGGAATCACAATGGGCACAACTGGTGCCTGAGTTGGTGTTGCTTGAGTGTCCACAACTGGCACCTGATCATGAACTGGGGCGGTTGGTGTATCTGCGGGTGCTGACCTAGCTGTTGTGCGGGCTAATCCCCTGCCCCTACCACAGCCTCGACTGCATCCTCGGCCTCTAGTGGCCTTAGTTGGTGGTACTAGTGGTCGTCCATCCTGACCAGTAGCATGTGTCCTCACCATCTATGAAAGAATAGAATAACAGAAGTTTTGTACTTGGATCAACAGATTCGCATGGCAAGAATTTCAAGAATATGAAGTTCTCCTAAGGGTTCAACAGCCTCCCGAGGATAAATACAGACGTCTCTGTATCGATCCATAAGACTCTACTAAACCTGCTCATGACTCGTGAGACCTATGCAACCTAGACTCTGATACTAACTTGTCATGACCCCAAACCGGACTCGGTCGTGATGGCGCCTCTCGTGAAATAAGGCCAACTGACACAAACCCTCAAACCATTTAATACAGTTATAATAATTGATTTTAAGTCATAAATAAACTACAAATCCCAAAATAAAGAGTGAAACAGAATAATTGTGAAAACAACACATCCCGACATCAGGGTGTCACCAGTCATGAGCATCTAAACATCCGTCTAAGAGAATGAAAAAGGACTACACCATCTATTACAGAGCTAGTACAAAGGAATGTAAATATAGGAGGGAGAAACACTGGGCTGCGAACGCCGAGCAACTACCTAGTCAACTACGAACAGCCTGCTGGAAAGCAATCAGCCCTCGCTAGCGTAACCCGAGGCTCCTGAATCTGTACACAGGGTGCAGGGAGTAATGTGAGTACACCAACTCAGTAAGTAATAAAAGTAAAGTCAACTGAGCGATAAGAAAACAAGTAAATCACAGCAAAATGCTACAAAGAGCCAGTATAAAACCAGAACAATGTAATAAAATAGTGAAAGCTCGTAGCAACATCTTAGTTCAGTAAAAACCTCTTTAAAACATTTTTTAGCAGTTTAAACGAGTGAATGAGAAATAGTGAGAAAAGATAGACACATAAAATCAGCCCCTTGGGCAAAATACCAACAGAATTAGCCCCTCGGGCTACCTCACAATCACTCGCATCAGCCCCTCGGGCAATAACATGGAACAACATCAGCCCCTTGGGCTACAGCACATCTCACACTAGGTACCCGCGCTCACTAGGAGTGTATGTGAGCACGTGATTTTTGACCTATATTAATTACTCCCATAGATTCAAGAAAATAAATTTTCCCGTTATTTGCAATTTTTGTAGATTTTTCGTAGGATTTTTGCTAATTGTTTGCATTTGTCCATGCATGTTTATTTTATTTAATTCATGAAAATACAAAAAATACACTGCATTTTCATTTAGGATCTACTTTTGCATTCTTGAAATAATTAGTAATTTATGTTTTATAAAAATAAAAAAATCACAAAAAATAATTATTTCGCACCTTTTAATGTTAATTTTGATTTTAGTTGTTTTCCTTTTAATTTGTTAGTTGTGTTAATTATCATTTAGGTCTAATTAGTCTTTTTTAGGTTAATTAGATTCTAGGAATTAATTTAGATTTTAATTTAATTTTGGAAAAGGAAGAAAAAAAAATTGTGAAAAATGATGAAAAGAAAAGGAATTAAAATGATAGGAGAATCAGATTTGGGCCGTTGGTTCGGAGCCCAAATGTTACCCATCAAATATCCGTCCAAACCTGCCTGTCCTAGCCCAATACCCGTCCCCTGACCCGATCCGTCTCCCCTCAAGACCAAATGAACCCGTTTAGATGGCTAACAGATCTGAGCCGTCGAGGTTGGTCTGATCCAACGGCTGGGAAGCAGGGGTGGATTTAATATAAATCTGTCCAAGCAAACCCACCCCCCGCTCAGAACCCCCCGTCTCATCCCTCTCCCAAACCCTAGAGATGGCCGCCCTCAAATCCCCATCGCCCCACCTTGCTCCGCCTTACTTCGTTCACCGGAAATTGCCTCACGGCGGTTCCGGTGGTCCAATCACTACCAAATTAACACCATAGATTCCTCTCCTTATCCTCTTCCCAAATCTCCAAACCCCCTCCCTCGAATCCTACTAGAACTCATCGAATCTTCAATCAAAAGTCAGACTAAAAACCTAACTTCTCCCAAACCACTCCAAATTACACCACAAGACGACAACGTCCCCCTCGTTCCAAATCCCTGATTGGTTTCCCTCGAATCCTCACCAGACTCGTCGAATCTGGATTTGAAGATGAGCCCTAAAAATTGCAAATCGAGATTCTGTTGAAATTTCGGGTCTAGCCTGATTTTGTTCGTGTGTTCTTTATAAGAACACACGATTGGTATCATGTTTGGCCGTAAATTTGCAAGATTTGAAGACTTGTCGCCATTCATTACTGGTCCATGTTTGTTTAGGTCGTTTTTCTTTCTATTCCTTACCTTTTTGCTACTTAATTTCTGTTTATTTGTTCTTTTCTCATCTTCTCTTACTTGTTCTGTTAGTTTTCTGAATTTACTTCCCATCTTTCTATCATTTTCTTCACACCGTCCATTTGCATGTTAGTTTTGGGATGTGTTTAGTTATTATTTGTATTTTGGTGCTAAGTTTAGAGGTGTTAGGTTTTGTTTCTATTTGGGCCTAAACTTTTCAAGTCTTAAGACTCTGTAATTAATTATTCAAGAGTTTTCTGAGTTTTCAGTCTTGATTTGAATTGGAAAATCAAAGAACCCAAAAGGGAATCGAATTGGTTTTTTTAACAAACCCATTAACACTCTGAATTGGGTCGATTTGGCCCATATTTTTGTCTGGCCTAGGGGTAATAACAGGGGTCCTAAAGGGTAAGTTAGGAATACTAGTTTAGGGAATCTTTGAAAACTGATTGAGGAAGTTTCTAGGAAGCTGGGGTGGGGGCTAATTTGAAAATATGATTTTTAGACTAAGGTTTCCTAAGCAAAAATGAAAATTGCAAAAGGATCTAGGTGCAAATCTGATCCTCCTTTAGCTACCCTAAATGCCTTGTCTATAAAGGCCCTCTAAATTGGCATTCAAGGCAGAAATTCAGAGATAACAAATCCAGAAAAACGGCTGAAAATTTCAATAAAATCACTGTTTCGTTGAACTTCTTGTGTGATTTTTGAAGTTTTCAATTTCTGAAACAATTTCTGATTCATCTGGGGTGGAAATTGACTGAATATGGGTTTGTAAAAGTTTGGTTTGAAGTTTGCTGGGTGATTGTTTGATTGAACTGTGTTTTTTAGACTGTTGCACATCCTGTTTCTGGTTTGAAATTGGTTTTACTGGTTATTTCCTGCTGCTGAAATTCTGGTTCTGTTGCTGCCTACGGTTACCTCACCTCTTTTTCCCTTTCAAATTCTAGGTACATGTTCTTGAGACTCATACAATGTGATACTCAAATTGAAGATTGAAAATGGATGATGAAGTTTAATTTTTAAGTTACTGATTCGTAGCTTAGCTTTGAAAATGCAAAGAAAAGGCTTGTTGCCGCTACTTGGGCTTGCTTCTTGAGCCCAGTAGCTTGCTCGTTTGGTTCACTGGATGTTTCCCTTTATAAGCGGATTTGTTTAATACATGTAAAAATAGAAATAGACATTTAGTTAGTCAATTTGTGTTGATTAGTTAAGGTACAGAAATAATTGTTAGTTCGATCTCGCTCTGCTTATAATTTTGAGTGATTTGTAGCCAGCCGACTTGGGGTTAAACGTCGACTCTGAGATTAGGGGCCTGATACGGGCCCAGTTGACGAAAGTCAATGCCAGCTGAGTCCGCCTGGGGTATGACCTTGGACAGTTATCTCACTTAAGAAATTGGGTTCACATTTGGGCCCAAATCTGAAGGCACCTATGAGTAGGATTTCGACCCAAAGTTTTTTTTTAGCTAGAATTCTCAAGTTCATTTATCGCCTGAACTGATTAGTATTTAATTATGAGGTGAGTCATATCAAATAAAATGACAATTGTGTGGCCTTCGTTTCAATTGATGTCATTTTGATCCTTAGAATTCGAGGCGCGCCATTTAGCAAAATTTCATGGCCCTCGCAAAGTTGCAAACGTGTAGCTGCTTTAGTCACGTCATTTAATAATATTATCTTCCTAAATTCAGGTGCGCATTTATGTGATTCAAATCCAAATCTCAACAATGTCAAAATATGTCGAAGACCGCGGGTGCATTTATGTGACGTGGTTCAAGACGTGTTTTAACAATGTTGCAAATTTTCCTTAAAAATAATTAAAGCGGTTATAAGGTTAAAATTGAACCATAGGCTAAAATGTGTTTAAAATCAGATAATAAGCTATTTACAACAGTTGAGCGACCGTGCTAGAACCACGGTACTCGGGAATGCCTAACACCTTCTCCCGGGTTAACAGAATTCCTTACCCGAATTTTTGATTCGCGGACTATTAAACAGAGTCAAGCTTTTCCTCGATTCGGGATTCAACCGGTGACTCGGGACACCATAAATTATTCCAAGTGGCGACTCTGAATCTTTTAATAAATAATCCCGTTTCGATTGTCCTTTAATTGGAAAAACTCCTTTATACCCTTTACGGGTGTAGGTAAAAAGGAGGTGTGACAGCTCTGACGACTCTGCTGGGGATCGAACCCAGAATATCTGGTTCAGGGTTCAGAATTCGAGCTTAGAATAATTGTTGTATTTGGCTTTATTTATTATCTGATTTTATTCGCATGTTTGGGCCTAATGTGCTAAATGTTGCTTTTACCGCTTTGATATTATCTGAACTGTATATAAACTGCTACGAAACCTTTCTCTTCTCATCTTCGGGGATCTGCTCACTGGTCGAGACTCCCTATTCTGTTAGTGTCATACCTTGAAATAAGAAAGAGGCTCGGACAAGTTACTAAGCCGGATGGCCTTTTGGTTCCCGGTACATAGCCCTCTCCTCGGCTCGAGTTGTCCGCTCGTGTACACAGTCTAGCACACATACCCAGGTTTCTGAACCTAGAACAACTCAGCCTCATGTCGGATCCCTAGTAGGCACGTTTGTTTGCATCATGTGCATTTGACTTTGGAGACTTAACACAGGGGTTGGGTCTATCTAGGACAGGTGTACCCGAAATGTAAAGACCATTAGAATGCATCTTACTTGCTACTTGCGCATTCATTTGCTTCAGATTTGCATGTTGACCGGCTTACAAGGAAAACTTAGATGGTTGATAGGGATAAGTGCCTGTTTTGTAAAACCAATGTCCCAAACATACCGAAACTCTGCTGAAATTTTGAAAAAAAAGAAAGAATTTTGTAGTTTTCAAAGAAAAGAAAGAAAAAGAAAATATTTTGTGTTTTAGAAAGGAAAAATAGTTGGTTTTATTTTGACAAATTTGCCAGAACTACACCAGTTTGATTCTCACAGGGTGTGAGATACGTAGGCAACCCCCATCGGGTCCAACTTCCTTTTTGCAAAAATAGCCCGAAGAGAAAACAAAAAAAAAAACAAACAAAATTTTGTTTTTATTGTAATGGCTAAGGTAATGCCATTTTTGTCAAAATAGCCGATTGTCCCCAAAAGGAAGCCGGAAGGCTGTTTTTGCAAGAACAACCGCCTTTGTTATCTTTTTCAATTTTTAGCCGGTTGGCAAGCACAACCTTAAAATTTTCCTCCGGAAGTGCTGAAAGGCCGTATTTACAAAGCCGGGTTTTTTCTTTCGAAATGAAAATCTGAAAAAAAATTGTCAGCTTTGTTTTGGAGTCAATTGAGTCATTATTTTGCTTAATCACCCTAATAAATGTGCAGAATGAGCACGAGTCAGAATTTGCCAATAACAATCTTGAACAAGATCCCTTTGGAGTTGCATATGTGGTGGGATGATCTGAGTAAATCGGAACAAGACACGGTCAATCTATACATGGGAGGCCTCACTGGGTTGCTGAAGATTAATCCTAGGGGAGACATCATAAAGGCGTTGGTTACATTCTGGGACCCGGCCCACAACATATTTCATTTCTCATATTGAACTTACCCCAACATTGGAGGAAATAGATGGATATATTGGGGGTCCCAAAGTGCCTCTGAGACACAAGTACCTGATTTCTCCAAGGGTCGTAGTCATACACAAGTTCTTAGACTCTTTGAAAATAAGCAGGGAGGTCCACAACCCATATTTGACGGCTTGTTTCTGTCCTTTGCAGTTTACATACAATAGATATGGTCATATAGGGGGGTTCAACAAGCCGGAAAACAAAATTTGCAGCAAAGGAAACCACCTTAAGTGGGAAGAACACAGGTGTTTTGCATTTATGGTGGTCTTTTTGGGACTTTTGGTGTTTCTTAGAAGAGATGGGAACATTGACATACGAGTAGCCGGGGTTGTCGGCACTTTGCTCACTCAGGACAACAGCACCCTCGCACCCATGATAGTAGCTGAAATCTTCCGCGCTCTCACAGCCTGCAAAGCCGGAGGAGATTTTTTCGAGGGGTGCAACATGTTGTTGCAGATGTGGATGATCGAACACTTACACCATCGTCCTCAATTTATGAGTTATGGGTCGACAGAGAAAACATGTATAGAGGAATTTTATACGAGGGTTGATGGGATCAACCTGCCAGAAGGGGTTACAGAGTGGATAGCATGCCTCCGTTCCATCACTGCAAACCAAATAGAGTGGACATTTGGATGGTTGCCTATGAGATCATATACATACCAGCCACTGGGCCTCATTTCCTCCTGATGGGACTCAGGAGTATCCAGCCTTATGCCTCATATCGAGTTTTGAGGCAGCTGGGAAGATGCCAGATAGTTCTAAGAGATGAAGATCTTAGTGCCCAAGTAGTCGAGATCGAACATAACGGTTACTTTCATGAAGAAACAGTCCGCCAAATTTGGAGCGAATGTCAATACTTAACAGCCAATACCTGTGTGCGTGATCGATCCAAAGGTGAGGTTTCACCAGGATACCTTGCTTGGTATAGGAGAAAAGTTGAGTTTGGGAGGCCAGCCAAAAGTCCCCATCTTCAAGAATTCGTCGAGGCATCACAAGAATAATGGGCTTGGTTGGATAAGGAGAATGAGTACAGGGCCACAATAGGAAGGTTAGAAAAACAAGTTAAAGAACTTCAATTCGAGAATAGCTTGCAAGCAGTGGTAGACAAAGGTGAAAAGAAAAAGCTAGCCAAAGAAAATGAGGCCCTTCGAGCCCAAATTCAAAAAATAAAAATAGAGGCAGAGAACCCCGCCCGAAGTGCCAAAGATGAAAAACTCATAAATAACCTGAGGCAGAAAGTGAGTGACTATAGTTTTGATTTGAACAAATAGAAAGTGAGCTAGCCAGAGTTCGAAAGAAATTGGCTAAAAACACGGATGAACGAGCACGTCTGGTTAAGAAGTTGAAAGAAAAGTACGACAATGAGGTCGCGGGACTAAAGAAAAGGTTTATCGCCACGGAAAACAAAATGATCAAAAAGGCTAAAGACTTTAAGGTTGAAAGAGAGCATTGTTATATAGCATTGGCACAATTAGAAATAGATTTGTAACAACTTCAGGAGCAGAATCAAGTGTCCGAGCAAACTTTGGAGGCCAGGACCCAGCAGATCGGGCATTTGTTACAAGAAAAGAGTGTCATAAGAGAGAGAATTAGAAACATCGCCGATTACATTGTTATGAAGTGCCAAGTCTGTGAGGATATTACTCGCACCACCTTCTTCGCGGTAGTGATGAAATTTGTTAAGTAGATAATGAGTTACTTGGACCGACTTCAAAGGGATCTTGAATATAGGCCCGCGACGAGACCGAATGATGTCCCGCTGGCACCAAGAGCATTGATGTATTCATGATTTCTCATTTGAGTCTGTATTTCCTTTTCCGTTAGAGTCTGTCAGTTGTGTTGAGTTTGTATTTTCTTTTGCTGGAGTCTGTCAATTGTGTTCAAGTCTGTATTTTCTTTTGTTGGAGTGTGATAGTTTATTTTTGGAGTCCGTATTTCGTCTCTTCATCAACATCTGTTAGTTTCTCTTGGAGTCTGTTAGTTTGGAGTCTTTGTAATCAAAGCATTTGCTTTTATGAAAATTGAAAATCCCAGAAAATGTTTTATTATCTACTTTCACACCTATCTCCCAGAACTACGCTCGGTCTAATTCATGCGGGGTCATGATACGTAGGCAATCTCCATAGGATTCGACCATAACCAAAAGGAAAAATAAAGAGAAAGAAAAGAGAAAAAAAAATGAAAAGAGAGAGGAAAAACAAGAGAGGAAAAGAAAGAAAAAAGAAGAAGAATAAGAAAATCAAGAGAAAGAAGCATTAGCAAAACAAGAGGGAAATAAGAAAATAAAAACAAAGAGAAAGCAAGGGTAAGAGTGAAAACATGAAAAGAAAAAAAGAGAAGAAAAAGAAAAGTCGGGATAATGTAAGCAGTCGATCAAATGCATAATAGAAACGGTTAACTGCTTAGGTGCATTCATTCCCCAAAATGTGCGGTTACTAATTTGTTAAAGCCCTGATCACTAACAAGGTTGTTGTTGATATATTGAGTCCAGGTAGGTGGTTAGTTGACTGGTATTCTGGCAACTCACTCATACAACACCCGATCAAAAGACAGGCAGAATATGGCCAACCAAGAATTGAAGGCAAGTATTGTTGATCCATCAAAAGAGGTGGAAGAATTGGATGTTAATGCAATGAAGGAAGAGATGTATAAGTTAAAGCAGAAAATGGCTGAAATGTACCAGGCTTGGGCAAAGGGTCATCCACCACCGGTTTATCCCGCCAACCCAGCTTATATCCCACCATCGGCCTAACCTCAGGAGCCTCCCACTTCGAACTCATCTCCAGCCTTTCCCCTCTACCAACAATGCTATGGCACCACTTCCCATACTTCCCAAGCTCCACCACCAAAACAAGTCTCATATCCTCCTCCACCAGTCACTCCCGTTTTTGTGGTACCTCCACTTGCTGCATTACACTGATCCTCCAGTGAACCTCTATTCCAAACTCACGACAACCAGTATTATCCCCTTGAACCCACCTTCAAAGTCCCGGAACCATGTTCTTACACCCCTCATCTTGATCTCACGGCAGAGACCGAGAATCCACCCAAAAATCCCGAACATGAGGAGATGATCAGAAAGGTCAAAAGCTTAGAACAATCATTCAGAGATATGAGGGGGTTGGGGGGTCAAGTAAGTGTGGCCTATAAAGATTTATGTCTGTTCCCGGATGTTAAGTTACCAGCAGGGTTCAAGATGCCTAAGTTTGATCTGTACGACGGCCATGGCGACCTAGTAGCACACTTAAGAGGATTTTGTAGCAGGATGAAAGGAGCAGGCGGAAGAGATGAATTGCTGATGGCATATTTCAGCCAAAGTTTGAGTGAATCGCCATTAGAATGGTATACCAGACAAGATCACAGCAGGTGGTACACATGGGACGATTTGGCCCAAGCCTTTACCTGCCATTTTCAGTACAATCTTGAAATTATCCCAGACCGTCTGTCATTAACAAAGATTGAGAAGAAGCCCGGTGAGAGTTTCAGAGAGTATGGATTCCGTTGGAGGGAACAATCCGCGAGGGTTGACCCTCCGATGAAAGAAAGTGAGATGGTTGATTATTTCTTACAGGCTTTGGAGCCCACTTATTTTGGTCATTTGGTGTCAGCAGTGGGCAAGTCCTTTAATGAGGTTGTAAAAATGGGAGGCATGGTTGAGGAGGGACTCAAGTCCAACAAGATCATGAGTTATTTAGCAATCAAAGTGACCACACAGGCCATTCAAAACGGTACTGGGGGTGTACTCGGGAAAAAGAAGAAAGAGGATGTTGCGCCAATTGAATCGGGAGCTTGGGTCGGGTCCAGGGGCCTCCCGCATTACTACAACCAGCCTCAACCTTATCCCCAAACATACCCCCACATTCCATATAGCCCACCACAACACTACTACCCACCGCCAGATCCTCATTTTTCCGTCCATCACGCACAAACCTATACCCAACCTCCCACTCACGCACAATGGTGTGCGCCAGCTCCACAAAGTCCATACCCAGCTCCAAAAAATGCCCATCCACCCTCAAGAGCCTATAGAAATCCCTCTGGAATAGGTTTTCGGCCAAATCAAGCCTTTAAGAATGAGAGGTTGCAGAAAAAGAATACTTTCACTCCATTGGGATAATCATATACCAATCTATTTCACAGATTGAGACAGTTGGGTATGTTGAATCCAATTGAGGCTAAACTGCCAAATCCCCCTCCAAGAAATCTTGACCGCTCGGTGAGTTGTGAGTATTGTTTGGGGGCCCTGGGTCATGACACAGAGAAATGTTGGAAATTGAAAACAGTTATTCAAGAGCTCATTGATACTAATCGGATTGAGGTCCAAGCCCCGGACGTACCCAATATCAACCAGAACCCGTTGCCGGCCCATCATGAGACAAATATGATTGAGATAGTGCATAAGGGAGGGGAGTCTAAGAAGCCTTCGCAAACCGTCATGATAATTCGGGCTAGTGAAGCCAAGCCGTTTGAAAAGTCAACAAGTGAGAAGTCTGTGATCAAGTTGAACGGGGCAAATAATGAACCATTTGTGGAGGTCAAGAATGGGTCCTCAAGTGACGTTGCAGGAAAACATGAAAGAGCAAAAGTGGTTGTGCCAGGAGTGACGAACAAGCCTGTGGTAATTGTGAAGGGCGCCCGCACAGATCCTGACATTATCAAACCGGTAACTCAATTACCGATAGTCAACAGCAAGGCAGTCCCATGTAATTATGAACGAGTGACAGTGACTTACAAAGGGAAAGAGGTTAAAGAAGAAGTGTGTGAGACCCATGGTTTGACTCGATCGGGGAGATGCTTTGCCCCCGAAGAATTGAGAAAAGCTAAGATCTCCAAAGATAACCCAGTGTTGGTGAAGAAAGTTGTGACTGTGAGCACGTAATTTTTGCCCTATAAGAATTACTCCCATAAATTCAAAACAAAATAATTTCTTTTCATTAGTTTCAATTTTGTGGATTTTGTGGCATTTTCTGTTAATTGTTTGCATTTGTGTGCGCATTTTTATTTTTGTTTAATTAACGAAAAGTACAAAAATAGGCTGCATTTGCATTTATAATCTAATTTTGCATTCTTGAATTAATTAGTAATTTAGTTTTTTATAAAAATGGAAAGATCACAAAAAATAACTTACTTTGCATTTTTAATTTTTAGTTTTGAATTTTGGTGGTTTTCCTTTAATTTGGTATTTAATTAGTTGTGGTAATTATTATTTAGGGTTGATTAATTTAATTTGGTAGCATAATTTGATTTATAGAGTAATTTAGGTACTATTTTTAATTTTTCTTGAAAAAAAAAGAGAAAAGGGAAAAGAATTTTGGAAAATAAAAAGAAAAAGAGAAAAATTTGATTTAAAAAGGATCAGGTTTTTTGGGCCAAAATTAGCTCATTTTCCCCCAGCCCAATTAAAATTCCCAGAACCCGCCACGTCTGAGCCCAACACCCACCCCTAATACCCGGTCCAGCCTTCCTTAAACCTAAAATGACATCGTTCCAACTCTTTCTCATCTCAACCGTTGGATCTCATTTATCCAACGGACCAGAACTCGACCTCCCTAGGGTATATTACTGTCTGAACGACCCCTGCCCCCCATACCATTCCATTTCCCCTCTCGTTCCAAACCCTAGAGACCGCCGCCCTCAAATCCCCACCGCCTCCACCTTGCTCCGCCTCACTCCGCCCACCGGAAATGTCCTCACGGCGGTTACGACAGTCTAATCACTACTAAATTAACACCGTGAACTCCCATCCACCTCCCCATCCCAAATCTCCAAACAATTCCTCTCAAATCCCCCTCCATCGCCTCGAATCTCAGATCTAAGGTCAGCGCCTAAAACCCTAAAAATTCTCAAAATCCACCCAGAATTACACCATGCAACCTCTCATCTCCTTCCTTCCTCAAATATGTGCTTGTTTCATTTCAAACCGGTCTGTCAGTAGTAGAGCAGAGGTCCGAAAAGCCTTAGGTCTCTCCCTGGGTTCTTTTCTGGCTCAGCAAGGTTAAGTGAACCCAAAACCATCATTAATCGTTTGTATTTTGTTAAGGACAATCGATTATTGACCGTCAAAGGTTCACTTTCTTCTTTAAAAGTTTGTTCGAGTTCATGCAGTTCTTGCTAAAGCAGGTTTGGGATAATTTCCTTTGCGTCGATTGGTTTCCTTTTGATCTTTTCTTTTTGTTTGCTAGGTTGTTTGTTTTTCCAGTTTCTTCCTTCATAAGTTTCGTTTCTTTCTTAATTGCATTATGTTTCTGGTTTTAAGTTCATTAGTTAGCTTGTTTGCTTCATTGTTAATGACAATCAGTTTCATAGGGTTTGAGTTTAACTTGGTTTCAATTCGTGAGATTTTCTTCATTCCGCTAGGTTTTATTTTATGTTTGTGAATTAATTCTGGAACTGTAGCATTAAGATTAGTCAAGTATAGTTCATCGTTTGCATTAATCTTGTTTCAAGAGCATTTTCTGAATTCAAGTTTATGTGTGAAGGATATTTAGGTTAGTTCTTCATAATTTCAACAATTGTTTTGAATTTCAATCTGGTTGAAAGTGTCAGCTCGTTTGTTTACTGTTTATTGTGATTGTGAGCATTCAGAATTTAGGGGGGATAAGTGAATAATTAGGAACTTTAGGGGTAATTTTGGAGATTGGTTTAACTTGAAGAATCTTTTAATAATTGATTTGGAAGCTTCCTAAATGGACAGCTGCCCAAAATTGTTAGGGAAAACAGGCTGCAAATTGAAAATATC
Organism: Nicotiana sylvestris; assembly: GCF_000393655.2. Classification (NCBI taxonomy): domain Eukaryota; kingdom Viridiplantae; phylum Streptophyta; class Magnoliopsida; order Solanales; family Solanaceae; genus Nicotiana; species Nicotiana sylvestris. Next base: position 145,404,208 of record NC_091064.1, on the reverse strand, counting down.
TGAAGGAAATGGACAGCTATCCAAAAATCAGTTTTAAAAGATGCCCTATGAGGGTATTTTTGAAAAATTCTGATTGCCTTGCCATGGAAGGCACAAAACAGACCCCAGCCTAATAAAGGAAGCCTTCTTCTCACTCAACACACAGTTTTTACACCTAAGAGACTGAAAAGAGATAAACATTTATGGAAAAAAAAACCAAAACAGCTGAAAATCACTGTTGCATTGAAATTCTGATTAGAACTTTTGAAGTTTGTTTCTTTTACTGCTGAAGAATACCTAATCCTATTTGAGGTTCAAAATGGTTTGAACTCGGGTAATGAAAGCCTTTCTTTGAGTTGGGGAATGGGTTCCTCTCTTCTGGACTGATTTCGTTGCTGGTTTTGTTGAATCTAGGTGAATTTCTGTTACTGTTGACTGCTGACTTTGCATTTCCACTGCCCCTCTTCTATTTTCAGGTATATCCATAGCCCAGAAGCACTGACTGAATGCTGATCATGTAAATCGAGTGGAAATTCCATGGAATATAAGTTGTGTTTGATCTAGTTTTTCTCTGATTTTTACTATCTAAAACCATGTAGTATATTTGTGTTGTTGGTTGTTAATTGAGTTGTCACTAGTATAGTATAAAATTGGATTTTTGTTTGGAACTAAAGGTTCAATTTCAATATTAAATAGCATGTTTGGAAGGTGTATGAATAGGTTTTGTAGGTGTTGTTCAGTATGACACTAGAATCATGGATTTAATTGCGCAGCTTCATGTCTGCTTTGTAATCTGGATCATAGTTTGTTGAAATGCAGCAGGTTTTAGTGTTTTGAAGGACTAGAATATAGATGCTGGCTTGTATATGTATTAATTCATGCAAATACTGTTTTGGTAAACACTGATACTGTAATTTTGAAGTTTAAGATTCATATATGTTCAGTAGGACACTTCACAGATTTCCTTCTACCATTTTGTCTAGATTAAACAAGCTTTCGAGTAAAAATGTTTGTTTTTTTTCAGATTGATTTTGTGTCATGGTGAACCAATGTTTTATATGGGGGGCATTTGATTGAGCTAGTTATCCGTCATTCCCTGTTAAGATAGTATTTGTTTGTGATCGGATGTAACATGGATTTCACTTCATGATTGGTTCGCTCTTCATGCGTTAATTTCTGTTATTTTGACCCCTGCTTGCATGCTGTAAGGACTCGATAATGAGTCCAGTTCGTTGCAGCTGCAGGTGATTTGAAATTGGGCTCATCTTGGTCCCAAATGCATGGAAATAGGATCTGGATCCTTTTGATGCCATTTCAGCCCAGTTTTCTGATCATTAGTCCATATTAACTAAGGCCCACTCGCCTAAGTTGAACAAACCCCCCATCTCTTAATGTTTAATTAGTCATATTTTAAATAATTTCAACAGTGTTATTAAATAGAAGATAGTGCGTGGCCCTTGTGTTTAATTTTAGAGACCTCTTGATTAGAATAAGTCGAGGTGTGCCGTGCCAAACGAAATGACAATTGCATGGCCTTCGTGTAACTAATTTTATTTTGTTCCTTCGCTATAGCGAATTTTCCATGTCCCTCGCAAAGTTAAAGCGCGTAGTTGCTTTAGGCGCGCCATTTTATTAATTTTACTTTCATAAACTCGGGTGCGCATTTCATGTGACCCACATCAAATCTTAAAACGTTGAATAAAATATGTTTAGGATTGCGGGTGCATTTCATGTGGCACGATCCAAAGACGTGTTTTAAACGACATTCAATCTTCTTTAAAAATAATTAAAGCGGTTAAGGGTTTAAAATCTGCACACAAGTTCATAATTGATTAAAATCAGATAATTAAGCCGATTATAATAGTTGAGCAACCGTGCTAGAACCACGAAACTCGGGAATGGCTAACACCTTCTCCCGGATTAACAGAATTCCTTACTCGGATTTCTTGTTCGCGGACTGTTAAACAGAGTCAATTTTTCCTCGATTCGGGATTCAACCGGTGACTTGGGACACCATAAATCTCCCAAGTGGCGACTCTGAATCGTTTTAACAATAAATCCCGTTTCGATTGTCCTTTAATTGGAAAAACTCCCTTATATACTCCCTTCCGGGGTGTAGGTAAAAAGGAGGTGTGACAACTCTAGCGACTTTGCTGGGGATCGAACCCAAAATCTCTGGTTAAGGGTTCAAGAATTCGAGCTTAGAATAATTGTTATAGTTGGCTTTATCCATTATCTGATTTTGTTACATGATTTGGGCCTAATGTGCTAATTGATTGCTTTTACCACTTTGATATTCCATGAACTGTATATAAATTGTTGCGAAATCCCTCTTCTCTACGAGTCTTCTAAATCATGAAGAAGTGTGCACTTCGGGTGACTTCTTTTCTGTTAGAGTCATATTCCAAATTTAGAATGAGGTTTGGACAAGTTGCAAAGCCGGTGAAGCTTCTGTATTCCCGGTACGCTGCCCCCCTCGGCTCGAGCTGTCCGCTCGGGTAAGCCAGGTCTAGAACAATAAACCCCAGGATTTAAACCTAGTATAACAAGACCTCACACCGGATCCCTAGTAGGAATGTTTGTTTGCATCATGTGCATTTTGGCTTTGGAGGCTCAACACAGGGGTTGGGTCTGTCTAGGACAGGTGCACCCGAAACAAAACGACCATCCTGATGCATCTTACTTACTACTTGTGCATTTATTTGCTTCGGACTTGCATGATGACCGGCTTATGAATATTGGGAAAAGTTGAGGAAAGAGAAATAGCAATATGAGAGTTAATCGCCTGTTCTAAAAAAAACAATGTCCAAATAGTGTCGAAACTCTGTCGAATTTTTGAGGAAAGTAAAAGAGAAAAAGTTTTTGTTTTCAAAAAATAGTTTTATTTGCCAATAAAATGAAAAAAAGTGTTTTAAAAAATAGTTTGTTTTATTTGCCCGAACTACGCCAGTTTGATTCTCACATGGCGTGAGATACATAGGCAACCCCCATCGGGTCCAACTTCCTTTTTGTGAAAATAGCCAAAAGAACAAAATTTTGCTTCAATTTGAAAATATAGGGTGATTCCATCTTTGTCAGATATAGCCGAATCTCCCTAAAAGGGCGCCGGAAGGCTGTTTTTGCAAGAACAGCCACTTTTTGTCACTTTGAAAGGTTTTGGCTGGTTAGCTGACACAGCCTTAAAATCTTCGTTTCGAAGTGCTGAAAGGCCGTGTTGGCAAGGCTGGATGTTTTGTGGAAAATTTTGAAAATGGTCTTTTCTCTTAAGTCAAAATGAGTCATAGTTTTCTTTTAATTAAAATCACCTTAATAAATGTGCAGGGTGAGCACAAATCAAAATGAACCTTTCTCAGTCCGTGAAGAGATCCCTTTGGAGCTACATATGTGGTGGCATGATTTGGGGGACGACAGCAGGAAAGTTGTGACAAACGCACTGGGCAGTCTTATTGTGCTTTTGAAGGTCAAGCCCAGAAAAGACGTGATTGAGGCCTTGATACCGTTTTGGGACCCAGCACATAATATGTTCCACTTTGCGGATTTCGAGTTCACTCCTACGCTAGAAGAAATAGCAGGCTATGCCGGTTTCGAAGGGAATCTCAGAAGTCAATACCCGGTAGCACCAAGAACAGTGACCCCTCACAAATTTTTGGACTTGTTAAGCATCAGTCGGGACATCCGAGACGGAAATTTGGCCAAAGGATTTTGTACCTTCTACTTTCTGTACCGATGATACGGGAATCCCCGTGGCTTCGAAACACTAGATATTGGTCTTACTCATGTTGGGAATCAAGACAAGTGGGAATCTCAGAGAGTATTAGCTTTCATAGTGGCGTTCCTAGGTATTTTGGTTTGCCCGAGAAAAGACGGGAACATAGAGATGAGGTTAGTAGGGATAGCTGACTTTATGATGAAAAAGGCAAATGGGACTATAGTGCCGCTGATCTTGGCAGAAATTTACCGAGATCTTACTCGTTGTCGAGAAGGAGCAAAGTTCTTTGAAGGGTGCAATATGCTGTTACAAATATGGATGGAGGAACACCTTTGCCACCATCCCGAATACTTGAATTACGGTATGACTGGCCTCGAGTGCATTGAAAAACATGAAAAGCGAGTAGAGGGTTATGAGTTTCCAGATGGTACGGAAGCATGGCATGCTCATCTAAGATCTTTGACCGCAAATAAGATCGAATGGGCATTTGGTTGGCTTTCAGTCGACGAAGTAATCTCTATGTCGGCTGAGGTGTGTTTTTTTGCTTTTGATGGATCTTCGGAGTATCCAGCCTTATGCTCCGCACAGAGTCTTACGTTAGTTAGGCCGATACTAGACCATCCCACACGATGAAGATTTGAGTCAGCAAGTCATTGAGTTAGATCCAAAAGATGCCTTCCCAGAAAAGAAAGTGCGCCGGATTTAGGATCAGTGAAGATTCTTAGGGCTTAATACTCAAGTACGAGACCTACCCAGAGGCGAGGTGGAGCCTAGTTATACTGATTGGTATGGTAAAAGATCCCGAGCGCAACATGAACCTGACAGGCCCGCAAAGAGACCGCATGTCCAGCAATTCACCGACGGGGCTCAGGTGCAATGGGATTGGCTGGCCAAAGAAAACGAGTACAGGGCTACCATAAGCAAGTTGGAAAAGCAAGTCAGAGAACTTCAATTCGAGAATAGCTTGCAAGTGGCGGCGGATGAAGGAGAAAATAAAAATCTAGCCAAAGAAAATGAGGCCCTTCGAGCTCAAATTCAGAAATTAAAAGTAGCGGCAGAAAATCCAGTCCGAAGTGACAGAGATGAAAAGCTCATAGCTAACCTGAGGCAGAAAGTGAGTGACTATAGTTTCGATTTGAACAAAGCAGAAAGTGAACTAGCCAAGGCTCAAAAACAATTGGCTAAAAATGCAGATGAACGGGTACGCCTGGTTAAGCAGTTGAGAGAAAGGTACGACAATGAGGTCGCAGGGTTAAAGAAAAGGGTCATCGCCACGGAAAACAAAATGATCAAGTAGGCAAAAGACTTCAAAGTTGAAAGGGAACATTGTTATAAGGCATTGGCGCAATTAGAAATAGATTTGCAACGACTTCAGGAGCAAAATCATGCGGCTGAGCAAACTTTGGAGGCCAGGACCCAGCAGATTGGGCGTTTGTTACAAGAAAAGGGCGTTATAAGAGAGGGAATTAGAAACATCGCTGACTACATTGTTATGAAGTGCCACATCTGTGAGGATATGACTCGCACTACATTCTTTGCAGCAGTAATGACATTTGTCAAACAGATAATGAGCGACTTGGATCGACTTCAAAGGGAACTTGCACATAGGCCCGCGGTGAGACCGAATGATGTCCCGCGGGCACCAGGAGTGTTGATGTATTCATGATTTGTCCGTTTGAGTCTAAATTTGCCTTTTGTTAAGCGTCTATCAGTCATGTTAAGTTTTTCTTTCTGCTAGAGTCCGTCAACTTGTTTTCGAGTCTGTATTTTCTGTTGTTGATGTCTATTTTCGGAGTCTGTATTTCATCTTTGCGTCGAAATATGTTAGTCTTTTGGAAGTTATTAATTTTGAGTTTGTAATGGAAGCATTTGTTGTTTTTATTTTATTTTATGAAAACTGAAAATCCCAAAAATGTTTTATTTCGCACTTATCTACAAGAACTACGCTTGGTCTGATTCATGCGGGGTCATGATACGTAGGCAATCTCCATAGGATTCGACCGTAACCAAATAAAAGAGAGAAAGAAAGAGAGGAAAAACAAGAGAGAGAAAGAAAATAAGAGGGAAACAAGAGAGTAAAGAAAAGAAAAGAGCGGAAAAACAAAAGAGAGAGAAAATAAGAAATAAGAGAGAGAAAAAACAAAGAGAGAACAAAGGCAAGAATGAAAGGAAAGGAAAGAAAAGAAAAGAAAAGGGGATGTTTGCAATTAAAAGAAAGAAAAGGCCGGGATGACGTATGCAACCGATCAAATACATAATAGAGACGGTTAACTGTTTAGGTGCATTCATGCCCAATGTGCGGTTACCAATCTGTTAAAGCCTAATCGCTAACAAGGTTGGTGTTTAATGTATTAAGTCCAGGTAGGTGGTTAGTTGACTGGCATTCTGGCAACTCACTCCTACAACACCCGATCGAAAAACAGGCTGAATATGGTCGACCAGGAACCGGAAAAAAGTATTGTCGACCCATCGAAAGAGGTAGAAGAAATTGACGTTAATGCGATGAGGGAAGAAATGTATAAGATGAAGCAGCAGATGGCTGAAATGTACCAAGCTTGGGCGAAGGGGCATCCACCACTGGTTTATCCCGCCAATCCTGCTTATATCCCACCATCAGCCCAACTTCCGGAGCCTCCCGCTGTGAAATCATCTCCAGCCTTTCCCCTCTACCAACAATGCCATGGCACCACTTCCCATACTTCTCAAGCTCCACCACCCAAACAAGTCCCGTACCCTCCCCCACCAATTACACCTGTTTTTGTGGCACCTCCACCCGCCATATTACACCGATCTTCCAGTGAACCCCTGCTCCAAACTCACGACAACCAGTACTATCCCCCTGAACCCACCTTCAAAGTTCCAGAACAATATCCTTACACCCCTCATCTTGATCCCCCGGCAGAGACAGAGAAACTGCCCAAAAATCCTGAGCATGAAGAGATGATCAGGAAGGTCAAAAGCTTAGAACAATCGTTCCGAGATATGAGGGGGATGGGAGGTCAAGTGAGTGTGGACTATAAGGATTTATGTCTGTTCCCAGATGTTCAGTTGCCAGCGGGGTTCAAAATGCCCAAGTTTGATATGTACGATAGGCATGGTGACCCGGTAGCACACTTAAGTAGATTCTGTAGCAAGATGAGAGGAGCAGGTGGAAGAGATGAATTGCTGATGGCATATTTCAGCCAAAGTTTCAGTGGATTGGCTTTAGAATGGTATACCAGACAAGATCACAACAGGTGGTACACATGGGAGGATTTGGCCCAAGCCTTCACCTGCCATTTTCAGTATAACCTCGAAATTATCCCAGATCGTCTGTCGTTGACAAAGCTTGAAAAGAAGCCCGGTGAGAGTTTCCAAGAATATGAGTTCCGTTGGAGAGAGCAAGCAGCGAGGGTTGACCCCCCGATGAAAGAGAGTGAGATGGTTGATTATTTCTTGCAGGCTTTGGAGCCCACTTATTTTGATTATTTGGTGTCAGCAGTGGGCAAGTCCTTTAATGAAGTTGTGAAAATGGGAGGCATGGTTGAGGAGGGACTCAAGTCCAATAAGATCATGAGTTATTCAGCAATCAAAGCAACCACCCAGGCCATTTAAAACGGTACTGGGGGTGTTCTCTGAAAGAAGAAGAAAGAGGATGTTGCAACGATCGAGTCGGCAGCTTGGGGTGGATCCAGGAACATTCCACAGTTCTACAACCAGCCTTGACCCTATCCCCATACTTACCCCCACACTCCATATAACCCACCACAACACTATTACCCACCGCCAGATCCCCATTTTTCAGTCCATCACGTACAAACCTATACACAACCTCCCGCTTAGGCACAATGGCGTGCGTCAGTTCCACAAAATCCATACCAAGCTCCACAAAATAATTATCCACCCCCAAAAGCCTAAAAAAATCCTCCTAGAATAGGTTTTCGACCCAATTAAGCCTTTAAGAACGAGAGGCTGCAGAAGCAGAAGACTTTTACTCCATTGGGAGAATCCTATACTAGTCTATTCTATAGGCTAAGACAGTTGGGCATGTTGAATCCGATCGAAGCCAAACTGCCGAATCCACTTCCCAGAAATCTTGATCGCTCGGTGACTTGTGAGTATTGTTCAGGGGCCCCGAGCCATGACACATAGAAATGCTAGAAACTGAAAACAGTTGTACAAGAGCTCATTGGTATCATCGGATCGAGGTTCAGGCCCCAGAAGCACCAAATATCAACCAGAATCCAATGCCAACTCACCATGAGACCCATATGATTGAGTTAATACACAAGGGAGGGGAGGCTAAGAAACCCTCGCAGACGGTAATGATGATCCGCTCCACTGAAACCAGTTCAAAGGAAAAGGTAACCAGTGGGAAATCAATGGTCCACTTGAAAGGGGTAGACAATAAGCCAGCTGTGGTAGCCAGGAAAGGGTCGTCAAGCGCTGTCATAGTGAAACTAGAGAAAGCTAAAGTGGTGGTACCAGGGGTTACAAGTAAAGTTGTTGTGGTCGTGAAGGGTGCTCGCACAGAGCCTGTTATTATAAAACCAATAACTCAGCTTATAGTGATCAACAACAAGCCGGTCCCGTAGAATTATGAACGAGTGACAGTAACTTACCAGGGGAAAGAGGTTAAAGAAGAAGTGTGTGAGACCCATGGTTTAACTCGATCGGGGAGGTGTTTTGCCCCCGAAGAGTTGAGAAAAGCTAAGACCTCAAAATATAATCCAGTGTTGGTGAAGAAAGCGGTGACTAAGGAGGAAGCAGAAGAATTTCTGAGAAAAATGAAAGCGCAAGACTATTCCATTGTGGAACAGTTAAGGAAGACACCAGCTCAAATCTCACTCTTGTGATTATTGATCCATTCAGACGAACACCATCATGCTTTGATGAAGATCTTGAACGAGGCCCACGTTCCCGACAAAATATCAATAAACCACTTGAAAAAGATAGCTAACAAGATATTTGAGGTAAATCGAGTTACTTTTTCCGATGATGAGTTACCCGTGGAGGGTACCGAGCACAACAGAGCCCTCTATCTGACAGTGAAATGCGAAGATTCTGTGGTTACTCGGGTACTGGTTGACAATGGGTATAGCAAGAACATCTGTCCTCTCTCCACATTGAACAAGATGCAAGTGGAGGATGAAAGAATTCACAAGAACAGTATTTGCGTTCGGGGATTCGACGGTGGAGGGAAAGATTCAGTCGGGGACATAGTGCTTGAGCTCACAATAGGGCCAGTTGAATTTACTATGAAATTTCAGTTGCTCGATGTGGCTGTTTCATACAATCTGTTGTTGGGACGACCCTGGATCCATGCTGCCAAAGCAGTTCCGTCTACTCTGCATCAAATGGTCAAGTTTGAATGGGATCGACAGGAAATTGTTGTACACGGCGAAGATAATTTGTGTATGCCCAATGGCGCCATTGTTCCGTTCATAGAGGTTGACAATGGCAAGGGACCATGGGTTTATCAGGTTTTCGACACAGTATCGGTAGAGAAAATTCTAGAAGGAAAGTGCGTTCCAACTCCAAAGATGGCTGCGACATCAGTTATGGTAGCTGTTGAAATGTTGAAAAATGGTTTCGTACCGGGCAAGGGTTTAGGTGCATCTCTGCAAGGTATTGTGCAACCAGTTTCTCTTCCAAAGAATCTGGATACTTTTGGTCTGGGGTTCAAGCCTACCATTGCCGACGTGAGAAGATCTAGAAAAATGAAACAGAAAGCATGCGCATTGCCAAAGCCAATCCCGTGTCTGTCTAGGTCATTCGTCAGGCCGGGTATCAGAAAGAAATTGTTGTTAAAGGTCCTTGGACCACTGATTGGTGCCGATGGAGACTTGGAGAAGGGGTTCGAAAGGTTATTCACCGCGGTTAACATGGTTCAGGCTGGGGAAGGGTCCAGCAAGGCAGATGTGCAATTCGTGGGACCACATGCAAAAGTCAACAACTGGGAAGCTACTCATCTTCCTACCCGGAAGGAGTCTTGGTAGTGGGTTTTGATTTTCTTTTAGTTGTCTGTATTATTCCAGGGTCTGTAATTTAGATATTATGTTCCGTCCAGTTGGATGTGTTAAAACCCTGCTATCTTTAAATTCAGTGAAATGCAATTGTTCCTTTTCCTTCATTTCTTCTAATTTAATTTTTTGTTTTCTTCTTTTGTACAGTTCTTTTTATGCTGATATCAATGACATGACATGCATGAGGAATCTTCGGCCCAGTTTTAAAAGCCAATCTAACTCTGAAATAATAATACAAGAAATTGAGTGTGATGACGAGTTGGAATTTGATGATTGATGAGGCCTATGAAGAAATTAGTAAGGAACTAAGTCATTTTGAGGAAAAGCCCAAACCTAATTTGAACGATACAGAAGCAGTTAATCTAGGGGACCAAGAAAATGTCCGTGAAACTAAAATAAGTGTCCATCTGTAACCTCAACTCAGGGAGGAGATAATTAAAGCACTGTTCGAATACAAAGACCTTTTTGCATGGTCCTATGACGACATGCCGGGCCTAAGCACTGATTTAGTGGTTCACAAGTTGCCCACTAGCCTGACATTCCCTCCTGTCAAACAGAAGCTGAGGAAGTTCAAAACAGATATGAGTGTAAAGATCAAGGAAGAGGTCACCAAGCAGTTCGATGCCAAAGTCATTCGGGTCACCCGGTATCCCACCTGGTTAGCTAATGTTGTGCCTGTACCGAAGAAGGATGGCAAGACCAGGGTGTGTGTTGACTATCGGGATCTCAATAAGGCAAGTCCAAAAGACAATTTCCCGTTGCCAAACATCCATATCTTGATTGATAATTGCGCCAAACATGAGATTGGACCTTTTGTGAATTGCTACGCGGGTTATCATCAGATCTTAATGGACGAGGAAGATGCAGAAAAGACGACATTCATCACATCGTAGGGAACATACTGCTATCGGGTCATGCCATTTGGCTTGAAGAATGCTGGGGCAACCTACATGAGGGCAATGACAACAATATTCCATGATATGATACACCAGGAAATCGAGGTGTACATGGATGATGTGATCGTAAAGTCTAGAAAGCAGTTTGACCATGTCAGGGATCTAAGGAAGTTCTTCCAAAGGCTTCGCAGGTACAATCTTAAGCTCAACCCGGCAAAGTGCGCTTTTGGGGTGCCGTCTGGAAGGTTGTTGGGGTTCGTAGTCAGCTGTCGGGGTATTGAATTGGAACCATCGAAAATCAAGGCCATCCAGGAATTGCCACCTCCGAAGAACAAGACCAAGGTGATGAGTTTGTTGGGGAGATTGAATTATATCAGCAGGTTCATCGCTCAGCTCACGACAACTTGTGAGCCTATCTTCAAGCTATTAAAGAAAGACGTTGCGATCAAGTGAACAGATGAATGTCAGGAGGCGTTTGATAAGATAAAGGGGTATTTGTCAAATCCACCTGTGTTGGTCCCGCCAGAACCAGGGCGACCTTTGATTCTATATTTGATGGTGTTGGACAATTCATTTGGTTGTGTATTGGGTCAACATGATATCACTGGTAGGAAGGAGCAGGCCATCTATTATCTCAACAAGAAATTTACGTCCTACGAGGTTAAGTATACTCACCTTGAAAGAATGTGTTGCGCCCAAACTTGGGTGACACAGAAGTTGAAACATTATTTGTCATCTTATACTACTTACCTCATATCTCGCTTGGATCCATTGAAGTATATCTTCAGAAGCCTATGCCCACAGGGAGGCTTGCAAAGTAGTAGATCCTGCTCACAGAGTTTGACATTGTCTACGTGACTCGAACTGCAATGAAGGCACAGGCCTTAGCGGACCATTTGGCCGAGAACCCAGTTGATGAAGACTATGAACCTTTGAAAACTTATTTCCCCGATGAAGAGGTGATGTACATTGATGAGTTGGAACAAGTCAAGAATCCTGGATCAAAACTTTTCTTTGATGGAGCCGCAAACATGAAGGGCGTGGGGATAAGAGCAGTACTTATTTCTGAAACAGGGCAGCACTACCCTGTTACGGCTCAACTTCGTTTTTTCTGTACCAACAACATGGCTGAGTACGAGGCATGCATTCTGGGTTTGAGATTAGCTGTGGATATGGGTTTCCAGGAAGTCTTGGTCTTGGGTGACTCAGATCTCCTGGTGCACCAAATTCAGGGAGAATGGGAAACAAGGGATTTGAAACTCATACCATACAGACAATGTTTGCATGATCTTTGTCAACGGTTTCAGTCGATAGAATTCAGGCATATCCCAAGGATCCATAATAAAGTCGCTGATGCTTTGGCTACTCCGGTGTCAATGTTACATCATCCAAATAAGGCTTATGTGGACCCTTTGCAGATTCAGGTCCGTGATCAGCATGCTTACTGTAATATGGTAGAAGAAGAACTTGATGGGGAGCCATGGTTCCATGATATCAAAGAATACCTCCAGATGGGGGTATATCCGGTACAGGCCATTGGTGATCAAAAAAGAACAATTCGACGATTGGCAAGCGGATTTTTCTTCAGTGGAGGGGTGTTATACAAAAGAACTCCAGATCTTGGATTGCTAAGATGCATAGATGCCAGACAGGCCACAGTTATCATGACTGAGGTACACTCCGGAGTTTGTGGACCGCATATGAGTGGGTACGTTCTAGCAAAGAAGATTCTCCAAGCAGGTTATTACTGGCTCACTATGGAGCGAGATTGCATCAGTTTTGTGCACAAGTGTCATCAGTGCTAGGTGCACGGAGATTTTATTCATTCCCCACCAACTGAATTGCATACAATGTCGGCACCATGGCCCTTTTGTCGCTTGGGGCATGGATGTCATTGGGCCAATCGAGCCAGCATCATCAAACGGACACAGATTCATTCTGGTAGCCATTGATTATTTCACCAAGTGGGTTGAAGCGAGAACTTTCAAATCTGTGACCAAGAAAGCCCTGGTCGATTTTGTGCATTCAAATATCATCTGTCAGTTTAGGATTCCAAAGGTAATCATCACAGACAATGACGCTAATCTCAATAGTCATCTGATGACGGAGACATGTCAGCAGTATAAGATTATACATTGCAATTCCACCCCATATCGCCCTAAGGCGAATGGAGCAGTCGAGGCAGCCAACAAGAATATAAAGAAAATACTTCGAAAAATGGTGGAAGGTTCTAGGCAGTGGCACGAAAAGCTGCCATTTACATTGCTGGGTTATCGCACTACTGTCCGTACTTCAGTAGGAGCCACTCCTTATTTGTTGGTGTATGGCAAGGAGGCGGTGATAGCCGCAGAAATTGAAATCCCATCCCTTCGGATTGTCGCTGAGGCAGAAATTGATGACGTTGAATGGGTCAAAACCGCTTGGAACAATTAAGTCTGATTGATGGAAAGAGATTGGCAGCAGTGTGTCACGGCCAATTGTACCAACAGAGAATGGCGAGGGCATTTAACAAGAAGGTACGTCCACGGAAGTTTGAAGTGGGTCAGTTAGTGTTGAGACGTATTTTGCCTCATCAAGCTGAAGCAAAAGGAAAATTAGCCCCAAACTGGCAAGGGCCATTTGTTGTGTCCAGAGTATTATCCAATGGCGCGTTGTATTTTACAGATGTAGAAGGGAAATGTGTAGAAATGGCTATCAATTTTGATGCAGTCAAAAGATACTATGTATGATTTCTTCCTTTGATTGTACTTGTTTGTATTTAGCATATTTTGAAGATTGAAGTGACGAAGGCGTTTTGTTCTGCTATCTAAACACTTTCTCCTTTGTTACCCCATTTTGAGCCTTATTTAATTTCTTTCATACCCCTCTTTCGGGATCAACGGCACAATTCAGAAACACAAGTGCGAAGGATAAGTGAAAAGAAAAAGAAAGAATGAACAAGAAAGGAAAAGGGAAAAGAAAAATGAAAAGAGAGAATAAAGAGAAAGAAAAGAAAAGAAAAGAGAAAAGCAAAAAGAAAAAAGCATAAAAAAGAGAAGAACAACAGAAGAAAAAGAGAGAAAGAAAAGAAAGAAAGAAAATAAAATCACAACAGCAAAGTAATTTCTACGACATGAACTATGTTCGACCTGATTCATTTTAAGGATACGTAGGCAGCCTTACGGTTCGGTCTTATTGAAACAAAAATCCAAAATCCCCCAAGCAAGAGACTGGGGCAGAAGTCGTGGTTGTTGTGGGAAACCTGATTTCCAAATAACCCATTTGAATTGTTTTGAGCCTTTTATACCCTTTCTTCCTAGCCCTGTCCAAAATCCCACATTACGGTCCAAAGAAAGACCTTCTAATCAGTTTTTGAGAAATGCCAAGTCAAGCAGGTAAATGGTAATTCATGTCGGGGCAACACTCTGGTTCAAGCAAGGAGGGAAATAAAATGAGAGAGTCTTATTGGTGAAAACCCTCACAGGCACCGTAAGGCGATGGGAGTTGAGAGAAATTAACATGAGAGAGTCTTATTGTGAAAACCTTCACGGGCACCGTAAGGCGACGGGAGTTGAGAGAAATTAGAATGAGAGAGTCTTAATGGTGAAAACCCTCACGGGCACCGTAAGGCGAAAGTGAGTTGAGAGATGAACGAATAAAAGAGGTCTGCTGGTGAAAACCTTTCAAGGTGCCGCAGGATGAACAAGGTCAAGGTTTGGGTAAAGTAATCAGGTCATGGAAATTCTGAGGCAATGAAGTACGGCAACTGAAAGTTGATTGGTTGGACAGATTGGGTCGATTAATCCGAAATGCATGTCATGATCATTGGTACCAGTTGTTCCACTCAGATAAGTTTCTTTTTCTTTTTCCTTTTGTAGCAGTTATCTGGTTTTGGATTCTTCTTATCCTTAACCCGGAAAGTCATTGCATTTCATTTTCTTTTGGGTATTTATCTAAAGATATTTCAATGTCAGTCTTGTCCAAATCAAGTGAAAAGGATTTCAAAGCTCACTACCAACTTCCAAAATTGCAAAGCACGGAGTGGTCAAAACATACTAAGGATAACTTGATGTAAGAGAGGGGTACAAGGATCACCAGAAGTTTCATCGGTGGAATGGATTGGTAATGTCATGGGAGATGCAAAGGTTCAAATAAAAAGGTCAGAGGTAAAACAACAGCATGGGTATAGAACACTCAGTTCGTTGAAGGTCATGGGGCTTGAAAGTCAGTCAGAAAGTCAAAGCGGTGCAAGACCAGTTCGGGGAAGCCAGTCATAACAAAACAATGCAGCGGAAAGATCTTCAGCAAGAATGCCATCGGCTAACCACCATTTTGAACTGACAAATTTTCTTTGATGGAAATAGGGGCACAAAAGTTTGTTTGTTTCATAGGAACTCTCCGTGGAGAAAGGCAGTCACCAAACAGGTTTGATTTTTGATTTTCAGGACCCTTCTAGAAAATGGGACCTAGTTTAAAGTTCAAAAATAGCATAATCTAGCATAAATGTATCCCAAAAGAATATAAGTTAGATTAGAAGTTTGCATGTTCGAGATAGGATTCAATTAGGAGTTGCCAGGACCCTCCTGAATAAGGGGACTTAGTTTAAGATTTCAGTTAGATAACAACATTTAGCGTAAGTTCTGTTGTAGGGTAGTATAATTCAGCCATGAAAGTTGTCATCCTTAAGATAAAATTTGACCTTTGATTTTCAGGACCCTCCTGGATAATGAGGAGTAGTTTAAGATCCTCTTAGATAGCAAGATTTAGAAGAAGTCACACCTGTAGAAGATATAACTTAGATTTAAAATTGTCATTTAGTTAAGAGTTATCTGGACCCCCCCCCTACATAATGGGACCTAGCTTTCAAATTCTTAGTAATATTTGGTAATATGATTCAGTTTAACACTCACATATGTGCCCAGTTACCAAACTGGGGCAAAAAAATTTTCTTTATTCTTGTCTATTTTGTTGAAATCAGGTACCCGCTTGGAGAATAGGGAGAAGACATTCAAGTTCAGCAGTCAGGACCCCGCCTGGAGAGCATGGAATACATTTCAAGTTGAAGTCAGGAGCCCGCTTGGAGAACAAGGGAGTACAGTTTAAGTTTTAGTTTTCAAATTCTTTGCTTTGTTTATTTTGAAGTCAGGAGCCCGCCTGGAGAACAAGGGAATACATTTCAAGTTGAAGTCAGGAGCCCGCCTAGAGAGCAGGGAATACTTTCAAATGCAGCAGTCAGGAGCCCGCCTGGAGAGCAGGGAATACATTCAAGCGCAACAGTCAGGAGTCCGCATGGAGAACAAGGGAGTACAATTTATATTTAGCTTTCAAATTCTTTGTTTTGTCTATTTTGAATTCAGGAGCCCGCCTGGAGAGCAGTGAATACATTCAAGTTTAGCTGTCAGGAGCCCGCCTGGAGAGCAGGGAATACATTTCAAGTTAGCAGTCAGGAGCCCGCCTGGAGAGCAGGGAATACATTTCAATTTGAAGTAAGGAGCCCGCCTGGAGAGCAGGGAATACATTTCAAGTCAGCAGTCAGGAGCCCGCATGGAGAGCAGGGAACACATTTCCAGTCAGCAATCAGGAGCCCATCTAGAGAACAAGGGAGTACAATTCAAGTTTTAGCTTTCAAGTTCTTGTTGATATTCAGTAACGTGATTCGTTTTACACTTACACATGGGCCCACATACCCAAACTGGGGCAGAAAAGTTTCTTTGTTTTGTCTATTTTTGTTAAAGTCAGGATCCCGCCTGGATAGCATGGGAATACATTCACATTTTGAAGTCAGGAGCCCACCTGGAGAGCATGGGAATACGTATCAAGTTCAGCGGTCAGGCATCCACCTGAAGAAGGGGAAGACATCTCAGCTTACAATTCAAGGGGACAACAAATGGATATCACCGAGAGAATAGAGGACAACAAGGCAATAAGAAACACAAGAGCAAGTTTGAAGATCTAGATAGGATTTTGTAAAGCATAGATCATAGTCTAGTATAGCTTCTTTTATTTTTAACACGGTGTAGTAAGGGGTTCAGTAAGCAGCAGCATCAGCAGCAGTAGTGAAATCACAGCTCCATGGTAGTCCCAGCTACCAGACATGCCCGAACTATACTGACCTGATTCCTTTATAGCCAAGAATATGTAGGCAACCTCGGAAGCAGGGTGCGGTCAAATCTTTCAAAAAAAATGCTGCCCACGGAGTATTCAAACGGGCAAAAATCGCTCGTATCCGCTCACTTTATCTTTGCACGAAAACTCTTCGTGTTTCCGGGCAAAGAGGGGCAGCTATGAGCACGTGATTTTTTTCCTATAAGAATTACTCCCATAAATTCAAAACAAAATAATTTTTTTTCATTATTTGCAATTTTGTGATTTTATGGCATTTTTTGTTAATTGTTTGCATTTGTCTGCGCATTTTTATTTTTGTTTAATTAACGAAAAGTACAAAAATAGGTTGCATTTGCATTTATAATCTAATTTTGCATTCTTGAATTAATTATTAATTTAGTTTTTTATAAAAATGAAAAGATCACAAAAAATAACTTAGTTTGTATTTTTTAATTTTTAGTTTTGAATTTTGGTGGTTTTCCTTTAATTTGGTATTTAATTAGTTGTGGTAATTATTATTTAGGGTTGATTAATTTAATTTGGTAGCATAATTTGATTTAGAGAGTAATTTAGGTGTTATTTTTAATTTTTCTTGAAAAAAAAAAGAGAAAAGGCAAAAGAATTTTGGAAAATAAAAAGAAAAAGAGAAAAATTTGATTTAAAGAGGATCAGGTTTTTTGGGCCAAAATTAGCTCATTTTCCCCCAGCCCAATTAAAATTCCCAAAATCCGCCCCGTCTGAGCCCAACACCCGCCCCTAATACCCGGTCCAGCCTTCCTTAAACCCAAAATGACATCGTTCCAACTCTTTCTCATCTCAACCGTTGGATCTCATTGATCCAACGGACCAGAACTCGACCTCCCTAGGGTATATTACTGTTCGAACGACCCCTGTCCCCCATACCGTTCCATTTTCCCTCTCGTTCCAAACCCCAGAGACCGCCGCCCTCAAATCCCCACCGTCTCCACCTTGCTCCGCCTCACTCTGCCCACCGGAAATTGCCTCACGGTGGTTCCGACAGTCCAATCACTACCAAATTAACACCATGAACTCCCCTCCACCTCCCCATCCCAAATCTCCAAACAATTCCTCTCAAATCCCCCTCCATCGCCTCGAATCTCAGATCTAAGGTCAGCGCCTAAAACCCTAAAAATTCCCAAAATCCACCCAGAATTACACCATGCAACCCCTCATCTCCTTCCTTCCTCAAATATGTGCTTATTTTATTTCAAACCGGTCCATTAGTGGTAGAGCAGAGTTCCGGAAAGCCCTAGGTCTCTCCCTGGGTTCTTTTCTAGCTCAGCAAGGTTGAGTGAACCCAAAACCGTCAAAGGTTCACTTTCTTCTTCAAAAGTTTGTTCGAGTTCATGCAGTTCTTGCCGAAGCAGGTTTGGGATAATTTCCTTTGCGTCGATTGGTTTCCTTTTGATCTTTTCTTTTTGTTTGCTTGGTATTTTGTTTTTCCAGTTTCTTCCTTCAGAAGTTTCGTTTATTGCTTAATTGCATTATGTTTCTGGTTTTAAGTTCATTAGTTAGCTTGTTTGCTTAATTGTTAATGACAATTGGTTTCATAGGGTTTGAGTTTAACTTGGTTTCAATTCGTGAGATTTTCTTCTTTCCGCTAGGTTTCATTTTTTGTTTTTGAATTAATTCAAGGAAATGAAGCATTAAGATTAGTCAAGTATAGTTCATTGTTTGCATTAATTCTTGTTTCAAGAGCATTTTCTGAATTCATGTTTATGTGTGAAGGATATTTAGGCCAGTTCTTCATAATTTCAACAATTGTTTTGAATTTCAATCTGGTTGAAAATGTCAGCTCGTTTGTTTACTGTTTATTGTGATTGTGAGCATTCAGAATTTAGGGGGGATAAGTGAATAATTAGGAACTTTAGGGTTAATTTTGGAGATTGGTTTAACTTGAAGAATCTTTTAATAACTGATGGGGAAGCTTCCTAAATGGACAACTGCTCAAAATTGTTAGGGAAAACATGCTGCAAATTGAAAAAATCTGAAGGAAATGGACAGCTGTCCAAAAATTAGTTTTAAAAGATGCCCTGTGAGGGTATTTTAGGAAAAATCTGATTGCCTTGCCTTGGAAGGCACACAACAGACCCCAGCCTTATAAAGGAAGCCTTCTTCTCACTCAACACACAGTTTTTACACCTAAGAGACTGAAAAGAGATAAAAAGTTTTGGAAAAAAACCCAAAACAGCTGAAAATCACTGTTGCATTGAAATTCTGATTAGAACTTTTGAAGTTTGTTTCTTTTACTGCTGAAGAATACCTAATCCTATTTGAGGTTTAAAATGGTTTGAACTCGGGTAATGAAAGCCTTGCTTTGAGTTGGGGAATGGGTTCCTCTCTTCTGGACTGATTTTGTTGCTGGTTTTGTTGAATCTGGGTGAATTTCTGTTACTGCTGACTGCTGACTTTGCATTTCCACTACCCCTCTTATATTTCCAGGTATATCCATAGCCCAGAAGCATTGACTAAATGCTGATCATGTAAATCGAGTGGAAATTCCATGGAATACAAGTTGTGTTTGATCTAGTTTTTCTCTGATTTTTACTATCTAAATCCATTTAGTATATTTGTGCTATTGGTTGTTAATTGAGATGTCACTAGTATAGTATAAAATTGGATTTTTGTTTGGAACTAAAGGTTCAATTTCAATATTAAAGAGCATGTTTGGAAGGTGTATGAATAGGTTTTATAGGTGTTGTTCAGTATGACATGAGAATCATGGATTTAATTGCGCAGCTTCATGTCTGCTTTGTAATCTGGATCATAGTTTGCTGAAATGCAGCAGGTTTTAGTGTTTTGAAGGACTAGAATATAGATGCTGGCTTGTATATGTATTAATTCATGCAAATACTGTTTTGGTAAACACTGATACTGTAATTTTGAAGTTTAAGATTCATATTTGTTCAGTAGGACACTTCACAGATTTCCTTCTACCATTTTGTCTAGATTAAACAAGCTTTCGAGTAAAAATGTTTGTTTTTTTCAGATTTATTCTGTGTCATGGTAAACCAATGTTTGATATGGGGGGCATTTGATTGAGCTAGTTATCCGTCATTCCCTGTTAAGATAGTATGTGTTTGTGATCGAATGTAACATGGATTTCACTTCATGATTGGTTCGCTCTTCATGCGTTAATTTCTGTTATTTCGACCCCTACTTGCACGTTGTAAGGACTCGATAATAAGTCCAGTTCGTTGCAGCTGTAGGTGATTTGAAATTGGTCTCATCTTGGGCCCAAAAGCATGGAAATAGGATCTGGATCCTTTTGACGCCATTTCATCCCAGTTTTCTGATCATTAGTCCATATTAACTAAGGCCCACTCGCCTAAGTTGAACAAATTCCCCATCTCTTAATGTTCAATTAGTCGTATTTTAAATAATTTCAAGAGTGCTATTAAATAGAAGATAGTGCGTGGCCCGTGTGTTTAATTTAAGAGATCTCTTGATTAGAATAAATTGAGGTGTGCCATGCCAAACGAAATGACAATTACATGGCCTTCATGTAACTAATTTTATTTGGATCCTTAGAGTTCGAGGTGTGCCATATAGCAAATTTTCCATGGCCCTCGCAAAGTTAATGCGTGTAGTTGCTTTAGGCGCGCTATTTTAATAATTTTACTTTCATAAACTCGGGTGCGCATTTCATGTGACCCAAATCAAATCTTAAAACGTTGAATAAAATATGTTTAAGATTGCGGGTGCATTTCATGTGGCGCGATCCAAAGACGTATTTTAAATGACGTTCAATCTTCTTTAGAAATAGTTAAAAGCGGTTAAGGGTTTAAAATCTTCACACAAGTTCATAAATGATTAAAATCAGATAATTAAGCCGATTATAATAGTTGAGCGACCGTGCTAGAACCACGGATCTCGGGAATGCCTAACACCTTATCCCGGGTTAACAGGATTCCTTACTCGGATTTCTGGTTCGCGAACTATTAAACAGAGTCAATTTTTCCTCGATTCGGGATTCAACCGGTGACTTGGGACACCATAAATCTCTCAAGTGGCGACTCTGAATCTTTTTAACAATAAACCCCATTTCGATTGTCCTTTAATTGGAAAAACTCCCTTATATACTCCCTTCCGGGGTGTAGGTAAAAAGGAGGTGTGACCGTGACCGAGGAAGAAGTAGAGGAATTTCTGAGAAAGATGAAAGTACAGGACTATTCCATTGTGGAGCAGTTAAGGAAGACACCGGCTCAGATCTCGCTATCGTCATTATTGATCCATTCAGACAAGCACCGTCAGCCTTTGATGAAGATCTTGAACGAAGCCCACGTTCCTGACAAAATCTCAGTAAACCACTTGGAAAAGATAGCTAACAAGATATTTGAGGTAAACAGAGTCACTTTTTCTGATAATGAGTTGCCCGTAGAGGGTACTGAGCATAATAGATCCCTCTATCTGACGGTGAAATGTGAAGATTCTGAGATTACTCGGGTACTGGTTGATAATGGTTCCAGTGCAAATATTTGCCCTCTTTCCACTATGAACAAGTTGAAGGTGGATGATGAAAGAATTCACAAGAACAGTATCTATGTTCGGGGATTCGACGGTGGAGGGAAAGATTCAGTCGGGGACATAGTGCTCGAGCTTACTATAGGGCCAGTTGAATTTACTATGGAATTCCAGGTGCTCGATGTGGCTGTTTCTTACAATTTGTTGTTAGGTCGACCCTGGATTCATGCTGCCAAAGCAGTCCCGTCCACTCTACATAAAATGGTTAAGTTTGAATGGGATGGACAGGAAATTATTGTGCATGGCGAAGACAATTTGTGTTTTCCCTGTGATGCCATTGTTCCGTACATAGAGTTTGAAGACGACAAGGGGCCATGGGTTTATCAGGTTTTTGACACGGTATCGGTAGAGAAAATTCATGAAGGGAAGTGCGTGCCGACTCCAAGGGTAGCTGCTGCATCAGTCATGGTAGCCATTGAAATGTTGAAAAATGGTTTTGTATCGGGCAAGGGTTTGGGTGCATCTCTGCAAGGTATCGTAATGCCAGTTTCTCTTCCTAAAAACCTGGATACATTTGGTGTGGGGTTCAAGCTCACAGTCGCAGACGTGAGAAGAGCCAGAAAAATAAAACAGAGAGCATGGGCCCTTCCAAAGCCAGTGCTGCGTCTTTCCAGATCACTCAGGCCTGGTACCAGAAAGCGCCCAGTAACGACGGTTCCCAGTTCGGTGGATGATATGAATGGAGATTTGATGGAAAACTTCAAGAGGATATTCGACGAAGTGAACACGGTGGAAGATGGAGAGGGTTCTAGCAAGGCAGATGTGCAATTTGTTGGGCCCAGTGCAAAGATTAACAATTGGGAAGCTACTCCTCTCTCCACCAGGAAGGAGTTTTGGTAGTTTGCTTTGATTTTCTTTCAGTTTATCTGGATTATCCCAGGGTTGGAGTTCAGATTCTATGTTCCATCCGTTTGGATGTATAAGCCTTGTTATCTCTAATTTCAATGAAATGCAATTTTCCTTTTTCTCCATTCCTGATAGTTTTATTTTTGTTTTTCTTTTCTTCCTTGTATAGTTCTTTTATGCTGGCTTCAATGATATGACATGCATGCGAAATCTTCGGCCCAGTCTTAAAACCCAATCTAATTCTGAAATAGTAATTCAAGAAATAGAGTGTGATGTTGAATCAGAATATGACGAAGATGAAGCCTTTGAAGAGATTAGTAAAGAATTAAGCCATTTTGAAAAGAAAAAAAACAAGCCTAACCTGAGTGATACAGAAGCAATCAATTTAGGGGACCGAGATAATGTTCGGGAAACTAAAATAAGTGTCCATCTTGAACCACAACTCGGAGAGGAGATAATTAAAGCATTGTTCGAGTATAAAGATGTTTTTGCATGGTCCTATGACGATATGCCAGGTCTAAGTACTGGCTTGGTGGTTCACAATTTGCCCACTGATCCGACATTCCCTCCTGTCAAGCAGAAGCTGAGGAAATTTAAAACTGATATGAGTGTGAAAATTAAGGAAGAGGTCACCAAACAGTTTGAGGCCAAAGTCATTCGGGTCACCCGGTATCCCACCTGGTTAGCCAATGTTGTGTATGTGCCGAAGAAGGATGGTAAGACCAGGGTGTGTGTTGATTATCGAGATCTCAACAAGGAAAGTCCCAAGGATAACTTCCCATTGCCGAACATCCATATATTGATCGATAATTATGCCACACATGAAATTGGTTCTTTTGTGGATTGTTATGCGGGTTACCACCAGATCTTAATGGATGAGGAGGATGCAGAAAAGACAGCATTCATCATGCCATGGGGAACGTACTGTTATCGGGTCATGCCATTCGGTCTGAAAAATGCCAGGGCTACCTACATGAGGGCAATGACAACCATATTCCACGACATGATACATAGGGAGATTGAGGTTTATGTGGATGATGTGATTGTAAAGTCTAGAAAGCAGTTTGACCATGTTAAAGACCTGAGAAAGTTCTTCCAAAGGCTTTGTAGGTTCAATCTCAAGCTTAATCTTGCAAAATGCGCATTCGGTGTTCCGTCTGGAAAGTTGTTGGGATTCATAGTCAGCCGCCGAGGTATTGAATTAGACCCATCAAAAATCAAAGTTATCCAGGAGTTTCCACCCCCAAAGAACAAGACTGAGGTGATGAGTCTGTTGGGGAGATTGAATTACATCAACCAGTTTATTTCTCAGCTCACGACAACTTGTGAGCCTATTTTCAAACTGTTAAAGAAAGATGCTGCAAGCAAGTGGACAGACGAATATCAGGAGGCATTTGATAAGATAAAGGGATACTTGTCAAACCCACCTATGTTGGTCCCGCTGGAACCAGGGAGACCTTTGATACTGTATTTGACAGTCTTGGAAAATTCATTTGGATGCGTGCTGGGATAGCATGACATCACTAGCAGGAAGGAGCAGGCCATATATTATCTCAGCAAGAAGTTCACATGTTAAAAGGTTAAGTACACTCATCTTGAGAGGACTGTTGCGCCCTAACTTGGGTAGCCCAGAAGCTGAAATTTTTTTGTCATCTTATACTACTTACCTCATCTCTCGCTTGGATCCGTTGAAGTATATCTTTCAGAAGCCTATGCCGACGGGAAGGCTCGCAAAGTGGCAGATCTTGCTCACAGAATTTGACATTGTCTACATGACCCAAACTACGGTGAAAGCACAAGCGTTGGCCGACCATTTGGCTGAGAATCCTGTGGATGAAGAATACGAACCTTTGAAGACATATTTCCTTGATGAAGAGGTAATGCGCATTGAAGAGTTGGAACAGAGTGAAAGGACAGGATAGAAACTTTTCTTTGATGAGGCCGCTAACATGAAAGGCATTAGGATAGGAGCAGTACTTGTTTCTGAAATAGTGCATCATTACCCTGTTACGGCTCAGCTTCGGTTCTACTGTACTAACAACATGGATGAGTATGAGGCATGCATTTGGGTTTGAGGATGGTTGTGGATATGGGTGTCCAGGAAGTCTTGGTTTTGGGTGACTCGGACCTTCTGGTGCACCAGATTCAGGGAGAGTGGGAAACACGGGATTTAAAACTCATACCGTATCGACAATGTTTACATGATCTCTCTTTCAGCGATTCCAATCAATAGAGTTCAGGCATATTCTGACAATTCACAATGAGGTCGATGATGCTTTGGCTACTCTGGCGTCAATGTTACATCACCCAGATAAGGCTTATGTGGACCCTTTGCATATTCAAGTCCACGATCAGCATGCTTATTGTAATGTGGTGGAAGAAGAGCTCGATAGGGAGTCTTGGTTTCACGACATCAAAGAGTACATCAGGATGGGATTGTATCCCGTACAAGCCATAGTGATCAAAAGAGACCAATTCGACGGTTGGTAAGTGGATTTTTCTTTAGTGGAGGAGTGTTGTACAAAAGAACTCCAAATCTTGGATTGCTGAGATGCATAGATGCTAGGCAGGCCACAGCTATTATGACTGAAGTACATTCTGTAGTCTGTGGACCGCACATGAGTGGGTATGTGCTGGCAAAGAAGATTCTCCGGGTAGGTTATTATTGGCTCACTATGGAGCGAGATTGTATCAGTTTCGTGCGTAAATGTCATCAGTGCCAATTGCATGGAGATTTGATTCATTCTCCACCATCTGAATTACACACGGTGTCTGCACCGTGGCCTTTCGTTGCATGGGGCATGGATGTCATTGGGCCAATTGAGCCATCAGCATTGAATGGGCACAGGTTCATTCTAGTGGCCATAGATTATTTCACCAAGTGGGTTGAGGCTAAAACATTCAAGTCTGTAACCAAGAAGGCGGTGGTTGATTTTGTGCACTCAAATATCATTTGCCGGTTTGGGATACCGAAGGTAATCCTCACAGATAACGGTGCTAATCTCAATAGTCATCTGATGAAAGAGGTATGTCAACAGTTTAAGATTACACATCACAATTCCACCCCATATCGCCCCAAGGCGAATGGAGCAGTCAAAGCAGCCAACAAGAACATAAAGAAGATACTTCGGAAAATGGTGGAACGGTCCAGACAGTGGCATGAGAAGCTGCCGTTTGTGTTGTTGGGTTATCGCACTACTGTGTGTACTTTAGTAGGGGCGACTCCTTATTTGTTGGTGAATGTCACCGTAGCAGTGATACCCGCAGAAGTGGGAATTCCATCCCTTCGAATTGTCGCGGAGACTGAGATCGATGATGATGAGTGGGTCAAAACCCGCTTGGAACAATTGAGT
The DNA here is from genome assembly GCF_000393655.2 of Nicotiana sylvestris. NCBI lineage: Eukaryota > Viridiplantae > Streptophyta > Magnoliopsida > Solanales > Solanaceae > Nicotiana > Nicotiana sylvestris. The sequence goes on along the minus strand of NC_091064.1, from coordinate 145,378,791 downwards.
TTGATCGACGAGAAAATATTGGCAGCAATGTGTCATGACCAATTTTATCAACGAAGAATGGAAAGAGCATACAATAAGAAGGTGCGTCCACGGAAGTTTGAAGTGGGTCAGTCAGTATTGAAACGCATTCTTCCTCATCAGGTTGAAGCAAAAGGAAAATTTGCTCCAAATTGGCAGAGGTCGTTCGTTGTAACTAGAGTGTTGTCCAATGGTGCATTGTATTTGACACATGTAGAAGGCAAATGTGTAGAAATGGCTATCAACTCTGATGCAGTCAAGAGATACTATGTATGATTTTCTTTGTTTGATTATACTTGTTTGTATTTGTCATGTTTTGAATATTGAAATAACGAAGGCATTTTGTTCTGCTATCTAAACACTTCAACCCTTGTCACCCCCTTTGAGCCTTATTTATTTTCTTTCATACCCCTCTTTCAGAATCAGTAACAAATATCGAAAACACAAGCGTAAAAGATAAGTAATGGAAGGAGAGAAAAATAGAAAGAAAAGAATGAAAAGAGAAAGAAAAGAATGAAAAAAGAAAAGAAAAGAATGAAAAGAAAAAAAAAAGAAGAAAAACAACAAAAGAGAAAAAGAAAGCAAAGGAGAAAGCAAAGAAAGAGAAAAAGAAAAATCACAACAACAGAGCAATTCCTATGTCATGAACTACGTTCGACCTGATTCCTCTTAAGGATACGTAGGCAGCCTCACGGTTCGGTCCCATCAGAGTAAAAATTCAAAAGTTCCCAAACAAGAAACTGGGGTAGAAGTTGTGGTTGTTATCAGAAATCTGATTCCGAAAGTTGTAATTTTGAACCCATTCGAATTGTTTTGAGTTTTTTATACCCTTTCTTTCTAAACCCATCCAAAAGCCACATTACGGTCCAAAGAAATACCTTCTGATCAGTCTTCGAGAAATGCCAAGTCAAGCAGATAGAGGAGATTCATATCAGGGGCGATACTCTGGTCCAAATAGGGAAAAAGAAATAAAAAATGAGAGAGTCTTATTGGTGAAAACCCTCATGGGCACCGTAAGGCGACAGGAGCTGAGAGAAGTAAAAAATGAGAGTCTTATTAATGAAAACCCTCACGGGTACGAAAGTGAGTTGACGGATGGACGAGTAACAGATGTCTGCTGGTGAAAACCTTTCAAGGCACCGCAGGATGAACAAGGTTAGGATTTGGGTAAAGAAATCAGGTTATGGAAATTCCGGGGCAACAAAGTATGGCAACTGAAAGTTCATTGGCTGGATAGATTGGGCCGATTAATCCAAGTTGCATGTCATGATCATTGGCACCAGTTGTTCTACTCAAATAAGTCTCTTTTCTTTTTTTCTCTTCACATAGTCTTCCAGTTTTTGATTTCATTATCCTTAGCTCTGAAGGTCATTGCATTTCATTTCTTTTGGGTTTATTTACCTAAGATGTTCCCAATGTCAGTTCTGTTTAAGTAAATAAGAAGGAATTTCAAAGCTCACTACCAGCTTCAAGATTGCAATGCACAGTGCGGCCAGAGCACACCAAAGATATCATGATGTCAAGTGGGATAAAGTGCCAGCAAGAGTTTCATCGGCAAAATGATTTGGTTATTTCATGGGAGATGCAGAGGTTCCGTTAAAGGGGTCAGAGGTGTGAAACAACGGTTCAGGTATAGAACACTCGGGTTATTCAGGGTCATGGGGTTTTGAAAGTCAGTCGGAAAGTCAAGCGGCTTAGGGCTAGTTCGGGGAAGCCATTCAAAACAAAACAATGCAGTAGAGAGACCTTCAACAAAGAATGCCATCAACTAACCGCCACATTTTAAACTGATGAATTTTATTTGATTAAATAGGGGCAGGAAATTTCGGTTGTTTCGGAGAAACCCTCCGTGGAGAAAGGCGGTCACCAAACAGGTTTGATTTTTGATTTTTCAGGACCCTCCTGGAAAATGGGATTTAGTTTAAAATTCAAAAGAATTATGAGTAGCAAGATCTAGCATAAGTGTGCCCCAAAGGAACATGAGTAGGCTTCAAAGTTTACATGTTTGAGATAGGATTCAATTAGGAGTTTTCAGGACCCTCCTGAATAACGGGACCTAGCTTTAGGATTTCCATTGGATAACAAGGTTTAGAGTAAGTTCTGTTGTAGGGTAATATAATTTAGCCGTGAAATTGTCACTCTTAAGATAAAACTTGACTTTTGATTTTCAGGACCCTCCTACATAATGGGACGTAATTTAAAACTGGCTTGCATAACAAGATTTAACGAAAGTCATGACTTTAAAAGATATAACTTAGATTTAAAATTGTCATTTAAGTAGGAGTTTTCAGGACCCTCCTAGATAATGGGATGTAGCTTTAAAGCCCTCTTAGATAACAAGATTTAGCGGAAGTCATACCTTTAGAAGATATAGCTTATACTTAAAATTGTCGTTTAGTTAAGGATTGTCAGGACCCCCCTGGATAATGGGACCTAGCTTTCAAATTCTTAGTAATACTTGGTAACATGATTTAGTTTTACACTCACATCTCTGCCCAGCCACCAAACAGGCAAAAAATTTTCTTTGTTTTTGTTTATTTTTTTAGGTTCAGGAGCCCGCCTGGAGAGCAGGGAATACATTTCAAGTTCAGCAATCAGGAGCCCGCCTGGAGAGCAGGGAATACATTTCAAGTCAGCAGTCAAGAGCCCGCCTAGAGAGCAGGGAATACATTTCAAGTAAGCAGTCAGAAGCCCGCCTGGAGAGCAGGGAATACATTTCAAGTCAGTAATAGGAGCCCGCCTGGAGAACAAGGGAGTACAATTCAAGTTTTAGCTTTCAAGTTCTTATTGATATTTGGTAATGTGATCCGTTTTACACTTACATGCATGCCCAGATACTCAAACGGGGGCAGAAACTTTTATTTGTTTTTGTCTATTTTGTTGAAGTCAGGAGCCCGCCTGGAGAGAAGGGAATACATTTCAAGTTCAGCAATCAGGAGCCCACCTGGAGAGTAGGGGATACATTCAAGTTCAGCAGTCAAGCGTCCACCTGGAGAAAAGAAAAATATCTCAAAGTGTAGTTGGCAGTCAGGCATCCACTTGGAGAAAAGGAAAACATCTCAAATTATAATTCAAGGCGGCAACAAAGGGATTCCACCGGGAGAATACAAGTCAACAAGGAAACAAGAATCACAAGAGCAAATTTGAAGATATAGATAGGATTTCGTAATGCATAGATCATAGTATAGTCTAACTTCTTTTTATTTTATCATGGTGTAATAAGGGGATACAGTAAGCAGTAGTAGCAGCAGTAGCAACAATGAAATCACAGCTTCATGGTAGTCCCAGCTACCAAACATTCCTGAACTACACTGACCTGATTCCTTTTTAGCCACGGATATGTAGGCAACCTCGGAAGCAGGGTGCGGTCAAATATTTCAAAAATGCTTTCCATGGAGTATTCAAATGGGCAAAAATCGCTCGTATCCTCTCACTTTATCTTTGCACGAAAACTCTTCGTGTTTCTGGGCAAAGAGGGGCAGCAGTGAGCACGTAATTTTTGCCCCATATTAATTACTCCCATAGATTCAAGATAATAAATTTTCCCATTATTTGCAATTTTTGTTGATTTTTCGTAGAATTTTTGCTAATTGTTTGCATTTGTCCATGCATGTTTATTTTATTTAATTCATGAAAATATAAAAAATACACTGCATTTGCATTTAGGATCTAATTTTGTATTCTTGAAATAATTAGTAATCTAGTGTTTTATAAAAATGGAAAAATTACAAAAAATAGTTATTTCGCACCTTTTAATGTTAATTTTGATTTTAGTTGTTTTCCTTTTAATTTGTTAGTTGTGTTAATTATCATTTAGGTCTAATTAGTGTTTTTTTAGGTTAATTAGATTCTAGGAATTAATTTAGATTTTAATTTAATTTAGGAAAAGGAAGAAAAAAAGAATTTGTGAAAAATGATGAAAAGAAAAGGAATTAAAATGATAGGAGAATCAGATTTGGGCCGTTGGTTCGAAGCCCAAATGTTACCCATCAAATATTCGTCCAAACCCACATGTCCTAGCCCAATACCCGTCCCCTGACCCGATCTGTTTCCCCTCAAGACCAAACGACCCCGTTTAGATGGCTAATAGATCTGATCCGTCGAGGTTGGTCTGATCCAACGGCTGGGAAGCATGGGTGGATTTAATATAAATCTGTCCAAGCAAGCCCACCCCCCACCCCGCTCATAACCCCCCGTCTCGTCCCTCTCCCAAACCCTATAGACCGCCGCCCTCAAATCCCCATCACCCCCCACCTTGCTCTGCCTTACTCCGTTCACCGGAAGTCGCCTCACGGCGGTTCCGGTGGTCCAATCACTACCAAATTAACACCATAGATTCCTCTCCTTCTCCTCTTCCCAAATCTCGAAACCCCCTCCCTCTAATCCTACTAGAACTCGTCGAAACTTCAATCAAAAGTCAGACCAAAAACCTAACTTCTCCCAAACCACTCCAATATTACACCACAAGACCACCACGTCCCCCTCGTTCCAAATACCTGATTGGTTTCCCTCGAATCCTCACCAGACTCGTCGAATCTGGATTTGAATATGAGCCCTAAAAATTGCAAATCGAGATTCTGTTGAAATTTCGGGTCTAGCCTGATTTTGTTCATGTGTTCTTTATAAGAACACACGATTGGTATCAGGTTTGGCCGGAAATTTGCAAAATTTGAAGACTCGTCGCCATTCTTACTGATCCGGGTTTATTTAGGTCGTTTTTCTTTCTATTCCTTACCTTTTTGCTATTTAATTTCTGTTTCTTTGTTCTTTTCTCATCTTCTCTTACTTGTTCTGTTTGTTTTCTGAATTTACTTCCCATCTTTCTGTCATTTTCTTCACACCGTCCATTTGCATGTTAGTTTTGGGATGTGTTTAGTTATTATTTGTATTCTGGTGCTAAGTTTAGAGGTGTTAGGTTTTGTTTCTGTTTGGGACTAAACTTTTCAAGTCTTAAGACTCTGTAATTGATTATTCAAGAGTTTTCTGAGTTTTCAGTCTTGATTTAAATTGGGAAATTAAAGAACCCGAAAGAGACTCGAATTGGTTTTTTAATAGACCTATTAACACTCTGAATTGGGTCGATTTGGCCCATATTCTGCCTGGCCCAGGGGTAATAACAGGGGTCCTAAAGAGTAAGTTAGGAATTCTAGTTTAGGGAATCTTTGAAAACTGATTGAGGAAGTTTCTAGGAAGCTGGGGTGGGGGCTAATTTAAAAATCTAATTTTTAGACTAAGGTTTCCTAAGCAAAAATGAAAATTGCAAAAGGGTCTAGGTGCAAATCTGATCCTCCTTTAGCTACCCTAAATGCCTTCTATAAAGGCTCTCTAACTTGGCATTCAAGGCAGAAATTCAGAGATTACAAATCCAGAAAAAAACAGCTGAAAATTTCAATAAAATCACTGTTTCATTGAACTTCTTTTGTGATTTTTGAAGTTTTCAATTTCTGAAACAATTTCTGATTCATCTGGGGTGGAAATGGATTGAATTTGGGTTTGTAAAAGTTTGGTTTGAAGTCTGCTGGGTGATTGTTCGATTGAACTGTGTTTTTTAGACTGTTGTACATCCTGTTTCTGGTTTGAAATTGGTTTTACTGGTTATTTCCTGCTGCTGAAATTCTGGTTCTGTTGCTACCTACTGTTACCTCATCTCTTTTGCAGGCACCTGTGTGTAGGATTTCGACCCAAAGTTTTTTTTTAGCTAGAATTCTCAAGTTCATTTATCGCCTGAACTGATTAGTATTTAATTATGAGGTGAGTCGTATCAAATAAAATAACAATTGTGTGGCCTTCGTTTCAATTGACGTCATTTTGATCCTTAGAATTCGAGGCGCGCCATTTAGCAAAATTTCATGGCCCTCGCAAAGTTGCAAACGTGTAGCTACTTTAGGCACATCATTTAATAATATTATCTTCCTAAATTCGGGTGCGCATTTATGTGACCCAAATCCAAATCTCAAAAATGTCAAAATATGTTGAAGACCGCGGGTGCATTTATGTGACGTGGTTCAAGATGTGTTTTAACAATGTTGCAAATTTTCCTTAAAAATAATTAAAGCGGTTATAAGGTTAAAATTGAACCATATGCTAAAATGTGTTTAAAATCAGATAATAAGCTATTTACAGCAGTTGAGCGACCGTGCTAGAACCACGGAACTCGGGAATTCCTAACACCTTCTCCCGATTTAACACAATTCCTTACCCGAATTTCTGGTTCGCGGACTATTAAACAGAATCAAGATTTTCCTCGATTCGGGATTCAACCGGTGACTCGGGACACCATAAATTATCTTAAGTGGCGACTCTGAATCTTTTAATAAATAATCTCATTTCGCTTGTCCTTTAATTGGAAAAACTCCTTTATACCCTTTATGGGTGTAGGTAAAAAGGAGGTGTGACAGTGTACAAACTCCGGGAGGGGCCCCTTACGGCCCAAGCACAATAACAAGCCATCTCGTGGCATAATCAAACAGGCTCTCGGCCTCATATCAAGCCACCTCATGGTGTAACAACTCAGGCCCTCGGCCTCATAATCATGAATCAGCTTAATACCGCTGCAGCGTGCAGCCCGATCCCATAATAACCTCACAACACAGGCCTTCGGCCTCACTCAGTCAAAAATCTCTCAAAGCCACTCGGGCATAGTAAAATATGATTCTCAGCCCAAAATATCATTTAAGATGTCAAAATAGAGTAAATACGGTTGAGTTTTGAAAACAGTAGAATACAACATGATTGAGTACAATTATGAAGTCAAAACAGTAAGGAATAGTCGTAAAAATCCTCTAAGGGTCCAAAACAGTTGTCACGAGGCCCAAATATGGCATTCAGCTCAAAACATGATGATAGCAAATAGTTTTCAATCAAATATGCGGTTAAACAATTATACGGGACAGACTAAGTCACAATCCCCAACGGTGCATGACCCCACGCTCGTCATCTAGCATGTGTGTAACCTCAAAGTAGCACAAAGATGTGAAATCCAGGGTTTCATACCCTCAGGACAGCATTTACAATTATTACTTACCTCTATTCGGTCCAAACTCTAGCCTGTGATGCCCTTGCCTCTCGAATCGGCCTCAGGATGCTCCAAATCTAACCAAAATCAGTACATAACCATCAAAAATATGCTAAGGAAATAAAGCTCACTCGAAAATAATCGAATTACAACACAAATCCCGAAATTTACCAAATCCGACCCCCGGGCCCACATCTCGGAATCCAACAAAATTTACATCAATGGAATCCTAATCACTCCACGAGTTCATTCATATCAAAAGTACCAAAATCCAATCACAAATGACCCCTCAAACCCTTAATCAGAGGTTTCTAATCTCAAGCCCTAGTTTCAAGCCTAATCAATGAAATAACACCATAGGAACGAGTTTTATGTTCAAAAATCTTACCTCAATGAAGTTCCCTTGGATTCCCTCTTCAGAATCCCCAAAAAAGCTCCAAAATCGATTTAAAAATGGTGAAGAAAAGTTGAAAATCACGAAGGATGAAATATATATACTTTCTGACCCAGGCTTCTTGCACCTGCGCTGCCGTATCTGCAGCCACAGTACCACATCTACGATTTTTACTTAAAATCCCACTTCCGCATCTGCAACCAAACGCCCACACCTGCGCCATTGCAGGTGCACTCCAATAGTTGCTTATGCGGTTCCAACTGACCTCCCTCTTGGCCGCATCTGCGGCTAGCCTTCCGCTTCTACGGGCATCGCACCTGCGGCCTCCCAACTGCAGGCGCGGTTATGACATCAACAATAACCTTCAACTGCCAAACTCAACTCCAAAATCTCCAGTCAACCATCCGAAATCACCCCGAGGCCCCCGGGACCTCAACCAAAAGCACAAATAAGTAATATACCACTATCTAAACTTATAACAATATTCAAAACATCTCAAACCACATCGAATCCACCAAATAACATCGGATTCAAGCCTAAGGTTCCAAAAATCTTTCGAATTCCACTTTTGATCAAAAAGTCTAACAAACCTCGTCCGAATGACCTGACATATTGCACACACGTAACAAATGACACAATGAACCTACTCCAACTTCAGGAATTCCATTCCGACCCCTATATCAAAATCTGACCTATCAACCGGAAAACGCCAATATTCCAATTTCACCAATTCAAGCCTAAATCTACTCCGGACCTCCAAAACACATTCCGATCATGCTCCTAAGTCCCAAATCACCCCTCGAAGCTATCTGAACCATAGGAATTCACATCAGAGCCCTTTTTCACATAAGTCAATATCTTGTTGACTTTTTCAACTTAAGCTTACTCAAAAGAGACCAAGTGTCTCAAACTTTACCAAAACCTCTCTGAACCCAAGCCAACTAACCCGATAACACATAATACAGCTGGATAAGGCAATAAGAAGCAAAAATGGGAGAAACGGAGCGGCAACTAATGAAACGACCGGTCGGGTCGTTACATATTCATAGTTTGAGTGTTTTTACCATAATTTTAATCTAATCTCAAGTTCAAATCATCTTTCCTTCTATTTCTAATATTAAATATTTTTAAATTTGTAATTATTGCTATAACGTTACCTAATATATAGTATTTCATGTTTTCGTGTGACTTTCGTTAACTTTCCTATTTATTAATAACATTATCTATTTATATCCTTTAATATAATATAAATCAATGTCTAAGTTTTTAATTTTGATATAAATATTTATATTATTTTAAATTAATACTGGAAATTATTAAATTATTTAAATTTATTAATAATATTTTGAGTATTGTATAGTAAAATTTTCAATATTTTGATTTAATTATTTATAATTAATTAATTAAGAAATAATTTTTATGTGGCTTTTCTGGTTATGCCATATGGCTAAATTAGTTATTAGTAAATAGTTAATTATTTAATACATTACATGTGGCTAATTTTAAGGCTGCCACTTGGCTTAAGGAGAGGGTTTTGTCTCTCATTTTAATAATATATAAATAAAGATAATTATTTTTATATCACATGCAATTAAAATTTTCCTTCTCTTTTAGTTTTAGGATAAAAATTTAACTTTTATTTTCGTTGCTAAATTGCGTACATAATTTTTTTTTTGTATGCTTAAAATTTTAATATATTATCCAATTGTCGTTTAAGATATCTTGAAAATTTTAATATTTTGGTCCTATTCATAGTTTGAGTGTGTTTACCATAATTTTAATCTAATGTCATGTTCAAATCACCCTTCCCTTCTATTTCTAATATGAAATATTTTTGAAATTTTAATTATTGCTATTACGTTACCTAATGTATAGTATTTCATATTTCAGGTGACCTTCATTAACTTTCCTCTTTATTTAATATCATTATCTATGTATATCCTTTAATACAATATAGATCAATGTATAATTTTTTAATCTTTATATAAATATTTATATTATTGTAAATAATACTCAAAATTATTAAATTTTTTTATATTTATTAATAATATTTTTAAGTATTATATAGTAAATTTTTTAATATTATAAAAGCATGAATACAATATCATTTTACAAAAATAACCTTATAATATTAAGCATAGTAGCTCATAATAAAAGGACATTTCCGAAATTTTAGATATTAGCCTAATAATCCTATTAGTTTAAGGATATAATACTATACTTTAGGAATCTTAAATGATTACATTTAGGAATCCTATTAGTATAATTATTTTCGGGCTATTTAATTCATATAAAATTGAACAAGTAAATATCTTTAGTCATGTAATCCTATTACTTTTAGGATTAGCTTCTTAAAGATTCCTATTACCATTTAATTTAAAAATGTATTATAATGTCCTATTGCTAATTTAATTTAAGAATGTATTATATTGTCCAAATCCATTTAGAAAAATGAGAGACTATATTATTATAAAATCATACATACAATATTAATATATCAAAATAGCCCAAAAATATTAAACGGAAGTCATAGAGAAAGGACATAACTGCAATAACCTATTTTTTGGACTACAATACCTTCTATGCAAATTTTTAATATTTAAAATTTTAAAATTAATAAAATTTTATCTATTAAATTCTCGTTAAAAATATATAAGAAGATTTAATAAAATTAATTCTATAAGAATACTCTGTATTGGCAATACATTACCACTACGTAATGTCCAATACGAAGAAAAAATAAAAGTAATATTAAATAGACTGCATAAAGAGTTGAAATTGAGAAAAAAAATACCCCCACAATAATAGATTTTTATATCATATTTGAACTATTTTTCTACACAAATAGTATTTTTTTAAGAAATTTTCGTGTAATATTAAAAAATACCCAATTATTAAACAACAACTAAGAAAATATTTAAGAATATAAATGTGTTAGAAAGAGAAAAAAATTATTGGTAAGAGTCAATACCACTAACGATTCTAAAAACATAAAGATCTAAAAGTGAAATGTCATATCAATATTTTACTCTTTGAAAATAAAATTTATGGTGGATAAAATTATAACTAATATTAAATATTTAAAACAAGAGATGAACTAACATTAAGATCTGAATCAACATAGAATAAATTATTTTTTACATTAAAACTAAATAACTAAATCTTTTAATTAATTATTTATCAAGAGAATCCAATTCAATTATTTCTTCAATTCATCATATGAGTAAAATTCTTATTCAAGTAAAAACAAATATTAGGGTATATAAATTTATTCCATAAAAAGAGCATTAGAACAGAAAATAAAAGGTTGGTATATTAGTAAGAATCAAAATGTTATCCAAGTGTATGAGGAAGCACAATCTAAGCTAAATCCTAAACAAGAATAAGCTTTCAAGACTATATCATTGTAACGACTGTGGGCACGTGATTTTTGTTTCACGAAAACTACTCCAAAAGAAATAGAAAAATAAAACAAATTGCCTTTGGGTACAATTTTGAGAATTTTGCGTAACATTTTGGATAATTATTTTTGTCTGTGAATGTTTATTTTGTTTTAATTAATTAAAAAATACCAAAATACATGTTTCATGTATATTTAGGATTTAATTGTGCTTTTTTGAATTAATTAAACCATAACCTATTTTTAAAAGAATGAAAATCACAAAAATATGAATTTTGGTAGCTTTGTCATTTTATTGTTTAATTGTGTGATTTTATTTTAATCAATATTTGATCTTGTGTGTTAATTATTGTTAAGGATTAATTAATTTCTTTAAAAAAAAATAATCTTGGTTTTACAATTTAATTTAGGAATTTTTGTTTTTAGGAATTAAAAGAAAATGAAAAAAAAGAGTGAAAATTGGACCAAATCGGAACTGGGCCAATTTTAATGCAAAACCAGGCCCAACTCATATCAAACGATCTAGTCCAATAAGCTTGGTCTCTCAGACAATCCAAACGACGTTGTTTCGGCGCCTCAGATCTAAGCCGTTGATTTGTTTCCATCAGACAGCTCAGTTCAACCCAGCATTATTTGAAACGACGCCGTTTTAGGCAAGTTGATCCGAGCCATCCGTTCCCAATGATCTAACGGTCCCAGACTTCTCCCATAACCCGGTCCATTTCAACCCAGGTCAACCCGGTCTCTTAATGAGACCAAACGACATTGTTTGATTTAAGTGAATTGATCTGGACCCTCGATCTCTCTTGATCGAACGGCCAAGATCAAACCACCCCCCACTATATAAATGCAATCTCATACCTAGCCCCCCCCCCCAATCCAAACCCCTGTTCATCATCGTCTTTCAGAGACGAGGAACCCTAATAGCCTCCACCCCATCCCTTCACCATAAACCTGGCGGCGCCGGCTCCGATGGCCGTGAAAATAACACCTCTGAACCTCCTAACCACCCTCAACACGATTCCATACTCCATTAACCTCGAATCATACTACAGCTTCTCGAATCTTCGATCGAAGACCCCGTCCCAAACCCTACCTTGTCCACTTAACCCCAAAATCACACCCAATAATCCCCTTTACCTCCTCGTCACTAATCCCTAACCAGATGGGCTCGAATCCAAGTAAAACTCATCGAATGGCGGATATAGGGTTCGACAGTTCGAGACTGTTTCGAAGATGTCAGGGTCGAACGGGTTCTGGTTAGTATTATAAGCCTATTTCTGATGAAATAGACGTATAATACTAACTGGAACTCAAGTTCGAAAGGGCATATGGGTGAAATCCTAGAAAAGAACAGTGAGTTATTCTTAGTTTCTTCTTTTCCTTTTTTCTATGTGTTTGTTTGTCTGTGTAATTAGTCGCTTCTTTAGGTTTTCAGTTTAAGTTAATCCAGTATATATTCTACTTATTTCTGATTCTGGTTAGATTAAATATTCCAATGTTTGTTTGAGTAGTTCAATCAATTCTTCGTTTGCCTAAATTAGGTTCATTGTAATTCGTCTTTTGTCCGTTATTTTCTCTCTTCTCCATCAGTTTATGTTCTGTTGATTAATAACATAGGTTATAAATAGTTTCGTCGATTAATTCGTTCTTGTTTGTAGACCAGTAAGTTCGTCAAATGGTTTAATGTCGTGTGTTGTATGTGCTGATCTGTAGACACTTAGCTTCAGGGCTCAGTGTCATTATACTGACAGTGATCCGGTATTTTGGATAGGTTTAACTTAGAATTGTGTTAGCTTAATCCCCATATCAAGTTTCAGCTTCAATAATGTTGTTGGGTTCTGTGTGATGTTAATATGATTTTGATTCAAATTCAGTCCCTTTGTTACAATTGGAATTCGACTTAGTCATTCAGTTGCCAGGAGGATTGGTTATAACTGTTAATCAGAGTTAGTTTTAGATAATTGTTAGCTTAAACAGATTTTAGAGTTAAAGGTTTTAATAGATTGTATTAGGCAATAATATTAAAAGGTTTCAGGGGTGATTTGGGAATGGAACAGTTAGGATAATATTTTAATGTTAGTGCCTTGTTAGTGGGGTATTAAATGTCTTTAAATTAGTAAGTTAATGGGGAACAATAGGGGAATTGGGGCTGAAAATAAGGAAAAGCATTCCTTAGTGGGTTTTAAGTGGAAATATGCAGATTTTTGTTTGCTGGGGGGTCGGGTAGTTAAGTTATTAAAGAGTGGGCAGGTCTGTAATGGTTATAAAAGGGAGGGCATTTGGACTGGAAAAAAAAGAAATTTTTTTTGGGGAGATCAGAAATTCAGAATTAGAAATATATAAAATAGGATGACTTTAATGTTGAGGAAGTCAGTTGAGTTTGAGAGTAAGAAAGTCTAGTCTGCTTTGATTGCTGAAAATCAGTTAAAAGAGTAGGGTTTCTTGAAAGTGTTCTTCTTTGAGAGTTAAAGAATAGAGAGTCAGAATGTACTGTTTCATTGCATTTCTGAGTTTGTTGTGGGTTTCCCCGTTACTGTTCCATTGGTTATTGATGGGATTTTGCTGGTTTTAATCTGTTATTGGGCTATTGTTGTTTGCTGTTATTGTTGTGCTGCTACTGTATCTGTTGTTTCTCATCTTCCTCTTCTTTTGTTTCCAATACCAGGTACACGACTGTAACACTGTCTATTATAAGCTGAAATATGGGGAAGCATGAATACATATAAAATGGAAGTCTGAAGTTTGATTCAGTTTTTTCTTTGTTTACTGATTGTAGTTAGAACATTTTGTATACTACTGCTATGTATATTTCTGCTGCTTTGTATAGTTGGACTGTTATATGTTGATGCCTAAGTAATGTAGATGCAATGGTTTAGTGTAGTTTAGATTTCATTTATATATGATTGTATAAAATGGACTGAAGTTGGACGTGTATGTTTATGCTAATTAGCATGCATATTGGTGCTAATCACCAATCTTGATGTAAGATGATTTACCCATATGGTTTAAATGTTGAAAAAAATCAGAATAGTTTGAAGCATGAGACAAAATGTGAGATTTACATCTTTCACGTGTAGTGATAAGTAGAAATTGGTTGTCATTTAGGATATAGGCATTAATTCAAAGACATCCTTTTGACATTTGTTTGCTAATAACATTTCCATATCATAGCTTCAAAATATTGGGTGTTTTGAATATTGATCTAGTAAGGCTAACTTGAATCAATTGGTTTAATCAGTCGCTTCGCATCTTTGGCAAAAATCATGTTTCTAGTAGTGACTTGAACAACCCCAAATGTAGTAGTGGTAGTAGAATTAATAATAAAATTAGGATTTTCTTTTTTTTTCCAGAAAAAATATATATAGAAAATCGTAGTCATTTTAGCATGGACCTTTAAATAAAACATGAGACGAGCCTCGCCGGATAAAACGTGTAAATTGCGAGGCTCTCAGTAATTGACTAAAATAAAACATTTAGAATTCGGGATGGGTCGTTTAGTGAATTTCACGGCCCTCTCCAAAGATAATCACGCGCTAGTCACTTTAGGCACGCTTTTAATAATTTACTTTCTTAAACTCGGGTGCACATTTATGTGACCCAAATCCAAATCTCAACAGAGTTGAAATGTGCCAACAACCACGGGTGCATTGATGTGACGTGGTTGGAGATGTATTTCCATGATGTTGCAATTCTTGAAAAAATATATAAATAATGACGAAAGCGGTTAAAAGTTAAAACTTGCACATTAGCTCATAATTGTATAAAATCAGATAAACAAGCCGAATATGACAGTTGAGCGACCGTGCTAGAACCACGGAACTCGGGAATGCCTAACACCTTCTCCCGGGTTAACAGAATTCCTTATCCGGATTTCTGGTTCGCGGACTGTAATACAGAGTCATTCTTTTCCTCGATTCGGGATTAAACTGGTGACTTGGGACACCCTAAATCTCCCAAGTGGCGACTCTAAATTAAATAATAAATCCCGTTTCGATTGTCCTTTAATTGGAAAAACTCCTTTATGTATACCCTTCGCGAGAGTATAGGTAAAAAGCAGGTGTGCCAGCTCTGGCGACTCTGCTGGGGACATTAACCCAGAACCACTGGTTCAGGGTTAGAAATTTGATCTTGGAATAATTGTTATATTGTCTTTATTTATTATCTGATTTTATTACATTTTTTCATCTAATGTGCTAAATATTGCTTTTACCGCTTTGTTATTCGGTGAATTGTATATAAATTGTTACGAAACTCATCTTCTTTCTGAGTCTTCTAAATCATGAAGAAGGGTGCACTTCGTGTGACTTCTTTTCTGTTTAGAGTCAATCCCATTTTTTAGAACGAGGTTCGGATAAGTTGCTAATCCGGTGAAGTTTCTGTATTCCCGGTACACTGCCTCCTCTTCGGCTCGAGTTGTCCGCTCGGGTAAGCCAGGTTTAGAAAAATAGACTCAGGTTTTAAACCTAGTATGACAAGACCACATGCCGGATCCCTAGTAGGAACGTTTGTTTGCATCATGTGCATTTGACTTTGGAGACTCAACACAGGGGTTGGGTCTTTCTAGGACAGGTGTACCTGAAATAAAAAGACCATCATGATGCATCTTACTTGCTACATGTGCATTTATATGCTTCGGACTCGCATGCTGACCGGCTTTTAAATATTGGGAAAAATGAAAAAAAAAGAAGAGAAATAGCAGTGTAAAGGGTTAAGAGAGTTAATCACTAGTTTTGAAAATACCAATGCCCGAATAGTGTCGAAATTCTGCCAATTTTTTTAGAAAATGAAAAAAAAGGTATTTAGTTTAAATAGTTTGTTTTATTCAAAAAGCAAAAAAAAATCTTTATTTTTAGTTTGTCTTGTTTTCAAAATAGTTTATTTAGAAAAAAAAATAGTCTATTTTATTTGCCCGAACTACGTCGGTTTGATTCTCACCGGATGTGAGATACATAGGCACCCCTCATCGGGTCCAACTTCCCCTTTTTGCAAAAATACCCAGAAAAGAGTCTTAAATAAATCAAGTAATGTTTTTTTGTCAAAAATAGCCAAATGTTCCCGAAAGGGACGCCGGAAGGCTGACTTTGCATAAACGGCCACTTTTGATCATCCTTTAGAGTTTTGATCGGTTGACCCTCACAGGCTTCATTCCCGAAGTGCTGAAAGGCCGTGTTCGAAAAATCTGATCTTTCTTTCTGAAAATATTGTCAAATCATTTTTTGAGTCAAATAATTTTTTGCTTTTGTTTAAATCACCTTAATAAATGTGCAGGATGAGCACAAATGAAAACAAACCCTTCACCGTCTTTAGCGAGGTCCCTCTCCAGCTCCATATGTGGTGGGACAATTTGGGAAAAAGTAGCAAAGAAATAGTGTTCAGAGTCTTGGGGGGTCTCATCAGTCTACTAAATGTCAAGGCAAGGACGGATGTCATCGAGGCTTTGATACCATTTTGGGACCCGACCCGAAATGTATTTCGCTTTGCGGATTTTGAGCTTACACCCACACTGGAGGAAGTAGCAGGTTATGCGGGTATGAATGGGAATCTGAGAAGTCAGTATCTGTTGTCACCAAGGACGGTATCGCCACACCTATTTCTGGACTTGTTAAATATCAGTCGGACTGTGCAAAATAATGATTTATCAAAAGGATGTTGCGCTCTTCAGTTCTTATATCAGCGCTATGGTAATCCGCGGGGTTTTGACGAGCCAAATTTGGGACTGACTCACGCTGGAAACAGAGGTAAATGGGAAGCAAGACGAACCTTGGCATTCATAACGGCATTCTTGGGAATCATGGTTTGCCCACGAGACGACAAGAAAATAGAGATAGGTCTCGTGGGGATGGTTGATGTCGCAATGAAAAGGGCTGACAGCACTATAGTTCCCCTGATCTTATCAGAAATATACCGAGCATTGACCGTGTGTAAGGAGGGAGGAAGTTTTTTCCAAGGTTGCAATCTATTACTTCAGTTGTGGATACAGGAACATCTCTGCCATCGAGTGGGGTATATGAACTTCGGGCTGACTGGTTTAAACTGCATTGAAAAGTTTAAGAAGCGGGTAACGGGTGTTGCGTTCCCCGAGGGTACTGGAGATTGGTTTATACGACTAAGATCACTAACGACGGACCAAATTGAATGGGCGTCTGGGTGGTCAATATACATGTCGGCCAAAGAATGTTATGTTCTTCTGATGGGTGTCCGTAGTATCCAACCATACACTCCCCATCAGGTATTGCGTCAATTGGGAAGGTTCCAGATTATCCTTCATGATGAAGATTTGAGCAAGCATACCATCAAGCTAAGACCGAATGCCACAGTCCCGGAAGATACAATTCGCAAATTGTGGCATGAATGCAGAGTCCTTGAGCCCAAAACTATGGTGCGAGATTTAGCCAAAGGCGAGGTGGACCCGAAGTATGATGCATGGTTTGGGAAAAGGTTCCGGATTCGTCAAAGGCCTGCTAAAAGAGCCCATGTCCAGCAATTCACGAATGACTCGCAAGAACAATAGGGCTGGCTGGCAAGAGAAGAAGCCTATTGGGTTGAAATTGGCAAGCTGAAACAGCAAATTGAGGATCTGAAATATGAAAATAGCGTGCAAGTCGATGCTAACATAGGAAAAAAGAACAGATTGACTCAAGCAAATAAGTCCTTGAAAGCCCAAATCCAACGAGTCAGAATGGATGCCGACAACCAACAAAGGAGCTGGTCCGACGAAGGTCGGATAACTGGGTTGAGAAACCAAGTCATTGAAAGCCGAGAGGGTTTAGCAAGATCAGAGGCCTGCATAGCAAGAATTCGGGCCAGATGGGCAAAAGGTACAATAGCGCGAGCAAAGCACTTACGGCAAGTGATAAGGGATTATGAAGCGAGCATTGAAATATTAAGAGAAACAAATTCCACTCTCAAAAATCGGGTCTTTAAACAAGCCTGAGATGCCAGAACGGACAGGAAGTGCTGCTATGATTTAATGGCCCGAATGGAAGAACAAATGGAGAGGTTCCAAGATCAACTCGCTGATAACGCTCAAGTACTGGGAGCAAAGAATCAACGAATAGAGCAACTGTTCATGGAAAGGGATAGAATCAGGGGTAGAATTGAGGAGATTGGGCATTACATCACCATGAGGTGCCTAGCATGTGAGGAAATACCCCGTGATACCTACGTCCACCGAATCATGGAAGAATTGAAAAGCTTGCAAAGGGGCCTTGCACCAAAGCCCGCGGAAAGGCCGAACGATGCCCCGTGGGCACCAAAATTCAAAGCGTTAATGTACTCCTAGTTCAAATCTGTATTTTTCTATTTTCAAAAGTCTGTTGTCTGTCCGTGTGTTTCCTTTTGGCATCAAATTATGTTAGTACTTCGGAGTCTGTATTTTGTTTTCCTTTTCCAAATGGGTAGTTTGTAATAGAAGTTTTAGTAATGAAATAAATTTTCCAAAAATGGGTGTCTTTATTTGTGGTAGAACTAGGCACGGTCTGATTCATGAGGGGACATGATACGTAGGCAATCCACATAAGATTCGACCACCGCTAAAAGAAAAAGTGAATAAAAGAAAGGAAAAGAAAGAAAGAAAAAGAGAGAAAGAGAAAGCAAATAAAGGAAAGTTTCAGAAACACCTAAAGGGCACAAGTAAAATAAGCCGGGATGATGCATACGAAGCAAAGACATGTTAGAAATGGTTAAACTGCCTAGGGACATTGCATTCCCTAACGTGCAATTGCAATATGTGTTAAACTCTAACGCTAACAAGTTTGTTGTTTTCCAGAGATTTCAAACCAGTTAGTTTGTTAGAACGTTCTGGCAGATTACCATTACCAAACAAGATCCAAAGGGCCCATACCGAAAAGCATGACTAACTCAGAAAACAGTGTTGAAGAGGAAAGGACGGAAAGTCAGATGTTGAAAGAGGCAATGGAAAAAATGGAAAAAATGAGACTGGAGATGAACGAAATGCAGCTAGCCCTGGCTAGGGTACAAGAGGGTCCCGAACCACCCGTTACTCCTACTCTACCACTAAGACACACGCCGGAATACCCTTCACCCGGCCCTTCGACAAGCTTCCCAAGTCACCACTACTATCAGGGAAGAAATCGCTATGATCCCCAAGCTCCACCACCCAATCAGAACCTTCCCCCACCAAATGTTCTTGTTTTCGTGGCACCCCCACCAGCCACGTTACAAAGATCATACAGTGGGCCGTTGTTTCATGCTCATGATAACCAATATTACCCCCCTGAACTTACCTTCAAAGCACCCGAGCCATATACTTATAATCCTCACTTTGAAATCCCGGTGGAGACTGAAAAGCCAGCTAAGGGCCCGGAGTAGGACAAAGTGCTTCGAAAATTTAAAAGCCTGGAGCAATCCTTCAGGAATATACATGGGTTAGGCAATCAGGTCAGTGTAACTTACAAAGATCTATGTCATTTCCCTGATGTTCAATTACCGGCAGGGTTCAAGATGCCAAAGTTTGATCTATACGAGGGGAACAGTGATCCAATGGCACATCTACGAGGGTTTTGCAGCAAGATGAGAGGAGTAGGTGGTAAAGATGAGCTGCTAATAGCTTAATTTGGTCAAAGTCTAAGTGGGTCTGCACTGGAATGGTATACAAGACAGGATCCGAGCAGGTGGTACACCTGGGACGATCTAGCACAAGCATTCGCAGGTCACTTCCAGTACAACCTTGAGATCGTCCCTGACCGTCTCACATTGCTGAAACTTGAGAAGAAGCCGGGAGAGAGCTTTAGAGAATTTGGGTTCCGGTGGAGAAAACAGGCAGCAAGAGTTGATCCTCCGATGAGAGAAGGGGAAATGGTGGACTACTTTCTGCAGACTCTAGAGCCAACTTACTTTGGTCACTTGGTGACGTCAGTTGGCAAATCTTTCAACAAGGTGGTGGAAATGGGTGGTATGATTGAAGAAGGACTTAAGTCCAACAAAATCCTGAGCTATTCGGCAATCAAAACAACAACTCGGGCCATTCAGAGCGGCACGGGAGGTGCGCTCGGGAAGAAGAAAAGAGAAGAGGTCGCAACAATAGAGGCAGGTAATTGGTCCAGATCGAGAGGTCCTTTCCCCCGCTACCAAGCCAGACCCCATCACCCAAATTACCCACACACTCCAAATTACCCCCCACAGCCCTACTACCCACCACAAGAACCACATTTCTCCGTCCATCAAGCCCAGACATATACCCAGCCTTCGGCTCGCCCACAGTGGCGCGCGCCTGCTCCCCAAAATACCTATCCACCTCCACATAATACATATCCACCTCCACAAAACATATATCCACCACCAAGGGCCTACAAGAATCCCGCAGGGCCAGGTTTTCGGGGGAATCAAGCTTTCAGAAATGAAAGGGTGCAGAGACAAAGAACATTCACTGAGTTGAGAGAAACCTATACTGCTTTGTTCCACAAATTAAGGCCGTTAGGTTTGTTGAGTCCTGTTGAGCCCAGATTTCCGAATCCCTTCCCCAAAATATGGACCACTCGGTAAGCTGTGAGTATTGTTCGGAGGCTCCTGGACATGATACCGAGAAGTGCTGGAAGTTGAAACGTGCAGTGCAAGATCTTATTGACACCAATAAGATCGAGGTTCAGACACCGGAGGCACCCAACATCAATCAGAACCCGTTGCCAGCACACCACGAAACCCACATGATCGAGATTGTGCACGAAGGAGGGAGCTAAAGAAACCCTCACAGACGGTGATGATGATCCGTGCCAGTCCAAAAGAAAAGTCGACAGGTAGAGAAGAGGTGGTACAGTTGGAAAAGGTAGACGTCAAGCCAGTAGTGGTGATGGGGAAGAGTTCGCCTGTTGTTGCAAAGAATCCAGAGCCGGTCAAAGTAACGGTGCGAGGGGTACCAAGCAAGCCAGCATGCATAGGGCTAGTTGTCATCAGGCCAGTAATGCAGATGCCGATAACCAGCGAGAAAGCCGTGCGATGGAGCTACAGTAAAGCGATGGTAATGTACAAAGGGAAGGAGGTTGTGGAAGAAGTATGTGAGGCCCAGGGCTTAACTCGTTCGGGAAGGTGTTTTGCTCCCATAGAGTTAAGAAGGTCCAACCCAGCGGTGGTAAAGAAGCCAGTGACGGAGGAAGAGGCTGAGGAGTTTTTGAAGAAAATGAAGGCACAAGACTACTCCATTGTGGAGCAGTTAAGAAAGGCCCCAGCACAGATTTCATTACTATCACTGCTGATCCATTCCAGCGATCATTGCCAGGCACTGATGAAAATCCGGAACGAGGCACATGTTCCGGATAAAATCTCTATAAATCACTTGGAGAGGATAGTGCACAAAATTTTCGAGGTAAACCGAGTGACGTTTTCTGATGATGAATTGTTAGCAGAGGGTACAGAACACAACAAAGCCCTATACTTGACCATGAAATGCGAAGACTCGGTGGTCACCCGAGTATTGATTGATAATGGATCAAGCGCCAACATCTGTACTTTGACTACTCTGAACAAGCTGAAAGTTGATCATGACCGGATTCACAGGAAGAGCGTCTGCGTCCGAGGTTTCGATGGAAGTGGTACCAACACGGTGGGTGATATCATACTGGGATTGACCATTGGTCCAGTGGAATTCACAATGGAATTCCAAGTTGTAGACGTGGCAGTATCATACAATCTTCTATTGGGGAGACCCTGGATCCATGCCGCCAAAGCAGTGCCTTCTACATTGCACCAGATTGTGAAATTTGAATGGGACAGGCAGGAGATAGTGGTGCACGGGGATGACGGTACAGGCATTTTGAGTGATGCCGTTATGCCATTCATAGAAATTGATGACGACAAAGGTCCATGGGTGTACCAGGTTTTCGACGCGGTTTTAGTGGATAAAATTTCTGAAGGCGAAGACCTTCCACTTCCCAGGATCGAAGCTGCAACCTTCATGGTAGCCTCAGAAATGCTAAACAACGGGTTTGTACCAGGAAAAGGTTTGGGGGTTGATCTGTAAGGTATGGTCCAGCCAGTTTCTTTGCCCAAGAACCTGGACAGTTTTGGGCTAGGATTCAAGCCTACGGCAGTAGATGTAAGGCGGGCCCGAAAGTTGAAGAAGAAAGTTTGGGTTCTTCCCAAGCCAGTTCCACGTCTTTCCAGATCCTTTGTCAGAGCAGGTATCAGAAGATTGTCAGTCCCCAAAATTCTCGAACCTCTGATTGGGTCAGATGGAGATTTGAATCAGGGTTTTGAAAGGCTGTTTGCCGACGTCAACGTGATAGAATCTGGAGAAGGTTCTAGTAGTGCAGATATACAGTTTGTGGGGCCTAGGGCCAATATCAACAATTGGGCAGCTACTCCTCTTCCTACCCGGAGGGAGTCTTGGTAGTAGGCTCTGGATTTTCTTTCTTGTTTTCTGGATTATTCCAGAGTTGTAATTCAGTTTTGTTTTATTTTTTGTATTCGACAAAAACGTGAAGCTCTGTTATCCCGCATTTTAATAAAGTGAAAGTTTTCTCTCTTTATTTTGTTTTAATTTTGTTTTCTTCTTTTCTCTTTCTGAACAGTTCTCTTTATACTAGTTCTAATAACATGGCATGCACAACGGATCTTCAACCTAGTCTAAAAAATCAATCTGATTCCGAACTAATTGTACAAGAGGTCGATTATGATGATGAATCGGAATACGATGAGGATGAAGCCTTTGAAGAGATAAATAGAGAATTAAGCCAGTTCGAAGAGAAACCCAAGCCCAATTTGAACGACACTGAAGCTGTCAATTTAAGGGATGCAGACGATGTCAGGGAAACCAAAATAAGAATCCACATTGAGCCGAACATCAGGGAGGAACTAATCAAAGCACTCATTGAATTCAAAGATGTTTTTTCATGGTCGTACGATGACATGTCGGGCTTAAGAACCGATCTAGTAGTTCACAAATTGCCCACTGACCCGGCGTGCCCTCCCGTTAAGCAGAAATTGAGGAAGTTCAAGACAGATATGAGTGTGAAGATTAAAGAAGAAGTAACCAAGCAGCTGCAGGCAAAGGTTATTCGGGTCACTCGATATCCTAATTGGTTGGCTAATGTGGTGCCAGTGCCGAAGAAAGATGGGAAGATCAGAGTGTGTGTCGATTACCGCAATTTGAATAGGGCAAGCCCCAAGGACAACTTTCCATTACCCAACATCCATATCTTGATCGATAATTGTGCCGAACGAGAGATCGGGTCTTTTGTAGATTGCTACGCTGGGTATCATCAGATTGTGATGGATGAAGAAGATGCGGAAAAGATGGCATTCATTACACTGTGGGGGACTTATTTCTACCGGGTAATGCCTTTTGGCTTGAAGAACGCTGGGGCAACGTACATGAGAGCAATGACTACGGTGTTTCATGCCATGATACACAAAGAGATTGAGGTGTACGTAGATGATGTGATCATAAAATCTAAGCGTCAAGAAGACCACGTGGCATACCTAAGGAAGTTTTTCCAAAGACTTCAAAGGTACGACATTAAGCTCAACCTGGCCAAATGTGCATTTGGTGTTCCATCTGGAAAGCTATTGGGATTCATCGTCAGTCGGCGAGGCATTGAGTTGGACCCGTCAAAAATCAAATCCATCTAGGAATTGCCACCGCCGAAGAACAAAACAGAAGTAATGAGTCTGTTGGGAAGGTTGAATTATATCAGCAGGTTCATTGCTCAACTCATGGAGACTTGTGAACTCATTTTTCGGCTACTGAAGAAAGATGATGCGGTAGAATGGACGGCAGAATGTCAGGAAGCCTTCGACCAAATCAAGGGGTATCTATCAAACCCACCTGTGTTGGTCCCACCTGAACCAGGAAGACCGTTGATTCTCTATCTAACGGTACTGGAGAATTCATTTGTTTGCGTACTGGGGCAACATGATATCACAGGAAGGAAGGAGCAAGCCATATATTATCTTAGTAAGAAGTTTACGGTCTATGAGGTTAAGTACACTCAACTTGAGAAGACGTGTTGCACCCTAACTTGGGTGGCACAGAAGTTTAAACATTATCTGTCATCATATACTACTTATCTCATTTCACGCTTGGATCCACTGAAGTATATTTTCTAGAAGCCTATGCCCACAGGGAGGTTAGCGAAATGGCAAATATTACTCACGGAGTTCGACATCGTCTATGTAACAAGGACGGCCATGAAAGCCCAAGCATTGGCCGATCACTTGGCTGAGAATCCTGTTGATGAAGAATACGAGCCATTGAGGACGTATTTTCCTAATGAAGAAGTGATGCATATAGATGAGTTAGAATTATCTGAGGAACCAGGTTGGAAGCTCTTCTTTGATGGAGTCGCAAATGCGAAAGGAGTTGGAATAGTAGCGGTACTTATTTATGAAACAGGACATCATTATCCTATTACGGCACAGCTACATTTCTATTGTACCAATAACATGGCTGAATATAAGGCATGCATTTTGGGCTTACGGTTAGCTGTAGACATGGATGTCCAGGACGTCTTGGTCTTGGGAGACTCGGACCTCCTGGTGCATCAAATCCAGGGTGAATGGGAAACATGGGATTTGAAGCTTATACCATATCGACAATGTTTGCACGATCTGAGCAAGCGATTTCGATCAGTGGAGTTCAGACACATCCCAAGAGTTCACAATGAGGTTGCTGATGCTTTGGCCACTTTAGCATCGATGTTGCACCACCCAGACAAAATTCATGTTGACCTGTTGCATATCCAGGTTCGTGATCAGCATGGTTATTGCAACATGATAGAGGAAGAAATGGATGGAGAGCCATGGTTTTATGATGTCAAGGAATACCTCAGGATGGGGATATACCCAGAGTAGGCCACCGGAGATCAAAAGAGAGCCATTCGGCGATTGTCAAATGGATTTTTCCTCAGTGGAGGAGTGTTATACAAAAGAACACCAGATTTGGGATTGCTGAGATGTATAGATGTTGGTCAAGCCACGACAGTGATGACAGAGGTACATGCGGGAGTTTGTGGGCCACATTTGAGCGGATATGTATTGGCAAAGAAGATTCTTCGAGCAGGGTATTATTGGCTCACTATGGAGCGTGAATGTATCAATTTCGTGCGAAAATGCCATCAGTGTCAGATACACGGAGATTTGATTGATTCTCCGCCAACAGAATTGCATACAATGTCAGCACCATGGCCATTTGTTGCATGGGGCATGAATGTTATTGGATCGATTGAGCCGGCAGCTTCCAACGGTCATAGGTTCATTCTGGTCACCATCGATTATTTCACCAAGTGGGTTGAGGCTAAAACTTTCAAGTCGGTAACCAAGAAGGCAGTGGTGGATTTCGTTCATTCCCATATCATCTGTAGATTTGGGATCCCCAAAGTGATCATCATGGACAATGGCGCTAATCTTAACAGCAGTTTGATGAAAGAAGTATGTCAACAGTTCAAGATTACACACCGTAATTCCACCCTGTATCGTCCCAAGGTGAATGGCGCGGTTGAGGCAGCCAACAAGAACATAAAGAAGATATTGATGAAGATGGTAGAAGGGTCCAGGCAATGGCATAAAAAGTTGCCATTTGCATTGTTGGGATATCGCACTACTGTCTGCACTTCAGTAGGTGCAACTCCTTATTTGTTGGTATACGGAACTGAAGCAGTGATATCGGTAGAAGTAGAAATTTCGTCCCTCCGGATTATCGCTGAGGCTGGGATTGATGATGATGAATGGGTCAAAGCCCGATTGGAGCAGTTAAGCTTGATTGATGAAAAGAGATTGGCAGTAGTATGTCATGGCCGGTTGTATCAAAAGAGGATGTCAAGAGCATATAATAAGAAAGTGTGTCCCAGGAAATTTGAAGTAGGACAGCAGGTGCTGAAACGAATCTTGCCACATCAGGCCGAAGCAAAAGGCAAGTTCGCCCCGAATTGGCAAGGGCCGTTTATTGTGACCAGAGTGTTATCCAATGGCGCTTTATGTCTGACAGATGCCGAGGGAAGATGCATCGACATGGCTATCAATTCTGACACATTCAAGAGATATTATGTGTAATTCCTTTGATTGCAATTGATGTTTGCCTATTTGTACTTGGCATTTATCGGAGAATGAAATGACGGAGGCAATTCTTTCTTCTATCCAAACACTTTAACCTTTGCTTCCCCCTTTGAGCCTTATTTATTCGTTCATACCCCTATCTTGGAGTCACTAATGAAAATGAAAAAAATAAAGAAAGAAAAGGAAGAAAAAATAATAACAAAACAAAAAGAAAAGCCACAAGAAAAAGAAATACAAAGGAATCGAATGAACTACGTTCGACCTGATTCCTCAAAGAGGATACATAGGTGCCTCACGGATCGGTCATAGTATAACAAAATTCAAAAAATCCCCCAAACAAGAAAACTGGGGCTGAAGTTACGTTTTAAATTGTGGAAAAAGGTTTGATTCCGAGAGTTGTAATGTTTTACCCATTAAAGTTATTTTGAATCTTTTGATATCCTTTTCCTTTTAACCCCACACAAAAACCCATATTTGATGTCCAAAAAGACCTCCCGATCAGTATCCGAGAGATGCCGAGCAGGCAAATGAAAGCCGAGAATAACACACTAATCCCCGACTGAAAGAGGATTATGAGCCGACGGAATTGATAGCCAAAGGAATCCCCAGTAGAGAGAATCTTATCGACAACACTCCAATCCCCAGCTGAGAAAAAGAAAATAAAATGAGAGAGTCTTATGGTGAAAACCTTCATAGGCACTGTAAGGCGACGAAAGCTGAAAGAAACAAAATGAGAGAGTCTTATGGTGAAAACCTTCATAGGCACCAGAAGGCGACGGGAGTTGAGAGAAATGAGAGAGTCTTATTAGTGAAAACCCCTCGAAGGGCACTATGAGGCGACCAGATAAGATTGGCGGAAAGGATCTGTCGAAGCATCAAGCAATGCAAAAGTGTTGATTTGGCAAAAAGAGTTGGGCGCCTGCATATACCCCAGCGAAATGAGGCCACCAGAAAGATTGATTGATACAAATAGATTGGGTTGATTAATCCGGAATGCACGACATGATCGTTGGGATCGGTTATATCATTCATATAAGTCCTTTTTCCTTTTCTTCTCCCCAGCATTCGTTCGGAAAGACTTTTTCTTTTTCCATCTTTTGAAATCATCACTTTTCATTTCTTTTGTTTTAAGAATGTTTCCTCCAGCAGTTTGTTTTGAGAAAGATTTTTCAGAGCTTACTACCAGTTGCCAAAACGGTGCAAAGCAAAATGCGAATAGGACAGGCCAAAGATAAGGCGACAAAGCGAAAAGAAGTTTGTCGCAAGACCAAATGATGAATGAGTCTAGATTCCAAGAGGACCAAATTTCCAGGGGAAGTTGGAGAAAAATAGAAAAAAAATAGTTGAAAAGTTATGGATCAAATTCCAAGAGGATCCCCAGCAGATTTGCGAGATGCAGGAACAACTCCGACAGATTATCGACCAAGTTCCGTGATGGTCGGACAACACAGAGCGGGGAAGGAAGAGAAAAGAAAAACCATCCTCAGCAGGAATATCATCCCCAGCAAATAATATCATCCCCAGCAAGTTTTGTAATAAAACGCAATGCAGGGAAAGGAAAAAGGGAAAAGCCATCCCCAGCAGGAGTGGCACGACCACTCACCACATTTTAAACTAACAAATTTTTCTTTGATTTGAAGCAGGGGAAAGGAGATGTTATTGACAGCGGGAAGACATGGACACAAAGAAGATTATCAAACTAGGGCAGAAACTTTTCTCTCATTGCGATAATTTTCTTGAAATCAGATACCCACTTGGGGAAGATGGAAGATAACACAAGTTTTGAAGGAAGTGGAATCCCCAGTAGTTTACGGGAGAAGGCAATACAAGTTTCAAAGAAAACAATCTTGGAAGAAGCAAGATAACCCAAGTTTTAAGGGTAGTGGTCTTTAAATCAGTATCATCCCCACCATTGTTAAAAGGAGGAAAGTAACTAGTCTTAAAGAAGGAAAATAATTCCCCAGCAGTGTTATCCCCGGCAGGTTTCAGAGAAGTGAAAACACCAGTTTGAGGGAAGTAATTGCTGATGAAGTCAGGAGCCCGCCTGTAGAATGGAGGTTGTTAAATTTTAAGTTGGAGTCAGGAGCCCGCTTGAAGAATGGAGGTTGTTAAATTTTAAGTTGGAGTCAGGAACCCGCCTATAGAACGGAGGTTGTTTATGTTTTAAGTTGAAGAAGTCAGGAGCCCGCCTGTAGAACGAAGGTTGTTTATGTTTTAAGTTGAAGAAGTCAGGAGCCCGCCTGTAGAACGGAGGTTGTTATATTTTAAGTTGGAGAAGTCAGGAGCCCTCCTGTAGAACGGAGGTTGTTATATTTTAAGTTGTAGAAGTCAGGAGCCCGCCTGTAGAATGGAGGTTGTTAAATTTTAAGTTGATGAAGTCAGGAGCCCGCCTGCAGAACGGAGGTTGTTATAATTTTAAGTCGAAGAAGTCAGGAGCCCGCCTGAAGAATGGAGGTTGTTATCATTACAAGTTGCAGACGAAGTCAGGAGCCCGCCTGGAGAATGGAGGTATTATATTTTAAGAAGTAGCTGAAGTCAGGAGCCTGCCTGTACAACGGAAGTTGTCATATTTTAAGTTGACGGAGTCCGGGGCCCGCCTGTAGTATGGAGGTGTTTATTTTAAAGTTGCGGTTGAAGTCAGGAGCCCGCCTGGAGAATAGAGGCTGATTTATTTGCAAAGTCGCTATTAGAGTCAGGAGCCCGCCTGTAGAACAAAGGATTACACGTTCGAGTTGAAGTCAGGAGCCCGCCTGCAGAACAGAGGAATACATTTCAAGATCAAGTCAGAAGTCAGTAATGCGGAGGGTTACAACAAAAATACCCCCAGCATGAATCCCATTCTAGAAATCAGAAAGAAGACTACAGAAGCAAGTCAAAGATAGATACGATTCTCTAATCATTAGTTTAGTCTAGCTTTTGTTTTCTTTCTAGCAATGGTGTAATAAGGAGGTCGGAAAGTAGTAGTAACAGCATACAACAGCAGTAACAGCAACATCGCAGTCCCATGGTAGTCCCAGCTACCAAATCTTCCCGAACTACATTAACCTGATTCCCTTCTAGCCAGGGATATGTAGGAAGCCTTTGAAGCAAAGGTTCGATTAAATCTTTTCAAAAACGCTTCACACGGAGTATTCCAACGGGCAAAAATCGCTCGTGTTCGCTCACTTTATATTTGCACGAAAACTCTTTGTGTTTTCGGACAAAAAGGGGCAGTTGTGAGCACGTGATTTTTGTTTCACGAAAACTACTCCAAAAGAAATCGAAAAATAAAACAAATTGCCTTTGGGTACAATTTTGAGAATTTTGCGTAACGTTTTGGATAATTATTTTTGTCTGTGAATGTTTATTTTGTTTTAATTAATTGAAAAATACCAAAATACATGTTGCATGTATATTTAGGATTTAATTATGCATTTTTGAATTAATTAAACCATATCCTATTTTTAAAAGAATGAAAATCACAAAAATATGAATTTTGGTAGCTTTGTCATTTTATTGTTTAATTGTGTGATTTTATTTTAATCAATATTTGATCTTGTGTGTTAATTATTGTTAAGGGTTAATTAATTTCTTTTAAAAAAATAATCTTGGTTTTACAATTTAATTTAGGAATTTTTGTTTTTAGGAATTAAAAGAAAATGAAAAAAAGAAAAAAAGAGTGAAAATTGGACCAAATCGGAACAGGGCCAATTTCAATGCAAAACCAGGCCCAACTCATATCAAACAATCCAGTCCAATAAGCTTGGTCTCTCAGACAATCCAAACGACGCCGTTTCGGCGCCTCAGATCTAAGCCGTTGATTTGTTTCCATCAGACGGCTCAGTTCAACCCTGCATTATTTGAAACGACGCCATTTTAGGCAAGTTGATCCGAGCCGTCCGTTCCCAATGATCTAACGGTCCCAGACTTCCCCCATAACCCGGTCCATTTCAACCCAAGTCAACTCGGTCTCTTAATGAGACCAAACGACACCGTTTGATTTAAGTGAATTGATCTGGACCCTCGATCTCTCTTGATCGAACGGCCAAGATCAAACCACACCCCACTATATAAATGCAATCTGATACCCAGCGCCCTCCCCCCCAATCTAAACCCCTATTTATCATCATCTTTCAGAGACGAGGAACCCTAATAGCCGCCACCCCATCCCTTCACCGTAAACCCGATGGCGCCGGCTTCGATGGACGTGAAAATAACACCCCTGAACCACCTAACCACCCTCAACACGATTCCATACTCCATTAACCTCGAATCATACTACAGCCTCTCGAATCTTCGATCGAAGACCCCGTCCCAAACCCTACCTTGTCCACTTAACCCTAAAATCGCACCCAATAATCCCTTTTACCTCCTCGTCATTAATCCCTAACCATATGAGCTCGAATCCGAGTAAAACTCATCGAATGGCGGATCTAGGGTTCATTGTAATTCGTTTTTTGTCCGTTATTTTCTCTCTTCTCCATCAGTTTATGTTCTGTCGATTAATAACATAGGTTATAAATAGTTTTGTCGATTAATTCGTTCTTGTTTGTAGACTAGTAAGTTTGTCAAATGGTTTAATGTCGCGTGTTGTGTGTGCTGATCTGTAGACACTTAGCTTCAGGGCTCAGTGTCATTATACTGACAGTGATCCGGCATTTTGGATAGGTTTAACTTAGAATTGTGTTAGCTTAATCCCCATATCAAGTTTCAGCTTCAATAATGTTGTTGGGTTCTGTGTGATGTTAATATGATTTTGATTCAAATTCAGTCCCTTTGTTTCAATTGGAATTCGACCTTAGTCATTCAGTTGTCAGGAGGATTGGTTATAGCTGTTAATCAGAGTTAGTTTTAGATAATTGTTAGCTTGAACAGATTTTAGAGTTAAAGGTTTTAATAGATTGTATTAGGACAATAATATTAAGGGGTTTCAGGGGTGATTTGGGAATGGAACAATTAGGATAATATTTTAGTGTTAGTGTCTTGTTAGTGGGGTATTAAATGTCTTTAAATTAATAAGTTAATGGGGAACAAGAGGGAATTGGGGCTGAAAATAAGGAAAAGCATTCCTTAGTGGGGTTTAAGTGGAAATATGTAGATTTTTGTTTGATGGGGGTCGGGTAGTTAAGTTATTAAAGAGTGGGCGGGTCTGTAATGTTTATAAAAGGGAGGGCATTTGGACTGAAAAAAAAGAAAAAAAAATTTGGGGAGATCAGAAATTCAGAATTAGAAATGTATAAAATAGACTGACTTTAATGTTGAGGAGGTCAGTTGAGTTTGAGAGTAAGAAAGTATAGTCTGCTTTGATTGCTGAAAATCAGTTAAAAGAGTAGGGTTTCTTGAAAGTGTTCTTCTTTGAGAGTTAAAGAATAGAGAGTCAGAAAGTACTGTTTCATTGCATTTCTGAGTTTGTTGTGGGTTTCCCCGTTACTGTTCCATTGGTTATTGCT
Organism: Nicotiana sylvestris; assembly: GCF_000393655.2. Classification (NCBI taxonomy): domain Eukaryota; kingdom Viridiplantae; phylum Streptophyta; class Magnoliopsida; order Solanales; family Solanaceae; genus Nicotiana; species Nicotiana sylvestris. The sequence continues at coordinate 145,347,526 of NC_091064.1, read as the reverse complement.
GGGATTTTGCTGGTTTTAATCTGTTATTGGGCTATTGTTGTTTGTTGTTGTTGTTGTGCTGCTACTGTATCTGCTGTTTCTCATCTTCCTCTTCTTTTGTTTCCAATACCAGGTACACGACTGTAACACTGGCTATTATAAGCTGAAATATGGGGAAGCATGAATACATATAAAATGGAAGTCTGAAGTTTGATTCAGCTTTTTCTTTGTTTACTGATTGTAGTTAGAACATTTTGTATATTACTGCTATGTAGATTTCTGTTGCTTTGTATAGCTGGACTGTTATATGTTGATGCCTAAGTAATGTAGACGCAATGGTTTAGTGTAGTTTAGATTTGATTTATATATGATTGTATAAAGTGGACTGAAGTTGGACGTGTATGTTTATGCTAATTAGCCTGCATATTGGTGCTAATCACCAATCTTGATGTAAGATGATTTATCCATGTGGTTTAGATGTTGAAAAAAATCAGAATAGTTTGAAGCATGAGACAAAATGTGAGATTTACATCTTTCACGTGTAGTGATAAGTAGAAACTGGTTGTCATTTAGGATATAGGCATTAATTCAAAGACATCCTTTTGACATTTGTTTGCTAATAACATTTCCATATCATAGCTTCAAAATATTGGGTGTTTTGAATATTGATCTAGTAAGGCTAACTTGAATCAATTGGTTTAATCAGTCGCTTCGCATCTTTGGCAAAAATCATGTTTCTAGTAGTGACTTGAACAACCCCAAATGTAGTAGTGGTAGTAGAATTAATAATAAAATTAGGATTTTCTTTTTTTTTCAGAAAAGATATATATAGAAAATTGTAGTCATTTTAGCATGGACCTTTAAATAAAACATGAGACGAGCCTCGCCGGATAAAACGTGTAAATTGCGAGGCTCTCAGTAATTGGCTAAAAATAAAATATTTAGAATTTGGGATGGGTCGTTTAGTGAATTTCACGGCCCTCCCCAAAGATAATAACGCGCTAGTCACTTTAGGCGCGCTTTTAATAATTTACTTTCTTAAACCCGGGTGTACATTTATGTGACTCAAATCCAAATCTCGACGGAGTCAAAATGTGTCGATAACCACGGGTGCATTGATGTAACGTGGTTCGAGATGTATTTTACAACGTCGCAATTCCCGTTAAAAAATAATAATAATAATAAAAGCGTTAAACAGTTAAAATTTGCACATAGGTTCAACATGTACTAAAATCAGATAAATAAGCCAAATATGATAGTTGAGCGACCGTGCTATAACCACGGAACTCGGGAATACCTAACACCTTCTCCCGGGTTAACAGAATTCCTTATCCGGATTTCTGGTTCGCGGACTGTAATACAGAGTCAATATTTCCTCAATTCGGGATTCAACCGGTGACTTGGGACACCATAAATCTCCTAAGTGGCGACTCTGAATTAAATAATAAATCCCGTTTCGATTGTCCTTTAATTGGAAAAACTCCTTTATTTATACCCTTCGCGAGAGTATAGGTAAAAAGCAGGTGTGACAACGACCTGACTGGTCGTTTTAAGAGTTAACACCCCGATCCCCTATTAACTTCTTTCTCCATATTTATTGTTGCTATTGTGACTTGTCGGGAGGATTCATTTGGAGTTTCGGAGTGTTTTGGGACACTTAGTTCCTAAATGAGAGCCTAAGCTTTAGAATTTGGACCGTAGTTGGAGAAGTGTGAAGACGACCTCGGAATGGGATTTCGTCATTTCCATTAGCTCCGTTGGGTGATTTAGGGTTTAGGGGCATGTTCGGATTTTGTTTTAAAGGTCCGTAGCTTAATTAGGCTTGAAATGCTAAAAGTCAAACTTTTGAAGTTTTCAATTCTATAGTGAGATTTTGATATCGAGGTCAGAATGGAATTTCAGAGGTTGGAGTAGGTCCGTTGTGTCATTTGGGACGTGAGTGCAAAATTTCAAGTCATTCGGACGAGGTTTGATAGACTTTTTGATCGAAAGCGGAATTTGAAAGTTTCGAAAATCCTTAGGCTTGGATTGGAGAGTGATTTGTGGTTTTAGCGTAGTTTGATGTGATTTGAGTGTGGGAATAAGTTTGTATGATATTTTAGGATTGGTTGAGGTCTCAGATGCCTCGGGTGAGTTTCGGGTGCTTAATGGAAGTTGAATTTGACTTAGGAAAAATCTGAAGTTGGCTGGATCTGTCATAACCGCACCTACGTACATGGGACCATAGGTGCGGGCCCGCAGAAGCGATGGAGAAGCCGCAGATGTAGCTGGACGTTTGGAGTTCTGAAGTCGCAGGTACGAGAGCTGGAGCGCACCTGCAGGTGCGGCTTTGTGCTTTAAGTGAATTCTTGCAGATGCGCACCTGGGACCGCAGGTGCGAGGAATTGGCCGCAGGTGCGGAAACCCTGGGCCAGAACCTATATAAGGTTTCTGTCGCAATTTTAGCCTATTCTTTCACCATTTTATCTGAGAATTTGAGATTTTTGGGAGGTTTTTGAGAGAGGATTCAAGGGAGCTTCAAGGAGGTAAGATTTTTGGAACCCAAATTCGTTATTATGGTATTTTTTTATTGATTTGGCAAGAAATTTATGGGAAATAAGGGTTAAATTTGGGGGTTTAGGGTTTGAAATTGGAGACTTGGAATTGGGGATTTGAGGGGTTGTTTGTGGTCCTATTTGAGGGGTTGTTTGGTATGTATGAACTCGTGAGAGTGTGGGGATTCTAGTTTTGTGAATTTTATCCGATTCCGAGACGTGGGCCCGGGGGACTTTTTGGACAATTTTCTTAATTTTGCGTGTTAGCTACGAATTAATTAGTGGAATTAGCTACTTGAAGTTATATTTACATTATGTAATTGATTTGAATAGATTTGGCCCATTTGGAGTCAGGTACTCGTGGCAAGAACATGATTTTGAGTTGATTGAGCTGGTTCGAGGTAAGTAGCTTGCCTAACCTTGTGTGGGGGAACTCCCCTTAGGATTTGGTATTATTGTTATATGAGTGTCGTGTACGTAAGGTGACGAGTGCGTACACGTGCTAATTATTGAAAATCCCGTTTTCATTAAGCTAATACCATGTTTTCTTGTAGTTAGCAAATACTTGTACTTGAAGCCTCTTGTTTAGATTAGGAAAAGCATGCCTACGTGACTTAATTGCCTTTCCTGCTTTAATTTCCTACTTGTACTCTATGCAACATGTTAGAGTAGAAATTCCTGTCTAATTCTTGAATAGGACTGTATACGTTTTCTAAGATGGTTGTGTATTTACTTTGGGACTATGGGACGATATCCCGGGAGATCCCCATGTTTGTTTACTTTAGGACTACGGATCGGTATTCCGATAGATCACCCTGCACATTTATATTTGGGACTACGAGACAGCACCCAGTAGATCCTTTGTACTGGATATTTACTTTGGGACTACGGATTGGTATTCCGGGAGTTTCCCCTGCATTTTTATGATTCGGACTACGGGATGATATCCTGGGAGATCCTCTGGACATTTACATTTGGGACTACGGGACGGTATCCCGAGAGATCCCCTGTTGCTATTTCTGTGTACTGAGTTAGATTCTTTCTGTGTTGTTATTTGTTATAGACTGTTAGCACTTTAATTATATTGTCGTATTCTATACTGATTTACCTTGTTTTTCATATATAATTAGCAGGGCCCTAACTTTCCTCGTCACTACTCGACCGAGGTTAGTCTTGGCACTTACTGAGTACTGTTGAGGTGTACTCATGCCCTTGCTGCCCATGTTTTTCATGTGCAGATCTAGGTTCTTCAGCTCAGCCATACCATCAGGGAGGCGAGGTGATCTTCAGAGACTTCGAGGTATATCTGCCGCGTCCGCAGACCGAGGAGTCCCTCTCTATTCTCCCCTTTAGTTTTAGCTCTCATATATTTACTTTTGTTTAGACATTCTGGTGTTAGAACACTTGAAGTTATTCAACAACTTGTAGTTTCATGAGATTCCAGGTTTTGGAAGTTGTTTAAGTTTGAGAGTTTGTATTATATATGTCGAGCGGCATATTAAACGCTTTATTTTAGTTTATTCCGTAGTTTTTGGCTAGTTTTTATCTTTTGCTTCTTGTTCCGCAAATCTTTAGGCTTACCTAGTCGTAGAGACTAGGTGACGTCATGACAGTTCACAGAGGGCGAACTTGAGTCGTGACAAGTTAGTATTAGAGCTCTAGGTTCATAGGAGTCATGAATCACAAGCCAATTTATTAGATTCTCGTGGATCGGTACGGAGACGTCTGTACTTATCTACGAGAGGCTATGTAACTATTAGGAAAATTTCACTTCATTTGATTTCCTTGTCGTGCGAGAATTTTAATATCACAATTCTAAACTTCTGTCTTCTATTCTCTCACAGATGGTGAGGACATGTGCTACCGGAGATGACCAAGCATCCGCGCCCCCTGCTAGAGCCGTCAGAGGTCGGAGTCAGGGTAGAGGCCGAGGACGCGCCCATGGTGCAGCCAGATCACCCACGTGAGCTGCCATAGAGGAGCCACCAGCAGCTCTAATCAGAGTCCATACGCCTGATACGCCTACTGCTACTACTATTCCAGCTCTTCAAGAGACTCTTGCAGAGTTCGTGAGCATGTACACCACTCTAGCTCAGGTAGCGCTGATACCCCTTGTTGCAGCCACATCCCAGGCCGGGGGAGGAGCACAGACTCCCGCTGCTCGCACTCCTAAGCAATGGGTCTAGGTTGATTAGATCCTAGAGGTTATACAGGTACCGCATGCAGTCCCAGATCAGCCCGAGGACAGGTCAACGACTTCAAAGGATGAGCAGCGGAGGCTTGAGAGGTTCAAGAATTATAAGCCTCCTGTATTTAGTGGTTTAGCATCAGATGATACCCTAGGATTTCTGGAGGAGTGTCACCGTATCCTCCGCACTATGGGTATATCAGGATCGAGTGGAGTTTCTTTCACTGCCTTCCAGCTTCGAGGAGCAGCCTACCAGTGGTGGCGTACTTTTGAGTTGGATAGTCAAGCTGAGGCAGCATCCCTTACTTGGACTCAGTTTTTAGATGTGTTTCTGAGAGATTTTGTCCCTTAGAGCCTCAGATACGCATGGCACACAGAGTTTGAGCATTTGCGCCAGGGAACTATAACTGTTTCGGAGTATGTTGTCTGTTTCACTGACTTGGCTAGGCATACACCAGACTTGGTTGCTACAGTTCGTAAGAGAGTTTGCCGGTTTAGTGAGGGGATCATTCCCAGCATCAGGTGTATCATAGCTCGTGAGTTGGAGATGGATATTTCTTATCAGCAAGTGGTGAGCATTGCTAGGAAAGTAGAGGGTATGCATGCCCGGGATAGAAAGGAGAGGGAGGATAAAAGGTCTCGAGAGTCGGGCCATTATTCTAGCATCCGTGCTTCAGCTGCAGTTCGTCATGGTAAGGGTTATACGAGTCGCCCCATTCATTCAGCTCTTCTAGCAGCTAGTGGTATTCCAGCTCCTCCTAGACCTCAGGAGCCTTATTATGCACCGCTCGTATCTAGTGCGCCTCCTGCACGGGGTGTTTCCAGTGGTCAGTCCAGCAGACCTATCCTGAGCCAGTCACAGCCACTACGTCCTCCCATAGCTTGTTTTGAGTGTGGTGACACCCGCCATATGGTGAGGTATTTCCCCAAACTAAAGAGGTGCACGCCTCCACAGGCGCTCCTCATTCGCAGCGTGCCCCGCAAAGTTCTCAGGCTATGGTTCTAGCACCAGTTGCTACCTCACCTGCTCAGCCAACTAGAGGTGGAGGTCGGGGAGGTAGAGGTCGACCTAGAGGGGGAGGCCATGCTAGATATTATGCCCTTCCTACCCGTACTGAGGCTGTCACCTCTGATTCTGTCATCACAGGTATTGTCCTGGTTTGTCTTAGAGATGCATCAGTTCTACTCGATCCAGGCACCACTTATTCTTATGTGTCTTCTTATTTTGCCCCACATTTGGGCGTAGCTCGGGACTCTTTGAATTCCCCTATTTATGTTTCTACTCCTGTAGGGGATTCTCTTGTTGTGGACCGCATTTATCGGTCGTGTTTGGTTGCTCTTAGTGGTTTTGAGACTAGAGCCGATTTATTATTGCTCGGCATGGCAGATTTCTATGATATCTTGGGCATGGACTGGTTGTCACCCCATTATGCTATTCTTGATTGTCACGCCAAACCATAACGCTGGCTATGAAAAGTGTACCGCGAGTAGAGTGGAGGGGTACTTTAGATCACACTCCCAGTAGAGTTATTTCTTTCCTTAAAGCTTAGTGAATGGTTGAGAAGGGGTGTGACGCGTATCTGGCCTATGTGAGAGATGTTAGTGTTGTTACCCCTACAGTTGATTCAGTTCCAGTGGTATGGGACTTCCCTGATGTATTTCCAGCTGATTTTCCGGGTATACCACCCGACAGATATATTGATTTTGGCAATGATCTGTTGTCGGGCACTCAGCCTATTTCTGTCCCTCCGTATCGTATGGCCTCTCCTAAGTTAAAGGACTTGAATGATCAGTTATAGGAATCGCTTAATAACGGTTTTATTCAGCTCAGTGTATCACCTTGGGGTGCTTCTGTCTTATTTGTTAAGAAAAAAAATGGTACTATGTGTCACGCCACAAAATCCGAGGAGCGCGACCGGCGCTCAACCGAGTAAGCCCGACTAAGCAAGCCTGTTAGGTTCCATTCTACCCAAACCAACTCATGATTAAATAGGAGATGGACTCCATTAATCAGATTTAGTAAGTATTTCATTAACAACTTCTATTTCATTTCCATTAGCAACTTAAATCATAATTATCAAAATATTACAAGTTTTATAAATCCATGTCAAACATTGACTCGGGGCTCCAATTTTTTAAATTTTAAACCCGACCCCCTATCGTTATATTAGGTGTAATAGCTCATTTTGAGCCTATTTCCTGATATTTCTAGAGTGAGAGAGAGGGGTCTAAGAGCGGGAAAGTGCTTCTCATCAAATTACTCCATGAATCCTTGGTAAATCATTGAAGATAATCAAGTGAGGGACCCAAACCCTCATCCCAAGAGGTAAGGCTTCATCACCTCAGCTCTTATTTTTATACTTAGCTATAAGGGGGTCATTAGTGAGGCAACTCATTGGTATAAGAGTGGATTTCTTGCATGCATATCAAACCTTAGAGTGTTGGGGGGTAGTGAACTAAAAAGAAAAGCAATTGGGGTATAGAATGATTGAAATTTCTCTCAAAAAGGGCCTAAGATCACAATGCCCCTTTAGTGTTTGATAGTATGCTCAAAACAAGCTAGAATCTCAATCTCGTCTCTTATTCTCAGTTTAATTTGTAATTCTTAACAATAGATCGAAGTGCTGAAAGTTCTGGAATTTTGTAACGAATAAGGAAAGCTTTATTGAGGTATGTATGGCTAAAACCCCGTCTTTGAGAAATTGAGCTTCATCGTTGGTTGTGTGAGTACGGTAAGACCAAATTGAATTGTTGTATTGATTGTTGTTTCACTTGACTTGACCTTATATGCATGGAAACTGTGTCTCAAATTGATCAACGTGTTATTCTTGATAATTTGAAGAGGTGCAAGGACTATGAATCATGTATCGAAATGCTTAGAACTTAGATTGAAATTGAAGTGCATTGTTGTGCCATTTACATGAAGTCTCATCTACGCCTACACCCTTATTTGCTCTTGTGTTCCATACTCTCTTGAATTACAAACCTAATGTTGAAAATGGGAACAATGTGAAACATGAATTGTGGAATGTGAAAATTGTGGCCCCAACTGCCGGTAAACTAATACATGTGTAACCAAAGATTGGAGTGAGATGAATAATGGAAAATGGTAATGCCTCGGTAAGGCAGCCTAGCCGATCAGGCCGTGATTAGACGCCATGACATATACACATGGTGGTTATGCATTGATGATTGAAACTGGAAAGTGTGGATAGAATATTGGTAACGTCTCCGGGAGACGGCCTAGCCGATCGGGTCGAGATCGGACTCTGCTCAAGATAGAGGTGGTAATGTGAATGATGTGGAACAATATGAAATGCCCAACTAAAGGCTATGGAAACATGATATGAAGGTTGTGTAATTCTTTCATGTTGATAATTTTGTGATCATTTAAAGCTTTGGAGTGATACTTGTGATTTCCTTATTTGTGTATGAAAGTTCGTTCTAATTTGATGGTGTTTAGTTATACATACTAGTGCTGTTCGATGGCACTAACGTCCCTTTTTCCAGGGGCACTACATTTTTTTAATGAATGTTGGTGGCTCCATAGCGGATAGTGCCAGTCATGTGTAGTGAAGCATCCCTCTTCTCAAGATCTTGGTGAGCCCCTTTCTCCTTCAAGGGGCTATATTGTGTATCTTTGTGTTGTGGACTTTCACTTTTGAGGTATAGCCGGGGCCTTGTTGCTGGCATTGTCATACTTGTCTTTTACATCCTTAGAGGCTTTGTAGACATATGTGTGGGTCATGTGCGGGTGTCGGATGGGTGTACTAAGTATGTCGTAATTCTAATTCCCGTTTCTCTAAAGTATAGATGTATGGGACCTCGGAACTCATTTATGGTTTGATGTGGTGATTTAAAATGAACTATTAATGTGGGATGCACTATCTTCACTTAGTTAAATAAACGGAAGCATGGTGTCCTTATTTATATTGAGCTGGGTAGGTTGTGTTTGATAAGGCTTGCTCAGTTGGGATCACTCGATTGAGCGTCGGTTGCGCCTCCCGAGGTTGGGGCGTGACAAACTTGGTATCACAGCCTAAGGTTTTGAAGTGTCCTAGGATGTCTCGGGGCCATGTATAGTAGAGTCCTTCTTATCGGTGTGTAGTCGACCACATCTATAAGTTGGAGGCTACTTGGGCATTTAGGAATAACACCCTTCTTTGATATTCTAGATCGTGCGGTGAAACTGTCCTTCTCTAATTAGTGCAATGTTCTATCTTTATGTAAATGGCACCTAAGAAGAAAGCGAGAATTGGCCAAGCAGCCAATGCCACCTCAATAGTGGCTGATGATTCACTGCTTGATATTGTGGATGAGGGTAGCTGCCCTTCTATCGCTCTGCTTGATTCTTCTACTCTAGAGCAGACTACCCCAGTTCCCACACCCATGGAGGGTACCACCATCCCTCCCGTTGATACTCATATCCCGCCTTCAGCTCCAACTTCTGGTTCTAGTATTTCGGATGGGGATCTTAGGGGAGCTATTCAGATGTTGACCCATCTAGTGGCCTCCCAGGACCAGAGGTCGAATGTTGCGCCTAGTTCATCCAGCTAGCAAAGGGATTCTACTAGTTCCATAGTGAACATATTTCTTCAGTTAGACCCTCTGGAGTTTACAGGTGCCTATCCAGAAGAAAACCCTCATGTTTTTATTAATGAGATGCACAAGACCCTCAGGGTTATGCGTGCAACTGAGACAGAAGGAGTAGAGTTGGCTGCCTACCGCTTGAAAGGGGTAGCATATTCATGGTTTGAGTTGTGGGAGGATTCCTGAGAGGAGGGGCGCCCTCCGGCAAGGTGGAGCAAGTTTGTTGATGCCTTTATTGACCATTTCTTGCCCGCTGAGACAAGGGCAGCCCATGAGGCAGAGTTTGAAATTTGAGGCAAGGTAACAAAAGTGTGTGGGAGTACCACATGGAGTTTGCTCGCTTGTCCAAGTATGCCATTCATATGTTGCCCACAATGGAGGCCAGTGTGCGCTGGTTTGTTTAGGGCCTTAATTCTTTGACCATTAATGAGGCTTCTACTGCTGCATTGAATTCCGACATGAATTATGGGAAGATGGTAGTATTTGCTCAGGCCACATGGAACCGTAAATTAAGCAAGGCCCGGTCTACGGTCAATATGGGAGAGTCACTAGGTGGGGGAAGATCAGCTTTCAGGGGAGGATCATCAGGGCCTTCCTAGTCTATTGCACAGTCTTCAGCCAGTGCACCGCCGTCAGGGCCCAACCAGCAGCAGTGGAGTCGTTGCAGGCCCGGTCAGGGTAGCAGGGGATCCCATCAGCGGGGTCGGTCAGGAGAGAGGTTCCAACAGCAGCAGAGATCCCCGTGCCCCAGGTACGGGAAGATGCACTCAGGTACTTGCTATCTAGAGTTACCTATATGCTATGGATGTGGGATGAGGGGTCATATTCAGAGACATTGCCGTGCATCCTGCCAGGGAGCGGGTAGGGGCACAGCTCAGTCATCCAGCTAGGCAGCTGCTACATCTTTAGCCCCCTCCCCAGCTTGAGGTACCCCAGCACCCCCAGGGCGTGGTGCAACTAGGGGTGGTGCGCAGAGTTCAGGAGGACCCAGCCAGTTTTATGCTATGAGTGGTCGCCAAACTGCAGAGGCTTCTCCAGATATTGTTACAGGTATTCTGACTGTCCAATCTTATGATGTATATGCACTTATTGACCCTGGTTCCACCTTCAACTATATTACCCCTTTTGTTGCTATGGGATTCGGGATAGAGCGGGATCAGCTTCATGAGCCCTTTTTGGTTACTAACCCAGTTGGTGAGTCTATTATAGCTGCTCGGGTTTATATGGATGTGTTGTTACGGTACGGGGTAGGGATATCGCGTTTGATCTTATTGAGTTAGGGATGGTCGACTTTGATGTAATAATGGGAATGGATTGGCTTTATTCATGCTTTGCCAAACTTGATTGTCGGACTAGAACCATTAGGCTTGAATTTCCTAATGAACCCGTTATTGAATGGAAGGGAGATAATGTAGTGCCTAGAGGTCGGTTTATTTCCTACCTTAAGGCCGCGAAGATGATCAAGAAGGGGTGTATCTATCATCTAGTTCGGGTCACGGACACCAATGCCAAGGCGCTTAGCCTTGTACAAGTTGTGAATGAATTTCCGAACGTCTTTCCAGATGAACTCCCTGGGATTCCACCGGACAGGGAGATTGATTTTGGGATCGATGTAATACCAGGCACGCAACCTATATCAATTCCACCTTACAGAATGGCACCGGCAAAACTGAAAGAGCTAAAGGAACAATTGAAGGATTTGCTAGAAAGGGGTTTTATCCGGCCGAGTGTGTCGTCATGGGGCGCACCGGTCCTTTTTGTAAGAAAGAAAGATGGATCGCTACGGATGTGTATTGACTACCGGTAACTCAACAAGGTCACAATCAAAAACAAATATCCTCTGCCAAGAATAGATGACTTACTTGATCAATTGTAAGGTGCTACATGTTTCTCAAAGATTGACTTGTTGTCCGGGTACCATCAATTGAAGATAAGGGAGCAGGATATTCCAAAAACAGCCTTCAGAACCCGGTATGGGCACTTTGAATTTATGGTAATGTATTTTGGGCTAACAAATGCCCCGACAGCTTTCATCGATCTAATGAATCGAGTCTTCAATCCCTTTCTAGACTCCTTTGTGATAGTTTTTTTTTGATGATATCCTTGTGTATTCCCGAAGTTGGGAGGACCACCCTGGCCATCTCAGGGCAATTTTGCAGACTCTTCAGCAATATCAATTGTATGCGAAATTTTCAAAATGTGAATTTTGACTTGAATCTGTCGCATTCTTGCGTTATGTCGTTTCCAGGGAAGGAATTATGGTTGATCCTCAAAAGATTGCGGCGTGAAGAATTGTCCTAGACCTACCACTCCAACTGAAATTCATAGTTTCTTGGGTTTAGCTGGGTACTACAGGAGGTTTGTGGGGGGGTTTTCTACTCTTGCCTCTCCATTTACTAAATTGACACAGAAAGAAGTTAAATTCCAGTGGTCCGATGCTTGTGAAAAGAGTTTCCATGAATTGAAGTCAAGATTGACAACAGCACCGGTGTTAGCCCTGCCAGAGGGTACAAAGGGGTTTGTAGTGTATTGTGATGCTTCGAGAGTCGGGCTTGGGTGTGTGTTAATGCAACACGGCAAGGTTATAGCCTATGCTTCTAGGAAACTCAAGAATCATGAGAAGAACTATCCAACCCATGACATAGAGCTGGCAGCAGTGGTGTTTGCGCTAAAGATTTGGCAACATTATTTGTATGGGGTCCATGTGGATGTATTTACGGATCATAAGAGCCTTCAATATATTTTCAAGCAGAAAGAGTTTATCTGAGGCAAAGAAGATGGCTAGAGTTACTCTAGGACTATGACATTGATATTCTCTATCACTCGGGAAAGGCTAATGTTGTGGCAGATGCACTTAGTCGAAAATACATAGGAAGTTTAGCTCATTTGGAGGCCCATCAGAGGCCGTTGGCAAGGGAGGTTCACCAGTTGGCTAGTTTGGAAGTTCGTCTTGCGGACTCTAATGAAGGAGGGGTAATTGTGCAGAATAGGGTTGAATCATCGCTTGTGGCAGAGGTGAAAGAGAGGCAATTTGTGGATCCATTGTTAGCATAACTTAAAGAGGGGATTCTCAAACACAAAACCACAGCTTTTTCCTTGGGCATGAATGATGGTACCTTACGGTACCAAGACCGCCTATGTGTTCCTGATATCGACGGTCTTCGGGAAAGGATCATGGCAGAAGCTCACACTTCCAGGTATTCCGTGCACCCAGGTTCCACGAAAATGTATCATGATCTCAAGGAAATTTATTGGTGGAATAACATGAAGAAATATGTGGCGGACTTTGTGGCAAAATGTCCGAGTTGTCAGCAAGTAAAGGCTGAACACCAAAGGCCTGGTGGATTGGCTCAAAGTATAGAAATTCTAATGTGGAAATGGGATAGGATCAACATGGATTTTTTGGTAGGGTTACCACGCACTCCGCGCAAGTTCGACTCAATTTGGGTGATTATTGATCGACTCACAAAGTTAGCGCACTTCCTGCCAGTCAAACCTACCGACACAGTGAAAAGGTATGCTCAGTTGTATATCAAAGAATAGTCAGGTTACATGGCACTCCAGTCTCAATCATTTCAGATCGAGGGGCTCAGTTCACAGCCAACTTTTGGAAGATGTTTCAGCAAGGTTTGGGTACGCAGGTAAATCTTAGCACAGCTTTTTATCCACAAACCGATGGTCAAGCAGAGCGAACTATTCAGACGCTTAAAGACATGTTGCGCACTTATACTCTTGATTTCAAGGGTAGTTGGGATGACCATTTGCCACTCATAGAATTTGCTTACAACAACAGCTCCCACGCTAGTATCCAGATGGCACCATTCGTAGCACTGTATGGTAGGAGATATAGGTATCCCATTGGGTGGTTTGAGGTTGGAGAAGCGGAATTGATAGGGCCGGACCTCGTGCATCAGGCAATGGAGAAAGTCAAGATTATTAAGGAGTGATTGAAAACTGCTCAGAGTCGCCAAAAATCCTATTCGGATGTGCGTCGTAGAGATTTAGAATTCAAAGAAGATGATTGGGTATTTCTGAAGGTTTCCCCTATGAAGGGCATCATGCGATTTGGAAAGAAGGGAAAATTGAGTCTGAGGTATGTCGGACCATACAGAATCGTTCAGAGGATTGGTCATGTGGCATACAAGCTCGAGTTGCTGCCCGAAATGTCATTAGTACACCTGGTCTTTCATGTGTCCATGTTGAGGAAGGTAGTGGGAGATCCGTCCACTATTGTGCCAGTTAAAACTATGGAGGTAAATGAAGAACTGTCATAAGAAGAAGTTCTAGTTACCATTCTTGATAGGCAGGTTCGAAAATTGAGAAATAAGGAAATTGCATCCATGAAAGTATTATGGCGGAACCAGCAAGTTGAGGAAGCCACTTGGGAAGCCGAGGATGAAATGAAAAGGAAGTATCCACATTTGTTTGAATAGTCATGTAATAGCTTTTATGCATTTAGCTCCTATGAACTCTCATCTTTAGACTTGATCTATGTAAAATTGTCCTGTTTCGGTTATATGTTGCCCATGCGGCCATGGTTAGTTTTATACGAGTTATGTTATGTCTTACATCTATGGAATGTGTACATGCGGTTAGGATATGTTTCTGGGGCTCTCTGACAGGTGGATAGGCCTAAATACATAGGAAACTCTGGCAAATTTTCGGAAATTTAGGGAGTTAGCTAAATTTGGTGTCTATAAATATGTTTCAGGTTGCAAAGAGCAGACGATTATACAAAGACTGCTAATAAGTGATACTTGATCCTCATTCGAGGACGAATAATCTTAAGTGGGGGAGGATGTGAGGCCCCGTGAAAATTTCCACTCTAAACTCTAAAGCTCGTAGTGGCAATTAGGATTATGTGTTAGTGTTGCGTAAAATTGCTCGCCGTGGTTCGGACGTTTTTGGCTAATCTATGCTCCAAAAAGTCAAGAAATAATATTTTCCAGAAAAATGTGATTCAGCAGTCGAGAATGTGGTCGCATATCAGGAATGCGGACCGCATAGTCACCGCAAAGTGAGTTAGTGTGTTGGTCAATTTGAGGTCAACTATGTGGTCGGTTAAGAAATCGCATAACTGATATGCGAACCGCATAGTCATCGCAGAATTCCCTTGGTATTTTGTAAGGGGCAGTTCTGCGGTGCATTATGAGACCGCAGAACGGATATGCGGCCCACATTTCTGCCGCATACCCGGACAGTGTGTTCAGGTTTGGGAGAGTGTTTTTGCGGTCCACTATGCGGACTGCATGTCGACTTCGAGATCGCAAAAGGCGATCGCAGATCTGACTCGGGACTCCAATTTTCTAAATTTTAAACCCGACCCCCTATCATTATATTCGGTGTAATAGCTCATTTTGAGCCTATTTCCTGATATTTCTAGAGCGAGAGAGAGGGGTCTAAGAGAGGGAAAGTGCTTCTCATCAAATTACTCCATGAATCCTTGGTAAATCATTGAAGATAATCAAGTGAGGGACCTAAACCCTCATCCCAAGAGGTAAGGCTTCATCACCTCATCTCTTAATTTTATACTTAGCTATAAGGGGGTCATTAGTAAGGGTATTCATTGGTATAATAGTGGATTTCTTGCATGCATATCAAACCTTAGAGTGTTGGAGGTAGTGAACTAAAAGAAAAGCAATTGAGGTATAGAATGATAGAAATTTCTCTCAAAAAGGGTCTAAGGTCACAATGCCCCTTTAGTGTTGATAGTATGCTCAAAACAAGCTAGAATCTCAATCTCGTCTCTAATTCTCGGTTTAATTTGTAATTCTTACACAATAGATCGAAGTGCTAAAAGTTCCAAAATTTTGTAAGGAATAAGGAATGCTTTATTGAGGTATGTATGGCTAAAACCCCGTCTTTTAGAAATTGAGCTTCATCGTTGATTGTGGGAGTACGGTAAGACTAAATTAAATTGTTGTATTGATTGCTATTTCACTTGACTTGGTGTTCCAACCTTATATGCATGGAAACTGTGTCTCAAATTGATCAACGTGCTATTCTTGATAATTTGAAAAGGTGCAAGGACTATGAATCATGTATCGAAATGCTTAGACCTTAGATTGAAATTGAAGTGCGTTGTTGTTCCATTTACATGAAGTCTCATCTACGCCTACAACCTTATTTGTTCTTGTGTGCTATACTCTTTTGAATTACAAACCTAATGTTAAAAATGAGAATAATGTGAAACGTGAATTGTGGAATGTGAAAATTGTGACCCCAAGTACCGGTAAACTAATACATGTGTAACCAAAGATTGGAGTGAGATGAATAATGGAAAATGGTAACGCCTCGGTAAGGCGGCCTAGCCGATCGGGCCGTGATCGAACGCCATGACATATACACATGGTGGTTATGCATTGATGATTGAAACTGTAAAGTGTGAATAGTAATGTCTCCGGGACACGGCCTAGCCGATCTGGTCGAGATCGGACTCCGCTCAAGATAGCGGTGGTAATGTGAACGATGTGGAACAGTATGATATGCCCAACTAAAGGCTATGGAAACATGATGTGAAGGTTGTGTAATTCTTTCATGTTGATAATGTTGTGATCGTTTAAAGCTTTGGCGTGATACTTGTGATTTCTTTAAAGTTATTTCTAATTTGATGGTGTTTAGTTATACATAATAGTGCTATTTGATGGCACTAACGTCCCTTTTTCCGGGGGTCCTACATTTTTTTTAATGAATGTAGGTGGCTCCATAGCGGATAGTGTCGGTCGTGTGTAGCGAAGCATCCCTCTTCTCAAGATCTTGGTGAGTCGCTTTCTCCTTCAAGGGGCTATGTTGTAAATCTTTATGTTGTGGACTTTCACTTTTGAGGTATAGCTGGCAACTTGTTGCCGGCATTGTCATACTTGTCTTTTACATCCTTAGAGGCTTCGTAGACATATGTGTGGGTCATCTGTAGGTGTCCGATGGGTGTACTAACTATGTTGTAATTCTAATTCCCGTTTCTCTAAAGTATAAATGTATGGGACCTCGGAACTCATTTATGGTTTGATGTGGTGATTTAAAATGAACTAGTAATGTGGGATGCACTATCTTCCCTTGGTTAAATAAATGGAAACATGGTGTCCTTATTCTTACTGAGCTGGGTAGGTAGTGTTTGATAAGGCTTGCTCAGTTGGGATCACTCGATTGAGCGTCGGTCGCGCCTCCCAAGGTTGGTGGTGGGCCCATAACCCACAGGTCCTCGGATCGAAACCTGGCTCTGATACCAAGTTTGTCACGCCCCAAAATCCGAGGAGCATGACTGGCGCTCAACCGAGTAAGCCCGACTGAGCAAGCCTGTTAGGTTCCATTCTACCCAAACCAACTCATGATTGAATAGGAGATGGACTCCATTAATCAGATTTAGTAAGTATTTCATTAACAACTTCCATTTCATTTCCATTAGCAACTTAAATCATAATTATCAAAATATTACAAGTTTTATGAATCCATGCCAAACATCAATATTTCTACTTAAATTCCCAATACCAAACACCACCCACAACCTGTCTATAGAGCCTCTAAATATAACTGATGAATAATATGGAAATGCAGGCAACAAGGCTCCGGCTATACCTCTAAATACAAAGTACATGATAAACAACGGTACAGGACCCCGAAATGAAGTGGGGCTCACCAAATCAGCAAAAAGGAAGATGTGTCACTAGCTGCAACCAACACTGCCTGCTATGGAACCACCTATATCCATTTAAAGATATAGCGCCCCTGACAAAAGAGACGTTAGTGCCATCGAATAGCACTAGTATGTATAACTAAACACCATCTAGTTAGAAAGAACTATCATACAAGAGCAAAGAAATCATAAACACATTCTCATTAGAAAGAACTATCAACAAGAATAAAGAAATCATAAAGGTCAATCAAAAGATTTAACAATCACCACATCATCAAATCGAAGAATCATATGACTTTCACATATTTCCCATAGCTTTAGGTTGGGCACTTGATATTGTTCATCATCATTCATAATACCACCGCTTTCTTGAGCGGAGTCCGATCACGACCCGATCAGCTAGGTTGCCTCATTTGAGACATATACCTCAACTACAATCTCATTTTCCCTTTTTCGGAATTCATTCACAATACCACCGCTATCTTGAGCGGAGTCCGATCTCGGCCCGATTGGCTAGGCCGCCTCCCGGAGACGTTACCAATATTCTATTCACACTTTCCAATTTCAATCATCAATGCATAACCGCCATGTGTATATGTCATGGTGTCCGATCACGGCCCTATCGGCTAGGCCGCCTTACCGAGGTGTTACCATTTTCTATTATTCATCTCACTCCAATCTTTGGTTACATATGTATTAGCTTACCGGCACTTGGGGCCACAATTATCACATCATACTTGGCACTAGGCCACATTTCATAACTCAATCTCTTCTTTCCCACATTTCACATCATTTCCACATATTTCACATCAATATCAATTTCAACAACAAGCCATTCAATTCAAGATGTCAAGTACACATGAGAGGAATCATGAACCATGGGCATATACAATATTTCAGAAATCATACACCTCAAGTTTATTAACAATGGAACTTAAACACAATGGATTCTTCCAAAGAGGAGGGGATACACCAAACCACAATAAAAACACATATCAAAGGCATAAGCAAGCAATTTCACCAAGTGTTCTTGAATTACTCTTTTCCAATCATGACAATATACAATTTCAACATCGAAGTATGTAACAACTCGGATCACATTGGATGTACTCATAAGGCAAGACATTATCTCGAACAACCACTTATGGCATAACTTGTGTATAAAGCCTTTAGGGCACTTTATTATTGAAGTCATTTATGGAAAGCAAAGTCGAGGCTCATTTCATAATCCGTTTCATATTTTCTCATGCCATAGGCATCACCAGGTACAATTATAATTCAAGTTCTCGGCACATTGGCCACACTCTATTTCCCAAATTCATTTGATTACTTCAAACATCTCTATACATAGAGGGTTTCACATAGTTTGGCATAATATATGCAGCTCCGATCTCAATTTAAGGTATTAGCATTTCAATACACGATTCATATTCCTTGCACCCTTTTTAAGTTATCAAGAATAGTGCATTAATCATATTGGAATGCATCTTTCACAAATATAGGGTCACAACACCAATTCATGTAAAGTATCAATCAAAGCAAGAATCCAAAGTTCAGTCTTACCACATTTACACAAGCATCAATAGAGCTCAATTTCTAAAAGACGGGATTTTAGCCATAAATACCTTGTTTAAGCTTTCCTTAAGTTACTACAATGGTCCGGAAATTCTAGCAATCCCAATCTTCTTTGAGACATAACAAAATTGAACACAAATTAGGAAGGTATTCATGGTTTCAGCTCATTTGAGTATTTTATCAAATACTAGTTGAGCATCTTGATTTCAAATCTCTTTTACAAGGTTTCCTTCATTCCCCAACCCAATCTTTACTTATTTATGTTCAACAATCTTTTCACAAACCTAATTTGTACATGCATGTATACATAATAGTATTACACCCAAGAATAATACCTCAATACCCCACCTTATACCCCAAACTCAAAATTAGAGTCTAGGGTATAGAATCTTACCTCTTAGATGAAGAACTTGTGATTGGGTTCTCTGATTCTTGAAGATTGGTGCAAGATTGGATGATTATGTTGGGTTCCTCCTTCTCTCTCTAAAGTGCTCTCATCTCTCTCTGAAATTAGTAAGAAATGACCCCAAAATGAACCCCAAAGCCTATATATTAAAATGGGGTCGGGTTATAAAAATAGGAAGATTTACCCTCCGAATGCGGGTCTGCGGTCGCATAATGGACCGCAGAATGGGTATGCTGCCCGCAAACGCATCGCAAAACTCGATGCCCAAATCTGGGCTACACTGGTCCAGTTTGTGACCAGATTTGCGATCGCATATCGAGTATGCGGACCGCATAATGGGTTTTGCGATCGCATATCTGACACAGGATTGCATTTTTCTAGCCTTTGGTAATTTGATCATAACTTTGTATAGGAATGTCCGAATGATGAACGGTTTGAAGAATTGGAAACTAGACTCGAAGGCCTTTCATATGATAGGTTATTCATCACATAAAACCTTATAAATATTTTGATATGATTGTTCAAAGTAGGGACTTGTGCGAACTCATTTGAAATCTTAGCCTATTATGATTTTTTTCCAATTTGACTTAGGCTTAGGCCTTTACTTGGGCCCCAAATTACTTACCACAAGACTTGTACACTTATTTACCAAGTCCAATTGATGTCCACCATGTTAATAGCACATAAAATATTATAATAAGCCTACGTGGCACCACGAAATCCAAGGTTACTTAGCGAAATTTTTTGGGGCCTTACACTATGCGTATGTGCATTGATTATTGCTAGTTGAACGAAGTTACAGTGAAGAACCGGTATCCTTTGCCTCGAATTGATGATTTTTTTTATCAGATATAGGGTACACGAGTGTTTTTTAAGATTGACTTACGTTCAGGTTACCAACAATTGAAGATTCGGGAGCCAGACATCCCGAAGACTATTTTTGGGACTCGGTATGGTCATTACGAGTTCCTAGTTATGTCATTTGGGCTGACCAACGCCCCAGCAGCCTTCATGCATTTGATACACAGTGTGTTCCGACCATATCTTGACTCGTTCGTCATTGTCTTTATTGATGATATTCTAGTATACTTCTAGAGTCGGGAAAATCATGAGCAGCACCTGAGGACAGTGCTTCAGACTTTGAGGGAAAAGAGGTTATATACAAAGTTCTCAAAATGTGAGTTTTGGTTGGATTCGTGGCATTCTTGGGCCACGTGGTATCGAGTGAGGGTATACAGGTGGATCCGAAGAAAGTGGAAGCAGTGGAGAGTTGGCCTAGACCATCCTCAGCTATAGAGATCTGTAGTTTTCTTGGCTTGGCAGGTTATTACTGTCGATTTGTTGAGGGGTTTTCATCTATTATAGCACCTATGACCAGGATGACGTAGAAGGGTGCTCCGTTCCAATAGACGAAAGAGTATGAGGCGAGCTTCCAGAAGCTCAAGATAGCTTTGACTACAACCCCAGTTTTGATATTGCCTACAGGTTTGGGGTCTTACACTGTCTATTGTGATGCCTTGAGGATTGGCCTTGGAGCAGTATTGATGCAGGACGGTAAGGTGATTGCCTACGCGTCCAGACAGTTGAAGGTACATGAGAAGAATTATCATGTCCATGATCTCGGGTTGGCTGATATTGTTCACGCCTTAAAGATCTAGCATCATTATTTGTACGGTGTGCCTTGTGAGATTTATACAGATCACCCGAGTTTGCAGCATCTGTTAAGCAGAAGGACCTTAATTTGTGCCAGAGGAGGTGGTTAAAGCTGCTTAAGGACTATGATATCACTATCTTGTATCACCCGGGCAAAGCCAATATGGTGGTCGATGCTTTGAGTGGCCGAGCAGAGAGTTTGGGGAGTATGGCTTATCTACCAGCAGCGGAGAGGCCCATGGCGATGGATGTTCAGGCCTTAGCCAGCCAGTTTGTGAGATTGGATCTTTCGAAGCCTAGTCGGGTTCTAGCTTGCGTGATCTCTCGGTCCTCCTTATTTGATCATATCAGAGAGCGTCAGTATGATGACCATCATTTGCTCATCCTCAAGGACAAGGTTCTACACGGAGATGCCAGATATGTGACTATTAGTGATGACGGGGTATTGAGGATGCAGGGTCGGGTATGTGTACCTAATGTTGATGGGCTTCGGGAGTTGATTCTAGAGGAGGCCCATAGTTCGCAGTATTCCATCCATCCAGGTGCCGTGAAGATGTACCAGGATTTGAGGTATCACTATAGGTGGAGGTGGATGAAGAAAGATATAGTTGGGTTTGTAGCTCAATGCCTCAATTGTCAGCAGGTGAAGTATGAGCACCAAAGACCTGGTGGATTGGTTCAGCAGATAGAGATTCTGGAGTGGAAGTGGGAGAGGATCACCATGGACTTCGTAGTTGTACTCCCACAGACTTTGAGGAAGTTCGATGCCATTTGGGCGATTGTGGATCGGCTGACCAAGTCCACGCATTTCATTACTGTGTGTACTACCTATTCTTCGGAGCGGTTGGCAGCAATTTATATCCAGGAGATTGTCCGTCTGCATGGTATTCCAGTTTCCGTCATTTCAGACCGAGGTACTCAGTTCACATCACAGTTCTGGAGGGTCGTACAACATAAGTTGGGTACTCGGGTGGAGTTGATCACAACATTTCACCCTAGACGGATAGATAGTCCGAGCGCACAATTCAGATTCTTGAGGATATGCTCTGTGCATGTGTGATAGAGTTTGGAGGTTCTTGGAATCAGTTCTTGCCACTGGCAGAGTTTTCCTACAATAATATCTATCAGTCCAGCATTCAGATGGCACCGTATGAGGCCATGTCTGGTAGGCGGTGTAGATCTCGGGTGGGTTGGTTTAAGCCGGGTGAGGCTAGATTATTGGGCACAGACTTGGTTCAGGATGCCTTGGAGAAGGTTAAGGTGATTCAGGATAGACTCCATACAGCCCAGTCCAGACAGAAGAGTTACGCGGACCGGAAGGTTCGTGATGTTTCCTATATGGTTGGAGAGCGGGTCCTACTTCGGGTTTCGCCTATGAAGGGTGTTATGAGATTTGGGAAGAAAGGGAAGTTGAGTCCGAGGTTTATTGGTCCTTTTGAGATATTGCGACGTGTTGGGGAGGTTGCTTATGAGCTTGCCTTACCTCCTAGCTTGGCAGTGGTTCATCCAGTATTTTATGTTTCGATGCTTCGGAAGTATCACAGCGATCCGTCCCACGTGTTGGATTTCAGTTTAGTCTAGTTGGACAAAGATCTATCCTATGTTGAAGAGCCAGTGGTAATATTGGATAGGCAGGTTCGAAAGTTGAGGTCAAAGAACATTGCATCAGTGAAGGTTCAGTGGCGGTGTTAGCCAGTCGAGGAGGCGGCTTGGGAGACCGAGCATGATATACGCAGCTGCTACCCTTATCTTTTCACTACTTTAGGTATATATCTATGCTTGTTCGAGGACGAACGAATGTTCTAAGAGGGGGAGGATGTAACGGCCTGTCCGGTCATTTTAAGAATTAACGCTCCGGCTCCCTATTAACTACTTTCCCCATGTTTATTTCTGCTATTGTGACTTACCGGGAGGATTCGTTTGGAGTTTCAGAGTGTTTTGGGACACTTAGTCCCTAAATGAGAGCTTAAGCTTTAGAATTTGGACCGCAGTCGGAATTCGGGCTTAGGGGCAAGTTTGGATTGTATTTTGGAGGTCCATAGCTTAATTAGGCTTGAAACACCGAAAGTCGAATTTTTGAAGTTTACGGTTCGACAGAGAGATTTTGATATCGGGGTTGGAATGGAATTCCAGAGGTTGGAGTAGTTCTTTTGTGTCATTTGGGACATGTGTGCAAAATTTTAGGTCATTCGGACGAGGTTTGATAGACTTTTTGATCGAAAGCAGAATTTGGAAGTTTTGAGAATCCTTAGGCTTGGATTGGAGAGTTATTTGTGGTTTTAGCGCAGTTTGATGTGATTCGAGGGTGGAAATAAGTTCTTATGATATTTTAGGATTGGTTGGAATATTTGGTTGAGGTCTTCAGGGCCTCGGGTGCTTAACGGAAGTTGAATTGGACTTAGGAAAAATCTAAAGTTTGTTGGATCTGTCATAACCGCACCTGCGTATATGGGACCGAAGGTGCGGGCCCGTAGAAGCGATGGAGAAGCCGCAGATGCGGCTGGGCGTTTGGAATTTTGAAGTCGCAGGTGCGAGAGTTGGAGCGCATCTGCGAGACCGCAGGTGCGGTAGAAGAAGTGCAGGTGCAGCTTGGTGTTTTAAGTGAATTCTCACAGATGCGCACCTGGGACCGCAGGTGCGGAAACCCTAGGCCAGAACCTATATAAGGTTTCTGCCACGATTTTGACCTATTCTTTCACCATTTTATCCGAGGATTTGAGCTTTTTGGGAGGTTTTTGAGAGAGGATTCAAGGGAGATTCAAGGGGGTTAGATTTTTGGAACCCAAAACTCATTATTATGGTGCTTTTCTACTGATTTGGCAAGAAATTTATGAAAAACAAGGGTTAAATTTGGGGGTTTAGGGTTTGAAATTGGAGACTTGGAATTGGGGATTTGTGGGGCTTTTTGTGGTCCGATTCTCGTGTATTTGGTATGTATGAACTCGTGAGAGTGTGAGGTTTCTAGTTTTGCAAATTTTATCCAATTCCGAGACGTGGGTCAGGGGGACTTTTTGGGCAATTTTCTTAATTTCGCATGTTAGCTTCGAATTAATTAGTGGAATTAGCTACTTGAAGTTATATTTACATTATGCAATTGATTTGAATAGATTTGGCCCATTTGGAGTCGGGTACTCGTGGCAAAAACGTGATTTTGAGTTGATTGAGCTGGTTCGAGGTAAGTGTCTTGCCTAACCTTGTGTGGGGGGAACTCCCCTTAGGATTTGGTATTGTTGTTATATGAGTGTCGTGTACGTAAGGTGACGAGTGCGTACACGTGCTAATTATTGAAAATCCCGTTTTCATTAAGCTAATACCATGTTTTCTTGTAGTTAGCAAATACTTGTACTTGAAGCCTCTTGTTTAGATTAGGAAAAGCATGCCTACGTGACTTAATTGCCTTTCCTGCTTTAATTGCCTACTTGTACTCTATGCAACATGTTAGAGTAGAAATTCCTGTCTAATTCTTGAATAGGACTGTATACGTTTTCTAAGATGGTTGTGTATTTACTTTGGGACTATGGGACGATATCCCGGGAGATCCCCATGTTTGTTTACTTTAGGACTACGGATCGGTATTCCGATAGATCACCCTGCACATTTATATTTGGGACTACGAGACAGCACCCGGTAGATCCCTTGTACTGGATATTTACTTTGGGACTACGGATTGGTATTCCGGGAGTTTCCCCTGCATCTTTATGATTCGGACTACGGGACGATATCCCCGGAGATCCTCTGAACATTTACGTTTGGGACTACGGGACGGTATCCCGGGAGATCCCCTATTGCTATTTATGTGTACTGAGTTAGATTCTTTCTGTGTTTATTCGTTATAGACTATTAGTACTTTAATTATATTGTCGTATTCTATACTATTATACATTGTTTTTCATCTATAATAAGTAGGGCCCTGACTTTCCTCGTCACTACCATACCGAGGTTAGGCTTGGCACTTACTGAGTACTGCTGTGGTGTACTCATGCCCTTCCTGCGCATGTTTTTCATGTGTAGATCCAGGTTCTTCAGCTCATCCATACCATTAGTGAGGCGAGGCGATCTTCAGAGACTTCGAGGTATATCTACCGCGTCCGTAGACCGCGGAGTCCCTCTCTATTCTCCCCTCTAGTTTTAGCTCTCCTGTATTTACTTTTGTTTAGACATTCTGGAGTAGAACACTTGTAGTTATTCAACAGCTTGTGATTTCATGAGATTCCGGGTTTTGGGAGTTGTTTTAGTTTGAGAGTTTGTATTGTATATGCCGAGCGACATCTTAAATGCTTTATTTTAGTTTATTCCGCAGTTTTTGGCTAGTTTTTATGTTTCGCTTCTTGTTCTGCAAATCGTTAGGCTTACCTAGTTGTAGATACTAGGTGTCGTCATGACAGTTCACAGAGGGCAAACTTGGGTCATGACAATCATAAAAAATCGACTTTGGTATAACGGGTTTATTCTTTGTAGATGCCTCCAGTGGAATTGAAATAATATTTCTATGTCACAAGAAATATAAAGTAACAGCAGAACCAGTATTCAGTGTCTTCTTGTTTCGTGTCGGAAACGAAGCAAAGCATCCAATTAAAGATGATTTGGTAGTAGTAGTGCATTTAATAAGAGAAATATTTCTATCATTAGATTTTGTGCAAATCGCATGATAGAATTAAAAAGATATCTTAGCTAGCATAAATGAATATGTTGATCAACTAAATAAAAGGTTGATTGCAAAATTTTATAGTAAAATCAAAATATTTTTTAGTTTTTGACTCGGCAGAAAATGATACCAATAATTACTACCAAGAAAAATACTTAAATACTTTAATACCAAATGGCCTTCTACCATACATGTTTGTTGCCAAGTTACTTATTTCTTACGTATGTTAGTGTTACCATATATATAATAGACTAAATTAAAATTGATCTTCAAAATTAACTTATATATATATATATATATATATATATATATATATATATATATATATAAGTTAATTTTGAAGAAAAAAAATGCCTGTCATGCTACTGAAAAACTTAGATATGACGAATAGCTTATGCAATAGCACACAGATGGTATATAGAAGTTTTGACAATAACGTCATACATGCAAAAATTTTGATACTGGTTAATGTGCTTCTAAGTATATTCTTATCCCTGAATTCAACTTTCGTCTTCCGAAACTAAGGAATATCCTTTTAAATTTGTGTGAAAATAATTTTTAGTATGTTTATGTTTTGCAAGTATAATAAATAAAGCATAAGGACAAACATCCTAAATATTAGACCAAATTTACGGCAATAGATTTTCTTGCACGAACAACTATATGTTGCACTTTCAAAAGGGATATCAAGATAGACAACAAGAGTTCTGGTTAAGGCAGAGCAACCAACGCATTAGGAGGAAACATACATCTGGTTAAGGCAGAGCAACCAACGCATTAGGAGGAAACATACACAAAAAAATATTGTCCACAAAGAAGTGTTCGTTAAGATACCGTCACATTAAATACTTCTAAACTATAATATATAATTATCTAATTAACATGACAACATTGACCATTTGTGTAAGTTTTGATGATGTCCTTTTATTTTTAATTCATATATTATGCTAATGTAATAATATTTTTCGATATTTAGATGATTGTTATATTATTATACATAAAATTTCTCTCATTAATTATACTTTATAGTTACTTCATATAATTAAATAATAAATCATCACGTGCCATTATTAACGTACAACGCACGTTCATAGATACTAGTTAATTAAAAATAAGTTATATGTGGCTTTTTCTGGTTATGCCATATGGCTAAATTAGTTATTAGTTAATAGTTAATTAGTTATACATTACATGTGGCTAATTTTAAGACTGCCACTTAACTTAAGTAGAGTGTTTTTTCCTTTTCTTTTAATAATACATAGATATAAATACAGATGTTGTCGTAAAAAATAAGTGTAATACTCATATGTGCGTAAAATGAGGCCAAATGTTTATTGGTGGTTCAGTTTTAAAATTTGGACTTGTTAACTTGCAAGAAGAGATTGAATCTCCATGAATGGAGATGAGAAAACCCTAGGTTCTAGTCGGTGTTAGAGAGAAACTAAGAAATCATCGGGTGAATACAAAAAGAGGAAAAATGATGTATATCTTCAATAGACTTCAATCAAGTCCATTAGTATGTACAGTGTAGTCCAATAATCAATAATATCTAGACATGGGCCGGTTCCCAGTATAAGAGAAAGGAAAAGAGTCCCAACTATACAAAGGCCCAATAGAACAGAAATGAAAACTATCATGAGTTTATGTCCAATAATTTCTTTAGTCTATCACCCCCCCCCCAAGCTGGAGGGTAAGTGCACACCCAGCTTGCACCAGAGCTTATGATGGGGAACACCTGTCAAAGCTTTAGTCAGAACATCAGCAAGTTGATCAGTAGAAGATACATGTTCAAGAACAATAAGCCCAGAAGAAAGCACATCTCTCACATAGTGACAGTCCACCTCAATGTATTTGGTTCTTTCATGAAAAACAGGATTTCTAGCAATGTGGAGAGCAGTCTGACTATCACAAAAAATAGGGACAAGAGTAGTAATAGACAGCCCCATGTCAGCCAACAGCCTTGTAAGCCAAACCACCTCAGCAACAACCTTCCTTAAAGCTCTATATTCTGCTTCAGCAGAAGAAAAAGAGATAGTAGGTTGTTTCTTAGATTTACAGGAAATAGGTGAATCACCAAGAACCACATAATACCCAGTCGGAAATGGGGAAAGCATCCCAGTCAGAATCTGCATAAGCCTTTAAGGAGAAATTAGGGGCAGCACTCAGCAGAATGCCTTGGGTAGGATCATTGAGCAGGTATTTGAGAACATGTAAACCAGCCACCATGTGAGGAACTCTAGGAGACATAAGAAATTGATTGAGATGCTGCACTGAATAAGAGATGTCAGGCCTGGTATGTTGAAGGAAATTCAGTTTGCCAATTAATCTTCTATAGACAGTAGGATCAGGAAGAGCTTCCCCTGAGTCAACAGATAATTTGACATGAGGATCAAGGGGTGTGAGAGAAGGTCTGTCCTCTGAACAATAGAATTCATAGAGGAGCTCCTTTGTGTACTTCTGCTGGTTGATAAGAAAACCCTGTTCCACCTTAGAAATCTCAAGGCCCAACAAATAATGGACACTCTCAACGTCTTTGATCTTGAATTGATGATCAAGGAAGGACTTCAGGCTTAGAATTTCAGCATCATCATTGCCAGCCAAAAGAAGATCATCCACATAAACAACAAGAAAGATAATAGAAGTTGGAGTCACTTTAGTAAAAAGAGAGGAGTCATTCTTACTAGGAGAGTAGCCTCTTGAAACAAGAGACTCTGAAAGCTTTGCAAACCATTGCCTAGAAGCTTGTTTTAGCCCATAAAGTGATTTCTTCAATTTACAAACTAAAGGAACATCAGAAGAGGTGGATGCAACAGACAGACATAAATGGATCTTCATGTAAACTTCTTCATTAAGATCACCATGGAGAAAGGCATTATTGACATCCATTTGGTGTACATTCCAATTGTGTTTAATAGCAAGGGTAAGAAGGCATTTGATTGTTGTGATCTTAACAACAGGGCTGAAAGTTTCAAAATAATCAATGCCCTCCTTTTGAGAATCACCCTTAATTAGTAATCTAGCCTTATACCTTTCAATGGAACCATCAGACTTTTGTTTGATTTTGTACACCTATTTACAAGGGATTGCCTTTTTCCCAAGTGGAAGAGGCACAATGTCCCATGTGGAGTTAGCATCTAAGGCCTAAAATTCCTTTTCCATGGCTTTCTGCCAGGCAGGATGTGGTGCAGCTTGCTGATAGTACTGAGATTTAGAGGGTAAAGAGGCACGGAGCTGAACAGAAGAACAAATATAGCCCTTGAGATAGGTTGGAGCATGGGAAACCCTGGTGGACTTCTTAAGGGGGGAGGTTGTGCAGTAGGAATGAGTGGAGGAGAGGAAGGATGAGAAGAAGACTGATTTAAAGAGTAATGTGATGACTGAATGAGGAGGTGAGAGGAGTGAATGGGAGAATGAGGAGGAGCAAAAGAAGGAGGAGAATAAGAAGAAGCTTGAGAGTCCACAAAAGGATCAGAAATGGCAGGGAAGCCAGAAGGAGGTGAGGATGAGTGGTAAGGGAAAATGTGTTCATGGAAGACCACATCCCTAGAGTAGAAAATGGAATGATTGGCTAGATCCAATAGTTTGTAACCTTTTTTTCCTAAAGGGTACCCCACAAAAAGAGAAGGGGAGGGTTTTGGCTGAAGTTTATCTCTCTTGACCTTTGGTATAGTTGCAAAACATAGACAGCCAAAGGTTCTTAGATGAGCATAAGTGGGTGGATGGCCATGTAGTTTGTGATAAGGGGAGAGATTTTGGAGGACAGTGGAAGGAAATCTATTAATGAGATAGGTAGATGTGAGCACACAGTCACCCCAATACTTAATTGGAAGCTTGGATTGAAATAGTAATGCTCTAGAAGTTTCCAGAAGATGCATATGCTTTCTCTCAACCACACCATTTTGTTGAGGAGTTTGAGGAATGGTAGTTTGGTGGAGAATACCAAACTCAGCAAAGAAGGAAGAAGCCTTGGCACTAGAGCCAAGTTCAAAGGCATTGTCTGACCTAATAGTTTGTACAAGAAGGTTAAAGTGAGTTTTGACCATTAGAACAAAGGCCTTAATGAGATCAAAAGCATTGTTTTTACAAGAAAGTAAGTGTGTCCATGTTACCCTTAAAAAGTCATCCACAATGGTTAGAAAATATCTGAAACCATTATATGTTCTAGTATGATAAGGACCCCATGGATCAATGTATACTAATTGAAAAGGTAGTGGATTTAATAGAATTATCCATAAAAGGGAGTCTTTATTGTCTGGCTAAAGGACATACAGGACAAATAAAGGATTGTTTAGATGACAACTTATCAGATAAGAAGTCAATAGATTTCATTCTATGAAAGGGCATATGTCCTAGTCTTTGATGCCAGAAAAGATCAGTTTTATTAATAGGGCAATCAGGATTACAGGTAGAAATGCAAGCACTATAATTACACAAAGTAACTAATGCCTTATTTGAAATGTTATTTACAAGAAGAGTAGACTCTGATAAACTGACTGATCTTTTATTTGTGATGTTATGTATAGATGATGTAGGTGCTGGTAGAGTAGCTGCAGAATCAATGACGTAAAGCCCATTTGCTGCTCTACCAATTTCCAATGGCCTCCTCGGAGAAGGGCCCTGTAAATGACAGAAAATTTTGATGAAGAAAGTTATGCAAGTAAGTTGATCAACTAGTTGAGGCACAGAGATTAAATTGAATTCAAAGGAAGGTACTAAGAGGACTTTTGATAAAATCAAATCATCACATAGTTGTAAAGAACCAGTGCAATGAACTTTGACCTTATAACCATTTGGAAGTGTGACAAGATAAGGAAAAGGCAAAATTTGGATGTTGTGTAACAAGTGTTTATTAGGTGTCATATGGTTGGTTGCACCTGAGTCTAGAATCCAGGTGTTGATTTTTAGTTGTGATGCACAACATAAAGCAAGAGAGTAAACAACAAGACTACAGACCGCACCTTCACAAGCAGTCATTGTAGTAGTGTTGCCAGTTGAATCTTGAGAAGGGAAGATGTGAGACTGTTGAAATAAGCTCATGAGATACCGGTTTCCTTGTTGAACCCATGGATAGGATTGTTGGTAATATTTTTAGAAAATTGTTGATCCTCTAATGTAGAAGTGTCAACTTGAGCAAAAACAACAGACTTTCTGCCCTTTGTGAACTTGAAATCACTTGGGAACCCATGAAGTTTGTAGCATTTGTCAACACAATGCCCAGTCTTTTTACAGTATTTGCACACAATAGTTGTCCTTTTGATGTCAAGACTTTCTGAGGAAAGGATTTAGGACCATTGGTGAACTGAGCAGGGGAAGGTGTAGATTTCACAGAAAAGGAAGCTGACTCTGAGAGAAATGAACCACCAGATGGCTGAATTTCTCTTTGACTCTCATCATGAAGAAGAATGGAGTAAGCTTTACCTAGAGTTGGAACAGGATACATCATAAGGATATTGCTCCTAGCATTTGAGTAGGTCTCATTCAACCCTGTGAGGAAATGAATAAGTTTCTGACCATCACTGCATTGTGGCTCAGCCTCACAAGTGCATGCTGGACCAAATGCAGCAGTCTTCAACTCATCCCAGAGTTCCTAATCCTAGTGTAGTAACTAGTAATATCGGAAGAACCCTAAGATACCCCTACAATTTCCCTTTGTATTTGATAATACCTACTAGCATTAGATTGTTCATACCTTTCTTCTATATCCCTCCATAGGTCCCTTGCAGTATCACAGTGTAAAACACTGTCTACGATATCTTTTGGATAAGGAATTGCTTAGCCAAGCAAAGACCATGTCATTACATCTTACCTAGTAATCATAAAGAGGAGAAGTAGGTGAGGGTTGTGGAATTCTACCATTGATCAACCCAGCTTTATTCTTAGCGGACAAGGCAATTAGAACATTTTTTCTCCATGAATTATATCCAGTCCCTGAAAAGGGAACTGACACTAACAGAACACCAGGATTATCTGATGGATGAACATAGAGAGGATGAGAAGAGTCAATAAGCGTAGGAGGAGACTGAAGGATAGGAAAGGAAGTGATCGATTCTGTACCCATAGTTTGAAACAACAATTAAGAGCAAAATTTGGGACTTAAAACTACAACACGTATAGAACAGGTTACAGAGAAAATTTGAGCTAAAATCAATTACACAAACAGCAGTTTCACAAATCGTTCAATTAGATCACAAAACCCATTTAGCAAGGGATGAACAAATAGTATCGTATCTCCTTCACAATACTCGAAGGAGTAGAGCCTTGTTGACTTAGAACAAGGAAATGCTGAAATTATCCTCAATTGACGCCGGAAAAGGCCCAAATTCCTCGGAAAATCGCAAACCAGATCCCATCGAATACAACGAAAAAACTCAAAATTGAGAAAACTGAACCGATAGGATGAACCAGCTCGTCGAGTACGCCAGGAATCGTTGCTCTTATACCATGTTAACTTGTAAGAAGAGATTGAATCTCCATGAATGGAGAGGAGAAAACCCTAGGTTCTAGTCGGTGTTAGAGAGAAACTAAGAAACCGTCGGGTAAATAGAAAGAGAGAAAAAATGATATATATCTTCAATAGACTTCAATCAAGTCTATTAGTATGTACAGTGTAGTCCAATAATCAATAATATCCGGACATGTGTCGGTTTCCAGTATAAGAGAAAGGAAAAGAGGCACAACTATACAAAGGCCCAAAGAACATAAATGAAAACTTTCCCGGGTTTATGTCCAATAAATTTCTTTAGTCTATTAGAACTACCAATTTTCTGGCAAAACAAAATTTGATATTTATTCAATGAAGATTGAAGAGAAAAAGACGAAAAAAGAAAAGAAAAAGAAATGACAAACAAATAAAAGGCACTTGAGTTGTGATACAGGTCACAGTAGTAGTAGTAGTGTACTTGCGCACGTCCACTACTTAAGCAGTTGTATTAGGAACTAACTATACATGTTAATTACTAATCATCTTCTTAATTATCCATGCATTCCACTCCATAACTCCAATGCCTTCACATTCACCGCCACCGTCACCTTCACCTTCTCCCGCATCTCCACAGCCGGAAGGTGAAAATGGTATTACTTTTCCACCACTATATTCAACAGCCACTCCTAAACCGCCGCCAGCAGTCGTGAACTTTTCACTTTCACAACCAGCGCCATCGCCGGCTCCACTATCCACGGACGTGGCATCGAAGCCAATATTTGAGCCTATTGATTACAAAGTAGCTTTACAACCACCACCGCCGGCAATATTTACTCCTCCGTTACCTACGCCTATTCCGGTACTTTCAACACCGCCGCCTCCAGTAACGGCGTTTTCGTTTCCTGCAAATGATTCGTCAACACCAGTTTCTGATGAAACCTCGCCGCCGCCGCCGCCGCCGCTTAAAGTTCACTCGTCGTCAAGTACATCAGTCGGAGGAGTAATTGGAATTTCTGTAGGCATCACCGGAGCTTTCTTCATTGTTGCTGTAGTAATACTTTTCGTTTGTTACAGGAATAAGATTAAAAATGGAAAATTACACGATCATGAATCTCCACGGCAAAAAGGTAAGCTCTTTCTGCATGGTACGAAGGAAAATATGTTACTTCACATAAAATTTTAGTTATTTTTTGCTGTTTGGTTGAATATAGTTAAGTCACCGGTTTACATATTAATATATCATGATCAATAAAATTTTGTTTAATTTGTTATTATTTGAAATAAGTGATATATAGTAAAAATTATAATATTTGAAAAAGAAAACGTCCGACCTATAAATAAAGGAAGTCTCCTGAAAATATTTTTTATCATGCCAAATCCTCTGCCTGTTTTAGGATCTCTTTTTCTGTACTCATCAAGCTTTTAGTTATTTATTTATTTGCAGTTGTTTATTTCCTTGTTAGCTTGACATTTTGCAAAGAAATGTACGTCCAGAGTTGTTAGTTTTTATGGCAAACTTTTGCTGTTTCGAAGATAATCTAATACTTAGTAGCTATTTCATTATATTATTCTTGTCTTATGATATAGTAGGGATACAAATTATTTCTAATCCTATTTCCAGATTATAATGACTATTACCTCTACATTCAGCTATTGAAAATTTAGTGATCAAAATTTTTTAGTCTTTCCTATTACATTTTATTAGTAGCAACTTTTATACAAAATTACTACTAAAAATAGGGACTTTTCTCTCTAAATTCATCGTGACAGACAGCAGTTATGTGCAACATACCAGAAGTATACTTAGAATCTGATGGCTTTAAACATATCATGTCATTTCTATAAAACAATATTATTAAGAGTAAAATACGAGTATTAAAACTGAAGTGTTTTTAAATATAAAAATGTGTCAACTTTATCCGGACTAGACAAAAAAAGGCTAAACTACAAGCAACCACATTCTTAACAGTCTCTATTCATGACCTTTGTCTCATTAGATGGAAAGTCAGACGGTTTATCAAAAGGGAGGGAAGGGATAAATTTTGAGGTTCTTTTTTATTATGTAAGGGTAAAGCCCCTACCATTAATAATCTAAAAGAAGTGGAAGGTTTTAATGTCTGGTAAAAGGTACTTTCAAAACCAAAGTTATCATTTCCAGAAGTGTGACTTTTGGTACATTAATCTCCTAAATGGGAAACTTCACGTCTAACCAACTATAATGCTTAAATCTTGTTTAGACAGGCTACTTTGCTTAGATTTGTTTTCATTGATTTCAAATATAATTGCATTTTCTGGAATTGGATTTGATTATAAATATTAGCAGCTTAATCTATCAAAATGCATTCAAAATTGATGTTCACCAAGAAATATGAGTTCAGCTTGGTATTTTCATTTGATAATTGTTTTGATTGATTCATCAGATGACTTGTACCATGATCTGCGTCAAAGTTTTAAACAGCATAATGCAGCAAATGGTTCTCCTGTTTCCCCCAAGCAAGTGATACCCTTCCGCCCACTTCACTGCTTTGACAACAATGCTCATTCCAATTCCAATAATTTAGATGTTGAAACTCGTTTTTCACCAAAAGACCACATAGCTGTTTTGGGTGGCAATTTCACATATGAAGAGCTGTGGTCAGCAACTAGTGGATTCTCTACGTCCAACCTTCTAGGTGAGGGTGGATTTGGGTATGTGCACAAAGGAGTCCTTCCTACAGGAAGAGAGATAGCAGTTAAACAGTTGAAGATTGGTAGCCATCAAGGGGAGCGTGAATTTCAAGCAGAAGTAGAGACTATTAGCCGAGTGCACCATAAACATCTTGTCTCTTTGGTTGGATACTGCATGACAGGAGTAAAGAGGTTGCTTGTTTATGAATTTGTTCCCAACAGGACCTTAGAATATCATTTACATGGTATGTTCTCTTTTTCCTTAATTCTGGAAGTTTGAGGAATTAGTGTGTCAATAAGATTTTGTGACCAGCTTAATTCATTATTCTAATTCTGCTAATATCTATACACCAACAGATTGAATGGAAGAAGCCTAGACATCCCTAATATGATATGATAATTAGGGCTTAAATAAACTCTATGTTAACATGACTAGCTTATTCCAGCTTACTTTCTCTGTATTTCTCTTTCAAAGCTTGTTAGACACTTACTCCTCAAGAGGTAAAAGGTCTATACCAAATGGACAATCTTTAAGGGGTTACTTAACTGAGCCTTGTAAAGTAGGTTCCTTGGTGGTCTATGACTTTACCACACACGAGGGTGGCCTAGAATTACATGAAACATGCTTTTTAACATGAGAAGATAATAGAAGAGCTTGCAAATCCATTCTACTTTTGTGTTCTGAAGCCCCATAATCTTGCATGTTATAGAATTGCGGTTTCTCTCCTTTTGGAAAGACCGTCCTTTGATATCTTCAGCTATCCTTGCAGTTCAATTGCAATTTTCCACATAATTCTCATAGTTTAGATAAATTTGGTTCATTGTGGTATCTGTCACTTGTTTTTCCAACATCTTCGTAGATTAGTATGGTTTATACTAACACTCTTTATGTGAGTACATTTGGTGGAGTATCCTCCGTGGTTCCATGCAGTAGATGTGTTATTTGTTACATCAGTAATTTTAATGCTTAGTGTAATGGATGTTCCTATTCATCCTGATACATGTATTTTTAAAAAAAGAATTGTTTTAACTCTTGTATCAGTTTATACTTCTTTAGTCACTTCTAAATATCAAATGTAATAATGTTAATTGGTTCCTCCGATATAAGTGTCCTTCTACAAAGCTGCCTATGAAAACAAATTGTATGGTATGCAGGGGCAGCACAGTCCTTTATGGAATGGGCATCTAGAATAAAAATTGCTATAGGATCAGCCAAAGGATTGGCATATCTGCATGAAGACTGTGAGTCTGCTCTCTATCTCTGCCTTGGCCTCCGATGTTCTTAATTTGCATTTTTTTGTGCTAGTTGACTAGAGGTGTCCAAAGGGGTAAAATAAATCGTTTGGCTGCTTTTTACCTTTACCAATTTTTTTTTATGGAATTCACCTTTACCCATTTATTTTCCACTTACCGTTTTAAACATGTTTACCAAGGAAACTCTTCTCAGTGTGCTTGTAGACTGACGAGTTGGGCGGCATAAATGGTTTTATAGTCATTACATCTTTGTCTTCTGTTTTTCTCCTGTAAAAGATGTAAATCTAATTTTCTCCTCCCAATAGATACCATCGATTCTCTTCTAAAATACCACCTCAGTTCTGAATCTCTTCAAGGTTTGAGGTTTGGGTACCTAGGTTCTACGGCCTGCTGATGGGTAGCAGCCGGTCATAATTCTTAATTTGTCAAAGATTTCACATGAATATGCATTGGAGAAACTGTACCCACTCCATCTCACTTTATGTGTCATGTTTCCTTCTCAAATGTCCCAGAATAATTGACACACTTATATACAAAGACTTTATACTTTTTGGTCCAATCATAATCTGAGTAACTCAATGTCCTCAAACAATAGAAAATTTAGCTAAATTTTTTCCTGTCAAATATGAAATCAAATATATTATATAATTTCTCCTACCGCTACCAATTTAATATAGAAGTCAATTTATCTCTGCGCTTTGTCAAGTGGTCATGAATAACATGAAATGGTGGGACAGTTCGATTATGATTGCTTAAATTAAATTTACATAGAATAAATATCACTTCTTTTGGTTTAGCAATCACATGTAATCTTGGTTTGAAGATACAAACTTGTGGCTGCAGGTAACCCCACTATCATTCATCTTGATATCAAAGCAGCTAATATTCTTCTTGATTCTAACTTTGAAGCTAAGGTAACTTTGTATAACAATTTCTGGTGTTGCCACTATGTTTGTATTCTATCGTTACTGTCAAAAAAAGGTCAGGCTGCATTCTTCTATCTACAACTGGCTTCTGAGTGCACCTAGAATCGGCTGTTGATGTAAATGTTTTTTTTGCTCTTGAATATTAAAATCTGCATGATGAGATTAATTTGACTCCAATGAGCATCTATACAGCTGCAACATTCAACTGCATTATTGATTCTTCTTTTGTTTCTTTTATCTTTTTTCATGTGACAACAAAGTATGTATATAACTTCATTAACATGAATGGAAAACTTTGATTTGTATCTAGGTTGCTGACTTTGGACTTGCCAAGTTCTTATCTGATTCAAACCACCATATTAGTCATGTCTCCACTAGAGTGGTGGGAACTTTCGGGTGAGTTTCATTGGCCCTGTCTCTGCTACAATGAATAAAAAGATCTGACAAGATCAGCATAGAAGAAGCAAAATTATCACTATGTACTGGTCAATATACTGGGTGGACAAGTCTGTGCTACCATTATCAAGTAAAAACTTGTACTTTCTCTCGTCCTAAGTTACTAGCATTTGTTCTCTTTGCTGAACCTGATATTTAGCATAGTCTATGCCCTTCCTATAATTTCAGTATTGCTGTCACTTTGCTTCCATTAACTTGCAAACTGATATCATGATCAGATACAAACAGAAAATTGAGCTAGAATAGGACTCTCAAAAATGGGAAATTGTAAAGACATTGATGAAATGGATGACCTTGATTTATGGTCAACCTGCTCAAGATGCAGTTATTCCTCTCAGAGTAACAACAGAGATTTTCCGGCCACTCTGAGGATAAAATTTTGAAGAGAGTGCATAGGACTTTAACCATTGTTTTCACGTGTCTGATAGTCTTGGCATTCTTAGATCTTGCTTTTGCCTTGATTTTTCCTTACTAACCGACGTCTTGAAGGTATCTGGCCCCAGAGTATGCACAGAGTGGAAAGGCCTCAGATAAGTCGGACATCTTCTCCTTTGGGGTTATGCTTCTGGAGTTAATTACAGGGCGTCCGCCTATAATCTCAACTGAATCCTCAGCATGCAGCAGTTTGGTCATCTGGGTATGTGAAATGCTCCATATTCTTGATCGCTGTTCAGCATTCTTAAGCGCCTAACACACTTATGTGCATTTAGATGGATGAGTAAAAAGCATATGTGCAACTTCATAACTTGTTAGATAACATAATGCTGAAACTTACTCTGTCCGACTACCTTGTGCCTTGCGCTAAACTAATCATATCTTCAATATGGAATGACTTTCATCTTGCTATAATCTTATCCTAAACAAGCTATCGACTGTAATTTTTTCAAGGCACTGGTGCCATAAGTTTGCCTTTCTAAATATCTCTTGATCCTTTGGAAGGTCTATTATTGGTGGTTTTAGAAGCAACTGGGTATTCTTTTCTTTTCTTCCT
Source organism: Nicotiana sylvestris (assembly GCF_000393655.2). NCBI lineage: Eukaryota > Viridiplantae > Streptophyta > Magnoliopsida > Solanales > Solanaceae > Nicotiana > Nicotiana sylvestris. Next base: position 145,309,611 of record NC_091064.1, on the reverse strand, counting down.
TTTTTGCCCCTTTTTGTGAGTGATAAAGGTCAAGAATGTTTTCGATGGCAGCGGTCAGTATCACTTGAAATCAGCCTCTTACAGAAACGAAGAAAAAGCTCTGCCTTAAAATCACATTTTTTCCTTATACGAAACAGATGAGCAAATCCAAAGGAACTAGTGTTCCTTAAAACTTCATCAGCGTCAAGCCAAAGCAAAAAATACAAGGCCATCATAGAAGAAATCAGAAGAACTTTGTCATCCTTGTACTAAAAAGATTTGGCTTCTGGACACACCCCCTTTGAGGATGGAAGCTCTCAAAATTTTCTGTTGCATCTCTTGCAACTACTATTAGATTGTCCAAAATCTCATTCTCTCCTTAAATCACGGAGTTTACCATAAATCCGCAATAATGACATCTATCAGTTTAACTCTTTTTCTTGGAAAGTTTTTAGATATGGAGTTCCTAGAATAAATTTGTTGATCTCCACAGGATTATTATTGCTAATGCTGCTTAAGTCCCTCAATTTATCACAATTAATTACATAAGCTAATTCTAAATTAAGTTCAGGAAGAAGGATTTCATTGGGAGCTTCTTGCATGTTGCTTCCTCACAAACTCTTTCTCACAGTTGCCATTATGGGCGTCGTCGTCCTAGATCAGGGAAAATATCTTAATGGGTCTCAAAGATTCTAGCAGCTAATGCTTGCCATTCTTGAGTTGTAAGGAAATATAGTGTCGCAAGATCGTTTCGTCCAGAAGTGTAATGTATGATCAAACCATTAGTTATATGAAGGTTTAATAAATCTCATAGCCTTTTGTTTCTATCCAGACATGGCCTCAGTATTCTGTCGCCATTTCTCCCTCCCTTTTCTTTTCCCTCTTCAACAACAACTATCCAGTAATATCCCACATAGTGGGGTCTGTGGAGGGTAATGTGTACGCATACCTTACCCCTGCCCCGATAGGGGCCGAGAGGCTGTTTCCGATAGACCCTCGGCTCAGAAAGATGAAAATAAAGTAAAAAAAAAAACAAGATGAGAGAATTCATTAGTAACTCCAATAGAAACCGTAATAGTAACATACACATAAAAACCGAAAGATGAATAACATGCAATAACAGTAACCATAATCTAAGGCCCGGGGTTAAGACAAACAACAAGAATAGTGTGGGTCCAACATAAACTGCAAGCCATCTAAGACCAACCCTAATCCAACCCCACCTCACCCCCGGAATGAAGTAAGGAAAGCTTTACTACCCCTATCCCACAACCCTAATGCTTGACCTCCAGGCTTTCCTATCAAGGGCCATGTCCTCGGAAATGTGCAGTCGTGCCATGTCCTGCCTGATCACCTCTCCCAAATACTTCTTAGGTCTCCCTCTACCTCTTCTCGTACCCACCACGGCCAACCGCTCACACCTCCTCACCGGTGCATGAGGCTTCTCCTCTGTACGTGCCCAAATCATCTAAGCCTCGCTTCCCGCATCTTGTCATCCACAGGGGCGACGCCCACCTTCTTTCGAATATCTTCATTCCTAATCTTGTCTATCCTAGTGTGACCGCACATCCACCTTAGCATCCGCATCTCTGCTACTTTTATCCTCTGGATATGGGAGTTCTTAACCGGCCAACACTCTGCCCCATACAACATGACCGGTCTAACTACAGCTCTATAATACTTACCTTTGAGTATCGGTGGCACTTTCTTGTCACACAAGACTCCAGATGCAAGCCTCCATTTCATCCAGCCCGCCCCTATGCGGTGAGTGACGTCCTCGTCGATCTCTCCGTCCCCCTGAATCATCGACCCAAGGTACTTGAAGCTATCTCTCTTGGAGATGACCTGTGGTCCAAGCCTCATGTCCCCGCCTACATCCCTCGACTCAGCGCTAAACTTGCATTCCAGGTACTCTGTCTTAGACCTGCTCAATTTGAAACCCTTAGACTCGAGAGTCTGTCTCCAAACCTCCAATATCTCGTTAACACCGGCCTTCGTCTCGTCAATCAAAACTATGTCGTCAGCAAATAACATACACCATGGCACCTCCTCTTGAATATGGTGTGTCAAAGCATCCATCACCAAGGCAAATAAGAACGGGCTAAGCGTTGAGCCTTGGTGTAATCCCATAACAACCGGGAAATGCTCCGAGTCGCCTCCCACCATCCTAACCTTAGTCTTAGCTCCATCATACATGTCCTTGATCGCTCGTATGTAGGCTACCGGCACGCCCTTCGCCTCAAGACATCTCCAGAGCACCTCCCTAGGAACCTTATCATACGCTTTCTCCAAGTCAATAAACAGCATGTGCAGATCCTTCTTCTTATCCCTGTACTGTTCCATCAACCTCCTAATAAGGTGGATAGCTTCCATAGTGGAGCAACCCGGCATGAACCCAAACTGATTGTCGGATATAGACGTCGTCTTCCTCACCTTCACCTCTACCACCCTCTCCTAGACTTTCATGGTATGGCTAAGTAACTTGATACCCCTATAATTGTTACAACACTGGATATCACCTTTGTTCTTGTACAACGGTACCACTGTACTCGACCTCCATTCCTCCGGCATCCTCTTCGTCCTAAAAATTACATTGAACAACCCAGTCAGCCATTCCAATCCTGCTCTACCCACACACTTCCAAAACTCAACCGAAATTTCATCTGGCCCGGTCGCTAACCCTACTCATCTTACGCAACGCCTCCACGACCTCCTCCACCTTAATGCACATGCAATACCTAAAATTTCTTTTCCCTCTTCATTGGTGCCAAAATGGACAGAATTAATTATGTCATTTTAGTGTCTAAAATCAGAAATACCTTTACAACTCTGTAAGGAGAGTATTTTGATGACCTCATTATCATTTTTTTGTATTAGTAACCATTCTGGTACATATCCAATATATAACCAATTAACAGTAACTTTTGTTTCTGGTTTTCATATTCTTGGTTTTGCTGTAATTATTTCTGAACATATAATAACTTCATCAGCTTGCTCGTTTCTCATAAGAAAATAGCAAAATATTTTGGGAACTAGAAGTATCTTTAGGCCTCTACTTCAATATACTTTCAAGGATATGCATATCATTGTTGTCAGCTCGTTTCGCTCTTTTCTTATAGTATAACATTTGTACCCAGTGGCGGAGGCAGGATCTCCACGAAGGGGATTCAAAAAAATATTTTTGTAGCTAGTGGGAATTGCACCTATGACCTTACGAAGATTTTGAACCCCTTGACCCCTAAACTACACTTTTGGGCTGTGTTAAGGGGGTTCAAAACTTAATATATAGAGGTAAACAACAGATTTTGCCTTATATATACAGTGTAATTTTTCGGCGAAGGGGGTTCGGATGAACCCCTTCCGCCCCCTAAATCCGCCCCTGTTTGTACATAGCTAGCATAAGAAGACTGTTATCTCTTTCTGATATGCAGGCAAGGCCTTTGCTTAGAAGAACATTGGAAGATGGAAACTTTGACTCTTTAGTGGATCCATGTCTAGGACAAAATTACAATGGTGAAGAGATGGCTAACATGGTTGCTTGTGCTGCTGCTTGTGTACGCCATTCATCATGGAAAAGACCACGGATGAGTCAGGAAATTATATCTCCTTCTTAATTTTCTTTTCTGTGGTGCTGGTAGACTTCTTCTAGATGTTTATAGACCACTACTTTGCTTCTTATTTATTCCTTTATGCACCATCTACGAAAAGAAGGGCTAAAGACGGTATACAAATTTCTTCAGGTAGTTCGTGCTTTAGAAGGTGAAGCTTCTCTCCTGGACCTTGATGAGGAAAATAGACCAGGACAGAGTACAGTTTTTGACTATGATTCTGATGGAAGAATTTTTTTTAAGAATTTAAGCAAATCCAGCACAGCATTGGGAAGTCAAAAGAAATGGTAATACGAGTACATATGGTTGTAACCGCACAATGGGGCTCTCATGGCAGTAAACCGTTTGAAGACGAAGTGGGATGGATATATGTAGTTCTTTTCTTTCTTTATATCTTTTCTTCACACTGGTGTAGATAAATCGAGGGTGCTTGAGGGGAAAAAAATGGTCACTACCATCAAAGTTTTGTTTCACAGTCACGAAATTTTTCCAGATGATTGATCCTTTATACTTCTTTGAAAGTGCAAAAAAAGAAAAAAAGAGAAAGAAAACAAGGAATCAGCTACAAATATTCAGTTTTATACTAGTAAGTATAGGTTTTGTGTACTCGATAAATACATGTGCTTATAGGCCTGTTTCCCTCTTTCTTTTCTTCTTCCCTTGTGGACGTGGAGTATGAAAAAGAATTCTTGTGTTATAGCCGTTTTCAGTGACAATGAGAGTGGAGGGATATCCATTTCGTGACTTGTCCTGTAGGTGGCACTTGAATAGAATAGATTAGATTTGGATATCTAAAGTAGATTAGAAGAAAAATGGATATTTCCTACGGGTCCAGCCTTTTTGCTGGATGTTCAGTTTAGTAGTTAACAAATCAATGTAAATTAGAAGTCAAGACTTAAATCCCAAATATGGTTTTATATCTGGTATTCTTGCTGCTTTGGTTCGTGTACGTTAGAGATATCAGTTATATATACTAGTACTATATAAATGTTGATAATATAATGTTAAATATGGTACATAAGTTCATTCGTATATATACATACTGTAACATCCAATTTAGTCACATACATCTTACAGGAGGAGGTCTGAACAGGTTTAAACGTTCCCACCCTGAACTTCATGAGTTAGAAAGTTTAAGGTACACAAGTCCTCGACAGCGTGGTAAACAAGCCAGTGCTGTAGTAGAGTCGGACAAGAGACGAAGATATTGGTAGCTTATAAGCGGTCTGTTACTCTTCATCTCATGGCTAACTTTTGGAATCAAAGTAAAATCCACGGTAACAATATTTATGGCACTTTGAGTGTTTATCAAACGCATAGATAAACCAAAAGGTGCTTATAAGCCAGTTTGACCAACTTATAAGCTTGCTTAGCCAAACACCCTCATAGTTGTTATATTTTGAGGTTAAAGCTAATGTTAAAATACAAAGAGAATAACAAATTATATATCTTTTTTAAGCTAATGGTGCATGCTATTCGCGGATGACATAGTTCTAATTGATGAGATGTGAACCGGTGTTAACGAGAAGCTGGAGATTTGGAGACAAGCTCTTGAATCTAAGGGTTTCAAGCTTAGCAGGACAAAGACGGAATACCTGGAGTGTAAGTTCAGCGCTGAGCAGAGGGAAGTGGGCGTGGATGTGAGGCTTGAATCGCAGGTCATCCAAAGTAGAGACAGCTTCAAGTACCTTGGGTCGGTTATCCAGGGGGAGGGGAGATCGACGAGGATGTTACGCACCGTATCGGGGTAGGATGGATGAAGTGGAGGTTAGCATCTGGAGTATTGTGTGACAAAAGAGTGCCACTGACACTCAAAGGTAAGTTTTATAAAGCGGTGGTTAGGCCGGCCATGATGTATGGGGCTGAGTGTTGGCCGGTTAAGAAATCACATATCCAGAAGATGAAGGTAGCAGAAATGAGGATGTTGAGGTGGATATGCGGGCATAGTAGGATGGATAAGATTAAAAATGATGATATTCGAGAGAAGGTGTGTGGCTCCCATTGATGACAAGATGCGGGAAACAAGGCTCAGGTGGTTCGGGCACGTTCAGAGGAGAAGCTCAGATGCTCCGGTAAGGAGGTGTGAACGGCTGGTTGTGGAGGGCTCGAGAAGAGGTAGAGGGCGGCCTAAGAAGTATTGGGGGAGGTGATTAGGCAGGATATGGCGATGCTTCAGATTTCCGAGGACATGGCACTTGATAGGTATATGTGGAGGTCGAGTATTATGGTTGTAGGCTAGGAGGTAGCTGAGTATCGTCTTATGTCATAACTTTGGGGGACTAGTTTGGTAAGGATACTATTTTGCTTTTGCTTGGTATCATGCCTTTTGATTTCATGTTGTTCTTATTTTTTCATATATATATATATATATATATATATATATATATATATATATATATATATATATATATATATATATATGTATATATATGTATTTCTTTCATATTGTTCTGGGGTGTTACTAATATTGTTTCCTTTTGTTCTTTTGTTCTTTTGTCCTTTTGTCTTATTGAGCCGAGGGTCTTTCGGAAACAGTTTCTCTACTCCTCCGGGGTAGGGGTAAGGTCTGCGTACACACTACCCTCCCAAGACTCCACTAGTGGGATTACACTGGGTTGTTGTTGTTGTTGTTGTATGCAGTGTAAATTGTTAAGCTCACCATCAAAAGAGTATTCCTAGTCGAATTTTGATTCATTAGGAAACAAAGTATAATTCACGAACTAAATGTCATCTTTGTTTCTATGCTCTTTTTGGAAGAAAATCAGAGAGCAATATTTTTCTAATAGATAAGACAGAGCATTCTTTCTTTTCTTTGGAAGAAGAGGTCCGACCGATCTAATCTCTAATCAATCCATGTTTTCCTTCTTTTAATAACCCTCCATTGGTAACTTTACTGTAACTTTTCCAACTTATCCTTCTAAATGGATCGGGTCAGTTTATGTTGGATTAGTTAGTGTTGATAGAAGTATTTTAGAAGAGTATGTTTTGTCCCTCTTTAAAAAAATAAAGAAAGGAAAAACTGTTTAAATGCACTTTTTTGTCTTATATAGTTTAAATATTTTAAAGAATATTTTAGTGGGAAATTAAAATTTGATTATCTTAAGTCAAGATTGGGCACTTAGACCAATTAAATAGTCCAATATTAATATTTTAGTCACGTATTATTTTATTAATTAATTTCACAAAACACTTTTACAAATTCAACATAGGTGACTATTGATTTTTAAGAAAAGTGCATGTTTGTGAAGGTATGAGTATGTTAATTTCAACAGACTCCTAGAGGTATTATAATTACTGTCACACCTCCTTTTTCCGCCCTCGCGAGGGGCGTAGGGAGTTTTTCCAATTAAAGGACAATCGAAACGGGATTTGTTTATTTATTTCAGAGTCGTCACTTGGGAGATTTAGGGTGTCCCAAGTCACCAATTTAATCCCGAATCGAGGAAAATATTCGACTTTCCAAATGAAGTCTGCGAACCAGAAATTCTAAGTAAGGAATTCTGTTGACCCGAGGGAAGGTGTTAGGCACCCCCGAATCCCGTGGTTCTAGCACGGTCGCTTAAACTGTTGTAATGGCTAAAATATCTGATTTTAATACATGTTCAAAAACTATAGTGCAATTTTAACTTTTAACCGCTTTTATTGTTATTATTATTATTTTTACAAGAATGTGAACATTGTTTAAAACATGTCTTTGGATTACGTCACATGAAATGCACCCGCAATCCGGAACACATTTTATTCAATGTTTTGGGATTTGGATTTGGGTCGCAAAAATGCGCACCCGTGTTTAAGAATGTATTATTATTAACATCGTGCCTAAAGCGATTAACGTATTATTATTTATGGGTAAGACCGTGGAATTCACTAAACAGTCCATCCCGAATTCTAAATACTCAATTAAACATTTATTGAGGGCCCCGCAATTGGTGCATTTTATTGGGCGAGGCTCATCTCATTTATTTTTAAAAGACAATCCTAAAATGCCTACATTATTTTCTATTAAATCTGTCTCTACAAAATAAAATAAAAAAATGTCTTAATTTATTTACATGCTGAAATTAACCAATAATATTTACTCTAAACAATATTTCTACCAAGTTCCTACTAGATGGCCTATTCGTTTGATTTTTGACTCGACGAAGTTACTACACCATTTATTTATTTAGGCAATATATGCAGATAGTTCAACTGTTAAGCTATCGTCGAATGTTCCACTATGTGTATTAAATAGCTACATGATTCTGATTTTTTGCAAGCTAAATAATTTGTACATACAAATAAAAATCAGAATATAATTAAAGCTAATTCAGAATTTCAACTCTTCATTTTTCGTATTCATGCTTCATATTCGGATTACAATAACCAGCTTTTCAGTTGTGTACCTGATATTGGAAACAAAAGAAAATGAAGATGAGAATCAGCAGCAGTAATAACATATACAACACAGCAACAACAGCCCAGCAACAGTAACAACCCAGTAACAGACCGGTGGTGTAGTAATCCCAAAACAAATGCTTCCAACTTTTATGAAACAACAACAAATTCTGATTTCAAACAATGAAAGAAAGCAGAAGATTTTTCTTTAGTTTTTTTTTATTTTGAAAGTTTAAATATTTTTCGGAATTTTCTCTCTCTTAAATGTTCAGCCCTTTTTTTTCTCTCTGTGTTTTTCTGTTCTGTCTATCTGTTTTTTTTTTTCAGATTCGTTCCTCTCCGTTCTTCTCCTCTTTTTTGTGTTCAAGACTTCCTATATATAATCCCAACCCTCTAATCAATTAAAAATCAATCTCTTTCCCCTACCAAACCCATTATCTTCTCACTCATCCGCATTACACTAAATAAATATATCAACCTCACCCCATTACATTTTGTCCCCATGCCTAACATAAACAAATACAAGATTCCTCCCCACTAAATTTTGTCTTGTCCCCCCTTTATATTAAACAACTATGTCACAACTCACCCCATTACATTTTGTCCCCCATGCTTCACATAAAAAATTACAAAATGTACAATTCCTAAAATACCCCTCCGACCTTACTGAAATTACCAAACTACCTCTGAACGTACTGCAAATTACCAAACTATCCCATCAGCTATAACAAATCAATTAATCACACTCAACCAAAATATAGCCAATATGACCAATTTCTACACAAATTTAAACAACAAATCACATGAACATGATTTCTTCAACATTTCAACAACAAATCACATGAACATGATTGAACAACAAAGAACAACTAAAATTTGATTGAACAATATTTTTAGCAACAAACAAACCTATTTTCAGATTCAACAACAACAATCAAACAAGTATATTTAGATTTCTAAATTCAATAATATTGAACTTAAAATCAACTCTAACAACATTACAACCAACAATTCCTATATTAAACTTAAACAAGATTATGAGACAAATTCAAGAAATAATCATAAATGATAAACAAGAAATCAAACTATACAAATTTCGGATTCAAGATCAACCAAACAAAGTATGAACATGAATGAAAATATTCAATAACAATAACAAACAAACTTTGTTCAAACTTCGAATTAAACTTAAACAAAACAAATAAACATATTCAAATTACTAATCTTCAAATAATCAATTAATCTTTCTTAAATTAAATCCAACCAAAAATATAACAAAGATATATGATCCAAAATTAAAAAGCAAAACATAACTTCACATTAAATTACTAAATTAAAAACGAACTTCAAACAAAGATGAACATGAATTAAATCTATTTTTAAACAACAAAACATGACGGATTCACATGATTTAAACAATGTTAACAATTTCTGAAAATACATAAAACACATGAAACAAATTGAAGAAACAATTAATTTAAACTTCAATTTGAATCTAACAAACATTAACTAACAATTCCTTCTTTTTTTTTACAAAAAATTAACATGAAAAACAACTAATTAATTTCCCATTTGAATCTGAAAATTAATTCAACAAAACACATGAACAAACTAAAAAATTATTTCAACGATGAACAAACAAAACAAGAATTGAATTATTTAACGATTTTGGATCCGGAAAATATATGAACAAAAATAAAACTTAGAACAACTAACCGGAGATGAACAACGACGAACTTGAACCATGTATGGACTGTTTTGACAAATATCGACCAAAGCTCGAACAAAAGCTTGAACTCGACTTTAAGAAGTAACGTCGAAACAATAGCAGCAGTTGGAACGATGAGGTGAAGCAGCAGATGCCGGCTCAAAACAGCAGCAGCTCGACCTCGACGTGACTGGAAGGAGGAGAATGAGCAGCATCGCGGCAGCAGGAGAAAGACGATGAAGCAGCGGCGATGGTGGCTTCGAACGGGCAGCAGCGGACGAGGCAGTAGAAGCAATGATGAATGAGCTGAAGAAGCTATGGTCGTTGACTGTTGCTGCGTTCAACAGCTATGGTCGTCGAGGAGGAAGATGGCGATGAAGAAAGCTGGAGCAACGACGCAGCAGCTATGGAAAAATAATGGAGCGGCAGCGTGAAGGTCGTTTGGTTGAAGGAGGAAGACGACGCAACAGTGTGTGTGTGTGTGTGTCGTGAGTGTGTGTGTGTGTGCCGTGAGTGTGTGTGGCGTGAGGGGAAGGAAGGAAGTCATTGATGGAGCTTGGAGCTTTTTGGGAAGATGAAGAAAAGAAGAAGAAGAAAGATAGGGGGGCGGGTAGTTTAGTGTTTAGGTTAGGGTTTTTTGATTTTGTTTTTTCTTTTTGTTTTTGTTTTATTTTTGAAATGCACGATAATAAGGGTGTTGGGTTATGGACTGGGTCGACCCAGTTCGAAATGGACTGGGTCGTTTGGGAAGATTGGGCCATTTTTTGGGCCTGTGGCTTGAAATCGAAGAAGAGGCCCAATTCCGACTTTCTTTATATTTTCGCTCTCTTTTCTTCTTTTATTTCTCTAAAACTAAATTATAAAAATACTTAAATTATTATTAAGAACTAAATTAAGTTATAAAAGCGCAAATTAACTCCCAATAACAATTAACGCACAATTAAGTAATAATTAAGCATAAAATTGTATATTTGGACATTAAATGCTAAAAATGCAAACGATGCCTATTTTTGTAATTTTTAATTTTTTGTAAAACAAATTTAATTACTAACAATTGTATAATTAAATCCTACATGCGAAATGCGACATATTTTTGTATTTTTAATAATTTAACAAATAAACATGCAAAGACAAACATACAAATAGTTACACAAAATATCACAAAATTGCACACCAAGAAAAATTATTTTATTTTTGATTTTTTTTGGGAGTAATTCTCATATAGGGCAAAAATCACGTGCTTACAATTACCTGTATCATCTCCAAAACGAATACAAATTCAGATTTTCATCTCTTTCTATTCTACTTATTTCTACAAATCACAAATATTATGTTCTCTAATTTTAATGGTTTTGTAAAATCCTGAAGGAATTCTATTATTATCTTTGCAGCAACAAAGTAGGAAGCTAAAATTCCTTAAGAACATTGATTATACTATCAAAGCCAGATCACTTCATCCCATTAGTTTTTCCCACAGTCATGGGCAACCTGCGATCCAAAACCAAATTAATATGAGTCAATTACTTAAATGGTCACTTATCTATCCCAAATTATCTCCTGAAATCACTTTGCTTTCGTTTGTAACAACAGATTCACTGAACTATGCATATTGCACTCAAAAGGTCACTTAATTGGATTTTACAAATTTTGGATTGTCAAATACCTATTTTACCTCTAAATTATGAACATTTATCTTGTTTTTATTTTTTTAAAACTTTTTAGTATTAACAACAAAAATTCAAAAATTTATTTACACAATTCAGAATGAAAGAAAATAAAGATTGTAAAATATATATTCCATGCACGTAATATAAAAATAAATATTTAAATAAATATATTTTTATAATATTCATTAAATATTCTTGAAAATTATGCTCATTATATTATTATGTTTCTACCAACTTTCCTATTATATCACCGGAAAGGAGTGGGACTATCTGTATACGGTAAAATATGCTATGTTAAGTCGTGCATGGAATATATATATATATATAAAAAATATAATTGAGCATTATTTTCAAGAATATTTAATGTATATTATAAAAATACCTTTATTTAAATAATTATTTTTATATTACGTGCATGGAATATATAATTTACAACCTTTATTTTCTTTCATTCTGAATTGTGTAAATAAATTTTTGAATTTTTGTTGTTAATACTAAAATTATTATTACTAACAAATTATTCTAATTAAATTTTTTACTATGCTCATTATTTTTTTAATTCCAGCATTATATATGCTTAAATACTTTTTATTTTTTAATTTATAAATAATATTTATTTATTCTATAGGTAAGTCGATAATGTAAATTAAAAAGGGAAAAATCATAAGATTAATATGTTTAAAAGAAATAAAAAGAAGATAAATGCTTATAATTTAGAGGGTAAAATAGGTATTTGGCAATCCAAAATTTGAAAAATCTAGTTGAGTGACGTTCTGAATGCAATAGGCATAGTTTTGTGACTTAGTTGTTACAAACGAAAGAAAAGTGACTTTAGGAAATATTTTGGGATAATTGAGTGACCATTTGAGTAATGGACTCAATTAATATCCAACAAATACTATTATATTACTTAAGTCATACCTAGTTTTGATATGTTTGGACCACAAAGAGTAGTCCAAGAATACATATATGCGTCATAATAGGAGCAAATAAGATGTGTTTTGCTTAGGAGAAAGATCAATACACGAAGCAACAAATTATATATCTCTCCATTTTTTGAAGGGATGAGTGTTGAAAATGTAGGGAGAATTACATAATAATACACTCAACAAGTTAATATTGCGACCGGATGACCCAGATTTAAGTTTACAAATATGTAGCCAGTATTAGTTGGCTCAGATTCGAAAAAACCCTTCATGCCTTTTTTATTTTGGCGCAAATTTTTCATGATTTTTTATTCTCTTTCTAACCCAAGTTTATACATTTCCATCCCAGTTATAAAAATACAAAAAACAGACCTAAAATCTCTTATTCTCGAAGTTCTATATAGATGAATTTGCTTCAAAGTTTCTGATTTGACAGAAAACTCAACAAGGAAAGAAAAATTTGAAAGTTCATGATTTAGCAGAGAAATCAACGAAACAATTAACTTTATATATAAATTGTTCGAAAAAGTGAGAAAAATACAAAAAAAAAATCATTTTCAGTTTTAACTGCATCTGTACAGTACGTGTATAATGATGTATAAATTTATATAAACTTGTATATGAAATATTGAATAATGTCTACCAGTATTTCGCTGGCATAGAAAAGCAAAATCAGTGTTAATGGAAAACATAGAGAATAAGAAGTAAAAGCAAAAAGAAAAATCTAAATAAAAAGTAACCAAAACAAAAGCAAAAGGGAACTGCGGCAAAACTAAAAATAAAAAGCATGCAACAAAACTAAAATTATTACCGTGAAAGAGAAACTTACTTCAATAGAAAGATCAATGTTGTATATAGGGGTGTCAATGGTTCGGTTCGGTCGGTTATTTTATAAAATTTGTATCATACCAATTTTTCGGTTATTCTATTATGTATAACCAAAATTAGACTTTTCGAAACCGTCCCAATCATGTCGGTTTCTCTTCGGTATCGGTACGGTTCGGTTAATTTTCGGTATTTTTTTAATATCATGTAAAATTCACCAGTAGAAGTAGAATTGCAATAACGTACGTTCTTTAATAGGACTTAGCAAAACTCTCTAGACATTTTTACTGTTTAAAGGGTGATGAATTAAAAAAAGAAAATATGACTAGAGTATAGATCCATCAACTATTCTACAACAGCGTAAAAGAAATCAAACAAAGGCAAAGAAAATATTAATCACACGAGTTGAAAGATATACCAAGCTGGGACTCAAGAATAAAGTCTATAGAAGATTAAATATTCAAAAAGATAAATCTAAATTATATGAAAGGAAACATATTCAATACATTGTAGTTTGTTACTCATAATCGCTAGAATACTTTGTGTCTTGCTAATGAAGATACTTGAAATAACTTAGTTTAAGTAGAAGTAGCATAATAGGTTTTAGGAATTAGTATTTTGAGTTTAATTACTTGTTGGCTTGTAATAGTTTTCATAATTCCAAGGCTCAAAGAAAATTTAATGCATTATTATTTTTAAACTTACTAAATAAATATATTTTCTACATGTAAAATTTATTCGGTACACTTCGGTTTTTTTTGGTTTATTTTTATAAAATAAAAAACATACCCTAATTATCGGTGCGGTTATAGATTTATATAAAAAACTACGATTTTTTAAAAAGAAACCTAAAAATCGATTCGATGCGGCACGGTTCGGTCGATTTAGTCGGTTTTCGAATATCCATTGACACCCCTAGTTGTATAACAGTATTTTTACACCCATTATACAATATTATACATTATACCCTTATTATAATTTTGTATAATGTTATATAATATTGTATAATGATGTAGAACGGTGTATACAAAACTGGATTTCATCTTCAACTTTCTTCTTCAACTAGTATGGTTTCCAAAACCAACGTTAATCAAACACAGTTAACCCAACACTTAAGATTCATATCATTACAAGCTTTTACAATAATTTTTAACTTAACCCTATCACGTTAGAGTAAGATTTTCCAAATCTGAGTTGAACTTAGAGCTTCAAAGCTCCTTTTAATGGAGTTTTTCATACGGATGCAACAAAACTTTAATTTTTAATTTGGACACCTATAAATCGAGATTCAAATATTTGAGATCTATAAAAATTTAGGAAGATTAAGCAACTCAGTAGAGACACCTATTAATATTCAGATCTATGTGAGTGAGAGAAGAGAAAGAAAGGAGAAAGTAAAGAGAGGCGGTGGAAAGTATAGAGTGTGCTGGGAATGAAGAAAAACGAAAATAAATAAACCCTAAAAGTGTGTCTCTAATAGTGGCTAAAGGCTGAAAATTTTCTTTTAGATTACGTACAACCTGGGCCAAACTAGGTAAGGACTTCAAACGTGGGCCGTTTTCAGTTGGGCTGTTAGGCTAAGTGACAAGGACTGTAATTCTTCCGAAAATGTATGCATTGCCACCCTAATAGAAAAGGATGATCTATTACACAATCTACTCATATGAAACAGAACATATTTTAAGAAGAGTGAAAGTGTCATTCTACTCGTGTTTGCCAACCTTCTCGTCGTATGTAATGAAGGGCAGTGGGAGTGACTTGAATGCTCGGTACTCACCAACATTGTTTAGGTGCTCATTCTCCAATCTGAGACACAAGTAACTTAAAAATGTATCCATTTTCTTTCCTCTGTTATAAGTAACAAGTTGTGAAAAGGAGGACAAGGTATAACCTTGAACTCCTAATATCAGCTCAGGGACAATAAACTTACCTAAAGACATTCCAAATGCCACGACGAAGAATCTCCAAGCAGGCAAATGTGCTTGTTGTGGCTTTTCCGCGTAGTGGGCGCATGTCAAAACTCAATACTAGTTGCAGCCATACAAATCTCAGGAGAACCTCAAGAATCTACCATCAAATGTGCAAAAACAAAAATATTACTTAGATGACAAAGAGAGAGAGAGAGAGAGAGAGACGGGGGTCTTTGAGTTTCATCGACTTAGAAACTTTACCATAGCTATATAATATGCACTTTTATGTGGAAGTAAGAGCTTGTCTCTCAGAAGAAAATTTCTTGAATTTCTTTGAAGAAGACCCCAGTCCATCCTGATATCCCAACATATGTTTGCCAGAGCTGCAACAACCGAGCTAGCCAAAGCCCATACTTTCCAAGTCATTTTTTTCCGTAGTCTGAATGTTGACTGAAAGACAACTGACAGAAGCATTGAGAAATAGGTGAAACCGTTAAATCCATGCTTCATGTCTTTCTCTTCAATTAATCGTCGCATACACTGTACATTAATTTGGTCCACTGAGTACATGCAGATATATAGGCCAGTGTACAAGTTAATTTTGGCGAAGTGTTAAGTACCTGGAGGAAGCGAATCCAAAAAGGTATGGCAGCTGAAATGTAATAGAAGATAACGTAGACATCACTAACGTGGCACATTTTTCGTCCTGGAGACAATGCTTTTCCCCAACCATAATAACAAATGTAGTATACAAAACTTCTTATGGCTTGTGTCTGAGGTCAAGCAGATGTAGAGAAAAGGTCAGAAATCCAAAAATAAAGAAAAACAAGATCCATATCACCTATTGATGGCCCAATTAAGTAAGAAACCTGGCTTGTTAGCTGATCTGCCAAGAAAAAATCAACCATTTTGACCTGCAGATTAAGAATATCGACATAAGATGTTGTCCAACATATATAGAATTCAAGCCTAGTAGAATCAATCACCTTGTAGAAAGGAGCACAAATACAATGGAATAGACTTCGAATAAGGAAGAAACGGCTTGAACGATAGATTATGTTAAAAGGACACAGACATATGAGAACTAAACCCTGCATTTGAATAAGAGAATGGTGATTGGATAAAATGTACTTATATGATAGTGCTCAACTGGCATTTAACTTATATCTAAAATCTCACAATGAGTAAGCCCAAAGGAAGGAGTTCAACATATGTCTCGTGATCTTGGATCGTCGAGTCCATCCTGATATGCAGATGTACCAGAAAAGTAGTGAGTACAACAACTGTAAGACCAGAGGCTAAAACGAAAACTTCTCTGTGGTCTAATTCGGTTCCTGGCTTGAACCCAAGTATAATAAACGAGTAGTTGATTTTATAGCACCTCCACAAGTATATATTCACAGCAAAAAGAAGCATATGTAAGATAATGTAACCGTAGAAACTGCAAACAAAACATAAGGTATATATATGTTAGAGAAAATTGAGAAGGTCATAAGTAGATGAATTTTCATTTTAACTGACAATCTGAAAGTTTTCTTTAACTTGTAAAGGGGAAAAATGCTATCCAAGTATAAGGTGGCATCCTTCTTGTCCAGTAACTTTCTTGTTTGCATGACTAAAGCAACGGCAATAATTAGAGCAATTGAGAATCCACAGAAGAATCCTACACAATGAGCACAAAGGTTATAATAGAACCTAAATGCAGAAAATCATAAATTGAAAAAAAAAAAAAAAGGAGCAGTTCTCAACCTGAAAGAAATCGTACGCGGTGGTTCTCTCTTTTCCTTTTTGGCCTTAATAATTTGATGCCATCCCCCTGCTTAAAATTGGAAAAGTGCTTGATAAATGTTGCTTCCACCTTGTTCAGAAGACTAGTAACCTAGAACATGAAAAAGTAAACTAAGTGATTCTTTATTGGTGCATATAACTAGACTTCTTTTACCTAAATACTGAAGAGCTAATGGAAAATAAATCCAAATATCTTGATTTAGTGATGAAACAGACCTCATCAGAACTTCCAATATAGGAGTTATCAACGACTTTCATGTAAGATCTCATTGCTTTTCTTGAAGTAATCTGCAGTCAACCAGTGATGCAATTTATGGTCATTTAGTGGTAACTAAAATAATACTACTATTATTACCATGATTGTCCACAGAATGCAACTTTCTAAACCTACTCCGGGATTGAAGTTTTATTCAGAAAGCTATATATGCACCTGATGAGTGTCTGACCTTTTCATATTTTTCTAGGATCTTAGAAAATGCTGAGAGATTCATAAAACTGTTTCATCAATTGAAAAAAGAGTCAGAATAAATGCAGAAGAGAATCCAAAATGTATCTTAGATTTAGAACCTGTACTGATTTAGGCTGCGAAGTTTCTGATAGAACTCAACAAAGGCCTTTTTCAACTTTTCTTCAACCTCTAGTTCCTCTTGACTGAAGCTACACTCTTTCTCTGTGGTACCAAGTAATAGTTTTTCTACAGATGATTTTGGACCATCAGATGTATTTTGAATTTTGACACATTCAAGAACGTCTGAGGGAGTTCGTCCATGTTCTTTTAATGAAGGATCTTCATTATTGCTCGAAGAAGCTGGTTTTATGTTGTTCTCACAAGACATGTCCACTTCTTTTGTGAAGTCCATTTGGGCTTTCTCTGCATTTAGACATCTAATGAGCGCAAAACTAATCTTATGAAGTAGAAGCATGGAATTAGAATGTCCACAACTGTTTCGCTGCCACTACAAGAAGGAAGGCTTTTATCAGCAATATTTGTGTTTGCATATGCTGATTGTTGTTGCCAAAAATACTTCTAGAAACATTCTGTGTCGATCTTTGCAACACTCTGCACCATCTCAGTGAAAATATGAAATTACGAGATTCTAAATATTATTCAGTGGAGGCTAAGTTAGTCAAGACACTGCAATTATGGGCATAAACAATTGCAAAAGATGTACAAAAAAGAAGGTACATAAATTGTGTACATCTTGTGGGTTTCTGCTGCAATATGGTTCAAAACAAGTGGTGCATAGGCTTTCAATATTTGAGCTACTTGCTCATGTTCTTAGGTTCCCTAATGCATAGCAATCGAATATACAATGTTAATCTGTCCTTATTATCGTGTCTAATTAATCCTAGTACATAATCTACGAATCAAGAACGATGCATTTGTTCAATAAGACTATGGTACAATTTCCTATTAAGGCTCTCGTTTCTGTTTGTATTCACCATAATTCATGATCATGAAGGCAAGTAACGACTGATAAAATGATAGTGGCAGACCTACCTACACTTGAAGTCCTGCTTGGAGAAGTCGCCTTTGAGGATGCTACACTATCTGATTCTTTCACCTTTCTACGGAGAGCAACCAAAGCATCCATTTGTTCGGCCAATGCAGCTGCTTCTCCCTTTGCTTCTTCCACTTTGTCTTTGTAAAAGCTATTAACCTTTTCAAGCTCATTATCCAATTTTTCGAAAAACGATTTCTCATCTTCTCTTAGTTCTGCTGCTATACAGAACTTTCCATTTGTCAAATCTTTGTGTTGGCTTTCACTTTCTTGGTTCTCAATATCAACTTTCCTCTGAGTATTGCGGTGAGGTAGAAAACTAAGATTGAGGCGGTTGATCTCTTTCAAGAGGCATTTGAGCTCGCTATAATCCATATAAGCTGCAATCCACTCAGGCACCATTTGATCCTTAAATTCTTTACCAAACTTCATTCTTCTTAAAAATCAGCAGAGTTCAGTTCTCTCTGTAATTACAAGCCAAGACCGTATATGTAAGAACCTGTATTACAAAACTCTTAACTATCACTGAGCTTCCTTTATTATTGTTCTCCTAAAGCAGCTATGTTGCGCGGACTCTCCAACATGTAGCCGCAGCCGTATCGGATCCTTCAAAAATGCACTACTTTTGGAGGATCCAACACGTATCCTGCCACATTATCAGAGAGTTCGAGCAACATAGCTAAGCAGTAATAATTCAAGATAAAATGTAAAAAGAGGTTCAAACAAAGCGCATGAGATTCTAACTGAGAGAAGTATAAGGGAAAAAGAAGTAAACTTACAGCAATAGGAACTAGGAGATAGCTATGCAATCAAGTTCTGCTGCAGCAGTACCTAGAAAATGAAGTTTGTGAAATAATGTAAATTATGCAAAACAGAATTCAGTGACCTTTTAATGTTCCACATTGATTACATTAGCCATCACTTTGTGCTGAAGCTAGAAGAACATATTTTGCTATTTCTGTATGAGTTAATTACCATCATCTATTTATTAAGATTGTCGGTTTATGCATTAAGCTGGTCATGTTAATTAGAGTTCAAATGAGGCTGATATACATTGGCTGTTGAAAAAATCAAAGGTAATAGTACCCATATATTAATTATGATCTAAGACTAACAGAAATATGAAAGAATTCCATATTTCATACACCTATAAAGTATTAGCTC
Organism: Nicotiana sylvestris; assembly: GCF_000393655.2. Lineage (NCBI taxonomy): Eukaryota > Viridiplantae > Streptophyta > Magnoliopsida > Solanales > Solanaceae > Nicotiana > Nicotiana sylvestris. The sequence continues at coordinate 145,290,157 of NC_091064.1, read as the reverse complement.
ATTCTCTTAAACAACTCCCACAATTAAGAACATGCATAAATATTCTCCTTTCTCTTTTATACTTCAAACTAAGTCAGTAAAATTTAGGTTTGTCTATAAGTGGAACACAACATAAAGAATCAGTGAACAATCCCTAGAGGTTCTGAATCTCCTAACCAATAATAACATGACAAGGATCCTCGCTTTGATATTTATACAAAAGCATTAAGAAAATTGAAGAAAGAAGAGATATATAATACACATTAACCAAACATCATTTTAGCAATAAGTGTTAGCAAATCAGTGATATTAATGAGATAATAAAATATAAACTCGATCTCTCAAACATTACACGCCACTCATTCATTCATGATTCATGCGTTTGCATTCAGTGATAAACATTAATATTGTGTGCTTTTATGTGTCCGTAAGATTACCTTCAGTTCAATATTGGAGAATAGAAAGAACAAAGCTTTAGAGCCAGTTGGGTTACACTTTACAACTATGAACTATATATGTATATATATGAAGATTAAAGCGGTTGAGTTAAGGTTTCAACTTGGAGAATATGGAGACAAAATAAAGAGGCGGTGTCAGAAAAAAAGGAAATTGACAAAGTGGATGTTCGCGTTCCTAAATTAGTTATCTTGTAATTTCCCGGCAGTAATTAGATTTTCCTTGTACCAGTTGCATGGTAATATATAACTGCAATGAGCACCTATAATGGTTATTGGTTACAAAGTGCTTTTGGTCTTTACATATTGTCCCGTTTGATATATACTTTATATTTTTTTAAGTTTTATTTAAAATACGTTCAACAATTTTTTTTTATAATGATAGTGTCTTGACCTAACTTAATGTTGTTGTTGTTTCCTGTATAGTACTTCTTATCTGGTATAAATATGGAATGATGGAAGATCAAGTTTTAACTTTTCTACTCTTAGATATATATTATCTCTTTATCAGCTACCTACAACAGTAACATACGTAAATATAAATGATATAACTGAAACAAAAATTAATTCGAGCCCACTGAATTCACAGTGTTTCCTTAAGGAATTTAATCCCCTCCTAGTACCCAAGGTTATGGATTATTTCTTCCCAGGATAGAACGAATTACACACTGGTGTAGCGGTACTTTAAACTCCAGTATTTCAGCGAACGTGGCAGCAAATCACACTTACAGTTGCTTTGTTTGTAGTTTTAAAACAATGCAGAACAAAGGAGGAGAACTCAGAAGTCGAATGGAAATTCTGAGAGGAAGGAATGCAATGTATAGCCGATGTTGAATTCTTACTGAAGAAGATATCAGATTGCAATTCGTTTTTCCAGTGTATACACAGTGTATACAGAGTGTAGTTTGAGTGTATACAGAGTGTATATCAATTATATACATAGTGTATATCAATTGTATACTGAGTGTTTTGAGTATTTTTTTCCGGTGTGTTCTTCTTTCTCTACAACTTCTGCTCTATTTATAGCAGTCATGTGAGAGAAATCCGCCCCCTCCATGGTGAAACAAGCATTAGGATATCATGGAGAAAGCACTTACATGGTGGAATGAACACTTGCTTGGTGGGAGGAGCACTTGGCCATGGTGGGAGGTGCACTAGGCATCTTGTTGCTTTCTTGGTGCAACACAATATACGGATTGGAAAACATCCGTTACAAACACGGATTATATCACGTTAATATTCACTATTAACAAATAAATTTGGTCCAAATAATTAATCAATCGATCGATCATTTGATCAAATCCGAATCCAAATCCAAATCCAAATCCCATTTTCCATTCACTCTCATTTTAAGACTATTTCATCTTAAACAAAAACTCAACAATCCAAAACTCAGCAATCCCCCACATAAATGGGGAATGACTATATCACGAAAGTATGCATGAAAAACTTGTGTGATTTGCAAGCAAGAATTAATTGCATCTGGATAAGTAGGTTTCCCTTTGAACTTTCCGTAGTGAACTTATGTCGGATATACTCGGTCAATCGGTAGATTTGATATCTTTGAACCGTCGAACTTTAGTGTATACCTAGACAACCATAAGTCACACAATCAATCCCTTAACCGTCTTTGGTTCTCATTGTTGTGTTCGTTTCAGCCATGAACACTGCCTGGTTTCATAAGTGCGTAGAGAATTGGCCTTGCAAAATTCTCCTTGAAGCGGCTAACACTTCACACTTACATAGGTGATTCCTAAACGTGTCATCTCGTAGATACACTATTTGATATACCCTGTATCAAATTTAGAAATCATTAAAAAGCCTTAATGATTTATCCTTGGTACTGAACATTGTCTCATCACGAGAATGAACTAAAAAATTTTGTTGACAATGTTGAACCGTCATTAATGACTTTGTTTGATCTCCTTGAACCTAGATCTTGGGATCTCCAGTCTTCTAGGTAGAGTTACCGCCACAATGACTTGTTCTCGGCCATAGTCCCATTCCCCTCGATGATTTCTCAACTACCTCTCTAGTTAGGCCTTTTGTAAGTGGATCCGACACATTATCACTTGACTTTACATAGTCAATCGTGATAATTCCTCTAGAGAGAAGTTGCCTAACGGTTTTATGTCTTCGTCGTATATGACGAGATTTACCGTTATACATAACGCTCCCAGCCCTTCCAATTGCCGTTTGGCTATCACAGTGTATGCATATTGGTGCCAACGGTTTGGGCCAAAATGGAATGTCTTCCAAGAAATTCCGGAGCCATTCAGCTTCTTCACCGGCTTTATCTAAGGCTATGAACTCAGCCTCCATTGTAGAGCGGGCAATACATGTTTGTTTGGACGACTTCCAAGATACCGCTCCTCCACCAATAGTGAATACATATCCACTTGTGGACTTCGAATCAGTTGAACCGGTGATCCAATTTGCATCACAATATCCTTCAATCACCGCAGGATATTTACTGTAGTGCAAATCAAAGTTTTGGGTATGTTCTAAGTATCCCAAAACTCGTTTCATTGCCATCCAATGAGATTGACCTGGATTGCTCGTGTATCGACTTAGTTTACTTATAGCACAAGCTATATCTGGTCGTGTACAATTCATGATGTACATTAAGCATCCCAACACACGAGCATAATCCAATTGTGATATGCTTTGGCCTTTATTCTTTGCTAGTGCAAGATTTATGTCAATTGGAGTCTTTGCAACTTTAAAGCCCAAGTGCTTGAATTTTTCAAGTACTGTCTTAATATAATGAGATTGTGACAATGCCAGACCTTGAGGAGTCTTTTGGATCTTAATCCCCAGAATTAAATCCGCAATTCCCAAGTCCTTCATATCAAACTTGCTAGTTAGCATACGCTTAGTAGCATTTATGTTGGCAATGTTATTACTCATTATCAGCATATCATCCACATATAGGCAAACAATGACTATGTGATTTGGAACATTTTTAATGTACACACATTTATCACATTCATTTATCTTAAAACCATTTGACAACATTGTTTGGTCAAATTTCGCATGCCATTGTTTGGGTGCTTGTTTTAGTCCGTAAAGGGACTTAACAAGTCTACATACCTTATTTTCTTTACCTGGAACCACAAACCCTTCAGGTTGTTCCATGTAAATTTCTTCCTCCAACTCTCCATTTAAGAAGGCCGTTTTAACATCCATTTGATGAATTTCAAGACCATACACTGCAGCTAATGCTACTAACATCCGTATGGACGTAATCCTTGTAACTGGGGAGTATGTATCAAAGTAGTCAAGACCTTCTCGTTGTCTATACCCTTTGACAACAAGTCTTGCCTTAAATTTATCAATAGTGCCATCATCTTTCATTTTTCTCTTAAAAATCCATTTAGAACCCAAAGGTTTATTTCCAGGAGGAAGATCAACCAATTCCCATGTATGGTTGTTCAATATGGATTCTATTTCACTATTGACTGCCTCTTTCCAGAACAATGATTCCGAAGAAGACATAGCTTCTTTAAATGTTCGAGGCTCATTTTCCAATAAGAAAGTCACAAAATCTGGTCCAAACGAAGTAGACGTTCTTTGACGTTTACTACGTCTTGGATCCCCCTGATTAAATGTACTTTCTTTTGTTTCTTCCCGAGGTCGTTTAGATCCTTCACCAATCGACTCGCATTCCTTTTTATACGGATATATATATTCAAAGAACTCAGCATTATCTGATTCTATAACCGTATTGTTATGAATGTCGGGATTTTCTGATTTATGAACCAGAAATCGATATGCTTTACTATTGGTCGCATATCCAATGAAAACGCAATCAACTGTTTTCGGTCCTATTTTTACCCTTTTGGGTTTAGGAACTTGCACTTTTGCTAAACACCCTCACACTTTAAAATAATTCAAGTTGGGCTTCCTTCCTTTCCATTTTTCATATGGAATGGATTGTGTTTTGCTATGGGGTACTCGATTTAGTATTCGGCTGGCCGTAAGAACGGCTTCCCCACACAAGTTCTGTGGCAAACTAGAACTTATCAACAATGCGTTCATCATCTCCTTTAATGAACGATTCTTTCTTTCCGCAATCCCATTGGATTGGGGCGTGTAAGGGGCTGTTGTTTGATGAATAATTCCATATTCTAAACATATTTGTTCAAAAGGAGATTCATATTCACCACCCCTATCACTTCTTATCATTTTGATTTTCTTGTTAAGTTGCGTTTCAACTTCATTTTTGTATTGCTTGAATGCGTCTATTGCTTCATCTTTACTATTAAGTAAGTAAACATAGCAATATCGAGTACTATCGTCAATAAAAGTTATGAAATACTTCTTTCCACCGCGAGATGGTATTGACTTCATGTCACAAATATCTGTGTGAATTAAGTCTAAAGGATTTGAATTCCTTTCAACCGACTTATAAGGATGTTTAACATACTTAGATTCCACACATATTTGACATTTTGATTTTTCGCATTCAAACTTAGGCAATACTTCCAGGTTAATCATTTTTCGCAAGGTTTTATAATTGACATGACCCAAACGTACATGCCATAAATCATTTGACTCAAGTAAGTAAGAAGAAGCTGAAGTTTTATTATTAGTTTCAACAACTATTACATTCAGCTTGAAAAGGCCCTCAGTAAGGTAACCTTTTCCTACAAACATTTCATTCTTACTAATCACTACCTTGTCAGATACAAAAACGCACTTGAAACCGTGCTTTACAAGAAGTCCAGTAGAGACTAAGTTCTTCCTAATCTCGGGAACATGAAGGACGTTGTTCAAAGTCATGACCTTGCCAGAAGTCATCTTGAGAAATATCTTACCGTATCCTTCAATGTTTGCTGTAGCAGCATTTCCCATAGAGAGCGTCTCTTCGGGTCCAGCAGAAGCATATGTAGAAAATGCTTCCCTCACAACACAAACATGTCGAGTGGCTCCAGAATCGATCCACCACTCCTTTGGGTTTCCTAATAGGTTGCATTCAGAAAGCATGGCGCATAAGTCATCAACATCATCATGCTTTTCTACCATGTTTTCTTGACCCCTTTGCTTGTCTTTCTTCCGAGCACGATACTCCGTAGATTTGTGTCCGGTTTTCCCACAGTTGTAGCAGTTTCCACTGAACCGCTTCTTGCTTGGGTTGTATTTCGGACCAGAAGCCTTCTTTCTCTTTTTGTTATCTTCAACAATATTTGCTCCCATTATTGTTGAATTTCCACGGCCTCTCCTTTCAGCAGCTTTATTGTCCTCTTCGATTCTCAATCGAACAATGAGATCTTCAAGGGACATCTCCTTTCGTTTGTGTTTCAAATAATTTTTAAAGTCCTTCCACAATGGAGGCAACTTCTCAATTATTGCTGCTACTTGGAATGCCTCATTGATGACAAGACCTTCAATGAAAATTCCGTTAGTAAAATTACTAAAAATTTTACTTTCAACATTAGCATTCATTTGAAATATACCTTCAGCAAGTAGATCATGAATAATCACTTGTAACTCCTGGACTTGGGTAATAACAGACTTGCTATCTACTATTTTGTCGTCCAAAAATTTTGCAGCGATGAATTTCTTCATCCCGGCATCTTCAGTTTTGTATTTCTTTTCAAGCGTATTCCACAATTCTTTTGACGTCTCCACGCCACTGTATACATTATAAAGATTATCCTCCAGTCCGCTAAGAATATAATTCCTGCACAAGAAGTCAGAATGCTTCCACGCCTCAATCACGAGAAAGATATCATTCTCTGGAGTTTCATCTGGAAGATCAGGAACATCTTCCTTGATAAACTTTTGTAGACATAACGTAGTCAAGTAGAAGAACATCTTTTGCTGCCAGCGCTTGAAATCCATCCCGAAAATTTTTTCGGGTTTCTCTGCCGGTGCCAACGCCGGAGTTCGACTTGTCGATGCGTTGGCAGTCATCATCGGAACAGTTTGATTTCCGTCATTCGCCATTTTTACTGTAAAAATGACATAAACAAACGTTTAATAAACGTTTAAAACTGGAGTGAAAAATCACGTAGATTTTAATCTCCAATAAAACGCCACGAAGGCTTTACTCTCTAAATGGGAGTACACAAAACCACAAAGGTTTTAAGTTTCCAGAATAATAAAAGTAACACAAATACAGAAATTAAAATTATTAAATTCCTTAAGCTTGTTGTTGTTGTTTCCTGTATAGTACTTCTTATCTGGTATAAATATGGAATGATGGAAGATCAAGTTTTAACTTTTCCACTCTTAGATATATATTATCCTCTTTATCAGCTACCTACAGCAGTAACATACGTAAATATAAATGATATAACTGAAACAAAAATTAATTCGAGCCCACTGAATTCACAGTGTTTCCTTAAGGAATTTAATTCCATCCTAGTACCCAAGGTTATGGATTATTTCCTCCTAGGATAGAACGAATTACACACTGGTGTAGCGGCACTTCAAACCCCAGTATTTCAGCGAACGCAAAGTTCGGCAGCAAATCACACTTACAGTTGCTTTGTTTGTAGTTTTAAAACAATGCAGAACAAGGGAGGAGAACTCAGAAGTCGAATAGAAATTCTAAGAGGAAGGAATGAAATGTATAGCCGATGTTGGATTCTTACTGAAGAGGATATCAGATTGCAATTCGTTTTTCCAGTGTATACACAGTGTATACCGAGTGTAATTTGAGTGTATATAGAGTGTATATCAATTATATACAGAGTGTATATCAATTGTATACTAAGTGTTTCGAGTGTTTTTTTCCGGTGCGTTCTTCTTTCTCTACAACTTCTGCTCTATTTATAGCAGTCATGTGAGAGAAATCCGCCCCCTCCATGGTGGAACAAGCATTAGGATATCATGGAGGAAACACTTACATGGTGGAATGAACACTTGCTTGGTGGGAGGAGCACTTGGCCATGGTGGGAGGTGCACTAGGCATCTTGTTGCTTTCTTGGTGCAACACAATATACGGATTGGAAAACATCCGTTACAAACACGGATTATATCACGTTAATATTCACTATTAACAAATAAATTTGGTCCAAATAATTAATCAATCGATCGATCATTTGATCAAATCCGAATCCAAATCCAAATCCAAATCCCATTTCCCATTCACTCTCATTTTAGGACTATTTCATCTTAAACAAAAACTCAACAATCCAAAACTCAACAATCCAAAACTCAACACTTACATGAGTTTGCGTTATTTCATTAGGTACTTGTAATATCGGATTATTCCATTCACATATGAAAGAAGAATCACTTAGCATTTCTTGTTTCTACAAATTTAAATGCTGCTCTTCAATATTTGCATTCCCTTTATTAATTGTTAGGGTAATACCTTAATGCACCATACTTCAAATATTATGTGTTTAATTAGTTATTTTTCTTAAGAACTCTACCTTTATATAGTCCTCATTGTATATTAGTTAGGATCTTAAAGCAAATACGGAATGCTATGCTAATATATATAAGTGGAAAGTAGAAAAATCTCTAATTTATTTTCGGTAAACATTGAGACAGAGAAAAGAGAATTCTAGTAATCAACACGTGGCAACAAGTTACTCAGCGGCAGCGCCTGCTTCTCCCATCTGTAACCTTTGTGCAGCAGTGTATATTATGGCACCTTTGACACTTCTTTACGTCATCGTCCATTAAATTCCACTGCTCACTTCTCATAAAGTTGTTTGTGTTATAAAATAAAGACTGTAAAATAAAGACAAGTATAGAGAGAAACTGATATTATTCGAATTCAAACTGATGTACATAATGAATTGAAATCTCTTCTATTTATAGAAGAAAGGAAGCTGCTGTGTAAGCTGCTACTACAAGCTGCTGTGTAAGCTGCTATTACAAGCTGTTGTGTAAGCTGCTATGCAAGCTGCTGTGTAAGCTGCTACGCAAGCTGCTGTGTAAGTTGCTACTGTACAAGATATGGATAATCTTCTACTGAGAGCAATGTTTATCCATAACGGAGTACTGAATGGATAAGCTTATTATACCCGGTATGGATAATCTTCTACCTAGGGTAATGTTTATCCATAACCGGGTACCGAAGTGATAAGCTTCTTCAGGAAGCTTATTTCCAATAGAGTACTAAATAGATAAACATATTTACGGTGGAGTCCCATATGGATAAGCTTCTTCAGGAAGATTATTTACAACGGAGTACTAAATGAACATCCATAATATAATATATTTATAACACTCCCCTTGGATGTTCATTAAAAGATAATGTGCCTCATTAAAACCTTATAGGAAAAACCACGTGGGAAAAAATTCCAGTGAAGGAAAAAGAGTACACATATTTAGTAAGACGCATTGCTTGGTGCCTCATTAAAAACTTTATAAGGAAAACCCCATGGGAAAAAACCTTAGTAAGGGAAAAAGAGTGCATCGCGTATTTTACTCCCCCTGATGAAAACCTTGTTTCAAATATTTGAGTCTCCGCATTCCAATCTTGTATACCATCTTCTCAAAAGTTGAAGTTGGCAAAGATTTAGTGAATAAATCTGCTGGATTATCACTTGAACGGATTTGTTGCACATCAATGTCACCATTTTTCTGAAGATCGTGTGTGTAGAATAATTTTGGTGAAATGTGCTTCGTTCTATCTCCTTTTATAAATCCTCCCTTCAATTGGGCTATGCATGCAGCATTGTCTTCGTATAAAATTGTGGGTCTTTTCTCACATTCCAAACCACATTTTTCTCGAATAAAATGAATTATTGATCTCAACCATACGCATTCCCTACTTGCTTCATGAATAGCTATTATCTCAGCGTGATTTGAAGAAGTAGCAACAATAGATTGCTTTGTGGAGCGCCATGATATGATAGTACCTCCATATGTAAATACGTAGCCGGTTTGAGATCGAGCTTTATGGGGATCAGATAAATAACCTGCATCTGCATAACCAACAAGGTCTGCACTATCTTTGTTAGCATAAAACAAACCCATATCAAGAGTTCCCTTTAAATATCGCAATATATGCTTAATCCCGTTCCAATGTCTCCGTGTAGGAGAAGAACTATATCTTGCTAGTAAATTAACAGAAAATGCTATGTCAGGCCTTGTAGCATTAGCAAGATACATTAGTGCACCAATTGCACTGAGATAGGGTACTTCGGGACCAAGGAGTTCCTCGTCCTCTTCTGGAGGTCGAAACAAATCCTTATTCACTTCAAGTGATCGAAAAACCATTGGTGTACTCAATAGGTGCGCTTTGTCCATGTAAAAGCGTTTTAAGACCCTTTCTGTATAGGCAGATTGATGGATAAAGATCCCGTCTGCTAAATGTTCAATTTGCAGACCAAGACAAAGTTTTGTCTTTCCAAGATCTTTCATCTCAAATTCTTTCTTAAGATATTCAATTGCCTTTTGGAGCTCTTCTGGAGTTCCAACAAGATTTATGTCATCAACATAAACAGCAAGTATAACAAATTCTGATGCCATTTTCTTTATAAAAATACATGGACAAATAACATCATTTATGTAACCTTCTTTCAGCAAATATTCACTAAGGCGATTATACCACATGCGCCCAGATTGCTTTAAACCGTACAAAGATCTTTGTAATCTGATTGAATACATTTCCTGAGATTTTGCTTCAGGCATTTTAAATCCTTCAGGGATTTTCATATAAATTTCATTATCAAGTGAACCGTACAGATAAGCTGTAACTACATCCATTAGATGTATTTCAAGCTTTTCATGTAGTGCTAAACTGATGAGATATCGAAATGTTATGGCATCCATAACAGGTGAATATGTTTCATCAAAATCGACTCCAGGTCGTTGTGAGAATCCTTGTGCAACAAGGCGAGCTTTGTATCTTTCAACTTCATTTTTATCATTCCTTTTTCGCACAAAAACCCATTTATGACCAACTGGTTTTATACCAGCAGGTGTTTGGACTACTGGTCCAAAGACCTCTCTTTTAGCAAGTGACTTCAATTCCGATTGAATTGCCTCTTGCCATTTTGGCCAATCAGATCTTTGTCGACATTCTTCGACAGATCGAGGTTCAAGATCCTCACTATCTTGCATAATATTAAGTGCAACATTATATGTAAAAATATTATCCACCACTATTTCAGATCGATTTAAATTAATCCCATCACCGATCGAACTTATTAAAAGTTCCTCACTCACATGAGCTTCGGGTTTATTGATTTCTTCAGGAATCTCAGAACTAATCAGATTTTGGGTCTCTTCAGGAGATCCCTTCATAGTATCGTTTTGATCATTTGTCGATTTTCTTTTTCGAGGATTTCGATCCTTAGAACCCAAAGGCCTACCACGCTTCAGGCGTGCTTTAGGTTCACTATCTCTCATGCTAGTAGATGGTCCTACTGGGACATCAATTCGGATAGGCACATTCTTTGCTGGGATATGTGACTTAGTTATCCTTTTCAAATCAGTAAATGCGTCTGACATTTGATTTTCTATATTCTGTAAATGGATGATCTTCTGGACCTCCTGATTACATATAGGGGCACGAGGATCAAAGTGAGATAATGATGAAATTTTCCACACAATTTCTCTTTTGATTTCCTTTTTCTCTCCCCCTAATTGTGGAAAATTTGTTTCATCAAATCGACAATCTGCAAATCGAGCAGTAAATAAATCTCCTGTTAATGGTTCAAGATAGCGAATAATAGAGGGTGATTCAAACCCAATATATATTTCTATCCTTCTTTGTGGTCCCATCTTACTACGTTGTGGTGGTGCTACTGGCACATATACAGCACATTCGAAAATTCGTAGATGGGAAATATTTGGTTCATGACCAAAAACTAATTGTGACACAGAATATTTATTATAATGTGTCGGTCTGAGACGGATAAATGATGCTGCATGCAAGATAGCATGGCCCCAAGCAGTAGTGGGTAATTTTGTTTTCATAAGTAGTGGTCTTGCTATCAATTGCAGGCGTTTAATAAATGACTCTGCAAGGCCATTTTGAGTATGAACATAAGCTACAGGATGTTCAACTTTTATCCCAACGGATAGACAATAATCATCAAAAGCTTGAGATGAGAATTCTCCAGCATTATCAAGGCGAATAGCCTTTATAGGATAATCTGGGAATTGTGCCCTTAATCGAATTATTTGGGCTAATAGCTTTGCAAACGCCAGGTTGCGAGATGATAGTAGGCACACATGAGACCATCTTGAAGATGCATCTATTAGGACCATAAAATATCTAAACAACCCACTTGGTGGGTGAATAGGTCCACATATATCCCCATGTATACGCTCTAAAAAGGCAGGGGATTCAATACCAACCTTCATTGGTGATGGTCTAGTGATCATTTTTCCTTGATAACAAGCATCACAAGAAAATTCGTCATTTGTAAGAATCTTCAAGTTCTTTAATGGATGCCCACTCGAATTTTCAGTAATTCGTCTCATCATTATTGATCCGGGATGGCCCAAACGGCCATGCCAAAGCACAAAAGTATTTGAATCCGTAAACTTCTGGTTTACGATAGAGTGTGCTTCAATTGTACTAATTTTTGAATAGTATAAGCCAGAAGATAAAGTTGGTAACTTTTCTACAATGCATTTCTGGCCAGAAATATTCTTTGTAATACAAAGATATTCCCTGTTCATTTCATCTATTGTCTCAACATGATACCCATTTCGGCGGATATCTATAAAACTCAACAAGTTTCTTCGGGACTTGGAGGAGAACAATGCATTGTCTATAATAAGTTTTGTTCCCTTAGACAGAAATATTATGGCTCTTCCGGAGCCTTCAATCAAACTTATATTACCAGAAATTGTTGAAACATTTGCTTTTTCCTTATGCAAATAAGAAAAGTATTTCTGATCGTTGAATATGGCATGAGTTGTTCCACTATCAATAACACAAATATCTTCATGATTTGTCTTTGATCCAAACATAATTTGAGGGTTATCCATATTCTTCAAAATAACATAAATAAAATATATTATAGTAAACATCATTATCAAAGCATAACTTTTATTTATGTACAACAATTACATAACCATACTATCTATTACAAACAACAAAAATTAAAATATTTACATTTCTACAGATTCACTACCGATTACATGACTTGTTTCTCCTTCTGGGAGTGCAAAGTAATCAGCTACATCCAAATGCATGAAGTCTAAATTATCTTCAGAAATAAAATTTGCTTCAGCATTTTTCTCTGTCTTCTTCAGGGAGGCTTGATAAAGCTCAACCAGGTGCTTTGGCGTACGACAGGTACGTGACCAGTGCCCTTTTCCTCCACATCTATAGCATGCATTTTCTGCATTTGGCGCTTGCACCACTTCATGCTTTTGTTCCTTCCTTTTCCACTGCTGGTGGTGAGGAGGCTTCTTTGGTGCATTATTATTACCATGATTGGGGTTTCTTCCCCGACCACGGCCATGACCACGACTGGGGCCACGACCTCTTCCACGTTTAGCTTGGTGGAAGTTCGTCTCATTCACTTCAGGGAATGGACAAGAACCAATAGGTCGGCTTTCATGATTTTTCATTAATAGCCCATTATGTTGCTCTGCTATAAGAAGATGTGAGATAAGTTCAGAATACTTTTTAAATCCCATCTCTCGATATTGCTGCTGCAGGAGCATATTCGAGGCATGAAAAGTGGTGAAAGTTTTCTCCAACATATCATGATCAGTAATATTATCACCACATAATTTCAATTGGGAAATAATTCTGAACATAGCAGAATTATACTCACTGATAGATTTAAAATCTTGTAGCCTTAGATGAGTCCAATCATAACGTGCCTGTGGAAGAACGACCATCTTCAGGTGGTCATATCTATCTTTCAAATTATTCCACAGTATGACTGGATCTTTAATAGTGAGATATTCCATTTTCAGGCCCTCATCAAGGTGATGGCGTAGGAATATCATTGCTTTGGCACGGTCTTGGTTTGATGCCTGATTTTTATCCTTGATGGTGTCTGCCAGACCCATCGCATCAAGATGAATTTCAGCATCAAGCACCCAAGACATGTAGCTTTTGCCTGATATATCCAGGGCTACAAATTCAAGTTTAGAAAGATTTGACATTATTTAGGAAAAGAAAGTTCTTACCTCTAATACTTTCAAAGTATTTGCTCGAGATGTCAGAGTCTCGTGCTGATAACGTGTTATAAAATAAAGACTGTAAAGTAAAGACAAGTATAGAGAGAAACTGTTATATTATTCGAATTCAAACTGATGTACATAATGAACTGAAATCTCTTCTATTTATAGAAGAAAGGAAGCTGCTGTGTAAGCTGCTACGCAAGCTGCTGTGTAAGCTGCTATTACAAGCTGCTGTGTAAGCTGCTATGCAAGCTACTGTATAAGCTGCTACGCAAGCTGCTGTGTAAGCTGCTACTGTACCAGATATGGATAATCTTCTATTGAGAGCAATGTTTATCCATAACGGAGTACTGAATGGATAAGCTTATTATACCCGGTATGGATAATCTTCTACCTAGGGTAATGTTTATCCATAACCGGGTACCGAAGTGATAAGCTTCTTCAGGAAGCTTATTTCCAATAGAGTACTAAATAGATAAACATATTTACGGTGGAGTCCCATATGGATAAACTTCTTCAGGAAGATTATTTACAACGGAGTACTAAATGAACATCCATAATAAAATATATTTATAACAGTTTGCTTCAACTACCAGTTATAGTATGGTAGAGACTCGAGGTAACTACGCATAAATTATTTATGATGAATAATAATGTAAAATTGTTACAAGGTGAATTAATAAATACTTGAAATATTATGAATATATTCTTATTTATATACTGTCTTGGCATAAAAAATACATAAGATATTTGCATAATAATCTAATGAATGTGTATTTTTTATGATCGTTCCCCAAACACTGAATAAAGCTATATAGAGATTATATTTTCTAATGCGGTAAACCAAATACTGCATTAGTTTATGCAAAATTTTATGCTGGGATTTCCCAATACCTCAAACAAAGCGATCCTTATGTACGATTGCTTACTTTTAAGGTTTTTTCTTTGTCTTTAGTTACTCCTAGTCACGTATTATTAATACATATACATATATTCTTATCCACATTTTTAATATGCATAAAATGATAATGCACAAATGTTGGCATAATTTGAGTATTAGCGATGAGATATTTAATGAGACCAAATACGTTATATTAAATTATGCAAAAACTGTCTTTCTTATGTACAATCAACTAAACATTGTATAATCTATGGGAAACTTTATGTTAGAACTATTTTTGAAATGCGATAAAGCAAACAAACCCTATTGTCCTTCAATTGGCGCCATAATCAACGCCATTTGTTTGATATAACTGTGCCACCGTCTGACTTTTTATGTTGTAGATATAGATTCTTTCCTACAACAACATGACTGCATCGTTGAAATTTAAAATAAATTAAAAATACTTGACGTTGAAGCTTAAAAGTATTGGTTGATGTTGAAGTACAATTTTTGCCAGCGGTGAAAAAGCTTGTAAATATTACAACAACAACAACGACCCAGTGAAATCTCACTAGTGGGTTCTGGGGAGGGTAGTGTATATGCAGACCTTACCCCTACCCCGAAGGAGTAGAGAGACTATTTCCGAAAGACCTTCGGCTCGAGAAGACAAAAAGACAAAAGGGGACAATATCAGTAACATTACAGAAATAATATGAAAAATAGGAACAACATGCAATCAAGAAGAAAGATACAAAGCAAAAGCGAAATAGTATACCTACCAGATCAGACTCACAAACTCATGACATAAGTCAAGACTCAACTACCTCCTACCCTACAACCCTAATACTCGACCTCCACGTGTTCCTATCAAGTGTCATGTCCTTGAAAATCTGAAGCCTTGCGATATCCTATCTAATCACTTTCCCCCAATACTTTTTAGGCCGCCCTTTACCTCTTCTCATGCCCTCCACAACCAGCCGTTCGCACCTCCTTACCGGATCATCTGGGCTTCTCCTCTGAACATGCCCAAACCATCTGAGTCTCGCTTCCCGCATTTTGTCATCAACAGGAGCCACGCATACCTTCTCCCGAATATCATCATTCCTATCTTATCCATCATAGTATGCCCGCACATCCACCTCAACATCCTCATTTCTGCTACCTTCATCTTCTGCATATGTGATTTCTTAACCGATCAACACCCAGCCCCATACATCATGACCGATCTAACCACTGCTTTGTAGAACTTACCTTTGAGTATCAGTGTCACTCTCTTGTCAAAATAATATGAATGAATTAAAACGAATATCTCACTTGAACAAAAAATTCAAATCAATATCTTGCTATTTCAATTGAAGTTCAAATGTAAAAACTTAGTATTTTTGAATATTCATGATGACATTTATTTGTAATTGTTGAACTAATGTTTATGACTAAACGAGCATATATATATATATATATATATATATATATATATATATATATAGCTGCAGAAACAATACATTACTAGAATACCTAAAAGCTAAGTGATTCCCTATTAAATGTTTATATTTAGACACACGACACACACCAAAAAGCACCAAATTATAGTTTAAGTACTTTATAAAATTTTCGCAAATAAAAATAAGTTTATATTTTTTACGTTTTTCTTTTTCTTTTATATCCGGTGGCCACAAAGGAGACTGGTGGTGGAATGCAGTTGTACAAGGTAAAGTGGAAGCGAAGAAGGTGGCTTACCTGCGGTTAGTGGGGAGCACTGGCGAGGAGGAGAAGAGAGCGAACATTGCGAGATATAAGGTAGCTAGGAAGGAGGCAAATATGGCAGTGACGGAGGCTAAGACGACAGCTTTTGCTCGTTTGTATGAGGAACTAGGGAACAAAGGCGGGGAGAAGAAGTTACTCTGACTCGCTAAGGTGAGAGAGAGGACGGCTAGGGATCTAGACCAAGTGAGGTGCATAAAAGATGATGACGACAAAGTTTTGTTGGGGGATGACTAGATTAAGAGGAGATGACAGACCTACTTTCATAAACTTCTAAATGAGGAAGGGGATCAGGATATTGTACTAGGTGAATTGAGGAATGCCGACAGCCCCCATGAACTAAGTGATTGTAGGGACATTGAGGTCTATGAGGTCATGGAGGCAATGCGTAAGATGAGAAGGGGCAGAACTACCAGACCAGATGACATTCCGGTTGAGCTTTGGAGGTGTGTGAGTAGAGCAGGCTTGGAATGACTTACTAAGTTGCTTAATGTTATATTCAAGACTAATAGGATGCCCGAAGAGTGGAAGTGGAGTACAATGGTCCCGTTGTATAAGAACAAAGGCGATATCCAGATCTGTAACAACTATAAGGGTATTAAATTACTAAGTCATACCATGAAAGTCTGGGAGAGAGTGGTAGAAATGAGAGTGCGAAGGACGGTGTCTATTTCAGACAACCAGTTCGGGTTCATGCCGGGGAGATCTACCACAGAAGCTATCCACCTTATTAGGAGGATGGTGGAACAATACAGGGATAAGAAGAAGGATCTCCACATGGTGTTTATCGATCTAGAGAAAGCGTACGACAGGGTTCCTAGGGAGGTCTTATAGAGATGCTTAGAGGCTAAAGGGGTCCCAGTTGCCTACATTAGGGCGATTAAGGACATGTATGATGGAGCTAAGACTCGGGTTAGGACAGCAGGAAGCGATTCCGATTATTTTACGGTTATTACGGGGTTTCACCAAGGGTCTACGTTCAACCCTTTCCTATTTACCCTGGTGATGGATGCTATAACGCATCATATTCAAGGGGAGGTGCCATGGTGCATGCTATTTGCTGATGACATAGTCCTAATCGACGAGACACGATGTGGCGTCAGCGAGAGGTTAGAGGTTTGGAGACATGCCCTTGAGTCCAAAGGTTTCAGGTTGAGCAGGACGAAGACGGAATACCTTGAGTGCAAATTTGGGGCAGAGCCGACGGAAGCGGGAGTGGAAGTGAAGCTTGATTCTTAAGTCATCCCTAAGAGGGGTAGTTTCAAGTACCTGGGGTCGTTTATTCAGGGGACCGGGGAGATCGACGAGGATGTCACACACCATATAGGGGTGGGGTGGATGAAATGGAGGTTAGCGACGGGAGTCCTGTGTGACAAGAAAGTGCCACCGTTACTGAAAGGTAAATTTTATAGGGCAGTGGTTAGGCCTGCTATGTTGTATGAGACCGAGTGTTGGCCAGTGAAGAACTCACACATCCAGAGGATGAAAGTTGCAGAGATGAGGATGTTGAGGTGGATGTGCGGGCATACAAGGAAGGATAAGATTAGAAATGAAGATATTCGAGATAAGGTGGGTGTGGCCCCCATGGAGGACAAGATGCGGGAAGCAAGACTCAGATGGTTCAGACACATTCAAAGGAGGAACACTGATGCACCGGTGAGAAGGTGTGAGCGACTGGATGTGGTGGGTACGAGGAGAGGTAGAGGGAGACCTAAGAAGTATTGGGGAGAGGTGATCAGGCAGGATATGGCGCGACTTAGGGTTACTGAGGACATGACCCTAAACAGGGAATTATGGAGATCGAGCATTAAGGTTGTAGGTTAGGGGAAATTGTGATTTCTTTTTTTTACAGCGCACTAGAGTGAGACTAGTCAGTTAGGAATTAGTCTTAGGATGCTATTGATCAGCTACTGATGATGGGCTTTATCTGCTGTTTATTAGTATACCTTACATCTTTCTCGTATTTCCTATATCTCTTATATTACTGTTATTTTGTTATTTTATGGTATTTATGTTATGTTATGGATTTTATGGTATTTTATGTTATTTTATTATGAGTCTATTGATAGTACTAATATAGTGTCTCTTGTTGCCTTCTTGAGCCGAGGGTCTCCTGGAAACAACCTCTCTGCCTCTCGGGGTAGAGGTAAGGTCTGCATACATATTACCCTCCCCAGACCCCACTTGTGGGATTACACTGGGTTGTTGTTGTTGTTGTTCTTTTTCTTTTATATCTGTACTCGATATATAAATAATAGCAAATTCTTTTTACAGTTATGAGCTTCCACTATATCCATATATAAACATCTTATTTGATCACATTCTAACATGCTCCTAAGACTAAATCAGAAATACTTCTCAAAAAATAAAACCAAACCAAAAACGAAATGTGCATAGGAATAATTGAAAAGATCACAGGAGAGAAAAGGCAAAATACATAGCCAGCTTCAGTATAAGAACAGTACGCTGCATGCTTAAGTGTGATGACCCGATTGATTATTTTGAGATTTAGTCTCTATTCTCGTGTTTCGAGACCTTGATTAGCTTCGTTTATCATTTCTCGATTTGCGTGCACAATCCGTGTCTCATTCCGGAAGTTTTGATGTGGAAAATTGAAGAAATGTGAAATTTTGCTTTAATAATGACTTGAGTTGACTACGGTCAACGTTTTGTGTAAACGGACCCGAATCAGTATTTTGACAGTCCCGATGGGTCCGCATCGTGATTTGGGATTTAGGCGTATGCCCGGAATCAGATTCGGAAGTCACTAACTTGATTTAACATATTTGTTGAAAATTAGTAATTTGAATATTTAAAGAATTCCTAAATTTTACCGTAGGTTGACTTTGTTGCTACCGGGTTTGGACTTTGGTTCTGAAACTTAAAATAGGTTTATTTTACTATTTCTGACTTTTCTGCAAATTTTGGTGCAAAACAGAGTTGATTTGATGTGATTCGGACGTTCGGTTGTAAATTTGCAAGTTCTTGAGTTTCTTTGAAAACCTCATACATTTTTATGTCTGATTCGTAATTCTAGGTATTGTTGTATGATGTTTTTAGACTTGTGTTGATGTTTGGTTTGGTGCCCCGAGGGTTGAGTGAGTTTCGGACGCGTTTTAGAGTGTTTTGGAGAGTGTTAGAGTTGTTGGTGTGAGCTAGTGTTGCTAGCCTCGCAATTGCGAAGTTAGAAGTCGCATTTGCGACGTATGGCCTAGGCCGTTAGGGTTGCATTTGCGAGTCCAGTATTCGCAATTGCGAAGGGGTCCTGGAATCAGCAGTGATCGCATTTGCGATCTTATGATCGCTTTTACGAAAATCCAAAATTCGCATTTGCAAACATTAAGTCGCATTTGCAACTGTAGCAGGGATGTGGGTTCTTCGCTTTTGTGATAGACTTCTCGCATTTGCAATTGCGAACCCTAGATCGTAATTGCGACCGGACAAAAAGTTTAGGAACAAGAGTTTTAGCCTCATTTTCATATTTTTGAACCCTAGGCTCGGTAGGAGGCGATTTTGAAGAGGGAATTCCATCTACAAACTTTGGATGAATGATTCTAATCCATTTCTAATCATATTCCATCAATTTATCTTAGATTTTAACATCAAAATCATGTGAATCAAAGTGAAAAATTGTGAAACCTTGTCAAGTTTTTGAAAAATAAGAAATTAAGTTTTGAGAGTCCATTTGGAATCGAATTTTGAAACCAATCACATATATGAACTCTTGGGGTCATGGGTAGTCGGAATCTATCATTAGACCCGAGTTTTGACCGAGCGAGCCCAGGTTGACTTTTGTTGACTTTTTGGGAAAAGTGTAAATATCTTAGCGTTATATGTTGTAATTGATTTCCCTAGCATTGTTTGATGATATTAAGTCGATTTTGGTTAGATTCGATTGTTTTGGAGGCGAATTTTAGAAGAAAGGCCCCGGTTGAGATTTGATTTGGTTGCGGAGCAAGGTAAGTGTTGGGTCTAACCTTGATTTGAGGGAAGTAGGAACCTTTGAATTATATGTTATGTGAATTACATGTATAACGGCGTATATGCGAGGTGATGACTGTATATACGCCGTCAAAATGATTGGTTCCATGCCTTCTCGTATTTCATGAATTATCTTATTCCATGCCTTAATTGTTACATGCCTTAATTGCTTTCTATGCTGTAATTTATTACTTGTCATTAATCATTCTTGTATTGAATTGTTCGTCCTTTCCTCGACTCCGTGATTAATTGCTACTTGTCTTAATTGTCTTACTTGTACACCGTAATTGTCACGTACTTGACTTATCTTGTTGCTTTTGTATTATTTGTAGCATTCCTTTTTTTAGTACATGGTTCCTTTATCTCTTTGCTTTCATAATCCTTTGATTGTAGAGATTCTTGTGAATTAAACTATTGGTTCTTACGTTTATTGAAATTGTTTGTGGATCAGGTTGCACGCCGCAAAAATTGTGATATGGTGGAATAATGGAGGATTATGATATTGATTCTGATCATATGGTGGGATCGGGTTGCACGCCGTAACGTTTGTGTATGTAATGCTTGATATTGATAAATGATAATATGGTGCAATAAGAGAGGATTATGGCATTGATTATGATGATATGGTGGAATTGGGTTGCGCGTCACAACGGATTGTATGCATGATTCGTGATATTGATAAATGATACTAAGGTGAAATAAGAGAGGATTGTCTGTGTACGTTGGGATCAGGTTGCGCACTGCAACGGATTGTGTGTCACGACCCAAAATCCATTAAAGGTCGTGATGGCACCTAACACCACTGTCAGATAAGCCAACATTAACTGATTTACTTAGTTACTCATTTTAATATTTAAAAATTACGACTTCCTTCAATTTAATTGTAAAAGATAGAATTTACAGAGTAAATAAAAATATTTTCACAATTTCAATGCTGAACAACCCATAATCACCACAAAATCCGGTGTCACAAGTGCATGAGCATCAACTAGGAAGTAAAATAGAATATAGCATCTGTCCGGAATACAAATTGGACAGAAGAAGTATAAATACTCTGAAGGAGACTCTACTGGCTGCGGGTCGTAATATGGAATGCAGCTATCCTAAGCCTCCACATTAATCACGTCTCTGCTCTCACAGGGCCACTAGACATATATGTACCTACACAAAAATGTGCAACAAGTGTACTATGAGTACGTAAATCAACGCGTACCCAGTAAGTATCCAGTCTAATTTCGAAGAAGTAGTGATGAGAGGTCGACTCCGACACTTACTATGGGCCAGCAATAAAATGCCGATATTATATTTAAGCATAACATAGCTGAAAATTCAATAACAGGAAATAATAAACAATTCTTTTTACTAATAAAAATTCACAAATTTCATTTTCATCATTTAACAATTTATATCTCAAGCCAATAGAGCAATGTCAATTATTATTAGTTCCAAAGAGTTATCATGCGCAAGTTATGCCGAGGTCGTACGGCCCGATCCAATCATATAAATATAAATTGTGCACTGCCGAGGGTCGAATGACACGAACTAACGTATAAATATAAACTGTGCACTGCTGAGGGTCGAACGACACGAACCATAGATGCATCTATTAACTTACCGAGGCGAACGGCCCGCTCCTATGAGAGTAGTGGAAATTTACCCCACTCGTGGAATATATTTGCGATGCGGTTACATATAGATTTCTTAAGTTATTATAATATTCTTCAATTCTCTTTCAAAAATACGAAATTCAAAGGAAAACTTTCAAGTCTCGAAATCCTCAATTTCAACTCTTTTCAAGGCATTTATTAAGCGTACACAATCTCAATTCTTTTCAAGGCAAATAATAAGCATAATCAAATAATGGTATCAATAAGGCATCACGTAAACCTAAAACTACCCGGACATAGGCATAATTAGTATCTACGTACGGACTCTCGTCACCTTATACATATATAGGCTCCATAAATAGAAGCACATATTAATTTAGTTCGCCTATGGGGTTATTTCCCTCTTATAAGGTTAGAAAAGAGACTTACCACGCTCCGAAGCTCCATTGACAACTCTCAAGCCTTTCCAACATCTCAAATCAATGCCCAATGCTCCTAAACTAATCAATAAATGAGTAACTCCATAAATATATACTCCAATACTCATTATAACCCAATTTACAATAATTTCCAACTCCGTTCGAAAGGTCGATAAAAATCATCCTTGGGCCCACCTGCCCAGATTTCGAAAATTTTCGAAGATAACCTTTACACATAACATCACGAACTCAAATATATAATTTATTTCTAATTTCATGTCCATATTCGTGGTCAAAAATCCAAATATCAAATTTCTAGGCTTTCTACCAAAGCCTCAAATCTCTACTAATTTTCATGCTTAAATCCGTATAAAATCCTTGTATTTAACTCACAATAGGTGGGAATCACTTACCTTGTGTTACATGATGAAAACCCCTTCTTGAAGCTCTCCAAAATCGCCCAAACCAAGTGAAGAATGAAAGAAAAACGGGCCAAATCCCGTAATATAAACTCACTGCCAAGCCCAAGCTTCGCACCTGCGGTCCTTTAGCTGCTTCTGCGGAGGATTTCTCGCAGGTTCGGTTTTCCCCCAAGGCCAGTTCCTCCGCTTCTGCGCTCCTTCACCGCAGGTGCTCCTCCATTTCTGCGGAAAACCTTCCGCACATGCGGTCTCCCAGCCTTCACTCTCTTCCGCTTCTGCGACCACTGGGACGCTTCTGCGGGCTCGCACCTGCAACCCTTTTCACGCAAGTGCGATTGCACCAGATGCCCAGTTGCTTCAGCTCTTCCTCCAAATCCAAATTCGATCTGTTGACCCTCCAAATCCACTCAAGGCCCTCGGGACCTCAACTAATTATACCAACTCGTCCCAAAACATTATACGAACTCGTTCGAGGCCTCAAATAACAAACAACATCAAGATCATGGATCGTACCCCAATTCAAGCTTAATGAGCTTTAAAACTTCAAACTTCTACATTTGATGCCGAAATCCATTAAATCACGTCCGATTGATCTCAAATTTTGCACACAAGTCACATTCGACATTACGAACCTACTCCAACTTCTACAATTGGATGCTAACCCGGATATCAAAAAGTCCACTCCCGATCAAACTTCTCAAAAACCTTCAAATTTTATAATTTTGCCAAATGACCCTGAAATGACCTACGGACCTCCAAATCCATATTCGGACGCGCTCCCAATACCAGGATCACCATACAGAGCTATTCCCAGACTCAAAATTTCAAACGGACATTGATAACATTGAAATGCACTTCAACCCAAATTTATGAAATTCTTCGAAAATGCCAACTTTCTATAACATGCGCTGAAATGCTCTTGGGTCATCCAAAACCCGATCTGGACATACGTTCAAGTCCAAAATCATCATATGAACCTGCTGGAACCTTCAAATCTTGATTCCGAGGTCGTTTACTCAAAAATCAAACCTTAGTCAATTCTTCCAACTTAAAGCTTCCAAAATGAGAATTTTCTTTCCAAATCAACTCCGAACTTCCCGAATTTCAATTCTGACCATGCTTACAAGTCATATTACCTGAAGTGAAGCTACTCATAACCTCAAACCACTGCATGATACATTAGGGCTCAAAACGATCAGTCGGGTCTTTACATTGTGTGTGTTGTACTCGTTGTTGTTATTGCGTTAGTTTTTCACATTTTTATATAAACTTACGAGGTCCTCTGGGTTCTTTGATTGCACAGATTGAGTTCATTTTCATAAATTAACTACTTTACTTTTATTTCCTGTTTTTCTTTCTTGTTATTATTATTATTATTATTATTATTATTATTATTATTACTGTGTACATGTTATTGTAATAAGAGACCCGCTTTAGCCTCGTCACTACTTCGTCGAAGTAACGCTCGACACTTACATAATACATAGGGCCGGTTGTACTAATACTATATTCGGCACTTCTTGTGCAGATTTTGGAGTTGGTCCTAGTGGAGTTCAGTAGATTTGCTCGGATCCAGTGCTCGACGGAGACTTGAGGTACAACTGCACAACGTTCATAGCCCTGAAGTCCCCTTCTACATCACCTTAGTTATTTATGTCGATTCAGACAGTTATGCTTTTATTCATACTATTATTTGTAGTATTCTAGATGCTCGTGTATTCGTGACGCCAATTGTGGGATTGTATTTGGATATCGCTGTTTATTAGTCTATTTACTCTATTTCAATTTATTCAGCTTATTGGTTTTCATTTTATTTGAATTGTTAAAAATGGTTAATAACTATATCTAACATTGGTTGCCTAGCAAGTGAAATATTAGGCATCATCGTAATCCCCAGGGTGAGAATTCCGGTTCGTGACGTTAAGAGACTGGATTGGAAGACTATGTTAACTCTTTCTCCTGAGAAAAATAAATTAAGTTAATATGTCTATAAAATTTTACCATTAGATCAAAAGTAGCAAGAGTATCCTTCCTTGGTTTTTGTACTCTATGGGTGTGTTTGGTTTTTCCTTAGAAAATATTTTTTCATGAAATATATTTTCTTAGGAAGTAAGTGGTTTTCTTACTTATTTTTTGATATTTGGTTAGAGTAGCAGACTTTTTTAGAAAATATATAATTTATGCAAATACTATGGGAGACGAAATGGGTAAGGACGAGGGAGGGTGGTTAGTCGAGGTCTAGGGATCAATGTGGGCAGTGGTGAGGGTGGGGTAGGGTAGGGGGTTTGGGGTGGTCCTAGGAATGGGTTAGAGGAATAGGTGGGATGGGGTGGGGTGGGGTGTGGTGGAGGTGGGTAGAGAGGGGGTGAGGGTGGGGAAGGTTCAAAAAGAGTTTTGAAAAGTCTTTTTCCTCCTTTTATTAGGGAAATCATTTTCCTTAATGAGTTGTTAAGGAAAATATTTTTCAGAACATTTAAGCTAATCAAACATGAAAAAATTTAAAAAATATTTTCCTTTATACTAAACATATCCTATGCTTTCGAAATTTTCTTCTCTTTTCTCTTTGTAACTTGCATAATACAACATGATTCAATGAAATAGAATCGAATTTAAATAATACAATGTTACAATTGGATGATTTAGTAGTGTTTCAATATCAAAGTATGAGTATATGAAAATAGGTTTTTAATGCTTGTAAGTCTAATTGGCAATTTTATGGTTGAAAAAATATAAAAGACTCCAAAATAGAGCGCTCCTTACCAGTTTAAGAAATTGAGCATCGACAATTCTATTTTTGAGAAATTAGAATACTGATATTATTAATATTAATAAACAGTAGTCATATTACATTTTGTAGTGATGCCACTTAGGGCATTCTGATTTCCAGATTCAGCTAAGCATAGTACATACATTATCCGAAATTAATCTAACGTAGTATGTTCCACCTTTGTCTTCTAGGAACTAGGTTTTCACAAAATGGGGAGGAGCTGCAAATCTCAAAGCATGGTTTAGACTGGACACCTTGGATACTTCCTTTGCCAAAACATGAGACACGCGATTTGCTTGCCTAAAGCTATGTCTGACCACCACCTGCTTTAGCTGGAGCATCAGCTACCTGCATTCACATATAATAGTATTGTACGTTGGATAACCATATTCAAGACATTGAAGAACACCCTTTGAATCTGTTTCTATTTTCAAAGGCCATAGTTGAAGATCACATGCAAATTGAAGGCCTTGTTGTAAAGCTAAAAGTTCTGCTTGGATAGGAGCAACAGCATGTGTAAAATTATTGAAGCCGACCACCAAGCCACCTGAGCTATTCCGGATGACTCAACCAAGTCTGCAACACAGTTTGCTTGCATTAAAAGCCCTGTCTGTATTAAGCTTATACCATCCACTCGGTGGTTTAAGTCATTTTTACTTTGATGGACCTTTTTGAGATTCGATTAGGCTGCCTGGCTGTGACAAATTTGAATTCCATGGTGTGTTGAAAAATATTCTTAAGAGACAGATGATAGTTAGTATTATTTTCATTATTATTGTTTCTATCTATCCAGATGCTCCACAAAATAAAAGAAAAAAGATCGTCCTAAGTGAGATAATTATTGTCAAGAGTGACATTGAGGTCTTTTATAGTGAGGAGCCAATTGGTACGATCAGTAGTAATGAGATTTTTGGACCCCAATTTTTTCCATAAGGCATTTGCAATAGGACAAGCGATGAAGATGTGGGTGATGATTTCATCTTCATTTTTGCACAAGGGATAAGTTGTATTCACATTCATGCCAAATTTAATTTTTGAGCATCGACAAATTTAGTCTAACGAAGAAATGCCTTATTTCTTGAAAGTTCTAAGAGTTTATTGGGTTTCTTTATAATCTGATTTACGTACAAGTATAAAATCATAAATATAAAGAGTAACACATTAATGCACAAATGATACTTAATTCTCTTATGCTAGTAATTGCATGCCCAATGATTTGTTACTAAAACGGATGACATAAATTATAATATAACTTTTGAAAGTCAATGAGTGGAACATCAGACTTCACTTGTGTCGCTAGTAGTTTGAGGAAAAGTCATGCAAATTAAAATTACTAGCAGATAAAGTACGTTAAAAATTTACCTACATCGAGTGTTCATATCATACGCTAATGAATAAATGACATGCATGTGTTTGTATATAAACTTAGTAGTCTCACTTAATTATAATTAATTAATATGTAATTTTACTTTATTAAATTACTTAATTATAATAAGTTAATATGTCTTGATATAAACCTCCTTAGCACCACCCCGCTGCACCATATCCTTCAATACCAACAAGTGAGGATCATCAAACTGGCGAGCCGTGATACGCTATAACAACGAAGACTATGCTACAACACAAGCAAGAACACGGCTGGGCTCCGAAACATCCAATCTCACAAACGGGTTGACTAAAGCCTGAACATCCATGGTTAGTGGCATCTCTGCTACCGGTAAATATTCTGAACTACCCATGCTCTCAGCCTTCTGATGGTAGACTATAATCTCATATTTTAGTTGCTTATTGCACTCTAATTCACTACACTTTGATTGTGTTTAAACTTTAATTGCTAGTGTTTTGCACAAATTGTGTATTTTATGTCTTGTAGGAGTGATTTCGAGCTATGTAGATATTGTGGAACTAATTTGAACTATTTGGAGCTTTGAAGTCTGAGTAAAAACCTAAAGGAATAAGCGAGGATCGCATTCGGGGGTCAATGATCACTTCTAGACATCAAAATGCAAGGCAAAATAATCTGCTGAAAAAATACACTAGTGCGACGCATCAATGTAAAAATCTGTCAGAAAATAGCAAAATTTAGAGACTAGGTTTTTGGGGTCTGTCAGGAAAAAGCACTAATGCTATGCACCCTGCTATGCATAGTGCGACGCATGAAAAGCAATAAGTTTGCAAGTTTTCCTATTTCGACTAGAAAAAGGGAATTTCATCTAGGCCCGACCCTACTTGGTATAAATACATGGAAAACGATATTTTTTGGACTTTTGATACATCTTAGACCTAAGGAAGCTAAGGACGAGGCGGGGAAGCAAAAGCACAAGGAATTCATCATTCAATCCTCACTCAAGATAAGAGTTTGAATCGTTTTATATTTTGCTCTATTTAAACATTGTTATGATGAATTATTCCATATCTATGGAGTAGTTCTCTTTAGGAGTTGATAAATTTGGTGTATTGATACTTTTTTGTGGATAAGTAACTCTAGTTTTATGTATTGAATCATTTTGGATGTTTTAACTGTTGCATCTTTATTCACTTGTTCATGAACTCGAGAGCGGCTTAACTTGTGATATTGTTGCATTATATTTTATTGGTTGAAGTCATTAATTCTTCTTAGTAATCGGAAGAGGCTAGTTGAATTGTTGATTAAACTTAATGTCACGACCCAACTCCATATCAGGCCATAATAGCGTCCAACATCGTTGCTAGACAAGCCAACAGTGAACAACCTAGGGGTTTCTCATTTTTATTAAGTTATCCCAACATTTAACATTACTTAAATTTAAATCATTTGATATATGTAACGGATTTTTAAGGCAACCAAAATGGAAACAACTAAAAGAAATCATAATTATATGAATACAACCCAAAATCAAGTCTACTAATATGTGTCAAGGATCTTGTGTCACAAGTGTGTGGGAAACTAGTAGAATATACAAAAAAAGACTACCCTACTGTCTGAAATAAGTTGACAGATACAAGCAAAAGAGAAAATCTGGTATGCTGCTGAACGGTTAGGGTGGGGACAACTCACCGTAAGTCTCAATCCGAATCAAGTATGCGCGCCTGGTGGATAACTAGATGCACCTGCCTCAGATCTTGTACAATTAAGTACAGAAGTGTAGTATGAATACATAAACAATATGTACCCAGTATGTATCCAGTCTAACCTCAAAGAAGTAGTGACGAGGGGTCGACTTGACACTTACTAGGGCTAACAATAAAATAATTAAAGTGTTATGCTAAGCATGGATATCATAAAAAAATATCGGCAGTAAATATCAGGAAGTGACATGTTTTTCATTCATAAATATAATAACAATTTCAGTCATATCGTTTAACAATTTACCCTCAACGCATTAAAGTAGTACAAATCACAGAAAGTTTCAAATAAATAACATGCGCAAGTTATGCCGAGGTTGTACGGACCTATCTAACATAATAATAAAATGTGCACTACCGAAGGATCAAACGATGCGAACCATAGATGCATCTATTCACCACTTGTTAGAAATTGTGCGTCTACCAGATAGTATAGAGAACGGGTTCTCTATGTGTTTCCTCTAAAAATACTGATGAACCAAACTGTATAGGGACCTGGTCCTATATCAGTTTGGTACAGTGCTAAGTTTGTGTGAGTCTACCAAATAGTAGAGTATCTGGTCCTTTATAAGGTTCTGCTGTGAATGCTAGTAAAGCTGAATGTAAATAAGGCAGAGGAATTTTACGTAAAAAAAATCACACACAAGGGGATCAAAAAATCACGACCTACACCTGTAGGCTTTTAACTTCACTAACTTGCAATCTCCCTATTACAAGCCACTTTAAAATAGCCCTATTGCAAAGACTTCAACTAACTTGTGATGCTCTCATCACAAGTCACTCTATATCTATCCTAGTTACAGAGAATTTGACTAACTTGTGGTATTTCCATCACAAGCCATTTTGTCACACTATGGTTACAAAGGCTTTGACTAACTTGTGATGTTTCCACCACAAGCCACTTTGTCACACTATGGTTACAAAGGCTTTTGCTTATGACTCAAACTAATTAACGATTCTTAGAAAGCCGGATATGAGTTACAATGAAGAACACGTAACAAAGACTCAACAGCCCTAAGGACTTAAGATATCATCAATCTCAGATCAGGTCCTTGAGGTTGCAGCAGCTTTGTTCTTGAGAGAGGTTTTTGAGCACTTGAGAGAATTTTCGTTTTTTGTGTTTGCAAGTGTTAGAACCTGAAACTTGTGCCTTGCATAAGGTTTATACTACACAAGACATACTTATTGATGTCCAATCTCAATGGGAAGTGACTGTGGCATTGTCTGCTGCACTGTTGCAGACAGTCACTTTCTGCAATTGCTTTCTAGCTGTAGTTGATTTGTACTTCTGTCAACGAACCCTAAGGGACCAGGTCCCTGTTGTGTTCCTCTTTGTACAGTTATGATCAGTCACTCAGTTGCGTTTCAGCTGTATAGTTAACTGGATTTCTGTCAAAGAAGTACCAAGGGATCAGTTTCCTGATCTGGTTCTTGTGCACACCGCCCAGATTGTCTTGAGTTGAGTAACTTGAGTGATGCTTTGTATAGATTCATTGTAGGTACACCTTGATCACATCACTTGAAGTGATGTGAGCACTTTAGTTGGTCAGAGAATGAGTGGGTACTGGAAATAGTGCAGTGCGGCAGAATCTTCATTTCCAGCTGTATCCAATTAACTTTGTACTGCCGTAAGGAACCCACAAGAGTATCAGGTCCTTGTCTGGGTACCTACCTCCTGAAGCTGTAGCAAGTTAACATTTGGCTGGAATCCATTAGATGTAGTGTAATTCAAGTGAGTCAGGTTCCCTATCTGGTTCTTGACATTAAGTTTGTTAGATCATCAAAACACAAGGCAAAGATATTGAAAACCTATCAATCCTATCAATTTCCCCCTTTTTGATGATGACAAACTTAGCATTGAAAACAAGGAGTTAGAGTTCAGACAACCAGATTGAATAACAGGAGACCACAGGTTCCCCCTGACTTTATGCCCTTACTCACACATGTTTTACCATATGTTCCCCCTGACTTTTTACTATCATTCTTGGTCTTTTATCTGGTTCCATACAGAAAGTTTGTTAGATCATCAAAACATAAATTAAAAGACCTTACGCCCATCAATTTCCCTCTTTTTGATGATGACAAACTTTGAACATTGATGACTATTTGACTTAACCAGATAAGGTACCAGCAACTGTATATGTTCCCCCTGACTCTATTCTTTCCCCTTTTGGCATAAACAAAAAGACACAGTCAGACAAAAAGGCATAAAAAAGTACAACAAAGCTAACTCATGCCACATATGTGCACACAATCATGATAGAAAAGAGAAGTCAAAGGGAAAACAAGCATTGTACAAGCAAAAGAAAAGCTGTTTTATTGACACGGAATTTGACTGTTTCAACAAGAGCAGCAACGGTGAAATCCAGCATGCCATCAAAAAAAGACAAACAAAAAGAATAACAACAGCCACAAAATCATCAGAGCAAAAGATAACTGACCACTGAGAGGATCCTGGGGGGCACTAGAAGAGGGAGGCTTGGAAGAGGAGGCAACAATGGTTTTGAGAGCTAGGTCCATGCGGGTAGTTGCAGACAACTGTTAGTCAAGCAGTTTCTCCCGGAGATTCTCCACTAGTTGCCTAAGTTCAGAACTTGTCTCATACCTGCCATCTCCTAGATTGTCGGGCAAGCGTGCGACGCCACAAGACTTTTTCTGAGTTAACTTTCCTACCCAAGTCCACTGTCACTTAGAATGGTCTTCACTGAACCAGGTCCTCCCACAGTTTCCCACTTTTCTTTTCTAGATAATTCAATAAACTTCCCATTCCTGATTGTAACAGCCACAATCTCACCCTCAAACAAATCTTTCTCAGCCACACCCTTTTGTAGATCTTTTCACTAAGGAACTAGGTTCCTCCACAACATCTTTATCAACCTCAACCACTGGAATGTTTTTATCAGCCACAACTTCCCCCTATTTCATCAACCTCTTTTTTTTCTTAATACTCTGCTTACTCTTCTGCAAGGCAGACTCAAAAGCCTCTTTCTTCTACAACCACCTGGTTTTTTTCAGCTAAAAGAGAATCAGGTTATTCAATAGGTTTCTCTATGACGGTGTCATGAACCGGAGACTCAAAAAGCACCAGAGTCCCTTCATCCCCTAAGAATAGGGTTTCTTCCCCCTGAGATTCAGGAATAGAGGAGAAGTAGGGTTCACAACACATGAAGGTGAGATATGGTTTTGATGGATGAGTAGAGGTGACTGGAGATGAGGAGGAAACTGGTATGGGTGCAGTAGTATCAGATATATTGAAGAAGTGGGCTCTTGGTGATGGTGTTAAGGGAGGAGGAGATGTGGGAGTGATGTTGATGGCAATAGAAAAAGTCGATTATTCGTTGGCCATGGTGAGAGATGTGGTAAAAGGTGCAAAGAGAGACAATGGTTTAGAACTGCTGGTCTGAAAAGTCGTATGAAGTGGCAGTTGAATTAATTTTGCTATCTTTTTTCTTTGAACAAGCATGTGAAAAACACATTACTACTAACCTATGGTGCAGGAACCAGGTTCCTGACCTATTTTTGTAAAAGGATTTTTGTAGCTCTCCTCCGAAGTTCAACACTGTACCTTTAGCTTCTATAATCATCATAGGGGTTTACCTGCAACGGTATAAATATGAGTTAGGCCTAGTCAGAAAACACTTTAGCCAATTTTACCTTAGTGTGACTATCATAGTCATGTTAGCAGAACCAGGTTCTCAATTGGTTTAAGTAATCACAGTGCCATCTTGTTTTTCTAAGTGTTCCCTTCTAAGAGCTTTGGTGAAGATATTTGCAATTTGATACTCTTGTGCAACAAAATCTTATACAAATAAGACTCTTTTCCATATTGTCACTTGATCCACAATGAATGAGCACATCACGTGGCAGCTGCAACATATTCTCCTTCAGTTGGTGAGAGAGCTACTGAGTTTTGTTTCCTTGTACCCCATGAGATAAAACATGATCCAAGGAAATGAGCCATTCCAGATGTATTTTTCCTATCCACCAGATAGCCTGCATAATCAGCATTAGTATAACCAATAAGCTTGAAATTGTCTCCTGAAGGATAGTACAGAAACAAGTTCTTTGTGCCCTTAAAATATCAGAATTCTCTTAGCAGCATTCAAATGAGATTTCTTAGAATTTGATTGGAACCTTGCACATAATCTCACACCAAATACAATGTCTGGCCTGCTGGCAGTAAGGTAGAGTAGAGATCCAATGATTCCCATGCTTCCATGTCAAATCTTTTCAAGAGTTCTTTGATGCATTTCTAACCGATACACGTTCCCTTTATGGACTGCTTCACTTGAAGACCCAAGAAGACATTCAGTTCCCCTATCATACTCAGTTCAAACTCACTTCCCATGAGTTTAGTAAATTCTTCACATAATGAGTTAGTTGTAGCTCCAAATATGATGACATCCACATAAATCTGATTAATGAGCAGGTTTCTTCATTGTTTCTTCAAAGACAATGTATTGTTAATATTTCCTCTTGTGAAAGCATTTTTCCAATAGAAACTTGGATAATCTCTCGTACCAGGCTCTAAGGGACTGCTTCAATCCGTATAGTGCCTTATCCAATTTTGAATACATGTTAAGGATGTACATGACATTCAAAAGCCTGGAGGTAGCTTTATATAGACTTCTTCTTTGAGAAAACCATTCTGGAAGGCACTCTTCACATCCATTTGGAATAAGGTGAATTCCATATGTGAAGCAAAGGCAATGTGGATCCTAATAGCTTCCATGCGAGCTACTGGGCCAAAAGTCTCATCATAATCGATCCCTTCCTCTTGATTGAATCCTTGGATAACAAGCCTTGCTTTGTTCCTTGTAGCATTTCCATGTTCATCCAGCTCATTCCTGAATACCCACCTGGTCCCTATGATGGTTTTGTCTGAGGGTCTAGGTACCAGGTGCCATATGTTGTTTCTTTCAAGTTGATGCAGTTCCTCTTACATTTCAGTAATCCAGTCTGCATCCTACAAGGCTTCTTTGACATTTTTGGGTTCTATTTGGGATAGAAATGCTGAGAAGGCTAGGGAATTTCTGGTTTTTTGATCTTGTCTGAACTCCATAATCAAGGGGTGATTATATTATCAAGTGAATGGGAGATTTTGTGTTTCCAATTTGGGGCCGAAGTTTGATTTGTAGCGTAACTGGGTAAGTTAAATGGATTTCCCTGCACTCCTTATTTTGTTACTTAGGGAGTGCCTTGCACTGCATCTCCAACTCTTTCTTCTACTTTAGGGTAAATGATGAAGTACCAGATTCCTCTTGAGAAGTAGAAGAGGATATTGCATTATCTCTCACCTGTATCTTTCATCTTAATCATCAAATCAGCCTTCCCATTTAAATCTCTAGATATTTCCTAGGGTCCAAAAGTGGTTCATTATCTTAATGAACACTTCCTTCCATACAGTGTGCCATTTTATTGTAGACTTTGTGGGCTTTGCTTTGAGGGGAGTATCCCAGAAGGATTCCTTCATCGCTTTTTGCATCAAACTTCCCAAGCTGGTCCTTCCCGTTGTTGAGAACACAACATTTTCATGCAAAGGTTCTTAGATGAGTTATCTTTGGTTTTCTTCCATTGAGCAACTCATAGGGGGTTTTGTTTAGGAGAGGTCTGATTATGCACCTCTTTTCACTCTTGCTCAGTATTTCCATAGGAATTGCATGCTCCGTGTTCTTTGAACTTTGAGTTTGGTAGACCATGGACCAGGTCCTTCTTTATCAATATATCCAGAAGTGAGAAACTTGTATCCCCCAATCCTTTATGCCATGTCTTTGAATCATTATCAACTGCATTCAAGCAGCTCTTATCACCAGCTTAGACACGAACTTCTACCTTGTTTTCTTCCTCATACCTAGAATGTACCCTTTCTTTCCATTTTCCAAAGGGTACATCCCTTCCTTACAGGGCTTTCAGTGAGAGAAAATCCATGGTATTTCCAGTCATGTGCTTTGAGCATCTACTGTCCATGATCCATTGCAGTCTGCTTCCTCCCACTGTTCCCTGCACATCTAAATTATGGGTTAGATTTAGGAACCCAAACTAGTTTGGGTCCCTTGTTATGATAGAAGGGATGGATAAGGGCTTTTCTAGTCCTTGCAGGCAACATTGGTTTCTTGCGAGCGGTACCTGGTCCCCTGTTAGTAGTCACTTTGTCAGCAAACACTTTATTTTTCTTAACAGATTGAGCCCTGCCTTGGCAATTTTCTTTGAAGTTCCCATTGTTTTCATAGTGGGTACACATCCAGTTATCAGGAACTGTGACGTACTTGCTATGAGGGTTGTAAGGAGTTTTCTCCTTTTGGAACCCGATTCCCTGCCTGTTTCCATTATTGTTGAAGTACATGGCAGTGACAGCATCTGAGGACCAAGTCCACTTGAGAGATTTCTCAAGATCCCTTTTTACTTTCTTCAATTTAGCTTGAAACTGCCTATTTTTCTCGAGTTTACCACATATCTTAATTCTAGCAGCTTTCAACTCATTTTCAAGCCTACTGTGTTCCTCACTGGCTCTCTCATTTCCTTTTCCAGAATTTTCAGGTTTTGACTTAATCTCAGGTTTAACTATTGTTTCCCTTAGGTCTGTAATTTCTGCCAAAAGATCATTCTTTTCTTTTTTGAAAATTTCAATGGTTTTCTTATGGTTAGTAACTACAACCACTAAGTCCTCTCTAGTTTGTTCAGATTCTGCTAACTCTAAGGTCAAAGAATCCCAATCTTCCATAAAACTATGAAAGACATTGATTAATACATTAGCTAAAGACATGAGTTTTCTTGGAGAATAGGATTTCAGTTTTCTCTAAACATCCCTAAAATTTACCTCTTTGTTGTCATCGTCTTCATCGTCATCTGGTTGTGCCATCAATGCAAAGGTTGAGTCATATTCATTTTCTTCGCCTTCACTTGCCATCATGGAGCTATCACCCACATCAGTTTCATCTTTAGACTTACCAAATGCAAAAACCTGTTTCACCATATTGTCAGCTAATCGTTTTCTCTTGAATTTCTTGGAGAATTCTTACTTCAAGAGAGGACAATTTTTCATGAAGTGTCCAACCTTTCCACACTTGTAACAAAGATTATTGTTCTTTGATCTGTTAGAGTTGTCCCTTTTTAGCACTTCTCCATTTCTTCTGACCATCTTCTAAACCTTTTGGTTAGGTAAGCCATGTCACTATCTTCCTCACTCGAATCATTGTTATCAGCTTTGAGTACCCGGTACTTTTCCTTCTTTGGTTTTCTCCTTTCAAGAGTTGGTGGAGCAGCCATGAGGATCCTTCCTAGGTGTTAGCCTGATAGGAAGAACCTGCTCTGATACTACTTGTTAGAAACCGTGCGTCCACCAGACTGTATAGAGAAACAGGTTCTCTATGTGTTTCCTCTGAAAATACTGATGAACCAAACTGTATAGGGATCTGGTCCTATATCAGTTTGGTACAGTGCTAAGTTTTGTGAGTCCACCAAATAGTAGAGTACCTGGTCCTTTGTGAGGTTCTGTTGTGAATGCTAGTAAAGCTGAATGTAAATAAGGTAGAGGATTTTTACGTGGAAAAATCCCACACAAGGGGATCAAAAAACCACTACCTACACCTGTAGGCTTTTAACTTCACTAACTTGCAATCTCCCTATTACAAACCACTTTACAATAACCCTATTGCAAAGACTTCAACTAACTTGTGATGCTCTCATCACAAGCCACTCTATAACTATCCTAGTTACAGAGAATTTGACTAACTTGTGGTATTTCCACCACAAGCCACTTTGTCACACTACAGTT
The DNA here is from genome assembly GCF_000393655.2 of Nicotiana sylvestris. Classification (NCBI taxonomy): domain Eukaryota; kingdom Viridiplantae; phylum Streptophyta; class Magnoliopsida; order Solanales; family Solanaceae; genus Nicotiana; species Nicotiana sylvestris. Next base: position 145,253,936 of record NC_091064.1, on the reverse strand, counting down.
ACAAAGGCTTTGACTAACTTGTGATGTTTCCACCACAAACCACTTTGTCACGCTACAGTTACAAAGGCTTTTGCTTATAACTCAACCTAATCAACGCTTATTAGAAAGACGAATAGGAGTTATAATGAAGAACATATAACAAAGACTCAACAACCCTAAGGACTTAAGATATCATCAATCTCGGATCAGGTCCTTAAGGTTGCAGCAGCTTTGTTCTTGAGAGAGGTTCTTGAGAACTTGAGAGAATTTTCATTTTTTGTGTTTGCAAGTGTTAGAACCTGAAACTTGTGCCTTGCATAAGGTTTATACTACACAAGACATCCTTAGTGATGTCCAATCTCAATGGGAAGTGATTGTTGCACTGTCTGCTATACTGTTTGCAATTGCTTTCCAGCTGTAGTTGACTTGTACTTTTGTCCGAGAACCCTAAGTGACCAGGTCCCTATTGTGTTCCTCTTTGTATAGTTGCGATCAGTCACTCAGTTGAGTTCTAGCTGTATAGTTGACTTGGACTTCTGTTAGAGAAGTACCAAGGGATTAGGTTCCTGATTTGGTTCTTGTGCACACCGCCCAGATTGTCTTGAGTTGAGTAACTTGAATGATGATTTGTATAGACTCATTGTAGGTACACCTTGATCACATCACTTGAAGTGATGTGAGCACTTTTGGTGGTCAGAGAATTAGTGGGCGCTGGAAACAGTGCAGTGCGGTAGAATCTTCATTTCCAGTTGTGTCCAATTGGCTTTGTACTGCCGTGAGGAACCCACAAGAGTATCAGGTCCTTGTTTGGGTTCCTACCTCCTGAAGCTGTAGCAAGTTCACATTTGGCTGGAATCCGTTAGATGCAGTGTAATCCAAGTAAGTCAGGTTTCCTATCTGGTTCTTGACATTAAGTTTGATAGATAATCAAAACACAAGGCGAAGATATTGAAAACCTATCAACCCTGCTCGCGAATCATTCATGCGACACGGTCAAATATAAATTTAATCATTTAAATCAAATTCTTTCTTAAATTCTTTTCTTTAAAAGAAAAATGCAATTCAACTTGAAGCTTTAAATCCTTAGAAGTCTCAACTTAATTCCATTTAATACAAATAACAAGTATCATCAAATAAAGGTATTCACAAAGCATGGTGTAAACCTAAACTATCTGGACATAATAGGAATAGTAGCTATGTACACACTCTCGTCACTTCGTGCGTACGTAGCCCCCACAAATCCTCACATTTTTAATTAAATTCACCTATGGGGAAATTTCCCGCTTACAAGGTTAGAAAGGAGACTTACCTCGTCTCAAGCCTACTTCCTAATTCAAAAACGCGCTCCAACCTCCAAATTTTATGCCAAACGACTCGAAACTAGTCAAATATTGTATAAACTAATCAATCTATGCTCAAAAGTTCATAATTCCATCATTCAAGTGATTACCATCCTAAATTGCAAGATTCCTAAAATTTACCCCCGTGCCCACTTGCTCGGATTCCGGAAATGTTTAAAGAAAATTGTTACCCATAACCTTAGGAACGTAAATGTATGATTTCTACTAAATTCCATAACAAATATTGTGGTCAAATCTCATTTTTATCAAAATCCTAGGTTTTTACTTAAACCTATGATTTTCACTAATTTACATGTTATAATTTACCCATAAATTATGTATTTAACTCACATTGTATGGAAATTACTTACCTCAAAGTGCTAAATGAAATCCCCTCTCTAAGAGCTCAAAAAATCTCACCACAATGGAAGAAATGAGCAAAAATGGCCTAAGTCCCGTTTTTTAAAAAGTTCACTGTCAGGTCTGCCTTCTTCGCGATCACAGAAGAGGCCTCGCGATCGCAAAGGCAAACAGTCCAGGCCGAGGAATCTTACCCAATGCGAATGCGACAGGAGCCTCACAAATGCGGAGGCTCACATGGCCTACCCTATGCAAATGCGAGGTCTACTTCGCAATCGCGAAGAGTCAACAACGGACACCAGCTCAGCCTCCTCTACGCGAACGCGAGCCAGTCCATACGAATGCGAAGGCTAGAGGACCCAGACCTTTGCGAACGCAATCCACAACACGTGAATGCGAAGGGAAAAGGCTTCCCAGCCACGTCGCACCAAATCCTTCATCGCGAACGTGAGGGTGCGATCGCGTTCGCGAAGAAGGAAACTGGAAGCAACAAATCTGGTGTGTTTCATCTCAACTCCGGATGGTCCGAAAAGCACCCGAGCCCCTCGGGTCCCTCTCCAACAACTCTAGCAAGTCTATTAACATAATACGGACTTGCTCGAACTCTCGAAATGCATAAAACAATAATAAAACCAAGAATCACACCCCAAAACCAAATTAAATCAAACTTTGAACTTCAAGTTTCTAAATCGCTCCAAACGCGTCGAATCATACTTAGTCTACTTTGATTGACACCAAATTTTGCGTGAAGTCTTAAATGAAACTATAGAACTATTCTGTATCTCAAAATTCTGTTCAGATCTTGATATCATAAAACCCCTACTCCAAACAAAATTTAAAGAACTTCTAAAAACCTTCAAGAACCAATTTTCACTATTAGGCGCCAAAACGCTTTCGGGTCACCCAAAACCCGATCCGAGCATACGTCCAAGTTCAAAATCATCATACAAACCTATTGGAACCTTCAAATCCCTATTCCGAGGTTGTTTACCTAAAATGTTGGTCGAAGTCAAACTTGGTATTTTAGCCATCCTTAAGGAACCAAATGTTCCGATTTCAACCCAAACTCTTCCAAATCCCAAACAACCATCCCCACAAGTCATAAATTAGTAAAACCAAGTATAGAAAGTCTTATTTAGGGGAATGGGGTTCTAGAAAGCAAAACAACCAGTCAGGTCATTACATTCTCCACCTCTTAAACAAATATTCGTCCTCGAACGGGTTTAGATTCATAGCTAAAGTACTGAATAAGTGTGGGTATCTGCTCTACATGTCTTCCTCGAACTCCCAGGTTGCCTCCTTGACTGGTTGGCCCCTCCGCTGAACCTTTACCACAGAAATCCTATTGGATCTCAACTGGTGATCCTGTCTATCAACAATAGCAATTGGATCTTCCTCATAACCCAAGCTCTCATCTAGCTGAATAGTGATGAAGTCTAACACATGTGACAAGTTGGCTTGGTACCTCTGGAGCATAGACATGTGAAAATTGGATGAGCTCCTGATAAACTGGGAGGTAAAGCAAGCTCATAAGCAACCTCCCCAACTCGCCTCAACATCTCGAATGGGCCTATAAACCTAGGGCTTAACTTGCCCTTCTTCCCGAACCTTATAATACCCTTCATCGGCGAGACTTTCAAGAGAACCTTCTCGACCACCATAAATGATACATCCGGCGTCTTCTGATCCGCATAACTCTTTTGTGTGGACTGTTCTGTGCGAAGTCGCTCCTAGATCAACTTTACCTTTTCCAAGGTATCTTTCACCAAATCTGTACCATATAACTTAGCCTCGCCAGGCTTAAACCACCCTATAGGAGAACGACATCGCTGGCCATATAAAGCCTCAAATAGAGCTCGATGCTGGATTGATAACAGTTGTTGTAAGCAAACTCGACCAAAGGAAAGAACTGATCCCACTGTCCTCCAAAGTCAATCACATATGCTCTCAACATGTCCTCTAATATCTCAACTGTCCGCTCCAACTACTCGTTGGTGTGAGGATGAAATGTTATGCTGAGCTGTACACGGGTCCCAACTCACTCTGTACAACCCTCCAGAAATGTGAAGTGAACTGAGGGTCTCTATCTGATATGATGGAAACAAGCACACTGTGCAACCAAACTATCTCCCGAATGTAAATCTGGGCCAACTTCTATGAAGTCAGAGCTGCCACACCTCATTTTTACACACCCGAGAGGGTATATAATGGAGTTTTTCCAATTAAAGTGACATTATTCGAAATGGGATTATTTAATTTATCAGAGTCGCCACTTAGAATAGTTTATTTAGTGTTCCAAGTCACCGGTTTATTTTGAAATCCCAAATCGAGGAAATTTTTGACTTTATTTAAAAGTCTGCGAACCAGAAATTCTAGATAAGGAATTTTGTTAACTCGGGAGAAGGTGTTAGGCATTCCCGGGTTCCATGGTTCTAGCACGGTCGCTTAAACTATTAAAATTGGCCTAATTATCTGATTTACTACATGTTTTAAACTTATTGTAAATTTTAGCTTAGAACCGTTTTTAATTAATTTAAACCACTTTTACGAAGATTCAATGTTATTTAAAACACGTCTTAAACCACGCTACATGAAATTCACCCGCGGTTCGCGATACGTTTTATTTAACATTGTTTGAGAAAATTAAAATTGGGTCATATGAAATGTACACCCGGATTTAGTAATTAAAAATCACAACTACGTCACGAGAACCATACCCGTAGTTATAATTGAATTAATTAATGAACGACTCCTAAAGCAACTATGAAAGTTTAAATTAATAACAACATTTATGAGGGCCAAGGAGAGTTTAATTGATGACACACCTCAATTTTTACAAGGATTGAATTAATTTCATGAGGGCCATGGGTTGATGGGGTTTTGTTTGGCATGACACACCTCAATTGATTTTAAAAGAAATGTATTGAATTAAGGCATTCTAAAGGTGTTCTCATTTAAAACTAACTTAGGCTTAACATGAAGCTATTGATTATAGACAACTTTTGTAATACATGCATTGGACCTAAATTGATTAAAGGGATTGGGCCAGCAGTGGTTTATTAAACAAATCAGCTTTGAAAGCTGTAATCGGGCTCACGATTTGGCCTAGAGAGAAAGTGAACTAAATTCGAAGGCCTTGACAGGCCCCATTTTTTTTTACCAAGAACCTGCTCTTATTGAGCTTGAATCAGGCGGGCCCAGTTACTATAACTTGTGCGAACTATCACACCTAATTTTTACACCCCGAGAGGTATATAAGGGAGTTTTTCCAATTAAAGTGACATAATTCGAAATGTGATTATTTTATTTAATTTTTAGAGTCGTCACTTGGAATAATTTATGTTGTCCCAAGTCACCGGTTTATTTTAAAATTCCAAGTCGAGGAAATTTGACTTTATTTAAAAGTCTGCGAACCAGAAATTCTAGATAAGGAATTCTGTTAACCCGGGTGTCACGACCCAAACCCGGACCCGGTCGTGGTGGTGCCTCTCATGAAGACAAGGCCAACGGACACTTCCCCTTTTTACAATTATTAACAGTTAAGCATTAAGAAACAGTTGAAACATGATAAAATAATCCAAAGTAGTAGATAATGTCATAAATACGCGGAAGAACAACCCAACACAGCCCGATACCGGAGTGTCACTAGTCATGAGCATCTATAAAACCTAATACAAGTTTGAAAAATCCAAAAACTTTTACAAATGTCTGATAAGAGATGGAAATGATAAAGAGGGAGAAACACGGGAGTGCAGATGCCAAACAGCTACCTCGTGGACTCCGATATCTGCCGGGAGCTCTCAACTCGCACTGGCAGGATCCGCAACACCTGAATCTCCACACAGGGGTACAGTGAATAAAGTGAGTACTCCAACTTAGTGAGTAACAAATGTAAATAAAGACTGAAAGCAAGAAATCACGTAACGCATAAAGCATTCTATAATGAAGCAGTAAAACCATTTAAAACAGTAAATCAGTGAAAGATAGGTAAAATTCTTTAACTCAAATGTAGTTTCATGAAAATCCTTTTTCAATGATTAAGCAGGTAATTGACAGTCAATTATGAAAAGTAAACACGTAAAGGATTGCCCCTCAGGCACAGTATCAACAAATTCGCCCCTCGGGCAACATCTCAGAACAGTACCAGCCACTCGGGCAATCACATAAAACAGTACCAGCCCCTTGGGCTCAATCTCACATCATAATGGGTACCCGCACACACTGGGGGTGTACAGACTCCTGGAGGGGCCCCTTACGACCCAAGCGCAATATCAAGCCACCTCGTGGCATCATCACTAGGCCCTCGGCCTCATATCAATCAAGCCACCTCGTGGAGTACATATCTTAGGCCCTCGGCCTCATAATCAGTATCAAATGTTTCCTTACAACATAGGCCCTCGGCCTTACTCAGTCAAAATCCTCACAAGCCACTCAGGCAATAGTATTTCTTAGCCCAAACATCATTTAAAATATCATTTAAGTATTAAAACTGAGTAAACTTGGCTGAGTATGAAAATAGTGGAAAATAACATGACTGAGTTCATGTATAAAGTTAAAATAGTGAGCGAATACCAGTAAAAATCCCCGAAGGGTTCAATTAGTTGGCATGAAGCCCAAATATGGCATTCAGCCCAAATAATGATGATAGCAAAAAATTTCAGTTAAATACGCAGTAAAACCATCACTCGGGACAGACAAAGTCACAATCCCCAATAGTGCACGACTCCACGCTCGTCATCAAGCGTGTGCCTCACCTCAATATAGCACTACGATGTGAAATCTGGGGTTTCAAACCCTCAGAACATCATTTACAACCTTTACTCACCTCGAACCGGTCATATCTTTAGCTTGCGACGCCTTTGCCCCTCGAATTGGCCTCCACTCGCGTCAAATCTATCCAAAATCTGAACGAGGACGTCAAAATATACTAAGGGAATGAAGCCCAAGCGAAAACAATCAAAATACTACACAAATCCCGAAATTACCAAAACCCGACCCCGGGCCCACTTCTCGGAATTCTATAATTTTTACATCAATAGATTTCTTATCTCCCCACGAGTTCATACATATCAAAAGTTTAGAAATCTGACCCCAAATGGTCCTTCAAATCCTCAATTAAAGGCCTAAGTTCCCAAGCCCTAGTTTCCCCAATTTTCACCCTTAATTTCCATAATTTCTAGCTCTAATCCGTGAAATAATAGCATAGGAACGAGTTTTAAGTCCAAATTCCTTACCTCAATGAAGTTCCCTTGAAATACCTCTTTCGAATTGCCCAAAAAGCTCCAAAGCCGAGATAAAAATGGTGAAATAGCTCAAAAATCGCGAAGGCCACAATTTATACCTTCTGCCCAGACATTTTCACATCTACGGCTATATTTCTACTTCTGCGGTGCCATATCTGCGGTCCTCACTTAAACTCCCCTTTCCACATCTGCGATCAACTTTCCGGATTGGTATTCCAACCATTCCTGCGGTTCCTGACAACTTCTCCAAAATCCGCTTCTGCGGCCAACCTTCCGCTTATGCGGCGCCGCACATGCGGTCCCCAATCCGCAGGTGCGAAAATACCAGAAGCAGCTGCAATAAATTCCAAACTTCTCCGTTAACCATCCGAAATCATCCCGAGGCCCCAGGGACCTCAACCAAAAGCACAAACATATCCCAATACCTTATTCAAACTTGCCAATCTTCAAAACACCTCAAACAACATCAAATCAACCAAAACACATTGGATTTAAGCCTAACTTTCTAAAATCTTCCGAATTTCGCTTTTGATAAAAAACCCAACCAAACCACGTCCAAATGACCTAAAACTTTCACGCACATCCCAAATGACAGTACAGAACTACTGAAACTCTCAAAATTCCATTCCGACCCCTATATCAAAATCTCCCCTACCAACCGGAAATGGCCAAAATATCAACTTTGCCAATTCAAGCCTAAATCTACTCTAAACCTCCAAAACTCATTCCGATCATGCTCCTAAGTTACAAATCACCTCCCGAAGCTAACCAAACCATCGGAACTCACATCCGATACCTTTAACACGTAAGTCAACATCCGGTTGACATTTCCAACTTAAGCTTCCTCAAAGAGACTAAGTGTCTCAAATCTTACCGAAATCATTCTGGATTCGATCCGACCAACCCAATACCACATAACACGAATAAAAAAGCAAAAAGAAACGAAATGAGGAAATCAGAGCGGTAACTCATGAGACGACTGGCCGGGTCATCACATCCTTCCCAACTTAAACAAATGTTCATCCGCGAACGAATCAAGAAACATACTTGAAGCCTGAAACAGGTGAGGATATCTGCTCTGCATCTCCCGCTCGGTCTCCTAGGTAGCCTCTTCCACGGGCTGACCTCTCCACTGTACTTTCACTGAAGCTATATCTTTTGATCTCAACTTTCGATCCTGATGACCCAAAATAGCTACTGGCTACAAATCATAGGTCAAATTATCATCCAACTGAACCGTGCTGAAATCTAGAACATGAGACGGATCCCCAATATACTTTCGGAGCATAGAAACATGAAATACCGGATGCACACTCGGCAAGCTGGGTGGCAAAGCAAGCTCATAAGCCAGCTCCCAATCTTTCGAAGCATATCAAAAGGCCCAATGAACCGAGGACTCAATTTTCCTTTCTTCCCAAATCTCATAACACCCTTCATGGGCGAAACTTTCAACAGAACCTTTTCGCCAACCATGCACCTGAACCTTCCTGCCAGCATAAATCTTTTGCCTCGACTGCGCTGTACGAAGCCTCTCCTGAATCACCTTTACCTTTTCTAAAGCATCCTGCACCAAGTCTGTCCCTAATAACCTAGCCTCACCGGGCTCGAACCAACCAACTGAAGATCTACACCGCCTCCCGTACAAAGCCTCATTTGGAGCCATTTGAATACTCGACTGGTAGTTGTTGTTATAAGCAAACTCTACGAGCGGTAGAAACTGATCCCATGAACCTCCGAAATCAATGACACAAGCATGCAACATGTCCTCCAATATCTGAATAGTGCGCTCGGACTGCCCGTCTGTCTGACGGTGAAAAGCTGTGCTCAACTCAACCTGAGTACCTAACTCTCACTGTACAGACCTCCAAAACTGCAAAGTAAACTGAGTTCCCCTATCTGAAATGATGGAAACTAGGACACCATGCAAACAAACAATCTCCTTGATATAGATCTCTGCCAACCGCTATCAAGAATAGGTAGCACACACATGAATGAAGTGCGCGGACTTGGTCAGCCGATCCACAATTACCCAAATAGCATCGAACTTTCTCAAAGTCCGTGGAAGTCCAACTACAAAGTCCATAGTGATCCTCTCCCACTTCCACTCTGGAATATCTATCCGCTGAAGCAAGCCACCCGGTCTCTGATGCTCATATTTCACCTGCTGACAATTGAGACACCGAGCTACAAATCCCACAATATCTTTCTTCATTCTCCTCCACCAATAGTGCTGCCTCAAATCCTGATACATCTTCGCGGCACCCGGATGAATGGAATACCGCGAGCTATGGGCCTTCTCCAGAATCAACTCCCGAAGCCCATCTACATTGGGAACACAAAGCCCTGCATCCTCAACACCCCATCATCGCCAATGGTCACATCTCTGGTATCATCGTGCTGAACTCTGTCCTTAAGGACAAGCAAATGCGGATCATCATACTGGCGCTCTCTGATGCGATCATATAAGGAAGACCGAGAAACCACACAAGCCAATACCTGACTAGGCTCCGAAATATCTAACCTCACGAACCGATTGGCCAAGGCCTGAACATCAACTGCAAGAGGTCTCTCCCCAACTGGAATATATGCCAAACTCCCCATACTCACTGCCTTTTGGCCACCATATTAGCCTTTCCCGGATGGTACAATATAGTGATATCATAATCCTCAAGCAACTCCAACCATCTCCGCTGCCTCAAATTGAGATCCTTCTATTTGAACAAGTGTTGGAGGCTATAATGATCAGTAAACACCTCACAAGACACACCATACAAGTAATGACTCCTAATCTTCAACGCGTGAACTATGGAAGCCAACTCTAAATCATGAACGGGGTAGTTCTTCTCATGGGGCTTCAACTGACGAGAAGCATAAGAAATATCTCTACCCTCCTGCATCAATACACAACCAATGCCAACACTCGAAGCATCACAATACATGGTATATAAACCTGAAGCTGATGGCAAAACTAACACTGGAGCTATGGTCAATGCTGTATTGAGCTTCTGAAAGCTCTCCTCACACTCGTCTGACCATACAAATGAAGTACCCTTCTGAGTCAACTTGGTCAAGGGCGATGCGATAGATGAGAATCCCTGAACAAACCGACAATAATAGCCTGCCAAACCAAGAAAACTACGAATTTTTGTGGCTGAGGATGGTCTGGGCCAACTCTGAAACGCCTCTATCTTCTTCGGATCAACCTGAATACCTTCGTTGGACACCATTTTTTCCAATATATGTGACAATCGAAATGAGATTGTTTTATTTAAAATTCAGAGTCGCCACTTGGGATAATTTATGGTGTCTCAAGTCACCAGTTTTAAATCCCGAATCAAGGAAAGATTGACTCTATTTTATAGTTCGGTAACACAGAAATCCGGGTAAGGAATTCTGTTAACCCGGGAGAAGGTGTTAGGCATTCCCAGGCTCCGTGGTTCTAGCATGGTTGCTCAACTATTATTATCGGCCTATTTATCTAATTTTTTACACTTTTCAAACCTATTGTGCACTTTTTAACCTTTTAGCCGCTTTTAATATTTTGGGAAAATTCAAGGTTATTTAAAACACGTCGTAAGCCACGCTACATGAAATGCACCCGCAGTTCACGACACGTTCTATTTAACCTTGTTGAAAATGCACACCCAGATGATTTACAACATGCTTCATTCTATTATTATTCAAAATTATGGCAGGGTCACATGAAATGCACACCTAAGCTCCTTTAATATAATTTGACGTAGTTCAGTTGATGAATAGTAACCCAATTTCTATACTGTGATAAACTCATGTTCAACTATAACCAATTCAAGTAAACACGAGCAGAGAATCGAGCGAGCAAATTCAAAACCACGGAGAACAATTACAGAAACAACAGGATCATATCACCTAAAAGTAATTAATATTAAACTTAAATAAAACAAGTAGAGTATGAAAGACTAAAGACTACAACCTTGTTTGGCTACTAGAGAATCATTTAATACAACATAGAATATACAGATGCACAAGTAGACAAGAATTAACACATAAGAAAATCAAATAGGAATGACAATACATACATTAATCACAATAGCAAAATACTCTTTGTACTTCTCCCTTAAAAAGTCAAAAGTGAAATTAAACGTCACTAACCATTGTTTGGCTCTAACTGCCAGGCTTTCTTAAAACTTTCAGCTGCTGCATCTACAACATTCATTGCCATATATGCGCTGAATATGATAGGACTCAATGTCGACTTCTAAAGCCTCAATAACGAACTAAAATTCGACAAACTCGAATTTGACCACGACGAACCTCGAACCAGCAACCTCGCCTGTCAACTCCGAATGGATCTCACACGAAATCTATTGTTTGAAACCAGATTTTGACTCAAACGGAGAAGCACGAATTGATATTAATGTGAATACATCCATGATATTAAAGCAGAGATTTTCGTGGGTACGTCGATCCAAAGATCTACTGTCTTGTTGGGGCTTTTTGGTCGCTCGTTTTCAGAGCTGAAGGGACAACCTTTCGTTAAAATGGGCTGGTGGTGGTGGATATGTTCGTGGCTATTTCAGTCGCGTTATTTGGTTGAGGAGGTGGAGATTTGCGTCTTGTTTTGTGCGTTTTCCGGCGAGTTCGCCGCTGTTCTATTGCTGGCAGCATTACCAGGAGAGGAACGGGTTGTTCGAATGGCCTTTTAGGTATCTGAAGGTTGAGGTTACTATGGAGTTTTTTTGTTGGAGAAAAAGCTCCAACGGCTGATCTAATCTCTTAGCTCCTAGGTCATTTTTCAGGTCTTAGAGTCTTTTTTGTGAAGAAGGTGACTGAAGCCGTTTCTATTCTCTCAAAATCAGAAAAAACGACGCTCTCATATGTCCTCGGTCTAGGATATTAGGCGTTAGGTCTATATTTTAGGTGTAGGTACTATTATATAGGGGTAGGAATTAGGTTAGGGGTATGACATAGGAATTATGGGCTTGAGAATTATGGGCTAGGTCCAAAATTTGGCCTAAAAATGGGTTGCTCGAGCCCAAGTTTTATCCTTTCTCCGCGAACGAGGATAAAATACGACCTCATTTATTAATTAGTCCTACTTAAATAATATAACTGTTAAAATAAGACTGACCATTAAAACAAAACTATTTTTTTTGGTATTTTTCAAGATTAAGAATGACTACAAAACATTAATGGAATAATTTTTTGTAATTTTCATTTTTCTTGTAATAAAATAAAGTAAAAGAGTAAAAATTAGTTGAAATAGCTATATAGGCCTAATTTAAATATTTACGTGCTAAAATATAAAAAATCTTGGGGAGGGTCAAAAATCACATATCTATAGCTGCCCCTCTTTGACTGAAAACGCGAAGAGTTTTCAGACAAAGAACGACTAGACATGTTTTTTGACCCGACCCTTATTTAAGGAGACCAAAACTAAGAGAAAAAGGGAATGTGACCGAGCCCTGGTATCTGAGCTGCCTACATATCCTTGGCTACAAAGGAATCAGGCCACGTGTAGTTTAGAGGTGAGTGAGATGATAGAGTATACCGAGGTGTAGAGCCGGTCGAGGTGTCGTTCCGCGGTCCTATTATTACATCAAAAATAAAAAAATAAAAAGACTAGCTAAGCCTGCCAACTATGAGTTATAATATTTCTATCTATAAGTCTTCTGAAGCTTGATCTTGAGTCTTGAATGGTTCTTCATGCAGACTTTAGATTTGAACCTTGACGCTTGCTAGTTGCAGGTGCTAGTTCATCCTTCTTCAGCTTTTCGGATCAAGACCAGGCATGCAGTGCTTGTGACCTCGGCCATGTCTTGAGCAACCCACATCTTTCATCAACTTCTGCATTTGGATTAACTTCTTGCCTTTCTTTTTTTCTTTATTGTGACTAACTTCTGTTGATCACCTCGGACTGTTGACTCGCATTCTTGCCGCGAGCTTCTTTTGTTGCTGACTTGCATTATATTCTGAAGTGAATTCTCTTATTCTCCAGGTAGGTGCCTGATTGCCAATACTCGACATGTCTTCCTTCGAAACTTGCTGTTTTCCCTTTGTTCTCCAGGTGGACTCCTGATTGTTGTCTTCCTTTGAACATTGTTGCTTCCCTTTATTCTCCAGGTGGGCTCCTGATTACCAACACTTGCGTTGCTTTTCCTCGAAACTTGAACTGCTTCCCTTTGTTCTTCAGGTAGGCTCCTGATTGCTGAACTCCTTTGAACCTTGTTGTATTCCCTTTGTTCTCCAAGTGGGCTCCTGATTGCTGAACACTTGCACTGCTTTTCCTTGAAACTTGAACTGATTCCCTTTGTTCTCCAGGTGAGTTCCTGATTGCTGAACTCCTTTGAACCTTGCTACTTTCCCTTTGTTCTCCAGGTGGGATCCTGATTGCTGAACTCCTTTGAACCTTGCTGCTTTCCTTTTGTTCTCTAGGTGGGCTCCTGATTGCTGAACACTTACACTACTTTTCCTTGAAACTTGAACTGCTTCCCTTTGTTCTACAGGTGGGCTCCTGATTGCTGAACTCCTTTGAATGTTGTTGCTTTCCTTTTGTTCACCAAGTGGGCTCCTAATTTTCAACACTTGCACTGCTTGTCCTTGAAACTTTAACTGTTTTCCCTTTGTTTTCCAGGTGGGCTCCTGATTGCCGAACTTGATCTGCTTTCCTTTGAACTTGTACCGTCCTCCCTTTGTTCTCCAGGTGGGTGCCTGAATGCCGAACTTGATCCGCTTTCCTTTGAACTTGTACCGTCCTCCCTTTGTTCTCCAGGTGGGTGCCTGATTTCATCCCAACAAACAAAACAAAAGAAATTTTTCTGCCCCAGTTTGATATTGGGAGCATCTGTGAGTAGAATAAATTCTAAACTAAAATACTTTATCCTGAAAATTTCAAACCAAGCCTTATCTCAAAAGTGAAAAGCTTAGATGCCAAATTATACTTCCCAAAAGTAACCCTCTCGTCAGACCTTGTTATTTGTGATGGCCTCAAAACTTACCAAATCCTATTATCTAGGAAGGTACTTGAATTCACTACCGAGCTTGTCTGGTACCTGCTTTCCTCACAGAGGGTTTCTCCAGAACAAACAAAATTTCCTGCCCCTGTTTCAATCAAAGAAAACTTGTGAGTTAAAACATAGTGGTTGGTTTGCGGTCTTGACTTTGAGGGTGATTGCTCCTTCAACTCCCATGATAACTTCGATTTCAGCTCGGAAAACCTTGCCTGTTTATTGACTAACCACTTTCTCTGTACCTTTATCACGGAAAATACCCTTGATCCGTTCAAACCCAATACCATTCGTCTGTTGCATTGTGCTCATACATTGACATATACTGAACCATTGTGTTTCACATGAATCCCAAAGCACGTTGATTTTTACCAACTCGATGCGCTTGCTGTTCTTTCTTGGCCTTGGCCTTGAGGTCTATCGCTCCTTCACTTGCCATGATAGCTTTGATTTTCACTTGGAAGACCTTGCTTGTTCTTGGTTAACCACTTTCTCGGTCAACCTTATCACAGAAAATACCTCTGATTCATTCAAACCCAAGCTCTCTATCTGTTGCATTGTGCTCATGAATTGACATATACCGAACCTTCACGTTTCACATAACCCTAAAGCACGTTGATTGTTACCAACTCAGTGCGCATGTTGTTCTTTCCTGACTAATGCCACTTTGATGTGCCAACTAGATCCCGTTTTGTGCAATTGGAAATCTGGTGGCAAATTTTGAAGTCATTTCTCACTTGTTCCGACCAAACAGACTCAGGAAGAGGAAGTAAATAAGACAAAAGGAATAGTGTAAAGGACAAGAGATGATTCCTAACAAGAAAACTACAAAGAAGAAACTTATCAGATGTAGATACCAACTCTAATGATCATGACATGCACCTTTGGATTAAATGGCCTAATCTGTCAAGAAAGTCTGATATTCAACTCTTGTTATACACCTAAACCATGAAACTGGGCTTCAATGCTCCGACTATCCAATTTGATTCACGATCCTTATTTGACTTATAGAGCCCAAAGGGTTTTTGATGCTCCGACTATCCAATCTGATTCACGATCCTTATTCAACTTATAGCGGCCGAAGGGTTTTCGCCATCAAGCCTCTCCCATTTTGTTCTTTGTCTCAGCTCACCATCGCCTTATGGTGCCCGCGAAGGTTTTCACCAGTAAGACTCTCTCATTATGTTCTTTTCTTCTTATTTCCTCTGATTCTGTAGATGACAAGGCATTGACCATAGTAAAACATCATATAATCATGGCACGTCAAGCTCGGCACTTTCAAAGATTATCTGGGAGGTCTTTTTGGACTGTAATGTGGCTTTTGGACAGGATTAGAAAGAAAGGATATCATAAAGGCTCAAAGTAACTATGACAACAAGGTTAATTTATTTACAACTTTTGGAATCCATTCTAAGAACTTTGCCCCAATTTCTAAAACAAAAGAATTTGATTCTCTTTTTTTCCCTTTTTTTTTTTTGGAATTTCCGACTCTCGACTTCGTGGGATTATGAAATGTTTTATTTGGTATGACCGAACCCTAAGGTTGCCTACGTATCTTGTGGTGACAAGAATCAGGTCAAACGTGGTTCATAAGACTGTTTTTGTTACTATTTTCCTTTTGTTTTTTCTTTTTTTTCTTTTTCTCTTTTTTTTTTTGAATTTTCCTTCTGGAATGAACTTACTAAAATAAATCTATGGGGGCATGAAATTTTTTTATGACTCTAACTTAATTCCAAAAGAGGGGAGGTCAAAGAAATTAGTACAAGCTCAAAAGGGTATCAAATGGTATAAGTGTTTGGGTAGCTGAAAGAGGGCCTCTCAATCCCTGAAAATGCCATGTACAACACATGCTACTTGAAATGAAAATTGAAGATCATGCACAATATTTCTTTTGTGGCTTCGGCATTGATATTACTGATATGCCTTCCACTTGTCTTTAGCGCCTTGTCAAGTAAAAAACCCTCGTTGGGTGATTCTCTTTTCACAATGGATATCCTCTGTCAATTTGGAGAAAACTTCCTTGACTTTATTTGTAACTTGAAATGCATTTGGACTCAAAGTTGCTTGCTTCAAATTGTCCGAGATGCACTCCCCTTTAATGAATTCTTCCTTGAGCTTGTAGGAAAAGCTTAACCATTTCTTCTTCACCAATCGGGGGGCTGACTCGAGCAGCTTGCTCCCTCCATCTAAGCCCAAACTTCCTAAAGCTTTCCTTCGGCTTCTTTTCCATTTTAGATAGGGAGGAGCGGTCTGGGTAATGCCTAATTTGTATTGAAAGTGTCGAACAAAATCTTGACCCATGTCACCTAACGTAGGCCACTTACCGACATCTTGACGATTATGCCATTCTAAAGCTTCCCCAGTCAAGCTCTTACTAAAATACGCCATCAACAAATCATCTTTCTTGCCAACACTTCTCATTTCCCTACAATAATCCCTCAAATGAGCTACCGGATCTCCACGCCCCTCATACAAATGTAAACTTTGGTACTTTAAACCCCGCAGGCAGATGAACATCATGGAACATATGAATCTGATTTCTCATCCCTTGCATGCTCCTTAAGGACTGTTCTATACCTTTCAGCTTCCTGGATATTTCATCTCGCCCTTCTTTTCCTGTGACCTTTTCATTTTTAGCATGAGGCTCATTCTAAGGGCTCTGCTTGTATGAGTCAAGAACCTTTTGAGCAACCTCTGAGGGGTACTATTGGGCATCATGGGCTTTGAGTGGATGTTCATTGTCAGATCTATGAAGGGAAGATTGTTGAGAAGTTGTGATCATGGGGATAGTGGATACGACAGGAGGGTAATTTTGGGGAGAGGTAATTGGAGGATGAGTGATGGAGCTACTAGGGTGGTTGGAAAAGCTGTGATAAGCAGGTGGATCTGGAGAGTATGAGGGATCATCTGGCACTATGGCTGGAGTTTGGGTAAGGGTAGCATCTAAGAAGCTAGGTGGTGGCGGGGGTGGTGCCTTCCCAGTCATCCAAGCCTGATACATGTCCGTCGTGTATTGTCTTGACATCGTTACCTAATCAGCCAACCCAGTGTCCTGTTCAACCAACTACTTTCGGGCACCGGTATCAACCAACTCAATTCTGTTATTGTCTGCCATTGCCTTTTGACTTTATATTGTATAGAGGAGTTACTACTTTAAAAACCACAAACCAACCACCCTTCTGCTATGAATATAACAAAATGAGGCCATCAAGTTAGCGTTAGGGCATTTAACATAAGATAATCTCACTTTATTTGCAATGCACCTAGCCACAGTTATCGGTTCTAAAATGACTTCGAGGGTACGAAGGTCAGTTGGCATCATCCCAATTTGTTCATTTCAATCCTTTCTTTTCTTTTCTTTTCTGGCACTTGCTTGCTCATTTTTCTTTCTTTTTTTTTTCTAATTATCACTCTTTTATTTCCTCTCATTTCTCACATCCCATAATTTCACCCTCTTTATTCTTTTCTTTTTTTTTCTTCTTTTCTTTGAATAAATAAAAAAAATAATTCGATCGAACCCTATGTAGGTTGCCTACGTATCATGACGCCGCATGAATCAGATCTTTGGTAGTTTGGGAAGATCGGGAATAGACTAAATAAACTAACATTCTCTTTTTCTTTTTTTTTTTGAATTTTCTAGATTTAATGTTCTATAACCTATTCTAAACTCAAGCTTAGCGGACATGTTTTTTTTTTTGTTTTTTTTCCTTTTAAAACAAATACTCTATTAAGGAAAAATCATAGAAGAGAAAAATATTTTTTGACTTTTTTTCTTTTAGGAAGGAAATCTAAAGAATAAACCAAAGAAAGTATTTTGAATTTTCATTTGATATCCCTGAAGGAAAGATTTCGAACCAAGAAATGAAAAAGATAAAAAAAATGTTTTTGGATTTTAATTTGATTACCTAACGGAGAAACTCTGAAAATAAACCAAAGATAAAGTACTTTTTCATTTTTTGTTAATTTCCCAAAGAAGAACCTCAAAAGAATTTTGTTTTTGAATTTTTGGAACTAAAATCTTAAAGAAAACTTTTAAAGAGGTACTAAAAGATTTGTTTTTAATTTTTAGTCTTAAAGTACTAAAGGAAATATAAAAATATTTTTTTTTATTTCTAACCACCTCAAATGATTTTTTTTCCTATTCCTAGAATTAGTACTCTAAAAAAACTTCTAACGGAAATATAAAATGCAACATCTTTTTTTTTGGATTTTTGATTTATAACACACTTTTTCAACTACAAAATAGAAAGTAAAATAATAATAAAAAAACTCGACATTACTATACCAACCTAGAAGGCAAAAGACGACATAAAAAGGAAAACTAACTCAAAACATAAACAAGAAAAGAAAATCTCCTTTTAATCCACTCCTGTATGAGCGATCCTGACTAAATGGTCCTGGGGCTCTATCATGCTCAAACTTCGGTAAGTAAATCCATACCTATATGAGAAAATTAAGACCAACACTATGTGAGACAATAACATTCCCTACTAGACGCGCGCAAGACATGGTTGAGACTATTTTTGCAAAACGACTTATGTGGCCAAAAGGTGGCTAGAAGTGCAAAATTTGGCTAAGACCCCGCAAAGCCAAGAACCTAAGATTCACTAGGAAGACCGGATCCTATGTGGGTTGCCTACATATCACGCCTCGAAAGACGAGAATCAGGTATGCATAGTTCGGGCAGATTGGATACGGGCAAGAATAAAAAAAATAACTAATTTAGAGAAAATATGTTTTTTTGTCTTTTTATAAAAAATGATGAAACATGTAAACTCTTTTGTATTTTCTTTTCTTTGTTTTTTTGATTTTAGGAAAATGATTAAAAATGCAAAATCTTTTTTTTTTTGAATTTTTTCAAGTTTTTCTTCTTTTCCTTAACAAAAATGTGAAAGAAAACATAGCTGGGCCCTACTTGCCTTATTTTCACACTTCACCCTTTTTTTTTCTTTTTCATTTTCCCCCAACTATCATTGGTCCGCCAAATGACCCTTTTACCCTTGAAGAAATGAAACATGTAGCATATAGGATGCATCAAGATGGTCTTTTATTTTTTGGGTACTTTTGTCCTAGACGGACCCAACCCCTGTGTTAAGTCCCCAAAGTCATATGCACGTGATGCAAACAAGCGTTCCTACTAGGGATCCGACATGAGGCTATGTTATTATAGGTTTAAAAAACTAGGTTTATTTGTTCTAGACCTGGCTTACCTAAGCGGACAGCTCGAGCCGGGAGGGGGGGGGCAGCGTACCGGGAATACAGAAGCTTCACTGGCTTTGCAACTTGTCCGAACCTCGTTCTAAAAATGGGATATGACTCTAACAGAAAAGAAGTCACATGAAGTGCACACTTCCCAGATGATTTAGAAGACTCAGAGAGAGAAGGGTTTCGTAACAATTTATATACAGTTTAAACAATATCAAACCGGTAAAAAGTGACATTTATCACATTAGGCTCAAACACATAAAAATTAGATAATAAATAAAGGAAACTATAACAGATATTCTAAGCTCGAATTCTGAACCTAGAAGAAGTTCTAGGTTCTTTTCCCCAGCAGAGTCGCCAGAGCTGTCACACCTCCTTTTTCCTACACCCGGAAGTGTATAAGGGAGTTTTTTCCAATTTAAGTGACAATCAAAACGAGATTGTTTTATTTAAAATTCAGAGTCGCCATTTGTGATAATATATGGTGTCCCAAGTCACCGGTTTTAAATCCCGAATCGAGGAAAGATTGACTCTGTTTTATAGTCTGCGAACACAAAAATCCGGGTAAGGAATTCTGTTAACCCGGGAGAAGGTGTTAGGCATTCTCGGGCTCTGTGGTTCTAGCACGGTCGCTCAACTATTTTTATCGGCCTATTTATCTGATTTTTTACACGTTTTAAACCTATTGTGTATTTTTTAACCTTTTAGCTGCTTTTAATATTTCAGGAAAATTCAAGGTTATTTAAAAAATGTCGTAAGCCATGCTACATGAAATGCACCCACGATTCACGACACGTTCTATTTAACCCTGTTGGAAAGTAGAATCGGGTCATATGAAATGCACACCCGGATGATTTACAACATGCTTTATTCTATTATTATTCAAAATTATGGCAGGGTCACATAAAATGCACACCCGAGCCCCTTTAATCTAATTTGACGTAGTTCAGTTGATGAATAGTAAACCAATTTCTATACTATGACAAAATCATGTTCAGCTATAACCAATTCGAGTAAACATGAGCAGATAACCGAGCGAGCAAATTCAAAACTACGGAGAACGATTACAGAAACAACGGGATCATATCACCGAAAAAGTAATTAATATTAAACTAGAATAAAACAAGTAGAGTATGAAAGGCTAAAGACTACAACCTTGTTTTGCTACTAGAGAATCATCTAATACAACATATAATATATAGATGCATAAGTAGACAAGAATTAACACATAAGAAAATCAAATAGGAATGACAATATATACATTAATCACAATAACAAAATACTCTTTGTACTTCTCCCTTAAAAAGTCAAAAGTGAAATTGAACGTCACTAACCATTGTTTGGCTCTAACTACCGGGCTTTCTTAAAAAGTTCAGCTGCTGCATCTACAACATTCATTGCCATATATGTGCTGAATATGATAGGACTCAACATCGACTTCCAAAGCCTCAATAACGAACTGAAATTTGACAAACTCGAATTCGACCACGACGAACCTCGACCAGCAACCTCGCCCGTCAACTCTAAACGGATCTCACACGAAATCTATTTTTTAAAACCAGATTTTGACTCAAACAGAGAAGCACGAACTGATCTTAACGTGAATACATCCATGATATTAAAGCAGAGATTTTCGTGGGTATATCGATCCAAAGATCTACTGTCTTGTTGGGGATTTTTGGTCGCTCATTTTCAGAGCTGAAGGGGAAGCCTTTCGTGGCTGTAATGGGTTGCTGGTGGTGGAGATGTTAGTGGCTGTTTCATTCGCATTATTTGGTTGAGGAGGTGGAGATTTGCGTCTGGTTTTGTGTGTTTTCCGGCGAATTCGCCGCTGTTTTATTGCTGGCAGCGTTACCAGGAGAGGAATGTGTTGTTGGAAGGGCCTTTTAGGTATCTAAAGGTTGAGGTTGCTATGGAGTTTTTTGTTGAAGAAGAAGCTCCAACGACTGATCTGATCTCTTAGCTCCTAGGTCATTTTTTAGGTCTTAGAGTCTTTTTTATGAAGAAGGTGACTGAAGTCATTTCTATTCTCTCAAAATCAGAAAAAACAGCGCTCTAATGTGTCCTCGGTCTAGGATATTAGGCGTTAGGTCTATATTTTAGGTGTAGGTACTATTATATAGGGGTAGGAATTAGGTTAGGGGTATGGGACTAGGAATTATGAGCTTCGGAATTATGGGATAAGTCCAAAATTAGGCCTAAAAATGGGTTGCTCGAGCCCAAGTTTTATACTTTCTCCGTGAATGGGGCTAAAATACGACCTCATTTATTAATTAGTCCTACTTAAATAAAATAACTGTTAAAATAAGACTGACCATTAAAACAAAACTATTTTTTTGATATTTTTCAAGATTAAGAATGACTACAAAACATTAATGGAATAGTTTTTTGTAATTTTCATTTTTCTTGTAATAAAATAAAGTAAAAGAGTAAAAATTTGTTGAAATAGCTATATTAGGCCTAAATTAAATATTTACGTGCTAAAATATAAAAAATCTTGGGGAGGGTCAAAAATCACATGTCTACAATACCAGAATATCATTAATGAAGACTATGACAAACGAGTCAAGATAAGGCCGGAACACACTGTTCATCAAATGCATGAACGCTGCTGGGGCATTAGTCATCCCAAAATACATCACCAAGAACTCATAATGACCATATCTGGTCCTGAAAGCTGTCGTAACAATATCCGAGTCCCTGATCTTCAACTAGTGATAACCTGAACGGAGATCAATCTTGGAGAACACTCTCGCTCCCTGAAGCTGGTCGAATAAATCATCAATGCACGGCAAAGGATACTTATTCTTAATTGTTACTTTGTTCAATTGCCTATACTTAATGCACATTCTCATAGTGCCATCCTTCTTCTTCACAAATAGAACCGGCGCACCCCAAGGTGACACACTAGGCTGAATGAACCCTTTATCAAGGAGTTCCTGAAGCTGCTCCTTTAATTCCTTCAACTCCGCTGGTGCCATACGATACGACGGAATAGAAATGGTCTGAGTGCCCGGCACCAGGTCAATACCAAAATCAATATCCCTATCCGGTGGCATGCCCGACATGTCTGCAGGAAACATATCGGGAAAATCTCTCACAACTTGAACAGAATCAATACTGGGAGTCTCAGCACCGACATCCCTCACAAAGGCTAGATATGAAAGAAAACCCTTCCCAACCATACACTGGGCTTTCAAGAATGAGATAACTCTACTAGGAATATAATCAGTCACCCCTCGCCACTCGATCCGTGGCACACCCGGTATAGCCAATGTGACCGTCTTAGCATGACAATCCAGAATAGTACGACACAGAGATAGCCAATCCATGCCCAAAATGACATCGAAATCCACCATACACAATAATAAAAGATCCACACAGGTCTCCAGACCCCCAATAGTTACCACAAACGATCGGTACACACGGTCTACAACAATAGTATCGCCCACCGGGGTAGATACATGAACAAGTGAAGCAAGAAACTCACAGGGCATACCCAAATAACAAACAAAGTATGATGACACATATTAAAAGGTGGAACCAGGATCAAATAATAAAGAGACATCTCTATGGCAGACTAAAACAATACATGTAATAACAACATCTGAAGCAATATCATCGGGTCTGCCTGGGAGTGCATAGAAACGGGCCTGACCACCACCTGATCGACCTCTCCCTCTAGGGTGACCCCTAGCTGACTGACCTCCACCCCTAGCTGGCTGGCGGGGTGGTGATGAAGTAACTAGCACTGAAGCCGATGACTGACCCCTCTGCTGAGAGGACTCGCAAGACGACGAGGGCAGTGCATCCACATATGACCCATCTCACCACACTCATAACAACTCCCAGGTGCTGGAAAAGGGGACTGAAGGGAACCCCTCACACCGGAATGACTAGCAGATGCACTCGGTATAGAAGAGCCCTGAGCTGATGGAGCACGGGATGAACTCTGAGCTGGAAGGGCACTAAGTGATGGCTGGCCATGATGAGAACCATGACCCATGATGTCCCACGATAAACTGGGCAAGCTGGCATGCCTGAATGGACGACCTCTGCCGTGCTAAAACTGACCTCTCGAAGGAGCACCAATGTAACTACCAGATCCCCGAGGCCTCTTGGCCTCCCTTTCCTCGCGCTCCTGGCGACGAACAGACTCAATCTCACAGGAAATATCTACAACCTCCTCAAACGTAGCACCAATCACCCTCTCCCTAGTCATGAGAATACAAAGCTGATAAGTGAGGCCATCAACAAACCTCCTAATCCTCTCTCTATTTGTCGGAACCATCCAAATGGCATGACGAGCTAACTCAGAGAACCTTATCTCGTACTGCATCACAGTCATCTCTTATTGACGTAACCACTCAAACTCCCTATGCAGCTCCTCTCTGCGGGACTGCGACACTTACTTCTCCAGAAAGAGAACGAAGAATTGCTGCCAGGTAAGGGGTGCTGCACTAATAGGCCTAAGCCTCTCAAAAAGCCTCCCACCAAGTGAAGGCAGCTCCAAAAAACTGATAAGTAATAAAAGCGACCCCACTGGTCTCTAGAATACCCGTTGTACAAAGCATCCTCTAGCACTTATCTAAGAAACCCTGGGCATCCTCGCCCTCTTCACCACTGAAGGTCAGAGGCTGTAGTCTACCAATCCTCTCCAACCTACGCTGCTCATCCTCTAGCATAGCAGGAACTACATAGTCCCAAGAAGCTACAACCGACTGGGCTGGATGTTCCCCCGGCATCTGAAGTCCCTGCATAACCTGCTTAGGTGTTCCAGTGGTGGGAGTTTCATTGCCTCGCCCGTCTTGAGAAGTATCTGTGGCTGTAGTGGCTGAAACCACCTGAGCTAGGCGAGTGCAAACTGATAAGATCTGAGCGAAGGCCTCCTAAAGACTCGAGATCACAATGGGCACAGCTGGTGCCTGAGCTGGTGCTGCTGGAGCGTCCATAACTAGGACCTGATCCTAAACTGGGGCAGCTGGTGGATCCACAGGTGCTTCCATAGCTGCTCTGCCCCTACCACGACCACGACCACATCCTTGGCCTCTGGTGGCCACAGCTGGTGGTACTGGTGGTCGTCTATCCTGACCAGTAGCATGTGTCCTCACCATCTGTGAGAGAATAGAACAACATAAGTTTAGTACTCGGATCAACAAATTTGCACGATAATAATTTCAAGAATATGAAGTTTTTCCTAACGGTTCTGCAGCCTCTCGAGAAAAAATACATACGTCTCTGTATCGATCCGCGAGACTCTACTAAACCTGCTCATGACTCATGAGACCTAAGTAACCTAGGCTCTGATAACAACTTGTCACGACCCAAACCTGGACCTGGTCGTAGTGGCGCCTCTCGTGAAGACAAGGCCAGCCTTCCCCTTTTTCCAATTATTAATAGTTAAGCATTAAGAAACAGTCGAAACATGATAAAATAATCCAAAGTAGTAGATAATGTCATAAATACATGGAAGAACAACCCAACACAACCCGATACCGGGGTGTCACTAGTCATGAGCATCTATAAAACCTAATACAAGTCTAAAAAAACAACAAACTATTACAAATGTTTGATAAGAGATGGAAATGATAAAGAGGGAGAAACACGGGATTGCGGGTGCCAAGCAGCTACCTCGTGAACTCCGATATCTACTGGGAGCTCTCAACTTGCACTGGAAGGATCCGCAATGCCTTAATCTGCACGCAGGGGTGCAGAGGGTAAAGTGAGTACTCCAACTCAGTGAGTAACAAATGTAAATAAAGACTGAAAGCAAGAAATCACGTAAGGCACAAAGCATTCTATAATGAAGCAGTAAAACCATTTAAAACAGTAAATCAGTGAAAGATAGGTAAAATTCTTTAACTCAAATGTAGTTTCATGAAAAGCCTTTTCAGTGATTAAGCAGGTAATTGACAGTCAATTATGAAAAGTAAATGCATAAATGCTCGCCCCTCAGGCATAATATCAACAAATCCGTCGCTCGGGCAACATATTAGAACAATACCAGTCCCTCGGGCAATCACATAGAACAATACCCACCCCTCGGGCTCAATCTCACATCACAATGGGTACCCGCGCTCACTAGGGGTGTACAGACTCCTGGGGGGGGGGGGCCCTTACTGCCCAAGCGCAATATCAAACCACCTCGTGGCATCATCACTAGGCCCTCGGCCTCATATTAATCAAGCCACCTCGTGGCATACATATCTCAGGCCATCGGCCTCATAATCAGTATCAAATGTTTCCTAACAACATAGGCCCTCGGCCTTACTCAGTCAAAATCCTCACAAGCCACTCGGGAAATAGTAAAACAATATTTCTCAGCCCAAACATCATTTAAAATATCATTTAAGTATTAAAACTAAGTAAACTTGGCTGAGTATGAAAACAAAGTAAAATAACATGACTGAGTTACAGTATAAAGTCAAAACAGTGAGGAAATACCAATAAAAATCCCCGAAGGGTTCAATTAGTTGGCACGAAGCCCAAATATGGCATTCAGCCCAAATAATGATTATAACAATAGATTTCAGTCAAATACGCGGTAAAACCATCACTTGGGACGGACCAAGTCACAATCCCCAATAGTGCACGACACCACGCTCGCCATCAAGCGTGTGCCTCACCTCAATATAGCACTATGATGTGAAATTTGGGGTTTCAAACCCTCAGAACATCATTTACAATCATTACTCAACTCTCAAATCTCTAGCTCGCGACACTTTGCCCCTTGAATCGGCCTCCACTCGCGTTGAATCTATCCAAAATCAGAACGAGGATGTCAAAATATCCTAAGGGAACGAAGCCCAAGCAAAAACAATCAAACTACTACACAAATTCCGAAATTACCAAAACCCGACCCCGGGCCCACTTCTCGGAATTCAATAATTTTTACATCAATAGATTCCTTATCTCCCTACGAGTTCATACATATCAAAAGTTCAGAAATCCGACCCCAAATGGTCCTTCAAATCCTCAATTAAAGGCCTAAGTTCCCAAGCCCTAGTTTCCCCAATTTTCACCTTTAATTTCCATAGTTTCTAACTCTAATCCGTGAAAGAATAGCATAGAAACGAGTTTTAAGTCCAAATTCTTTACCTCAATGAAGTTCCCTTGAAATCCCTCTTTCAAATCGCCCAAAAAGCTCCAAAGCCGAGATAAAAATGGTGAAATAGCTCAAAATTTGCGAAGGCCATAATTTATACCTTCCGCCCAGACATTTTCGCATCTACGACTATATTTCCGCTTCTGCAGTATCGCATCTGCGGTTTTCACTTAAACTCCTCTTTCCGCATCTGCGATCAACTTTCTGCATCTGCGCCATCACAGATGCGGTATTCCAACTGCTCCTGCGGTTCCTGACGACTTCTCCAAAATCAGCTTCTGCGACCAACCTTCCGCTTATGCGGTGCCGCACTTGCGGTCCTCAATCCGTAGGTACGAAAATACCAGAAGCAGCAATTTCAGCAGCTGCAACAAATTCCAAACTTCTCCGTTAACCATCCGAAATCACCCCGAGGCCCCCGGAACCTCAACCAAAAGCACAAACGTATCCCAATACCTTATCCAAACTTGTTCCAATCTTCAAAACACCTCAAACAACATCAAATCAACCAAAACACATCGGATTCAAGCCTAACTTTCTAAAATCTTCCGAATTTCGCTTTTGATCAAAAACCCAACCAAACCGCGTCCGAATAACCAGAAATTTTTCACGCACATCCCAAATGATACGACAGAACTACTACAACTCTCAGAATTCTATTACGACCCCTATATCAAAATCTCGTCTACCAACCGGAAATCGCCAAAATATCAACTTTGCAAATTCAAGCCCAAATCTACTCTGAACCTCCAAAACTCATTCTGATAACACTCCTAAGTCACAAATCAACTCCTGAAGCTAACCGAATCATCGGAACTCACATCCGAGCCCTCTAATACATAAGTTAACATCCGGTTGACTATTCCAACTTAAGCTTCCTCAAAATAGATTGAGTGTCTCAAATCTTACCGAAATCATTCTGGATTCGATCTGACCAACATGATACGACATAACACGGATAAAAAAAGCATAAAAATAGAAATGGGGAAATTGGAGCGGTAACTCATGAGATGACTGGCCGGGTCGTCACATCGGGAGAAGGTGTTAGGCATTCCCGGATTTCGTGGTTCGAGCACGGTCGCTTAAACTATTAAAATTGGCCTAATTATCTGATTAATTACACATTTTAAATTTATTGTGCATTTTTAACTTTATAACCGCTTTTAATTATTTTAAACTGCTTTTAGGATTTATGAAATTATTTCTTGAACAAGCTACGATTGTCGTACATCTGCCGTTTTGGAACACACCGCAAACCACGCTGCATGAAATGCACCCGTGATTCGTGACATGTTTATTTTATTATTATTCAAAAGTTGTTACCAGAAGCAGCAATTTCAGCAGCTGCAACAAATTCCAAACTTCTCCGTTAACCATCCGAAATCACCCCGAGGCCCCCGGAACCTCAACCAAAATCACAAACGTATCCCAATACCTTACCAAACTTGTTCCAATTTTCAAAACACCTCAAACAACATCAAATCAACCAAAACACATCAGATTCAAGCCTAACTTTCTAAAATCTTCCGAATTCCGCTTTTGATCAAAACCCAACCAAACCGCGTCCGAATAACCAGAAATTTTTCACGCACATCCCAAATGATACGGCAGAATTACTACAACTCTCGGAATTCTATTACGACCCCTATATCAAAATCTCGTCTACCAACCGGAAATCGCCAAAATATCAACTTTGCAAATTCAAGCCCAAATCTACTCCGAACCTCCAAAACTCATTCTGATCACACTCCTAAGTCACAAATCAACTCTTGAAGCTAACCGAATCATCGGAACTCACATCCGAGCCCTCTAATACATAAGTTAACATCCGGTTGACTATTCCAACTTAAGCTTCCTCAAAAGAGATTGAGTGTCTCAAATCTTAACGAAATCATTCTGGATTCGATCTGACCAACCTGATATGACATAACACGGATAAAAAGGCATAAAAAATAGAAATGGGAAAATTGGAGCGGTAACTCATGAGATGACTGGCCGGGTCGTCACATCGGGAGAAAGTGTTAGGCATTCCCGGATTTCGTGGTTCGAGCACGGTCGCTTAAACTATTAAAATTGGCCTAATTATCTGATTAATTACACATTTTAAATCTATTGTGCATTTTTAACTTTATAACCGCTTTTAATTATTTTAAACTGCTTTTAGGATTTATGAAATTATTTCTTGAACAAGCTACGATTATCGTACATCTGCCGTTTTGGAACACACCGCAAACCACGCTGCATGAAATGCACCCATGATTCGTAACATGTTTATTTTATTATTATTCAAAAGTTGTTATGGTCGGGTCACATGAAATGTGCACCCGAATTTGGGAGTTAGGTATCATGACTATGCCACGGGAACCATACCCATAGTCACGATAAATTATTTAAACGCACCTAAAGTAAACTACAAATGTTCAAAGTATTTTTCACATTAGTTTTTGCATCAATGTGAGGGCCATAGGTTATGGGATTCAGTTGTGGATGGCACGCCTCAATTTATTTCAAAAGATGGTACTCAACTAAGCAAACTACAGATGTTCACGATTATTTTCCTAAATTTTGAGAATTGCATGTGAGGTTCAGATATTATGGTCACACATATGTGGGAATCTGCTAGTTCTTTTTAGTTCAAACAAAGTTATTTTAGGAAGAAAAAAAATGGACAAAGCAATTGTCCTACCAATTTCGATCCCATGTCTATCCAGTTATAACCCATGCGAATTAAAGAGCAAAATGAACCATGGGTTTGGAACGAAAATAATCCAAATTGCTTATAGTGTTTATAAATCATGATAAATCATGCTAATCATGAGATCATGCTAAAGACTCCATACTTGGTTATTAAAGCTCAAATGAATCCACTATATAACTGATAAATCATGACTGCTTATAGTGTTTATAATCTATGAAATTTCGATGCAAAGAGCGGCACTGAGATATACAACATACTCCAAAGACAAACTTCATTCAAGCACTTAACATCAACTTGCAAATTACATGGTTAACAAACAAAATCACCTGGCGAAGTACCGAAATGAAAACATATGTGCAGATTTCATAGCACTGTGAACATCCAACAATAAACATTTTATTTACGGAAAAGGGCCTAAAATGCCTCTTTACTTTGTGAAATAGGACAGGCTAGCCCTCCGTTAAAAGTTGGCCTCTATTTTGCCCTTGCCGTTAACAAATAGGCTCATATATGTCCTCCATCTAACATTTTGCATTTTAAAAATCAAAAACCATATATCCCCTAATTAAAAAAGTCACCTAGATTTAAAAAATACCCCCACCCCTCATTTTTTCCATACAACACCCCTGCCCCACCCCAAATCTTGCTCGATAACAACACTAAGAAAGAAGGAAAGCAAAGTTCGTCGGACATTCAAAGCACCTGGATTTCAACTATCGAACAAGATTTGAAAATGAGTTTTCTTGAAATTATCTGGACCATTCAAAGCTCCGGAAATGGGACAACGGCTAAAATGAACGGAGCCGCCTGAAATTATTCGACCAACTAAAGTCACAAAAAATTCAAAATCCGATTGGATTAAAAGAAAGACATACACCCGAATTTATAGCCACAGTAAACGTCCGGAGATGGTATTGGTACCACGACAAAAAATTACCGGAACAACACTAAAATGTTACACAAAAAGGCCGAGAAACCCACACAAAACTATAAACCAAAATGGGTCATAAAGCAAAAGCAATAATGAATAGTGAAGCCAAAAACCGTGATGGCATCAAGAGACGGGAGAAGGTTTGAAAATGGTTAGCCTGGGACACTACTCTAATGACGATGAGCGCCGGAATAACATTTCTAAATAAGAAGCAAGGCAAGCGGCCGCCAATAATTTTTTCAGTAAGATTCTGGCAAAAGTCTTAACCTTTTCTTGCTTGTCTTCTATTAGATCTAGCAAGCAGAAGTAGATAAAATACAAAAGAAGTTAAAGAAAGCCAAAGCTCGCCGGAGAGATGCTTCCAGCCAAATTTATGGTCGCCGATTCACCAGATTCACTGTCGATCAGTAGTGTTTTTATCCACAAGAAAGAGTGAGAAGCGAAAGATAGGGGAGTATCCCTGATTGTTCGACCAGACCTACAAATGGTAAAATCCAGCGATTGGCCGGAAAGAAGGAGGGATGGCAGGCATCATTCAAAGAGAGAGAGAAAGAGAGATATGGAGCTCCTATTTGGGGGTGGGGTAGGGGTCCGCTATGGAAAAAACGAGGGGTGGGGGTATTTTTTTAAATCTAGTTGGCTTTTTTAATTAGGAAATATATGGTTTTGGATTTTAAAATGCAAAATGTTATTCCACATGGATTTATGAATGCTCCATTAGTGATGAAGGACATATATGAGCCCATATGTTAACGTCAAGGGCAGAATAGAGGCCCACTTTTAACGGAAGGCTAGCATGTCCTATTTCACATAGTAAAGAAGCATTTAGGCCCTTTTTTGTTTTATTTAAGAAATGAAAGAAACTGCAAACATACCTCGACATCAAAATACAACTCAAAATTAGCCGAAGAAGCTGAAATGGAAGGCTAAAGCTCGAAGTGTTCAACAGAATATTCAACAACAGCGAAAACAACGAATTCCTCCAACATAATAGCTATGAGAAACCAGGAGATAAACACAAGGAAACGAGTAGAAACCAAGAGTGACTTGACTCTGTTTTCTGCCTCTAATCTTTAAAATTTTTGAATGCCTTCCTTTGTTCAAATTTTTTTTCTCTTCCAAAACTTCTGCTATTTTGTGTGTGAGAGTGAGTGTTAAAGAGGGGTATGCACATAGATGAGAGAATGACGAGGGAGATGAGGGTGGATGGATTTTCTGGTTGTAAAGAGGAAAAGTTTTTGTTCTTGAGAGAATTGGGGATGGGGGTGATGGCTTGGTCAATGGAGGTAAGGGGTGGCCTATTTCTATGTGCGGTGAAGGGAAGAAGAAGGAGCTACCATGGGAGAGGAGGGTCTGTTCTTTTTCGCAGTTGCTCTGTCTTTGTTTTTGTTAGATAAGGCTTCTAGGGTTCCCCAAAATGTGGGAGGGTTATGATGTTCTTCAGCTCCCTTTAGGGATCCGTCGTTTGCTTCCCGTGATACCTTGCAATGATGCCCCGAGTCCCTTCCCGGGCTTATAACCATGCTTGATCATTTCAGTAGTGACCATGATGGCCGCATTTGACAGAAAAGGATGAGGACACGGTCTTCCATCCTAATGTTGATCTGCGACCACAACCTCGAAAGCTTGATAGACTATATGTTCACTACCTTCCCTAGCTTCGAGACATGGGACTGACGGGTCCTGGTAAATTGACTGCTCGTCCCCTCTATGGACTACAATCTTCTGATCTTCATATTCAAATTTCACCATCTGGTGGAGAGTAGAAGGTACGCCCTTGCCGCGTGAATCCAAGGCCTTTCCAAGAGGAAATTATAAGAAGTGTCCATGTCTAGGACATGAAAGGTCACCTCAAAATTCACATAACCAATAGTCAAAATCAAATCGATCTCACCTATGGTGTCTCTCTTGATGTCATCAAAGGTACGCACACAGACATTGTTAGGCCTAATTCTCTCAGTCCCAATCTCCATTCTTTGTAAAGTTGAGAAAGGGCAAATATCAACTCCGGATCCGCCGTCAAGCATGACTCTCTTCACATAGTACCCATCATATTTAACTGTCAAATGGAGGGCTTTGTTGTGGGCGGCCCCTTTTGGGGGAAAATCATTCTTGCTAAATGAGAACTGGTTGATTGTAAAGAATCTTTCCGCCATCCTTTCCAGTTGTTCTATAGTGGTTTCAATCGGAACGTAAGCTTCATTGAGGGTTTTTATCAACACTTTCTAATGCTCGGTTGAGCTTACTAGCAGAGACAGGAGTGAGACCCGTGAAGGAGACTTCCGGAGTTGGTCTATTACCTCATAGTCCGCAGTTTTCATTTTACAGAAGAATTCTTCGGCCTCCTCGGCACTGACAGGCTTCTTGAGTGGGAAACGCTTCTTCTTGGCTTTGTTCAAATCCTCCAAGTTAAGGTATTTCTCAGCTCGGTTAGTTTCATTTGCTTTTCCTAGGACCTCTTTTCCCTTGTAGGTTACTACCACCTTGTTATAATTCCATGGGACAACAGTAGGGTCAGTCATGGGCTTCTATGGTGCGCGGCCAATAACCACGGGCTTATTCAGCCTTGGTGAAATTACTGGCCCCCGTACCACTTAGGCCCCTTTAGGCACGTACATTATAGGTCCCTTGTTCAGCTCAAACCTTTTTGGAGGGCTTAATGTCATTTGCTCTTTCCTGTGACCCCAAGGAACATAGAGAATGACATCTTTTGGGGGTACTACCCCAGTTTTGGTTTCCACTGTCTTTTCTGCATTTTGAGGGGTGGGTTTACTTTTCTTCTTCCCCTTATCTTGCTTCGCGGCAGCCTTTGGCTTCTTTTCCACATCGGCTATGGCAATGATGGATTTTAGAGCTGGGTCATACTCTTTATCTTCACAAATCATCCCAATGACCGGCCCGTTGTTGTGAGCCGGCAATGGGTTGTTGGTCACATTAGGGACCTCTTCATCTTTTAGCACTACTCTCTTTTGTTCTATTAAGTTTTCAATTGCCCTTTTGAGAGTCCAAACTATCTTCAGTGTCATGCCCTTCCGCTCCCGAATGGTAAGCACATCGAGTACCAGCTCGGTAGGAGGGCGACTCTAGGTTTTGCCTGGTATAGGGTACGGGTTGCAACAAACCTATTTGGACCAGTTTAGGGAAAAGGCTAGAGTATAATTCACCAAAAGGCGTGAAGTTTGTTCTCCTGGGTGGCTCCCGAGCATGGGAATTGTAAGGGAAGTTATTTTGTGGAGGTCGGGGATTATACTGAGCTTGGTGAAGAGGGTTATTTCTAGAAAATGTAGCTTGGTTTTGGTTGAACTGTTGTTGTGGCCGAGCGTACGGCTGGGCATTCATTACTGCGTACGGCTAAGGAGCCATAGCATAGGCCACATCATGGTGAGGATAATAATGTTGTGGGGTGCTTGGAGGGAAGTAACCACTGGGTGGACGGGGGTTTCTCAGACGTGAAGCTGCCATCGCCACCTCTTCTTTCTTCTTTCAGTTTGCTACACCTCCGAACCCGCTTTGAATTGCTTGGGATGTAGCTCTTATAGCAGATTGGCTCAATATGCACCCTGTTTTCAGACCATTCTTGACCATCTCACCAATCTTGATGGCAAACGGTTTCCCCATTGCAGATATCATATTTTGAAAGTAGTCAGCCTATTGGGCTTGTAGAAAAACACTAACCATTTCCGTTTCATCCATCGGGGGCTTGACCCTGGCCGCTTGTTTGCACCATTTAACAGCATATTCTCGGAAACTTTCCGATGACTTTTCTTGAGATTCGACAGTGAATTCCTATCGGGAGCTATGTTTATGTTATACTGAAACTGCCTAACAAAATTTCGAGCAAGATCATCCCAAATATGCCAACGAGATATGTCTTGATCCATGTACCACTCAGGTGCAATGCCAACTAGACTCTCTCCGAAATAAGCCATTAGGAGCTCTTCTTTTCTACCTGCCCCTCTTAATTAATTGCAATATCTCTTGAGGTGGGCTATGGGATCCCCGTGCCCGTCATACCTTTCGAACTTTGGGGTCTTGAAACCCAGTGGCAAATGCACATGTGGGAACATACATAGATCAGCATAGGATATGCTCTTTTGTCCGCTCAAGCCTTGTATATTCTTAAGGCTCTTTTCTATGCTCCTCATTTTCTGGGTAATTTCCTCTTGCTCGGGGTTCTTTGTAGCCTTCTCCTGTCCCACAGTAAACTCGTACCGGGGTTGTTGAGGGTAAGAGTTGGTGGTGAAATGAGTAGGTTCTGGTGGAAAAGATGGTACTTGGAAAGTGAAAGACGATGGATCAAAACTTGGCCTGGGCATAGTTGGCTGCACCGCAACTGAGGTTGGTGGTATGGTAAATATGTTGGAGGCCACTCCCGAAACTACCTGGGGGCGAAACTCAGAAGGTGTTCCGGTGAAGCGAGCTGAGATGGTGGGGTATCCAAGTGGGGTATTCGGGTAATTTATCGGGACATTGGAATTTCCACTTGCTCTGGAAGTAGCTCGGGGAAACTGGGTATGGCACTCGGTGACTCTCTACCATTGGACCAGGCGTCCCACATTTCTAGCACGCAGAGGTGCAATGCCCTATTCTCTTCAGTTGCCGCTGACTCTAAGGTTGGGATAGTCGATATCGGGCTATCCTTTGAGATGAGAATTGTTGGTGGATGACCTTCTGATGACATTTCTACACTGCCCTTAGATCTTGTAAAGTATGGGTATGAAGCCAGGTTACCACAAACCAACCACCTTAAAAATAAAACCTATACTCAATAGTAGACAACAAACCGGTTAGTTCGAAGTAATCAACAGATAGGAAATCGCACATTGGGGGTGTGATGTACCTATATAGTTAAACGTGTTTCTACATGTTTTGCAACGATTGCATGTCTCATAAATCGATTTTGGGTTCGATCCCCAGCAGAATCGCCAGAGCTGTCACACCTCCTTTTTACACCCTGAGAGGTATATAAGGGAGTTTTTCCAATTAAAGTGACATAATTTGAAATGAGATTATTTTATTTAATTTTTAGAGTCGCCACTTGGAATAATTTATGGTGTCCCAAGTCACCAGTTTATTTTAAAATCCCATGTCGAGGAAATTTGACTTTATTTAAAAGTCTACAAACAAGAAATTCTAGATAAGGAATTGTTTTAACCCGGGAGAAGGTGTTAGGCATTCCTGGATTCCGTGGTTCGAGCACGGTTGCTTAAACTATTAAAATTGGCCTAATTATCGGATTAATTACAAATTTTAAACTTATTGTGCATTTTTAACTTTATAACCGCTTTTAATTATTTTAAACTGCTTTTAGGATTTATGAAATTATTTCTTGAACAAGCTACGGTTGTCGTACACCTGCCGTTATGAAACACACCGCGAACCACGCTACATGAAATGCACCCGCGATTCGTGACATGTTTATTTTATTATTATTCAAAAGTTGTTATGGTCGGGTCACATGAAATGTGCACCCAAATTTGGGAGTTAGGTATCATGACTATGCCATAGGAACCGTACCCATAGTCACGATAATTTATTTAAACGCGCCTAAGTAAACTACGAATGTTCAAAGTATTTTTTCACATTACTTTTTGCATCAATGTGAGGGACATAGGTTATGGGATTCAGTTGTGGATGACACACCTCAATTTATTTCAAAAGATGGTACTCAACTAAAGCAAACTACGAATGTTCACGATTATTTTCCTAAATTTGAGAATTGCATGTAAATTCAGATGTTATGGTCACACATATGTGGGAATCAGCTAGTTCTTTTAATTCAAACAAAGTTATTTTAGGAAGAAAAGAAATGGAACAAAGCAATTGTCCTACCAATTTCGATCCCATGTCTATCTAGTTATAACCCATGCGAACTAAAGAGCAAAATGAACCATGGGTTTAGAACGAAAATAATCCAAATTGCAATTTCCATTACTAGCTGAGTGTTTTTCATAAGAGTTAATCTATCAATCCATTCAAATTAGCAATTAATGGAAAAGAACTGAACAAGTGACTACCAATTAAAACTTCCATACACTAGGACCAGTGATGGGTTCGATAAGCGAACTTGGCCGGACTAAATTAGCCCCAAAAGAACATACGCTAGATTTTAAACTCAACTTTAAATGAGATTCCTTTTACAAACTTAAACAAGTGCTTGCAGCAATATTACAAGTTCAACTACAACAAATTGCATTCAGGATATCATAAAGATTAAATTCAATACTAAACTTCAGACCATTCCATGATTCACTATTTCTGATACAACACTTTCCAAATTATGAGATCATGCTAAAGACTCCATACTTGGTTATTAAAGCTCAAATGAATCCACTATATAACTGATAAATCATGACTGCTTATAGTGTTTATAATCTACGAAATTTCGATGCAAAGAGCGGCACTGAGATATACAACATACTCCAAAGACAAACTTCATTCAAGCACTTAAGGTGTTTTGGGAAAGGGGTTTTGCAATTTTGAAGAGTCGCCACCTAACGATTTTTAGGTGCGTTAGGGAACCCATAAGGTTCATTTCTAACTATATTTGATAACCAGAGACAGGGTAAGAGTTTGCAATTATCCCAAGAGGAAGGTGTTAGGAACCACTCAGGATCCACTAGTGTGGTTTCCGGTCAGACAATTTTTTGTGAATTTGTGCAATTAGCAAATAGACAAGTAGGGCTCAAATAATAGGGAATTTAAGTTTAAATACATGAGTGTTTGAAAACGATTAATGAGAGCAAGATTTTTGAAAAGAGTTACAATCTAAACATGCTTATGAAGGTAAAATGAATGTCCTAGGTTTGTTTATAATATGGATCACATCAATGCAATACCTGGTATGACACTCCTCAAAAGAGGGGCTACACGTGGTATTAGCGCACCGGTCATCATATCTATATCTACCCTTTCCCACCCCGTGAAGGTAATTGAAGCGAGGGTTGATCTCGACTCTTATTGCATGATGTTACTCGTACATTCCTATCAGTCCTGGAGGAATTTAGGACTCCTATCCTATAAGGAGGTTCTAGGCAAACCCTCAGGTTTAAAGGAAAAATACTAAGGCAACATACAAAACAAGTAGGACTGCATTTAAGGGGGAGAAAACATAGGAAACAAGCAGAAGGCTCAGATAGGCCTCCACAAATAATGCACATAGACAACATGACTCATACACAATTAAAGTCTGAATTCAGAATCCGAAAGCAGGGTGTTTAAGTGATAACATTAGAACTAGATTTATTACATGACTTAGAAAAAAAGTCTGAATCAGGTTTACCTAATGATTTTAACAGTTGATAATTAAGCAAAGGCATTTCCAGTTTTATTTAAGTTATTACCTAAGGCTTGCCTAGGCATAAAGCATGATGCAGTAGTTATTCGAAATTATTAAAAGATGGTTTGGAAATTATTTACCCTAGAGCATGCTGTTCTAATCAAGTGCAGAGGTTGTTACCAGTTATTTTAAACGGGATAATCAAGTGTAAAGCTGTTTTTACCTCTTTTATAGCTTGAGATTGGGGCAGTATATACAAGGTATGTGAGGCTATCCCTTTCCTTCTTTTGCACGACTCCGATTGTACATATTGTAATGAACGAGCTTCCAAGATACTCTACTCTTAGAAGCTAGCATTACTTACATTGTTTTCCCTCTTATGGAACGATTGATGTTAATATTGCTTCTCTTATTCTTATGTTATCAATGTTGTTGGTACTTCTTGATTCTTATAAGTTTCATAGTGAAGAGTTAGTCCTAATAACGTGTACAGAGGATACCGACCTTACGTCACTCCGAAAGGTTTAGAATGTGATTCCATGAGTCGAGCATGCATTATATATATGTATCTATTTTACTCTACCGAGCCACGCTATAGTTGGCCGGGTACGGCACCTATTGTGCAACCACTGATCAGTTGGGTTTTACCGAGCTCCACGTGGCCGGGTACGATTCTACCGAGCCTTATGATGGTCGGGTACGTTTTTTACCGAGCCTATTATGGCCGGGTATGATATGATGATGATGATGCCCACAGAGGCGAATGTTTTAAAGGTTTATGTATTTATTCATATGTATCATGCATTTCATGTCAGTAGCCCTCAGAGGTACTAAGATGTTACAGGTTGTATATTCTCTATCCTTGCTTACATTACTGATCATACTTATGGTTCCCTGCCTTATATACTCAGTACTTTATTCGTACTGACATCCTTTTATTTGTGGACGCTGCATGTCGTGCTGCAGGTCCTGATAGACAGGTTGTGGGGGAGCTGCACCTGCCTGAACCCTTACACCATATATGACTTTACACCATTCAAAACAGTCACTAAACAGCCCAAACAACATCAATAATAAACATATTGAGCCTCCCAAAATAGTCCACGCACAGCCTAATCACTCCATACATACGACGACCACCGTAGTCGTGTCAAATGACCCGGAAATGTTACGAATAACTATCATCCCACAACCCTACATATATATGGTGTTTCTCCAAACCCTTCCTCCTCCAAAACTCCACAAAACAGTAGTAAAATACGCAGCCCAACAGCAACGCAAAACAGTCCACAAAACAATAACATTACTACCAAGCCTTTCGATATATATTTCACAAGTTCTAGCTTCAATGGCTTAGCCGCAACTTGGATAATCTTAAATACATATAGAGTAAGAGGTTCCTTACCTTTATACAGAAAGAACAACTCCAATTTGACCTTAAATTTCCATGAAATATCCCTCCAATGCTGCCACAACAACAAAAAAGCGAAACTAGCGATCAATTAGTGTTTTTCGGCACTAGAATCACTTTAGAAGGCTTGAAATCACCTAGGATTGATATTAAGAACATGAGGGAGTATTTACAGAACATAAACCCTTTAAAACAACCTCCCACACGAGCTGGAACGACACAAAAATGAGCAACAACAAGAAGAACAAGAGACTTACTAGCGCCACGGAATTCCCGACACTTGATTTGTGTTGTTTGCCCTTTTTTTGGGTCTTGAATCTTGAGAGAACCTTGAGAGGATGTTCCTAGGGT
Organism: Nicotiana sylvestris; assembly: GCF_000393655.2. NCBI lineage: Eukaryota > Viridiplantae > Streptophyta > Magnoliopsida > Solanales > Solanaceae > Nicotiana > Nicotiana sylvestris. The sequence goes on along the minus strand of NC_091064.1, from coordinate 145,215,048 downwards.
TCTAAGGTCTGAAAATAGTGAAAAGAAATGACTTCAAACGGGTCGGAGGCATCCTATATAGGTCCAAATATCTTAAACCGCCTTAGTGGGCCCCATAGAGAGGTGCTTGGCGCAGTCTCGCGAAAATGCAAATATCTCTCTACTTAGAGATTGTATCAATGAACGGTTTAATGAGTTAGAAATTAGACTCATAGATCTTTAATTTGGTTGGTATATCACCCCATAATTCCTTGTAAATTAGGAGAAAATATTAGAAACATTTGACCTAATGTTTAAGTAACATTATTAACCTAAGTTGAGACAACTTTTGTCGACTTTTGTTTCATAACTCGTTTGACTTCAAGACTTATGATACAGATATTATATGATTAAAATACCTTAATACATGACCTCTTGAGTGTATTAAGCACCGCTAGATTTACCTGAAAATACGAGTTACAACATCCTTGATTCATTTAACTTCTAATACTTGTTAATCACCCTTATACACTCTTGTATCACTTAAGACCAATAGGATTGACTTCTTATCATCTCAAAGATAATTCCTTCTTGGATTTATGTTAACTAATATATGGCATGAACTAACACATGTGGATATGGGTTGTAACACCCTCCCCCCTTAGGAACATTCGTCCTCGAATGTAAGGGTTTATGGGGAGTTTAAATCATCGTGGATTCCAATGGAAATTTCCGATCAATTTTCCCCTATAAAATGGTCACTAGCAAAACTTGCAAGTAATTAAGCCCAACATATGGCTTCACAAGGCTACACAAAGCATTATGCGTATTTACATTATCTACATATCACCATTTTGTATTAAGGAGGAGTATTCTCAAATTATTGCTTACCTCATAGAGCCGTTTCACCTTCCAATGTATCCTGTCTTCCACCAGCATCCTTGTTATCTTCATTCTGGAATAAGTAAGGGTATTTAGACTTCATCTCCTCTTCTGCTTCCCATGTCATTTCTTCCATATTTTTGTTCCTCCACAATACTTTGACGGAAGCTACATCTTTTGTTCTCAGCTTGCGGACTTGCCGATCTAATGGTGTTGTAGGTCTCGGCCAATTCTTTACTTCATCGATCTTATGAGTGTCGATACTAATGCCCTCGTCAGATATCACATGGCCAAGGAATGCTACTGAGTTCAGCCAAAATTCACATTTGGAGAGCTTAGCATATAACTTAGATCCTGAAGCGTCTGTAATACTATCCGCAAGTGGCCCGCATGTTCCGCCTCCGAACGAGAATATACTAGAATGTCATCAATGAATACAATCACGAACACATCAAGATAGGGCCTAAATATAGTATTCATGAGATCCATAAAAGCTGCTGGGGCATTTGTTAGCCCGAACGACATCACCAAGAACTCAAAGTGCCCGTATCTTGTCCGGAAGGCCGTCTTTGGAATATCCTTCTCCTTAACCCTCACCTGATGATACCCTGAACGTAAATCAATCTTGGAGAAATACTTGGCACCCTGGAGTTGGTCAAATAGGTCATCAATTCTTGGAAGTGGATACTTGTTCTTTATAGTAGACTTATTCAACTATCGATAGTCGATACACATCCGTAACGACCCGTCTTTCTTCCGCACGAATAGGACTGGTGCACCCCAAGGCGAGGTGCTAGGCCTAATGAAGTCCTTATCCAGCAAGTCCTTCAACTGCACCTTCAACTCTCGCAACTCTGCCGGGGCCATTCTGTATGGAGGGATAGAGATCGGTTGAGTGTCAGGCAACACATCAATGCTAAACTCAATCTCCCTTTCAGGAGGAAGGCCTGGGAGTTCATCTGGGAAAACATCTGGAAATTTGTTGACCACGGGGATTGATTGTAGAGTAGGCGGCTTCGCCTCCGCATCCCTAACGTGAACGAGATGATAAATGTAACCTTTTGAGATCATTTTCCTTGCCTTAAGATAGGAAATAAACCTACCTTTCGGTGTAGCAATGTTCCCTTTCCATTCAATGACGGGTTCACCCGGAAATTGGAACCTAACCATCTTCGTACGACAGTCAACATTTGCATAGCATGAGGCCAACCAGTCCATTCCCATTATCACATCAAAATCAACCATTTCTAACTCAAATAAATTTGCCGAGGTTTGACGACTACAAATCATCACAGTGCAACCTCTATATACCCTTCTAGCAATCACAGAATCTCCTATCGGAGTAGATACCGCAAGGGGTTTACTTATCAATTCAGGTTCAATGCCAAACTTATTAGCCACAAAGGGTGTAACATATGATAATGTAGATCCCGGATCAATCAGCGCATATACATCATAAGAAAACACATATATAATACCTGTAACAACATCTGGAGACGACTCGAGATCCTGTCGACCTACTAGAGCATAGGTTCAATTTTGAGCACCACTCGAACTCGGCACTGCACCTCTACCCCTAACATGACCTCTCAACTGCTGAAAACCCCGTGCTGGAGGTCGAACTGATGAGGAAGAACCAGACACAGATCCAGTTGGCTGAGCCATACCATCACCTCCTCTATTAGGACAATCCTGCATCATATGGCCAGGCTGTCCGCACGAATAGCACGCATCAGTACCTCGACGGAATAGTCCAAAGTGGGCCTTGCCGCACTGATCACAATGTGGTGTTGGGGGTCTCATCTGACTAGTATCCCTATGATGTTGCGAGCCAGATGCCCGCGAACTCTCACCTGGACCAGAATAGGATCGATCATATCGAGGCCTCTAAAACTGTGGAGGAGCACTAGCTACAGGTGGCACCGAACTCCTCGAAAACTGTGGCCTGACGCTTCTTCTGAAGTCATCAGAATACCCGGCAAATCTCGCCTTCTTATGTTGGCCCCTATCCTGCTCCCTAACTACCCTCTGCTGGCGCTTACAATCCTCTAGGGTCTGGGCATAAGCTTGAATATGGGAAATATCCATGCCCTCCACCAAAGAGGTTGTCGTACACTCATTTATCAGATGTGGTCCCAACCCATTCACGAACATATGCACCCTATCACTCATCTCGGCCACCATATGGGGAGCATACCTTGCCAAAGAATCAAACTGCATACTGTACTCTCGCACACTCATATTACCTTGTCTAAGGTTCAAGAACTTATCAGCTCTAGCTCGTCGTATCTCAACTGGCAAGTAGTGACGAAGAAAGGCCTCAGAAAATTCCTTCCACACAGCTGGAGGAGGGTTCGGACCCCTGGATCTCTCCCAACTATCATACCAGAGAACCGCTAAATCCCGTAGCCGATAAGAAGCCAACTCTACTGCCTCTGTATCACTAACATGCATAACCCGAAGTGTACGATGAACCTGGTCAATAAAAGTCTGTGGGTCCTCCTTGGGGTCTGATCCGGTAAACACTGGAGGGTCTAAATTAATAAAATCACGAACTCTTGTACTAACTGGTTTCTCAGCAGCACCTGTATTCTGCCTCTGAGCCTGAGCAGCTACCAAGCTAGTCAATAACTGCAAAGCACTCCGCATATCCTGGTCTGGAGTGCCAGACGGAGGAACTGGAGGCGCTGGGTGCCTTCTAATATCCTCTGGAGGAGATGGAGTAGATGAGGTATGAGATTGGCCTTCTCTGGCTTGGGGCACCTCACTGGTACCCTCTCCCGCAGCTATATCAATCTGTCTACTAATTGTTTGCTTCCTAGTCGAAGGCATCGCTGAAAGAAAACAAGGTGAATATTAGAGACAAACACTTACGACTCAACTCTACGCACGATCTAGATTTAGGAAGAAGGTAACAACCCTAGATGTCATGTAGCCTCCTGATTATAAATGTGGCGCGCTACACATCCATAATCAAGACTCTACTAGACATGGCTCATAGACAATCCCTAGGACAGACTTGCTCTGATACCAAGTTTGTCACGACCCAAACTGGAGGGCCATGACTAGCACCCGACCATACTTGCCGAGCACCAACGTACATTTCATCTAACCTTCATTATTATCTTTTAGGGCTGACGAGATCAATATAAATGTTAGACCTGGATCATGGAAAACCAGCAATAAAATATGACGGCATGAACATACATAGCAGGGGATGACCAGACAATCAAGAAACTACATATAAGGTATGAGCTACCACGCTACCATGAAAGACTATATAACAAAAACTAGCCGACAAGGCATACCAAACTATACATGAGCCGACACCTGTCTATGAGCCTCTAAAAGAACATAAGTGTTGCAACATAGCCGGAACAGGGCCCCGACATACCCATAATGTCTATAACAAAAATTGCATACCAAGACCAAGGCAAGTCCGGAGAAGGGATCTCGCCAATCACCGCTGAACTGGACAGTCTACTGTGGTGGGGGAGCTGCACCTGCCTGTCTATCAGGACCTGCAGCACGACATGCAGCGTCCACAAATAAAAGGACGTCAGTACGAATAAAGTACTGAGTATGTAAGGCAAGGAACCATAAATACGATCAGTAATGTAAGCAAGGATAGAGAATATACAACCTGTAACATCTTAGTACCTCTGAGGGCTACTTACATGAAATGCATGATACATATGTATAAATACATAAACCTTTAAAGCATTCGCCTCTGTGGGCATCATCATCATCATATCGTACCCGGCCATAATAGGCTCGGTAGAATCGTACCCGGCCACGTGGAGCTCGGTAAAACCCAACTGATCAGTGGTTGCACAATAGGTGCCGTACCCGGCCAACTATAGCGTGGCTCGGTAGAGTAAAATAGATACATATATATAATGCATGCTCGACTCATGGAATCACATTCTAAACCTTTCGGAGTGACGTAAGGTCGGTATCCTCTGTACACGTTATTAGGACTAACTCTTCACTATGAACCTTATAAGAATCAGGAAGTACCAACAACATTGATAACATAAGAATAAGAGAAGCAACATTAACATCAATCGTTCCATAAGAGGGAAAACAATGTAAGTACTGCTAGCTTCTAAGAGTAGAGTATCTTGGAAGCTCGTTCATTACATTATGTACAATCGGAGTCGTGCAAAAGAAGGAAAGGGATAGCCTCACATACCTTGTATATACTGCCCCAATCTCAAGCTATGCAATTGTCAAAACTCCTTAGTCTACAATAAGAGAAACGATACTATCGTTATCATTTAAGCGTCATAACTATTATGTATCGACCACAACCTATTTTACGATGAAACGGACAACACCTCCCCTATATATATGACCTCACACCATTCAAAACAGTCACCAAACAGCCCAAACAACATCAATAATAAACATATTGAGCCTCCCAAAATAGTCCACACACAGCCTAATCACTCCATACATACGACGACCACTGCAGTCGTGTCAAACGACCCGGAAATGTTACGAATAACTATCATCCCACAACCCTACATATATATGGTGTTTATCCACACCCTTCCTCCTCCAAAACTCCACAAAACAGTAGTAAAATACGCAGCCCAACAGCAACGCAAAACAGTCCACAAAACAATAACATTACTACCAAGCCTTTCGATATATATTTCACAAGTTCTAGCTTCAATGGCTTAGCCGCAACTTGGATAATCTTAAATACATATAGAGTAAGAGGTTCCTTACCTTTATATAGAAAGAACAACTCCAATTTGACCTTAAATTTCCATGAAATATCCCTCCAATGCTGCCACAACAACAAAAAAGCGAAACTAGCGTTCAATTAGTGTTTTTCGGCACTAGAATAACTTTAGAAGGAATGACACAAAAATGAGCAACAACAAGAAGAACAAGATACTTACTAGCGCCACGGAATTCCCGACACTTGATTTGTGTTGTTTGCCCTTTTTGGGTCTTGAATCTTGAGAGAACCTTGAGAGGATGTTCCTAGGGTTCTAAGGTCTGAAAATAATGAGAAGAAATGACTTAAAACGGGTTGGAGGCATCCTATATAGGTCCAAATATCTTAAACTGCCTTAGTGTTCCCCATAGAGAGGTGCTTGGCGCCGTCTCGCAAAAATGCGAATATCTCTCTACTCCGAGATCGTATCTATGAACGGTTTAATGAGTTGGAAACTTGACTCATAGATCTTTAATTTAGTTGGTATATCACCCCGTAATTCCTTGTAAATTTGGATAAAAGATTAGAAATATTTGACCTAATGTTTAAGTAACATTATGAACCTAAGTTGAGACAACTTTTGTCGACTTTTGTTTCATAACTCGTTTGACTTCAAGACTTATGATACGGATATTATATGATTAAAATACCTTAATACATGACCTCTTGAGTGTATTAAGCATCGCTAGATTTACCTGAAAATACGAGTTACAACATCCTTGATTCATTTAACTTCTAATACTTGTTAATCACCCTTATACACTCTTGTATCTCTTAAGACCAATAGGATTGACTTCTTATCATCTCAAAGATAATTACTTCTTGGATTTATGTTAACTAATATATGGCATGAACTAACACATGTGGATATGGGTTGTAACAAGCTAACCGAATGTCCACTCAATTTTGTCTGAAGTTAAGGAACTCAAATCCGCAAACCAGGCCTCTCTACCTTCTGGAAATTCAAAACCAACCATCCGGTTTTCATGTTCTTCAATGCAATTTAGACCAGTCATGCCATAGTTCATGTATCCCAGGCGATGGTTCTTGTATCCAAAGTTGTAGAAGCATGTTCCAGCCCTCGAAGAATTTTTCCCCTTCTCGGCAGACAGTTAGAGCTCGATAAATCTCCGCTAAGATTGTTGGAACAAGGGTGCTTTAATCATGACGTTAGCCATTCCCATAAGACACAATTCTATATTTCCATCCTTTCTTAGGCAGATTAAAACACCCAGGAATGCCACTATAAAAGTTAGTCCCCGATGTGCTTCCCATTTATCTTTGTTTCTTGAATGAGTTAGGCCAGTATCTGGAGCCTCAAAACCGTGGGGATCGCCATAACGCTTGTACAAGAAGTAGAATGTGCAAAATCCCTCAGATAAATTTCCATCTTGAACGTCCCGACTAATGCTTAGAAGGTCCAAAAACTTATGAGGAGTCACTGTTCTTGGTGCCACTGGTTACCGACTTCTGAGATTCCCACTAAACCCGGCATAGCCTGCTACTTCCTCAAGCATGGGGGTTAGCTCAAAATCAGAAAAATGAAACACATTATACTTTAGGTCCCAAAAAGGTATCAAAGCCTCGATTACATCCAACCTCTGTTTGATTTTCAAAAGACCAACAAGACCGCCCAAAACTTTTACCATAGTATCTCTGCTGACTTTTTCCTAAGTCATTCCACCACATATGGAGTCCTAATGGGTTTCTTCAAGGACTGCGAAGGGTTCATTTTCAATTGTGCTCATCCTGCACATTTAATAGAATGATTGGTTAAAAGATCATGATTTATTTTGACTCAACAGAAAGTTATCAGTTTTTTAAAAAAAAAATCATTTCAAAACAACAACCCGCCTTTGCAAATACAACCTTTCAGCACCTCAGAAAAGATGATTTTAGGGTTGTGTTTGCTAATTTACCAAAATTTGAAAAAGGAACCATAGGTGGCTATTCTTGGAAAAGTAGCCTTCCGATGCCCTTTTGGGGATATTTTGGCTATTTAGACAAGAACGACATCACCTAACTTATTTATGACAAAACAAAAAAAAATTGTTTTTGGGTTATTTTTGCAAAAATGGAGTTGGACCCGGTGAGGATTGCCTACATATCCCGCATCCGGTGATAATCAAACTTGCGTAGTTAGGGCAGTTTTGACATAATAAGATAATACCAAATATTTTTTCTTGAAGCAAAATTCCTTTTCTTTCTCAAAATTTCGGCAGTGTTTTGGTACTTTTTGGATACAAGTTTTTTTAAAGACGGGAAATTATCTCTCTCAATCCTCAACTTGATTTTTCCTAACTTTTCTCCATTATTCAAAGCCGGTCAACATGCAATCTGAAGCAAATAAATGCACAAGTAGCAAGTAGAATGCATCAGGATGGTCTTTTCATTTTGGGTACACCTGTCCTAGACGCACCCAACCCCTGTGTTGAGTCCCCTAAGTCAAATACACGTGATGAAAACAAGCGTTCCTACTAAGGATCCGACATGAGGCTTTGTTATACTAGGTTTAAGATCCTGGGTGTATTGTTCTAGACCTGGCTTACGCGATCGGACAACTCGAGTCGAGGGGGGCAGGTACCGGGAATACAAAAGCTTCGCCGGCTTTGCAACTTGTCCGAACCTCGTTCTAAAATTGAGATATGACTCTAACAGAAAAGAAGTTACGTGAAGTGCACACTTCCCAGATGATTTAGAAGACTCAGAGAGACGAGGGTTTCATAACAATTTATATACATTTCAAGCAATATCAAAGTGGTAAAAAACGGCAATTAGCACATTAGGCTCAAATATGTAAAAATCAGATAAAAAATAAAGCCAACTATAATAGTTATTCTAAGCTCGAATTCTTGAACCATGAACCAAAAGTTATAGGTTATAATCCCCAGCGGAGTCGCCAGAGCTGTCACACCTCCTCTTTTACCACCCGAAGGGTTATATAAGGGAGTTTTTTTCAATTTAAGTGGCATTGTTCGAAATCTATTTATTTATTTAATTTTTCAGAGTCGCCACTTGGGATATTTATTATGGTGTCCCAAGTCACCGATTTATTTAAAAATCCCAAATTGAGGAAATTTGACTTTATTTAAAAGTCTGCGAACCAGAAATTCTAGATAAGGAATTCTGTTAACCCGAGAGAAGGTGATAGGCATTCCCGGGTTTCGCGGTTCGAGCACGGTCACTTAAACTATTAAAATGGCCTAATTATCTAATTAATTACATGTTTTAACCTATTGTGCATTTTAGATTAAAAACCGTTTTTAATTTTTAGGAAAATTCATCTCTATTTAAAACACGTCTTAAACCATGCTACATGAAATGCACCCGCGGTTCACGACACGTTTTATTTAGCATTGTTGATAATTGAAGTTGGGTCACATGAAATGTACATTCGGATTTTAGTTATTATAAATCACAACTACGCTACGGGAACCGTACCCGTAGCTATGATGAATTATTTAAAGAACGCGCCTAAAGCAACTACGAAGGTTCAAATTGATAACAACATTTGTGAGGGCCATGGAGAGTTTAATTGATGGAGCACCTCAATTTTTACAAGGTTTGAATTAAATTCATGGGGGCCATGGGTTATTTAATAGAAAATGGTACACCTCAAATTTTCTATAAGATTTAACTAGTTTTATGAGGGCCATGGGCTTAGGGGTTTTATTCGGCATGGCACATCTCAAATGATTTTAAAAGAAATATATTTAATTAAGGCGTTCTAAAAAGGATGTTCTTATTTAAACTAACTTAAGCCTAACAAAAGCTATTAATTATAAACAGTTTTTGGGGTACATGCATTGGATCTAAATTGATTGAAAGGGAATTGGGCTAGCAGTGGCCCGCTAAGTCATTTGGTTAGGGATCAACGCTTAGTGGTCTGAAGGGCATTGGGCTTAAAATCAGCCCAGAAATGAGAAAACCTTAAAGGCCATCGTAGCCTTTGACCTTAAGCCAGGTCTGCCCAGATTGGGACTTATAATAGGCGGGCCCAGTTATGGAAATTATTGGCTGGGCCTATCCACCTTTACATTTGAGGCCCAAATTCACACAACATATGTTTGCAACAATTGTAATTCATTCAGCTTCAAACTAGGAAAAAATCAGAAAGAAAAACCAAAATGTTGAAAATTCGATTCATACTTGAAGACTCATTATACTACTATGATTTACAAAAGAAAAATAACAAAGGTGTGCATTTATACTACAATTCATGAGAGAAACTTTATAACTAAACTAAACTACTGGGCCTAAAGCCCAAGCCCAATAGCCTAGGCCCCTGAAAGCTTGGACCAATCACTGCCTGCTACGTGAGTTCTTCCATCGGGAGTCAAAGCTGGGTATGGTCAAATTCCACAGATATGGGCCTGAATATTTACCAGGCCCAATATGTACATTACATGAAATTCAAAGCATTTAACAGACCTTCCTTTACAAAATGAGATCCCCATTTAGTTCAATGTTAAAACAACCAGTCCTGAATACATTTGATAGGAGAAATCGATACTAAAAAAACTAAAACGAGTTAATTACATGAAGAGCCTTATAAGCATAAAAACAACTTTAAAATTTTGGCTAAAACTTAAAGATAAAAACGTACACAGTTATCATGCTGCCTTCTGTAGAATTGACATGAAAAGCTGCCTTGATTTAAATTGCACCTTGGATGGCTTTGAACAACTTGTGGTCAAACCAAACAAGTTAGCCTTCTGGACTGTATCAAACCAAAAAGCACACACTACTTAATACTTACTACACTTAAAGAAAACTGAGTTTTAAGTAGGTGGTCACATAGGAACTAGGTTAAATGAAAATGATCAAACAAACCAGTAAAGCACACACCAAAACATCTCAAGGAGTCATGGACATTTAAAACAAGCAAATGAACTGATAAGGTCTTTAAAACACCAGTTTTACATTCAGCTTTTCCAAGCAAATAGTTACAGAAGGTAAAAGGAACACACCTAAATGCAGAAATAGGCTGATAAAAGACCAAATAAAGGTCAAACAACCAAAATAATCAAAACTAGCCCAGCAAACCACAAACTTAGAAGAAACAACTTAACAGTGCTGAAAAACCAACGGAATCAAGTAGCAAAACAGCAGTATCACAGCAGTCTCAACTCAAACCATCTTGCAACCAAAAGCCCAGAAATTTTGAAAGAGAAATATTCTGAGTATTCTTCTAAGTTTTTGCAAAATCAGATGTGCTTTTCAGAGGTTTTGTGTAGAGAAATCAGGCTGAGTCTGTATTTTATTTTTGAGTAAACTTAGAATGAGAAAAAATGCAGAGAACTTTTAGGTCTTTTTTAGGTTATCCAAATCTCAATCAATTTTTTTGTATAGAAATGGTACCATATATAGGTACCAAAGATGCCATGTGCTGTAGGAATTATTCCTCAGCCACAAAAAGCATATTCCAACAGAATTGGATAGCTGGTTTTCCCTTATTGCTTTCAGTACTTTGTACTAACCAAATGAGGCTAGCTGCCCCTCTTTTCTAGAACATTCCAGCCTAAATATTATCTGATTTCAACAACTATCTAACCCTCTATGATCCCCTAAGTTTCTTTTTATTCATTTAACACCCTAAAAGTCCTGAACATTTACAAACTAAACAAACATTCTCTAATAGAAATCACAAGCAACTTGAATCAAATGGCATCAGTTTTTTTTCTTTCAAAACCTGAATAGGTTTAACAAGAAATGAAATCAGATACAATCCATCGATTGAACAATTTAAAATTTACATTTAGCAAGTAACAACCAATGATAACCTATTTCATCCTTTGAATCAATTAAATCAACCAATTAACAGGGAATCGAATGATACTAACATGCTGATTTCAATTTTTTATTGAACACAAACAAACCCAAATTGGAAAAAACCTGGAACCCTAATGACCTAATGGCAAACTCAAACATTACCCCTAAACTAACTGACCATCATTAATGATTAAGCACAAAAGCAAATTAACAAACTTAAAACCAGAAACCCTAGTCATGCAATTAAACAAAACAAACCCATGAAGAACGAAAGAAGAGGAGAAGATCAGAAGGAAACAAATAAAACAAAGTAGAAGAAAAATACCCTTGCTTGCTTCGAATTGAAACTTTTCATGAACTTGAACAACCTCTTTAAAGAAAGAAATGAACCTTTAACTATCATTAATCGACTGTCCTTAACAAGGAACAATCGATTAATGACGGTTTGGTGTTCACCCGACCACGTACTGACCAAGAATGGAAGAGGGGAAAATTTAGGGTTTTCCGGAATTTGAGATTTGAAATTCGATCAAATTAGGGTTGATTCGAGGGGGGCTAAGGGTAGTTTGAGGTTTAGGTAGGGGCAAGGACTATAGGGTGTTAATTTGGGGCGGGTTGGAGTAGTTAGGGTTTTGGTATTGACATTTCGATTTGAGATTCGAAGAGTTTGATAGTGATTCGAAAGAAAATAGTTGGAGATATGGACTGAGGAGGTGAAGGGGGTTCATGGTGTGAATTTGGGAAGCTTGGACCACCGGAACCGTCGTGAGGTGATTTCTGTCGGTGGTTTGCGATGGAAGCGGCGTGGGAATCCTAGGCGGCTAGGGTTTGGTTCGTTAAGTGTTAGAGACGAAGTGAGTGGTTTTCGAAATGGGGGGGGGGTCGGCTTCAGATAGTTATATTATAATTGGGTGCCCAATTCCGAGCCGTTGTATCACCTGAATCCAACGGCTAGGATTAGATTACCACAAAACGGGGTCGTTTTAGGAGAATGGGAATTGGACCGGGTGAACTGGTGATTTGGGCCTGGGTTGTGGGTAATTTAGACGGGTTTGGGCGATTTTGGGGCTGGTTTGGTTATTATCCCAATTCCGAAAAATACCTTCTTTTATTCCTTTTCTTTTCTTTTTCTTTCTTTTTTTAAATTAAAAATCCTAATAATTAAAAATCCTAAATTATCTCAAATGTGGAATTAAATCAATTAACTAATTATAAAAATTTCAAACATCACTTAATTCTAAATAAAAGAGAAAAATCAATAAACTAAAAATTAAAAGACAAAAAATGTAAAAATGAGTTATTTTTTGTGATTTTCAAATTTCCATAAAACAAATAATTAACGATTAATTCTAAAAATGTAAAAACAAATCCTAAATGCAATACACGATATTTTTGGTATTTTTTTATGGTTTAAATAAAAATAAAAATTAAACATGCACAGAAATGCAGATAATTAAGAAACATTCTACAAAAATTCCTAAAATGACAAATAATTAACAGAAAACCTATTTTCTTGGGATTTTATAGGAGTATTTCATATAGGGCAAAAATCACATGCTCACAATCGCAACCGGAATGATGTGTGCCGACTTGGTCAACCTGTCGACAATGACCCTAACTGCATCAAACTTCCTCAAGGTCCGCAGCAATCCGACTACAAAGTCCATAGTGATGCGCTCCATTTCCACTCAGGTATAGTCATCTGTTGAAGTAGGCCACTAGGCCTCTGGTGCTTATTCTTGACCTGCTGGAAATTTAGGCATTTGGCTACATACTCCACTATGTCTTTCTTCATTTGCCGGCAACAATAATGCTGTCTCAGGTCACGATACATCTTCGTAGCACCTAGATGAATAAAATACCGTGAGCTGTGTGCCTCCTCTAGAATCCTGTCCCTCAAGCCATCGACATTAGGAACATATAGGCGACCCTAGAGTCGCAGAACATCATCCTCACCAATAGAAACCTCCTTGGCACCACCCTGCAGTACCGTCTCTATGAGAACTGCCAAATGCGGATCATCAAACTGCCAAGTCTTGATGTGCCCCAATAGTGACGACTGGGAAACAACACATGCAAAAACTCGGTTGGGCTCAGAAATATCCAATCTCACAAGTATGTTAGCCAAGGACTGAATGTACAAAGCTAGTGGCCTCTCCTCTACTGAGAATGCCAAGCTATACATACTCTCTGACTTCCTGCTTAAGGCATCCGCGACCACATTTTCCTTGCCCAGATGATAAAGAATGGTGATATCATAATCCTTCAGTAACTCAAGCCATCTACGCTACCTCAAATTGAGATCCCTATGCTTGAACAAATATTGTATGCTGCGATGATTAGTATAAACCTCACACAACACCCCATACAGATAATGCCTCCATATCTTAAGAGCATGAACAATCGCGGCTAAATCTAGATCATGCACAGGGTAATTCTTCTAATGAATCTTCAACTGACGTGAAGCATATGCAATAACTCGCCCCTTATGCATAAATACACAATCCAAACCAATGCATGAAGCGTCGCAATACACAGTATACATCCCCGAACCGGAAGGCAATACTAGAACCGGGGCTATAGTCAAAGTTGTTTTGAGCTTCTAAAAGCTCACCTCATAATCATCGGACCAATGAAAAGGAGCAACCTTCAAGGTCAATCTAGTCAAAGGTTGTGCAATGGATGAAAAACCCTACACAAACGGCGATAATAACCTGCTAACCCCAGGATACTCCTGGTCTCAGTCACCGAAGTGGGACGTGGCCAACTCTGAACTCCCTCAATCTTCTTGGGATCCACCTTAGTACCCTCTCCTGATACAACATACCCCATGAATGATATAGAGTGTAGCCAAAACATACACTTGGAAAACTTAGCATATAGCTTCTGTTCTCGCAATGCCTGAAGCACCACTCTCAAATGCTGCTCGTGCTCCCCCAGGCTACGTGAGTAAATCAAGATGTCATCAATGAAGACGATAACAAAATAATTAATATAAGGCCTGAACACCCGGTTCATCAAATCCATAAACATCGTTGGGGCATTAATCAAGTCGAAGGATATCACCAGAAACTCATAATGCCATATCTAGTACAGAAAGCAGTCTTCGGGACATCTGAGTACCGAATCTTCAGCTGATGATACCCTGATCTCAAGTCGATCTTAGAGAACACCCAAGCACCCTGCAATTGGTCAAACAAATCATCAATGAGCGGCAACGGGTAGTTGTTCTTGATGGTGACCTTGTTCAACTGGCGGTAATCAATGCACATCCATATAGTCCCATCCTTCTTCTTCACAAATAACACTGGTGCACCCCAAGGTAATACACTTGGTCTCACAAACCCCTTTGCTAACAATTCCTCAAGCTGCTACTTTAACTCTTTTGGAGACATACGGTACGGTGGAATAGATAAAGGATGAGTGCTTGGAGCCAAATCAATACAAAAATCAATATCATGATCTGGTGGCATGCCCGGAAGGTCAGAAGGGAACACATCGTTAAACTTCCGGACTACTGGCACTGAATCAATTGTCGGAGACTCTGCGGTGGTGTCCCGAACATAATCTACATAAGCCAAACAACCCTTCTCGACCATATGTCGAGCCTTCAGAAAAGAGATAACCTGACTAGATGTACTAACAGAGGAACCCTTCTACTCCAACCTCGGCAACTCTGGCATCGCTAAAGTAACAGTCTTGGCATGGAAATCTAGGATGCCGTGATATGGGGATAACCAATCCATGCCTAGGATGACCTCAAAGTCAATCATATCAAGTAAGAGAAGGTCTGCTCTAGTCTCGTAACCACAAAACGTAACCACATAGGACTGGTAGATCTGATCCACAACCACAGAATCGCCCGCAGGAGTGGACACATAAATAGCAGTACCCAAGGACTCACAAGGAATGTCTAGGAAATGAGCAAATAGAGATGACACATATGAGTAGGTGGTACCTAGATCAAATAATACTGAAGCATCCCTACTGTAGATAGAAATAATACCTATGATCACGACATCTAAGGCCACTGCATTTGGTCTGGTCAGAAAAGCGTAGAATCTAGCTGAAGTGCCGACTAGCTGGCCTCCACCTGACTGAGTAATAGCTAGATGAACTCCCCCTGTCTGGCCTCCACCTCTAGGATGGCCCCTACCAACCTGCCCTCTTCCTCTGGGTGGCCGGACATCTAGTACTGAAATCATGGGTTGCTGGCCCTGTTGCACTGCCTTGCCCCAAAGTCTAGGGTAGGTCCTCTTTATATGACCCGGATATCCACACTTGTAAAAACCTCTTGGTACCATCTGATGGCCGAAAATACCCACTAGAAGAACCCTGAATGGCTGGCGGGCGGTATGAACTCTCTAGAATAGCACTAAAATAGGCATTAAAGAACCCTGATGAGCTGGTGGACGACAAGAACTCTCTGGAATGATGCTGAAATAGGGGCGCACTGGAGCACCTCGAGGAGGTGGTGGTGCTGAATATGGGGGCCTACTAGGCTGACCCATCCCAAACTGACCTCTTTCCCTAGACGGGGCACCTCTAAACTCTCCAGAGAAACGGGCCCTCTTGTCCTGCTGCATCTGCTTTCTACCCCTCTAACGATAGCCCTCAATCATCCGAGTAATATCCACTACCATCTGATAAGAAGTCCTCATCTTGACCTCTCGGGCCATGTTGTCCATAATACTGTAGTGCAACCCCGCAACAAATTTCCACACTCTCTCTGTGTTAGTAGAAAGTATCATGAGTGCATGGCGAGATAACTCAGAAAACCTCACCTCAGAATCGGTCACTAACATCTAACCCTACTCAAGTTACTCAACCTGATACCACAACTCTTCCCTCTCGGAAGGTGGAATATACCTATCCAATAAAAGTTGTGTGAACTGGCCCCAAGTAATGGTAGGGGAACCCACTGGTCTACCAAGAACTTAAGACTGCCACCATCTACGGGCCCTGCCCTCCATCTGGAAAGTAGTGAAGTCAACCCCATGAGACTCTAATATCCTCATATTGTGCAGTCGGTCCCTGCACCTATCAATGAAATCCTGGGCATCCTCATGACGCTTACCTCCAAAAACAGGAGGGTGTAGCCTAGTCCATCTATGCAGTAACTTCTGCGAATCATCGTCCGCAACTATTTTGGGCTTAAGTGCCACTGCTGCAACTAGCTGGGGCCCATCCGTTGGTAGTGTGCCCGGAGTCTAATATAGTGCGTCTACATGCCCAGGAGTCTGAGTAGTAGGGGTCTGTGCTCCCCTTGCCGCTTGAGATGTGGCTGGGTATGCTGGGAATAAACCAACCAGGTCATAGAATCCATGAACCGCAGCATATGGCCCATAACCTCCTGAAAGCCCGATGCTGTCATGTAATCTACCGGGGTTGGCTCTACTGCGGGCACCTCGCCCTACTCCTCAATAACAGGATCAACTATAGGATCCGTAATTGGTGCAATTGGGGTAGCTCTAAGACGCCCTCGTCCCCTACCTCGGGTCGTTGCCCTCCCCTGGACTCTAGCAACGAGGGGAGCAGCTCCTCCCGGGTCTGAATATCAGTCGTACACGTCCTCACCATCTGTGAGAGAATAAGAGAAGGAAATCTAGTATACCATCAACTGCACAATAGAAGATGAATAAAGAGTAGTTTTCTAACACGATATAGCCTTTTGAAGATAAATACGGAAATCTCTGCACCGATCCACAAGACTTTATGGGATCTGCCATCACTTGTGAGACCTACGTGAACCTAGTGCTCTAATACCATGTTGTCACGACCCAACTCCATATCAGGCCGTGATGGCGTCCAACACCATTGCTGCACAAGCCAATAGTGAACAACCTAGGGGTTCCTCATTTTTATTAAGCAATCCCAACATTTAACATTACTTAAATTTAAATCAGTTGATATATGTAACAGATTTTTAAGGCAACCAAAATGAAAACAACTGAAAGAAATTAATTATAGGAATAAAACCTAAAATCAAGTCTACTAATATATGCCAAGGACTTAGTGTCACAAGTGTGTGGGAAACTAGTAGAATATACAAAAGAAGACTAACCTACTGTCTGAAATAAGTAGACAGATACAATAGAAAGAGAAATTCCGGTATGCTGCTGAACGGCTAGGGTGGGGACAACTCACCGTAAGTCTCTATCTGAATCAAGTCTGTGCGCCTGGTGGATAACTAGATGTGCCTGCCTCAGATCTTGTACAATTAAGTACAAAAGCATAGTATGAGTACATAAACAATATCTACCCAGTAAGTATCTAGTCTAACCTCGAAGAAGTAGTGACGAGGGGTCGACTTGACACTTACTAGGGCCAATAATAAAATAATTAAAGTGTTATGCTAAGCATAAATATTATAAAAAATACCGACAGTAAATATCAGGAAGAGACAAATTCTTCTTTCATAAATAAAATGTCAATATCAGTCATATTGTTTAATAATTTACACTCAAGGCATTAAAGCAGTACAAATCACAGAAAGTTCTAAATAAATAATATGCGCAAGTTATGCCGAGGTCTTACGGCCTGATCCAACATAATAATAAAATGTGCACTACCGGAGGGTCGAACGACGCAAATCATAGATGCATCTATTCACCCCGCTTTCATTCATACGACGCAGTCATGTCACACCTCCTTTTTACCACCCGAAAGGGGGATATAAGGGAGTTTTTCCAATTAAAGTGACATTATTCGAAATGAGATGATTTTTATTTATTTTTCTAGAGTTGCCACTTGGAATAGTTTATTTAGTGTCCCAAGTCACTGGTTTATTTTAAAATCCCAAATCGAGGAAATTGACTTTATGTAAAAGTCTGTGAAACCAGAAATTCTACATAAGGAATTCTGTTAACCCGGAAAAAGGTGTTAGGTATTCCCGGATTCCGTGGTTCTAGCACAGTCGCTTAAACTATTAATAATTGGCCTATTATCTGATTTACTACATGTTTTAAACCTACTGTGCATTTTTAACTTTCTAGCCGCTCTTAATTATTTAAACCGCTTTTAGGATTTATGAAATTATTTCATGAACAAGTTACGATTGTCGTACACTTGCCGTTTTGGAACACACCGCAAACTGTGCTACATGAAATGCACCCACGATTTGCGACATATTTATTTTATTATTATTCGAAGTTGTTTATCTCGGGTCACATAAAAGGCCACCCTGATTTGGGAATTATGTATCACGACTACGCCATGAGAATCGTACCCATAGTCATGATGATTTATTTAATCGTGCCTAAAGCAAGCTATGATATTCATGATTTTCCTAAGACTAATTTAGGATTATTGTGAGGCCAAGAGTTATGAAAATTGTTGCGGATGAGATGTTTATGGCTTAGCTTTTGGAATTATAAGAATCCTTTATACTATGTAGTTTCCATTTGCCTCTTAAACGTTAACGGCTAATGTAATAAATGAATACACTAGTTTTGATAACTATGTAGGCTCAAAGGAAAATAAAGTACTTCAATTGATATTTCTTCAGAAACATGTATGTAAACATGTACAGAAAGTATTCCTTGATGCACCACAAAATATCAGACTCATCATTATCAAAAGTTTCAAACTGATCTAAATCGTATAGCGGGTACTACCACTAAGCAGAAAATAAAAATAGCAAACAACCATAATCGAAGAAACAGAGTAGCAAAGATCCATACTAAAAGGTGGCCAAAGGCACCACTTTCAGACAAAAACATAACATGCTAAAATATAAAGGAAACAAAGCCATGTTCAACGAGAGAAATTAAAATAGATAAATAAATAAATAAAAAATGAAAAACAGCATATACAATTTCAATAGTCTCATCACATTCGACTTGTTTCGAAAATACTCAACCATCAACAATGTATAATAAAAGAATTCATATAAGCCAATCGCATTATTGAATTTCTACATGTTGTATTACCAACTTAAATACACACTAAGTAAAAGTGAAATTAGTACCAGGAGTGCAGAATGGCAATAAGAATGCCAAACAAAAGCCAAAAATATGAGGGAATCCAGCAACAATGACCCAGCAAATCAGCACTCAGACAGTATTCCACAACTCAATAAGTCACTTGAACTCCCAGAAAATCGGTCTTTTTATATATGAAATTTTTTGGATTACGAAGAGGGAACTTCGACGAAAAAAACTTCAACCAAGCTAAAATAGTAACGAGGAGTTCGGCGGAAGTAGAAATCAGTAGATACAACAGCAGCCCAGTAACATCAGATGCGACTTTGGTCCACAAACAACTTGAACCGGCAACTGGTTTGGGGCTTTCTTCATCCACATTCACTTATAGCAACAAGCAAATAAATGACGATGAATGATTTGTCGGCAAAACGAGAATAAAACAAGCCCGACCTTGTTACATCTGAAGCACCATTAATGAACGAAATGGGAGCTGCAGTTTCCCCGACTTCCAGCGAGTTTCATCGCAACAGAAAGAGAGGTGAGAGAGATGAGAACGAAGGAGAGAGCAGCAATCGCCGGCAATGAAGTTTCATGGCTAGTTTTGGCCAGCTTCCATGGTGATGGATGAAGAAGATGAAAGCAGAAACAGGAGGTGGGGGTTGTGCATGAAGAAGAAAGGAGCTTGGGGTGTATAAGGGTTGGAGAAGGAGAAAACCGGGGCTGAATTTTAGGGTCTGTTCTTTGGTCCGTTTTTGTGAAGACGAAGAGTTGGAACGACGCCTTGGGTTCTTAGATCGGAGGGTCTATCCGATTGTCTGATCTTATGTTCTAGGTCTAGGTATTTTTAATTAAAAGAGAGGGGTTTTGGGGCGACTTTAACTTGTTTTGGGCCTCTTGGGCCTTGGCCCAATTCAAAAATAAGACAACTTTCTTTTTCTCTTTTGTTCTTCTTTCTTTATTTAATTTTAAAAATCTAGTTGAATTAATTAAACATGCTAAATAAAATCCTAAATTAGGCTCTACCTTAAATTATTTTGTCAAGTTAATCTTACTTATTGTTACTAATTTAACACTAATTAATTTAAAACTAAAAGCTAAAATGTGGACATGACTATTGTAGTAATTTTTTGTGATTTTTGTTTAATGAATGCAATTAAATTAATGTAATTAATTCCTAAATGCGAATTGAACCTAAGATGACATGAAATTAAAACATGACGATTTGTTTTATGATTTTTCTATGATTTTAAAAATATTAAAAATGCATGAAATACAATTAAATAAAGAAAAACTTCTAAAATCCCTTAAAATTATTTTGGTCTATTTTTAGGAGTTATTTCCATACAAGGCAAAAATTAGGTGCTCACAGCTGCCCCTTTTTGCTCGGAAACATGAAGAGTTTTTAGGAAAAGATAAAGTGATCAAATACGAGCAATTTTTACCCGTTTGAAACTCCAAGGGAAGCATTTTTGGGAAAAATACTAATCGAACCTTACTTAGGAGGTTGCCTACATATCCTTAGCTATAAAGGAATCAGGTCAGTGTAGTTCTGGAAGTTTTGGTAGTTGGAACTACCGAAAAATTGTGATTTCACTGTTGTTGCTGTTGTTTCTGCTTGCTGAGCTCCTTATTACACCGAAATGAAAGATGATAAACTAAACTGGGCTAAACCTATCAACTATGAGTTATAAGATTCCTATCTATAAACCTTCTAAAACTTGATCTTGTGTCTTGGCTGGTTCTTCCTGCAGACTCTAATATGAATCTTGATGCTCGTTAGCTGCAACCGCTGGTTCGTTCTTCTTCAGCTTTTCGGATCAAGGCGGGCAGCTGCAAAGCTCATAACTTCAATCGTATCTTGAGCATTCGCCATCTTTTCTCCGCTTCTGCACTTGAAGTTCACTTCTTTTCTTGTTCTTTATTTTCTTTTATTCTGGATTGAGACTTCTTATTTTGGTTATCTCGAACCCTACGTCTTGAGGTATAACCTGCTGAGACACCAAAACAAACAAACAAACAAAATTTTACTGCCCCAGTTTTCACTAGGAAAATTTCGTAAGTTATTGTAACAAAATCTAAACTATTTCTTTATTGAAAGCAATAAAATCAGGATTGTGTATCCCTGAGAAAAAGAGAGTAAGGACTGGAGACCCTATATCTAAAATGAAATCAAATGGGGATCGGAGGCCCCAAGTTGGGAAGATTACCAGGTTATGCTGGAAAAATTACCAGGTTATGCCGGAAAGGTCCTCGGGTTATGCTGGGGAAGGTTATCGGGTTATGCCGAAAAAGGTCCTCGGGTTATGTCGGGGAGGTCCATGGGATATACCGGGAAAGACATCGGGTTATGCCATAAAAAGATCCTCAGGTTATGTCGGGGAGGTCCACGGGTTATGCCAGGAGAGTCATTGGGTTATGTCGGAAAAAGGTCCTCGGTTTATGCCGAGGAGGTCCATGGGTTATGCCGGGAGAATTATCGGGTTATGTTAGAAAAAGGTCCTCGGGTTATGCCAGGGAGGTGCACGGGTTATACCAGAAAAGTCATCGGGTTATGCCGGGAAAAACTCCTTAGGTTATGCCGGGGAGGTCCACGGGTTAGGCCGAGAAAGTCATCGGGTTATACCGGAAAAAGGTCCTCTGGCTATGCCGGAAAAGTCAACGGGTTATGCCGAAAAAGGTCCTCGGATTATGTCGGGGAGGTCCACGAGTTATGCCAAAAAAGTCCTCGGGTTATGCCGAAAAAGGTCCTTAGGTTATGTCGGGGAAGTCCACGGGTTATGCCGGGAAAGTCAACGGGTTATGCCGGAAAAGGTCCACGGGTTATGCCAAGGAGGTCCACGGGTTATGCCGGGAAGTCATCGGGTTATGCCGGAAAAGGCCCTTGGGTTATGCCAGAGAAGTCCACGGGTTATGTCAGGAAAATCATCGGGTTATGCCGGAAAAGGTCCACAGGTTATGCCGGGGATCAACAAGGAGGTGGAACCGTATGTTGGAAAGATTACCAGGTTATGCTGGCATCAGCTAAGGAGTGGGACCCTATGTTGGAAAAGACGCAGCTAGGGATTGGAGACCCTATACTACCATGATTTTTTTTTTAAGAAAATGATTAAAATGCAGGAAAGAATTTGGAGGATACTTCCCTTTTGGATTGTTTATTGCTACAGAGCTGTTTCTAGCCCTTGCGCAGTTTCTTTTTTGGTTGCACCTGCTTCTTGCAAGGTTGCTTTTGCTTGCACCTGTTTTCCTGTTTTCAAACAAAGAACAATTGTTAGTTCGAAATGGTGGTTGGTTTTGTGGCCTTGATTGTTTCAATCACTTGATATCGGCCCGGTTTCTTTGATGAAGATCTCAACTGCAAGTGCTTGATCCCTGAGGACCGATTTCATTTCAGGCCCTATAGAACCTCTGGTTTTCCAGACTTTGCCATGACGGTTGATCGGTGGAACTCAACTTTTCGACTTTATTTTGCCTTCGTAGGGCTTTCCTTTTTGACTTCCTCTTTTTTTTTTTCTTTTTTTAACTTCGGAGCATTGGGGGAACTTTTTCTCCTCAAACTTTGTCGCAACGGCTAGTCGCGTGGTACTTAACCTTTTCCAAGTTTATTTCGCCTTTATAGGCCTTTCATTTCTGGCTTCTTTCTTCCAACTTCAAATTCAGAGCATTTGGGGCACCTTGGCTTTTCAATTATTCGCCGAGACGGTTAGCCACGTGGTACTCAACCTTTTTAACTTCATTTTGCCTTTGTGGCTATTTGACTTTGATTTTCTTTCTTTTCAGGAGTTTTTCAATTTCAAAACATCAGCCACAATGGCCATTCGAGGTCAACTTGATGCCCCCCGACGAGATTAGGTGTGTTTTGCATATTAGCTTGTATCAAATGAGAACCCTGTAAATCAGTCTTACCATCCTTTCTTTGTCTTAGTTTTGGAACAGAGTTAGACCGAAAGGGATTCAAAGAAAATAAACAATGGAATGGAGAATGAGTTTAAAACAAGAAGTGTCCCTTTCGGGGAAAGGAAAGAAGGACTTATCTGGACTACATGCGAACTTCAATGAACATGACATGCCTTTTGGACTGGATGCCTGATCTGTGTAAACTGTCCGACTCTCAAAAATTCATCACAACTTTTTCCTCAAAATCGAGAAACCTTGCCAGGACTCTATCGATGCCGATGGTTGTGAGGATCATCTTTTCGATCAGTGGCGCCTCTTGCAGGTTTTCACCAGCTGACCTCTCTCATTTCTCTTCTCACCATCGCCTTATAGTGCTCTTTGTGAGTTTTCACTAACAAGACTCTATCATTTCCAATTTCTCTGCTTACTGTCGCCTTACAGTGCCCGTGTGGGTTTTCACCAATAACACTCTCTCATTTTATTTCTCTGCTTACCATCGCCTTACGGTGCCCGTGTGGGTTTTAACCAATAAGACTCTCTCATTTTATTTCTCTCATTTTGTTGTATCAGATCCAAGTAACTGTATCCTCCCATTTTGAACCTCTTTGTTGAATGATCAGAAGGACTCGAACAGGGTTTTGGGTAAAAAGGATTTGGATTGTGTTACAATTTTGGGACCTTTCGGGCGAAACCATTGCCGAACCATTATATCATTTTCCCTAGTTTCACTTTTGGGAGGAATGTGAATTTTTATTTTGGTGTGACTGAACCCCAGAGAGACTGCCTACGTATCCTTTCGGAATAAAGGTGAATGTAGTTCAGGAAATTTTGTTTTTCTTTTTGCTTTGTTTGTTTTCTCTTTCTTTTTCCTTTCCTTTTTCCTCTCTTTTTTCGTTTTTTTCCATTTCATTTTCTTTGTCTTTTCTTCCCCTTTTTTTGTATCTTTCTTTTACTTCTCCTTTTTCATCATTTATTTTCTTCATTTTATTTTTTTTCAATTTTTATTTATTCAATAACACTTTCAAGTTCCAAAGAGGGTAATCAAAGAAGAGTAACCGACTCAAATGGTTTACAAAAGAGTTAAAGGTGTTTGGGTAGGGATAATGAAAGCCTTCATCATCCCGACCGGAGAATATTAATACTATTTGGAAGATCAAACATAGTACCTTTTGGCTGCATTTGCATTGACAGTTGTTACAGGGACATTTCTTTTGATGTGCCCCAAGTACAAAGCATTCTTTTGGCAGTACTCTTGTTGCAATGTATGGACCTTTCCAATCTAGAACCAATTTTTCTTTAGTTGTTCCAACTCTTTGTTTTATTTATTTAAACTTATCTTCATTGCGATCTAATTCTTGATTCATTATTTCAAGGTATGACAGCATTTTAGGATCTGGGCATGAAGTCCGCAAGCATGTCATGTTATTGAAATCTGCATTTAACAGAACTAAGAAAAGTGACAAGATTAAGAAAAGAAACAATGATGGATAATGAAATATTAATTTCATTCGATTTTTGATTTATTTATTTTTTTTAATTGATTTTTTTTTTCAATTTTTGAAGATAGAAGGGTTTACATCGGAAAGTAAGACAATAAATTAAAACATTCGGATCACACCGTAAGATAATCTGGATGCAGAAAGGATAGCAAGAGTGGCTACCAAGACTCCCGTCTGATGGGGAACTTTCATGCTTGACGACCATTTTTTGGCTTTTCTTTTGTCTCGGCAATGGCTGCAATGGCCTTCAATGCTAGATCAAATTTTTCTCATCTTTACAAACCATTCTGACTATTGGCCCAGTGTTGTAAGCAGTCAACAGATTGTTCATTTCATCAGGAGCTTCTTCATCCCGAAAAACAATTCTTTTAGCTTCAATCAAGTCTTCAACTACCCTTTTGAGGGTTCAACATTCCTCCGTATTGTGTGCCACTACTCCAAAGTGGTATTCACATCTAGCATCAGCTCAGTGCGAGGGGGACTCGGGGTTTGGCCGGTTTTGAAGCGACTGGCTGTAGTAGACCTCGCTTGTCTAGCTTTTGGAACAAGCCTGAGTATGATTCACCAATTGTAGTGAACTGATTTCTTTTTGAAAGGCTCTCTTAGGCGAGGATTGTACTGGGGAACATTTGATTGGGAATTATATAGAGCTTGGTAAGGATGGGCATTTCTGGGAGGTGGAGCTCGATTTTGTGGATAATGTTGTGGCCGCGTGTAAGGTTGCCCATTCATCACCGCATAAGGAGGTTATGCCACGGCATAAGCAGCATCTGAAAGGGGATAATAATGTTGAGGGACCTCAGGAAGAATATAAGATTGGTTGAGTGACCTACAGGCCCCCCTCGAGCTGGAAGCCATCATGGCTCCTTCTTCTCTCCTGTTTCCATTTATCAAACGCTCTGAACCATTTTGAACATCTGGTGATATGGCTTTAAAAGCACCATGACTCAAGATTCGACTCGTTTTTAGTCCACTTTCTACCATCTCCCCAATTTTGATAGGCTCAGCAAACGGCTTTCCCATAGCGGACATTATGTTATAGAAGTAGTCCACCTTTTGGGCTTGTAGAAAGACTGTGACCATTTCAATTTCGTCCATTGGAGGCTTTACCGTGGCAGCTTGCTCACGCCATTTGACAGCATATTCACGGAATCTTTTCGCATATTTCTTTTTTAAATTGGACAAAGAGTTTCTATCAGGAGCGATGTCCACATTATATTGGAACTGGCAGACAAAATCTCAAGCCATATCGTCCCATACATGCCAATGGGTAATTTCTTGATACATATACCACTCAGAAGCAATTCCGATGAGGCTTTCCCCAAAATAGGCCATTAGTAGCTCCTCGTTTCCACCAAAACCCCTAAACTGGTTATAGTATCGTTTCAGATGAGCGACCGGGTCTCCGTGCCCGTTGTACTTTTCAAATTTTGGCATCATGAAGCCATCTGGCAAGTGGACACGGGGAAATATACAGAGGTCAGAGTATGAGACACTCTTTTGGCCGCTCGGACCTTGCATGTTTTTCAGGCTTTGTTCTAAGCTCTTTATCTTTCGAGCCATTTCCTCCTGCTCGGGATTTTTAACAACCTTATTTTGCTCCACCGAGAGATCATATTGCCTAGGTTGAGTTAAAGAGTAAGGGGTCACATATGTTATTTCTGGTTGAAGCTGTGGACCCTAAAAGATGAACATTGGAGGCGGTTCCCTTGAAGCCGATGCTTGGGAGAGAACCATAGAAGGCATGCCAGGATCAATGGAGGGCATTGGAGGGTGCCTGCATGGGATGAGCGGGTTGGGCACAGAGGCGTTGGTAACCTCACCTGACCTGAGGATCAACTTAGGGAACTCAAAAATTGCACTAGGCGGTTCCCTACCTTTGGACCAGACGTCCCACAATTCCAATATGCAGAGATGCAACATCTTATTCTCTGCAGCGACTGCTGATTCTAGCTGCAGAATAGCCGATGCCGGGCTATCCTCAGGACCGATGATTGGTAGATTGCTTGCGGAGGCCATCTGTGCCTTTGGATCTTGTGAAGGAGGGGAGGCTAGACTACTAACAAAACCATCCACCAAAACCTGGCTACTTTGCACATCCAACAGCCTTGTTAGTTTTGAAACATTTAACATATAGGAAATCGATATTTGGATGCAATGCACCTAACAGTTAAACTCTTCTACCGTGTGTTTGAACGGTTGCATGTTTCATCCTAGCCTTAACTAACCCTTTTTTCAATCTACACCTTTTTTCTTCATTTTTGCTTCTCTCTAATCACTCTTGATTTTCGTTGTTTATGTCGTTCTTTTATCTTGGCACTCTCCTTTTTCTCTTTTTTTTTGTCACTCTTCCATTTTATGTCACTCTTTTTTCTTTTTTTTACTCGTTTCTTTCTTTTCTACTCAACTTTTTTTTAATTTATTTTTCACTCAATTTATTTATGGCTATGATCGAATTCGATGTGGATTGTCTACGTATCACGACGCTTCATGAATCAGATCTTGTGTATTTCGGGAAGATTGAGAATGGAGTAAATAAGCTAAAAGAATTTTGTTTACTTTTATAAAACTCAGACCATGAAAGCTTTAAGAAAAAGAAAAACATTTTTTTTGAATGTATTTTTTGGAATTTTCGAAAGAAATGCTTTAAAAGAAGAAAGGAAATATTTTTTTTTGGATTTTGATTTCGATTTTTTTTTTAAAAAAAAGACTTCTAAAAATTCCTTTTCTTTTGATTTGAACTTTGGGAATTTCAAAACTAAAAAGAATTTTTTTTTTGAATTTTTATTTGTTTTCTCTTTTTCTAAAGAAGAAAGGAAATATTTTTGGCTTTTGGATGTTGCCTCTTGTGACGATCCGGCCAGTCGTCTTAAGAATTAACGCCTCGATTCCCTATTAACTGCTTTTCCCGTATTTGTTTCTATTATTTTGATTTGCCAGGATGCTTGGCTTTGAGTTTCGGAGAGTTTTGGGATACTTAGTCCCTAAATGAGTGCTTAAGTTTTGGAAATTTGACCGTAGTCGGAACAGTGTGAAGACGGCCTCGGAATGGTGTTTAGGAGGGTTCCGTTATCTCAGTTGGGTGATTTCGGGTTTAGGAGCGTGTTCGAATGGTGTTTTGGAGGTCCGTAGCTAATTTAGGCTTGAAATGCCAAAAGTTGAATTTTTGAAGTTTCTGGTTCGATAGTGAGATTTTGATCCGAGTGTGGGAATGGAATTCCGGAAGTTGGAGTAGCTCCGTAGTATTGAATATGATGTGTGTGCAAAATTTCAGGTCATTCGGACGAGGTTTGATAGAATTTTTGATCGAAAGCGTATTTTGAGAGTTTTTGAAGTTCTTAGGCTTGAATCCGATGCTAAATTGGTTTTTTGATGTTGTTTTGAGTGTTCCAAGTATTGGAACAAGTTTGAATGATGTTTTAGGATTGATTGTCATGTTTGGTTGAGGTCCCAGGGGCCTCGGGTATGTTTCAGATGCTCAGCGGGTTATTTTGGAACTTGTTGGAATTGCAGAAAAACTGCAACAGCCCAGTTCTGGTTTCCTTCTTCGCATTCGCGAGTATGGTCTCGCATTCGCGAAGAGGAGCTGGGGCTGGGGGAGTTTTAGTGTTTCGCATTCGCGAAGATTCTCCTGCGTTCGCGAAGCTGGATGAGATGTTGCATCGCGTTCACGACCTGGGAGTCACGTTCACGATGAAGGAAGCTGGACCCAAGTGAAGTTGTACTTCGCGAACGCGAGGGTCCTTCCACGTACTTGAAGAAGGAATATCTGGGCAGTATTTAAATAGCCCATCCGCGATCCTTCTTCATTTTTTCACCATTTTTGAACGAGATTGAAGCTTTTGAGGGAGATTTTTGAGGAAACTGAAGAGGAATCGCTTGTAGGTAACATTTTTGACTTCATAACTCGTTTATATGTGATTAAAAGTCTAATTAGTGGTGAAAAATTAGGGAAAAATCAATGCAAAATGGGTAATTAGGGATTGAGATTACGAGACCTTAAAATGGGTATTTGAGGGGTCAATTGAACTTCGATTTCAGTGTTCTCAATATGTATAGACTCGTGAGAGTGTGAGGATTCTAAAAATATAAATTTCACCCGATTTCGAGACGTGGGACCGAGGGGCGTTTTGGTCATTTTACCTAATTTCGCGTATTAGATTAGAACTTCTTTGTGGAATCAGTTACTTGAGGTGTTATTTACATTATGCAATCAAATTGAATAAATTTGGGCCATTTGGAGTCGAGTACTCGTGGCAAGAGCGAGGTTTCGGGTTGATTTTGAGCTGGTTCTAGGTAAGTGGCTTGCCTAACCTTGTGTGGGTGACATTCCCCTTAGGAGTTGGTATTGTGGTAACTGAAATACCATGTACGTGAGGTGACGATTCCGTATTTGTGTTGATTGTTGAAAATCATGTTTTCACCAAAGTAGCCTTAATTGTGTTTTCCTTTCCTACTTATTCTACTTGAAATTTAAGCCAGCTGTTAGCTTAGAGAAGCATGTTTAATTGACTTAATTGCCTTATTGCTTGAACTGCCTTAATTGTATTATGTGAAGAATGTTAGGTTAGAATTACCTGTTTTATTTGGTACAAAATTGAGTTTAATTGAGTATTCCTTGTGTTATTGCTGTGTGTTTTACTTTGGAACTACGGGACGACATCCTGGGAGATCCCCTCTACGTATTTTTGTGATTTGAGATGAGGTGCGAGATACCGAGAGATCCCCAGCACGTATATTAAGGATACCAAGAGATCCTTGGGATACCAAGAGATCCCTAGCATATATTGAGGATACCAAGAGATCCCTAGCATATATTGAGGGTACTAAGAGATCCTCGGGATACTGAGAGATCCCCGGTTATTATCTTTGTGAAGAGTGATATTCCTGGTGATTGTTTCTATTTATGTTCTAGTTGTTGTTATCCTTATTATCCTGTATTTATTCTTCTTGTTATCTTTCAACTGTACTCCTTTATCTTATACTGTCGCATCTTATATTTCATTTAATCTCAGTAGGACCTTGACCTTCCTCGTCACTACCCGACTAAGGTTAGGCTTGACACTTACTGAGTACCACTATGGTGTACTCATGCTCTTTCTATGCATGGTTTTCATGTGCAGATCCAGGTACCTCCACTCAGACTTATCACGCGGGAGACGAGGCGTTCATAGAAACTCTGAGGTATATCTGTCACGTTCGCAGACCGAAGAGTCCCTTTCTACTCTCCCTTTTTAGTATTAGCCCTTCTGTATTTTCTTTCATTTGTTAGATATTCTGGAGTTAGATACTTGTAGACATTCAAAGGCTTATGATTATGAGATTCCGTGTTTTGGGAAATGTATTTAGTTTTCGAGAGTTGAAATTGTGTATGTTGAGTGGCACTTTTAAACACTATTTTATTTCACTATTTTGTTCCTTAATTATTTCTTACGCAAATTGGTTTATTTTTTGCATTGTTAGGCTTACCTAGTCGTAGAGACTAGGTGCCATCACGATGGTTCACGGAGGGTGAACCGGGGTCGTGACAAGTTGGTATTAGAGCACTAGGTTCATTGGAGTCATGAATTGCTAGCCGGTTTATTAGAGTCTCGCAAATCAGTACGGAGACGTCTGTACTTATCTGTGAGAGGCTATGTAACTCTTAGGAAAATTCAACTTCATTTGATTTCCTTGTCGTGCAAGATTTGATGTCACAACTCTAAACTTTTGTCTTCTATTCTCTCACAGATGGCGAGGACACGTGCTACCCGAGATGATCAGGCACCCGCGCCCCCTAGTGTAGCCGCTAGAGGTTGGGGCTAGGGTAGAGGCAGAGGACGCACACGTGGTGCAGCCAGAGCACCTGCGCGAGCTGCCATCGAGATACCACCAGCAATTCTAGCCGGAGTTCAGGCACCTAATACGCCTACTTCTACTACCACTCTAGACTTCAAGAGACTCTGGCACAGTTCATGAGCATGTACACCACTTTGGCTCAGGCAGGGTTGCTTCCCCTTGCTGTAGCTATATCTCAGGCTGGGGAAGGAGCACAGACTCCAGCCGCCCGCACTCCTGAGCAGCTAGTGCATATAGATCAAATTCCTGAGGTTATTCCTGTACCGCATGTAGCCCCAGGTCAGCCTAAGGATAGGGCAGCGGCTTCAGAGGATGAGTAGCGGAGGCTTGAGAGGTTCAAGAAGTATGATCCTCCTGTATTTAGTGGGTTAAATTCAGATGACGCCTTGGGATTTCTAGAGAAGTGTCACCGTATCCTCCACACTATGGGTATATCAGGATCAAATGGGGTGTCTTTCACTGCCTTCCAGCTTCAAGGAGCTGCCTATGAGTGGTGACGCATCTATGCGTTTGACAGTAAGGATGAGGCAGCTTCACTGACTTGGACTCGGTTTTTAGATATGTTCCTGAGGAAGTTTGTTCCTCAGAGCCTTAGAGACGCATGGCGCACAGAGTTTGAGCATTTGTGCCAGGGTGCTATGACTGTCTCGGAGTATGCTGTCCTTTACACCAGTTTGGCTAGACATGCCACAGCCTTGGTTTCTACTGTTTGCGAGAGGGTTCGCCGGTTTATTGAGGGGCTTATTCCCAACATCAGGTCTAGCATGGCTCGTGAGTTGGATATGGATATTTCTTATCAGCACATGGTGAGAATTGCTAGGAGGATTGAGTGTATGCATGCTAGGGAGAGAGATGAAAGGGAGGTCAATAGGTCTCAAGAGTCGGGCCATTATTGTGGTGCCTGTTCCTCAGCTGCAGATCATCATGGTAGGGGTTATATGAGTCGCCATGTTCATTTAGCTCTTCCAGCATCCAGTGGTATTCCAACTCCTCCTAGGCCTCATGAGCCTTATTATGCACCTCCGGTATCTAGCGCGCCTCCTATGCGAGGTGTTTTTAGGGATCAATCCAGCAGACCTGGCCCGAGCTAGTCACAGTCGTCACGTCCTCCCAGAGCTTGTTTTGAGTGTGGTGACATACGCCATGTGGTGAGGGATTGCCCGAGACTTGGGAGGAGTGTGCCTCCACAGACTTCTCAACACAGCGCGCCCCGCAGAGTTCTCAGGCTATGGTTACAGCTCCAATTGCTACTCCACCTGCTCAGTAATCTAGAGGTGGAGGTCAGAGAGTTAGAGGTCGCTCTAGAGAGGGAGGGCAAGCCCAATACTATGCCCTTCCTGCCCGTACCGAGGTTGTTGCCTCCAATTCTATCACCACAGGTATTATACTAGTTTGTCACAAAGGTGCATCAGTTCTATTCGATCTAGGCTCTACTTACTCTTATGTATCTTCTTATTTTTCTCCGCATTTGGGTGTACCTCGGGATTCTCTGAGTTCCCCTATTTATGTTTCTACTCCTGTGGGAGATTCTCTTGTTGTGGACCATATTTATTAGTCATGTTTGGTTCATCAGTGGTTTTGAGACCAGAGCCGATTTATTATTGCTCAACATGGTAGATTTTGATATTATCTTGGGCATGGACTGGTTGTCGCCCCATTATGCTATTCTTGATTGTCACGCCAAAATCGTGACACTGGCTATGCCAGGTGTACCGCGTGTTGAGTGGAGAGGTACTTTAGATCACACTTCTAGTAGAGTTATTTCTTCCCTTAAGGCTTAGCAAATGGTTGAGAAGGGGTGTGACGTGTATCTAGCTTATGTGAGAGATGTCAGTATTGAGACCCCTTCAATTGATTCAGTCCTAGTAGTACGGGATTTTCCTGATGTGTTTCCAGCTAATCTTCGGGGCATGCTACCCAATAGAGATATTGATTTCGGCATTGATCTGTTGTCGGGCACTCATCCCATTTCTATTCCTCCGTATCGTATGGCTCCTCCTGAGTTGAAGGAGTTGAAGGGTCAGTTGTAGGAATTGCTTGATAAGGGTTTTCTTAGGCCCAGTGTACCACCTTGGGGTGCTCCTATCTTGTTTGTGAAGAAAAAGGATGGTTCTATGCGTATGTGTATTGATTATCGCCAGTTGAACAAAGTTACAGTGAAGAACCGTTATCCTTTGCCTCATATTGATGATCTATTTGACCAGCTTCAGGGTGCACGAGTGTTTTCTAAGATTGACTTGCGCTTAGGTTACCATCAATTAATGATTCGGGAGCCATATATCCCAAAGACTACCTTCAGGACTCGGTATGGTCATAACGAGTTCCTTGTTATGCCATTTGGGATGACCAATGCCCCAGCAGCCCTTATGCATTTGATGCACCGTGTGTTTCGGCCATATCTTGACTCGCTCGTCATTGTCTTTATTGATGATATTCTGGTGTATTCCCGGAGTCAGGAAGATCATGAGCAACACCTGAGGATAGTGCTTCAGACCTTGAGAGAAAAGAAGTTATATGCTAAGTTCTCAAAATGTGAGTTTTGGTTGGATTTTGTGGCATTCTTAGGCCACGTGGTATCGAGTGAGGGTATTCAAGTAGATCCGAAGAAAGTAGAGGCAGTGCAGAGTTGGCCCAGACCATCCTCAGATATAGAGATTCGCAGTTTTCTTGGCTTGGCGGGTTACTATCGTCGTTTTGTAAAGAGGTTTTCATCGATTGTAGCCCCTATGACCAGACTGACCCAAAAGGGTGCTCCGTTTCAGTGGACGGAAGAGTGTGAGGTGAGCTTTCATAAGCTCAATACAGCTTTGACTACAACCCCAATTTTGATACTGTCTACAGGTTTGGGGTCTTACACTGTCTATTGTGATGCCTCGAGAATTGGCTTTAGAGCGGTTTTGATGTAGGACGGTAGGGTGATTGCCTACGCATCCAGACAGTTGAAGGTACATGAGAAGAATTATCATGTCCATGATCTCGAGCTAGCTGCCATTGTTCACGCCTTGAATATCTAGCGTCATTATTTGTTTGGTGTGCCTTATGAGATTTATACTGATTATCAGAGCTTGTAGCACCTGTTTAACCAAAAGGATCTAAACTTGCGCTAGAAGAGGTTGTTAGATTTGCTAAAGGACTATGATATCACTATTTTGTATCACCCCGGCAAGGGCAATGTGATGGATGATGCCTTGAGTCGCCGGGCAGAGAGTTCGGGGAGTTTGGCTTATTTACCAACATCGTAGAGGCCTATGGCGATAGATGTTCAGGCCTTAGCTAGCCAGTTTGTGAGATTGGATCTTTCGGAGCCAAATTGGTTTCTATCTTGCGTGGTTTCTCGGTCTTCCTTATTTGATCGTATTAGGGAGCGTCAGTATGATGACCCTCATTTGCTTGTCCTCAAGGACAAGGTTTAGTATGGTGATGCCAGAGATGTGACTATTGGTGATGATGAGGTATTGAGGATGCAGGGCCGGATTTGTGTACCCAATGTTGATGGGCTTCGACAGTTGATTCTAGAGGAGACCCATAGTTTGCTATATTCCATTCATCCGGGTGCCGCGAAGATGTAACAGGATTTAAGGCAGCAGTATTGGTGGAGGTAGATGAAGAAAGATATAGTTAGATTTGTAGCTCGGTGCCTCAATTGTCAGTAGGTGAAGTATGAGCACCAGAGATCGGGAAAGTTTCTTCAGCAGATAGAGATTCCGGAGTGGAAGTGGGAGCGGATCACCATGGACTTTGTAGTTAGGCTCCCACGGACTTTGAGGAAATTCGATTCCATTTGGGTGATTGTGTATCGGCTGACCAAGTTCGCACACTTCATTCTTGTGTGTACTACTTATTCTTTAGAGCGGTTGGCAGAGATTTATATCCGGGAGATTGTTCGTCTGCATGGTACTCAGTTCACATCACGATTCTGGAGGGCCGTTCAGCATGAGTTGGGTACTCGGGTGGAGTTGAGTACAACATTTCACCCTCAGACGAACGGACAGTTCGAGCGCACTATTCAAATTCTTGAGGATATGCTCTGTGCGTGTGTGATTGAGTTTGAAGGGTCTTGGGATTAGTTCTTGCCATTGGTGGAGTTTGCTTACAACAACAGCTATCAGTCCAGCATTCAGATGGCACCGTTTGAGGCTTTATATGGTAGGCGGTGTAGATCCCCCATGGGTTCGTTTGAGCCGAGTGAGGCTAGATTATTGGGCAC
This sequence comes from Nicotiana sylvestris, assembly GCF_000393655.2. Taxonomy (NCBI): domain Eukaryota; kingdom Viridiplantae; phylum Streptophyta; class Magnoliopsida; order Solanales; family Solanaceae; genus Nicotiana; species Nicotiana sylvestris. Next base: position 145,180,341 of record NC_091064.1, on the reverse strand, counting down.
AGACTTGGTTCAGGATGCTTTGGATAAAGTTAAGGTGATTCAGGATAGACTCCGTACAGCCCAGTCCAGACAAAAGAGTTACGCGGACCGGAAGGTTCGTGGTATTTCCTATATGGTTGAAGAGCGGGTTTCGGGTTTCACCTATGAAGGGCGTTTGGGGAGAAGGGGAAGTTGAGCCCGAGATTTATTGGCCCTTTTAAAATATTGAGGCGTGCTGGGGAGGTTGCTTATGAGCTTGCCTTAACTCCCAGCTTGGCAGGAGTTCATCCAGTATTTCATGTTTTTTCACTCTGGAGGTATCACGGGGATCTGTCGCACGTGTTGGATTTCAGTTCAGTCCAGTTGGACAAGGATCTATCTTATGTTGAGGAGCCAGTGGCAATATTGGACAAGCAAGTAGAAAGCTGAGGTCAAAGAACATTGCATCAGTAAAGGTTCAGTGGCGGGGTCAGCCGGTCGAAGAGGTGACCTAGGAGACCGAGCAGGATATTCGCAGCCGGTACCCTTATCTTTTCACTACTTCAAGTATGTCTATATGCTCGTTCGAGGACGAACAAATGTTTAAGTGTAGGAGGATGTGACGACTCGGCCGGTCGTCTTAAGAATTAATGCCCTGATCCCTTATTAACTGTTTTCCCCGTGTTTGTTTCTGCTATTTTGATTTGCTGGGATGTTTGGCTTTAAGTTTCGGAGAGTTTTGGGATACTTAGTTCCTAAATGAGAGCTTAAGTTTTGGAAATTTGACCGTAGTCAGAACAGTGTGAAGACGGCCTCGGAATAAATTTCAAGGGTTTCGTTAGCTCCGTTGGGTGATTTCGGGGTTTAGGAGCATGTTCGGATGGTGTTTTGGAGGTCTGTAGCTTATTTAGGCTTGAAATACCGAAAGTTGAATTTTTGAAGTTTCCGGTTTGATAGTGAGATTTTGATCCAAGGGTCGGAATGTAATTCCGGAAGTTGGAGTAACTCCGTAGTGTTGAATGTGATGTGTGTGCAAAATTTCATATCATTTGGACCAGGTTTGACAGACATTTTGATCGAAAGAGTATTTTGATAGTTTTTGAAATTCTTAGGCTTGAATTCTATGCTAAATTGGTGTTTTGATATTGTTTTGAGCGTTCCGAAGATTGGAACAAGTTTGAATGATGTTTAAGGATTGGTTGGCATGCTTGGTTGAGGTTTCAGAAGCCTCGGGTGTGTTTTGGATGCTCAACCGGTCATTTTGGAACTTGATGGAATTGTAGAAAAACTGCAGCAGCCCAGTTCTGGTTTCCTTCTTCGCGTTCGCGAGTAGAGTCTTGCGTTCGTGAATAGGAGCTGGGGCTGGGGGAGTTTTAGTGTTTCGCGTTCGCGAAGATTCTACCACGTTCGCGGCCTGGGAATCACGTTCGCGATGAAGGAATCTGGACCCAAGCGAAGTGGTACTTCACGAATGCGAGGGTCCTTCCGCGTTCGCGAAGAAGGAATATCTGGGCAGTATTTAAATAGGCCACCCGCGACCCTTCTTCATTTTCCACCATTTTTGAACGATATTGAAGCTTTTCAGGGAGATTTTTGAGGAAACCAAAGGGGAATCGCTTGGAGGTAATATTTTTGACTTCATAACTCGTTTATATGTGACTAAAGGTCTAATTAGTGGTGAAATATTAGGGAAAAATCAATGCAAAATAGTAATTAGGGCTTGAAATTAAGAGTCCTTAAAATGGGTATTTGAGGGGTCAATTGAACTCCGATTTCAGTGTTGTCAATATGTATAGACTTGTGAGAGTGTGACAATTCTAAAAATGTAAATTTCACCCGATTCCGAGATATGGGTCCGAGGGGCGTTTTGGTCATTTTACCTAATTACGCGTATTAGATTAGATTTTTTTTTGTGAAATCAGTTACTTGAAGTGTTATTTATATTATGCAATCGTATTGAATAGATTTGGGCCATTTGGAGTCGAGTACTCGTGGCAAGAGGGTTGTTTCAGGTTGATTTTGAGCTGGTTCGAGGTAAGTGGCTTGCCTAACCTTGTGTGGGGGACATTTCCCTTGGGAGTTGGTATTGCGGTAATTGAAATGCCTTGTACGTGAGGGGATGAGTGCGTACTTGTGCTGATTGTTGAAAATCCTATTTTTACTAAAGTAGCTTTAATTGTGTTTTCCTTTCCTGCTTATTCTACTTGAAATTTAAGCCTGATGTTAGCTTAGAGAAGCATGTTTAATTGACTTAATTGCCTTATTGCTTGAACTGCCTTAATTGTATTATATGAAGTATGTTAGGTTAGAATTACCTGTTTTATTTGGTACAAAATTGAGTTTAATTGAGTATTCCTTGTATTATTGCTGTGTGTTTTACTTTGGGACTACGAGACGACATCCCGGGAGATCCCCTGTATGTATTTTTATGATTTGAGCTGAGGTTTGGAATACCGAGAGATCCCCAGCACGTATATTGAGGATACCAAGAGATCCTCGAGATACCAAAAGATCCCTAGCATATATTGAGGATATCAACAGATCCTCGGGATACCAAGAGATCCCTGGCATATATTGAGGGTACTAAGAGATCCTCGGGATACTGAGAGATCCCCGGTTATTATCTTTGTGAAGAGTGGTATTCTTGGTGATTGTTTCTGTTTCTGTTCTAGTTGTAGTTATCCTTATTATCCTGTATTGATTCTTCTTGTTATCTTTCAACTATACTGCTTTATCTTATGCTGTCGCTTCTTATATTTCATTTAACCTCAGTAGGGCCCTGACCTTCCTCATCACTACCCGACCGAGGTTAGGCTTGCCACTTATTGAGTACCGCTGTGGTGTACTCATGCCCTTTCTGTGCATGTTTTTCATGTGCAGATCCAGGTACCTCCACTTAGACTTATCACGCTTGAAACGAGGCGTTCGTAGAGACTCCGTGGTATATTTGTCACGTCCTGCAGACTGAAGAGTCCCTTTCCACTCTCCTTTTTTAGTATTAGTGTCACGACCCCAACCCCGGCCGTGATGGCGCCCAACACACTGCTAGGCAAGCCTGACCAACTAATAACCTCAATTCGTTTTCTTATAAAAATAATTATCAGCTAACACAGTTAAATTGCTAAATTACCCTAATAAGAGTTTAAGACAACGAGTTATATATGTGGAGATTCAGATGATAGTACTACTACATAGCCCATATAGATCCGGTGTCACAAGTCTCGAGCCTCTAGTACAAGCTTAACAGCCTAATACATAATCAGTCTAGGAAATGCGGATAAAACAAAAGGATAGAAGGGAGAGATCCGGGCTGCGGATGCCGTGCAGCTACCTCGATGCTCCCGGGTATGAACTGATCGACCAAAAATCCTCACTCAGCCTCTGGAACACATGGATCTGCACGCAAGGTGCAGGGAGTAATGTGAGTACTCCGACCCAGTGTAATAAGCAAAAATAATGACTGAGAATAAGAAGTCACGGAAAAACACAAAGTAATCTATAATGCGTTAGTTTAAACAAGTAATATGAAAGCAATAAACCAATGGAAACGAAATATGGTAATACTATAACAAATAAGCGGTTAAGTGACAGACGTATAAAGAAAATCAACACATAGAACGGTACCCTATAGTACCCACAGCGTTGTGCAGCCCGATCCATATATTTCGTCAACGGCGCTCACTGGGGTGTGCAGACTCCAGGAGGGGCCCCTTACAGCCAAAGCGCAATATCAAGCCATCTCGTGGCATCAAATCTAGGCCCTTGACCTTATATTAATATCAGTATAACACTGCTGCAGCGCGCAGCCCGATCCATAGTATCCTCACATCTGGCGCTTGGCCGTACTCAGTCCAGAAATCATATAAGCCCTTCGGGCATTAGTAAAACAGTAGTTCTCAGCGCAAAACATCATTTAATATATTATTTTAGTTTTAAAATCGAGAAAAAATGGCTGAGTCGTAAAACATTGGAAATGGTACGACTAAGTTAAAGTAGTAAGTCAAAACAGTGATAAAACTCCCCGAAGGGTTCAAATAGTTGGCACGATGCCCAAATATAGCAATCAGTCAAAATAATGATGATAATAAATAAGCTTCAATCAAATACGCGATACAAACATCACTCGGGATGGACCAACTCACAATCCCCATTAGTGAACGACCCCACGCTCATCATCAAGCGCGTGGCTCACCTTAATATAGTACTACGATGTGCAAATCCGGGGTTTCAAACCCTCAGGACATCATTTACATTCATTACTCACCTCGAACCGACAAAAACTCTAGCTCGCTATGCCTTTGCCTCTCAAATCGGCCTCCTCGCGCATCGAATCTGACCAAAACCAGAATGAATACGTCACAATATGCTAAGGGAATATGACCCAAGCGAAAACAATCGAAAAATATCAAAAATCCTGAAATTAGCAAAACTCGAGCCCCGGGACCACTTCTCGAAACTCAGAAATTTTCACATCAGCGGGTTCCTTATCTTTCCACGAGTCTATACATATCAAGAGTTCTCAAATCCGACCCCAAATGACCCTTCAAATCCCAATTTAAAATCTCAAAGTCCCAAGCCCTAGTTCTTCCATTTTTAGCTAAATTTCCATGAATTTCTAGGTTAATTTCACAATAGAATCACGTTTTATGCTCATAAATCTTACCTCCAATCACTCCTCCTCGAATCCCTCTTCAATTTCCCTCAAAGAGCTCTCAAAATACTCAGATATGGTGGAAAAATGGCTCAAAATCGCGGATGAAATGTTTAATAAACTCACTGCCCCATTCTGGATTTCCATCATCGCGATCGCGACCAAGGTCTCGCAATCGCGAAGCACTAAATTCTAGCTTCTCAAAATAACACCATGCGAACGCGATGATGCTGCTGCGAACGCGATGCTTTAACTTCCTAAAGCTACGTGAATGCGATGCTTTAACTTCCCAGAGCTACGCGAATGCGACCCCACTTACGCGAACGCGACCCCACGTACGCGAACGCGAAGAGCAATTGCCCTGGGACTTGATTCCTTATACGCGAATGCGAACTCTCTCCTGCGAACGCGAAACACAAGCTGCTCACTCTCCGTGAACATGAAGCATAAACTCAGGCCCACCCAAATTCCTTCTAAGCGATTGCGAGGGCCCTCACGTGATCGCGAAGGCCAAAAATCCTCTGCAACTGCTGCTCAAATTCTGCAACTTCTCAACATAGAAATTGGTCCGATTGACCATCCGAAACTCACCCGAGGCCCCCGGGATGTCAACAAAAAGCACCAATACATCCTAAAACCTCATTAAAACTTGTTCCAATCATCAAAACACCACACCCACACCAAAACCACCAATTCACATCGAATTCAAGCCTAAGTTTTCTAAAAACTTTCGAAACACGCTTTTGATCAAAAACCCAACCAAACCACATTAAAATGACCTGAAATTTTGCACACACATCCCAAATGACATAACGAATCTAGAGAAACTCTCAGAATTCCATTCCGACCCTCGAATCAAAATCTCACCCATCAACCGGAAATCGCCAAAATAGTAACTTCGCCAATTCAAGCCTAATTCTACACCGGACCTCCAAAACCACTTCCGATCACACTACTAAGTCACAAATCACCTCCCGAAGCTAACCGAACCATCGGAACTCACATCCGAGCCCTCTAACTCATAAGTCAATATCTAGTTGACTTTTCCAACTTAAGCCTTCTTAAAAGAGACTAAGTGTCTCATTTCTTACCAAAACCACACCAAACGCAAACCAATCAACTCGACCACATAAAACACGGATAACGAAGCATAAAGAAGCAGAAATGGGGGAAACAGAGTTGTAACTCATGAGACGACTGGTTCGGTCGTCACATCCTCCCCAACTTAAACAAACGTTCGTCCTCGAACGAGTCAAGAAACATACCTGAAGCCTCAAACAGGTGAGGTTATCTGCTCTGCATATCCCGCTCGGCCTCCCAGGTAGCCTACTCCACGGGCCGACCTCTCCACTACACTTTCACTGAAGCTATATCTTTTGACCTCAACTTTCGAATGTGGCGACCCAAAATAGCTACTGGCTCCACATCAAAGATTAAGTAATCATCCAACTGAACCGTGCTAAAGTCCAAAACATGATATGGATCTCCAACATACTTCTGGAGCATAGAAACATGTAATACCGGATGCACGCTAGACAAGCTGGGTGGCAGAGCAAGCATATAAGCCACCTCCCCAATCCTCTGAAGTACCTCAAAAGTCCCAATGAACCGCGGACTCAACTTCCCTTTCTTTCCAAATCTCATAACACCCTTCATGGGCAAAAACTTCAGCAAGACCTTCTCACCAACCATGTAGGATACATCTCAAACCTTTCGATCTGCATAACTCTTCTGATGCGATCGCACTGTACGAAGTCTCTCCTAAATCACCTTCACCTTCTCTAAGGCATCCTGAACCAAATCTGTCCCCAATAGCCTAGCCTCACAGGGCTCGAACCAACCAACTAGAGATCTACACCGCCTCCCATACAAAGCCTCATATAGAGCCATATGTATACTCGACTGGTAGCTGTTGTTTTAGGGAAACTCTGCAAGCGGCAAAAACTCATCCTATGAACCTCCAAAATCAATAAGACAAGCACGCAACATGTCCTCTAATATCTGAATAGTACGCTCAGACTATCCGTCTGTCTGAGCATGAAATGCCGTGCTCAACTCCACCTGAGTACCCAACTCTCTCTGCATGGCTCTTCAAAACTGCAAAGTAAACTGAGTACCTCTATCTGAGATTATGGAAACCGGAACACCATGCAACCGAACAACCTCAGGGATATAAATCCCTGCCAACCGCTCTGAAGAATAGGTAGTACACATAGGAATGAAGTGTGCAGACTTGGTCAGCCGATCCACAATCACCCAAATAGCATCAAACTTCTTTAAAGTCCAAGGAAGTCCAACCACAAAGTCCATAGTAATCCTCTCCCACTTCCACTCCGGAATAACCATCTGCTGAAGCAAGCCACCCGGTCTCTGATGCTCATATTTTACTTGCTGAAAATTGAGACACCGAGCTACAAATCCTATAATATCTTTCTTCACTCTACTCCACCAATAGTGCTGCCTCAAATCCTGATACATCTTCGCGGCACCCGGATGAATAGAATACCGCAAGCTATGGGCCTCCTCCATAATCAACTCTCTAAGCCCATCCACATTGGGCACACAGATCCGGCCTTGCATCCTCAACACACCATCATCACCGATGGTCACATCTCTAACATCATCATGCTGAACCATGTCCTTAAGGATAAGCAAATACGGATCATCATATTGGCGCTCTCTGATGAGATCATATAAGGAAGACCGAGAAACCACACAAGCCAACACCCGGCTGGGCTCCGAAACATCTAGCCTCACAAACTGATTGGCCAAGGCCAAAACATCAACTACAAGGGGTCTCTCCCCAACTAGAATGTACGCCAAACTCCCCATACTCACTGCCTTTCGGCTCAAAGCATCGGCCACTACATTGGCCTTTCTCGAATGATACAGAATAGTAATATCATAATCCTTAAGCAACTCTAGACATCTCCTCTGTCTCAAATTAAAATCCTTTTGCTTGAACAAATGCTGAAGACTGCGATGATCGGTGAATACCTCACAAGATACGCCATACAAGTAATGCCTCCAAATCTTCAATGCATGAACTATGGCAGCCAACTCCAAATCATGAACAAGGTAGTTCTTCTCATGGGTCTTCAACTGATGAGAAGCATAAACAATAACTCTCCCATCCTGCATCAATACACAACCAATCCTAACTCTCGAAGAATCACAATATATTGTATATGAACCTGAAGCTGATGGCAAAACCAATACTGGAGCTGTGGTTAAAGCAGTCTTGAGCTTCCGAAAGCTCTCCTCACACTCATCCGACCATACAAATGGAGCACTCTTCTAAGTCAACTTGGTCAAGGGCATTGCAATGGATGAGAATCCCTGAACAAACCGGCGATAATAGCCTGCCTACCCAAGAAAGCTACAAATCTCTGTGGCTGAGAACGGTCTAGGCCAACTCTGAACCGCCTCTGTCTTCTTCGGATCAACCTGAATACCCTCGCTAGACACCACGTGTCCCAAGAAAGCCACTGAACCGAGCCAAAACTCACACCTGGAGAACTTTGCATAAAGCTTCTCCTCCCTCAATCTCTGCAATGCAACTCGCAAATGCTCCGCGTGCTCCTCCTGACTACGCGAATACACCAAAATATCATCAATGAATACAATAACAAACGAATCCAAATAAGGTCGAAATACACTGTTCATCAAATGCATAAATGCTGCTGGGGCATTGGTCAGCCCGAAAGACATGACAAGAAACTCATAGTGACCATATCTAGTCCTGAAAGCAGTCTTAAGAATATTTGAATCCCTGATCTTCAACTGGTGATAGCCCGAATGGAGATCAATCTTAGAGAACACCCCCGCTCCCTGAAGCTGGTCAAATAAATCATCAATGCGAGGCAAATGGTACTTGTTCTTAATTGTTACCTTGTTCAATTTCCTGTAGTCAATGCACATTCTCATTGTGCCATCCTTCTTCTTCACAAGCAGAACCAGCGCACCCCACGGTGACACACTAGGCCAAATGAACCCCTTATCTAGGAGTTCCTGAAGCTGCTCCTTCAATTCTTCCAACTCTGCTAGTGCCATATGATACAGCGGAATAGAAATGGGCTAAGTGCCCGGCACCAAGTCAATACCAAAATCAATATCCCTGTCCGGTAGCATACCCGACAGGTTTGCAGGAAAAACATCGGGAAAATCCCTCACAACTGGAACAGAATCAAAGCTAGGAGTCTCAACTCAAACATCCGTCACAAACGCTAGATATGATAGATAACCCTTCCCAACCATAGGCTAGGCTTTTAAGAAAGAGATCACTCTACTAGGAATATAATCAGTCACGCCACGCCACTCGATTCACGGTACACCTGGCATAGACAAAGTGACTATCTTAGCATGACAGTCTAGAATAGCATGACACGGAGATAACCAATCCATGCCCAAAATATCAAAATCCACCATGCTCAATAGCAATAGATCAACTCGGGTCTCTAAACCCCTAATAGTCACAACACATGACCGGTACACATGGTCCACAACAACAGTATTGCCCACCGGGGTAGACACATGAACAGGTAAAGAAAGAAACTCTCGGGGCATACCCAAATAATGAGCAAAATATGAGGACATATAAGAATAGGTGGAACCAGGATCAAATAATATAGAGGCATCTCTGTGGAAGACTGAAACAATACATGTAATGACAACATCTGTCCTGCCTAGAATAGCATAGAAACGAGCTTGGCCACCGCCTGATCGACATCCCCCTCTGGGGCGACCCCTGGCTTCCTGACCTCCACTCCTAGATGGCTGGGCGGGTGGTGAAGTAACTGGAGCAGAAGTCGAGGGCTTACCCCTCTACTAAAACTGACCATCACAAAGTCGAGGGCACTGCCTCCTCATATTTCCAAACTCTCCGCACTCATAACAACTACCCGGTGCTGGAGATGGGGACTGAAGGGAACCCCTCGCACCGGAGTGACTAGCAGATGCACTCGGTGTAGAAGAACCCTGAGCTGATGGGGCAAGAGATGAACTCTAAGCTGGGAGGGCGCTGAATGAAGGCTGGCCCTACTAAGACCCATGATGACCACGACCTGAAGATGCCCCACAATACACTGGACGGGCCGACTGAGCAGGCCTGAAAGAACGACATCTGCCATATTGGAAATGGCCCCTCAAAGGAGCACCACTGTAACTGCCCGATCCTCGAGGCCTCTTGGCCTCCCTCTCCTCTCGCTCCCAACGGCGAACTGTCTCAATCTCACGAGCGATATCAACCACTTCCTCAAACGTAGCACCCAATACTCTCTCTTTAGTCATCAGAAAACGGAGATGGTAGTTAAGGCCATCCACAAATTTCCTGATCCTCTCACGATCTGACGGAATCATCAAAATGGTAAGGCGAGCCAACTCAAAAAAACCTCATCTTATATTGGGTCAGGGTCATATGCCCCTGCGTCTACCACTCAAACTGCCTATGTAGCTCCTTTCTACGGGACTACAGTACATACTTCTCCAAGAAGAGAGCGGAGAACTGCTGCCAAGAAAGAGGTGCTGCACCGACAGGCCTACGCCTCTCAAAATCCTCCCACCAAGTAAAGGCAGCCCCCGAGAACTAAAAGGTGGTAAATGCCACACCACTAGACTCAAGAATCCCTGCTGTATGGAGCATCCGCTGACACTTGTCAAGAAAACCCTGGGCATCCTCGCCCTCAGCACCACTGAACAATGGAGGCTGGAGCCTACCAAACCTCTCAAGATGACGCTGTTCATCATCCTGCATAGCTGGTACTACGAACTCCTGAACTGGCGCAACCGGCTGAGCTGGAGGTGCCATCGGCGTCTGTAGTCCCTACACTACCTGCTCAGGTGTGCAAGCAGCTGGGGTTTGATTACCTCCCCCGGCCTGTGAAGTAGCTGCTGCGGTAGTGGCTGAAACTGCCTGATCCAGGCCAGTGCAAACTGATAAGATCTATGTCAAGGCCTCCTGAAGACCCGGAATCACGATGGGTACAGCTGGTGTCTAAACTGGTGCTGCTGGAGCATCCGTAGCTGGAGCCTGATCTGGAGCTAGGGCAGCTGGTGGATCTGCATTTGTTGCCCTCGCTGCTCTACCTTTGCCATGACCACGACCGCGCCCACGGCCTCTGGTGGTCTCAGCTGGTGGCACAGGTGGTCATCCACCTCGTCCTGTAGCTCGCGTCCTCATAATCTGTGAGAGAATGGAATAACAGAAGTTTTAGTACCCGGACCAATAAGTTCGCACGACAAGAATTTCAAGAATATGAAGTTTTTCCTAAAGGTTCTGCAGCCTCTCGAGGATAAATGCAGACGTCTCTGTACCGATCTGTAAGACTCTACTAAACCGGCTCTTGACTTGCGAGACCTATGTAACCTGGGCTCTGATACCAACTTGTTACGACCCCAACCCCGGTCGTGATGGCACCCAACATACTGCTAGGCAAGCCTGACCAACTAACAACCTCAATCCGTTTTCTTATAAAAATTATTATCAGCTAACACAGTTAAATTGCTAAATTACCCTAATAAGAGTTTAAGACAACGAGTTAAATATGCGGAGATTCAGATGATAATACTACTACATAGCCCATACAGATCTGGTGTAACAAGTCTCAAGCCTCTAGTACAAGCTTAACAGCCTAATACATAATCAGTCTAGGAAATGCGGATAAAACGAAAGGATAGAAGGGAGAGATCCGGGCTGCGGATGCCGTGCAGCTACCTCGATGCTCCCGGGTATGAACTAATCGACCAAAAATCCTCACTCAGCCTCTAGAACACCTGGATCTGCACGCAAGGTGCAGGGAGTAATGTGAGTACTCCGACCCAGTGAGTAATAAGCATAAATAATGACTGAGAATAAGAAGTCATAAAAAACACAGAGTAATCTATAATGCGGCTGTTTAAACAAGTAATATGAAAGCAATAAACCAATGGAAACGAAATCTGGTAATACTACAACAAATAAGCGGTTAAGTGACAGACATATAAAGAAAATCAACACATAGAACGGTACCCTATAGTACCCGCTGCGGCGTGCAACCCGAACCATATATTTCGTTGACGGCGCTCACTGGGGTGTGCAGACTCCGGGAGGGGCCCCTTACAGCCCAAGTGCAGTATCAAGCCATCTCTTGGCACAAATCTAGGCCCTCAGCCTTAAATCAATATCAGTATAACACTACTACGGCGCGCAACCCGATCCCTTAGTATCCTCACATCTGGCCCTTGGCCGTACTCAGTCCAGAAATCATATAAGCCCCTCGGGCATTAGTAAAACAGTAGTTCTCAGCCCAAAACATCATTTAATATATCATTTTAGTTTCAAAACTGAGAAAAAATGGCTGAGTCATAAAACATTGGAAACAGTATGACTGAGTTCAAGTAGTAAGTCAAAACAGTGAGGAAATAGTGATAAAACTCCCCAGAGGGTTCAAATAGTTGGCACAAAGCCCAAATATGACAATCAGTCCAAATAATGATGATAACAAATAAGCTTCAATCAAATACGAGGTAAAAGCATCACTCGGGACGGACCAAGTCACAATCCCCAATAGTAAACGGCCCCAAGCTCATCATCAAGCGTGTGGCTCACCTCAATATAACACTACGATGTGAAAATTTGGGGTTTCAAACCCTCAGGACATCATTTACATTCATTACTCACCTCGAACTAGCAAAAACTCTAGCTCGCTACGCCAAGCCTCTCAAATCGGCCTCCTCGCGCATCGAATCTGAACAAAACCAGAACGAATACGTCACAATATGCTAAGGGAACATGACCCAAGCGAAAACAATCGAAAAATATCAAAAATCCTGAAATTAGCAAAACCCGAGCCCCAGGCCCACTTCTCAAAACTCAGAAATTTTCACATCAGTGGGTTCCTTATCCTTCCACGAGTCCATACATGTCAAGAGTTCTCAAATCCGACCTCAAATGGCCCTTCAAATCCCAATTTAAAATCTCAAGCCCTAGTTCTTCCATTTTTAGCTAAATTTCCATGAATGTCTAGGTTAATTTCACAATAGAATCACGTTTTACGCTCATAAATCTTACCTCCAATCACTCCTCCTCGAATCCCTCTTCAATTTCCTCAAAGAGCTCTCAAAATACTCAGATCTGAAATGTTTAATAAACTCACTGCCCAGTTCTGGATTTCCTTCATCGCGATTGCGACCAAGGTCTCGCGATAGCGAAGCACTGAATTTCGGCTTCTCAAAATAACACCATGCGAATGCGATGATGCTGTTGCGAACGCGATGCTTTAACTTCCCCTGGGACCTGATTCCTTATACGCGAACGCGAACTCTCTCCTGCGAACGCGAAGCACAAGCTACTCACTCTCCGCGAACGCGAGCCCTCAAACGCGAAGCACAAACTCAGGACCACCAAAATTCCTTTTACGCGATCGCGAGGGCCCTCACGCGATCGCGAAGGACAAAAATCCTCTGCAACTGCTGCTCAAATTCTGCAACTTTTCAACATAGAAATTGGTCCGATTGACCATCCGAAACTCACCCGAGGCCCTCGGGACCTCAACCAAAAGCACCAACACATCCTAAAACCTCATTCAAACTTGTTCCAATCATCAAAATACCACACCCAACACCAAAACCACCAATTCACATCGAATTCAAGCCTAAGTTTTCTAAAAACTTCCGAAACACGTTTTTGATAAAAAACCCAATCAAACCACATCCAAATGACCTGAAATTTTGCACACACACCCCAAATGACATAAAGAAGCTACAACAACTCTCGGAATTCCATTCTGACCCCCAGATCAAAATCTCACCCATCAACCGAAAATCGCCAAAATACTAACTTCGCCAATTCAAGCCCAATTCTACATCGAACCTCCAAAATCACTTCCGATCACACTCCAAGGTCAAAAATCACCTCCCAAAGCTAACCGAACCATCGGAACTCACATCCGAGCCCTCTAACTCATAAGTCAATATCTAGTTGACTTTTCCAACTTAAGCCTTCTTAAAAGAGACTAAGTGTCTCATTTCTTACCAAAACCACACCAAAAGCAAACCAATCAACTCGACCACATAAAATACGGATAACGAAGCATAAAAAAGCAGAAATGGGGGAAATAGAATGGTAACTCATGAGACGACTGGCTGGGTCGTCACATCCTCCCCAACTTAAACAAACATTCGTCCTCGAACGAGTCAAGAAACATACCTGAAGCCTCAAACAGGTGAGGATATCTGCTCTGCATCTCCCACTCGGCCTCCCAGGTAGCCTCCTCCACGGGCCGACCTCTCCACTACACTTTCACTAAAGCTATATCTTTTGACCTCAACTTCCGAACCTGGCAACCCAAAATAGCTACTGGCTCCACATCAAAGGTTAAATCATCATCCAACTAAACCGTGCTAAAGTCCAAAACATGAGACGGATCTCCAACATACTTCCGGAGCATAGAAACATGAAATACCGGATGCACGCTAGACAAGATGGGTGGCAGAGAAAGCATATAAGCCACCTCCCCAATCCTCCGAAGTACCTCAAAAGGCCCACTGAACCGCGGACTCAACTTCCCTTTCTTTCCAAATCTCATAACACCCTTCATGGGCGAAACCTTCAGTAAAACCTTCTCACCAACCATGTAGGATACATCTTAAACCTTTCAGTCTGCATAACTCTTCTAACGCGACTGCGCTGTACGAAGTCTCTCCTGAATCACCTTTACCTTCTCTAAGGCATCCTGAACCAAATCTATCAGTTTTGACGGAACAGGGGAAATGAAGATTTTGGACTCATTTTGAAATGACCTTGTCTTTTCTTTTTTTCTTTTTTTTTTTCAGAATTTCGGCAGAGTTTTAGAACTTTTCAAATACCTACCTCTCACTCTTGTTTTTGATTTTTGATTTTTTTTTTCTTTTTTTTGATTTTCTTTCCATATTCTAGAAGCCGGTCAACATGCAAGCCGAAACAAATAGATGTGCAAGTAGCACGTAAGATGCATCAGGATGATCTTTTTAATTTGGGTACACCTGTCCTAGACGGACCCAACCTATATGTTGAGTCCCCAAAGTCAAGATGCATATGATACAAACAAGCATTCCAACTAGGGATCCAGCATGTGGCTATGTTATTCTAGGTTTAAAAACCTGGATGTATTATTCTAAACCTGGCTTACCCAAGCGGATAGCTCGAGCCGAGGGGGGCAGCATACCGGGAATACAGAAGCTTCACCAGCTTTCCAACTTGTCCGAACCTCGTTCTAAAATTGGGATATGACTCTAACAGAAAAGAAGTCACACAAAGTGCACACTTCCCATATAATTTAGAAGTCTCAGAGAGAAGAGGTTTCGTAACAATTTATAACAGTTATTTTAAGCTCGAATTCTTGAACCCCGAACCAAAAGTTTTGGGTTATGATCCCCAGCAGAGTCGCCATAGCTGTCACATCTCATTTTTACCACCCGAAAGGGGGATATAAAGGAGTTTTTCCAATTAAAGTGACATTATTCGAAATGGGATTATTTTTATTTATTTTTCTAGAGTCGCCACTTGGAATAGTATATTTGGTGTCCCAAGTCACCGGTTTATTTTAAAATTTCAAATTGAGGAAATCAACTTTATTTAAAAGTCTGCGAAACCAAAAATTCTAGATAAGGAATTCTGTTAACTCGGGGGAAGGTGTTAGGCATTTTCGGATTTCGTGGTTCTATCACGGTAGCTTAAACTCTTAATAATTGGCCTATTATCTGATTTACTACATGTTTTAAACCTACTGTGCATTTTTAACTTTCTAGCCGCTTTTAATTATTTAAACCGCTTTTAGGATTTATAGAATTATTCCTTGAAAAGTTACGATTGTCGTACACTTGCCATTTGGAACACACCACAAACCGCGCTACATGAATGCACCCGCGATTCGCGACATGTTTATTTTATTATTATTCGAAGTTGTTATGATCGGGTCACATGAAATGCACACCCGGATTTGGGAAATATGTATCACGACTACGCCATGGGAACCGTACCCATAGCCATGATGATTTATTTAATCGCGCCTAAAGCAAGCTACGATATTCATGATTTTCCTAAGAATAATTTGGGATTATTGTGAAGCCAAGAGTTATGAAAATTGTTGCGGATGAGATGTCTATGGCTTAGCTATTGGAATTATAAGAATCCTTTATACTATGTAGTTTCCATTTGCCTCTTAAAAGTTAACGGCTAATATAACAAATGAGTACACTAGTTTTGATAACTATGCAGGCTCAAAGGAAAACAAAGTACTTCAATTGATATTTCTTCAGAAACATGTATGTAAACATGTACAGAAAGTATTCCTTGATGCACCACAAAATATCAGACTCCCCATTACCAAAAGTTTCAAACTGATCTAAATCGTATAGCGGGTACTACTACTGAGCAGAAAATAAAAATAGCAAACAACCATAATCGAAGAAGTAGAGTATCAAAGACCCATACTAAAGGTTGCCAAAGGCACCACTTTCAGACAAAAACATAACAGGCTAAAAGATAAAGGGAACAAAGTCATGTTCAACGAGAGAAATTAAAATAGATAAAGAAATAAAACAAAAATGAAAAACAACATATACAATTTCAATAGTCTCATAACATCCTGCTTGTTTCAAAAATACTCAACCATCAACAATGTATAATAAAAGAATTCCATACAAGCCAATCACATTATTGAATTTCTACATATTGTATTACCAACTTAAACACACGCTAAGTAAAAGTAAAATTAGTACCTGGAGTGTAGAATGGCAACAAGAATGCCAAACAAAAGCCAAAAATGTGAGGGAGTCCAGCAACAATGACCCAGCAAATCAGCACTGAGACAATATTCCACAGCTCAATAAGTCACTTAAACTCCCAGAAAATCGGTCTTTTTACATATGAAAATTTCTGGATTACAAAGAGGGAACTTCGACGAGAAAACTTCAACCAAGCTAAAATAGTAACGAGGAGCTCGGCGGAAGCAGAAATCAGTAGATACAGCAGCAGCCCAGTAACGTCAGACGCGACTTTGGTCCAGAAACAACTCGAGCCGGCAATTGGTTTGGGGCTTTTTTCATACGCATTCACTTATAGCAGCGAGCAAATAAATGATGATTTATGATTTGTCAGCAAAACGAGAATAAAACAGGCTTGATCTTGTTAGATCTGAAGCACCGTTAATGAACAAAATGGGAGCTGCAGTTTCCCCGACTTCCAGTGAGTTTTATCGCAACGAAAAGAGGGGTGAGAGAGATGAGAACGAAGGTGAGAGCAGCAATCACCGGCAATGGAGTTTCACGACTGGTTTTGACCAGATTCCATGGTGATGGATGAAGAAGATGAAAGCAGAAACAGGAGGTAGGGGTTGTCCATGAAGAATATGACGACCCAGCCGATCGTCTTTGGAATTTATGCCCCATCTCCCCATTAACTGCTTCCCCTAAGTTCATTTCTACTATTCTGGATTGCCGGGACGTTCGGTGTTGGGATTCGGAGTGTTTTGGGACACTTAGTCCCTAAATAAGAGCTTAAGTGTTGAAAAAATGGTTCGTAATCGGAATAGTGTGAAGATGGCCTCGAAATGGAAATCTGATGGTTCCGTTAGGTCCGTTAGGTGATTTCGGGGTTGGGAGCGTGTTCGGAATATATTTTGGAAGTCCGTAGCTCATTTAGGCTAGAAATGCCGAAAGTTAGTATTTTGACAAATTCCGGTTGATAGGTTAAAGTTTGATCCAAGGGTTGGAACGAAATTCCAGAAGTTGTTGTAGCTTCGTTAAATGATTTAGGATATGCGTGCAAAATTTCAAGTCATTCGGACATGTTTTGGTCGGTTTTTTGATCGAATGTGTGTTTTGAAGTTTCTAAAAGAACTTAGGCTTGAAGTTGATGTAATTCGATGATTTTAGTGTTAGTCGAGGTGATTTTAAAAGTGGAACTAGTTACTTGCGATGTTATTTACAATATGTAATTGGTTTGAATAGATTTGGGCCACTCGGAGTTGGATACTCGTGGCAAGGGCATTGTATCTTAGCGATTTTTGTACCGGTTCGAAGTAAGTGGCTTGTCTAACCTTGTGTGGGGGACCTTTCCCCTTAGGATGTGCTATATTTGATAATTGAAATGCCTTGTACGTGAGGTGACGAGTGCGTACTTGAGCTAATTGTTGAAAATCCGGTTTTTCCTTAAGTATTTCAATTGAGTTCTTTCCTTGTTTTATGCTACTTGTGAATTTAGCATGTTGCTAGTCTAGAAAGGGATGTTTAGTTGACTTAATTGCCTATTTGCTTAAATTGTCTGAATTGCATTACGTGAAGCATGTTGGGCAAGAAGTAAATGTTTACTTGGTACGAAATTAGCATTTAATTTAATATTCTTGTATTGCTGCTCTGTGTTTTACTTTGGGACTACGGGTTAGATTCCCGGGAGATTCCCAGGAGATTCCCCCTGCACATTTACTTTGGGACTGCGGGTTAGAGTCCCGGGAGATCCCCGGCACATATATTGAGGATACCAAGAGATCCTAGGGATACCAAGATATCCCATTTACATATTGAGGATACCAAGAGATCCTCGGAATACCAAGAGATCCCTAGTACATATTGAGGATACCAAGAGATCCTCGGGATACCAAGAGATCCCTGGTTGATATTGAGGATACCAAGAGATCCTCGGGATACCAAGAGATCCCTAGTACATATTGAGGATACCAAGAGATCCTCGGGATACCAAGAGATCCCTGGCTTATATTGAGGATACCAAGAGATCCTCGGGATACCAAGAGATCCCTAGTACATGACGAGGATACTAAGAGATCCTCGGGATACTTAGAGATCCCCGGTTACTTTCCTTATGGTTTGCTTTCATCATTGTTTCCGTTATTGTACTCTTATTATCCTGCATAGATTCTTACTGTAGGTTCTCAATTGCACTGCTTATCTTATCCTGACATCTTTATTTTTTTTATAACCTCAGTAGGGCCCCGACCTTCTTCGTCACTACCCAACCGAGGTTAGGCTTGGCACTTACTGAGTACCGCTGTGGTGTACTCATGCTACTTTTCTGCACAATTTTGTTGTGCAGATCCAGGTACATCTGAGCAGGCATACCGCCAGTAGCTGTCAGGGAGCATTATTGGAGACTTGAGGTATACATCTGTTACATCCGCAGATCCGAAAAGTCTCCTTCTCATTCCATCCCTAGTCGTTAGCTGTTATTTCGATTCCTCTCTTTGTATTAGACAAATTCTGGTGACTAGAGCAGTGTTAGACTTCTTGTAACCTGTGTTGCCCGTGGGATTCCGGGTTTTGGGATGTTACTTTCAGGAGTTGTGTATTCAGTGTATGTGCCAAGCGGCATTGTTATACACTTCCTTTTCTATTTAGTGTTTGTTTACTGTTTTTATTTCGAACTGTTAAATTCCATAATGTGTTAGGCTTACCTAGTCGCGAAGACTGGGTGCCGTCATGACAGGTTCACAATTGGTGAACCAGGGTCGTGACAAGTTGGTATAAGAGCTCTAGGTTGATAAGAGTCACGGGACACAGGCCGGTTTATTAGAGTCTCGCTGATCGGTACGGAGACGTCTGTACTTATCTACAAGAGGCTATGTAACCGTTAGGAAAATTCCACTTCATTTCATTTCTTATCGTACGTCATTTATTTAGTTTGGAGCTTATATCATATGTTCTTTTTGCATTCACTCGTGTATTGAAATTGCGCACTCAGTATCAATTTTGTGCCGATGGTTCGTGATGCTACAGAAGGATTATAAGGGAGCCAAGAATTTCCTCAACCGTTGTTACCGCATGTCATCTATATCAATAATGCAGAAGTATTGAGAGATCATTCAATTGTGCGCATGGGGGTGCAATAGGTTCTGACATCTGGTTGATAAGTACGGTCTTAAGAAGGTTTACTTAATTGCCTAATCGTCGCAGTAATGGTAGAGTCACGAGGTGAACGTAGATCTGAAGATAGTTAGTGGTAATAGGGACTATGTGGTACGTATGAGATGTCTATCTAGCGAAGGGTACAACTAGCAACCGAGATGCTGGAGGAAGTGAGTTTAACTGTCCTAAGAAGGACATATGTCAAACGAATGGCTTGGGGTGTCTCATGATGGTGACATACGAGCGATAAAGGTTAGTATTGTGGAGTATCAAGATGTATCTTATGGCCTTGCACCAAGTGAAGAGAGTTCACTATCAACGATCAAATTGTGGGTCATGTGTCATATCAGATTTGGCATGAGGTGTATTTATGTGGTATCCAAAAGTTCTCTGAAACTTGTATATGAGTAGGAGCTGAGATTTGTATGGGATGATGTGGGGACTTTCGATGTTCCTATGTCCATAATGATTCTACATTCAATATCAGCAGGGAAATGAAAACAATTTTAGAATACTCGTAGTGCTCCAGTTAATCAGGGCACTCTCATGGGACAATTATCTTTTAAATGCACCACTAGCATGGGGTTCCTTAAATGGTTATTCTAGTTATTCGTCATAGACTCAGTATGAGCATCCAAACTGCAGATGGGTTGTTATGAATGTAGTGATACTAGAAACATCATGAGAAATTATCCCAAACTTGGGAGAAACCAATTTCATCAGAACACACAGTCAACACACTCCATTATAGTTACTAATTTACATACGCTACAAGATAGAGATGGATAACGAACGGGAAGATGGCGCCTAAGAGGTGGATGCCCGACCCATTGATATAATTGCTATAGTGTGGTTGAGGCCACTATACCAGATGGTGTCATTACAAGTACAATTCTGATTGTTAGAAAAATGATTTTTTTCCTTAACTTGATTTGATTTTGAAAATTTAGGCGAGTCCTCTTAATATGCTCCACTCATGAGTGAGCTTTGTAATCCTGAAATCTACTTATGTAATACTCACGTTGGGCTATTATATGGAGATAGTTATCCCTATCATTGTATGTTGTGATTTTCTTTGACGGAAATTATTGAAAAGAAGAAAGAAAGGAAATGAAAAATTTCAGTTGGCACAATGTGCAAATACTTGTGATTCAGAGTTGAGGGTGATATACTCAAATATTTATATAATGTGAAATATTTTAAACCGAGCTACAAGCTGCGGTGGATGTTATATAAGGACAAGGTCCTGGTAGTGAAAGGTTTATGTGTTTAAAATTCTCCTTTTATGAAATTAAAATTTTTGGTACTATATTTTAAATGGGAGTCATGCCTATTGGGCTTATTTGACAATTCTTGTATAATTTCTGTTCAAATTCAACCACTTTTTGTGTTGTAAACGTTGAGCTCTAGCCTATGAGATGAGCGTCCATATGGCGTTAAATGTGACTCGTTAATTTGGGTAAGTAATTATGAGGTCTCAATGCCTCGTTGTGAGTAAAGTGGAGGTCTGAAATAAGATGATTGTTAACATAAGGTTAATTGGCAATGTTGTGATTTATGAACAACTATTATGGCCAGAGACATGGTTATTAGCATACAGATGATGTGTTTCATGTCCAGATATCAGCATGATAATGCGATGCTTATAATGATGAGATTAGTGTTATTGATATATACATGGTGGTGTTTCATTGGGTTGTGGATGTGTTGTTAGTAGTTGTTTTGGTGTTACTCTAGCAGGTGGATAGACCCAAATACAGGGGAGGCTCTGCCGAAAGTTCAAAAAAAAAAATAAAAAAAAATTTGGAAGTTAGAAAATTTGAGACCTTAAGATGTGCGAAGAAATAGATAAGCTATGTCGTGTATTGAGGATGAATGACCCTAGGTGGGGGAGAATGTAACAACCCGGAGGAATAATTTCGAAATATTTAAGCATTATTAAAAGTTTAAGTGTGTTGAAATAAGACTAATGCAGTGTGATGATGTGGAATTCGTATCCTATGACGAATGGCAGATTTTGAAGTTTGAGTCCTGTCCTAAGGTTATGGACTAAGGATGAGGTAAAACCTTCAGTTAAGTTGAAGGATCAGTTACAGGAATTTGCGTGATAAAGGTTTTATTCGGCCCAGTATATCTCCTTGGGGTGCTCCTGTTTTGTTGGTAAAGAAAAAAAAGGGGTGCTTCTATGCGTATGTGTATTGATTATCGACAGTTGAACAAAGCTACATTGAAGAACCGTTATCCTTTGCCTCGTATTGATGATTTATTTGACCAGCTTCAGGGCGCACATATGTTTTCTAAGATTGACATGTGCTCAGGTTTCCATCAGTTGAAGATTCGGGAACCAGATATCCCGAAGACTGCTTTCAGGACTCGGTTTGGCCATTACGAGTTCCTTGTTATGTCATTTGGGTTGACCAACGCCCCAGCAGCCTTTATGCATTTGATGCACAGTGTGTTCCGACCATATCTTGACTCGTTCGTCATTGTCTTTATTGATGATATTCTGGTGTATTCCCGGAGTCGGGTAGATCATGAGCAACATCTGGGAACTATGCTTCAGACTTTGAGAGAGAGGAAGTTATATGCTAAGTTCTCGAAATGTGAGTTCTGGTTGTATTTCGTGGCATTCTTAGGCCACGTGGTATCGAGTGAGGGTATTCGGGTGGATCTAAAGAAAGTAGAAGCAGTGCAGAGAGACTTATGGCAATGGATGTTCAGGCCTTAGTCAGCCAATTTGTAAGATTAGACCTTTCGAAGCCCAGTCGAGTCCTAGCTTGTGTGGTTTCTCGGTCTTCCATGTTTGACCGTATCAGGGAGCGGATCACCATGGACTTTGTAGTTGGGCTCCCTCGGACTTTGAGAAGGTTCGATGCTATTTGGGTGATTGTGGATCGGCTGACCAAGTCCGCTCACTTTATTCATGTGTGTACTACTTATTCCTCAGAGCGGTTGGCGGAGATCTATATCCGGGAGATTGTTCGTCTACATGGTATCCCGGTTTCCATCATTTCAAATAGAGGTACTCAGTTCACATCACGGTTCTGGAGGGCGTTCATCATGAGTTATGTACTCGGGTAGAGTTGAGTACAACATTTCACCCTCAGACGGACGGACAATCCGAGCGCACTATTCAGATTCTTGAGGATATGCTCCGCGCATGTGTGATTGAGTTTAGAGGATCTTGGGATCAGTTCTTGCCATTGGCGGAGTTTGCTTACAACAACAGCTATTAGTCCAGTATGCAGATGGCACCGTATGAGGCTTTATATGGGAGACGGTGTAGATCTCCGGTGGGTTGGGTTGAGCTAGGCGAGGCTAGATTATTGGGCATGGACTTAGTTCAGGGTGCCTTGGAAAAGGTTAAGGTGATTAAAGACAGACTCCGTACAGCCCAGTCCAGACAGAAGAGTTACGCGGACAGGAAAGTTTGTGATGTTTCCTATATGGTTGGTGAGCGGGGTTCTACTTTGGGTTTCGCCTATGAAGGGCGTTATGAGATTTGGGAAGAAAGGGAAGTTGAGTCCGAGGTTTATTGGCCCTTTTGAGATATTGAGGCGAGTTGGGGGGTTGCTTATGAGCTTGCCTTACCTCCCAACTTGGCAGGAGTGCATCCAGTATTTCATGTATCGATGCTTCGGAGGTATCACGGTGACCCGTCGCACGTGTTGGATTTCAGTTCAGTCCGGCTGGACAAGGATCTATCCTATGTTGAGGAGCCAGTGGCAATATTAGACAGGCAAGTCTAAAAGCTCAGGTCAAAGGATATAACTTCAGTAATGGTTCAGTGGCGGGGTCAGCTGACCAAGGAGGCGACTTGGGAGACCGAGCGGAATATGCGCAGCCGATACCCTCATCTTTTTGCTACTTTAGCTATGTTCTCTATGCTCGTTCGAGGATAAACAAATGTTTAAGTGTAGGAGGATGTGACGACCCAGCCAGTCGTCTTTGGAATTTATGCCCCGTCTCCCCATTAATTGTTTCCCCTAAGTTCATTTCTGCTATTCTGGTTTGCCGGGATGTTCGGTGTTGGGATTCAGAGTGTTTTGGGACACTTAGTCCCTAAATAAGAGCTTAAGTGTTGAAAAAATGGTTCGTAATTGGAATAATATGAAGATGGCCTCGGAATGGAAATCTGATGGTTCCGTTAGCTCCGTTAGGTGATTTCGGGGTTGGGAGCGTGTTCGGAATATATTTTGGAAGTCCGTAGCTCATTTAGGCTAGAAATGCCGAAAGTTAGTATTTTGACAAATTCCGGTTGATAGGTTAAATTTTGATCCAAGGGTCGGAACGGAATTCCGGAAGTTGTTGTAGCTTCGTTAGATGATTTAGGATATGCGTGCAAAATTTCAAGTCATTCGGACATGTTTTGGTCGGGTTTTTGATCGAATGTGTGTTTTGAAGTTTCTAAAAGAACTTAGGCTTGAAGTTGATGTAATTCGATGATTTTAGTGTTAGTCGAGGTGATTTTAATAGTGGAACTAGTTACTTGCGATGTTATTTACAATATGTAATTGGTTTGAATAGATTTGGGCCACTCGGAGTCGGATACTCGTGGCAAGGGCATTGTTTCTTAGCGATTTTTGTACCGGTTCGAGGTAAGTGGCTTGTCTAACCTTGTGTGGGGGACCTTTCCCCCTTAGGATGTGCTATATTTGATAATTGAAATGCCCTGTACGTGAGGTGACGAGCGCGTACTTGAGCTAATTGTTGAAAATCCGATTTTTCCTTAAGTATTTCAATTGAGTTCTTTTCTTATTTTATGCTACTTGTGAATTTAGCATGTTGCTAGTCTAGAAAGGCATGTTTAGTTGACTTAATTGCCTATTTGCTTAAATTGTCTGAATTGCATTACGTGAAGCATGTTGGGCTAGAAGTAAATGTTTACTTGGTACGAAATTAGCGTGTAGTTTAATATTCTTGTGTTGCTGCTCTGTGTTTTAATTTGGGACTACGGGTTAGATTCCCGGGAGATTCCCCCTGCACATTTACTTTGGGACTACGGGTTAGAGTCCCGGTAGATCCCCGGCACATATATTGAGGATACCAAGAGATCCTCGGGATACCAAGAGATCCCTGGTTGATATTGAGGATACCAAGAGATCCCTAGTACATATTGAGGATACCAAGAGATCCCTGGTTGATATTGAGGATACCAAGAGATCCTCGGGATACCAAGAGATCCCTAGTACATATTTAGGATACCAAGAGATCCTCGGGATACCAAGAGATCCCTGGCTTATATTGAGGATACCAAGAGATCCTCGGGATACCAAGAGATCCCTGGCTTATATTGAGGATACTAAGAGATCCTCGGGATACTTAGAGATCCCCGGTTACTTTCCTTATGGTTTGCTTTCATCATTGTTTCCGTTATTGTACTCTTATTATCCTGCATAGATTCTTACTGTAGGTTCTCAATTGCACTGCTTATCTTATCCTGACATCTTTATTTTTTTTTATAACTTCAGTAGGGCCCCGACCTTCCTCGTCACTACCCAACCGAGGTTAGGCTTGGCACTTACTGAGTACCGCTGTGGTGTACTCATGCTACTCTTCTGCACACTTTTGTTGTGCAGATCCAGGTACATCTGAGCAGGCATACCGCCAGTAGCTGTTAGGGAGCATTATTGGAGACTTGAGGTATACATCTGTTACGTCCTCAGATCCGCAAAGTCTCCTTCTCATTCCATCCCTAGTTGTTAGCTGTTATTTCGATTCCTCTCTTTGTATTAGACAAATTCTGGTGACTAGAGCAGTGTTAGACTTCTTGTAACCTGTGTTTCCCGTGGGATTCCGGGTTTTGGGATGTTACTTTCAGGAGTTGTGTATTCAGTGTATGTGCCAAGCGGCATCGTTATACACTTCCTTTTCTATTTAGTGTTTGTTTACTGTTTTTATTTCGAACTGTTAAATTCCGCAATGTGTTAGGCTTACCTAGTTGCGAAGACTGGGTGCCGTCATGACAGGTTTATTTTGGGGAACGAGAAAACCATGGCTGAATTTTGGGGTCTATTCTTTGGTCCCTTTTGTGAAGAAGAAGAGTTGGAACGGCGCCTTGGGTTCCCAGATCGGAGGGTCTATCCGATTGTCTGATGTTATGTTCTAGGTCTAGGTATTTTTAATTAAAAGGGAGGGGTTTTGGGGCAAATTTAACTTATTTTGGGCCTCTTGGACCTTGACCCAATTCAAAAATAAGACAACTTTCTTTTTCTCTTTTGTTCTTCTTTCTTTCTTTGATTTTTAAAATCTAGTTGAATTAATTAGACAAGCTAAATAAAATCCTAAATTAGGTTCTACCTTAAATTATTTTGTAAAGTTAATCTTACTTTTTTTTTTACTAATTTAACACTAATTAATTTAAAACTAAAAGCTAAAATGTGGACTTGACTATTGTAGTAATTATTTTAGATTTTTTGTTTAATGAATGTAATTAAATTAATGTAATTAATTCCTAAATGCGAATTGAACCTAAGATGGCATGAAATTAAAACATGACGATTTTTGATGATTTTTATATGATTTTAAAAATGCATGAAATGCAATTAAATAAAGAAAAACATCTAAAATCCCTTAAAAAATATTTTGGTCTATTTTTAGGAGTTATTTCCATGCAGGACAAAAAGTAGGTGCTCACAAGTCAAAAATAAATTTAATCTTTTAAATCAAATTCTTTCTTAAATTCTTTTCTTTAAAAGAAAAATGCAATTTAACTTGAAGCTTTAAATCCTTAGAAGTCTCAACTTAATTCCATTTAATACAAATAACAAGTATCATCAACTAACGGTATTCACATGGCATGGTGTAAATCTAAACTACCCGGACATAACAACAATAGTAGCTACGTACGAACTCTCATCACTTTGTGCGTACGTAGCCCCCACAAATACTCATGTTTTTAATTAAATTCACTTATGGGAAAATTTCCCTCTTACAAGGTTAGAAAGGAGACTTACCTCATCTCAAGCCTACTTCCCAATTCAAGAACGCGCTCCAACCTCCATATTTGATGCCAAACGACTCGAAACTAGTCAAATATTTTATAAACTAATCAATCTATGCTCAAAAGTTCATAATTCCATCATTCAAGTGATTACCCATCCTAAATTGCAAGATTCCTAAAATTCACCCCCGGGCCCACATGCTTGGATTCCAGAAATTTTTAAAGAAAATTGTTACCCATAACCTTAGGAACATAAATATATGATTTCTACAAAATTCCATAACAAATTTTGTGGTCAATTCTCATTTTTATCAAAATCCTAGGTTTTTACCTAAACCTATGATTTTCACTAATTTACAGTTTATAATCTGCCCATAAACTATGTATTTAACTCACATTTTGTGGAAATTACTTACCTCAAAGTGCTAAGTGAAATCTCATCTCTAAGAGCTCCAAAAATCGCACCACAATGGATGAAATGAGGAAAAATTATCCTAAATCCCATTTTTTAAAAAGTTCACTGCCAGGTCTGCCTTTTTCGCGATCGCGGAAAAGGCCTCGCGATTGTGAAGGCAAACAGTCCAGGCCCAGGAAACTTACTCAATGTGAATGTGACAGCAACCTCGCAAATACGGAGGCTCACATGGCCTACCCTATGCAAATGTGAGGGCTACTTCGCGATCACGAAGAGCCAACAACGGCCACCAGCTCAGCCTCCTCTACGCGAACGCGAGCCAGGCCATGCGAACGCAAAGCCTAGAGGACCCAAACCTTCATGAATGCAATCCTCAGCATGCGAACGCAAAGGGAAAAAGCTTCCCAGCCGCAACACCCCAAATCCTTCATCGCGAACGCGAGGGTGCGATCGCATTCGCGAAGAAGGAAACCAGAAGCAGCAAATCTGATGTGTTTCATCTTAACTCCGGGTGGTCCGAAACGCACCCGAGCCCCTTGGGACCCCGTCCAACAACTCCAAAAAGTCTATAAACATAATACAGACTTGCGCAAACTCTCAAATTGCGTAAAACAACAACAAAACCAAGAACCACACCCCAAAACAGAATTGTATCAAATTTTGAACTCAATTTTCTAAATCGCTCCGAACGCGTCGAATCATACTTAGACTACTCGGATTGACACCAAATTTTGCGTGCAAGTCTTAAATGATACTACGGAACTATTCCAGTTTCAAAATTCCATTCATACCTCGATGTCACAAAAAACCCGTCCAAACCAAATTTAAAGAACTTCTAAAAACCTTCAAGAACCAATTTTCTCTATTAGGCACCAAAATGCTCCCGGGTCACCAAAATCCGATCCGAGCATACGTCCAAGTTTGAAATCATCATACAAACCTGTTAGAACCTTCAAATCCAGATTACGAGTTCATTTACTCAAAATGTTGACCGAAGTCAAACTTGACCTTTTAAGCCAACCTTAAGGAAACAAATGTTCCGATTTCAACCCAAACTCTTCTAAATCCCAACCCAACCATTCCTGCAAGTCATAAATCAGTAAAAACATGTACGGTATGTCCTAGGAGAATGGGGTTCTAGAAAGCAAAACAACCAGTCGGGTCATTACACTTAATTAGGAGGATAATCGAGAGAGGTTCTTCTAAAGACCAATCAACTACAAATTCTTTCATATCTTCACGTGATTAAAATTGGTTCATCTTGTGAGGTTGAGACTTAATTGATAGATGAGTTTCTACTAATCGATTGAACTAATAACCAAGTGAATTCGAGAGACTCACTTTAACATTAAAAGTGAATTATCTAGAGTAAAATCCCAAACATTTATCTTGAACCTATATTATCAACCCTCTCTTCTCCCAATTGATAACTTCGTTTGCTCAATACTTGCGCTGATTGTCATTAGTCAATAAGTTAGACTCTTAGTTAATTTTAGTTTTAAATCACATAAACTTCAATTGTTGATTATCTTGAATAACAATTTAACTGCACACTATGATAATACTGTTTAACTCAAATCCATGTGGATACGATATTTTAATTTACTATATTCGACTAGCGAGCATATTTTAGTGTATGTTCAGAGCTCATCAAATTTTGGCGTCGTTGCCTGGGATTGGCAATCAATGGTGTTTGAAATAGTTTTTGGTGCTAATTTAGGAATTAGGTTTTATTTTTTTTCTTTTCTTTTTCCCTTTCTATTTTATTTTCCTTATTTGTTAACTTCTTTTCAAGATTTGTTTTGTAGTTCCTAATAAGTTGGAGTAAATACTATAGATATTAAACTCTAAATGTTGTGAAGATGGAGTAAACCAGCCTAAGAGAATAGTTGATGAGTTAGTAGTTGAATATTATCAGCGGTCTTCTATGTGTTTTCAATGCGGTGGAAATCATATATGAGTTGACTGTCAAGCAGGTATGTATTCGTCCTCTGGTTTGTATTTTGAACAGTCTCACTTTGTTTCTAGTTCGTACAGGTATGAGAATTCATATGGGCACAATCTTCACTCTGGTTGGGATGAATACCCTTATTATAATGAAAGGGAAGTGAGACAACCACCTCAAGGGGAGAATGATAGTTTGGAAGAGCTTGTGTATAAGTTCATAAATAAGTCGGTAGAAAGATTTACACAAGATGATGAAGCCATGAATAACCTAACAATGCAAGAAAGTCAAATAATAACTACACTTTCAGAATGCTCATTGCGTTGTGATGATGAATACATGGAGAAGATACCCTATGAGAATGAACCTACCCAAGAGGATGAGCATCCATGTAGACATGTAATTTTTTACCCTCCCCAAAATTTTCACATTTTTAACGTTTAGATATTAGTTTAGGTCTAATAGTACTATTTTCACTACTTTTTTAACTTTTACTTTATTTTTATCACAAAAAAAAAATAAAAAAGTATTTTTCATCTTTAGGTTAAAATCAATTAGTATATTTATATTTATAGTATTATAACATTTGAAAATACAAAAAAAATTAGTTTCACTCATAGTATTTAGTTTTATATTAGTTTATTTTAATTTAGAGTGATTTTTATATTTTTATAGATACATTGTATTATTTGGTCTTTTTAACCTAAGTTCAAACCCAAAAAGACAGGGTGCAACCCAATTACCCTTAGCCCATTCTTCTCAACCCATTTGCCCACTTAAGTGCAAGATTTAATCCTAGCCATCTTTTTCCTTCTAATCCATTGACCATCATCCTTTCCTACCTTTATATAAAATACCCAATTATAGAAACTCAACTCCAAGTTTTTAATTCCTAAACCTAAACCTAGCTAATACTAGAAAAGCAATAAAGATCGGCGATTCCAAAAATGGAAAAAAGAGCACAGCCGCCAATCTAACTTTTTCTCGATTTTGGTCTTCAATTTCAAGACAAAGTTTCACCTTTTGATATTTGGACATTTCTAATTTTCTCTTTAAACATTCACACATAGATAGAGAGGAAGAGAGTGACGTGACACCGCCATAGTTCCGTATTTGCTCCATTAACATAGTCACGTGGTTGAAAGGCAACGGTGACCAAATTTAACCTTCAAGGAGATAGGTCCAGTTGGAACTAAGATCTATGGATGTCTTTTATTAGCTATTCTACTGCCACTTGTTGCTGAGGCATTATCAACGAAAAAGGACTCAGAGAATAATACAAAGAAAAGCAGTTCCCAATGCAAACTCTAGTGTAGATTCGAGGTTCCAGTTTATAATTTTGGTATCTCGGTCCAAGAATTGTTACTTTGTTTAGCCCTATTGATTTGCAATTCTCAGCTTGTTCATCAATAAAAGGTCTATTTCTCAATTTTTATTCTCATTTCATTATGTTATGATAGCTTGGTGCGCGTGTTGGTTGATTTGTGATTTTACGTTGTTTGAGTAGCATGTTTTAGTTTTTAATTAAATTGCTTTAATTAGTTTTTATTTCGATTGTGATGTATGTAGTCTTGGGTTCTTGAATAAATGCTTTTAATTGGGTAGATGAAAAATTTGGAGTTGTTTCTTTCTTAGCAAGTGTAAGCACGTGATTTTTGCCCTATATGAAATACTCCTACAGAATCCCAAGGAATTAGATTTTCTTTTAATTGTTTGCTATTTTAGGAATTATTATAGAATTTTCTTAATTATTTGCATTTTTCTGTGCATATTTAATTTTATTTAATTTATGAAAATACAAAAAGACTCTACATTTGCATTTAGAATTTATTTCTACATTTTTAGGTTAATTAGTAAATTAGTTATTATATAAAAATGAAAATCACAAAAAATAACTCATTTTGCATTTTAACTTTTTAATTTTAAATTCTATAGTTCTTCTATTAATTTAGGGGTTAATTAATTTTTTGTAAATACTATACTGAGTAATTAGCTTAGTTTGGTCAGTTAATTTAGATTAAGAGTTAATTTAGGATTTAAGTTAATTTGAAAGGAAAAGAAAAATTGAAATTGAAAAAGAAAGGAATGAAAATAACAAAAGGCTGCTTGTATTTTTGGGCCAATTTTGCACAACTCAAATATTTTCCCCCATACCCGTTCAAAATCTGGCCCAAATTACCCCCATACCCAGTCCAAATGTCCAGGCAATAAGACCCCTGAAACGACATAGTATGGAAGGAGTACTACATCGTTTTGAGTTCTCTAGTGTAAATTCAATCCTGGCCCTTCATCTCAGTGCATTCAACGGCCCTAAATACTTCCCCCATTTTAAATAAAAATGTCCAAACACCCGTCAAATTAACCTAGAACCTTGTCCACTTCACTTCGTCTCTCTCATCTCCTCTTCTTACCCTAGCGCCGCCTCAAAAGCTTCTGCAATTCCCACCGACGTTTGAGCTCCAAATCCTCTCAAAATTCGACCACACAACCCTCACTCGCCCCAAGTCTTAATACCACCATATCTCCTCAAACCCTCCCTAAATCGGACAAAATTTTGGATCTAAAGAAAGGCAAAAAAAATCTTCTAAATCTTCGAGTTTCCAAGAGTGATTAAGGCCGAAATTGGCGTTATTTGTTTGTTCTCAATGAGAAAACACGATTATCCCCAATTTTGGCCCAAATCAAAAATGTCAGAGATCTGTTCAAGCCCTTGGTTGTCTGCATATCTAGGTTTTATTGTTCTTTGACCATTTTTTCTTCGTCTTTTATCCTGTTCCCGTCTTCATCTCCTTTTGTTTCCTCTTTTCTTTTTCTTTATCATTTTTCTATTTTTTTAAACAATCTTTCTGTTGTATGTTAAAATTAAAAGCTTGTTTAGTTCACGTTTGTTTTAATTTTCGTGTTTGGTTTGATCAGTTCGTTCTTTTTTTATTTTGTTTCATTTCAGAAGAAATACTGGTTTTTTGCAACTCCATTAGCCTGCATCTTTGTGGGTTTTGTTTTGGCTTTTTAAATTAGACTTGGGCTCTATCAGCAAAAGCCCAAAGAGGGAAGGTCAATCTGGGTTTACGAGCCCAGGGGTTTGTTTTGTTTATCGGGTCATTTTGACCCATGATTGGACTTGAAGTAATTGGGAGGGGTTTAAAGGGTAGTCTTGGAAATTGGGCAAGGGAAATCTTTAAAAATTGAATAGGAAACTTCCTGGAAAGAGGGGTTTGGGTTAGTTCAGTAATTGGTTTAGAAGATCAAGGTTTAAAATGAAAAAATTTAAAACCGGGGAAGGGGTAATTGGTAAATAACAGAATCATTTCTGCTGCCCTGGAGGTCTTCTATAAGAAGCTAGTTTTCCTTCTCTTTCAAGGCAG
Source organism: Nicotiana sylvestris (assembly GCF_000393655.2). Classification (NCBI taxonomy): domain Eukaryota; kingdom Viridiplantae; phylum Streptophyta; class Magnoliopsida; order Solanales; family Solanaceae; genus Nicotiana; species Nicotiana sylvestris. The sequence continues at coordinate 145,148,190 of NC_091064.1, read as the reverse complement.
AGATTTTAGAGAATTAGAATACTAAAAACTGAGAAATGGCTGAACAAATAGCTACTCAACAATAAAACCTTTGAAAAATTAGAAAGAAAGGAGAAAAAATCTCACAATCACTGTTCCATTACAGTCTTTGCTTTGTTTATATTTCTGGAAATTTTTAAAAGTTCAAGAAGACTATTAATCTCCTGGGCTCGAAAGATGGCTTTAGCTGTTTAAAGTTTGTTGTTAACTGCTGTTCAAAAGTTGTTGCTACTGTTATTTCCTTACTGAGAAGCTCTGTTGGCTGTTCTTATTATTCCAGGTACTCTTTTGAACCTTGAATGGCAAATAGAGCTTTGAATATGTATGTATGGAAGATATGGTTCTGCTGAAGTTTAATAAAGATCATTTTGTTTGGTTTTGTTTTAGTTTTCCATGTTTTGGCTATTCAGTTTTCATTTCATTTTCTCTTGTCTATTTCTTTTCTTGTAATGTTTAAGCTTATTGTGATTTTTTGGGTTAATGAAGTTGTTAGTAGAATATATTCAAAAACTCATGCTGATGTTAGAAGTCTGTATAACATTCTTGTTAGCCTATTGTTCATTGAAATGGGGAGTTAAACGTTTGTAATGGCTTTGGGGTTTGCCTGTCATCTTGAGGAATGAATTCTGAACCCATGTTATGTGTACTGTGGAGGAAATTTCGTGTGACTGCATAAAACACTGTCTAAAAGGTCACACTAGAAGTTAGATGTTGTTATGGGTAGTTGAATGTATGACTTTGGCAATTCATTACATGTTTAAGGTCATTTGAATCATAAAAGGTTTAAGTCATTTGATATGGTATCTTGTCAGTCATGTATGTGTACAATTTGTTCTGATATGTTAACAAGGGAGCTGGGTGTCTTATAGTTCTTGTTGTGGTAAAATATTCAGCATTAAAACTGTTCTTTTGTTGATAATTAATTTCATTTACGGAGTGGATAAAATGTTCAATGAATTTGTTTGACAAGGGCATCCTTTGGGATGTGGGGTTCGAATGAGAGTTGATTTTAAAATCAAAAAAGCAAAGCCAGTAGTGCAGCTGGGCCTTGAGGTTGGCCCAGTTAGACCTTTGGCTGACCCTGTTTAATTTGGGTCTCATCTTGAGCCCAACTCCCTTTTTAAATATTTTTTTGTTATTGCAAGCCTGGAATTCATTCGTCCCATTAAATGTTAGACCATAGTAGTACTTTACATAAATAGTCCATACTGGTGCGTATAGGATGTAATTGGGCTAAAATTCAAATTATCTTTAGTCTCTTTAATTAGACATGGCTCTTTTACTTAGTTTGAGGTGCATTATATTAGTCAAACATACAAATTATGGACCTCAAGGACTAAATTAAGAAACCCCTTTTAATAGAAATAAATTGAGGCGAGCCATGCCAAACAAATTTATAACCCATGGCCCTCATGTAATTAGTACTAACTCTTTAAAATTCGGGGTGTGCCATCAATTGAATTTTCCATGGCCCTCGCAAACTAGTTATTAATTTGAAATTTCGTAGTTGCTTTAGGCGCGCTATTTAAATTGATTTTCTTCTATTTATTAAATTCGGGTGTGCATTTCATGTGACCCAATTTCAATTCCTAACAACGTTAAATAGAACGGGTCGCGAACCGTGGGTGCATTTCATGTGGCGTTGTTCAAGGCATGTTTTAAATAACGTTAAATCTTCTTAAAAAGCGTTCTAAAATATTAAAAGCGGTTAATAAGTTAAAAATATACCATAGGCTAAAATATGTAATAAATCAGATAATAGGGCAATTATAATAGTTTAAGCGACCGCGCTAGAACCACGGAACTCGAAAATGCCTAACACCTTCTCCCGGGTTAACAGAATTCCTTACTTAGAATTTTTGGTTCGTAGACTTCAAGAGGAAAGTCAATTTCCTCAATTTTGGATCTAAAATAAACCGGTGACTTGGGACACCAATTGAAATATTCCAAGTGGTGATTCTAAAAAAAATAAAAAAATAATCCCATTTCGAATAATGTCATTTAAAGTGGAAAAACTCCCTCATGCCCTCGGGTGTGTAAAAAGGAGGTGTGACAGATCTGGCGTCTCTGCTGGGGATCCAAACCTAGAACTTCGGTTCAGGGTTCAAGAATTCGAGCTTAGAATAACTGTTATAGTTGGTTTGTTTTATCTGATTTTTACTTGTTAAGCCTAATGTGTTAATTGTTCTTTTTACCGCTTTGATATTGTTTGGACTGTATATAAATTGCTACGAAACCCTCTTCTTTCTAAGTCTTCTAAATCATCTGGGAAGTGTGCACTTCGCGTGACTCCTTTTCTGTTAGAGTCATATCCCAATTTTAGAACGAGGTTCAGACAAGTTGCAAAGTCGGTGAAGCTTCTGTATTCCCGGTACGTTGCCCCCCTCCCCCCCGGCTCGAGCTGTCCGCTCGGGTAAGCCAGGTCTAGAACAATACACCCAGGTTCTTAAAACTAGTATAAAAAAAGCCTCATGCCGGATCCCTAGTAGGAACACTTGTTTGCATCACGTGTATTTAATTTTGGAGACTCAATACAGGGGTTGGGTTCTTGTAGGACAGGTGTACCCAAAATGAAAAGACCATCCTGATGCATTCTACTTGCTACTTGTGCATTTATTTGTTTGGGATTGCATGTTGACCAGCTTATGAATAATGTAGAAAAGTTGGGAAAAAGAAAAATTAATTTGAGGGCTGAGAGAGATAATTACCCGTTTTGAAAAACCCGATGTCCAAAAGTACCGAAACTTTGTCGAAATTTTGAAAAAGAAAGAAAAATTGTTTTGAAAAATATTTGGTATTGTTTTTAGTATGTCAAAACTGCCCGAACTACGCAAGTTTGATTCTCACCGGATGTGGGATACGTAGACAACCCTCAAGGGTCCAACTACGTTTTTGCAAAAATAACCAAAAATTGGGAATAAAATTTTTATTGTTTTGTCATAAATAAGTTAGGTGATGCCATTCTTGTCTAAATAGCTGAAATGTCCCCAAAAGGGTGCCGGAAGGCTGTTTTTGCAAGAACAACCACCTATGGTTTCTTTTTCAAATTCTTGGCCAATTAGCAAACACAGCCCTAAAATCTTCTTTCCTGAAGTGCTGAAGGTCCGTATTTGCAAAGCCGGGTTTTATTTTTGAAATGAATTTTTTTTGAAAAAAAAAAATTGATAACTTTCTCTTGAGTCAAAATAAATTATAATTTCTTAACCAATCACCCTAATAAATGTGCAGGATGAGAAAAATTGAAAATGAACCCTTCGCAGTTCTTGAGAAAATCCCTTTACAGCTCCATATGTGGTGGAACGACTTAGAAAAAGTCAGCAGAGAGACTGTGGTAAAAGTTTTGGGCGGTCTTACTGGACTTCTGAAAATTAAACCGAGGTTGGATGTGATTGAGGACTTGATAACTTTCTGGGACCTGACATATAATGTGTTTCACTTTTCTGATTTTGAGCTCATCCCCACGATGGAGGAAATTGCGAGCTATGCCGGTCTTAGTGGGAATCTCAGAAGTCGGTACCCCGTAGCACCAAGAACAGTGACTCCTCACAAGTTTCTAGACCTGTTAAGCATCAGTCGGGAGGTTCAAGATGGAAATCTATCCGAGGGATTTTGCACATTCCACTTCTTATACAAGCGCTATGGCAATCCCCATGATTTTGAGGCACCAGATACTAGCCTGACCCATTCAGGAAGCAAAGATAAATGGGAGGCACAACGGGGTTTGGCTTTTATAGTAGGATTCTTGGGTGTCATCATCTGCCCAAGAAAAGATGGGAACATATAATTTGGTCTTGTAGGAATGGCTGAAGTCATGATCAAAAAGGCTAATGGCACCCTTGTTCCAATGATCTTAGCGGAGATTTACCGAGCTTTGACCATCTGCCGAGAAGAGGGAAAATTCTTCGAGGGTTGTAACCTGCTCTTACAACTTTGGATACAAGAACATATTTGTCACCGCTTAGGGTACATGAACTACGGCATGACTGGCTTGAATTGCATTGAAGAGCATGTAAACTGAGTGGTGGATTGTGAATTTCCAGAAGGTATAGAGGCTTGGGTTGCGCATTTGAGTTCCTTAACTTCAGATAAAATTGAGTGGACTTTCGGTTGGCTCCCTGTCACCTCAGCTACATGTCAGCTGAGGTGTGCTATCTTCTCTTAATGGGTCTCCGGAGCATTCAGCCATATGCTCCTCATAGGGTGCTGTGCCAACTAGGCAGGTTTAAAACTATCTCACATGATGAATATCTGCGCCGACAAGTCATCGAATTAGGTCCAAAAGTTGTGTTCCCAGAAGGAAAAGTTTGTCAGATTTGGAATGAGTGCAAATTTCTAGAACCAAAGACTCAGGTGCGGGATCTATCTAATGGCGAGTTAGACCCTAATTACATGACTTGGTTTGGTAAGAGGTTTCAAATCCCTCAAGAGCCCGAACGGCCAGCTAAAAGACCCCACATCCAGTAATTCACTGATGATTTGAGAGAGCAATGGGACTGGTTGACGAAAGAGGCAAGCTATAGGGACAAGATAAGTAAATTGGAGGGACAAATCTGGGACCTCAAATTTGACAATAGTGTACAAGATGTCGCTGATGAAGGGGAAAAAAAGAAGCTAGCTCAAGAAAACAAAGTCGTTCGAGCCCAGATCCAGAAAATGAAAATTGCTACTGAGAACCAGGAAAGAAGTCGAGCAGATGAAAGGCTCATAAGTGGTCTTAGAAGGAAAGTATCTGAGTGTCAAGATGACTTACAAAAATCTAAGGTTAACCTAGCCAGAGTCCGAGCACAGTTGACAAAGAATGCAGAGGGATGGGCGGAGTTTGTATGGCAGTTGAAAAGAAAATATGAGGGAATAGTCACAGTTTTGAAGAAGAAGCTAATTACCCTCGAAAATGAGATGGCCAAACAAGCTAAGAACTTTAAAAACAGAAAGGGAACATTGCTATGCATTGATATCCCAGCTAGAGGAAGATATGCAACAGCTGCAGGGTCAAAACCATCATGACACCCAAGTGCTAGAAGTTAGGTCTCAGCAAATCGGGCGTTTGCTCCAAGAAAAGGGTATTAACGGGGAGAGGGTTAGAGAAATTACTGATTACATCATCATGAAGTGCCATGAATGTGAAAACATGACTAGAACCATCTTCTTTGCTGCAGTAATGACCTTTGTTCGTCAAATAATAAGTGATCTGGAGCGTCTTCAAGGGGATCTTGCCCATAGGCCCGTGGTAAGACCGAATGATGTCCCACGGGCCCCTGGATTAGAAGAACTTATGTACTCTTGATTTTCATTTATTGAGTTAGTACTTAAGTTTTTAGTTTTAAAATATGTTTTGAGTCTGTTCGTAGTTTTAAATTCCTGGAAAGAGTATGATGAAGTCTTTGTAATAGAGAATAGTAGAGTTTTATTAATGAAAATTGAAAAATCTAAAAAATTTGTTTCCTTATTTTTTGCATTTATTTCTTGAACTACATGATGATCTGATTCAGGCGGCCTCGTGATACATAGGCAATCGTCATCGGATCGGTCATGATTTTGTAAATAACTCCAATAAAAGAGGAATGTGGAGAGAAAAGAATCAAAAGAAAAATCAAAAGAGAGAAAATGAGAGCACAAAAGGGAGCAAGAGAGAAAGTTGGGGAGATAAACAAAAGTCGGGATGAAACACGCAACCGTTGCAAAACATGTAGAACACACTTAACTATATAGGTGCATCACACCCCCAATGTGAGATTCCATATGTGTTAATTCCTTCAAACTAACCGGTTTGTTGTCTACTGTTGAAAAGGTTCTATATTAAGGTGGTTGGTTTTGTGGTAATCTAGCTTCACACCCGTACTTCACAAGATCAAAAGGCAGTGTAGAGATGTCGACAAAGGTCTTCCGCTAACAATTCCCATCTCGGACGATAGTCCGCTATCTGTTATCCCAACCTCGGAGTCAGCAGCTGCTGAGGAGAATAGGGCACTACGCCTCCGCGTGCTTGAAATGTGGGGCGCCTAGTCCAATGGTAGGGAGCCGCCGATCGCCATACCTGGTTTCCCTTAGTTACTTCCCAGGGCAAGGGGTAATTCTAATGTTCCGATAAACTACCCGAATACCCCACTGGGATACCCCACCATTTCAGCTCATTTCACCGAAACACCTTCTAAGGTTCACCCCCAGGTGGTTTCGGGAGTAACCTCCAACATATTTACCGCACCACCAACTTCGGCTGCAGTTCTTCCCAAAATAAGCCATGAGAAGCTCCTCTTTTTCACCTGCTCCTCTCAGTTGATTGCAGTACCTCTTGAGGTGGGCTATGGGATCCCCATTCCCATCATACTTTTCGAACTTTGGATTCTTGAAACCCAGGGGTAAATGAACATGTGGGAAATTACATAGATCAGCGTAGGATACGCTCTTTTGTCCGCTCAAACCCTGTATATTCTTAAGGCTCTGCTTCATGCTCCTCATTTTTCGGGTAATTTCCTCTTGCTTGAGGTTCTTTGTGGTTTCTCCTGTCCCGCGGTAAACTCGTACCGGGGTTGTTGAGGGTAGGAATTGGTGGTGAACTGGGTTGGTTCTGATGGAAAGGATGGTACCTGGAAGGTGAAAGATGATGGATCAAAGCTTGGCCTTAGTAAAGTGACGGACCGACATACCTCGGACTTTATTTCCCCTTTTTCCCAAATCGCATGATGCCCTTCATGGGGGAAACCTTCAAAAATACCCAATCATCTTCTTTGAACTCCAAATCTCTACGACGAATGTCCGAATAAGACCTTTGGCGACTCTGAGCAGTTTTCAACCTCTCCTTAATAATCTTGACTTTCTCCATGGCCTGATGCATGAGGTCCGGCCCTATCAATTCAGCTTCTCCAACCTTGAACCACCCAATGGGAGATCTACATCTCCTACCACACAACGCCTCAAATGGTGCCCTCTAGATACTAGCATGAAAGTTGTCGTTGGAAGAAAATTCTATGAGTGGCAAATGGTCATCCAAACTACCTTTGAAATCAAGAGTACAAGCATGCAACATGTCCTTAAGCATTTGAATAGTCCACTCTGCTTGCCCGTCGGTTTGAGGATGGAAAGTTGTGCTAATATTTACTTGCGTACCCAATCCTTGCTGAAATTTCTTCCAAAATTTGGCAGTGAACTTAGCCCCTCGATCTGAAATGATTGAGATTGGGGTGGCATGTAACCTAACTATTTCTTTGATATACAACTGAGCATACTGTTCCGCTGTGTCAGTAGATTTAACTGGCAAGAAGTGCGTTGATTTTGTGAGTCGATCCACAATCACCCAAATTGAGTCAAACTTGTTCGAAGTGCACGGTAACCCTACCACAAAATTCATATTGATCATTTCACATTTCTACATTAGGAAAAAAAATAAGGAAAAAGATCACGTAACATGTGGAAAAGTGCGTGGCTATTCACTAGCTAGGAATAATGAGGCGAGAAGAAATGGGAAGAAAATCTATAAAATGAGATGTCCATGATTATCGCAAAATAGTTCGTATCAAAATGGTAGACTCGCCTGGAGCACAAGTGTTAATAGAAGGTATAAAGGACTAACCGTAATGCTACCGACTTGGGTGACACTAAATATCAACTGAAATATTTAGAGGGAGTTCATGTCTACATATTACAATGGAAAGTGAGACTACTGGTGGTGAAATAGTGGTGTGATAAACTCAACAAACCAGACACAATGATACCACGGGTCCATGGGTTGCAGACAAGTGCGTGGCACAATAAGGCTATCTACTATGCATTATAGCAAAATGGAATGGAAATGAATGTCCCAATCACAAAGAAAAGATAGTACCAATGTATTGGCTAGACCGAAAGGGAGAACAAAAAAAGGGCAAAACAAACACTATTGGTAGCTACAATATTGGGAATAAGGTGAGTTACTTATTGGGTATGGAGTAATTCTTACACTTAGAAGGGAAACAAGAAGTTTTGTTGAAGAATTTAGAAGGATTTAAAGTTGTTGTCCGGTCCAGTAGTCTTTCTAAATTCAATATGTATTAAGGTTGTTGATACGTGTTTTGGGAAGTGTTTAACAATGTGGAAAGATCATGAGAATGTTCACAACGTAAGTTGAGTGGTTTTTTAAATCCTATAAGTCACACAAGGAGGAAAGAGGTTGACTAGGAAAGGTCTGAGCACAATGTTACATTACATTTGATGTAATGTCGTGCATGTTGATAATATTAAGGTGTGTACGCAGGCTAAAAGATGTTATTCCTTTGAAATAGAAGGTCCTATAAGAAAACTCATCCAGTAATGTCTTTTGTTCAGAATCTGGAAGAGCAAGTTGCAAGTACTCACAAAAGATTGTAATCATATCAAGAAAATTATTGAAGAACTCAAATCCTAGGAGGTCATATGTAAGACAAATGTGATATTGATTGTTCACTATTGATACAACATGGCCAAGTGATCACTTATGCCTCGAGGTGACCCAAGAATCATGAAAAGAACTATACGACACATGACTTAGAACTTGCGGCGGTGGTTTTTGCATTGAAGATTTGGTGTGATTATTTGTATGGGGTCAATATGGATATATTCAAGGATCATAAGAGCCTTCAACATATTTTCAAATAGGAGTAATTGAATCTGAGGTAGGGAAGATGGCTTGAGTTACTTAAAGACTACGACCTCGATATTCTATATCACACAGGAAAAGGCCAATGTCATGGCGGATGCTCTTAGCCAAAAATCTATGGGTAGTTTGGCTCATTTAGAGGCATATAAGAGGTCGTTGGCCATGGAGGTTAACCAATTGTCTAGTTTGGGAGTTCGTCTTGTGGACTCTAATAAAGGATGAGTAATTGTACAAAATAGAGTTGAATCGTCACTTGTGGAAGAAGTGAAAGAGAAGCAATACAATGATCCATTGTTGGTACAGCTGGAGAGGGAATTCATAAACACAAGATCACAGCTTTTTCTTTGGGTATTGATGATGGTACCCTACGGTGCCAAGGGCGCCTATGTTTTCCAAATATTGATAGTCTTCGGGAAAGGATTGTGGCAGAAGCTCACACTTTGACGTATTCCGTACACCCGGGTTCTATGAAAATGTATCATGATCTCAAAGAAGCTTATTGGTGGAATAACATGAAAAGGGATGTGGCAGACTTTGGGGAAAATGTTCGAACATTCAGCAAGTGAAGGCCAAACATCAAAGGCCTGGTGGATTGGCACAAAGCATAGAGTACGCTCGGGCCGAGTATGGCACCAGTTGCCGTCCACGCCTCCCCAGGTTTGGGGCGTGAAAATATTGGTATTAGAGAAGTTCTTTTCAAGGAATCTACAAGTCGTGTCTAGTAGAGTCTTATTTATAAATGTGTTGTGCACTACATTATATAAAAAGGAAGCTACAAGGAATTCAGGAGTCTGTTACCCTTCTTTCAAATCTAAAGTCGTGCTATAGAGTTGAGTCATAAGAGTTTGAGTCAGAACTTATGTTTGCTAATGATACAGAGATGTTTGTAATCAGAAAGATTACACCTTGACAAAGGGCTAATACAGCAACAGGTAAGGGCACTAATAGAGAGAAGGTTCTTGATAATGTGGCCCATTTTGAGGCTCTATCAGCTCGTGCATACCAGATGTGCAAATTTCCTACTTAAGACCCTAAGATGGGAATATCTAGCACACCTTGCGAATAGCAGGTCATATGAGTATCAAAAGGTAAGAGTATAAGTTTCAACAAGTAAAAAAAGCAAGGTGAAGAAGGGTACGAGGTACCCAATTAGTGAAGATTATCAGTATTTACAATTCAGGCATAGAAATATAAGCATTTTGAGTTACTTTTAATAGTAATATGGATATGTACAATTGGCCAGATCTATCTTAGTTATGCCATATGATAGCTAACATATATAGTTTAAGAGAAGGATGGGATATTAGGATTCAACTAAGGTTAAAGTAACCCAAAATAGTGGATGGATTGTTAGCATTAGATGACATTTTTGGAGGATATTACAATCGTGATAATAGTTCTTCTTGTGAGACACCCAGGTGGTGCACTCTAGAATAGTACAGTCAGATATAAATATTAGAATGTTCAGAAAATTTAGAAGATAGGCACTGGAAGCCTAGAAGAGGTAAATATTTACTTTAGTATGACACCTATCCCTAGTAAATAGAGAATGATAGGTGTGATGACCCGATAGGTTATTTTGAATTCTAGCCCTTATTTTCGAATTCTAAGTCCTCGATTAGCTCCGTTTAGTATTTCTCGATTTTCATTCATAGTCCGTGTCTTTTATCGAAAAGTTTTTATGTGAAAAATTGAAGAAAATATGAATTTTAGCTTTAAAAATGATTTGAGTTGATTATAATCAATAGTTTGTGTAGCAATCCCGGATTAGTATTTTGATGATTCTGATGGGCCCGTATCGTGATTTTGGACTTGGGTATATGTCCGAAATTGAATTCTTAAGTTCCTAACCTTATTTGACGTGATTTGTTGAAAACTAGTGGTTTGAAGGTTTAAAGAATATTGAAGTTTGATCGTAGGTTGACTTCATGGCTACCAGGTTCGGATTTCGATTATGGAACTTAGAATTGGTTCATTTTACTATTTAAGACTTGTCTGCAAAATTTGGTGCAAAACGAAGTTGATTTGATAGGATTCGGACGCTCAGTTGTGAATTTGAATGTTCTTGAGTTTCTTTGAAACTTTCATGCATTTTGATATCTGATTCATAGCTCTAAGTATTATTTTAGTGTTTTAATCGCGTGAGCGAGTGCGTATGATGTTATTACATTTGTGTGCATGTTTGTTTTGGAGCCCAAGGTGCTCGGGTTAAGTTTTAGATGTGTTTCGGAAGAGTTTGAATAGTGCAAAGGTTACTGGTGTAATACAATTTTGGTGTCTGCTGCAGATCTCGCATTTGCGAAATCTGGCTCGCATTTGTGAACAAGCGTTCACATTGGCGAGCATAGGCTGGCTCGGCGACATCTGCAGCAGGGTAAAAGAGGGGGAAATTGGGACATAACTCATTTTACACCATTTCTCAACCCTAAAAACTCTAGAGGCGATTTTTCAATAGACGTTTCTTCCCAAATTCATTGGTAAGTGACTTTAATGCATTCTCTTTCAATTACTCATTACTTTTCATGAGATTTCTACATCAAATTTAGGATTTCCATGGTAGAAATTAGGGATTTGAGTAGAATTGGAGATATATATAAAATTGAGATTTAGACCTCAAATTGGGGTTGGATTTCAAAGCAAATCACATAACCGGGCTCGGGGGTGAATGGGAATCAGGTATTGGTCCGACTTTTGAGTTTTTGACTAAGCGAGCCCAGGTTGACTTTTGTTGACTTTTTCCAAAAGCATTAAAGATTGAATCTTTTTCATTCGTGAGTAGTTTCTAAATCTTATTTTGAAATATATATACTATATTTGGTTTGATTTGATTGATTTGGAGAGTAATTCTAGAGGTAGAGCTGTGGTTGATTGATTTCTTTGATTGCAGAGCGAGGTAAGTGTCGTGGTTAACCTTAATTTGAGGGATTAGGACTTGTTGGTCTATTTGCTACGTGTTTTATGTGTGGGGACAACATATATGTGAGGTGACGAATACTTATGCATTCTCATTGGGTTAAAACAAGCAGATGGAACTTGTTTCTTTGTATTTTATTGTTTCGTTAATTATGTTATCCATGCATAGAATAGGTTATCACTTCCTTAATTATTCGTTTTGTATTTATTGCTTATTTAATAGATGTTGAATATTTTGAAAATTGGAGTTTGATATCTTGGCACCATATTTGAAGTTGAATCATTCCCCGCCATTGTTTATTGTTCGGATTAATGATATTGCATGGTGAAGACAGGAGTAAAAGCATGAAGGTTGAAGCCGTGCCACTATATTCATACTATTGCATGGTGAGGACAAAAGTAAAAGCACGAAGGGTGATGTAGTGTCATTTTCGTGTCATTGATTTGAATGGTTTCCAGTTTTGGTAATTTACTTGGTTATTTCGTGATTTCATACTTGTTGTATATACTATATTTTCCCCTTTTTGTATGTCCCCTCCCAATTAGTATTTTATCATTCCTAGTTATTAATATTGCTTTATATACACTTATACATGTTTATTTTTGAGTAGGTGTTTTATCATAGCCTCGTCATTACCTCGTCGAGGTTAGGCTCGACACTTACAGAGTACATTGGGTCGGTTGTACTCATACTATACTTCTGCACTTCTTGTGCAGATACTGGTATTGGTCCTAGCGGCACACATTAGATTTCTACTTGGATCCAGACGTAGTCGGAGACTTGGGGTATAGTTGCACGACGTCCGCAGCCCTGAAGTCCCTTTCCCTTCTATCATTGTTGTTTTTATTGAGTTTCAAAAGAATTGTACTTCGTTTAGACCTTATTTGTAGCACTCTAGATACTCATGTATTCATGACTCCAGGTTATGGGACATGTTTAGATTTTGTTGCCCGGTGTTATATTACTCTACTTCAGACTTTTATCATTATTATTGTTAATATTTTATTTTCAACTGCTAAAATCAGCTAACTATCTATTTTGCGTCGGCTTTCCTAGTAAGTGGATGTTAGGCGGCATCACGGTCCCAAGTTTGGGATTTCGGGTCGTGACATTAGGCAACCCGAAAAGCCAGTGAAATGGAGCAAGGGGAGCTAAAAGCGAAAGAATATTTTGTTGAAGTTTTCAGAATAAGGTAATAGATAGAAACATTAGTAGGAGAATAACAAAAGATTAAATGAAGCATTATGAGGAAGATGTGATAAATGGGTGATAACGGTAAATCAAAATATGATAGGATGACAGTGTCTATAGTCAAGTGAAAGAAAAGACAATAGGAGACATGCCTTGAGACTATAAAAGAGTATAAGCCATAAAGTCATATCCTCATTTCGAGAAGTGAGTTTGTAACTCCAATGTGATTACCAGAAGGCTAAGTTAGACCACCCGGAGTAATAAAAATCAGTATGGGCTAGTAAACAAGACAAACCGAACATGAATTAGGGACTAGAGGATTCGATAATAGTCGACATCGTGAGAATTTCAGAGACTGCGATCTACCAATAATAGAATGAACAGCAGAAGAATAACCTTTAAAGGTCATTCAGGAAGGCGCTTCTATTTAGCAAGCGTTTTGAGTAGACTTAAGCTTAAGGGACTAAGTGTGACAATTACACTACAAGGGGTCATTGAAAATGTGAAAAGATGCCGAAGATGAAGAGGTAAAACATCTACAAGTAAAACTTCAGAGCATTAAATACTAGTAATCCCTTAAAGGGGGAAGATAATATGATATGGTATTAAGTCAGAGTTAAGAGGTTCAGCTAAATAGAGAATGGTAAAGGAAGAATGCGGTAAAAAGGAAAAAGGAATAAGATTGCATTTATTCAGATTATATATATATATATATATATATTGTCATGACTCAAGAATGTTATGCAAGCACGATGCCGAGAATCAGCAGTAAGGGTTCATGGCGAGGATTTTAATTGATACATAAGTGCAAATGGATACTTGATATATAAGGCGCCTGTGCGAGAGGTAAGTTAAGAAAAAAGACATAGCCCAAAAGAGGTTACGTATATATAAAGAGTAGTTATTACTTGATTCAGGAAGAACCTAATTATGGATAAACAAGAGGTAACAACTAAATTAGTTGATCATGCAAGATAAATGTAATGAACCCCAGCATAGGAAATTTAGTCTCGTAGATACGATATCGTAATCCTTGAGAAGTATTCAGATAGGATTTGGGGTAGTTAAAGGTATCATAAAAGTGTTACATAAATAAAAGAACGTGCTACAAGGGAGATAATCAAAATATGAGTTCAGAAGTAACCCTACGAGTACAAGGGCATGGAGGTAAGTAACTACGGATAATTATAGGCAAGTAAGAACATCAAAAATTTCGTCGGGTATATGATGTAATAATCTTGAAGCTTTACAAGAGTCAAAAGGTCTCCCCTAAATACTAGAACGAAAGACTATCCGAGGAAATAAGGAAGCAGGATTCGACCTAAGTATAGCAACCTGAATTCGATATTGTAGAAGAAATGATATTATAACAACAATCTCATTAGAACATTGTATGCACTCCATAAGAAAATGGCATCTATTGTGGCTAATGAACGAGAAGTAGAATCAAAAAGTAATATTCGAGATCATATGAGTTGCATGAAATTCTAGTATGCGTGGGCACTAAGATACGCCAAGTATTCCTACAACAAGTGGCAGAATGACCAGGAAAAAGTAATTGCTTAAGTTTAAAGACAATTGAGAAGAATGAATTATTCAATCAATGACACAGAGTTAGTTATGTTATGAGCACACTTAAGATTTTAGAGTATTATCCATGCAGTATATATGTTGACATTCTTAACACTATAGGAGACTTTCGTATGTCGTTAAAATAAAGAATTGAGTCCATGTCACAGACAAAGAATTGAATTGTTAGAAGATTATAACATGTATGTTTCATGGCATCTACGAAAGGTTAATATAATAACTAATATCTTGAGCCACAGATTAGAAGACAACTCAAGCCTACTTAAAGTTTGAGAGAGAAGAGGAAGCTTAAGAGTTACATTAGCAAAGTAAATCAAGAGTCCGATTATTTGACCCAGATTATTATAGAATCCGTGCTACATTATAGAATCACTCTTAATAGAAAAAGTATAAGAGATATAGTACATCAGCTATATTTTATAACAACTCTACGATAAATCCAGTTAGAAGAGTACCAATCTTAAAGATAACAAAAGATAGAGTGGACATGACAGGATAAACATGTGCCCCCAATGTTGGGGGACTCCGAGACATTACCAGGAGAGGGAGCATCATTATTACCATTCGAGTAAAGAACACATACGATAATAGAGGCATAATCTAGAATACTGCAAAAATAAGAAGACATGATCTTAGACGAGCGAGATCATATGGTCGGTACTTCAAAGATGATCGCGAACTATAAAGTATAACATGGATGAACAACTTTCCGTTCAGTTCAAAAGTGTCCATCATGACAAGCTATGCTTAAAATAGAAATGTGCTAGCTTTTTTAGAAGTACCACAATTTAAGAAATCAAGAATGTGAGTGAGCTAAGATGACAAGTCAAGATAAATTTTATAAGACTGGGATAAGACATGAGATTAGAATACGAGGTTGAAAGGTTTAAGCCTATCCTAAATCACTCACTCCTCAAGTGGAGTAGAAATATATGTATATCTCTATACAAGGTGCGACAAAAGGGTTGAATAACAATGTTATAAGTACCAAGCTAATAACCAAGCTTAAGAAAAATAAAGCAAGAACTATGAGAGCCAAGGTGAGAATTGCATTTGGTTCTAAGAGAATAAAAAAAAATTATACGATGGTCAAGGTCGAAGTATAATAATTCCTAAAGTATGAATGTATGGAAAGTCATAGACGACTAGGTATTCACGCATCATGAGATATATAGGGCTTTACAAAGTCATTCAATAGATAGGCAAAGTAGATTATGAGCCTGAATTGCCTCTAGAATTAGATTCAGTCCATTATCCACGCTATAGAAGTACATTGGAGACCTTTCTCAGGTTGTCCCAACAGATGACATTCAAATTATAGAGGATCTATCCTATAAGGATATTCTAGTGGCTATTTTAGATTGACATATCCATAAGTTGAGGAACAAAATGTAGCCTTCGTGAATTAGAGAAATAAGAACATCGAAGAAATGACGTGAGAGGCTGCAGAGGAGATAAAATCTAAATACCTCCACCTATTTCAAATTGAAGATATGGATCGAGATATGATATTACAACACAACCCAGTTCAACGAGTTGGTCGTAGGGTGAGCTCTTATTTTTGACTATCGGCATCGCATCTGAGTGGTACATGGATCAGGATATATCTCATTGGCATATCTGGGATGATCTGCCTCGGGAATTTGTCAAGCAATTTTAGTATAACATAGACATATCTCCTGACAGGAATTCTCTGTCGAACATCAAGAAGAAGTTCTCGGAAAGTTTCCGAGAGTATGCTGTCAAATGGCGCGAACAAGCGGCCAGGGTAAAGCCTCTGATGGATCAAACAGAGATGGTGAGTGTTTTTCTTCAAGCCCAAGAGGCAGACTACTTTCAGAAATGATGTCTGCAATAAGGAAGCCGTTTGCTGAGGCCATCAAGATTGGTGAGATGGTCGAGAATGGTCTAAAAACAGGGCGCATATTGAGTCAATATGCTATAAGGGCTACCTCCCAAGCAATCCAAGGCGGGTCCGTAGGTGTAGCGAATAGAAAGAAGAAGGAAGAAGTGGCAATGGCGGCTTCAGGTCCGAGAAACCCACATCCACCCAGAAATTACTTCCATCCAAGAACCCCACAGCATTATTATCCTCATCAGGATGTGGCCTATGCTATGGCACCTCAACCGTACGCGGTAATGAACACCTAGCCATATGCTCGGCCACAACAACAGTTCAACCAAAATCGAGTTCCATTTCCTAGAAACAACCCTCCTCACCAAGCTCAGTATAATCCCCGACCTCCGCAAAATAATTTCCCCTACAATTCCCGTGCTTGGGAGCCACCCAGGAGAAAAAACTTCATGCCTATTGGTGAGTCATACTCTAGCCTTTTCCCTAAACTGGTCCAAATGGGTTTGTTGTAACCCGTACCCCAAACCAAGCAAAACCCGGAGTCGCCCTCTTACCAAGTCAGTGCTCGATGTGCTTACCATTCGGGAGCGGAAGGGCATGACACTGATGACTATTCGACTCTGAAAAGGGCTGTTGAAAATCTCATAGAACAAAAGAGGATAGTGTTAAAGGATGAAGACATTCCTAATCTGACCAACAACCCATTACCTGCCCACAATAACGGGCCGGTTATTGGAATGATTTGCGAAGATAAGGAGTTTGATCCTTCTTTGAAAGCCATAATTGCAATCGTTGATGTCGAGAAGAAGCCAAAAGCTTCTGCAAAACAAGACAGGGGGAAGAAGAAGAGTAAACCCACCCCTCAAAATACAGGAAAGGCAGTGGAAACTAAAACTGGGGCAGCATCCCCAAAAGATTCCATTCTTTATGTTCCCCGGGGTCACAGGAAAGAACAAATGATATTGAGTCCTACAAGAAGGTTTGAGTTGAACAAAGGTTCTAAGATGTACGTGCCTAAAGGGACCTATGTGGTACGGGGGCCAATAATTTCACCAAGGCTGAATGAGCCCATGGTTATTGTCCGCGCACCGCAGAGGCCCATGGCAGATCCTACTGCTGTCTCATAGAATTACAACAGGCCGGTAGTAACCTACATGGGAAAAGAGATTTTGGGAGAAGCAAATGAAGCTAACCCAGCTGAGAAATACTTTAATGTGGGAGAAGTGAACAATGCCAAGCAGAAACGCTTCCCGATCAAAAGGCCAGTTAGTGCCGATGAAGCGAAAAGTTCTTCCAAAAGATGAAAACTGTGAACTACGAGATAATCTACCAACTCCGAAAGTCTCCTACTCAGGTCTCTTTATTGTCTCTGCTCATGAATTCAACTGAGCATCAGAAAGTGCTAATCAAAACCCTCAACGAAGCTTATGTTTCGATTGAAACCACGATCGAACAACTGGAGAGGATGGCGGAAAGATTCTTTGCAGTCAATCAAATTTCTTTTAGCAAGAATGATTTGCCCCCGGAAGTGGCCGCCCACAACAAATCCCTTCATCTGACAGTTAAATGCGAGGGGTATTATTTGAAAAGAGTCATGCTAGATGGTGGGTCTGGAGTTGATATTTGCCCTCTCTTAACTCTGCAAATAATGGAGATCAGTACTGAGAGAATCAGGCCTAACAATATCTGTGTTCGTGCCTTTGATGGCATCAAAAGAGACACCATAGGCGAGATCGATTTGATTTTGATTATTGGACCTGTGGATTTCGATGTGACCTTTCAGGTCCTAGCCATGGATACTTGTTATAATTTTCTTCTTGGGAAGGCCTTGGATTCACGCTGCATAAGCCGTACCTTCCACTCTCCACCAGATGGTGAAATTTGAATATGAAGACCAGGAAATTGTGGTTCATGGGGAAGATGAGCAGTCAATTTACCGGGACCCATCAGTCACATGTATCGAAGCTAAGGAAGGTAGCGAGCATATAGTTTATCAAGATTTCGAGGTGGCGGTCGCAGATCAATATGAGGAGGGAAACCTTTGTCCTCAACCTTTTCTGTCAAATTCATCATGGTCGCTGCTAAAATGATCAAGCATGGTTATAAGTCTGGAAGAGACTCGGGGCATCATTGCAAGGTATCACGGAACCTATCACCCTACCTACCACCAAGAAATTCTTTGGTGTGGGTTTTCGTGCCATAGAAGCTGATGTGACATGGGCAAATAAATGAAAGAGAGATGTTTGGGTTTTACCTCAGCCGGTTCCGCATCTCTATAGAACGTTCGTCAGGCCCAAGTACAATGAAGAAGAAGAAGAAGAGGAGGCTTTCACGGCCGAGGAAATTGAGGAAATCTGTGGGGCTATGAGACAGATGTTGTATGAAACCCACATGGTTCAGCCGGGAGAAGGCTTGAGCACCATTGAGGTGTTGTACATGGGGCCTAATGCCAAGTTGCAAAACTAGAAGGCTACTCTGTTCCCAATCAGGCGGGAATCCTGATAGTCCAGTCTAGCCACCTTTTCTACATCAAGAGTTATTTCAGGGTGTAACTCAGATGTTTCTTTTAATTTCTCGTATTTTAATTCCAATGTAAACCTTGTTATCTTCAAAAATTCAATGAAATGAAATCAATATTTCATCGTTCATCTCTCTTTATTATTTTTGATTTTTGTTACTTTTTCTTATTTCTTCTTGCAGTTCTAATAATGGAGCTTTAAATAATATGACATGCTTACGGACTTCATGCCTAGATCCAAACACGCTGTCTAATTGTGAAATAATGAGCCAAGAACCGGAATACGATGAAGAAGAGGCTTTTAGGGAAATAAACCGAGAATTGGAACAATTTGAAAATAAACCTAAGACGAACTTAAATGAAACCGAGCCGGTTAATTTGGGTAGTTCTGAGGAAGTCCAAGAAACCATGATAAGAATTCACACAGATGAAAGAACCAGGGATGCATTGATCCAACTTTTGTTCGAATTTAAAGATGTGTTTGCTTGGTCTTATGATGACATGCCAGGATTAAGTGTCGATTTGATGGTCCATAAGCTGCCGACTTACCCC
This sequence comes from Nicotiana sylvestris, assembly GCF_000393655.2. Classification (NCBI taxonomy): domain Eukaryota; kingdom Viridiplantae; phylum Streptophyta; class Magnoliopsida; order Solanales; family Solanaceae; genus Nicotiana; species Nicotiana sylvestris. The sequence continues at coordinate 145,128,944 of NC_091064.1, read as the reverse complement.
GACTGTCCCCCTATCCAGCAAAAGCAGAGGAAGTTTATAATTGATATCAGTGACAAGATCAAAGAAGAAGTCACAAAACAGTTGAAGGCGGCAGTGATCTGATACACCACATTGCTGGCCAATGTAGTTCCCATGCCAAAAAAGGACGGGAAAACCCGAGTGTGTGTTGACTACCGAGATCTTAACAAAGCAAGTCCCAAGGACAATTTCCCTTTACCAAACATTCACATCCTTATTGATAATTGTGCCAAACATGAGATACAGTCTTTCATGGATTGTTATGTAGGATATCATCAGGTGTTGATGGATGAAAAGGATGTGGAAAAGACAACCTTCACCACACCCTGGGGCACCTATTGCTACAGGGTCATGCCTTTTGGTTTAAAGAATGCCGGGGCAACCTATATGAGGGCCATGACTGCCATCTTTAATGACATGATGCACCAAGAGATCGAGGTGTATGTGGATGATGTGATCATCAAATCCAGGACACAGGACGACCATGTTCGGGACCTAAGAAAGTTCTTTGAGCGGCTGCATAAGTATGATTTGAAGCTAAATCCGGCCAAATGTGCATTTGGGGTTCCGTCTAGCAAACTCTTGGGATTTATAGTCAGTCGGAGGGGCATCAAGCTACACCCATCAAAGATAAAGTCTATTCGGTATTTGCTTCCTCCAAGAACCAAGAAAGAGGTTATGAGCCTGCTGGGAAGGTTAAACTACATTAGCCAATTTATTGCCCAGTTAACTTCCACATGTGAACCCATCTTCAAGCTGTTAAAGAATGATACAGTGATTAAATAGACGGATGAGTGTCAAGAATCCTTTGACAAAATCAAAGAATATCTGTCGAACCCACTAGTCTTGGTCCCGCCCAAACCAGGGAGGCCTCTATTTTTGTACCTGACAGTCTTGGAGAATTCTTTCGGTTGTGTCCTCAGGCAACACAATGTGACCGGAAAGAAAGAGTAGGCAATCTACTATCTGCGCAAAATGTTCACAAGTTATGAAGTCAAATACACTTTGTTGGAAAGGACTTTTTGCGCCCTAACTTGAGTTGCTCAGAAGCTTAGGCATTACCTTTTGGCCTATACCACCTATATTATCACCAGGATGGACCCTTTGAAGTACATATTCCAGAAGCCAATGCCCATAGGGAGGCTAGCAAAATGGCAGATCATGCTCACTGAATTTGACATAGTCTATGTCACTCGCACGGCAATGAAAGCCCAAGCTTTAGCAGATCACCTAGCTAAAAACACTATTGATGATGAATATCAACCTCTGAGTCCCTATTTTCCGGATGAGGAGGTGAATTCAGTTGAAGTAACATACGAAGACACCAATGCTTGGAAAATGTTCTTCGATGGAGCTGTGAACGCAAAATGCATTAGAATTGGGGCAATTTTGATCTCACCCACTGGTCAGCACTATCCAGTCACAACCCGGCTTCGGTTTTTCTACACAAACAACATCGGCGAGTATGAAGCCTGCATTCTGGGTATGAATATGGCAATCGACCAAGATGTTGAAGAACTTTTAATCATGGGGTATTCAGACTTGATTATCCGACAAGCTTAGGGAGAATGGGAAACCCGGGATGTCAAACTTATTCCCTACAGACAACATGTGGAAGATCTTAGAAAGTGGTTCAAGTCAGTTGAGTTCAGGTACATTCCTCGTTTTCACAATGAGTTAGCTGATGCACTCGCTACTTTGGCCTCGATGTTACCATATCCAGGCAATCTCTACATTAACCTATTAGAAATCCAAATCCGAGAAAGGCATGGTTACCGCAATGCGGCTAATATGGAACCAAATGTTCAGCCATGGTATCATGACATCAAGAGATTTATGAAAATGAAATAATATCCTGAGCAAGCCAATGGAGATCAAAAGAGAACCATTGGACGGTTTGCTAGCGGTTTCTTCTTAAGCGGTGAGGTCTTGTACAAAAGGACCTCGGATCTCAATTTGTTAAGATGTGTTGACACCGAAGAAGCTGGAAGAATCATGTATGAAGTGCACGTAGGAGTATGTGAACCCCACATGAATGGGTACGTTTTGGCAAATAAAATCCTCTGAGCGGGCTATTATTGGATGACTACGGAAAACGATTGCTTCAGTTTTGTCCGAAAATGTCATCAGTGCCAGGTGCACGGTGACTTGATTCATGTACCGCCTACAGAACTGCATCCCATGTTAGCACCTTGGCCATTTGTTGCTTGGGGCATGGATGTCATTGGGCCGATCTAGCCAAAGGCTTCAAATGGGCATTGGTTGCCATCGACTACTTCACGAAGTAGATTGAAGCAATTACTCTCAAATTTGTCACTAAGAAAGCAGTGGTAGACTTCATGCACTCCAATATCATCTACCATTTTGGTATTCCTACAACTATCATTACGGACAATGCTGCAAAGTTGAATAGTAATTTGATGAGGGAGATATGCGAACAATTCAAGATAACGCATCAGAACTCTACCCCTTATCGGCCCAAAGCTAATGGTGCCATTGAAGTCGCAAACAAGAACATCAAGAAGATTCTGAGAAAGATGATCCAAAGTTCCAGGAAATGGCATGAAAATTTGTCATTTGCATTGTTGGGATATAGCACTACTGTGCACACATCAGTCGGAGCAACCCCATATCTATTGGTTTACGGCACTAAAGTCGTAATACCCGCCGATGCTGAAATTCCATCTCTTCGAATCATTGTTGAGGATGAAATTGAGTATAGAGAGTGGGTCAGGACTCGTCTAGAACAGTTAACCCTAATTGATGAAAAGTGAATGGCCGCAGTCTGCCATGGGCAGTTATATCAACAAAGAATGGACCGTGCTTACAACAAGAAAGTGTGGCCTAGGAATTTTGAAGTGGGGCAACTCATTTTGAGACGCATTCTCCCTCACCACCAAGAAGCAAAAGGAAAGTTTGCACCTAACTGGAAAGGCCCATACATTATCAAAAAATTATTTCCAAAAGGGGCGTTATAGCTGGGAGACATCGAAGGAAATGATCCCGAAACAACTGTAAATGCATATGCCGTCAAAAGGTATTATGTCTAGTCTTTATGCAGCAACAACATTATCCGATTGGGATGATTAAGGCTTTCATTCTTGCTACCCCAAATACTTCAATCCTTTGCTAACCCTTTGAGCCGGTTACCTTTCTTTCAATACCCTCTTTGGAACTTGAAAACATTTGGAAAAAAAAAAGAAGAAAAAGAAAAACAACAAAACAACAAAACAACATATTTCCCTGAACTACGTTCGACTTGATTCTGAAAGGATACTTAGGCAGCCTCTCTCTAGGGTTTAGTCACACCAAAACAAAATTCCAATTTCCCCCAAAAGTGAAATTGGGGCAGATGTTATGAAGGTTCGGCAATGATCCCGCCTGAACGATTCCAAAGTTGTAATTCGATCCAATTTCTTTTTACCCAAACCATGTTCAAGTCCTTTTGTTCAATCGGTGAAAGGTGTCCAAAATCGAAGAACGTAGTTGTTTGGATCCGATGCGATCAGGATGAGAGAAATAAAATGAGAGAATCTTATTGGCGAAAACCCATGGGCACTGTAAGGAGATGGTGAGCAAAGAAATTGAAAATGACAGAGTCTTGTTAGTGAAAACTCGTAAAGAACACTATAAGGCGACGACGAGAAGAGAAATAAGAGAGGTCGATTGGCGATAACCCGCAAAGGCGCTATTGATCAAAAAGAGAGAATCTCTTACAACCATTGGCACTAAAAGAGTCCTGGCAAGTTTCCTTGGTTTCGAGATATGGATCATAATGGGTTTATGAGGAGTTGGATCATTGTGCAGATCGGGTATCCAGTCCAAGAAGCATGTCATGTCTATTGAAACCTGCATGCACTCTAGATAAGTCATTATTTCCTCCTCGAAAGGGACACTTCTCTTTAAATTCACTTTCCTGTTCTCCGTTTACTTTTCTTTGAATTCCTTTCGGTTTAATGCTTCTCCGAAACTAATACAGAGAAAAGGTGGCAAGATTGGTTTTACAGGATTCTGCTTAACAAAAGCCAAATCCAAAGAAAAGCACCCAGCCTCAGTGGTTGCATAGTCGATCCCGACTGGCCATGATGGCCGATGCTCTGAAGTCAAAATTATTGAAAATGAAAGAAATCCAAAGTCAAATGACCATAGAGGTAGAATAAGATGAAAAGGCCAAAGTCCCACAGGGGTGAACCATCATGTTAAATTTTGAAAAATTGAGTTCCTCGGTTTTATAAGAAAGATCAATCTTCAGAAAGCCGGCAAACAACAGAGGTTCTTGTCAAAAGAGTTGGGCCGAGATCAAGTGATCAAAACAATCAATGCCACAAAACAAACCACCGTTTCAAACTAACGATTGTTCTTTGTTTGAAAACATGAAACAGGTGCAATCCAAAGCAACCTTGCAAGAAGCAGGTGCAACCACAGAGAAATGCGCAAAGGCTAGAAACAGCTTTGCAGCAACAATCCATAAGAAGGGAAGTCCCCCCCAAATATTTTCCCGCATTTACTCATTCCATGAAATAAAAAGAGAGAAGAAAACAAGATAAAAAGAGACAAGAAGAAAAATTCAAAAAAAAATGGTAGCCTAGGATCCCCAATCTCTATTTTTATGCTTTTCCAACATAGGGTCTCAACTCAAAACATCTTGCAACCAAACGCCCAGAAATTTTGAAAGAGAAATATTCTGAGTATTCTTCTAAGTTTTTGCAAAATCAGATGTGCTTTTCAGAGGTTTTGTGTAGAGAAATCAGGCTGAGTCTGTATTTTATTTTTGAGTAAACTTAGAATGAGAAAAAATGCAGAGAACTTTTAGGTCTTTTTTAGGTTATCCAAATCTCAATCAATTTTTTTGTATAGAAATGGTACCATATATAGGTACCAAAGATGCCATGTGCTGGAGGAATTATTCCTCAGCCACAAAAAGCATATTCCAACAGAATTGGACAGCTGGTTTTCCCTTATCGGTTTCAGTACTTTGTACTAACCAAATGAGGCTAGCTGCCCCTCTTTTCTAGAACATTCCAGCCTAAATATTATCTGATTTCAACAACTATCTAACCCTCTATGAGCCCGTAAGTTTCTTTTTGTTCATTTAACACCCTAAAGTCCTGAACATTTACAAACTAAACAAACAATTCTCTAATAGAAACCATAGGCAAACTGAATCAAATGGCATCAGTTTTTTTTCTTTTAAAACCTGAATAGGTTTAACATGAAATGAAATCAGATACAATCCATCGATTGAACAATTTGAAACTTACATTTAGCAAGTAACAACCAATGAATAACCTATTTCATCCTTTGAAGCAATTAAATCAACCAATTAATAGGGAATCGAATGATACTAACATGCTGATTTCAATTTCATTGAACACAAACAAACCCAAATTGGAAAAAACCTGGAACCCTAATGACCTAATGGCAAACTCAAACATTACCCCTAAACTAACTGACCATCATTATAGATTAAGCACAGAAGCTAATTAACAAACTTAAAACCAGGAACTCTATTCATGCAATTAAACAAAACAAACCCATGAAGAACGAAAGAAGAGGAGAAGATCAGAAGGAAACAAATAAAACAAAGTAGAAGAAAAATACCCTTGCTTGCTTCGAATTGAAACTTTTCATGAACTTGAACATCCTCTTTAAAGAAAGAAATGAACCTTTAACTATCATTAATCGACTGTCCTTAACAAGGAATAATCGATTAATGACGGTTTGGGATTCACCCGACCACGTACTGACCAAGAAGGGAAGAGGGGAAAATCTGGGGGTTTTTCGGAATTTGAGATTTGAAATTCGATCAAATTAGGGTTGATTCGAGGGTGGCTAAGGGTGGTTTGAGGTTTAGGTAGGGGCAAGGACTATAGGGTGTTAATTTGGGGCGGGTTGGAGCAGTTAGGGTTTTGGTATCGACATTTCGATTTGAGATTCGAGGAGTTTGTTAGTGATTCGAAAGAAAATAGTTGGAGCTATGGACTGAGGAGGTGAAGGGGGTTCAGGGTGTGAATTTGGGAAGCTTGGACCACAGGAACCGCCGTGAGGTGATTTCTGGCGGTGGTTTGCGATGGACGCGGCGTGGGAATCCTAGGCGGCTAGGGTTTGGTTCGTTGAGTGTTAGAGACGAAGTGAGGGGTTTTCGAAATGGGGGTGGGTCGGCTTCAGATAGTTATATTATAATTGGGTGCCCAATTCCGAGTCGTTGGATCACCTGAATCCAACGGCTAGGATTAGATTACCACAAAACGGGGTCGTTTTAGGAGAATGGGAATTGGACCGGGTAAACTGGTGATTTGGGCCTGCGTTGTGGGTAATTTGGACGGATTTGGGCGATTTTGGGGCTGGTTTGGTTATTAGCCCGATTCCGAAAAATACCTTCTTTTATTCCTTTTCTTTTCCTTTTCTTTCTTTTTTTTAAATAAAAATCCTAATAACTAAAAATCCTAAATTATCTCAAATGTGGAATTAAATCAATTAACTAATTATAAAAATTACAAACATCACTTAATTCTAAATAAAAGAGAAAAATCAATAAACTAAAAATTAAAAGACAAAAATATAAAAATGAGCTATTTTTGTGATTTTCAAATTTCCATAAAACAAATAATTAATGATCAATTCTAAAAATGTAAAAATAAATCCTAAATACAATGCATGATATTTTTGGTATTGTTTTATTGTTTAAATAAAAATAAAAATTAAACATGCACAGAAATGCAGATAATTAAGAAACATTCTACAAAAATTCCTAAAATGACAAATAATTAACTGAAAACCTATTTTCTTGGGATTTTATAGGAGTATTTCATATAGGGCAAAAATCACATGCTCACAATCGCAACCGGAATGAAGTGTGCCGACTTGGTCAACCTGTCGACAATGGCCCAAACTGCATCAAACTTCCTCAAGGTCCGCGGCAATCCGACTACAAAGTCCATAGTGATACGCTCCATTTCCACTCAGGTATAGTCATTTGTTGAAGTAGGCCACCAGGCCTCTGGTGCTTATTCTTGACCTGCTGGAAATTTAGGCATCTGGCTACATACTCCACTATGTCTTTCTTCATTCTCCAGCAACAATAATGATGTCTCAGGTCACGATACATCTTCGTAGCACCTGGATGAATAAAATACCGTAAGCTGTGTGCCTCCTCTAGAATCCTGTCCCTCAAGCCGTCGACATTAGGAACATATAGGCAACCCTAGAGACACAGAACACCATCCTCACCAATAGAAACCTCCTTGACACCACCCTGCAGTACCGTCTCTATGAGAACTGCCAAATGCGAATCATCAAACTGTCGAGCCTTGATGTGCCCCAATAGTGACGACTGGGCAACAACACATGCAAAAACTCGGTTGGGCTCAGAAATATCCAACCTCACAAGTATGTTAGCCAAGGACTGAATGTACAAAGCTAGTGGCCTCTCCTTTACTGAAATGAATGCCAAGCTATACATACTCTCTGACTTCCTGCTTAAGGCATCCGCGACCATATTTTCCTTGCCTAGATGATAAAGAATGGTGATATCATAATCCTTCAGTAACTCAATCCATCTACGCTACCTTAAATTGAGATCCCTCTGCTTGAACAAATATTGTAAGCTGCGATGATTAGTATAAACCTCACACGACACCCCATACAGATAATGCCTCCATATCTTAAGAGCATGAATAATCGCGGCTAAATCTAGATCTTGAACAAGGTAATTCTTTTAATGAATCTTCAACTGACATGAAGCATTTGCAATAACTCGCCTTTTAAGCATAAATACACAATTCAAACCAATGCATGAAGCGTCGCAATACACAGTATGCATCCCCGAACTGGAAGGCAATACTAGAACCGGGGCTATAGTCAAAGCTGTCTTGAGCTTCTGAAAGCTCACCTCATAATCATCGGACCAATGAAAAGAATCACCCTTCTGGGTCAATCTAGTCAAAGGTTGTGCAATGGATGAAAAACCCTACACAAACGGCGATAATAACCTACTAACCCCAGGATACTCCTGGTCTCAGTCACCGAAGTGGGATGTGGCCAACTCTAAACTCCCTCAATCTTCTTGGGATCTACCTTAGTACCCTCTCCTGATAAAACATACCCCAAGAATGCTATAGACTCTAGCCAAAACTTACACTTGGAGAACATAGCATATATCTTCTATTCTCGAAATGCCTGAAGCACCACTCTCAAATGCTGCTCGTGCTCCCCCAGGCTACGTGAGTAAATCAAGATGTCATCAATGAAGATGATAACAAAAGAATTAATATAAGGCCTGAACACCCAGTTCATCAAATCCATAAACATCGTTGGGGCATTAGTCAAGCTGAAGGACATCACTAAAAACTCATAATGGCCATATATAGTACAGAAAGCAGTCTTCGGGACATCTGAGTCCCGAATCTTCAGCTGATGATACCCTGATCTCAAGTCGATCTTAGAGAACACCCAAGCACCCTGCAATTGGTCAAACAAATCATCAATGAGCGACAACGGGTACTTGTTCTTGATGGTGACCTTGTTCAACTGGCGGTAATCATTGCACATCCATATAGTCCCATCCTTCTTCTTCACATATAACACTGGTGCACCCCAAGGTAATACACTTGGTCTCACAAACCCCTTTGCTAACAATTCCTCAAGCTGCTACTTTAACTCTTTTAAAGACATACGATACGGTGGAATAGATATAGGATGAGTGCTTGGAGCCAAATCAATACAGAAATCAATATCACAATCTGGTGGCATGCCTGGAAAGTCAGAAAGGAACACATCGTCAAACTTCTGGACTACTGGCACTGAATCAATTGTCGGAGACTCTACGGTGGTGTCCCGAACATAAACTACATAAGCCAAACAACCCTTCTCGACCATATGTCGAGCCTTCAGAAAAGAGATAACCTGACTAGATGTACTAACAGAGGAACCCTTCTACTCCAACCTCGACAACTCTGGCATCGCTAAAGTAACAGTCTTGGCATGGAAATCTAGGATGTCGTGATATGGGGATAACCAGTCCATGCCTAGGATGACCTCAAAGTCAATCATATCAAGTAAGAGAAGGTCTGCTCTAGTCTCGTAACCATAGAACGTAACCACACAGGACTGGTAGATCTGATCCACAACGACAGAATCGCCCGCAGGAGTCGACACATAAATAACAGTACCCAAGGACTCACGAGGAATGTCTAGGAAATGAGCAAATGGAGATGACACATATGAGTAGGTGGTCCCTAGATCAAATAATACCGAAGCATCCCTACTGCAGACAGAAATAATACATATGATCACGACATCTGAGTCCACTGCATTTGGTCTGGTCGGAAAAGCATAGAATCTAGTTGAAGCGCCGACTGGATGGCCTCCACCTGACTGAGTAATAGCTGGATGAACTCCCCCTGTCTGGCCTCCACCTCAAGGATGGCCCCTACCAACCTGCCTTCTGCCTCTGGGCGGCTGGACAGCTAGTACTAAAATCATGGGTTGCTGGCCCTATTGCACTGCTTTGCCCCGAAGTCTGGGGTAGGTCCTCTTTATGTGACCCGGATATCCACACTCGTAAAAACCTCTCGGTACCATCTGATGGCCTAAATACCCACTAGAAGAACCCTGAATGGCTGGCGGGCTGTATGAACTCTCTAGCATAGCACTGAAATAGGCATTAAAGAACCCTGATGAGCTAGTGAACGACAAGAACTCTCTGGCATGATGCTAAAATAGGGGCGCACTGGAGCACCTCGAGGAGGTGGTGGTGCTGAATATGGGGGCCTACTAGGCTAACCCATCCCAAACTGACCTCTGCCCCTAGCCGGGGCACCTTTTAACTCTCCAGAGAAACGGGCCCTCTTGTCCTGCTGCATTTGCTTTCTACCCCTCTAACGGTAGCCCTCAATCCTCCGAGTAATCTCTACTACCAGCTGATAAGAAGTCCCCATCTCGACCTCTCGGGCCATGTTGTCCATAATACTGGAGTGCAACCCCACAACAAATTTCTACACTCTCTCTGCGTTAGTAGAAAGTATCATGAGTGCATGGCGAGATAACTCAGAAAACCTCACCTCAGAATCGGTCACTAACATCTGACCTACTCAAGTTACTCAAACTGATACCGCAACTCTTCCCTCTCGGAGGGTGGAATATACCTATCCAAGAAAAGCTATGTGAATTGGGCCCAAGTAATGGTAGGGGAACCCACTGGTCTACCAAGAACTTAAGACTGCCACCATCTACGGGCCCTGCTCTCCAGCTGGAAAGTAGTAAAGTCAACCCCATGTTTAATATCCTCATATTGTGCAGTCGGTCCCTGCACCTATCAATGAAATCCTGGGCATCCTCATGACGCTTACCTCCAAAGACAGGAGGGTGTAGCCTAGTCCATATATCCAGTAACTTCTGCGAATCATCGTCCGCAGCTGTTCTAGGCTTAAGTGCCACTGCTGCAACTAGCTGGGGCCCATCCGTAGGTAGTGTGTTCGGAGTCTAATATAGTGCGGCTACATGCCCAGGAGTCTGAGTAGTAGGGGTCTGTGCTCCCCTTGCCACTTGAGATGTGGCTGGGTCTACTGGGAATAAACCAACCTAGGTCATAGAATCCATAAACTGCAGCATACGGCCCATAACCTCCTGAAAGCCCGATGCTGTCATGTACTCTACCGGGGTTGGCTCTGCTGCGGGCACCTCGCCCTACTCCTCAATAACAGGATCAACTATAGGATCCGTTATTGGGGTAGCTCTGAGACTCCCTCGTCCCCTACCTCGGGCCGGTGCCCTCCCCCGGCCTCTAGCAACGAGGGGAGCAGCTCCTCCCGGGTCTGGAACATCAGTCGTACACGTCCTCACCATCTGTGAGAGAATAAGAGAAGGAAATCTAGTATACCATCAACTGCACAATAGAAGATGAATAAAGAGTAGTTTTCTAACACCATATAGCCTTTCGAAGATAAGTACGAAAATCTCTGCACTGATCTACAAGACTTTATAGGATCTACCATCACTTGTGAGACCTACGTGAACCTACTCTAATATCATGTTGTCACGTCCCAACTCCATATCAGGCCGTAATGGCGTCCAACACCATTGGTGCACAAGCCAATAGTGAACAACCTAGGGGTTTCTCATTTTTATTAAGCAATCCCAACATTTAACATTACTTAAATTTAAATCATTTGATATATGTAACAGATTTTTAGGGAAACCAAAACGAAAACAACTGAAAGAAATTATAATTATAGGAACAAAACCTAAAATCAAGTCTACTAATATATGCCAAGGACTTAGTGTCACAAGTGTGTGGGAAACTAGTAGAATATACAAAAGAAGACTACCCTACTGTCTGAAATAAGTAGACAGATACAAGCAAAAGAGAAATTCCGGTATGCTGCTGAACGGCTAGGGTGGGGACAACTCACTGTAAGTCTCTGTTCGAATCAAGTATGTGCGCCTGGTGGATAACTAGATGCGCCTGCCTCAGATCTTGTACAATTAAGTACAAAAGCATAGTATGAGTACATAAACAATATCTACCCAGTAAGTATCCAGTCTAACCTCGAAGAAGTAGTGACGAGGGGTCGACTTGACACTTACTAGGGCCAATAATAGAATAATTAAAGTGTTATGCTAAGCCTAGATATTATAAAAAATACCGATAGCAAATATCAGGAAGAGACAAATTCTTCTTTCATAAATAAAATGTCAATTTCAGTCATATTGTTTAATAATTTACACTCAAGGCATTAAAGCAGTACAAATCACAGAAAGTTCTAAATAAATAACATGGGCAAGTTATGCCGAGGTCTTACGGCCTGATCCAACATAATAATAAAATGTGCACTACCGGAGGGTCGAACTGTGCGAATCATAGATGCATCTATTCATCCCGCTTTCATTTATACGACGCGGTCATGTCACACCTCCTTTTTACCACCTGAAAGGGGGATATAAGGGAGTTTTTCCAATTAAAGTAACATTATTCGAAATGAGATTATTATTATTTATTTTTCTAGAGTCGCCACTTGGAATAGTTTATTTAGTGTCCCAAGTCACTGGTTTATTTTAAAATCCCAAATCGAGGAAATCGACTTTATTTAAAAGTCTGTGAAACAGAAATTCTAGATAAGGAATTCTGTTAACCCGGGAGAAGGTGTTAGGCATTCCCGGATTCCGTGGTTCTAGCACAGTCGCTTAAACTATTAATAATTGGCCTATTATCTGATTTACTACATGTTTTAAATCTACTGTGCATTTTTAACTTTCTAGCCGCTCTTAATTATTTAAACCGCTTTTAGGATTTATGAAATTATTTCTTGAACAAGTTACGATTGTCGTACACTTGCCGTTTTGGAACACACCGCAAACTGCGCTACATGAAATGCACCCGCGATTTGCGACATATTTATTTTATTATTATTCGAAGTTGTTATGATCGGGTCACATGAAAGGCCACCCTGATTTGGGAATTATGTATCACGACTACGCCACGAGAACCGTACCCATAGCCATGATGATTTATTTAATCGTGCCTAAAGCAAGCTACGATATTCATGATTTTCCTAAGACTAATTTAGGATTATTTTGAGGCCAAGAGTTATGAAAATTGTTGCGGATGAGATGTCTATGCTTAACTATTGGAATTATAAGAATCCTTTATACTATGTAGTTTCCATTTGCCTCTTAAAAGTTAACGGCTAATGTAACAAATGAATACACTAGTTTTGATAACTATGTAGGCTCAAAGGAAAACAAAGTACTTCAATTGATATTTTTTCAGAAACATGTATGTAAACATGTACAGAAAGTATTCCTTGATGCACCACAAAATATCAGACTCATCATTATCAAAAGTTTCAATTTGATCTAAATCGTATAGCGGGTACTACCACTAAGCAGAAAATAAAAATAGCAAACAACCATAATCGAAGAAACAGAGTAGCAAAGATCCATACTAAAGGTTGCCAAAGGCACCACTTTCAGACAAAAACATAACATGCTAAAATATAAAGGAAACAAAGCCATGTTCAACGAGAGAAATTAAAATAGATAAATAAATAAATAAAAAATGAAAAACATCATATATAATTTCAATAGTCTCATCACATTCTGCTTGTTTCAAAAATACTCAACCATCAACAATGTATAATAAAAGAATTCATATAAGCCAATCGCATTATTGAATTTCTACATGTTGTATTACCAACTTAAATACACACTAAGTAAAAGTGAAATTAGTACCAGGAGTGCAGAATGGCAATAAGAATGCCAAACAAAAGCCAAAAATATGAGGGAATTCAGCAACAATGACCCAGCAAATCAGCACTCAGACAGTATTTCACAACTCAATAAGTCACTTGAACACCCAGAAAATCGGTCTTTTTATATATGAAAATTTTTGGATTACAAAGAGGGAACTTCGACGAAAAAAACTTCAACCAAGCTAAAACAGTAACGAGGAGTTCGGCGGAAGTAGAAATTAGTAGATACAGCAGCAGCCCAGTAATATCATATGTGACTTTGGTCCACAAACAACTCGAACCGGCAACTGGTTTGGGACTTTCTTCATCCGCATTCACTTATAGCAGCAAGCAAATAAATGATGATGAATGATTTATCGGCAAAACGAGAATAAAACAAGCTGGGTCTTGTTACATATGAAGCACCATTAATGAACGAAATGGGAGCTGCAGTTTCCCCGACTTCCAGCGAGTTTCATCGCAACGGAAAGAGGGGTGACAGAGATGAGAACGAAGGTGAGAGCAGCAATCGCCGGCAATGAAGTTTCATGGCTAGTTTTGGCCATCTTCCATGGTGATGGATGAAGAATATGAAAGCAGAAACGGGAGGTGGGGGCTGTGCATGAAGAAGAAAGGAGCTTGGGGTGTATAAGGGTTGGAGAAAGAGAAAACCAGGGCTGAATTTTGGGGTTTGTTCTTTGGTCCGTTTTTGTGAAGAAGAAGAGTTGGAACGGCGCCTTGGGTTCTCAGATCGGAGGGTCTATCCGATTTTCCGATCTTATGTTCTAGGTCTAGGTATTTTTAATTAAAAGGGAGGGGTTTTGGGGCGACTTTAACTTGTTTTGGGCCTCTTGAGCTTTGGCCCAATTCAAAAATAAGACAACTTTCTTTTTCTCTTTTGTTCTTCTTTCTTTCTTTGATTTTAAAAATCTAGTTGAATTAATTAAACATGCTAAATAAAATCCTAAATTAGGCTCTACCTTAAATTATTTTGTCAAGTTAATCTTACTTATTCTTACTAATTTAACACTAATTAATTTAAAACTAAAAGCTAAAATGTGGACATGACTATTGTAGTAATTTTTTGTGATTTTTGTTTAATGAATGCAATTAAATTAATGTAATTAATTCCTAAATACGAATTGAACCTAAGATGACATGAAATTAAAACATGAGGATTTGTTTTATGATTTTTCTATGATTTTAAAAATATTAAAAATGCATGAAATGCAATTAAATAAAGAAAAACTTCTAAAATCCCTTAAAATTATTTTGGTCTATTTTTAGGAGTTATTTCCATACAAGGCAAAAATTAGGTGCTCACAGCTGCCCCTCTTTGCTCGGAAACATGAAGAGTTTTTGGGAAAAGATAAAGTGAGCAAATACGAGCAATTTTTGCCCGTTTGAAACTCCATGAGAAGCAATTTTTGGGAAAAAGACTAACCGAACCTTGCTTAGGAGGTTGCCTACATATCCTTAGCTATAAAGGAATCAGGTCAGTGTAGTTCTAGAAGTTTTGGTAGCTGGGACTACCGGAAAACTGTCATTTCACTGTTGTTGCTGTTATTTCTGCTTGCTGAGCTCCTTACTACACCGAAATGAAAGATGATAAACTAAACTAGCTAAGCCTATCAACTATGAGTTACAAGATTCCTATCTATAAACCTTCTAAAGCTTGATATTGTGTCTTGGCTGGTTCTTCCTGCAGACTCTAATCTGAATCTTGATGCTCTTTAGCTGCAACCGCTGGTTCGTTCTTCTTCAGCTTTTTCAGATCAAGACGGGCAGCTGCAAAGCTCATAACTTCAATCGTATCTTGAGCATTCGCCATCTTTTCTCCGCTTCTGCACTTGAAGTTCACTTCTTTTCTTGTTCTTTCTTTTATTTTATTCTGGATTGAGACTTCTTCTTTTGGTTATCTCGAACCTTACGTCTTGAGGTATAACCTGCTCAGACACCAAAACAAACAAACGAACAAAATTTTACTGCCCCAGTGTTCACTAGGAAAATTTCGTAAGTTATTGTAATAAAATCTAAACTATTTCTTTATTGAAAGCAATAAAATCAGGATTGTGTATCCCTAAGAAAAAGAGATTAAGGAGTAGAGACCCTATATCTAAAATAAAATCAAATGGGGATCGGAGGCCCCGAGTTGGGAAGATTGCCAAGTTATGCTGGAAAAATTACCGGGTTATGCTGGAAAGGTCCTCGGGTTATGCCGGGGAAGGTCATCGGGTTATGCCGGAAAAGGTCCTCGGGTTATGACGGAGATGTCCACGGATATACCGGGAAAGTCATTGGGTTATGCCAAAAAAAGATCCTCGGGTTATGCCGGGGAGGTCCACGGGTTATGCCAAGAGAGTCATTGGGTTATGTCAGAAAAAGGTGCTCGGGTTATGCCGAGGAGGTCCACGGGTTATGCCGGGAGCGTCATCGGGTTATGCTGGAAAAAGGTCCTCGGTTTATGCCGGGGAGGTGCACGGGTTATACCAGAAAAGTCATCGGGTTATGCCGGGAAAAACTCCTTAGGTTATGTCGGGGAGGTCCACGGGTTAGGCCGGGAAAGTCATCGGGTTATGCCGGAAAAAGGTCCTCGGGCTATGTCAGAAAAGTCAACGGGTTATGCCGAAAAAGGTTCTCGAATTATGCCGGGGAGGTCCACGAGTTATGCCGAAAACGTCATCGGGTTATGCCAAAAAAGGTCCTCAGGTTATGTCGGGGAAGTCCACGGGTTATGCCGGGAAAGTCATCGGGTTATGCCGGAAAAGGTCCACGGGTTATGCCGAGGAGGTCCACGGGTTATGCCGGGAAGTCATCGGGTTATGCCGGAAAAGGCCCTTGGGTTATGCCGGGGAAGTCCACGGGTTATGCCGAGAAAATCATCAGGTTATGCCAGAAAAGGTCCACAGGTTATGCCGGGGATCAACTAGGGGGTGGAACCCTATGTTGGAAATATTACCAGGTTATGCTGGCATCAGCTAGGGAGTGGGACCCAATGTTGGAAAAGACGCAGCTAGGGATTGGAGACCCTATACTACCATGATTTTAATTTTTTTTTTAAGAAAATGATTAAAATGCAGGAAAGAATTTGGAGGAGACTTCCCTTTTGGATTGATTATTGCTACAGAGTTGTTTCTAGCCCTTGCGTAGTTTCTTTTTTGGTTGCACCTGCTTCTTTTAAGGTTGCTTTTGCTCTCACTTGTTTTCCTGTTTTCAAACAAAGAACAATTGTTAGTTCGAAACGGTGGTTGGTTTTGTGGCCTTGATTGTTTCAATCACTTGATCTCGGCCTGGTTTCTTTGATGAAGATCTCAACTGCAAGTGCTTGTTCCCTGAGGACCGATTTCATTTCAGGCCCTGTAGAACCTCTGGTTTTTTCAGATTTTGCCATGACGGTTGATCGGTGGAACTCAACCTTTTCGACTTTATTTTGCCTTCATAGGGCTTTTCTTTTTGACTTCCTCTTCTGTTTTCTTTTTTTTCTCTTTTTTCTTTTTTTAACTTTGGAGCATTGGGGGAACTTTTGCTCCTCAAACTTTGTCGCAACGGCTAGTCGCGTGGGACTTAACCTTTTCCAAGTTTATTTCTCCTTTATAGGCCTTTCATTTCTGGCTTCTTTCTTCCAACTTCAAATTCAGAGCATTTGGGGTACCTTGGCTTTTCAAACATTCGCCGAGACGGTTAGCCACGTGGTACTCAACCTTTTTAACTTCATTTTTCCTTTGTGGTCATTCGACTTTGATTTCCTTTCTTTTTAGGAGTTTTTCAATTTCAAAACATCTGCGACAATGGCCAGTCGAGGTCGACTTGATGCCCTCCAACGAGGCTGGGTGTGTTTTGCATATTAGCTTGTATCAAATGAGAACCTTGTAAATCAGTCTTACCATCCTTTATTTGTCTTAGTTTTGGAACAGAGTTAGACCGGAAGGGATTCAAAGAAAACAAACAATGGAATGGAGAATGAGTTTAAAACAAGAAGTGTCCCTTTTGGGGAAAGGAAAGAAGGACTTATCTGGACTACATGCGAACTTCAATGAACATGACATGCCTTTTGGACTAGATGCCTGATCTGTGTAAACTGTCCGACTCTCAAAAATTCATCACAACGTTTTCCTCAAAATCGAGAAACATTGCCAGGACTCTGTCGATGCCGATGGTTGTGAGGATCCTCTTTTCGATCAGTAGCGCCTCTTGCAGGTTTTCACCAGCTGACCTCTCTCATTTCTCTTCTCACCATCACCTTATAGTGCTCTTTGTGAGTTTTCACTAGCAAGACTCTTTCATTTCCAATTTCTCTGCTTACTGTCGCCTCACAGTGCCCGTGTGGGTTTTCACCAATAAGACTCTCTCATTTTATTTCTCTGCTTACCATCGCCTTACGGCGCCCGTGTGGGTTTTTACCAATAAGACTCTCTCATTTTATTTCTCTCATTTTGTTGTATCAGATCCAAGTAACTGTATCCTCCCATTTTGAACCTCTTTACTGATTGATCAGAAGGACTCGAATAGGGTTTTGGGTAAAAAGGATTTGGATTGAGTTACAACTTTGGGACCTTTCGGGCGAAACCATTGCCGAACCATTATATCATTTTCCCCAGTTTCACTTTTGGGAGGAATGTGAATTTTTATTTGCTGAACCCTAGAGATACTGCCTACATATCCTTTCGGAATCAAGGCGAACGTAGTTCAGGAAATTTGTTTTTCTTTTTGCTTTGTTTGTTTTCTCTTTCTTTTTCCTTTCCTTTTTCCTCTCTTTTTTCGTTTTTTTTTTCATTTCATTTTCTTTGTCTTTTCTTCCCCTTTTTTTTGTATCTTTCTTTTCCTTCTCCTTTTTCATCATTTATTTTCTTAATTTTATTTTTTTCAATTTTTATTTTTTCAATAACACTTTCAAGTTCCAAAGAGGGTAATCAAAGAAGAGTAACCGGCTCAAATGGTTTACAAAAGAGTTAAAGGTGTTTGGGTAGGGAGAATGAAAGCCTTCATCACCACCACCGGAGAATATTAATACTATTTGGAAGATCAAACATAGTACCTTTTGGCTGCATTTGCATTGACAGTTGTTACAGGGACATTTCCTTCGATGTGCCCCAAGTACAACGCACTCTTTTGGCAGTACTTTTGTTGCAATGTATGGACCTTTCCAATCTGGAACCAATTTTTCTTTAGCTGTTCCAACTCTTTGTTTTATTTCTTTAAACTTATCTTCATTGCGATCTAATTCTTGATTCATTATTTCAAGGTATGACAACATTTCAGGATCTGGGCATGAAGTCCGCAAGCATGTCATGTTATTGAAATCTGCATTTAACAGAACTAAGAAAAGTGACAAGATTAAGAAAAGAAACAATGATGGACAATGAAATATTAATTTCATTTGATTTTTGATTTATTTATTTTTTTTAATTGATTTTTTTTTCAATTTTTGAAGATAGAAGGGTTTACATCGGAAAGTAAGACAATAAATTAAAATATTTGGATCTCACCCTAAGATAATCTGGAAGCAGAAAGGATAGCAAGACTGGCTACCAAGACTCCCGTCTGATGGGGAACTTTCATGCTTGACGACCATTTTTTGGCTTTTCTTTTGTCTCGGCAATGGCAGCAATGGCAGCAATGGCCTTCAGTGCTAGATCAAATTTTTCTCATCTTTACAAACCATTCTGACTATTGGCCAGTGTTGTAAGCAGTCAACAGATTGTTCATTACATCAGGAGCTTCTTCATCCTGAAAAACAACTCTTTCAGCTTCAATCAAGTCTTCAACTACCCTTTTGAGGGTCCAACATTCCTCCGTATTGTGTCCCACTACTCCAAAGTGTTATTCATATCTAGCATCAACTCAGTGCGAGGGGGACTCGGGGTTTGGCTGGTTTTGGGGCCACTGGCTGTAGTAGACCTCGCTTGTCTAGCTTTTGGAACAAGCCTGAGTATGATTCACCAGTTGTTGTGAACTGATTTCTTTTTGAAAGGCTCTCTTGGGCGAGGATTTTACTGGGGAACATTTGATTGGGAATTATATAGAGCTTGGTAAGGATGGGCATTTCTGGGAGGTGGAGATCGATTTTGTGGATAATGTTGTGGCCGCGTGTAAGGTTACCCGTTCATCACCGCATAAGGAGGTGGTGCCACGGCATAAGCAGCATCTGAAAGGGGATAATAATGTTGAGGGACCTCAGGAAGAATATAAGATTAGCTGAGTGACCTACAGGCCCCCCTCGAGCTGGAAGCCATTTATCAAACGCTCTGAACCATTTTGAACATCTGGTGATATGGCTTTAAAAGCAGCATGACTCAAGATTCGACTCGTTTTTGTCCCACTTTCTACCATCTCCCCAATTTTGATAGCCTCAGCAAATGACTTTCCCATAGCGGACATCATGTTCTAGAAGTAGTCTGCCTTTTGGGCTTGTAGAAAGATTGTGACCATTTCAATTTCGTCCATTGGAGGTTTTACCCGGGCAGCTTGCTCACGCCATTTGACAACATATTCGTGGAATCTTTTCGCGATTTTCTTTTTTAAATTGGACAAAGAGTTTCTATCGGGAGCGATGTCCACATTATATTGGAACTGGCAGACAAAATCTCAAGCCATATCGTCCCATACATGCCAATGGGTAATTTCTTTATCCGTATACCACTCAGAAGCAATTCCGATGAGGCTTTCCCCAAAATAGGCCATTAGTAGCTCCTCTTTTCCACCAGCACCCCTAAACTGGTTATAGTATCGTTTCAGATGAGCGACCGGGCCTCCGTGCCCGTTGTACTTTTCAAATTTTGGCATCATGAAGCCAGCTGGCAAGTGGACACGGGGAAATATACAGAGATCAGAGTATGAGACACTCTTTTGGCCGCTCAGACCTTGCATGTTTGTCAGGCTTTGTTCTAAGCTCTTCATCTTCCGAGCCATTTCGTCATGCTTGGGATTTTTAACAACCTTTTTTTGCTCCATCGAGAGATCATATTGCGGAGGTTGAGTTAAAGAGTACGGGGTCACATATGTTATTTCTGGTTGAAGCTGTGGACCCTAAAAGATGAGCATTGGAGGCGGTTCCCTTGAAGCCAGTGCTTGGGGGAGAACCACAGAAGGCATGTCAGGATCAATGGAGGGCATTGGAGGGTGCCCGCATGGGATGAGCGGGTTGGGAACAGGGGCATTGGTCACCTCACCTGACCTCAGGGAACTCAGAAATTGCACTAGGCGGTTCCCTACCTTTGGACCAAACGTCCCACATTTCCAATATGCAGAGATGCAACATCTTATTCTCTACAGCGGCTGTTGATTCTAGCTACAGAATAGCCGATGTCGGGCTATCCTCAGGACCGATGATTGGTAGATTGCTTGCGGAGGCCATCTGTGCCTTTGGATCTTGTGAAGGAGGGGAGGCTAGACTACTAACAAAACCAACCACCAAAACCTGGCTAGTTTGCACATCCAACAGCCTTGTTAGTTTTGAAACATTTAACATATAGGAAATCGATGTTGGGATGCAATGCGCCTAACAGTTAAACTCTTCTACCGTGTATTTGAACGGTTGCATGTTTTATCCTAGCCTTAACTAACCCTTTTTTTTCAATCTACACCTTTTTTCTTCATTTTTGCTTCTCTCTAATCACTCTTGATTTTCGTTTTTTATGTCGTTCTTTTATCTTGGCACTCTCTTTTTCTCTTTTTTTTTGTCACTCTTTTATTTTATGTCACTCTTTTTTCTTTTTTTTTTTCACTCGTTTCTTTCTTTTCTACTCAACTTTTTTTTAGTTTATTTTTCACTCAATTTATTTATGGCTATGATCGAATTCGATGGGGATTGCCTATGTATCACGAAGCTTCATGAATCAGATCTTGTGTATTTCGGGAAGATTGAGAATGGAGTAAACAAGCTAAAAATATTTTGTTTACTTTTATAAAACTCAAACCATGAAAGCTTTAAGAAAAAGAAAAATATATTTTTTTGAATGTTTTCGAAAGAAATGTTTTAAAAGAAGAGAGGAAATATTTTTTTTTTTGGATTTTGATTTCGATTTTTTTTAACTTCTAAAAATTCCTTTTCTTTTGATTTGAACTTTGGGAATTTCAAAACTAAAAAGAATTTTTTTTTTGAATTTTTATTTGTTTTCTCTTTTTCTAAAGAAGAAAGGAAATATTTTTGGGTTTTGGATGTTGCCTCTTGTGACGACCCGTCCAATCGTCTTAATAATTAATGCCTCGATCCCCTATTAACTGTTTTCCCCGTATTTGTTTCTGTTATTTTGATTTGCCAGGATGCTTGGCTTTGAGTTTCGGAGAGTTTTGGGACACTTAGTCCCTAAATGAGAGCTTAAGTTTTGGAAATTTGACCGTAGTCGGAACAGTGTTAAGACATCCTCGGAATGGTGTTTAGGAGGGTTCCGTTACCTCAGTTGGGTGATTTCGGGTTTAGGAGCGTGCTCGGATGGTGTTTTGGAGGTCTGTAGCTAATTTAGGCTTGAAATGCCAAAAGTTGAATTTTTGAAGTTTCCGGTTCCATAGTGAGATTTTGATCCGAGTGTTGGAATGGAATTTGGGAAGTTGGAGTAGCGCCGTGGTATTGAATGTGATGTGTGTGCAAAATTTCAGGTCATTCGGACGAGGTTTGATAGAACTTTTGATCGAAAGCGTATTTTGAGAGTTTTTGAAGTTCTTAGGCTTGAATCCGATGCTAAATTTGTTTTTTGATGTTGTTTTGAGTGTTCCAAATATTGGAACAATTTTGAATGATGTTTTAGGATTGATTGGCATGTTTGGTTGAGGTCCCCGGGGCCTCGGGTATGTTTCAGATGTTTAGCGGGTTATTTTGGAACTTGTTGGAATTGCAGAAAAACTGCAACAGCCCAGTTCCGGTTTCCTTCTTCGCGTTCGCGAGTATGGTCTCGCGTTCGCGAAAAGGAGCTGGGGTTAGGGGAGTTTTAGTGCTTCGCATTCGCGAAGATTCTCCTGCATTCGCGAAGCTGGATGAGATGTTGCATCGCGTTCACGGCCAGGGAATCACGTTCACGATGAAGGAAACTGGACCCAAGTGAAGTTGTACTTCACGAATGTGAGGGTCCTTCCACGTTCGTGAAGAAGGAATATCTGGGCAGTATTTAAATAGCCCATGCGCGATCCTTCTTCATTTTTTCACCATTTTTGAACAAGATTGAAGCTTTTGAGGGATATTTTTTAGGAAACCAAAGAGGAATCCCTTGGAGGTAATATTTTTTGACTTCATAACTCGTTTATATGTGATTAAAGGTCTAATTAGTGGTGACAAATTAGGGAAATCAATGCAAAATGGGTAATTAGGGTTTGAGATTACGAGACCTTAAAATGGGTATTTGAAGGGTCAATTGAACATCTATTTCAGTGTTCTCAATATGTATAGACTCGTGAGAGTGTGAGGATTCTGAAAATATAAATTTCACCCGATTTCGAGACGTGTGACCAAGGGGCATTTTGGTCATTTTACCTAATTTCGCGTATTAGCTTAGAACTTCTTTGTGGAATCAGTTACTTGAGGTGTTATTTACATTATGCAATCAAATTGAATAAATTTAGGCCATTTGGAGTTGAGTACTCGTAGCAAGAGCGAGGTTTCGGGTTGATTTTGAGCTGGTTCGAGGTAAGTGGCTTGCCTAACCTTGTGTGGGTGACATTCCCCTTAGGAGTTGGTATTGTGGTAATTGAAATACCTTGTACGTGAGGTGACGAGTGCGTACTTGTGCTGATTGTTGAAAATCATGTTTTCACCAAAGTAGCCTTAATTGTGTTTTCCTTTCCTACTTATTCTACTTGAAATTTAAGCCTGTTGTTAGCTTAGAGAAGCATGTTTAATTGACTTAATTGCCTTATTGCTTGAACTGCCTTAATTGTATTATGTGAATAATGTTAGGTTAGAATTACCTGTTTTACTTGGTATGAAATTGAGTTTAATTGAGTATTCCTTGTGTTATTGCTGTGTGTTTTACTTTGGGACTATGGGACGGCATCCTGGGAGATCCCCTCTATGTATTTTTATGATTTGAGCTGAGGTGCGGGATACCGAGAGATCCCCAGCACGTATATTGAGGATACCAAGAGATCCTTGGGATACCAAGAGATCCCTAGCATATATTGAGGATACCAAGAGATCCCTAGCATATATTAATGGTACTAGGAGATCCTCAGGATACTGAGAGATCCCCGGTTATTATCTTTGTGAAGAGTGGTATTCCTGGTGATTGTTTCTATTCATGTTCTAGTTGTTGTTATCCTTATTATCTTGTATTGATTCTTCTTGTTATCTTTCAACTGTACTGCTTTATCTTATACTGTCGCATCTTATATTTCATTTAACCTCAGTAGGACCCTGAACTTCCTCGTCACTACCCGACCGAGGTTAGGCTTGACACTTACTGAGTACCACTATGGTGTACTCATGCTCTTTCTATGCATGTTTTTCATGTGCAAATCCTGGTACCTCCACTCAGACTTATCACGCTGGAGACGAGGCGTTCGTAGAGACTCCGAGGTATATCTGTCACGTTCGCAGACCGAAGAGTCCCTTTCTACTCTCCCTTTTTAGTATTAGCCCTTCTGTATTTTCTTTCATTTGTTAGATATTCTAGAGTTAGATACTTGTAAACATTCAAAGGACTGTGATTATGAGATTTCGTGTTTTGGGAAATGTATTTAGTTTTCGATAGTTGACATTGTGTATGCTGAGCTGCACTTTTAAACACTATTTTATTTCACTACTTTATTCCTTAATTATTTCTTACGCAAATTGGTTTATTTTTCGTATTGTTAGGCTTACCTAATCGTAGATACTAGGTGCCATCACGATGGTTCACGGAGTGTGAACCGGGGTCGTGACAAGTTGGTATTAGAGCACTAGGTTCATTGGAGTCATGAATTGCTAGCCGGTTTATTAGAGTCTCGTGAATCGGTACGGAGACGTCTATACTTATCTGTGAGAGGCTATGAAACTATTAGGAAAATTCCACTTCATTTGATTTCCTTGTCGTGCAAGATTTGATGTCACAACTCTAAACTTCTGTCTTCTATTCTCTCACAGATGGCGAGGACACATGCTACCCGAGATGATCAGGCACTCGTACCCCCTAGTGTAGCTGCTAGAGGCTGGGTCTAGGGTAGAAGCAGAGGACACACATGTGGTGCAGCTAGAGCACCTGCGCGAGATGCCATCGAGATACCACCAGCAGTTCTAGCCGGAGTTCAGGCACCTAATACTCCTACTGCTACTACCACTCTAGACTTCAGGAGACTCTGGCACAGTTCATGAGTATGTACACCACTTTGGCTCAGGCAGGGTTTCTTCCCCTTGCTGCAGCTATATCTCAGGCTGGGGAAGGAGCACAGACTCCAGCCCCCCGCACTCCTGAGCAGCTAGTGCATATAGATCAGGTTCCTGAGGTTATTCCTGTACTGCCTGCAGCCCCAGGTCAGCCTGAGGATAGGGCATCGACTTTAGAGGATGAGTAGCGGAGGCTTGAGAGGTTCAAGAAGTATGATCCTCATGTATTCAGTGGGTTAGATTCAGATGACGCCTTGGGATTTCTGGAGAAGTGTCACCATATCCCCCGCACTATGGGTATATCAGGATCAAATGGGGTGTCTTTCACTGCCTTCCAGCTTCAAGGAGCTGCCTATGAGTGGTGGCGTACCTATAAGTTTGACAGTCTGGATGAGGCAGCTTCACTGACTTGGACTCGTTCTTCAGATATGTTCCTGAGGAAGTTTGTTCCTTAGAGCCTCAGGGACACATGGCGCACAGAGTTTGAGCATTTGTGTCAGGGTACTATGACTGTCTCGGAGTATGCTGTCCGTTACACCAGTTTGGCTAGACATGCCACAGCCTTGGTTTCTACTATTTGCGAGAGGGTTCGCCGGTTTATTGAGGGGCTTATTCCCAACATCAGGTCTAGCATGGCTCGTGAGTTAGATATGGATATTTCTTATCAGCACATGGTGAGCATTGCTAGGAGGATTGAGTGTATGCATGCTAGGGAGAGAGATGAGAGGGAGGTCAAGAGGTCTCGAGAGTCGGGCCATTATTGTGGTGCTCGGTCAAGAGGTCTCGAGAGTCAGGAGCCTTATTATGCACCTCCGGTATCTAGCGCGCCTCTTGCGCGAGGTGTTTTTAGGGGTCAATCCAGCAGACCTAGACCGAGCCAGTCACAGTCGTCACGTACTCCCAAAACTTGTTTTGAATGTGGTGACACACGCCATGTGGTGAGGGATTGCCCGAGACTTGGGAGGAGTGTGCCTCTACACACTTCTCAGCCACAACGCGCCCCACAGAGTTCTCAGGCTATGGTTACAGCTCTAGTTGCTACTCCACCTGCTCAGTCAGCTAGAGGTGGAGGTCAGGGAGTTAGAGGTCGCTCTAAAGGGGGAGGCCAAGCCCGATACTATGCCCTTCCTGCCCGTACCGAGGTTGTTGCCTCCGATTCTGTCACCACAGGTATTATACTAGTTTGTCACAAAGATGCATCGGTTCTATTCGATCCAGGCTCTACTTACTCTTATGTATCTTCTTATTTTGCTCTGCATTTGGGTATACCTCGGGATTCTCTGAGTTCCCTTATTTATGTTTCTACTCATGTGGAAGATTATCTTGTTGTGGACCATATTTATCGGTCGTGTTTGGTTTCTCTTAGTGGTTTTGAGACAAGAGCCGATTTATTATTGCTCAGCATGGTAGATTTTGATATTTTCTTGGGCATGGACTGGTTGTCACCCCATTATGCTATTCTTGATTGTCACGCCAAAATCATGACACTGGCTATGCCAGGTGTACCGCGTGTTGAGTGGAGGGGTACTTTAGATCACACTCCTAGTAGAGTTATTTCTTTCCTTAAGGCTTAACAAATGGTTGAGAAGGGGTGTGACGCGTATCTAGCTTATGTGAGAGATGTCAGTATTGATACCCCTTCAATTGATTCAGTCCTAGTAGTACGGGATTTTCCTGATATGTTTCCAGCTAATCTTCGGGGCATGCCGCCCAATAGAGATATTGATTTCGGCATTGATCTGTTGTCGGGCACTCATCCCATTTCTATTCCTCTGTATTATATGGCTCCTCCTGAGTTGAAGGAGTTGAAGGATCAGTTGTAGGAATTGCTTGATAAGGGTTTTATTAGGCCTAGTGTTTCACCTTGGGGTGATCCTATCTTGTTTGTGAAGAAAAAGGATGGTTCTATGCGTATGTGTATTGATTATTGCCAGATGAACAAAGTTATTGTGAAGAACCGTTATCCTTTGCCTCATATAGATGATCTGTTTGACCAGCTTCAGGGTGCACGAGTGTTTTCTAAGATTGACTTGCACTAAGGTTACCATCAATTAATGATTCGGGAGCCATATATCCCAAAGAGTGCCTTTAGGATTCGGTATGGTCATTACGAGTTCCTTGTTATGCCATTTGGGATGACTAATGCCCCAGCAGCCTTTATGCATTTCATGCACAGTATGTTTCGACCATATCTTGACTCGCTCGTCATTGTCTTTATTGATGATATTCTGGTGTATTCCCGGAGTTGGGAAGATCATGAGCAACACCTGAGGATAGTGCTTCAGACCTTGAGAGAAAAGAAGTTATATGCTAAGTTCTCAAAATGTGAGTTTTGGTTGGATTCTGTGGCATTCTTAGGCCACGTGGTATCGAGTGAGGGTATTCAAGTGGATCCGAAGAAAGTAGAGGCAGTGCAGAGTTGGCCTAGACCATCCTCAGCTATAGAGATCCGCAGTTTTCTTGGCTTGGCGGGTTACTATCGTCGTTTTGTAAAGGGGTTTTCATCGATTGTAGCCCCTATGACCAGACTGACCCAAAAGGGTGCTCCGTTTTAGTGGACAAAAGAGTGTGAGGCGAGCTTTCAGAAGCTTAATACAGCTTTGACTACAACCCCAATTTTGATACTGCCTACAAGTTTGGGGTCTTACATTGTCTATTATGATGCCTCTAGAATTGGCTTTAGAGCGGTTTTGATGCAGGACGGTAGGGTGATTGCCTACGCATCCAGACAGGTGAAGGTACATGAGAAGAATTATCATATCCATGATCTCGAGCTAGCTGCCATTGTTCACGCCCTGAATATCTGGCGTCATTATTTGTATGGTGTGCCTTATGAGATTTATACTGATCATCGGAGCTTGTAGCACCTGTTTAAGCAAAAGTATCTAAACTTGCGCTAGAAGAGGTTGTTAGATTTGCTAAAGGACTATGATATCACTATTTTGTATCACCCCAGCAAGGGCAATGTGGTGGCCGATGCCTTGAGTCGTCGGGCAGAGAGTTCGGGGAGTTTGGCTTATTTACCAGCATCGGAGAGGCCTATGGCGATGGATGTTCAGGCCTTAGCTAGCCAGTTTGTGAGATTGGATCTTTCGGAGCCAAATTGGTTTCTAGCTTGCGTGGTTTCTCGGTCTTCCCTATTTGATCGTATTAGGGAGCGTCAATATGATGACCCTCATTTGCTTGTCCTCAAGGACAAGGTTTAGCATGGTGATGCCAGAGATGTGATTATTGGTGATGACGGGGTATTGAGGATGCAGGGCCGGATTTGTGTACCCAATGTTGATGGGCTTCGACAGTTGATTCTAGAGGAGGCCCATAGTTTGCGGTATATCATTCATTCGGGTGCCGCGAAGATGTAATAGGATTTGAGGCAGCAGTATTGGTGGAGGCAAATGAAGAAAGATATAGTTAGATTTGTAGCTCGGTGCCTCAATTGTCAGTAGGTGAAGTATGAGCACCAGAGATCGGGAAAGTTGCTTCAGCAGATAGAGATTCCGGGGTGGAAGTGGGAGCGGATCACCATGGACTTTGTAGTTGGGCTCCCACGAACTTTGAGGAAATTCGATTCCATTTGGGTGATTGTGGATCGACTGACAAAGTCCGCACACTTCATTCTTGTGTGTACTACTTATTCTTCAGAGCGGTTGGCGGAGATTTATATTCGGAAGATTGTTCGTCTGCATGGTACTCAGTTCACATCACGATTCTGGAGGGTCTTTCAACATGAGTTGGGTACTCGGGTGGAGTTGAGTACAACATTTCACCCTCAGACGAACGGACAGTTCGAGCGCACTATTCAAATTCATGAGGATATGCTCCGTGCGTGTGTGATTGAGTTTGGAGGGTCTTGGGATCAGTTCTTGCCATTGGCGGAGTTTGCCTACAACAACAGCTATCAGTCCAGCATTCAGATGGCACCGTATGAGGCTTTATATAGTAGGCGGTGTAGATCCCTCGTGGGTTCGTTTGAGCCGAGTGAGGCTAGATTATTGGGCACAGACTTGGTTCAGGATGCTTTGGAGAAAGTTAAGGTCATTTAGGATAGACTCCGTAAAACCCAGTCCAGACAAAAGAGTTACGCGGACCGGAAGCTTCGTGATGTTTCCTAAATGGTTGAAGAGCGAGTTTTGCTTCGGGTTTCACCTATGAAGGGCGTTATAAGATTTGGGGAGAAGGGGAAGTTGAGCTCGAGATTTATTGGCCCTTTTAAAATATTGAGGCGTGTTGGGGAGGTTGCTTATGATCTTGCCTTACCTCCCAGCTTGGCAAGAGTTCATCCGGTATTTCATGTTTTTATGCTCTGGAGGTATCACAGGGATCCGTCACATGTGTTGGATTTCAATTCAGTCTAGTTGGACAAGGATCTATCTTATGTTGAGGAGCTAGTGGTAATATTGGACAGGCAGGTAGAAAGCTGAGGTCAAAGAACATTGCATCAGTAAAGGTTTAGTGGCGGGGTCAGTCGGTCGAGGAGGTGACCTAGGAGACCGAGGAGGATATTCGCAGCCGTTACTCTCATCTTTTCACTACTTCAGGTATGTCTATATGCTCGTTCGAGGACAAACGAATGTTTAAGTGTAGGAGGATGTGACGACTCGGCCGGTCGTCTTAAGAATTAATGCCCTGATCCCTTATTAACTGTTTTCCCCGTGTTTGTTTCTGCTATTTTGGTTTGCTGGGATGTTTGGCTTTAAGTTTTGGAGAGTTTTGGGACACTTAGTTCCTAAATAAGAGCTTAAGTTTTGGAAATTTGACCGTAGTCGGAACAGTATGAAGATGGTCTCGAAATGAAATTCCGAGGGTTTCGTTAGCTCCGTTGGGTGATTTCGGGGTTTAGAAGCGTGTTCGGATGGTGTTTTGGAGGTCTGTAGCTTATTTAGGCTTGAAATGCTGAAAGTTGAATTTTTGAAGTTTCCGGTTTGATAGTGAGATTTTGATCCAAGGGTCAGAATGTAATTCCGAAAGTTGGAGTAGCTCTGTAGTGTTGAATGTGATGTGTGTGCAAAATTTCATATCATTCGGACCAGGTTTGATAGACTTTTTGATCGAAAACGTATTTTGATAGTTTTTGAAGTTCTAAGGCTTGAATTCTATGCTAAATTGGTGTTTTGATATTGTTTTGAGCGTTCCGAAGATTGGAACAAGTTTGAATGATGTTTAAGGATTGGTTGGCATGCTTGGTTGAGGTTCCGGGGGCCTCAGGTGTGTTTTGGATGCTCAACGGGTCATTTTGGAACTTGTTGGAATTGTAGAAAAACTGCAGCAGCCCAGTTCTGGTTTCCTTCTTCGCGTTCGCGAGTAGGGTCTCGCGTTCGTGAAGAGGAGCTGGGGGAGTTTTAGTGCTTCATGTTCGCGAAGATTCTACCACGTTCGCGGCCTGGGAATCGCGTTCGCGATGAAGGAATCTGGACCCAAGCGAAGTGGTACTTCGCGAATGCGAGGGTCCTTCCATGTTCGCGAAGAAGGAATATCTGGGCAGTATTTAAATAGGCCACCCGCGACCCTTCTTCATTTTTCCACTATTTTTGAACGAGATTGAAGCTTTTGAGGGAGATTTTTGAGGAAACCAAAGAGGAATCGCTTGGAGGTAATATTTTTGACTTCATAACTCGTTTATATGTGACTAAAGATCTAATTAGTGGTGAAATATTAGGGGAAAATCAATGCAAAATGGTAATTAGGGCTTGAAATTAAGAGACCTTAAAATGGGTATTTGAGGGGTCAATTGAACTCCGATTTCAGTGTTGTCAATATGTATAGACTTGTGAGAGTGAGAATTCTAAAAATGTAAATTTCACCCGATTCCGAGATGTGGGTCCGAGGGGCATTTTGGTCATTTTACCTAATTTCGCGTATTAGATTAGAATTTTTTTGTGGAATCAGTTACTTGAAGTGTTATTTATATTATGCAATTGTATTGAATATATTTGGGCCATTTGGAGTCGAGTACTCGTGGCAAGAGCGTGGTTTCGGGTTGATTTTGAACTGGTTCAAGGTAAGTGGCTTGCCTAACCTTGTGTGGGGGACATTCCCCTTAGGAGTTGGTATTGTGGTAATTGAAATGCCTTGTACGTGAGGTGACGAGTGCGTACTTGTGCTGATTGTTGAAAATCCTATTTTTACTAAAGTAGCTTTAATTGTGTTTTCCTTTCCTGCTTATTCTACTTGAAATTTAAGCCTGATGTTAGCTTAGTGAAGCATGTTTAATTGACTTAATTGCCTTATTGCTTGAACTGCCTTAATTGTATTATGTGAACTATGTTAGGTTAGAATTATCTGTTTTATTTGGTAGGAAATTTATTTTAATTGAGTATTCCTTGTGTTATTGCTGTGTGTTTTACTTTGGGACTACGAGACAACATCCTAGGAGATCCCCTGTATGTATTTTTATGATTTGAGCTGAGGTGCGGGATACCGAGAGATCCCCAGCACGTATATTAATGATACCAAGAGATCTTCGGGATACCAAAAGATCCCTAGCATATATTGAGGATACCAAGAGATCCCTGACATATATTGAGCGTACTAAGAGATCCTCGGGATACTGAGAGATCCCCGGTTATTATCTTTGTGAAGAGTGGTATTCCTGGTGATTGTTTCTATTTCTGTTCTAGTTGTAGTTATCCTTATTATCCTGTATTGATTCTTCTTGTTATCTTTCAACTGTACTGTTTTATCTTATACTGTCGCATCTTATATTTCATTTAACCTCAGTAGGGCCCTAACCTTCCTCATCACTACCTGACCGAGGTTAGGCTTGGCACTTACTGAGTACCGCTGTGGTGTACTCATTCCTTTTCTGTGCATGTTTTTCATGTGCAGATCCAGGTACCTCCACTTAGACTTATCACGCTTGAGACGAGTCGTTTGTAGAGACTCTGAGGTATATCTGTCGCGTCCTGCAGACTGAAGAGTCCCTTTCCACTCTCCTTTTTTATTATTAGTATCACGACCCCAACCCCGGTCGTGATGGCACCCAACACACTGCTAGGCAAGCCTGACCAACTAACAACCTCAATCCGTTTTCTTATAAAAATCATTATCAGCTAACACAGTTAAATTGCTAAATTGCCCTAATAAGAGTTTAAGACAACGAGTTATATATGTGGAGATTCATATGATAGTACTATTACATAGCCCATATAGATCCGGTGTCACAAGTCTCGAGCCTCTAGTACAAGCTTAACAACCTAATACATAATCAGTCTAGGAAATGCGGATAAAACAAAAGGATAGAAGGGAGAGATCCGGGCTGCGAATGCCGTGCAGCTACCTCGATGCTCCCGGGTATGAACTGATCGACCAAAAATCATCACTCAGCCTCTGGAACACCTGGATCTGCACGCAAGGTGCAGGGAGTAATGTGAGTACTCCGACCCAGTGATAAGCATAAATAATGACTGAGAATAAGAAGTCACGGAAAAACACAGAGTAATCTATAATGCGGCAGTTTAAACAAGTAATATGAAAGCAATAAACCAATGGAAACGAAATATGGTAATACTATAACAAATAAGCAGTTAAGTGACAGACATATAAAGAAAATCAACACATAGAACGGTACCCTATAGTACCCACAGCGGCTTGCAGCCCGATCCATATATTTTGTCAATGGCGCTCACTGGGGTGTGCAGACTCCAGGAGGGGCCCCTTACAGCCCAAGCGCAATATCAAGCCATCTCGTGGCATCAAATCTAGGCCCTCGACCTTATATCAATATCATTTATAACACTGCTGCGGCGCGCAGCCCGAACCCACAATATCCTCACATCTGGCGCTTGGCCGTACTTAGTCCAGAAATCATATAAGCCCCTCGGGCATTAGTAAAACAGTAGTTCTCAGCGCAAAACATCGTTTAATATATTATTTTAGTTTTAAAACCGAGAAAAAGTGGCTGAGTCGTAAAACATTGGAAATGGTATGACTGAGTTAAAGTAGTAAGTCAAAACAGTGAGGAAATAGTGATAAAACTCTCCGAAGGGTTCAAATAGTTGGCACAAAGCCCAAATATAACAATCAGTCAAAATAATGATGATAACAAATAAGCTTCAATCAAATACGCGGTAAAAGTATCACTCGGGATGGACCAACTCACAGTCCCCAATAGTGAGCGACCCCACGCTCATCATCAAGCGCGTGGCGCACCTTAATATAGCACTACGATGTGCAAATTCGGGGTTTCAAACCCTCAGGACATCATTTACATTCATTACTTACCTCGAACTGGCAAAAACTCTAGCTCGCTATGCCTTTGCCTCTTAAATCGGCCTCCTCGCGCATCAAATCTGACCAAAAACAGAATGAATACGTCACAATATGCTAAGGGAACATGACCCAAGCGAAAACAGTCGAAAAATATCAAAAATCCTGAAATTAGCACAACTCGAGCCCCGGGCCCACTTCTCGAAACTCAAAAATTTTCACATCAGCGGGTTCCTTATCCTTCTACGAGTCCATACACATCAAGAGTTCTCAAATCCGACCTCAAATGACCCTTCAAATCCCAATTTAAAATCTCAAAGTCCCAAGCCCTAGTTCTTCCATTTTTAGCTAAATTTCCATGAATTTCTAGGTTAATTTCACAATAGAATCACATTTTCTGCTTATAAATCTTACGTCCAATCACTCCTCCTCGAATCCCTCTTCAATTTCCCTCAAAGAGCTCTCAAAATACTCAGCTATGGTGGAAAAATGGCTCAAAATCGCGGATGAAATATTTAATAAACTCACTGCCCAATTCTGGATTTCCTTCATCGCGATCGCGACCAAGGTCTCGCGATCGCGAAGCACTAAATTCCGGATTCTTAAAATAACACCATGTGAACGCGATGATGCTGCTGCGAACGCGATGCTTTAACTTCCTAGAGCTACGCGAACGCGACCCCACGTACACAAATGCCAAGAGCAATTGCCCTGGGACCTGATTCCATATACGCGAACGCGAACTCTCTCCAGCGAACGCGAAGCACAAGCTGCTCACTCTCTGTGAACGCGAAGCACAAACTCAAGCCCACCCAAATTCCTTCTAAGCGATTGCGAGGGCCCTCACGCGATCGCGAAGGCCAAAAATCCTCTGCAATTGCTGCTCTAATTCTGCAACTTCTCAACATAGAAATTGGTCTGATTGACCATCCGAAACTCACCCAAGGCCCCCGGGACCTCAACCAAAAGCACCAACACATCCTAAAACCTCATTCAAACTTGTTCCAATCATCAAAACACTACACCCACACCAATTCACATCGAATTCCAGCCTAAGTTTCTAAAAACTTTTGAAACACACTTTTGATCAAAAACCTAACCAAACCACATTTAAATGACCTGAAATTTTGCACACATGTCCCAAATGACATAACGAAGCTAGAGAAACTCTCAGAATTCCATTCCGACCCCCGAATCAAAATCTCAACCATCAACCGTAAATCGCCAAAATACTAACTTCGCCAATTCAAGCCTAATTCTACATCGGACCTCCAAAACCACTTCCGATCACACTCCTAAGTCACAAATCACCTCCCGAAGCTAACCGAACCATCGGAACTCACATCCGAGCCCTCTAACTCATAAGTCAATGTCCGGTTGACTTTTCCGACTTAAGCCTTCTTAAAAGAGACTAAGTGTCTCGTTTCTTACCAAAACCACATCAAACTCAAACCAATCAACTCGACCACATAAAACATGGATAACAAAGCATTAAGAAGCAGAAATAGGGGAAATGGAGTTGTAACTCATGAGATGATTGGCTGGGTCGTCACATCCTCCCCAACTTAAACAAACAATCGTCCTCGAACGAGTTAAGAAACATACCTGAAGCCTCAAACAGGTGAGGTTATCTGCTCTGCATCTCCCGCTTGGCCTCCCAGGTAGCCTCCTCCAAGGGCCGACCTCTCCATTATACTTTCACTGAAGCTATATCTTTTGACCTCAACTTCCGAATGTGGCGACCCAAAATACCTACTGGCTCCACATCAAAGGTTAAGTCATCATCCAACTGAACTGTGCTAAAGTCCAAAACATGAGATGGATCTCCAACATACTTCCGGAGCATAGAAACATGTAATACCGGATGCACGCTAGACAAGCTGGGTGGCAGAGCAAGCATATAAGCCACCTCCCCAATCCTCCGAAGTACCTCAAAAGGCCCAATGAACCGCGGACTCAACTTCCCTTTCTTTCCAAATTTCATAACACCATTCATGGGCGAAACTTTAGCAAGACCTTCTCACTAACCATGTAGGATACATCTCGAAGCTTTCGGTCTGCATAACTCTTCTAATGTGATTGCGCTGTACGAAGTCTCTCCTGAATCACCTTCTCCTTCTCTAAGGCATCCTGAACCAAATCTGTCCCCAATTGCCTAGCCTCGCGAGGCTCGAACCAACCAACTAGAGATCTACACCGCCTCTCATACAAAGCCTCATATAGAGCCATATGAATACTCGACTGGTAGCTGTTGTTTTAGGAAAACTCTGCAAGCGGCAAAAACTCATCCCATGAACCTCCAAAATCAATAAGACATGCACGCAACATGTCCTCTAATATATGAATTGTATGCTCAGACTGTCCCTTTGTCTGAGGATGAAATGATGTGCTCAACTCCACCTGAGTACCCAACTCTCTGTGCACGGCTCTCCAAAACTGCGAAGTAAATTGATTACCTCTATCTGAGATTATGGAAACCGTAACACCATGCAACTGAACAACCTCACGGATATAAATCCCTGCCAACCGCTCTGAAGAATAGGTATTACACACAGTAATGAAGTGCGCGGACTTGGTCAGCCAATCCACAATCACCCAAATAGCATCAAACTTCTTCAAAGTCTGAGGAAGTCCAACCACAAAGTCCATAGTAATCCTCTCCCACTTCCACTTGGGAATAACCATCTACTGAAGCAAGCCACCCGGTCTCTGATGCTCATATTTCACTTGCTGAAAATTGAGACACCGAGCTACAAATCCCATAATATCTTTCTTCACTCTTCTCCACCAATAGTGCTGCCTCAAATCCTGATACATCTTCGCGGCACCCGGATGAATAGAATACCGCAAGCTATGGGCCTCCTCCATAATTAACTCTCTAAGCCCATCCACATTGGGCACACAGATACGGTCATGCATCCTCAACACACCATCATCACCGATGGTCACATCTCTGACATCATCATGCTGAACCTTGTCCTTAAGAATAAGCAAATATGGATCATCATATTGGCGCTCTCTGATGAGATCATATAAGGAAGACCGAGAAACCACACAAGCCAACACCCGACTGGGCTCCGAAATATCTAGCCTTACAAACTGATTGACCAAGGCCAGAACATCAACTGCAAAGGGTCTCTCCCCAACTGGAATGTACGCCAAAATCCCCATACTCACTGCCTTTCGGCTCAAAGCATTGTCGCACCTCCTTTTTGCCGCGCCCGCGGAGCGCGTGGGGAGTTTTCTCCAATTAAAGGACAGTCGAAACGGGATTTATTTAGTTATTTCAGAGTCGCCACCTGGGAATTTTAAGGCGTCCCAAGTCACCAATTTCAATCCCTGAATCGAGGAGAATATGACTCTGCTTATTATTCTGCGAACCAGAAATCCTGAGTAAGGAATTCTGTTAATCCGGAAGAAGGTGTTAGGCATTTCCGAATTCCGTGGTTCTAGCACGGTCGCTTAACTATTTTTATTATTGGCTTAATTATCTTGATTTTTATTAAATATATTGATGTTACATGATTTTTGCTACCGCTTATACTTACTGTGTTTGAGGATCCTTCTTTGAATCGAATTACGCGTACGTATATTCGTGTTTTAAAAAATGGCGGACTTGTGTCACGCGTACGTGTACACAATAACTTTTGATAATATATTTATTAAGCAATCATTTTTCAAAATTGTGTCGAGTCAAGAATATTTGTTTTTCTTGAATAATGAACCGTACATCTTGGGTTTTTTATGAAATTGATTTAACGCCTTTGGAAAAATCCTTTTATTAAATATTCGTTCGAAATTGCGCGTACTCATAATCCAAATTTTTACTTTTAAAAATATAATCAGGGTACGCGAACGTATCCCTAATTGCGCAAAATATTTGTAATGGTTTAGGGATTTTCCACAAATTGTTTATATTTATGTATTTCTTTTATGTGAAAATCATGAGAAACTCCTATTTAGAGGCCTATAAATTCTTTGAAAAGAATTCGCAATCTATTAAAGGTTGTTCGTCGATTATGATTTCCGAATATAAGTTATATTCATTCCAACTATTCAAATTCAAAGAACATAGTAAAAATATGATTTTTTTTAACAAATATGTCATATATATATATATGCCAAAGAATAAATTGCATATGAAACTGAAAATAAATGATTCATAAAGGAAGGAAATATTTTCTGAGAATTTTTATTATTTACTTAATGCAAATTCTATTTCTAATTATCATTGATGTAAAGTGTGGCAATTTATGCTTGTACATCTCTTCTCATTCTCATATACTCGCTTTTAATCTAATAGGCCTAATTATTTGGTCACTTTGTTTTATGAAGGCAAATAGGCATCGAGTTTATAGGAAAGGAGTTATTATACAAGTTACTTCAATAAAATTACCTTACATACAACCTAACTGTATTTCGTAAACATTCATAATGTTTTAATATCGTAACAAGATATATCATATCACCTTTCACCAACGCTTATACACACATCTATTATCTTTATAAACATATACCATCAAGACCATCTAAACCTTATTTAACAATAAGAATTAGTAGTGTAGTTTTCTTGATATTTCTACATTACTCTTTACTTAACTAACAACACCATAAAATTTAAATAATGGCCCACTTTATGCCATTGTTTCCTATCTTGACAATCTTAATCACAACCATACTTTAATGAAAATTTAGAAAAATTAACCTTGTTACAACACTTATACAGTCTTCAATAAAAGATATTTAATTTACAATCATTCTATTAACATATACTACTTATTTGATCCAGAAAATAAAACTGAGTTTTTAATTAAAGAACTCATATGAATAAAGATAGTATTACAATTCAATCTTCATTTTATCCGTCATACTGAATCTCTTTCCAACATAGAATTTAAAAGGATATGTACCTGGAAATGGAGGTAGAAGAAGTAAGTTTCAGCAGTTGCAGCAGTAACTAAATCAGCAAAATACCAGTATTCCCACAGATTTAAACAATAATAAGACCCAAAGAACCCAGATGCACAGTGATAGCACTCTTTAGGAAATTTCAGAATTTTTAACTGAACAATGTTATTGAACAAATCCGAACAGACTTACTGAAAAGAAATAATATCAGATTTCAGTTTTCTTTCAGTTTCCTAAAATTTGCCTTAAGCTCTATCTCTCTGTCTGAAAACTGCCCCTAAAAATCTGTTTGCTTCCTCAATTTCACACTCTCTTTTTCTCTTAAAACTCCCTTTTTTGAGAATCCTCTAAGGTCTCTTCAAGTCTGCCCCTTTTAAGCTGTCCAGCTCCTGTATTTATACAGGGCTGGTTGCACCTTTGTCATGGTGGCTGGACCCTTTATCCCTTTAAAAATTAGAAAGTTTTCATTAAAAACTACTTTTTAATACTTTATGTGATCCTAACATGATTTTCAGCAGCCCCATTATCCCTTGTTCCCCTTTATTACTTAAATTATAGCCATTACATTCCACTTTCTGCCCATTACTATTATCACATTACCCTACTGTTTCTAACCCAGAAATACCTACTGTGATCACTATTATTACTGCCTTAAATGTAAAAATCATAACAGAATTTACAAAACAGATTTAAAAATCTGTTCAAACTTAATTATCAACCTGATTTAACACAGCTAATACCAATTCTCTTAGGTTCTGGACTGAATCCTAAGAATGTAAACATTCTATCACAATTACATCTAAACATCATTTGTAAACTTGAACTCAAACTTGACAATATTACACTAGGTTCAGCATAATAATGCAAACTGAACTTATAATTGAACTAAGATCAAACATACACAGGAGCATTGTCAATATACTGACAATGCCCTGTTCAGAAAACAACATATACAACATACATTTGAATTCACTGATTCACAAACAAACATGATTTAATTGACGAGTATTAATCAGTTGACTATTTACAACATTTGTCAATAATTAGTCTAAAACAATAGAAGCAGACTGTTTTTTATTAGCATTATCATAAGTGAGAATTCATAATATAACTAATCGACGAACTTAATCGAGTCGATTACTTACATTATGAACAATCACAACCAATTGAAAACAGTTTCATATTTGACCATATAGACGGGCATGAGACAAAAGTGACAGAATTAATTAAATAAAATCATGAAAAATTAACAAGCTATTAAGACAAACAACAACACACGTAGAATACACAAAATAATAGAAAAAATACCTTTGAATCTTCAATTTTAATCCGACTCGAACTCAGCTTGGATTTGGATTTTTGTTTGAAATCAAACAGACCTTAGTCGAAGTATTTTCCACTGAAAATACTTCGACTAAGGTCGATTGAACCTCAATCTTTACTTAATCTGAACAGAATCCGAAAGTTTGGTATTTTTAGGGTTCTTAAAAATTCGATTTGGGATTTAACCATTTCTGGTCAGATTCGAGAAGAACCAAACATGACACAAGGGTGAGGGTAGCCTAGGGGTCATTTGGTGTCAGCTTAAAACAAATCTGAGCTTGTTCTTGTTTGGTCCGAATCTTTGATGCCGCCGGGTTTCAGGCGGTGGAATCCTAGGGCGGCTAGGGTTAGGAGTGGGGGTTTGGGGGACGATGATGAACAGTGTAGGAGGGGGGTGTTCAGTTAGGGGCCGGGGTAAGGCTTGGGATTTATATAGGGGTGGGGTGGATTGGTATCGTCCGTTGGATCAAGTAGAATGGATGGCTAGGATCAATCCACTTAACCAAACGACATCGTTTGGTTTAAGTTGGGGGACGGGTTGAACCGGGGCAGTGGGTCGGGTAATGATCACGGGTTAGGGTGATGAAATCTTGGCCGTTGGATGGACTTAATCCAACGGCCCTTGATGAATGATCACCAAACGACGTCGTTTGGCGTAGCTGCATTGAATTGGACCGGACAGGCTATTTTG
This sequence comes from Nicotiana sylvestris, assembly GCF_000393655.2. Lineage (NCBI taxonomy): Eukaryota > Viridiplantae > Streptophyta > Magnoliopsida > Solanales > Solanaceae > Nicotiana > Nicotiana sylvestris. Next base: position 145,089,280 of record NC_091064.1, on the reverse strand, counting down.
GATTGGGCTGGGGGGAATTAATTCACTTGGGCCTGGATTTTAATCCAGGTCCAATTTCCTTTCACAATTTATATATATTTTCTAATTTTATTTAAATTATAAAAAATCCTAATAAAAATTATAAAACAATTTTTAACCTTACACAAAAATATTAATTACTTCATACCAATTATTTAACACATAGTCAAAAACATTAATCACGCAGTGGGATATTTAAAATAGAACTAACGCATATATATTTTTTTATTTAAATTATCTTTTAAAATGCATAGTTATATCCTATATGCATGCAACATGTATTTTATTTTATTTTTCATTTTATCATGACAAAGTAAACATTTACGGACATAAACAAATATTTAACACCACGCAAATTCAGAAATTACACAGTAAAAGAAATTTATTTTATTTTTGATTTATTTTGGAGTAGTTTTTTCGTAAGGCAAAAATCACGTGCTCACAAGCATCAGCCACTACATTGGCCTTTCCCAGATGATACAGAATAATAATATCATAATCCTTAAGCAACTCTAGCCATCTCCTCTGTCTCAAATTAAGATCCTTTTGCATGAACAAATGCTGAAGACTGCGATGATCGGTGAATACCTCACAAGATACGCCATACAAGTAATGGCTCCAAATCTTCAATGCATGAACTATGGAAGCCAACTCCAAATCATGAACAGGGTAGTTCTTCTCATGGGGCTTCAACTAACGAGAAGCATAAACAATAACTCTACCCTCCTGCATCAATACATAACCAATCCTAACTCTCGAAGCATCACAATATACGGTATATGAACCTGAAGCTGATGGCAAACCAATACTGGAGTTGTGGTCAAAGCTGTCTGGAGCTTCCGAAAGCTCTCCTCACACTCATCCGACCATACAAATGGAGCACACTTCTAAGTCAACTTGGTCAAGGACGATGCAATGGATGAGAATTCTTGAACAAACCGGCGATAATAGCCTGCCCACCCAAGAAAGCTACAAATCTCTGTGGCCGAGGATGGTCTAGGCTAACTCGGAACCACCTCTATCTTCTTCGGATCAACCTGAATACCCTCGCTGGACACCATGTGTCCCAAGAAAGCCACTGAACTGAGCCAAAACTCACAATTGGAGAACTTTGCATAAAGCTTCTCCTCCCTCAATCTCTGCAATGCAACTCACAAATGCTCCGCGTGCTCCTCCTAACTACGCGAATACACCAAAATATCATCAATGAATACAATAACAAACGAATCCAGATAAGGTCGAAATACATTGTTCATCAAATGCATAAATGTTGTTGGGGCATTGGTCAGCCCGAAGGACATGACAAGAAACTCATAGTGACCATATATAGTCCTAAAAGCAGTCTTAAGAATATCTGAATCCCTGATCTTCAATTGGTAATAGCCCGAACAGAGATCAATCTTAGAGAACACCCTCGCTTCCTGAAGATGGTCAAATAAATCATCAATGCGAGGCAAAGGGTACTTGTTCTTAATTGTTACCTTGTTCAATTTCCTGTAGTCAATGCACATTCTCATTGTGTCATCCTTCTTATTCACAAGCAGAACCAGCGCACCCCACGGTGACACACTAGGCCAAATGAACCCTATATCTAGGATTTCCTGAAGCTGCTCCTTCAATTCTTTCAACTCTGCTAGTGCCATATGATACGGCGGAATAGAAATGGGCTAAGTGCCCGGCACCAGGTCAATACCAAAATCAATATCCCTGTCCGGTAGCATGCCCGGCAGGTTTGCAGGAAAAACATCGGGAAAATCCCTCACAACTGGAATAGAATCAATGCTATGAGTCTCAGGTCGAACATCCCTCACAAACGCTAGATATGACAGATAACCCTTCCCAACCATACGCTGGGCCTTCAAGAAAGAGATCACTCTACTAGGAACACAATCAGTCACGCCACGCCACTCGATCCGCGGTACACCCGGCATAGCCAAAGTGACTATCTTAGCATGACAGTCTAGAATAGCATGACACGGAGATAACCAATCCATGCCCAAAACATCAAAGTCCACCATGCTCAATAGCAATAGATCAACTCGGGTCTCCAAACCCCCAATAATCACAACACATGACCGGTACACATGGTCCACAACAACAGTATCGCCCACCGGGGTAGACACATGAACAGGTAAAGCAAGAAACTCTCGGGGCGTACCCAAATAATGAGCAAAATATGAGGACACATAAGAATAGGTGGAACCAGGATCAAATAATACAGAGGCATCTCTGTGGCAGACTGAAACAATATCTGTAATGACAGCATCTGTCCTGCCTGGAATAGCATAGAAACGAGCTTGGCCACCGCCTGATCGACATCCCCCTCTGGGGCGACCCCTGGCTTCCTGACCTCCACTCCTAGCTGGCTGGGCGGGTGGTGAAGTAACTGGAGCAGAAGTCGAGGGCTTACCCCTCTACTGAAACTGACCATCACGAAGTCGAGGGCACTACCTCCTCATATGTCCAAACTCTCCGCACTCAAAACAACTACCCGGTGCTGGAGATGGGGACTGAAGGGAACCCCTCGCACCGGAGTGACTAGTAGATGCACTCGGTGTAGAAGAACCCTGAGCTGATGGGGCACGAGATGAACTCTAAGCTGGGAGGGCGCTGAAAGAAGGCTGACCCTGCTAAGACCCATGATGACCATGACCTGAAGATGCCCCACAATACACTAGACGGGCTGACTAAGAAAGCCTGAAAGAACGACATCTACCATGCTGGAACTGGCCCCTCGAAGGAGCACCACTGTAACTGCCCGATCCTCGAGGCCTCTTGGCCTCCCTCTCCTCTCGCTCCCAACGGCGAACTGTCTCAATAGCGATATCAACCACCTCCTCGAACGTAGCACCCAATACTCTCTCTAGTCATCAGAATACGGAGATGGTAGTTAAGGCCATCCACAAATTTCCTGATCCTCTCACGATCTAACGGAATCATCCAAATGGCAAGGCGAGCCAACTCAAAAAAACCTCATCTTATATTGGGTCGCGGTCATATCCCCCTGCGTCTACCACTCAAACTGTCTACGCAGCTCCTCTCAACGGGACTGCGGTACATACTTCTCCATGAAGATAGCATAGAACTGCTGCCAAGAAAGGGGTGTTGCACCGACAGGCCTACGTCTCTCAATATCCTCCCACCAAGTAAAGGCAGCCCCCAAGAACTAAAAGGGGGTAAATGCCACACCACTTGACTCAAGAATCCCTGTTGTACGGAGCATCCACTGACACTTGTCAAGAAAACCCTGGGCATCCTCGCCCTCAGAACCACTGAACGATAGAGGCTGGAGCCTACCAAACCTCTCAAGATGACGCTGCTCATCATCCGGCATAGCTGGTACTACGAACTCTTGAACTGGCACAACCAGCTGAGCTGGAGGTGCCACCGGCATCTGTAGTCCCTGCACTACCTACTCAGGTGTGCAAGCAGCGGGGTTTTGATTACCTCCCCCGGCCTGTGAAGTAGCTGCTGCGGTAGTGGCTGAAACTGCCTGAGCTAGGCTAGTGCAAACTGATAAGATCTGTGCCAAGGCCTCCTGAAGACCCGAAATCACGATGGGTACAGTTGGCGTCTAAACTGGTGCTGCTGGAGCATCCGTAGCTGGAGCCTGATCTAGAGCTAGGGCAGCTGGTGGATCTGCAGGTGTTTCCCTCGCTGCTCTACCTCTGCCATGACCACGACCACGCCCACGGCCTCTGGTGGTCTCAGCTGGTGGCACAGGTAGTCGTCCACCTCGTCCTGTAGCTCGCGTCCTCACCATCTGTGAGAGAATGGAATTACAGAAGTTTTAGTACCCTGACCAATAAGTTTGCACGACAAGAATTTCAAGAATATGAATGCCTCTCGAGGATAAATGCAGACGTCTCCGTACCGATCCGTGAGACTCTACTAAACCGACTCTTGACTTGCGAAACCTATGTAACCTGGGCTCTGATACCAACTTATCACGACCCCAACCCCGGTCGTGATAGCGCCCAACACACTACTAGGCAAGCCTGACCAACTAACAACCTCAATCTGTTTTCTTATAAAAATTATTATCAGCTAACACAGTTAAATTGCTAAATTACCCTAATAATAGTTTAAGATAACGAGGTAAATATGCGGAGATTCAGATGATAATACTACTACATAGCCCATACAGATCCGGTGTAACAAGTCTCGAGCCTCTAGTACAAGCTTAATAGCCTAATACATAATCAGTCTAGGAAATGCAGATAAAACAAAAGGATAGAAGGGAGAGATCCGGGTTGCGGATGCCGTGCAGCTACCTCAATGCTCCCTGGTATGAACTGATCGACCAAAAATCCTCACTCAGCCTCTAGAACACCTGGATCTGCATGCAAGGTGCAGGGAGTAATGTGAGTACTCCGACCCAGTGAGTAATAAGCATAAATAATGACTGAGAATAAGAAGTCATGGAAAAACATAGAGTAATCTATAATGCGGCTGTTTAAACAAGTAATATGAAAGCAATAAACCAATGGAAACGAAATCTAGTAATACTACAACAAATAAGCGGTTAAGTGACAGACATATAAAGAAAATCAACACATAGAACGGTACCCTATAATACCCGTTGCAGCATGCATCCCGATCCATATATTTCTTCGACGGCGCTTACTGGGGGTGTGCAGACTCCAGTAGGGGCCCCTTACGGCCCAAGTGCAATATCAATCCATCTCTTGGCATCAAATCTAGGCGCTCGGCCTTATATCAATATCAGTATAACACTACTACGGCGCGCAGCCCGATCCTATAGTATCCTCACATCTGGCCCTTGGCCGTACTCAGTCCAGAAATCATATAAGCCCCTCGGACATTAGTAAAACAGTAGTTCTCAGCCCAAAACATCATGTAATATATCATTTTAGTTTCAAAACTGAGAAAAAGTGGCTAAGTCATAAAACATTGGAAACAGTATGACTGAGTTCAAGTAGTAACTCAAAACAGTGAGGAAATAGTGATAAAACTCCCCAGAGGGTTCAAATAATTGGCACAAAGCCCAAATATGGCAATCAGTCCAAATAATGATGATAACAAATAAGCTTCAATCAAATACGCGGTAAAAGCATCACTCGGGACGGACCAAGTCACAATCCCCAATAGTGAACGACCCCAAGCTCATCATCAAGCGTGTGGCTCACCTCAATATAGAACTACGATATGAAAATTCGAGGTTTCAAACCCTCAGGACATCATTTACATTCATTACTCACCTCGAACTAGAAAAAACTCTAGCTCGCTACGCCAAGCCTCTCAAATCGGCCTCCTCGCGCATCGAATCTGACCAAAACCAGAACGAATACATCACAATATGCTAAGGGAACATGACCCAAGCGAAAACAATCGAAAAATATCAAAAATCCTGAAATTAGCAAAACCCGAGCCCCGGGCCCACTTCTCAAATCTAAAAAATTTTCACATCAGCGGGTTCCTTATCCTTCCACGAGTCCATACATATCAAGAGTTCTCAAATCCGACCTCAAATGACCCTTCAAATCCCAATTTAATATCTCAATCCCTAGTTCTTCCATTTTTAGCTAAATTTCCATGAATTTCTAGATTAATTTCACAATAGAATCACGTTTTATGCTCATAAATCTTACCTCCAATCACTCCTCCTCGAATCCCTCTTCAATTTCCCTCAAAGAGCTCTCAAAATACTCATCTATGGTGGGAAAACGGCTCAAAATCGCGGATAAAATGTTTAATAAACTCACTGCCCAGTTCTGGATTTCCTTCATTGCGATCGCGACCAAGGTCTCGCGATCGCAAGGCACTAAATTCCGGCTTCTCAAAATAACACCATGCGAACGTGAAGATGCTGTTGCGAACGCGATGCTTTAACTTCCCAGAGCTACGCAAACGCGACCCCACGTACGCAAATGCGAAGAGCAATTGCCCTGGGACCTGATTCCTTATACGCGAACGCGAACTCTCTCCTGCGAGCGCCAGCCCTCAAACGCGAACGCGAAGCACAAAGTCAGGCCCACCCAAATTCCTTTTACGCAATCGCGAAGGACAAAAATCCTCTGCAACTGCTGCTCAAATTCTGCAACTTCTTAATATAGAAATTGGTCCGATTGACCATCCGAAACTCACCCGAAGCCCTCGGTACCTCAACCAAAAGCACCAACACATCCTAAAATCTCATTCAAACTTGTTCCAATCATCAAAACACCACACCCAACACCAAAACCACCAATTCACATCGAATTTAAGCCTAAGTTTTCTAAAAACTTCCGAAACACGTTTTTGATCAAAAACCCAACCAAACCACATCCAAATGACTTGAAATATTGCACACATGCCCCAAATGACATAACGAAGCTACAGCAACTCTCGGAATTCCATTCTGACCCCCAGATCAAAATCTAACCCATCAACCGAAAATTGCCAAAATACTAACTTCGCCAATTCAAGCCTAATTCTACACCGGACCTCCAAAACAACTTCCGATCACACTCCTAGGTCACAAATCACCTCCCGAAGCTAACCGAACCATCAGAACTCACATCCGAGCCTTCTAACTCATAAGTCAATATCCGGTTGACTTTTCCAACTTAAGCCTTCTTAAAAGAGACTAAGTGTCTCATTTCTTACCAAAACCACACCAAACGCAAACCAATCAACTCGACCACATAAAATACGGATAACAAAGCATAAAGAAGTAGAAATGGGGGAAATAGAGTGGTAACTCATGAGACGACTGGCTGGGTCATCACATCCTCCCCAACTTAAACAAACGTTCGTCCTCGAACGAGTCAAGAAACATACCTGAAGCCTCAAACAGGTGAGGATATCTGCTCCGCAAATCCCACTCGGCCTCCCAGGTAGCCTCCTCCACGGGCCGACCTCTCCACTACACTTTCACTGAAGCTATATCTTTTGACCTCAACTTCCGAACCGGGCAACGCAAAATAGCTACTAGCTCCACATCAAAAGTTAAATCATCATCCAACTGAACCGTGCTAAAGTCCAAAACATGAGACGGATCTCCAACATACTTCCGGAGCATAGAAACATGAAATAACGGATGCACGTTAGACAAGCTGGGTGGAAGAGCAAGCATATAAGCCACCTCCTCAATCCTCCGAAGTACCTCAAAAGGCCCACTGAACCGCGGACTCAACTTCCCTTTCTTTCCAAATCTCATAACACCCTTCATGGGCGAAACCTTTAGTAAGACATTCTCACCAACCATGTAGGATACATCTCAAACCTTCGGTCCGCATAACTCTTCTGACACGACTGCGCTGTACGAAGTCTCTCCTTAAACACCTTTACCTTCTCTAATGCATCCTGAACCAAATCTGTCAATTTTGACGGAACAGGGGAAACATGGCACTTGAATATTTTGGACTCATTTTGAAATGACCTTGTCTTTTCTTTTTCTTTTTTTTCTCAGAATTTAGGCAGAGTTTCAGAATTTTTCAAATACCTACCTCTCCCTCTTGTTTTTGATTTTTGATTTTTTTTTTCTTTTTTTGATTTTATTTCCCTATTCTAGAAGTCGGTCAACATGCAAGCCGAAACAAATAGATGTGCAAGTAGCACGTAAGATGCATCAGGATGGTATTTTTAATTTGGGTACACCTGTCCTAGACAGACCCAACCTTTATGTTGAGTCCCCAAAGTCAAGATGCATGTGATACAAACAAGCATTCCAACTAGGGATCCAGCATGTGGCTATGTTATTCTAGATTTAAAAACCTAGGTGTATTGTTCTAAACCTGGCTTACCCAAGCGGACAGCTCGAACCGAGGGGGGAAGCATACCGGGAATACAGAAGCTTCACCAGCTTTGCAACTTGTCCGAACCTCGTTCTAAAATTGGGATATGACTCTAACAGAAAAGAAGTCACACAAAGTGTACACTTACCATATAATTTAGAAGACTCAGAGAGAAGAGGTTTCGTAACAATTTATAACAGTTATTTTAAGCTCAAATTCTTGAACCCCGAACCAAAAATTATGGGTTATGATCCCCAACAGAGTCGCCATAGCTGTCACACCTCGTTTTTACCACCCGAAAGGGGGATATAAGGGAGTTTTTCCAATTAAAGTGACATTATTCGAAATGGGATTATTTTTATTTATTTTTCTAGAGTCGCCACTTGGAATAGTTTATTCGGTGTCCCAAGTCACCGGTTTATTTTAAAATCCCAAATTGAGGAAATCAACTTTATTTAAAAGTCTGCGAAACCAGAAATTCTAGATAAAGAATTTTGTTAACCCGGGAGAAGGTGTTAGGTATTTTTGGATTTCGTGGTTCTAGCACGATCGCTTAAACTATTAATAATTGGCCTATTATCTGATTTACTATATGTTTTAAACCTACTGTGCATTTTTAACTTTATAGCCGCTTATAATTATTTAAACCGCTTTTAGGATTTATAGAATTATTCCTTGAAAGTTACGATTGTCGTACACTTTCCATTTTGGAACACACCACAAACCGCGCTACATGAAATGCACCCGCGATTCGCGAAATGTTTATTTTATTATTATTCGAAGTTGTTATGATCGGGTCACATGAAATGCACACCCGGATTTGGGAAATATGTATCACGACTACGTCATGGGAACCGTACCCATAGCCATGATGATTTATTTAATCGCGCCTAAAGCAAGCTACGATATTCATGATTTTCCTAAGACTAATTTGGGATTATTGTGAGGCCAAGAGTTATGAAAATTGTTGCGGATGAGATGTCTATGGCTTAGCTATTGGAATTATAAGAATCCTTTATACTATGTAGTTTCCATTTGCCTCTTAAAAGTTAACGGCTAATATAACAAATGAGTACACTAGTTTTGATAACTATGTAGGCTCAAAGGAAAACAAAGTACTTCAATTGATATTTCTTCAGAAATATGTATGTAAACATGTACAGAAAGTATTCCTTGATGCACCACAAAATATCAGACTCCCCATTACCAAAAGTTTCAAACTGATCTAAATCGTATAGCGGGTACTACTACTAAGAAGAAAATAAAAATAGCAAACAACCATAATCGAAGAAACAGAGTAGCAAAGACCCATACTAAAGGTTGCCAAAGGCACCACTTTCAGACAAAAACATAACAGGCTAAAAGATAAAGGGAACAAAGCCATGTTCAACTAGAGAAATTAAAATAGATAAATAAATAAACAAAAATGAAAAACAACATATACAATTTCAATAGTCTCATCACATTCTGCTTGTTTAAAAAATACTCAACCATCAACAATGTATAATAAAAGATTCCATATAAGCCAATCACATTATTGAATTTCTACATGTTGTATTACCAACTTAAACACACACTAAGTAAAAGTGAAATTAGTACCTGGAGTGTAGAATGGCAACAAGAATGCCAAACAAAAGCCAAAAACGTGAGGGAGTCCAGCAACAATGACCCAGCAAATCAGCACTCAGACAATATTCCACAGCTCAATAATTCACTTGAACTCCCAGAAAATCGGTCTTTTTACATATGAAAATTTCTGGATTACAAAGAGTGAACTTCGACGAGAAAACTTCAACCAAGCTAAAATAGTAACGAGGAGATCGGCGGAAGCAGAAATCAGTAGATACAGCAGTAACCCAGTAACATCAGACTAGACTTTGGTCCAGAAACAACTCGAGCCGGCAATTGGTTTGGGGCTTTTTTCATCCGCATTCACTTATAGCAGCGAGCAAATAAACGATGATGTATGATTTGTCAGCAAAACGAGAATAAAACAAGCCCGATCTTTTTAGATCCGAAGCACCGTTAATGAACGAAATGGGAGCTGCAGTTTCCCCGACTTCTAGTTAGTTTCATCGCAACGAAAAGAGGGGTGAGAGAGATGAGAACGGAGGTGAGAGCAGAAATCACCGGCAATGGAGTTTCACGACTGGTTTTGACCAGCTACCATGGTGATGGATGAAGAAGATGAAAGCTGAAACAGGAGGTGGGGGTTGTCCATGAAGAAGAAAGGAGCTTAGGGTGTATAAGGGTTGGAGAAGTAGAAAACCATGACTGAATTTTGGAGTCTATTATTTGGTCCCTTTTTGTGAAGAAGAAGAGTTGGAACGGCGCCTTGGGTTCTCAGATCGGAGGGTCTATCCGATTGTCTGATGTTATGTTCTAGGTCTAGGTATTTTTAATTAAAAGGGAGGGGTTTTGGGGCGAATTTAACTTATTTTGGGCCTCTTGAACCTTGGCCCAATTCAAAAATAAGACAACTTTCTTTTTCTCTTTTGTTCTTCTTTCTTTCTTTGATTTTTAAAATCTAGTTGAATTAATTAAGCAAGCTAAATAAAATCCTAAATTAGGTTCTACCTTAAATTATTTTGTAAAGTTAATCTTACTTATTTTTTACTAATTTAACACTAATTAATTTAAAACTAAAAGCTAAAATGTGGACATGACTATTGTAGCAATTATTTTGTATTTTTTGTTTAATGAATGTAATTAATTCCTAAATGCGAATTGAACCTAAGATGGCATGAAATTAAAATATGACGATTTTTGATGATTTTTATATGATTTTAAAAATGCATGAAATGCAATTAAATAAAGAAAAACTTCTAAAATCCCTTAAAAAATATTTTGGTCTATTTTTAGGAGTTATTTCCATGCAGGACAAAAATTAGGCGCTCACAGGTCAAAAATAAATTTAATCTTTTAAATCAAATTCTTTCTTAAATTCTTTTCTTTAAAAGAAAAATGCAATTTAACTTGAAGCTTTAAATCCTTAGAAGTCTCAACTTAATTCCATTTAATACAAATAACAAGTATCATCAACTAACAGTATTCACATAGCATGGTGTAAATCTAAACTACTCGGACATAACAAGAATAGTAGCTACGTACGAACTCTCATCACTTCGTGTGTACGTAGCCCCCACAAATACTCATGTTTTTAATTAAATTCACCTATGGGGAAATTTCCCTCTTACAAGGTTAGAAAGGAGACTTACCTCATTTCAAGCCTACTTTCCAATTTAAGAACGCGCTCCAACCTCCAAATTTGATGTCAAACGACTCGAAACTAGTCAAATATTCTATAAACTAATCAATCTATGTTCAAAAGTTCATAATTCCGTCATTCAAGTGATTACCCATCCTAAATTGCAAGATTCTTAAAATTCACCACCGGGCCCACATGCTTGGATTCCAGAAATTTTTAAAGAAAATTGTTATCCATAACCTTAGGAACATAAATATATGATTTCTACAAAATTCCATAACAAATTTTGTGGTCAATTCTCATCTTTATCAAAACCCTAGGTTTTTACCTAAACCTATGATTTTCACTAATTTACATGTTATAATCTGCCCATAAACTATGTATTTAACTCACATTTTGTGGAAATTACTTACCTCAAAGTGCTAAGTGAAATCCCCTCTCTAAGAGCTCCAAAAATCGCACCACAATGGATGAAATGAGGAAAAATTGGCCTAAATCCCATTTTTTAAAAAGTTCACTGCCAGGTCTACCTTTTACGCGATCGCGGAAAAGGCCTCGCGATTGCGAAGGCAAACAGTCCAGGCCGAGGAAGCTTACTCAATGCGAATGTGACAGGAGCCTCGCAAACACGGAGGCTCACATGGCCTACCCTATGCGAATGTGAGGGCTACTTCGCGATCGCGAAGAGTCAACAGCGGCCACCAGCTCAGCCTCCTCTACGCGAACGCGAGCCAGGCCATGCAAACGCAAAGGCTAGAGGACCCAAACTTTCACGAACGCAATCCTCAGCATGTGAACGCAAAGGGCAAAAGCTTCCCAGCCACAGCACCCCAAATCCTTCATCGCGAACTCGAGGGTGCGATCGCATTCGCGAAGAAGGAAACTAGAAGCATCAAATCTGGTATGTTTCATTTCAACTCCGGGTGGTCCGAAACGCACTCGAGCCCCTTGGGACCCCGTACAACAACTCCAAAAAGTCTATAAATATAATACAGACTTGCTCAAACTCTCAAAATGCGTAAAACAACAACAAAACCAAGAACCACACCCCAAAACAGAATTGAATCAAAATTTGAACTCAATTTTCTAAATCGCTCCGAACGCGTCGAATCATACTTAGACTACTCAGATTGACACCAAATTTTGCATGCAAGTCTTAAATGATACTATGGAACTATTCCAGTCTCAAAATTCCATTTATACCGCGATGTCACAAAAAACCACTCCAAACCAAATTTAAAGAACTTCTAAAAACCTTAGAGAACCAATTTTCTCTATTAGGCACCAAAATGCTCCCGGGTCACCAAAACCCGATCCGAGCATACGTCCATGTTTTAAATCATCATACAAACCTGTTGGAACCTTCAAATCCAGATTACAAGGTCATTTACTCAAAATGTTGACCGAAGTCAAACTTGACCTTTTAAGACAACCTTAAGGAACCAAATGTTCCGATTTCAACCCAAACTATTCTAAATCCCGACCCAACCATTCCCGCAAGTCATAAATCAGTAAAATCATGTACGGGAAGTCCTAGGGAAACGGGGTTCTAGAAAGCAAAACAATCAGTCGGGTCATTACACTTAATTAGGAGGATAATCGAGAGAGGTTCTTCTAAAGACCAATCAACTACGAATTCTTGCATATCTTCACATGATTAAAATTGGTTCATCTTGTGAGGTTGAGACTTAATTGATAGAGGAGTTTCTACTAATCAATTGAACTAATAACCAAGTGAATTCGAGAGACTCACTTTAACATTAGAAGTGAATTATCTAGAGTAAAATCCCAAACATTTATCTTGAACCTATCCTATCAACCCGCTCTTCTCCCAATTGATAACTTCGTTTGCTCAATACTTGCGTTGATTGTCATTAGTCAATAAGTTAGACTCTTAGTTAATTTTAGTTTTAAATCACATAAACTTCAATTGTTGATCATCTTGAATAGCAATTTAACTGCATACTACGATAATACTGTTTAACTCAAATCCATGTGGATACGATATTTTAATTTACTATATTCGACTAGCGAGCATATTTTAGTGTATGTTCAGAGCTCGTCAAATTTTGGCGTCGTTGCCTGGGATTGGCAATCAATGGTGTTTGAAATAGTTTTTGGTGCTAATTCAGGAATTAGGTTTTATTTTTTTTTCCTTTCTTTTTCCCTTTCTATTTTATTTTCCTTATTTGTTAACTTCTTTTCAAGATTTGTTTTGTAGTTCCTAATAAGTTGGAGTAAATACTATAGATATTAAACTCTAAATGTTGTGAAGATGGAGTAAACCAGCCTAAGAAAACGGCTGATGAGTTAGCAGTTGAATATTATCAGCGGTCTTCTATGTGTTTTAAATGCGGTGGAAATCATATATGAGTTGACTGTCAAGCAGGTATGTATTCGTCCTCTGGTTTGTATTTTGAACAGTCTCACTTTGTTTCTAGTTCGTACAGGTATGAGAATTCATATGGGCACAATCTTCACTCTGGTTGGGATGAATACCCTTATTATAGTGAAAGGAAAGTGAAACAACCACCTCAAGGGGAGAATGATAGTTTGGAAGAGCTTGTGTATAAGTTCATAAATAAGTTGGTAGAAAGATTTACACAAGATGATGAAGCCATGAATAACCTAACAATGCATGAAAGTCAAATAATAACTACACTTTCAGAATGCTCATTGTGTTGTGATGATGAATACATGGAGAAGATACCCTATGAGAATGAACCTACCCAAGAGAATGAGCATCCATGTAGACATGTATTTTTTTACCCTCCCCAAAATTTTCACATTTTTAACGTTTAGATATTAGTTTAGGTCTAATAGTACTATTTTCACTATTTTTTTAACTTTTACTTTATTTTTATCACAAAAAATAAAAATAAAAAACACTTTTCATTTTTAGGTTAAAGTCAATTAGTATATTTATATTTATAGTATTATAACATTTGAAAATACAAAAAAAATTAGTTTCACTCATAGTATTTAGTTTTATATTAGTTTATTTTAATTTAGAGTGATTTTTACATTTTTATAGATACATTGTATTATTTGGTCTTTTTAACCCAAGTTCAAACCCAAAAAGACATGGTGCAACCCAATTACCCTTAGCCCATTCTTCCCAACCCATTTGTCCACTTAAGTGCAAGATTTAATCCTAGTCATCTATTTCCTTCTAATCCATTGGCTATCATCCTTTTCCACCTTTATATAAAATACCCACTTATAGAAACTCAACTCCAAGTTTTTAATTCCTAGACCTAAACCTAGCTAATACTAGAAAAGCAATAAAGATCGGCGATTCCAAAAATGGAAAAAAGAGCACAGCCTCCAATCTAACGTTTTCTCGATTTTGGTCTTCAATTTCAAGACAAAGTTTCACCATTTGATATTTGGACATTTCTAATTTTCTCTTGAAACATTCACATAGATAGAGAGGAAGGGAGTGATGTGACACCGCCATAGTTCCGTATTTGCTCCATTAACATAGTCACGTGGTTGAAAGGCAACGGTGACCAAATTTAACCTTCAAGGAGATAGGTCCAGTTGGAACTAAGATCTATGGATGCCTTTTATTAGCTATTCTACTGCCACTTGTTGCTGAGGCATTATCAACGAAAAAGGACTCACAGAATAATACAAAGAAAAGCAGTTCTCAATGCAAACTCCAGTGTAGATTCGAGGTTCCGGTTTATAATTTCGGTATCTCGGTCCAAGAATCGTTACTTTGTTTAGCCCGATTGATTTGCAATTCTCAGCTTTTTCATCAATAAAAGGTCCATTTCTCAATTTTTATTCTCATTTTATTATGTTATGATAGCTTGGTGCGCGTGTTGGTTGATTTGTGATTTTACGTTATTTGAGTAGCATGTTTTAGTTTTTAATTAAATTGCTTTAATTAGTTTTTATTTCGATTGTGATGTATGTAGTCTTGGATTCTTGAATAAATGCTTTTAATTGGGTAGATGGAAAATTTGGAGTTGTTTCTTTCTTAGCAAGTGTAAGCACGTGATTTTTGCCCTATATGAAATACTCCTACAGAATCCCAAGGAATTAGATTTTCTTTTAATTGTTTGCTATTTTAGGAATTATTGTAAAATTTTCTTAATTATTTGCATTTTTCTGTGCATGTTAAATTTTATTTAATTTATGAAAATACAAAAAGACTCTACATTTGCATTTAGGATTTATTTCTACATTTTTAGGTTAATTAGTAAATTGGTTATTATATAAAAATGAAAATCACAAAAAATAACTCATTTTGCATTTTAACTTTTTAATTTTTAATTTTATAGTTCTTCTCTTAATTTAGAGGTTAATTAATTTTTTGTAAATACTATAATGAGTAATTATCTTAATTTGGTAAGTTAATTTAGTTTAAGAGTTAATTTAGGATTTAAGTTAATTTGAAAGGAAAAGAAAAATTGAAATTGAAAAAGAAAGGAATGAAAATAACAAAAGGCTACTTGTGTTTTTTGGGCCAATTTTGCACAGCCCAAATATTTTCCCCCATACCCGTTCAAAATCCGGCCCAAATTACCCCCATACCCGGTCCAAATGTTCAGGCAATAAGACCCCTGAAACGACGTAGTATGGAAGGAGTACTACGTCGTTTTGAGTTCTCTAGTGTTAATTCAATCCTGGCCCTTCATCTCAGTGCATCCAACGGCCCTAAATACTTCCCCCATTTTAAATAAAAATGTCCAAACACCCGTCGAATTAACCTAGAACCTTGTCCACTTCACTTCGTCTCTCTCATCTCCTCTTCTTACCCTAGCGCTGCCTTAAAAGCTTCCGCCATTCCCACCGGCGTTTGAGCTCCAAATCCTCTCAAAATTCAACCACACAACCCTCACTCACCCCAAGTCTCAATCTACCACCATATCTCCTCAAACCCTCTCCAAATCGGACAAAATTTCGGATCTAAAGAAAGGCAAAAAAAAATCTTTTAAATCTTCGAGTTTCCAAGACTGATTAAGGCCGAAATTGGTGTTATTTGTTTGTTCTCAACGAGAATACCCGATTATCGCCAATTTTGGCCCAAATCGAAAATGTCAGAGATTCGTTCAAGCCCTTGGTTGTCTGCATATCTAGGTATTATTGTTCTTTGACCATTTTTTCTTCGTCCTTTATCTTGTTCCCGTCTTCATCTTCTTTTGTTTCCTCTTTTCTTTTTCTTTATCATTTTTCTATTTTTTAAACCATCTTTCTGTTGCATGTTAAAATTAAAAGCATGTTTAGTTCACGTTTGTTTTAATTTTCGTGTTTGGTTTGATCAGTTCGCTCTTTTTTTATTTTGTTTCGTTTAGGAAGAAATACTAGTTTTTTGCAACTCTATTAGCCTGCATCTTTGTGGGTTTTGTTTTGGCTTTTTAAATTAGACTTGGGCTCTGTCAGCAAAAGCCCAAAGAGGGAAGGTCAATTCGGGTTTACGAGCCCAGGGGTTTGTTTTGTTTATCGGGTCATTTTGACCCATGATTGGTCTTGAAGTAATTGGGAGGGGTTTAAAGGGTAGTCTATGAAATTGGGCAAGGGAAATCTTTAAAAATTGAATAGGAAACTTCCTGGAAAGAGGGGTTTGGGTTAGTTCAGTAATTGGTTTAGAAGTTCAAGGTTTAAAATGACAAAATTAGAAACCGGGGAAGGGGTAATTGGTAAATAATAGAATCATTTCTGTTGCCCTGGAGGTCTTCTATAAGAAACTTGTTTTCTTCTCTTTCAAGGCAGAAATTTTAGAGAATTAGAATACTGAAAACTGAGAAATGGCTGAACAAATAGCTACTCAACAATAAAAGCTTTGAAAAATTAGAAAGACAGGAGAAAAAATCTCACAATCGTTGTTCCATTACAGTCTTTGCTTTGTTTATATTTCTGGAAATTTTTAAAAGTTCAAGAAGACTATTAATCTCCTGGGCTCGAAAGATGGCTTTAGCTGTTTAAAGTTTGTTGTTTACTGCTGTTCAAAAGTTGTTGCTACTATTATTTCCTTGCTGAGAACCTCTGTTGGCTGTTCTTATTATTCCAGGTACTCTTTTGAACCTTGAATGGCAAATGGAGCTTTGAATATGTATGTATGGAAGATATGGTTCTGCTGAAGTTTAACAAGGATCATTTTGTTTGGTTTTGTTTTAGTTTTCCATGTTTTGGCTATTCAGTTTTCATTTCATTTCCTCTTGTCTATTTCTTTTCTTGTAATGTTTAAGCTTATTGTGATTTTTTTGGTTAATGAAGTTGTTAGTAGAATATATTCAAAAACTCATGCTGATGTTAGAAGTCTGTATAACAGTCCTGTTAGCCTATTGTTCATTGAAATGGGGAGTTAAACGTTTGTAATGGCTTTAGGGTGTGCCTGTCATCTTGAGGAATGAATTCTGAACCCATGTTGTGTGTACTGTGGAGGAAATTTCGTGTGACTGCATAAAACACTGTCCAAAAGGTCACACTAGAAGTCAGATGTTGTTATGGGTAGTTGAATGTATGACTGGCAATTCATTACATGTTTAAGGTCATTTGAATCATAAAAGGTTTAAGTCATTTGATATGGTATCTTGTCAGTCATGTATGTATACAATTTGTTCTGATATGTTAACAAGGGAGCTGGGTGTCTTATAGTTCTTGTTGTGGTGAAATATTCAGCATTAAAACTGTTCTTTTGTCGATAATTAATTTCATTTACGGAGTGGATAAAATGTTCAATGAATTTGTTTGACAAGGGCATCCTTTGGGATGTGGGGTTCGAATGGGAGTTGATTTTAAAATTAAAAAAGCAAAGCGAGTAGTGCAGTTGGGCCTTGAGGTTGGCCCAGTTAGACCTTTGGCTGACCCCGTTTAATTTGGGTCTCATCTTGAGCCCAACTCCCTTTTTAAATATTTTTTTTGTTATTGTAAGCCTGGAATTCATTCTTCCCATTAAATGTTAGACCATAGTAGTACTTTACATAAGCAGTCCATACTGGTGCGTATAGGATGTAATTGGGCTAAAATTCAAATTTTCTTTAGTCTCTTTAATTAGACATGACTCTTTTACTTAGTTTAAGGTGTGTTGTATTAGTCAAACATACAAATTATAGCCCTCAAGGACTAAATTAAGAAACCCCTTTTAATAGAAATAAATTGAGGCGAGTCATGCCAAACAAATTTATAACCCATGGCCCTCATGTAATTAGTACTAACTCTTTAAAAGTCGGGGTGTGTCATCAATTGAATTTATGGCCCTCGCAAACTAGTTATTAATTTGAAATTTTGTAGTTGCTTTAGGCGCGCTATTTAAATTGATGTTCTTCTATTTATTAAATTCGGGTGTGCATTTCATGTGACCCAATTTCAATTCCTAACAACGTTAAATAGAACGGGTCGCGAACCGCGGGTGCATTTCATGTGGTGTGGTTCAAGGCATGTTTTAAATAACGTTAAATCTTCTTAAAAAGCGTTCTAAAATATTAAAAGTGGTTAATAAGTTAAAAATGTACCATAGGCTAAAATATGTAATAAATCAGATAATAGACCAATTATAATAGTTTAAGCGACCGCGCTAGAACCACGGAACCCGGGAATGCCTAACACCTTCTCCCGGGTTAACAGAATTCCTTACTTAGAATTTTTGGTTCGTAGACTTCAAGAGGAAAGTCGAATTTCCTCGATTTGGGATCTAAAATAAATCGGTGACTTGGGACACCAATTGAAATATTCCAAGTGGCGACTCTAAAAAAAATAAAAAAATAATCCCATTTCGAATAATGTCATTTAAAGTGGAAAAACTCCCTTATGCCCTCGGGTGTGTAAAAAGGAGGTGTGACAGCTCTGGCGACTCTGCTGGGGATCCAAACCTAGAACTTCGGTTCAGGGTTCAAGAATTCGATCTTAGAATAACTGTTATAGTTGGGTTGTTTTATCTGATTTTTACATGTTAACCTAATGTGCTAATTGCTGTTTTTTACCGCTTTGATATTGTTTGGACTGTATATAAATTGCTACGAAACCCTCTTCTCTCTGAGTCTTCTAAATCATCTGGAAAGTGTGCACTTCGTGTGACTCCTTTTCTGTTAGAGTCATATCCCAATTTTAGAACGAGGTTCGGACAAGTTACAAAGTCGGTGAAGCTTCTGTATTCCCGGTACGTTGCCCCCCCCCCAGCTCGAGTTGTCCGCTCAGGTAAGCTAGGTCTAGAACAATACACCAAGGTTCTTAAAACTAGTATAAAAAAAGCCTCATGCCGGATCCCTAGTAGGAACACTTGTTTGCATCACGTGCATTTAATTTTGGAGACTCAATACAGGGGTTGGGTTCTTCTAGGACAGGTGTACCCGAAATGAAAAGACCATCCTGATGCATTCTACTTGCTACTTGTGCATTTATTTGCTTGGGATTGCATGTTGACCGGCTTATGAATAATGGAGAAAAGTTGGGAAAAAGAAAAATCAATTTGAGGGTTGAGAGAGATAATTACCCGTTTTGAAAACTCGATGTCCAAAAGTACCGAAACTCTGTCGAAATTTTGAAAAAGAAAGAAAAAAATGAAAGAAAATTTGTTTTGAAAAATATTTGGTATTGTTTTTATTATGTCAAAACTGCCAAACTACGCAAGTTTGATTCTCACCGGATGTGGGATGCGTAGGCAACCCTCACGGGTCCAACTACATTTTTGCAAAAATAACCAAAAATGGGGAATAAAAATTTTATTGTTTTGTCATAAATACGTTAGGTGATGCCATTCTTGTCTAAATAGCTGAAATGTCCCCAAAAGGGCACCGGAAGGGTGTTTTTGCAAGAACAACCACTTATGGTTTCTTTTTCAAATTCTTGGCCGATTAGCAAACACAGCCCTAAAATCTTCTTTCCTGAAGTGCTGAAGGTTCGTATTTACAAAGCCGGGTTTTATTTTTGAAATGAAATTTTTTTGAAAAAGAAATTGATAACTTTCTCTTGAGTCAAAATAAATTATAATTTCTTAATCAATCACCCTAATAAATGTGCAGGATGAGCAAAATTGAAAATGAACCCTTCGCAGTTCTTTAGAAAATCCCTTTATAGCTCCATATGTGGTGGAACGACTTAGGAAAAGTCAGCAGAGAGACTATGGTAAAAGTTTTGGGCGGTCTTACTGGACTTCTGAAAATTAAACCGAGGTTGGATGTGATTGAGGACTTGATACCTTTCTGGGACCCGGCACATAATGTGTTTTCACTTTTCTGATTTTGAGCTCATCCCCACGCTGGAGAAAATTGCGGGCTATGCCGGTCTTAGTGGGAATCTCAGAAGTCGGTACCCCGTGTCACCAAGAACAGTGACTCCTCACAAGTTTCTAGACCTGTTAAGCATCAGTCGGGAGGTTCAAGATGGAAATCTATCCGAGGGATTTTTCACATTCCACTTCTTATACAAGCACTATGGCAATCCCCACGATTTTGAGGCACCAGATACTAGCTTGACCCATTCAAGAAGCAAAGATAAATGGGAGGCACAACGGGGTTTGGCTTTTATATTAGCATTCTTGGGTGTCATCATCTGCCCAAGAAAAGACGGGAACATAGAATTGGGTCTTGTAGGAATGGCTGAAGTCATGATCAAAAAAGCTAATGGCACCCTTGTTCCAATGATCTTAGCGGAGATTTACCGAGCTTTGACCATCTGCCGAGAAGGGGGAAAATTCTTTGAGGGTTGTAACCTGCTCTTACAACTTTGAATACAGGAACATATTTGTCACCGCTTGGGGTACATGAACTACGGCATGACTGGCTTGAATTGCATTGAAGAGCATGTAAATTGAGTGGTGGATTGTGAATTTCCAGAAGGTATACAGGCTTGGGTTACACATTTGAGTTCCTTAACTTCGGACAAAATTGAGTGGACTTTCGGTTGGCTCCCTGTCACCTCAGCTACATGTCAGCTGAGGTGTGCTATCTTCTCTTAATGGGTCTCCAAAGCATTCAGCCATATGTTCCTCATAGGGTGTTGCGCCAACTAGGCAGGTTTCAAACTATCTCACATGATGAATATCTGAGCCGACAAGTCATCGAATTGGGTCCAAAAGTTGTGTTCCCAGAAGGAAAAATTTGTCAGATTTGGAATGAGTGCAGATTTCTAGAACCAAAGACTCAGGTGCAGGATCTATCTAATGGCGAGTTAGACACTAATTACATGACTTGGTTTGGTAAGAGGTTTCAAATCCCTCGAGAGCCCGAACGGCCAGCTAAAAGACCCCACGTCCAGCAATTCACTAATGATTTGCGAGAGCAATGGGACTGGTTGACGAAAGAGGCAAGCTATAGGGACAAGATAAGTAAATTGGAGGGACAAATCAGGGACCTCAAATTTGACAATAGTGTACAAGATGTCGCCGATGAAGGGGAAAAGAAGAAGCTGGCTCAAGAAAACAAAGCCCTTCGAGCCCAGATCCAGAAAATGAAAATTGCTGCTGAGAACCAGGAAAGAAGTCGAGCAGTTGAAAGGCTCATAAGTGGTCTTAGAAGGAAAGTATCTGAGTGTCAAGATGACTTACAAAAATCTGAGGTTAACCTAGCCAGAGTCCGAGCACAGTTAACAAAGAATGCAGAGGGACGGGCGGAGTTTGTATGGCAGTTGAAAAGAAAATATGAGGGAACAGTCACAGATTTGAAGAAGAAGCTAATTACCCTCGAAAATGAGATGGCCAAACAAGCTAAGAACTTTAAAAGCAGAAAAGAAACATTGCTATGCATTGATGTCCCAGCTAGAGGAAGATATGCAACAGCTGTAGGGTCAAAACCATCATGACACCCAAGTGCTAGAAGTTAGGTCTCAGCAAATCGGGCGTTTGCTCCAAGAAAAGGGTATCAACGGGGAGAGGGTTAGAGCAATTACTGATTATATCATCATGAAGTGCCATGAATGTGAAGACATGACTAGAACCACCTTCTTTGCTGCAGTAATAACCTTCGTTCGTCAAATAAGTGATCTGGAGCATCTTCAAGGGAATCTTACCCATAGGCCCGTGGTAAGACCGAATGATGTCCCACGGGCCTCTGGATTAGAAGCACTTATTAAAATATGTTTTGAGTCTGTTCGTAGTTTTAAATTCCTGGAAAGAGTATGATGAAGTTTTTTTAAAAGAGAACAGTAGAGTTTTGTTAATGAAAATTGAAAAATCTAAAAAAATTGTTTCCTTATTTTTTGCATTTATTTCTTGAACTACATGATGATATGATTCAGGCGGCCTCGTGATACATAGGGAATCGTCATCGGATCGGTCATGATTTTGTAAATAACTCCAATAAAAGAGGAATGTGGAGAGAAAAGAATCAAAAGAAAAATCAAAAGAGAGAAATGAGAGCGCAAAAGGGAGCAAGAGAGAAAGTTGGGGAGATAAACAAAAGTCAGGATGAAACACGCAACCATTGCAAAACATGTAGAAACACACTTAAATATATAGGTGCATCACACCCCCAATGTGAGATTCCATATGTGTTAATTCCTTCAAACTAACCGGTTTATTGTCTACTGTTGAAAAGGTTCTATATTAAGGTGGTTGGTTTTGTGGTAATCTAGCTTCACACCCGTACTTCACAAGATCAAAAGGCAGTGTAGAGATGTCGACAAAAGGTCTTCCGCCAACAATTCCCATCTCGGACGATAGTCCGCTATCTGTTATCCCAACCTCGGAGTCAGTAGCTGCTGAGGATAATAGGGCACTACGCCTCCGCGTGCTTGAAATGTGGGATGCCTGGTCCAATGGTAGGGAGCCGCCGATCACCATACCTGGTTTCCCTGAGTTACTTCCCAGGGAAAGTGGAAATTCTAATGTTCTGATAAACTACCCGAATACCCCACTTGGATACCCCACCATTTCAGCTCATTTCACCGGAACACCTTCTGAGGTTCGCCTCCTGGTGGTTTCGGGAGTAGCCTCCAACATATTTACCGCACCACCAACTTCGGCTACAGTTCTTCCCAAAATAAGCCATGAGAAGCTCCCCTTTTTCACCTACTCCTCTCAGTTGATTGTAGTACCTCTTGAGGTGGGTTATGGGATCCCCATGCCCATCATACTTTTCACACTTTGGATTCTTGAAACCCAGGGGTAAATGCACATGTGGTAACTTACACAGATCAGTGTTTTGTCCGCTCAAACCCTGTATATTCTTAAGGCTCTGCTCCATGCTCCTCATTTTTCGGGTAATTTCCTCTTGCTTGAGGTTCTTTGTGGTTTCTCTTATCCCACGGTAAACTCGTACCGGGGTTGTTGAGGGTAGGAATTAGTGGTGAACTGGGTTGGTTCTGATGGAAAGGATGGTACCTGGAAGGTGAAAGATGATGGATCAAAGCTTGGCCTTAGTAAAGTGACGGACCGACATACCTCGAACTTAATTTCCCCTTTTTCCCAAATCGCATGATTCCCTTCATGGGGGAAACCTTCAAAAATATCCAATAATCTTCTTTGAACTCCAAATCTCTACGACGAATGTCCGAATAAGACCTTTGGCGACTCTGAGCAGTTTTCAACCTCTCCTTAATAATCTTGACTTTCTCCATGGCCTGATGCACGAGGTCCGGCCCAATCAATTCAGCTTCTCCGACCTCGAACCACCCAATGGGAGATCTACATCTCCTACCATACAACGCCTCAAATGGTGCCATCTGGATACTAGCATGAAAGTCGTCGTTGTAAGCAAATTCTATGAGTGACAAATGGTCATCCCAACTACCTTTGAAATCAAGAGTACAAGCACGCAACATGTCCTTAAGCATTTGAATAGTCCACTCTGCTTGCCCGTCGGTTTGAGGATGGAAAGTTGTACTAAGATTCACCTGCATACCCAAACCTTGCTGAAATTTCTTCCAAAATTTGGCAGTGAACTTAGCCCCTCGATCTGAAATGATTGAGATTGGGGTGGCATGTAACCTAACTATTTCTTTGATATACAACTGAGCATACTGTTCCACTGTGTCGGTAGAGTTAACTGGCAAGAAGTGAGTTGATTTCATGAGTCGATCCACAATCACCCAAATTGAGTCAAACTTGTGCGGAGTGCGCAGTAACCCTACCACAAAATTCATATTGATCATTTCACATTTCCACATTGGAAAAAATAATAAGGAAAAAGATCACATAACATGTGGAAGAGTGTGTGGCTATTCACTAGCTAGGAATAATGAGGCGAGAAGAAATGGGAAGAAAATCTATAAATTGAGATGTCCATGGTTATCGCAAAATAGTTCGTATCAGAATAGTAGACTCGCCTGGAGCACAAGTGTTAATAGAAGGTATAAAGGACAAACCGTAATGCTATCGACTTGGGTGACACTGAATATCAACTGAAATATTTAGAGGGAGTTCATGTCTACATATTACAATGGAAAGTGAGACTACTGGTGGTGAAATAGTGGTGTGATAAACTCAACAAACCAGACACAATGATACCACGGGTCCATGGGGTGCAGACAAGTGCGTGGCACAATAAGGCTATCTACTATGCATTATAGCAAAATGGAATGGAAATGAATGTCCCAATCACAAAGAAAAGATAGTACCAATGTATTGGCTAGACCGAAAGGGAGAACAAAAAAAGGGCAAAACAAACACTATTGGTAGCTACAATATTGGGAATAAGATGAGTTACTTATTGAGTATGGAGTAATTCTTACACTTAGAAGGAAAACAAGAAGTTTTTGTTGAAGAATTTAGGAGGATTTAAAGTTGTTGTTCAGGCCAGTAGTCTTTCTGAATTCAATATGTATTAAGGTTGTTGATACGTGTTTTGGGAAGTCTTTAACAATGTGGAAATATCGTGAGAATGTTCACAAGGTAAGTGGAGTGGTTTCTTAAATCCTATAAGGCACACAAGGAGGAAAGAGGTTGACTAGGAAAGGTCTGAGCACAATGTTACATTACATTTGATGTAATGTCGTGCATGTTGATGATATTAAGGTGTGTACGCAGGCTAGAAGATGTTATTCCTTTGAAATAGAAGGTTCTATAAGAAAACTCATCCAGTAATGTCTTTTGTTCAGAATCTGGAAGAGCAAGTTGCAAGTACTCACAAAAGATTGTAATCATATCAAGAAAATTATTGAAGAACTCAAATCCTAGGAGGTCATATATAAGAGAAATGTGATATAGATGGTTCACTATTGATACAACATGGCCAAGTGATCACTTATGCCTCTAGGCAACTCAAGAATCATGAAAAGAACTATACGACACATGACTTAGAACTTGCGGTGGTGGTTTTTGCATTGAAGATTTGGTGTGATTATTTGTATGGGGTCAATATGGATATATTCAAGGATCATAAGAGCCTTCAATATATTTTCAAACAGGAGTAATTGAATCTGAGGCAGGGAAGATGGCTTGAGTTACTTAAAGACTACGACCTCGATATTCTATATCACCCAGGAAAAGGCCAATGTCGTGGCGGATGCTCTTAGCCGAAAATCTATGGGTAGTTTGGCTCATTTAGAGGCATATAAGAGGCCGTTGGCCAGGGAGGTTAACCAATTGTCTAGTTTGGGAGTTCGTCTTGTGGACTCTAATGAAGGATGAGTAATTGTATAGAATAGAGTTGAATCGTCACTTGTGGCAGAAGTGAAAGAGAAGCAATACAACGATCCATTGTTGGTACAGCTGGACATGGAATTCATAAACACAAGATCACAACTTTTTCTTTAGGCATTGATGATGGTACCCTACGGTGCCAAGGGCACCTATGTTTTCCAAATATTGATAGTCTTCGGGAAAGGATTTTGGCAGAAGCTCACACTTTCAGGTATTCCGTACACCCAGGTTCTATGAAAATGTATCATGATCTCAAAGAGGTTTATTGGTGGAATAACATGAAAAAAGATGTGGCGGACTTTGGGGAAAAATGTTCTAACTGTCAGCAAGTGAAGGCCAAACATCAAAGGCCTGGTGGATTGGCACAAAGCATAGAGTACGCTCGGGCCGAGTATGGCACCAACTGTCGTCCATGCCTCCCCAGGTTTGGGGCATGAAAAAATTGGTATTAGAGAAGTTCTTTTCAAGGAATTTACAAGCCGTGTCTAGTATAGTCTTATTTATAAATGTGTTGTGCACTACATTATATAAACAGGAAGCTACAAGGCATTCAGGAGTCTGTTACCCTTCTTTCAAATCTAAAGTCGTGCTATAGAGATGAGTCATAAGAGTTTGAGTCAGAACTTATGTTTGCTAATGATACAGAGATGCTTGTAATTAGAAAGATTACAGCTTGACAAAGGGCTAATACAGCAACAGGTAAGGGCACTAATAGAGAGAAAGTTCTTGATAATGTGGCCCATTTTGAGGCTCTATCAGCTCGTGCATACCAGATGTGCAAATTTCCTACTTAAGACCCTAAGATGGGAATATCTAGCACATCTTGTGAATATCAGGTCATGTGAGTATCAAAAGGTAAGAGTATAAGTTTCAACAGGTAAAAAAAGCAAGGTGAAGAAGGGTACGAGGTACCCAATTAGTGAAGATTATCAGTATTTACAATTCAGGCATAGAAATATAAGCATTTTGAGTTACTTTTAATAGTAATATGGATATGTATAATTGGCCAGATCCATCTCAGTTATGCCATATGAGATCTAACATATATAGTTTAAGAGAAGGATGGGATATTAGGATTCAACTAAGGTTAGAGTAACCCAAAATGGTGGATGGATTGTTAGCATTAGCTAAAATTTTTGGAGGATATTACAATCGTGATAATAGTTCTTCTTGTGAGACACCCAGGTGGTGCACTCTAGAATAATACAGTCAGATATAAATATTAAAATGTTCAGAAAATTTAGAAGATAGGCACTGGAAGCCTAGAAGAGATAAATATTTACTTTAGTATAACACCTATCCCTAGTAAAGAGAGAATGATAGGTGTGATGACCCGATAGGTCATTTTGAATTCTAGCCCTTATTTTCGTATTCTGAGTCCTCGATTAGCTCCGTTTGGTATTTCTCGATTTTCATTCATAGTCCGTGTCTTTTTTCGAAAAGTTTTTATGTGAAAAATTGAAGAAAATATGAATTTTAGCTTTAAAAATGATTTGAGTTGATTATGATCAATAGTTTGTGTAGCAATCCCGGATTAGTATTTTGACGATTCTGATGGGTCCGTATCGTGATTTTGGACTTGGGTATATGTCCGGAATTGAATTCTTAAGTCCCTAACCTTATTTGACGTGATTTGTTGAAAACTAGTGGTTTGAAGGTTTAAAGAATAGTGAAGTTTGATCGTAGGTTAACTTCATGGCTACCAGGTTCGGATTTCGAATATGGAACTTATTATTGGTTCATTTTACTATTTAAGACTTGTCTGCAAAATTTGGTGCAAAACGAAGTTGATTTGATAGGATTCGGACGCTCGGTTGTGAATTTGAATGTTCTTGAGTTTCTTTGAAACTTTCATGCATTTTGATATCTGATTCATAGCTCTAAGTATTATTTTAGTGTTTTAATAGCGCGAGCGAGTGCGTATTATTACATTTGTGTGCATGTTTATTTTGGATCCCGAGGGGCTCGGGGTAAGTTTTAGATGTGTTTCGGATGAGTTTGAATAATGCAAAGGTTACTGGTGTAATACAATTCTGGTGTTTGCTGCAGATCTTGCATTTGCGAAATCTGGCTCGCATTTGTGAACAAGTGTTCGCATTGGCGAGCATGGGCTGGCTCGGTGAACCTTGAATTTGCGAGGAAAATGTTCGCATTTGCGAACAGTCAGTGGTCGCATTTGTGACATTAGAGTCACATTTGCGACTCGATATACTCTTGACTTGTCTTCACATTTGCAAATGAGATGTTGGCATTTGCGAAGGTGTGCCTCTTCACAATTGCGAGCCTTTTGTTTCACAATTGCGACTTCTAGGCTTTGTGACAAGGTTCGCATTTGCGACCCTTGTCTCGCATTTGCGATGTTCGCAATTGCAAACAAGACTTCGCAATTGCGACATCTGCAACAGGGTAAAAGAGGGGGAAAATGGGACATAACTCATTTTACACCATTTCTCAACCCTAAAAACTTTAGAGGCAATTTTTCAATAGACTTTTCTTCCCAAATTCATTGGTAAGTGACTTTAATCCATTCTCTTTCAATTACTCATTACTTTTCATGAGATTTCTACATCAAATTTAGGATTTCCATGGTAGAAATTAGGGATTTTGGTAGAATTGGAGATATATATAAAATTGAGATTTAGACCTCATATTGGGGTTGGATTTAAAAGCAAATCACATAACCGGGCTCGGGGGTGAATGGGAATCAGGTATTGGTCTGTCTTTCGAGTTTTTGACTAAGCGAGCCCGGGTTGACTTTTGTTGACTTTTTCCAAAAGCATTAAAGATTGAATCTTTTGCACTCATGAGTAGTTTCTAAATCTTATTTTGAAATATATATTTATTTTGAAATATATATACTATATTTGGTTTGATTTGATTGATTTGGAGAGTAATTCTAGAGGTAGAGCTGTGGTTGATTGATTTCTTTGATTGCAGAGCGAGGTAAGTGTCGTGGTTAACCTTAACTTGAGAGATTAGGACTTGTTGGTCTATTTGCTACGTGTTTTATTTGTGGGGACAACATATATGTGAGGTGACGAATACTTATGCATTCTCATTGGGTTAAAACAAGAAGATGGAACTTGTTTCTTTGTATTTTATTGTTTCGTTAATTATGTTATCCATGCTTAGAATAGGTTATCACTTCCTTAGTTATTTGTTTTGTATTTATTGCTTATTTAATAGATGTTGAATATTTCTAAAATTGGAGTTTGATATCTTGGCACCATATTTTAAGTTGAATCATTCCCCGCCATTGTTTATTGTTCGGATTAATGATATTGCATGGTGAAGACAAGAGTAAAAGCATGAAGGTTGAAGCCGTGCCACTATATTCATACTATTGCATGGTGAGGACAAGAGTAAGAGCACGAAGGGTGATGTAGTGCCATTTTCGTGTCATTGATTTGACTGGTTTCCAGTTTTGGTGATTTACTTGGTTATTTCGTGATTTCATACTTGTTGTATATACCATATTTTCCCCTTTTTGTATGTCCCCTCCCAATTAGTATTTTATCATTCCTAGTTATTAATATTGCTTTATATACACTTATACATGTTTATTTTTGAGTAGGTGTTTTGTCATAGCCTCGTCATTACCTCGTCGAGGTTAGGCTCGACACTTACAGAGTACATTGGGTCGGTTGTACTCATACTATACTTCTGCACTTCTTGTGCGGATACTGGTATTGGTCCTAGCGGCGCTCATTAGATTTCTACTTGGATCCAGACGCAGTCGGAGACTTGAGGTATAGTTGCACGACGTCCGCAGCCCTGAAGTCCCTTTCCCTTCTATCATTGCTGTTTTTATTGAGTTTCAAAAGAATTGTACTTCATTTAGACCTTATTTGTATCACTCTAGATACTCATGTATTCATGACTCCAGGTTATGGGACATGTTTATATTTTGTTGTCCGGTGTTATATTACTCTACTTCAGACTTTTATCGTTATTATTGTTAATATTTTGTTTTCAACTGCTAAAATCAGCTAATTATCTATTTTACGTCGGCTTTCCTAGTAAGTGGATGTTAGGCGCCATCACGGTCCCAAGTTTGGGATTTCGGGTCGTGACATTAAGCAACCCGAAGAGCCGGTGAAATGGAGCAAGGGGAGCTAAAAGCGAAAGAATATTTTGTTGAAGTTTTCAGAATAAGGTAATAGATATAAACATTAGCAGGAGAATAACAAAAGAGTAAATGAAGCATTATGAGGAAGATGTGATAAATGGGTGATAACGGTAAATCAAAATATGATAGGATGACAGTGTCTATAGTCAAGTGAAAGAAAAGACAGGAGGAGACATGCCTTGAGACTATAAAAGAGTATAAGCCATAAAGTCATATCCTCATTTCGAGAAGTGAGTTTGTGACTCCAATGTGATTACCAGAAGGCTAAGTTAGACCCCCCGGAGTAATAAAAATCAGTATGAGCTAGTAAACAAGATAAACCGAACATGAATTAGGGACTAGAGGATTCGATAATAGTCGACATCGTGAGAATTTCAGATATTGCGATCTACCAATAATAGAATGAACAGCAGAAGAATAACCTTTAAAGGTCATTCAGGAAGGCGCTTCTATTTAGCAAGCGTTTTGAGTAGACTTAAGCTTAAGGGACTAAGTGTGCCAGTTACACTAGGTGTCACCCTTGTGCGTAAGAAATTCAGTTATCCCTAGTACAGAAGGATTACTGCAAGGTGAGTAAGGGGTCATTGAAAATGTGAAAATATGCCGAAGATGAAGAGGTAAAACATCTACAAGTAAAACTTCAGAGCATTAAATACTAGTAATCCCTTAAAGGGAGAAGATAATGTGATATGGTATTAAGTCAGAGTTAAGAGGTTCAGCTAAATAGAAAATGGTAAAGGAAGAATGTGGTAAAAAGGAAAAAGGAATAAGATTGCATTTATTCAGATTATATATATATATATATATATATTGTCATGACTCAAGAATGTTATGCAAGCACGATGCCGAGAATCAACAGTAAGGGTTCATGGCGAGGATTTTAATTGTTAAATAAGTGCAAATGGATACTTGATATATAAGGCGCCTGTGCGAGAGGTAAGTTAAGAAAAAAGACATAGCCCAAAAGAGGTTACGTATATATAATGAGTAGTTAGTACTTGATTCAGGAAGAATCTAGTTATGGATAAACAAGAGGTAACAACTAAATTAGTTGATCATGCAAGATAAATGTAATGAACCCCATCATAGGAAATTTAGTCTCGTAGATACGATATTGTAATCCTTGAGAAGTATTCAGATAGGATTTGGGGTAGTTAAAGGTATCATAAAAGTGTTACATAAATAAAAGAGCGTGCTACTAGGGAGATAATCAAAATATGAGTTCAGAAGCAACCCTACGAGTACAAGGGCATGGAGGTAAGTAACTAAGGATAATTATAGGCAAGTAAGAACATCAAAAATTTCGTCGGGTATATGATGTAATAATCTTGAAGATTTACAAGAGTCAAAAGGTCTCCCCTAAATACTACAACGAAAGACTAGCTGAGGAAATAAGGAAGCAGGATTCGACCTAAGTATAGCAACCTGAATTCGATATTGTAGAAGAAATGATATTATAACAACAATCTCATTAGAACATTGTATGCACTCCATAAGAAAATGGCACTTATCGTGGCTAATGAACGGGAAGTAGAATCAAAAAGTAATATTCGAGATCATATGAGTTGCATGAAATTCCAGTATGCGTGGGCACTAAGATACGCCAAGTATTCCTACAACAAGTGGCAGAATGACCAGGAAAAAGTAATTGCTTACGTTTAAAGACAATTTAGAAGAATGAATTATTCAATCTATGACACAGAGTTAGTTATGTTATGAGCACACTTAAGATTTTAGAGTATTATCCATGTAGTATATATGTTGACATTCTTAACACTATAGGAGACTTTCGTATGTCGTTAAAAGAAAGAATTGAGTCCATGTCACAGACAAAGACTTGAATTGTTAGAAGATTATAACATGTATGTTTCATGGCATCTACGAAAGGTTAATATAATATATAATACCCTGAGCCGCAGATTAGAAGACAACTCAAGCCTACTTAAAGGTTGAGAGAGAAGAGGAAGCTTAAGAGTTACATTAGCAAAGTAAATTAGGAGTCTGATTATTTGACCCAGATTATTATAGAATCTGTGCTACATTATAGAATCACTCTTAATAGCAAAAGTATAAGAGATATAGTACATCAGCGATATTCTATAACAACTCTACGATAAAGCCAGTTAGAAGAGTACCAATTTTAAAGATAACAAAAGATAGAGTGGAGATGACAGGATAAACATGTGCCCCCAATGTTGAGGGACTCCGAGACATTACCAGGAGAGGGAGCATCATTATTACCATTCAAGTAAAGAACACATACGGTAATAGAGGCATAATCTAGAATACTGCAAAAATAAGAAGACATGATCTGAGACGAGCGTGATCATATGGTCGGTACTTCAAAGATGATCGCGAACTATAAAGTATTACATGGATGAACAACTTTCCGTTCAGTTCAAAAGTGTCCATCATGACAAACTATGCTTAAAATAGAAATGTGCTAGCTTTTTTAGAAGTACCACAATTTAAGAAATCAAGAATGTGAGTGAGCTAAGATGACAAGTCAAGATAAATTTTTACAAGATTGGGATAAGACAAGAGATTAGAATACGAGGTTGAAAGGTTGAAGCCTATCCTAAATCACTCACTCCTTAAGTGGAGTAGAAATATATGTATATATCTATACAAGGTGCGACAAAGGGGTTGAATAGCAATGTTATAAGTACCAAGATAATAACCAAGCTAAGGAAAAATAAAGAAAGAACTATGAGAGCCAAGGTGAGAATTGCATTTGGTTCTAAGAGAATAAAAAAAAAATTATACGATGGTCAAGGTCGAAGAATAATAATTCCTAAAGTATGAACGTATGGAAAGTCATAGACAACTAGGTATTCCTAAATATGTTGCCTACAAAAAGCATCATGAGTATATAGGGCCTTACAAAGTCATTCAATAGATAGGCAAAGTAGATTATGAGCCTGAATTGCCTCTAGAATTAGATTCAGTCCATTATCCATGCTACAGAAGTACATTGGAGACCTTTCTCAGGTTGTCCCAACAGATGACATTCAAATTATAGAGGATCTATCCTACAAGGATATTCTAGTGGCTATTTTAGATCGACATATCCATAATTGAAGAACAAAATGTAGCCTTCGTGAATTAGAGAAATAAGAACATCGAAGAAATGACGTGAGAGGCTGCAGAGGAGATAAAATATAAATACCTCCACCTATTTCAAATTGAAGATATGGATCGAGATATGATATTACAGCACAACCCAGTTCAACGAGTAGGTCGTAGGGTGAGCTCTTATTTTTGACTATCGACATCGCATCTGAGTGGTACATGGATCAGGATATATCTCGTTAGCATATCTGGGATGATCTGGCTCGGAATTTTGTCAAGAAATTTTAGTATAACATAGACATAGATCCTGACAGGAATTCTCTGTCGAACTTCATGAAGAAGTTCTCGGAAAGTTTCCGAGAGTATGCTGTCAAATGGCACGAACAAGCGGCCAGGGTAAAGCCTCTGATGGATCAAACAGAGATGGTGAGTATTTTTCTTCAAGCCCAAGAGGTCGACTACTTTCAGAAACGATGTTTGCAATAGGGAAGCCGTTTGCTGAGGCCATCAAGATTGGTGAGATGGTCGAGAATGGTCTAAAAACAGGGCGCATATTGAGTTAATGTGCTATAAGGGCTACCTCCCAAGCAATCCAAGGCGGGTCCGGAGGTGTAGCAAATAGAAAGAAGAAGGAAGAAGTGGCAATGGCGGCTTCAGGTCCGAGAAACCCCCATCCACCCAGAAATTACTTCCATCCAAGCACCCCACAGCATTATTATCCTCATCAGGATGTGGCCTATGCTATGGCACCTCAACCGTACAGGGTAATGAACACCTAGTCATACGCTCGGCCAGAACAACAGTTCAACCAAAACCGAACTCCATTTCCTAGAAACAACCCTCCTCACCAAGCTCGGTATAATCCCCGACCTCCGCAAAATAATTTCCCCTACAATTCCCGTGCTTGGGAGCCACCCAGGAGAACAAACTTCATGCCTATTGGTGAGTCATACTCTAGTCTTTTCCCTAAACTGGTCCAAATGGGTTTGTTGCAACCCGTACCCCAAACCAGGCAAAACCCGGAGTCGCCCTCTTACCAAGTCAGTGCTCGATGTGCTTACCATTTGGGAACGGAAGGGCATGACACTGACGACTATTCGACTCTGAAAAGGGCTGTTGAAAATCTCATAGAACAAAAGAGGATAGTGTTAAAGGATGAAGACATTCCTAATGTGACCAACAACCCATTACCTGCCCACAACAACGGGCCGGTTATTGGAATGATTTGCGAAGATAAGGAGTTTGATCCTTCTTTGAAAGACATAATTGCAATCGCTGATGTCGAGAAGAAGCCAAAAGCTTCTACAAAACAAGACAAGGGGAAGAAGAAGAGTAAACCCACCCCTCAAAATACAGGAAAGGCAGTGGAAACCAAAACTGGGGCAGCATCCCCAAAAGATACCATTCTTTATGTTCCCCGGGGTCATAGGAAAGAACAAATGATATTGAGTCCTCCAAGAAGGTTCGAGTTGAAAAAAGGTTCTAAGATGTACGTGCCTAAAGGGACCTATGTGGTACGGGGGCCAGTAATTTCACCAAGGCTGAATGACCCCGTGGTTATTGGTCACGCACCGTAGAGGCCCATGACAGATCCTACTATTGTCTCGTGGAATTACAACAGGCCGGTAGTAACCTACAGGGGAAAAGAGATTTTGGGAGAAGCAAATGAAGCTAACCCAACTGAGAAATACTTTAATGTGGGAGAAGTGAACAATGCCAAGAAGAAACGCTTCCCAATCAAAAGGCCAGTTAGTGCCGATGAAGCAGAAGAGTTCTTCCAAAAGATGAAAACTTCAAACTACGAGATAATCGACCAACTCCGAAAGTCTCCTACTCAAGTCTCTTTGTTGTTTCTGCTCAGGAATTCAACTGAGCATCAGAAAGTGTTAATAAAAACCCTCAACGAAGTTTATGTCTTGATTGAAACCACGATCGAACAACTGGAGAGGATGGCGGAAAGATTCTTTGCAGTCAATCAAATTTCTTTTAGCAAGTATGATTTGCCACCGGAAGTGGCCGCCCACAACAAAGCCCTTCATCTGACAGTTAAATGCGAGGGGTATTATGTGAAAAGAGTCATGCTAGATGGTGGGTCTGGAGTTGATATTTGCCCTCTCTCAACTCTGCAAATAATGGAGATCGGGACTGAGAGAATCAGGCCTAACAATGTCTGTGTCTGTGCCTTTGATGGCATCAAAAGAGACACCATAGGCGAGATCGATTTGATTTTGATTATTGGACCTGTGGATTTCGATGTGACCTTTCAGGTCCTAACCATGGATACTTCTTATAATTTTCTTCTTGGGAAGGCCTTGGATTCATGCTGCATGAGCTATACCTTCCACTCTCCACCAGATGGTGAAATTTGAATATGAAGACCAGGAAATTGTGGTTCATGGGGAAGACGAGCAATCAATTTACCGGGACCCATCAATCACATGTATCGAAGCTAGGGAAGGTAGAGAGCAAATAGTTTATCAAGATTTCATGGTGGTGGTCGCAGATCAATATGAGCAGGGAAACCCTTGTCCTCAACCTTTTCTGTCAAATGCATCCATCATGGTCGCTGCTGAAATGATCAAGCATGGTTATAAGCCTGGGAAGAGACTCGGGGCATCATTCCAAGGTATCACGGAACCTATCACCCTACTTACCACCAAGAAATTCTTTGGCGTGGGTTTTCGTGCCACAGAAGCTGATGTGACATGGGCAAATAAATGAAAGAGAGATGTTTGGGTTTTACCTCAGTCGGTTCTGCATCTCTATAGAACGTTCGTCAGGCCGAAGTACAATGAAGAAGAAGAAGAAGAGGCCTTCACGGCCGAGGAAATTGAGGAAATTTGTGGGGCTATGAGACAGATGTTGTATGAAACCCACATGGTTCAGGCGGGAGAAGGCTCGAGCACCGCTGAGGTGTTGCACATGGGGCCCAATGCCAAGTTCCAAAACTGGAAGGCTACTCTGTTCCCAATCAGGTGGGAATCCCGGTAGTCCAGTCCAGCCACCTTTTCTACATCAAGAGTTATTTCAAGGTGTAACTCTGATGTTTCTTTTAATTTCTCGTCTTTTAATTCCAATGTAAACCTTGTTATCTTCAAAAATTCAATGAAATGAAATCAATATTTCATCGTTCATCTCTCTTTATTCTTTTTTATTTTTGTTACTTTTTCTTATTTCTTCTTTCAATTCTAATAATGGGGCTTTAAATAATATGACATGCATACGTACTTCATGCCCAGATCCAAACACGATGTCTAATTGTGAAATAATGAGCCAAGAACCGGAATACGATGAAGAAGAGGCTTTTAGGTAAATAAACCGAGAATTGGAACAATTTGAAAATAAACCTAAGCCGAACTTAAATGAAACTGATCCGGTTAATTTGGGTAGTTCTGAAGAAATCCAAGAAACCATGATAAGAATTCACACAGATGAAAGAACCAGGGATGCATTGATCCAACTTTTGTTCGAATTTAAAGATGTGTTTGCTTGGTCTTACGATGACATGCCAGGATTAAGTGTCGATTTGGTGGTCCATAAGCTGCCGACTTACCCCGACTGTCCCCCTATCCAGCAAAAGCAGAGGAAGTTTAAAATTGATATCGGTGACAAGATCAAAGAAGAAGTCACAAAACAGTTGAAAGCGGGAGTGATCCGAGTGGTCCGATACACCTCATGGCTGGCCAATGTAGTTCCCATGCCAAAAAAGGACGGGAAAACCCGAGTGTGTTTTGACTACCGAGATCTGAACAAAGCAAGTCCCAAGACAATCTCCCTTTACCAAACATCCACATCTTTGTTGATAACTGCGCCAAACATGAGATACAGTCTTTCGTTGATTGTTATGTAGGATATCATCAGGTGTTGATGGATGAAAAGGATATGGAAAAGACAGCCTTCACCACACCCTGGGGCACCTATTGCTACAGGGTCATGCCTTTTGTTTTAAAGAATGCCGGGACAACTTATATGAGGGCCATGACTACCATCTTTAATGACATGATGCACCAAGAGATCGAGGTGTATGTGGATGATGTGATCATCAAATCCAGAACACAGGACGACCATGTTCGGGACCTAAGAAAGTTCTTTGAGCGGCTACATAAGTATGATTTGAAGCTAAATCTGGCCAAATGTGCATTTGGGGTTCCGTCTAGCAAACTCTTGGGATTTATAGTTAGTCGGAGGGGCATCAAGCTACACCCAACAAAGATAAAGGCTATTCGGTATTTGCTTCCCCAGTTAACTTCCACATGTGAACCCATCTTCAAGCTGTTAAAGAAAGATGCAACGATTAAATAGACGGATGAGTGTCAAGAATCCTTTGACAAAATCAAAGAATATCTGTCGAACCCGTCAGTCTTGGTCCCGCCCAAACCGGGGAGGCCTCTATTTTTGTACCTGACAGTCTTGGAGAATTCTTTCGGTTGTTTCCTCGAGCAACACAATGTGATCGGAAAGAAAGAGTAGGCAATCTACTATCTGCGCAAGATGTTCACAAGTTATGAAGTCAAATACACTTTGTTGGAAAGGACTTTTTGCGCCCTAACTTGGGTTGCTCAGAAGCCTAGGCATTACCTTTTGGCCTATACCACCTATCTTATCACCAGGATGGACCCTTTGAAGTACATATTCCAGAAGCCAATGACCATAGGGAGGCTAGCAAAATGGCAGATCCTGCTCATTGAATTTGACATAGTCTATGTCACTCGCACGGCAATGAAAGCCCAGGCTTTAGCAGATCACCTAGCTAAAAACCCTATTGATGATGAATATCAACCTCTGAGTACCTATTTTCCAGATGAGGAGGTGAATTCAGTTGAAGTAACATACAAACACACCAATGCTTGGAAAATGTTCTTCAATGGAGTTGTGAACGCAAAATGCATTAGAATTGGGGCAATTTTGATCTCACCCACTGGTCAGCACTATCCAGCCACAACCCGGCTTCAGTTTTTCTGCACAAACAACACCGGCGAGTATGAAGCCTGCATTCTGGGTATGAATATGGCAATCGACCAAGATGTTGAAGAAATTTTAATCATGGGGTATTCAGACTTGATTATCCGACAAGCTTAGGGAGAATGGGAAACCCGGGATGTCAAACTTATTCCCTACAGACAACATGTGGAAGATCTTAGAAAGTGGTTTAAGTCAGTTGAGTTCAGGTACATTCCTCGTTTTCACAATGAGTTAGCCGATGGACTCGCTACTTTGGCCTCGATGTTACCATATCCAGGCAATCTCCACATTAACCCATTATAAATCCAAATCCGAGAAAGGCATGGTTACTGCAATGCGGCTAAGATGGAACCAAATGTTCAGCCATTGTATCATGACATCAAGAGATTTATGAAAATCAAAGAATATCCTGAGCAAGCCAATAGAGATCAAAAGAGAACCATTAGACGGCTTACAAGCAGTTTCTTCTGGAGCGGTGAGTTCTTGTACAAAAGGACCCCGGATCTCAATTTTTTAAGATGTGTTGACACCAAAGAAGCTGGAAGAATCATGTATAAAGTGCACGCAGGAGTATGTGCACCCCACATGAATGGGTACGTTTTGGAAAATAAAATCCTCCGAGCGGGCTATTATTGGATGACTATGGAAAAAGATTGCTTCAGTTTCGTCCGAAAATGTCTTCAGTGCCAGGTGTACGGTGACTTGATTCATGCACCGCCTACAGAACTGCATCCCATGTTAGCACCTTGGCCATTTGTTGCTTGGGGCATGGATGTCATTGGGCCGATCTAGCCAAAAGCTTCAAATGTGCATTGGTTGCCATCAACTACTTCACGAAGTAGATTGAGGCAATTACTCTCAAATCTGTCACTAAGAAAGTAGTGGTAGACTTCGTGCACTCCAATATCATCTACCATTTTGGTATTCCTGCAACTATCATTACGGACAATGGTGCAAAGTTGAATAGTAATTTGATGAGGGAGTTATGCGAACAATTCAAGATAACGCATTAGAACTCTACCCCTTATCGGCCCAAAGCTAATGGTGTCGTTGAAGTAGCAAACAAGAACATCAAGAAGATTCTGAGAAAGATGATCCAAAGTTCCAGGCAATGGCATGAAAAGTTGTCTTTTGCATTGTTGGGATATCGCACTACTGTGCACACATCAGTCGGAGCAACCCCATATCTATTGGTTTACGGCACTGAAGCTGTAATACACGCCGATGCTGAAATTCCATCTCTTCGAATCATTGTTGAGGCTGAAATTGAGTATAGCGAGTGGGTCAGGACTCGTCTAGAACTGTTAACCCTAATTAATGAAAAGTGAATGGTCGTAGTCTGCCACGGGCTGTTGTATCAACAAAGAATCGACCGTGCTTACAACAAGAAAGTGTGGCCTAGGAATTTTGAAGTGGGGCAACTCGTTTTGAGACGCATTCTCCCTCACCACCAAGAAGCAAAAGGAAAGTTTGCTCCTAACTGGAAAGGCTCATACATTATCAAAAAAATCTTGCCAAAAGGGGTGTTATACCTGGGAGACATCGAAGGAAATGACCCCGAAACAACTGTAAATGCATATGCAGTCAAAAGGTATTATGTCTAGTCTTTATGCAGCAACAACATTATCCGATTGGGATGATGAAGGCTTTCATTCTTGCTACCCCAAATACTCCAATCCTTTGCTAACCCTTTGAGCTGGTTACCTTTCTTTCAATGCCCTCTTTGGAACTTGAAAACATTTGAAAAAAAAAAGAAGAAAAAGAAAAACAACAAAACAACAAAACAAAATATTTCCCTGAACTACATTCGACTTGATTCCGAAAGGATACGTAGACAGCCTCTCTCTAGGGTTTAGTCACACCAAAACAAAATTCCAATTTCCCCCAAAAGTGAAATTGGGGCAGATGTTATGAAGGTTCGGCAATGACCCCGCCTGAACGATTCCAAAGTTGTAATTTGATCCAATTTATTTTTACCCAAACCTTGTTCAAGTCCTTCTGATCAATCGGTGAAAGGTGTCCAAAATCAGAGAACGTAGTTGTTTGGATCCGATGCGATCAGGATGAGAGACATAAAATGAGATAATCTTATTGGTGAAAACCTATAGGCACCGTAAGGAGATGGTGAGCAGAGAAATTGAAAATGACAGAGTCTTGTTAGTGAAAACTCATAAAGAACACATAAGGCGACGGCGAGAAGAGAAATAAGAGAGGTCGATTAGCGAAAACGCGCAAAGGCGCTATTGATCAAAAAGAGAGAATCCCTTGCAACCATTGGCACTAAAAGAGTCCTGGAAAGTTTCCTTGGTTTCGAGATATGGATCATAATGGGTTTATGAGGAGTTGGATCCTTGTGCAGATCGGGTATCCAGTCCAAGAAGCATGTCATGTCTATTGAAACCTGCATGCACTCTAGATAAGTCCTTATTTCCTCCCCGAAAGGGACACTTCTCTTTAAATTCACTTTCTTGTTCTCCGTTTACTTTTCTTTGAATCCCTTTCAGTTTAATGCTTCTCCGAAACTAATACAGAGAAAATGTGGCAAGATTGGTTTTACAGGGTTCTGCTTAACAAAAGCCAAATCCAAAGAAAAGCACCCAACCTCAATGGGTGCATCAAGTCGATCCCGACTGGCCATGATGGCCGATGCTCTGAAGTCAAAATTATTGAAAATGAAAGAAATACAAAGTCAAATGACCATAGAGGTAGAATAAGATGAAAAGGCCAAAGACCCACACGGGTGAACCATCATGTTAAATTTTGAAAAGTTGAGTTCCTCGGTTTTAGAAGAAAGATCAATCTTCAGAAAGCCGGCAAACAACAGAGGTTCTTGTCAAATGAGTTGGGCCAAGATCAAGTGATCAAAACAATCAAGGCCACAAAACCAACCACCGTTTCAAACTAACGATTGTTCTTTGTTTGAAAACATGAAACGGGTGCAATCCAAAGAAACCTTGCAAGAAGCAGGTGCAACCAAAGAGAAATGCGCAAAGGCTAGAAACAGCTTTGCAGCAACAATCCATAAGAAGGGAAGTCCCTCCCAAATATTTTCCCGCATTTACTCATTCCATGAAATAAAAAGAGAGAAGAAAACAAAATAAAAAGAGATAAGAAGAACAATTCAAAAAAAAATGGTAGCCTAGGATCCCCAATCTCTATTTTTATGCTTTTCCAATATAGGGTCTCCACTCCCTAGTTGAGTTTTATTTTTAGACATAGGGTCAACACTCCCTAGTCGTCTTTCCAACATTGGGTCTCCACTCTCTAGTTGAGTTTATTTTTGGACATAGGGTTTCCACTCCCTAGTCTCCTTTTCCAACATAGGGTCTCCACTCCCTAGTTGAGTTTTATTTTTAGACAGAGGGTCTCCACTCCCTAGTCGCCTTTCCAACATAGGGTCTCCATTACCTAGTTAAGTTTTATTTTTAGACATAGGGTCTCCACTCCCTAGTCGCCTTTTCCAACATAGGGTCCCCACTCCCTAGTTGAGTTTATTTTTAGATATAGGGTCTTTATTCCCTAGTCGCCTTTTCCAACATAAAGTCCCCACTCCCTAGTTGAGTTTATTTTAGACATAGGGTCTCCACTCCCTAGTCGCCTTGTCCAACATAGGGTCTCCACTCCCTAGTTGAGTTTATTTTTAGACATAGGATCTCCACTCCCTAGTCGCCTTTCCAACATAGGTTCTCCATTCCCTAGTTGAGTTTATTTTAGACATATGGTCTCCACTCCCTAGTCGCCTTTTCCAACATAGGGTCTCCACTCCCTAGTTGAGTTTATTGTTAGACGTAGGGTCTCCACTCCCTAGTCGCCTTTTCCAACATAGGATCTTCACTCCCTAGTTGATTTTATTTTTAGACATAGGGTCTCCACTCCCTAGTCGCCTTTCCAACATAGAGTCTCCACTACCTAGTTGAGTTTATTTTAGACATAAGGTCTTAACTCCCTAGTCACCTTTCCAACATAGGGTCACCACTCCCTAGTTGAGTTTATTTTAGACATAGGGTTTCCACTCCCTAGTCTCCTTTCCAACATGGGATCTCCACTCCTTATTTGAGTTTAGTTTTAGACATACTCCACTTCCTAGTCACCTTTTCCAACATAGGGTCTCCACTCCCTAGTTGAGTTTATTTTTAGATATAGGGTCTTCACTCCCTAGTAGCTTTTTCCAACATAGGGTCTCCATTCCCTAGTTGAGTTTATTTTTAGGCATAGGGCCTCCACTCCCTAGTCGCCTTTTCAAACTTAGGGTCTCCACTCCCTAGTTGAGTTTATTTTTTAGACATAGGGTCTCCAGTCCCTAGTCGCCTTTTCTAACATAGGGTCTCCAATCCCTAGTTGAGTATATTATTAGACATAGGGTCTCCACTCCCTAGTCGTCTTTCCAACATAGGGTCTACAATCCCTAGTTGAGTTTTATTTTTTGACATAGGGTCTCTACTCCCTAGTCGCCTTTCCAACATAGGGTTTCTACCCCTAGTTGATTTTAATTTTTAGACATAGGGTCTCCACTCCCCAGTCATTTTTAAAAGATACACAATCCTGATTTTATTGCTTAAGAAATAGTTTAGATTTTTGCTACAATAACTCACAAAATTTTCCTAGTGAAAATTGGGGCAGAAAATTTCATTCATTTGTTTGTTTTGGTATTTGAGCAGGTTTATCTCGAGGCACAGGGTTCGAGATGACCAAAAGAATAAGTCACAATCCGGAATAAAGAAAAGAAGAAAAGGAACAAAAAGTAGTGAACTCAAAGTGTAGAAGCGGAGAAAGATGCGGACTGCCCAAGATATGATTGAAATCACAAGCTTCACATGTCCCGCCTTGATCTAAAATCTAAAGAATGAGTCGGTAGCTACAGCTAACGAGCATCAAGATTCAGATCAGAGTCTAGAGGAAGAACCAGCCAAGACTCAAGATCAAGCTCCAGAAGATTTATAGATAGGAATCTTGTAACTCGTAGTTGTTAGGCTTAGTTAGTTTAACTTTCTTTTTATTTACCATTTTGGTGTAATAAGGAGTTCAGCAAGCAGTAGTAGCAGCAGGAATAGTGAAATCACAGCTTCCTGGTAGTCCCAACTACCGAAACTTGCAGAACTACACTAACCTGATTCCTTTATAGCCAAGGATATGTAGGCAACCTCTGAAGCAAGGTTCGGTCAGGCTCTTTCAAAAAATAATTCCCATGGAGTTTCAAATGGGCAAAATCTCTCGTAATTGCTCATTTTATCTTTGCCTAAAAACCCTTCGTGTCTCCGAGCAAAGAGGGGCAGCTGTGAGTGCGTGATTTTTGCCCTATATGAAATACTCCTACAGAATTCCAAGGAATTAGATTTTTCTTTTAATTTTTTGCCATTTTAGGAATTATTGTAGACTTTTCTTAATTATTTGCATTTTTTCTGTGCATTTTAATTTTATTTAATTCATGAAAATACAAAAAAGACTCTGCATTTGTATTTAGGATTTATTTCTACATTTTTAGGTTAATTAGTAAATTAGTTATTTTAAAAAATGAAAAATCACAAAAAATAACTCATTTTGTATTTTAACTTTTTAATTTTAAATTTTATAATTCTTCTTTTAATTTAGGGGTTAATTAATTTTTTGTAAAAACTATA
Source organism: Nicotiana sylvestris (assembly GCF_000393655.2). NCBI lineage: Eukaryota > Viridiplantae > Streptophyta > Magnoliopsida > Solanales > Solanaceae > Nicotiana > Nicotiana sylvestris. The sequence goes on along the minus strand of NC_091064.1, from coordinate 145,046,007 downwards.
GTGAGTAATTAGCTTAATTTGTTATGTTAATTTGGTTTAAGAGTTAATTTAGGATTTAAGTTAATTTGAAAAGGAAAATAAAATTTGAAATTGAAAAAGAAAGGAATGAAAATAACAAAAGGCTGCTTGTCTTTCTGGGCCAATTTGGCACAGCCCAAATATTTTCCCCCATACCTATTCAAAATCCGGCCCAAATTACCCCCATACCCGGTCCAAATGTTCAGGCAATAAGACCACTTAAACAACATAGTATGGGAGGAGTACTATGTCGTTTTGAGTTCTCTAGTGTTAATTCAATCATGGCCCTTCATTTCAGTGCATCCAACGGCCCTAAATACTTCCCCCATTTTAAATAAAAATGTCCAAATACCCGTCAGGTTAACCTAGAACCTTGTCCACTTCACTTCGTCTTTCTCATCTCCTCATCTAACCCTAGCACCGCCTCAAAATCTTCCGCCATTCCCACCGACGTTGGAGCTCCAAATCCTCTCAAAATTCGATCACACAACCCTCACTCACCCCCCAAGTCCCAATCTACCACCATATCTCCTCAAACCCTCCCCAAAATGGACCAAATTTTGGATCTAAAGAAAGGCAGAAAAAAAATCTTCTAAATCTTCGAGTTTCCAAGACTGATTAAGGCCGAAATTGGTGTCATTCGTTTGTTCTCCACAAGAACACACGATTATTCCCAATTTTGGCCCAAATCAAAAATGTCAGAGATCCGTTCAAGCCCTTGGTTGCCTGCATATCTAGGTATTATTATTCTTTGACAATTTTTTCTTCGTCCTTTATCCTGTTCCCATCTTCATCTCCTTCTATTTCCTCTTTTATTTTTCTTTATTATTTTTCTATTTTTTAAACAATCTTACTGTCGCATGTTAAAATTAAAAGCATGTTTAGTTCACATTTGTTTTAATTTTCATGTTTGGTTTGATCAGTTCGTTTTTTTTATTTTGTTTTATTTCAGAAGAAATTCTGGTTTTTTGCAACTCCATTAGCCTGTATCTTTGTGGGTTTTGTTTTTCCTTTTTAAATTAGACTTGGGCTCTGTCAGCAGAAGCCCAAATAGGGAAGGTTAATCCAAGTTTACGAGCCCCGGGGTTTGTTTTGTTTATCGGGTCAATTTGACCCATGTTTGATCTTGAAGTAATTTGGAGGGGTTTAAAGGGTAGTCTAGAAAATTGGGCAAGGGGAATCTTTAAAAATTGAATAGGAAGCTTCCTGGAAAGAGGGGTTTGGTTAGTTCAGTAATTGGTTTAGAAGTTCAGGGTTTAAAATAAAAGAATTGGAAACCGGGGAAGGGGTAATTGATAAATAACAGGCTTGTTTTGTTTATATTTCTGGGAATTTTTAAAAGTTCAAGAAGACTATTAATCTCTTGGGCTAGAAAGATGGATTTAACTATTTAAAGTTTGTTGTTTACTGCTATTCAAAAGTTGTTGCTACTGTTATTTCCTTGCTGAGAAGCTCTGTTGGTTGTTCTTATTATTCCAGGTACTCTTTTGAACCTTGAATGTCAAATGGAGCTTTGAATATGTGTGTATGGAAGATATGGTTCTGCTGATGTTTAATAAGGATCATTTTATTTGGTTTTGCTTTAGTTTTCCATGTTTTGGCTATTCAGTTTTCATTTCATTTCCTCTTGTCTATTTCTTTTCTTGTAATGTTTAAGCTTATTGTGATTTTTTTGGTTAATAAAGATGTTAATAGAATATATTCAAAAACTCATGCTTATGTTAGAAGTCTGTATAACTGTCATGTTAGCCTATTGTTCATTGAAATGGGGAGTTAAACGTTTGTAATGGCTTTGAGGCTTGCCTGTCATTTTGAGGAATGAATTTTGAACCCATATTGTGTGTACTGTGGAGGAAATTTCGTGGGACTGCATAAAACACTGTCCAAAAGGTCATATTAGAAGTCAGATGTTGTTATGGGTAGTTAAATGAAAACTTTGGCAATTCATTACCTGTTTAAGGTCATTTGAATCATAAAAGGTTTAAGTCATTTGATATGGTATCTTGTCAGTCATGTATGTATACAATTTATTCTAATATGTTAACAAGGGAGCTGGGTATCTTATAGTTCTTGTTGTGGTGAAATATTCAACATTAAAACTGTTCTTTTGTCGATAATTAATTTGATTTATGGAGTGGATATAATTTTCAATGAATTTTTTTGACAAGGGCATCCTTTGGAATGTGGGGTTCGAATGGGAGTTGATTTTAAAATCAACAAACCAAAGCCAGTAGTGCAGCTGGGCCTTGAGGTTGGCCCAGTTAGACCTTTGGTTGACCCTGTTTATTTGGGTCTCATCTTGAGCCCAACTCCCCTTTTAAATATTTTTTTGTTATTGCAAGCCTGGAATTCATTCTTCCCATTAAATGTTAGGCCATAGCAGTACTTTACATAAGCAATCCATAATGGTGCGTATAGGATGTAATTGGGCTAAAATTCAAATTGTTTTTAGTCTCTTTAATTAGACATGACTCCTTTAATTAGATTGAGGTGCGCTGTATTAGTCAAACATACAAATTATGGCCCTCAAGGACTAAATTAAGAAACCCCTTTTAATAGAAATAAATTGAGGCGAGCCATGCCAAATAAATTAATAACCCATGACCCTCATGTAATTAGCACTAACTCTTTAAAAATCGGGGTGTGTCACCAATTGATTTTTCATGGCCCTCGCAAACTAGTTATTAATTTGAAATTTCATAGTTGCTTTAGGCGCGCTATTTAAATTCATTTTCTTCTATTTATTAAATTCGGGTGTGCATTTCATGTGACCCAATTTCAATTTCTAACAATGTTAGATAGAACGGGTCGTGAACCGTGGGTGCATTTCATGTGGCGCGGTTCAAGACATGTTTAAATAACATTGAATTTTCTTAAAAAGCGTTCTAAAATATTAAAAGCGATTAATAAGTTAAAAATGTACCATAGGCTAAAATATGTAATAAATCAGATAATAGGCCAATTATAATAGTTTAAGCGACCGTGCTAGAACCACAGAACCTGGGAATGCCTAACACCTTCTCCCGGGTTAACAAAATTCTTTACTTAGAATTTCAGGTTCACAGACTTCAAAAGGAAATTCGAATTTCCTCAATTTGGGATCTAAAATAAACCGGTGACTTGGGATACCAATTAAAATATTCCAATTGGCGAATCTAAAAAAATAAATAAATAATCTCATTTCGAATAATGTCACTTAAAGTGGAAAAACTCCCTTATGCCCTCGGGTGTGTAAAAAGGAGGTGTGACAGCTAGTAATAAGAATGGGCCATAAGGTGGGTCTTGAACCATAAGGAATCTGGCCAAGTAATAGATCATGTTAGCTAGCCTATTTTCTCCCCAATAATATCCCGTCCGTAAATTTGGCATTCCAACAATCCCAAAGATTCGGAAAATAATTTAAATGTGTTAGTTGCTTTAGGCGCGTTATAATAAAATTATCATAGCTACGGGTATGGTTCTCGTGACGTAATTGTGATACATAATTCCTAATTCGGGTGTGCATTTCATGTGACCTGATCATAATAACTTTTAATAATAATAAAATAAATATGTTGTAAATCGCGGGTGCATTACATGTGACGCGGTTTGCAATGTGTACCAAAACGACAAGTGTGCGACAATCGTGCCTTTTTCCAAAAAATAATTCCATAAATATTTAAAAGTGGTTAAAAGTTAAAAATGCACAATAGGTTTAAAACATGTACTAAATCAGATAATTAGGCCACTTATTGATAGTTAAGTGACCGTGCTAAAACCACGAAACTTGGGAATGCCTAACACCTTCTCCTGGGTTAACAGAATTCCTTATCTAGAACTTCGGGTTCGCAGTTTCCTCGATTAGGGATTTTAAAAATAAACTGGTGACTTGGGACACCAATAATTATTCCAAGTGGCGACTCTGAATTGAATAAAATAATATCATTTTGATTATGTCACTTTAATTGGAAAAACTCCCCTATACCCCTTTCGAGGTAGAAAAAGGAGGTGGGACAGCTCTGGCGACTCTGTTGGGGATAAGAACCCAGAATTTCTTGTTCAGGATTCAGAATTCGAGCTTAGAATAAATGTTATAGTTTGCATTTGTTTATTATCTGATTTTCTACGTGTTTGGGCCTGATGTGCTAAATGCCGCTTTTTACCGCTTTCTACTGCTTTGATATTATTTGAACTGTATATAAACTGATGCGAAACCCCTCTCTTCTAATATCCTAGGAAGTTTTGACGACCTGGCTAGTCATCTTAAGAATTAACGCTATGATCCCCGATTAACTGCTTTCCCCAAGTTTATTTCTGCTATTTTGATTTGTCGGGATGTTCGATTTTGAGTTTCGGAGAGTTTTGGGACACTTAGTCCCTAAATGAGAGCTTAAGTGTTAGAAAGTTGACCGTAGTCAGAACAGTGTGAAGATGACCTCGGAATGGAATCCGATGGATCCGTTAGCTCCGTTTGGTGATCTCAGGCTTAGGGGCGTGTTCGAATTGTGTTTTGGAGGTCCGTAGCTAATTTAGGCTTGAAATGCCGAAAGTTGAATTTTTGAAGTTTCCGGTTCGATAGTGAGATTTTTATCCGAGGGTCGGAATTGAATTCTGGAAGTTGGACTAGCTCCGTAGGGTTGAATGTGACGTATGTGCAAAATTTCAGGTCATTCGAACGAAGTTTGATAGACTTTTTGATCGAAAGCGTATTTTTAGAGTTTTTGGAATTCTTAGGGTTGAATCCGATGAAAAATAGGTATTTTGATGTTTTTTTGAGCGTTCCGAAGGTTGGAACAAGTTTGAATGATGTTTTAGGATTGGTTGGCATGTTTGCTTGAGGTCCCGGGGGCCTCGGGATGAATTCGAATGGTTGACGGAAGGATTTAGAGATCGAAGTTTGCTGCAGCAGCTGGTTTTCTATCATAACCGCACCTGCGGCTTGGGTCCCGCAGGTGAGGAGCCTCAAAAGCGACAGAGAGACCGTAGAAACAGAATTGAGGGAGGTCAGCAGTTCCGCAGATGCGGGAAAATTTCCGCAGAAGCGGTACCGCATCTGCGAGTTGGAGACCACAGGTGCGGAAGTCAACCTTTAAGTGAAAAGTTGCAGGTGCGACCTTGGTTCCGTAGAAGTGGGACTGCAGATGCGGTCTCAGAGCCGCAAATGCGGAAATTGCTGGGCAGAACATATAAATTCTTGCCTTCGCGAAATTTAGCCATTTTTCATCTTTTTCAAAACGGGAAGAACCTTGGGGAGCACTTTTAAAGAGGGATTTCAGAGGAGTTCATTGGGGTAAGGTCTTTGATCCCTAAACTCGTTATTGGAATGATTTTTATCAATTTAATCATGAAGAATTAAGGAAAATCAGTGATAATTTGGGTGTTAGGGTTTGTCTCATTGGAGACCTGTGAGTGATGATTTGAGGGACAAATTGAGGTCCGATTTTGGTACTTTTGATATGACTGAACTCGTGAGAGTGCGAGGGTTCTGGAAATATAAATTTTTACCTGATTCCAAGACATGGGCCCGAAAGGCGTTTTAGTCATTTTACATAATTTCGCGTACTATCTTAGAATTTAATTGTAGAATCTGTTACTTGAAGTGTTATTTACATATGCAATTGAATTGAATAGATTTGGGCCATTTGGAGTCGAGTACTCGTGGAAAAAACGTGGTCTCGGGTTGATTTTGATCCGGTTTGAGGTATGTGGGTTGTCTAACCTTGTGCGGGGTACCTTCCCCTTAGGATTGGTATATTTGGTAATTAAAATGCCTTGTACGTGAGGTGGCGAGTGTGTACTTGTGCTAATTGTTGGAAATCCAATTTTCTTTAAGTAATTACTAGTATGTTTCCTTTCCTGTTTATATTACTTGCTCTATTAAGCCTGTTGTTAGCTTAGGAAAGCATGTGTAAGTGACTTAATTGCTTTATTTGTTCAACCTGCCTTACTTGAATTCTATGCAACATGCTAGGCTAGAATCACTTGTTGCCTTAATATGAACTATTGTCATTTCTATATATTTTCCTATTGCAGCTGTGTATTTATTTTGGGACTACAGATGTGGGATTCCGGTAGCTCCCCCTTGTCTGTTTATTTTGGGACTACGGATGTGGGATTCCGGTAGATCCCCCTACACAGTTATATGGAACTACGGGAATGCACCCGGTAGATTCTCCCAGTACTGGGTACTTATATTTGGGACTACAGAACGGGATTCTAATAGATACTCGCGCACTATGAGTTGGATTATGGGATGGGATCCCAGGAGATCCATTGTATATATACATATGGGACTACAGGACGGCATCCTAGGAGATCCCCAATTGTTATTATTGGTGCTGAGCTATATTTCCTTTCCGTGTTTACCTTGTTTCTATATAGTTGTTGATGTCTTGTACATCTTGTGTTATTTTACTGTTGTATTTATTCATACTAATTTGTTCTATACTGTTGATTGTTATATTTTATTTAACCTCAGTAGGGCCCTGACCTTCCTCGTCACCCAACCGAGGTTAGGCTTGGGACTTACTGAGTACCGTTGTGATGTACTCATTCCCTTTCTACGCATATTTTTCATGTGCAGATCCAGGTACCGCTACTCAGGCCTACTATCTTGAGGGAGGCGACTTCTCTAGAGATATCGAGTTACATCTGCCACGTCCGCAGAAAGAGAAGTCGCTTTCTATTCTAGCTATTAAACATTGCCCTTATGTATTTTTCTTTATTGTTAGATATTCTGGAGTTAGACTATTAGATATTCCAAAGGCTTGTGTTTCTGTGAGTTTTCGGGTTTTGGGATGGTGTACTTGGTTTTGAGAATATTGTGTTGTATATGCCGAGCGACATTATAACTATTTTTCCATTCAGTTATTTTGGCTTTTGATTATTTCTTCCGCAAGTTTCGGTTATGTTCCATTTGTTAGGCTTACCTAGCCGTAGAAATTAGGTGCCATCATGGCAGTTTACGGAGGGCGAACTGGGGTCGTGACAAGTTGGTATCAGAGCTCTAGGTTCATAGGAGTCATGGATCACAAGCCGGTTTATAAGAGTTTTGCTGATCAGTACGGCGATGTCTGTACTTATCTACGAGAGGCTATGTAACTGTTAGGAAAATTTCACTTCATTTGATTTCCTTGTCGTGCGATATTTTGGCATCACAATTCTAAACTTCTGTCTTCTATTCTCTCACAAATGGTGAGGACACGTGCTACCCGAGATGATCAGGCACCCGCGTCCCCTACTATAGCCGTCAAAGGCTGGGCCGGGGTAGAGGACGAGGACGCACATATGGTGCTTCCAGATCACCTGCGTGAGTTGCCGCCGAGGTACCACCAGCAGTTCTAGTCAGAGACCAGGCACCTGACACGCCTACTGCTACCACTACTCCAGCTCTTCAGGAGACTCTAGCACAATTCATGAGCATGTACACCATTCTGGCTCAGGCAGGGTTGCTTCCCCTTGCTGCAGCTACATCTCAGGCCGGGGGAGGAGCACAAACTCCCATCGTCCACACTCCTGAGTAGCGAGTGCATGTTGAACAGGTCCCTAAGATTATTCTTGTAACGCCTGCAGTGCGAGTTCAGCCTGAGGATAGGGTAGCGGCTTCCGAGGAGGAGCAGTTGAGGCTTGAGAGGTTTAAGAGATACAAGCCTCCTATATTCAGCGGTCTAGCATTGGGGGATGCTCCGGGATTTCAAAATGAGAGTTACCATATTTTCCGTACCATTGGTATATCAAGATCGAGCGGGTTTCCTTCACTACCTTCTAGCTTCGAGGAGCCGCCTATGAGTGGCGCACCTATGAGTTAGATAGTCTGGATGAGGCTGCTTCACTGACTCGGACTCAGTTTTCAGATCTGTTCCTGAGAGAGTAGCTTCCTCAAAGCCTCAGGGATGCATGGTGCAAAAAGAGTTTGAGCATTTGCACCAGGGTGCTATGACTGTCTCAGAGTATGCTGTATGTTACACCAGTTTAGCTAGGCATACACCAGCCTTGGTTTCTACTGTTCGCGAGAGGGTTCGCTGGTTTATTGAGGGCCTTATTCCTAGCATCAGGTCTAGCATGGCTTGTGAGTTGGAGATGGATATTTCTTATCAGCAGTTGGTGAGCATTGCTAGGAGGATTGAGGGTATCCATTCTAGGGAGAGAGAGAAGAGGGAGGCCAAGAGGTCTCGAGAGTCGGGCAATTTCTCTAGTGCCCGTGCCCCAGCAGCAGGTCGTCATGGTAGAGGTTATATGAGTCGCCCTATTCATTCAGCTCTTCTAGCAGCTAGTGGTATTCCAGCTACTCCTAGACCTCGGGAGCCTTATTATGCACCTCTGGTATCTAGCACGCCTCCTGCGCGGGGTGCTTTCAGAGGTTAGTCCAGCAGACCTGGCCTAAGCCAATCATAGCCACCACATCCTCCTATAGCTTTTTCTGAGTGTGGTGACACCCGTCATATGGTGAGGGATTGCCCCAGACTTGGGAGGGGTGCACCTCCACAGACTTCTCAGCCACAGCATGCCCCGTAGAGTTCTCAGGCTATGGTTACGGCTCCAGTTGCTACCCCACCTGTTCAGCCAGCTATAGGTGGAGGTTGGGGAGGTAGAGGTCGCCCTAGAGAGGGAGGTCAGGCCGTATATTATGCCCTTCCTACCCGTACAGAGGTTGTTGCCTCCGATTTTGTCATCACAGGTGTTATACTGGTTTGTCACAGAGATGCATCAGTTCTATTTGATCTAGATTCCATTTATTCTTATGTGTCTTCTTATTTTGCTCCGAATTTGGGTATATCTCGGATTCTTTGAGTTCCCTTGTTTATGTTTCTACTCTTGTGGGAGATTCTCTTATTGTGGACCGCATCTATCGGTCGTGTTTGGTTGCTCTTAGTGGTTTTGAGACCAGAGCCAATCTATTATTGCTCAGCATGGTAGATTTTGACATTATCTTAGGCATGGACTGTTTATCGCCCCATTATGCTATTCTTTATTGTCACGCTAAAACTGTGATGCTGGTTATGCCAGGTGTACCGTTGTTGAGTAGAGGGGTACTTTAGACCACACTCCCAGTAGAGTTATTTCTTTTCTTAAAGCTCAATGTATGGTTGAGAAGGGGTGTGACGCGTATTTAGCTTATGTGAGAGATGTCAGTATTGATACCCCTTCAGTTGATTTAGTCCTAATAGTACCGGATTTTTCCGATGTGTTTCTAGTTGATCTTCCAGACATGCCGCTTGATAGAGATATTGATTTTGGCATTGATCTATTTTCGGGCACTCAGCCCATTTCTATTCCTCTGTATCGTATGGATCCTCCTGAGTTGAAGGAGTTGAAGGATTAGTTACAGGAATTGCTTGATAAGGGTTTTATTCGGCCTAGTGTATCACCTTGGGGTGCTCCTGTCCTATATGTGAAGAAAAAGGATAGTTCTATGCGTATGTGTAATGATTATCGCTAGTTGAACAAAGTGACAGTTAAGAACCGCTATCCTTTGCCTCGTATTGATGATCTGTTGACCAGCTTCAGGGTCACGGGTGTTTTCTAATATTGATTTGTGCTCAGGTTACCATCAGTTGAAGATTCGGGAGCTAGATATCCTGAAGACTGTTCAGGACTTGGTATTGTCACTACGAGTTCCTTGTTATGTAATTTGGGATGACTAATGCCCCAACAGCCTTTATGCATTTGATACATAGTGTGTTCCGACCGTATCTTGACTCGTTCGTCATTGTCTTTATTAATGATATTTTGGTGTATCCTCGGAGTTGGGAAGATCATGAGCAGCACCTGAGGAATGTGCTTCAGACTCTAAGAGAGAAGAAGTTATATGCTAAGTTCTCGAAATGTGAGTTTTGGTTGGATTCAGTGACATTCTTAGGCTACATGGTATTGAGTGAGGGTATTCAAATGGATCCAGAGAAGATAGAGGTCGTGCAGAGTTGGCCCAGACCATCCTCAGCTATAGAGATCCGTAGTTTCCTTGGCTTGGCGGGTTACTACCATCGTTTTGTTGAGGGGTTTTCATCGATTGCAGCCCCTATGACCAGACTAACCCAGAAGGGTGCTCCGTTCCAGTGGATAGAGGAGTGTGAGGCGAGCTTTTAGAAGCTCAAGACAGCTTTGACTACAACCCCAGTTTTGATATTGCCTACAGGCTCGGGGTCTTATACGGTCTATTGTGATGCCTTACGGGTTGGCCTCGAAGCGGTGTTGATGTAGGACGGTAGGGTGATTGCCTACGCGTCCAGACAGTTGAAGATACATGAGAAGAACTACTATGTTCACGACCTTGAGTTAGCTGCCATTGTTCACACCCTGAAGATTTGGTGCCATTATTTATACGGGGTCCCATGTGAGATTTATACTAACCATCAGAGCTTGTAGCACCTGTTCAAGCAAAAAGATCTAAATTTGCGCCAGAGGAGGTGTTAGAGTTGTTGAAGGACTATGATATCACTATTCTATATCACCCAGGCAAGGCCAATGTGGTGGCCGATGCTTTGAGTTGCCGGGCGGAGAGTTTGGTGAGTTTGGCTTATTTACCAGCATCAGAGAGGCCTATGGAGAAGGATATTTAGGCCTTAGCCAGCTAGTTTGTGAGATTGGATCTTTCGGAGCCTAGTCGGGTTCTAGCTTGCGTGGTTTCTCGGTCTTCCTTATTAGATCGTATCAGGGAGAGACAGTATGATGACCCTCACTTGCTTGTCCTCAAGGACAAGGTTTAGCACAGTGATGTCAGAGATGTGACTATTGGTGATGATGGGGTATTGAGGATGCAGGGTCAGATTTGTGTACCCAATATTGATGGGCTTCGAGATTTGATTCTAGAGGAGGCCCATAGTTAGCGGTATTCCATCCATCCGGGTGCTGCGAAGATGTATTAGGATTTGATACAACACTATTGGTGGAGGCGGATGAAGAAAGATATAGTTGGATTCGTAGCTCGGTGTCTCAACTGTCAGCAGATGAAGTATGAGCACCAAAGATCGGGTGGGTTGCTTTAGCAGATAGAGATTTCGGAGTGGCAGTGCAAGCGGATCACCATGGACTTTGTAGTTGGGCTCCCATGGACTTTGAGAAAGTTCGATGCTATTTGGGTGATTGTGGATCGGCTGACCAAGTCCGCTCACTTTATTCCTGTGTGTACTACTTATTCCTTGGAGCGGTTGGCAGAGATCTATATCCAGGAGATTGTTCATCTGCATGGTATTCCGGTGTCTATCATTTCAGATAGAGGTACTCAGTTCACATCAAGGTTCTGGAGGGCCGTTTATCATGAGTTGGGTACTCGGGTGGAGTTGAGTACAGTATTTCACCCTCAGATGGACGGACAGTCCGAGCGCACTATTCAGATTCTTCAGGATTTGCTCCGTGCGTGCGTCATTGAGTTTGGAGGATCTTGGGATCAGTTCTTGTCATTGGCGGAGTTTGCTTACAACAACAGCTATCAGTCCAACATTCAAATGGCACCGTATGAGGCTTTATATAAGAGACGGTATAGATCCCCGATGGGTTGGTTTGAGCCGGGTGAGGCTAGATTATTGGGCACAAACTTGGTTCATGATGCTTTGGAGAAGGTTAAGGTGATTCAGGATAGACTACGTATAGCCCAGTCTAGACAGAAGAGTTACGCGGATCGGAAGGTTCGTGATGTTTCCTATATGGTTGGAGAGCGGGTTCTGTTTCGGGTTTCTCCTATGAAGGGCGTTATGAGATTTGGGAAGAAAGGAAAGTTGAGTCTGAGATTTATTGGCCCTTTTGAGATATTGAGGTATGTTGGGGAGGTTGTTTATGAGCTTGCCTTACCTCCCATCTTGGCCAAAGTTCATCTGGTATTCCATATTTCGATGCTACGAAGGTATCACGGCGATCCGTCGCATGTGTTGGATTTCAGTTCAGTCCAGTTGGACAAGGATCTATCTTATGTTGAGGAGCCAGTGGCAATATTGGACAGGCTGGTTAGAAATCTGAGGTCAAAGAAAATTGCATCAGTAAAGGTTCAGTGGCGGGGCCAACCGGTTGAGGAGGTGACCTGGGAGACCGAGCAGAATATGCGCAGCCGTTACCCTCATCTTTTCACTACTTCAGGTATGTCTTTATGATCGTTCGAGGACGAACGAATGTTTAAGTGTAGGAGGATGTGACGACCCGACCGGTCATCTTAAGAATTAACGCCCTGATCCCCTATTAACTGCTTTTCCCAAGTTTATTTCTGCTATTTTGATTTGCCATGATGTTCGGTTTTGAGTTTCGGAGAGTTTTGGGACACTTAGTCCCTAAATGAAAGCTTAAGTGTTGGAAAGTTGACCGTATTCAGAATAGTGTGAAAATGGCCTCGAAATGGAAATCTGATGGTTCCGTTAGCTCTGTTGGGTGATTTCGGGCTTAGGGGCGTGTTCGGATTGTGTTTTGCAGGTCCGTAGCTAATTTAGGCTTGAAATGCCGAAAGTTGAATTTTTGAAGTTTCCGGTTAGATAGTGAGATTTTGATCCGAGGGTTGGAATGGAATTTCGGAAGTTGGAGTAGCTCCGTAGGGTTGAATGTGACGTGTGTGCAAAAGTTCAGGTCATTCGGACGAGGTTTGATAGACTTTTTGATTGAAAGCGTATTTTTAGAATTTTTGGAATTCTTAGGCTTGAATCCGATGAAAAATAGGTGTTTTGATGTTGTTTTGAGCGTTCCGAAGGTTGGAAAAAGTTTGAATGATATTTTAGGATTGGTTGGCATGTTTGGTTGAGGTCCTGGGGGCCTCGGGATGAATTCGGATGGTTGACGGAAGGATTTGGAGTTCGAAGTTTGCTGCAGCAGCTGGTTTTCTATCATAGTTGCACCTGTGGTTTGGGCCCCGCAGGTGCGGAGCCATAGAAGCGGCGGAGAGACCGTAGAAGCAGAATTGAGGGAGGACAGCAGTTTCGCAGATGCGGGAGAATTTCCGCAGAAGTGGTACCGCATCTGCGAGTTGGAGACCGCAGGTGCGGAAGTCGACCTTTAAGTGAAAAGTCGTAGGTGTGACCTTGGATCCGCAGAATCAGGACCGTAGATGCGGTCCCAGAGTCGCAAATGCGGAAATCGCTGGGCAGAACATATAAATTCTTGCCTTCGCGAAATTTAGCCATTTTTCATCTTTTTCAAAATTGGAAGAAGCTTGGGGAGCACTTCTCAAGAGGGATTTTCAGAGGATTTCATTGGGGTAAGGTCTTTGATCTCTAAACTCATTATTGGAATGATTTTTATCAATTTAAGCATGAAAAATTAAGGAAAATCGGTGGTAATTGGAGGGTTAGGGTTTGTCTCATTGGAGACCTACGAGTGATGATTTGAGGGACAAATTGAGGTCCGATTTTGGTACTTTTGATATGACTGAACTCGTGAGAGTGCGAGAGTTCTGGAAATATAAATTTTTACCCGATTCCGAGACGTGGGCCTGAGGGGCATTTTGGTCATTTTATATAATTTCACGTACTAGCTTAGAATTTAATTATAGAATCAGGTACTTGAAGTGTTATTTACATTATGCAATTTAATTGAATAAATTTGGGCCATTTGGAGTAGAGTACTCGTGGCAAGAACGTGGTCTCGGGTTGATTTTGAGCCGGTTCGAGGTAAGTGGCATGTCTAACCTTGTGTGGGGGACATTCCCCTTAGGATTGGTATATTTGGTAATTGAAATGCCTTGTACATGAGATGACAAGTGCGTACTTGTGCTAATTGTTGGAAATCTGGTTTTCTTTAAGTAATTACTAGTATGTTTTCTTTCCTGTTTCTATTACTTGCACTATTAAGCATGTTGTTAGCTTAGGAAAGCATGTGTAAGTGACTTAATTGCTTTATTTGTTCAACCTGCCTTACTTGAATTCTGTGCAGCGTGCTAGGCTAGAATCATTTTTTGCCTTAATATGAACTATTGCCATTTCTATATATTTTCCTGTTGTTGTTGTGTATTTTTTTTGGGACTACGGATGTGGGATTCCGGTAGATCCCCTTACACAGTTATATAGAACTACGGGAATGCACCCGGTAGATTCCCCCAATACTGGGTACTTATATTTGGGACTACGGAACGGGATTCTGCTAGATCCCCGCTCACTATGAGTTGGATTACGGGATGGGATCCCGGGAGATCCATTGGATATGTACATATGGGACTACTGGACGGCATCCTGGGAGATCCCCAATTGTTATTATTGGCACTGAGCTATATTTCCTTTCCATGTTTACCTTGATTCTGTATAGTTGTTGATGTCTTGTACATCTTGTGTTATTTTACTGTTGTATTTGTTCATACTGTTGATTGTTATATTTTATTTTACCTCAGTAGGGCCCTGACCTTCCTCATCACCCAATCGAGGTTAGGCTTGGCACTTACTGAGTACTGCTATGGTGTACTCATTCCCTTTCTACGCATGTTTTTCATGTGCAGATCCAGGTACTGCTACTCAGGCCTACCATCCTTGAGGGAGGCGACTTCTCTAGAGACTTCGAGGTACATCTGTCGCGTCCGCAGACTGAGAAGTCCTTTTCTATTCTAGTTGTTAAACATTGCCCTTTTGTATTTTTCTTTCTTGTTAGATATTCTAGAGTTAGACTATTAGATATTCCAAAGGCTTGTGTTTCCGTGAGTTTTCGGGTTTTGGGAAAGTGTACTTGTTTTTGAGAATGTTGTGTTGTATATACCGAGTGGCATTATAACTATTGTTCCATTTAGTTATTTTGGCTTTTGATTATTTCTTCCGCAAGTTTCGTTTATGTTCCGTATTTGTTAGGCTTACCTAGTCGTAGAGACTAGGTGTCGTCACGGCAGTTCACGGAGGGCGAACTGGGGTCGTGACAGAAGTGCACGCTGGCGTGACTTCTTTTCTGTTAGTGTCATACCCTAATTTAGAACGAGGATCGGATTAGTTACAAAGCCAGATGTCCTTTTGGTTACTGGTATGTCCCCCCCCCCGGCTCAAGTTGTCCGCTCGGGTAAGCCAGGTCTAAAACAATACACCCAGGTTTTAAACCTATAATAACATAGCCTCATGTCGGATCCCTAGTAGGAACGCTTGTTTGCATCACATGCATTTGACTTTCGGGACTCAACATAGGGGTTGGGTCCGTCTAGGATAGGTGTACCCAAATTAAAAGACCATCCTGATGCATCTTACGTGCTACTTGCGTATTTGTCTGTTTTGGCTTGCATGTTGATTTGGCTTCTAGAATAGGGAAAGAAAATCAAAAAAAAAAAAAAGAAAATAGAGTGAGAGGTAGGTATTTGAAATATCCTGAAATTTTGCCAAAATTTTGAAAAGAAAAAAGAAAAAGTCATTTCAAAATAATTCAATTTCTGTTCTGTCAAAACTGGCGGAACTACGCGAGTCTGATTCTCACCGGATGTGAGATACGTAGGCAAACCTCATCGTTTTCGGCCCCCCAATTTTAAAAAAAAAATCAAAAATATTTTCCTTTACTTCCTTCTTTAGAAAAGTCTTTCTTTAAGACCCTAATTTTAAAAAACAAAATCCAAAAATATTTTCCTATACTTGCTTCTTTAGAAAAGTCTTTCCTTAAAGCCCCAATTTTCAAAAAAATCCAAAAATATTTTACTTCTTTCTTTAGAAAAGTCTTTCTTTAAGACCCCAATTTTCGAAAAATCCAAAAATATTTTCTTTTCTTTCTTCTTTAGAAAGTCTTACTTTTAGACCCCAATTTATAAAAATACAAAAATATTTTCTTTTTAATTATCTCAAAATCCATAAATTTTTTCATTTTTTTGTCGAAAATTCAAGATTCAAAAAATATTTTCTCTTTTCTTTCGAAGTATTTCTTTCATAAATTCAAAGTAAAAGTCCAAAAATTCAAAAATATTTCCTTTCTTCTTTAGAAGGTTTTCTTTTGAAATTCCCAAAACAAAAAAATCAACTCAAAATTCAAAAATATGTTTTTTCTCTCCTATAAGTCTTTCTCCCAAAAATTTTAAAAAAAAAAACAAATCAAAATCCAGAAATATTTTCTTTCTTCTTCAAAAGTCTTTCTTTCGGAAATTAAAAAATAATAATTCAAAATCCAAAAAAAAGAGTTAGTTTATTTACTTTATTCCTGATCTTCTCGAACTATGCAAGATCTAATTCATCTTCCCCCATGATAAGTAGGCAATCCACATCAGGTTCGATCAAATGATTTTGAAAGAAAAAAGAAAAGAAAGAAAAAAAGAGAGGAAGAATGATAATAATAAGGACCGACTGAGTCCATTCTAACATGTTTTTGTTTTGAATTGTGAAGAAAGTTGAGGTGGTCGGTTTGTAGTAAGCTGGCAACACAAGATCCAAAGGAAAAATGTCATTGACAACTGACATCGAAACTGTTGCAAGCAGTCATGAGACTCGGGGTTAGAGGGTTCAACAAGAGTCTAATGTGGTTGAAGAAAACAAGAGTACTGAAATAAAAAATGACTAAAATATGTCAAGCATGGGCCAATGGCCAAGGACCGCCCTTTTCTTCTCATAGTTTCCCAGAATTCACACACATCTCGACAACTGCCATTCTGGTCTTATTGTCTGATCAATCCTATCCACCTGAGTTCAGTCATTATCCCAACTATACAACTACAACTGGAACTTCTGTTGTGCTCTCTCAAAGTTTGTCATTGACAACCAATCAGACAACCACTACTGTTATGCCCGTCTTCACCATCCCACAACCGATGGTGATGCAGAAGAAAACTCATGAGTCACAGTTTGCTACCCAGCAAGAACAATCCCACTCTCCTGAGTACCACTCGTACCTATTTGATTTTCCTACAAAGATTGAGAAGCCTGCCCGAAAGATGGCACACGCAGAAATGACCCAAAGAGTGAAAAGCTTAGAACAATAGTTGAAAAATATGCAGGGGTTGGCAGGTCAGAAGAGTATTGCCTTCAAGGATCTATGTATGTTCCCCGATGTCCAATTTCCACTTGGTTTCAAGATCCCCACATTTGAAAAGCATGATGGACATGGAGACCCCATAGCCCACCCGAAAAGGTATTGCAATCAGCTAAGAGGTGTAGGAAGAAGTGAAGAATTGCTAATAGCTTATTTTGGGGAAAGCCTTAAGGGAGTAGCCTCCGAATAGTTTATGGATCAAGATACATCTCGCTGGTATGCCTGGGATGACATGGCACAGGCCTTTGTTAAACAGTTCCAATATAACATCAACATCGCCCCGAATCGTAATTCTCTTTCAAATCTGAAGGAGAAACCAACTGAAAGTTTCAAGGAATATGCCATTAAATGGAGAGAGAGCAAGCGGCTAGAGTTAAGCCACCCATGGATGACCACGAGTTAATCACTATCTTTCTTTAGGCTCAAGAGCTAGATTATTTTCAAAACATGATGACCGTAGTGGGAAAATCCTTCTCAGAAGCAATCAAAATGGGGGAAACGGTTGAAAATGGCCTTAAGACGGGCAGAATTATAAGTCAAGCAGTTCTCAAAGCCGTAACTCAGGTTGTCCAGATTCAATCTGATAATTTTGGTGACATGAATGAAAAGGATGAAGAAACCATGATGATATCAGGGTCGCAAAGAGGTCCTAGGAGAACATATCGAAGGTTTGAGCAGCCTTGTCAGGTTTACGATGATTCTTCTGAGAACTACTATCCACCTCATAACTCACAATACTCTATTGCTCCACTTCAGTATGTTGTCCAGCCACCAAATCACCCAAAAAGGCAAGCACGAGCATCACAAAATCTCTACCAGCCTCCACAAAATTTTCAAGTGCCCTATAACCCACATCCAAGCCAGGGGTATAGAAGGGAACAAAGGTTAAAAGATAATTTTACACCAATAGGAGAGTCCTATGCAAGCTTATTTGAGAAGTTAAAGCATTATGACATGATTGCACCCATTCCTCCAAATCATGTGGACCCACGTGCAAGAAGCTTTGACCGCTCTAAACGGTGTGAATACCATTCCAATGCCTAGGGGTTAAATGTTGAAAGCTGTCGGGATTTGAAAAGAGAAATAGAAAGGATGATCCAGGAAAAAACTGATCATGATCCAAGACAGTGACATCTAGAATATCGTGTAGAATCCTTTACCTACACATGATAATGCACACTTTGTGGGGATGATGCGTGATGATAGGAAGTATGAAATTGGAGAAGGCTCTGCTGATTCTGATGAGCAAATTTGTGGCTAAATGTCAAGCCTGAGCAATTGAAAAGTCATTCCCTCCTTACTAGGAAGGAATCTTGGTAGTTTGTTTTGATATTTTTTTCTACTATCTGGGTTATTTCAGGGTTGTCATCCAAATTTTATTTGTTTTATAGAGTCAAGCCCTTCTATCCCTCTATTCTGTTTGTGTGAGTCTTGTCTATTTATTTTGTTGCTATTTTCATTAGTTGGGTTATTTTAGGGCTGTAACTCGGATTTTAGGTTATTTGTCTTGTTGTTTACTCAATGAAATACAGTTTGTCCTTTTGTGTCATTTTATGCTTAGTTCTCTTCTCGCTAGTTTTAATGATATGACATGCATGCAGAATTGGACAATTGAGGAAAAGATACTTTTGAGGATGAAAAAGAGTTGAAATACCTTGGAATTAAGCCCGAGTAAAATTCAAGTGGAACTAGAATAGTCATACCCGTGGAGGTTAAAAATCTTTACCTTCAAAATCATTGTGAAGATCGGGTTGAGGAAGAATCAATTGAAGTTTGTTGGAAAGTTTGACACTAAGGGTTGGTAAGTGTATTGTGACCACGACACACCAATAAGACAGACATGTTTGTCAATGTTGTGATCGCAAAAAGATACTATGTTTGGCGTTCTCGATGTGGGGAGGCCCTTTTTCTATTACCCAAACACTTTATACCCTTTGTCACCATTTTTGAGCCTGTGTTATTTTCTTTGATCACCCTATTTTGGAATCAAATCTAGAGTAAAAAAATGAATGAAATAATAACAATAAAGGTCCATGCCTCAAGAGTACAAACTGGGGCAGATCTTTGAAAGTTCAAGTGAAAAAAAAACTGTCGAAGGTCCATGCCCTCAGAAGATAGAAATTGGGGCAAACAAAAAGAAAAAAAAAAGAAAAAAGGGGAAAAAGAAAGAAAAAAAAAGAGAAAAAAAATAAAGAAAGATGAAAAATAGTTTAGGTCGGATGTTTAAACTACGTTCGACTTGATTCCTTAAAAAAAAGGATATGTAGGTAGCCTCACGGTTCGGTCCAACCAAATAAGAAAGAAAAAAAATTCCAAAAATCCCTAATAGCTGAAACTGGGCAATGATTTTATTTCATTTTTGAAAGAGTCGATTCCAAGAGTTGTAAGTCTACAACCCCATCATTTTGAGTCTACTTTGAGCCTTCATGCCGACCCTTCTTTCCAACCCTATCCAAAAACCTTCCCAATAAGACCTCCCGATAAGCCTTCAAGAATGTCAAGAGACGCATGCAATGATCAACAGTTGTCACACGACAGAGAACACTGTCAAGTTGCTCAAGAAGGCAACAGAAGAAAAAAAGAGAAAGAAAAAATGAGAGAGTCTTGCTAGTGAAAACCTTCACGGGCACTGTAATGCGACGGTAAGGAGAGATAAATAAATGAGAGAGACTTGTTGGGAAAACACCTCGGGCACCACTAGTCGAAAGTGAGTCGTGAAATTGATGTGAAGGATTGACACAAACAAGCCCGATTTCAAAGGTCATAAGAATGGTAAAAAGGAAGATTGGATTAGTTTGATAGATCAGGTCGTTGAGTCCAAAATTCATGTCATGATCATTAAGGCTAGTTATTGAAAGAAAAAAAGAAAAAAAAACTCTTCCTTTCTGTCCTTCCGAAAGGGACATTTCTTGTTAATACTGCTTCTTTGCATCATTGTGTCTTTCACTCTGAGTCAGTTCTTGTCAAAACAAGGAAGCAAAAAAAAAATTCAAAATCTGCTACCTGCTTTTCAGTTGCACAAAATAAATCTGGCCAGCACACTCAGTTGTTACTGTCAATATACCTTGAGGATTCATGCAAAGGCTTCCCCAAAAAGACTCTTGTCAGCCTACTTGGCGCAAGAAAGATAACTGGTGATTCTCTCTGACAGACAAATTGCTCAAAAGCAAGAAGTCATTCAAGATATAGGAAAAGGTCACCTAAGCAAAGATCTTCAGTTGGTATAAGGTTGATTGAGCCGCAAATACAAATGGTACTGGGTGTGAAACAATTAGAGTTGGTGCAGAACAAAAGTCTTTTGAGACCGACTTAAGTTGATTGAGCAGAAGCCTACCTGCCCAAGACTCAAGGCCACAAACCGACCACCATTTTCAAAACTAACAAATTTTTCTTTGTGTGAAACAGGAACAAAGCAGTGCAAGAAAAATTGTTCAAAAAAAAGAAAAAAAACAAACAAAAAAAAGAGAAGGAAAAGAAAAGAAGAGAAGAGACTACAAAGGGAAGTTTCTCAAATCTTTTTCCTTTATTTGTCTTGCTATTGTGCATAAAATCTTGCCATTGATCTTCACATTTTTCCTCCTAGGATAAAAAGTCCTAGTCTGATGGACTTTCCTCCCAATATAAATCTTAGTTTGATGAATTTTTCTCCTAAGATAACAAAAAAGAGGACCTAGTATGATGAACTTTCTCCTAGGATAGAAATCTTAGTCTGATGAATCTTTCTCCTCAGATACCAAAAAAAAAAAGACCTAGGATGATAAACTTTTTTCTAGGATCAAAATCTTCGTCTGATGAATTTTTTTCCTAAGATAGAAGAGCTAGTCTGATGAACTTTCTCCTAGGATCAAAATCTTAGTCTGATGAATCTTTCTCCTAAGGTAGAAAACCTAGTTTGATGAATTTTCTCCTAGGATTAAAATCTTAGTCTGAAAAATCTTTCTCCTAAGATACCCCCAAAAAAAAGAGACCTAGTTTGATGAATTTTCTCCTAGGATACAAAATCTTAGTCTGATAAATTTTTGTCTTAAGATAGAAAAAACTAGTCTGATGAACTTTCTCCTACGATCAAAATCTTAGTCTGATGAATTTTTCTCCTAAGATAGAAGACCTAGTTTGATGAACTTTCTCCTAGGATACAAAATCTTAGTCTAATGAATCTTTCTCCTAAGATAGAAAAACCTAGTCTGATGAACTTCCTCCTAGGATCCAAATCTTAGTCTGATGAATTTTTCTCCTAAAATAGAAGATCTAGTCTGATGAAATTTCTCCTAGGATAGAAATCTTAGTCTGATAAATCTTTCTCCTAAAATACCAAAAAAAAGACCTAGTCTGATGAATTTTCTCCTAGGATCAAAGTTTTAGTCTGATGAACTTTCTCCTAAGATAGAAAACCTAGTCTGATGAACTTTTCTCCTAGGATCAAAATCGTAGTCTGATAAATATTTCTCCTAAGATAATAAATTAGAAAACCTAATATGATGAACTTTCTCCTAGGATAGATGTCTTAGTCTGATGAATTTTTCTCCTAAGATATAAAAACCTAGTCTGATGAATTTTCTCCTAGGAAATTAAAAACAAAAAGAAAAAAAAAAGAAAAGAGGATATCTCGATTAAAAGAGGGTCTTTTGCCTTTGAAAAAGCGCTGGGGCAATCTGTTTAAAAATGTTTTTTCTCAAAAAAAAAGAAAAAATAAATCCTTCTTGGTTCATTTTATCATAGGTACACATTCAGTAGTCTCACTTTCCAACATAGGATGCCAGCATAACCTGGTAATCTTTTCCAGCATAGGGTCCCACTCCCTAGTGGATGCCAGCATAACTTGGTAATCTTTTCCAACATAGGCCTCCACTCCCTAGCTGATGCCAGCATAATCTGGCAATCTTTTCCAACATAGGGTCTCACTCCTTAGTTGATGCCAGTATAACCTGGTAATCTTTCTAACTTAGGGCCTCCAATCCCCAATTGATTTCATTTTAGATATAGGGTCTCCACTCCCTAATATTTTTTTCTCAAGGATACACAATCCTGATTTTATTGCTTTCAATAAAGAAGTAGTTTAGATTTTTGTTACAATAACTCGCGAAATATTCCTAGTGAAAACTGTGGCAGAAAAATTTCGTTCGTTTGTTTGCTTTGGAGCCTGAGCAGGTTTTTACCTTGAGGCACAAGTTTCGAGATGACCAAAAGAAGGAGTCTCAATCCAGAATAAAAAAAAGAAGAAAAAAGAAAAAGTAGTGAACTCAAAGTACATAAGCGGAGAAAAGATGTGGACTGCTCAAGACATAATAGAAGTCACAAGCTTTGCATGTCCCGCCTTGATCCGAGAAGTTGAAAAAGGAATGAACCAACACCTGCAGCTAACAAGCATCAAGATCCAGATCAGAGTATGCATGAAGAACCAACCAATACCCAAGAACAAGCTTCAGAAGACTCATAGATATGAATTTTGTAACTCATAGCTGGTAGACTTAGTTAGTCTTTTAAATTTTGATTTTGATGTAATAACAGAAACCACGGACCGGAACCTCAATGGCACCTCAACGGCTATCCACCTTGTTACTCCATCACTCTTCCTAATTCTGAACTACACGTGGCCTGATTCCTTTATAGCCAAGGATATGTACGTACTCAGATACCAGGGCTCGGTCACATTCTCCTTTCTCTTAGTTTTTGGTCTCTCTTAATAAGGGCCGGTTCAAAAAACTTGTCTCGTCGTTCTTTGTCTGAAAACTCTTCGTGTTTCCAGTCAAAGAGGGGCAACTGTAGATATGTAATTTTTGACTCTCCTCAGAATTTTCACATTTTTAGCATTTAGATATTAGTTTAGGTCTAATAGTACTATTTTCACTATTTTTTTAACTTTTACTTTATAAACATTACAAAAAATATTTTTTATCTTTAAGTTAAAGTCAATTAGTATATTTATATTTCTAGTATTATAACATTTGAAAATACAAAAAAAATTAATTTCACTCGTAGTATTTAGTTTTATATTAGTTTATTTTAATTTAGAGTGATTTTTATATTTTTATAGATGCATTGTATTATTTGTTCTTTTTAGCCTTAGTTCAAACCCAAAAAAAAATATGGTCCAACCTAATTACTCTTAGCCCATTCTTCCCAACCCATTAGCCCACTTAAGTGCAAGATTTAATCCTAACCATCTATTTCCTTCTAATCCAATGGCCATCATCCCTTCCCACCTTCATATAAAATATCAAATTATAGAAACCCTACCCCAAATTTTCAATTCCTAGACCTAGCTAAGACTAGAAAAGAAATAAAGAACGGCGATTCAAAAAATGGAAAAAAGAGCACAGCCGCCAATCTAACTTTGTCTCGATTTTGGTCTTCAATTTCAAGACAAAGGTTCACCTTTTGCTATTTGGACATTTCTGATTTTCTCTTGAAACATTCACACATAAATAGAGAGGAAGGGAGTGACGTGACACCTCCACAGTTCCCTATTTGCTCCATTAACATAGTCACGTGGTTGAAAGGCAACGGTAACCAAATTTAACCTTCAAGGAGATAGGTCCAGTTGGAACTAAGATCTATGGATGCCTTTTATTAGCTATTCTCTTGCCACTTGTTGCTGAGGCATTATCACCGAAAAAGGACTCAGAGAACAATACAAAGAAAAGCAGTTCCCAATGCAAACTCCGGTATCGATTTGAGACTCCGGTTTGTAATTTCGGTATTTCGATTCAAAGATTGTTGCTTTGTTTAGCCCGATTGATTTGCAATTCTCAGCTTTGTTCATCAATAAAAGGTCCATTTCACAATTTTTATTCTCATTTTATTGTGTTATGATAACTTGATGCGCATGTTGGTTGATTTGTGATTCTACGTTGTTTGAGTAGCATGTTTTAATTTTTAATTAAATTGCTTTAATTAGTTTTTATTTTGATTGTGATGTATGTAGTCTTGCGTTCTTGAATAAATGCTTTAAATTGGGTAGATGTAAAATTTAGAGTTGTTTCTTTTTTGGCAAGTAATAAGAATGGGCCATAAGGTGGGTCTTGAACCATATGGAATCTGGCCAAATAAAGCTAGCCTATTTGCTCCCCAGTTATATCCTGTCCACAAATTTGGCATCCCAACAATCTCAAAGATTAGGAAAATAATTTAAATGCGCTAGTTGCTTTAGACGCGTTATAATAAAATTATCATAGCTACGGGTACGGTTCCCGTGACGTAGTTGTGATTCGTAATTTGAGTGTGCATTTCAAGTGACCAGATCATAATAACTTCTAATAATAATAAAATAAACATGTTGTAAATCGCGGGTGCATTTCATGTGACATTGTTTGCAATGTGTACCAAAACGACAAGTGTGCGACAATCGTGCCTTGTTCCAGAAAATAATTCCATAAATATTTAAAAGCGGTTATAAAGTTAAAAATGCACAATAGATTTATAACATGTACTAAATCAGATAATTAGGCCAATTATTGATAGTTAAGTGACCGTGTTAAAACCACGGAACCCGAAAATGCCTAACACCTTCTCCCGGGTTAACAGAATTCCTTATCTAGAATTTCTGGTTCGTCGACTTTAAATAAAGTCGATTTTCCTCGATTTGGGATTTTAAAAATAAACTGATGACTTGGGACACCAATAATTATTCCAAGTGGCGACTCTGAATTAAATAAAATAATCTCATTTTGATTATGTCACTTTAATTGGAAAAACTCCCCTATACCCCTTTCAGGGTAGAAAAAGGAGGTGTGACAGTCCACAGATTGAGCTTTTCACTGTTCTAGATGACTCTGATTCAACTGAGATAATCGAAAATAAGGCTGTGGTTAAGTGTGAAGCAACAGAAGAAGAGTTCAAACCCTCATCCACCTTTCCACATCTACAACATGTAGTAGAAGAGAATGAGAAACAAATGATCTTGGACATACCAGAGGAATATGCACTTGACTGTTCGTCTTTGTTTTTTTATTCTAACCTTGATCATGTGGATTTTATTTTTAGAGATTTACATGAATATGCATGGATTGATCCTGTAAAAGAATGCAGAAATATGTTGAGGATGATCATCAGAGAACAATTCACCGCTCAATATGAGGACAAGAAAGAAAGAAAAGAGCGGGTCTTGCAGGTATTCTCGGAAAAATTGGGCTTAATGAGCTCCATAAAGAATTCCAAGGAGCGAAAACGAGGAATGAACTCAGAGTTAGGGGTGGAGTCCATAAGTTCTCAGGAAAAAAAAAGTTAAGGGAAGTTTCCTCTACCTTATGCTTTTTAATTGTGTGTCATGAAGACATGCCACAACTTAATGTGTGGGGTGGGGGATATTTGTATGTATGTTTTAGTTTTCTTTTGTTAGTTGTAGTAGCTAGAAATAGAAAAAAATTAAAAAAAAAACATAAAAATTTCAAAAATATTTGACTTTTTCTGATGATGGATATCATTCGATGGGTTTCTTGAGGGATTAAAGTCGAAAGAAAAAGGACAAAAAGATTTTCTTTTATTAGGTAGTGTAATAATTCCCCCTTGGTTTTTCTTTGTGTCGCGGTTCTTTTTCAAGGGGTTTGTTTGAACCGGGTGTAGTTAGTTTTTATTTTTGTTAGAAGTAGGAAATCTTGTGCTATGATTTGAATTGAAAAAATATCTCTTGACTTTGTTGTGCCTTGAGAATAGTGAGTGCTTTATTTGTGATGCTTAGTCTCAGTTTTTGGCTCTTGTATAAGTGACTTAAATGGTATGATCTTAACTTTGCTTAACTTCTTTGACTAGAGTGTCTTGGTAGTCCAATCCTAAATGAGTTATATGTCATGTGGGTGTGAGGTTTTGTATTATTCTGTGCATTGCATTTGATGTCTAGAACTTGCCATGTATATTTACAAAGCGAAATAATAGTTTCATTCAGTCTTGAAAGTGATACAAATGTTTCTTTGTTGAGTCAGATGTATGATTTTACCCACCTAATTGTTGTGTATCTTAGTTAACCCTGTTGAGCCTACAATCCTGTTTCTTTGGCAACCACATTACATGCCTTACCCATTTGTTTGAATTGACCATCTATTTAAACCTTGTACCTCTCTTGAGCAATTGAAATCATTATGAATGTTGTACAAGTTGAAGTGTGGGGTGAGGGATATTTGTATGAGTGAAACTAATAAAATAAGGAGAAAGGTGTACGATTTTGAAAAAGTAAGAGCCACTTGAATTGAAAAAGAAAGAAAAATATAGTTGTATTGTTGTGCAAATATTCTAGGATAGTGGTATCTCTTGATGTAATTGTGCATAAAGAAGTAGGAAGTTAATGCATATTGATGTGAAGGTGGAGTGTAAGCACGTAATTTTTGACCCGCACAATTTTTAAGAGTTATTTTTTATATTTGTAGTATTTTTAGTATCTATTTGATTTTACGGAATTTTAGTATATTTTTATCTTCAATTTTTAAAACATAAACTGAAAATACAAAAAAAAATATTTCATCACTTATTTTCTTATTTGTACTTAGACCATTAGTATTTATAGTAATATATTTTTATTTTTACTATGATTTCAACTTATTTTTCTCTACCCTTATTTGAGTATAATATTTGAAAATACAAAATATATATATATAGTTACATATTATGATATAGTTTTACTTTAATTAATTGGAATTAATTTTATATTTAATACTCCCTCCGTTTCAATTTATGTGAACCTATTTCCTTTTTAGTCCGTGCCAAAAAGAATGACTTCTTTCCTTATTTAGAAACAATTTACCTTTACACAATGATTTATAGCCATACAAAATATATGTGCCTCATTTTACACCACAAGATCAAAAGTCTTCTCTCTTTTCTTAAACTCCGTGCCCAGTCAAATGGGTTCACATAAATTGAAACGGAGGGAGTAGCATATTTTAAATTATTTTAATTAAGTTTCTTAGTTGATGGACTTTAAGGGTTGAAATCTAAATTTTGGAGCCCAATTTCGGATTTCTTAAGCCCATTTTCCCCTAGCCCAATCCCTTAACCCTAAGCCCCTTCCCTTATACAAAAAATACACATGCACACACACTGAAAAAAAGAAAAAAACGGACGAGAAACAGAGGCTCACCCAAGGCCCTTCACCAAAAAAAAAATATATGCTGCCTTCAACTTCTTTTTTGATCTTTCTGGTCATTTTTAATAGTGTTGCTGATGAATCTTTTGCTATTAAATTAAACAATATCCTTGCCTTTTATTTTCCCCCAATTTCCTTCCCAAAATCACCATGATTTTTTCCACCAACTCCGAACTATAGAGCCTTCACCCACCAGCCACACACTCACGTAGATAGGGAGGGGAAGTCACGCATGAACAGGGAAAGGAGCTTTGGACAGAATCAACACAAGAAAATATCTCTGTTTTTGGGAGTTAGTTCATGATTGAATTCAAGGAAAAAATGTTCTGTTTCTTCTGTTTAAATTTTGGATTTCGTTTTCAAATTATGGAGTTTGTTTGGGTCGTATTTGAGTTCGAGTTCGTCGGCGAGATTCCAGTTTCTACGACGAAGTTCGGTCAGTCTGGGTCGAGGTTCTGTTCCTGATCTTATTGCTTGTGAGCTTCAAAACAGTCAGTCTGATCTTATGCTAATTGTGTGTTATTTTGGTTGAATTTCTTGTGATTGAGTTATAGTTAGTCTTTTCTTTAATTGAATGAATTTCATTGGCTGAATACATTTGGGATATAAATTGATGAAATAATATATGTGATGAATAATGATTAATTTGAGAATTAGACTTGAATTTAAGATGAAGTAATTTGGAATTGGGATTAACTTTACATTCTTCTTTTATCAAATGGGTCGTGGGCTTAGACACTTAACTCGAAAGAGAGATTAGAACATGAATATTTTGTTTGGTTTTAGTTTATTGTGTTGATCGGTAGGAGCATGTTTAAGTCGTCAACACTCGGGTAGACAAACTTAAGACTTTTTCTTTTCTTTTATTTGAGGTGAGTGGTCGTTCCCTTTAGTTTATACTCATGAATATGCCCCATAGGCTTTGTAAATATTTTTATCCGGGAATGCCCCGTAGTGAATGTAAAAGGAGGCCGAAGTATCATCAATGGAGCATTAGCTTAGCATAGTATAGATCTTTTAGTACTTTTGTTATTATTTTTATTTTATTAGGTTGGGACGACCTCGAGTCTCTTGTGTGTTTATTTTATTTTATTTTGTATTTTTTGCCTCAGTTAGAATATCATTTAAAGCCAACTATATTATGTATGCAACCATACTAGTTACGGGACTCGAGGAATGCTTAACACCTTCTCCCCGAGTCAAATGAACCCCCTTATCTAGAATTTCTGGTGCAGTCAGTTTTTAGAGTCAACTGTGTTTTGAGAGATTTTTTTTTAAAGATGATGTCCTAGCACACCGAAACCAAGTGTCTGGTGGCAACTCTAAGAAAAATCCCTTTTAAACAAATGTTTTGTCACTTTCTAACTGAAAACCCCTTTTGAGCTTCAAAAATCACTTTATCTTTTTTAAATGGGTTAGTGAAGTTAAAAAAAGGGGTGTGACAGCTTTGACGACTTTACTGGGGACTTGTAGGTTCGAGCTGATACTTTGATCTTCTTGGCTTTTTAGAATATTCGGTTGAGGTTTTTATGTTTTTTTTTGCTTTATTTGATTTTTATTTTGTTTACGTCGTTTTATTATTTGCTAGTTGTTTATGTGTTTACAGTTTTTCTTTATGTGTTACTGCTTTATAACTGTCATCATATGCATTAACCAGTCAATTCTTTCTGCAACAAGTCTCGTTGTATGTGTCGCGTACACGAACTCTTCGTTGGGTCACCCTTATTTTATGAGTATGGAGTGGGTGAAAAGCTTGATCAGCCACCATCGACCATACGCTCCCCTGAATTGCCTTGTTAGTAAATCCCAAACGAAGGTCAGCCTTTAGGTCATTTTTATTTGCATCATATCATTATGACTTAGCAGGACCTGGTCCTAGGTACCATGTCCTTTGTAGGAAACCTGTCCAAATTATGTCAAATGGGCTCGCCGCCCCAAAAGGATATTCAATCATCCTATGTGGTAGAAAGGTCATTTGCGGACTGGTGTTTGGGATAAAAGGGTGAAAAATGAAGTAAGAGAGAATATTGAGGGTTTTACCACTTTTAGTTTGTTGCCCCATTTTCTAAAAGAAAATCAAAAAAGATTTTACATTTTCCATCATTTTTCAGAAAAGACAAAAAATATGTTTTCTCCAAATCAGTTGTTTTTTTATTCTCTCCCATATCCAATCTTTCTAAACTACACATACCTGATTCTTGTCTTTCGGGGCGGGATACGTAGGCAGCCCATATAGGGTCCAGTCTTCCTAGTGAGTCTTAAGTTCTTGGCTTCAGGGGTCGTAGCCAAATCTTGCATGTCTAGCCACTTTTGGCTACATCGGTCATTTTGTAAAATAGGCTATTTTTACAAAGTGGTTTGTTGAACCGTGTCCGGAGAGTCTTGAATCTACAATCAGCTCTTTCCTAATTTTAAGGTCCATCCTTGTTGATTTGCATGTTTAGCCACTTCTGGCCATCTTGGTCATTTTGCAAAATGGGGTCATTTTCGCCAAAATGGTTCATTAACCCATGTCTCAGAGTCTTGAGTCCATAACTAGGTGTCCTATTACTTTAAGGTCCATCTTTGTAGAATTTGCATCTCTAGCCACGTTTGGCCATATCGGTCATTTTTGCAAAATTAGGTCATTTTTGCGAAGTAATTTCTAGGGCCATAATTATTGGGAATTTGAAGCCATATAAGCCTTAGTGAGGTATTTTCATGTCTTTGGGGTTACCTTTGTTGAGTTTGCACTAATAGTCACTTTTGGCCACGTAGGCCATTTTAATAGCCAAATTATTTCTTCCCTGTGTCCAATAGGAGGTGTTGTGGTCTCACATAGTGTCTCGAGTCACTAATCTATTTAGTCTTATTTTTCTCATTCAGGTATGAATTCATTTACCAGGGCTCGAGCATGACAGATACCCCAAGACCATTCTAGTCAGGATCGTTGCATACATGAGCTGCTTGAGGAT
Organism: Nicotiana sylvestris; assembly: GCF_000393655.2. Lineage (NCBI taxonomy): Eukaryota > Viridiplantae > Streptophyta > Magnoliopsida > Solanales > Solanaceae > Nicotiana > Nicotiana sylvestris. The sequence goes on along the minus strand of NC_091064.1, from coordinate 145,016,097 downwards.
ACTTTTATGTTTTGAGTCTGTCATTCATGTTGTCTTTTACTTTCTAGTCTTGTACAGTAGTATCGAGTCTTTTAGGTGGTATCACAATTTGTCGTAATCTAGTTGAATTTGTTGAATCTTTTGTTATCATAATTCCTTTGATGTATTTGAAAAAAAGAAGTTATAAATGAAAAATAAAATAAAAAAATTATTTTTAGTTTATTTTATCCATTACTTTTTCAAAACTATGCTTGGTCTGATTCATGTGGAACATGATACGTAGGCAACCTATAAAGGGTTTGATCGAATCATTTTTGAAATTAAAAGAGAAAAAGAAGAAAAAAAGGAATGAAGTTGTGGGACGTGAGGGGTGAGAGAAAGAAAAGAGTAATAATTAGAAAGAAAAAGAGAGGAAGAAAAATGAGCAAGCCAATAGTGCTAGAAAAGAAAGAAAAGAGAAGATTGAAATGAACAAAATTGGGATGATGCAAAAGTGACCTTGTGACCCTCAAAGTCATTCTAGAATCGTTAATTGTTGCTAGGTGCATTGCACGCAATGTGATATTTTTATCTGATAAATGCCCTAACACTAACATGTTGGCTTTGTTTTGCTCCTCTTTATTACTTTCATTGTGTAACGATCCGGCCAGTCGGTTTGAGAGTTATAGCCCCGATCCCCTATGTTCTGCTTTCCTCATATTTGTTTCAGCTTATGTGACTTGCTGGGAGGTTTCGATTTTGGTTTTGGAGTGTTTTGGGACACTTAGTCCCTAAACGGAAGCTTAAGTCTTAGGATTTTGTCCATAGTCTAAATTGCATGAAGACTACTCCGGAATGGAGTTTCGTCGATTCCGTTAGCTCTGTTGGGTGATTTTGGACTTGAGGGCATGTCCGGATTGTGATTTGGAGGTTTGTAGCTTTTTTAGGCTTGAAATGGCGAAAGTCAAATTTTTGGAGATTTTGATCGGTAGTGGACTTTTTGATATCGGAGTCGGAATCCGATTCCAAAAGTCAGAGTAGGTCCGTAATATTGAATATGACTTATGTGTTAAATTTGGGATCAAGCGGACATAGTTTGATAGGTTTTGGCGTCAGATGTAGAAATTTGAAGTTTCAAATTCTTTAAGTTTGAATTGGAGGGTGATTCATGATTTTAGCATTGTTTGATGTGATTTGAGGGCTCGACTAAGTTCGTATGGTATTTTAGGACTTGTTGGTATATTTGGTTGAGGTCTCGGGGGCCTCGGTTGTGATTCAGATGCTTAACGGATTGAAATTGGACTTATGCAAATGGCTGAAGTTCTTGGTTTCTGGTGTTTTCGCACCTGCGGTGGGGAGACCGTAGGTGTAGGATCACACGTGCGGGAGATCAAGCGCAGAAGCGGATTTAGGAGGAGTGATCAGGGGCCGCAGGTGAGAGGAAAAGGCCGTATTTGTGATGCCCACAGATGCGCTCAAGGACCGCAGGAGCGGAGAAAGATCGCAGGAGTGGACAATGTTCCGCAGGTGCGCACGCGCAGGTGCGGCCACCTTACCACAAAAGCGGTCCCAAGCCTCTTAAGTCATCTCTGCACCTGCAACGGAAATTCTGTAGGCGCGGTGACGCAGGTGCGACTTGAAGTCTGCATGTGCGTGATCGTTCGACAAAAAAAGAGAAATTCGAGGGTTTGATTCCCATTTCGATTTTGGGACTTTGAGAGCTCGGTGTGAGGTGGTTTTTCGAGGTTTCTTCGAGAAGATTGTTGGGGTAAGTGATCCTTTCTCGGATTGGGATACATTTCATGAATCTATTGCTATTTTCATCTTCTAATTAGGGATTTGAGTTGGAAATTTGGGGGAAAATGGTAGAAACTTCATAGACGAAAATTTCGAGTTTTGGAAGGTGATTTGAGGTCGGATTCAAGTAATTCTTATATGGTTAGACTCGTGAGTAAATCAATATTCATATTTTGTGACTTTTACTCGATTCCAAGATGTGGGCCCGGGGTGAATTTTTAGGGAGATTTTCCAATTTCTTGCTTTAGCTTTGATTTCATTAGCTAGATTAATTTCTTGTAGTTATATTTATAATATGTAATTGATTTTGGCTATATTTGGGCCATTCAAAGTCGGATATTCGTGAGAAAAGCATTATTACAGATTGATTGAGCGTGGTTCGAGGTAAGTGGCTTGTCTAACCTTGTGTTGGGGAACTCACCTTAGGATTTGGTACTGTTTTGATATGTGAGCGTCGTGTACGTGAAGTAACGAGTGCGTACATGGGATATTTATTGTTAAACTCTGTTTTCACTAAGTAATTAGCCTGTTTCACTTTAATTGAGTTATGCTAGTATATGTAATTATCCTGTTTAGTTTAGAATAGCATGTCTACGTGTCTTAATTGCTTACTTGAACTCTGTGGAGCATGCTTAATGAATTTTCCTGTTTTTCTCTTGACTTGTACTTAATCTAAACTGTAGGATCTCTGTTGTAACTGCTATTTTCATTGTTTGAGCTATATATTTATTTTGGGACTACGGAACGGTACTCTATGAGATCCCCATGTACATTTAATTTGGGACTTCGGGACGGTATTCCGGGAGATCCCCTTGCATATTTGTCACGAACCAAAACCAGACCCGTCGTGATGGCCCCTATCGTAAAACTAGACCAGCCTCAACTCAACAATCAACATGATAATATGTTTGAAAATATTTACGGAAGATTTTAACAGTTAAAGAATTATTTGAAACATAAGAAATTGCAAGAATAGATACAATCCAGCCCAAAACGGGAGTGTCACTGAGTGCATGAGCATCTAAGGAAAATACATAGTCTTATATAATGTCTAAGGGAATAACTGGAATACAATTGAAAAGTAAGGTGGAGAGCCAAGGCCTGCGAACGCCGTACAAATACCTTAATAATATCCTAAGTCAGAAGCCTCGATCAACCACCGCCACTGGATCCGAAGTGCTTGAATCTGCACATGAGGTGCAGGGAGTAACGTGAGTACACCAACTCAGTAAGTAACAAGTCCAACCTTTGGACTGATAGGTAGAGACGAACTCAACATCAGCAAAGATAACAGAAATAATGTATAGAAACGTAGGCATGCCTTCAATTAAATAAACAACTCGAACAGTAAAATAGAGCAAGTATATACAGGGTAAGGAAGTGTAACTCTGTTACTTATACATGCTAATGCACATGATGTATGGAATGCACCATGTTGAGTGCCTCATGTGCCCACAATCTCAAATGCTTGTCCACTCAGTACTGTATATGGCTCATATGGCCCAGGGAAGATCCATCCCGGAGTATATACATCTCTGACAATAGTCACTCAGTACTAGGAAGGCCATTCCGGCCTGTGGAGAAGATCCATCTCCAGATAATAACAATGATAACATTCTCACATCCATTCAGTACTGTATATGGCTCACAAGACCCAAGGAAGATCCATCCGGAATATATACACATCACAGACCATTGGTCTCCAATACCGAGGAGTAGGCCCACCAGCCTCATGGAGAAGATCCATCTCCATACCAAGGGAAGATCCATCCCTGAATATAATCAATTGTGCTCACTAGGGGTGTGTTACAGACTCTGGAGGGGCTCCTATAGCCCGAGCGCTATCACAAGCCAACAAAGGCATATATCAATAATCTGCTGCAGCGTGCAACCCGATCCCATAACTGTCACTCACAATCAGGCACTCGGCCTCACTCAGTCATCACTCTCCAGTCTCACCCACACTGGCTTGCAATGTCATGAAACTAGCCCGAAACAATGATATGATGTGCCAAATGATAATAAGTGAGACTGAGACATGATATGATATGCATGGGCAAGATTGAGTACAGAATATCAATGAATGTAATGAGATGACAGCAAGAAACGACCCCTCGCCTCTCAACAGTATCGGCGTGAAGCCCTAATAGGATAGCTAGTGTTTTTTTACAGCACATTTACTTAATCACATGATAGAAACATGGATATTAAAAAGAAAGAGTAACTAAGAAGTGCCATGGAATGATCCAGGCCGCAATTCTCACAGTGCACGCCTGTCACTTTACATTTGTGTCACCTTAATAGTAATCATATAACACATAGTTCGGGGTTTCAAACCCTCAGAACCAAGTTTTGAAGCGTTACTTATCTCAAGCCAAGCTAAACTCTAGCCCGCGACGCCCTTTCCTCTCGATTCGTCCTCCAAATGCCCTGAATCTAACCAAAATCAGTATATTATCATCAATATACGCTAAAGGAATGAAACTCATACGAAAATTATCAATTTAGACCAAAAAACCCGAATTTGCTCAAACCTGGCCCCCAAGCCCACGTCTTGGAATTCGATAAAAATTACATCACAAGAAACCCCATCCTCCCACGAGTCTATACACACCAAAATCATCAAAATCGGACCCCAAAATGGCCCCTCAAATACCCAATCAAAGCTTTTCAAAACTCAAGCCCTAATCCTTTAGCTTCACCCCAAATTCCCCACTACTTTCATGATTAGGTAGTGGAAAAATCATCACAACCACAATAAATAAGACCCAAGTAGCTTACCTCACTGAAACCCCTTGATTCCCTCTTGAAATCACTGCTTGGAGCTCCAAAATCGCACAAAAATGATGAAGAAATGACTAAAAATCGCGAAGGGCCCTTTTTATACATTCTGCCAAGCACTTTCCTACCTGCGGCCTATTTCACGAACTTGCGAGCCGCTTCTGCGGTCAAGATCACCGCATCTGCGGTTTCCACTTAGTCACAAGGATCGCATCTGCGCCCAAGCACCGCACCTGCGATCCCGCAGACGTGTCCAAATAACCGCATCTGCGGTTCTTCTTCTGAAGGACAAACTCGCACATGCGATCTCCTCATCGCTTCTGCGGCCTCGCACCTGCGGTCCCCAATCTGCAGGTGCGAAATGTGAGAGGAACAGCAAAATCTGCATCACAACTCAAATTCCAAACTTCCCGAACCATCTCGAGTCCCTCGGGACCTCAACCAAACATACCAACAAGTCACATATCACCATTCAAACTTATTCCAACCTTTGGAACACTCAAAACAACATCAAAACATCGAATCAACCTCGGATTCAAGCCTAAGGACTTCAAAATTCTCAAATTCAACCAACAACGCCGAAACCTATCAAATCACCTCCGAATGACCTGAAATTTTGCACACACATCACATATGACATAATAGACCTACTCCAATTTTCGGAATTCCATTATGACATCTATATCAAGATTTCCAATGCCGGCCAAAAAATGCAAAATTTTTAATTTTGCCAATTCAAGCTTAAATCTACCACGGACCTGCAAAATACATTTCAGATGCGCTCCCAAGTCCAAAATCACCTAATGGATAACCAAATCATAAAAATTCAAATACGAGATCGAATACTAAAAAGTCAAAACTTGGTCAAAACTTTCAAATTTAAAGCTTCAAGCTGAGAATTGTTCTTCCAAATCTATTCTGATTATCCCGAAAACCAAAACCGAAGATTTACATAAGTCATAATATATCGTACGGGGCTAGTCATGCCCGAGAACTTGCGATAGGAGTGTAAATGCTCAAAACGACCGGTCGGGTCTTACATCCTCCCCCACTTAAACATATGTTTGTTCTCGAACGTGCCTAGAGTTGTTCCGAAAACCATCAAATCGCTGTGTAACCTTACCATGCACATACCCGGGGTTGATCCCATGTCACCCTATCTCATATAGGTCCGATAGCACAACGTAACTGAAATTTCACAATCCAACCTAGCTCATAAACCTTAGAACCAAATTTCCACTTTCAAAATTATCTATAAGATTATAATCTCACATCTACACACCGAATAAATCTGAACACGTTGTATCAAGCCATAACCACAATTCAAGATGAAAATCACATGATATACCACGCAACTCAAACATCCATAGCGATAACTTCTGATCACAACAGCTGTTCAAACAACCCACTTCCAATAATAAACCTCTTATCAAACCAAAGCTTTATTCCAACACTTTCGTATACTGCCAATGATGAATGAAATACGCAGAAATTCATATCCATTCCTCAGATCGACCAGTCGTGGAGCTTCCTCTCCTTTAGCAAGGACCATAGTAAATTCTAAGCTGAGTCCCGATATTATCCTTCCAACATGATGAAATCGAATCTGATAGTATTCATTCTAGATCCCAATGACCCCTTCTTATCCAACATGACTACTCTAGTAACATAACACATCGGTACGATCTAAATCCATAACCCGTGCGACCCACGCATCAATAAGCAACAGTCCAAATGTACTCAAATCATGGAAAAGTGATTGAAATGAGAGAGTTGTACCGCAAGCTCACCAGTACCACCACAACATAATGCTGAGAACCCATCGCACATCGTAGAACCAGAACATACGAATCTAACACAAAAGATCATACCTCCACATAACTTCGCTACAATGCGCGACCTTATCCTAACACTGGTCCACATGAAACACCTCAAGTCACTATGCTCAAAATAAACAACCACGCGTAATTTGATGTCTAGAACCAAAAGCAAATCATCATAACCACGGCGAAGTAAATGACATAACACCACACAAACCCTAAAGGACATAACCAATACGCCATCCACCGAGCAATACCCAATACTCTTCCCGCTCGAATTCCACTATGAGACCCCAATGGAACCGCACCATATGTGCCTATATCCAACAAACCATAACGCCTTGCAACACAGAAAGGTAACTCATAGATCACCCCAGAACACTAATAAGCTCAATAACCAGCGAATCAACACATCCCTCGATAGTAGCAACTCGGATTCAACAAAGCCGACTCGATGCAGAACACACATCCATATAGGCCTACCAATGAACCCCTTATCAAGGAGTTTCTGAAGCTACTCCTTCAACTCCGCCGGTGCCATACGAAAGGGTGCCCGACACCAAATCAATACCGAAATCAACAACCATGTCCGGCAGCATGCCCGGTAGCAGGAAATATATCCGAAAAATCCCTCACCACCAGAACTAAATCAATTGTAGGAGTCTCTGCACTGATATCCCTCACAAAGACCAAATAAGAAAGACAGCCCTTCCCAACCATCCGCTAGGTCTTCAAAAATAAAAAATCACCCTACTGGGAACATAATCCGTCAAATCTCACCACTCAATAAGTGGCATCCCTGGCATAGCCGACGTCACCACTTTAATGGAACGGTCCAAAAAAACACGACACGGAGACAACCAATCCATACCCCATATCACATCAAAATCCAACATACTAAGTAACAAAGGATCCACCCGGATCTTTAAACCCCTCGATAGTCACCACACAAGGGCGATACACGCGACCCACACCCCCAACATAACCTGTTTATGAGAACTCCCAGTCCCTAAATCCATATAGCACATGAATCACCATATCTAATTATGATTCTACCATCCGAACATATAACACACCTCTAATACCCAATCATTCCACGAGGGATACTCCTAAAATCTATTTTGTGCCACCAAGCAGACTCGGATGTCAGTGGTCGATCAACTAAGAGAGTGCTGCAGTACAAAGGAAGTACTCTTAACTCAAACGCATTGCTCTTTCTGAATGTTTACCCTCATCAAGCCGCACCAATTCGCAATATCATTTACCTAGTCGTCTGAAACTGCTCGTGCTGCTTAAGAATTTATGACCTTCCTATCATAACTAAACCGTGACCTTACACATGCAAATCTCAACCATACACAACATACCACATGTACCATGCCATTCTATAACAAATATGATGACTCCATAATCCATTTCGAGACACAAGAAAGTACGTACTCAACTAGCCAAGAACTTTCCATTTGATATCATCTAGAAGAAAATCACTATACATCACATGCTCCCCACGCCAGTAGAAAATATACATCCCTAACCGTGGTAGAAAACCATCAAGACCTCTCTGAATCCCATTTGCACAAACTAAACCATCAGAACTGAATCCTTCTAGCTCAACCAAGCTGCGCAGGTCACCAAAAACTCAAGAGCATTGCCACCAAACACTTATAGAAACTCATTAGCTCATAAACACCCAAATAACTAATCATACCCATTACCATGCCGATCCAACCTACTACTAAGCTATCATATTTATCCACATCCTTCTGAATTACCTTCGAATTGATACTTTCCCTTGCCATAACACTACAATCCTCAACCCAGACTCACCACACGAGACTCAAGCATGAAACCGCACCGTCTAAAGCTCATAAGCCACTGAATACTCTCTTAAATATTCCCAAAAGTACCACATCCAAAATACTTACCTTGAAGAGACTTCCTACGAACCCAAAGCCATTGCCTTTACCTTCCTGATACTGCTATGTAGAATCCATAATGATATAGAAATGCCATAAGTCTTGAAACCATCCAATGTAAACCTCAGTTTCTAGCCAATTACACATCCTGAAGATCCCCAATTATTACATATTAGTCTTGAATCCATTAAAACCATTCTCGGGAGTCATCCAATCTACTCAGGTTTCAATAAAACTGATCAAGTGAACCGAACGACCTGTGCCCCATTAGAACAACAACACCTATGGAAGTAACCCCACCTTAATGCAACCAAATAAATTCCTGCTCTATCCGTCGTACATCATTCACTATTAACAACTCAAGTCATTCTGTGATTCTCATTCACCCACAAAGCATGACAAAACCTTTATTAAAATTTGCTTTACTCGAGCCACCCTCGATCTCAACCCTTGCAAGCCACAACTGATTCACTAATATACCTAAAACTGAAACCAATACAACACATAATCGTGCAATCAACTAATCAATAGCGGACTCCCCCACTTTTCTCAAGGTCATAGGTCAAAACACACAGAACTCACAATGCCCATATTCTACTACTACCATACTACCATGGTGAGGTTAAACTAAATCCTTCATAAGCTCATGCAACTCAACCTATCTAGTACTTGCAAATCATCTGCAAATCTCACATTCATCCTCGTAACAGTCAAGACAACTCTCACACGCGATCCAAACTCAAACTGCAGCACATATAATTCACTGGTAAAATAGGACTTCCAACAAACAACATAGGGATCACACAACTTCAGAACACTCCGAAGGAGATAACCCACCTGCTCCGCCTCAAACTAACTTCTCTTTATACCCTTCCACCGCCATAAACATCACGCAATCACCAAATCTTCCTGAGTCTGAACTCAAATCGCGACATAAAATCTGCCTTACTCCCTAACTAACAACATGAAAATATCCTTCAATACACCCTAACTCGGGCTATACATCAAATCATGATAGAAATCAAGCACTAAATAGTTCTTTCTACCCTCAACCAGACCCTTCTTGTCACATTCAAATCATATGAACACATCTCCCAGTCATATCGTACTCATCACATAGCCATTCGGTCATCACTTTCACTAATAGGGACACTAGAAAACATATAAATCCAGAAGCACGTGCCCACATAATCAACGCCTCAGCACTCAAGCTATAGGCAAAACCCGGCATCAAGTCCTCCAGATTGGCCCACCATCAACACATAGAAATCACATCTCGCCCTTTGATCAGGGAATCACGAGCCATCGCTGCATAGCTGATACCGAGCGCCCATGCGCGCACACAACTGCGTGGAAGGAATTCAAGGAGTTAAGCTTCAAGTTGAATCAATGTCGCACGATAGAAATTCAAGAATGTGAAGTTTATTTCATAAAGGTTCTGCAGCCTCTCGAAGATAAGTAAAGACGTCTCCGTACGATCCGCGAGACTACTAAATCTGCTCATGACTCCTGAGACCTATGTAACTTAGGCTCTGATACCAACTTGTCATGACCCAAAACCCGACCCGTCATGATGGTGCCTATCATGAAACTAGGCCAACTTCAACTTAACAATCAACACGATAATAACAAGTTTGAAAAAATTTACGAAAGCTTTTAACAGTTAAAGGGTATTTGAAAAATAAGAAATTCCAAGAATAGATACAATCTAGCCCAAAATTGGGGTGTCACTGAGAACATGAGCGTCTAAGGAAATACATAGTCTAATATAATATCTAAGGGAAAAACTGGAATACAACTGGAAAGTAAGGTGGAGATCCAAGGCTTGCGAAGGTCGTACAAATACCTCAATAATCCCCTAAGTCAGAAGCCTCGATCAACCACCACCACTGGATCTGAAGTGCCTGAATCTGCCCACGAGGCGTAGGGGTAACGTGAGTACACCAACTAAGTAAGTAACAAGTCCAACCTTTGGGCTGATAGGTAGTGACGAACTCAACCTCATCAAAGATAACATAAATAATGTACAGAAACGTAGGCATTCCTTCAATTAAATAAACAACTCGAACAGTAAAACAGAGCAAGTATATACAGGGTAAGAAAGTGTAACTCTGCTACTTCTACATGCCAATGCACATGCTGTATGGAATGCACCATGTTGAGTGCCTCATGTGCCCACAATCTCAAATGCTCGTCCACTCAATACTGTACATGGATTATACGGCCCAGGGAAGATCCATCCTGGAGTATATACATCTCTCACAACAGTCACTCAGTACTGAGGAAGGCCATTCTGGCCTATGGAGAAGATCCATCTCCAGATAATAGCAATGATAACAACCTCATAACCACTCGGTACTGTATATGGCTTACAAGGCCTAGGGAATATCCATCCTAGAATATATACACATCATAGACCATCGGTCTCCAGTACCGAGGAATAGGCCCACCAGCCTCATAGAGAAGATCCATCCCTGAATATAATCAACTGCACTCACGGGGGTGTGTTACAGACTCCGGAGGGGTTTCTACAGCCCAAGAGCTATCACAAGCCAACGAAGGCATATATCAATAATCTGGTGCAGTGTGCAGCCCGATCCCATAATTTTCACTCACAATCAGGCTCTCAGACTCACTCAGTCATCACTCTCTAGTCTCACCCACACATGCTCACAATGTCATGAAACTCGCCCGAAACAATGATATGATGTGCCAAATGATAATAACTGAGACTGAGACATGATATGATATGCATGGGCAAGACTGAGTACAGAATATTAATGAATGTAATAAGATGACATCAAGAAATGACCCCTTGGGTCTCAACAGTATCGGCGTGAAACCCTAACATGATAACTAGCATTTTTTACAGCACATTTACTTAATCACATCATAGAAACACGGATATCAACAAGAAAGAGTTACTAACAGTTGCCATGGAATGATCCAGACTGCAATTCTCACATTTCATGCCCAGACGCCCGTGACTTGGCATTTGTGTCACCTGAATAGTAAACATAGAACACATAGTTCGGGGTTTCAAATACTCATAACCAAGTTTGGAAGCATTACTTACCTAAAGCCAAGCCAAACTCTAGCCCGAGACGCCCTTGCCTCTCGATTCAGCCTCCAAATACCCCGAATCAAACAAAAATCAGTATATTATCATCAATATACGCTAAAGGAATGAAACCCATACGAAATTATCAATTTAGACCAAAAATCCCAAATTTTCTCAAACCCAGTCCCGAGCCCACATCTCGGAATTCGATAAAAATTACATCACAAGAATCCTCATCCTCCCACGAGTCTATACACACCAAAGTCATCAAAATCGGACTCCAAATGGCCCCTCAAATCCCCAATCAAAGCTCTTCAAAACTCAAGCCCTAATCCTTTAGCTTCACCCTATATTCCCCACTAATTTCATGATTAGGAAGTGGAAAAATCATCACAAACACAATAAATAAGATCCAAGTAGCTTACCTCACTAAAACCCCTTGATTCCTTCTTGAAATCGCTACTTGGAGCTCCAAAATCGCACAAAAATGATGAAGAAAATGACTAAAAATCGCGAAGGGCCTTTTTTATGCATTTTGCCTAGCACTTTCGCACCTAAGGCCCATTTCATGCACCTGCGGGCCGCTTCTACAGTCAAGATTAACGCATCTGCGGTTTCTACTTAAGTCACAAGGACCGCATCTGCGCCCAGGCACCGCACCTGCGTTCCCATAGACGCATCCAAATAACTGTATCTGCGGTTCTTCTCCTGAAGGCCAAAATCGCACCTGCTATCTCCTCATCGCTTCTGCGGCCTCGCACCTGCGGTCCCCAATCCGCAGGTGCGGAAATAGCTGGAACAACAAAATCTGCATCACAACTCAAATTTCACTTCCCATCAACCACTCAAAACTATCCCGAGGCACTCGGGACCTCAACCAAACATACCAAGAAGTCACATATCAACATTAAAACTTATTCCAAGCTTTGGAACACTCAAAACAATATCAAAACGTCAAATCACCCCCGTATTCAAGCCTAAGGACTTAGAAATTCTCATATTCCACCAACAATGCTGAAACCTTTCAAATCACCTCCGAATGACCTAAGATTTTGCACACACGTCACATATGACATAACATACCTACTCCAATTTCCAGAATTCCATTCTGGCCTCTATATCAAGATTTCCACTGTCGACCGGAAAATGCCAAATTTTCAATTTCGCCAATTCAAGCTTAAAATCTACCACGGACCTCCAAAATATATTCCAGATGTGCTCTCAAGTCCGAAATCACCTAACAGAGCTAACCAAATCATAAAAATCCAAATCCGAGATCGAATACTAAAAAGTAAAAACTTGGTCAAACCTTTCAAATTTAAAGCTTCAAGCTGAGAATTATTCTTCCAAATCTATTCTGATTATTCCGAAAACCAAAATCGGCGATTTACATAAGTCATAATACATCGTACAGGGCTAGTCATGCCCGAGAACTGGCGAGTGAAGTGCAAATGCTTAAAACGACCGGTCGGGTTGTTACAATATTTACTTTGGGACTACGAAATGATATTCTGGGAGATCCCCCTACACATTTACGTTTGGGACTACGAGACGGTATCTCAGGAGATCCCCTATTGCTATTATGTGTACTATATTGTATTCCTTTCTATGATTTTTTTCCAGTTATATTTCAGTCTTTACTTTACTGCGATATTATTGTTCTGTCTTATCTTTTTATATATATACCAGTAGGGCCCTGACCTGACCTCGTCACTACTCGACCAAGGTTAGGCTTGACACTTAGTAAGTACCGTTATGGTGTACTCACGCCTCTTCTGCACATGTTTTTCGTGTGAAGATCCAGGTAAATCCTACCAGCCTCGAGTTTAGTTGCACTATTGATGCTGTTCAGGAGACTTCAAGGTACATCTGCTGCATTCGCAGACCTTAGAGTCCCACTCTATCCCCTTATGTCAATTCTTCTCTTATTTCTTTAGACACTGATGTATAGAACAATTAGAAATTCTTAGAAGCGTTTGACTTATGGTGTTTCGGGTCTTGGGAGAGTTGTGTATATTTCGAGAGTTGATTATTATATATGCCGAGCGGCATCTCAAATGCTTATTTAAATTATCTGTTATTGTTAGTTGTTAACTTTTATGTTTTTTATTTAATTTTTTGCAAATGTTAGGCTTACCTAGTCATAGAGAATAGGTGTCGTCACGACAATTCATGGAGGGAGAATTTGAGTCGTGACAAGTTGGTATCTGACCTTTAGGTTCATATGTGTCGTGAGTTACAAGCGGGTTTAATAGAGTCTCGCAGATCGGTACGGAGACGTCTGTACTTATCTTCGGTAGGCTATGGAATTATTAGGAAAAAATTCACTTCTTTTGATTCCTTGTCGTGCGAAATTGTTGACTTCGAAATTCTAAACTTCTAGCTTCTATTATCTCATAGATGGTGAGGACACGTGTAACCGGAGATGACCAGGTACCCACACCCCCTACTAGATCTTCCAGAGGCTGGGGTCGGGGTAGAGGCCGAGGACGCCCACATGGTACAGCCAGAGCACCCAAGCGAGTTGCTATAGAGGAGCCACCAGTAGCTCTAGTCGGAGCACAGGCACCTGAGACGCCTACTACTACTACACCAGCTCTTCAGGAGACCCTTGCACAATTCCTGAGCATGTTCCACATCTTAGGCCGAGGGAGGCGCGTAGACTCCCGCTTCCCGTACCCCAGAGCAGCGGTTTCAGTTCAGCCCGAGGGTAGGGTAGCCGTTTCAGAGGAGGAGCGGTGTAGGCTCGAGAGGTATAAAAAGTACCACCCTCCTACATTCAGTGGCCTAGCGTCAGAGGATGCTTAAGGGTTTCTAGAGGAGTGCCACTGTATCCTCCGTACTATGGGCATAGCAGAGTTGAGTGGGGTTTCTTTTACTATGTTTCATCTTAGAGGAGTAGACTATCAGTGGTGGCGTGCTTATGAGTTGGACAGTCTGGCTGAGGCAGCTTCACTTATTTGGACTCAGTTCTCGGACATGTTTCTAAGAGAGTATGTCCCTTAGAGCCTCAGGAATGCATGGCGCGTGGAGTTTAAGCAGTTGCGCCATGGCGCTATGACTGTTTCAGAGTATGCAGTTCATTACAATGACTTGGCTAGACATGCACCGGCCTTGGTTTCTAAAGTTCAAGAGAGGGTCCGCCGGTTTATTGAGGTACTCCTGTTGATACCCAATTTTTCCCATAATATTTCTAAAACTATGCCTCGGCATCAATTGGTATTTTTTCATACAATTTCTACATTTTAAAATATTTTAATTAATTTATCCCAGCATTTATTTTATAAAACAATCATTGATTGCATCACAAATAGTTTTATAATAATTTTTTGTGGCTTAATTTTATCATTTGTATTTGTAATAAGTTTAAATTATTGCACAAATAGCCACATTTGTATTTTTAGGTTGCAATTACAATTACTTTGCAATTAAAGCCTATGCATGTATTATTATATTATTTTACCAAAAAATAACCTTTTATATTTTTAAAATATTAAGTAATTATTTTAAATATTTCCATGCATGAAAATTATTTTTTACAAACTATTAGTTATTTTTAAAAATTGTTTTATGGGTATTTAACAAATGGCCCTCTTATTTTCAGATTTAGCCTAATTACCTAGCCCAATTCAATTTAACCAGGCCCAAAATCTACCCAGCCCAAACACCTTATCTACCCGACCCATTTCTTGTTAAATCATCGTCGTTTATCATTTTGATCAACGGTCCAGACCCCCTACCTAAATTAAACCCTAATGACCTCCCCCAAACCTCTCATTTCCTCTCCTCTCACCGTCGTTATCTGTACCTCTCCTCCTCTCTCAAATCCTAACTCTAACTCACCCTCATCGCCACTCATCTGCTGCCGTTTATGGTGGTTTCTCACCACCATCGAACCTCTAATGGCCTCTCCTATGTTGGTATCGCCATCTCTAAGGTCTTCGAGGGACCAGGGTCAGTCCGCTTACACTTATAGCCCTTTCTTGTTTGTTTCTGGCTGTTCCGATTTGATTTCGAGTAAGATCTTCCTATTTTTCCTTAGACCTATGGATTTCTAATCCTACTTCTTCATCTCTGTGTTGTTTTTCTCGAAACCCTAATTTCGTCCTTTGAACTTCTCAGATCTGTGAAAGATCTGAGATGGATCGAACCTATTTCACATGAGTTTTACAAAAACCTTCTGATTTTTGAGTGGTTTTCCATTTTCCTAAACTAGGGTTTCCCGAAAATTTCTTTCTTCAAAATGTTTTGCAAGTTTTGAGTATTTAATCTTCTATTCTTATGTCTTTTAACTGATTTCGTAGAGTTTGCTTCAACCCTAACTAGTTTATGCTAAAACCCTAATTTTTCAACATTTTGTTTGGATTCTGAGTTTGTCCGGGTTACTTGTGCACCGACTTCGTTCTATGCTTTGGTTCCTATGATATTTCTTCTAGCTTAATTCGATGTCTTGTGATCTTTATCCTAATGTGCCTCTACTAAGGTTCTTGGTTCGACTTCTCGACTAATTCTTTGTGTCTATATTTATTTTGTCTATTCATGGTAAATCTATATTTTTCTCCTTAAATCAGTGTTGATTTGAATTCTTGATTTACCAATTTGTTCCGTTAAAACCTATGTGTTGAGTCTTGACTATTCCTTTCTTGCCTTATTTGAATTGTCTATGATACTTGCTGATTCTTACTAATTGCTTCCTTAATTAAACCCATGTTATTTACCCCAATTATCCATTATATGCTTAAGTTTCACTCGATTCTTCTTTCCTTAAATATATTCTACCTTTACCATTGGGTAATTACCCTTAATTAAGGAAAAATTACACTAATTTGTGTGTAATTGATTATGTGGCTTCCTCAATTGTTGAATGATTGATCTCCTTGCTCTTAACTACTATATATACTCTCCTTTATTTTCACTTATATACACGAACATTAGTTCATCAACCACTACTTTTTACACTCTAAAATACTCTCTGCTCTCTGTGCTCTCTCTACTACTTGTGATCTTTGTTAGTCTAGCTGGCTGCAAGCCAAGGCTGGAAATTGCACAACACCTGTCTGACATCTTGTGTTTTCTTTCTCTAACCGGTATGCTTCTAATTAAATTTTTAAGAATCTAAACCAATGTGTTTATTTACTGCCTTAGTTCATCAGGCCTGAGTTCATTCCTGCTTCTGTTTACTGCTTACCTAGAATGCCAAATATTGCCTTATTCAAATATGTAATTAGCATGTCTCCACTTTACTTGCCTGTTTACTATCTTGCTTAACATGTCTTACACTGTCTTATTCCACATGTGACTAGCTTGTTTGCCTGACTACTGTTTATCAAGCATGCCTAGACCTTGTTTTGTAAGTGTGTGATTAGCATGTCTACACTTGTTAATACTTGCCTAGCATGTCCATTTCAGTTATTGCCTATTCTGCCTTACTCCTGCTAAGTTATCTAGCCTCTCTAGTACAACTTTAGTTATGTTGTTTATGTGTCATCAACATGTTTCTGCTGTGATCTTTGCTTCATGTTTCAATAACCTACACTATATCTAACCTATTAGTTCTATAGAACCCCCTTGAGAACTCTATGCACCCTGTTGTTTATGTGCTCCACCAAGGTGTATTCTGTGTATCCCCAACCCCTCTTTCCTTGTGTGGAAACTGTTTGCCAAAGTGTTTTCTAAAGCTGTTTATTCTGTGACGTGTGTTCTGATTGCAAAATGTTTCCCATGCTTTTCCAACTGCTGTTTTACCACTAAATTAGTACTGATTTTCAGAAAATCTTTTCACTTCTAAGACCCTTCTTTATACTGTTTACCAAACTCTTTCAAATCCTGTTAAGCACTCTCACATATTCTTAGGTTATTAAGTTCTTCCACTCTAGTATGTGTACTGCTTAGAGGTCCCTGAGATCTCTCTGAACTCTAGCATATCAGGGCTGGCACTTCCACCACACATAAATCATTCCTTACTTGAGGAAGGTCTAGGTGTTAGCACTATCTGGGATCCTTGAGGTCCTTAAGGAACTCTGACACACATAGACATGAAATTGGCTATGAAACTTTGGGCATTTGAGACTACTGAAAGTTTGGTGCACCATAAATTACTTTGGGCCTACTTAAGGCTCCCTATAGCTTAATGTATATTTATATTTATGTAATTTATTCAATCCTCAGTCTGTAATAATTATTGTAAACAAATATTAGGGTGACTAGTGAAAAGGGAGGGTAGTTGTATACTGTGGGTAAAGTTGGGTAGATAACATGCCTATAAGGTTCATTTTGGTTTTTTGTTAGATAACATGCCTATAGGGTTCATTTGGTTCAAATGTGTCTTGGTAGATAACATGCCTATAGGGTTCATTTTGGTTTAAATATGTTTTGTCAGATAACATGCCTATAGGGTTCATTTGGTTCAAATGTGCTATGTTAGACAACCTGCCTATAGGGTTTGCTTTGGTTGAAATAAGTTCTGCCTACTTTACTTTACATGATTAGACATCATGCCTATAGGATCTAAAATCAATTAATGAGAAATCATACATGTAGGTTCTTAATCAGTTTAATTAACTAACCTACTCGTTTCTTTAATAGTCTTCAACGTTGTGTTAATTAATATCACTAGAAAGCATGCCTATAGGATCTAAATTGCCCGCTTTGAAATTGTTTACTAGTTTACTGCATTCCTGATTAATGATTAGATACATGCTCATAGGACATCACTATTACACACCTAGGCAAGCTTGTAGGGAGACTAAAATACTGCAAACTATAAAACTACGCTTTGTTATTTGTGACTGCTCATATTCAACAGGTCTAAAATCAGTAGGCAAACTGAATATGTCTTTGACACTTTGGTCTTAACTCAATACTACATATTCTCTGCTCACCTAGATATCCTGTTGTAGGGCTTCTCTTAAATATTTGAAACTGTGTTTAAGACGTACACTTGCTTGCTCTGTTTGTGGAGGTAAAACTTGAGCCTTTAATTGTTCTATCTTTGGTCCAGTCCTAATTATTTTGGTTGTAGCCTAGATTTTTCTCCTTTAAGTAACTTAGGATAGTCTAGAACTACCTAAATTAGAGGTTTTAAATACCTCAGGGCCACAAGGAAGGGACGGGTAGTGAACGCATATGGTATATCTTAAGGTTGTTAGAACGCTTTAGGCCATGACCAAGGGGAGGGAATTAGATAGTAAGGATATGATGACCTGCGCGTTAATTTCACATGTAGCCCCTCATTGAGGAGTGATTACCGGGAATTGCATGGGTATGATCATGTAGGCTAACCAACCTAGGACTTCTCTTTCCCAATTCCCATATGTGTTTAAATTCCCTGAACCTCCTTTACATATACATAAGCGGTCCACATCTCTTTACCTTTATTATCTGAACTTCCTTGATCATATATGCATGGGGAGAGCTACTTTATCTGCAAATACTTGCTTGTTTGATAATTGACTAATTTATATAGTTTAAGTTCGGCCGGGACCCATCGTTGTGGATCGCGAGGGGTGCCTAACACCTTCCCCTCAAGGTTTTCGAGCCCTTACCCTAATCTCTAGTAATGCAAACTAGTTACAAGAGTTAATTACTCTAGGTGCCCTAACGCACCATAATACTTTAAGTGGCAACTCTTCAAAATACCCAATTCCCAAAAGGAAATGAGTTGTTTCCCCATGAATGTCGAAACCCGGACTTCCCCGCAAAAGGAAAAAAATGGGAGCACGACAGCATGACGACTCTGCTGGGGATATTTTAGGCTCTTACCATAACGAACTTATTTTTTGAATTAGTCCAAGCTTGCTCTATCCCACGTACCCTTTCCCCTTATTTGAATTCAACTGTCTGTTTTCAAGCATTTATGATTTCTTTATTTTCCTAAAACTGGCTTGCCTCTTTGTTTTCTTTTCTGTAACTGTCTTTCAATTATTTAAATACTATATTTTTTTTATGTGTAAATACTTGACAACATGCTATTTATTGCTGCATAAATCATGCTCAACATCATTTTCCACCCATGCGTAATTAATCCTATAGCAATGCTTGATGAGTGTTTGCGCTCTTCCTATATATCACCCTTTAAATTTGGAAAGGCCTATTTGCGGTAAAACTAGTCGATCAGCGGTGCGTTCGACGGTTCCGTGCCTTTCCCCCTAAAATTGTCCGCTTGAGGGTCTTAGTCTAGACCTCTATAGCAGCCTTACTCTGATTAATTGTACATGCATCATGGTCAAATCCAGTCGGGTTAATATGTTATCCGCATAATTGCCCCTTAAGACAAACCTTGTCCAAAAGTCCATCGGGTTGTCATAATCCCATCGGATGTAACCACGATTATGTGCATTAATTTGGAGAAATAAGTGCCAATATACTAATCATTACTGTATAAATAGATGAACCTGGAGGGGGAAAGGGCCTAACTCTCTTTTGTTTTGCAAAAAATGAGGCACGAATTCCCCAGATTTGGTATGGTCGGTAGCATACCCTCATTTTTGCTAGATTGGTGGAGGGATCTTCCTTCATGTGACCAAAACCATGTGAAATGAGTCTTAAGAAACTTTCCTTCTGTTGGATCTTCAGCCCAACAAAATGCTAATTGAGGCTGCAACTATGTTTTGGAAGGGTTGTGTTCCATTTTGGGAACATAGAAATGACTCCCCTTCTAGAAGACATAAGAGGATTTGCTGGGTTGACTTGGGATAACCCTAATCTGTTAGTACCTGAAAATTGTACCACTAGAGGGTTCCTTAAGATAATGGGGCTGAAGAAAAATGACAACTTGAAATTCCTGAAGGACTACTTCATACCTTTTCATTTCCTTTATGAAAGATACGGTCATCGCAACTCTTACCGTATTTTTGATGATGAGTTCTCAATCACTTCTTTGGGTTGGGTCCATCGCAAGGTCTTCATGTTTATTATGTGTTTCTTGGGCATGCTAGTATTCCCAACCTAAGGGGATAAAAGTCGTACTAGGCTGGCCATGGTGACCAATACTCTAATGGACGGGATCGAGGGGGAGACATACACTATCGTCCCTATGATCGTTGCAAACATGTACCAAGCTTTGGAGCGATGTTAGAAGGGGTTCAGGTTCTTCGAGGGTTGCAACTTGCTATTACAGGTCTGGTTGTTGGAACATCTCCAAAGAGACAATACCGTCAAGAATTTCCGCGAAGGCCGTGGAATGATCACATAGCCTTCCATCATCCCAAAAGAATGAACTATATTCCAGACATATTTGCTCAACCGGAGGACGGTGTGGGATGTGTACAACTTTTCAAAAATTGGACCGAGGAT
The DNA here is from genome assembly GCF_000393655.2 of Nicotiana sylvestris. Lineage (NCBI taxonomy): Eukaryota > Viridiplantae > Streptophyta > Magnoliopsida > Solanales > Solanaceae > Nicotiana > Nicotiana sylvestris. The sequence continues at coordinate 144,995,470 of NC_091064.1, read as the reverse complement.
CAGGTTCAGTAGATGTTCGAGTGGTTCCCTACCGATGAGTTTATCATCAGATCCCGAGATTTTCCACACTCGGTGTTGATTGTTTTAAGGGGCATATACCCTTACGTTCCTCTCAGGGTTACGAGACAAGCAGGCAGGAGACAAGTCATACCACGGGTCGCTAAAATGTGTCACTTCAGAGCCGATTTCCAAGGTGACGCCATCCTGTATAAGAATGAAGTACAACATATATGGACCTTGAAGATTATTGTGGAGAAGGATACTATCAAGCCAGACCGATATCATGCGGGCCACTCATACCTTTACCCTTCGTGGTTGGAGGACAACATAGCCGGGGTCTTTGAGCCAAGGGCTGGTCCAGGAAACAGGGTCATAGATGAGGTTGCTGAAGCAGATGTAAAGTACAACAAGCTACGGAAAAGTGTTCGAGAGTCTGAAGCTGAGTATATGACGCACCATAAGGTTGACATGGATATGACTAACGAGTGGAAAGGAAGAGCTCTCAAATCCAGCAAGAGGCTGGAATATCTGGAGTATATTTTGATTGAATTGGAGGGGAAGATAAGGAAGAAGGTCACCGACTGCCAGAACACTGAAGGAAATGAAAGAGGGCATCTGGCAAGGGAATTCCTATTTGCTGAACCTACACGAGTTGGGAGAGTTGATCGACAACAGCATCCGGTCGGGAGAGCTTGGAATGATCGACAACAGTACTCCGGCACCAAATGATCTAGTCTTGAGGTTGGAATAAAAGATATTGGAGCTATAGGGAGAGCTTGAGTAGGTCTGCAACTTGGCAAACTTATCACTCACCCTGAGTGTCCCCGACATCAACCAACAAAACACAAAGAACCCAGCACCTCCCCAAAACACACCAAACCAACATCCACAAAATCCCTATGCATCGCATCAATACACAACCCTACCCCAAAATCTTAACCCCCTACCAATACCAACTCCCCCACAACATCACCATCAACCAATTCAATACCCACCAACCGCCACTTATCACACTCCCAGAACACACCATAACCCATTTCTGATCCTCAACCTCAACCAATGACCACCATTACACCCAGGCACCCGACACTCACCAAAACAACCCTATATATGTAGAAACCGTACCTCACTCTATCCAACCAACCTCAGATACACCAGAATCCTATGAGAAGGACTTGCTCATTAAAAACATGGCTGAAGAACTCAAGAAGTTGACAATTTGGGTTCGGGGTGTCGAAGGTGGCAAATGAATAGAAGGTTTGAACTATGAATACTTATGCATATAGCCAGATGTAGAACTGCCAGAGGGTTACAAGCTTCCCAAGTTCGAGATGTTTGACGGTACAGGTGATCCTAGGGTTCATTTGAGGACTTATTGTGACAAGCTTGTTGGGTTCGGAAAGGATAAAAAGATCCGGATGAAGCTCTTTATGAGAAGTCTTACGGGAGATGCTTTGTCCTGGTACATCATCCTTGATCCTAAGAAATGGTCCAACTAGGTGAGTATGACGTCTGATTTCATGGACCGATTCAGGTTCAACACAGAAAATGCACTAGATGTTTTCTACATTCAGAACCTTAAGAAGAAGCCTGCCGAAACTTTCCACGAGTACGCTACTCGTTAGAGGTTAGAAGCAGCCAAAGTCAGGCCATCTTTGGACGAGGAACAGATGAACAAGTTCTTCGTCGGAGCAGAGGATCCACAATATTATGAAAGGTTGATGGTTATTGAAAATCATAAATTCTCTAATATCATCAAACTCAGAGAAAGAAACGAAGAAGGAATCAAGAGCGGGATGGTGACAAACTTTGAGGCATTACATGCCACAAACAAGGCATTACAATCAGGCGGCATATCGAAGAAAAGAGATGTTAGGGCAGTAATGGTAGCTCAAGGCCCGAAATCTACACTTACATATCAAACACCTCCACCCACATACCAAGAACCACCACCCACATACCAACCCTCATCCCCCAGATACTCCCAACCAGCCACTGCCTATCATACCTATAATTCCCAACCATCTCATTTCCAGTCGCCTCCAACTCGCCAAAATTATCCAAGACCATGACCCATTTTTGACTGCAAGACACCCAGACAATATACCGCCATTGCTAAACCTATCGACCAGTTGTATGAAAGGTTGAAAGCTGCTAGTTACGTCACCCCAATTCCTGCTGTAGCATTAGAGAATCCATCCCAATGGGTTAACCCAAACAAAATCTGTGCATACTATTTTGGTATGAAAGGGCACACCATTGACGAGTGTTGAACGTTGAAAGATAAAATCTAGACGTTGATTGAAAACAAGGTTATACAGGCGAAAAAAGTTGCACCCAATGTCCGCAACAATCCCCTCCCTGATAATAGGGGTGGCGGGATACATGTGATAGAAATGGATGAAGAATGGGATCCTGAGGGGTCAATCGGGCTCATTCGAGAAGGCGATGACTTTAAACCTGCAGTCACACTTACTCCTATTGTAGTGCAGACTCAGTAACTGATCGAAGTTGAGGTAGCTGCATCAGATCCATTTGAGTTTGAGGTAGCTCCACATGTGCCACCCCAGTTCCATTTGAAGTGGAAGTGGCCACACCTTTCACGGTGACAGTATCAACCATACCTCCTTTCAACTCAAAAGCAATATTTTTGGATTATGTTGCCGAATCTAGGCAAAAAGGAAAGGCAAAGATGGAGGAATTCGTTGCTACACAAGGAATGACTAGGACCGGGAGAACCTATACACCTGAACACTTGGGAGGACCAAGTAAGGATGCCGCTACTAAGCAGCCTGACATTGAAATAGGGCCAGCATACCCTTGGAGGAAAGTACAAGCAAGGGAATGTTCTGTCATCGATCATTTGAACAAAACCCCAGCTCATATATCCATACTGTCACTATTGCAAAATTCAGAGGCGCACAAGAATGCTTTGATGAATGTGTTGAGTGAAGCTTATGTGCCCAACAATATCACCTACGGAGAGATAGCCAATATAGTAGGGTAGGTGCTGGAAAGTCATAAGATAATCTTCCACGAAGATGAGCTACCGCCTGAAGGGTTGAATCACAACCGAGCATTGCATATCACAGTGCAATTTGAAGATAAATTCATTTCCAGAATCTTGATTTATGGGGGTTTAAGCCTCAACATTTGTCCGTTGGATACTCTGGAAAGATTAGGCAAAGGTTTCCATGAAATACGGGCAAGGAGCATGAATGTGAAAGCCTTCGATGGGTCTTAAAGGGCCACGATTGGGGAAATTAATCTTTGTCTGCAGATTGGGCCAACTTGGTTTGATATCGAATTTCAGGCACGTGACATATCAGCCTTATACAATCTTCTATTAGGCTGACCATGGATATATGCCGCCGGAGCGGTGGCTTCCACACTACATCAAGTTGTGAAATTCGAATGGAACCATCGGGAGGTGATCATTCATGGAGATAGGAGTAACCCCATTTACACCAATCAAACCATCCCGGTTATTATAAACAGAAGAAGGTTAGGAGGAGAAACCTATCATCACATCGAACATGTCAATGCCATTGAGAAAGACAAATGGTAAAGTAGCAAAATAGAAAGCATACTGGTATGGTTTGGGTATGAACCCGACAAAGGGCTTAGGAAGAATCTCCAGGGTATTACTAAACCGATACAGCTGAAGCATCATGGTACTACCTTCGGGCTTGAATACCAGTATACATGGCAAGAGTATAATGATTGATCACCTCCATGGCGTGGACCGTATTACCCTCGTGAGCAACCAGTGCCACATCTAGATCAAGATTTTCACCAAGCTAATACGATATGGGGAACTGCAGAAAAAGAAGCATTAGCTGGGCTGAGGAATCTGTTCTTGGAGGATGAAGACATGGATTGCAGTGTAATAATCGAGGAGGGGGAGGAAGAAGGCCTCACTATTCAGACTGTGGAGAAGGGATTTGTTCTCAGAAACTGGACTGCCACACCATCCCGGGGCCCGCCGAGTCCCTAAGTAGCTTAAAAGATTTTATTCCTATAGCCATTCTAGGCATTTAAGATTTTGAGTAATTTTGTTTTTAAGATTCACTTGTTTCAAAATTAAATGATCGATTCATCGAGCCATACCCGTTTGGATGTTTTAAGTCTTAATCAAGTGCATCGCTCTTTAATATTTATTACTATCTTTCATATTTTTCTTTCTACAGAGTTATTGTTACTTTTCCTGATGAACCGGTGACTGTGACATGTAATGAGGCAACGCAATATGAGAATAGTGATTCAGATGAAGAAGATGAGATACCTGAGGAAGTTGTCAGGAAAGTTGAAAACTTTGAGAATATGCCTAAATCCAACCTGGACGAAACCGACATAGTAAATTTGGGAAACGCCGAGACCGTCAAGGAGACTCGCATCAGCATTCACTTATCGCCGACAGAGAAAGAAGAATACATCTATTTTCTAAAGGAATATGAGGACATTTTCGCATGGTCATATGATGACATGACCGGTTTGAGCACGTCCATAGTGGGTCACAAGTTGCCTACTAATCCCATGTGTCCGCCAGTAAAGCAGAAACTCAAAAGGTTCAAACCAATATGAGCCTAAAAATCAAGGAGGAAGTTACTAAGCAGATCAAAGCCAAAGTTCTCAGGGTTGTTGAGTACCAAACCTGGTTAGCCAACATTGTGCTAGTTCCGAAGAAAGATGGGAAAGTCAGAGTATGTGTTGACTATCGGTATTTAAACAGAGCAAGTCCCAAGGACGACTTTCCACTACCAAACATACACATCCTAATCGATAATTGTGCCAAGCATGAACTCCAATCCTTTGTGGATTGCTTCGCAGGTTATCACCAGATCTAGATGGATGAAGAAGACGCAGAGAAAACCGCTTTTATTACACCGTGAGGGGTATACTGTTACAAAATGATGCCATTTGGTCTAAAAAATGCTGGGGCTACTTACATGAGGTCCATGACAACCATCTTCCATGATATGCTACACAAAGAAATAGAGGTGTATGTGTAAGACATCATTATCAAATCCAAGAGGGTCATGTATCACATAACAGACTTGAGAAAGTTCTTTGACAGGATGAGGAGGTACAACTTGAAACTGAACCCCGCAAAGTGTGCATTCGGGGTTCTCGTGGGAAAATTATTGGGATTCATTGTCAGCCGTCGAGGAATCAAGCTGGATCCATCTTAAGTCAAGGCTATTTAGGAGTTACCGCCGCTTAGGAGCAAAAAAGAAGTGATGAGCTTCCTAGGACGTCTCAACTATATTAGTCGCTTCATATCACAGTCCACAGTTATATGTGAACCCATCTTCAAGATGCTGAGGAAAGACGCCGAACTGAGGATTGTCAGAAAACTTTCGACAAAATCAAGGAGTACCTGTCCACACCACCAGTTTTGGTCCCGCCAGAGCCGGGTCGGCCTTTGCTACTCTATCTATCTATGTTGGATGGAGCCTTCGGATATGTTCTGGGATAACATGATGAGACTGGGAGAAAGGAGTAAGCCATATACTACTTGATTAAGAAGTTCACACCTTACGAAGCATAGTACTATCTGCTAGAGCGCACTTACTGTGCTTTGACCTGGATGGCCCAGAAGTTGAGTACTTCTATGCATATACCACATACCTCATATCCAGGATGGGCCCTTTGAAGTACATATTTCAGAAACCCATGTCAACTGGGAAGCTATCCAAGTGGCAGATACTATTGAGTGAGTTTAATATCGTCTACGTAACTCAAAAGGCGGTCAAAGGACAAGCATTGGCAGATCATCTTGCTGAAAATCTGGTGGGAGGAGAATACAAACCCTTGAAAACGTATTTTCCTGATGAAGATGTGTCATTTGTAGGAAGGACATTACCGAAGCACACGATGGTTGGAGGATGTTCTTCGACAGAGCTGCAGATTTCAAAGGAGTGGGCATTGGAGTAGTTTTGGTATCAGAAATAGTCCGGTATCTGCTAAACTCAGATTTCCCTGCACCAACAACATAGAAGAGTATGAATCCTGCATACTAGGACTCAACATAGCAGTCGACATGAATATTCAGGAGCTACTGGTAATCGGTGATTCAAATTTTCTTGTGCACCATGTACAAGGAGAATGGGCCACCAAGAATTCCAAGATATTTCCATATCTGCACCATGTACAAGAATTGAGAAAGAGATTCACGAAGACAGAGTTTAGGCATGTTCCCAGAATTCAGAATGAGTTTGCCAATGCTTTGTCCACTTTGTCATCCATGATACAACATCCAGATAAGAATTTCATTGATCCTATCCTAGTGAGAATTCATAATCAACCGGCATATTGTGCCCATGTTGAAGAAGAAACAGATGGAAAACTTTGGTTCCATGACATCAAGGAGTATTTGGCGAAAAGAGAATATCCGGAGCATGCAAATCACACTCAGAAATGCACACTCTGAAGAATGTCCAATCACTTCTTCTACAGTGGAGGAAATTTGTATAGAATAACTCCTGATTTGGGATTGCTAAGATGTGTCGACACAAAAGAAGCTTCTAAACTAATTGAGGATATACATGCTGGGACCTGCGGCCTGCATATGAATGGTTTTGTCTTGGCCAAGAAGATACTTAGGGCCGGTTATTTTTGGATGACCATGGAGACAGATTTTGTCCAGTATGTCCGCAAATGCTACCAATGCCAAGTGCATGCCGATATGATAAAAGTGTCGCCAAATAAGCTCAATGCAACAAGCTTACCTTATCCATTCGCCGCCTAGGGAATGAATATCATCGGTCCGATTGAGCCCACTGCTTCAAACGGGCACAGGTTTATTCTAGTGGCCATTGATTACTTCACAAAACGGGTAGAGGTTGCATCTTACAAAGCTGTAACCAAGAAAGTCATCGCAGACTTTGTCAAAGATCGTATCATTTCCTGATCCGGAGTTCCTGAGTCCATTGTTACAAATAACTTTCAAAATCAAGCACAAAAATTCCACAGCCTATAGACCTCAAATGAACGGAGCCGTGGAAGCTGCCAACAAGAACATCAAGAAGATACTAAGGAAAATGGTAGAGAACCACAAACAATGGAACGAGAAGCTACTTATGTGCAATTAACATGATGGATATCAATTGGATATGAAAATAAGTGTATGAGACACATTATAAGTCATATGGGGTATAAGGAGAGTCATAAGTCTAATCAAGTTGGAAGATTACATAATAAGTCTAATGTTACAAATGTATACGCACCAGGCCAAATTTTGGACAAGTATATATACATATACCTAAGGAGTTATGGGATGTACAACCTATCAAGTGAAATATCTTCAAGCCTAGTTTCTAATGCTTCAAACTGTTCGTCATTCGGACACTCCTACCAGAAGTTATGACCAAATTACCAAATGCAGCACAAAATTTTATACTACCGCGACGCCCCATGCGGTGCGCCTGTGGGGAGATACAGAGAACATTCAAAAACGTTTTCTGAGGACATTTTTCATAACCGCGGCGCCCCACGTGGCGTAGCTTTGCAAAAATCGGGCTTTTGTTATAAAACAACCTCATTGTCATTTCTTTAGCTAAAACCAGATATTTTTAGAGTGAGAGAGTGCCCTAGAGTGGGAAAGTATCCCTCATCACTTTTTCTTCAATTCTTGCTCAAATTTTGAAATATTAACAAGTAAAAACACACTAGGTCTTCATCCTTGAGGTAAGATTCTACACCCTAACCCTTAATTTCGAATCTTAGCTAAAGATGGGTATTTATCAAGAAAGTTTGTGGGTATTGGAGTTGTTATCTGCTTGCATGTGTTGTCAAAGGGTGTAGGAACATTGTTGAGCTAAAAATGGTAAAGTATGGGTTGTGGGTTGATGAAATCCTCTATAAAAGGACCATAAATATTTAACGCACACATAGTGTTTGATGAAATGCTCAAATGAGCTAGAATTATGACCATCTTCCTAATTTTGGTTCAAATTGTTATATTTCCAAAATAGATTGAGGTTGCTAAGAATTCTGGAACATTGTCGAGTCTAAGGAAGCTTAATTGAGGTATGTATGGCTAAAACCTCGTCTTTTAGAAATTGAGCTCCATCGGTGTTTGTGTAAATACGGTAAGATTAAAGTTGAATTGTTGTATTGATTGTTGTTTAACATGAATTTGGGGTTGAGACCTTATATGCGTGAAAGATGTATCTCAATATGATTAATGTGATACTCTCGATAACTTGAAGAGGTACAAGGAATATGAATAATGTATTGAAATGCTTAGACCTTAAATTGAGATTGAAGCTGCATATATTGTGCCATCTATGTGAAGTCTCATCTATGCTTACAATTTTATTTGCTCTTGTGTGCAGATATTATCCTAAATTACAAGTCTAACATTGAAAATGGAAATGATGTGATAATTTTGGCCCTAAGTGCCAATGAGTTGATATGATAAATGTGAAATAAAGATTCAAATGAGATGATTAATGAGAAAGGAACAACGCCTAGGTAAGGCGGCCTAGCCGATCGGGCCGTGATTGGACAGCATGCCGCACACATGGTGGTAATGTGCTGATATTGAATTCCGGAAAAAAAGGGAAATGAAATGGGTATTGAAGTATATGTCTCAAAAAAGGCAACCTAGCCGATCGAGTCGTGATCGGACTCCGCTCAAGATAGCGGTGGTATTGTGAAAAATGTTGAACAGTATGAAATGTCCCAAACTAAAGGCTATCGAAACATGATGTGAAAATTGTATGATTCTTTTACCTTGATAATGTTGTGATCGTTTAAAGCTTTTGAGTTATACTTGTGATTTCCTTATTTTTGTATGAAAGTTCTTTCTAACTAGATGGTGTTTAGTTATACATACTAGTACTCCATGGTACTAACGTCCCTTTTTGCCGGGGGCGCTACATTTTTAAATGAATGTAGGTGGCTCCATTGTGGATAGTGTCGATCGTGCGTAGCGAAGTACCTTCTTCTCAAAGTCTTGGTTAGCCCCTTTCTCCTTCAAGGGGTTATATTGCACATCTTTTGTTGTGGACTTCCACTTTTGAGGTATAGCCGGAGCCTTATTGTCGGCATTATCACACTTGTCTTTTGTATCCCTAGAGGCTTCATAGACGTATGTGTGGGTTATGTATGGGTGTTGGATAGGTCTATGAACTATGTTGTAATTATAACTCTTGCTTCTCTAAAGTGTAATCGTATGGAATCCTGGAAACTTAACTACAGTTTAAGGTTGTATTATAAAATGAACCAACAATGTTGAATGTACTATCTTTCCTATTGTCTAAATAAAAGAAAGCATGGTTTCCTTAATCATATTAAGTTGGGTAGAAAGTGTATGTTAAGGCTTGCTCAGTTGGGTTCACTCGATTGAGCGTCGGTCGCGCCTCCCGAGGTTGGGGCGTGACAAACTCCTTACATGCTGGTTTATGGTATCGAAGCTGTCATCCCAGCTGAGGTAGAGATTCCTTCTTTAAGAATCATACAGGAAGCTGAACTCAGCGATGCAGAATGGATAAGGAGCCGCTATGAATAATTGGCCCTTATAGATGGAAAAAGGATGAACGCAGTATGTCACGGTCAGCTTTACCAGAATAGAATGTATAGAGCTTTCAATAAAAGGGTCAAACCATGACAATTTACACCAGGACAGCTGGTGCTGAAGAAGATCTTCCTACACCAAGATGAAGCCAAAGGGAAATTCTCTTTCAACTGAAAAGGTCCTTACATGGTTCACAGAGTGCTAACAGGAGGATCACTCATACTTGCAGAAATGGACGGAGAAATCTGGCCAAAATCAATCAATTCAGACGCAGTCAAGAGATACTATGCTTAGACTATTTACATTTCTTCATCTAATGTAATTGAACTATGCTTGACCTGATTCCCTTTTAAGAAGGAATACATAGGCAGCCATGTGGGTTCGGTCATATCATAATACAAGGCCCTCAAAATTTTGAAGCAAGTCCAGCTGACACCATCGCATGCTAGAAAGTCAAAAATTGGTTAAGAAACTAGGGCAGAATTTTGAGAAGGGTTCTCAAAATTCCGAGGAAGGGTCGACAAGTTTCGTTACTCGCAAACGGTCGAAGGATCATCCACCAAACTGGGGCAGAATGTTGAGGAAGACCCTCAAAATTCTAACATGAGAAAGCTGCAATGTCTTTGAAGTGTGTTACAGTCACTAGTTCATCTAAAAATTACTTGATATTTCAACATGTTTCTAATATGACTCTATTTTTATCAATAATTATATATTTTCGAAAACTCTATATCTGTAACAGTCATGTGTTACCTAGGGAAACTCAAATAAGGCCTCGAGAATGGAAAAAAGTAGGCCAGCGGACAGAAGCACGAACCAACCTCCCCTCACAAGACTTACAATTTTTCTTTGAATGCAGGCACATCTGACGTAGCGATAGCATCCACAAATATATACACGTAACAAGATCACTATCAATCGGGCCATCAGGCACCGAATATATCTCCAGCTAAGAAATATAATACTCTTATTTACTACTCACTCTTTGTACGGGACTAAGCCCTGTCCCGCATTGCATGAGGCTAATACCTGCCTCCATATCTGCACGAGGCTAATCCTTGCCTCCCTCTTTGCATGGGACTAAGCCTTATCCTACATACTTGAATGAGGCTAATACCTGCCTCCATATTCGCATGAGGCTAATCCCTGCCTCCATATCTCCACGAGGCTAATCCCTGCCTCCATATCTGCACGAGGCTAATCCCTGCCTCCACATCTGCATGAGGCTAATCACTGCCTCCATATCCGCATGAGGCTAATCCCTGCCTCCATATCTACACGAGACTAATCCTTGCCTCCATATCTGCATGAGGCTAATCCCTGCCTCCATATCCGCATGAGGCTAATCCCTGACTCCATATTCGCATGACGCTAATTATTGCATCCATATTTGCATGAGGCTAATCCCTGCCTCCATATTTTCATGAGGTTAATCCCTGCCTCCAATATGCATGAGGCTAATCCCTGCCTCCATAACTGAATGAGGCTAATCTCTGCCTCCATATTTGCATGAGGCTAATTCCTGCCTCCATATTTGCATGAGGCTAATCCCTGCCTCCATAATCCACATGAGGCTAATCACTGCCTCTGATCTGCATGAGGCTAATCCCTTCCTCCATATCTGCATGAGGCTAATCCCTGTCTCCATATTTGCATGAGGCTAAGCCCTGCCTCCACATTTGCATGGGACTAAGCCCTACCTCCACATTTGCATGGGACTAAGCATTGTCCCTCCTTGCATAAATATTACTCTATTCCTGTACTATCTATTTGCTTTTTCAATCGGGCTAAGTTCTGCCCTTCATTTCATAAGACTAAGCCTTGTCTTGTTAATATCATATTATTGCATCTCATGGGCTGAAATATCTCCAACCTATCCAAAGGCGTCATAGTCTGAAAGGCATCATCCTCATAGCTAGAAGACACCATGTATGGCCTGAGGATCTCTCAAATTTGCATATCATTATTCAAAAGCGTCATGGTTCGGAGGCACCATCTTCATGGCCCGAAAACACTATTTCATGGCTTGCAAATCCCTCACTAAACAATTCATGGCTCAAGACATCATGGTCTGAGGACGTCATCCTTAACCGTCTGAAGACAACTTTCATAGTCCAAAAGGGAATCTGCATCATGTTTTAATTTTTGCACAAATACATATTTGTAGCATCTCTTTATCTGCAGGTGACAGGTAAGCAACCGCTATCCTAGCAGGAGTGACCTCTCTCCAGTTCCTTCAACTATCTCAAAATTGACTGTTCACCATAACCACTCTTGCATCCATTCCAAAATCTCGTATCCGTTCTTGTAATTACTTCATCAGTATGTTTCGCTAATGAATCCAGAACTACACATGGCCTGATTCCTGTAAAACTAGGGATATGTAGGCAGCTCAAAGTCCAAAGTCCGGTCTCTATCTTTCAAAATATCCCATCCGATCAAAATTGGCCATCATTTCTTTACACGAAAACTCTTTCATCCTTCCGGGGTAAAGAGGGGCAGCTGTTAATACCCAATTTTCCCCATAATATTTCTAAAACTGTGCATGGGCATCAATTAGTATTTTTTCATACAATTTTTGCATTTTAAAATATTTTAATTAATTTATCCCGACGTTTAATTTATAAAACAATCACTAATTGCATCACAAATATTTTTATAATAATTTTTTGTGGCTTAATTTTATCATTTGCATTTATACTAAGTTTCAATTATTGCACAAATAGTCATATTTATTTTTTTAGGATGCAATTGCAATTACTTTGCAATTATAGCCTATGCATGCATTATTTCATTATTCTACCAAAAATAGCCTTTTATATTTTTAAAATATTAAGTAATTATTTTAAATATTTTCAGGCATAAAAACCATTTTTCACAACCTACTAGTTATTTTTAAAAATTATTTTATGGGTATTTAACAAATGGCCTTCTTATTTTCGGATTTAGCCTAATTACCTAGCCCAATTTCAACCATATTTTTAATTAAACCAGGCCCAAAATCTACCCAGCCTAACCCCCTTATCTAGCCGACCTATTTCTCGTTAAATCCTGGTCGTTGATCATTTTGATCAATGGTCCAGATCTACCCTTACTTAAATTAAACCCTAATGACCACCCCCAAACCTCTCATTTCCTCTTCTCTCACCGTTGTCGTCTATACCTCTCCTCCTCTCAAATGATCTCAAATTCTAACCCTAACTCACCCTCATCGCCACTCATCTATTGTCGTTCATGGTGGTTTCTCACCACCATCAGACCTTTAATGGCCTCTCCTATGCTGGTATCGCCATCTCTAAGGTCTTCGAGGGACCAGGGTCAGTACGCTTACACCTATGGCCCTTTCTTGCCTGTTTCGGGCTATTCCGGTTCCATTTCGAGTAAGATCTTCCTATTTTACCTTAGACCTATGGATTTCAAAGCCTACTTCTTCATTTCTATGTTATTTTTCTCGAAACCCTAATTTTGTCCTTTGAACTTCTCAGACCTGTGCAAGATCTGAGATTGATCGAACCTATTTCACATGTGTTTTACAAAAACCTTTTGATTTTCGAGTGGTTTTCCATTTTCCTAAACTAGGGCTACCCGAAAATTTCTTTCTTCAAACTGTTTTGCTAATTTTGAGTATTTAATCTTCTATTCTTATGTGTTTTTAACCGATTTCGTAGAGTTTGCTTCAACCATAACTAGTTTATGCTAAACCGTAATTTTTTCAACATTTTGTTTGGACTCTGAGTTTGTCCGGATTACTTGTGCACCGACTTCGTTCTATGCTTTGGTTCCTGTAATTTTTCTTCTAACTTCATTTGATGTCTTGTGATCTTTATCCTAATGTGCCTCTACTAAGGTTCTTGGTTCGACTTCTCGACTGATTCTATGTGTCTATATTCATTTTGTCTATTCATGGTAAACCTATATTTTTCTTCTTAAATTAGTGTTGATTTGAATTCTTGATTTACCAATTTGTTCCGTTAAAACCTATGTGTTAAGTCTTGACTATTCCTTTCTTGCTTTATTTGAACTGTCTGTGATACTTGCTAATTCTTACTAATTGTTTCCTTAATTAAACCCCTGTTATTTACCCCAACTACCCATTATATGCTTAAGTTTCACTCGATTCTTCTTTCCTTAAATATATTACCGTTGGGTAATTATCCTTAATTAAGGAAAAATTACGCTAATTTGTGTGTAATTGATTCTGTGGCTTCCTCAATTTGCTGAATGATTGATCTCCTTTACCTTATTCTCCGTACTCTTAATACTATATATACTCTCCTTTATTTTCACATCTATACACGAACATTAGTTCATCAACCACTACTTTTTATGCTCTGAAAAACTCTCTGCTCTCTCTGCTACTTGTGATCTTTGTTAGTCTAGCCGGCTGCAAGCCAAGGCTAGAAATTGCACAACACTTGTCTGACATCTTGTGTTTTCTTTCTCTAACTGGTATTCTTCTAATTAAATTTTTAAGAATCTAAACCTATGTGTTTATTTAGTGCCTTAGTTCATCAGGCCTAAGTTCACTCCTGCTTTTGTTTATTGCTTACCTAGCATGCCAAATACCGCCTTATTCAAATATGTAATTAGCATGTCTCCACTTTACTTGCCTATTTACTATCTTGCTCAACATGTCTTACACTGTCTTTTTCCACATGTGACTAGCCTGTTTGCCTGACTACTGTTTATCTAGCATGCCTATACCTTATTTTGTAAGTGAGTGATTAGCATGTCTACACTTGTTAATACTTGCCTAGCATGTCCATTTCAGTTCTTGCATGTTCTGCCTTACTTCTGCTAAGTTATCTAGCCTCTCCAGTACAACTCTAATTATGTTGTTTATGTGCCATCAACATGTTTCGGATGTGATCTTTGCTTCATGTTTCAATGACCAACATTATATCTAACTTATTAGTTCTATAGAACCCCCTTGAGAACTCTATGCATCCTGTTGTTTATGTGCTCCACCAAGGTGTATTCTATGTATCCCCAACCCCTCTTTCCTTGTGTAGAAACTGTTTGCCAAAGTATTTTCTAAAGCTATTTATTCTGTGACTTGTGTTCTGATTGCAAAATGTTTCCCATGCTTTTCCAACTGCTGTTTTACCACTAAATTAGTACTGATTTTCAGAAAATCTTTTCACTTCTAAGACCCTTCTTTATACTGTTTACCAAACTCTTTCAAATCATGTTAAGCAATCTCACTTATTCTTAGGTTATTAAGTTCTGCCCCTCTGGTATATGTACTGCTTAGAGGTCCCTAAGATCTATCTAAACTCTAGCATATCAGGGTTGGCTCTTCCACACTGCATATAAATCAGTCCTTACTTGAGGAAGGTCTGGGTGTGAGCACTGTCCGGGATCTTTGAGGTCCTTAGGGAACTCTGACATACCTAGACATGAAATTGGCTATGAAACTTTGGGCATTTGAGACAAATGAAGGTTTGGTACACCAGAAATTACTTTGGGCCTACTTAAGGCTCCATATAGCTTAATGTATATTTATATTTATGTAATATATTCAATCCTCGATCTGTAATAATTAATTGTAAACAAATATTGGGGTGACTAGAGAACAGGGAGGGTAGCTATATAGTATGGGTAAATTTGGGTAGATAACATGCCTATAGGGTTCATTTTGATTTTTTGTTAGATAACATGCCTATAGGGTTCATTTTGGTTCACATATGTTTTGTCAGATAACATGCCTATAGGGTTCATTTGGTTCAAATGTGCTGTGTTAGACAACCTGCCTATAGGGTTTGCTTTGGTTGAAATAAGTTCTGACTACTTTACTTTACATGATTAGACATCATGCCTATAGGATCTAAAATCAATTAATTAGAAATCATGCATGTAGTTTCTGAATCAGTTTAATTAACTAACCTACTCATTTCTTTAATACACTTCAATGTTGTGTTAATTAATATCACTAGAAAGCATGCTTATAAGATCTAAATTGCGTGCTTTGAAATTGTTTACTGGTTTACTATATTCTTGATTAATGATTAGATACCATGCTCATAGGACATCACTATTACACGCCTAGGCAAGCCTGTAGGGCGACTAAAATCCTGCAAATTGTAAAACTACGCTTTGTTATTTGTGACTGCTCATATTCAACAGGTTTAAAATCAGTAGGCAAACTGAATAGGTCTTCGACACTTTGGTCTTAACTCAATATTGCATATTCTCTGCTCACCTAGATATTATGTTCTAGGGCTTCTCTTAAATATCTGAAACTGTGTTTAAGACGTGCACTTGCTTACTCTCTTTGTGGAGGTAAAAATTGAGCCTTTAATTGTTCTATCTTTGGTCCAGTCCTAATTGTTTTGGTTGTCGCCTAAATTTTTCTCCTTTAAGTACCTTAGGATAGTCTAGAACTACCTAAATTAGAGGTCCTAAATACCTCAGGGACACAAGAAGGGACGGGTAGTGCACACATAGGGTATATCTTATGGTTGCTAGAACGCTTTAGGCCATGACCAAGGGGAGGGAATTGGGTAGTAAGGATATGATGACCTTCGCGCTAATGTCACGTGTAGCCCCTCATTGAGGAGTGATTATCGGGCATTGTATGGGTATGATCCTGTAGGATAACCAACCTAGGACTCCTCTTTTCCAATTCCCATATGTGTTTAAATTCCCTGAACCTCTTTTACATATACATAAGCGGTCCAAATCTCTTTACCTTTATTATCTGAACTTCCTTGATCATATATGCATGTGGAGAGATACTTTATCTGCAAATACTTGCTTGTTTGATAATTGACAAATTCATATAGTTTAAGTTCGGCCGGGACCCACCGTTGTGGACCGTGAGGGGTGCCTAACACCTTCCCATCAAGGTTATTTCGAGCCCTTTACCTAATCTCTATTTAATGCAAACTAGTTACAAGAGTTAATTAGTCTAGGTGCTCTAACACACCATAATACGTTAGGTGGCGTATTTTCAAAATACTCAATTCCCAAAAGGAAACGAGTTGTTCCCCCATGAATGTCGAAACCCAGACTTCCCCGCAAAAGGGAAAAAGGGGGAAGCAATAACTCCATCCCAACACCAGGACTAGCATCGCCCGGGAGTTAGAGATGGATATCATGTATCAGCAGGTTGTGAGTATTGCTAGGAAAGTAGAAGGCATGCTTTCTCTGGAGAGGGAGGAGAGGGAGGCCAAGAGGTCTCGAGAGTCTGGCTATTATTATAGTGTTTGTGCCCCAGCTACAATTTGCTATGGTAGGGGCTATGTGAGTTGCCCTGTTCATTCAGCTCTTCCAGCCACCAGTGGTATTCAACTACTTCTAGACATCAAAAGCCTTATTATGTACCTCTAGTATCTAGTGTGCCTCTTGCATGGGGTGTTTTTAGCGGTCAGTCTAGCAAACCTGGCCCGAGCTAGTCACAGCAGTTGCGCCCTCCTAAAACTTGTTTTGAGTGTGGCGATACTCGTTATATGGTGAGGGATTTCCCCAGACTTAGGAGGGGTGCACCTCCATAGGCTTCTCAGCTATAACGTGCTCCATAGGGTCCTCGGGCTATGATTACAACACCAGTTACCACGCCACCTACTCATCCAGCTCGAGGTGGAGGTTGGGGAGGTAGAGGCTGCCCTAGAGGGGGAGGCCATGCCAGATACTATGCCCTTCCTGCTCGTATAAAGGTAGTTTCTTCCGACTCTATGATTATAGATATTGTTCTGATCTGTCATAGGGATGCATCAATTCTATTCGATCCAGTCTCTACTTATTCCTATGTGCCATCTTATTTTGCGTCATATTTAGGCGTAGCCCGTGATTCTATGAGTTCTCTTGTTCATGTGTCTACACCCATAGGAGATTCTATTATTGTTGACCGTGTTTATCGGTCGTGTTTGATTGTTATTAGTGGTTTTTAGACCAGAGCTGATTTATTATTGCTCAATATGGTAGATTTTGATATTATCTTAGGCACGGACTGGTTGTCGCCCCATTATGCTATTCTTGATTGTCACACCAAGACCGTGATGCTGGCTATGCTAGGTTTACCATGATTAGAGTGGAGGGGTACCTTAGATTACACTCCCATCAGAGTTATTTCATTTCTTAAAGCTCAACGAATAGTTGAGAAGGGGTGTGACGCGTATCTAGCTTATGTGATAGATGGCAGTATTGATACCCGTATAGTTAAGTCAGTCCCAGTAGTGAGAGATTTCCCTGATGTATTTCCAGCTGATCTTTCGGGTATGCCGCCCAATAGAGATATTGATTTTGGCATTGATTTGTTGTCGGGCACTCAGTTCATCTCTATTCCTCCATATTGTATGGCTCCTCCTGAGTTGAAGGAGTTGAAGGAACAATTATAGGAATTGCTTGATTAGGGCTTCATTTGGCCCAGTGTGTCACCTTGGGGTGCTCCTGTCTTGTTTGTGAAGAAAAAAGATGGTTCTATGCATATGTGTATTGATTATCGTTAGTTGAACAAAGTCACAGTAAACAACAAGTACCCTTTGCCTCGTATTAATGACCTATTTGATCAGTTACAGAGTGTTAGAGTGTTTTCCAAAATTGACTTACGTTCAGGTTATCATCAGTTGAAGATCCAAGAGCCAGATATCCCGATGACTGCTTTCAGAACTCGGTTTGGTCATTACGAGTTCCTTGTAATTTTATTTGTGCTGACCAATGCCCCAGCAGTGTTTATGCATTTGATGCACAGTGTATTCCGGCCCTATCTTGACTCATTCGTCATTGTTTTTATTGACGACAATCTGGTGTACTCTCGGAGTCGGGAGGATCATGAGCAGCACCTGAGGGAAGTGCTTTAGACCTTGAGAGAAAAGAAGTTATATGCAAAGTTCTCAAAATGTGAGTTCTGGTTGGATTCAGTGGCATTGGTAGGTCACGTATTGTCTAGTGAAGGGATCAAGGTAGATCCGAAAAAGGTGGAAGCAATGTAGAGTTGGCCCAGACCATCCTCAGGTATAGAGATCCGGAGTTTCCTTGGTTTGGCGGGATATTACCGTCGATTTATTGAGGGATTCTCATCTATTGCAGCACCTATGACCAGGCTAACCTAGAAGGGTGCTCCATTTCAGTAGACAAAGGAGTGTGAGGAGAGCTTCCAAAGTCTCAAGACAACTTTGATTACAAGCCCAGTAATGGTATTGCCTACAGGTTCGGGGTCTTATACTGTTTATTATGATGCGTCGCAGATTGGTCTCGATATGGTGTTGATGCAGGACCATAGGGTGATTGCCTACGCATCCAGACAGCTGAAGGTTTATGAAAAGAATTATCTTGTCCACGACCTTGAGTTAGCAGCTATTGTTCATGCCATGAAGATTTGGAGGCACTATTTATACGGTGTCCTATGTGAGATCTACACTGATCACCGGAGTTTGCAGCATCTGTTCAAGCACTAGGATCTTAACTTGCATCAGCAAAGATAGTTAGGGCTACTTAAGGATTATGATATCACCATTTTGTACCATCCCGGAAGGCCAATATGGTGGCCGATGCCTTGAGTCGTAGGGCGGGGAGTTTTGGAAGCTTAGCATATTTGCCAGCAGCAGAGAGGCCATTGGAACTAGATGTTCAAGCCTTATCCAACAATTTGCTAGATTGGATATTTTTTAGCCGAGTCGAGTTTTGGCTTGTGTGTCTCCCAGTCTTCTCTTTATGATCGTATCAGGGAGCGTCAGTATGATGACCCTCATCTTCTCGTCCTTACGTACATGGTTCAGCACGGTGATACTAAGGAGGTCACTATTGGGTATGATGGTGCATTGAGGATGCATGACGGGCTATGCGTGCCCAATATAGACATATTGCGTGAGTTGATTCTTCAAGAGGCTCACAGCTCATGGTACTCTATTCATCCGGGTATCGCGAAGATGTATTAGGACTTGGGGTATAATTATTGGTGGAGGAGAATGAAGAAGGACATAGTGGAATATGTAGCCCAGTGTCTAAATTGCCAGCAGGTGAAATATGAGCATTAGGGGCCGGGTAGATTGCTTTAGAAGTTAGATATTCTGGAGTGGAAATGGGAGCGGATCACTATGAATTTCATTGTTAGACTCCCACAGACTCAGCGGAAGTTTGATGCAGTTTGGGTGATTGTGGATAGGCTGACCAAGTCAGCTCATTGCATTCCTGTGATGACTACCTCTACTTCCGAGCAGTTGGCTCGAGTTTATATCTGTGTGATTGTCAAACTCCATGGCATGCCCAAATCTATCATCTCAGACCGGGGTACACAGTTTACATCATAGTTCTAGAGAGTCGTACAACGTAAGTTGGGTACTTGGGTGGATTTGAGCACGACATTTCACCCTCTGACGAATAGACAGTCCGAGCGTACTATTCAGATTCTAAAGGATATGCTCCATACGTGTGTGATGGAGTTTGGAGGTTCTTGGGATCAGTTCTTGCCCCTTGCGTAGTTTGCCTACAACAATAGTTATCAGTCCAGCATTCAAATGGCACCATATGAGGCTCTATAAAGTAGGCGGTATCGGTCCCCACTAGGTTGTTTCGAGCTGGTCGAGGCCAGATTATTAAATACGAATGTGGTTCAGGATGCCTTAGAGAAGGTTAAGGTCATTCAGGATAGACTTCGCACAGCTTAGTCCAAATAGAAGAGTTACACGGACCGGAAGGTTCGATCTGGCATTCATGGTTGGAGAATGGGTCTTGCTCCGAGTTTTGCTTATGAAGGGCGTTATGAGGTTCGAAAAGAAGGGAAAACTAATCCCAAGGTATATTGGCCCCTTTGAGGTGTTTCGGCGAGTTGGGAAGGTTGCTTATGAGCTTGCCTTACCTCCCAACCTAGTAGGAGTTCATTCGGTATTTCATGTTTTGATGCTCCAGAAGTATCACGGCGATCCGTCTCATGTGTTGGATTACAGCTCAGTCCAGTTGGACAAGGATCTATCCTATGTTGAGGAGCCAGTGGCTATTTTGGACAGGCGGGTCCAAAAGCTGAGGTCAAAGAACATTGCATCAGTGAAGGTTAGTGGAGGGGTCAGCCGGTCAAGGAGGCAACTTGGGAGACCGAAAAGGATATGCACAGTTGTTATCCTCATCTTTTTACCACTTTAGGTATGTCTCTATACTCATTCGAGGACAAACAATTATTTTAAGAGGGGGAGGATGTAACGACTCGGCCAGTCATTTTGAGAGTTATAGCATTGATCCCCTACTTTTTGCTTTCCCCGTATCAGTTTTAGATTATGTGACTTGTCGGGAGGTTTCGTTTTTGGTTTTGGAGTCTTTTGGGACACTTAGTCCCTAAACGGAAGCTTAAGTATTAGGATTTTGCCCGTAGTTAGAACTATATGAAGATTACTTCGGAATGGAGTTTTGTCGACTCTGTTAGCTCCGTTGGATGATTTGGGACTGAGGGGTGTGTCCGGATTGTGATTTGGAGGTCTGTAGCTTATTTAGGCTGGAAATGGGGAAAGTTGAATTTTTGGATTTTTTGACCGGTAGTGGAATTTTTGATATCGGGGTCGGAATTCGATTCTGGAAGTTGGAGTAGGTCCGTAATGTTGAATATGACTTGTGTGCAAAATTTGGGGTCAATTGGACATGATTTGATAGGTTTTGGCATCGGTTGTAGAAATTTGAAGTTTCAAGTTCTTTATGTTTGAATTGGAGGGTAATTCGTGATTTTAGCACTGTTTGATGTGATTTGATGGCTCGACTAAGTTCATATGATTTTTTAGCACTTGTTGGTATATTTGGTTGAGGTCTTGGGGGCCTCGGATGTGATTCGGATGCTTAACGGATTGAAATTGGACTTATGCAAATGGTTGAAGTTCCTGGTTTCTGGTATTTTCGCACCTGCGGTGGGGAGACCGCAGGTGTTGCACGTGCGGGATATCAAGAGCAGAAACAGATTTGGGAGGAGTGATTAGGGGTAGAAGGTGCGAGGAAGAGGCTGCATCTGCGATGCCCGCAAATATGCTCAAGGACCGCAGGAGCGGAGGAAGATCACAGGAGCGGACAGTGTTCCACAGGTGCGCACGCATAGGTACGGCCACCTTATTGCAGAATCAGTCCCAGGCCTCTTATGTCATCTCCGCACCTGCGATGGAAATTCCGCAGGTGCAGTGTCGCAAGTGCGTGATCGTTGGGTAGAAAAAGGAGAAATTTGAGGGTTTGATTCCCGTTTCGATTTTGGGACTTTGAGAGCTCGGTGTGAGGCGATTGTTCAAGGTTTCTTCGAGAAAATTTTTGGGGTCAGTGATTCTAACTCGGATTGGGATACATTTCATGAATCTATTGTTGTTTTCATCTTTTAGTTAGGGATTTGAGTTGGAAATTTGGGGGGGAATGGTAAAAACTTCATAGACTAAAATTTCAAGTTTTGGAAGGCGATTTGAGGTTGGATTCGAGTAATTCTTGTATGGTTAGACTCGTGAGTGAATGGGTGTTCATATTTTGTGAATTTTACTCGATTTTGAGACGTGGGCTCGGGGTGACTTTTTAGGGCGATTTTCCAATTTCTTGCTTTAGCTTTGATTTCATTAGCTAGATTAGTTTCTTGTAGTTATATTTATGATATCTAATTGATTTTGGCTATATTTGGTCCATTTGGAGTTGGATATTCGTCAGAAAAGCATTATTATGGATTGACTTGAGCTTGGTTTGAGGTAAGTGGCTTGCCTAACCTTGTGAGGGGGAACTCCCCTTAGGTTTTGGTACTGTTTTGATATGTGAGTGTCGTGTATGTGAAGTGACGAGTGTGTACACGTCATGTATGTGAAGTGACGAGTTTCGTGTATGTGATATTTGTTGTTAAACTCCATTTTCACTAAGTAATTAGCATGTTTCACTTTAATTGAGTTATACTAGTATATGTAATTATCCTGTTTAGTCTAGAATAGCATGTCTACATGTCTTAATTGCTTACCTGAACTCTGTGCATCATGCTTAGTGAATTTTCCTGCTTTTCTCTTGACTTGTACCTAGTCTAAACTGTAGGATATCTGATGTAACTTCTATTTTCATTGTTTGAGCTGCATATTTATTTTGGGACTACGGAATGGTATTCCTAGAGATCCCTATGCACATTTACTTTGGGACTTCGGGACGGTATCCCGAGAGATCCCCCTGCATATTTACTTTGGGACTATGGAACGGTATTTCGGGAGATCCCCCTGCACATTTACGTTTGGGATTACGAGATGGTATCTCGGGAGATCCCCTATTGATGTTCTGTGTACTGTACTATATTCCTTTCTGTGATTTCTTTTCGGTGAAATTTCAGTCTTTACTTTACTGCGATATTATTGTTCCGTCTTATCTTTTTATATATATACCAGTAGGGCCATGACCTGACCTCATCACTACTCGACCGAGTGTAGGCTTGACACTTACTAGGTACCATTGTAGTGTACTCACAGCTCTTCTGCACATGTTTTTTGTGTGCATATCCAGGTAAATCCTACCGGCCTCGAGTTTAGTTGCACTATTGTTGTTGTTCAAGAGACTTCAAGGTACATCTGCCATGTCCGCAGACCTCGGAATCCCCCTCTATCCCCTTATGTCGATTCTTCCCTTATTTTTTTAGACACTGATGTATAGAACAGTTAGAAATTCTTAAAAGTGTGTGACTTATGGTGTTCCAAGTCTTGGGAGAGTTGTGTATATTTCAAGAGTTGATTATTGTATATGTCGAGCGGCATCTCAAATGCTTATTTAAATTATCTGTTACTGTTAGTTGTTTACTTTTATCTTTTTCATTTCATTTTTTGCAAATGTTAGGCTTACCTAGTCGTAGAGACTAGGAGCCTTCACGACAATTCATGGAGGGAGAATTTGGGTCGTGACACATTGTTATCATAAAAAGAAGGTGGTTAGTTTGTGGCATTCTAGTGATTCATCCATAAAACACAAGGTCAAAGAGCAAGGTAGCCATGGCTAGCAAAGACTTGGACACAGGAGTTGTTGACCCATCGAGGGAGATGTGGAGTCGGAATCTGAATTGAAAAAGGAAGTTCAAAGGTTGAAACAACAGATGGCAGAAATGTATTAGTCTTGGATCAAGGGGCATCCTTCACCTTCATTCCCTACTAACTACACTGAAAACCCTGCAACTATCCCACCACTATCACAAGCCCAGGTTCCCACTACAGTTGACATATCCCTTCAACATGCACCAGGTTTTACCCCTTACCACCCCTGGCACCTCGTCCCAAACTTTCCATGCTCCACCAGCCAAAATAACCTCATACCCTACTCCGACATCTACTCCTATTTTTGTAGCCCCTCCACAAGCTACCCTCCACCGATCTTCTAGTGAACCTACGTTCAAAGCTCCAAAATCCCAATATTAAGCTCCAGAACCAATCTTCTAGGTCCCGGATCCTTATTGTTACACCCCTCACTTTGAGCCTCCTGTTGAAATCGAGAAGCCATTTAATAACGTGGAGTAAGATGAGATATTCAGGAAAATGAAGAGTTTAGAGTAATCTTCGAGGAACATGCAAGTAAGTGTGGCTTACAAGGATTTGTGCTTATTTCCTGACATCCAACTGCCCACCGGGTTCAAGATGCCAAAGTTTGATCTATATGACGGACATGGAAATACCATGGCCTATTTGAGAGGTTATTGCAGTAAGATGAGAGGCGCCGGAGGAAAGGGCGAATTATTGATGGCCTATTTCAGTAGCTCTAAAATGGTACACCTGCAAAGATGCTAGCAAGTGGCATACATGGGACGATATGGCTCAGGCCTTTGCCCAGAACTTTTAGTACTATATAGAAATTATCCCAAGTCGCATGTCCCTCACTAAGATGGAAAAGAATCCTAATGAAAGCTTTAGGAAATACGGGCTCATATGGAGAGAGCAAGATGTCCGAGTCAATCCCCCTATAGAAGAAGACGAGATGGTCGAGTACTTTCTTCAAGCTCAAGAGCCTACTTACTTTGGGCGTTTAATCTCGACCATGGTTAAGACTTTTAATGATGTGGTAAAAATGGGAGAAATGGTAGAAGATGGGATGAAGGCAAGCAAGATCCTGAGCTATTCTACCTTAAAAGACACAACACAAGCAATTCAGAACGACACAAAAAGCTTGCTAGGTCAGAAGAAAAAGGATGATGTTGCCATGGTTGTCTCAGGATCACGACATGACCCAAAGGGTCTGCCTCTCCAATATACTCAGCCTCGACTCCAACCCCAATCCTAAACCTATCCTCGAGCTCCACATAATCCACGCCAGTATTATCTTCCGTACAATGTCCAGTCATCTGTTCAACCACTGAGTCACTCCCTATGGCGAGCACCAGCATCCCAAAATTCTTGTTTGCCTTAACAACATTTTCAGGCACCCTATAACCCTAAAAATCATAGGCATGGAGGGTAACAAGGGCAAAAAGATAATTTCACACCAATCGGGGAATCCTACGCAAGCTTGTTTGAAAGGTTAAGACATTCTGGCCTGATTGAGCCGCTCCTCGGCTATACTCCGGACCCATATGCAAAAGGTTTTGATCCTACAGTGTGGTGCATGTACCACTCTAATGTCCAAGGGCATAGAATTGAAGATTGTCGTGCTTTGAAAAGGGAAATAGAAAGAATAATTCAAGAAAGGATAATTGTGGTCCAAGGCAGTAATACCCCAAGTGTCACGCAGAATCCTCTACAGGTACATGACAACAGACAAACCATTGGGATGATTTTCAATGATAATGAATGTGTATATTCTTTCAAGTCCTTTGGTGAGTCATTTGCTGCGAGATCTCTTGGGTGGTCAGTTGTTAATTCAATAGTCAGTGTTGAGTAAGGGTTGGTCAAAGGAGTCAATAATCCACTTGGTGAAGACAATGTGATTAAAGGTCCCAGTAATTTTGATGTGCGACTCAGTGGATAAGATCTCGAGCTTGGTAATTATAAAGCACCTCCTTTCCTCGCCAGAAAGGAGTCTTAGTAGCTTATTCTATCATTCTTTCTGCTATCTAGGTTATTTGTGGATTGTAATTCGGATTTTATCTTGTTTATTTTGGTGATTCAAATCCTTCTATCCTCTTTTCCTATCTCTATGAGTCTTGTTAGTTAGTTCTATGTCTTTAAGTCTATCATCTATAGTTGTTTCGGGACTTTAATCTAGATTTTATTATGCTGTTCAAATCCTTTTATCCTTTGGTCAAATGGGATTTTCATTTTCTGTTATGTCTAGTCTTTATTACTTTTTTCTTCTTCTTCTCCTTGTATATAGTTCTTTTCATGCTAGTTCCAGTGACATGACATGCATGCGTAGTTTTTAGCCAAATCTTGAAAGCTAATCTAATCACAGAATAATGAAACACGGTTTGAATATGATAAAAAATGCATTTGAGGAAACAAGTAAAGATTCACACATTTTAAGATAACCTGAAGTTTGAATTGAGTGAAATTGAGGCAGTTAGCCAGGGAAACCAAGAGGTTGATAAGAGCATGCAACAAGGGGATGCTTGTCAATCAATTTGAGGTAGACCAGTCGGTGTTGAAATACATCCTTTTACATCAAGATAAAGTTGAGTCAAGTCTATTCCGGACTGGAAAGGATCAATCATTGGGACAAAGGTATTGCCCATTGGTACTTTGTGTTTGTGTTGATGCCATCAAGAGATATTGTGCATGGTTCTTCTGCTTATTTTCAATTGCATGATGTGTACCTGCATTTCTCAAGGTTTGGTATGACGAAGGCATTTTATTCTGTTACCCCAAACACTTTTATCCTTTGCTGCCCATTTTGAGCCTTAATTCGTTTTCTTTCATACCCCTATGTTGGAATTAGAAATAGAGTTAGAAAAGAAAAAAAGAGTAAAAAAAAAGAGAAAAAGAAAAAAAAAGTAAAAAAAAAAGATATAAAAAAGGAAAAGAAGAAAGAAAAAAAAAATAAGAAGAAGAAAAGAACCACCATAAAAGTATTTGTCGGAACTACGTTCAACCTGATTCCTTTGAAGGATACATAGGCAGCCTTACTCTGAGGTTCGGTCCCAACAACATAAAAATCTAAAATTTCCCAGACTCGATGAAATTGAGGCAGAAGTTTTAGTTTTGTAAATAGATCTTATTCCAAAAGTTAAAAGTTAAAACCCCTTTCATTTTAGTTTTTTTGAGCCTTTATACCATCCTTTATTTTTAACCCCATCCAAAAGCCAACATTACGGTTCAAAGAAAGACCTTCCGACCAATCTTTGAGGATGCCAAGTCTAGTGTATGGTAAATGCATGATATTCTTACATCATGGGTAATACCTTGTTCTCAGCACAAAGAGAGAAAATGATGAAAATGAGAGAGTCTTATCAGTGAAAACCCTCATGGGCACCATAAGGCGATGGTGAGTTGAGAAAAAGAACAAAATGAGAGGCTTGATGGTGAAAACCCTTCAGGGCACTACAAGTCGACTAAGGGTCGTGAATCAGGTAGGACAATTGGCGCACTGAATCCTAGTTTCACAATTTAGAGGTATGACAAGAGTTAAAGATTAGACTTGCTTGACAGATCAGGCTGCTTAATCCAACATGCATGTCATGATTAGTGGAGTTGGCTTTCAGATTAGATTAGTTTCTATTTTATTCTTTTTCCTGGATGAAAATTTTCTTGTTAAATACCATCTCTTCTCATTCTTCCCCTTACATTTTTCCTCTTGTTACGATTGAGTCCCTTTTGAGTCGAGAAATGATTTCAAAATTCACTACTAGCTTTTTAATTACACAAAGTTGAGTCTGGCAAGCACATCAAAGTGGCGTAAGACATGGGAGAATATTATGTGCACTGAGTTGATGACAATATATATTCTTTGGGATTCGCGTAAAAGGAAAAGATTCGGTGAATTTTAGAATATGAGTGCAATGCATCGAGTATAAGGTATTGGACTTGAATGAATCAGGAATATTTCTTGTGATAAAGGTTGTCCGAAAAAGTAGTTGGCCGACAAGAAGCATTGTCTTCCAAGCTGAAATCAAAGTTGATCATGACAAGTGCAAGACAAATCGCCCTCATAGTCAAGGCCACAAACTAACGACCATGTTTTAAACTCACAAGTTTTCTTTGTCTAAAACATAGATGAAGGCTATGTTCATATCAAAGCTTGGAAGCTTGAATTTTTTAGGTGTAATGCCCCAATTATGATTACGCAAAGGCTATTGAGAAGATCATACCTCCTAGGCATTTTCCCTAGTTGAGAAGAACCATACCTCCTAGGCATATCCCTAGTTGGGAGGAATCTTTGGCTTTTCTTAAGTTCAAGGGTCCTGCATGGAGAATATGGTTAGTTTTTGTTTCCTTAAGTTTTTAGTCTTTTGCTTTCCTTAAGTTCAGGGTTCCCTCCTGGAGAATAGGGTCGGTTTTTGTTTTCTTAAGTTTTTAGTCATCATTTTTCCTTTAGTTCAGGGGTCCCGCTTGGAGAATAGGGTTAGATTTTAGTAAGTTGTTAGTCTTCAGTTTTTCTTTAGTTCATGAGTCCCTCCTGGAGAATAGGGTCAATTTTTGTTTCCTTAAGTTGTTAATCTTTAACATTCCTTGAGTTCAGGGATCCCGCCTGGAGAATAGGTTCAGTTTTCATTTTCGTTAAGTTGGTAATCATTAGTTTTCCTTGAGTTTAGGGGTCCCGCCTGGAGAATAGGGTCAGTTTTTGCTTTAGTCAAGCTTAGTTTATAGTTTTCCTCAAACTCAGTCTCACATCTAGGAGATGCACTTCCTAGTCTGAGTCTTTCAGGTTATACTTTTAGGAGATGCACTTCTTAAATTGAAATTTTACCCCTAGGAGATGCACTTCTTAGTTTGGGTCATTTAAGTTTATCCCTAGGAGATGCATTCCTAGTTTGAGTCACTAAGATTTTACCCCTAGGAGACGCACTTCCTAGTCTAGGTCTTTCAAGTTATATTTTTTAGGAGATGTACTTCCTAAATTGAGATTTCACCCCTAGGAGACGGACTTCCTAGTCTGGGTCTTTCAGGTTACACTTTGTAGGACATGCACATCCTAAATTGAGATTCCACCCTTAGGAGACGCACTTCCTAGTTTTGGTTATTTAAGTTCATCTAGGAGACACACTTCCTAGTTTGAGTCATTCAAGCCTCGCCTCTAGGAGACGAACTTCCTATTTTGATTCATTCAAGTTTCACCCGTAGGAGATGCACTTCCTAATTTGGGTCTTTCAGGTTATTCTTTTAGGAGAAGCATTTCCTAATTTTAGGTTACAAGTTTCACCCTTAGGAGACACACTTCCTAGTTTGGGTTATTCAAGTTTCATCCATAGGAGACACACTTCCTAGTTTGTGTCATTCGTGTTATACTTTTTCAGGAGACGCACTTCCTAGTCAAAGTTTGTTAGTTTTACTCTTAGGAAACGCACTTCCTAGTATAAGTTTGTCAATTTTAATCACAGGAGATGCACATCCTAGTCGAGTCTTTGGTTTTACTCTCATCATTTCATCAATAGCATATGTGATTTACAGTTTTGCTAACCGCTCACAAATTTTCCTAGTGCAAACTGGGGCAGGAAATTTTGTTTGTGTGATGACCCGGCCAGTTGTCTCATGAGATACCGCTCTGTTTCCCCATTCCTACTTCTTTGTGCCTTGTTATCCGTGTTTTGTGGTATCGGGTTGGTCAGATCGAATCCAAAATAATTTTAGTAAGGTTTGAGACACTTAGTCTTTTTTAAGAAAGCATAAGTTGGAAAAGTCAACAGGGTGTTGACTTATGTATTAGAGGTCTTAGAAGTGAATTCTGAGGGTTCGATTAGCTTCGGGAGGTGATTTTTTACTTAGGAGCGCGATCAGAATGAGTTTTGGAGGTTCGGAATAGATTTAGCCTTGAATTGGCAAAGTTGATATTTTGGCGATTTCCGGTTGGTAGGCGAGATTTTGATATAGGGGTCGGAATGGAATTCCGAGAGTTGCAGTAGTTCCTTCATGTCATTTGGGATGTAAGTACAAAATTTCAGGTCATTCAGACATGATTTGGTCGTCTTTTGGTAATTTCGGGATTTGTGTAGTATTTTGATTATTTTCGCTTGGGCTTCGTTCCCTTAGCCTATTTTGATGTCCTCGTTCTGATTTTGGATAGATTTGACATGAGTAGAGGACGTTCAAGGGGCAAAGACGTCGCAAGCTAGAGATTTTACCGGTTCGAGGTGAGTAATGATTGTAAATGATGTTCTGAGGGTTTGAAACCCTGGATTGCACATCGTAGTGCTATATTGAGGTGAGGCACATGCTTGGTGACGAGCGTGGGGTCGTGCACTATTGGAGATTGTGACTTGGTCTGTCCCGATTGATGATTTTACCGCGTATTTGACTGAAATCTATTTGCTATCAACATGATTTGGGCCGAATGCCATATTTGGGCCTTATGCCAACTATTTGAATCCTTCGGGAATTTTTACTGGTATTTCCTCACTGATTTGACTTTATACTTGAACTCAGTCATGTTATATTTCACTGTTTTCGTACTTAGCCATGTTTACTCTGTTTTAAACACTTACATGATCTTTTAAATGATATTTTTGGGTTGAGAATCATGTTTTACTATTGCCCGAGTGGCTTGTGAGGATTTTGACTGAGTAAGGCCGAGGGCCTATGTTGTCAGGAAACATTTGATATTGATTATGAGGCCGAGGACCTGAGATATGTACACCACGAGGTGGCTTAATTGATATGAGGCCGAGGGCCTAGTGATGATACTACGAGGTGGCTTGATATTGCACTTGGGTCGTAAGGAGCCCCTCCAGGAGTCTGTACACCCCCAGTGAGCGTGGGTACCCATTGTGATGTGAGATTGAGCCCGAGGGGCTGGTATTGTTCTATGTGATTGCCCAAAGGGCTGGTACTATTTCGAGATGTTGCCCAAGGGGCAGATTAGTTGATACTGTGCCTGAGGTGCGAACTTTTATGTGCTTATTTTTCATAATTGACTGTCAATTACCTTCTTAATTATTGAAAAGGGCTTTACATGAAATTACAATTGAGATAAAAGATTTTTGCCTATATTTCACTAATTCACTGAATTTTAAATGGTTTTACTACTTCATTATAGCATGCTTTTGTGCCTTACGTGATTTCTTGCTTTCAGTCTTTATTTACATTTGTTACTCACTGAGTTGGAGTACTCACTTTACTCCCTGCACCCCATGTGCAGATTCAAGCAGAGCTTTTTGGACAATTTGAAAGAGGGATTTCAAGGGAACTTCATTGAGGTAAGGAATTTGGACTTAAAACTCATTTCTATGTTGGTATTTCACGAATTAGAGCTAGAAATTATGGAAACTAAGGGTTGAAATTGGGGAAACTAGGGTTTGGGAACTTAGGCCTTTAATTGAGGATTTGAAGGACCATTTGGGGTCGGATTTCTGAACTTTTGATACGTATGAACTCGTGGGGAGATAAGGAATCTACTGATGTAAAAATTATTGAATTCCGAGATGTGGGCTCGGGGGTCAGGTTTTGGTAATTTCGGGATTTGTGTAGTATTTTGATTATTTTTGCTTGGGCTTCGTTCCCTTAGCCTATTTTGACGTCCTTGTTCTGATTTTGGATAGATTCGACGCGAGTGGAGGCTGATTTGAGGGGCAAAGGCGTCGCAAGCTAGAGATTTGACCGGTTCGAGGTGAATAATGATTGTAAATGATGTTCTGAGGGTTTGAAACCCCGGATTGCACATCGTAGTGCTATATTGAGGTGAGGCAAACATTTGGTGACGAGCGGGGGTCGTGCACTATTGTGGATTGTGACTTGGTCCCTCTTGATTGATGATTTTACCGCGTATTTGACTGAAATCTATTTGCTATCAGCATGATTTGGGCCGAATGCCATATTTGGGCCTTGTGCCAACTATTTGAACCCTTCGGGGATTTTTACTTGTATTTCCTTGCTGATTTGACTTTATACTTGAACTCAATCATGTTATATTTCACTATTTTCATACTCAGCCATGTTTACTCTGTTTTATACACTTACATGATCTTTTAATTGATATTTTTGGGCTGAGAATCATGTTTTACTATTGTCTGAGTGGCTTGTGAGGATTTTGACTGAGTAAGGCCGAGGGCCTTTTTTTTGAGGAAATATTTGATACTAATTATGAGGCCGAGGGACTAAGATATGTACGCCACGAGATGGCTTGATTGATATGAGGCCGAGGACCTAGTGATGATGCCACGAGGTGGCTTGATATTGCACGTGGGCTGTAAGATGCCCCTCCAGGAGTCTGTACACCCCCAGTGAGCGCGGGTACCTATTGTGATGTGAGATTGAGACCAAGGGGCTGGTACTGTTTTGAGATGTTGCCCAAGGGGCGGATTAGTTGATATTGTGCCTGAGGGGCAAACCTTTATGTGTTTATTTTTCACTTGACTGTCAATTACCTGCTTAATTATTGAAAAAGGCTTTGCATGAAATTACAATTGAGATAAAAGATTTTTGCCTATCTTTACTGATTCACTAATTCACTGATTTTTAAATGGTTTTACTGCTTCATTATAGCATGTTTTTGTGCCTTACATGATTTCTTGCTTTCAGTCTTCATTTACATTTGTTACTCACTGAGTTGGAGTACTCACTTTAGTCCCTGCACCCCGTGTGCAAATTCAGACGTTGCTTATCCTACCAGTGTGAGTTGAGAGCTCCCGGCAGACATTCGGAGTTCACGATGTAGCTGCTTGGCGTCCGCAGTCCCTTGTTTTCTCCCTCTTTGTCATTCCTATCTCTTTTCAGACATTTGTACTAGCTTATAGACTTAGCAAACTTGTATTATGACTTATAGATGCTCATGACTAGTGACACCCCGGTATCGGGCTGTGTTGGGTTGTTCTTCCGCGTATTTATGATATTATTTGCTACTTTGGATTATTTTATCATGTTTATACCGTTTCTTAATGCTTAATTGTTAATGATTGGAAAATGGGAAGTGTCAGTTGCCCTTGTCTTCATGAGAGGCGCCATCACGATCGGGTCCAGGTTTAGGGTCGTGACAAGTTGGTATCAGAGCCTAGGTTACATAGGTCTCACGAGTCATAAGCAAGTTTAGTAGAGTCTCGCAGATCGGTACGGAGACGTCTGTATTTATCCTTGAGAAGCTGCAGAACCTTTAGGGAAAACTTCATATTCTTGATATTCTTATCATGCGAATTTGTTGATCCGATTACTAAACTTCTGTTATTCTATTCTCTCACAGATGGTGAGGACACGCGCTACTGTTCAGGATGGACGACCACCAGTACCACCAGTCGTGTCCACCAGAGGCCGAGGACGCGGCCGTGGTCGTGGTAGGGGCAGAGCAGCTAGGGCAGCACCTGCAGATCTACCAGCTACCCCAGTTCAGGATCAGGTCCTGATTATGGGCTCTCCAACAGCACCATCTCAGTCACCAGTTGTGCCCATTGTGATTTTGGGTCTTCAGGAGGCCTTGGCTCAGATTTATCAGTTTGCATTGGCCTAGCTTAGGCGGTTTCAGCCACTACAGTCGTAGCTACTTCTCAGGCCGGGGGAGGCAATAACACTCTCACCGCTCGCACACCTGAGCAAGTCATGCAGGGACTTCAGATGTCGGGGGCACCTCCAGCCCAGCCGGTTGCAGCTGCTCAAGACTACGTAGTTCCTGCCAGAGGATGAGCAGCGTAGGTTAGAGAGGTTTGGTAGCCTGCAGCCTCCGACCTTCAGTGGTGCAGAGGGCGAGGATGCCCAGGGTTTCTTAGATAAGTGCCAGAGGATGCTTCGTACAGTGGGTATTCTGGAGACCACCGGGGTCGCTTTCACTACTTATCAATTTTCTGGAGCTGCCTTCACTTGGTGGGAGGCTTTTGAGAGGCATAGGCCTGTCGTTGCAGCACCCCTTACCTGGTAGCAGTTCTCCGTTCTCTTTCTAGAGAATTATGTGCCACAATCCCGCAGAGAGGAGCTGCATAGTAAGTTTGAGTGGTTGCATCAGGGAGAGATGACTGTGATGCAGTATGAGATAAGGTTCTTCGAGTTAGCTCGTCATGCTATTTGGATGGTTCCGACTGATAGAGAGAGGATTAGGAAGTTTGTCCATGGCCTCACTTATCAGCTTCGTATTCTCAGAACCATGGAGAGGGTGATTGGTGCTACTTTCGAGGAGGTTGTAGATATTGCTCGTGAGATTGAGTCTGTTCATCGCCAGGGGCGAGAGGAGAGGGAGGCCAAGAGGCCTCGAGGATCTAGTATTTACAGTGGTAGTCCTTTGAGAGGTCAATTTCAGCACGGCAGGGGCCGTCCATTCAGGCATGCTCAGCCAGCTCGCACAGGTTATCGTGGGGCATCATTGGGTCATGGTTCTCACAGTTCTCATCAGGGCCAATTATCACTTAGTGCCCTTCCAACTCAGAGTTCATCCCGTGC
Source organism: Nicotiana sylvestris (assembly GCF_000393655.2). Classification (NCBI taxonomy): domain Eukaryota; kingdom Viridiplantae; phylum Streptophyta; class Magnoliopsida; order Solanales; family Solanaceae; genus Nicotiana; species Nicotiana sylvestris. The sequence goes on along the minus strand of NC_091064.1, from coordinate 144,961,609 downwards.
TTCATCAGTTCAGGGCTCTTCTATGGTGAGTGCATCTGCTAGTCACTCTGGTGTAAGGGGTTCCCTTTAGTCCCCTTCTCCAGCACCTGGGAGTTTTTATAAGTGTGGTGAGATGGGTCATATGTGGAGGCAATGCCCTCGTCGTCTTACGAGTTCATCTCAGCAGAGGGGTCAGTCATCGGCTTCAAAGCCAGTTACTTCACCACTACCCGCCCAGCCATCTAGGGGTGGAGGTCAGTCAGCTAGGAGTCGCCCCAGAGGGGGAGGTCGATTAGGTGGCGGTCAGACCCGTTTCTATGCACTTCCAGCCAGACCCGATGCTATTGCTTCAGATGCTATTATTACAGGTATTGTTTCAGTCTGCCACAGAGATGCCTTTGTATTATTTGATCCCGTGAGTTTCTTTCTTCACCTGTTCATATATCTACCCCGGTAAGCGATACTGTTATTATAAACCGTGTGTAACGTTCGTGTGTGGTGACTATTGGGGGTCTGGAGACCCGTGTGGATCTTTTATTATTGTGTATGGTGAATTTCGATGTCATTTAGGCATGGATTTGCTATCTCCGTGTCGTGCTATTCTGGACTGTCATGCTAAGACAGTTACATTGGCTATACTGGGTGTGCCTCGGACCGAGTGGCGAGGTGTGACTGATTATGTTTCTAGTAGAGTGATATCATTCTTGAAAGCCCAGTGTATGGTTGGGAAGGGTTGTCTTTTGTATCTAGTCTTTGTGAGGGATGTCGGTGCTGAGACTCTCATTATTGATTCTGTTCCAGTTGTGAGGGATTTTCCCGATGTGTTTCCTGCAGACCTGCCGGGCATGCCACCGGAAAGGGATATTGATTTTGGTATTGACCTGGTGTCGGGCAATCTACCCATTTCTATTCCGCCGTATCGTATAGCACCAGCGGAGTTGAATGAATTAAAGGAGCAGCTTCAGGAACTCCTCTATAAAGGGTTCATTCGCCTTGTGTGTCACCTTGGGGTGCGCCGGTCCTATTTGTAAAGAAGAAGGATGGAACTATGAGAATATGCATTGATTATAGGCAATTGAATAAAGTAACAATTAAGAACAAGTATCAATTGTCTCGCATTGGTGATTTATTTGACCTGCTTCAGGGAGCGAGAGTGTTCTCCAAGATTGATCTCCGTTCAGGTTATCACCAGTTGAAGATCAAAGACTCGGATATTCTTAAGATAGCTTTCAGGACCAGATATGGTCATTATGAGTTCTTGGTGATGTCTTTTGGGCTAACTAATGCCCCAGCAGTGTTCATGTATTTGATGAACAGTGTGTTCCGGCCTTATCTTGACTCGTTTATCATAGTCATCACTAATGATATTCTGGTATATTCGCGTAGTTAGGAGGATCACGCGGAGTATTTGAGAGTTGTTTTGTAGAGATTGAGGGAGGAGAAGCTTTATGCAAAATTCTCCAAGTGTGAGTTTTGGCTCAGTTCAGTGGCTTTCTTAGGGCACGTGGTGTCCATCAAGGGTATTCATGTTGATCTGAAAAAGATAGAGGCAGTATAGAGTTAGTCCAGACCGTCCTCAGCCATAGAGATTCACAGCTTTCTTGGTTTGGCGGGTTATTATCACCGTTTTGTTCAGGGATTCTCATCTATCACATCGCCCTTGACCAAGTTGACTCAGAAGGGTGCTTCATTTGTATGGTCGGATGAGTGTGAGGAGAGCTTTCAGAAGCTCAAGACAGCTTTGACCACAGCTCCAGTGTTAGTTTTGCCATCAGCTTCAGGTTCATATACCGTGTGTTGTGATGCTTCGAGAGTTGGTATTGGTTGTGTATTGATGCAGGAGGGTAGAGTTATTTCTTATGCTTCTCATCAGTTGAAGCCCCATGAGAAGAACTACCTCGTTCATGATTTAGAGTTGGTTGTCATAGTTCACGCATTAAAGATATGGAGGCATTACTTGTATGGTATGTCTTGTGAGGTGTTTACTGATCAATTTGAGGTAACGGAGGTGGTTGGAGTTGCTTAAGGATTATGACATCACTATATTGTACTATCCGGGAAAGGCCAATGTGGTGGCCGATGCTTTGAGCCGAAAGGCAGTGAGTATGGGGAGTTTGGCATATATTCTAGTTGGGGAGAGACCACTTGCAGTTGATATTTAGGCTTCGGCCAATCGGTTCGTGAGGTTAGATATTTCGGAGCCCAGTCGGATATTGGCTTGTGTGGTTTCTTGGTCTTCCTTATATGATCGCATCAGAGAGCGCCAGTATGATGATCCGCATTTGCTTGTCCTTAAGGACAGAGTTCAGCATGATGATGCTAGAGATGTGACCATTGGTGATGATGGGGTGTTGAGGATGCTGGGTCGGATTTTTGTTCCCAATGTGGATGGGCTTCGGGGGTTGATTCTGGAGGAGGCCCATAGCTCGTGATATTCCATTCATCCGGGTGCCGTGAAGATGTATCAGGATTTGAGGCAGCACTATTGGTGGCGGAGAATGAAGAAAGACACTATGGGATTTGTAGCTCGCTATATCAATTGTCAGCAGGTGAAATATGAGCATCAGAGACCGGGTGGCTTGCTTCAGCAGATAGATATTCCATAGTGGAAGTGGGAGAGGATCACGATGGACTTTGTTGTTGGACTTCCATGACTTTGAGAAAGTTCGATGCTATTCGGGTGATTGTGGATTGGCTGACCAAGTCCGTGCACTTCATTCCTGTGTGTACTACTTATTCTTCAGAGCAGTTGGCAGAGATCTACATTCGGGAGATTGTTCGTCTGCATGGTATCCCAATTTCCATCATTTCAGATAGGGGCACTCAGTTTACATTGCAGTTTTGGAGGTATGTGCAGTGAGAGTTGGGTACTCAGGTTGAGTTGAGCACAACTTTTCACCCTCAGACGGACGGGCAGTCCGAGCGCACTATTCAGATATTGGAGGACATGTTGCATGCTTGTGTCATTGATTTCGGAGGGTCATGAGATCAGTTTCTACTGCTCGCAGAGTTTGCGTATAACAACAGCTACCAGTCGAGTGTTCAGATGGCTCCATATGAGGCTTTGTATGAAAGGCAGTGTAGATCTCCAGTTGGTTGGTTCGAGCCCGGTGAGGCTAGGTTATTGGGGACAAATTTGGTGTAGGATGCTTTGGAGAAGGTGAAGGTGATTCAGGAGAGGTTTCGTACAGCACAGTCGAGGCAAAAGAGCTATGCTGACAGGAAGGTTCGAGATGTGTCCTACATGGTTGGCGAGAAGGTTCTGTTGAAGGTTTCGCCCATGAAGGGTGTTATGAGTGTAGACATGTGATTTTTTACCCTCCCCAAGATTTTTCATATTTTAGCACGTAAATATTTAATTTAGGCCCAATATATCTATTTCAATTAATTTTTACTCTTTTACTTTATTTTATTACAAGAAAAATGAAAATTACAAAGAAAATTGTTCCATTAATGTTTTGTAGTCATTTTTAATATTGAAAAAATACAAAAAAAATAGTTTGTTTTAATGGTAAGTCTTATTTTAATAGTTATTTTATTTAAGTAAGACTAATTAATAAATGAGGTCGTATTTTAGCCTCGTTCGCGGAGAAAGAACAAAACTTGAGCTCGAGCAACCCAGTTATTTAGGTCTAATTTTTGGACCTAGTACATAATTCCCAAACCCATAAATCCTAGGCTCATACCCCTAACCTAATCCCTACCCTTATATAATAGTATCTAACACCTAAACTAAAGAAAAACACCACACAAAAGAACTCAATCCGCCGTTTCTCTGAAAGAGCTAAAAACACAAAGAAAAACGATAGACGAAAGGACAATCATCCAAAAAGAAAGGAAACAAAAATAATTGAAATCTAGATCCCTAGGCATAAAACAATGAGCAACGCCGCAAGAGATATACGGAATCGCTGACCCCCGAAAATTTTGATCATTTTCATTCTCTGATTTTGAGAGAATAGCAGCGCCGTTTTTGGAGCTTGGCAGACCGGACCCCATCCCCCTTTTTGTCGTCGTCTTTCTCAAACCAGACCCCCCTCCCCGATCGTTTTTTCTTCTGGGAAAACAAAGCAGCATTTCCATGGTTTTGGCTTAACACAAAACAGATCTAGCATCACCCCTTTTTCTTTCACCTCCCATCAGCCACCTCAAATATAAGAGAAGAAGAGTAACTAACACACACATAAGAATCGAAAAAACAAAAGAGAAAATCTGGGCAGAAAATTAGCTAAAGAAAATGGTGGTTTTGGCGTTTGATTTCGTTTGGGTTGGTTCATATTTGATTTCAAATTCATAATATTTAATGAGAAGTTAGTCCATTCTTTGGTTTTTTTTATTTCAAACATTGAAGTTGTTGTTCGAGATCCGAAAATTCGTCGAGGTCTCCGGTGAGTTTTCTGTAATTCGGAATTGCATTATCGAGCTTCATTTCAAACCTGAGTTCATAGAGGTCCGTTTCTCACTTTTCTTGGTCTTTGCTATTAACCTATTATATGATATGAAAGACATTGGCACCATTAAATGTCTCAGGAGTGTTGGTTTGTGCAGTGATTCATGGCACTATTGTTACGCCACTATCGATATGCTATCTTTGGATTACTGATTTGTTTGTTTGGATATATTGTATTCCTTTTAAATGATTTAGTCTTTTCATTATTCTGTTTGTGTTTATTTTAATTGTTTGCTTGTGCATTTTTTAAAAAGACAAATGAATTGTGACTTTGTGTGTAGCAGGTTAGCCCACGTTTCCCCCCAAAGTAATTGTAAATAATTGTTCTATTACTTAGTGATAAAATTGATCTTGTATCTCTAAGTTTAGGGAAGAAAATTTCGTTAGTAGTAACATCTTGTCCATAAATTTGGCATCACAACAATCTAAAAGATAAGGAAAATAATTAAATGTGCTAGTTGCTTTAGGCGCGATTAATAAATTGTCGTGATCACAGGTACAGTTCCCGTGGTATGGTCATGATAAGTAAATCTCAATTCGGGGGTGCATTTCATGTAACCCGATTATAACAACTTCGAATAATAAAGCCCTTTGAAATAATTTGAGGCGTGTCGTGCCAAATAAAATCTCAACACGCATGGCCCTTACTTAAGTAATTTTAATTCTTAGAAATCGAGGCGTGTCATTTAGTTGAATTTTTATGGCCCTTGCAAAGTTGAAAGAGCGTAGTTGCTATAGGCGTGCTATTTAAAAATTACTTTCCTAAACTCGGGTATGCATTTATGTGACCCAAATCCAAATCTCAACAATATTAGATAAAATGTGTTGTGGACGGCGGGTGCATTTATGTGACGTGGTTCAAGACATATTTTTAATAACGTTGAAATACTCCTAAAATAAAATAATTAAATAAAAACGGTTATAAAGTATAAAATTGCACTATAGGCTAAAACATGTACTAAAATCAGATAATAGGCCAATTATAATAGTTGAGCGACCGTGCTAGAACCACGGAACTCGAGAATGCCTAATACCTTCTCCCGGATTAACAGAATTCCTTACCCGAATTTCTGTGTTCGCGGACTGTAATACAGAGTCAATCTTTTCCTCGACTCGGGATTCGAACCGGTGACTTGGGACACCATAAAATTATCCCAAGTGGCGACTATGATTTTAATAAATAAATAATCTCATTTTGATTGTCACGTTAAGTTGGAAAAAACTCCCTTATACCCTGTGGGATGTAGGAAAAAGGAGGTGTGACAGCTCTGGCGACTCTGCTGGGATAAGAACCCAGAGTCTTTGGTTCATGGTTCAAGAATTCGAGCTTAGAATCATTGTTATATTTGGCTATATTTATTATCTGATTTTATTACATGTTTGGGCCTAATGTGCTAAATGTTGCTTTTTATCGCTTTGATATTATTTGAATTGTATATAAACTGCTACGAAACCCCTCTCTTCTCTCTTCTGAGGAGTGCACGCTGGCGTGACTTCTTTCTGTTAGTGTCATATCCCAAATAGAACGAGGTTCGGACAAGTTTCAAAGCCGGATGATCTTTTGGTTACCGGTACGCTGCCCCCCTAGGCTCGAGTTGTCCGCTCGGGTAAGCCAGGTCTAGAACAATATGCCCAGGTTTTAAACCTAGAATAACTCAGCCTCATGCTGGATCCCTAGTAGGAAAGTTTGTTTGCATCATATGCATTTGACTTTGGAGACTCAACATAGGGGTTGGGTCTGTCTAGGACAGGTGTACCCGAAATGAAAAGACCCCTGATGCATCTTACGTGTTGCTTGCGTATTTATCTATTTCGGCTTGCATGTTGACTGGCTTCTAGAATAGGGAAAGGGAAAAAAAGAGAGAAAAAAGAGAAAATCAAAAAAAGGAAAAAAAAAAAGAAAAGAGAGTGGGAGGCAAGTATTTGAATTATCCTGAAACTCTGCCGAAATTTTTTTTTTTAAAAAAAGAGAAAAGTCATTTCAAAATAAGTCATATTTTCCTGTTCCGTCAAAACGGACGAACTACGCAGGTCTGATTCTCACCGGATGTGAGAAACGTAGGCAAACTTCATTGGTTCCGGCCCATAATATTTTTTTAAAAAAAATCCAAAAATATTTTTCATTATTTTCTTCTTTAGAAAGTATTTCTTTTAGACCCATTTTTTAAAAAAAATATACAAAAATATTTTCTTTTAATTTCATCTCAAAATCCAAAAATATTTTTCATTCTTCTTTCAAAAATTGAAAAGAAAATTCAAGGTTCAAAAATATTTTCTTTTTCTTTAGAAGCATTTCTTTCATAAATTCAAAATAAAATTCCAAAAATTCAAAAATATTTTCTTTCTTTTTTAGAAGTTTTTCTTCGAAATTCCAAAAAAAAAAGGTCGATATTCAAAAAAAAATATTTATTTTCTTTAGAAGTCGTTCTTTGCAAAAATTTGAAGAAAAATCATAATCCAAAAATATTCTCTTTCTTCTTTATAAGTCTTTTTTCGAAAAAATAAAATAAAAAAATCGAAATCCAAAAAAAAAGTTAGTTTATTTACTTTATTCCTGATCTTCCCGAACTACGCAAGATCTTATTCATGTTTCCACATGATACGTAGGCAACCCACATCAGGTTCGATCGAATGGTTTAAAAAAAAGGGGGAAATGAAAAAGAGAAAAAAAACCAAAAAAAGAAAGAAAGAGTGTTTATTCTAACATGGTTATTGTTTTGAAATAAAAGCTAGTCAAAGGTGGTCGGTTTGTTGGTTTGTAATGGCAAGTCATAAGAACAATCCAAGATCTCTCGGAAATAAAAGTATCTTCTCAACCAAGGGAATAAGCACCATTGTTGTTGATCCAAGGTCACGAAAAGGCAAGTAGTCAAGTTGGCGGTGAAAAATAAAAATGGAGGCAAATGTGGGGGTGGCTTTACAAGATATGAGCAATAGGACATGGGCTGCTCGGGATGATTGTCAAAATTTGAATGTTTAATCCAAAACAATTAAAATGGTCAAAATGTCGTGGTAATGTTGATGTGCGAATGTATGGCTAAAATGTCGCTTAGCAACTGGAAAGTCACTCCTCCTTTAGCCATGGTAGCTTATTTTTTCTTCTTTTCTTCTTCTTTTGTGTTATCGGACCCTGCTATCCTTCATTCAATAAAAAACAGCCAGTCATTTTGTCTCCATTTTGTGCATAATTCTTTTCACACTAGTACTAGTAACATGACATGCGTGCGAAATTTTTGGCTAGATCTTAGAAAACTGACGCAGTCTTGAATTGGATAAATGAGAAAGAGACACTTTTGGAAGATGAATAAAGACATGAAACATTTGGAAAATAAGCATGAGCCAAGTTTACATGGAACCAAAGCAGTCATGCTCATGGAAGTTAAGGATCTCTACCTTTTGAATCATTTGAGAAGATCGGGCTTAAGGATAATCAGATGGGCTGAAGTCTGTTTAGCACTAAGAGATAAAAAGTGTTTTCAATAGAAGGTGTATTCCAGACAACCTGAATGGATCAGTTAGTGGCAAAATGCATCTTCTACATCAAGACAAAGTCCAAGAAAAGTCACCCAAATTGACAAGGGTCATTCACAACGAGGAAAAAGACCCAAGAAGTCAAGCATGTTCATCAATGATGTGATCACAAAAAAAAATACTATAATTGGCATTCTCGAGGCTAGGAGGCCCTTTTTCTGCTATCCAAACACTTTATACCCTTTGTTATCCCTTTTGAACCCGTGTTATTTTCTTTGACCACCCTCTTTTGGAATCAAGTTTAGAGTCAAGAGTCAAAAAAACATGAAATAAAGGAAAAAAAATCCATGTCCCAAGAGTACAAACTGGGGCAATTTTTAGAAAGTTCAAGTGAAAAAAAAGAAGAAAATATTTGTCAAAGGTCTATGCCCTCAAAAAATAGAAGCCAGGGCAACTTGTTTTTGAAAACAAAAAGAAAAAAAGATAGAAAAAAAGGAAAAAGACAGAGGAAAGAAAGTTGAAAAATAGTTAGGTCAAATGTTTGAACTACGTTAGACCTGATTCCTTTAAAATAAGGATACGTAGGCAGTCTCACGGTTCGGTCCAACCAAATAAGAATTTAGAAGAAAAAGAAAAAAAATAGAAAAATCCAAAAATCACCAGCATCTGAAACTGGGGAAAAGATTTTATTTCATTTTTGAAAAAGTCGATTCCAAGAGTTGTAAGTCTACAACCCCTCATTTTGAGTTTATTTTGAGCCTTCATGCCGACCTTTCTTTCCAAACCTATCCAAAAAACCTTCCAAATAAAGGCCTCCCAATATGCCTTCAAGAATGCCAAGAGACGCATGCAATGAGCAACAGTTGTCACACGACGTAGAACATCGTCGAGTTGCTCACAAAAAAGAGGGAAAGAAAAAGAAAAATAAAAATGAGAGAGTCTTATTAGTGAAAACCCTCACGGGCACAGTAAGGCGACGGTAAGTAGATATGAATAAATGAGAGAGGCTTGTTGGTGAAAATTCCTCGGGGCACCATTAGTCGAAAGTGAGTCGTGAAGCTGATGCAAAGGATTGGCACGGATAGGCCCGACTTCAAAGATCATAAGAATGGTAAAAGGGAAGATTTGGTCAGTTTGATAAATCGGCTGTTAAGTCCAAAATTCATGTCATGATCATTAAGGCTAGTTATTGAAAAAAAAAAAAAAAATTCTTCCTTCTGTCCTTCCGATAGGGGCATTTCTTGTTAATACTTGTTTCTTTGCACCATTGTATCCTCCATTCTGAGTCAGTCCTTGTCAAAACAAGCAAGAAAAGATTTCAAAACTGCTACCAGCTTTTCAGTTGCACAAAGTGAATTTGGCCAGCACACTCAGTTATTACTGTCAACATGCCTTGAGGATTCATGCAAAGGCTCCCCCTAAAGACTCTTGTCAGCCTACTTGGCGCAAGTAAATATAACTGGTGATTCTCTCCGACAGACAAATTGTTCAAAAGCAAGAAGTCATTCAAGATATCGGAAAAGATCACCTAAGCAAAGATCTCCAATTGGGATAAGGCTGTTTGAGCTGCAAATACAAATGGAACTGGTGTGAAACAATCAGAGCTGGTGCAGAACAAAAGTTTTTTGAGACCGACTCAAGGCCACAAACCGACCACCATTTTCAAACTGACAAATTTTTCTTTGTATGAAACAAGAACAAAGCGGTGCAAGGAAAGTGATTCAAAAAAATGAAAAAAAAAACAACAAAATAAAGAAGAAAAAGAAAAGACGAGAAGAGCCAACAAAGGGAAGTTTCTCAAATCTTTGCCTTTATTTGTCTTGCTATTGTGCATAAAATCTTGCCATTGATCTTCACATTTTTCCTATTAGGATAACAAGTCCTAGTCTGATGGATTTTCCTCCCAATATAAATCTTAGTCTGATGAATTTTCTCCTAGGATATAAATCTTAGTCTGACGAATCTTTCTCATAAGATAACAAATTAGAAAACCTAGTCTGATGACTTTTCTCCTAGGATCAAAATTTTAGTCTGATGAATTTTTCTCCTAAGATATAAGACCTAGTCTAATGAACTTTCTCCTAGGATCAAAATCTTACTCTGATGAATCTTTCTCCTAAGATAGAAGACCTAGTCTGATGAACTTTCTCCTAGGATCAAAATCTTAGTCTGATGAATCTTTCTCCTAAGATAAGAAAAGAGACCTAGTCTGATGAATTTTCTCCTATGATCAAAATCTTAGTCTGATGAATCTTTCTCCTAAGATAGAAGACCTAGTCTGATGAACTTTCTCCTATGATCAAAATCTTAGTCTGATGAATCTTTCTCCTAAGATAAGAAAAGAGACCTAGTCTGATGAATTTTCTCCTAGGATAGAAATCTTAGTCTGATAAATCTTTCTCCTAAGATAGAAAACCTAGTTCGATGAATTTTCTCCTAGGATAATAATTTTAAAAAAAAGGAAGTCTGAATTTGAAAAAGGGGGGTCATTTTTTTAGTTTTCTTAAGATTATCAATGTCTAGTTTTCCTGAAATCAGGGGGCCCTACCTAGAGAAAAGGGTTAGTTTTTACTTTAGTCAAGCTTAGTTTATAGTTTTTCGCAAGTTCAATCACGTTTAGAAGACGCACATCCTAGTCGAGTCATTAATTTTACTCTCATCATTGCATCCTTCATCAGCAGCGCAGGTGATTTATAGTTTTGTTAACACTCACAGATGTTCCCAATATCAAACTGGAGCAGGAAAATTTCTTTTGTTTTGTTTGTTTTGTTGTAATCAGCCGCCCACCTGGAGAACAAGGGAAGACAACTCAAGTTTCAAGGGAAAACAGTTTCGAAAGAAGACAACTTAAGTTTCAAGGGAAAGCAGTTTCGAAGGAAGACAACTCAAGTTTCAAGAGAAAGCAGTTTCGAAGGAAGACAGTTCAAGTTTCAATGGAAAATGGTTCAAGGTGCAAGGGAAAACAGTGTCAAGTAACAAGAGAAGACGGTTCAAGTTCAGCAATCAGGCGCCCACCTGGAAAAAAAATGGGATTCAATTCAGAATGCAATTCAGGTCAGCAACAAAAGAAGCTCGCGTCAAGAATGTGAGTCAGCAGTCTAAGATGATCAACAGAAGTTAGTCACAATCCAAAATAAAAAGAAAAAAAAAGAAAGACAAGAAGTGAATCCAAATGCAGAAGTTAATGAAAGATGTAAGCTACTCAAGACAGGGCTAAGGTCACAAGCTCTGCATGTCCCGTCTTGGTTTGAAAAGCTCAAGAAGATTGAACCAACATCTGCGGCTAACAAGCATCAAGATTCAGATCAGAGTACGCATGAAGAACCAACCAAGACTCAAGATCAAACTTTAGAAGACTCATAAATAGGAATCTTGTAACTCATAGTTGATAGGCTTAGTTAGTCTTTTTATTTTTGATTTTTATGTAATAACGGGACAGCGGACCGGAACCTCGACGGCACCTCAATTGGCTCTCCACCTCGGTACACTCCATCACCTCATTCACTTCTGAACGACACGTGGCCTGATTCCTTTATAGCCAAGGATATGTAGGCAGCTCTGATACCAGGGCTCGGTCACATTCCCCTTTTCTCAGTTTTAGTCTCTCCCAAATAAGGGTCGGGTCAAAAAACCTGTCTAATCGTTTTTTGTCTGAACACTCTTCGCGTTTTCAGTCAAAGAGGGGCAGCTGTAGACATGTGATTTTTGACCCTCCCCAAGATTTTTCATATTTTAGTACGTAAATATTTAATTTAGGTCTAATATAGCTATTCCAATTAATATTTACTCTTTTACTTTATTTTATTACAAGAAAAATGAAAAATTACAAAAATATTGTTCTATTAATGTTTTGTAGTTATTTTAATCTTAACAAAATACAAAAAAAAATAGTTTGTTTTAATGGTCAGTCTTATTTTAATAGTTATTTTATTTAAGTAGGACTAATTAATAAATGAGGTCGTATTTTAGCCTCGTTCGCGGAGAAAGAATAAAACTTGGGCTCGAGCAACCCATTTGTTTAGGCCTAATTTTTGGACCTAGTCCATAATTTCCAAGCCCATAAATCCTAGGCTCATACCCCTAACCTAATCTCTACCCTTATATAATAGTATCTAACACCTAAAATAAAGAAAAACACCAACAAAAAAAACTCAATCCGTCGTTTCTCTGAAAAGAGCTAAAAACACAAAGAAAAACGATAGACAAAAGAACAATCGTCCAAAAAGAAAGGCAACAAAAATAATTGAAATCTAGATCCCTAGGCATAAAACAATGAGCAGCGCCGCAAGAGATAAACGGAATAGTTGTCCCCTAAAAATTTTGATCATTTTCATTCTCTGATTTTGAGAGAGCAGCAGCGCTGTTTTTGGAGCTTGGCAGACCGGACCCCATCCCCCTTATTGTCGTCGTCTTCCTCAAACCAGAACCCCCTCCCCGATAGTTTTTTCTTCTATGAAAACAAAGCAGCATTTGCATGGTTTTGGCTTAACACAAAACAGATCCAGTATCACCCCTTTTCTTTCACCTCCCATCAGCCACTTCAAACACAAGAGAAGAAGAGTAACTAACACACACATAAGAATCGAAAAAACAAAAGAGAAAATCTGGGTAGAAAATTAGCTAAAGAAAATGGTGGTTTTGGCGTTTGATTTCGTTTGGGTTGGTTCATATTTGATTTCAAATTCAGAATATATAATGAGAAGTTAGTCCATTCTTTGTTTTTTTTTATTTCAAACGTTGGAGTTGCTGTTCGAGATCCGAAAATCCGTCGAGGTCTCCGGCGAGTTTTTAATTCGGAATTTCGTTATCAGCTTCATTTCAAACCTGAGTTCATAAAGGTCTGTTTCTCACTTTTCTTGGTATTTGCTATTAACCTGTTAAATGATATGAAAGACATTGGCATCATTAAATGCCTCAGGAGTGTTGGTTTGTGCAGTGATTCATGGCACTATTGTTACGCCACTATCGATATGCTTTCTTTGGATTACTGATTTGTTTGTTTGGATATATTATATTCCCTTTAAATGATTTAGTCATTTCATTATTTTTTTTGTGTTTATTTTAATTGTTTGCTTGTGCGTTTTTTAAAAAGACAAATGAATTGTGTCTTTATGTGTAGCAGGCTAGCCCACGTTTTCCCCCAAAGTAATTGTAAATAATTGTTCTATTACTTTGTGATAAAATTGATCTTGTATCTCTAAGTTTAGGGAAGAAAAATTCGTTAGTAGTAACATCTTGTCCATAAATTTGGCATCACAACAATCTAAAAGATAAGGAAAATAATTAAATGCGCTAGTTGCTTTAGGCGCGATTTATAAATTGTCGTGATCACGGGTACGGTTCCTGTGGTGTGGTCATGATACGTAAATCTCATTTCGGGGGTGCATTTCATGTAACCCGATTATAACAACTTCGAATAATAAAGCCCTTTGAAATAATTTGAGGCGTGTCGTGCCAAATAAAATCTCAAAACGCATGGCCCTCACTTAAGTAATTTTAATCCTTAGATATCGGGGCATGCCATTTAGTTGAATTTTCATGGTCCTCGCAAAGTTGAAAGAGCGTAGTTGTTATAGGCGTGCTATTTAAAAATTATTTTCCTAAACTCGGGTGTGCATTTATGTGACCCAAATCCAAATCTCAACAACGTTAGATAAAATGTGTCGTAGACTGTGGTTGCGTATATGTGACGTGGTTCAAGACATGTTTTTAATAACGTTAAAATCCTCCTAAAATAAAATAATTAAATAAAAGCGGTTATAAAGTTTAAAATTGCACTATAGGCTAAAACATGTACTAAAATCAGATAATAGGTCAATTATAATAGTTGAGCGACCGTGCTAGAACCACGGAACTTGGGAATGCCTCATACCTTCTTTCGGGTTAACAGAATTCCTTACCCAGATTTCTGTGTTCGCGGACTATAATACAAAGTCAATCTTTTCCTCGACTCGGGATTCGAACCGGTGACTTGGGACACCATAAAATTATCCCAAGTGGCGACTTTGATTTTAATAAATAAATAATCCTGTTTCGATTGTCACTTTAAGTTGGAAAAAACTCCCTTATACCCTGCGGGGTGTAGGAAAAAGGAGGTGTGACAATGAGAGTTAGGAAGAAAGGGAAACTGAGTCCGCGGTTCATTGGACCTTTTGAGGTGCTTCGGAGGATTGGGCAGGTGGCTTATGAGCTTGCCTTGCCACCCAGCTTGTCGAGTGTGTATCTGGTATTTCATGTTTCTATGCTCCGGAAGTATATTGGGGATCCATCTCATGTTCTGGATTTCAGCACGGTTCAGTTGGATGATGATTTGACCTATGATGTGGAGTCAGTAGCTATTTTGGGTCATCAGGTTCGAAAGTTGAGGTCAAAGGATATAGCCTCAGTGAAGGTGTAGGGGAGAGGTCGGCCCATGGAGGAGGCTACCTAGGAGACCGAGCGGGAAATGCGGAGCAAATATCCTCACCTGTTTGAGGCTTCAGGTATGGTTATTGACTCGTTCGAGGACGAATGTTTTTTTAAGTTGGGGAGGATGTGATGACCCGGCCAGTCATCTCATGAGATATCGCTTTGTTTCCCTCATTCCTGCTTCTTTATGCCTTGTTATCCGTGTTTTGTGGTAACGAGTTGGTCGGATCGAATCTGAAATAATTTTGCTAAGGTTTGAGATACTTAGTCTCTTAAGTTGGAAAGGTCAACTAGATGTTGACTTATGTGTTAGAGGGCTCGGAAGTGAATTCCGAGGGTTCGATTAGCTTCGGGAGGTGATTTGTCACTTAGGAGCGCGATCAGAATGAGTTTTGGAGGTTCGGAGTAGATTTAGGCTTGAATTGGCGAAGTTGATATTTTGGCAATTTCCGGTTGGTAGGTGAGATTTTGATATGGGGTCAGAATGGGATTCCAAGAGTTGCAGTAGTTCCATCATGTCATTTGGGATGTGTGTGCAAACTTTCAGGTCATTCAGACGTGGTTTGGTCGGGTTTTTTATCAAAAGTGGAATCCGGGAGATTTTAGAAAGTTTGGCTTGAATTCGATGTGTTATGGGTGATTTGATGTTGTTTGAGGTGTTTTGATTATTGGAACAAGTTTGAATAAGATATTAGGATATGTTTGTGCTTTTAGTTAAGGTCTCGAGGGCCTCGCGGTGATTTCGGATGATTAACGGAGAAGTTTGGAATTTGTTGCAGCTGCTGAATTTGCTGCTTCTGGTATTTTCGCACCTGCGGATTGGGGACCGCAGATGCGACGCTGCATAAGCGGAAGGGTGGCCGCAGAAGCGGAATTTGGAGAAGTCGTCAAGAACCACAAAAGCAGTTGGAATACCACATCTGTGATGGTGTAGATGCGGAAAGTTGATCGCATATGCGGAAAGGGAGTTTAAGTGAGGACCGCAGATGCGATGGTTTGGACCGCAGAAGCGGAAATATAGCCGCAGATGCGAAAAGTTATAGGCAGAAAGTATAAATTGTGGCCTTCACGAATTTTGAGCTATTTCACCATTTTATCTCGGCTTTGGATTATTTTATCATGTTTAGACCGTTTCTTAATGCTTAACTGTTAATGATTGGAAAATGGGAAGAATCGGCTGGCCTTGTATTCACGAGAGGCGCTATCACGATTGGGTCCGGGTTTAGGGTCATGGCAGTTTGTTTCTATTTGTTTTGATTGTAGGTGCCCGCCTGAAGAACAGGGTTGACTTTCTGTTTCCTTCAAGTTCAATCAGCAGGAGCCCGCCTGAAGAATAGGGTCAGCCTTCAAGTTTCATTCAAATTCAAACAACAGGAGCCCGCATAAAGAATAGAGCCAATTCAAGCTCGAAGCAGAAGAAACTCGCCTTGAGAATGTGAATCAAGAATCCAAGATGCATAATAAGATCGAAGAAGATTCAAGATAGAAGAGTAGATAGGATTTTGTAGTTTTTCTTGTAATCTTTATTTGATTTTTCATTTTTGATGTAATGACAGGGACCGCGGACCGGAACCTCGATGGCACTTCAATCGAATCTCCACATTGGTATCCGTCTCTACTTTTCCTACTTCTAAACTACACGTGGCATGATTCCTTTATATTTAAGGATATGTAGGCAGCTCAGATAATAGGGCTCGGTCACAATCTTTTGTCCATCTTTATTTTGTTTTGAATAAGCGTCGGGTATGAAATCAATTACGTCGCTTACTTACTTCTTTGCTCAAAAACACTTCATGTTTCCAAGCAAAGACGGCAGCTGCAAGCACGTAATTTTTTACCCGCATGATTTTTAAGAGTTATTTTTAGTATCTATTTGGTTTTACGGAATTTTAGTATATTTTTATCTTCAACTTTAAAACATAAATTGAAAATACAAAAAAAAAATAGTTCATTACATATTTTCTTATTTGTACTTAAGACCATTACTATTTATAGTAATATATTTATTTTTACTATGATTTCAACTTATTTTTCTCTACCCTTATTTGAATATACAAAAAAAAAGTTACATATTATGATATAGTTTTACTGTAATTAATTGGAATTGATTTTATATTTAATAGCGTATTTTAAATTATTTTAAAGGAAAAGGATGAAGTTTCTTAGTTGATGGACTTTAAGAGTTGAAATCTAAACTTTGGAGTCCAAGGTGGATGAAGTGGAGGTTAGCGTCGGAAGTCTTGTGTGACAAGAAAGTGTCACAGTTACTAAAAGGTAAGTTTTATAGAGCAGTGGTTAGGCCTGCAATGGTATATGGAACTGAATGTTGGTCGATAAAGAACTCACACATCCAGAAGATGAAAGTAGCAGAGATGAGGATGTTGAGGTGGATGTGCGGGCATACAAGGATGGATAAGATTAGGAATGAAGATATTCGAGAGAAGGTGAGTGTGGCCCCCATGGAGGACAAGTTGCGGGAAGTAAGACTCAGATGGTTCGGGCACATTTAGAGGAGGAGCACTGATGCACCGGGAGGAGATGCGAGCGACTGGTTGTAGTGGGCACGCGGAGAGGTAGAGGGCGACCTAAGAAGTATTGGGGAGAGGTGATCAGACAGGACATGGCGCGACTTAGGATTACTGAGGACATGGCCTTTGACAGGGAATTATGGAGGTCGAGCATTAAGGTTGTAGGTTAGGGGAAAGTTGTGAATATTTCTACAGCACAATAGGGTGAGACTAGCCAGTTAGGAGTTAGACTAAGAATGTCATTGGTCGTCTATTGATGCAGGGCTTTACCTGCTAGTTTTTACTATACCAGCCATCTATTTCGTATTTCGTATTCTGTATTTCATATCTCTTATATTGCTGTTATTTTATTATGCATTTTTATGGTACTAATATATCGGCTCCTGTTGCTTTTTTGAGCCGAGAGTCTCCTGGAAACAGCCTCTCTACCCATCGGGGTAGGAGTAAGGTCTGCGTACATATTACCCTCCCCAGACCTCACTTGTAAGATTATACTTGGTCATTGTTGTTGTTGTTGGAGTCCAATTTCGGATTTCTTAAGCCGATTTTCCCCTAGCCCAATCCCTTAACCCTAAGCCCCTTCCCCTGCACAAAAAAGACAATGCACACACACTAAAAGAAAGAAAGAAACGGACGAGAAACAGAGGCTCACCCACAGCCCTTCACCAAAAAAATCTACCGCCTCCAACTTCTTATTCTTTGATCTTTCTGGTCATTTTTTAATGGTGTCACTGATGAATCTTTTGCTATTAAATGAAACAATATCCTTGTCTTTTATTTTCCCCCAATTTCCTTGCCAAAATCACCACGATTTTTTCCACCAACTCCTAAATCTAGAAACTTCACCCACCAGCCATACACTCACGTAGATAGGGAGGGGAAGTCATGCATGAACAGGGAGAGGAGCTTTGGACAGAATGAACACAAGAAAATGTTTCTATATTTGGGAGTTAGTTCATGGTTGAATTCAAGGAAAATATGTTCTGTTTCTTCTGTTTAAATTTCGGATTTCATTTTGAAATTATGGAGTTTGTTTGGGTCGTATTTGAGTTTGAGTTCATCGGCGAGATTCGAGTTTCTCCGGTGAAGTTCGGTCAGTCTTGCTTGCCGAGGTTCTGTTTCTAATCTTATTGCTTGTGAGCTTCAAAACAGTCCGAGCTTTTGAATTTCAAGTTCGATTGAAGGTCCATCTCGTTCTCCTTCTATTATTATGCTAATTGTGTGTTATTTTGGTTGAATTTCTTGTGATTGAGTTACAGTTAGTCTTTTCTTTAATTGAATGAATTTCATTGGTTGAATACATTTGGGATATAAATTGATGAAATAATATATGTGATGAACAGTGATTAATTTGTGAATTAGACTTGAAATTTAAGATGAAGTAATTTGGAATTGGGATTAACTTCACATTCTTGTTTTATCAAATGGGTCGTGGGCTTAGACACTTAACTTGAAAGAGAGATTAGAACATGAATATTTTGTTTAGTTTTATTTTATTGCATTGATCGGTAGGAGCATGTTTAGGCCGTCAACACTCGGGTAGGAAAACTTTAGGCTTGTTCTTTTCTTTTATTCAAGGTGAGTGGTCGTTCCTTTAGTTTATACTTAGGGGAATGCCCCGTAGACTTCGTAAATATATTTATCCGGGGAATGCCCCGTAGTGAATGTAAAATGAGGTCGAAACATCATCGATGGAGCATTAGCTTAGTATAGTATAGAACTTTTAGAACTTTTAGTACTTTTATTTTTATTTTTATTTTATTAGGTGGGGACGACCTCGAGTCTCTTGCGGGTTTATTTCATTTTTTTGTAGTGTTTTTTCCTCAGTTAGAATATCCTTTAAAGCCAACTACATCATGTACGAACCGTACTAGTTACGGAACTCGGGGAATGCTTAACACCTTCTTCCCGAGTCAAATAAGCCCTCTTACCTAGAATTTCTGGTGCAGTCAGTTTTTAGAGTCAAATGTGTTTTGAGGAAAAATTCATTTTTTTTAAAATGGTGACCTGACGCACCGAAACCAAATGTTAGGTGGCGACTCTGAGAAAAATCTCTTTTAAACAAATGTTTTGTCACTTTCTAACTGAAAACCCTTTTGAACTTCAAAAATCACTTTATCTATTTTAAATGGGTTAGTGAAGTAAAAAACGGGGTGTGACATGGAATATGGTTTGACATAAGTGTGGGGTTTTGAGTGTTAAATTGTATGCGTTAAAAGTATTTAGGGAGGTGTAGTCACTCTTATAGCTAAATGTATCATACCCGTCCTGCAGCCTACAGTACCACCATTTAAAGTTCTATTTGATCCTTGACTGAATGAGCTCAAATTAGTAGAGTAGTACACTATGGGCAAGCCTATGGTTCATCTTTTGTGGCATATGAATGTTGTTTCTGAGAGTAGTGAATTCTTTCTATTTGAAGTTCCTAATCGTTCTCAATTTTTATTTTGTGTGGAATTACTCTTTATTGTTGTGTGAGGGCACTTGATTCATAAAGGAAAGGCAATACTGTTGACTTATGTTAGAGTAAGTGACTGAGTTGTAAATAATTCATGGTGCTTTTGAGTCAATTTTTGAGGTGAAGATGTTACACTATTGTGCATAGTCTATTTTAAATATTCTAAGTGTAATGAGTTTGAAGAGTTGCTTAAAAAGGTAGTGTCCATATAATGATTGGTTTGATTGCTCGAGGACGAACAATGATTTAAGTGTGGGGTGTTGATGGTAGGGTATAATCTCATGTTTTAGTCACTTATTGCACTCTAATTCACTGTACTTTGATTGTGTTTGAACTTTAATTGCTAGTGTTTTGCACTAATTGTGTATTTTATGCCTTGTAGGAGTGATTACGAGCTATGTAGATGTTGTGGAACTAATTCGAGCTATTTGGAGCTTTGAAGTCTGAGTAAAAGCCTAAAGGAATAAGTCGGGATCGCGTTCGAGGGTCAAGGATCACTTCTAGACGTCAAAATTCAAGGAAAATAATCTGCTAAAAAAATACACTAGTGCGACACATTGTGTGATGCATCAATGTAAAAATCTGTGAGAAAATAGCAAAGTTCAAAGACTGGGTTTTTGGGTTATGTCAGGATAAGCACTAATTCTACGCACTTTGCTACGCACAGTGCGACACATGAAAAGCAATAAGTTTGCAAGTTTTCCTATTTCGGCTAGGAAAAGGGAATTTTGCCTAGGCCCGACCCTATTTGGTATAAATACATGGAAAACGGTAATATTTGGACTTTTGACACATCTTAGACCTAAGGAAGCTAAGGAGGATGTGGAGAAGCAAAAGCACAAGGATTTCATCATTCAATCCTCACTCAAAACAAGAGTTTGAATCGTTTTATGTTTTCCTCTTATTTAAACTTTGTTATGATGAATTAATCCATATATATGGAGTAGTTCTATTTAGGGTTTGATGGATTTGGTATATTGATACTTGTTTGTGGATAATTAACTCTAGCTTTATGTATTGAATCGTTTTGGATGTTTTAACTATTGCATCTTTATTCACTTGTTCATGTAATCGAGAGAGGCATAACTTGTGATATTGTTGCATTATATTTTGTTAGTTAAAGTCATTAATTCTTCTTAGTAATCGGAAGAGGCTAGTTGAATTGTTGATTAAACTTAATTAGAAGGATAATCGAGAGAGGTTATCCTAAAGACCAATCCACTACGAATTCTTGCATATCTTCACGTGCTTAAAATTGGTTCCTCTTGTGAGGTTGAGACTTAATCGAGAGAGGAGTTTTTACTAATCAATTGAACTAATAACCAAGTAAATTCAAGAGACTCACTTTAACATTAGAAGTGAATTATCTAGAGTAAATTCCCAAACATTTATCTTGCACCTATCCTATCAACCCTATCTTCTCCCAATTGATAACTTCATTTGCTCATTACTTGCGTTGATTTTCATTAGTCAATAAGTTGCACTATTAGTTAGTTTTAGTTTTAAATGACATCAACTTCAATTGTTAATCATCTTGAATAGCAATTTAACTGCAAACTACGATAATATTGTTTAAATAGTATCCATGTTGATACGATATTATAATTTACTATATGCGATTAGCGAGCATAATTTAGTGTGTGTCCAGAGCACGACACCTTCCTACTCAATGCATCGGCCACTGCATTGGCCTTCCTCAGATGATATAATATGATAAAATAATAGTCTTTCAACAACTCTAACCATATCCGCATCCTCAAATTAAGGTCTTTCTGCTTGAACAGGTGCTGGAGACTCCAATGGTTAGTATAGACCTCACAATGAACACCGTACAGATAGCGCCTCCAAATCTTCAGCGTGTGAACAATAGCTGCCATCTCTAAATCATGATCATGGTAATTCTTCTCATGAACCTTCAACTTCCAAGATGCGTAGGTAATCACCCTACCATCCTGCATCAATACCACGCCAAGCCAAATACATGATGCATCACAATACACGGTATAAGATCCTGAACTTGTAGGCAACACCAACACTAGAGTTGTGGTCAATGCAGTCTTGAGATTCTGAAAGCTCAACTCACACTCGTCAGACCATCTGAAAAGAGCATCATTCTTGGTCAACTTGGTCAATGGGGCTAAGATAGATGAAAATCTCTCCACGAACCGGCAATAATAACCCTCCAAACCTAAGAAGCTCCGAATCTCTGTAATTGAAGTAGGTCTAGGCTATTTCTGAACTGCCTCGATCTTCTTGGGGTCTACTTTAATGCCCTCGGAAGATACAACATGGCCCAAAAAGACAATCGATTCAAATCTGAACTCACACTTTAAAAACTTGGCATATAACTGACGATCCCCTAAAGTCTAAAGTACGATCTGAAGATGTTGCTCATTGTCACACCTCCTTTTCACTACCCCCGAGAGGGTATAATGGAGTTTTTTCCAATTTAAGTGACAATCGAAACTGAATTATTCATTTAAAAATTAGAGTCGCCACTTGGGATAATTTATGGTGTCCTAAGTCACCGGTTAAAATCTCGAATCGAGGAAGTTGACTCTATTTACGGTCTGCGAACACAGAAATCTGGGTAAGGAATTCTGTTAACCCGGGAGAAGGGTTAGGCATTCCCGAGTTTCGTGATTTTAGCACGGCCGCTTTAATCATACTTGGTCTATTAAAATTGTTTAATTACTCAATTAGAACCTATGTGCATTTGCCTCTTTTAATTAAGAAATCATCTTGAAATGGGTCACGCGCGTGTACCCATTTGTTTGGTGCGTCAAAAATCATGTCACGCGAACGTGTCCATAATTAGTAACGCCTTATTATTATTAAGAAAAGTTTGGTCAAAGTTGCACGAACGCATACTCCGATTTTGTTTTTAAAATCCTAATCCCGTCACGCGAACACATACGCAATAACAATGGTATATTAAACGGGCCTAAAACAACTATGAACATTTGTCATTTTTATATCTAGGTTATAAAATTAATACGAGGGCCATGTATGATTAAATAATGGATGGCACACCTCAGACTATATGAACTAAATTTAATTTAGCGGCCTATTAACAACAATTTTATTATTAAGAAAGTTTGATCGAAGTGCGTGAACGCATACTCCGAATTGGTTTTTAGAATTGTAATCATGTCACGCAAACGTGTACACAATCACAATTGTATATTGAACATGCTTAAAGCAAACTACAATGTTTATGAATATTATTCTTTCGAAATTTGGGATTATTAGCCCTATAAACTATTAACAAACTACTATGAATTATTTACAACTTAACTGGTTCTTACTATTCTATTTCAAGGATTTGTTGAAACTAATTGTAGATGAAACAAAAGAAGTTAGAACAAGAAGATATCTATTTGGGAAAAAAGAAAAAAAAATAGACAATAACACTATCAGAAGCGAACAGAAGCAGTAAACAAAAGCATTTCGAAATGGTAATGTATAATAGCATTTTCAAACAAGTAGACTCTTATTACACCAAATCACATTGATTATAACTAAATATGAGCGTCATGTTCTACAAGGGCACAAAGAGAGTTTAACGGAACTTTTTTCTACTAAAAATAACACTAAAGTTTACCACAGAATATTAGAGGGCATTTTACAGGTTCATCCATACAAAAACGTTGCAATTCTTGAGCCAATTCGGCACCAAATCTTATCAGAAACAAATCCACTAAGTACTAATACTAACAAGAACATAAGGAACGGCTAAAGAGATAAAAGAACCTCGATTCCGACTGCCTCAACGGCACTGAACAGACCCAACGAACAGAGCTAGCGACCTACGAACGGGTTTTAACGGGACTCGATCTCAACGAAAACGTTACACTAAATGGAACGACGAACTTGTAACTCAGTCGACAACCCCAAACGAGCTCTCCACGAGCTTTAAACGAACTCCATTGACGAAACGAAATTTCGTCGCCGGTTTCCGGCCATTTCCGGTGGTGATGGAGTTCAGTCGAGGAAGAAGAAGCAGCAGCATCTCCAAGTCGAAGAAGGAGCTCAACCCTTTTTGTGTGGGTCTTTTCAATCAAAAAGCAAATAGCCCAGCCTTTGGTCTTTGGTTAGCTTTCTCGTTTTTTGTGTATTTTTGCTGAAGAAAAAGATGAATAGCGGTGGGGGTCCATTTTTGGGGTGTCAGCGATGCTCAGCTTTTGTTGAGTGTCTTAGGGGTCTATGTTTCATGTATTTGCGCTGATAGCCCTTACGTCTTAGGGGTCTAGGTATTTATAGGATTTTTTAGGTTAAGGGGTATGAGCCTAGGAATTATGAGCTAGATCCGGAAATTACGCTTAAAAATGGGTTGTTTGAGCCCAAATTTTATTCTTTCCCCGCGAACGAGACTAAAAATACGATCTCATTTATTAATTAATCCTACTTAAGTAAAATAACTATTAAAATAAAACTGACTATTAAAACAAAACTATTTTTGGTATTTTTCAAGATTTAAAATGACTACAAAACATTAATGAAACTATTTTTTTGTAATTTTTATTTTCTTGTAATAAAATAAAGTAAAAGAGTTAAAATTAATTTTGATAGCGATATTAGGCCTAAATTAAATATTTACATGCTAAAATATGAAAAATCTTGGGGAGGGTCAAAAATCACATGTCTACAGCTGCCCCTCTTTGACTGGAAATAC
Source organism: Nicotiana sylvestris (assembly GCF_000393655.2). Taxonomy (NCBI): domain Eukaryota; kingdom Viridiplantae; phylum Streptophyta; class Magnoliopsida; order Solanales; family Solanaceae; genus Nicotiana; species Nicotiana sylvestris. The sequence goes on along the minus strand of NC_091064.1, from coordinate 144,937,640 downwards.
GAAGGATTTTCAGACAAAGAACGACTAGACAGGTTTTTTGACCCGACCCTTATTTAAGGAGACCAAAACTAAGAGAAAGGGGAATGTGACCGACCCTGGTATCTGAGCTGCCTACATATCCTTGTCTATAAAGGAACCAGGCCACGTGTAGTTCAGAAGTAGAAACAGTGATAGAGTATACTAAGGTGGAGAGCCGGTCGAGGTGCCGTTCCACCGAGGTTCCGAGCCGCGGTCATGTTATTACATCAAAAATAAAAAAAATGAAAAAGACTAGCTAAGCCTGTCAACTACGAGTTATAAGATTCCTATCTATAAGTCTTCTTAAGCTTAATCTTGAGTCTTGAATGATTCTTCATGCAGACTTTGGATTTGAACCTTGACGCTTGCTAGTTGCAGGTGCTAGTTCATTCTTCTTTAGCTTTTCGGATCAAAACCGGACATACCATGCTTGTGACTTCAGTCATGTCTTGAGTAGCCCACATATTTCATCAACTTTTACATTTGGATTCACTTCTTGCCTTTCTTTCTTTTTTATTCTGGACTGTGACTAACTTCTGTTGATCACCTTGGAATGTTGACTCGCATTCTTACCATGAGCTTCTTTTGTTGCTGACTTGAATTGCATTCTGAAGTGAATTCCCTTATTCTCCAGGTAGGTGCCTAATTGCCAATACTCGAACTGTCTTCATTCAAAACTTGGACTGCATTCTCCTTGTTCTCCAGGTGGGCGCCTGATTGCCAATACTTGCACTATTTTTCCTCGAAACTTGAACTGTTTTCCCTTGTTCTCCAGGTGGGTGCCTGATTGCTGAACTTGAACTGTCTTTCTTTGAACATTGCTGCATTCCCTTGAAACTTGAACTGTCTTTCCTTGTTCTCCAGGTGGGCGCCTGATTGCTGAAACTTTCTGTGTTCCCTCGGAACTGCTTTCCCTTGAAACTTGAACTGTCTTCCCTTGAAACTTGAACTATTTTCCCTTGTTCTCCAGGTGGGCCCCCTAATTGCTGAAACTTTCTGTGTTCCCTTGTTTTCCATGTGGGTGCCTGCAATCAAAACAAATGAAACAAATGAAATTTTCTGTCCCAATTTGCACTAGGAAGATTTGTGAGTATTTAGCAATATTGTAAACCACTTATACTATTGATTCAATGATGAGAGTAAACTAAAGACTAGACTAAGATGTGCGTCTCCTATGAGTAAAACCAAAGAACTTTGACTAGCAAATGCTCTGCTAAAAATAAAACCTGAATAAACCAAACTAGGAAGTGCATCTCCTAGGGGTGAAACTTGAATGAACCAAACTAGGAAGTGCATCTCCTATGAATGAACTCTCAATTTAGGAAGTGTGTTTCCTAAAACAAAAATATAACCTGAAAACCCCTGACTAGGAAGTGCGTCTCCTAAAACAAAATATAATTTGAAAGACCCAGACTAGTAAGTGCGTCTCCTAGGGGTGAAACATCAATGGCTCAAACTAGGAAGTACGTCTCCTAGGAATAAACTTAAATGAACCAAATAGGAAGTTCGTCTCCTAGTGGTGAAACTTCAATGAATCAAACTAGGAAGTGTGTCTCCTATGAATGAACTCTCAATTTAGGAAGTGCGTCTCCTACAGGTGTATCCTGAAAGACCCAGACAAGGAAGTGCATCTCCTAGGGGTGAAACTCAATTTAGGAAGTGCGTCTCTAAAACAAAATATAATCTGAAAAACCCAGACTAGGAAGTGTGTCTCTTAGGGGTGGAACTTCCATGACTCAAACTAGAAAGTGCGTCTCCTATGAATGAACTCTCAATTTAGGAAGTGTGTCTCCTACAGGTAAATCCTGAAAGACCCAAACTAAACAGTGCGTCTCCTAGGGGTGAAACTTCAGTGGCTCAAACTAGGAAGTGCGTCTCCTATGAATGAACTCTCAAAACTAGGAAGTGTGTCTCCTACAAGTGTATCCTGAAAGACCCAGACTAAGAAGTGCGTCTCCTAGGGGTGAAACTTCAATGGCTCAAACTAGGAAGTGCATCTCCTAGGAATGAATTTAAATGACCAAAGCTTAGGAAGTGCGTCTCCTACCAAGTATAATCTGAAAGATCCCTACTAGGAAGTGCGTCTCCTGAAGGGTGAAATTATAATGACTCCAACTAGGACGTGCATATCCTAGGGATGAATTTAAATGACCAAGACTAGGAAGTGCATCTCCTAGTCGGTGAAAACTTCAATGACTAAAACCTGTATGATCCAAACTAGGAAGTGTGTCTCCTAGGAATGAACTTAAATGACCCAGACTAGGAAGTGCATCTCCTAGGGGTGATATGTGATCTTCCCAATAGCCTTTGCGTAGGCCGAACTGGGGCATTGCACCTGAAAAATTCAAGCTTCCAAGCTTTGATATGAACATAGCTTTCATCCTTATTTCAGACAAAGAAAACTTGTGAGTTTAAACATGGTGGTTGGTTTGTGGCCTTGACTATGAGGGCGACTGCTCCTTCACTTGCCATGATAACTTTGATTTCAACTTGAAAGACATTGCTTGTTTATTTACTAAACCACTTTTGTCTATCACCCTTATCATAGAAAATAACTCTGATTCATTCAGACTCAATACCTTCTATCTGTTGCATTTGCTCATGAATTGACATTTACCGAACCTTTTTATTTCTCATGAATCCCAAAGCACGCCGACTGTTATCCATTCAGTGCGTATACTGCTCTTTCCTAACTTATGTCGCTTTGATGTGCTAACCAGACTCCGCTTTGTGCAATTGGAAAGCTGGTAGCAGATTTTGAAGTCATTTCTCACTTGTTTTGACCAAACAGACTCAAGAAGGGGAAGTAAACAAGACAAAAGGAACAGAGTAAGGGACAATGGAAAGAGATGATACCTAACAAGAAAATTACAAAGTAGAAACTTATCAGATGTGGACACCAACTCTAATGACTATGACATGCACCTTTTGATTAAGTGGCCTAATCTGTCAAGAAAATCTAATGTCCAACTCTTGTTGTACCTCTGAGTCGTGAAACTAGGCTTCAATGCTCCGATTATCCTATCTGATTAACGATCCTTATTCGACTTGTAGTTCCCAAAGAGTTTTCACCATCAAGCCTCTCTCATTTTGTTCTTTCTCTCAACTTACCGTCGCCTTATGGTGCCTGTGAAGGTTTTCACCGATAAGACTCTCTCATTTTTGTTTTCCTTGTGTAGCACGGAGTGTTGCTCCTGATGCGAATCATACCTCTATCTTTCTCGACTTGGCACTCTCCAATATTGATCGGAAGGTCTTTTTTGGACCATAATGTGGACTTTGGATGGGGTTAGAAAGAAAGGATAAAAGCTCAAAACAACTTGAATGGGTTCACAATTACAACTTTTGGAATCAGATCTTTTACAGAACCACATCTTCTACCCCAGTTTCTTTGTCTGGGGGCTTTTGCATTTTTATTTTGATGGGACCGAACCGAGAGGCTTCCTACGTATCCTTAAAAGGAATCAGGTCGAACGTAGTTCATGATATTGGAATTACTTTGTTGCTGTTACTTTTTTCTTTTCCTTTCTCTTCTTTTTTTTCTTCTTTTTCTTTCTTTCTTTATTTCTTCTTTCTTTTCTTTTTTCTTTTCTTTTATCTTTTCTTTCTTTTCATTTTTTTCCATTCTTTCCTTTTCTTTTCTCTTTTCTTTCCTTCTTTACTTCTTTACTTACCTTTTGCGTTCGTGATTTTGAATTTCGCTACTGATTCCAAAAGAGGGGTATGAAAGGAAATAAATAAGACTCAAAGGGGTAACAAAGGATAAAGTGTTTAGATAGCAGAACAAAATGCCTTCGTCATTCCAATCTTCAAAACATGCCAAGTACAAACAAACACAATTTAAACCAAAGAAATTATACATAATATCTTGTGACTACATCAGAATTGATAGTCATGTCTACACATTTGCCTTCTATATCTGTTAAATACAAAGCACCATTGGATAATACTCTCGTTACGATGAACGGCCCCTGCCAATTTGGGGCGAACTTACCTTTTGCTTCAGCCTGATGTGGAAGGATGCGTTTCAACACTTGCTGACCTACTTCAAATTTCCGCGGACGCACCTTCTTGTTGTATGATCTTGCCATTCTCTTTTGATACAATTGGCCATGACACATTGCTTCCAATCCTTTTTTATCAATCAAACTCAATTGCTCCAGACAGGTTTTGACCCACTCATCATCATCAATTTTGGCTTCAGCAACAATCCGAAGGGATGGGATTTCAACTTCCGCGGGTATCGCTGCTTCTGTGCCATATACCAACAAATAAGAAGTTGCACCTACTAAAGTGCGAATAGTAGTGAGATAACCCAACAATGCAAAAGGCAACTTTTCATGCCATTGCCTGGAACCTTGCACCATTTTCCAAAGTATCTTCTTTATGTTTTTGTTGGTTACCTCGATTTCTCCATTCGCCTTGGGGCCGTATGGGTGGAATTTCGATGTGTAATCTTAAATTATTGACACACTTCTTTCATCAGATGAATGTTAAGATTAGCACCATTATTTGTGATGATCACCTTTGGAATCCCGAACCGACAAATGATATTTGCATGCACAAAACCGACTGTCGCACCTCCTTTTTACCGCGCCCGCAGGGGCGCGTGGAGGAGTTTTCTCCAATTAAAGGACAGTCGAAACGGGATTTATTTAATTATTTTAGAGTCGCCACCTGGGAATTTTAAGGCGTCCCAAGTCACCAATTTTAATCCCTGAATCGAGGAGAATATGACTCTGTTTATTATTCTGCGAACCAGAAATCCTGAGTAAGGAATTCTGTTAATCCGGAAGAAGGTGTTAGGCATTTCCGAATTCCGTGGTTCTAGCACGGTCGCTTAACTATTTTTATTATTGGCTTAATTATCTTGATTTTATTAAATATATTGATGTTACATGATTTTTCTACCGCTTTTACTTATTGTGATTAAGGACCCTTCTTTGAATCGAATTACGCGTACGTATATTCGTGTTATAAATTTAAAAATGCGGAATTGTGTCACGCGTACGTGTACACAATAACTTTTGATAATATATTTATTAAGCAATCATTTTTTCGAAATTGTGTTGAATCAGGAATATTTGTTTTTCTTAAATATTGAACCGCACATCGTGGGTTTTTATGAAATTAATTTAACGCCTTTGAAAAAATCCTTTTATTAAATATTCGCTCGAAATTGCGCGTACGCATAATCCGAATTTTGCTTTTAAAAATATAATCAGGGTATGCGAACGTATCCCTAATTGCGCAAAATATTTGTAATGATATTAGAGATTTTTCCACAAATTTTTTGTTGTATCTACACATTCTATATGAAAATACTGAGAAATTCGTATTCAAGGGATGTCTTTAAATTCTTTTAAAAGAAATTCACAATTTTTAAATATTGCCCGTTGACTATAATTTCCGAGTATTAATTATGTTCATCCCAAGACTATTCAAATTTACAGTGAAAGGATAAAAATTTGATTTTTAGCAAATACAACATATATATGTATGCCAAAGAATTAATTGTATATGAAACTAACAAATTCTATTTCTAATTACCATTGATATAAAGTGTTGCAATTGGTGCTTATACATCTCGTTTCATTCTCATATAATCGCTTTTAATCTAATAGGCCTAATTATTTGGTCAATTTGTTTTATGAAGGTATATAGGCATCGAGTTTATAGGAAAGGAGTTATTATACAAGTTAATTCAATAAAATTACCTTACATGCAACCTAACTGTATGTCGTAAACATTCATAACGTTTTAACATCGTAACAAGCTATATCATATCACCTTTCACCAACGTTTATACACACATCTATTATCTTTATAAAAATATACCATCAATACCATCTTAACCTTATTTAACAACAAGAGTTAGTAATGTAGTTTTCTTGATATTTCTACATTACTCTTTACTTAGCTAACAACACCATAAAATTTAAATAATGGCCCACTTTATGCCATGTTTCCTACCTTGACAATCTTAATCACAACTATACTTTAATGAAAATTTAGAAAATTAACCTTGTTACAACACTTATACAGTCTTCAATAAAGGATATTTAACTTACAGTCATCCTATCAACATATACTACTTATTTGATCCAGAAACAAAACTGAATTTTTAATTAAAGAGCTTAAATGAATAAAGATATTATTACAATTCAAGCTTCATTTATCTGTCATACTGAATCTCTTTCCAACATAGAATTTAAAAGGATATGTACCTGGAAATGGAGGTAGAAGAAGTAAGTTTCAGCAGTTGCAGCAGTAACAAAAACAGCAAAATACCAGTATTCCCACAGATTTGAGCAATAATAAGACCCGAAGAAAAACAGATGCACAGTACAGTTATTTTTAAAAGACACTTCAGATGTTAACTGAATCAGTGGAACCAAGTAAAGTTGAACAGATTCAACAAAAGAACAATATTTCAGATTTCAATTTCTTTTCGGTTTCAAATTTCCATTTTTCTGATTTTCTATTGCTGCTGTTGTATCTGTGCGTGTGTGTGACTGTAACCCTCCTTCAAATTTATTATGACTGTAACCCTTCCAGTCCCCTTAAACTCTATCTCTCTGTCTGAAAACTGTATCTTTTTTCAGATTTTTTTCTTCCTCTTCAGATTCCAAGGGGAATCTGATTTTTCTGCTGGATTTTCTCTTTTATCTCACTCTAGGTATATTTTTTCTTAAATTCTCCTTAAAAATCTGTTCTCCAGTCCTTTTAACTCTCTTCTCTGTCTAACTGATCAACCTCCTAAATCAGTCCCCATTCCCCTCTATCTTATACAGGTCTGTCCAGCTCTCTTAAATGCTGCCTGGACCCTTTCTCTTTTTTTAAATAATCAGAAAAGTTCCATTAAAACTACTTTTAAATACTTTAAATCCTATTGAGTGCTTTTTATCCTGTTTTTCAGTAGCCCATTATCCCTTGTTCCCCATTAGTATCTTAAATTATAACCATTAACTTCCACTTTCAGCACATTGCTATTAACATATTATCCTCATTGTTCTATCCCAGAAATGTCCCTGACCTACTGTTTTATACTGGTATTACTGCCTTAAATTCAGCATCTTAACAATACAGATTTTAAAATCTGTATAAGCCTGATTATTAATCTGATTTACAACAGCTACAAACCAATCCTAAAGTTTGGACTGAATCCTGACTAAGAATGTAACCCCCTAACACAATTATATCCAATCAACATTTGTAAACTTGAATTCAAACTTGACATTACAACAATATTACACTGAGTTCAGCATAATAATTCAAACTGATCTTCAAATTGAACTAAGATCAAACATACACAGGAGCATTGTCAATATACTGACAATGCCCTGTTCAGAAAACAACATATACAGCATACATTTGAATTCACTGATTCACAAACAAACATGATTTAATTGACGAGTATTAATCAGTTGGCTATTTACAACATTTGTCCATAATCAGTCTAAAACAATAGAAGCAGACTGTTTCAGTCAGCATTTTCAGAAATGAAAATTCGTAATATAACTAATCGACGAACTTAATCGAGTCGATTACACACATTGTAAACAAACAAAATCAACAAAAACAATTCATTTGGAATCAAGTAGACGGGTAGGGGACAGTATAACAAAATTGACTAGAAAAATTATAAAAAATCAAACAAACTAATGAAATGAACATGGAATACACGCAGAATGCACATAAAAGAAACAGAAATTACCTCTGAACCTTCGAATTCAACCGAACTCAACTCAACTTGGATTCGGACATTTTTTTGAAATCAAACAGACCTTAGTCGAAGTATTTTCCACTGAAAATACTTCGACTAAGGTCGATTAAACCTCAATCTTTACTCAATCTGAACAGAATCCAAAAGTTTGGTATTTTTAGGGTTCTTGAAAGTTCGATTTGGGATTTAACCATTTCTGGTCAGATTCGAGGAGAACCAAATATGATACAAGGGTGAGGGTAGCCTAGGGGTCATTTGGTGTCAGCTTAAAACGGATCTGAGTTTGTTCTTGTTTGGTCCGAATCTTCAAAAGAAGATTCGAGAAACTCGGAACTGATTCGAGCCAAACAATCAATAGATCCATACTCAGGGTGGCTAGGGGAAGCTATGGTGTCGATTTGGGGCTGTTAGGTTTAGATTTAAACTCGGCTCGAATCTTCAAATGAAGATTCGAGAACCTTCAAGCAGATTCGAGCAAAGTGGCTAGCATAACTGGATAGAGGATGTTCAGGGGGTTCTAGGTTGTTAAGGTAGTGACCGGCGGCGTTGATGCCGCCGGGTTTCAGGCGGTGTGATCCTAGGGTGGCTAGGGTTAGGAGTGGGGGTTTGGGGGACGATGATGAACAGTGTAGGAGGGGGGTGTTCAGTTAGGGGCCGGGGTAGGGGCTTGGGACTTATATAGGGGTGGGGTGGATTTATATTGTCCGTCCGATCAAGTAAGATGAAGGGCCAGGATCAATTCATTAAACCAAATGATGTCGTTTGGTTTAATGCCAGGGTCGGCTGAGTCGGGTCACTGGATCGGGTTACGGGTTACGGGTAAAGGGGGTGAGATCTTGACCGTTGGTTGGATTTGATCCAACGGTTTCTGAGAAGCCACGACCAAACGCTGTCGTTTTGGTTCGTCTGGTTTGGACCGGACCTGGGCTAAAGGATTGGGCTGTGGGGGTTAAAATGTTTTGGGCCTGGATTTTAATCCAGGTCCGATTTTGTATATATATATATATTTTTTCATTTTTTTCTAATTTAAATTTTTAATATTAACTATAAAATAATTTTAACTTCACAAAAATATATTAATTACTCTATAACAATTATTTAACACATAGACAAAACATCAATCACACAGTGGAATATTTAAAATAGAACGATTGCATATTTTTTGTGATTTTATTTAAATTATCTTTTAAATGCATAATTAAATCCTATATGCATGCAATATGTATTTTATTTTATTTTTCATTTTATTATGACAATGTAAACACTTACGGACATAACACAAGTATTTAACACCACGCAAATTCAAAAAATTACACAGTAAAAGAAATTTATTTTATCTTTTGATTTATTTTGGAGTAGTTTTTCGTAAGGCAAAAATCACGTGCTCACAGCTGCCCCTCTTTGTGCGGAAACTCGAAGAGTTTTCGTGCAAAGATAAAGTGAGCGGATACGAGCGATTTTTGCCCGTTCGAATACTCCGTGGGAAGCATTTTTAGAAAGATTTGACCGAACCTCTGCTTCAAAGGTTTCCTACATATCCTTGGCTATAAAGGAATCAGGTCAATGTAGTTCGGGAATTTTTTGGTAGCTGGGACTACCGTGGGACTGTGATGTTACTGCTGCTTCGTGCTGTTTTTACTGCTTGCTGACCTCCTTATTACACCTTACTTTAAAGGAAATACAAAAAGCTAAACTAGACTATGGTACATGAATTATAAAAATCTTATCTAGATCATGCCCTTGCGTTTCTTGTAGTCTTGATATCTTGGTGACTCTTGGGCATTTGGCTTATTCCGTATTCCTTTCATTGTGTCCCGTATTTTCTTTTGGGACTCTTGTTGTTTCTTGCTGGGGATTTTGTTGGACTCCTCTTCTTTATGGGTTCTAAGTGTGCTCCTTTATCATATGAGCGGGCTTTTGATTTCAACACTTCAATTGTATTCCCTCGTTTCCTAGGTGGGTGCCTTGGCTGTTTCTTTTCTTTCTTCATCCTCATTCTCCAGGTGGACGCCTGACTTCTTCTTTTCTTCATCCTCGTTCTCCAGGTGGACGCCTGACTTCTTTTTTTCTTATCCTCATTCTCCAGGTGGACGCCTAACTTCTTTAATTCTTCATCCTCATTCTCCAGGTGGACGCCTGACTTCTTTAATTCTCATCCTCATTCTCCAGGTGGACGCCTGACTTCTTTAATTCTTATCCTCATTCTCCAGGTGGACGCCTGACTTCTTTAATTCTTATCCTCATTCTCCAGGTGGACGCCTGACTTCTTCTTTTCTTCATCCTCGTTCTCCAGGTGGACGCCTGACTTCTTTTTTTCTTATCCTCATTCTCCAGGTGGACGCCTGACTTCTTTAATTCTCATCCTCATTCTCCAGGTGGACGCCTGACTTCTTTTCTCATCCTCATTCTCCAAGTGGACGCCTGAATTCTTTAATTCTCATCCTCATTCTCCAGGTGGACGCCTGACTTCTTTTAAATTCTCATCCTCATTCTCCAGGTGGACGCCTGAATTCTTTAATTCTTCATCCTCATTCTCCAGGTGGACGCATGACTTCTTCTTTTCTCATCCTCATTCTCCAGGTGGACGCCTGACTTCTTCAATTCTTATCCTAATTCTCCAGGTGGACGCCTGACTTCTTTTCTCATCCTCATTCTCCAGGTGGACGCCTGAATTCTTTAATTGTTCATCCTCATTCTCCAGGTGGACGCCTGACTTCTTCAATTCTTATCCTCATTTTCCAGGTGGACGCCTGACTTCTTTTCTCATCCTCATTCTCCAGGTGGACGCCTGAATTCTTTAATTCTTCATCCTCATTCTCCAGGTGGACGCCTGACTTCTTCAATTCTCATCCTCATTCTCCAGGTGGACGCCTGACTTCTTCAATTCTTTTACCAGGTATTTCCTGACACAAATATTGTATTTGCCCCTGTTTTCAAAGAAAACTTCGTTAGTTTAAAGCAGGGTGGTTGACTGGGGTATTCTTGCCGATGGTGATGCTTCTCTCCGTTTCTCTTTATTGCCTTGGAATGGTTGAAAAGACTGTTTTGTCCTTGTAATTGATTCTTGACTATAGGATTCTCTTCTGTATGTTTTCCTTCAAACCCTTTTAACTGTAATCATATGTTCCTTCTGACTTTGCTGATCCACTTTTGATTTCACCTTTCTTTTTTTTTACACCCATATCCTCTATCTCCCACCTTTCGTGGTTGTATTTTGTAACCTTGAATCTTGGTAGTATACCTTGACATTCCTTCTTTTTTGTTTGGAAATAAACTTATCTCAAAGCTTTTAGAAAAGTAAGATTATTAGTGACGAAATACGCTGATTTCGACAATTATAGAATGAAAATAAAAATCCAAGTTTTGGATGACTGTTGGAAAAGGAATAAAGGACTTATCTGATTGGAATTACCAGCACCAATGATCAGGGTATGCATTTTGGATTAATTAACCCAGTCTTTTAATCAATCTCCTTTCAATTGTCTCATTTTGGTTTTCCCCAAAATTTCCGTAATCCAACTTCATTTTTCATTTCACAGACCTGTTGGACTTGCAATATCTCAAAGAGTTTTCACCGATAAACCTTCCTCATTTGTTTATTTCTCACTTCCTTTTCGCCTTAGGGTGCCTATGAAGGTTTTCACCAATAAGACTCTCTCATTTTACTTTTCTCTCAACTTCCGTCGCCTTATGGTGCCCGTGTGGGTTTTCACCTATAAGACTCTCTCATTTTTACTTTCTTTTCTTGTTTGTACCAGAGTGTTATGAACCATCTTCATTTGCTTGACTCAGCATTTTTCTAAGATTGGTCGAAAGGTCTTTCTGGTATGGGGTTAGAAATGGAAAAGGTATTAAAAGCTAAACAGTTCTGGTATGGGTTTAAAATTACAACTCTTGGAATCTTTTTCTTATTTCAAATACAATTTCTGCCCCAGTTTTTGATTGGGGTCGCTTGACATAACTTTTTGTGCACATCATGTATATTGTGCACCCTATGAGCCGTGAGGCGCCTACGTATCCTTCTTTGAGGAATCAGGTCAAACGTAGTTCACTAAATAATAGTGATTTTGATTTTTTTTTATTGCTTCCAAGAGGGGGTAGGAAAGGAACAAGTATGGCTCAAAAGGGGGAAACAAAGGGTATAGTGTTTGGATAGCAGAATAAATGGCCTTTGTCATTCCAATCTTCGAAATAATGCTAAATACAAATATTCAAAAAAATTTATGCATAATATCTCTTTACCGCGTCAGAATTGATCGCCATATCTATGCATTTGCCTTCAATATCTTTTAAACATAGTGCACCATTCGATAATACTCTGGTCACAATGAATGGTCCTTGCCAATTAGGGGCAAATTTGCCTTTTGCCTCGACCTGATGTGGAAGAATACGTTTCAGCACATGCTGACCTACTTCAAACTTCCGGGGACGCACCTTTTTGTTGTATGCTCTTTCTATTCTTCTTTGATATAATTGACCATGGCATACTGCGGTCAATCGTTTTTCATCAATCAAGTTTAACTGTTCTAGACGGGTTTTGACCCATTCATCATCATCAATCTTTGCTTCGGCGATGATCCGAAGGGAAGGAATCTCAACTTCTGCAGGAATTACTGCTTCAGTGCCATATACCAACAAATAAGGAGTTGCTCCTACTGAAGTGCGAACAGTAGTGCGGTATCCCAATAATGCAAATGGTAATTTTTCATGCCATTGTTTTGAACCTTCTACCATTTTCCGAAGTATCTTCTTTATGTTTTTGTTGGCTGCTTCTACTGCTCCATTCGCCTTGGGCCGATATGGGGTAGAGTTGCGATGTGTAATCTTAAACTGTTGACATACTTCCTTCATTAGGTTGCTGTTAAGATTAGCACCGTTATCTGTGATGATCACCTTCGGGATTCCGAATCGACATATGATATTTGAGTGGACAAAATCGACCACAGCTTTCTTGGTCACTGATTTGAATGTCTTGGCCTCAACCCATTTGGTAAAATAATCAATAGCTACCAGAATGAACCTGTGCCCATTGGATGCTGCCGGCTCAATTGGTCCAATTACATCCATGCCCCAGGCAACGAAGGGCCATGGTGCCGACATTGTGTGCAACTCGGATGGTGGAGAATGAATCAAATCTCCGTGTATTTGGCATTGATGACACTTGCGCACAAAACTGATACAATCTCGCTCCATGGTAAGCCAATAGTAACCAGCTCGGAGGATTTTCTTCGCCAACACATATTCCACTCATGTGGGGTCCGCAAACTCCTGAATGTACTTCAGACATGACAGTTGTAGCTTGTCTGGCATCTATGCATCTTAATAATCCAAGATCTGGTGTTCTTTTATACAAAACTCCTCCGCTTAAGAAGAATCCATTTGCTAATCGCCTAATGGTCCTCTTTTGATCTCCTGTGGCTTGTGCGGGATATATCCCCATTCTGATATACTCCTTGATGTCGTGGAACCATGGTTCACCATCAAATTCTTCTTCAACCATATTGCAATAAGCGTGCTGATCGTGGACTTGAATATGTATTGGATCTACATAAGCTTTGTCCGGATGGTGCAACATTGATGCCAGGGTAGCCAATGCATCGGCAACCTCATTATGGATTCTTGGAATATGTTGGAATTCCACTGATTGAAACCGCTGACAAAGATCATGTAGACATTGTCGGTATGGTATGAGCTTCAAGTCTCGGGTTTCCCATTCTCCTTGAATTTGATGTACCAAAAGATCCGAATCTCCCATGACTAAGATTTCTCGGATACCCATGTCTGCGGCTAGCCTTAACCCCAAAATGCAAGCTTCATATTCAGCCATATTATTGGTGCAATAAAATCATAATTGAGCCGTAACAGGATAGTGATGCCCTGTTTCAGAAATGATTACAGCTCCTATCCCGACTCCTTTCATGTTAGCGGCTCCATCAAAGAAAAGTTTCCAGCCAGGCTTTTCAATTTGCTTCACCTCGTCGATATGCATTGTTTCTTCATCAGGAAAATAAGTTTTCAACTGCTCATATTCCTCATCGACCGGGTTTTCGGCTAAATGATCGGCCAGTGCTTGAGCCTTCATTGCAGTTCGAGTCACATAGATGATGTCGAATTCTGTGAGTAATATCTGCCACTTTGCCAGTCTTCCCGTTGGCATAGGCTTTTGAAAAATGTATTTCAATGGATCCAACCGAGAAATGAGGTAAGTAGTGTAGGATGACAAATAGTGTTTCAATTTTTGAGCTACCCATGTTAGGGCGCAACATGTCTTTTCCAGATGAGTATACTTAACCTCATAAGCTGTGAACTTCTTGCTAAGGTAGTAGATGGCCTGTTCTTTTCTGCCAGTGAGGTCATGTTGCCCCAATACGCAACCAAATGAATTTTCCAAAACCGTTAAGTAAAGAATCAAAGGTCTTCCTGGCTCTGGCGGGACCAACACGGGTAGGTTCGACAAGTACCTTTTTATTTTATTGAATGCTTCTTGACACTCATCGGTCCATTTGACCGCAGCATCCTTTTTCAACAATTTGAAAATTGGCTCACAAGTTGTTGTGAGCTGAGCAATAAACCTGCTGATGTAATTTAACCTCCCCAACAAACTCATTACTTCAGTTTTATTTCTTGGAGGTGGCAGTTCTTGGATGGCTTTGATCTTTGAGGGGTCTAGCTCGATGCCTCGTCGACTGACTATGAATCCCAACAATTTTCCAGACGGAACTCCAAATGCGCACTTGGCAGGGTTAAGCTTGAGGTTGTACCTGCGAAGTCTTAAGAAGAACTTCCTCAAATCCCCAACGTGGTCGGCCTGATGCTTTGATTTTATGATCACATCGTCCACGTATACCTCAATCTCCTTGTGTATCATATCATGAAACACTGTGGTCATTGCTCTCATATAGGTTGCTCCGGCATTCTTTAAACCGAATGGCATTACCCGGTAGCAATAAGTTCCCCATGGTGTGATGAATGCCGTCTTTTCTGCATCTTCTTCATCCATTAGAATTTGATGATACCCGGCATAACAATCCACGAAAGACCCTATATCATGCTTGGCACAATTGTCGATCAAAATATGGATATTGGGTAATGGGAAATTATCCTTTGGACTTGCTTTGTTGAGATTGCGATAGTCGACGCATACTCTAATTTTGCCGTCTTTCTTTGGTACAGGAACGATATTAGCCAACCAAACAGGATATCGAGTAACTCGAATGACCTTTGCTTCCAATTGTTTGGTGATTTCTTCCTTAATTCTCACACTCATGTCAGGCTTGAATTTTCTCAGCCTCTGCTTGACAGGAGGCACCGTTGGATCGGTGGGCAATTTGTGAACCACTAAATCAGTGCTCAGGCCCGGCATGTCGTCATACGACCATGCAAAAACATCTTTGAATTCTATGAGTGCTTTAATTAACTCCTCTCGGATCTTTGGTTCCAGATGGACACTTATTTTAGTTTCTCGGATATTACTCGTGTCCCCTATATTGATGTCCTCGGTATCACTCAAGTTAGGTTTGATTTTTTCCTCAAAGTGAATTAACTCTTTACTAATCTCTTCAAAAACCTCATCTTCATCATATTCTGATTCATAATCACAATATATTTCTTGAATTAATATTTCGGAACCAGATTGATTTTTAAGACTGGGCTGAGGATTCCTCATGCATGCCATATCACTAGAGCCAGCGTAAAAGGAACTGTACAGGAAAGAAGAAAAAGAAAAGAAAGCTATTAGGAATGATAATAAAAAGGAAACTGCTTTTTATTGGATGATGAAAGATAACAAGGTTTGCACACTTCAAACAAACTGTAAGATAAGCTTTGGGATTACAACCCTGAAGTAACCCAAACAAACTGAAAGAAAATCAAAATAAACTACCAAGACTCCTTTCGAATTGGGAGAGGAGTGGCTTTCCAATTATTGAGCTTTGTTTCCGGTCCAACGAATTGAACTTCTGCGTTGCTACACCCTTCTCCGCTTTCCAACATATTCACATCACTAAACAATTTCTCGAACCTTTCAATTAATTCCTTCTCAGGATTGACCCGGGATTTAGGAATTGTTGTTATCGGGCGATTTTTAGCGCCGGTCTTGACAAAAGACTTTGACAGATGTGGGACTGGTTTTGGAAGAACCCATGCTTGGTGTTTCAGCTTCCTAGCCCTTATCACGTCATTGGCAGTGGGTATGAACCCCAAACCGAATGTTCCCCAGTTCTCGGGGAGAGATACTGGTTGTATAATTCCTTGCAAAGATAAACCCAGACCTTTGCCGGGTATAAAGCCATTCTTTAACATTTCATAAGCTACCATGACTGATGCAGAGGATATCTTTGGATTTGGAAGATATTTCCCCTCTGGAATTTTCTCTATCGACACTGTGTCGGTTACTTGGTATACCCATGGTCCCTGGTCATTTTCTGTTCCCTCGACCGGTACAATGGTACTGCTGTGAGCATTTAAACTTTCTTCTCTATACACGACTAATTCTTGATGATCCCATTCAAACTTGACAGCCTGATGTAGTGTTGACGGGACTGCTTTAGCAGCATGGATCCATGGTCGACCCAACAACAAGTTGTAAGAAACAGTCATGTCCAACACTTGGAATTCCATTGTGAATTCAACTGGCCCTATAGTTAGTTCCAACACTATGTCGCCAAATGAATCTCTGCTTCCACCGTCAAATCCTCGTACGCAGATACTATTCTTCTGGATCCTCTCCTCTTTAATTTTTAATTTGTTTAAAGTGGAGAGAGGGCATATGTTTGCACTGGACCCATTGTCAACCAATACCCGGGTTACTACGGAGTTTTCACATTTCACGGTGAGGTAAAGAGCTCTGTTGTGCTCGGTACCTTCCACAGGTAATTCATCATCAGCAAATGTAATTCTGTTTGTCTCAAAGATTCTGTTGGCTATTTTTCCCAAATGATTTACAGAGATCTTTTCAGGAACATGAGCCTCATTCAGGATTTTCATCAAAGCCAGACGGTGCTCCTCTGAATGGATCAGTAATGACAACAATGAAATTTGAGCGGGGGTCTTCTTTAATTGATCCACAACAGAATAATCATGGAGTTTCATTTTTCTTAAAAACTCCTCCGCCTCTTCTTCCGTCACAGCTCTCTTTGTTGGCGTTGGATTGTTTTTAGTTTTTCTCAACTCTTCGGGAGTAAAACATCTTCCCGAACGTGTCAAGCCTTGCACCTCACACACTTCTTCCTTGATTTCTTTGCCCTTGTACATTACAGTCACCCGTTCATAGTTCCATGGGATGGCTTTGTTGTTGATGACCGGCAGCTGGATTGCAGGTGCAATAACAACCTGATCTGTACAGGCTCCTTCCACAAATATAATGGGTTTGTTAGCAACCCCTGGTACTATCACTTTCGGCCTTTCTTGTTTTGCGGCAACTTTGATCGATGATCCCTCCTCGATTATCATAGATGGTCCATCACCATTTCTGTTCTGCTTAGATACCGGCTTCTCCTCTGTTAACTGCTTATCTGGCTTGGTTTCATGAGATTTGATCATCATGACAGTTTGTGACGGCTTTTTTGTCTCCCCATTAGCTTGTATGATTTCTATCATATTAGCCTCTTGATGGGCTGGCATTGGATTTCTATTGATATTTGGGGCTTCGGGGGTTTGAACCTCGATTTTATTAGTATCAATCAGCTCTTGTATTGCATTTTTCAAATGCCAACATTTCTCCGTATCATGGCCTGGTGCACCGGAGCAATATTCACAGCTAATGGTGTAATCCAGATTCTTTGGAGGAGGATTGGGTAGCTTGGATTGTATTGGTCTCAGCATGTCTAGCTGTCTCAGCCTGTGGAACAGACTGGTGTAAGACTCTCCCAATGGAGTGTAAGTTTTCTTTTTCTGTTCCCTTTCTCCCCTGAATGCTGGCCTAGGCCTGAAACCTGGTCCGGGATAGGCTCGTGGGTAAGTATTTGGTGTGACAGGAGCACGCCAATTGGTGTGAACAGGTGGCTGATTGTATGCTTGAGCATGGTTAATGGAAAAATGAGGCTCTGAAGGGTGATAGTAGTGTTGGGATGAATCATGGTGGTAAGCTGATTGGCGAGGTCGTGGTTGATTATAGTAAAGCGGTGAACCTCTGGGTCCCGACCAAATTCCTGAATCAACTACTGTTGCTTCCTCCCTCTTCTTTCTTCCGATTCCTCCTACCCCGCCTTGAATAGCTTGAGTAGTTGCCTTAATTGCTGAATAGCTCATGATTTTATTTGTCTTGAGGCCTTCTTCCACCATACCTCCCATCTTCACTACTTCGTTGAATGATTTCCCAACCGCTGAAACCAAGTGGGCATAGTAAGTCGGTTCCAAGGCTTGGAGGAAGTAGTCTACCATTTCACTCTCCTTCATAGGAGGATCCACTCTTGCTGCCTGTTCTCTCCACCGAAAACCATACTCTCTGAAGCTTTCATTGTGCTTCTTCTCAAATTTTGTCAAAGATAATCGATCTGGGATGATTTCCAGATTGTATTGGAAATGGTATGCGAATGCCTGTGCCAGGTCATCCCAGGTGTACCATCTTCCATGGTCCTGGCGTGTATACCACTCCAAAGCTGATCCGCTTAGACTTTGACTGAAGTAAGCCATCAATAATTCATCCTTTCCCCCAGCTCCTCGCATCTTGCTACAGAAACCCCTTAAGTGGGCTACTGGGTCGCCGTGCCCGCTGTATAGGTCAAATTTGGGCATCTTGAAGCCAACTGGTAATTGTACGTTTGGGAACAAGCACAAATCTTTGTAGGCTACACTGACTTGCCCACCTAATCCTCGCATGTCTCTGAACGATTGTTCTAGACTCTTGACCTTCCTGAACATCTCTTCTTGCTCAGCATTTTTGGCTGGCTTGTCAATTTCGGTTGGGAGATCAAAACGAGGAGTAGTTGAATGAATTTCGGAAGCTTTGAGGGTGGGTTCCGGGGGTAATATTGGTTGTCTTGGGCCTGGAATGTAGGCTCACTTGGAGATTTATGAAATGTAGCAGGGGGAGGTGCTACGAAAACAGGAGTCATAGGTGGAGGAAAATATGGAACGGGTTTTGGAGGTGGAGACTGCGGTGTCTGAGAGGTGGTGCCTCGGTAGTGCTGGTAAATGGGGAAGTTTGGGGATAATTCAGTGGTGATATTATCCTGAGTTTGGGTCATTGATGGAGCAGGGTTATTTGGGTAAGATGGGGGTAACTGTCCTGTAGACCAAGCTTGGTACATCTCAGCCATTTGCTGCTTGAGCTTAAACATCTCTTCTTTCATTTTCCCGACATCCATCTCCTCTATCTCCATACCTGTGTCAACATCTGGGATAGACATACTTTCGGGTATTGGTCCTTTTGATCTTGTGTGATAGTGATAATATGCCAGTATACTCTTTAGAGAAACTAACTGCTTGAATTCTGGAAATGAACAAATTTGTTAGTTTTGAGAGTTTAACACATATATAATCACACGTTGAGATGCAATGCTCCTAGACAAATAATCCCTTTCTATTATGCATTTGCTCGGCTGCTTGTGTCGTCCCAGCCTTCTTGAAATTTTTATTGTTATTCATTTTTATTTATTATATATATCTTTTATCGTGGTGGTCGAATCTGAGAGATTGCCTACGTATCATGCCCTTACATGAATCAGACCTTGCGTAGTTCGGACTAAAGGCAATCACTTTTATTCATTACACGAAGATGGAATTACATTTGAAAACTTTAAGAAAATAGCTTGAAACACACACACTTAAATCAGAATAAAAGATACACTTCATAACATCTCACAACATGCCCCACTTTCCATTTTTGTTGTCAAATATTGGATTATCTGCTCAATGTGGTGCTTGA
Organism: Nicotiana sylvestris; assembly: GCF_000393655.2. Lineage (NCBI taxonomy): Eukaryota > Viridiplantae > Streptophyta > Magnoliopsida > Solanales > Solanaceae > Nicotiana > Nicotiana sylvestris. Next base: position 144,918,030 of record NC_091064.1, on the reverse strand, counting down.
CCTGGATGGCCTCCCAGCGTACGATACATCCTTTCCAACTCCATTGCTAGATGACGAGCAAAAGTGGGCGCATGCTCAGTAAATCTTTCATAATCCATTCCTTGGCAGTTTACATAACTTTGAGATGTGAAGACTGCCAGGTCGTGGATTTGTGCCCTGAAACCTTGGAGACGTTGGTCTTGGTCTTGCAATTGCTGCTGACGAGTGGTGGCTATATCTCTGACACGGTTCTCACGATCTAGAGCTGATTCTAACAGAGCTCGGAGTCTGGCCTGCTCTAATCTTGCTTGCGCTCTTTCCCTGTCGAGGTCTGCTTGTTGGTGTTCTCTGTTGCATCTTCTTGCCTCTTCTAGTTGTGCACGAAGTTGGTCTTCTGATCGCATCCAATAGTCCTTTTCCTTCTTGAATTGTGTCTTGTCTTTTTCGGATTGCCTATCCTGGCGTTCCTTGTTAGATCTGACTTCTTCGTTTAATTGTTGGATCCTTTCTTTTGCCTTGCTTAATGTCCTTTCATTTTCCGCAAGAATGGAATCATAATCTTGCATTCTTTCAAATAGATTGGCGATGGTTTTTTGATCCTTCCAGCTCCTCTTTGGCGTTTCAGAAACTCTTTTCATTTTTTGGAATCGGGCATGAAGATTTTCATTCTCACAAGCTAGACTCTTCTTCTCGCCTTCAGCTTCTTGTGCTTGCAAATCTTTCTCCAAACTGAGGCTTCTTAGATTTTCTTTTAGGGCATGGATAGTTGCTTTGTACCCTTTTTCCTTTTCTCCCCAGATCAACCGTTCTTGGATTTTATCACTGAAGTTTTGAACATGGGGTCTTTTTGTTGGCCTTCTTAGCTCAGGCTCTGATACATCATCCACGCGAGATCGTTTTTCAAACCACCTTGCATATCCAGGATTTATCTCACCCTTTGTAGCGTCTGGGACTTGAGTATCACTTTTCAAGTATCGGCACCCATTCCACATCTGCTGAAGTAGAGCCTCGGGAATAGTGGCTTCTGGGTGTAATTCGATTACTTGCACACTCAAATCTTCATCATCAGGAACTATTTGATATCTCCCTAATTGCCTTAGGACTCTCAGTGGTGCATACGGCTGAATGCTTCTCAATCCCAATAGTAGTAGATAACTATTTGAGGCTGACATGTGTATTACTTCCCTCATCGGGAGCCATCCCAGAGTCCATTCAATTTGATTTGCCGTTAAAGCCTTTAGATGAGATACCCATGCTTCTATCCCTTCTGGAGCCTGATAATTTTTTGTTCTTTCCTCATAGCTCTCGATGCAATTATCATTGTTTGACCCATACTGTATGATCTTGGGCTGTTGTTGGAGATGCTCCATCACCCACATTTGCAACAAAATTTTGCATCCTTCGAAGACCTTTGCTCCTGATTTACATAAAGTTAAAGCCCGATAAATATCTGATAGAATGGTGGGGACAAGGGTGTGATTTTCTTTGGTGGTGAGGATTTGCACAATTTTTGCGGTGCGAATATCAATTGTTCGCTCTTTGTTTGGAAAGACCATGACTCCTAGAAAAGCCACCATGAAAGCAAAGCGACGGTGAATCTGCCAAGTGTCTTTGTTTTGCTTATTGGTAAGGCCTTTCTCATGAATTTCGAACCCATCTGACTTTCCGAACCTTGAATACAAAAAGTTGAAGGAACAACATCCATTGATGACATTGCTTTTCCTGATTTGACTGCTGATGTTCAGAAGACCGAAGAATCGATGTACCGAAGGAGCCTTTGTGAATATCAAGCTTTGATTTCTTAAACTTCCGTCAAAACCAACATATCCAGCTATCTCCTCTAATGTAGGAGTAAGCTCGAAGTCAGAGAAACGAAAAACATTGTGAACAGGATCCCAGAAAGTTACTAACGCCGCAATCAGATCATCACGGGGTTTAACTTTCATAATGTCCGTGAGATTTCCCAAATGCTTGACGACCCATTTTTGACCGTCTTCGCCTAAATCATACCACCACATTTGAAGCTGACATAGAAATTCTTCCGTACTTGTGGATGAGGGGCTTTGTGTGGTGCTCATTTTGTATCTGAAATTTAATTTTGATAAAGTCAAAATTCATTTTGAAAATTTATACTAAAAAAAATCATTTTCGAAAATTTTTTATTTATTAAATACCTTTATTTCAAAATTTAAAACTATATTTTTTTCGAAATTTTTAAAACAACCCATTTTATTCCTTTCTTCTTACCATGATTTTATTTAAGCTGGTCAACAAGCATGTTCGAGGCAAATGAATGCACAAGTAACAAGTAGGATGCATCATGATGGTCTTTTTATTTTGGGTTCACCTGTCCTAGACAGACCCAACCCCTGTGTTGAGTCTCCAAGGCCAAATGCATATGATGCAAATATTCGTTCCTACTAGGGATCCGGTACATGGCTGAGTTATTCTAAGTGTAAAACCTTAGGTTGATTGTTCTAAACCTGGCTTACCCAAACGGACAGTTTGAGCCGAAGCGGGGGCAACGTACCGGGAGCACGAAAGTCTGCCCGGCCTAGTTACTTGTCCCAACTCCGTCTTATTTGGTATGACTTTAACAGAAAGGTGGGTCACGCGCACGTGTACACCATAAATTCAGAAGACTCAGAAAGAAGGGGGTTTCGTAGCAGTTGTATATATTCACAATTCAAATAATATTAAAGCGGTAAAAAAAACATTTAGCATATTAGCATATAAACAGTTGAAAATCATATAGTAAATAAAACCAATTAATGCAGTTATTTTAAGCTCGAATTCTTTAAACCCTGAACCAGTGGTTCTGGGTTACAGTGGAAGATAGAAACCACTAAAAGATCCCCAGCAGAGTCGCCAGAGCTGTCGCACCTCCTTTTTACCGCGCCCGCAGGGGCGCGTGGGGGAGTTTTCTCCAATTAAAGGACAATCGAAACAGGATTTATTTAATTATTTCAGAGTCGCCACCTGGGAATTTTAAGGCGTCCCAAGTCACCAATTTTAATCCCTGAATCGAGGAGAATATGACTCTGTTTATTATTCTGCGAACCAGAAATCCTGAGTAAGGAATTCTGTTAATCCGGAAGAAGGTGTTAGGCATTTCCGAATTCCGTGGTTCTAGCACGGTCGCTTAACTGTTTTTATTATTGGCTTAATTATCTTGATTTTTATTAAATACTTTTTGTTACGTGATTTTTCTACCGCTTTTACTTATTGTGATTAAGGACCCTTCTTTGAATCGAATTACGCGTACGTATATTCGTGTTATAAATTTAAAAATGCGGAATTGTGTCACGCGTACGTGTACACAATAACTTTTGATAATATATTTATTAAGCAATCATTTTTTCGAAATTGTGTTGAATCAGGAATATTTGTTTTTCTTAAATATTGAACCGCACATCGTGGGTTTTTATGAAATTAATTTAACGCCTTTGAAAAAATCCTTTTATTAAATATTCGCTCGAAATTGCGCGTACGCATAATCCGAATTTTGCTTTTAAAAATATAATCAGGGTACGCGAACGTATCCCTAATTGCGCAAAATATTTGTAATGATATTAGGGATTTTTCCACAAATTGTTTGTTGTATCTACACATTTTATATGAAAATACTGAGAAATTCATATTCAAGGGATGTCTTTAAATTCTTTTAAAAGAAATTCACAATTTTTAAATATTGCCCGTTGACTATAATTTCCGAGTATTAATTATGTTCATCCCAAGACTATTCAAATTCACAGTGAAAGGATAAAAATTTGATTTTTAGCAAATACAACATATATATGTATGCCAAAGAATGAATTGTATATGAAACTAACAAATTCTATTTCTAATTACCATTGATATAAAGTGTTGCAATTGGTGCTTATACATCTCGTTTCATTCTCATATACTCGCTTTTAATCTAATAGGCCTAATTATTTGGTCAATTTGTTTTATGAAGGTAGATAGGCATCGAGTTTATAGGAAAGGAGTTATTATACAAGTTAATTCAATAAAATTACCTTACATGCAACCTAACTGTATGTCGTAAACATTCATAACGTTTTAACATCGTAACAAGCTATATCATATCACCTTTCACCAACGTTTATACACACATCTATTATCTTTATAAAAATATACCATCAATACCATCTTAACCTTATTTAACAACAAGAGTTAGTAATGTAGTTTTCTTGATATTTCTACATTACTCTTTACTTAGCTAACAACACCATAAAATTTAAATAATGGCCCACTTTATGCCATGTTTCCTACCTTGACAATCTTAATCACAACTATACTTTAATGAAAATTTAGAAAATTAACCTTGTTACAACACTTATACAGTCTTCAATAAAGGATATTTAACTTACAGTCATCCTATCAACATATACTACTTATTTGATCCAGAAACAAAACTGAATTTTTAATTAAAGAGCTTAAATGAATAAAGATATTATTACAATTCAAGCTTCATTTATCTGTCATACTGAATCTCTTTCCAACATAGAATTTAAAAGGATATGTACCTGGAAATGGAGGTAGAAGAAGTAAGTTTCAGCAGTTGCAGCAGTAACAAAAACAGCAAAATACCAGTATTCCCACAGATTTGAGCAATAATAAGACCCGAAGAAAAACAGATGCACAGTACAGTTATTTTTTAAAAGACACTTCAGATGTTAACTGAATCAGTGGAACCAAGTAAAGTTGAACAGATTCAACAAAAGAACAATATTTCAGATTTCAATTTCTTTTCGGTTTCAAATTCCCATTTTTCTGATTTTCTATTGCTGCTGTTGTATCTGTGTGTGTGTGTGACTGTAACCCTCCTTCAAATTTATTATGACTGTAACCCTTCCAGTCCCCTTAAACTCTATCTCTCTGTCTGAAAACTGTATCTTTTTTCAGATTTTTTTCTTCCTCTTCAGATTCCAAGGGGAATCTGATTTTTCTGCTGGATTTTCTCTTTTATCTCACTCTAGGTATATTTTTTCTTAAATTCTCCTTAAAAATATGTTCTCCAGTCTCTCTAAACTCTCTTCTCTGTCTAACTGATCACCCTCCTAAATCAGTCCCCATTCCCCTCTATCTTATACAGGTCTGTCCAGCTCTCTTAAATGCTGCCTGGACCCTTTCTCTTTTTTTAAATAATCAGAAAAGTTCCATTAAAACTACTTTTGAATACTTTAAATCCTATTGAGTGCTTTTTATCCTGTTTTTCAGCAGCCCATTATCCCTTGTTCCCCATTAGTATCTTAAATTATAACCATTAACTTCCACTTTCAGCACATTGCTATTAACATATTATCCTCATTGTTCTATCCCAGAAATGTCCCTGACCTACTGTTTTATACTGGTATTACTGCCTTAAATTCAGCATCTTAACAATACAGATTTTAAAATCTGTATAAGCCTGATTATTAATCTGATTTACAACAGCTACAAACCAATCCTAAAGTTTGGACTGAATCCTGACTAAGAATGTAACCCCCTAACACAATTATATCCAATCAACATTTGTAAACTTGAATTCAAACTTGACATTACAACAATATTACACTGAGTTCAGCATAATAATTCAAACTGATCTTCAAATTGAACTAAGATCAAACATACACAGGAGCATTGTCAATATACTGACAATGCCCTGTTCAGAAAACAACATATACAGCATACATTTGAATTCACTGATTCACAAACAAACATGATTTAATTGACGAGTATTAATCAGTTGGCTATTTACAACATTTGTCCATAATCAGTCTAAAACAATAGAAGCAGACTGTTTCAGTCAGCATTTTCAGAAATGAAAATTCGTAATATAACTAATCGACGAACTTAATCGAGTCGATTACACACATTGTAAACAAACAAAATCAACAAAAACAATTCATTTGGAATCAAGTAGACGGGTAGGGGACAGTATAACAAAATTGACTAGAAAAATTATAAAAAATCAAACAAACTAATGAAATGAACATGGAATACACGCAGAATGCACATAAAAGAAACAGAAATTACCTCTGAACCTTCGAATTCAACCGAACTCAACTCAACTTGGATTCGGACATTTTTTTGAAATCAAACAGACCTTAGTCGAAGTATTTTCCACTGAAAATACTTCGACTAAGGTCGATTAAACCTCAATCTTTACTCAATCTGAACAGAATCCAAAAGTTTGGTATTTTTAGGGTTCTTGAAAGTTCGATTTGGGATTTAACCATTTCTGGTCAGATTCGAGGAGAACCAAATATGATACAAGGGTGAGGGTAGCCTAGGGGTCATTTGGTGTCAGCTTAAAACGGATCTGAGTTTGTTCTTGTTTGGTCCGAATCTTCAAAAGAAGATTCGAGAAACTCGGAACTGATTCGAGCCAAACAATCAATAGATCCATACTCAGGGTGGCTAGGGGAAGCTATGGTGTCGATTTGGGGCTGTTAGGTTTAGATTTAAACTCGGCTCGAATCTTCAAATGAAGATTCGAGAACCTTCAAGCAGATTCGAGCCAAGTGGCTAGCATAACTGGATAGAGGATGTTCAGGAGGTTCTAGGTTGTTAAGGTAGTGACCGGCGGCGTTGATGCCGCCGGGTTTCAGGCGGTGGGATCCTAGGGTGGCTAGGGTTAGGAGTGGGGGTTTGGGGGACGATGATGAACAGTGTAGGAGGGGGGGGTGTTTAGTTAGGGGCCGGGGTAGGGGCTTGGGACTTATATAGGGGTGGGGTGGATTTATATTGTCCGTCCGATCAAGTAAGATGAAGGGCCAGGATCAATTCATTAAACCAAACGATGTCGTTTGGTTTAATGCCAGGGTCGGCTGAGTCGGGTCACTGGATCGGGTTACGGGTTACGGGTAAAGGGGGTGAGATCTTGACCGTTGGTTGGATTTGATCCAACGGTTTCTGAGAAGCCACGACCAAACGCTGTCGTTTTGGTTCGTCTGGTTTGGACCGGACCTGGGCTAAAGGATTGGGCTGTGGGGGTTAAAATGTTTTGGGCCTGGATTTTAATCCAGGTCCGATTTTGTATATATATATATATATATATATTTTCATTTTTTTTCTAATTTAAATTTTTAATATTAACTATAAAATAATTTTAACTTCACAAAAATATATTAATTACTCTATAACAATTATTTAACACATAGACAAAACATCAATCACACAGTGGAATATTTAAAATAGAACGATTGCATATTTTTTGTGATTTTATTTAAATTATCTTTTAAATGCATAATTAAATCCTATATGCATGCAATATGTATTTTATTTTATTTTTCATTTTATTATGACAACGTAAACACTTACGAACATAACACAAGTATTTAACACCACGCAAATTTAAAAAATTACACAGTAAAAGAAATTTATTTTATCTTTTGATTTATTTTGGAGTAGTTTTTCGTAAGGCAAAAATCACGTGCTCACACCGACCACTACCTTCTTGGTCACAGATTTGAAAGTTTTAGCTTTAAACCACTTAGTAAAATAATCAATGGCCACCAGAATGAACCTGTGCCCATTGGATGCTGCTGGCTCAATTGGTCCGATGACATCCATACTCCAAGCAACAAAGGGCCATGGTGCGAACATTGTGTGTAATTTAAATGGCGGATAATGGATCAAATCTCTGTGCACTTGGCACTGATGACACTTGCACACAAAACTGATACAATCTCGCTCCATGGTGAGCCAATAATAACCTGCTCGGAGAATTTTCTTTTCCAGAACATACCCACTCATATGCGGTCTGCAGACTTTGTAATGCACTTCGGTCATGATAGTCATTGCTTGTCTAGCATCTATGCATCTTAACAATCCAAGATCTGGAGTTCTTTTGTACGAAACTCCTCCGCTGAAGAAAAATCCACTTGCCAAACGTCGAATTATTCTCTTCTGATCCTTTTGTAGCTTGTACTAGATACACTCCTGACCTAATGTACTCCCTGATATTGTGGAATCAAGGCTTACCGTCAAGTTCTTCTTCCACCATGTTACAGTAAGCATGTTGATCACGGACCTAAATATGCAAAGGGTCAACATAAGCCTTATTTGGATGATGTAACATCGACGCTAGAGTAGCCAAAGCATCGACAACCTCATTATGGATACTTGGAATATGCCTGAATTCTATAGATCGAAATCGTTGACAAAGATCATGCAGAAATTGTCGATACGGTATAAGTTTTAAATCTCGTGTCTCCCATTCTCCTTGAATCTGGTGCACCAGAAGGTCTGAGTCTCACAAGACCAAAACTTCCTGGATTCCCATATCTATAGCTAATCTCAAACCTAAAATGCACGTTTCGTACTCGGCCATATTGTTGGTGCAATAGAAACGAAGCTGAGCAATGATAGGTAGTGATGCCCTATTTCAGAAATAAGCACTTTTCATATCCCAACGCCTTTCATGTTAGCAGCCCCATTAAAGAAGAGTTTCCCACCGGGATTTTCCTCCTTCTCAACCTCGTCAATGTGCATTACCTTTTCATCAGGAAAATAAGTCTTCAAAGGTTCATATTCTTCGTCCACCGGGTTCTCGGCGAAGTGATCGGCCAAAGCTTGGGCTTTTATCGCCGTTCGAGTCACATATACGATGTCAAACTCTATGAGCAAGATCTGCCACTTTGCGAGCCTTCCTGTGGGCATGGGTTCTGAAAGATATACTTTAGACGATCCAGGCAAGAGATGAGGTAAGTGGTATAGGACGACAAATAATGCTTCAACTTCTGTGCTACCCACGTCAGGGTGCAACATGTCCTTTTAAGGGGAGTATACTTAACCTCATAAGATGTGAACTTCTTGCTAAGATAGTAGATGGCTTGCTCTTTCCTGCCAGTGATGTCATGCTGACCCAATACACATCCAAATGAATTATCCAGGACTGTCAAATAAAGAATCAAAGGTCTTCCCGGTTCTGGTGGGACCAACACAGGTGGGTTTGACAATACCCCTTTATCTTATCAAATGTTTCCTGACACTCATCAGTCCACTTGACCGCAACATCCTTCTTCAGCAACTTAAAGATAGACTCACAAGTTGTCGTGAGCTGAGCGATAAACCTGCTGATGTAGTTTAGCCTCCCTAACAGACTCATCACCCCGGTCTTGTTCCTCGGTGGTGGCAATTCCTAGATAGCTTTGATTTTTGAGGGATCCAACTCAATACTCCACCGGCTGACTATGAACCCTAACAGTTTCCCAGATGGAACACCAAACACACACTTTGTCGGGTTGAGTTAAGATTGTACCTGCAGAGCCTCTGAAAAAACTTTCTCAAATCTCTGACGTGGTCAGACTGCTTCCTGGACTTTATGATCACATCATCCACGTAAACCTCAATCTCCTTGTGTATCTTGTCATGGAATATGGTCGTCATTGCCCTTATGTAAGTTGCCCCAGCATTTTTCAGACCAAAAAGCATGACCCGGTAGCAGTATGTTCCCCATTGCGTGATGAATTCCGTCTTTTCTGCATCTTCCTCATCCATTAAAATCTGATGATACCCCACATAGAAATCCACAAACGACCCAATCTCATGCTTGGAATAATTATCAATCAAAAGGTGGATATTCGGCAATGGGAAGTTGTCCTTTGGACTTTCCTTGTTGAGATCACGGTAATCAACACACACTCTGCTCTTACCGTCTTTCTTTGGCACATGCACAATGTTGTCTAACCACGTGGGATACCGCGTGACCCAAATGACCTTTGCATCAAGCTGCTTTGTGGCCTCTTCTTTAATCTTCACACTCATATCAGTTTTGAATTTTCTCAACTTCTGCTTGAGTTGACTTCGGTCAATATTTTGGGTAAACGGATATGAACCCGTGATTCGACGGTCCCGAAAGGTCTGTAGGAAAATATGGGACATGGGCGTTTGCCCGGAATCGAATTCCGAGGTTCCAAGGCCGAAAAATGAATTTTTAAAGAAAATTATTTTCTGGAAAATATAAGAGTTTTTGGAAATGAAAAAATGTTTGAAATTGATGGTATCGGGCTCGTATTGTGGTTCTGAAGCCCGGTACAAGTTTGAAATAATAATTAGGTTGATTCTGTAAAATTTGGTAAAGATCGGAATTGGTTTGGTATAAAACAAACGTAAAGTTGAGAAATTGGAAATTTTGGTGTTCTTGAGTGATTTCATGGATTTGGGGTTTAATTCATAGTTGTTGATGTTAGTTTGATGATTTGATTGCATGAGCAAGTCCGCATGATGTTTTTAGGTTAGTGTGCATGTTTTGTTTGGAGCCCCGAGGGCTCGGGTGAGTTTTGGATAGGCCATGGAGTGGAATTGAACTTAGGAAGTTTCAGATTTTCAGCTGGTATGTGTTGCAGGCTCTGATCTCGCAATTGCGAGATCAAGTGTCACAATTGTGAGCCTATCAGGCTTGGGAATTGCGAGGGGCTCTTCGCAATTGCGAAGTATGCCCTAGTCAGCCTTGCTCGCAATTGCGAGCATTTCTTCGCAAATGCGAATAACCCAGAAATTCCCATTTTAAAAGCAAAATTCACCATTTTCACAGATTTTCACATAATGGCTTTCCGGATACACATTCGGACTGCACACGCAAATTGAGGTGAGACATAAAGGAGGTTTTAAGGCCTTGGAACACAGAATCAACTTGTAAAACAAGTGATGACTTGTAAAAGGTCATCACACTTTTAGAAATTTATTTATATGTTCGATATGTTTTAAGCATTTTTAAGTTTACAAGAAGGTTGCAATATTACAAGTAAAGCATGCTTTTGAGCCCTAGACTACCCGGACTTAAGCATAATAGTAGGTACGCACGGACTCTCGTCACCTCGTGCGTATGTAACCCCCACAAATAGGAGCACATATCCCATTAATTCACTTATGGGAACAATTCCCTCTTACAAGGTTGGAAAAGAGACTCACCTCGCTCCGAAGTCCAATAACCGGCTTCCAAACCCCTTCCGACGACTCAAACCGATGCTCCAACGCTCCCAAACTAGCCAAATACCGGGCAAACTAATGAAAATACACCTTAATACTCATAATAATTCAATTTATATAAATTTCAACTCCGCTCGAAAAGTTGACAAAATCTCCCTCGGGCCCACGTGCTCGGATTCCGAATTTTTTCGAAGATAAATTGTACGCACGACCTCACAAACTCAAATATATAATTGGCTCTCAATTTCATGTCCAAAATCGTGGTCAAAATCCAAGAATACAAATTTCCTAGGTTTTCTTCAAAATCCCAAAATTTCTACTAATTACATGATTTCCATGTTAAAATCTTGATTCCAAGTAATTAACTTGCAATAGGTGGGAATCACTTACCTTGACATGGATGATGAAAATAGAGCTCCAAAATCGCTTCTAGGTCAGCTCCCATGAAGGAAATGAGATAAAATAAGCCAAACCCATTTCTTTACTGTTATACACTTCCTAGGCGACTCTTCTTTGCATTCGCGAGATCCCCATCGCGTTCGCGAAGAAGCAAATTCCCAAAAACCATTTTCCAAACTCTTCCCAGATAGCCTCTAGTATAATAGACATAACTTTTTTTTTTTACAAAACTTCAAATGATAAATGGTTTAACTTTGTGAAAACTAGACACCAATATATACAACTTTCTTGTTTTGATCATCTCCTAATTCCTTATAGATTTCGAGATATAAGCCTCCAAATTCAGCCCTATGCAACACAAATTTCTTCTTCATCTTCCCGGACAACCTATAGTATACCAGCCATAACTTTTGATAACTCCAAATTCTAAACGGTTTACTTTTCTGAAAACTAGACAGAAAGGTCTACAACTTTTATTTTTGGATCATCTCCAAATTCTTTATAGATTACGAGATATGAGCCTCCGAAGTCAGACCTGCGCAACAGAGATTTTCCTCTTCGCGAACGCGTGAACATCTTTGCGAACGCGAAGGACAAAATCCCTGAAGCCCAATCCTTCTTCGCGAACGCGAGAGTATCTATGCGAACGTGAAGAACAACACCAAACAGCAGCAATAGCTATAGCAAAACAACCCGAAATGATCCGAAACCACCCCAAAACACACCCGAGGCCCCCAAGACCCCATCCAATCATACCAACCAGTCCCATAACATAACACAGACCAGCTCGAGGTCTCAAATCACATCAAACAACATCGAAATCGTGAATCACACTCCAATTCAAGCTTAATGAACTTTAGAATTTTAAACTTCTACATTCGATGTCGAAACCTATCAAATCACGTCCGATTAACCTCAAATTTTGCTCACAAGTATCATTCGACATTATAGACCTACTCCAACCTCCGAAATTGGATTCTGACCCCAATATCAAAAAGTCCACTACGGGTCAAACTGCTCAAAAATCTTCAAATTTCTATCTTTAGCCAAATGACTCCAAAATAACCCACGGACCTCCAAATTCACTTCCAATCGCGCTTCCTAACACCAGAATCACCATACGGAGCTATTCCCAAACTCAGAATCCCAAACAGACATTGATAACACTGAAATGCACTTCAACCCAAACTTATGAAATTCTTCCAAAAATGCTAACTTCTACAATAATGCCAAAATGTTCCTGGGTCTTCCAAAACCTGATCCGGACATACGCTCAAGTTCGAAATCATCATATGAACCTACTGGAACCTTCGAATCCCCATTCTGAGGTTGTTTACACAATAATTCAATCTTAGTCAATTCTTTCAACTTAAAGCTTCCGAAATGAGCATTCTCTTTCCAAATCAACTCCGAACTTCCCAAAATTCAATTCTGACCATCCGTACAAGTCATAATACCTGAAGTGAAGCTACTCCTGGCCTCAAATTGCTGAACGATGTGCTAGAGCTCAAAACGACCGATCAGGTCGTTACAGGCCGGGTCGTTACAGCCTGCCCTGCAGAAACAAGTTATACAAGTTAAACACATGTAGTGGAAGTTTTTTTTTCCACAAATGAATGCTTATGTAATTTTGAAGATAGAGGCAATAAAATAAAGTCCTTTTTATTTTTATCTTGTTTATTTTTCAAATGATGAGTTGATATTATCATTTGAAAGCTAATAAAAAACTTCAAATGCTTGTGCCTGAATGAATAGGAGATGTCCTCTTCAAGAGTACTGTAAACACAAGATGGCTCTCTCTTATGAAACCCTAATAGAAAAGGGTTAATTCTGGAAGAATTTATGCCCGAAATCATAAGCTATCGGATGAAAATGTGCCCCGTAGCTTTAACTAATTCAATGCGAAGAAAATGTATCTTGCACAACACTTAAGCAAAATTCTTATTATTTATCAAAAGTGCCAAACTTGATGAAGATTTTGGCATAATTACAAAATTATAAAAAATACATGTGATGACACAAAGGGTCATCTTTTATTTTAGAATCCGAATTCGAGTTTCGAGGCCTTGAAAATCTCATTTTCTTTCTCCTTGATTTGCGTGTGCAGTCCGGGCGTATTTCTGGAAAGCCTTCATGTGAAATTTAAGAAGAATATTGAATTTTGCCTTCAAAATTAATTAAAGTTGACTTCGGTCAACGTTTTTGATAAACAAACTCGGACCTATGATTTGATGGTCTCGTAGAGCTCGTAGTAAAATATGGGAATTGGGTGTATGCCCGAAATCGAATTCCGAGGTCCTTAGCCCGAGAAATGAATTTTGAAAAAATTATTTGCTGGAAAATATAAGGATTTTTAGAAATGGAATAGTGTGTGATCTCATTGGTATCAGACTCGTATTTTGGTACCGGAGCCCGGTACAGGTCCTTTATGGTATTTAGACCTTATTTGTGAAATTTGGTGAAAAACGAAAGAGATTTGATGTAATTCGGACCCTTGGTTGAGAAAATAAAAATTTTGAACTATCTTGAGAATTTTATGTGTTTTTGTGTTAAATTCGTTGTTTAAGATGTAATTTTGGTGATTTGATCACATGAGAAAGTTTGTATGATATTTTTAGACTTGTGTGCATGTTTGATTTGGAGCCCCGAGGGCTCGGGTGAGTTTTGGGTAGGCCACGAGGTGTTTTGGACTTAGGATTGCCGGTATGCTTCAGCTGTTGCAGGGCTCTGATCTCGCAATTGCGAGCTTCACAGGCTTGACAATTGCGATCCTTTCATCGCAAATGCGATCAAAAGGTTGGGTCAGCATGGTTCGCAAATACGAACAAACCTTCGCAAATGCGAAGGGAGTCTGGGAAGGGAAAGGATCGCAAATGCGATCATTTGTTCGCAATTGCGAGGTCTGTAATCGCAAATGTGACACTTTCCTCACATTTGCAAAGGCAACAGGAATTGTGAAGGCTTCTCAATTGCGATACCTCTTTCGCAGTTGCGAGCTTCGCATTTGCGAAGTTCTGGTCGCAAATGCGACATCTGCATCTATGTAAAACATAATTTAGATGGGATTTTGAACTCATTTCTCAAAGAAGAGTTCTTCCCCAAATCATAGGTAAACAATTTTTAACTCATTTCTTTCAATCTGTTCCATCTTTTCGCAAGACTTTATCACAAAATCTAGGGATTTTCATGGGATATTGGGTATTTTTGGGTGAAATTTGGGGATATAGACCAAATTGAGGTCGTATTCCAAAACCAATTGCATATCCTGGCTCGTGGGTGAATGGGTAATCGGGTTTTGGTCCGAACTTCGAGTTTTGACCAAGCAGGTCCGCGGTCGGTTTTTGACTTTTTGGGAAAAATGTTGGGAAACCTAAAATTAAGCATTAGAATTGAGTTCTTTAGCATTTATTGATATTATTAAGTTAATTATGACTAGATACAAGTGGATTGAAAGTGGAACCGAGAGGTAAAGCGGTAATTGAGGTTTGATTGTGGCCGTGGAATCGAGGTAAGTGTTTGGTCTAACCTTAGCTTAAAGGAATAGATATTATTGTCTTATTTGCTACGTGTTTAGTTGTTGAGTACGACGTATATGTGTGGTGACGAGTATCTATACGTTGTTATTGGGTAATAGCATGCAAATGAGTTTTATACTTGTTACCATTGTGTCTTTTATCACGCATTGTTCATGCTTAAGCTAGTTACTCTTCATGTTGAACAAGTTTGGTTATATTATTTTGTTATTTGGTAATTGTTGAGTATTGACTCAAGTTGAGACTTACATTGTGAATTTAACTGTTGAAACAAGATTGGTTATAGTTGATTCCCTTGCCGGGATGTTATTATTTCTATTATTTGGGTGAGAAAGAGTGTAAAACGCGAAGGGTGATGTCGTGCACGATATTGTGAGTGAGTGTTAATGCACGAAGGGTGATGTCGTGCCATGTTATGTGAGTGTTAATGCACGAAGGGTGATGTCGTGCCGTATTATGTGGGTGTTAATGCACGAAGGGTGATGTCGTGCCATGATTATGAGAGTTAATCCACGAAGGGTGATATCGTGTTGTTTCTGTTATTTCTTATGGCGAGGATGAGAGTAAAAGCACGAAGGGTGATGTCGTGCACGTGTTATTATATCAATATTTATGTTGGTTCAAATGTGGTGTTTACTTTGCTTCTTCATTTAATTACTGTCAGAATCTGTTATTCCCCGCAACATGTTTTCCCTTCCCGTTATGTCTGTTAAATTTCTGTTATTATTGTTTCTCGTATATGATTTATCTGCATAGGTTTATATTGTTGTCGTGTCCTAGCCTCGTCACTACTTCGCTGAGGTTAGACTCGAAACTTACCAGTACATGGGGTCGGTTGTACTGATACTGCACTCTGCACTTTCTATGCAGATTTCGGTGCTGAACCTCGTGAGTAGAGTTTGCGTTGCTTCCTTCAGTCCACGAGAGACCCAAGGTAGATCTGCTAGAATTCACAGACCCTGGAGTCCCCTTCTTCCCCATTTTGGATTTCCTGTCTCTTTCTATTTTGAGAACACATGTATTTCTTTTAAACCTATGTTTGTAGAATTTCTTTTAAACCTATGTTTGTAGAATTTCTTTTAAACCTATGTTCACACGTGTTATTTCTTTTAAACCTACATTCGTGGATTGTGACACCAGATCATTAGGGTAGTCATGTATTAGAGTTGTTGAATTGTTATACTACTTCCGCACTTCATCTCTGTTTGGCTTTAGCTATTATTTATTTCGGTTCTGTTTAATAATTAATGTGGTAAAACTGTATCTGTCGGCTTGCCTAGCTTTCAAGAGTAGGCATCATCACGATCCCGATGGTGGGAAATCCAGGTCGTGATAATACAAAGGAAAAGAGAAAAACAACAAAAGGAAAAAATCTAAACATTATCGCCGACAGAGCCAAGGGGAGAGAGGCATCTCCCCCCCCCCCCCCCCGATAGAAGTAGGTGGATCAGCCTCCGGTTCGGGGCCTGGGCCTTCATCATCATTCTCTTCAATTTCATGTTCGGTTAAGTAGTTTCAGCACCTATGGACTTCTTTATTTTCTTCTAACTCTATTTGACATAAAAAATGGGAAAAAAATCGAGCGCCCCACAAGTCTTATAAGAAATATTCCTCAATTCGTACGTCAAAGATTGAAATATTCTATTAGTAAGTCAGTGATATATTTAAATTTTCAAAAGAAAAAAAATGATATTTTTCATATAACTAGTATTAGTACCCGTGTGATTCGCGGACAAATATCAAATTATGATTTGGATTATATACAAATTACATTAAAATTTAAACCTTCAATATAAACATTACGTATAATTACTAGAGTGCATATAACAAAACCAAAGAATAAAGATAGAAAGGGGAGACCAACCAGGGTTGTGATGGAGTGGTAAATACTCCTTCATCCTTAACCAGAGGTTTCGTGTTTGAGTTTCTAGGTATGGAGTCGTCTTTGTTAGAGAGCATGTTGGAAGCAGGTACGTAGTGTATCTCTTGACTGATTTTGCATGTAAAAGTGAAAAGCACAACTACTATGGTCTACTCATATCAGTTAAGAAGCAGGACACAAAACTGTTTCTCATATTTCGTACTAGATAGCATGTTTTCTTTTTTTTATATTTGTAACAATTCAACCCCTTGATCTTATTTTTTTTATATCTGCAACAACTCAACCCCTTGATCTTAGTACTTTTATTTTATTATGTTGTCAATATTAAATAATACTAAATATATCACGTTGTACTATGTCTTATTTGAGCATATTATTTTAAAAATTGGTACTGCCCTTTATTTTTACCTCAAAGTTGAATAATTCTTATTCTTCTACATTTGTTAGCTTACCAATTGACTTAATATCTTGATTATTACCCCTTTTATAATTATATATAAATATAAATTATTTATTCCTAAAATTTAATATATTTTTATACTTTTATCCTCTTACTTAGAGCTCTTTCATCATTCAAAAAATAATAAATTTGAATATTATTTAATTATTTAATATGCTTATCCTTAAATAAATTCCAAGTATAAATATTCTCACACTATCTCTATTTTCCTCTTTATATAATTTTTACCCCTATTAAGAAATCTTAATTATTTTTTTAGTTAATATCTTATAATATAATCAAAATATATAGTATCACATTTTATTTTAAGTTATAACATTGAATTAGTCTAAAATATTAATAAATAAGTTTTTAAATTATTGTATTTTAAAGATATTGTATTTTCTTATAATTATTTTTATATCACATGCAATTATATTTTCTTTCTCTTTTAGTGTAACGACTCGGCCGGTCGTTTCGAGAGTTGTAGCTTTGTTCCTCCATTTACTGCTCATTTTGTACTTTATAGCTGCTATGTGACTTGCCGGGGTAGTCGGTTTGGATCCGGAGAGATTTCAGAATGAATTGAGACACTTAGTCTCAAAGTTAAAAGCTTAAGTTGAAATGGTTGACCGGATGTTGACTTATGTGTAAACGACTCTGAAATATAGTTTTTATGATTTCGTTAGCTCTGTTGGGTGATTTTGGACTTAGGAGTGTGACCGGGTTGTGATTTAGAGGTTCATAGTTAAATTAGGCTTGAAATGGTAAAAGTTGGATTTTTTGAAAGTTTGACCGAAAGTGGACCTTTTGATATCAGGGTCGGATTTCGATTTCGGGAGTTGGAGTAGGTATGTGGTGTCGATTGTGACTTGTGTGCAAAATTTGAGATCAATCGGACGCAATTTGGTAGGTTTCGGCGTTGTTTGTAGATATTGGAAGTTCAAAGTTCATTAGGCTCGAATCTATGTATGATTTGTGTTTTTTATGTTGTTCGAGGTAATTTGAGGGCTTGACTAAGTTTTTATGGTATTTTAGGACTTTTTGGCATATTTGGTTGAGGTCCCCGAGGCCTCGGGTGAGTTTCGGATGGTTAACAGATTAATTTTGGACTTAGCGTTATAGCCGAAGGCTGCTGGTTTTCTATTACTGGTTTCCTAGTACGCGATCGTATGAGAAGGACCACGACAGCATATGCTTCATTAGGGCTGTGGTGATTTTTGTCTATGCATTCGCGAGTGACGGTCCATGATCGCGTGTGGTTGGCTAGGCTGTGAATCGCGAACACCTGGGCAATGTCGCGTTTGCGAAGAGGTAAGGGGGAACTGGGTGTCATGCGTTTGTGCTTCGCGATCGCGTGAGGTTGGATACGATCGCATAGGTTGGAGAAGGCTGAGGTACGCATTCGCGTGGATGTTGCCGTATTCGCTTAAGGAAAGTTTGAGGGGCATACTGGTTTGTTCTATGCGAACGCGTGAGGATGGTCGCGCTCGCGATGAAGGATAACTAGGCAGCAGATTTAAAAGTTCAAAATGAGGGTTTGAGTTCATAACATAAAAATTAATTTGGGAGCTCGGTGCAAGGAAAGTTTTGGAGAGATTTTCACATAGGTGTTTGGGGTAAGTGATTACTACCTAGTTTTGGTTAATTTTCATGATTATACCTTTAATTTCATCATTAATTTATGATCTGGAGCGGAACATTGGGAAAAATAAAGCAAAGTTCTTAGGCTAAATTTTGAGGTTTTGGTCAAGATTTTGGTATCAGATTTGAGTGATTTTGGTATGAGTGGACTTGTGGTCGAATGGGCTTTCGAGTTTTGTGACTTTTGTCGGATTTCGAGACGTGGTCCAGGGGCGGCTTTGGGCTAATTTATTACATTTGATTCATAATTTATTATTTCCTTATAGAATTGATTCCTTTAGCCTGTGTTGTATCACATTGTTTATGGCTAAATTCGAGGCATTCAGAGGCCGTTTTGCGGGGAAAAGGTGTGTTGGTGTAGAGATTTGCTCTAATTGAGGTAAGTAACAGTTCTAAATTTGATTCTGAGGGCATGAAATCCCGGATTATGTGTCATGTGATTGATTTTGAGGTGACGAGCATGCACCGTGGGAGTTGTGACTTGGTCAATTTCATGGAACTGCATAGTAGAATAATCTATCGTTTATCCGTATATTCTCCATGTGTCATAACAATTGAACTGCAAATCATGTTAGAAATCATGTTTAGGCTATATGTTGGTACTGTAGGGACCCACAGAGGCCATGTTACATGCTGAATTATCTGCTAATTGCTACTCGTATTGAGTCACAGATATACTTGCATATCATATCTCCGTCTTTATTGTTCCTTGTTGATATATTATATCATTTTTGTTGGGCTGATTTTCATGATTACTGAGAG
Organism: Nicotiana sylvestris; assembly: GCF_000393655.2. Lineage (NCBI taxonomy): Eukaryota > Viridiplantae > Streptophyta > Magnoliopsida > Solanales > Solanaceae > Nicotiana > Nicotiana sylvestris. The sequence goes on along the minus strand of NC_091064.1, from coordinate 144,898,472 downwards.
CTCGAGAGACTGGAGAGGTTGATGACCGAGTGAGGACGATGGCCTGATTGTGAGGATATTTATGGGATCGGGCTGCACGTCGTCCAGACTTGTGATATTTAGATGCTCATGTATTCAATGGCACCCCGATGTTGGAAATTTCCACGTTGTGTTTTGGATTTTTCTATCTTGTTTATGAGAAGTTTTTTTTATTATTTAAACTGCTTTAAATCCATTTCTGTTAAAAGTGTTGAGGTTATTCATAGATGTCGGCTTGCCTAGTACCACGTTAGGCGCCATCACGACCGGTTAGGATTTGGGTCGTGACAAGTTGGTATGAGAGCCTAGGTTACATATGTCTCATGAGTCATGAGCAGGTTTAGTAGAGTCTTGTAGATCGGTACAGAGATGTCTGTACTTATCTTTGAGAGGTTCCCAAACTCGTAGGAAAATTCACATTCTTGTATTCTTGTCATGCAGATTTGTTGATTCCGGGAACTAAACTTCTATTATTCTATTCTCTCACAGATAGTGAGGACACGTGCTACTGGACATGATGGATGGCCACCAGTTAGGGTTGCGAGAGGCCGAGGTCGTAGTAAGGGCCGCGGTAGGGGTAGAGGTGCAACTCGTACTACAGCTAGGGAAGAACCTGCAGACCCACTAGTTGCTCTATCTCAAAAGAATGTACCAGATACAGTTAAGCCAGTGGGTCCAGCTCAGGCACCAGCTGTGCCCATTGTGATTCCAGACTTTCAGGGGGCCTTGGCTCAGATTCTGACCCTGTGCACTAGCCTTGCTTGGGCGGTCTCAATTCTGGTCGTAGCAGCCACTTCTTAGGCCGGTGGAGGTGCTCAAACACTTGCTGCCCATACACTAGAGTAGGTGATGCAAGGACTTCAGACAGCATGGGAATTACCAGCCCAGCTGGTTGCAGCATGGGCATTACCAGCCCAGCTGGTTGCAGCATGGGCATTACTAGCCCAGCTAGTTGCAGCTGCTTAAGCCCATATGGTTCTTGATATGGCTGATGATAAGCATAAGAGATTAGAGAGGTTTGGGAGGCTTCAGCCTCCATCATTCAGTTGGGCAGAGTCGGAGGATGCCTAGGGTTTCTTGGATAAGTGCTAGTGGATTCTTCGTACGACACGTATTCTGGAGACCAGTGGGGTCTCATTCATTATTTTTCAATTTTTTAGGGTTGCCTTCAGTTGGTGGGAGGCTTATGAGAGGCGCAGGCCGGTCGGTGCAGCACCGCTTACATGGCAGGAGTTCTCTATTCTCTTTTTGGAGAAGTTCGTGCCGTAGTCTTGTAGGGAGGAGCTGCGCAGACAGTTTGAGCAGCTATGGCATGTCCGTGACGCTGTATGAGATGAGGTTTTCTGAGTTGGTTCAGCATGCAGTTTGGTTGGTTCCCACTATATGGAGAGTATTAGGAGGTTCATTGATGGCCTCACATATCAGCTGTGGTTGCTTATGACTCGGGAGAGGGTATCTGGTACTACTTCCGACGAGATGGTTGACATTCCTCGGCAGATAGAGATGGTCTGTAGCCATGAGCATGGAGAGAGAGAGGCCAAGAGCCCTCGTGGATCGGGTGGTTTTAGTGGTATTCCTTTTAGATGTCAGTTTTACCACGATAGGGGTTGTCCGTACAGGCATGCTCAGATGGCTCGTCCAGTTCACCGTTGTGCATTATCCAGCTATGGCACATACAACACTCATCAGGGTCAGTCCCCTCTCAGTGCCCTTCCAGCTCAGAGTTCATCTTGTGCTCCATCAGTTCAGGGTTCATCTATGCCGGGTCTATCTAGCAGTTATCCCGATGCTCGGTACTCCCTTCAGTCCCTACCACCAGCACAGGGGAGATGCTTTGAGTGTGGGGAGTTTGGGCATATGTGGAGGCAGTGTCCTCGTCGTTCAATAGGTCTAGTGCAGTAGAGGAGTCAGCCTATAACTTCAGCACCAGTTACTTTACCAACCGCCCAGCCAACTTAGGGTGGGGCCCAGACAGCTAGAGGTCGCCTTAGAGGGGAAGGCCAATTAGGTGGCGGTCAGGCCTAATTCTATGTTATTCTTTCCAGACCAGATGTCGTTGCTTCAGATGTAGTAATCACTAGTATTGTCTCAGTATGCCATAGGGATACTTCTGTATTAATTGACCCTGGTTCCACTTATTCGTATGTATCATCGTATTTTCCTCATTATATTATGCCCCATGAGTCCTTAGTTTCATCTGCTCATGTATCTACGCAGTGAGCGATACTATTATTGTGGGCCATGTATATCGATCGTGTATAGTGACTATTAGGGGATTGAAGACTAGAGTTGATCTCTTGCTGCTTAGTATGGATGATTTCGACGTGATCTTGGGTATTGATTGGTTGTCTCCATGTCATGCTATTCTGGATTGTCATGCTAAAACCGTGACATTGGCGATGCTAGGGTTGGCAAGGATTTAGTGGAGAGGTTCCCAGCCGAGTGATTTCATACTTGAAGGCCCAACAGATGGTTGGGAAGGGTTGTTTATCTTATTTGTTCTTTGTGAGGGATGTTAATGCTGATACTCCCACTATTGATTTTGTTCCGGTGATGTGAAATTTTTCGGATGTATTTCCGACAAACCTACTGGGCATGCTACCAGACAAGGATATTGACTTGGTGCCGGACGCTCAGCCCATTTCTATTCCACTGTATCGTATGGCACCAGCTAAGTTGAAGGAATTGAGGGAGCAGCTCCAGGAACTTCTTGATAAGGGGTTTATTAGGCCTAGTGTGTCACCTTGGGGGGGAACCAGTTCTGTTTATGAAGAAGAAGGATGGTACTATGAGAATGTGCATTGATTATAGGCAGTTGAACAAAGTCACAATCAAGAACAAGTATCATTTGTCGCGTATTGATGATCTGTTTGACCAACTTCAGGGAGCCCGTGTTCTCCAAGATTGATTTGAGGTCTGTGTATCACCAGTTGAAGATTCCGGACTTGGATATTCTGAAGACATCATTTAGGACCCGTTATGGTCATTATGAATTCCTTGTGATGTCATTTGGGCGGACCAACGCCCCAGCAGCGCTCATGCATCTGATGAACAGTGTGTTTCAGCCTTATCTCGACTCGTTTGTCATAGAGTTCATTGATGATATGCTAGTGTACTCTCATAGCCAGGAGGAGCATGCCCAACATCTAAGGATTGTGTTGCAGCGACTGACGGAGGAGAAAATTTATGCCAAGTTCTCCAAGTGTGAGTTTTGCCTTAGTTCAATGGCATTCTTGGGGCACGTGGTGTCTGGTGAGGGGATTCAGGTGGATCCGAAGAAGATAGAGGAGGTTCAGAGTTAGCCCAGACCATTCTCAGCTATAGAGATTCGGAGCTTTCTCGGCTTGGCTGGTTATTATCGTTGCTTCGTGGAGGGTTTCTCTTCTATTGCATCGCTCTTGACCAAATTGACCCAAAAGGATGCTCCTTTCAGGTGGTCGGATGAGTGTGAGGATAGCTTTCAGAAGCTCAAGACTGCCTTGACCACAGCTCTAATTCTAGTTTTGCCTTCAGTTTCAGGCTCTTACACAGTATATTGTGATGCTTCTCGGATTAGTATTGGGTGTGTCATGATGTAGGAGGGTAGAGTGATTGCTTATGTTTCACGCCAGTTGAAGCCTCATGAGAAGAACTACTCTGTCCATGATTTTAAGTTGGCTGTCATCGTTCATGCATTGAAGATTTGGAGGCATTATCTCTATGGTGTGTCTCCGAGGTATTCACAGATCATCGGAGTCTCCATCACTTGTTCAAACAGAAGGATCTAAATTTGAGGCAACGGAGATGGTTGGAGCTGCTAAAGGATTATGATGTCACCATTCTATATCATCCGGGGAAGGCCAATGTGGTGGTAGATGCCTTGAGTAGGAAGGCAACGAGTATGAGTAGTCTTGCATTCATTCCTGTTGGAGAGAGACCACTTGCAGTTGATGTTCAGGCCTTGTCCAACCAGTTCGTGAGATTAGATGTTTCGGAGCCTAGTCGGGTTCTAGGTTATGTGTTTTCTCGGCCTTCCTTATTTCACTACTACAAAAAAAGGTCTTTAACGGCACTAAAAAATGCTTTTAGCAGCAATAACAATAGCTGCTATATTCTTTACCGGCCAATGGCATTTAGCCGGCAATGCGGGGGTCGGCAAAGCCTTTGGCGTCCATTCTCACAAAAGCTGGTAAAGGGTATAATTTATTGCTGCTAAAGATTGTTAGTTTTACCGGCAATTGTTTGTGACGATAATTTTGGCCGGTAAATTAAATCCATAACAAACTAAATATGCTCTTTTGGCGTCCAATTTTATAGCTAATAAATTCAGTTAAATTGCCGTTAAAATTTGGTTATTTTAATGATAAATTTTGTGGAAATTAGAATGGTTATTGTATCCTTCCTGTAAATATCTTATTTTGATCTTTTAGAGTCTTTTAATAGCAAGTGAATTCAACTAATTGTCGCTAATCGTAAAAGACTGCCTCTTGGTGGAAACAAAGGTAGGCAAATGCTAGAAAACATATTACTCTTAATTCATAAAATAAAATATATCTCATTGAATCTAAACAATCCAAAGGAAGTACTAATCCAAAATATTAATGTCAGAACTTCTAAAATAAACTTATAGTGATTGAACTGATATAACTAATCCTATCAAATAATATCTTCAAATAGTTTCGGCAACTTTTCATCATATTGAAATCTTCCACATGCGAAATTTTTGAACATATGACCTGAAAAAAATAAAATAAACATGTCAAAATATGGAATGTAATGTATAAAACATCATGACTACACATATAAATATAATGTGAATTCTAATAACAATGTGAAAAATGAGGCTGCATGCGAACTAGGGTACCAAATTCATCATGGTTGAAGATATTGAAGTGTAGTTTCTAATAAGATAAATCGTTCTTAAGTTGAAGCTCCCTACATCAAGTTGTAGTATTGGAATACACCCAAAATATTTTGTCTAAGAAAGAATAAAGGATGACAAAAGAAAGATAAAAGAGTTAGCTAATGTAGCAAATGAAACTTGTAGTATTAGAATACAACTTAGATATAACATTGTGGGAAAAAAAATAAAGATCTAACATTTGGCAAGAATTCAAGATGCTACCATTTCATATAAGTAATACTTATCTAGCATAGGTATACATATTTTGTTGGTTATATACTTTTGAAGCGAATAGTGTGAGTATTGTTAATCTCATCTTTTTGATATAATTTGCACAATTCCATGTTACAAGTATGGAAAATGAGTGCATTAACATGAGGAAGAAGATGGTGAATTTGCAAATCGGCTTATAAGAGAATCGTTTCAATGGATTCAGCAAAGGACAACTTTATTTAGCAGTTCAAGAGATTATACAGCAGCAGAGGCAAGTTACTTATGAAAGTCCCTCAGAAACTAGTAGAGCACAGTAAAAAGATCATTTTATGGACATAGAATGGAAGAGTTTTCGGCTAAAAACATCCTTAAAACTATGATCCAAACATATATAATATTCTTCTATTATTATAGTAGACAAAAAACGTCCCTTAAATAATTTCAAATTGCAACAATCAGCCTTCTATTTTCTGTCTAGAAACTAACAACATAAACTTGTCAAATATATTTGTTGCTATTCATTAATAGTTCAAAAAGTTGGTTGTTGGTCAAGCAGATCAGAACATAGTATAGACAAATACACTCAACGAAAAGAAGAAGAAAAGTCAGAGAAACATTTTAAGCTTTTCAGAAAAACCCTAAATCGGAAAGAAGTGATTTTTGAAATAAAAATTAGGAAAACATTTAAAAAACTCAAGTAGATCACAAATATAGAACAAATTTAAGAAAACAATCAGAGAAAACCTCGAATAACTAGGGTTTCAGAGGAACCCTAAAGCGACAAAGGCTTGGAAAAGGTCCGATCTGAGTCGGATAAGTCAGAAATAGGCTTATAATGCTTGGATATGCCGGAGCAAGGCCGGAGAGGCCATAGAACCTCGAATCAGAGAGGATCTGAACGGACACCATTGAGGTCAGACCTCAAAACTTCGAACATCAAGTATTTAAGAGCAGAGGGAGATGATTTTAAGCCATCCATGGCCTGAGAGGCCATGGATTCCGGTGAGCTGAAGGTAGAAGACAGTAGGAGATGATTAGGGTTTCAAGAACCTTCGAGAGAGTTTGAGAGATGAGAGGATTCAGAGGCGGCGGTTGGTGAGAAAATGGGATAGGGTTGGGTGGTGTTTGGGAATTAAAGAGGAAAGGGGAAATTCTGGCTGTTGATCGAAATGGTCAACGACTTGGATCAAAAGGGGAAACCGGGCGGGTTGGATAAGCGGGTAAGGGGCAGGTCATTTTAGGAATTGGGCTGGCCCGTATGAATTTGAAATTGGGGTTAATTGGGGCTAATTTTAGGCTATAATTGAAATGAAATAGGGCTAGTATTTAAATAACCACTTTTCCATTTTATTTTTATAAAAATAGTAAAATAATTTTTGAAAACAAATTAAAAGTACTAAATTAATTAATAATGTATAAATATTAAATTAAAAATACAAGAATCAATTTTGTAATTATAAATATAATTAAATCCTAAGATAGGCTAAAATTGCAATTATATGCAATTTAGCTTTATACTAAATAAATTTGTAAAAAATGCGTAAAAATTACCTTAGCTATATTTGGTATAAATCTGAGAATAAAATAAGTTATTCACCAAAATGATAATTTTGGGAATAACTATTAGTTTTTGTACTGCTAAAATGGGCAATAAATCTTTTAAAAATTAGGAAAAAATACTAAAACACTTGGGCATACTTATATATGCATATATATATATGCTATTTTGAAAGTATTTTGCATATATAAAATGCATAGGTAAAAATTGGGTATCAACACCTTGTAGCCGGCTGACTTAGAACAATAGCAAGTAACTAGAGAAAAAGAACAAAAGAGAGTTTTTGTGTGAGAGACAGTTTTGAACTAATGTGTTCGTATGTTTGTGCTAATGAGAGAGTGTGTATATAAATTAGTTCAAAATTAGGTAAAATAAGGCAAGAATCATAGTAATATAGTAATTATGGAACCAATTACTAATCAGAATCAAATCAATGCAAGTACCCCTTTAATTAAGGGGTAATTAGCCAACGGTAATAAGCAGAAAAATGTTTAAAGAAAGAAATCAAGTAGGGTATTAGGTACAAGTTAGACAACTAGGGGTAAGTACATAAGGATTCAATTAAGGAAACAACTAGCAAAGAATCACTAAAATACTCGGTTAACCAAATAAGGTAAGAAAATAAAATAAAGTTGCAGAATATTCGAAATAATCGAAAATCAGCATATAGTAAATCAGTGAATCAAGGACTAGAAATTACTGATTTAAGGAGAGTAACAGGGGTTCCAATGAATAAGAAAATAAACCAAGTTTGAACAGGAGAGTCAAAGATCTAAAGGGAAGTTTTCAAATCAAGCCCAGAAATAGGGAGCTCAGAGTCAATCAAAAAGAGAGTTTTAGCATATAAACAGGGTGAGATAGGAGTAACCAAACATAGCAAGCAAAGATGCAAGTATTGACTAGTCAAGATGAACAAAAACACATAGAGGTGATATAAGTTAGGCTAAAAACTCAGTAGGAACATATTCAAAGCAAGATAGTCACAGAAACGCAAGCAAGCAATGATCAGTCATACTAACACACAGAACCAAATGAAGAAAATCTAGAAATTTAGGGCTTTTAACATAGGAGAGTTGAAGAGGTAGTAAAATTACAGAATCAGTCGAAATATACAAGAAATAGAAGTTTAAACATAAAGAATTAGTTTAAACAAAATTTAAAAGAAGTTCTGAAACCCTAATTTTTAGAAGAAGGTGAAAACAATTGAAATCAACGATTCTTGTAAAAGATTTCCAAGGACAGTGTAAAACACTAAAGAAACCAACTCGAATCGTCCTAGATCTGTACAGATCTAAGAGATACAGGAAGAAATCAGGGTTTTTAAAAGAAATCCATATAGAGATGAAAGAACTTGTCTAGAATCCCAAGGATCGTAACAAATACAACATGATTTTGCTCGAAATCACGTTGGAGTAGCCAAGAACAGACAAGTGACGAACCCTAGATGCAAGTCAGCATGGCCCTAGGCCCTTGAAGACCTTAGAGAAGGCAGACATGACATGAGAGAAGCCATTGGAGGCTTAGGAGTCGACAAGAGATCACCGGAGAGGACCGGAGAAGAGAGGTCGGCGGTTGAAGGGCTAGGGTTTGAGGGGGTTACTGAGAGAGGAGAGGAGACGAGAGAATACAGAGGCGGCGGATTTGGAAAATGAGTTAGGGTTAGGGGTAGTTTAGAGTTAAAAAAAAAAAGCAAGGGTTAATACGGGCCGTTGATCTCTCAGATCGGGTTTTTCTTTCAGAATTAGTAGAATTGAACTCTACATAAGCGCACAACCCCCCCCCCCCCCCGACCGAATCTCTACATATTGTTCATCTTTTTATTTGTTTGTTTGATTAATTTTAGAGTTACAGGTTACATGTAAGATGGTTCACTCAGTGAACATTAAGGGTGTGTTTGGTACGAAGGAAAATATTTTCCAATTTTTCTATGTTTGGTTGTCTTAAATGTTTTTGTTTTCCCAAAACTCCTCCTTCCCCACCCGATTCCCCATCCCTACCAACCCAACCCTCACACCCACCCCCACCGCCACCCTAAAAAAATATTATTTATAGTACTTTCTTTTCATGTTATAGATAGTTCTTTTTTTTTTTTTTGCATTTCAAAAGAGTATATTTTTTTTACATGATATAAAAAAAGTATTTTTTTTTCATTTCAACAAAGAAAGGTACTTTCTTTTCATTGAAAAAGTATTTTCTTTCATTCCAATAAAAAAGTATTTTTTTCCGTTTCAACGAAATGAGTATTTTTTTATGATGTAGAAAAAATATTTTCTTTTATTTCAATAAAATAAGTAAGTTTCATGTTGTAGAAAGAGTACTTTCTTTTTAGTTATAGAGCACACATTTTAACGTTATTTTTGCGTAAAAAAGTAAAGCAATACATTAGTTCCTTTAGGTTTATGTGAATTTTTAGAAGAATAATTAAATTTCTTGAGGAAAATAGAGTTCTGAAAACATTGGGTATTTGGGGGGAGGGGGAGGGAGCGAACAAGGAAACATGGGGACTTAGAAGGGGGGGGGGAGTGAGGAGAGTAGCATAAAAAACTATTTTTCTAAAAAAATATTTTCTGCTCTCTAACCAAACACTAGAAAATATTTTCCGGAAAAAGTTTTCCACTCACCAACCAAACAAGGGAAAATAAATGATAAAACTACTCATTTTTCATGAAAACATTTTCCATGGAAAATATTTTCCTTGGTACCAAACACACCCCAAGTCCACTAAGTGCCCGTTGATGAACGATCAAGAATTGAAGAAATAACTGGAAAATAAAATAGTAAGTGAAAAAAGAGAGTAATAACCCTCGTAATCTCTACGATTCAATTCAACATTTCATTTGTTCGGGTTTGATTGTGTTGCATTGTATAATTCGAATTTTCATTTATTCATCAAAGATAAACGACCTCTTTGAAGCCAAAATTGATTTTTTTTTTTTTTTGATACCTAACATAATGCAGCAGGAAGAAGTCTTTTTAGCTATCGTTATATTATTTTGCTCTCCTGACTCAGGTTAGTGATCTCGATCCATTGCACGTCTAAGAGGTGCTCGTCTTAGGTTGGTAAAATTTATTACTAAGAAAAAAAAAATGAATAGGTCGACTAGGTGCCGCTCACAATTTCCAGCGTAGACCGTGACAATATTAATTTGGAAAACCTACGCCATATAATCGCTCCAAAATAATAGTCGAGAAATTGATTAATGAATGATATACATATGTTATACATAATTCTATGTATATCTTTTGTATATTTAGCTTGCAAATTATGTTATTTTTTGCTGACATGCCAAATAGGTAACTTGCCATTTTTATTTTTATGTGTACTGTCAAACAAGGCCAGATTTGGAAAGACTATGTTTAAAGACTTGCTTAAACCCATATTTAAACAGAAAGAAAGTAAAGAAAAAGAGGAACATAGGAAAAACAAGCCCCGTCGGTGGCCACAAGAACTTAAAAAAGGATTTGGTTCTTCCCTCTGAAGTTACACTACTGTCACTTAATTTAAAGGGGAATTAAATAATTTCCATGTCAAAAAGTGATATCCACCCCCACACAATCTTTAAACTTTTTACATTGATCAGCAAAATTCTTTGCTTATCACGTTGAAATGGTATAAAAACTACTCACTCCATCATAAGTCATAACTATTAAACCTCTTTCCGCTCCTGAAAAAATAAATTACTATTACTATTTCACATATACACGAAAAAGTACATAACAAATTATAATGATTTGCAAAGGCAAACTATCGAGGAAATATATTTTAAAATTTGTTCAATCCCCCCCCCCCTCCCCCCAAACACACTAAATGTAAGATAAAATAATTTTTTCCAGCCCCCGCGATCATTGCGTTCGTTACCAGTGATATAAAATGCGAGCTAGCTTAGTTTGTTATACACAAACATATATACCAATTATTACTTTTTAATACCTACCTGGTGATGAAGAGTTTAAGTTGTCTATTTTTTTTTTTTTTTTTTGATACTATCAGGTTATACTGACCTACAAATGTATAATAATAGGACTGGCCACATCAAATCTAAAATGTCATGTAATCTCAAAATTGAGTTATAGTCGATTAATAAAATTCAACTGATAGCATAAAATTTAATGTGTTCAGCCTTTGATGTTAGATTATCGTCAGCTTGGCATGGAAATATGTAGTTCATCTTATTTAATTTATATAGCTAAGTAAATTTATTCTAGCACGAGTGAAATTAAATAATACGTAGAAGAAAGAGATCATAAATAATTAATACCTTTAATAATTTGTCTATTTGGCTAGTCCGAAAAGTTTTTGCTTGTATTCAAGTCATGAATGAGCGTGAGGCGTGAGCAATCGGAATCACTTAGCTTGTACATTAAGTAATCATGGATCTATCTATATACAAACTCCAAACTCAAAGAACAAATTAAAACATAAAACAAAAATGACCTCTATGGTTCTTTCATCAACTTTGAGTGCTTTACCACATTTAAAACTAAGAATAAACTCCAAGCACTCTTCTTCATGTATTTATTTATCCAACAAGATCTCTCTTGAATCCTCCAAATCTTCATTTAGCAATGGTGACTTCACTTTTCCTTCACCAAATTTCTCAACATTTCTATCAAAATCTCCATCTTTGAATATTATCACTGCCCAAACCTCTCCACTTGGAGAACACACCATCTATGAATTCCAAGCAAAGGTATGGCTTTAATTTCATTAAGTATTATTTTTCACTTTATTGTTTACATAACTCTTCCCTCCTTTAATTTGTATAATAATAATAGTTGAAGATTAGTTTGATGAAAGAAAGCATCATTTCAAAATGTATGTTTTATTGGTGAATTATAAGTTAAATCTCTTATAGTAAAAGTTGTGTAGGTAATAAATTAGTAATGGAATGCTAACAAATATTTGACAAATTAATAACCTCTAAGATTAAAAGAATGTTGCATAATTTGAAGCACAAGAATAGTTTTCTAGTAAATCTATCTATTTGCTTTGATCTTTGTCGCATATAATTATATATGTACCACTTTCTTGCCTTTTTCCAGTTTGAGGAGAAGTCTAAATTTGGGTATTTGCTTCTTTGCTTTTTCTCTTTGTTGTTAGTTTTTCCAACAATTATGGTGATGTATGGGAGAGGTAAGCAATGATGCAACTCTCTTTAGTGAGATAAACAATGATGCAATGAGTGGTAGGTGAGATGGGAATATTGCAAATTGATCCTTCTTGGTAGGTGAGATGGTAATATTGCAAATTGATCCTTCTTGGTAGGTGAGATTTGCACTTTTGGTCCCTATCTCAAAACTATAACCCCTTCCATTTCATTGTATAACACACCAAAAAATATATCAAAACTCAAGAAGAAAGAGTTTGAGAGGGAGAGAGATATAGTTCCTTTAGGAATGTTTCCTAACAGGGGAGTGACAAAATAGTGAGTAGAATACTAGTCGGGTATTTTTCGGGAAACACTTTTGTGTGCGCCACTATTTTGGGTAGAGCTCAGGAATTGTTGTACCTCCAAATTATTGGGGAAGTCTCTCTTTGTATGCCTGCTAAATGTTTTAGTGGAAGTTGGTGTCGGATTTGTGGACGTAGCCTAAACGTTTTAGGTGAACCACGTTAAATATTGTGTCATTTATTTTTGGTTTCGTTGATCATTTATTTTATTCCGCTGTGCAGTAGTGTTTAGTGCCACCGGGTCCTAACAAGTGGTATCAGAGCTTTGGTTAGAGTACTATTCATACGTACGGTACTATTCATACGTACGAGTACTATTCATCCATACGGGCACTATTCATATCCACGGTTACTATTCACTGTCGGAATTTTTTTTAGATTGCAGAAGTCTGTCAAATTCTGATCTAAATGGAGGCGAGGACAAGCAAGATGGTCAACCTGAATGGCACAAATTATCACTTATGGAGAAACAAGATGAAGGATCTCCTGTTCGTGACAAAGATGCACCTGCCGGTGTTCAGTTCTCAGAAACCTGAAGATAAGTCAGACGAGGACTGGGAATTTGAGCACAACCAAGTGTGCGGCTACATACGGCAATTTGTTGAAGACAATGTGTACAACCACATTTCTGGTGTGACACATGCAAGGTCGTTATGGGACAAGCTCGGAAGAGTTGTATGCCTCTAAAACAGGTAACAACAAATTATTTTACTTGACAAAATTAATGCAAGTAAAATATGTAGAAGGGACAACTGTGGCAGATCACCTTAATGAAATACAAGGGATTGTCGACCAGTTGTCGGGAATGGGCATAAAGTTCGATGACGAGGTACTTGCTCTTATGGTGCTGGCAACACTCCCAGAGTCATGGGAAACCTTGAAGGTTTCAATCACCAATTCTGCACCCAACGGTGTGGTAAACATGGAGACAGTCAAGAGTGGCATTCTGAATGAAGAAATGAGACGCCGATCACAAGGAACATCTTCTTCACAGTCAGAGGTGTTGGCTGTTACGACCAGGGGGAGAAGTCAAAATAAGAGCCAGAGTAACAGAGATAAGAGCAGAGGTAAATCCAACAAATTTGCAAATGTTGAGTGCCATTACTGCAAAAAGAAGGGGCATATCAAAAGATTTTGCCGACAGTTCCAGAATGACCAGAAGAAGAACAAAGGCAAAAAGGTGAAGCCCGAAGAAAGCAGTGATGATGAAACGAACTCCTTTGGTGAGTTCAACGTTGTCTACGATGACGACATTATCAATCTGACAACCCAAGAGATGACCTGGGTGATTGATAGTGGGGCTACCATTCATGCGACGCCACGGAGAGAACTCTTCTCATCTTACACACCTGGAGACTTTGGTCGTGTAAAGATGGGAAATGCCAATTTCTCAACAGTTGTAGGCAAAGGTGATGTTTGCCTAGAGACCATGAATGGGATGAAGCTACTTTTAAGAGATGTCAGGCATGTTCCAGATATGCGCCTGAATCTGATCTCCGTAGACAAGCTCGATGAGGAAGGTTACTGCAATACCTTCCATAATGGCCAATGGAAGCTCACGAAGGGCTCATTGGTGGTGGCGCGGGGCACGAAGCAGTCAAAGTTGTACGTGACCCAGGCGAGCATCTCCCAACAAGTTATAAATGTTGCGGAGAATGATAGCAATATCAAGTTGTGGCATAGACGTCTTGGCCACATGAGTGAGAAGTCAATGGCGCGTTTGGTAAAGAAGAACGCCTTACCAGGTCTAAACCAGATCCAGTTGAAGAAGTGTGCTGACTGTTTAGCTGGGAAACAAAACAGAGTTTCGTTCAAAAGATTCCCTCCTTCTAGAAGGTAAAATGTGTTGGATCTGGTACACTCAGATGTATGTGGGCCTTTCAAGAAGTCCCTCGGTGGTGCCCGATATTTCATGACCTTTATTGATGATCATTCACGAAAGACATGGGTATACACGCTGAAGACCAAGGATCAAGTGTTTCAAGTTTTCAAACAGTTTCTGACCTTGGTGGAAAGAGAGACTGGTAAGAAGTTGAAGTGCATCCGGACAGACAATGGCGGTGAATACCAGGGTCAATTTGATGCTTACTGTAAAGAGCATGGTATTCGACATCAGTTCACACCTCCTAAAACTCCCCAGTTGAATGGCTTGGCTGAGAGGATGAACAGAACTTTGATCGAGAGAACCAGATGTTTACTCTCTCATTCAAAGTTACCAAAGGCTTTCTGGGGTGAAGCTCTAGTTACAGCAGCCTATGTGCTGAACCATTCACCCTGTGTCCCTCTTCAGTACGAGGCTCCAGAAAAGATTTGGTCAGGAAGAGATATCTCTTATGATCAATTACGGGTATTTGGCTGCAAAGCCTATGTCCATGTTCCGAAAGATGAAAGGAGCAAACTTGATGTCAAGACAAGGGAGTGTGTATTCATCGGCTATGGTCAAGACATGCTTGGCTATAAGTTCTATGATCCGGTGCAGAAGAAGCTCGTCAGGAGTCGAGATGTCGTGTTCGTTGAGGACCAAACAATTGAAGACATTGACAAAGTAGAGAAGTCCACTGATGATTCTGCTGAGTTTGAGTTGCCTCCAACAGTGGTGCCGAGACAAGTTGGAGATGATGTTCAGGATAATCAACCTGAAGCCCCTGATCTTCCTAATGAAGATGAACCAGCAGATACTGAAGGTAACGAGGACAATGGTGATGATGATGCAGACGAGGAGGATCAACCTCAACCACCAATCCTCAATAACCCTCCTTATCACACAAGATCTGGAAGAGTTGTGCAACAGTCTACCAGATATTCTCCACATGAGTATGTGTTACTCACTGACGGGGGAGAACCCGACAGCTTTGAAGAAGCTATTGATGATGAACATAAGGAGAAGTGGATAGAAGCCATGCAAGACGAGATGAAATCCTTGCATGAGAACAAGACGTTTGAGCTGGTGAAGTTGCCGAAAGGCAAGAGAGCTTTGAAGAATAAGTGGGTGTTCAAGATGAAGCATGATGAACACAATTCCCTTCCGAGATTCAAAGCAAGATTGGTCGTCAAAGGTTTCAATCAAAGGAAAGGCATTGACTTTGATGAAATATTCTCACCAGTTGTGAAAATGACCTCAATACGCACGGTGCTGGGATTAGCAGCAAGCCTCAACCTGGAGGTTGAGCAGATGGATGTAAAAACCGCCTTCCTACATGGTGATTTGGAAGAGGAGATATACATGGAGCAACCAGACGGTTTCCAGCAAAAGGGGAAAGAGGACTGCGTTTGTAGATTGAGGAAAAGCCTCTATGGCTTAAAACAGGCACCAAGGCAGTGGTACAAGAAGTTCGAGTCGGTGATGGGGCAACACGGCTACAAGAAGACAACTTCAGACCATTGTGTGTTCGCTCAGAAGTTTTCTGACGATGATTTCATCATCCTATTGCTCTATGTGGATGATATGTTGATTGTTGGCCGGAATGTTTCCAGAATTAATAGCTTAAAAGAACAGCTAAGCAAGTTCTTCGCCATGAAAGACTTGGGGCCAGCAAAACAGATCCTTGGGATGAGGATTATGCGAGACCGAGAAGCCAAGAAGTTATGGTTGTCTCAGGAGAAGTACATCGAGAAGGTACTTCAACGGTTCAACATGGAGAAAACTAAAGCAGTTAGCTGTCCTCTTGCTAACCACTTTAGATTGAGCACCAAGCAAAGCCCGTCAACAGATGATGAGAGAAGAAAGATGGAGCGGATTCCATATGCTTCAGCAGTAGGAAGTTTGATGTATGCCATGGTTTGTACACGGCCAGATATCGCTCACGCTGTAGGAGTGGTAAGTAGATTTCTTTCTAATCCAGGAAAGGAACATTGGGATGCTGTTAAGTGGATTCTCAGGTATCTTCGAGGAACCTCCAAACTATGCTTATGTTTTGGAGAAGACAACCCTGTGTTGGTTGGCTATACTGATGCAGATATGGCCGGAGATGTTGATTCTAGAAAATCAACTTCAGGATACTTGATTAACTTTTCAGGGGGAGCTGTGTCATGGCAATCAAAGTTGCAAAAATGTGTTGCATTATCAACTACTGAAGCTGAATTCATCGCAGCAACGGAGGCTTGCAAAGAATTGATATGGATGAAGAAGTTCTTAACTGAACTTGGATTTTCGCAAGACGGTTATCAGTTATTTTGTGATAGTCAAAGTGCTATCCACCTTGCGAAGAATGCCTCATTCCATTCCAGATCCAAACATATTGATGTGAGATATAATTGGATCAGGGATGTGTTGGAGAAGAGGATGTTGCGGCTTGAAAAGATCCATACAGACGAAAATGGATCGGACATGTTGACCAAGACTTTACCGAAAGGGAAGTTTGAGTTCTGTAGAGAAGCTGCAGGGATAGTGGATCCACCATATAGTTGGAAGGGGGAGAATTGTTAGTTTTTCCAACAATTATGGTGATGTATGGGAGAGGTAAGCAATGATGCAACTCTCCTTAGTGAGATAAGCAATGATGCAATGAGTGGTAGGTGAGATGGGAATATTGCAAATTGATCCTTCTTGGTAGGTGAGATTTGCACTTTTGGTCCCTATCTCAAAACTATAAATACCCCCTTCCATTTCAAAACTATAAATACCCCCTTCCATTTCATTGTATAACACA
Source organism: Nicotiana sylvestris (assembly GCF_000393655.2). Lineage (NCBI taxonomy): Eukaryota > Viridiplantae > Streptophyta > Magnoliopsida > Solanales > Solanaceae > Nicotiana > Nicotiana sylvestris. Next base: position 144,881,700 of record NC_091064.1, on the reverse strand, counting down.
CCAAAAAAACTCAAGAAGAAAGAGTTTGAGAGGGAGAGAGATATAGTTCCTTTAGTAATGTTTCCTAACAGGGGAGTGACAAAATAGTGAGTAGAATACTAGTCGGGTATTTTTCGGGAAACACTTTTGTGTGCGCCACTATTTTGGGTAGAGCTCAGGAATTGTTGTACCTCCAAATTATTGGGGAAGTCTCTCTTTGTATGCCTGCTAAATGTTTTAGTGGAAGTTGGTGTCGGATTTGTGGACGTAGCCTAAACGTTTTAGGTGAACCACGTTAAATATTGTGTCATTTATTTTTGGTTTCGTTGATCATTTATTTTATTCTGCTGTGCAGTAGTGTTTAGTGCCACCGGGTCCTAACATTTGTGAGATTTTATTCTAGTGTTGTCTTTCTGCTGATAATTTCCATTTTAATTCAGAGTTCAAAGTAATACTAATATTTATTCATTTTTTTTATTATCTTTACAACTGAAATATTATATTGTATCTCGTCTTTCACAGGAAAAGAAAAGAGGTCTCTCGCTCAGTTGCTTTAGAGGGAAGGTTCTTCTGATTGTCAATGTTCCTGAGCAAGGGTATCCTATCATCCATTAAATTCATTTTATTTGCTGATTTTCACTTTACCCCTTATACTGAAACTTTGAGAAGGAGTATTAGCTTACTTTTCTTACTTGTGTTTTAAATTAGAAAATGTCCATCTTTTGTTCATTAAAATGGCTTCTCATGGTAAATGTAAATTTGTCATATCTATTTCTTTATAAACAATAGTGTAACACCATAAACGTATATGAAAATTAATTTTTTTTTTCTACTCTGCAACAGCAGTTTATAATATTAGAAATGATATTTCAAGTAGCTTTATTTTTTAAATATATTTCAGAGGATTATCGAATATTATTTCACTTTAAACTTTTAGGAATTTACGTTGAGTACGTTGTAGTTAAATTCTATGTAAGATTGAAATTTTGCATATGCTGGTTTCAGTTCCGTGTGGACAGAATCGCAGTATGAATTATTCCATTATCTATATGACAACCATAAATCTCAAGGTAAGTATCTTAAATTTGTTTTATTGATATTCCTATCATTTTTATTAACAGCTCTTCTACATCTTTGGTGTAGATAATTAGATCGAACCTGCTATATACCAATAATTATCCCAAGCACCAGCTTTATGATTTATTTTTTTTACCTATGTATAATTGAGAGTGATATAGTTTAAATCCAACTATTAAACATTATGTGTACTAAATTTTGTTGCTCAAGTATCTTGATTTTACGCATTTAATAATTCGACGAATATATATATATATATATATATATATATATATATATATAGTTGTGATCCACATAGAGTGAAGGGTGTTCTGTTGACCACCCTTGATCGGAAACATTGTACTGAGTATATAGAAAATTATACTATATATATAGGTCAAAAACTATTTGTATAAATATATTTTATATTTTATACACCCTTTAGAAAATTCCTCGCGGCCAATCTTGTAATTTGTTATGTATAACGACTAGAAATAGGAATATTGATTTATCTTCTTTCAAAGAGTAAATAAGAAGAATACTATTCCACTCTACGTAGGGTTCGAGATTGCAGCATTTCTGTACGATAAGAAAGAAACTGATAAAGAAGGAAATGAAGCACAAAAGGCACCACCAAGGGGACAGCTAGAGATTAATGCTGCTAGATTTCGAGTATTCGACAAGGTTTGTTATTTCTCTTCCTTTTAGGATGCAAATGCATGATATTATTTATACGATTTAATTAGTACTATCAATCACACTTTTTTTTCCCTCCTTTTATTTGGTTACCTTTAATTTGATCCCCTTGGGATTAGTTCGGATAAATATTCATTTACCTTTTGTAATATAATAGTTTGATATCTAAAACTACAAGTAATGCTATAGAGTTGATTTGTTGCCACTATAACTTAAAACTATTGATATCAATCGTCAGAAAACTGTTGATATCTAACTAGTTTACATAACAACTTCGTCTCAATGTAGTTTAAATATATCCTAAGGCCAGGTGTCTTTTGAAACTAAACTATACACTTATATATGTGACTTGGGTGGATTAATAAATTCTCTTTTCTTTTTTATTTATTGGAAAATTTTAAATTCCAATATCAATAATAACAGGTAAAACTGAATGGTCAAAGGGCACATCCACTCTTTGTACATCTAAGGTCAAAATTTGGGAGAGGAGAACCCATCAAGACTGAATTCCACAAGTTTCTCGTAGACAGAAATGGTGTAGCTTACAAAAGCTTCCCCTTGGACACACCACGTCAGGAGCTTGAGGTATCTTCTTAATAACATATAGAGATTTACTGGGCGTTTGGACATAAGAATTGTGAAATTTCGAAAAAAAAAATATGAACAAAAAAATTCAAGTGAAAATGATATTTGAAAATTTAAATTGTGTTTGGACATGAATACAACTTGGAGTTGTTTATGAATTTTTGAGAGTGATTTGAAGTGAAGATTTTGAAAAACACTTTTTGGAGTTTTTAAAATTTTCGAAAAATTTCAAAATTTATTTTCAAGTGAAATTTGAAATTTTCATGGTCAAACACTGACTCCGAAAAAAAGTAAAAAAAAAATTCACAAAAATTAAAAAAAATAATTTATGGCCAAACGGGAATCGCCTTTGAAACCTTTAATAGAAAACCTAGAGAGCCGCCTAGCCTGTGTCTATCGTAGGATGCTAGATTGATGGAGTCACATACGTATTTATAGGTAGGCTAGGGACTCTTAGGCAAATACTTTAGTCCTAGGGATTTCTCCATAAATTATATTGTCCAAGGGACACCTAATAAAAACGTTTCTTTCCATCAAAGAAACTACCATCTATGCATAACTACAGAATATTATCTGATATACTATTTACTTGAGAGACAAAGTAAATAATTTATTACCTAATATGTGGGCCACACGAGAAGTAAATTTCTAACAATTTTCACTTTTCTTTTAAGAAAGTTTTAATACTAATTTAAAATAAGATTATGGGTCGGAGGAGTTACTAATTTTTTTTTTCCTATTTCCTTTCTTTCTCATTTTTTCTTTTTGACCACGTTTTCTTGTTCAAGTTCTACTATTCATATATCGAAACTCTTTTCTTTTCTTTTAACAGGATCACGTCAAGCATTTACTCTTGGAGGATATAGATTGATAAAGTTTAAGCAACCCAATAAGATGGGTCATTATTTACTTTTGACCTTTGTATTTTCTGTTCTTATATTCTTCATACTTGATGTTATTGCTGATGATTCGTCAGGTAGAAAACAAGTTGAAAATAAGAAAGTTATATCTGAATTAATTTATTATTGTCTTGCTTAAATTACATGCTAGTGCTTATGATATTTCTAATTTCCCTAGTTTTAAATTTGTCTTTGGCTGAATTTGCCGTTGGTCGGACATGTAATATACATCAATATATATATTTTACTGCATAAGTTTTGTAATCGTACTTCCAAAACTGGATAATATCGACTTGTTAATTTATTATACAGGAGATGCAAGTCGCGTAATCTAGGTAACTATAGGAGAATTACGCCGTTCTTCAGTTTATATCCACACGTGGTAGAAGAAAAATCACTTCTTTTAATAAGTCAATGGGCTGACCGTGGTGGGTTAGTGGCAACTCTCATGTTGACTAGATTGACAACGTTGTCTCTCTAGAGGAGAGGAAGCTAGTCGTATGAAGGTTTAATTTGGGGTTGATACCATAGCCTTATTTTTAATTATTTTATTTTTTAAATTATCTGCTATGCAATGTTTACTAACATGACTAACCAAATTGATCATGTCGAGTAGGTCCACTAGAAGGAGGTATAGAACGTCACTGATTTTGAGTTATATTTACACTCATCTTTGCATAAAATAAGATGAAAGTATTACTCCTATATTGTTGAAATAATTAAAATAAGGAATGTAAGCCTAATATTATAACTATAAGGAAAGTTAGTGTTGCCAAGCAAAAAAAAATAAAAATAAAAATTGTGGCTCTTAAAAAAAGGGTCCTGCTTTAGGAGCACTGTTTGACTGTTTTTTCCATAGAAATATGAAAGTGCATGGAGACTCCCTCGTTCACCAGCTCAAAAACTTTTTTTAATTAATTAATCATATGTTTAAGTGTTTGTATACAGCATCTTATTAATTTAAGGATAGCAGCCGAAATAGATACAAGGCGCGTTTGAGTTTCCCTCCACCAACCCCATTAAATAAATACGGAAAGAATATAAAAAAAGGCCACATCTTCATTATAAATAACCATTATCATCCTAAAAGCTTTTCAAACAATATCCCCATTAAAAAAACCTTCAGCCTATTCCTTTCAACATTTTCCTCCTTTTTCTTCTCTTTAAACATTTGGTATGCTGTAACCTTAATTAACTCTCAATACAGCATGGCTCTAGCTATATCTGAAACAACGACCACCAACTCCTTGTCGGAGAAGAGCGTTACGATCGCTGAGAAAATCTACACTAGAGTACGTCTAGCTACGAAAGCAGACCTCAACCATATATACAAACTGTTTTACCAAATCCATGCATACGACAACTATACTCATCTTTACAAGAATCCTCCTTAGGGGATTTGCTCTTTAAAGAAAATCCTCTTCCACTTTTCAACGGGCCATCCGTTCTTCTACTTCAAGTTTCCCCTACCCCTTTTACCAAATCCAAGCATACCACGAACGAAGGGTTCAAGCCCATGCTTGAACCATTCGACCTTAAATTCCCCGTCGTGGAAGGAGAAGCAGATGAGTTCATGTCCAGATATGATGATGGAAATGATAAACGTGACGTATTCATCGCGGGATATGCATTCTTTTACGCGAACTATTCGTGCTTCTATGACAAACCCGGATTCTATTTCGAGAGTCTTTACTTCAGGGAAAGTTATAGAAAGTTGGGAATGGGGAGATTGCTGTTTGGCTCTTTTGCATCCATTGCTGCAAACAATGGGTTCGTTTCAGTAGAGGGGATAGTTGCAGTTTGGAATAAGAAATCTTACCATTTTTACATAGATATGGGAGTTGAAATATTTGATGAGTTTAGGTATGGGAAATTGCATGGTGACGCTCTTCAAAAGTATGCTAATTAGGAGAAAAAAGGATGAAGAGGGGTGTTATCTTTTTTTCTCTTTATTTGCTTGATTGATTGTCAAATTTATCAATAAACTAGAGAATTTGGCCGCGCTTCGCGCGATTATATAAAAGAACCATAATAAATTTTGTGATTTTATAATAAAGCTAAATTCACTTTGATCAAATAAACAACCAAAAATAGATAAATATAATTTAGGAAGTCATGGTCTACTCTTGAGGTAACCCCTAGAGCAAAAATTACAAAGAATCATCCTCAAGGTTGATTATATATATATGTGCGTGCGCGCAGATATTTTTCAAATATTTTTTCTTAGTTTATAATATTTTACTTTTTAGAACTGCGGTTAATTATTTAAATTGTACAATGATTAGTTTACTTTGTTGTTTAATATACATATATATTTATCTAGATAAATATATCCTGGCGAAATAATTTTTCTTCTACTCATTTGATATATGTATTGTTTAAATCCTTAATTAGAGAGTCGAATATTATTTTGCGAAAGGTTTCTCCATTGTTGTTCTCTCTTCCTTCCTTTCTTGTTCATTTCTTCCCTCTTTTTGTTCTTTTCTACATTTTCACCCGCTAACCACTACTTCATCTAGAACTTTTGAAAATGTTACTTTTTGTAAAATAATCAAGTCAATTCCTCTTTTGCTTCCTCTTAATTTTCTGCGAAACAATAATAGATTCTCTTTTTTCCTGAAATAGCTCCTCCGAACAATCATAAATGCAATCATTTCATTTTCGAATATATTCAGCAAAAATTTTTGTGGCAATTTTAATTGCCAACTATTGTCATTATTACAATCATTTCACTCTTCCTTTTGGACAGAAGAAAACATACATTTATAGAAAATTGACATGGAAAAGAAATAAAGTATACAAATGTTCGTATCACTGCATATCTCTGAATGAACTCTTTTTTTTTTTAATACTATAACCTCATTTTTACTTTGTAATGAGGCATATGAAGCACAAAACCTTCATAATTATATAGTAATACACAAGTAAGTTGTATGCATTTATTACACGTTTCAAAATACAACTGCAATAAAGCAGAATTGCTCACTGAAATTAACTTCATTTTCAAGAAAATCATATTATATATAAAAATACTCACTACAGATATTATTGTCATTCCCTTACAAGAATATATAAATATAAATAACGTAAGAATCATTATGTAATATAATTATGAGTGTGCTTTGAAAAACTGAACTTTTGTAGAGATCAAAGATTAAAGAGTCCCTTAAAAAGATAGAGTAAGTCCATATCCGAGAAATTTAGATGGAAAGAAAGAAGCCAAAAAGAAGAACCATATTAAGAGAAAATTTGAAAACTTTATTTTCATGCAACCATTTAAAGTACGAATGTGAAAGCTCATTTTCCAAACCATATTCTTTACGTTCATGTTCTGCTGGGCGTTACGTTATTTTCATTCTTCAAAAGCACCACTTTGAAATTCTTCCCATCTCAATGAGTTTCTGTTTCTTCCAGCACTAAAGTAGTTGCTTTGTTTCTCCTTTTGGGAATCAAGCCAACGTACATCTTTTAATGGAAAGGAGAAGTGGAGAAGTAATATGAGTAGACTGAGGATAAGGGAATAAACTTGGCTGAGAAGCCATTGTTGGAAGCATGTGTATATCGATCTGACGTGATGTGTAACCTTTAGTAAAAGACAATTTCTTTTTACACATTTTGAATTGTTGCACAACTATATTTGTTATTTATAAACTGCAGTGATTGCGAGGCTCCATAAATGAGGAATATGGATGGCTGTGTTGAAATGTCAAATATTTCAGCTTTCCACATCGGTGGGTTAGCAATAGTTAGGGGATTTTCCCCTATAAAAGAAGGCTTAATGTTTAGGATTTAAATACACCTCTCATTTGCCTTCTCATCTGTTTAAGGCATTTGTATCTTCTCTCTTTAGTATTATTTCACTTGTATTTTTGGAGTGAAATAAAATATTGGTTGTGTCCGAGGAGTAGGCAAAATTAGCCGAACCTCGTAAATTCTGGTGTTCCCTTTATTGTTGCTTTATTGTCTTATTTATTATTTGGTGGCTGTCATAATTTTTGGTATAGTAGTTGTGACTTATTCACACTATATACATTTGGCTTCCGCAACAATTGGTATCAGAGCCAAGGTACTGTCTAAGTATGCTCTGTGGTTGCAGCATAGTCTGATCTTCCACATCAGAAAAGATTTATCTTGGTAACTGAGTCAAGGTTCTGTCTGAGTATGCTCTGTAGTTGCAGCTTAGTCTGATCTTCTACATCAGAAAGGAAATAATCTTGATTTGTGTCGTCAGCTATTAAATAATATTTGTGTCAAATATGGGAGACAATAAACAAGAAGAATCTACATCAAGTGTCAACAACACGTCATCATTGGCATCTTCGCTTATTGACAAGAATTGTGTCAAATGCGAAATTTGCGGTAGAAATATTTGACGGGTCCGGACATTTTGGGATGTGGCAAGGCGAGGTTCTAGATGTCCTTTTTCAACAAGGGCTAGATCTGGCCATTGAAGAAAAGAAACCAGATGTTATTGGAGAAGAAGATTGGAGAATTATCAACCGTGTTGCTTGCGGTACCATTCGATCCTACCTTGCTAGAGAGCAGAAATATCCATACACAAAGGAAACTTCTGCAAGTAAATTATGGAAAGCACTGGAGGATAAATTTTTGAAGAAAAACAGTCAAAATAAATTGTACATGAAGAAGAGACTGTTTCACTTCACCTATGTTCCTGGTACCACGATGAATGAACATATCACCAGTTTCAATAAGTTGGTCACAGATTTGCAAAATATGGATACAACTTATGATGATGGTGACTTGGCCTTGATGTTGTTGGCGTCACTTCCTGATGAGTACGAGCACCTTGAAACTACTCTACTCCATGGAAATGACGAAGTTTCTCTCAGAGAAGTTTGTTCGGCTTTGTACAGCTATGAACAAAGAAAGCGAGAAAAACAGAAGGGCGGAGAAGGAGAAGCACTATTTGTGAGGGGTCGTCCTCAAAATCAAACGAGGACAAAGAAGGGAAGATCCAAGTCAAGATCCAGACCCAGCAAAGATGAATGTGCCTTTTGTCGAGAAAAAGGGCACTGGAAGAAAGACTGTCCGAAGTTGAAGAATAAGGCCAAACATAACAATGGAAAGGCCATTATGGATTCAAATGTAGCTGATTGTGATGATTCAGACTTCTCATTAGTTACAACAGAGTCATTAACATCATCAGACATATGGTTGATGGACTCGGCTTGTAGCCATCATATGTGTCCCAACAGGGACTGGTTTGTGGAATTTCAAGAAGGAGAATATGGAGTCATCCACACAGCGGATAACAGCCCTCTTACCTCATATGGCATTGGTTCAATACGATTAAGGAACCATGATGGAATGATCAGAACATTAACAGATGTTCGATATGTACCGGATTTGAAGAAGAATCTCATCTCTGTGGGAGCCCTGGAATCAAAAGGGTTTAAAATCATTGCAGAAAATGGAGTGATGAGAGTATGTTCCGGTGCACTAGTGGTAATGAAGGCTAATCGGAAGAATAATAATATGTACCGCTATCGTGGCAGTACAGTTATTGGGACAGCGACAGTGACATCCAGTGACGACAAAGAGGCAGAAGCAACCAAGCTATGGCACATGCGCTTGGGACATGCTGGAGGAAAATCCTTGAAAACTCTATCAGATCAAGGATTGTTAAAAGGAGTAAAGGCTTGCAACTTGGAGTTTTGTGAGCATTGTGTCAAAGGGAAACAGACAAGGGTTAAATTTGGTACAACGATCCATAATACTAAAGGCATTTTGGATTATGTACACTCTGATGTTTGGGGTCCTTCCAAAACACCTTCATTGGGTGGGAAGCACTATTTTGTAACCTTTGTTGATGATTTTTCCCGAAGAGTGTGGGTGTATACAATGAAAAACAAAGATGAAGTGCTGGGAATTTTTCTCAAATGGAAGACGATGGTGGAGAATCAAACAGGCAGGAGGATCAAGTGTATTCGCACAGACAATGGAGGTGAATACAAAAATGATCATTTCAATAAGGTCTGTGAAAATGATGGCATCGTCCGACACTTCACTGTTAGACATACACCACAACAGAATGGAGTGGCAGAACGTATGAACCGGACCTTGCTGGAGAAGGTACGGTGTATGTTGTCCAATGCTGGCTTGGGCAAAGAATTTTGGGCTGAGGCAATTACATATGCATGCCACCTCATTAATCGTCTACCATCTGCTGCTATTGATGGCAAGACACCATTTGAAAATGGTATGGAAAGCCTGCTGTAGATTATGACTCTTTGCACGTGTTTGGCTCAACTGCATATTATCATGTGACAGAGTCAAAATTGGATCCAAGGGCAAAGAAGGCTATTTTTATGGGAATTACTTCTGGAGTCAAAGGATATCGCTTATGGTGTCCTATGACAAAGAAAGTAATATTCAGCAGGGATGTTACCTTTGATGAATCTGCTATGGTAAATAAGGTAACAGAAGATACCAAACAAAATGAAGGTGCTTCTAAGCAGGTGGAGTTTGAGGGAAAATTTATTTTTCCTACACAAGAAGCAGAGGAGGAAACAAATGAAGATTACCCTCTGGAAGGAGAGCCAGTAGAGGAGATTCCAACTCAGGAACCTCAACAACAACTTGAATCAATAGCAACCAGCAGGCCAAAAAGAACAATAACGAAACCTGTTCGTCTCATAGAGACGGTTGCTTGTGCAACCTCAATTGTAGCTGATGATGTTCCTACTACTTATAAAGACGTTGTCCAAAGTTCAGAAGAAGATAAGTGGAGGATTTCCATGAATGATGAAATACAGTCCCTTCATCAGAATCATACATGGAGATTGGCCAATCTCCCGAAGGGAAAGAAAGCAATTGGGTGCAAATGGGTATTTGCAAAGAAGGAAGGATTTCCTAACCAAGTAGATGTTCGCTACAAAGCAAGATTGGTGGCCAAAGGATATGCTCAAAAGGAGGGAATTGATTACAATGAAGTATTTTCTCCAGTTGTAAAACATTCCTCCATTAGAATTATGTTGGCTTTGGTAGCACAATTGGATTTGGAACTAGTTCAGATGGATGTAAAAACTGCGTTTTTACATGGAAACTTGGAGGAGGAAATCTACATGACTCAGCCAGAAGGATTCAAAGTTGCTGGAAAAGAAAATATGGTGTGCAAACTTGAAAAATCGTTGTACGGATTGAAACAATCTTCTAGACAATGGTACAAGCGATTTGACGAGTTTATGTTGCGGCAAGGGTACAAGAGAAGCAAATACGATCATTGTGTGTATTTGCACAAGCTTAAAGATGGTTCATTTGTATATCTTCTCCTATATGTTGATGATATGTTGATAGCTTCCAAGAATTCGGAAGAAATTGATAAGTTGAAGATTCAACTGAAGAAGGAGTTCGAGATGAAGGATCTGGGTGAGGCAAAGAAAATTCTTGGCATGGAGATAATTAGAGATAGACGTTCAAAGAAACTCTGTTTATCTCAGAAAGAATATTTGAAGAGAGTACTACAACGTTTTGGCATAGATGACAAGACTAAGCCAGTTAGTACTCCACTTGCTCCCCATTTTAAGCTAAGTACTACTATGTCGCCAATGGATGAAGCTGAACGAGAGTATATGTCAAAGGTACCATACGCAAATGCTGTTGGTAGCTTGATGTATGCAATGGTTTGCACAAGGCCTGACATTTCACAAGCTGTTGGAGTTATTAGCAGATATATGCACAATCCAGGGAAGGAGCATTGGCAAGCTGTGAAGTGGATTCTACGGTATATTCATAATACTGTAGATGTCGGGTTAGTTTTTGAGCAGGAAGACAATCAGTTTGTAGTTGGATATTGTGACTCAGATTTTGCGGGTGATATGGACAAACGAAGATCAACTACTGGTTATGTGTTTACTTTTGCAAAGGCACCAGTTAGTTGGAAGTCTACTTTGCAGTCAACAGTTGCTTTGTCTACAACAGAGGCAGAGTACATGGCTATTACAGAGGCTGTGAAAGAGGCAATTTGGCTTCAAGGATTGCTAAAGGAGCTTGGTGTTGAACAAAAAGGTATCACAATTTTTTGTGATAGTCAAAGTGCTATTCAATTAGCGAAGAACCAAGTTTATCATGCAAGGACGAAGCACATTGATGTTCGGTATCATTTCGTACGAGAAATCATAGAAGAAGGTGGAGTCACGGTGAAGAAAATTCATACTACAGAGAATCCTGCTGATATGCTGACAAAGGTGGTGACTGCGGTCAAGTTTCAACATTGTTTGGATTTGATCAACATTGTTGAACACTAAAGATTGAAGATGAAGACACAACCAAAATTTGTTATAGAGAGAAAATTGAAGATGTGGAATTTTGCCAAGGTGGAGATTTGTTGAAATTGGCAAAATGTTTGTCCCACATCGGTGGGAAAACAAAAGTTGGGGGGATTTTCCCCCTATAAAAGAAGGCTTAATGTTTAGGATTTAAACACACCTCTCATTTGCCTTCTCATCTGTTTAAGGCATTTGTATCTTCTCTCTTTAGTATTATTTCACTTGTATTTTTGGAGTGAAATAAAATATTGGTTGTGTCCGAGGAGTAGGCAAAATTAGTCGAACCTCGTAAATTCTGGTGTTCCCTTTATTGTTGCTTTATTGTCTTATTTATTATTTGGTGGCTGTCATAATTTTTGGTATAGCAGTTGTGACTTATTCACACTATATACATTTGGCTTCCGCAACAGGCTGAAACGGTAACATCCATTCATTTGACAGTTTCTTTTATTAATTGACATGAAGAGACACGACTTTTGGGCTTTTTAAAGCAAAATAAATAAAGTAAAAATTGAGAAAGTATGAAAAAGCCCCAAAAATATGAGAAAATAGATAAATATGATTCTTGGTTTTAGAGAAGTGCCAAGTCATCTCTTCTATCCCCTCTTTTATAGAAATATAGATAGATAGATTAGCATAGTTTTTTTTCTTCTCGCTTTCTTCTTCTAGTGTATTAATAAAATGATATTATTCTATATCTGAGAGCTTTTTAATGTTAAAATTCTCATTTTGGGATACTTAATGATACGTTTTTGTAGCCATAAGAATATCATCTAAAGCGATACTTTTAATATGTGACATAAATCATTCATTTATTTTTGAACTCTATATCCGTGCATAGTTGGGCTAAGTATTCTGTACCTCATTATGGCATACTTATAAGAATCTTCCTACAAGTGAAAAATCTAAACAAAGTAAATTCTTCAAAACATGGGTAACCGAAATATGAGTTACCTGATTTACATTCATGACTAAGGTGATTGCCATCCCACTAATAACGTAGCTAGCAACTTGTCAGATATAACATTCTGCGGTTAGTTCTATGATCCCTTCAGGGACATCCGATAAATTTGGAAGGAAGATCATGACGATCCTGCGAAAGGATAACATGCAGAAATCACAATATTGTCCAAATTTTTTTTTTTTTTTTTTAAAAAGAAGCTCCGCAATGGTTTTGACAATCAATGAAAGAGGAGATAGGCTAGTTCCCTTTTGGCATGCCAAGAAAAAATCGTGTTTCAACTTAATGATTTATCCCGTGCACAACCTGAATGGAAAAATAGTACTCCGCACTTCCTCCCAGCTTATGTGATACTCCCTCCGGTCCACAGACCAATTTACTCTTTTATTTTGGATGTGTTCAAGGTAAATTGGTCATTTATTGTGAATCAGAGAGAGTAGCATTTTGATTGTATACAGAATTTAAGGTTAAAAAAAATTTGGAACATGTTCTTTAGTTGCTCAACTTGAATTCTTGAAAGCAGCTTCTTATTATGAATTGCTATTTGCCAAGAGTAATTATTGTGATCGTACCAAATAGCATTATAAGAGTTATCTCAAGTAACAGTAACGTGATGCTTTATATAGGAGTAGGGTTCGGCGAAACCTTATTCGGTTAATGCTCCAAAAACTAGAATAATTCAGTTAAAGAAAATAGTCCCTTTAGGATTCAATTTCCTTATCTGTTTCTAACTCCACATGCATTTCTTCCTTTTTTTCACATGCATTTTACTTTGATGAAAGTGTAACAATATTAGTGAAATCTTGTTGACCATGAATTTCTCCAGTCGGTACGATGTTTGTACCCACAAAATAAATCCTTCAAGAAATCTGACTTGCGTTAGGAATCAACTTTCAGCTCCTAATCAACGTACTTTAAGAGACCTAATTCTTTCAATATCTACTTTGGCACATCTCCAACTCAGTTTGTAGTATAACAAATATATTCAAGAGACTTGATTCTTTTATAACTGTTTGTTAATCTTCAAAACCAATAAAAACTTAGCTCAACAATTTCCTCTAGTGATAAATTCATGTGCAAGTTCAGCCTAAAAACTGTGACAACCCAACACCCATTGGAACCGCGACAGCTCCTAATACTACTTGCCAGGCAAACGCCAACAACCACATAATAACTACGCATCTGAATAAATATGGTTTAATAAAATGAACAGTGGAAACATCATGAAATATCTGAGAATGTAACCCTAATACTGATACTACCATCCCCAAAATCTGGTGTCAATGAGTACACGAGCACTACTGAATAACAAGATACAAGCAAAATCCTCTAATAAAACCGTCGGAACAATAGAACAGTAAAGATAAAAATAACTAAAAGAGAACTTCAAGGACTGCGGACGATATGGTAGCTACCGTCTCCCAAAAGCTAATAGCAACTCAACTCTGGAAATCGCCTCGACCGGATGTACTTGGATCTACACATGAAGTGCAGAGTATAGTATGAGTACAACCAACCCCATATACTCAATAAGTAACAACACTAACCTTATGCTGAAAGCAGTAGCGAGCTCGAAAACAATAGTAAGATACCAATATCAATAACCAAGAACTGTTCAGAATATAAAGGGAAATCGTAGAAACGAGTAGCTCAATGATATTATATTCAGCTTGTTCACATTTCAAGATTTAGGCATGCTTTCAAGTATATCAGTGAAAGCCCAATATAGATAAAGAATTTCGTTTACCAGCTAGTATGAGGAAGGTATATTTCTATGCCTACATGTCAAGTATACATGTCAAATCAACGATATCACAGAGAGTCCATCAAAATAGTCACACTTAGCACTATACGGGTGCCTAGCACAACTGCCCATCATTAAGCACGTATATAAAACAATATGCATGCGCCCACTGTTGGCATGTCAGACTCCGGAGGGGTGGATCCTTCCAAGCGCTAATCAAAATCATATAACTCTAATAGTGAGGCCTAGTGCACGCATTGCCCCAAAACAATAACACTTAGCCCAATATGGGCCTAACATATGCGTCACCTCAAAATCAATACCAAATCGGCTCTATGCCTAAAACTCAGTCATTTACCGTTCAAGTCTCAGATAACACATCTCACAATACGCATTTGAATAGTGTTACACATAGAAGGCATCAACAACGTGTGAGGAATCAAGTAAGAAGTACTGAGAGAGAGATATCATACACGGATATAGTATCATGACTGATAACATATGTACAAATACAAATAGCTCAGAAACGACAAGAATAGCGCTATCAAGTCTCAAATAAATAGCACATAGCCTAGACGTGATGCTAACATGAATCACAGTTCAAATAACAAAACAAGCAGGGAAAATATTGATATAATAAGGTATGATAGCAAAACAATTTCCGGTAATAGTCTAAAAGTCACTTCAAATCAGGAACACACATATGCACGTACACACGCTCGTCACCTCGCGTGTATGTCTAATACCTTTCATATAATGTAATTTCCGGGATTGAATACCCTCAAATATAAGTTTGGATGTGTTACTTACCTTAATACGTGCAAATCAATACTCCAAAAAGCCTTTCCTTCATGAAACAGCCTCCGAACAACTCGAAGCTAGTCACAAATAACTTAATATCAACAAATGATGCCACAAGAAACAACTCCAAACAATAAAGCTTCGATCTTTATCAAAATCAAAAAGTCATCCCAAAAAGTCAATTGTGTGAGCAACATTTCTTCAAATTCTTTTATGTAAATAACATTTCTTCCTTATTATGTGTTGGAATCTGCATGTCAGCAAGGCCATTTCATCATTGTCACTTTCTAGCTTTTCAGTTTCTTTGAGAATCAGATTCTTATCCTTGCGAGACTCTACCATTTTCTGCTTTAGCTCATAAGTCTTCAAATTTACAATGAGATCATCAACGGTCATTGTCTCAAGATCCCTAAACTTCAGTAATTGTGTTGCTTTCCCAAAATTGAGGTAGTACACTTAGCATCTTCCTTGTGATCTTATTTATAGGGATGATTTCTCTAAAGATTAACTTGTTGTTAATTTTTTTTTGAACCTAGTGTCGGGCCCCCTTTTTCCTTTGCGGAATCGGGTTTATGACATTTTGGTTGGGACAACTCTTTCCTTTCGGGAAAGGGGGTTTGCAGTTTGAAGAGTCACCACCTAACGATTTAAGGTGTGTTAGGGAACCTATAAGTTCATTTATAACTACGTTTGGTAACCAGAGATAAGGTAAGGGCTTGAAATTATCCTAAGGGGAAGGTGTTAGGCACCCTTCAGGATCCACTAGTGTGGTTCCCCACCAAACAGTTTTTTTGAATTTGTACAACTAGCAAATAAACAAGTATGGCTCAAATAGTAGAGGATTTAAGTTTAAATACACAAGTGTTTGAAAAACAATTATTGAAAAGCGAAATTTTGAAAAAAGAATTACAATCTAAGCATGTTAGGGAATGTAAAGGGGGGTATCCTAGGTTTGTTTGTAATATGGATCACATCAATGCAATACCCGGTATGACACTCCTCGAAGAGGGGATACACGTGGTATTAACGCACTGGTCATCATATCCATTTCTACCTTTTCCCGCCCCATGAAGGTAATTAAAGTGAGGGTTGGTCTCGACCCTTATTGCGTGCTGTTACCCGTCCCTTCGTATCAGTCCCGGAGGAATTTAGGACTCCTATCCTATTAAAGGGGGTTCTAGGCAGACCCTCAGATTTAAAGGCAAAATACTAGGCGACAAATAAGAACACATAGGACTGCATTTAAGGGGAAAAACACAGAAAACAGATAGAAGGCTCAGTTATACCTCCACAAGTAATGCACATAGTCAACACGACTCATACACAGTTAAGGTCTAAATTCAGATCCTAACAAGGTATCTAAGTGACAACAACAGAACCAGATTTATTGCATGATTCAGAAAAGAAGTCCGAATCAGGCTTGCCTACTGATTTTAACAGTTGATAATTAAGCGGCGTACATAAAGAAGCATGTTTCCAGTTTTGATAAATTTAGCACCTAAGGCTTGCCTAGGTGTAAAACAGTGTTCCAGTTATCAGAGTTACTTAGAGAAGACTGTTTGAATTGTATTACTAAACATGTTGTTCTAAATGTTCAGAATTCCGGAATTATTACCAGCTGGGTTAATCTATTAAACTAGAAATGCCTAAGCGGATGTGAATGCAGTTCTAAAGGCATTATATCTAATACACAAAAATGCTGAGTGATGTATATACAGGTCCTGAGCAGGATTTTTTTCTAAATATATAAGTATCACGTACTTTCAGAATATGCAGAAGATATGGAAATGACCTGTTTATTAGCGTTGTTTTTATCCTAAGGCATGATCTCTAAGTGTACACGACAGCACATAACATAATGGTAAAGTGCTAGTTATTAGCAGATTTTAACACATGATTTTGTGAGGATGCACATGCTGAAACAATAAACATGGGGACCTAAGAGCATAATTTCTAATGCATGTATGAATCATAAGCATGGTTTATATTGCGCCATTAGGAATATAAACACCTAATAACATGTTTTCTACCCTTAACAACTATAGCATGCATATTTACCCATCCCTTTTTTACTAGCCAACCCAATACTTGTTCACAACAGGTTATTACAGACCAACATTGAAATGAATTACATAAGTAGAAATAAAAAATAAGAAGTTACACTATAGGGAGACTGATTAGGACTTCCTCCCTGAGTTATGTAATAAATGACTTCAAGCGCCAAGATTGTTCTATAGCCTTTCTCATATCTGGGTGTGTCAGAGTTCCCTAAGGACCTCAAGGGATCCCGGGCAGGGCTCACACCCAGATTTCATAGCCAAGACAGAGTAAATGTAGTGTGGAAAGGCCAGCTTTTGTGTGTCCAAGTTTAGAGGGAGCTCAAGGGTCCCAAGGCAAGGCTCACACAAAAGGGGCAGAACCTAGTAGTCTAAGAGTAAGGTGAGAGTGTTTGACATAAGTTTAAAAGAGTTAAGTTGGAAACAGTTTTGGCAATGATTAGTTTGAAATAAGTTTTGGGAAAAAAAGCAATAGAAGAGCTTGCCTTAGTGAAAACCAGTTTGGAGAAGAAAAGAAACAAGACAATCAGCAAACCAAGACCAAATCAACACACATGATTCAAACACAACAGGGAAAGGAGGAATTGGGGGACAAATAGTTCATATGTGAAAGCATATTTGCACACAGGTTAACACCAGAGAAGTGCTACAAAAATTAAATAGTCACAGCAATAGTCTATCACAAAGTGTTCATGCCAGTAGCTTAACAGTATTAGTCAAGGGGTGCTAAACAGAGTTACTCATTAGTTTTAGGGGGAAGGGTTCAGGATCACATAGTGACTGGGTGTCACAAACACATGTTTACAATGTGTTGGGGTTAGGGCAGAATAGTATTAGAAAAATGTAAGAAAACAGTAGACATGCTGAATTACACACTTGAACAAGAGAGGGCAAAACTTAAACATGATGTGTAAAGCAGTAAACAAGAGGAGCAATTAAATACATAAGCCATTAAATTAATGCAGAAGGAGACATGGATTAACAAACTTGGAGCACATAGAGTTGAGTTTCAGAATTGAACTAGGAACATACCAGTTAAGGAAGTAAAGTGCAGAAAGTAAAGCAAGTAGAGTTCCACAGTCTAGCCTTGGCTTTTAGCCGGCTAGACAAGCAAGTTAGCACAAGTAGCAGAGAAAGAAGAGAGAGTTTGAGTGTGTATGTGTGTGTGTGTATTCTCCACTATTATTCATGTTTTAAGATAGTAGAAGAGAGTCATTTATATAGTAGTTTGAAAACTGGTTCAAATAGGCAAGAATCAATTCTTCAGTAATTATAGAACTCAGTATAAAAAATTGCTTCGAATCTCCCTTTGATTAAGGGAGTTAGTGTAAATGGAAAAAAGTAGGTGACAAGTAAGGAAAGAAATTATACACGGCTGGAGTATAACAAATAAGGAAAGATTTCAAAATAGTACAAGTATAGAACAGGTAATTAAGGCTAGGTTCAGAAAGTTTTCAAACTAAGGAAACAATCAGTAGGAATTAAGTAGCAATGCAGACAATGCAAGGGAGAATTAATTAAGGCAAGCAACTAATCAAATTAAGTAGAAAGGTAGGAGTCAGGGGGTCCAAAGGAAAATGTTCAAATCACGCCAAGTAATAAGGAATTCAGAATCAATCAAAGAGAAAGTAATGCAAAAGAGTCAGCATGTTTAACATATAAATAGAGCAAGACATGAGTAGTCAAGAATTGGCACACAACTCCAGCAAACACATGAAGATCAAATGATACTAAATCAGTGAGAATGATGTGAGTTTTGATGCGAACAGTCAAGACGAACACAAACACATAGAATTGGTGTAAGTCTAGGCTAAGAAACTCAGTAGAAGCATATCACGGCAAGGCAGTCACAAGAAATCACAAGAACTCAAAAGAAACATGAGAATTAGTAAGCCATGCTAATATACAGAAAACAAACTAAGAACCCTAAAAAATTAGGGTTTTGACATGGGCTAGTTAGGGTCAAGGAAGAACTCAACAAAATCAGTCAAAACACATAGACGCAGGGGATTAAGCACTTAAAACCAGAAAGCGTTTCAAAAAAAAGATTTTTCAGAAACCCTAGTTTAGGAAGATGACAAGCCATTCGAAAATCAAGAGTTTTTCCATGAAAACAAGTAAAAAAAGTTCGATCCTTCTCAGATCTAAGAAGTTTAAGAGACGAAATTAGGGTTTTCAACAAAATAACTCGAATAGAGGAGAAAACTTAAACAAACGCTTTAACCATAGAGACTCGCAAATTAATACAAAAAATCAGAAGAAAGAAGCGTTTTGAAAAGATGTTTAAGAACCCTAGTTCGAAGATGAAGCGTTACTTTAGAAAAATCGGAAAAACCTTTGAGGAAAACAACAAAAGCTCATAATATACACAGATCTAAGACAGATCTAAAAGAAATTGGAAAATCTTATGAGTTAAGGTTTCATAGAACCCAGAGAAAATGAGAAAACCTTAAAGGGTTACCGGTTTAAACCGAAAAAGTCACAGATCTTACTCGAACGGCCTAAGGTGGCCAAAAAATGGCATGAAGTGCCATTGGTAGGAGTTGAACCGCTCTAGGTTCACCTGAGGACCTTAGGATAGTGTCAAACCGGCGTGGGGTAAAGCAGGGGCCAGAAGAAGCTGAGAGGCCATGGTTTTCGGCTTGGGAGGTGGCCGGAGAAGGTGGACAAGGTCCATCGGAGTGGAGAGGAGAGGAGAAGGTTCTAGAGAGAACCAGATATAGAAAGAGGGAGATAGAGAGAGTGGTTGAGAGAGAATGAGAGGGGGGAAATGAGAGATGGGGGTAGTCATTAGGGTTTAATATGGTATGGGGGAATCTGGACCATTGATTAGATTTGATCAACGGTCCAGACTGGACCAGAGATTGGGTCGAGTATAGTTTGGGTTTGGGCTTGGGTCTGGTGGGTTATTTAATTGGGTTAGGGGTCTGGTTGGATTTAGGCTAGAATTTAAATAGGGAGTGGCTAATTATTAAATACCCAATTAAAATTAGATATATAATTAATAAAACAACTAATAATTAGATAAAATGAAATTAAAGCTAAATAGGTTAAATAAGATAATTAACTAATATTAAAAATACAAAAGGACCGATTACTAAATTAAAATAGCATAGAGTGTACAATTAGGCTATAATTGCAAAATTATTGTAATTATAGTCAAACAATGCCAAATTGGCTAATTTTTGAAATAATTAAATCCTAATAGGATTAAAAATAATATATTGAGCTAAGAGATACTTTGAAATTACCTGTCATGTAATTTATGAATAATTATTGGATATAAAGTATTGAATAAATTAGAAAATAAATTGATAATAATATGGAAAATTATGAAAAAATACCAATTATTATAAAAAGTGATTTTGAAGGCATATATGCAAATTTAAAAATAGTTTGAGGAAAAATTAGATATCAACAACTGCCCCTCTTTACTCGGTAAGGATGAAAGAGTTTTCGGGTAAAGAAATGATGGCTAATTTTTGACCAAGCGAAACGGTTTTGCAAGATTTAGGCCGCACTCTGGCTTCTGAGTTGCCTAAATATTCCTGGTTTTACAGGAATCAGGCCATATGAAGTTCAGGATCCATCTGCGGAGTATACCAATGAAGTCATTTCAAAAGCAGACGCAACATCTAGGGTTGAGTGAGTGAACGGTTTATGGGAATGGTTAGGTTTGATATGGCTGAGGGAACTAGAGCGGGATCACTCCTGGTGGGATAGTCGTTGCTCACTGGGTTACCTGCCAATAAACGATACAAGCATATATTGCATGATTTAAACATGATGCAAATTCCCGTTGGACCATGAATGTTATCTTCGGACAATGAGGATGATGTCCTTAGACCATGATGTCTTGGGCCATGAAGCGTATGATAAGGGATTCACAGGCCATGAAATGATGTTCTCGGACTATGAGGATGGTGCCTCCGAACCATGACGCCTTTGAATAATGATATGCAAAAGATTGAAAGAGATCCCCAGGCCATGACATGGTGTTCTCGGGCTATGAAGATGGTGCCTCTGAACAATGATGCCTTTGGATGAGTTGGCGATATTTCATCTCATAAAGGATGCAGTAGTATGATGCGGACAAGACAGAGCTTAGTCTTGCGAATTGAAGGGCAGAGCTTAGCCCGTAAGAGAAGCGAGATAAATAGTTCTTGGGATAGTGCTTAGTTTCGAAGAAAATTGAAGGCTGAGCTTAGCCTCGGAAAGCAGAATGATAGCCTTATGCAAAGATGCGAATGCAGATGGAGGTAGAGCTTAACCTCGGAAGGCAGAATTGTAGCCTTATGTAAGTTGGAAGGCAGAATAGTAGCCTTATGCACTACAAATGCAGATGGAGACAGGGTTTAGTCTCGGAAGGCAGAATAGTAGCCTTATGCAGATTGGAAGGCATAATGGTAGCCTTATGCAATGCAGATGTATATGGAAACAACGTTTAGTCTCATAAGGCAGTATAGTAGCCTTATGCAGATTGGAAGGCAGGATAGAAGCCTTATGCAATGCAGATGGAGACAGCGTTTAGTCTCGGAAGGCAGAATGGTAACCTTATGCAAGTTGGAAGGTAGAATGGTAGCCTTATGCAATGCAAATGTAGATGGAGACAATGTTTAGTCTTGGAAGGCAAAATGGTAGCCTTATGCAAGAAATAAAATAACAAATGACAGTAGAGTTTTCTTAGTTGATAGCAGATTGTGGCATTATGATTATTGGGAGCATTATGACTACGGAGCATTACTTGTGTGTGCTGATAGAAAATGTTGGCAAGTGCAACAGTTCTAAGAGTTGTATTTTGAACAATTTTTTTCCCATGGGCGTACAATACGTTTAATAATTTCGCAATCCTAGTGCCTACATCAAAAGAAAAATTGTGCGTTTTGTAAGGGGGAGGTTAGTTTGTATCCCTGCTGGCTTTGCTTGACTCGTTTGACTTTGATTTGGTGATACCATTTGTATCGTTAGGGTAGCGTTGCTAAACAAAGCAGTTTCAATAATAATGCATGATTTTATAAAAATATGACATAAATTAAAAGCAGCTTTTAGATGAACCGACGACTGTGATGTGGTTCAGGACATTCCAACCTCTCTTGCTACGGAATTGTGAGGGTCCTCCTCAAAATTCTGCCCCAATTTGATGGGTTAACGTTTTTGACTGTTGCTCGTGCGGCGATCGGCTGAAATTACTTCGGAATTTTGATGGTCCTCCTCAAAATTCTGCCCCAGTTTCCAATTGCAGGGGGAAATGAAATTTTTATTGAATTATGACCGAACCCATAGGGCTGCCTACATATCCCCTCTTAAACGGGAATCAGGTCAGGCTTAGTTCAATTTACATCATATAAGGGAAACATAAAGATTACACATAGTAAGCTTGACCGCAACTGAATTGATCAGCTTTGGCTAAACTTCTCCGTCCATTTCTGTAAGTATGAGGGCTCCTCCTATCAAAACCCGGTGACCCTGCCAGTTGGGAGAGAACTTTCCTTTGGCTTCATCTTGATGCGGAAAATTTTTCTTTAACACCAGCTGTCCCGGTGTGAACTGTCTTGGTTTGACTCTTTTAGTGAAGGCTTTGGACATTTTGTTCTGATAGAGTTGACCATGGCAGACTGCATTCATTCTCTTTCCATCTATAAGGGCTAGTTGCTCATAACGACTTTTCACCCACTCTGCATCGTCGAGCTCAGCTTCTTGTATGATCATTAGGGAAGGAATTTCTACCTCAGCGGGAATGACAGCCTCTATATCGTAAACTAGCATATAGGGGGTTGCCCTGGTTGATGTGCGGACTGTAGTGCGATACCCCAGTAGAGAAAATGATAACTTCACATGCCACTGTTTATGCTTTTCTATCATTTTCCTTAATATTTTCGTGATATTCTTGTTGGCGGCTTCTACAGCTCCATTCATTTGAGGCATGTAGGCTGTGAAATTCTTGTGTCTGATCTTGAAAGTTTCGCACATAGCTTTCATCAAGTCGCTATTGAGGTTGGAACCATTATCAGTAATGATTGACTTTAGAATTCCGAATCGACAAACAATGCGGTCGCGGACAAAGTTTGCCACGACTTTCTTAGTCACTGCTTTGTAAGATGCTGCTTTGACCCATTTGGTGAAATAGTCGATGGCTACCAGGATAAATTTGTGTCCGTTGGAAGTAGCAGGCTCGATTGGTCCAATAACGTCCATTCCCCAAGCGACGAAGCGCCATGGTGAGCTTGTTGTGTTGAGCTCGCTTGGGGGTACCTTTATCATGTCTGCATGTATCTGATAGCGGTGGCATTTCCAGACATACTGGATGCAGTCTGTTTCCAAAGTCATCCAAAAGTAACCAGCCCGAAGTATCTTCTTTGGTAAGACAAAACCGTCCATATGTGGACCACAGGTCCCAACATGAATTTCCTCTAGTAGCTTGGATGTTCCATTGCGTCGACACATCTTAATAATCCTAAATCGGGAGTCCTTCTATACCAGATTCCTCTGCTGTGAAAGAAGTTGTTGGACAATATCCGAAGTGTGCATTTCTAAGTGGGATTAGCAAGCTCCGGGTACTCTCCTTTTGCCAAATATTTCTTAATTTGGGATCAATGAAATTCTTGTTGGGATGTTGTATCATATATGATAGGGTAGCCAATGCATCGGCGAACTTATTCTAGATTCTGGGAACATGCTGGGATTCCGTCTTTGTGAACCTCTTTCTCAATTCCTGTACGTGATGCAGATACGGGAGTATCTTGGTTGCCCATTCTTCTCGTACTTAATGTATAAGTAAGTCTGAATCTCCAATTACTAGCAGCTATGAACTTTCATATCAATGGCCATTTTGAGTCCTAAGATGCAAGCTTCATATTCAGCCATATTGTTGGTACAAGGGAACCTGAGTTTGGCAGACACCAGATAATGCTGATCGGTTTCTAATATTAGGACTGCTCCTATGCCAACTCTTTTGAAGTTTGCTGCTCCATCGAAGAACATTCTCCAACCGTCATAGGATTCCGCAATGTCTTCTCCTACGAATGATACCTCTTCATCAAGAAAATACGTTTTTAGGGGTTCGTATCCTCCATCCACGGGGTTTTCAACAAGGTGGTCTGCCAGTGCCTGTCTCTTGACCGCTTTCTGAGTTATGTAAACAATGTCAAACTCACTCAACAGGATTTTCCACTTGGCTAGCTTGCCAATGGGCATGGGCTTCTAAAAGATGTACTTCAAAGGATCCATCCTCGATATGAGATGTGTAGTATAGGCGCAGAAGTAATGTCTCAACTTCTGAGCTACCCAAGTCAAAGCACAACAGGTGCGTTCCAATAGAGAATACCGGGCCTCATACCGGATGAACTTCTTACTAAGATAATAAATGGCTTGTTCCTTCCTCCATGTTTCATCGTGCTGCCCCAGAACGCAGCCGAAAGCTCCATCCAACACTGCAAGGTAGAGTAATAAGGGTCTACCTAGCTCGGGCGGGACTAAGATTGGTGGTGTTGATAGGTACTCCTTGATTTTATCGAAGGCCTTTTGGCAGTCATCGGTTCATTTGGTGGCGGCGTCCTTCTTTAACATCTTAAAGATTGGCTCACAGATAACTGTAAAATGTGCTATGAATCAGCTGATGTAGTTAATCTTTCCCAAGAAACTCATCACATCCTTCTTGTTCTTTGGCGGTGGTAGTTCCTGAATGGATTTTACTTTCGATTGATCCAGTTCTATTCCTCGGTGGCTCACAATAAACCCAAGCAATTTCCCAACAGGAACCCCAAATGCGAACTTTGCGGGGTTTAGTTTTAGGTTGTATCTCCGCAGTCTATTGAAGAACTTCCTCAGATCTTCTATGTGGTCAATGGCCTTCTTGGATTTGATAATAACATCATCCACATATACCTCTATCTCCTTGTGTATCATATCATGAAAGATGGTAGTCATGGCCCTCATGTAGGTGGCCCCTGCATTCTTCAGGACAAATGGCATCATCTCATAATAGTACACTCCCCACGGTATAATGAAAGCCGTTTTCTCAGCATCTTCCTCATCCATCTAGATCTGATGATAACTAGCGAAGCAATCTATGAATGACTGTAGCTCATGCTTGGCGCAATTGTCAATCAGGATGTGTATGTTTGGCAAAGGGAAGTCGTCTTTTGGACTGGCCCGGTTGAGATCCCCGTAGTCGACATAGACTCTAACCTTCCCATCCTTCTTTGGCACTGGCACAATGTTGGCTAACCATGTCGGGTATTTTACTACTTTGAGAACCTTAGCGTTGATCTGCTTGGTGACTTCTTCTTTGATTTTCAAACTCATAACAGGCTTGAACTTTCTGAGCTTTTGCTTTACCGGTGGACACATTGGATCGGTTGACAGTTTGTGAGCCACAATAGATGTACTCAGACCAGTTATGTTATTATACGACTAGGCGAATATGTCCTCATACTCTTTCAGAAATTTCGTGTATTCTTTCTTCTCTGATGGTAATAGGTGAATTCTGATTCGTGTTTCCTTGATGTTTTCTGCATCTCCCAGGTTGACAATCTCGGTCTCGTCCAGGTTGGACTTAGGTCTGTTCTCAAAGTTCTCAACTTCTTTGACAATCTTGTCAGGTATGTCATCTTCTTCTGAATCCACGTTCGTTTGTTGCGTTGTCTCATTGCATGTCACAGTCATTGGTTTATCAAGACAAGTAATAATAATGCTGTATTGGTAAAGCAAGGAGAGAAAACGATAGCAATAAATATTAATTCACAAGAAAAATGCTTTTAATAAGTTGAATAACTGTTTTGAACATTGGATATCTTATTGCGGGAATTGAAAAATGCTAAAAGAAAAATCATTTAGTAAATAAAAAAGTGAATAATGCTTGTTTTAGCCTTGCTACCCCGAGGCTCGTCGGGCTTTGGTTGTCCTGATGGTCTAATTCTTGAGATATGCCCCTCTACTCATAGCCTGTATGGAAGGGCCTTCCTCCCCCTTCTCCTCGAGAATAATACAACAGTCCATATCACTATCCTCTAAAAACAAGTTCTTCACTATTGCAAGTGCTTCTTCTTCATCTGACCCATAAATAATGTCGGCATGTTGGAAGGTCTGCTCCAAATGTGGTATTGGATGCTCTAGTGGATAGTAAGGACTGCGCGGTGGCGACCAGTTATTGAATTCTTCCCAGGTGTATTCATATCCTAAACCGAAGGTAGTGCCATATTTATTGAGTTTTATGGGTTTAGAGATTCCTTGGAGGTTCTTGTCGATCCCTTTGCCAGGCTCGTACCCACTCCAACTCAGTATACTCTCGATTTTGCTATCCTACTATTTGTCTTTGTCGATAGCATTGACCCGCTCAATGTGGTGGTAAGTTTCTCCACCCAGCTTCTTTCTTCCCTTGGTCGCCGGAATGGTCTGGCGACTGTATATAGGGTTGCTACCGTCGCCGTGAATGATCACTTCCTAGTGATTCCATTCGAACTTTACTGCTTGATGCAACATTGATGCTACGGCCCCAGCGGCATGAATCCATGGCCATCCCAGCAGCAAGTTGTAAGATGCTGGTACATCTATTACATGGAAATCGACCTCGAACTAAGTTGGTCCCATATGCAGGCATACACTAATCTCACCAATGATGGACCTCTGAGAACCATCGAAGGCATTTACATTGATTGCTCCATCATTTATCTCATGCAGCCCTTTACCTAATTTCTTGAGTGTTACCAGCGGATAAATGTTAAGACTGGAACCTCCGTCGATCAGAATTCTGGTGATGAAATAATCTTCACATTGCACGGTGATGTGAAGTGCTTTGTTGTGCCCCAGCCCTTCAGGTGGCAGCTCGTCCTCATAAAAGGTGATCTTATGGCTTTCCAGCACTTGTCATACCATATTAGCCACTTCCCCGCTAGTGATGTTGCTTGGTACGTACGCTTCATTTAGCACCTTTAACAAAGTATTCTTGTGCGTCTCAGAATTTTGCAGCAAAGAGATAATGGATATTTGTGCAGGCGTCTTGTTTAACTGGTCGATGACCGAATATTCCTTGGCCTGTATTTTCCTCCAAAGGTCGTCCGGACCTGTCTCAATGAGGGGCGGCCGATTGGAGGCTTGCTTGCTTGATTTAGCTAGATGTTCAAGGGTATAGACTCTACCAGTTCTTGTCATACCCTATGATGTGACAGTTTCTTTAATCCTGACCTTGCCCTTCCTTCTCGCCTCGACTGTATAGTCCTAGGGTACAACACTTGTATAGAATGGTGGCATGGTTGACGTCGCAACTGGGATCGGTGCGGCTATCCTCACTCTGAATGGAACATATGCCTTGGATGGCAAGACTGCAACCTCAAATGGTTCGTGTCGGAGATGCGAATTCAACCTCAATTGATACCGGTGTCTTTACGGGTGGCGTTGCTTCAAACTCAAGAGGTATAGACATATTCACCTCAACGTTCTCAAACAGTTGGATCTGGACTATGATTGGATTGAGAGTAATTGTCGGTTTCTTCGGGTCATCACCTTCTGCAATCAACCCGATTGATCCCTCGGGATCCCAGTCATCTTCTACTTCAATCATGTGGATACCTCCACCCTTATGGTATGGAAGAGGGTTTTTACGGACGTTTGGAGTGGGTTCCTTTGCCAAAATGATCTTGTTATCAATCAAAGACTGTATCTTGTCTTTCAAGGAGCGGCATTCATCGATGATGCGCCCTTTCATGCCGGAGTGGTATGCACAGGATTTGTTTGGGTTAACCCACTGAGAAACCCACTAAGAAGGATTCTCAGGGGTGACAACAGGGATGAGGGTGACATAACCAGCAGCTTTGAGCTTATTATACAGCTGGTCGATGGGTTCAGCAATGGCTGTATATTATTTTGGAGGTTTGCGATCAAAATTAGGTCAGGTTCTAGGGAAATTTTGGCGTGCAGGGGGTGATTAATATTGGGATGGTTGAGCATTATAAGTTTGGTAGACATGAGAGGGTTGGGAGTATCTAGGTGAAGTAGGTTGATATGTAGGAGGTGGAGATGATTGATAAGCTGGTGGCGGAACTTAGTATGAGGGTGCTTGGTAATTTGGGGTTGGCTAGAATGTGAGTGGAGGTATTGGGTAAGCTTGGTATTTAAGGGGAGACTTGGTCCTTTTTGCAACCATCACAGCCCCTACGCCCCTTTTCTTAGACACATAACCGGACTGTAAAGCCTTATTCGTAGCTTGCAAGGCTTCGAAATTTGTAACCATACCACTTTTAATAACTTCTTCAATTCTTTCACCTAATTTGATAATGTCAGAGAACTTGTTGTTCTCAATCATCATCAGTCGTTCATAGTACTGCGAGTCCTGAGCCCGGACAAAGAACTTGTTCATTTGCTCCTCTTTTAAGGCAGGTCTGACCTTACCAGCTTCGGACCTCCAGCGAGTGGCATACTCGTGAAACATCTCTGTGGGATTCTTCTTCAAATTCTGGATATAGAACATGTTTGGTGCGTTCTCTGTATTAAACTTGAATCTGTCCATAAAGTCAGATGCCATGCCTACCCAGCTTGACCACTTCTTGGGATCTTGGCTGATGTACCAAGATAATGCATCTCCTTTCAAACTCCTTATGAACAGCTTCATGCGGATCCTTTCATCCTTCCCTACTCCAACCAGCTTGTCGCAATATGTCCTCAGATAGACCCTTGGATCACCCGTACCATCAAACATTTCGAACTTAGGAGGTTTGTAACCCTCAGGCAGTTCGACATCAGGCTGTATGCAAAGGTCCTCATAGTTTAGCCTCTCGATTCCTTTGCTTCCCTCAACGCCCTGAATCCGGCTGGTCAGTTTCTTAAGTTCCTCTGCCAAGTTCCTGATAAGCAGATCCTTTTCATTAGACTCAGATGTGCATGAGATAGGTTGGGTGGAGTGTGGCATGGTCTCCACGTAGATAAAATTATTATGGTGGCCTGGTGTATGGGTGTGGAAATGGTCGTTTGTGGAGTTCTGAGGTTCTGGGATGAGTAGTGGAGTGTTGTTTGGGGTATGGCAGGTGTTGCATTGATTCTTTGGTGGAGCAGCGTGATGATGAGGCGCGAGATGATTCTGCTATTTTGGGATATCTTGAGAAGGTGTAGTGTTTTGAGCGTTGGGGAAGTTGATATCTGGGGTGTTGAGGGAAAATGACAGGTTTTCCAGATTTCGAACCTGAGCGAGCTCTTCCTGGAATTTCAACAGTTTCTGTTCAAGTTGTGACACATTTTAGTTAGGAACCCGAATACCCTGGCCATCAGTGGCTTCTACCCGTTCAACTATGTTCTCCTTCCTAATGTTGTTTAAATCTTCCATTTTATACTTGCTTTTGTTCTTGCCTTTAGAGGGACTAAGAGGAGGAGTGGGTGGAGGGCCCCTGGATCTTGTGAAATAATATGATAATGCCAGAGTGCACGAACTAACCTTTGGGGAGGGGAATAAAATTAAAACAAAAGGTAATCAAGTCAGTGAGGATTATAAAAAGTATTGCAATATTTAAACATATAGTGCGGGAATGTAAAACGTGTCCTAATTTGGGAACCCCTTTGTGCCCGAGGTAGGCCTATTGACAAATAGACTTGGAGAACTTCGAATGCTAATAAATGCTTCATTTCATAATATAAAAATAGACGGATTCCAAAACGATACTAAGATAATAATAAGTCACTACTGGCACTTGGCCTTATTACATTTAGAAAGCGAGTAAACCTAATCTATTTGGCCTCAGAAGGACCTTCCTCTGGTTGAATTCTCTCGTTGATCAAATCCTCCAGTTCGGGTAGGTTCACCAGTAAAAATGTCTTTGCCAGGTGTTCTCCTTCATTTCCCTCAGTGTTCTGGCAGTCGGTGACTCTCTTCCTCACTTTTCCTTCGAATTCCAGCAGACTGTATTCCAGATATTTCAACTTTTCGCTAACTTTGGCGGCCCTCTCTTTCCACTCATTGATTTGGTCATTTGATGGAAAAATCCTCCACCAGTCTAGCAAGAGTGGTAGCGTGATAACCATACCGAAACTGGGGACCCCATGCCTCATTTTCTGCAAAACAAAAGTGTTAGACCCTACCCCCGCCGGACTCGACTATTTATACATTTATGATCAGCACATCGACATTTAGTTCTCCAAATAAATGCACAGAACGTGATGATGTTCGTTTGGGTTTAGGGAAACCCAGTGGACTTTTGGACAAGGCTATCTTAAAGGATCATTACGTGGACAACATAACTGATCCAACTAGGTTTGACCATGATGTATGCACAATTTAAACAGAGCAAGGTTTCTATGGGGTTTTAGACTTGTACCCTTGAGCGGACAACTCAAGGGGGAAGTCACGGAACTGTTGACTGCATCGCTGATCGACTAGTTTTACCGAAAATAAGTCTTTCCGAATTGAGGGGGTAATGATATAGGAAGGGCGCAACCAATCATCAAGCGTTGCTATAGTATTTGTTTGGCACGAGTGGAGTATGATGTTGAGCATGATTATGCAATAATTAAAAGTATTTTAACATGTATTTGCACATTGAGAAAGCGATAAATACAACAATTTTATTTAAAGCAGTTATAAAGGAAAGAAACAAGAAAGATATGTCAGTTTTGCTTTTGAAGAAGAAATTAAACGCTTAAAGAAAGTAAACAAATAATTGCACATAGGGAGGGTACAAATTCACAAAAATGGTATGAAATGATAAAAGCCTGAATATCCCCAGCAGAGTCGCCATGCTGTCGCGCCCCCTTTTTCCTTCGCGGAATCGGGTTTATGACATTTTGGTTGGGACAACTCTTTCCTTTTGGGAAAGGGTGTTTGCAGTTTAAAGAGTCGCCACCTAACAATTTAAGGTGCGTTAGGGCACCTATAAGGTTCATTTATAACTATGTTTGGTAATCGGAGATAGGATAAGGGCTTGAAATTATCCTAAGGGGAAGGTGTTAGGCACCCCTCAGGATCCACTAGTGTGGTTCCCGGCCAAACAGTTTTTTGTGAATTTGTACAACTAGCAAATAAACAAGTATGACTCAAATAGTAGGGGATTTAAGTTTAAATACACAAGTATTTGAAAAACAACTAGTGAAAAGCGAAATTTTGAAAAAAGAATTACAATCTAAGCATGTTCAGGAATGTAAAGGGGGGTGTCTTAGGTTTGTTTGTAATATGGATCACATCAATGCAATACCCGATAAGACGCTCCTCAAAGAGGGGCTACATGTGGTATTAACGCACTGGTCATCATGTCCATATCTACCTTTTCTCGCCCCATGAAGGTAATTAAAGCGAGGGTTGGTCTCGACCCTTATTGCGTGCTGTTACCCGTCCCTTCCTATTAGTCCTGGAGGAATTTAGGACTCCTATCCTATAAAAGGGGGTTCTAGGCAGACCCTCAGATTTAAAGGCAAAATACTAGGCGACAAATAAGAACACATAGGACTGCATTTAAGGGGAAAAACACAGAAAACAGATAGAAGGCTCAGTTATACCTGCACAAGTAATGCACATAGTCAGCACGACTCATACATAGTTAAGGTCTAAATTCAGATCCTAACAAGGTATCTAAGTGACAATAGCAGAACCAGATTTATTGCATGACTCAGAAAAAAAGTCTGAATCAGGCTTGCCTACTGATTTTAACAGTTGATAATTAAGCGGCATACATAAAGAAGCATGTTTCCAATTTTGACCAATTTAGCACCTAAGGCTTGCCTAGGTGTAAAACAGTGTTCCAGTTATCAGAGTTACTTAGAGAAGACTGTTTGAATTGTATTACTAAACATGTTGTTCTAAATGTTCAGAATTCCGGAATTATTACCAGCTGGGTTAATCTATTAAACTAGAGATGCCTAAGCGGATGTGAATGCAGTTCTAAAGGCATGATATCTAATACACAAAAATGCTGAGTGATGTATATACAGGTCCTGAGCAGGATTTTTTTCTAAATATATAAGTATCACGTACTTTCAGAATATGCAGAAGATATGGAAATGACCTGTTTATTAGCGTTGTTTTTATCCTAAGGCATGATCTCTAAGTGTACACGACATCACATAACATAATGGTAAAGTGCTAGTTATTAGCAGATTTTAACACATGATTTTGTGAGGATGCACATGCTGAAACAATAAACATGGGGACCTAAGAGCATGATTTCTAATGCATATATGAATCCTAAGCATGGTTTCTATTGCGCAATTAGGAATATAAACCAAATAATATATTTTCTACCCTTAACAACTATAGCATGCATATATACCCCATCCCTTTTTTACTAGCCAACCCAATACTTGTTCACAACAGGTTATTACAGACCAACATTGAAATGAATTACATAAGTAGAAATGAAAAATAAGAAGTTACACTATAGGGAGCCTGATTAGGATTTCCTCCCTGAGTTGTGTAATAAATCACTTCAAGTGCCAAGATTGTTCCAGAGCCTTTCTCATATCTGGGTGTGTCAGAGTTCCCTAAGGACCTCAAGGGATCCCGGGCAGTGCTCACACCCAGATCTCATAGCCAAGACAGAGTAATTGCAGTGTGGAAATGCCAGCTTTTGTGTGTCCAAGTTCAGAGGGAGCTCAAGGGTCCCAAGCAAGGCTCACACAAAAGGGGCAGAACCTAGTGGTCTAAGAGTAAGGTGAGAGTGTTTGACATAAGTTTAAAAGAGTTGAGTTGGAAACAGTTTTGACAATGATTAGTTTAAAATAAGTTTTGAAAAAAAAAGCAATAGAAGAGTTTGCCTTAGTGAAAACCAGTTTGGAGAAGAAATTAAATAGTCACAACAATAGTCTATCATAAAGTGTTCATGCCAGGAGCTTAACAGTATTAGTCAAGGGGTGCTAAACAGAGTTACTCATTAGGTTTAAGGGGAAGGGTTCAGGATCACATAATGACTGGGTATCATAAATACATGCTTACAATGTGTTGGGGGTTAGGGGGTTAGGGCAGAATAGTAGTAGAAAAATGTAAGAAAACAGTAGACATGCTGAATTACACACTTGAACAAGAGAGGGCAAAACTGAAGCAAGATGTGTAAAGCAGTAAACAAGAAGAGCAATTAAATACATAAGCCATTAAATTAATGGAGAAGAAGACATGGATTAACAGACATGGAGCACATAGAGTTGAGTTTCATAATTGAACTAGGAACATACCAGTTAAGGAAGTAAAGTGTAGAAAGTAAAGCAAGTAGAGTTCCACAGTCTAGCCTTGGCTTTAAGCCGGCTAGACAAGCAAGTTAGCACAAGTAGCAGAGAAAGAAGAGAGAGTTTGAGTGTGTATTGTGTGTGTGTATTCTCCACTATTGTTCGTATTTTAAGACTGTAGAACAGAGTCATTTATATAGTAGTTTGAAAACTGGTTCAAATAGGCAAGAATCAATTCATCAGTAATTATAGAACTCAGTATAAAAAATTGGTTCAAATCTCCCTTTGATTAAGGGAGTCAGTGTAAATGGTAAAGAGTAGGTGACAAGTAAGGAAAGAAATCATACACGGCTGTAGTATAACAAATAAGGAAAGATTTCAAAATAGTACCAGTATAGAACAGTTAATTAAGGCTAGGTTCAGAAAGTTTTCAAACTAAGGAAACAATCAGTAAGTATTAAGTAGCAATGCAGACAAGGCAAGGGAGAATTAATTAAGGCAAACAACTAATCAAATTAAGTAGAAAGGTAGGAGTCGGGGGTTCTAAAGGAAATTGTGCAAATCACGCCAAGTAATAAGGAGTTTAGAATCAATCAAAGGGAAAGTCATGCAAAAGAGTCAGAATGTTTAACATATAAATAGAGCAAGACATGGGTAGTCAAGAATTGGCACACAACTCCAGCAAAACATAAAGATCAAATGATACTGAATTAGTGAGAAAGATGTGAGTCTTGATGCAAACACTCAAGATGAACACAAACACATAGAATTGGTGTAAGTCTAGGCTGAGAAACTCAGTAGAAGCATATCAAGGCAAGGCAGTCACAAGAAATCACAAGAACTTAAAAGAAATATGAGAATTAGTAAGTCATGCTAATACACATTAAACAAACGAAGAACCCTAAAAAAAATTAGGATTTTTACATAGGCTAGTTAGGGTCAAGGAAGAACTCAACAAAATCAGTCAAAACACATAGACGCGGGGGATTAAGCACTTAAAACCAGAAAGCATTTCAAAAAAAAAGATTTTTCAGAAACCCTAGTTTAGGAAGATGACAAGCCATTGGAAAATCAAGAGATTTTCCA
The DNA here is from genome assembly GCF_000393655.2 of Nicotiana sylvestris. Taxonomy (NCBI): domain Eukaryota; kingdom Viridiplantae; phylum Streptophyta; class Magnoliopsida; order Solanales; family Solanaceae; genus Nicotiana; species Nicotiana sylvestris. Next base: position 144,847,417 of record NC_091064.1, on the reverse strand, counting down.
TGAAAACAAGTAAAAAAAGTTCGATCCTTCTCAGATCTAAGAAGTTTAAGAGATGAAATTAGGGTTTTCAACAGAATAACTCAAATAGAGGAGAAAACTTAAGCAAACGCTTTAACCATAGAGACTCGCAAATTAAAACAAAAAATCAGAAGAAAGAAGCGTTTTGAAAAGGTGTTTAAGAACCCTAGTTCGAAGATGAAGCGTTACTTTAGAAAAATCAGAAAAACCTTTGAGGAAAACAACAAAAGCTCATAATATACACAGATCTAAGACAGATCTAAAAGAAATCGGAAAATCTTAAGAATTAGGGTTTCAGAGAACCTAGAGAAAATGAGAAAACCTTAAAAGGTTACCGGTCTTAACCGAAAAAGTCACAGATCTTACTCGAACGGCCTGAGGTGGCCGAAAAATGGCATGAAGGGCCATGGGTAGGAGTTGAACCACTCCAGGTTCACCTAAGGACCTTAGGGTAGTGTAAACCGGCGTGGGGGTGAAGCAGGGGCCAGAAGATGATGAGAGGCCATGGTTTCCAGCGAGGGAGGTGGCCGGAGAAGGTGGACAAGGTCCATCGGAGAGGAGGGGAGAGGAGAAGGTTCTAGAGAGAACCAGAGATAGAGAGAGGGAGATAAAGAGACCGGTTGAGAGAGAATGAGAGGGGGGAAGTGAGAGATGGGGGGGGGTAGTCGTTAGGGTTTAATATGGTATGGGGAAATCTAGACCGTTGATTAGATTTGATCAACGGTCCAGACTGGACCAGGGATTGGGTCAGGTATGGTTTGGGTTTGGGCTTGGGTCTGGTGGGTTATTTAATTAGGTTAGGGGTCCGGTTGGATTTAGGCTAGAATTTAAATAGGGAGTGACTAATTGTTAAATATCCAATTAAAATTAGATAAATAATTAATAAAATAGCTAATAATTAAATAAAATAAAATTAAAGCTAAATAGGTAAAATTAAGGTAATTAACTAATATTAAAAATATAAAAGGACCGATTACTGAATTAAAATAGCATAAAGTGTACAATTAGGCTATAATTGCAAAATTATTGTAATTATAGCCATACAATGCCAAATTGGCTAATTTGTGAAATAATTAAATTCTAATAGGATTTAAAATGATATATTGAACTAAGAGATACTTTGAAATTACTTGTAATGTAATTTATGAATAATTATTGGATATAAAGTAATAAATAAATTAGAAAATAAATTGATAATAATATGAAAAATTATGAAAAAAATACCAATTATTATCAAAAGTGATTTTGAAGGCATATATGCAAATTTAAAAAGTAATTTGAGGAAAAATTGTATATCAACACCTAGTATGATCTCTTGGATATTGTCTCCCTCATTCATCTTAAAGAGTTCATACTGCCTTGTTAGCATGTCAATCTTATACTATTATTTTACCTAGTTTGTTCCTTCATGAGCTATCCCAAATTTTTTGACATTAGTGCATGCAGAGATTCGATTGTACTCGTTGGGCCCTGTGCCACAAAGGATTTTTTTTCCTTGAAATTCTTCTAGACAACTTTGACATCTTCATCAGTACATTACGCCCCGATTTTGGGGCCAGTCATTGTACCTTTATCATCTCTTGTCATGGGAATCTTAGGAATAATTAGGATAAGGTCCAGAGTTCTAAATCTTTTCCTTCCAAAAAAATTCGCACACTTGCTTTCCGCCATCCATAGTACTTTTTGTTGGACAATGGCAATCTTATGGTTGATTGTCCTTCTTAAACGTCGGGTGGTGCAGCTATCTCGAATCCTTTTAAGATAAACCTTACTTAAAAAAACATGTTCTACTACCAATTATTATTTTAGGATGCACCTAGCTACAAGAGGGTGAATTGTATTTTGCCTGATTTTTGCGTGTCAAAAAACCTGATTTTTTATAGAACTATTCTACCACAAAATTAAAGTAAAGTGCGGAAATATAAAGTATATAAGTAGCTTGACGTGAAAAACCTTCTTACTTAAGAAATTAAAAGACACAACGTAACTTCGTAGGATTTTCCTCAAAACTTCACTAATTTTAAAAAGAGATTTTAGGTTACAACTCAATATCTAAAGGGACTAACTCTAGTATCTTTAACTTCTATAATGAACCCAGTTGTACTTACCCCTTTCAAGACTATAAACTCTAGCCTAGAAAGCTAAATACACTTTTCAGAACTTGATAACCTACTATTATACTTCTCAAAATAAATAAGTTGCAATTAAAGAATAATGATTCAACCTAAACAACTAAAGAACTTAAGCAATTTCATCTTCAACAACATGTTCTTCAATTGCTCATCTTGAATTCTTAAAAGCATCTCGTTATTATAAATTGCTATTTGCCAAGAGTAATTGATGTGATTGTGCAAAATAGCATTATAAACATTAATCTCAATAGGAGCAACATGATGCTTTATATAGGAGTGAGGTTGGCCTAAATATTCTTTAGTTGATACTCCAAATTCTAGAATAATTCGGTTAAGGAAATCAATACCTCTAGAATTCGATTTCCTTATTTGTTTTCAACTCCACACACTTTTTCTTTCGTTCTTTTTTCACATTCCTTTTCGTGTTATGCAAGTGTAACAATATTAATGAAATCTTGTTGACCACGAATTCCTCTAGATGGTACGATGCTTGTAGCCCATGAAATAAATCCTCCAAAGAAGCCGACTTACATTAGGAATCGACTTTCAACTTTTGATCAATGTACTTCAAGGGACGTGATTCTTTCGATATATGCTTCGGCACATCTGGCATCTACAACCCAGTCAGTAGTACAATAAATATCTTTAAGAGACGTAATTCTTATTTAACTATTTGTTAATCATCAAAACCAATGTAAGGTAAGTTTTGTCACATAAAATGAATACTCCTAATTCGTAACAACTTTACTAATAAGTTAGCAGTTAACAATTCACGTTTTCTGCTATATATGCGATTTGGCATTGGTGTCAACCTAGTAAAATAAAACAATGCACATATATATTTTAGTGTGGTAACAACCACCATTATATTTACAATTTACGTTTTCTGTAGATTTTGAAACGAAAGAGAGTATCGTGCTTCAGTCTATATCCACACGTGGAAGAAGAAAAATCATCTTTTTTACAAGTCAAAGGGCGGTGGTGGGTAAGTGACAGCTGGTATGTTGACTAGTTTGACAATGTTGTCTCGCTATCAAGGTTTGGGGTTGACGCATAACTTTTTAAATTTTTAATTGTTATTTTTTAACATTCTCCAGTATCCGCTTTTTACTAATACAATTAATTTGAATTTTAACATCTCAATTATATATCTTACCACACCTTGGATAGGTTAAAAAATAGCCAAATTTACAAGTGGTCATTCAAAAATAGCCACAGTTTCATAAGTAAGTGAAATTTAGCCACTTTTCATGTAAAGATAAATTTGAATGAAAACACTGTTCAAAATCCGAAAAATGCTCCAGCATAAATGTACTGGAACTCCAGTATATTATAATAGAATTCCAGCATAAGTATACTGGAACTCCAACATATTATAATGGAGTTTCAGCATAAGTATACTAAAACTCCAGCATAATATAATGGAGTTCCAGTATAATATACCGGTCCAGCATAATATGCTGGAAGTTCATACACAGGTGCTCTAATCTCCAGTATATTATGCTGGAACTTTCCGCGTGTTGGATTTTATGCTGGAAGTTCATACACATGTTCACCGATCTCCCGTATATTATGTTGGACCAGTCCATATTGCAGCAAAATAATGGTTCAATGCCTTTGCAAACGCTGACTATTTTTGAATGATCACTCCGAAAACTGGCTAACCCGTACTATTTTTGCTATAAATTAGGAGCGTTTGTTTCTAAGCTGAATGTAGAATATTTTGATTTTAATCAATGGAATTGACCAATTAATTAGTTACATAAAGAATAATCAACTTGAACAACTTTAAGAACCGAATTGCCGCAATATTCGACACACGTTAAATTGATGGGAAATAAATATCTTTCACATACCCGCAGTTCAAGTTTGGTAAACTTTTGCATACTTTGGTTTCCAGAGAAACATGTCGATTTGATTAATGAAAACCAATACTTGTCTCTTTAACTGTACTACTAAGAAGTTAAAGATGAATATTCCTTTCAACAGTTTGCGTGATTGACTTTCTATTTATGGGAAGTACACGTTTCCTGGAAAATTCGTGAAATTTTTTATTTAAAATGAAAATAATTTTCTTGGGTTTTCTCTAAAGTACGTATGTTCCTTTTCAGCGTGAACATATTGATTATTATCCATATTGATTGTTGCTAATACATTTTCAATGTTGACGACTTTGACTTTCATACCTTTATCCATAAATTAACAGCTAATGCTGCTGACACTTTGCTGAAAATGCCAATATTTGATTCTGTACTCTGAACCTTAAGAATTATCGCCTTTTTCCGTACGATGTTAACATATTGAAAGAATACAAAACCTATTTTCCAAATTAAAGTTTATAAGTAATTCCTAAAACATACTATTATGATCTTGTCTTTTAGACAACTTTGTCTAGTTAGCCTAGATACTGAAGCATAATCTGGGTTCGATACTTAAATTTTCTTTTGATAAGCAATAAAATTGAATAAAATACCGTTTGTGTATATGAAGGATTTTGACTAATTATTTGCTATGCACCATTATTATATCCTTAGTTTATACACGACGTTCAATTATTATGAAATTATTAGCTGCAATACAAATTAAACAGTTAAAACCTAACTAAAGGTAATTATGGTGCTTCAAGACTTAAATAATATCATGGGCCTAAGTAAAACCTTTTTTCTCCCAAAGTTTCATTTAATATAAAACATCTCCTATACTTGAATTCAACGAAATTCATTATTAACATTGGTACTTTATGTTGGACAAACTGTAATACTATAACATAATGAAGCAGTAAATTTTCTGTAATAGAAAAAATAGAAATGGAATGTTGAAATAATCGAAAAGAATCTGAAAATAATTTCGGAATGAGATTGAGCTCACTGAATGCACAATGTGTCCTTAAGAAAATTATTCTCCTCAAGTACCCGAGATGTTGGAATATTATCCTCCCAGGATAAAAAGATTTAACTCACCAGAGTATAGGTACCAAAAATGTCGGTGAACGGCGAACTACTTAATGGTTGTAAATCACACTGAAATTTAATTGTGCAAAAGAAGAAAAATAAGTTCAGAAAATTTCTAAGGAAAGATTCTGGGATCAGTGCATATTTATAGCCATTTTCTGGCACTGTTTCTGAAAAGTTTGCAACCTTTCAGAAATAGCCATGGCTGTTGGAACAGGCAAGAAGATTCCCGTTTAAAATATTTCGGGAAAATAATTTAAAATAATCCGAAAAAGAAACGGACCGGATCGCGTCGCGGGTCCAGCGGGTTGACTTTTCGTTAATTAATTTAATTAATTGAATGATATTTTGTCCAAAAAGATTAATCAATCAATCTTTGACTGAATCTGAAACCGAAAACGAAGCTGAAGTTGAGGCGAGCGAGCGACGACGATGGCGGTATAAGGCTTACCTTCTTTCCAGTCCATTTAATACCAAGGGAAGTGCTTTTCAATATAAGCACATTCCCTTTTCTTTCCACCACCAATGAGGGATAATTGCTTTTTTCAAAGCATAAGGGAGTTCACTTTCCCTTCACATTTCTTCCTTCCATTTCTCATTCATCAACTTCAATCCTCCACATGAATAGGGAATGGCTATAAGACAAAGGAATGCATGAATGAGTGTGTGATTTACATGCAAAGATTAATTGCATCTGGATAAGTAGGTTTCCCTTTGAACTTTTCGTAATGAACTTATATCAGATATACTCGGTCAATCAATAATTTGATATCTTTGAACCGTCGAGATTTGTTGTATACCTAGACAGCATAAGTCACATAATCAACTCTTAATCATCTATGGTTCTCACGGTTGTATTTGTTTCAGCCATGAACACGGTCGGGTTTCGTGAGTGCTTAGAGAATGGACACTTACTATTGTTCCCCTTGAATCGGCTTACACTTCACTCTCACATAGGTGATTTATAAACATGTAATCCTATTAATACACTATCTGGTCATTTGACTTAGCAAATTATTAAGAAGCTTTAAGCTTTATTGACTCATCAAAAAACCTTAATGTTTTACCCTAATTTCTGAACATTTTCTTCATCACGAGAATGGGTTGAGTTATTTGACAATGTTGAACGATCATTCATAACTTTGATTGATCTCTTTGAACTTAGCTCTTGGGATCTCCAGTATGCTAGGTAGAGTTACCGCTATGATGACTTGTCCTAGGCCTTAACCCCATTCCTTTCAATGATCTTTTAACTGCCTCTCTAGATAGGCATTTTGTAAGTGGATCTGAGATGTTATCTCTTGACTTCACGTAGTCAACTGTGATAACACCACTAGAGAGTAGTTGTGACGAGATTTTTTGTTATACATAATGCTCCATGCCCTACCTATTGCCGCTTGACTATCACAATATATACATATAGGTGCCAAAGGTTTGGGCCAAAATGGAATATCTTTCAAGAAATTCCGGAGCCATTCAGCTTCTTCACTGTCCTTGTCTAAAGCTATGAATTCAGATTCCATTATAGAACGGGAGATGCACGTTTGTTTGGATGATCTAAGACGCTAATTCACCCCCCCCCCCAATTGTGAAAATATATCCACTCATGGATTTAAATTCAGATGCTCCGGTGATCCAATTTGCATCACTATATTCCTCAATTACAGAGGGATATTTGGTAATGTTGAGTGATGTTTGGCTATAATTATATATTTTTAGTGCATTACTTACCTTACATTTTGGTGCTTTAGTGCTAAATTGCACTATATTTGTACTTAATTGAGTTTATTTTATGTTCAGCTATTTTGGAGATGAAACAAAACAATAATAAGGAAAGAAAGGTGGAGACAAAATAAATAAAGTGTGGATTGATTACCTGGACGAGAAAAATGTGAAGCATCAAATTGAATCTAATGTTGGAAAGCAAAGGTTAACCGATAGACTTATTGGTTTCTGCGCCAGAGCCAGCGACTCGTGCTGGTCTGGACCCTGCGTGACGGGGACTTGTCCTATTTCCCCCGGGACTTAGTTATTTCGGCCCTACACAACCCCAATTCATAGAAAAGGGGTCCTAAACCTATTTTGAAGGGGGAGGACGTTTTTGAGAGGAAAACACAATCATAGAGCCATTGTGGAGGCCGAAATTCATCAAATTCCATCTTTCTTCTACCAAACTTAGTAATTTTTATATTTCTTTGTATGATTTATTGTTTGGCTACCATATCTATGTGGAGCTAAACTTCACGTTCTAGGGTTGTGGTTCTTTCATGACTATTGTTATTCAGATATTGATTTTGATTTCTTAATTTATTATATTGGTTTATTTATTTAATCCTGTGCCTAATTATTTGATTACTTGATCACCAATTGAATACTATCTACGAATCTAGAATTGAACTCGAAAGTGGGAATTCTAGATTGCACATAGGATTGGGTAGAGAAAGTTCTCGAACCTAGGCATCGGGGAATAGATTCGCGGTTAGGATAGACATATACCTAATTTCCTTGCTTGGTTGATGTACAGGAATCATAAATGCATTCTTGTTAGTTCTAATTCTATAGATATATAAGCATTAGGTTAGCTTGAATAGGTGAGTAAGAACTCGACAGATTCTTATGAGCGATATTAACCCTATCAACCAATAAGCTAGATAAATTAGTTAGTCAATTTAATTTAAGAATACAATAGGAATGTTAGATAGCCCATAACCCTAGATCGTTTTTATTATATTGACAACATAAAAATCTGCTCTTCCTCTATTCAAAGTTCATTATTTATTTATCTTTATTTAATTATTTAGAATCAAATACTTCTAGGTTTAATTCTTGTTTAGATAATTAGAATAGTCTAATTTAGTTAATAGTTAATCACATGTCCTCGTGGCTTCGACATCTGATTTTTAGTCACTTTATTACTTGACGACCCCGTATACTTGCATGTGCGTTTGGCCGGCACATAGAGCATAGTCTTGGATATGTTTTAGATACCCCAAAACTCGTTTCATTGCTATCCAATGTATTTAATTGGGATTACTTGTAAACCGACTCAGTTTGCTAATAGCACATGCTATATCTGATAGCGTACAATTCATGATATACATCAAACTTCCCAATACTCTTGCATAGTCCAATTGTGAATCACTTTAAACTTAATTCTTTTGAAGTGCATAACTCACGTCAATTGGAGTATTGGAAATCTTGAAATCCATATACTTGAACTTGTCAAATACTTTTTCAATATAGTGAGACTATAATAATGCTAGACCTTGTGGAGTCTTGTGAATCATGATTCCTAAGATTACATCAACAACTCCTACGTCTTTCATGTCGAATTTGATAGCTAGCATGCGCTTAGTAGCATTTATATCTACCATATCTTTGCTCATTTTCAACATGTCATCAACATATAAATAAACAATGACTTCATGACCTGGAGTGTTTTTAATGTAAACACATTTATCACACTCGTTGATTTTAAACCATTTGCAAATATTGTTTGGTCAAATTTAGCATGTCATTATTTGGGTGTTTGTTTAAGTCCATAAAGCAACTTAAAATTTTGCACACTTTGTTTTCTTTACCAGCAACCACAAAATCCTCAAGTTGTTCCATATAAATATCTTCCTCGAATTCTCCATTTAAGAAAGCTGTTTTAACATCCATTTGATGGATTTCAAGACCATGCATGGCTGTAAGTGCCAATAACACCCTAATAGATGTTATTCTTAGTACTAGCAAGTAAGTGTCAAATTAATGTAGGCCTTCCTTTTGTCTATAACATTCGACAATGTCACACCCCAAACCTGAAGAGGCGTGACAAGAACCCGATGCCATACTCATCCCGAGCGTACCATTCTGTAACTGTGAACTCTAGAGGGGTAACCCTCAACTTAGGCCGATGAAGCCATATTCTGAATCGTCTAAAAATAACGCCTCTCTCATATGTGGGGTAAACATACCTAAAATCTATGGGGTATATATATATATGTATATAACTGTGCATGCTGGTGACTCCACCATGAACATTTATTGACATACAAAATATATATGACTCGTCTACAAGCCTCTAGAAATAACTGAACTGTACCATGGTCGGGACAGGGCCTCGACCTACCCATCAAACCTGTATATATAAAATGGAGTCAAGTGTCTAGATCTGGTAACTCCGAGGAAGTGGAGCTTACCAACCAAGCTGATTTTGGCTCTGTCTACTGGGAGGGTCTGTCCAACTGTCAAACAGGACATGCATGCATGAAATGCAGCGTCCCTAGCAAAATGGACGTCAGTATGAAATAATGTACCGAGTATGTAAGGCAATAGAATAACTAAAATCTGAAATTGAACTGATAATATAACAATTGAAAGTAACTAGGATTCAAAGATAATCTGACGATATGCTTACCTGCTCATACTGACTCAAATCTCTCAATATAATAAGTAAAATAGTTGTCCGGCCTTATAAGGCTCGGTATGTGTAACTACTCTGTCATAGTAGGCTCATTCATAGGCGCTCGTCCATACTAGGATCTGTATCTCGGTCATTCTAGGCTCGCTCATAGGCGCTCGTCCATACTAGGCTCTGTATCTCGGTCATTCTAGGCTCGCTCATAGGCACTTCAGCCATAGTAGGCTCGATATATAACTTACCATTTGATGTGAGGTTGCCCAATATGGGCCTGCCAATCGATTATAGCTCGGTGGTGGTAAAAATACTGTAATACTGTATATAGATAGACTTTCTGCTCTCTTGGCAGAAAGAAGACAATACTTAACTGAATAGAAAGTCCCAATAAAGGAGAATACTTTAATTTATGAGACTAGGATACTGTGAATAAATTCTGGAATACGAACATCTCTTTATGTCTCGTTATCAAACACATGTAGATACGAGATCATGCAAAAATGAAGGAAAGGTTTAGCCTTAACATACCTTAACCTCGTTGAGTCCTTAATAGCTTCCAAGCAACTCTTCAAACAACTCAACTCCGTCTACCATAACATAAGGGGATTCAAAATCAGTGCTGAGTAAATGCTAAGTCTGTAACTTAAGCTAGTAGCTCGTTTTATGTAAATTTGGGCAGCATCTCCCTTTTAACAAGGGCCTCACCCGATACCATATACCAACAACAACAACTAGAGAAATACAATAAGAACAACATCAACACTAGGGTACAAAATATTTCATTAACAAGTCATCAACATATCACGACGAGCGGCAAGCTCAGATTGAATTCCTTCAGCACCCTTCAACTAGATTATCATTCATTATTGAACATAGTAATATATTCAGTATAATAATTGATACCTTTTAAAGGATTTCCAACCTTGTACTAAATTCAAAAGTTACCCGAAATAGCACAACACAAAATAATATCACTATCGATAACTTCCAAGTGCTTTATAGCTATTTCCTTTTCTAATTACCAATTTCCTCAAGAAGATTGACATGTAAACTGACATAATCATACTAACAATATCATAGCCAACTTATTTTCCATAATTTCCAGCCACTTAAAGTTCATAAGAGCAACTTTCTAATCAATCCATCAAGAGCAACAACATCTCAAGCTAATCCAAGTATTTATGTTGCAGTTTATCATCCTAACAACTTAACCAACATACAAGCAAGCTTAAGCACAATTAGTAGGATATTATACTCACCTTATATAGTAGGAAAAACTTTAAATTTCATGCAAAACAACCCACAATTATCCTCAATGATACCACAACACGATAGGTGTTGTATTCTCTTCTTAAATCAAATTTTGGTGTTCAAGTTGGTGTGTAAACACTTGTAGTTTACCTTGAAAATCTAATATATATGAAGTAGGGACTGATTATTACCTTAATCAATATTAACCACATGAGCCCTGAGGTTACTTCACTTTGAAGAACCCTCCAAAACAACCACAAGATGAAGAACTACGATCTTGAGAGCACTACGGGGTTTCAAGCGTTGGATTCATGTTTTTATCTTAGGTTTTCACCCAAGAATCATGGAGGAACCATTGCAGAGAATTTAGGAGGGTTTAGGGAACTGTTGTTGATGAGAAAAATGAGTGAAAACGATTTAGAATTGGCTTAAATACAAGCTGGAGTTTACACCAACTTTGTCATGGGAGCTGCTTTGTGCAGTCTTGGGAAAACGTGAATATCTCTCTACTCCGATGTTGTATGGACAAACGGTTAAATGATTTAGAAACTAGACTCATAGATAGTCAATTTTGTAGGTATAAATTCCCTATTTCCAAGTATATTGGGAGAAAAGCTCAGCTATAGTTGACCTAAGTTTCAACACATTTATAAATGGAACTTGTGAAGACCTTTTCCAACTTTTGTTCCACAACTTGCTTGACTTCAAAACATAACACACGAATATTATACGACTAAAATAACTCATAACATAATCTCTTTATAATGTTAAGCACCCTAGTCTCACCCTAAAAGTACATGTTATAACATTTCCAACTTGTCAACTTTCTACGAAACATATTTGCTTCAATTCGTTTAGCTTCTACACCTTCAAACCCTGTTGGTACTTGGTATTCATGATCTTAAATATTTGTAACTTCCATGTTAATATGATTAATGAACTTTGTAAACTTTTTAAAGATGATTTCATTTCTAAGCTTACATCAATTGGCTTACGACGTACTCTTACGTACGAATACATGGGAGTGTAACATCATTCCCCCCTTTGGATTCATCCTCGAATGTTGACTGATGCGCTTATCACTCTCATAACCTATAGCTCTTAAAAATACTTTACTACTATCCTTTTCATCTAGGCAGCTGTTTTGTGAATAAATCCAAATGTCAGGGCATTCCTCCCTATAGGCCTCTTTCTCACACCACGACTTGTGGTCGAAATTCTTCCAATCTCATAAATGTTGCTACCTTATATCATGTAGCTTGTATGACTCTGTCCTTATATGTGCGCATATGTGACTCTTCTCTCCTTTTTCCTTCATATTTTAGCCAATCTCTAGGCTTCACTTTGTGAACATATACACACATATGACAAGCTGTCCCTCTAGGAATCTAGAGGTGTACTGTAGTTTTTTGCTCGGTAGTTTGTCAAATTTATGACTATTGCTATATCTTGTTTCATAGCCTCAATTAGCTATGCTTATGGCTTTACTCTATCTAGGTAGCTTATACTATACCACACTAGTTACTTTGATTTATTATGGCCAAGGTCTGCTACCAAACTCCAAGTTACTCTCATGTTGCTTATCCTATATGTATAAATCTTAGTCTTTTAATGCTTCCTCATTACTATTCATCTTAAGAATGACAACCAAATCTCATCTCGTACTTTGGAATTTTTATCCATCTACTGTTGATTCACCTTAATGTTGATCTATAATCTACCGCTGATAACTTGAAACCTCTTACATAATATATTGTCACTAGGGCTCACGTCTCATAGGGGAACATATGGAGTTATTTGCATGATCCACCTAGGGACGATACTATACTTCAATAACATTATTTCATCGCGTCCCAATGTAATTCATCTTATATGGGTATTCTAATCTCATGTAATTCATGAAATCCCTTCTCTTTGAATAATTACTCAATCGAAAGCCTAAATGTCATCCTCTTAAATATTTATCACAATTACACCCTTATTCTCCTACCAGGGCAGCATTCCATCTCTTCTAAATGTTCATAGTCTTAAACTCCTCGAGTTCATTCATACAATACAGAGCTTTCTATAACTTAAGGAAACCATCTGCTCTTTTGTTTTGATGGGCTTAATCCTGAGGCTTTACCTATTCTCGTTACCTTCTCAATCACCTATTCTTATCTTTACTCATGTCCACCTAAAACCTTGTTGCTCTACCATACTTTAGCTTGCGACCTACACATATCTATTTATAGTACTCAGAGCCCTCCTTTAATTTTCTAGCACCATACATTTCCTTATGTTATTCTGGAACCTCAAGCAAAACATCATGTCATCTCTAGCTCTTCTATAATCTATTAACTAGATCTCTCAGTACCTAGAAACACTATGGTGGAAGATATGCTAGTAACGTCACCACTATCATTTTGTGATACAGAATTATGACGTTTCCAGCCTTCTACCTGATATTTGAATTATTTGTAACTTTCTGTACTAGGCATCACGTACCTTCTTCATATTTACCTTACTTACCTTTAAATCTAGTATCGTATTTTCTGTACCTTTCATGACTACCCTTCAACATGGGTGGAATTCACATCTACAACTTGAAGCTCTACTATAATACTTGCACATCATGTGCATAAACAATCCGACAAAAGCTTCATACTGACTTCTTATAAGGTTGGTACTGTTCTAACTAGATTTATCTTAGAGCCATTATAGAATATGGCTATTGTACTATCTCTTTTGTACTTATGATGTTTGAGTTATTCTACTATGTTCTGAATCAAGATTTCTATACTCATCGGGGTCTGATAATCATACTCATAATTCACTTAGCTGATGTAACTCTTGAGTTTCCTCTTCTATCTCAGTCTTTAAGTAGATTTATGCTATCTTCTGATCTACGGGTCAGGGTATTAGTTATTACTTTAGCATCTCGTGGATGCTATGAAACATCCATGATATAACCTTCTAGCAATTCAAGCTTTTGACTATGACGTGGACTAAATTCTTTCTTTTAACTTATACTAGAGTCTCCTATAACTGTAAGAATGTCAACATATATGCTTCATGAATAATACTCTAAAATCTTATGTGCGGTCGTAACATAACTAACTTTGGGTCATAGACCGAATAATTCCTTTCGTGCCTTCTCAGTTGTCTTTAAAAGTAAACAAATACTTATCCTGGTCTTTCTGGCACTTGTTGCATGAATACTTAGGCTTATCTTGGTGCCCACATATATTGGAATTTCGTGCAACTCATATGATCACGAATATTACTTTTGATTTTACTTCCCTTTCATAGGTCACAATAGGTACCACTTTCTTATAGAGTGCATACGATGTTATAGTGAGACTGTTGTTACAAGACCATTATTTATTTAAGTCACTATGCTTAGTTTGAAGCCTTCTTCCTTATTTCCTCAGCTAGTCTTTCATTGTAGTATTTAGGGAAGACGCTTTGACTCTTGTAAAGCTGTGAGTTTATCCTATCATATACTTGACAGAATTTTTGTTGTTCTTACTGACCTATAAATATCATTAGTTACATACCTCCGTGCCCTTGTTCTCGTAGGGTTACTTATGAACTCAATTTTTTTTCTCCCCTGCGGCACTATCTTTTATTTTCGTAACACTTTTACGACAACTATAACTACCTCAAATCCTATCTGAATATTTCGCAAGGATTACAATGTTGTATTTGCAAGACTAAATTCCCTATGGTAGGGTTCACTAGGTTTATCTTGCACGATCTGCTGATTTATCTGTATCCTCTTGTCTAGCCATAACTAGTCTCTTCCTGAATCAACTACTAACTACTCATTAGTCCATTCTCATATCAATATTCCACGTAATCTTTGTTGGATTGTTTTCTTTGTCTTAACTTACCTCTCGTACTGGCTCCTTATGTATCAAGTGTTCATTCGCACTTATTTAACAATAATATCCTGGGAGGGAACCCTTACTGCATCTCCCCGCCATCGTGCTTGTATAATGTTATGGAGTCATAACATATATGTAGGATCTGAATAAATGCAATCTCACCCCTTTTGCCTTTTTACCGCATTCTTCCTTTACTAGTCCATAGTTACTACTTCATCTTTGGCATCTTTTCACATCTTCATTGACTCTTACTCGCCTTGCGGTAACCCATCTATACTAGGAATAACTAAATTTCTTACACGCGAGGGTGACACCTAGTGTAACTAGCACACGTAATCCCTTAAGCATAACTCTGCTCCACATTGCTTGTTTTAGGGAAGCGTCTTCCTTAATGAACTTTAAAGGTTATTCTTCCGTTTTCCATTCTATCATTTCCGAAACATGATCTCTGAAATTCTCACGATGATGATTATTATAAAATCCTTCAGTCCCTAAATCATGTTCGGTTTTATCTTGTTTACTATCCCATACTAATTTTTATTACTCTCGGGGTCTAACTTAGCTTGTCAGTAATCACGTGGGAGTCACTAGCTTATACTCTCTTATTATCTCAAGGCATGTCCCCTATTGTCTTTTTCTTCACTTGACAATAGACTCTATCATTTTGTCATATTTTGATTTACCGTTATCACTCATTTATCATACCCTACTAGTAATGCTTTATTTACTCTCTTCTTATTCTCCTGCTAATATTTCTGTCTATCACATTATTCTGAAAACTTCAACAGAACCTTGTTTCACTTTTAGCTCCCCTGGTTCAATCCACATTTTGGGTTACTCTAACCCAAGTTGGATCTTGATATCCCATCCTTCTCTTAAAATATATATGTTACCTCCCATAGTGCATAGCTAAGATGGGTGTGGCCAATTGTAAATACCTCTATTTCTGTTCAATGTAACTTAGAACTCTTATATTTCTCTCCTAGAATTAGAAATTTGGTTAATCTTCATTAACTGGGCACCTCGTACCCTCTTTCACCTTGCTTTTGTTACATGTGGAAACTTATTCTTTTACTTTATGGTACTCCTATGGACTACTATTCACGGGGTTTGTTGGATATTCCTATCTTAGGGTCTTAAGTAGGAAATTCGCATATCTGGTATGCACGATCTGATAGGGCCTCAAACTGGGCCACATTGTCAAAAATTCTCTCTCTACTAGTGCACTTGCCTGCTGCTATATTAGCCCTCTGGCTAGCTATAATTTTTCTACTTGAAAGCATCTCTATATCATTGGCAAACATAAATCTCGGCTCGAACTCTTATAACTTAGCTCTATAGCATGATTTGGATTTGAAAAAAAGCATAACCGACTCCTAAATGCCTTGTAGCTTCCTATTTATATAATGTAGTGCACAACAGATCTATAAACAAGGCTCTACTACACACGACTTTTAGACTCCCTAAGCTAGAACTGCTCTGATTCCAAGTTTGTCACGCCCAAACCTGAAGAGGTGTGGTCGGCACCCAGCCATACTCAGCCTGAGCATACCACTATGTAACTGTAAACTCAAGAGGGGTAACCCTCAACTTAGGCCGATGAGTTCATATTCTAAATCGTCTGAAAATAACGCCTCTCTCATCTGTGGGGTAAACATACCCAAAAGCTGATATATATAACTGTGCAGGCTGACGAAGCCACCATGAACATCTACTGACATACAAAATATACAACACTTGCCTATAAGCCTCTAGAGATAACTGAACTGTACCATGGTTGGGATAGGGCCTCGACCTTCCCATCAAACCTGTATATATAAAATAGACTCCAAGGTCTAGACCTGGTAACTCCGAGGAAGTGGAGCTTACCAACCAAGCTAATGTTTGGCTCTGTGTACTGGGAGGGTCTGTCCAACTGTCAATCAGGACCTACATGTACGAAATAATGTACTGAGTATGTAAGAAAATAGAATAACTAAAAGCTGAAACTGAACTGATAATATAACAACTGAAAGTAACTAGGAGTCAAAAATAATCTGAAGATATGCTTACATGCTGATACTGACTCAAATCTCTAAATATAGTAAGTAAAATAGTTGTCCGACCTTATAAGGCTCGATATGTGTAACTGCTCTACCGTAGTAGGCTTGCTCATAGGCGCTCGACCATATTAGGCTCTGTATCTTGGACATTCTGGGCTCGTTCATAGGCGCTCGGCCACAGCAAGCTCGGTATATAACTTACCATCTAATAAGAGGTTTTCTAATAGGGGCCTGCCTACCAATTATAGCTCGGTGGTACTGGAAAATACTGTAATATATATATATATATATATATATATATAGACTCTCTGCTCTCTTGGCTGAAAGAAGACAATACTTAACTGAATAGAAAGTCCCAATAAGGGAGAATACTGTAATTTATGAGACTAGAATACTATGAATAAATTCAGGAATACGAACATCTCTTTATGTCTCGTTATCAAACACATGTAGGTATGAGATTATACCAAAATGAAGGAAAAGTTTAGCCTTAATATACCTTAACCTCATTGAGTCCTTAATAGCTTCCAAGCAACTCTTCAAACAACTCAACTCCGTCTACCATAGCATAAGGAGATTCAAAATCAGTGTTGAGTAAATGCTAAGTCTGTAACTTAAGCTAGTAGCTCGTTTTATGTAAATTTGGGCAGAATCTCCCTTGTAACAAGGGCCTCCTCCGATACCATATACCAACAACAACAACCAGAGAAATATAATAAGAACAAATTCATGAAATAAGAGAAAATGCAAGCTTATAGATCCAGATAAGCCCATAAGAATTGAAAAACTCACAAACAAAAGATGACACCTTGAATCATTGATACCTCTGAGCAATAAGAAAATTGGAGGGAGTAGATAAGGAGAGAGAATAGATGGATAATCCTAGTGATATAGTAAACATCAACAATAGGGTACAAAATATTTCATTAACAAGTCATCAACATATCACGACGAGCGGCAAGCTCGGATTGAATCCCTTCAGCACCTTTCAACCCCATTATCATTCATTCTTGAACTTAGTAATATATTCAGTATAATAAATGATACCTTTTAAAATATTTCCAACCTTGTACTAAATTTTAAAGTTATCCGAAATAGCCCAACACAAAATAATATCACTATTGATAACTTCCAAGTGCTTTATAGCCATTTCCTTTTCTAGTTACCAATTTCCTATACAAGATTCACATGTAAACCCACACAATCATACTAACAATATCATAGCCAACTTATTTTCCATAATTTCCAGCCACTTAAAGTTCATAAGAGAAACTTTCTAATCAATCTATCAAGAACAACAACATCTCAAGCTAATCCAAGTATTATCTTGCAGTTTATCATCCTAATAACTTAACCAACATACAAGAAAGCTTAAGAACAGTTAGTAGGCTATTATACTCACCTTATAAAGTAGCAACAACTTTAAATTTCAACCAAACACAACCCACAATTATCCTCAATGACATCACAGCACCATAGGTGTTGTATTCTCTTCTTAAATCAACTTTCGATTTTCAAGTTGGTGTGTAAACACTTGTAGTTTGCCTTGAAAATATAATATATATGAAGGAGGAATTGGTTATTACCTTAATCAACAAGAATCACACGATCCCTGAGGTTACTAACTTTGAAGAACCCTCCAAAATAGCCACAAGATTAAGACATACGATCTAGCAAGCACCACAGAGTTTCTAGCGTTGGATTCATGTTTTTATCTTAGGTTTTCACCATAGAATCATGGAGGAACCATTGGAGAGCATTTAGGAGGGTTTAGGAACTGTTTTTGATGAGAAAAATGAGTGAAAACGATTTAGAATTGGCTTAAATACAAGGTGGAGTTTACACCGACTTTGTGGGTCCCATGGAAGCTACTTCGCGCCATCTCGCAAAAACGTGAATATTTCTCTAATACTATGTCATGTGGATGAACGGTTAAATGCTTTAGAAACTAGACTCGTAGATATTTAATTTGGTAGATAGATCATACCCTAGTTCCAAGTATATTGGGAGAAAAGCTTAGCTATATTTGACCTAAGTTTCTACACATTTATGAATGGAACTTGTGAATACCTTTTCCAACTTTTGTTCCACAACTCGCTTGACTTCAAAACATAACACGCGAGTATCATACGACTAAACTAACTCATAAAAGAATCTACTTATAATGTTAAACACCCTAGTCTCACCCTAAAAATATATGTTATAACATTCCCAACTTGTCAACTTTCTATGAAACATATTTGCTTTAATTCATTTAGCTTCTACACCTTCAAACCCTCTTGGTACTTGGTATTCATGATCTTAAATATTTGTAACCTCCATGTTAACATGATTAACTAACTTTGTAAACTTTTCAAAGATGATTTCATTTCTGAGCTTACATCAATTGACTTACGATGTACTATTACGTACGAATACATGGGGTGTAACAAACAACAAGTCTCGCCTTATATTTGTCGACAGTACCATCAGCTTTCATTTTCCTCTTAAAAATTCATTTCGAACCTAAAGGCTTATTTCCTGGAGGAAGATCAACTAGTTCCCATGTATGATTATCCAAAATTGATTGAATCTCATTATTGACTGCCTCTTTTCAAAATGCTGAATTATAAGATGACATAGCTTCTTTGAAAGTTTGAGGCTCATTTTCAAGCAAGAATGTCACAATATCCGGTCCAAATGAAGTACATGTTCTTTGACGTTTGCTACACCTTGGATCTTCTTCACTTGGAGTATTTTCCTTTGGTTTTTCCTGCAGTCGTTTAGGTCTTTAACTTGAGACTCGCATCTAGTTTTATACGGATAGATGTTTTCAAAGAATTCAGCATTATCTGATTCAATTACCATATTAACATGTATTTTGGGATTATTAGATTTATGAACCAAAAACAAACATGCTTTACTATTTGTAGCATATCTTATGAAAATATAATCCATAGTTTTTTGTCCAAATTTTACCCTTTTGGGTAAAGGTACTTGGACCTTTGCTAAACACCCCCACACTTTAAAATATTTCGGTTTTCTTCCTTTCTATTTTTCATACGGAATAGATTGTATTTTGCTGTGGGGTACTCTGTTGAGTATTCAGTTAGCTATAAAGATAACTCCCCCCCACAAACTCTGCGGTAAGCTGGAACTTATTAATAAAGAATTCATTATTTTTTAAATGTGTGGTTTTTCCTTTCCACAATTCTATTGGATTGAGGTGTGTAAGGGGCAGTAGTTTGATGGATAATTTCATATTCCGAACATATTTCTGAAACGGAGATTCGTATTCTCCAGCCCTATAACTTCTAATCATTTTAATCTTTTTATTCAATTGATTCTCCACTTCATTTTTGTATTGCTTAAATGCTTAAATTTCTTCATCGTTACTATTAAGCAAATAAACACAATAATATCGAGTACAATCGTCAATAAAATTTATAAAATACTTTTTTCCACCACGAGATAATGTTGACTTCATATCAAAAATGTGTGTATGAATTAAGTTTAAAGAATTTGAATTCCTTTCAACAAATAAGGATGGTTTACAAATTTAGATTCAATACATATTTGATATTTTGATTTATTACACTCGAATTTAGGCAATACTTCTAAATTAATTAACTTCTGCAAGGTTTTGTAGTTGACATGTCCTAAACAAATATACCATAAATCATTTGACTCCAATAAATAAGAAGAAGCTGAAATTTTATCATTACATTGAGTTTAAAATGGCCCTCTGTAAGGTAGCCCTTTCCAACATACATATCATTCTTGCTTACAACAACTTCGTTAGATACAAATACACATTTGAATCCATTCTTAACAAGTAAAGAAGTTGAAACTAAAATTTTCCTAATAGTAGGAACATGAAGAACGTTATTGAGCATTAACACCTTGCCGGAAGTCATCTTCAGGAATGTCTTCCCATAGCCCCCAATCTTAGCTGTTGCAGTATTTTCCATGGAAAGCTCTTCTTCGGGACCAGCAGTAGAGTAAGTCGCAAATGCTTCTTTGATAGCACAAACATGTCGAGTGGCTCCAGAGTCAATCCACCACTCCTTCGAATTTTCATCTAAGTTATATTCTGAAAGCATTGCACACAGATCATCAATGTTATCATTCTTCTCCACTATGTTGGCATGTCCCTTTTTCTTGTCATTTTTTGGGAGACAACAATCACAGGCTTTGTGATAAGCTTTTCCACAATTGTAGCAGTTGCCCTTGAATTTTTTCTTGTTCTGCTCCTTAGCTTGTCCTAAAGAACTCTTCCTCCTCTTATGTTTTGGAGCAGTCTCTTCAATGGTATTAGCTCCCATAATCGTTGAATTTCTATGAGACTTCTTCTTGGCTGTTTTGTTATCTTCCTCAATTTTGAGACGAATCACAAGATCTTCCAACTTCATTTCTTTGCGCTTGTGCTTTAAATAATTTTTGAAATCTCTCCATGAAGGAGGCAACTGTTCAATCATTGCAGCCACTTGAAATGTTTCATTCACTACCATACCTTTAAAAATAAGGTCATGAAAAATAAGTTGAAGCTCTTGAACTTCGATTCCAACTGTTTTGCTGTATATTATTTTATAGTCTAGAAACTTGGCAACCACAAACTTTTTCAAGCACACATCTTTAGTCTTGTACTTCTTCTCAAGTGCATCCCATATTTCTTTTGAAGTATTCATAGCACTATAGACATTGTAAAAGTCATCCTCCAAAGCACTTAGGACGTAGCCTTTGCAAAGAAAATCTGTCTGTTTCTAGGCCTTAACAATCATAAACTTCTCGTTGTCTAGCATGTCAGCGCAGGCACTTGAGGGTCTTCACTGGTAAATTTCTGCATACCAAGCGTGGTAAGCCAAGAGAACACCCTTTGCTGCTACCTTTGAAGTTGGCTCCAGAAAGTTTTTCCAGTTTTTAGGCTAGTGGCACAGAAGTTCGGCTTGACGAGGCTATCGTCGTTGCCGCAACAGTCGTAGAAGGATTTTCATTATCAATTGTCATTTCTCACCGTCAACAACAAAAGATTTCAATTAATGGCAAAAAACAGAACAGTAAACAGAACTGTAATGAATAATAAACAACATGTTTAATAAACAAAAATTGAAGTTTTGTAATACTGTTTCACAAGAAAAATGATAAAGCTTTTATGTTCTTCAATAGTTTCTGAATTTTAATACTCCGATGAAGTTTTTATATCTTCAAATCAGAAATAGAAAATTCAGAAGGAGTACAAAACCACAAAGGTTTTAATCTCCAAAACAGAATACAGTATAAAAATTAATTTCCTTAAGATTGTTGGACAAAATGCAATGCTATAATATAATAAAATAGTAAACTTTCTGTAACAGATAAAATAAAAACAAAATATTGAATAATCAAACAGAATCTGAAAATAATTTCAAAATAAAATCGAGCCAACTGAATGCATAGTGTGTTCTTAAAGAAATTATTCACTTCAAGTACCCGAGGTGTTGAATTATTATCCTTCCAAGAGAGAACGATTTAACTCACCAGAGTATCGGTACCAAAAATGTCAGTGAACACCAAACCACTTAATGGCTATAAATCACATTGGAATTTAACTATGTAGAAGAAGGAGAAGAAGTTCAAAAAATTTTGTAAGGAAAGATTCAGGGATCAAGGCATATTTATAGTCATTTTCTGGCACTGGTTCTGAAAAGTTTGCAATCTTTCAGAAACAACCATGGCTGTTGGAACAAGCGGGCACACTTTCCCTTTAGAATATTTTAGAAAAATAATTTAAAATAATCCAGGAAAGAAATGAAATGGGTTGCATCACAGATCTTGGGTCATTCTGGGTTGACTTTTCGTTAATTAATTAAATAATTGAAAAAAATTTGTCCAAAAAATTAATCAAATCTGAAGCCGAGGTGAACGACGACGATGGCGCGAGGCTTGCCTTCTTTCCAACCCATTTAACACCAAGAGAAGTGTTTTCTCAATATAAGCACATTCTCTTGTAACGACCCGACTGGTCGTTTTGAGCTTTTGTACTTCGCCCGCCAGTTTTCGGGCATGACTAGCCCCGAGTGATGTATTATGACTTATATAAATCGTCGGTTTTGGTTTTCAGGGTAATCAGAATGAATTTGAAAGAACGGTTCTCAGTCTGAAGCATAAAATTTAAAAGGTTTGACCAAGTTTTGACTTGTTTGTATATGATCTCGGATTGGAATGTTTATGATTTGATTAGCTCCGTAGGTGATTTGGGACTTAGGAGCGTGATCGGAATGTATTTTGGAGGTCCGTGGAAGGCTTAGGCTTGAATTGGCGAAATTAGAATTTTGGCGTTTTCCGGTTGATAAGTGAGATTTTAATTTAGGGGTCAAAAGGGAATTTCGAAAGTTAGAGTAGGTTCGTTGTGTCCTTAATGACGTGTGTGAAAAATTTCAGGTCATTCGGACGAGGTTTGATAGACTTTTTGATCGAAAGCGAAATTTGGAAGTTTTTGGAATTCTTAGGCTTGAATCCAATGTGATCTTGGTGTTTTGATATTTTTTTGAGTGTTCCTAAGGTTGGAAAAAGTTTGAATGATGATATTGGATATGTTAGGCATGTTTGGTTAAGGTCCCAAGGGCCTCGGGTGAGTTTCGGGAGGTAAACGGATCTTTTCGGACTTGGAAAGATTTGCAGAAATTGCTGCTGGTGTTCAGTTCTGGCATCCTTCTATGCGGTCGTATGGGTATGAATGCAATCACGTAGATGGAGTTTGATCAGTGCTTCATGAATGCGTGGTGCTTCACGCGAATGCACTGAGGTAAAGGGGCACCTGGGCAGAAAGTTTAAAAAAGCCCCTTCACGACTTTTAGCCATTTTTCCAGCATTGTTTGACGGATTTGAAGCTTTTGAGAGGGATTCTTGAGGAAACCAAAGGGTAATCTCCTAGAGGTAAGATTCTTGACTTCATAACTTGTTTATATGTGATTAAAGGCCTAATTAGTGGTGAAAATTTGGGAAACAATTAGTGCAAAATGGGTAATTAGGGCTTGAGATTAAGAGACTTTTGAGTGGGGATTTGAGGGGCCATTTGAGGTCCGATTTTGATGTTCTTGATATGTATATACTCGTGGGAGAATGAGGATTCTATTGATGTAATTTTTGTCGGATTCCAAGACGTGGGCCCGGGGGTCGGGTTTGGCCAATTGCAGGATTTTTGAGTTAATTTAATTATTTTCGCTTGGGATTTGTTCCTTTAGCGTGTATTAATGATGTGGTACTGATTTTGGTTAGATTCGGAGCAATTGGAGACTTATTTGAGAGGCAAAGGCATCACAGACTAGAGTTTGGGCCGGATAGAGGTAAGTAATAATGGTAAATGATGTCTTGAGGGTTTGAAACCCCGAATTTCACATCGTTATGCTATTTTGAGGTGACGCACACACTAGATGACGAGCATGGGGTCATGAACCATTGGGGATTGTGACTTAGTCCGTCCCGTATGATTGTTTAACTGCGTATTTGATTGAAAACTGTTTGTTATTATCATGTTTTGGGCTAAATGCTATGTTTGGGCCTCGTGCCGACTTTTTTGGACCCTTATGGGACTTTTACTACCTTCCTCACTGTTTTGATTTAATAATTGTACTCAGTCATGCTGCATTTTTAAAATTTCCTAACTCAGCCTTATTTACTAAATTTTGGCACGATAAATGATATTTGAGCTGAATGCCCCGTTTTACTAATCGTCCGAGTGACTTGTGAGGTTGATGGTTGAGATAAGCCGAAGGCCTGATTGTGATATTGATGACTGAGATAGACCGATGGCCTAGTTGTGAGGATTATATATTTATGGATCGGGTTGCACGCCGCAACAATATATATATATATTTATGGATCGGGTTATACGCCGCAACGATATATGGATCAGGCTGTATGCCGCAGTGATATGTTGGATCAGGCTGTGCGCCACAACGATATAGCGCTTGGGCTGTAGGAGCCCCTCCGGAGTCTGCACACCCCAAGTGAGTGCAGTTGACTATATATATGGATCGGGCTACACACCGCAGGGATATATGGATCGGGCTGCACACCGCAACGGTTATTATATGGTACCTATTGAGCGTGAGTGCTGAGTGTGAGCATTGATTGATAAGAGTTGAGTCATGAGTGACTGAAAGGCTTGCCCGAGGGGCTATATATACATGTATACAAGTGATGCTTTGCTTAAGGGGCATGTTTATGAACTTCCTGATTTCACTCCTATTTAAAGTGGGTTTCTATCGAATATGTTGATTTAATTAATACTTTTAATCATCTTTAGACCAAACCTCTATTGACAATATTGAACAAATGTTTTGAACAACTTTCATTTAAACTGAAGTTTTTAAGTTATGAAATGGTTATGAATTTCTATTTTGCCCGAGGGGCCGATTATGATTTTCATCACTTTCACTATAAATTTCACTGAACTTCTACTGAAAACTGTTTGAAAGGCATTTTCAAAGGATTTTCCCGAAATGGAAGTTGAATGAGATGATTTGGTTTATATCATGTTTTGGAAACATGCGGTATCCTCTGTGGTGCCATGATGTGGTTTACGTAATTTCTTATTTCTCAGACTTTATTTACTTTTATTACTTACTGAGTTGGAGTACTCACATTACTCCCTGCATAATGTGTGCAGATTCAGGTATTCCAAAACCCGGTAGCTGGTGTTGATTGCTCAGAGGCAGAGTCATCAGAGTTAGCAAGGTGGCTGCACGACGTTCGCAACACTGCTTTCCTTTCGCTTATTTTCATTAGACTATATTTAGTACATTTTTAGACTCTTGTTGTATTCAGACCTTAGTAGATGCTCGTGACTAGTGACACCCCGATGTTGGGCTTGTGTATTTTTTCCGCACTTTTCATTTAAACTTACATCAAGATTATTGATTTATAAATGATATAAAAATAACTATTATTGAATAAAGGTTGATTCGGGAGTTGTGTCAACTGGCCTAGTTTCACAATAGGCGTCATCATGACCGGGTCAATTTTTTGGGTCGTGACAAGTTGGTATTAGAGCCTAGGTTACATCGGTCTCACGAGTCATGAGCAGGTTTAGTAGAGTCTCACGAATCGGTATGGAGACGTCTGTACTTATCCTCGGGAGGCTGTAGAACCTTTAGGAAAAACTTACATTCTTGAATTCTCATCGTGCGTCCTTGATTCAGCTTGAAATATAACTCTTTGAATTCCTTCCACACGTTCGTATGCGCACATGAACGCTCAGTACCAACTGTGCATTGTCGGCATGCGATTCCCTGATCGAGGGGCGAGGTGTGATCTGTGTGTGTTGATGTTGGGCCAGTCTGGAGGACTTGAGGCCGAGTTTTGTCTATAGCTTGAGCATTGAGGCGTTGATTGTGTGAGCACGTGCTTTTGGATTTGTATGTCCAATAGTGTCCCTATTGGTGGGAGTGATGACATGATAGCTATGTGATGAGTATGATGTGATGAGTATGATGTGACTGTGAGATGTGTGCATATGATTTGAACGATACAAGAAGGGTGTACTTGGGGATAGTAAGGACTATCCGGTGCTTGGTTTCCATCATGATTTGATGTTTAGCTCGAGCTGTGGGCGTGCTGACGGACCTTTTCATGTTGCCTAGTTGGGAAGTGAAGTAAATTTCATGTTGCAATATGAGTTCAGACTCAGGAAGATTAAGTGACTGCATAATGTTTATGACGGTGGAAGGGTATAAAGAGATATTAGTTTGAGGCGAAGCAGGTGGGTTATCCTCTGCGGGTGTTCTGAAGTTTGTGCGATCCTTATGTTGTCTGTTGGAAGATCTCATTTACAAGTGAAATATGTGTGTTGTAATTTTAATTTGGGTTGCTTAAGAGAGTGGGCTTGACTATTACGAGAGTGAATGCGAGATTTGCAGAAGATTTGAAGTACTAGATGGTCTGTGTTGCACGAGCTTATGAGGGATTGAGTTTAATCTCACTATGGTATTATGGCAGTAATAGAGTATATACATTATGAGTTATTGTGTATGTTTTGATCTATGGCTTCGAGCCAAGTGGGGGAGTATGCTATTGATTAGTTGACTGCACGGTTATGTGCTATGCTGGTTCCAGTTTGAGGCGTACGAGTGAATCAGTTATGGCTTACAGAGATTGACACCGAGAATGGCTCGAGTAAAGGAAAATTTTGACAAAGGTTATATTATGCTTCATAGGTGTATGAGAATCACAGAATGTCTTGAGTGGTTATTTGTAAAGGATGTGCGGTGCATAGAGTAGGAAGTTGCTTGGTTGTAGGTAAGGTTACATTATGCGGTGTCGGAGTGCTAATGAGGCACAGGTTGTTTGGTTCATTTGATTAGTCTAATTGAGGTTTTAGTAGAGTGGATGACTCTCGAGAATGGTTCTAATGAGTTCAAGATTTTACATGTAATAGTCGGAGATTTTAAGGTTGAATATTTAGCTAGAAAGTTTGCATTGGAGGGTGTCAAGACTCGTGGTATTTCCATATTATTATGGATTCTACATATCAGTATCAAGAAGGTGAAGGTAATGACTTTAGATTCACAGAAGGTCTTCTCAGAGCGGGTATCTCAGCTGTGGTACTTTTGGGGGTGCTTCAGAGGAATGTGAGGGTCTATGAGCCTTAGGGCGATGTGATTTTTAGCTAAGAGTTCGTGGGGCAAGTTTAATTAAGGATAGTGGTGTACTAGCAAGGAAACATATCAATTGGAAGGTAATTCGGAAGGAACTCAGAGAATTGGGACAGTTTGGTAGTAGGTCGAATCGACAAGGTAACGGATATGATCGGTTCTTGGGTGCTTATGGTGCACTAGGTTTCTACAGGTGTTTCGTGACAATGCTCTTAGGTTTTGATGGCCTGCGTAGCTGGTTTGAGTTAAAAGAATTTAGTTCTGACGGTTTAGTTTTGTGCAAATGGAATTCGGAGAGTTCTTGATGGTTTCTACCACGGTTAGAGATGTATATTTTCTACTGGCATGAGGAGCATGCAATGTATAATAATTTTCTCCTAGATGAGATCAATGGAAAAGTTCTTGTCTGGTTGAGTACGTAGTTGCTTGTAGCTCGGAGTGGATTGTGAAGTTCTCATATTTATCATTGGATGGTATGGTATATGCGGTATGTTGCGTGGGGTTGAGATTTGCATGTGTAAGGTCATGGTTCAGTCTTGAAAGGGAGGTCATAAATTCTTAGGCAGCATGGACAGCTTCAGATGACAAGATAAATGAGATCACTGATTGGTGTGGCTTGATGAGGGTATACATTTCAGAAAGCGCGATGTGTTTGAGTTATGGATGCTTTATTGGTATTGCGGCACTATCTTGTTGGATCAACTGCTGATATTCGAGTTTGCTCGGTGGCACAAAAGAATTATAGGAGTACCTCTCGTGGGATGATTGGGTATTAGAGGAGTGTTGTATATTCGGATAGCGGAGTTGGGATCAGATATGGTGATTCACGTGTTGTATGGGTTTGGAGACTGGGAGTTCTCATAGACAGGTTAGGTCATGGTTGTGGACGGCGTATATCAGTCTTATGTGGTAACTATGGGGGTTTGGAGACCCGAGAGGATCTTTGTTGCTTGGTATGTTAGATTTTGGAGGTGATATTGGGTATAGACTGGTTGTCTCAGTGTTGCGTCATTCTAGTCTGTTATGCTAAGACGACGGCATTGGCTATGCCGGGAATACCCCGGAGTGAGAGGCGAGGTTCGACGGATTTTGTTCTCAGTAGGGTGGTTTTATATTTTGAAGACCCAACGGATGGCTGGGAAGGATTGTCTATCTTATTTAGGAATTCGTGATGGATGTCAGTGCAGAGACTCTTACCATTGATTCAGTTCCGGTGGTGAGGGATTTTTCGGATGTGTTTCTTGCGGCCGGGCATGTCGCCGGACAGGGTTGTTGATTTGGTGTCGGGCACCATATCGTATGGCACCGCTAGAGTTAAAGGAGTTGAAGGAGCAGCTTCAGGAACTCTGGGTAAGAGGTTCATTGGTAGATCAAAATGGATATGAGTTCTACATCGAGTTGGCTTGGTTGACTACCAGTCGTATTGTTGAGAGATGTGTTGATTAGATTGTTATTGAGCTTATTAGTGATCTGGGGAGATCTATAAGCTACCTTTCCGTGTTGCGAGGCATTGGGGTTTGTTGGTTATAGGCACATATGGTGCGGTCTTATTGGGGTTTCTCAGTGAAATTCGAGCTGAAAGAGCATTGGGTATTGCTCGGCGGAGGGCGTATCGGTTGTATCCCCTTCAGGTTTGTGTTAATATTATGTCAATTTCTTCGTCGTGGTTATGATGATCTGCTTGGTTCTAAACATCAGATTGCACGTGATGATCAATTTTTAGCATAGCGACTTGAGGTGTTTCATATGGACAAGTGTTTGGACAGGGTCGCGCATTGCAGCGAAGTTATGTGGAGGTATGACCATCGGGTTAGATTCTTGTGTTCTACTTTTAATGTATGACGGGTTCCCAGCATTTTGTTGTGCTGGTACTGGTGAGCTTGCGGTACAACTCTTTCATTTGAGTCATTTTCATGATTTGAGTATGTTTGGTTATTGCTTATTGGTGCGCGGATTGCACGAGTTGGGGATTTAGGTTGTATTGATGTGTCATGTCACTAGAGTTGTTGTGTTGGATTAGATGAGATTGTTGGGATCTATAATGGATACAAACGGATTCGATTTCAGCATGTTGGAAGGATAATATCGAGGTTCGGCTCAGAAATTTGCTATGGTCCTTGCCAAAGGAAAAGTGGCTTCGTGAATGGTTGGTTTGAGGAATGGTTATGACTTACTGCATGTTTCAGTTATCATTGACAGTATACAAAAGTGTTGGAATGAGCTTTATTGGATAATAGGTATTATCGGTATTCGGTTGTTTTGGGCAACTACTGTGATTAGAAGTTATCGCTGCGAGTGTTTGAGTATGTGGTATATTATGTAATGGCATTTGAGTCTGCGGGTATGGTTCGTTACAGCTTGTTCAGGCTTATTCAGAGAATAGATGTGAGATTCTGATCTTGTAGATAATTTCAGAAGTAGATATGTGGTTCTAAGGTTTATGTGCTAGGTTGGATTGTAAAAATTTCAGTTACATTATGTTATCAGACCTATATGAGATAGGGTGACGTGGGATCACCCCCGGGTATGTGCATGGTAAGGTTTCACAGTGATTTGATGGTTTTCGGAACAACTCTAGGTACGTTCGAGGACGAACGTATGTTTAAGTGGGGGAGGATGTAACGACCCAACCGGTAATTTTAAGCTTTTGCACTTCGCTCGCCAGTTCTCGGGCATGACTAGCCCTGTGTGATGTGTTATGACTTATATAAGTCGTCGGTTTTGGTTTTCAGGGTAATCAGAATAAATTTGGAAGAACAATTCTCAGTTTGAAGCTTAAAATTTGAAAGGTTTGACCAAGTTTTGACTTGTTTGTATATGATCTAGGATTCGAATTTTTATGATTTTATTAGCTCCGCAGGTGATTTGGGACTTAGGAGCGTGATCGGAATGTATTTTGGAGGTCCGTGGAAGGCTAAGGCTTGAATTTGGCGAAATTGGAATTTTGGCGTTTTCCGGTTGATAGGTGATATTTTGATTTAGGGATCGGAAGGGAATTCCGGAAGTTGGAGTAGGTCCGTTGTTTCATTTTTGACGTGTGTGCAAAATTTCAGGTCATTCGGACGAGGTTTGATAGACCTTTTGATCGAAAGCAAAATTTGGAAGTTTTTGGAATTCTTAGGCTTGAATCCAATGTGATATTGGTGTTTTGATGTTGTTTTGAGTGTTCCGAATGTTGGAACAAGTTTTAATGATGATATGGGATATGTTGGCATGTTTGGTTGAGGTCCCGAGGGCCTCGGGTGAGTTTCGGGAGGTAAACGGATCTTTTCGGACTTGGAAAGATTTGCAGAAATTGCTGCTGGTGTTCAGTTCTGGTATCCTTCTATGCGGTCGCATGGGTATGAATGCGATCGCATAGGGCTATTTGGGGGCAGCATAATTTTGTTTTATGCGATCGCCTTAGAGTAGTCGCGATCGCGTAGGGGTCTGAGGCGCGTGAGAGGGCTGCGTGGTGGTTTTGTGCGAACGTGTAGGGCATGGACGCGATCGCGTAGAGGGAGTTTGGTCAGTGCTTCACGCGAACACACTGAGGTAAAAGGGCACCTGGGCAGAAAGTTTAAAAAAGCCACCTTCGCAACTTTTAGCCATTTTTCCACCATTTTTGGATGGATTTGAAGCTTTTGAGAGGGATTCTTGAGGAAACCAAAGGGTAATCTCCTGGAGGTAAGATTATTGACTTCATAACTCGTTTATATGTGATTAAAGACCTAATTAGTGGTGAAAATTTGGGAAAAAATTAGTGCATAATGGGTAATTAGGGTTTGAGATTAAGAGACCTTTGAGTGAGGATTTGAGGGGCCATTTGAGGTCCGATTTTGATGTTCTTTTATGTATAGACTCGTGGGAGGATGCGGATTCTATAAATGTATGTTTTGTTGGATTCCAAGACGTGGGCCCGAGGGTCGGGTTTGGCCAATTTCGGGATTTTTGAGTTAATTCGATTATTTTCGCTTGGGCTTTGTTCCTTTAGCGTGTATTAATGATGTGGGACTGATTTTGGTTAGATTCGGAGCAATTGGAGATTGATTCGAGAGGCAAAGGCATCGCGGGCTAGAGTTTGGGCCGGATAGAGGTAAGTAATGATTGTAAATGCTGTCATGAGGATTTGAAACCCCGAATTTCACATCGTTGTGCTATTTTGAGGTGACATACACGTTAGATGACGAGCGTGGGGTCGTGCACCGTTGGAGATTGTGACTTAGTCCGTCCCGTATGACTGTTTAACTACGTATTTTATTGAAAACTATTTGTTATTATCATGTTTTAGGCTAAATGCTATGTTTGGGCCTCGTGCCGATTGTTTTGGACCCTTATGGGACTTTTACTACCTTCCTCACTGTTTTGACTTAATAATTGTATTCAATCATGCTGCATTTTTTAAATTTCCTAACTTAGCCTTATTTACTAAATTTTGGCACTATAAATGATATTTGAGCTGAACGCCCTGTTTTACTGATCGTCTGAGTGACTTGTGAGGTTGATGGCTGAGAGAGGCCGAAGGCCTGATTGTGAGATTGATGACTGAAATAGACCGAGGGCCTGGTTGTGAGGATTATATATTTATGGATTGGGCTGCATATATATATATATATATATATATATATATATATATATATATATATGGATCAGGCTGCATGCCGCAGCGATATATGGATCGGGCTGGACGGCGTAACGATATATTGGATTGGGCTGCACGCCGCAGCGATATAGCGCTTGGGCTGTAGGAGCCCCTCCGGAGCCTGCACACCCCTAGTGAGCGCATCCGACTATATATATGGATCGGGCTACACGCTGCAACGGTTATTATATGGTACCTATTGAGCGTGAGTGCTGAGTGTGAGCGTTGATTGATAAAAGTTGAGTCACGAGTGACTGAGAGGCTTTCCCGGGGGGCTATATATACATGTATACGAGTGATGCTTTGTTTGAGGGGCCTGTTTATGAACTTCCTGGTTTCACTCCTCTTTAAAGTGGGTTTCTATTGAATATGTTGATTTAATTACTGCTTTCCCTCATCTTTAGACCGAGCCTCTATTGAAAATGTTGAACAAATGATTTGAACAACTTTCATTTAAACTGAAGTTTTTAAGTTATGAAATGGTTATAAATTTCTGTTTTGTCCTAGGGACCGATTATGATTTTCATCACTTTCACTATAAATTTCACTGAACTTCTACTAAAAACTGTTAGAAAGGCATTTTCAAAGGATTTTCCCGAAATGGGAGTTGAACGAGATGATTTGGTTTGTATCCTATTTTGGAAACATGTGGTATCCTATGTGGTTCCATGATGTGGTTTACGTGATTTCTTATTGTTCAGACTTTATTTGCTAATAATTAGTTACTGAGTTTGAGTACTCACATTACTCCCTGCACCTTGTGTGCAGATTCAGGTATTCCGGAACCCGGTAGCGGGTGTTGATTGCTCAGAGGCAAAGTCATCGGAGTTATCAAGGTGGTTGCACGACGTTCGTATCACTGCTTTCCTTCCTCTTATTTTCATTAGACTGTATTTAGTATATTTTTAGACTCTTGTTGTATTCAGACCTTAGTAGATACTCGTAACTAGTGACATCCCGATGTCGGACTTGTGTATTTATTCCCCACTTTTCATTTAAACTTACATCGAGACTATTGATTTATAAATGGTATAAAAATAACTGTTATTGAATAATGGTTGATTTGGGAGCTGTGTCGGCTGGCCTAGTTTCACGATAGGCGTCATCACGACCGGGTCGGTTTTTTGGATCGTGACATCTCTTTTCTTTCCATCACTAATAAGGGACAATTGCTTTTTCCAAAGCATATGGGAACTCACATTACCTTTACATTTCTTCCCTCTATTTCCCATTTACCAAATTTCGCACTTTATTTGCTTACATGTATCCATATTCTCAATATTCCCCTTAGAGAAACACAAATATTCAAACAAAGAGAATCAAAAGTTTCCTTCACATGCTTTTGAAATAGTGATGAATTAGTTAGCCGTACAAAATATATATTAAGATTTAAGTTCTATACACTTTAAAGATTCTTTTGCATTATCAGTGATATTTAAGCTGTAATAGCAAGCTAGTATTAGTAAATCTATTTGTAATTATATATTTAAATAACCCAATTGTATAATCATTTTTTCATCTTTTACTCGACCAATATTGCTTACCATGGCCTAGCTAGGGCTCTCTATTGATTCAAATTTCTTAAAAAAAATTTAGAGTGATCATATGACATTGCTCTCTTCTCAAATCTTGTGAGTTGAAATCTTTTCTTTATAATTTTGCTTTCCCTTTCGAATGTATTTCCCCACAGAACAACTAGAATATGAAGCAAAAAATTGTAGTGGACGGTATCCAAAGTGCCGACTCCCCTTTCACCAAACTCAGAAACTTTTTATTATATTTTAGAGTGTTTTATATTAAATTATCATAATTAAAGATACATTCACTAATGATATCTAGAACCCACACTTGGTTTCCTCCACCAACCCCACTAACTAAATAACGAATTAAAAAGAGATCACATCTCCACTATAAATAACCATTATTATAACCTTTTCAAACATCCCATACCAAAACATTATTCTTAGTCTTTTCAACATTTCCCAGGCTTCCTATTTTTCTCTTCCTAGCCTCTCAGATCTCTAACTGATTAACACCATGGCATCAACTATATCTGAAACAACCACCAACTCCACACCGGAAAACTACGTTACGATCACTGAGATGATATATACTAGAGTACGTCTCGCTAGGAAAGCAGACCTCTACCATATATACCAACTGTTTTACCAAATCCATGCATACCATAACAATACTCATCTGTACAAAGCGACTCAGTGTTCCTTAGAAAACTTGCTCTTCAAAGAAAATCCTCTTCCACTCTATTACGGGCCATCTGTTCTTCTACTTGAAGTCTCCCCTACTCCTTTTACCGAATCCAAGCATACCACGAACGAAGGGTTCAAGCCCGTTCTTAAAACATTCGACCTTAAATTTCCGGTTGCGGAAGGAGAAGCAGCTGAGTTCAGGTCCAAATATGATGATGGAAATGATAAACGTGATGTATTCATCGCGGGATATGCATTCTTTTACGCGAACTATTCGTGCTTCTATGACAAACCGGGCTTCTATTTCGAGAGTCTTTACTTCAGGGAGAGTTACAGAAAGTTGGGAATGGGGAAATTGTTGTTCGGAACTGTTGCATCCATTGCTGCAAACAATGGGTTCGTTTCGGTAGAAGGGATAGTTGCAGTTTGGAATAAGAAGTCTTATGATTTTTACATTGAAATGGGGGTTGAAATATTTGATGAGTTTAGGTATGGGAAATTGCATGGTGACGCTCTTCAAAAGTATGCTGATAAGGAGAAAAATGGTGAAGGGAGCTGTTAGTTTTTAAATTTTTTTGCTTTTGCTTAATCGTGTAATTTATCAATTTCTTCTTCTTGTTTTACATTGGTGTTTGAAAAAATTAAATTGGTGATCATATATATTACACTTGATAGTACTTTTTTCCGTCTTAATATCTATTACTAAAAGAATATTGACATCTTTCTATATTTAAAATTTTTTAACTTCGAATTTCATTTTACTTTGACTTGCTTAGAATTACAAACTACAAGGATATGATGACATGAAGGATAGATATGCAGGCGTGTGTCCTTCCTTTCTTAGGTTTCGTGGAAATCTTCTTTGTACATAATTTATGCATTCCAAATTTGTGATTGAACAAAAATTACAAATTAAAAAAGGAAAAAAGAAAAGAGATCAATTTGAGTCTTCCAAAATCTCAAAATTACTAAGTCGATGTTGGTTCCTGTCTTCTTATTTGCTGTATTTGTAAATAATAATTCTGGAGAAAAGAAAGTTAGCGTATAAACATAAATATAAATGAAACAGTAATTAATTCGAGCCCACTGAATTCACAGTTTCCTTAAGGAATTTAATCCCCTCCTAGTACCCAAGGTTATGGATTATTTCCTCTCAGGATAGAGCGAAGTACACACTGGTGTAGCGGTACTTCAAACCCCAGTGTTTCAGCGAACACAAAGTTCGGCAGCAAATCACACTTATGGTTGCTTTGTTTGTAGTTTAAAACAATGCACAACAAAGGAGGAGAACTCAGAAGTCGAATGGAAATTATGAGAGGAAGAAATACAATTTATAGCTGATGTTGAGTTCTTACTAAAGAGGATATCAATTCATTTCTACCTATGCCTTCTCCTAACAGCTCTTATTCCGTTTTTTCAGTGTTGTATTTGTGTTTTTTTTTGTCCTTGCTCTAACAGTTACTGCACATATTTATAGTGCAGTCAGCTATTAGGAGAATGACCAGCCACCACTCATGGTGGAACAATTACTAGGCTTTTATGGAGGAAGCACTTGACATGGTGGAAGGATCACTTGCTCATGGAGCACTAGACTGCCAATGGATAATGGAGCATGCACTTGGCCGAACTGGTGGGATACTTGGATTCTATCCACGGATTGGAAAACATTTGTTACAAACACGGATAATATTACGTTAATATTCACTATTAACAAATAAATTTGGTCCAAAAAATTAATCAATCAATCGATCATTTGACCAAATCCAAATCCGAATCCGAAGCCGAAGCCATAACCGTAGCCGAAGTCGAGCCGAGCAAGCGACGACGACGACGCGAGGCTTGCCTTCTTCTTAACTCTTTAAGAGCTACAAGAAGAGCAATTGTATATATACCCACCAAAATCCTTTTCCTCTTCCAATATGGGACAATGTTTCAAGAGAGGGAAACTTAAAATTTTACTCAAAAATTTCATTTTCCCTCCATTTCTCATTCACCCTCTTTTTAAGACTTTTCCATCTTAAAATCCTCAACAATCCCCCACATGAATGGGGAATGG
Organism: Nicotiana sylvestris; assembly: GCF_000393655.2. Taxonomy (NCBI): domain Eukaryota; kingdom Viridiplantae; phylum Streptophyta; class Magnoliopsida; order Solanales; family Solanaceae; genus Nicotiana; species Nicotiana sylvestris. The sequence goes on along the minus strand of NC_091064.1, from coordinate 144,811,255 downwards.
CTATATCACGAAAGTATGCATAAAAAATTTGTGTGATTTGCAAGCAAGGATTAATTGCATCTGGATAAGTAGGTTTCCCTTTAAACTTTCCGTAGTGAACTTATGTCGGATATACTCGGTCAATCGGTAGATTTGATATCTTTGAACCGTCGAACTTTAGTGTATACCTAGACAACCATAAGTCACACAATCAGCCTTAACCATCTTTGGTTCTCATTGTTGTGTTCTTTTCATCCATGAACACCGCATGGTTTCATAAGTGCATAGAGAATTGGCCTTGCAAAATTCTCCTAGAAACGGCTAACACTTCACACTTACATAGGTGATTTCTAATCGTGTCATCCCGTAGATACACTATTTGATACACCCCATATCAAATTTAGAAATCATTAAAAAGCCTTAATGCTTTATCCTTGTTACTGAATATTGTCTCATCACGAGAATGGACCAAAATTTTTGTTGACAATGTTGAACCGTCATTAATGACTTTGTTTGATCTCCTTGAACCTAGATCTTGGGATCTACAGTCTTCTAGGTAGAGGTACCGCCACAATGACTTGTTCTCGGCCATAGTCTCATTCCCCTCGATGATTTCTCAACTACCTCTCTAGTTAGGTCTTTTGTAAGTGGATCCAACACATTATCACTTGACCTTACATAGTCAATCGTGATAATTCCTCTAGAGAGTAGTTGCCTAACGGTTTATGTCTTCGTCGTATATGGCGAGATTTACCGTTATACATAACGCTCCCAGCCCTTCCAATTGCCGCTTGGCTATCACAATGTATGCATATTGGTGCCAACGGTTTGGGCCAATATGGAATGTCTTCCAAGAAATTCCGGAGCCATTCAGCTTCTTCATCGGTTTTATCTAAGGCTATGAACTCAGCCTCCATTGTAGAGCGGGTATAACAAGTTTGTTTGGACGACTTCCAAGATACCGCTCCTCCACCAATAGTGAATATATATCTACTTGTGGACTTCGAATCAGTTGAACCAGTGATCCAATTTGCATCACAATATCCTTTAATCACTGCAGGATATTTACTGTAGAGAAAATCAACGTTTTGGGTATGTCCTAAAGATACCAAAACTTGTTTCATTGCCATCCAATGAGATTGACCTAGATTGCTCGTGTATCGACTTAGTTTACTTATAGCACAAGCTATATTTGATCGTGTACAATTCATGATGTACATTAAGCATCCCAACACACGAGCATAATCCAATTGTGATATGCTTTGGCCTTTGTTCTTTGCTAATGCAAGATTCACGTCAATTGGAGTCTTTGCAACTTTAAAGCCTAAGTGCTTGAATTTTTCAAGTACTGTCTTAATATAATGAGATTGTGACAATGCCAGACCTTGAGGAGTCTTTTGGATCTTAATCCCCAGAATTAAATCCGCAATTCCCAAGTCCTTCATATCAAACTTGCTAGTTAGCATACGCTTAGTAGCATTTATGTTGGCAATGTTATTACTCATTATCAGCATATCATCCACATATAGGCAAACAATGACTATGTGATTTGGAACATTTTTAATGTACACACATTTATCACATTCATTTATCTTAAAACCATTTGACAACATTGTTTGGTCAAATTTCGCATGCCATTGTTTGGGTGCTTGTTTTAGTCCGTAAAGGGACTTAACAAGTCTACATACCTTATTTTCTTTACCTGGAACCACAAACCCTTCAGGTTGTTCCATGTAAATTTCTTCCTCCAACTCTCCATTTAAGAAGGCCGTTTTAACATCCATTTGATGAATTTCAAGACCATACACTGCAGCTAATGCTACTAACATCCGTATGGACGTAATCCTTGTAACTGGGGAGTATGTATCAAAGTAGTCAAGACCTTCTCGTTGTCTATACCCTTTGACAACAAGTCTTGCCTTAAATTTATCAATAGTGCCATCATCTTTCATTTTTCTCTTAAAAATCCATTTAGAACCCAAAGGTTTATTTCCAGGAGGAAGATCAACCAATTCCCATGTATGGTTGTTCAATATGGATTCTATTTCACTATTGACTGCCTCTTTCCAGAACAATGATTCCGAAGAAGACATAGCTTCTTTAAATGTTCGAGGCTCATTTTCCAATAAGAAAGTTACAAAATATGGTCCAAACGAAGTAAACGTTCTTTGATGTTTACTACGTCTTGGATCCCCCTGATTAAATGTACTTTCTTTTGTTTCTTCTCGAGGTCGTGTAGATCTTTCACCAATGGACTCGCATTCCTTTTTATACGGCTATATATTTTCAAAGAACTCAGCATTATCTGATTCTATAACCGTATTATTATGAATGTCGGGATTTTCTAATTTATGAACCAGAAATCGATATGCTTTACTATTGGTCGCATATCCTATGAAAATACAATCAACTGTTTTCGGTCCTATTTTTACCCTTTTGGGTTTAGGAGCTTGAACTTTTGCCAAACACCCCCACACTTTCAAATAATTCAAGTTGGGCTTCCTTCCTTTCTATTTTTCATATGGAATGGATTGTATTTTGCTATGGGGTACTCGATTTAGTATCTGGTTAGCCGTAAGAATGGCTTCCCCCCACAAGTTCGGTGGCAAACCAGAACTTATTAACAGTGCGTTCATCATCTCTTTTAATGAATGATTCTTTCTTTCTGCAATCCCATTGGATTGGGGCGTGTAAGGGCTGTTGTTTGATGAATAACTCCATATTCTAGACATATTTCTTGAAAAGGCGATTCATATTCACCACCCCTATCACTTCTTATCATTTTGACTTTCTTGTTAAGTTGTGTTTCAACTTCATTTTTATATCGCCTGAATGCGTCTATTGTTTCATCATTACTATTAAGCAAGTAAACATAGCAATATCGAGTATTGTCGTCAATAAAAGTTATGAAATACTTCTTTCCACCGCGAGATGGTATTGACTTCATGTCACAAATATCTGTGTGAATTAAGTCTAAAGGATTTGAATTCCTTTCAACCGACTTATAAGGATGTTTAACATACTTAGATTCCACACATATTTGACATTTTGATTTTTCGCATTCAAACTTAGGCAATACTTCCAAGTTAATCATTTTTCGCAAGGTTTTATAATTGACATGACCCAAACGTACATGCCATAAATCATTTGACTCAAGCAAGTAAGAAGAAGCTGAAGTTTTATTATTGGTTTCGACAACTATTACATTCAACTTGAAAAGGCCCTCAGTAAGGTAACCTTTTCCTACAAACATTTCATTCTTACTTATCACCACCTTGTCAGATACAAAAACGCACTTGAAACCGTACTTTACAAGAATTCCAGTAGAGACTAAGTTTTTCCTAATTTCGGGAACATGAAGGACGTTGTTCAAGGTCATGACCTTGCCAGAAGTCATCTTGAGAAAAATCTTCCCGTATTCATCAATTTTTGTTGTAGCAGCATTTCCCATAGAAAGCGTCTCTTCGAGTCCAGCAGAAGCATAGGTAGAAAATGCTTCCCTCATAGCACAAACATGACGAGTGGCTCCAATCAATCCACCACTCCTTAGGATTTCTTACCAGGTTGCATTCAGAAAGCATAGCACACAAGTCATCAATATCTTCATGCTTTTCAACCATGTTTGCTTGACCCTTCTTCTTGTCTTTCTTTGGAGCACGACACTCTACAGATCTGTGGCCAGCTTTTCCACAGTTGTAGCAATTTCCACTGAACCGCTTTTTGCTTGGGTGATTTCTTGGCCCGGAATCCTGCTTCCTCTTTCTCTTAATTTGAGAAGTAATTTGCTCCCATTATTGTTGAGTTTCCACGGCCTTTATTTTCAGCTGGTTTGTTGTCCTCTTCGATTCTCAACCGGACAATGAGATCTTCAAGGGACATCTCCTTTCGTTTGTATTTCAAGTCTTGAAATCCTTCCACAAACAAGGCAACTTCTCAATAATTGCTGCAACTTGGAATGCTTTATTGATAACAAGACCTTCAATGACGAAATTCGTTGCCGCAAAATTTTTAGACTACAAAATGGTAGATAGCAAGTCTGTTATTACCCAAGTCCAGGAATTGCAAGTGATTATTCATGATCTACTTGCTGAAGGTATATATATATATAAAATGAATATTGATATTGAAAGTAAAATTTTTAGTATTTTTACTAACGGAATTTTCATTGAAGGTCTTGTCATCAATGAAGCATTCCAAGTTGCAGCAATTATTGAGAAGGTGCCTCCTTTGTGGAAGGATTTCAAGAACTACTTGAAACACAAACGAAAGGAGATGTCCCTTGAAGATCTCATTGTAGTTTTCAGAACTGCAAGTTCTCCAACAAAACGCCACGAAAGCTTTAATCTCTAAAATGGGAGTTGACAAAACCACAAAGGTTTTAGTCTCTAGAGCAGTAAGTATACCACAAATACAGAAATAAAGATTATTAAATTCCTTAAGCTTGTTGGTTCCTGTCTTCTTACTTGCTGTATTTGTAAATAATAATTCTGGAGAAAACAAAGTTAGCGTATAAACGTAAATATAAACGAAACAGTAATTAATTCGAGCCCACTGATTTCACAGTGTTTCCTTAAGGAATTTAATCCCCTCCTAGTACCCAAGGTTATGGATTATTTCCTCACAGGATAGAACGAATTACACATTGGTGTAGCGGTACTTTAAACTCCAGTGTTTCAGCGAACACAAAGTTCGGCAGCAAATCACACTTACGGTTGCTTTGTTTGTAGTTTAAAACAATGCACAACAAAGGAGGAGAACTCAGAAGTCGAATGAAAATTCTGAGAGGAAGGAATGCAATTTATAGTCGATGTTGAGTTCTTACTGAAGAGGATATCAATTCGTTTCTGCCTATGCCTTCTCCTAACAGCTCTTATTCCGTTTTTCAGTGTTGTGTTTGTGTTTTTTTTTGTGTGTCCTTGCTCTACCAGCTACTGCACATATTTATAGTGCAGTCAGCTATTAGGAGAATGACCAGCCACCACTCATGGTGGAACAATCACTAGGCTGTTATGGAGGAAGCACTTGACATGGTGGAAGGAGCACTTGCTCATGGAGCACTAGGCTGCCAATGGACAATGGAGCATACACTTGGCCGAACTGGTGGGATACTTGGATTCTATCCACGGATTGGAAAACATCCGTTACAAACACGGATAATATTACGTTAATATTCACTATTAACAAATAGATTTGGTCCAAATAATTAATCAATCAATCGATCATTTGACCGAATCCGAATCTGAATCCGTAGCCGTAGCCGAGCGAGCGAGCGACGACGACGGCACGAGGCTTGCCTTCTTCTTAACTCTTTAAGAGTTACAAGAAGAGCAATTGTATATATACCCACCAAAATCCTTTTCCTCTTCTAATATGGGACAATGTTTCAAGAGAGAAAAACTTAAAATTTTACTCAAAAATTTCATTTTCCCTCCATTCCCCATTCACCCTTTTTCAAGACTTTTCCATCTTAAAATCCTCAACAGTCGAGCTATCCATGAATTCGCCGTTAGAGGATTTTTTGAGTTTCTCACATCAGTGAAATCGAGGTGGAAAATCCAAGGGCGTAATGTTGTGCATAATCATCAATCAACTATTTCCATTTATAGCTTATCCACTTAAAATTTGTTGCGGATATTGATTGCTCACTTACTTTGTCTTATAAACAATAATATTTTATTTGTACCTTAAGTTGTGTGAAATGCACTTCATAATCCGTAGTGCTTTGCATCAATATAATGGCCAATTTGTTTTGATATTTTCAGAAATTTTTATTGATGCTTTATCATAAATCCCGGCACAGCAGATCCCGGTAGATCATTATAACTTGATGTTTGGAAATTTAATCAACATGTTTTCGGTTCAAAATTCCTCCCAATTTGATAGTCTAACTTTTTAATACCGATTCCAATAATTTTCAATGGTTAAATTCAAATCAATAGAGCCCACTTAGTCTTCTATAACAAAAATTTTCCAAACTCCACAAAATCTAACAATAGTTTTTTTTTATTCTTCTACCAAACCAATCGATTTAAATATCATTAGGGATAGATAATACAAGCTCAATAAAATATTACCCACTCAATTCCAACTATAAATAAAATTCTTTGATTTTCTATGATATATCTTTTTTAAACTTTAGTTGTGTCACACTCCTTTTCTCCCTCCAAGAAATATGTGTGCAAAATATAACGGATTGTGGGTTAAAGAGCTTTTCCAATTAAAGTGACAAATTTGAAGTAAGGATTATTTTATTTACAGAGTTACCACTTGGAATTGATTTTTACTGGTGTTCCAAGTCACCTTTTATTTGAATCCCTATTAAAAGGAAGATTTGACTCTATTATTATTGGTCTGCGAAAACAAAGTCCGGGTAAGGAATTTTGTTGACCGGGGAGAAGGTGTAAGGCATTCCCTGAGTCCCGTGGTTCTAGCACGGTCGCTTTATTGACTACATTTGGCTTGAATTAAACTTGGATAAACTGTGATTTATTTGATTTTTATGCTTTTCTTATGTCCGTTTTATTTATTTTAAAAAAAAATAAAGAAAAGATTTGAATAATAATCTACAACTTAACTAATGAGAGAAAATTATTGTTATGAGTACTAATTTAAAAGATGAGAGTAATGAGAGAAAATTATCAATTGGCATTGCTTAAAACTAGTAAGATGTGGACTTGTCTTGACATTGAATGAGGCAGCCCACTATTGGGTTGATGGAGTCAAATGGGTTCATGTCCAAGACAAAATCCAAAAGCCCATATGCTTTTGGACTTTAAATCTGCAGATATGGCCTTTTAAAGTTATGTTACAGATTTGACCATATCTTGCTATTTGCAATCCGTAGCCAACTATTTACAAAAATAAGTTTACAGATTGTCTTTCTAATCTACAACTTAACTACCTTACTAAATAAGTATTTTTTAAGAGATAAAAAAAGATTATTGGGACTCTAAATAATAATAATAATAATAATAATAATAATAATAATAATAATAATAATAATAATAATAATAATAATAATAAAAACTTAGCTTGGTGACAACAAAGAGACAAACAGGGCTACAAGGGTTCAAATTTTAATATATATGCTCCTTTCAGACAACCAAATGCCAGTGAAATTATATCTAATGCTTTGCAAAAATAAAAATAATTAAAGATGCTTAACACAATTTAATTAACTAACATATCGTTATAACATTATCCAACATTCAAGATCATATAAAAATGAATTACAATAGAAGGATAAAGCTACTAATATTTCCCAGCGTCATTATCTTTCATTCCAACTCGATTTTATGAGTTTACATGGTCCGAAAATTACCTGGACAACAGAAAGAAGAACAAATACAGCAGAGTCAGCTCTTTCCAAAATCAACAGCAAAACAATTAAACGGGCAGCAACAACAGCAAAAGATAGCGACAACCGGCAGATTCAAACCCAAGAAAATAAACTAGAAATACCCCAGCAAAACAGTACAATTATGTAAGTCAGGAAAAATCTTTCAAGACTACTCTATTTTCCTTAAACAAGTTTTTCACTTAAGAATCAACTCACAAAAGCTGCTAAGGGATATTATAGCTACTGATTTTTTCTCTTTTTTGTGTGTCTAGAGGTCCCTTAGTAAGATGGAGTGTCCTCCTCCTTCTTCTTTTTTTCCTCAAAAACAACCAGCTATTTCAAGATTAAAAATCAATCTTTGTGACAGATTTTTCCACAAAATCTGCTCTTAAATTCAAAAGCAAGACTTTTTTGGTTCAATCTTGTCCAACAGAGAGTATTTCAAACAAAATCTGCCCTTCACTATTCAAAGACAGACTTTTATTCAAACACTGTCCAAAGGTCTACATTTTCTTACCAAACAATTGGACTTTTGAGTGTTGTACTCAAAGAGTCGTGAAGTAGTAAATAAACAACCAAACAAGTACCATATACTCTTAAGTATTTTTTACTACCTCACTTTTATCAACACAAAACTATTTTACTACTTCAACAAGTCCAAAAACAGAAAATTTAACATTTCAAACTACAAAAACTAATGCTAAAATAATTAATAATAGACAAAAATAAAATCTGAAAAAATAAAAATAAAATAGAAAAAACATCCACAAAAAAGAATAGAATTTTTACCATTTTATAATTCAAGTGGCCGAAAAAATGGTGGTATGCCCAAAGAGAGTGTTCGGGGAGGTCGCCGGAATTTGGCCGGATTTTAGTCGCCGGTTTTTCAGGGTAAAATTGGCATCAATAGCTAGGTCTTGGGGATCTCTATCCATTGATGTAGGTATTGTGGGGCGGTAGTGGTTGGAGCTTCAAGAATTTGGGCAAAAAAGTGACGGAAAAATTTCCTAGATCTAAGATTCAAGGGGTTTGAGGGATTTTTGAAGGATTTGGTTTGGAGATATGGAAAGAGGAAGTTGTGGAGATTACATGGTGTGAATTTGGAGGTGTTTGGAGGTGGTCCGCCGGCGGCGGTGATTTCCGGCCGGCGGCGGTGGGCGGAGCTGGGGCGGCGTAGAGAGAGTGAAGAGAGAAGAAGGAGAAAAGAATTATGGGTGAAAATGAGGACAATTTTCAGATTTTTGAGGTTTTAAATACCTAAGCCAAGAGTGAATGAGATCCATTGGATCAAGATGGAATGGATGTGTATGATTTGATCTTGTTTCATTTAGTAAAACAACGTAGTTTTGAGGCAAAACTACGTAGTTTCAGACCCTTTCAATGGCAGCCCTTTATCTTGGACTCTTGGACACTTTTTCTTTCAAATTTGGCCAAATTTCTTCCTTAATCCTACTTATTAAACTAATTTTACACAAATAAATTAATTAAATAACTTATTCTAATGATCAATTAACTAGATTAATTCACCAACTGAACAACTAGTTAATTCTTAAAATGCACAAATGAAGAAAGAGCTATTTTTTTTAGTATTTTATGATAGGAAATATGCAATTAAAGTAACAAAAATTGAGAAAAATAATTAAAATAACAAAACACTAATAACTTTAGGAGGTGTTAAAATAGTGCAAAAATTAGGTGTTCACAGCTGCCCCTCTTTGCTCGAGAACATGAAGAGTTTTCGTGCAAAGAAAAGTGAATGCCATAGCTAATTTTTGCTCACATGTCACTCCAATGGAAGCAATTTTTTTTTGAAAAAAAAGGTGACCGAACCTTGCTTCCGAGGCTGCCTACATATCCTTGGCCATAAAAGAATCAGGTCAGTGTAGTTCTGAAAATATTTTGTAGCTGGGACTACCGGACACTAGAGTTAAGACTATTGTTGTTGTTGCTGTCGTTGTTGCTATTGTTGTTACTCGCTTCTTACATCAAAAAAGAAAAAGAGAAGAGTACTATATATGTCTGCAAACTAAGAGTACAAAATTCCTATCTATGCGTCTTCTGGAGTCAAATCTTGATTCTTGACCTGCTCACTTGCGTTGACCTTAGATTGGATTTTGATACTCTTTGAAGAAACGATTATGACTCAATTTCATTTGCTTGCTTTCCTGATCTGAAATTGAGAAGATGAATCTTGAGAAGCTGGGTTACTAACACATGGTCAAAGTTAACTCCAACTATCATGTGATAGAAAAACTTCTTCCTTCTGATGAGAAAATGAAACTGCAAGCTTTAATCTTCACTTGTGTTATACGGCCGAGCCTGCAAAACCATAAAAAACGAACAAAAAAAAATTCTGCCCCAGTCTGGCACTAGAAAAATTTTGTGAGTTATTAGAGAAATCTGTAAATTGTCTAATTTATTGAAAAGGCAGACAGAAATAGTAGTATAAACTAGCTAAAAGAGATAAAATTTGGTAACGAATGATTGTGTAACCAGGGATCGGTATCCCGTATTACTGAAAGGAAATGTAATCAGGGGCTGGTACCTTCTCTTACTAGAAGGAAATAGAATCAAGTGTTAGCACCATGTATTATTGATAAAGTGTTGAATCCTTTTAGGTGAAAAAAGGTTTGATCTGAGTTAAACTGTATTAAACAACCTGAGCGAAGATTACTTCTACCCGGAACTGGATCCCCCTAGGCGAAACGGTTCTACCTGGGTTAAGCTACGTAAAACACCCTGAGCGAAGAGTACTTCTACCCGGAAACTAGGAGCTGGATCCCCTAGGCGAAACGGTTCTACCTGAGTTAAGCTACGTAAAACACCCTGAGCGAAAAGTACTTCTACCGAAAACTATGAGCTGGATCCCCCCTAGGCGAAACAGTTCTACCAGGTTTAAGCTACATAAAAACAACCTGAGCGAAGAGTACTTCTACCCGGAAATATGAGCTGGATCCCCCTAGGCGAAAATGTTCTACTTGGGTTAAGCTAATGTAAAACAACTTGAGCGAAGAGTACTTCTACCCGGAACTATGAGCTTGATCCTCCTAGGCGAAAAGGTTCTACCTAGGTTAAGTTGCATAAAACAACCTGAGCGAAGAGTACTTCTACCCGAAACTATGCGCTGGATCCCCCTAGGCAAAATGGTTCTACCTAGGTTAAGCTACGTAAAACACCCTGAGCGAAAAATACTTCTACCCGAAAACTATGAGCTGGATTCCCCTAGGCGAAAAGGTTCTACCTAGGTTAAGCTAATGTAAAACAACCTGAGCGAAGAGTACTTCTACCCGGAACTATGAGCTTGATCCCCCTAGGCGAAACAGTTCTACCTGAGTTAAGCTGCATAAAATAGCCTGAGCGAAGAGTACTTCTACCCGAAATTATAAGCTGGATCCCCCTAGGCGAAAAGGTTCTACCTGGGTTAAGCTACGTAAAACACCCTGAGTGAAGAGTACTTCTATGCGGAAACTATGAGCTGGATCCCCCTAGGTGAAACGATTCTACCTGGGTTAAGCTACGTAAAATACCCTGAGCGAAGAGTACTTTTACCCAGAACTATGAGCTGGATCCCCCTAGGCAAAATGGTTCTACCTGAATTAAGCTACGTAAAACACCCTGAGCGAAAAGTACTTCTACTCGGAATATGAGTTGGATCTCCCTAGGTGAAAAGGTTCTACCTGGGTTAAGATATGTAAAACAACATGAGCGAAGAGTACTTCTACCCGGAACTATGAGCTGGATCCCCTAGGAGAAAAAGGTTCTACCTGGGTTAAGCTACGTAAAAATAACTTGAACGAAGAGTACTTCTACCCGGAACTATGAGCTGGATCCCCCTAGGATAAAAAGGTTCTACCTGGGTTAAGGTACGTAAAAATAACCTGAGCGAAGAGTACTTCTACCCGGAACTATGAGCTGGATCCCCATAGGTGAAAAGGTTCTACCTGGGTTAAGTTGCATAAAAACAACCTGAGCGAAGAGTACTTCTACCCGGAACTATGAGCTGGATCCCCTTAGGTGAAAAGGTTCTACCTGGGTTAAGCTATGTAAAACGACCTGAGCGAAGAGTACTTCTATCCGGAACTATGAGCTGGATCCCCTAGGAGAAAAAGGTTCTACCTGGGTTAAGCTACGTAAAAATAACCTGAGCGAAAAGTACTTCTACCCGGAAACTATGAGCTGGATCCCCTAGGAGAAAAAGGTTCTACCTGGGTTAAGCTACGTAAAAATAACTTGAGCGAAGAGTACTTCTACCCGGAACTATGAGCTGGATCCCCATAGGTTAAAAGGTTCTACCTGGGTTAAGCTGCGTAAAAACAACCTGAGCGAAGAGTACTTCTACCCGGAACTATGAGCTGGATCCCCCTAGGTGAAAAGGTTATACCTGGGTTAAGATATGTAAAACAACTTGAGCGAAGAGTACTTCTACCCGGAACTATGAGCTGGATCCCCTAGGAGAAAAAGGTTCTACCTGGGTTAAGCTACGTAAAAATAACCTGAGCGAAGAGTACTTCTACCCGGAACTATGAGCTGGATCCCCCTAGGAGAAAAAGGTTCTACCTGGTTTAAGCTACGTAAAAATAACCTGAGCGAAGAGTACTTCTACCCGGAAACTAGGAGCTGGATCTCCCTAGGCGAAACGGTTCTACCTGGGTTAAGCTACATAAAAATAGGAGGTGTGAACAATAGTGATGTATGCCGAAAGTAAAAGAAAAATGGAGATTTTAAGGAGCTTACGTTTGGTGACATTCCTTCTTTTAGAATCACCATTCTGCATGCTTTATTCCTGCTTCAAACAAAGAATAATTTGTGATTTTTCAAAGTGGTTGTTGGTTTTGTGGCCTTGATTGTTTTGATCACTTGATCTCAGCCCTTTCAACTGAAACTAGTTGCTTCCTGAATACCGATTGCCTTTCTGACTCTGGAGAAACTCTAGCTTTTCTAGACTTTGTCATGATGATTGGTTGGTGGAACTCAACCTTTTCGACTTTATCTTGCCTTCGTAGGCCTTTTCCTTCCGATTTCTCTTTTTTTTTTCTTCTTTTTTTTATATTCTTTTTTTTCATCAATTTTTTTTCTTTTCTTTTCTTCGGAGCATTGGGGAACTTTCGGTTCCTCAAACTTTGCTGCAACGGCTAGTCGCGTGGGACTTAACCTTTTCCAATTTTATTTCGCCTTCATTAGCCTTTCTTTTCTGGCTTCTTTCTCCCAACTTCAAATTCAGAGCATTTGGGATGCCTTGACTTTTTTCAACTCTTTACCGAGACGGTTAGCCACGTGGGACTCAACCTTTTCAACTTCATTTGCTTTTATAGGCACTCCATTTGATTTTCTCTTTCAAACAGTTTTGATTTCGAAGCATCGGCCGCCATGGCTAGTCGGGGTCGACTTGATCGTACGTACGAGGCTGGGTGCCTTTCTGCACATTAGCTCGCGCCAAATGAGAACCCTATAAATCAGTCCTGTCATCCTTTCTTTGTCTTAGTTTCAGAACAGTGTTAGACCGAAAGGGATTCAAAGAAAACAAACAATGGAATGGAGAATGAGTTTAAAATAAGAAGTGTCCCTTTTGGGGAAAGGAAAGAAGGACTTATCTGGAGTACATGCAGACTTCAATGAACATGACATGCCTTTTGGACTGGATGCCTGATCTGTGTAAACCGTCCGACTCTCAGAAATTCATCACAATTTTTTCCTCAAAATCGATAAACCTTGCCAGGACTCTATCGGTGCCGATAGTTGTGAGGATCCTCTTTTCGATTAGGGGCGCCCTTTGCGGGTTTTCACGAGTTGATCTCTCTCATTTTTCTTCTCGCCTTATAGTGCTCTTTACGAGTTTTCACTAACAAGACTCTCTTACTTTTCATTTCTCTTCTTACCATCGCCTCATGGTGCCCATGTGGGTTTTCACCAATAAGACTCTCTCATTTTATTTCTCTCATTTTTATTGCATCAGATCCAAGTAGTCGTATTCTCTGATACTTACATTCTCACCGATTGATCGGAAGGACTTGAAAGGATTTGGGTAAAAATGATTTGGATCGAATTACAACTTTGGAACTATTCAGGCGGGATCATCGTCGGACCATTACAACATCTGCCCCAGTTTCACTTTTGGGGGAATTTGGATTTTTATTTTGGTGTGACTGAACCCTAGAGAGAGGTTGCCTACGTATCTTTTTGGAATCAAGTCGAACGTAGTTCAAAGAACTTTTTTTTTTCTTTCGTTTTTCTGTTTTGTTTTGTTTGCTCTTTCTTTTTCCTTTCCTTTTCCTCTTTTATTTTCTTTTTCTTTGTCTTTTCTTCCTCTTTTTTTTGTACATTTTTTTTTCTTTTTCTTCTTTTTATTTTTTTATTTTTTTTCAATAACACTTTCAGGTTCCAAAGAGGGTGTTCAAAGAATGGGAGCCGGCTCAAAGGATTTGCAAAGGGTTGATAGTGTTTGGTTAGCGAGAATGAAAGCGTTCGTCATCCCAATTGGAGAATATTAACACTATATGGAGGATCCAACATATACCTTTTGACTGCATTTGCATTGACAGTTATTTCAGTGACATTTCCTTCGATGTGTCCCAAGTGCGACGCACTCTTTTGGTAGTACTCTTATTGCAATGTACGGACCTTTCCAATCCGGGAACCAATTTTCCTTCAGTTGTTCCAACTCTTTATTTTATTTCCTTAAACTTTATCTTCATTGCGATCTAATCATTGATTCATTATTTCGAGGCCTAACACCTTTCAGGATCTGGGCATGAAGTCCGCAAGCATGTCATGTTATTGAAATCTCCATTTAACAGAACTAAAAAGAGAATAAGAAAGAAAAATGACAAGATTAAGAAAAGAGACATTCCTGGAAAATGAAATATTAATTTCATTTGATTTTTGATTTTTTTTATTTGATTTTTTTTTCAATTTTTTGAATATAGAAAGGTTTGCATCAGAATGTAAGACAATAAGGTAAAATATCCGGATCACACCCTGAGATAATCTGGATGCAGAAAGGATAACAAGACTGGCCACTAAGACTCTCGTTTGATGGGGAACTTTCATGCTTAGCGACCATTTTTGGCTTTTCTTCTATCTCGGCAAAGGCTGCAACGGCCTTTGGTGCCGGATCAAATTCCTCAGCTTCGCAAATCATTCTGACTATTTGCCCAATGTTGTGGGCATGCAACAGATTGTTCATCACATAAGAAGCTTTTTTATCCCGAAAAACGATTCTTTCAGTTTCAATCAAATCTTCAACTACCCTTTTGAGAGTCCAACGGTCCTCTGTACAGTGTCTCACTGCTCTAGAGTGGTATTCACATCTAACATCAGCTCGGTGCGAGGGGGACTCGGGGTTCGGCTATTTCGGGACCACTGGCTGCAATAGATCTAGCCTGATTAGCTTTTGGAACAAGCTTGAATACGATTCACCAATAGGGGTGAACTCATTCTTTCTGAAAGGCTCTCTTGGGCGAGGATTGTATCGGAGATCATTTGGTTGGGGATTATATGGAGCTGGGTAAGGATGTGCATTTCTGGGAGGTGGAGCTCGGTTTTGTGTATAATGTTGTGGCCGCGTGCAAGGTTGCGCGTTCATCACTGCATACCAACAAATCCAACCACCTGAACATAACTTGACTAATTTGCTCACACCACAACCTCGTTAGTTTTGAGACATTTAACACATAGGAAATCGCACGTTGGGGATTCAATGCACCTAATAGTTAAACATTTCTACCATGTGTTTGAACGGTTGCATGTTTCATCCCGGCCTTAACCCTTTAAGTATGTACCTCTTTTCTTTTATTTTTACCTCTATTTAATCACTCTTGATTTTTTTCGTCTCTGTCGCTTTTTATTTTTTGGCATTCTCCTTTCTTTTTTTTTTGGTCACTTTTTTTTTCTCTCTCTCTCTCTCTCTTTTTTTTTCTTTCTTTTTTTTGGTTTATTTTTTTCCTCAGTTAATTCTATGGTTATGATCGAATCCGATGGGGATTGCCTACGTATCATGACACCGCATGAATCAGATCATTACGTAGTTCAGAAAAAATCAGGAATAAAGTACACAAACTAACTCTCGTTTTTTACTCATATACAAATAACTCCACGAAAGCTCCTAACAAGGAAAATGATTTTGGATTTTTTTTTTGGTAGAAAGAAAGGATTCAAAAGAAGAAAGATTTTTTTTTATAGATTTCAATTTTTTATTGAATTGTTGAAAGTGAGACTTCGAAAGAAGAGCGATTTTTTTTTGAAATTCGATTTTTTTTCATTTTGTTTTTGGAATTGTTGAAAGAAAGAATTAAAAAAAAAGATTTTTTTTTATTTTGTTTTTGGAATTTTTTGAAATAAACACTTCTAAAGAAGAAATAAAAATATTTTTGAATTTCGAATATTTTTTTTTCAATTTTTGAAAGAAAAACTTCTGAAGCAGAAAAAAAATATTTTGGAATTCAACAATTTTTTTTTTGGAATTTTTGATTTTTTCTTTCATTTTTCTTTTTTTGATTTTTGAAGAAAAAAAATCTGATTTTGATTTTTTTTTTGTGGAAGAAAGACTTATAAAAGAAAAAAGAAGAAAATAATTTTGAATTCTTTTTTTGATTTTTTTTAAAATTGGGGTCTCTAAGAAATTATTTTCTAAAGAAGGAAGTAAAGGGAAATATATTTGAATTTTTTTTAAAAAAAATTGGGGGCTGGAACCGATGAGGTCTGCCTACGTATCTCACATCCGATGAGAATCAGACCCGCGTAGTTCGGTAAAACTGGGTACCTTTTTTTTTAATAATTCTGCTACACTAATTTTCTAAAGCCGGTCGACAATGCAAGCAAACCTTCCAAATGATGTATCATGTAGCACATACGTGAACATGATGGTCTCAAATAGGATACATGTCTTATACGGACCCGGCCTCTGTGCCAAGTTTTGCTAAGTCAAATGCATGTGATGCACATAGAGCGAACCTATTAAGAAAATACGGTATGAGGTTTGTTCTCCTAGGTTTAAATCTTGGTGGAAAAGGTATCTAGACTAGCTTACTCGAGCGGACAACTCGAGCCAAGGAGGGTCAGTGTACCGGTAGCATTGCTTTTCGGCTTAACTGGTGGTGCTCCCCGCCTAAAATAGGTTTGACTAAAATCCTTCACCGGGTGACAAACACCTCGGCTATCTCAAAGAAAGCGGGCTATGTCAAGCAAATGCCCAATTTTAATTCAAGAAGACTCGGAGGGAGTGCGACAGAAGACAATTTATATGTACCGTTCAAAACTATCAAAGCGGTAAAAAGCAAACTAGTAGCACATTATACCCAAATAAATCACAGTATATACAAAATTAATAAAGCCAAATAAAAGTCAACATGTACAAGCTCGAATTCTAGTTTTCCCTAGCGGAGTCGCCAGAGCAGTCTCTCCCCTTTTCTCCCTCCAAGAAATATGTGTGGAAAATGTAACGGATTGTGGGTTAAAGAGTTTTTCCAATTAAAGTGACAAATTTGAAGTAGGGATTATTTTATTTACAGAGTCGCCACTTGGAATTGATTTTTACTGGTGTTCCAAGTCACCTTTTATTCGAATCCCTATTCAAATGAAGGTTTGACTCTATTATTATTGGGCTGCGAAAATAAAGTCCCGGTAAGGAATTCTGTTGACCAGGGAAAAGGTGTAAGGCATTCCCTGAGTCCCGTGGTTCTAGCACGGTCGCTTTATTGACTACATTTGGCTTGAATTAAACTTGGATAAACTGTGATTTATTTGATTTTTATGCTTTTCTTATGTCCGTGTTTATTTATTTTAAAAAAAAATTAAAGAAAAGATTTGAATAATAATCTACAACTTAACTAATGAGAGAAAATTATTGTTATGAGTACTAATTTAAAAGATGAGAGTAATGAGAGAAAATTATCAATTGACATTGCTTAAAACTAGTAAGATGTGGGCTTATCTTGACATTGAATGAGGCAGCCCACTATTGGGTTGATGGAGTCAAATGGGCTCATGTCCAAGACAAAATCCAAAAGCCCATATGCTTTTGGACTTTAAATATGCAGATATGGCCTTTTAAAGCTATGTTACAGATTTGGTCATATCTTGTTATTTGCAATCCGTAGCCAACTATTTACAAAAATAAGTTTACAGATTGTCTTTCTAATCTACAACTTAACCACCTTACTAAATAAGTATTTTTTAAGAGATAAAAAAAGATTATTGGGACTCTAAAATATAATAATAATAATAATAATAATAATAATAATAATAAAAACTTAGCTTGGTGACAACAAAGAGACAAACATGGCTACAAAGGTTCAAATTTAATATATATGCTCCTTTCAGACAACCAAATGCCAGTGGAATTATATCTAATGCTTTGCAAAAATAAAAATAATTAAAGATGCTTAGCACAATTTAATTAACTAACATATCGTCATAACATTATCAAACATTCAAGAGCATATAAAAATGAATTACAATAGAAGGATAATACTACTAAAATTTCCCAGCGTCATTATCTTTCCTTCCAATTCAATTTTATGAGTTTACATGGTCCGAAAATTACCTGGACAGCAGAAAGAAGAACAAATACAGCAGAGTCAGCTGTTTCCAAAATCAATAGCAAAACAATTAAACGGGCAGCAACACCAGCAAAAGACAGCGACAACCGGCAGATTCAAACCCAAGAAAATAAACTAGAAATACCCCAGCAAAACAGTACAATTATGTAACTCCAGAAAAATCTTTCAAGACTACTCTATTTTCCTTAAACAAGTTTTTCACTTAAGAATCAACTCACAAAAGCTGCTAAGGGATATTATAGCTACTGATTTTTTCTCTTTTTTGTGTGTCTAGAGCTCCCTTAGTAAGATGGAATGTCCTCCTTCTTCTTCTTTTTTTCCTCAGAAACAATCAGCTATTTCAAGATTAAAAATCAATCTTTCTAACAGATTTTTCCACAAAATCTGCTCTTAAATTTAAAAGCAAGACTTTTTTGGTTCAATCTTATCCAACAGAGAGTATTTCAAACAAAATCTGCCCTTCACTGTTCAAAGACAGACTTTTATTCAAACACTGTCCAAAGGTCTACATTTTCTTACCAAACAATTTGACTTTTGAGTATTGTACTCAAAGAGTCTTGAAGCAGTAAATAAACAACCAAACAAGTACCATATACTCTTAAGTATTTTTTACTACCTCACTTTTACCAACACAAAACTATTTTACTACTTCAACAAGTGAAAAAACAGAAAATTTAACATTTCAAACTTCAAAAACTAATGCTAAAATAATTAATAATAGACAAAAATAAAATCTGAAAAAATAAAAATAAAATAGAAAAAACAGCCACAAAAAAGAATAGAATTTTTACATTTTATAATTCAAGTGGCCGAAAAATGGTGGTATGCCCAAAGAGAGTGTTCGGGGAGGTCGCCGGAATTTGGCCGGATTTTGGTCGCCGGATTTTCAGGGTAAAATTGGCATCAATAGCTAGGTCTTGGGGAGCTCTATCCATTGATATAGGTATTGTGGGGCGGTAGTGGTTGGAGCTTCAAGAATTTGGGCAAAAAAGTGACGGGAAAGTTTCCTAGATCTAAGATTCAAGGGGTTTGAGGGATTTTTGAAGGATTTGGTTTGGAGATATGGAAAGAGGAAGTTGTGGAGATTACATGGTGTGAATTTGGAGGTGTTTGGAGGTGGTCCGCCGGCGGCGGTGATTTCCGGCCGGCGGCGGTGGGCGGAGCTGGGACGGCGTAGAGAGAGTGAAGAGAGAAGAAGGAGAAAAGAATTATGGGTGAAAATGAGGACAATTTTCAGATTTTTGAGCTTTTAAATACCTAAGCCAAGAGTGAATGAGATCCATTGGATCAAGATGGAATGAATGGGTATGATTTGATCTTGTTTCATTTCGTGAAACGACGTAGTTTTGAGGCAAAACTACGTAGTTTCAGACCCTTTCAATGACAGCCCTTTATCTTGCACTCTTGGACACTTTTTCTTTCAAACTTGACCAAATTTCTTCCTTAATCCTACTTATTAAACTAATTTTACACAAATAAATTAATTAAATAACTTATTCTAATGATCAATTAACTAGATTAATTCACCAACTGAACAGCTAGTTAATTCTTAAAATGCACAAATGAAGAAAGAACTATTTTTTTTAGTATTTTATGATAGGAAATATGCAATTAAAGTCACAAAAATTGAGAAAAATAATTAAAATAACAAAACACTAATAACTTTAGGAGGTGTTAAAATAGTACAAAAATTAGGTGTTCACAAGTTGCATACTCATATATAATTTATTGGAAGAAGAAGGAGGAATATGAGAGTTGTAGTGGGTGTCTATTTTATAAACAGGGACAAAAGTTAAATACCTATCCTTAAAAGGGACATTAGGTGAAAATTCCTTGTCCTATAGGCTATAACTATCTACTTTTCTTGTGCGTGGCCTACTTGTGGTGGAGTTGATGAATCCAACTTTTTTAAAATCAAATTACCATCACCTTGGGCATGATGCTTCTTCCCTTATCCATTCAACAATTTTGCACAATACAAAGAGAAGAGGGGGATATGGACTTTATCTCTAAAATTTTACACCAAGAATATTCTTCAGAAAATGTGAAAGAGACTTTACTATGTCCGAACTATTATTATTATTGTTATTAAGTTAGACTTGTCATATTTGTCATCTATCAAGTTGAAAAAGTTTTTTCACCTCTATCATGAGTTGTTGAAAAAAGTAATAGAAGGTACTAATTCCATTGGAAGAGGCCAATTTAGCAAAAAAGTCATCCACTCATTAGCTTCTCCGTAGCAGTGAGAAATAATATAATAACCTCTGCATTCTTCAAGGTCTGAGATGTTTCTTTGATAATATTCCTAAGTCCTTGCTTGAGCATATTAGGAATGATCATAGAATCCACAACTTGATGTAGCCATTTAATTTGTATACACCATTTAATTTTTGGCTGAAGTTGGTGGAAATCAACTCGCCTTATATTTTGGTCCAACCACTGAAGTTGATGAGGCCAAATTTTCCTGTTGACCCACATCAGCTTTTGATTTACGGAATGTAATACGTACTACTCCAATTAAAAGGCCAAATACGTAAATAACCCCTTAAACTTGACATGTTTTGTAAGATATTCACTATACAAGATGTTGCGGAAGTCAAATGTATATAGTGTTAATGAGTCACAACTACTATACCAAAAATTATGGCAGCCACTAAATAATAAATAAGACAATAATACAACAATAAAAGGAACACCAGAATTTGCGAGGTTCGGCCAATTTTGCCTACTCCTTGGACACAACTAATATTTTATTTCACTCAAAAAATACAAGTGAAATAATACTAAAGAGAGAAGATACAAATGCCTTAAGAAGATAAGAAGGCAAATGAGAGGTGTGTTTAAATCCTAAATATTAGGCGTCCTTTTATAGGGTAAAATTCCCACCCAATTCACTCCCCAACTGATGTGGGACAATTTTGTCACTCAACAAATCTCCACCTTGGCAAAATTCCACATCTTCAATTTTCTCTCAGTAACAAATTTTGGTTATGTCTTCATCTTCAATCTTCAGTGTTCAACAATGTTGATCAAATCCAAACAATGTTGAAACTTGACCGCAGTCACCACTTTTGTTAGCATATCAGCAGGATTCTCTGTAATATGAATTTTCTTCACCGTGACTCCACCTTCTTCTATGATTTCTCGTACGAAATGATACGGAACATTAATGTGCTTCGTCCTTGCATGATAAACTTGGTTCTTCGCTAATTGAATAGCACTTTGACTATCACAAAAAATTGTGATACTTTTTTGTCCAATACCAAGCTCCTTTAGCAACCCCTGAAGTCAAATTGCCTCCTTCACAGCCTCTGTAATAGCCATGTACTCTGCCTCTGTTGTAGACAAAGCAATTGTTGACTGCAAAGTAAACTTCCGACTAACTGGTGTCTTTGCAAAAGTAAACACATAACAAGTAGTTGATCTTTGTTTGTCCAGATCACCCGCAAAATCTGAGTCACAATATCCAACTACAGACTGATTGCCTTCCTGCTCAAAAACTAACCCAACATCTACAGTATTATTAATATACCGTAGAATCCACTTCACAGCTTGTCAATGCTCCTTTAATGGATTATGCATATATCTGCTAATAACTCCAACAACTTGTGAAATGTCAGGTCTCGTACAGACCATTGCATACATCAAGCTACCAACAACATTTACGTATGGTACCTTTGACATATACTCTTGTTCAGCTTCATCTTTTGGCGACATAGTAGTACTTAGCTTAAAATGGGGAGCAAGTGGAGAACTAACTGGCTTAGTCTTCTCATCTATGCCAAAGCATTGTAGTACTCTCTTCAAATATTCTTTCTGAGATAAACAGAGTTTCTTTGAACGTCTATCTCTTATTATCTCCATGCCAAGAATTTTCTTTGCCTCACCCAGATCCTTCATCTCGAACTCCTTCTTTAGTTGAATCTTCAACTTATCAATTTCTTCCTAATTCTTGGAAGCTATCAACATATCATCAACATATAGGAGAAGATATACAAAGGAACCATCTTTAAGCTTGCGCAAATACACACAATAATCGTATTTGCTTCTCTTGTACCCTTGCCGCAACATAAACTTGTCAAATCGCTTGTACCATTGTCTAGAAGATTGTTTCAATCCGTACAATGATTTTTCAAGTTTGCATACCATATTTTCTTTTCCAGCAACTTTGAATCCTTCTGGCTGAGTCATGTAGATTTTCTCCTCCAAGTTCCCATGTAAAAATGCAGTTTTTACATCCATCTGAACTAGTTCCAAATCCAACTG
Source organism: Nicotiana sylvestris (assembly GCF_000393655.2). Classification (NCBI taxonomy): domain Eukaryota; kingdom Viridiplantae; phylum Streptophyta; class Magnoliopsida; order Solanales; family Solanaceae; genus Nicotiana; species Nicotiana sylvestris. The sequence goes on along the minus strand of NC_091064.1, from coordinate 144,789,115 downwards.
TGCTACCAAAGCCAACATAATTCTAATGGAGGAATGTTTTACAACTGGAGAAAACACTTCATTGTAATCAATTCCCTCCTTTTGAGCATATCCTTTGGCCACCAATCTTGCTTTGTAGCGAACATCTTCTTGGTTAGGAAATCCTTCTTTCTTTGCAAATACTCATTTGCACCCAATTGCTTTCTTCCCTTCGGGAGATTGGCCAATCTCCATGGATGATTCTGATGAAGGGACTGTATTTCATCATTCATGGCAATCCTCCACTTATCTTCTTCTGAACTTTGGACTGCGTCTTTATAAGTGGTAGGAGCATCATCAGCTACAATTGAGGTGGCACAAGAAACCGTCTCTATAAGACGAACAAGTTTTGTTATTGTCCTTTTTGGCCTGCTAGTTGCAATTGATTCAAGTTGTTGTTGAGGTTCCTGAGTTGGAATCTCCCAATCTACTGGCTCTTCTTCTAGAGGATAATCTTCATTTGTTTCCTCTTCTGCTTCTTGTGTAGGAAAAATAAATTTTTCCCCAAACTCCACCTGCTTAGAAGCACCCTCATTTTGTTTGGTATCTTCTGTTACCTTATTTACCATAGTAGATTCATCAAAGGTATCATCCCTGCTGAATATTACTTTCTTTGTCATAGGACACCATAAGCGATATCCTTTGACTCCAGAAGTAATCCCCATGAAAATAGCCTTCTTTGCCCTTGGATCCAATTTTGACTCTGTCACATGATAATATGCAATTGAGCCAAACACGTGCAAAGAGTCATAATCTACAACAGGCTTTCCATACTATTTTTCAAATGGTGTCTTGCCATCAATAGCAATAGATGGTAAGCGATTAATGAGGTGGCATACATATGTAACTGCCTCAGCCCAAAATTCTTTACCCAAGCCAGCATTGGACAACATACACCGTACTTTCTTCAGCAAGGTCCGGTTCATACATTCTGCCACTCCATTCTGTTGTGGTGTATGTCTGATAATGAAGTGTCAGACGATGCCATCATTTTCACAGATCTTATTAAAATGATCATTTTTGTATTCACCTCCATTGTCCATGCGAATACATTTGATCCTCCTGCCTGTTTGATTCTCCACCATCGTCTTCCATTTGAGAAAAATTCTCAACACTTCATCTTTGCTCTTCATTGTATACACCCACACTCTTCGGGAAAAATCATCAACAAAGGTTACAAAATAGTGCTTCCCACCCAATGAAGGTGTTTTGGAAGGACCCCAAACATCAGAGTGTACATAATCCAAAATGCCTTTAGTATTATGGATCGCTGTACCAAATTTAACCCTTGTCTGTTTCCCTTTGACACAATGCTCACAAAACTCCAAGTTGCAAGCCTTTACTCCTTTTAACAATCCTTGATCTGATAGAGTTTTCAAGGATTTTCCTCCAGCATGTCCCAAGCGCATGTGCCATAGCTTGGTTGCTTCTGCCTCTTTGTCGTCACTGGATGTTACTGTCGCTGTCCCAATAATTGTACTGCCACGATAGCGGTACATATTATTATTCTTCCGATTAGCCTTCATTACCACTAGTGCACCGGAGCATACTCTCATCACTCCATTTTCTGCAATGATTTTGAACCCTTTTGATTCTAGGGCTCCCACAGAGATGAGATTCTTCTTCAAATCCGGTACATATCGAACATCTGTTAATGTTCTGATCATTCCATCATGGTTCCTTAATCGTATTGAACCAATGCCATATGAGGTAAGAGGGCTGTTATCCGCTGTGTGGACGACTCCATATTCTCCTTCTTGAAATTCCACGAACCAGTCCCTGTTGGGACACATATGATAGCTACAAGCCGAGTCCATCAACCATATGTCTGATGATGTTGATGACTCTGTTGTAACTAATGAGAAGTCTGAATCATCACAATCAGCTACATTTGAATCCATAATAGCCTTTCCATTGTTATGTTTGGCCTTATTCTTCAACTTCGGACAGTCTTTCTTCCAGTGCCCTTTTTCTCGACAAAAGGCACATTCATCTTTGCTGGGTCTGGATCTTGACTTGGATCTTCCCTTCTTTGTCCTCGTTTGATTTTGAGGACGACCCCTCACAAATAGTGCTTCTCCTTCTCCGCCCTTCTGTTTTTCTCGCTTTCTTTGTTCATAGCTGTACAAAGCCGAACAAACTTCTCTGAGAGAAACTTCGTCATTTCCATGGAGTAGAGTAGTTTCAAGGTGCTCGTACTCATCAGGAAGTGACGCCAACAACATCAAGGCCAAGTCACCATCATCATAAGTTGTATCCATATTTTGCAAATCTGTGACCAACTTATTGAAACTGGTGATATGTTCATTCATCGTGGTACCAGGAACATAGGTGAAGTGAAACAGTCTCTTCTTCATGTACAATTTATTTTGACTGTTTTTCTTCAAAAATTTATCCTCCAGTGCTTTCCATAATTTACTTGCAGAAGTTTCCTTTGTGTATGGATATTTCTGCTCTCTAGCAAGGTAGGATCGAATAGTACCGCAAGCAACACGGTTGATAATTCTCCAATCTTCTTCTCCAATATCATCTAGTCTCTTTTCTTCAATAGCAAGATCTAGCCCTTGTTGAAACAGGACATCTAGAACCTCGCCTTGCCACATCCCAAAATGTCCCGACCCGTCAAAAATTTCTACCGCAAATTTCGCATTTGGCACAATTCTTGTCATAAGCAAAGATGTCAATGATGACGTATTGTTGACACTTGATGTAGATTCTTTTTGTTTATTGTCTCCCATCTTTGACACAAAGATTATTTAATAGCTAACGACACAAATCAAGATTATTTCCTTTATGGTGTGGAAGATCAGACTAAGTTGCAACCACAGAGCATACTCAAACAGAACCTTGACTCAGTTACCAAGATAAATCTTTTTTGATGTGGAAGATCAGACTATGCTGCAATCACAGAGCATACTTAGACAGTACCTTGGCTCTGATACCAATTGTTGCGGAAGCCAAATGTATATAGTGTGAATGATTCACATCTACTATACCAAAAATTATGGCAGTCACTAAATAATAAATAAGACAATAATACAACAATAAATGGAACACCAGAATTTACGAGGTTCGGCCAATTTTGCTTACTTCCTCGGACACAACCAATATTTTATTCCACTCAAAAAATACAAGTGAAATAATACTAAAGAGAGAAGATACAAATGCCTTAAGAAAATAAGAAGGCAAATGAAAGGTGTGTTTAAATCCTAAACATTAGGCCTCCTTTTATAGGGTGAAATTCCCACCCAATTCACTCCCCAACCGATGTGGGATAATTTTGACACTCAACACAAGAAGCATTAAGTCATGCCAAAAGAGTTGTTGACATATTATATATGTTTCCTGAACGATAAGGCTCCATTTAGGTTGTGCGATATAGTTGCTACAAAAGCTCAAAATATGAGCTGAAAAAGATTAAGATGTACGGGCAGCACAAAAGAGTGTTTTTGTCACCCATGTTAATTACCTGCTAATTGTTTATATTTGCAACATCAAATAGGTTAGCAAATTAAAGAACTTGTAATTAGCAAGATTCAATCGCATAGGCGCCTCAAAAGGTTTGTATATAAAGTGGGCAACATCAAGAGGAGGAAAGAAATGCTAAAATATTATTGTTATATTTAATATGCTAAAAGTTTGTATATAGAGTGGGCAACATCAATGGCATCGCGTATTATTTGATAGACATAAAGACGACTTATGACACACGATTTTTCATAAATATCCTAGCATTAGTTATATGGAGACAGGTTCTCCTGTGGTGAATAAAATTATTTTCAGGTTTTATACGTATAATGAAAATTCTTGAAGGATTTAAACTGTTCTGAAGCATATAGAGGTTCCCAAAAATTTTGTTAAATAAAGCTTCAGCAATCCATGTATGATATATATGATTTATTTTTATGTCATAGTGCCCTGGGTGCACTTATGTTTCTTGCTAGAACCTTGAGTATTACGTTATACTAGCAAGATTTAACTTTAATTTGATACGGAGACACTGGAATGCAACTAGTAATATTTTACAAGAGAATCATTGATAGATTTGTCTAATCTAATAAATATTGTCAAAAGTTTTGTTGGCTATGTAAATGCAGGGCATTACATGAAGTTCGTTCTTCACACCAAGATACTAACATCTTATAAATTAAGTGTCACAACACCAATAAGACGTCTGCTTTTTTTAAAAAGAAGATTCCAATAATATTGAAGATGGTGCTGCTTGCATAGCTCAATTGAAAGAACGATATATTGAAGAAGCCAAAATAAAGCACATTTAGCCAAAGTTTCTTTGCAGAGACGATCTTCAACAGAATGATGAAATAGATGTTCAAGAAATTCGTTCAAGTGATAATTTCGCGAAATAATTCATCAAGACATTGCCGATCTCAAGATTAGAGAAGTTGTTATACAAGCTTGGAATTTGTCGTCTCCGAGAAATAAAGTGATGTTTTCATCAGGGGGAGGCACATACGCGCTGTACTCTTTTTCCCTTAGCTAAGGTTTTATCCCACTGGGTTTTCCCTTAGCTAGGCACATACGCGTATTACAAGATATGTGCACTCATTTTCCTTCACTAAGATTTTTTCCCACAGGATTTTTTCTTAGTAAGGTTTTAACGAGGAACATTATCTATAGACATCCAAGGGAGAGTGTTATAAAATATTATATTTTGTAGTGGATGTCTATAACTCCTAAAGAAGTTACTCCCATGATAATGTTCTCCATTAACTTCCCACTATTCTTCACCATTATGGTTGTAACTCCCACAACTCTATAACCTCCTCTATGATCTTCCCCCATGATCTTCCCCTATGATCTCCATAGTTAATATCATATTCATGAAATCCTTTTGTATTACCTTAATGTCATCCTATAAATAGAAGGTTTGAGCATCACATTGTACATACTTGGAATACATTGAGGAAATAAGAAAGTTCCCTCTTCCTTTCTACATCTTTTGTCTATTTTATTGTTTCATATTATTACTTTGAACTTAGTTTCTTAACACGTTATCAACACGAACTCTAACCAATTGAGTTACATATGTCTATAATTTTTTACTGTATCAGTCAAGGTTTGTTCAAGCCATTCAGAAAGTCAATGCTAGCACCGAAGTACTCAGCTTTTATGTCCACTCGGCAGTGTTCTGGTTTGTTTTCAAACTCTTGCTACTCATATGCTATTATGTTTATTGGAGAAAAATAATCAATGATTTACTGAAGTTTTTGGGAGTGGATTACAACATAATACCACGGGGAAAAAAGTGCATTAAACATTTGAACCATATTTTCCCATAAAAAAAATATACTATAGCATATTCATGTTGTAGGAATAACTTTCTTTTTCTGCTTTGTTCTTTTCCTGATGTGTGTGGTCAAATACGTAACATGTTAGATTAAGAATAGGTTAAATTAACAAGATTTCACATTCATATTTTAAGAATTAAGACTTGTTCCCATATTTTTTCTTAGCAATTTTATCCTTCATAAATTTTTATTTCTAATGCTTAATCCATCATTTAATTTAAGTACTAAGCATTGGTTGGATCTTTCATCTCTGGTATTAACAGAATTAAAGCATGTTATAGAGTGGGATTGTGTGTCTCTTTCTTTGTTTACATGAAATAAGTATGGGTCCTATTATTAACTAAATTGTAGAAGAAAGTAACTAGCAACAGATTATAACTCCTTGTTTTTATGGTTGTTAGACATAACTTATTTCATGATATAATAAAATGCAATCCCTTAGTATTAGATATATGATTTACATGTACTTTTCATATTTGTCAGAATGTATGTGCGTTGCATTAAACTATTGAAATTTGATTATGCAATTTTTATTTATATGACTAAAAAGATCAGCATATATTGTCTACTGATCATTATAAGCGTACGAACAAGGTATGCATATTTCTAATAAATAAGGCAGATGAGGTATGTACACCTAGTACAAATTATAATTATAATGGTTTATAATTAGATATGATCCTTCTGTCATGTTATCATCTTTAACTTCCGTTTAGTTATTTGGTGATACATGATGGATTCCCATATAAAATCATGCTTGTGCTTTAAAAATTAATTTATAAAAGTATGTAAGGTTGTCACTTCTTAAATGATGATAGCCTCCTAATAAATATTTTGATATAATTACACCACTGCTATGCTCTTCTATATAGGAGCTGTTTCTTTTGATTTGGCCTATTATATATTGGTTGAGGGTAAGACGGTGGGTTTAAGTCCCACTGCACCATAGGATAAGACATCGGGTTCGAGTCCTGGTGCACCATGATGATAAGATATTGGCTTTCATTCCAATGCAATATGGCCTAATATGTCTTTATATGGGTAAGGCGTCGGTTTGAGCCCCAATGCACCATATTGATGATATACTGATGACTAAAGAAAAATAACATATTTTCATGAAAAAGCATGAAACTTGTCCCTCTTGATATGCTCCATTCTTAAAGTGAATGTGATAGCGGTGCATAATAAGTCTAAATGAAGACAAGTGGTTGACCAATGAATATGGCCGTGCCAAAGATCAAACTAATAATAGTCATCATCATGGTAATTGTAAAAAGGAGAACAATAAGGATTCTCAAAATAATCCTTCAAAGGTGAAGGAATTGTGTATCAATATGGTCTGTAAATATGGGGCACACTCAGACAACTAAAGTCCATTTTTTTGAAAGAATGCGACTTGTGATAAGCATTGTAAGTAGAAGACTGATTCCTGAAAGTGAATGTCGAAATATACTTGTGATATAAATTATGCATAAGAATGCATTTATATATGGTTGGATAAATACCACAACTCACCTCTAAGGGATGTTTGAGAGGAATAAAGATAATGAATTTTACAATGTGGTTACATGACTATGTCATTGGCCGCGTATATGTGGTACGCCAAAAAAAATATTTTGCCATGTCTTATAAAATGCTATTGAAGGAAAAATTAAAGCAAGAAGTGGTTTTGCTTATGATGACTTTGACCATGACAATTTATCATGATATGATTTTCTCCGTGAATGAGATATTCACCATATGGATGGTGTGACAAAAGATCTTGTAGTACAAAATTAATTAAGAGCTTCGGAAGAACTAATTTGTTACTATCCGGATGAATGAAATTATTCTTGATATTGATATTGTAGTAAGTCTCAAAAGAAACTTTTTGATTTTCAAATGTATTAGCCAAAGTGGTTGGCATATTGAGAGTATAAATGAAAGGAAGATTGATTATCTTCATAATACTATAACATACCGGGTAAATATGAAAGGTTACCCGACTTTTCTTCTATTTGTACTACACATGTATAAGCATGATTATAGAATCACATGCCATAGTAAATTAGATGTTTACTTAAATAAGTATCAGCTGGCATGACTGGTCGGCCACCCCCGTTCAATTATGATTCAAAAAAAAATGATTGAGAATTAGGAGCTTTTTCAAGAATTCTCATGTACGACTTGTTCTCGTGAAAAAATCATTACTATACCAGCTGGGATTGGGATTGTATTCCCTGATTTTTGGAACGTATAAAAGGTGATATTATGGGCCGAGTCACAAGCCATGTGAATCGTTTACTATTATATGGTTTTAATAGATGTATTTATTCTGTGGTCACATGTGCATTTTGTTGTCAACATGCAGTTTGAATTTTGTAAGGTTGATTGCTCAAATTATTAGAGCACAGTTCCAGAATATAAACTATGATAATTTATCTTGATGATGCTGGTTTAAATTCAAATTGATTTAGCAGAAATTGTATGCCTCCAATTATAGCTAAACCATTGGTTATGAGAACAAAACTCCCAAATAGAAATTTAGTATGAGGTGAATTATTTAATATAGAACAACACTTGTACGCATCTAGCCAACAAGTTATGAAAAATTCTCCCTATCACAATTGGTTCAGGGTCAGGAACCAAATAAGTTTTATCTAGAAATATAGGTGTGCTATATGATTTAATTATCCCACCACAATGCACAAAGATGGGTTCCCAAAGAAAGTTAGAGATATTTGTTGCTGATCCCAATATTAGGGGAAGAAAATGTGCAGCTAAAAAAGTGATACGTGGAATGAATTATTATGAATACATCTAGATCCTAGTACAAGAAAATATGAACTTGAAGTTTAAGTGATAATTCATTTCCAAAATATTGTCAGGCGCATTTGCTGACCCAAAGCTAAATGTTATATTTCAGCTGTTAATGCTCCAAATAGAATAAAGTCCATAATGGGTAGAGCTTATGGCACACATGAAGTGTAATAAACTAATTGGTTCCAAAGATAAAACTCCTTGAAGAAGGAGAGGAGCAAATGTTCAAGATGGTTGTGAGCACGTGATTTTTGCCTTACGAAAACTGTCACACCTCCTTTTTCCGCCCTCGCGAGGGTACAGGAGTTTTTTCCAGTTAAAGGACAGTCGAAACGGGATTTATTTCTTTATTTCAGAGTCGCCACTTGGGAGATTTAGGGTGTCCCAAGTCACCTATTTTAATCCCGAATCGAGGAAAAGAATGACTCTGTATTACAGTCTGCGCACCAGAAATCCGGATAAGGAATTCTGTTAACCCGGGAGAAGGTGTTAGGCATTCCCGAGTTCCGTGGTTCTAGCACGGTCGCTTAACTGTTATATTCGGCTTGATTATCTAATATAATACGTATTATAAACTTATGTGCAAATTTTATCCCTTAGCCGCTTTTATTATTCTTTTTATTTATTGTTAGTATTTTACGAAAAATTGCAACATTGTGAAAACGTATTTCAAATCACGTCGCAATCAATTGCACCCGTGGTTATCGACACATTTCGACTCCGTTGAGATTTAGATTTGGGTTACATAAATGCACACCCGTATTTAAGGAAATAACATTATTAAATACGCGTCTAGAGCGACTAGCGTGTCATTATTTTGGGTAGGGCCGTGAAATTTGCTAAAACGGCTCCTCCCTAATTCTAAGCAATTAACTGTACATTTATTGAGGGCCCCGAAATCTATACATTTCATTAAGCGAGGCTCATCTCATTTATTTTAAATGGACAAATCTTAAAGCGACTACATTTTTTCTATAAAAATTAGTCTCTAAAATAAAGAAAGAAAAATCCTAATTAATTACTAGCTTTTATAATTTTAAGAAAACATGACATGCTAATTGCTTGGTTAATACAAATATTGATGAAAAAAAAATTACTCTTAATTTCGAAATTTAAAATAAAATAAAAATTCAACAACTAATATTCAAAATAAACAAATATAGCTAGATTAAAACTCAGCATTGTTATTATTATTTTTAAAAAAAAATATTATTGAGATTAATTATTCACAATCATTTGAAACTAGATTTAACCATAATTACTAAAGCTTATTAGAAAGTTTATTAGACTTAAACGTTCTTCTAATCTTGCTTAAGCTCAAGTCATGCCTTAATGCCTAATTTACGATGTTTAATTTAAATTCATGTTTTAACTAAATTTAGCTACTTGTTCATGATCAACCTACAATCTTGAAGCCTTCATAGCTAGTGAATTAACCTGTTTTGCCGAACTGATTTATTACAGACTAACTTATGATATTATTTTCTTATTCCAGCTATTATTTAGTAATTCATGAAATAGCTTAAATACAATCAACAAAAGAAACAAAGAAAAAAAAACGAAATTAAAACTTCAAATTTTCATTCTTCATATGTATTCATGCTTCATATTTCGGATTACAATAACCAGCTTTTCAGTTGTGTACCTGATATTGGAAGCAAAAGAAAATGAATATGAGTATCAGCAGCAGCAGTAAAATCAGTACAACACAGCAACAATAGCCCAGCAACAGTAACAAACCAGTGGAGTAGTAATCCAAAAAAAACAAAATCTTCCAGCTTTGATGAAACAACAATTAATTCTGATTTCAAACAACAAAAGAAAGCAGAATATTTTTTTTAGTTTTTATTTTTATTTTTTGAAAGCTTAAATATTTTTCGGAATTTTCTATCTCTTAAATGTTCAGCCCTTTTCTCTCTCTTATTTTCAGATTTGTTTCTCTCTCTCGTATCTGTGTATTTTTTCTCTATCTCTCTGTCTATATTTTTTGATTTCAAGACCTCACATATATAACCCATCCCATAAACCTTTCAATTAATTAAAATCCATACTTTTCTCTACCCAACCCATTATCTTTCCACTCATCCCCATTACATTAAATAAACATATCACACCACCCCATTTCATTTTGTCCCCCATGCTTCATTTAAAATAATGCAAGATTCCCCTTTAAATTAAATCTTGTCCCCCCTTTATATTAAATAAACATATCACACCACCCCATTTCATTTTGTCCCCCATGCTTCATTTAAAATAATGCAAGATTCCCCTTTAAATTAAATCTTGTCCCCCCTTTATATTAAATAATCATATCACAATCCACCCCATTTCATTTTGTCCCCCATGCTTCAAATAAACAATTACAAAATGTACAATTCCTAAACTACCCCTTCCGACCTTACTGAAATTACCAAACTACCCCTGAACGTATTACAAATTTACCAAACTACCCATCAGCTATAACACATCAATTAATCAAACTTAACCAAAATATAGACAATATGATCAATTTCTAACAATGTTCAAACAACAATATGAACACGGATGAACATCATAACAACAATATCGCATGAACATGATTTTAACAACATTTCAACAACAAATCACATGAACACAAATTGAAACCAAGAACAACTAAAATTTGATTGAACAATATTTTTAGCAACAAACAAACCTATTTTCGGATTCAACAACAACAACAAACAAGTATATTCAGATTTCTAAATTCAATAATATTGAACTTAAAATCAACTCTAACAACATTGCAACCAACAATTCCTATATTAAACTTAAACAAGATTATGAGACAAACTCAAGAAATAATCATAAATGATAAACAATAAACAAGAAAATCAAACTATACAAATTTCGGATTCAAGAACAATCAAACAAAGTATGGACATGAATTAAGTTTACAAAAACAACATGACGGATTCAAATGATTAAACCAACATACTTCCCTATTACAACTAAATTCTTTTAGGCAAATAACAAAACAAAACCTAAGAAGAAACAATTATGGATTTAAACTTGAACTTAACAATATTAACAATTTCTGGAAATACATAAAATACATGAAACAAATTGAAGAAACAATTAATTAAACTTCAATTTGTATCTAACCAACATTAAACTAACAACATTTACCTAAACAATAAATAAGAACAATGAAACAAACATGAAACAAACTGAAAAATTAATTAATCAAAGTTCCATTTGAATCTGCAAATTAAATTAACAAAACATATGAACAAACTAGAAAATTATTTTAACGACGAACAAACAAAACAAGAATCGAACATTTATCGATTTTTACTTCGAGAAATATAAAAACGAAATATGGACAAAAATAAAACTCAAAACCAACTAACCGGAGATGAATCAACGACGAACGTGATTGTAAACAAATCTGTCCGGGCCTTAACTCAACGAAAGACCTTCGAACTTTGATGAGACGAAGAAGATGAAGCAACAGCGGAAACGTGAAGCAGCAACAGCTAGTCGACGCCGAACAGCTGCAGCAGTGGCGTGTCGAGCTCAAACTCGAAGAAGATGAAGTGAAGCAGCAGTGGGAACGTGAAGCAGACGCAACTCAACGTTGAGGCGACGTAATGGCAGCCATGGCTGCCTGCGTCGTTGAGGCAGCAGCTGGACGAGCTGGAATGGCAGCAGCAACGGTGGCGCAGGCAGGTTGTTTGGTCGCCGCTGGTTCTCGTCGACTGTGGTCGGAGCTCGCGATTATGGTCGCGCTGGTTGGGGTTCGACGACGACGATGATGGAGCTGTTTGACTGGAGGGGGAAGCAGCTGGTCGATAGTTGTTGTTTGGTTGATAGGCTGGACGCGATGGCGAGGTGGGGGAGGGTGGAAGCCATGGCAGCCTAAGCTCAAGCTTGAGCTCGACGAAGAGGACGCGATGAGTCATTTGGACGTGAGAATGGAGGTGAATGGGAGCGGGAAGCCATGGTTGGAAGGTTTGGAGCTTTTGGGGAAGAAGAAACAAAGGTGGGGGGGGGGGGGGCGGACAACTTAGTATATTTTTAGGGTTTTTTTTTTTTTGTTTTTTTGTTTTTGTTTTGTAAAAATGAAAAATGAAAATGAAGAGGGGGAGTTGGGTTGTTGGTACTGGACTGGGTCGATCCAATTCGAAATGGACTGGGTCGTTTGGGAAGATTGGGTCATTTTTTGGGCCTGTGGCTTGAAATCGAAGAAGAGGCCCAATTCCGACTTTCTTTATATTTTTGCTCTCTTTTCTTCTTTTATTTTTCTAAAACTAAATTATAAAAATACTTAAATTATTATTAAGAACTAAATTAAGTTATAAAAGCGCAAATTAACTCCCAATAACAATTAACGCACAATTAAGTAATAATTAAGCATAAAATTGTATATTTGGACATTAAATGCTAAAAATGCAAACGATGCCTATTTTTGTAAATTTTTATTTTTTTGTAAACAAACTTAATTACTAACAAATTATAGAATTAAATCCTACATACAAAATGCGATATATTTTTGTATTTTTTATTAATTTAGCAAATAAACATGCACAGACAAATACAAATAATTATTCAAAATATCACAAAATTGCACACCAAGGAAAATTATTTTATTTTTGAATTTTTGGGGAGTAATTCTCATATTGGGCAAAAATCACGTGCTTACAGCTGCCCCTCTTTGCCCGAAGACACGTAGGGTTTTCGTGCAAAGATAAAGCGAGCGATTTTTGCCCATCCGAGTACTCCGTGTGAAGCATTTTTGAAAAAGATTTGACCGAACCTTTGCTTCAAAGGTTTCCTACATATCCTGGGCTAAACAGGAATCAGGTCAATGTAGTTCGGGAAGTTTTTGGTAGCTGGGACTACCGTGGGACTGCATTGTTACTGTTGTTGCATGCTATTACTACTGCTTACCGATCTCCTTGTTACACCTTGCTTAAAAGAAAACAAGAAGCTAGGCTATACTGCAATTTTTCTTGTTGCCTTGCTTTCTTGTCTGCTTGCATTTTTTTCCGGTGCTTTTCTTCCTTTCGACACAAGCACTTGAGTTTTTGCTGGGACCTCTTATTGCAACCTTCTGCTTCCTGATGCTGGGGATTTTTATTGTTTTCTGCTGGGGATTCCTGTTGTAACCCTCTGTTTTATTGTCCTGTGACTTGATCTTGAAATGTATGCCTCTGTTCGATGGGCGGGCTCCCAACTTTAATACTTGAAAATTAATGCTGAATGTGTTCCTCTGTTATATGGGCGGGCTCCCAACTTCAACACTTGAAATGAAAAGACTGAAATGTATGCCTCTGTTATCTGGGTGGGCTCCCAACTTCAACGCTTGAAATATAAAGACTGAAATGTATTCCTCTGTTCTATGGGCGGGCTCCCAACTTCAACACTTGAAATAAAAAGACTGAATGTATGCCTCTGCTATCTGGGCGGGCTCCCAACTTCAACGCTTGGAATGTAAAGACTGAAATATATGCCTCTGTTATCTGGGCGGGCTCCCAACTTCAATGCTTGAAATGAAAAGACTGAAATGTATGCCTCTGTTCTATGGGCGGGCTCCCAACTTCAACTCCTGAAATGTAATATCTCTATTCTCCAGGCAGACTTCTGACTTTTAAAATTTAAACTATGTGTCTCTGTTCTTCAGGCGGACTCCTTACACCAAACTTGAAAAGTATGTCTCTGTTCTCCAGGCGGACTCCTGACTTTTAAAATTTAAGCTGTATGTCTCCGTTCTTCAGGCGGACTCCTGACGTCAAACTTGAAAAGTACGTCTCTGTTCTCCAGGCGGACTCCTGATTGCTAAATTTGAAATGAATGTCTCTATTCTCCAGGCGGACTCCTGACTTTTAAAATTTAAACTGTATGTCTCCGTTCTTCAGGCGGACTCCTGACGTCAAACTTGAAAAATACGTCTCTGTTCTCCAGGCGGACTCCTGACGTCAAACTTGAAAAATACGTCTCTGTTCTCCAGGCGGACTCCTGACAACTTGCATTTATCCTAATTAGTGCTTGTTTTTCCCTCCTGGAGAATTCCTCTTCAACAACTAATTTTTCTCCCCCTGCTTAATCAAAGAAAATTTCGTCAGTTTAAAACAGTGGTTAGTTGATGGCATTCTTGCTGAAAAATCCTTCCACTGCCTTGCTTTGTGTTGACTAATTTCCACACACTGACCCTGAACTGCTTGACTTTCTGACCAACTTTTAAATTTCCCAACCTCTGGCGACCTAAATGCTTTACACCCCTGCTGTTATTTCACTTTTCTGACCTTTTATTTGAGCTTTCGCCTTTCCCACGACATTTCCCAATCATTTCACCGATGAAACTTCCGTTAATTCCCTGTATTCCACTTGACATTAAGTTGTTTTTGACATGCTCTGACCACGTTGTGCTTTACAATTCTAGAAGCTGGTAGTGAACTTTGAAGTCCTTTCTGCTTGCATCGAACAAAACTGGCACTGAAACATCTCAGCTAGATAAAAACCCTCAAAAGAAAAATGAAATGATTTTTGAGTTAAGGATAAGAAGAATCCAAAACCAGATGACTGTTTGAAAAGAGAAAGAAAAGAAACTTATCTGAACGAGACAACTAGTACCAATGGTCAAGACATGCATTTTGGATTAATCAGCCCAATCTGTCCAAACAAACAACTCTCAATTGCCGTACCTCATTGCCCAGAACTTCCATCACTTGTTTGATTTATCTAGACCTTAATCTTGTTTCCCTGCGGTACCGCGAAACGGTTTCTATCAACATACCTTTCTCAGTTTTCCATTTCTTATCTCACCTTCGCCTTGAGGTGCCCGTAAAGGTTTTCACCAACAAGACTCTCTCATTTATTTTTCTCTCAGCTCCCGTCGCCTTACGGTGCCCGTGAGGGTTTTCACCCATAAGACTCTCTCATTTATTTTTGTTCTTCTTGCTCGAACCAGAGTGTTGCCCCTATCGTGGGTTATTCCTACCTGTTCATCTTGGCATTTCTCAAAACTGATCATAAGGTCTTTCTTCGGTCCGTAATGTAGGCTTTTGGATTGATTTAGAAAGAAAGGTATAAAAGGCTCAAAACAATTCCAATGGGTTCAAATTACAACTTTCGGAATCCAACTTTCATAACAATCACCACTTCTGCCCCAGTTTCTTGCTTGGGGATTTTTGGATTTCTATTTGGTATGACTGAACCTTGGAGTAAGGCTGCCTACGTACCCTTTCGGGATCAAGTCAAACGTAGTTCACTTCATAGAGACTACGTTGTTATGTTTTCTCTTCTTTCCCTTTTTTTTCATTTTTCCTTCTTTTCTTTTCTTCTTTTCTTTTTTTTTTCTTTTTTTCTTTCCTTTTTTTCCTTTATGTTCGACACTTGTGTTCTCTGATAATGCCGATGATTCCGAAAGAGGTGCATGAAAAATAAGTAAGGCTCGAAGGGGATAACAAGGGATATGAGTGTTTGGATAGCAGAACAAAATGCCTTCATCATTTCAATCTTTAAGATATGCCAAATACGAACAGATACATTTAGAAAAATAAAGAAATCATACATAATATCTCTTGACCGCATCGGAATTGATGGTCATTTCTACACATTTTCCTTCCGCATCTGTCAAATACAATGCTCCATTAGACAACACTCTGGTTACTACAAATGGTCCTTGCCAGTTTGGGGCAAATTTTCCTTTTGCCTCAGACCAATGAGGCAAGATCCGCCTCAGTACTAATTGCCCTACTTCAAATTTCCTTGGACGTACTTTTTTGTTGTATGCTCTTGCCATTCTTCGTTGGTACAGTTGGCCATGACACACTGATGCCAATCTTTTCTCATCGATCAAACTCAACTGCTCAAGACGGCTTTTCACCCATTCATCATCATTGATTTCAGCCTCTGCAATGATTCGCAGAGATGGGATTTCCACTTCTGCGGGTATTACCGCCTCGGTACCATATACCAATGAGTAAGGAGTCGCCCCTACCGAGGTACGCATGGTGGTGCGATATCCTAACAATGCAAAAGGCAATTTCTCGTGCCATTGTCTAGATCCTTCAACCATCTTCCGGAGTATTTTCTTTATGTTCTTATTGGCCGCTTCAACCGCACCATTTGCCTTGGGACGATACGGAGTAGAGTGCCTGTGAGCAATCTTAAACTGCTCACATGTCTCCTTCATCAAATGACTATTAAGATTAGCCCCATTATCTGTGATGATTACCTTTGGGATCCCAAACCGACATATGATATTTGCATGCACGAAGTCAACTACAGCCTTCTTGGTCACAGACTTGAATGTCTTCGCTTCCACCCATTTGGTAAAATAATCTATAGCTACCAAGATAAATCTGTGCCCATTTGATGCTGCTGGATCAATTGGCCCAATAACATCCATGCCCCATGCAACAAAAGGCCATGGCGCGGACATCGTATGTAATTCTGATGGTGGAGCATGAATCAAATCTCCATGTATTTGGCATTGATGACACTTACGCACAAAACTTATACAATCTCGCTCCATCGTGAGCCAATAATAACCTGCTCGAAGAATTTTCTTTGCTAGAACATACCCACTCATATGCGGTCCGCAAACTCCGGAATGCACCTCAGTCATGATAGTTGTGGCCTGCCGTGCATCTATACATCTCAACAAACCGAGCTCTGGCGTTCTTTTGTACAGTACTCCTCCACTAAGGAAAAACCCACTTGCCAACCGTCGAATTGTTCTTTTCTGATCACCGGTGGCCTGCGTTGGATACACTCCCGCTTTGATGTACTCTTTGATATCATGGAACCATGGCTCTCCATCGATTTCCTCTTCTATCATATTGCAGTAAGCATGTTGATCACGGACTTGAATCTGCAATGGATCAACATAGGCCTTATCTGGATGGTGCAACATTGATGCCAAAGTAGCCAAAGCGTCAGCAACCTCATTATGAATCCTTGGAATGTGTCTGAATTCTATGGCCTGAAAACGCTGGCAAAGCTCATGCAGACATTGTCGATACGGTATAAGCTTCAAGTCCCGTGTTTCCCATTCCCCTTGAATCTGGTGTACCAGTAAGTCCGAGTCACCCATGACCAAGACTTCCTGTACACCCATATCCACAGCTAATCTCAATCCCAATATACACGCCTCATATTCTGCCATGTTGTTTGTACAGTAGAAACGAAGCCGAGCTGTAACAGGGTAATGCTGACCTGTTTCCGAAATAAGTACTGCTCCTATTCCCACACCCTTCATATTTGCAGCCCCATCAAAGAAAAGTTTCCATCCCGACTTCTCAGCTTGTTCTAATTCTTCAATGTGCATTATCTCTTCATCAGGGAAATAAGTTTTCAAAGGCTCATAATCTTCATCAACGGGGTTCTCAGCCAAGTGATCGGCTAATGCCTGTGCTTTCATGGCAGTCCGTGTCACATAGACAATGTCGAACTCTGTAAGTAAGATCTGCCACTTTGCAAGCCTTCCTGTGGGCATGGGTTTCTGGAAAATATACTTCAACGGGTCCAAGCGAGATATAAGGTAAGTGGTGTAAGATGACAAGTAATGTTTCAATTTCTGTGCCACCCAAGTTAGGGCACAACATGTCCTTTCCAGATGAGTATACTTGACCTCGTAAGATGTGAACTTCTTACTGAGATAGTAGATAGCCTGCTCCTTTCTGCCCGTAACATCATGTTGCCCCAGTACACAGCCGAATGAACTGTCCACAACTGTCAGATATAGAATCAAAGGTCTCCCTGGTTCTGGTGGGACCAGCACGGGTGGGTTTGACAAATACCTCTTTATCTTATCAAAAGCCTCCTGGCATTCATCAGTCCATTTGACCGCGGCATCTTTCTTTAACAATTTGAAAATTGGTTCACACGTTGCCGTGAGCTGAGCAATGAACCTGCTGATATAGTTCAGTCTTCCCAACAAACTCATCACCTCGGTTTTGTTTCTTGGAGGTGTCAACTCCTGAATAGCTTTGATCTTTGACGGGTCTAATTCAATACCCCTCCGGCTAACTATAAATCCCAACAACTTCCCAGATGGCACCCCGAAAGCACATTTCGCAGGATTGAGCTTAAGATTGTATCTGCGAAGCCTTTGAAAGAATTTTCTCAAATCTCTGGCATGGTCAGATTGCTGTCTAGACTTAACGATCACATCATCCACGTATACCTCAATTTCTTTATGTATCATATTCATGGAAGATAGTTGTCATGGCCCTCATATAAGTTGCCCCAGCATTTTTCAAACCAAACGGCATGACCCGATAACAATACGTTCCCCACGGCGTGATGAATGCCGTCTTTTCTGCATCTTCCTTATCCATTAGAATCTGATGATAACCCGCATAACAATCCACAAAAGAGCCAATATCATGTTTGGCACAATTGTCGATCAGTATATGGATGTTGGGCAGTGGGAAATTATCTTTTGGGCTTGCTTTGTTAAGGTCTCGATAATCGACGCACACCCTGGTCTTGCCATCTTTCTTTGGCACAGGCACGACATTGGCTAACCAAGTGGGGTACCGTGTAACCTGAATGACCCTTGCCTCAAACTGCTTGGAGATCTCTTCTTTGATCTTCACACTTATGTCTGTTTTGAACTTTCTCAACTTCTGCTTGACAGGGAGGAGTGCTGGATCAGTGGGCAATTTATGAACCACCAAATCGGTGCTTAGACCCGGCATATCATCATATGACCATGCAAAAACGTCTTTGTACTCATGCAATACTTTAATTATCTCCTCCTTGAGTTGTGGATCCAAATGAATACTTATTTTAGTTTCCCGTACGTTATCTTGGTCCCCTAGATTAACTGCTTCTGTGTCATTTAGGTTAGGTTTGGGTTTTTCTTCAAAGTGGCTTAATTCTTTACTAATTTCCTCATAAGCTTCATCATTATTACAATCCATCCCATCATCACACTCGACCTCTTGTATTATTACTTCTGAATTAGATTGGCTTTTAAAGCTGGGCCGAAGATTCCTCATGCATGTCATGTCATTGATATCAGCATAAAAAGAACTGTACAAAGAAAAGAAAAGAAAATGGAAAGAGAATTAGGGACGAAGAAAATTGCATTTCATTAAACGTAAAGACAACAAGGTTTTAACTCATCCAAACGGACGGAACATAACAACTGGATTACAAACCCTGGAATAATCCAGGTGACAAAAAGGAAAACAAAACCCACTACCACGACTCCCTCCGAACTGGAAGAGGAGTAGCTTCCCAATTGCTGATGTTAGCACGTGGTCCGATGTACTGTATGTCTGCTCTGCTTGACCCTTCCCCGGCCTCAACCATGTTTACTTCAACAAATACTTTCTCAAACACCTTATCCAAATTCCCATCCGCCTCAACTAACGAACCCGATATCTTTGCCAATGACTGTTTCTTGATATTCGGCCTGACGAAGGACCTGGACAATCGAGGAATTGGTTTAGGGAGCACCCAAGCTTTCTTCTTCAATTTACGGGCCTTTCTGATATCTGCCGCTGTTGGTTTGAACCCTAACCCGAAGGTGTCCAAATTTTTGGGCAAAGACACAGGTTGAGTAATGCCCTGCAGTTCAACCCCCAAACCCTTCCCGGGCACGAACCCGTTATTCAACATTTCTGACACTACCATGACGGTCGTAGCTGACACCCTAGGACATGGCATGCTTTTACCCTCAAGCAACCTGCTCACCGGAACCGTGTCGAGGATCTGATACACCCATGGCCCCTTATCATCTTCGGTCTCTATAAAGGGTACAATGGCATCATTCACGGCGCATGTGTGATCTTCCCCATGTAACACAATTTCTTGTCTGTCCCACTCGAATTTGATCATTTGGTGCAGTGTGGAGGGCACGGCTTTTGCCGCATGAATCCACGGTCGACCCAACAAAAGATTATAGGATACTGCAGCATCCAACACCTGAAATTCCATCGTGAACTCGACTGGGCCAATAGTCAATTCGAGTACAATATCCCCTACTGTGTTTGTTCCCCCTCCATCGAACCCTCGAACACAAATGCTATTTTTGCGGATTCTATCCTCATCAATCTTTAACTTGTTCAATGTGGATAACGTGCAAATATTAGCGCTCGACCCGTTATCGATTAGTGCCCGAGTAACCATTGAACCTTCACATTTGACCGTCAAATAGAGAGCCTTGTTGTGTTCTGTGCCTTCCATAGGCAATTCATCATCAGAAAATGCTATCCTGTTCACTTCAAAGATCTTGTTGGCAATTGTCTCTAAATGGTTTACTGAGATTTTGTCAGGCACATGAGCCTCATTCAATATCTTCATTAAAGCTCGGCAATGCTCATCAGAGTGAATTAATAATGACAACAACGAGATTTGGGCCGGTGTTTTTCTCAGTTGATCAACAATGGAATAATCTTGTCCTTTCATCTTTTTCAGAAACTCTTCTGCTTCCTCTTCCGTTACAGCTTTTTTAACTGGCACTGGATTGTCTTTTGCGCCCTTAGCTTTTCTCAACTCTTCAGGGGCGAAACAACGTCCTGACCGGGTCAGTCCCTGTGCTTCACAACTTTCTTCCTCAATTTCCTTTCCTTTGTATGTCACCACTACTTTGTCATATTTCCAGGGTACGGCTTTGCTATCAACCATGGGTAACTGGACTACCGGTTTTATGACAACCGGCTCTATATAGACTCCCTTCACGACCACCACGGGCATGGATACTGACCTTGGTACCACTATCTTGACTGGCTCCTGCTTTTTCTCGGCCACAAACGATCCCTTTCCCATTACTAGCACTGGCTTGTCTTCTACTGCTTTTAACTGAACCACTGGCCTTGCACTCACTGTCTTTTCTTTGGTTTCCGTAGAACGAATCACCATAACCACCTGCGAAGGTTTCTTAGGCTCTTCCCCCTTATGTATCAGTTCGATCATGTTGGCCTCATAATGCGCTGGTAACGGATTTTGATTGATGTTCGGGGCCTCTGGAGCCTGTACCTCAATACGACGATTATCAATGAGCTCTTGGATTGCGTTTTTCAACTTCCAACATTTTTCAGTATCGTGCCCCGGCATCCCTGAGCAATACTCGCAGCTAACAGAGTGGTCCAGGTTTCTGGGAAGAGGATTTGGTGCTTTGGATTCAACTGGGGTCAACATCCCCAACTGTTTCAATCTGTGGAAAAGAGAAGTGTAAGATTCTCCCAGCGGGGTAAATGTTTTTTTGTTTGGGGCCTTCTCATTTCTAAAAGCTTGGTTTGGGCGGAAGCTGGTTCCTGGTCTGTTAGCCCTGGGAGGTGGATAGGTGTTTTGTGGGTGTGGCTGTGTATTTTGGGGACTTGGTGTACGCCATTGCGAGTGCACTGGGGGTTGAGTGTAGGTCTGGGCATGGTGAATAGAAAATTGTGGTTCTGGTGGTGGATAATAGTGTTGCGGTGGACCATATGAGGTATATTGATAGTTTGGGTGATGGGGTCTGGGTTGGTTGTAGTAGAGTGGACGGTTATTGTGCCTGGACCAAACATTAGCTTCAACTGCAGCAACTTCTTCTTTCTTCTTCTTTCCCAGCACACCACCAGTACCGCTTTGGATGGCCTGGGTGGTTGCTTTCAAAGCCGAGTAGCTCAAGATCTTGTTAGATTTCAATCCTTCTTCAATCATGGCTCCCATCTTTACCACTTCATTAAACGACTTCCCGACAGATGTCACTAGATGACCAAAATAGGTAGGTTCCAATGTTTGCAAGAAGTAATCTACCATCTCACTTTCCCGCATGGGAGGATCAACCCTTGCAGCTTGTTCCCTCCAGCGGAAACCAAACTCTCTAAAACTTTCCCCAGGCTTCTTTTCTAGTTTCAACAATGACAGACGATCAGGGACTATTTCGAGGTTATATTGAAAATGGCCGATGAATGCCTGGGCCAAATCATCCCATGTATACCATCGGCCGGGGTCTTGCCTCGTGTACCATTCTAGCGCTGACCCGCTCAGGCTTTGCCCGAAATATGCTATCAACAACTCATCTTTTCCCCCAGCCCCTCTCATTTTGCTACAAAAACCACGCAGATGGGCTACTGGGTCACCGTGCCCCTCATATAAGTCAAACTTTGGCATTTTAAACCCCGCAGGCAACTGTACATCAGGAAAAGGGCACAAATCTTTGTATGCGACACTAACTTGGTTTCCTAAACCATGCATGTTCCTGAAGGATTGCTCCAGGCTTTTGACTTTACGAATTACCTCCTCTTGTTCTGCATTCTTAACCGGTTTCTCAACTTCTCCCGGGATTTCAAAATGGGGAGAGGAGGTATATGGCTCAGGCGCTTTGAAAGTGGGTTCGGGAGGGTAATATTGGGTGTCGTGAGCTTGGAATAGCGGCTCACTGGATGATCTATGTAGTGGAGCTGGGGGAGGTGCCACAAAGACGGGAACATTTGGTGGAGGAGGGTTTTGAGTGGGAGGTGGAGCTTGGGAATCATAAGCCTCTCTTCCCTGATAATAGTGATGGCTTGGGAAACTTGTTGAAGGACCGGGAGAGGGGTATTCCGGCGTGTGTACTGGTTGGAGGGTAGGAGTAACGGGTAGTTCTTGCCCCTTCTGGGCTCTAGCTAAGGCTATCTGCATTTCATTCATTTCTAGCCTCATTTTTTCCATTTTCTCCAGGGCTTCCTTCAGCATCTGATTGGCCGTTTTTTCTGACTCAACGCTGTTGTCTGACCCAGTCATGCTTTCTGGTATAGGACCTTTTGATCTTGTTTGATAATGGTACGGTGCCAGTACGCTCTAACAACTAACTGATATTGGAAAAACAACAAACTTGTCAGTGTTAGAGTCTTAACAGATATTGTAATTGCACGTTAATCATTTCTAACATGCTTTTGCTCTGACCTCATGCATCATCCCAGCTTATTTTTGCTCTGACAAACATATATTTTTTTTTTTTTTAAATTACGGTCGAATCTTATAGAGATTGCCTACGTATCGTGACCCCGCACGAATCAGACCAAGCGTAGTTCGTGCAGATAAATGTAAAAATATGGGTGGAAATAAAATGCTCAACTTTCATTAATAAACAGACTCTTACAAACTCGACATCTTTTGTTTTGGAAAGAAACTAACAAACGTAATCTGAAAGCAAACAAAAACTCTAAGCTGCAAACATACTCAATCCGGACGTACAAAAGACTGACTCGACATGGTAGACACTCAAAGACACGGACTATGCATATTCTAGTGCTTCAAACTTAGGTATCCGCGGGGCGTCGTTCGGCCTCGCCGCGGGTCTAGGATCCAAATCCCTTTCAAGCTGCTCTAACTCATTCATGGTTCGCTTCACATAGATCATCACTGCTGAGATAAAAGTAGTACGGGTCATGTCTTCACAAACCCGACATCTCCTGACAATAGCATGAGCAATGGCTCTAATCCTGTCTTTTGTTTGCTTCTTTTCTATGAGCAAGCGTCTTATCTGATCGCTGCACGTCTTTAAAGCTCGGGAGTCTTGCAAGTGCTGGTCTTGCAGCTGTTGCACTTCTGCCTCCATTTGGGCTAACAAGTTGTAACAATGTCCGCTCTCAGTTTCGAAGTCTCTAGCCTGCCTAACCGCTCTACCTTCAAGGGCAACTACTTTTCTCTTTAAATTGGCAACAATTTTCTCATGGTCCCTCTTCAACTGATTCAAGTATTGGCGACGCTCTTCGGTTCTTGTCGCCCATTGTGCTTTGAGTTCTGCCATGACATTTTCAGCTTTTCCTAGCTCATCCCGCCATTCTCTGACTTCGCTTTCCAATCTTTTTACCAATTGTTCATCGGATCGGCTCCTCGGTTGCTTATCGATGGTTATCTTCAACTGTCGGACTTGGGCTTTAAGAGCGTCATTTTCTCTGGCTAGTCTATTCATTTCACCTTGATCCTCGGCAACCTGTACACTGCTCTCGAATTTCAGACTCTCGACTTGTTGCTTTAATTTACCAATCTCAACCCGATAGCTTTCTTCCTTTGCTAACCAATCCCACTGCTCTTGGGACGACTTGGCGAAATCTTCGAGATGAGGTCTTTTAGCCGGTCTTCCATATGCCACGTCACCTCTGAACCATTCGTGATACCCTGGAGCAATTTCCCCTCTGACCCTATCAGACACACAAGTGTTTGCCATCAGATATTGACACTCACTCCAAATTTGACGAACCTCTTCCTCGGGGAATCGACCGTCAGGACTAATTTCGATCACTTGGGTACTTAAATCTTCATCTCTCGGTATTACTTGATATCTACCGAGTTGCCTCAGAACCCGATATGGTGCATAAGGTTGTATGCTTTTGAGTCCCATTAACAAAAAATGCGGTCGGGCTGCTGGCATATATATGACTTCCTCGACAGACAACCATCCAAGCACCCACTGTATCTGGCTAGCCTCGAGGTTCCGAAATAATAATGCCCAAGCTGTGACTCCTTCAGGTAGACCAACCCCTTTGATTCTCGTACAAAATTCCCCTATACAAGTTTTCTCAGCCGAGCCATAACTCAATAACTGAGAGCGCGGGCACAAATGCTCAATCATCCATATTTGCAACAATAAGTTACATCCCTCAAAAAATTTGCCCCCAGCTTTGCACGCAGTGAGAGCTCTGAAGATATCAGCCACAATCATAGGTGCTAAAGTGCTTTTCCCCATGGTTTGCAAAGTACTGACGACGCCTGCTATTTTCAAATCAATATTACCATCTTTCCTTGGGAATATTACGAGACCCAAAAAAGCTACCATAAATGCCACTCGCCTGTGTTTCTCCCATTTTTGTCGGCTATTTCTGCTGCAAAGCTTAAAGTCTGGATTATTGAACCCGCCCACATGTCCATATCTATCATACACGAAGCGGAAACTGCAGAAACCCTTTGCAAAATCTGGGTGATGAACTGTCCGGGGTACTTTCAAGGAATCCAGGAATCGATGTATGGTAATGGCTCTAGGAGCAATCAAGTATTTGAATCTCAATGGAGCTTGGTCACTTCCAATGTACCCCGCTATTTCTTCTATTGTTGGGGTGAGTTCAAAGTCTGAAAAATGAAACACATTATGTGCCGAATCCCAATGGGCGACCAATGCCCTGATGATATCCCCCCGAGGCTGAATGTCTAATAAATCCGGAAGGTCTTTCAAATATTTTCTCACTTCGTCTTGCCCTTCTTTGCCCAAATCATTCCACCACAATTGCAGCTCAAAAGGGATTTTGGTCATTATTGAAAAAGGCTCATTTATTGTTGTGCTCATCCTGCACATTTATTAAAGCGTTTAAGCAAAAGAAAACTTTTATTTAACTCCAAAAACTACTATCTATATTATCGACTCAAAATTAACCCTATATTTTAAATGAAGAACTCAATTCTTAATTCTAATATTTTTAGATAAAAGACCCGATATTGCGACACGGCCTTCCTGCGCCTCAGGGGCAAAAATTTTAAGGCTGTGAAGGTCAAAAATCAAAATACGACCAAAGGTGGTTGTTTATGCAAAGTCAGCCCTTCGGTGCCCCGTTTGGGAATATTTGGCTATTTATGACATAACAACATCACCTGACTTATTTATGACTCTTTTTTTTTATCGTTTTTCAAATTAGGAAACTCACTATTGCAAACACAGCCTTTCAACGTCTCGGGGACGAAGATTTTTAAGGTTGTGTGGGTCAACTGGACCAAATCTTAAATATGACCCAAATGTGGCTGTTTATGCAAAGTCAGCCTTCCGGCGTCCTCTTCGGGAACATTCAGCTATGTCTTCATAAAACAGCGTCACCCGACTTCTTAGAAATTTGACATATATATTTTGCTATTATTAGCAAAAGGGGAGGTTGGACACCACCCGACTTATTTATGGCAAAATTAAAATTCTTGACATGTTTTTTTTTTATTTATTTATTTGTTTTTCTTTTTTTTAGCAAAAAGGGGGTTGGACCCGATGAGGGTTGCCTACGTATCTCACATCCGGTGAGAATCAAACCCGCGTAGTTCGGTCAAATTAACCGAACTATTTTAAAACATGACTCTTTTTCATTTTTATTTTTTTCCTGGCAAGACAATCTATTTTCCTTTTCTATTTTTGAAAAAGACAAAATAACGATTTTTTTTTTCATTTTCAACAAACAATAAAACAATCTATTTTTCCGGAAAAAAAATAATAAAAGACTTTTTTTTATATATATTTTTTAGTAAAACAAAATAAAATATTTTCCCTTTTTTTTTCAAAATTTCGGCAGAGTTTCGCCAGTAATTGGTCATTGATTTTTTTTCTAAAATAATCAATTAACTCCCTAACTGATATATTCTTTTTCCCTTTTTTTCTTTTTTTTTTTCAATTTTCCAACATTCCCGAGATTCAGAAACCGGTCAACATGCAAGTTCGGAACAAATATATGTACAGAGCAAGTAGGATGCATCGGAATGGTCTTTTCATTTCAGGTTGCTAGTCCTAGACGGACCCAACCCCTGTGTTGAGTCCCCTAAGTCATATGTAACGTGATGCAAATAATCGTTCCTATTAGGGATCCGGCATGAGGTTTCGTTATACTAGGTTTATAACCTGGGTATATGTTCTAGACTGTGTACCCGAGCGGACAACTCGAGTCGAGGAGGGGGCAACTTACCGGGAACCAAAAGGCCATCCGGCTTCGTAACTTATCCGTCCTCTTTCTTATTTCAGGTATTGACACTAACAGAATAGGGAGCCTCGACCAGCGAGCTTCTCCCCGGAGGTAAGAAGAGAAGGGTTTCGGCACAGTTTATATACAGTTCAGATAATATCAAAGCGGTAAAAGACAACATTTAGTATGTTATGTCAGAACATGCAATATATATCAGATAATAAAGCCAAATATAACAATTATTCTAAGCTCGAATTCTTGAACCCTGAACTAGTGGTTCTGGGTCGTTATCCCCAGCAGAGTCGCCAGAGCTGTCACACCTCCTTTTTCCGCCCTCGCGAGGGTACAGGAGTTTTTTCCAGTTAAAGGACAGTCGAAACGGGATTTATTTCTTTATTTCAGAGTCGCCACTTGGGAGATTTAGGGTGTCCCAAGTCACCTATTTTAATCCCGAATCGAGGAAAAGAATGACTCTGTATTACAGTCTGCGCACCAGAAATCCGGATAAGGAATTCTGTTAACCCGGGAGAAGGTGTTAGGCATTCCCGAGTTCCGTGGTTCTAGCACGGTCGCTTAACTGTTATATTCGGCTTGATTATCTAATATAATACGTATTATAAACTTATGTGCAAATTTTATCCCTTAGCCGCTTTTATTATTCTTTTTATTTATTGTTAGTATTTTACGAAAAATTGCAACATTGTGAAAACGTATTTCAAATCACGTCGCAATCAATTGCACCCGTGGTTATCGACACATTTCGACTCCGTTGAGATTTAGATTTGGGTTACATAAATGCACACCCGTATTTAAGGAAATAACATTATTAAATACGCGTCTAGAGCGACTAGCGTGTCATTATTTTGGGTAGGGCCGTGAAATTTGCTAAAACGGCTCCTCCCTAATTCTAAGCAATTAACTGTACATTTATTGAGGGCCCCGAAATCTATACATTTCATTAAGCGAGGCTCATCTCATTTATTTTAAATGGACAAATCTTAAAGCGACTACATTTTTTCTATAAAAATTAGTCTCTAAAATAAAGAAAGAAAAATCCTAATTAATTACTAGCTTTTATAATTTTAAGAAAACATGACATGCTAATTGCTTGGTTAATACAAATATTGATGAAAAAAAAATTACTCTTAATTTCGAAATTTAAAATAAAATAAAAATTCAACAACTAATATTCAAAATAAACAAATATAGCTAGATTAAAACTCAGCATTGTTATTATTATTTTTAAAAAAAAATATTATTGAGATTAATTATTCACAATCATTTGAAACTAGATTTAACCATAATTACTAAAGCTTATTAGAAAGTTTATTAGACTTAAACGTTCTTCTAATCTTGCTTAAGCTCAAGTCATGCCTTAATGCCTAATTTACGATGTTTAATTTAAATTCATGTTTTAACTAAATTTAGCTACTTGTTCATGATCAACCTACAATCTTGAAGCCTTCATAGCTAGTGAATTAACCTGTTTTGCCGAACTGATTTATTACAGACTAACTTATGATATTATTTTTCTTATTCCAGCTATTATTTAGTAATTCATGAAATAGCTTAAATACAATCAACAAAAGAAACAAAGAAAAAAAACGAAATTAAAACTTCAAATTTTCATTCTTCATATGTATTCATGCTTCATATTTCGGATTACAATAACCAGCTTTTCAGTTGTGTACCTGATATTGGAAGCAAAAGAAAATGAATATGAGTATCAGCAGCAGCAGTAAAATCAGTACAACACAGCAACAATAGCCCAGCAACAGTAACAAACCAGTGGAGTAGTAATCCAAAAAAAACAAAATCTTCCAGCTTTGATGAAACAACAATTAATTCTGATTTCAAACAACAAAAGAAAGCAGAATATTTTTTTTAGTTTTTATTTTTATTTTTTGAAAGCTTAAATATTTTTCGGAATTTTCTATCTCTTAAATGTTCAGCCCTTTTCTCTCTCTTATTTTCAGATTTGTTTCTCTCTCTCGTATCTGTGTATTTTTTCTCTATCTCTCTGTCTATATTTTTTGATTTCAAGACCTCACATATATAACCCATCCCATAAACCTTTCAATTAATTAAAATCCATACTTTTCTCTACCCAACCCATTATCTTTCCACTCATCCCCATTACATTAAATAAACATATCACACCACCCCATTTCATTTTGTCCCCCATGCTTCATTTAAAATAATGCAAGATTCCCCTTTAAATTAAATCTTGTCCCCCCTTTATATTAAATAATCATATCACAATCCACCCCATTTCATTTTGTCCCCCATGCTTCAAATAAACAATTACAAAATGTACAATTCCTAAACTACCCCTTCCGACCTTACTGAAATTACCAAACTACCCCTGAACGTATTACAAATTTACCAAACTACCCATCAGCTATAACACATCAATTAATCAAACTTAACCAAAATATAGACAATATGATCAATTTCTAACAATGTTCAAACAACAATATGAACACGGATGAACATCATAACAACAATATCGCATGAACATGATTTTAACAACATTTCAACAACAAATCACATGAACACAAATTGAAACCAAGAACAACTAAAATTTGATTGAACAATATTTTTAGCAACAAACAAACCTATTTTCGGATTCAACAACAACAACAAACAAGTATATTCAGATTTCTAAATTCAATAATATTGAACTTAAAATCAACTCTAACAACATTGCAACCAACAATTCCTATATTAAACTTAAACAAGATTATGAGACAAACTCAAGAAATAATCATAAATGATAAACAATAAACAAGAAAATCAAACTATACAAATTTCGGATTCAAGAACAATCAAACAAAGTATGGACATGAATTAAGTTTACAAAAACAACATGACGGATTCAAATGATTAAACCAACATACTTCCCTATTACAACTAAATTCTTTTAGGCAAATAACAAAACAAAACCTAAGAAGAAACAATTATGGATTTAAACTTGAACTTAACAATATTAACAATTTCTGGAAATACATAAAATACATGAAACAAATTGAAGAAACAATTAATTAAACTTCAATTTGTATCTAACCAACATTAAACTAACAACATTTACCTAAACAATAAATAAGAACAATGAAACAAACATGAAACAAACTGAAAAATTAATTAATCAAAGTTCCATTTGAATCTGCAAATTAAATTAACAAAACATATGAACAAACTAGAAAATTATTTTAACGACGAACAAACAAAACAAGAATCGAACATTTATCGATTTTTACTTCGAGAAATATAAAAACGAAATATGGACAAAAATAAAACTCAAAACCAACTAACCGGAGATGAATCAACGACGAACGTGATTGTAAACAAATCTGTCCGGGCCTTAACTCAACGAAAGACCTTCGAACTTTGATGAGACGAAGAAGATGAAGCAACAGCGGAAACGTGAAGCAGCAACAGCTAGTCGACGCCGAACAGCTGCAGCAGTGGCGTGTCGAGCTCAAACTCGAAGAAGATGAAGTGAAGCAGCAGTGGGAACGTGAAGCAGACGCAACTCAACGTTGAGGCGACGTAATGGCAGCCATGGCTGCCTGCGTCGTTGAGGCAGCAGCTGGACGAGCTGGAATGGCAGCAGCAACGGTGGCGCAGGCAGGTTGTTTGGTCGCCGCTGGTTCTCGTCGACTGTGGTCGGAGCTCGCGATTATGGTCGCGCTGGTTGGGGTTCGACGACGACGATGATGGAGCTGTTTGACTGGAGGGGGAAGCAGCTGGTCGATAGTTGTTGTTTGGTTGATAGGCTGGACGCGATGGCGAGGTGGGGGAGGGTGGAAGCCATGGCAGCCTAAGCTCAAGCTTGAGCTCGACGAAGAGGACGCGATGAGTCATTTGGACGTGAGAATGGAGGGGAATGGGAGCGGGAAGCCATGGTTGGAAGGTTTGGAGCTTTTGGGGAAGAAGAAACAAAGGTGGGGGGGGGGGCGGACAACTTAGTATATTTTTAGGGTTTTTTTTTTTTTGTTTTTTTGTTTTTGTTTTGTAAAAATGAAAAATGAAAATGAAGAGGGGGAGTTGGGTTGTTGGTACTGGACTGGGTCGATCCAATTCGAAATGGACTGGGTCGTTTGGGAAGATTGGGTCATTTTTTGGGCCTGTGGCTTGAAATCGAAGAAGAGGCCCAATTCCGACTTTCTTTATATTTTTGCTCTCTTTTCTTCTTTTATTTTTCTAAAACTAAATTATAAAAATACTTAAATTATTATTAAGAACTAAATTAAGTTATAAAAGCGCAAATTAACTCCCAATAACAATTAACGCACAATTAAGTAATAATTAAGCATAAAATTGTATATTTGGACATTAAATGCTAAAAATGCAAACGATGCCTATTTTTGTAAATTTTTATTTTTTTGTAAACAAACTTAATTACTAACAAATTATAGAATTAAATCCTACATACAAAATGCGATATATTTTTGTATTTTTTATTAATTTAGCAAATAAACATGCACAGACAAATACAAATAATTATTCAAAATATCACAAAATTGCACACCAAGGAAAATTATTTTATTTTTGAATTTTTGGGGAGTAATTCTCATATTGGGCAAAAATCACGTGCTTACAGCTGCCCCTCTTTGCCCGAAGACACGTAGGGTTTTCGTGCAAAGATAAAGCGAGCGATTTTTGCCCATCCGAGTACTCCGTGTGAAGCATTTTTGAAAAAGATTTGACCGAACCTTTGCTTCAAAGGTTTCCTACATATCCTGGGCTAAACAGGAATCAGGTCAATGTAGTTCGGGAAGTTTTTGGTAGCTGGGACTACCGTGGGACTGCATTGTTACTGTTGTTGCATGCTATTACTACTGCTTACCGATCTCCTTGTTACACCTTGCTTAAAAGAAAACAAGAAGCTAGGCTATACTGCAATTTTTCTTGTTGCCTTGCTTTCTTGTCTGCTTGCATTTTTTTCCGGTGCTTTTCTTCCTTTCGACACAAGCACTTGAGTTTTTGCTGGGACCTCTTATTGCAACCTTCTGCTTCCTGATGCTGGGGATTTTTATTGTTTTCTGCTGGGGATTCCTGTTGTAACCCTCTGTTTTATTGTCCTGTGACTTGATCTTGAAATGTATGCCTCTGTTCGATGGGCGGGCTCCCAACTTTAATACTTGAAAATTAATGCTGAATGTGTTCCTCTGTTATATGGGCGGGCTCCCAACTTCAACACTTGAAATGAAAAGACTGAAATGTATGCCTCTGTTATCTGGGTGGGCTCCCAACTTCAACGCTTGAAATATAAAGACTGAAATGTATTCCTCTGTTCTATGGGCGGGCTCCCAACTTCAACACTTGAAATAAAAAGACTGAATGTATGCCTCTGCTATCTGGGCGGGCTCCCAACTTCAACGCTTGGAATGTAAAGACTGAAATATATGCCTCTGTTATCTGGGCGGGCTCCCAACTTCAATGCTTGAAATGAAAAGACTGAAATGTATGCCTCTGTTCTATGGGCGGGCTCCCAACTTCAACTCCTGAAATGTAATATCTCTATTCTCCAGGCAGACTTCTGACTTTTAAAATTTAAACTATGTGTCTCTGTTCTTCAGGCGGACTCCTTACACCAAACTTGAAAAGTATGTCTCTGTTCTCCAGGCGGACTCCTGACTTTTAAAATTTAAGCTGTATGTCTCCGTTCTTCAGGCGGACTCCTGACGTCAAACTTGAAAAGTACGTCTCTGTTCTCCAGGCGGACTCCTGATTGCTAAATTTGAAATGAATGTCTCTATTCTCCAGGCGGACTCCTGACTTTTAAAATTTAAACTGTATGTCTCCGTTCTTCAGGCGGACTCCTGACGTCAAACTTGAAAAATACGTCTCTGTTCTCCAGGCGGACTCCTGACGTCAAACTTGAAAAATACGTCTCTGTTCTCCAGGCGGACTCCTGACAACTTGCATTTATCCTAATTAGTGCTTGTTTTTCCCTCCTGGAGAATTCCTCTTCAACAACTAATTTTTCTCCCCCTGCTTAATCAAAGAAAATTTCGTCAGTTTAAAACAGTGGTTAGTTGATGGCATTCTTGCTGAAAAATCCTTCCACTGCCTTGCTTTGTGTTGACTAATTTCCACACACTGACCCTGAACTGCTTGACTTTCTGACCAACTTTTAAATTTCCCAACCTCTGGCGACCTAAATGCTTTACACCCCTGCTGTTATTTCACTTTTCTGACCTTTTATTTGAGCTTTCGCCTTTCCCACGACATTTCCCAATCATTTCACCGATGAAACTTCCGTTAATTCCCTGTATTCCACTTGACATTAAGTTGTTTTTGACATGCTCTGACCACGTTGTGCTTTACAATTCTAGAAGCTGGTAGTGAACTTTGAAGTCCTTTCTGCTTGCATCGAACAAAACTGGCACTGAAACATCTCAGCTAGATAAAAACCCTCAAAAGAAAAATGAAATGATTTTTGAGTTAAGGATAAGAAGAATCCAAAACCAGATGACTGTTTGAAAAGAGAAAGAAAAGAAACTTATCTGAACGAGACAACTAGTACCAATGGTCAAGACATGCATTTTGGATTAATCAGCCCAATCTGTCCAAACAAACAACTCTCAATTGCCGTACCTCATTGCCCAGAACTTCCATCACTTGTTTGATTTATCTAGACCTTAATCTTGTTTCCCTGCGGTACCGCGAAACGGTTTCTATCAACATACCTTTCTCAGTTTTCCATTTCTTATCTCACCTTCGCCTTGAGGTGCCCGTAAAGGTTTTCACCAACAAGACTCTCTCATTTATTTTTCTCTCAGCTCCCGTCGCCTTACGGTGCCCGTGAGGGTTTTCACCCATAAGACTCTCTCATTTATTTTTGTTCTTCTTGCTCGAACCAGAGTGTTGCCCCTATCGTGGGTTATTCCTACCTGTTCATCTTGGCATTTCTCAAAACTGATCATAAGGTCTTTCTTCGGTCCGTAATGTAGGCTTTTGGATTGATTTAGAAAGAAAGGTATAAAAGGCTCAAAACAATTCCAATGGGTTCAAATTACAACTTTCGGAATCCAACTTTCATAACAATCACCACTTCTGCCCCAGTTTCTTGCTTGGGGATTTTTGGATTTCTATTTGGTATGACTGAACCTTGGAGTAAGGCTGCCTACGTACCCTTTCGGGATCAAGTCAAACGTAGTTCACTTCATAGAGACTACGTTGTTATGTTTTCTCTTCTTTCCCTTTTTTTTCATTTTTCCTTCTTTTCTTTTCTTCTTTTCTTTTTTTTTCTTTTTTTTTTCCTTTTTTTCCTTTATGTTCGACACTTGTGTTCTCTGATAATGCCGATGATTCCGAAAGAGGTGCATGAAAAATAAGTAAGGCTCGAAGGGGATAACAAGGGATATGAGTGTTTGGATAGCAGAACAAAATGCCTTCATCATTTCAATCTTTAAGATATGCCAAATACGAACAGATACATTTAGAAAAATAAAGAAATCATACATAATATCTCTTGACCGCATCGGAATTGATGGTCATTTCTACACATTTTCCTTCCGCATCTGTCAAATACAATGCTCCATTAGACAACACTCTGGTTACTACAAATGGTCCTTGCCAGTTTGGGGCAAATTTTCCTTTTGCCTCAGACCAATGAGGCAAGATCCGCCTCAGTACTAATTGCCCTACTTCAAATTTCCTTGGACGTACTTTTTTGTTGTATGCTCTTGCCATTCTTCGTTGGTACAGTTGGCCATGACACACTGATGCCAATCTTTTCTCATCGATCAAACTCAACTGCTCAAGACGGCTTTTCACCCATTCATCATCATTGATTTCAGCCTCTGCAATGATTCGCAGAGATGGGATTTCCACTTCTGCGGGTATTACCGCCTCGGTACCATATACCAATGAGTAAGGAGTCGCCCCTACCGAGGTACGCATGGTGGTGCGATATCCTAACAATGCAAAAGGCAATTTCTCGTGCCATTGTCTAGATCCTTCAACCATCTTCCGGAGTATTTTCTTTATGTTCTTATTGGCCGCTTCAACCGCACCATTTGCCTTGGGACGATACGGAGTAGAGTGCCTGTGAGCAATCTTAAACTGCTCACATGTCTCCTTCATCAAATGACTATTAAGATTAGCCCCATTATCTGTGATGATTACCTTTGGGATCCCAAACCGACATATGATATTTGCATGCACGAAGTCAACTACAGCCTTCTTGGTCACAGACTTGAATGTCTTCGCTTCCACCCATTTGGTAAAATAATCTATAGCTACCAAGATAAATCTGTGCCCATTTGATGCTGCTGGATCAATTGGCCCAATAACATCCATGCCCCATGCAACAAAAGGCCATGGCGCGGACATCGTATGTAATTCTGATGGTGGAGCATGAATCAAATCTCCATGTATTTGGCATTGATGACACTTACGCACAAAACTTATACAATCTCGCTCCATCGTGAGCCAATAATAACCTGCTCGAAGAATTTTCTTTGCTAGAACATACCCACTCATATGCGGTCCGCAAACTCCGGAATGCACCTCAGTCATGATAGTTGTGGCCTGCCGTGCATCTATACATCTCAACAAACCGAGCTCTGGCGTTCTTTTGTACAGTACTCCTCCACTAAGGAAAAACCCACTTGCCAACCGTCGAATTGTTCTTTTCTGATCACCGGTGGCCTGCGTTGGATACACTCCCGCTTTGATGTACTCTTTGATATCATGGAACCATGGCTCTCCATCGATTTCCTCTTCTATCATATTGCAGTAAGCATGTTGATCACGGACTTGAATCTGCAATGGATCAACATAGGCCTTATCTGGATGGTGCAACATTGATGCCAAAGTAGCCAAAGCGTCAGCAACCTCATTATGAATCCTTGGAATGTGTCTGAATTCTATGGCCTGAAAACGCTGGCAAAGCTCATGCAGACATTGTCGATACGGTATAAGCTTCAAGTCCCGTGTTTCCCATTCCCCTTGAATCTGGTGTACCAGTAAGTCCGAGTCACCCATGACCAAGACTTCCTGTACACCCATATCCACAGCTAATCTCAATCCCAATATACACGCCTCATATTCTGCCATGTTGTTTGTACAGTAGAAACGAAGCCGAGCTGTAACAGGGTAATGCTGACCTGTTTCCGAAATAAGTACTGCTCCTATTCCCACACCCTTCATATTTGCAGCCCCATCAAAGAAAAGTTTCCATCCCGACTTCTCAGCTTGTTCTAATTCTTCAATGTGCATTATCTCTTCATCAGGGAAATAAGTTTTCAAAGGCTCATAATCTTCATCAACGGGGTTCTCAGCCAAGTGATCGGCTAATGCCTGTGCTTTCATGGCAGTCCGTGTCACATAGACAATGTCGAACTCTGTAAGTAAGATCTGCCACTTTGCAAGCCTTCCTGTGGGCATGGGTTTCTGGAAAATATACTTCAACGGGTCCAAGCGAGATATAAGGTAAGTGGTGTAAGATGACAAGTAATGTTTCAATTTCTGTGCCACCCAAGTTAGGGCACAACATGTCCTTTCCAGATGAGTATACTTGACCTCGTAAGATGTGAACTTCTTACTGAGATAGTAGATAGCCTGCTCCTTTCTGCCCGTAACATCATGTTGCCCCAGTACACAGCCGAATGAACTGTCCACAACTGTCAGATATAGAATCAAAGGTCTCCCTGGTTCTGGTGGGACCAGCACGGGTGGGTTTGACAAATACCTCTTTATCTTATCAAAAGCCTCCTGGCATTCATCAGTCCATTTGACCGCGGCATCTTTCTTTAACAATTTGAAAATTGGTTCACACGTTGCCGTGAGCTGAGCAATGAACCTGCTGATATAGTTCAGTCTTCCCAACAAACTCATCACCTCGGTTTTGTTTCTTGGAGGTGTCAACTCCTGAATAGCTTTGATCTTTGACGGGTCTAATTCAATACCCCTCCGGCTAACTATAAATCCCAACAACTTCCCAGATGGCACCCCGAAAGCACATTTCGCAGGATTGAGCTTAAGATTGTATCTGCGAAGCCTTTGAAAGAATTTTCTCAAATCTCTGGCATGGTCAGATTGCTGTCTAGACTTAACGATCACATCATCCACGTATACCTCAATTTCTTTATGTATCATATTCATGGAAGATAGTTGTCATGGCCCTCATATAAGTTGCCCCAGCATTTTTCAAACCAAACGGCATGACCCGATAACAATACGTTCCCCACGGCGTGATGAATGCCGTCTTTTCTGCATCTTCCTTATCCATTAGAATCTGATGATAACCCGCATAACAATCCACAAAAGAGCCAATATCATGTTTGGCACAATTGTCGATCAGTATATGGATGTTGGGCAGTGGGAAATTATCTTTTGGGCTTGCTTTGTTAAGGTCTCGATAATCGACGCACACCCTGGTCTTGCCATCTTTCTTTGGCACAGGCACGACATTGGCTAACCAAGTGGGGTACCGTGTAACCTGAATGACCCTTGCCTCAAACTGCTTGGAGATCTCTTCTTTGATCTTCACACTTATGTCTGTTTTGAACTTTCTCAACTTCTGCTTGACAGGGAGGAGTGCTGGATCAGTGGGCAATTTATGAACCACCAAATCGGTGCTTAGACCCGGCATATCATCATATGACCATGCAAAAACGTCTTTGTACTCATGCAATACTTTAATTATCTCCTCCTTGAGTTGTGGATCCAAATGAATACTTATTTTAGTTTCCCGTACGTTATCTTGGTCCCCTAGATTAACTGCTTCTGTGTCATTTAGGTTAGGTTTGGGTTTTTCTTCAAAGTGGCTTAATTCTTTACTAATTTCCTCATAAGCTTCATCATTATTACAATCCATCCCATCATCACACTCGACCTCTTGTATTATTACTTCTGAATTAGATTGGCTTTTAAAGCTGGGCCGAAGATTCCTCATGCATGTCATGTCATTGATATCAGCATAAAAAGAACTGTACAAAGAAAAGAAAAGAAAATGGAAAGAGAATTAGGGACGAAGAAAATTGCATTTCATTAAACGTAAAGACAACAAGGTTTTAACTCATCCAAACGGACGGAACATAACAACTGGATTACAAACCCTGGAATAATCCAGGTGACAAAAAGGAAAACAAAACCCACTACCACGACTCCCTCCGAACTGGAAGAGGAGTAGCTTCCCAATTGCTGATGTTAGCACGTGGTCCGATGTACTGTATGTCTGCTCTGCTTGACCCTTCCCCGGCCTCAACCATGTTTACTTCAACAAATACTTTCTCAAACACCTTATCCAAATTCCCATCCGCCTCAACTAACGAACCCGATATCTTTGCCAATGACTGTTTCTTGATATTCGGCCTGACGAAGGACCTGGACAATCGAGGAATTGGTTTAGGGAGCACCCAAGCTTTCTTCTTCAATTTACGGGCCTTTCTGATATCTGCCGCTGTTGGTTTGAACCCTAACCCGAAGGTGTCCAAATTTTTGGGCAAAGACACAGGTTGAGTAATGCCCTGCAGTTCAACCCCCAAACCCTTCCCGGGCACGAACCCGTTATTCAACATTTCTGACACTACCATGACGGTCGTAGCTGACACCCTAGGACATGGCATGCTTTTACCCTCAAGCAACCTGCTCACCGGAACCGTGTCGAGGATCTGATACACCCATGGCCCCTTATCATCTTCGGTCTCTATAAAGGGTACAATGGCATCATTCACGGCGCATGTGTGATCTTCCCCATGTAACACAATTTCTTGTCTGTCCCACTCGAATTTGATCATTTGGTGCAGTGTGGAGGGCACGGCTTTTGCCGCATGAATCCACGGTCGACCCAACAAAAGATTATAGGATACTGCAGCATCCAACACCTGAAATTCCATCGTGAACTCGACTGGGCCAATAGTCAATTCGAGTACAATATCCCCTACTGTGTTTGTTCCCCCTCCATCGAACCCTCGAACACAAATGCTATTTTTGCGGATTCTATCCTCATCAATCTTTAACTTGTTCAATGTGGATAACGTGCAAATATTAGCGCTCGACCCGTTATCGATTAGTGCCCGAGTAACCATTGAACCTTCACATTTGACCGTCAAATAGAGAGCCTTGTTGTGTTCTGTGCCTTCCATAGGCAATTCATCATCAGAAAATGCTATCCTGTTCACTTCAAAGATCTTGTTGGCAATTGTCTCTAAATGGTTTACTGAGATTTTGTCAGGCACATGAGCCTCATTCAATATCTTCATTAAAGCTCGGCAATGCTCATCAGAGTGAATTAATAATGACAACAACGAGATTTGGGCCGGTGTTTTTCTCAGTTGATCAACAATGGAATAATCTTGTCCTTTCATCTTTTTCAGAAACTCTTCTGCTTCCTCTTCCGTTACAGCTTTTTTAACTGGCACTGGATTGTCTTTTGCGCCCTTAGCTTTTCTCAACTCTTCAGGGGCGAAACAACGTCCTGACCGGGTCAGTCCCTGTGCTTCACAACTTTCTTCCTCAATTTCCTTTCCTTTGTATGTCACCACTACTTTGTCATATTTCCAGGGTACGGCTTTGCTATCAACCATGGGTAACTGGACTACCGGTTTTATGACAACCGGCTCTATATAGACTCCCTTCACGACCACCACGGGCATGGATACTGACCTTGGTACCACTATCTTGACTGGCTCCTGCTTTTTCTCGGCCACAAACGATCCCTTTCCCATTACTAGCACTGGCTTGTCTTCTACTGCTTTTAACTGAACCACTGGCCTTGCACTCACTGTCTTTTCTTTGGTTTCCGTAGAACGAATCACCATAACCACCTGCGAAGGTTTCTTAGGCTCTTCCCCCTTATGTATCAGTTCGATCATGTTGGCCTCATAATGCGCTGGTAACGGATTTTGATTGATGTTCGGGGCCTCTGGAGCCTGTACCTCAATACGACGATTATCAATGAGCTCTTGGATTGCGTTTTTCAACTTCCAACATTTTTCAGTATCGTGCCCCGGCATCCCTGAGCAATACTCGCAGCTAACAGAGTGGTCCAGGTTTCTGGGAAGAGGATTTGGTGCTTTGGATTCAACTGGGGTCAACATCCCCAACTGTTTCAATCTGTGGAAAAGAGAAGTGTAAGATTCTCCCAGCGGGGTAAATGTTTTTTTGTTTGGGGCCTTCTCATTTCTAAAAGCTTGGTTTGGGCGGAAGCTGGTTCCTGGTCTGTTAGCCCTGGGAGGTGGATAGGTGTTTTGTGGGTGTGGCTGTGTATTTTGGGGACTTGGTGTACGCCATTGCGAGTGCACTGGGGGTTGAGTGTAGGTCTGGGCATGGTGAATAGAAAATTGTGGTTCTGGTGGTGGATAATAGTGTTGCGGTGGACCATATGAGGTATATTGATAGTTTGGGTGATGGGGTCTGGGTTGGTTGTAGTAGAGTGGACGGTTATTGTGCCTGGACCAAACATTAGCTTCAACTGCAGCAACTTCTTCTTTCTTCTTCTTTCCCAGCACACCACCAGTACCGCTTTGGATGGCCTGGGTGGTTGCTTTCAAAGCCGAGTAGCTCAAGATCTTGTTAGATTTCAATCCTTCTTCAATCATGGCTCCCATCTTTACCACTTCATTAAACGACTTCCCGACAGATGTCACTAGATGACCAAAATAGGTAGGTTCCAATGTTTGCAAGAAGTAATCTACCATCTCACTTTCCCGCATGGGAGGATCAACCCTTGCAGCTTGTTCCCTCCAGCGGAAACCAAACTCTCTAAAACTTTCCCCAGGCTTCTTTTCTAGTTTCAACAATGACAGACGATCAGGGACTATTTCGAGGTTATATTGAAAATGGCCGATGAATGCCTGGGCCAAATCATCCCATGTATACCATCGGCCGGGGTCTTGCCTCGTGTACCATTCTAGCGCTGACCCGCTCAGGCTTTGCCCGAAATATGCTATCAACAACTCATCTTTTCCCCCAGCCCCTCTCATTTTGCTACAAAAACCACGCAGATGGGCTACTGGGTCACCGTGCCCCTCATATAAGTCAAACTTTGGCATTTTAAACCCCGCAGGCAACTGTACATCAGGAAAAGGGCACAAATCTTTGTATGCGACACTAACTTGGTTTCCTAAACCATGCATGTTCCTGAAGGATTGCTCCAGGCTTTTGACTTTACGAATTACCTCCTCTTGTTCTGCATTCTTAACCGGTTTCTCAACTTCTCCCGGGATTTCAAAATGGGGAGAGGAGGTATATGGCTCAGGCGCTTTGAAAGTGGGTTCGGGAGGGTAATATTGGGTGTCGTGAGCTTGGAATAGCGGCTCACTGGATGATCTATGTAGTGGAGCTGGGGGAGGTGCCACAAAGACGGGAACATTTGGTGGAGGAGGGTTTTGAGTGGGAGGTGGAGCTTGGGAATCATAAGCCTCTCTTCCCTGATAATAGTGATGGCTTGGGAAACTTGTTGAAGGACCGGGAGAGGGGTATTCCGGCGTGTGTACTGGTTGGAGGGTAGGAGTAACGGGTAGTTCTTGCCCCTTCTGGGCTCTAGCTAAGGCTATCTGCATTTCATTCATTTCTAGCCTCATTTTTTCCATTTTCTCCAGGGCTTCCTTCAGCATCTGATTGGCCGTTTTTTCTGACTCAACGCTGTTGTCTGACCCAGTCATGCTTTCTGGTATAGGACCTTTTGATCTTGTTTGATAATGGTACGGTGCCAGTACGCTCTAACAACTAACTGATATTGGAAAAACAACAAACTTGTCAGTGTTAGAGTCTTAACAGATATTGTAATTGCACGTTAATCATTTCTAACATGCTTTTGCTCTGACCTCATGCATCATCCCAGCTTATTTTTGCTCTGACAAACATATATTCTTTTTTTTTTTAAATTACGGTCGAATCTTATAGAGATTGCCTACGTATCGTGACCCCGCACGAATCAGACCAAGCGTAGTTCGTGCAGATAAATGTAAAAATATGGGTGGAAATAAAATGCTCAACTTTCATTAATAAACAGACTCTTACAAACTCGACATCTTTTGTTTTGGAAAGAAACTAACAAACGTAATCTGAAAGCAAACAAAAACTCTAAGCTGCAAACATACTCAATCCGGACGTACAAAAGACTGACTCGACATGGTAGACACTCAAAGACACGGACTATGCATATTCTAGTGCTTCAAACTTAGGTATCCGCGGGGCGTCGTTCGGCCTCGCCGCGGGTCTAGGATCCAAATCCCTTTCAAGCTGCTCTAACTCATTCATGGTTCGCTTCACATAGATCATCACTGCTGAGATAAAAGTAGTACGGGTCATGTCTTCACAAACCCGACATCTCCTGACAATAGCATGAGCAATGGCTCTAATCCTGTCTTTTGTTTGCTTCTTTTCTATGAGCAAGCGTCTTATCTGATCGCTGCACGTCTTTAAAGCTCGGGAGTCTTGCAAGTGCTGGTCTTGCAGCTGTTGCACTTCTGCCTCCATTTGGGCTAACAAGTTGTAACAATGTCCGCTCTCAGTTTCGAAGTCTCTAGCCTGCCTAACCGCTCTACCTTCAAGGGCAACTACTTTTCTCTTTAAATTGGCAACAATTTTCTCATGGTCCCTCTTCAACTGATTCAAGTATTGGCGACGCTCTTCGGTTCTTGTCGCCCATTGTGCTTTGAGTTCTGCCATGACATTTTCAGCTTTTCCTAGCTCATCCCGCCATTCTCTGACTTCGCTTTCCAATCTTTTTACCAATTGTTCATCGGATCGGCTCCTCGGTTGCTTATCGATGGTTATCTTCAACTGTCGGACTTGGGCTTTAAGAGCGTCATTTTCTCTGGCTAGTCTATTCATTTCACCTTGATCCTCGGCAACCTGTACACTGCTCTCGAATTTCAGACTCTCGACTTGTTGCTTTAATTTACCAATCTCAACCCGATAGCTTTCTTCCTTTGCTAACCAATCCCACTGCTCTTGGGACGACTTGGCGAAATCTTCGAGATGAGGTCTTTTAGCCGGTCTTCCATATGCCACGTCACCTCTGAACCATTCGTGATACCCTGGAGCAATTTCCCCTCTGACCCTATCAGACACACAAGTGTTTGCCATCAGATATTGACACTCACTCCAAATTTGACGAACCTCTTCCTCGGGGAATCGACCGTCAGGACTAATTTCGATCACTTGGGTACTTAAATCTTCA
Organism: Nicotiana sylvestris; assembly: GCF_000393655.2. Classification (NCBI taxonomy): domain Eukaryota; kingdom Viridiplantae; phylum Streptophyta; class Magnoliopsida; order Solanales; family Solanaceae; genus Nicotiana; species Nicotiana sylvestris. The sequence goes on along the minus strand of NC_091064.1, from coordinate 144,746,249 downwards.
TCTCTCGGTATTACTTGATATCTACCGAGTTGCCTCAGAACCCGATATGGTGCATAAGGTTGTATGCTTTTGAGTCCCATTAACAAAAAATGCGGTCGGGCTGCTGGCATATATATGACTTCCTCGACAGACAACCATCCAAGCACCCACTGTATCTGGCTAGCCTCGAGGTTCCGAAATAATAATGCCCAAGCTGTGACTCCTTCAGGTAGACCAACCCCTTTGATTCTCGTACAAAATTCCCCTATACAAGTTTTCTCAGCCGAGCCATAACTCAATAACTGAGAGCGCGGGCACAAATGCTCAATCATCCATATTTGCAACAATAAGTTACATCCCTCAAAAAATTTGCCCCCAGCTTTGCACGCAGTGAGAGCTCTGAAGATATCAGCCACAATCATAGGTGCTAAAGTGCTTTTCCCCATGGTTTGCAAAGTACTGACGACGCCTGCTATTTTCAAATCAATATTACCATCTTTCCTTGGGAATATTACGAGACCCAAAAAAGCTACCATAAATGCCACTCGCCTGTGTTTCTCCCATTTTTGTCGGCTATTTCTGCTGCAAAGCTTAAAGTCTGGATTATTGAACCCGCCCACATGTCCATATCTATCATACACGAAGCGGAAACTGCAGAAACCCTTTGCAAAATCTGGGTGATGAACTGTCCGGGGTACTTTCAAGGAATCCAGGAATCGATGTATGGTAATGGCTCTAGGAGCAATCAAGTATTTGAATCTCAATGGAGCTTGGTCACTTCCAATGTACCCCGCTATTTCTTCTATTGTTGGGGTGAGTTCAAAGTCTGAAAAATGAAACACATTATGTGCCGAATCCCAATGGGCGACCAATGCCCTGATGATATCCCCCCGAGGCTGAATGTCTAATAAATCCGGAAGGTCTTTCAAATATTTTCTCACTTCGTCTTGCCCTTCTTTGCCCAAATCATTCCACCACAATTGCAGCTCAAAAGGGATTTTGGTCATTATTGAAAAAGGCTCATTTATTGTTGTGCTCATCCTGCACATTTATTAAAGCGTTTAAGCAAAAGAAAACTTTTATTTAACTCCAAAAACTACTATCTATATTATCGACTCAAAATTAACCCTATATTTTAAATGAAGAACTCAATTCTTAATTCTAATATTTTTAGATAAAAGACCCGATATTGCGACACGGCCTTCCTGCGCCTCAGGGGCAAAAATTTTAAGGCTGTGAAGGTCAAAAATCAAAATACGACCAAAGGTGGTTGTTTATGCAAAGTCAGCCCTTCGGTGCCCCGTTTGGGAATATTTGGCTATTTATGACATAACAACATCACCTGACTTATTTATGACTCTTTTTTTTTATCGTTTTTCAAATTAGGAAACTCACTATTGCAAACACAGCCTTTCAACGTCTCGGGGACGAAGATTTTTAAGGTTGTGTGGGTCAACTGGACCAAATCTTAAATATGACCCAAATGTGGCTGTTTATGCAAAGTCAGCCTTCCGGCGTCCTCTTCGGGAACATTCAGCTATGTCTTCATAAAACAGCGTCACCCGACTTCTTAGAAATTTGACATATATATTTTGCTATTATTAGCAAAAGGGGAGGTTGGACACCACCCGACTTATTTATGGCAAAATTAAAATTCTTGACATGTTTTTTTTTTTATTTATTTATTTGTTTTTTGGCTTTTTTTTAGCAAAAAGGGGGTTGGACCCGATGAGGGTTGCCTACGTATCTCACATCCGGTGAGAATCAAACCCGCGTAGTTCGGTCAAATTAACCGAACTATTTTAAAACATGACTCTTTTTCATTTTTATTTTTTTCCTGGCAAGACAATCTATTTTCCTTTTCTATTTTTGAAAAAGACAAAATAACGATTTTTTTTTCATTTTCAACAAACAATAAAACAATCTATTTTTCCGGAAAAAAAAATAATAAAAGACTTTTTTTTATATATATTTTTTAGTAAAACAAAATAAAATATTTTCCCTTTTTTTTTCAAAATTTCGGCAGAGTTTCGCCAGTAATTGGTCATTGATTTTTTTCTAAAATAATCAATTAACTCCCTAACTGATATATTCTTTTTCCCTTTTTTTTCTTTTTTTTTTCAATTTTCCAACATTCCCGAGATTCAGAAACCGGTCAACATGCAAGTTCGGAACAAATATATGTACAGAGCAAGTAGGATGCATCGGAATGGTCTTTTCATTTCAGGTTGCTAGTCCTAGACGGACCCAACCCCTGTGTTGAGTCCCCTAAGTCATATGTAACGTGATGCAAATAATCGTTCCTATTAGGGATCCGGCATGAGGTTTCGTTATACTAGGTTTATAACCTGGGTATATGTTCTAGACTGTGTACCCGAGCGGACAACTCGAGTCGAGGAGGGGGCAACTTACCGGGAACCAAAAGGCCATCCGGCTTCGTAACTTATCCGTCCTCTTTCTTATTTCAGGTATTGACACTAACAGAATAGGGAGCCTCGACCAGCGAGCTTCTCCCCGGAGGTAAGAAGAGAAGGGTTTCGGCACAGTTTATATACAGTTCAGATAATATCAAAGCGGTAAAAGACAACATTTAGTATGTTATGTCAGAACATGCAATATATATCAGATAATAAAGCCAAATATAACAATTATTCTAAGCTCGAATTCTTGAACCCTGAACTAGTGGTTCTGGGTCGTTATCCCCAGCAGAGTCGCCAGAGCTGTCACACCTCCTTTTTCCGCCCTCGCGAGGGTACAGGAGTTTTTTCCAGTTAAAGGACAGTCGAAACGGGATTTATTTCTTTATTTCAGAGTCGCCACTTGGGAGATTTAGGGTGTCCCAAGTCACCTATTTTAATCCCGAATCGAGGAAAAGAATGACTCTGTATTACAGTCTGCGCACCAGAAATCCGGATAAGGAATTCTGTTAACCCGGGAGAAGGTGTTAGGCATTCCCGAGTTCCGTGGTTCTAGCACGGTCGCTTAACTGTTATATTCGGCTTGATTATCTAATATAATACGTATTATAAACTTATGTGCAAATTTTATCCCTTAGCCGCTTTTATTATTCTTTTTATTTATTGTTAGTATTTTACGAAAAATTGCAACATTGTGAAAACGTATTTCAAATCACGTCGCAATCAATTGCACCCGTGGTTATCGACACATTTCGACTCCGTTGAGATTTAGATTTGGGTTACATAAATGCACACCCGTATTTAAGGAAATAACATTATTAAATACGCGTCTAGAGCGACTAGCGTGTCATTATTTTGGGTAGGGCCGTGAAATTTGCTAAAACGGCTCCTCCCTAATTCTAAGCAATTAACTGTACATTTATTGAGGGCCCCGAAATCTATACATTTCATTAAGCGAGGCTCATCTCATTTATTTTAAATGGACAAATCTTAAAGCGACTACATTTTTTCTATAAAAATTAGTCTCTAAAATAAAGAAAGAAAAATCCTAATTAATTACTAGCTTTTATAATTTTAAGAAAACATGACATGCTAATTGCTTGGTTAATACAAATATTGATGAAAAAAAAATTACTCTTAATTTCGAAATTTAAAATAAAATAAAAATTCAACAACTAATATTCAAAATAAACAAATATAGCTAGATTAAAACTCAGCATTGTTATTATTATTTTTAAAAAAAATATTATTGAGATTAATTATTCACAATCATTTGAAACTAGATTTAACCATAATTACTAAAGCTTATTAGAAAGTTTATTAGACTTAAACGTTCTTCTAATCTTGCTTAAGCTCAAGTCATGCCTTAATGCCTAATTTACGATGTTTAATTTAAATTCATGTTTTAACTAAATTTAGCTACTTGTTCATGATCAACCTACAATCTTGAAGCCTTCATAGCTAGTGAATTAACCTGTTTTGCCGAACTGATTTATTACAGACTAACTTATGATATTATTTTCTTATTCCAGCTATTATTTAGTAATTCATGAAATAGCTTAAATACAATCAACAAAAGAAACAAAGAAAAAAAACGAAATTAAAACTTCAAATTTTCATTCTTCATATGTATTCATGCTTCATATTTCGGATTACAATAACCAGCTTTTCAGTTGTGTACCTGATATTGGAAGCAAAAGAAAATGAATATGAGTATCAGCAGCAGCAGTAAAATCAGTACAACACAGCAACAATAGCCCAGCAACAGTAACAAACCAGTGGAGTAGTAATCCAAAAAAAACAAAATCTTCCAGCTTTGATGAAACAACAATTAATTCTGATTTCAAACAACAAAAGAAAGCAGAATATTTTTTTTAGTTTTTATTTTTATTTTTTGAAAGCTTAAATATTTTTCGGAATTTTCTATCTCTTAAATGTTCAGCCCTTTTCTCTCTCTCGTATCTGTGTATTTTTTTCTCTATCTCTCTCTCTATATCTTCTGATTTCAAGACTTTTTATAACCCATCCCATAAACCTTTCAATTAATTAAAATCCATACTTTTCTCTACCCAACCCATTATCTTTCCACTCATCCCCATTACATTAAATAAACATATCACACCACCCCATTTCATTTTGTCCCCCATGCTTCATTTAAAATAATGCAAGATTCCCCTTTAAATTAAATCTTGTCCCCCCTTTATATTAAATAATCATATCACAACCCACCCCATTTCATTTTGTCCCCCATGCTTCAAATAAACAATTACAAAATGTACAATTCCTAAACTACCCCTTCCGACCTTACTGAAATTACCAAACTACCCCTGAACGTATTACAAATTTACCAAACTACCCATCAGCTATAACACATCAATTAATCAAACTTAACCAAAATATAGACAATATGATCAATTTCTAACAATGTTCAAACAACAATATGAACACGGATGAACATCATAACAACAATATCGCATGAACATGATTTTAACAACATTTCAACAACAAATCACATGAACACAAATTGAAACCAAGAACAACTAAAATTTGATTGAACAATATTTTTAGCAACAAACAAACCTATTTTCGGATTCAACAACAACAACAAACAAGTATATTCAGATTTCTAAATTCAATAATATTGAACTTAAAATCAACTCTAACAACATTGCAACCAACAATTCCTATATTAAACTTAAACAAGATTATGAGACAAACTCAAGAAATAATCATAAATGATAAACAATAAACAAGAAAATCAAACTATACAAATTTCGGATTCAAGAACAATCAAACAAAGTATGGACATGAATTAAGTTTACAAAAACAACATGACGGATTCAAATGATTAAACCAACATACTTCCCTATTACAACTAAATTCTTTTAGGCAAATAACAAAACAAAACCTAAGAAGAAACAATTATGGATTTAAACTTGAACTTAACAATATTAACAATTTCTGGAAATACATAAAATACATGAAACAAATTGAAGAAACAATTAATTAAACTTCAATTTGTATCTAACCAACATTAAACTAACAACATTTACCTAAACAATAAATAAGAACAATGAAACAAACATGAAACAAACTGAAAAATTAATTAATCAAAGTTCCATTTGAATCTGCAAATTAAATTAACAAAACATATGAACAAACTAGAAAATTATTTTAACGACGAACAAACAAAACAAGAATCGAACATTTATCGATTTTTACTTCGAGAAATATAAAAACGAAATATGGACAAAAATAAAACTCAAAACCAACTAACCGGAGATGAATCAACGACGAACTTGATTGTAAACAAATCTGTCCGGGCCTTAACTCAACGAAAGACCTTCGAACTTTGATGAGACGAAGAAGATGAAGCAACAGCGGAAACGTGAAGCAGCAACAGCTAGTCGACGCCGAACAGCTGCAGCAGTGGCGTGTCGAGCTCAAACTCGAAGAAGATGAAGTGAAGCAGCAGTGGGAACGTGAAGCAGACGCAACTCAATGTTGAGGCGACGTAATGGCAGCCATGGCTGCCTGCGTCGTTGAGGCAGCAGCTGGACGAGCTGGAATGGCAGCAGCAACGGTGGCGCAGGCAGGTTGTTTGGTCGCCGCTGGTTCTCGTCGACTGTGGTCGGAGCTCGCGATTATGGTCGCGCTGGTTGGGGTTCGACGACGACGATGATGGAGCTGTTTGACTGGAGGGGGAAGCAGCTGGTCGATAGTTGTTGTTTGGTTGATAGGCTGGACGCGATGGCGAGGTGGGGGAGGGTGGAAGCCATGGCAGCCTAAGCTCAAGCTTGAGCTCGACGAAGAGGACGCGAGGAGTCATTTGGACGTGAGAATGGAGGGGAATGGGAGAGGGAAGCCATGGTTGGAAGGTTTGGAGCTTTTGGGGAAGAAGAAACAAAGGTGGGGGGGGGACAACTTAGTATATTTTTAGGGTTTTTTTTTTTTTTTTTTTTTGTTTTTGTTTTGTAAAAATGAAAAATGAAAATGAAGAGGGGGAGTTGGGTTGTTGGTACTGGACTGGGTCGATCCAATTCGAAATGGACTGGGTCGTTTGGGAAGATTGGGTCATTTTTTGGGCCTGTGGCTTGAAATCGAAGAAGAGGCCCAATTCCGACTTTCTTTATATTTTTGCTCTCTTTTCTTCTTTTATTTTTCTAAAACTAAATTATAAAAATACTTAAATTATTATTAAGAACTAAATTAAGTTATAAAAGCGCAAATTAACTCCCAATAACAATTAACGCACAATTAAGTAATAATTAAGCATAAAATTGTATATTTGGACATTAAATGCTAAAAATGCAAACGATGCCTATTTTTGTAAATTTTTATTTTTTTGTAAACAAACTTAATTACTAACAAATTATAGAATTAAATCCTACATACAAAATGCGATATATTTTTGTATTTTTTATTAATTTAGCAAATAAACATGCACAGACAAATACAAATAATTATTCAAAATATCACAAAATATCACAAAATTGCACACCAAGGAAAATTATTTTATTTTTGAATTTTTGGGGAGTAATTCTCATATTGGGCAAAAATCACGTGCTTACAAAAACTACTCCAAAATAAATCAAAAATAAAATAAATTTCTTTTACTGTATAATTTTTGAATTTGCATGGTGTTAAATATTTGTTTTATGTCCGTAAATGTTTACTTTGTCATAATAAAATAAAAAATAAAATAAAATGCAGGTTGCATGCATATAGGATTTAATTATGCATTTTTGAAAAAATAAACAATAAATCACAAAAATATGTGTCTGTTCTAGTTTTAATATTTCACTGTGTGATTAATATTTTGTCTATGTATTAATAGGAAATTTATCTTTGTAAGGGTAATTTTGTTTTTATTATTTTAATTAGGAATTTAATTGGGAAATTAAAAGAAGTAGAAATTAAGTGGGTAAAACGGATCTGGGCCAAAATCCTAAACAAAAAATAAAAATCAGGCCCAAACCATTTTAACCCCCACAGCCCAATCCAAAACAGCCCAGGTACCGGTCCAATTCAGCTACGCCAAACGACGTCGTTTGGTGATCATTCATCAAGGGCCGTTAGATTAGATCAATTCAACGGCTGAGATACACTACCCTTTACCCGTAACCCGTCTACCCGACCCATTGCCCCGACTCAGCCCGACCCTGGCATTAAACCAAACGACATCGTTTGGTTTAATGAACGGATCCTGGCCACTCATTCTGATTGATCTAACGGTCAGCATTAATCCACCCTTCCCCTATATAAGGCCTAAACCCCTACCCCGGCCCCCTAACTAGACACCCCCCCTCTTCACTATTCATCATCGTCTCCGAAACTCACCCCTAACCCTAGCCGCCCTAGGATCCCACCGCCTGAAACCCGGCGGCATCAACGCCGCCGGTCACCAAAATAACACCCTAGAATCCCCTAAACATCCTCTACACAGATCTAACATTGGTTTCCTTCGAATCAGGCCCCAACTCTTCGAATCTTAAATCGAAGGTTGGCCTGAAAACCTTATCTTCTCCGATGGCCTCCAAAATAACACCACAACTTCCCCTAGATACCCTTATCACGGATCTGTTAGTTGCATGGCTCGAGTCCTACTGGAACTGCTCGAATCTTCATTTGAAGATTCGAGTAAAACCTGACCCTATCTCAACTACCTCAAACTAACACCAAATGACCCCTGGGCCTCCCTTACCCTTGTGTCATCTTTGGTTCCCTTCGAATCTGCCCAAAAGTGTTCGGATTTAAGATCCAAGAATCTGAAACCCTAAAAATTTTCAAATCTTGGAATTTTTCCGATTCGAGTAAAGGATTGAGGTCTAAGAGACTTTAATCGAGGTATTCTCAACTGAGAATACTTCGAATAAAGTCTGTTCAGCCTCAAAAATGTCCGAATCCAAGTTCAGTTGAGTTCTGTTGAATTCGAAGGTTCAGAGGTAATTTCTGTGCATTCTGCGTGTATTCTATGTTCGTTTCATTAGTTTGTTTGATTTTTTTTTTTATAATTTTCTAGTCAATTTTGTTATACTGTCCCCTACCCGTCTACTTGATTCCAAATGAATTATTTCTGTTGATTTTGTTTGTTTACAATGTGTGTAATCGACTCGACTAAGTTCGTCGATTAGTTATATCATAAATCCTGCTTCTGAAAATGTTGACTGAAATAACCTGTCTTGGATGGATTATTTTGCTATAATCAGTTAATTAGTTATTGTTAATCAGTTGGTTCTTGTTTAATAAATCCATCAAATGGACGTTATATGTGTGTTGTTTTCTGAACATTAAGTTCAGGACATTGTCAATATATTGACAATGCTCCTGTTTGTTTGATCTTAGTTCAAAAGCTGAGTTCAGTTGAATTATTAGGCTGAATTCAGTATAATGTTGTCATGATGTTAGTTCTGAATTCAAGTTCACAGAGGTTGGGTAAATACAATTGTATTAGGAGGTTAATCATTAGGAATTGGTTGTTAGCTGCTAGACAAGTTTTAATTCAGATAACTTGTTAAAATCTAAGACAGTAATACCATTAGAAAACAGTAGGTCAGGGACATTTCTGGGATAGAACAATGAGGATAATATGTTAATAGCAGTATGCTGAAAGTGGAAGTTAATGGCTATAATTTAAGATACTAATGGGGAACAAGGGATAATGGGCTGCTTAAAATCAGGATAGGATCATTTAATTTATTCAAAAGCAGTTTTTAATGGAACTTTTTGATTTTAAAAAAAGGAGAAAAGGGTCCAGGCAGCACTTAAGAGAGGGGGACATACCTGTATAAATACAGGGGCAGATTTTAGATTAAAGAGGGCAGTTTTCAGAGAAAGAGAGTTTAGAGAGACTCAGATTTTGGAAAAGAAGAAATCTGATTTAGGAGAACAGAGAAAAAATCTGAAAAACAGAAGATTTTAAGAAAGAAAAAGAAAGGAAATCAGATTATTTTGTAAGAAGAGGAAAGGAAGAAAAATCAGAAACAGAAAATCAGGAAGCTGAACTTGAAATAGGAAAGAAACTGAAAAATCTAAAAAAAAATGTTGTTTTAGAATCTGTCCGTTGTTTGTTTGTGGATATTGTTCAATTTGAAATCTGAAATTTTTCCTCAAGTTACTGTCACTGTTCATCTGGGTTAACGGGTTTGGTTCAGACTTGCTAAATACTGCTATTCTGCTGATTCTGTTACTGCTGCAGCTGCTGAAATTTACTCCTTCTACCTTCATTTTCAGGTACATATCTCTTAAATTCTATGTTGGAAAGAGATTCAACATGACAAATAAATAAAGTTTGAATTGTAATACTGTCTTCTATTCATTTGAGTTCTTTAGTTAAAAATTTCAGCTTTGGTTTCATATTGGTTAACCAGTAGTGAGTTCGACTCGATGACTACAAGTTAATTGTCTTATTTTGAAATTCATATGAAATTTTGTAATAATGTTATCCATGTCAAAATTTCATTAGTTTAGTTATCTTTGAGTTGTGTAAATAGGAAGCATGGTAGAAAGTTGGCTTTTATTTACACTTTATGGTATTGTTAGCTAGGTATAGTATAATATGGAAATATCAAGGAAAAATACGCTATTGGTTTATTTTGTTAGTAAGTTAGTTGTTGTTTAAAGCTAGATGATGTTGGTTGCAATTTGCTATCTTTTGGCACAACCTTGGTTGTATTATAATCAATAGTTGAAAGACGCGTTAGTATAATCCGCTATGTTCACGATGTCAAATATGATGAGTAATATTGTATGCAATATCTTTTTATTAAGTCAACAGGAAGATTTGTTCTCTTTCTTAATAATAAAGGGCCTAGGAACTTATACAATGTGAAAGATAATGTTTAGCAATAATTCATATAGATTGAGAATCAAATTGGGTTGATTATATATATACATATCTATCCCAACTCAATCATAAGCATAATTAATTAAAATAATTTCGCCTATTAGATTAAAAACGAGTATATGAGAATAAGTTGAGATGTACATGCACAGATTGCAACACTTTAAATCAATGGTAAGTAAAAAATAGAATTTGCACTAAATAAAAATAATGAAAATTCTTGGAAAATATTTCTTCCCTTTATGAATCATTTGTTTTTAAGTTTCATATGCAATTCATTCTTTGGTAGATATATAATGTTGTATTTGCCGAAAATAGTGTTAATCATATTTTTATTCTTTTCTTTGAATTTGAATAGTCTGGATAAATATAATTTATACTCGGAAATTATAGTCAACGGGCAATATTTAATAAATTGTGAATTTCTTTTAAAAGAATTTAAAGACATCCCTTGAATATGAATTTCTCAGTATTTTCATATAAAATGTGTAGATACAACAAACAATTTGTGGAAAAATTTATAATACCATTAAGAATATTTGGTGTAATTAGAGATACGTTCGCGTAATCTGATTATACCAATAAAAGCAATTCGAATTATGCGTACGCGCAATTTCGAATGAATATTTAATATAAGGGATTTCTTCGAGGACGTTAAATTAATTTCATAAAAACCCGAGATGTGCGGTTCACTATTTAAGAAAAATAAATATTCTTGACTCGACACAATTTCGAAAAAATGATTGCTTAATAAATATATATTATCAAAAGTTATTGTGTACACGTACGCGTGACACAATTCCGCATTTTTAAATTTATAACACGAATATACGTACGCGTAATTCGATTCAAAGAAGGGTCCTTAATCACAATAAGTAAAAGCGGTAGAAAAATCACGTAACAAAATGTATTTAATAAAATCAAGATAATTAAGCCAATAATAAAAACAGTTAAGCGACCGTGCTAGAACCACGGAATTCGGAAATGCCTAACACCTTCTTCCGGATTAACAGAATTCCTTACTCAGGATTTCTGGTTCGCAGAATAATAAACAAAGTCATATTCTCCTCGATTCAGGGATTAAAAATTGGTGACTTGGGACGCCTTAAAATTCCCAGGTGGCGACTCTGAAATAATTAAATAAATCTCGTTTCGACTGTCCTTCAATTGGAGAAAACTCCCCACGCGCCCCGCGGGCGCGGTAAAAAGGAGGTGCGACAATGGTCATAATAAGTAGGCAAGTGCTTTAGAAGAGCACCATGACATAACACTTTATAAGACCTCATGGGAGAGGCTCATGTACCTGAAAATAATGAGATAAAGAGATCTCAATAAGTTATGTCTTTATTGGGTAACGATGGAACCATCAACGATATTGTTGATATAATGTAGCGCTCAATATTATTAATATTGACGAGGATCTTGAGCTCAAATCTGTCATGGAATTTGGACAGATAAATGATTGGCCAAATGAAAAATACGCAATAAAAATTGATTTCACCTGAAAAATATGAAATTGGACGGATAGTCCATTGTGCAAAAGTAAAATGAAAAATCAAGTTGATAGACATAAAGACGACTTATGGCACACGATTTTTCATAAATATCCTGGCATTAGTTATATGGAGACAGGTTCTCCTGTGGTGGATGAAATTGTTTTCGGGTTTTATGCGTATAATGAAAATTCTTGAAGGATTTAAACTGTTCTGAAGCATATAGAGGTTCCCAAAAATTTTGTTAAATAAAGCTTCAGCAATCCATGTGTGACATATATGATTTATTTTTGTGTCTTAGTGCCCTGGGTGCACTTATATTTCTTGCTAGAACCTTGAGTATTACGTTATACTAGCAAGATTTAACTTTAATTTGATATGGAGACACTGGAATGCAACTAGTAATATTTTACAAGAGGATCATTGATAGATTTGTCTAATCTAACAAATATTGTCAAAAGTTTTGTTGGCTATGTAAATATAGGGCATTACATGAAGTTCGTTCTTCACACCAAGATACTAACATCTTATAAATTAAGTGTCACAACACCAATAAGACGTGTGCTTTTTTTTAAAAGAAGATTCCAATAATATTGAAGATGGTGCTGCTTACATAGCTCAATTGAAAGAACAATATATTGAAGAAGACAAAATAAAGCACATTTAGCCAAAGTTTCTTTGCAGAGACGATCTTTAACAGAATGATGAAATAGATGTTCAAGAAATTCGTTCAAGTGATAATTTCGCGGAATATTTCATCAAGGCATTGCCGATCTCAAGATTAGAGAAGTTGCTATACAAGCTTGGAATTTGTCGTATTCGAGAAATAAAGTGATGTTTTCATCAGGGGGAGGCACATATGCGCTGTACTCTTTTTCCCTTAGCTAAGGTTTTATCCCACTGGGTTTTCCTGGCAAAGTTTTTAATGAGGCAGCAAATAATGCGTATTACCAGATATGTGTACTCTTTTTCCTTCACTAAGATTTTTTCCCACAAGGTTTTTTCTTAGTAAGGTTTTAACAAGGAACATTATCTATAGACATCCAAGGGAGAGTGTTATAAAATATTATATTTTGTAGTGAATGTCTATAACTCCTAAAGAAGTTACTCCCATGATAATGTTCTCCATTAACCTCCCACTATTGTTCACCATTATGGTTGTAACTCCCACAACTCTATAACCTCCTCCATGATCTTCCCCCATGATCTCAATAGTTAATATCATATTCATGAAATCCTTTTGTATTACCTTAATGTCATCCTATAAATAGAAGGTTTGAGCATCACATTGTACACACTTGAAATACATAGAAAAAATAAGGAAGTTCCCTCTTCCTCTCTACATCTTTTGTCTATTTTATTGTTTCATATTATTACTTTGAGCTTAGTTTCTCAACACTTATTAGTTTCTAAAACGCAAAAGGTTGATATGAAGCTCAGGAGTCGATCTAGATTCGCTTGTGATCATCGTTGATAACTCAAAGCCCAATTATTATTATTATTATTATTATTATTATTTTATTTTTATTATTATTTTGTTTTGTGAAGTTGCAAAGTTGAACTCATAAAGTTTCATGTCCTAAAAAGTCGAGTGTTTGACTAATTAATATGTACATCCGAATTAGAAGAAGACGTATTGCCTGAAAAGACAGTGGGTAGATGGACGAATCTCTCCACCTAATTCTCCTCCTGCTTCTATTTGTCACATTTACGTCATCAAGTTTTTTCTTTTCGTTTTTCCATTTTTATTTTCTGGAGGAAGATGTTAATTAAGGTACGGGTAAAAAGAAACGAAGTAGTTAGTGAAGATTGAATACACAAATAAAAGAAAAGGGAGTTTACCAATGAGCTTAAACTTAATATCATAGTTTCTTAATTTTTGTGTGGCTAAAATGAAGCTTATTCAAATGGAGTGGAATGAACATAAAGTATGCATATGGCCGACTCAACAAAATGTTGGTAATCTTATTATTTTAATACTTAATTAATACCTAGCTAATAGTAGAAGTGGGTAATTCTTTAATTTTTGCTAACTACACTATTTACTTTCTTATTTCTTATGTCCATTTCAGTTGGGTAAGAAGTTTGAATATCATTGGAAAAACTTCCAGTGGCTGCGAATAATATAAATGTGGCCTATTCAGCGGCTGATTTTTCCTCACAAAAATGTATAAATTTTGCAACCCAAATGGTGTCTACAAATAAAAGGAAAGAGAAGACAATTTGCTCCTAGGAAAGAGAGGGGAATTCTCGAGAGGTTCGAAAAGGACATCCAAATGGAGATATTTGATCATGAAACTTGAAATTGACTAAAAGAAGTCTCCACTAAATTTATTTGTTTTTTTGTTTTTTGCATTTAATTAGCTAATAAAACAGAGGTTATAGTGGATTGAATTTTAGTAGTTTATAAGAACAGGAATGCCACATGGGATATATAAGGCTTAAAGCCTAAAAGCTTGATTATGGAAAAGTAAGTTTGATTTTCTATGGGTGGATACTGGATACCGTACTTTATTATTTGAAAATTAGGTTATGATACGAAGATCAAATTTTTAAGCATATCTTGTCATCATGAAATGCAGCATTACCCACACTAGCTTTGACACATAAAGAAACCTTTGGTATATATTGAATAATAAAAAATGGGAATCATTATAGAAGTGTCTATGTGAATTAACAAGTTTGTAAAGACCCATAAAACTATTTGGCCCGATTAAAAATAAAATTCTCGTTAAATAAATTTATATTCATACAGTTAATTATTTAACTCAAATACAATGTTTAGATATTTATATAAAAAAAAATATTATGTACTCCTTGATATGAGCTACCTGCACCAAGTAACCTTTCAAAAGTATAAGAAGTGTGGGGAGGGCGGCGAATATAATGTTGCTGTCGAGTCAAAACTTGGGGTTTTTTTTGTTTGGGGGGGGGGGGGGGGGTTTAGTGACAGTAGGTTTTAGCTGTCGAGAACATAACACAAGCGACGCTAGTGGAATATATTTCATTCTACCATGCAGGCCCACGTAAATGTCAATAGGAAAAACCAATAAAATTAGCAAAAGAACAAAAGGAAAGAGAGAGAAAAGTGGTCAGCGAAGAAAATAACAAGAACCACTCAAATCCATAAGTGATAACTCTACCTTTGAATTGGTCATTTTAACCGCTGCTCACACCAATTAGTGATTTAAATATTATACTAAATTCATTACTTATTTATTAACAGGAACGTGTGGGTCAATTATACTAACCTCACTATTAGAAAAGTGGGTAACTTAAGAGATCTCTATGTAGACAAAGAGTACCCAATGCATAAGTTTAGCAATAAAATATTTATTTGTACATATATTTTTTGTGCTGAATTGCCATTGGTGACGTCCAGATACAGGGGCAGATCTAGCCTATTGAAAGTGGGTTTCCGTGAACCAGTAGCTTTTGCATATATCCTGTATATGTATTAAAAAATTCATTAAATATCTACAAATATTTGATTGTGAACCCAGTTACTTATTATATATTTACTTAAGGTCGTTATAGGAACCCATAAACTTTAAATCCTGGATCCGCCTCTGTCCAGATAAGGAGTAAATTTTTTTGTAATTTAGAGCTATCATATGTTTTTTTTGGCTTTTAATCCATAAACTACATTTGTTTTTTCGTAACAAGTGAATCCAATAATTTTGATTGAAAATAAAAGGAGAAACATATAACTATAGTAGAAAAATTAGTACATATAGGGGGGTTGGAAGCATTTTATCTAATTTTGGGATATTCGAACTCATTTCTACGGTGATTGATCAGTACATGTAGGGGTGGCTAATGGGTGGATTGGGTCGAATTTAGGTGGGTCAAGATGGGTTAGGTCAATTAATAGGTCATTGTCCAATCCAACCCAAGTGTATTTGGGCTAAGATGAGTTTGGTCAAGATGAGCTAAACAACGGGTCATAGCCTAACTCGCCCAACTTGACCAATGTTTTAGAACCATGCTCATCTTGCATAAACAAATCCTTTTACCTTTTATACACCTATGTATAAAAGGTAAAAAAAATAATATTAGTATTTTGAAAATCAAAATATATTTTCTTAAATAACAAATTAGTATTTAAAATTTGCAAGTTAAAAAATATCTTTTACGTTATTTCTAAATAAGTAAATTTCATCACAACTCAATTACAAAATTATTCATGTTTACATTAAAACTGATAAAATGCCTTGATTGTCATTTTTAAATTTAGACACACAAACTAATGATGGGTAACTAAATAAATTTTCAAACAAGTCTTCACTTGGATTGAGATCCCTTTGTTTTGTAAAAATAGTACGGTATGACCAGTTTTCGGACTGGTCATTCAAAAATAGCCAGCGTTTACTAAGTCAATGAAAAATAGCCACTATTTTGCTGTAATAGAGACCGATCCAGCATAATATAGTGGAGTTCGGTGCACCTGTGTATGAACTCCAGCATATTATGCTGGACCGGTATACTTTGCTGGCTCCAATATAATATACTGGAGACTAGAGCACCGGTACTCCAAACTCCAGTATATTATGCTGGACCGGTATACTTGCTGGAACTCTAGTATATTATGCTGGAGTTCTAGTGTACTTATGCTGGACTACATCATATTATGCTGGAACTCCATCATATTATGTTGAAGTTCCAGCATACTTATCATGGAACTCCAGTATAATATGTTGGAGTTCAAGTATACTTATGCTGGAACTCCAGCATAATATACTGGCGTATTTTCCGGGTTTTGAACAGTGTTTTCGCTCAGATTTATCTTTACATAAAAAATGGCTAAATTTTTATTACTTTTGAAACTGGGCTATTTTTGAACGACCAGTTGTAAATCTGGCTATTTTTTAATTTCTCCCCTTTGTTTTGGGTGAACTTCATGGGTTGTATTTGGGCTACTTCATGGGTCAAAATGAGTTAAAAAATGATGTGTTAACTTGGGCTTAGCCCAAATAGACCCATAAGCTAAAATGTTTGTAGCCAAAACTACTATTAATCTCTGAGCGGGTTAGGCGGGTTGGATGAGTTTGAGCTCAAATTGCTACCCCTTAGTACAAATAGGTTGTAAGTAGTAGGAGAAAGAGTATATTTTTGTGAAGAGTTTACTTGTATTTTGTGACAACTAGAAGATTGTTCAAGAGGTAAACACCCTCTTCTATCTTTAACCTGGAGCATGGAGGTATGTGATGAAGCACAACCTCCCTTTTGTTACAAGGTTGTATACTTGTACGGCAGATAATGATTTAACCGCTGTTCATACCAAATAATGATTTAAATATTATAGTAATACATTATTTATTTATTAACAGAAACATGTAAGGGTCAATTATGCCATCATTTTCACAGATCTTATTAAAATGATCATTTTTGTATTCACCTCCATTGTCCATGCGAATACATTTGATCCTCCTGCCTGTTTGATTCTCCACCATCGTCTTCCATTTGAGAAAAATTCCCAACACTTCATCTTTGCTCTTCATTGTATACACCCACACTCTTCGGGAAAAATCATCAACAAAGGTTACAAAATAGTGCTTCCCACCCAATGAAGGTGTTTTGGAAGGACCCCAAACATCAGAGTGTACATAATCCAAAATGCCTTTAGTATTATGGATCGCTGTACCAAATTTAACCCTTGTCTGTTTCCCTTTGACACAATGCTCACAAAACTCCAAGTTGCAAGCCTTTACTCCTTTTAACAATCCTTGATCTGATAGAGTTTTCAAGGATTTTCCTCCAGCATGTCCCAAGCGCATGTGCCATAGCTTGGTTGCTTCTGCCTCTTTGTCGTCACTGGATGTTACTGTCGCTGTCCCAATAATTGTACTGCCACGATAGCGGTACATATTATTATTCTTCCGATTAGCCTTCATTACCACTAGTGCACCGGAGCATACTCTCATCACTCCATTTTCTGCAATGATTTTGAACCCTTTTGATTCTAGGGCTCCCACAGAGATGAGATTCTTCTTCAAATCCGGTACATATCGAACATCTGTTAATGTTCTGATCATTCCATCATGGTTCCTTAATCGTATTGAACCAATGCCATATGAGGTAAGAGGGCTGTTATCCGCTGTGTGGACGACTCCATATTCTCCTTCTTGAAATTCCACGAACCAGTCCCTGTTGGGACACATATGATAGCTACAAGCCGAGTCCATCAACCATATGTCTGATGATGTTGATGACTCTGTTGTAACTAATGAGAAGTCTGAATCATCACAATCAGCTACATTTGAATCCATAATAGCCTTTCCATTGTTATGTTTGGCCTTATTCTTCAACTTCGGACAGTCTTTCTTCCAGTGCCCTTTTTCTCGACAAAAGGCACATTCATCTTTGCTGGGTCTGGATCTTGACTTGGATCTTCCCTTCTTTGTCCTCGTTTGATTTTGAGGACGACCCCTCACAAATAGTGCTTCTCCTTCTCCGCCCTTCTGTTTTTCTCGCTTTCTTTGTTCATAGCTGTACAAAGCCGAACAAACTTCTCTGAGAGAAACTTCGTCATTTCCATGGAGTAGAGTAGTTTCAAGGTGCTCGTACTCATCAGGAAGTGACGCCAACAACATCAAGGCCAAGTCACCATCATCATAAGTTGTATCCATATTTTGCAAATCTGTGACCAACTTATTGAAACTGGTGATATGTTCATTCATCGTGGTACCAGGAACATAGGTGAAGTGAAACAGTCTCTTCTTCATGTACAATTTATTTTGACTGTTTTTCTTCAAAAATTTATCCTCCAGTGCTTTCCATAATTTACTTGCAGAAGTTTCCTTTGTGTATGGATATTTCTGCTCTCTAGCAAGGTAGGATCGAATAGTACCGCAAGCAACACAGTTGATAATTCTCCAATCTTCTTCTCCAATAACATCTAGTCTCTTTTCTTCAATAGCAAGATCTAGCCCTTGTTGAAAAAGGACATCTAGAACCTCGCCTTGCCACATCCCAAAATGTCCCGGCCCGTCAAAAATTTCTACCGCAAATTTCGCATTTGGCACAATTCTTGTCATAAGCAAAGATGTCAATGATGACGTATTGTTGACACTTGTGTAGATTCTTCTTGTTTATTTTCTCCCATCTTTGACACAAAGATTATTTAATAGCTAACGACACAAATCAAGATTATTTCCTTTCTGGTGTGGAAGATCAGACTAAGTTGCAACCACAGAGCATACTCAAACAGAACCTTGACTCAGTTACCAAGATAAATCTTTTTTGATGTGGAAGATCAGACTATGCTGCAATCACAGAGCATACTTAGACAGTACCTTGGCTCTGATACCAATTGTTGCGGAAGCCAAATGTATATAGTGTGAATGAGTCACATCTACTATACCAAAAATTATGACAGTCACTAAATAATAAATAAGACAATAATACAACAATAAATGGAACACCAGAATTTACGAGGTTCGGCTAATTTTGCCTACTTCCTCGGACACAACCAATATTTTATTCCACTCAAAAAATACAAGTGAAATAATACTAAAGAGAGAAGATACAAATGCCTTAAGAAAATAAGAAGGCAAATGAAAGGTGTGTTTAAATCCTAAACATTAGGCCTCCTTTTATAGGGTGAAATTCCCACCCAATTCACTCCCCAACCGATGTGGGACAATTTTGACACTCAACACAAGAAGCATTAAGTCATGCCAAAAGAGTTGTTGACATATTATATATGTTTCCTGAACGATAAGGCTCCATTTAGGTTGTGCGATATAGTTGCTACAAAAGCTCAAAATATGAGCTGAAAAAGATTAAGATGTACGGGCAGCACAAAAGAGTATTTTTGTCACCCATGTTAATTACCTGCTAATTGTTTATATTTGCAACATCAAATAGGTTAGCAAATTAAAGAACTTGTAATTAGCAAGATTCAATCGCATAGGCGCCTCAAAAAGTTTGTATATAAAGTGGGCAACATCAAGAGGAGGAAAGAAAAACTAAAATATTATTGTTATATTTAATATGCTAAAAGTTTGTATATAGAGTGGGCAACATCAATCACATCGCGTATTATTTGATAGACATAAAGACGACTTATGACACATGATTTTTCATAAATATCCTAACATTAGTTATATGGAGACAGGTTCTCCTGTGGTGAATAAAATTGTTTTCAGGTTTTATGCGTATAATGAAAATTCTTGAAGGATTTAAACTGTTCTGAAGCATATAGAGGTTCCCAAAAATTTTGTTAAATAAAGCTTCAGCAATCCATGTATGATATATATGATTTATTTTTATGTCATAGTGCCCTGGGTGCACTTATATTTCTTGCTAGAACCTTGAGTATTACGTTATACTAGCAAGATTTAACTTTAATTTGATACGGAGACACTGGAATGCAACTAGTAATATTTTACAAGAGAATCATTGATAGATTTGTCTAATCTAATAAATATTGTCAAAAGTTTTGTTGGCTATGTAAATGCAGGGCATTACATGAAGTTCGTTCTTCACACCAAGATACTAACATCTTATAAATTAAGTGTCACAACACCAATAAGACGTCTGCTTTTTTTAAAAAGAAGATTCCAATAATATTGAAGATGGTGCTGCTTGCATAGCTCAATTGAAAGAACGATATATTGAAGAAGACAAAAGAAAGCACATTTAGCCAAAGTTTCTTTGCAGAGACGATCTTCAACAGAATGATGAAATAGATGTTCAAGAAATTCGTTCAAGTGATAATTTCGCGAAATAATTCATCAAGACATTGCCGATCTCAAGATTAGAAAAGTTGTTATACAAGCTTGGAATTTGTCGTCTCCGAGAAATAAAGTGATGTTTTCATCAGGGGGAGGCACATACGCGCTGTACTCTTTTTCCCTTAGCTAAGGTTTTATCCCATTGGGTTTTCCCTTAGCTAGGCACATACGCGTATTACAAGATATGTGCACTCATTTTCCTTCACTAAGATTTTTTCCCACAGGATTTTTTCTTAGTAAGGTTTTAACGAGGAACATTATCTATAGACATCCAAGGGAGAGTGTTATAAAATATTATATTTTGTAGTGGATGTCTATAACTCCTAAAGAAGTTACTCCCATGATAATGTTCTCCATTAACTTCCCACTATTCTTCACCATTATGGTTGTAACTCCCACAACTCTATAACCTCCTCCATGATCTTCCCCCATGATCTTCCCCTATGATCTCCATAGTTAATATCATATTCATGAAATCCTTTTGTATTACCTTAATGTCATCCTATAAATAAAAGGTTTGAGCATCACATTGTACATATTTGGAATACATTGAGGAAATAAGAAAGTTCCCTCTTCCTTTCTACATCTTTTGTCTATTTTATTGTTTCATATTATTACTTTGAACTTAGTTTCTTAACACGTTATCAACACGAACTCTAACCAATTGAGTTACATATGTCTATAATTTTTTACTGTATCAGTCAAGGTTTGTTCAAGCCATTCAGAAAGTCAATGCTAGCACCGAAGTACTCAGCTTTTATGTCCACTCGGCAGTGTTCTGGTTTGTTTTCAAACTCTTGCTACTCATATGCTATTATGTTTATTGGAGAAAAATAATCAATGATTTACTGAAGTTTTTGGGAGTGGATTACAACATAATACCACGGGGAAAAAAGTGCATTAAATATTTGAACCATATTTTCCCATAAAAAAAATATACTATAGCATATTTATGTTGTAGGAATAACTTTCTTTTTCTGCTTTGTTCTTTTCCTGATGTGTGTGGTCAAATATGTGACATGTTGGATTAAGAATAGGTTAAATTAACAAGATTTCACATTCATATTTTAAGAATTAAGACTTGTTCCCATATTTTTTCTTAGCAATTTTATCCTTCATAAATTTTTATTTCTAATGCTTAATCCATCATTTAATTTAAGTACTAAGTGTAAGCACGTGATTTTTGCTTTACGAGCAATCGCTCCAAAAGAAAATAAAAATAGTGACAAATAGTTTCGCTGTACAATTGTTCGAGTTTTCGTGATATGTGTTGTTAGTCATTTGTGGATCTGTCCATTTTTGCATTTAATCATTAGCAAACAAAATACAAAATATGTATGTCAGGATGATTAAACTATAATTCGGTCAGTAAAAGAAAATTCAAAAAAATATATATATGTGTGCATCGTTCGTTCTAGGCTTTTAGCTAACTTACTTAAATATTTTTGTGATAATTGTGTTAAAATGTTGCATTGTTGCTTAGTTTTAATTTCGTTATTTTATTATTTGTTATTTTTATTTTTGTTTTAAAAGAAAAAATGAAATTAGAAAACAAAAAGTGAAGGAAATCGGTTTGGGCCAAAAGAAATTAAACAAAAATAACAGGCCCAACCAGCACTCAGACCCAGTCCAAATCCGGCTGCCCAGGCACCTCCTGAAACGACGCCGTTTCAGGCAAATCAATCTGAGCCGTCCGTCCAGGCCAATCCAACGGCTCAGAACCCCTTCCAGC
Organism: Nicotiana sylvestris; assembly: GCF_000393655.2. Lineage (NCBI taxonomy): Eukaryota > Viridiplantae > Streptophyta > Magnoliopsida > Solanales > Solanaceae > Nicotiana > Nicotiana sylvestris. The sequence continues at coordinate 144,724,047 of NC_091064.1, read as the reverse complement.
AACCCGTGTTCAAACCCGACCCAATAACCAATCCGACCCAACCCCTCACTTAAACCAAACGACCCCGTTTAACTACCAAACGACCCCGTCTCATTTCTCACCCTCAGATCCAAGCCGTTGAGATCATATGATCTAACGGCTCAGATCCAATCCCATAGACCATATATAAACCTTCCCTTACACCCCACGCCCCCTATACCAGCACCCCATCCCTTCGTCCCCAAGATCAAGCCTGAAACCCCAAACCCTAGCAAGCCGCCCTAGTCTCCCTCGCCATTAAAGCCGGCGGCACGAACGTCGGTGGCCACCTCCTGAACACCCTAGGACCACCGCACTCTCCTGAACATGGATCTACTATCCATTTGCCTCGAATCACTCTCGTTCGTCTCGAATCTTCATTTGAAGATTTGAGTCGAACCCGGAACTATGCCAAACCACCCCATCTTCATACCAGACACTCCCCTGACCTTCCTCGTGACCAAACCAAGCTTGGTTTGGTCCGAATCTACCCACAACTCCTAAAAATCCAGATTTGAAAATCCAGAACTTGAAACAGATGCACCTGGGGAATCCGGCCGGTCTTGACAAGGGTTTGAGGTCTAATAGACCTTAATCAAGGTGTTCTCATGTGAGAACACCCTGATTAAAGTTTGTTCGGCCTCAAGAGTTCGAAGTTGAGTCAGATTTGGGTCATTTTGATTTCAAACTCTTTTGGTAAGTTTTCCTTTCTTTTGTTTTAGTTCTAATTAAGTTGTCAGCATGTTTCGTTGTGTTTGTTTGTTATTTTGTTATTTTTCATTCGGATTTCTTCCATCTCTGTTAAAGGCCTTTTTATTTGGTCAATTGTCTTCTGTTTGTGTTCTGAATATACCCTGTGATATACATGCTCATCAATTAGATTAGTCGTCAAACGAGTTTAATTCATATAAGTTCCCAGTGTTTGAACAAATTTGTCTGAAGTCATTCGGGACTCTATACGTGTTGTTTATATGAACGATTGATTGTTATGTGTTACGATTAATATAGTCGAGTCGATATATGTCGTCAATTAGTTTCAATCGTTAATGGTAACAACTTGATTCGTATTGCTTATTTCTGCTGTGATCGTATTTGAGTCCCATTAGGAACTGAATTGTATTGCCTATTGATTTTGTTCAAATCGAATTAAAGAACATCTAGGGGAAAGGCAGGGCAGTAATAAGCAAGGTTAAACAGGGGTAATCTGGGGTTTGAAAAGGGCAGAAAAGGTTAGTTTAAATGAAGCTGACAAGTAGGGTACTAATTAGGATTAAACTAATACCAATGGGGAACAAAACATGAGGGCATGGGTTTAAAAGGAATACTAAAATAAGCCCATAATCCTGGATTAAAGAATAAAACCAGGCGTGGGGAGCAAATGGCTGGCATGAAGAGATGCTCAAGCATGGGTTTAACAGGGTATGGGCAGGCTGCAAGTTGCAGCATGAGGGCAGCCTAGCTGCACTGAGTCATTTGGCTTATAAATAGGCCATTTGAGAACTTAAAAGGGGCTGGATTTTTAGTCTTCAGAAAAAGAGAAAACAAAGTGGAATTTTTAGTCTTAAGGCTGGAGTTTTAACCTGAAGAGAGGTCTAGTGAGTCCAAAGAAAAACTGAAAAACATAAGGTAGCCTCCAGTAAACATTGCAACCAAACACTGTCTGAAAGTTGTATAAGAGTGCATTTTGGTCAAGCTGTCTTGGCCAAGTTCTGTTGCTTGCATTGACTGAGCTGTTTATGGTTGTTGAACTGTTGGTGTTGCTGCATTGAACACTCTGTTAGTGCTGTGGTTTCTCTACTCTTTCCTGGGATTACCCGACTATCTGTTAGTTCTTATGTTCTGGGAAATATTGCTGGTTGTCTGTGGGCTGCGGAAAACACTTTGATTATTGGTTTGTTGCTGTGTTGCTGCTGTGAATCTGCTGATTGCTGTTGTTTGCTGTGTGCTACTCAGCTGATCCTTTTCCTTCTTCTTCTGTTCCTCTATACCAGGTACACACCTAATACATTGTCAAATGTAGCTGGAAATTTGAGCGGGAATGCAAATGAAAAGACCTGAAGAATGTTTTTTTTCTATATACATAATTTGCTACCTTAAATATCATGTAATGTAGAAAATTTTATGCTTGTTTTGGATGCTGGGGATAGCCTTCAGGCCTAATACTGACAATGAAGGGTAGTTGAATGTTAGATTGTGTATATAGGATGGTGATAAGAGCATGCCCAAGGTAATAGGTTGTATCTCAGATTTAGTGCAATGGTGCAATATAAGCATGTAATGTATGCCAAGCATGAAAATCGTATACTGTGAATTAATTTCTTTCCTTTCCAATAAATTTCATATATAACTGTTAAAACCATTTTTAGATAAAGAACACGGTTTACAATCTTAACCCCACGAGGGTCGAGCCCGGGTCAAAACAGACCCAGCAGGCTCGCATCGAACAAGCAGCGGCCCAGGTCTGGCCAATCATGCGTGGGCTGGATTTGGGCCCATGATTATTTGTTCGGCCGACTATGCATGTAGCCTCATTTCTGATTTTTTTTAGAATTTCTGAATGTTGTTACAAACAACTTGCAAGCATGTAATTAATTAGGACTATCTACTGTTTTCAATTAGTAAGAGACAAACGCGATAAGAAACGTAGTTGTCATAGGACATCCTTTCAAAAAATAAGAACGAGATGAGCCTCGACAAACAAAAACGCATAAGATGCGGGGCCCTTGTTAAAATGTATATTATCGCAGCATTTAGTTTCCAGGATAGGTTGTTTAGCAAATCTCACAACCCTCCTAAAATAACAATACGTTAGACTCTCTAGGACGCGCCTTAATAAAACTTACCTTCTTAAACTCGGGTGCACATTTATGTGACCCAAATCCAAATCTCAACGGAGTCGAAATGTGTTTTTAATCACGGGTACATCGATGGTGACGTGGTTCGAGATGCATGTCCATGACGTTGCAAATTCATTTTAAAAAAAAAAATAAGAATGAGATGAGCCTCGCCAAATAAAAAATACAAATTGCGGGGCCCTCAGTAAATATTTGTTTTAAAAATTATTTGGACTTCGGGATGGACCGTTTAGTAAAATTTCACGGTCTTACCCAAAATAAATACGCTAGTCACTTTAGGCGCGTCTTTAATAATTTAATTTCCTTAAACTCGGGTGCACATTGATGTGACCCAAATCCAAATCTCAACGGAGTCAAAGTGTGTCGACGACCACGGGTACATTGATTGTAACGCGGTTCGAGATACATTTTCACAACGTTGCAATTCTTGATAAAAACAGTAAATGATAAAAGCGGTTAAAAGTTAAATTTTGCACATAAGTTCACACTTGTATAAAATCAGATAATCAAGCCGAATATAACAGTTGAGCGACCGTGCTAGAACCACGGAACTCGGGAATGCCTAACACCTTCTCCCGGGTTAACAGAATTCCTTATCCGGATTTCTGGTACGCGGACTGTGATATAGAGTCATTATTTTCCTCGATGGGATTAAAATTGGTGACTTGGGACACCCTAAATCTCCCAAGTGGCGACTCTGAAATAAATAAACAAATCCCGTTTCGATTGTCCTTTAATTGGAAAAAACTCCCTCGCGCCCCCCGGGTGCGGAAAAAGGAGGTGTGATAGCTCTGGCGACTCTGCTGGGGACTTCACCCAGAACCACTGGTTCAGGGTTAGAATTCGAGCTTAGATAAATTGTTATATTTGGTATTATCTGATTTTTACATATTTGAGCCTAATGTGCTAAATGCTGCTTTTACCGCTTTGATATTATTTGAACTGTATATAAACTGTGCCGAAACCCATCTCTTCTTACCTCCGGGGAGGAGCTCGCTGGTCGAGACTCCCTATTCTGTTAGTGTCAATACCCGAAATAAGAAAGAGGACGGATAAGTTACGAAGCCGGACGGCCTTTTGGTTCCCGGTAAGTTGTCCCTCCTCGACTCGAGTTGTCCGCTCGGGTACACTGTCTAGAACACTGACCCAGGTTTTTTGAACATAGAATAACGTGACTTCATGCCGGATCCCTAGTAGGAACGCTTATTTGCATCACGTTGCATTTGACTTAGGGGACTCAACACAGGGGTTGGGTCCGTCTAGGGCTAGCAACCTGATATGAAAGGACCATCCTAATGCATCCTATTTGTGTTTCGTTGCATTTATTTGTCTCGAGCCCGCATGCTGACCGGTGTTTGAATAATGAAAAGAAAATTGTTTATTTTTGAAAAAGCCAATGCCAAAACACCGTCAAAACTCTGCCGAAATTTTGAGAAAATAAAAAGAACATGTATTATTAGTTTTGTTTTATTAAAAGCAAAGGAAAAATAATAAAAAAAAGAGGGGTCGTTGTTCTGTTTTGTTTTTTAAAAAAAAAAAAAAATATAGTTTGTCCTGTCACAAAAATGAAGATGAAAAAGAGTCTTATTTTTAATATATATATATATATATGTATATTTATACATATATGTAAATAAACATATGTCTTTATTTGTGGCAAAAAATATTTGTCTTGCCAAAAGTTTTGAAGGTTTTTAGACCCTTAATTTTCAAAAATTACGGTACAAAACGAAATAAAGTTTTATTTTTTATTCACTTGGCATAATCACCCCAATAAATGTGCCGGATGAGCACGGTACAAAACGAACCTTTTTCAGTAATGACCAAGATCCCGTCTGAATTGCGGTTATGGTGGAACGACTTAGGCAAAGAAGGGCAAGACAAAGTAATGAAATATCTGAAAGGCCTCCCGGACCTACTAAACGTTCAGCCTCGGGGTGATATCATCAGATCATTGGTCACTTGTTGGGATTCCGCACATAACGTGTTCCATTTTTCGGACTTCGAGCTCACCCCGACGTTGGAAGAAATGGCAGGATACATCGGGAGTGATGAAGCCCCTTTTAGGTTCAAATACTTGATTGCACCTAGAGCTGTCACGGTACACAGGTTTCTGGATTTCCTAAAAATACCTCGAACGTTCCACCATCCAGATCTTGCCAAAGGATTCTGCAGTCTCCACCTCATATATGCTAGATACGGCCACGTGGGCGGATTCAATAAGCCGGATTTCAAACTGTGCAGTAAAGGCAACCGACAAAAGTGGGACGAACACTGGCTAGTGGCTTTTATGACAGCCTTTCTGGGTCTTATAGTATTCCCTAGGAAAGATGGAAACATTGATCTAAAGATAACCGGGGTCGTCAATACTTTGCTTACCCAAGATAAAAGTACTCTGGCGCCTATGATTGTGGCTGACATTTTCCGGGCTCTCACTGCTTGTCGAGCCAGGGGTGACTTTTTCGAAGGATGTAACCTACTGTTGCAAATGTGGATGACCGATCATTTATGCCATTGCTCCTCACTTTTGGGTTATGGTTCGCCAGAGAAAACTTGTATTGGAGAATTCTACGCGAGAATCAAAGGGCTCAATTTACCTGAGGGAGTCACATCATGGACCTCATTTCTCCGAACTCTCACTGCCAGCCAAATCCAATGGACGCTCGGATGGTCACCTATCGAGGAAATCATATACATGCCGGCAACCCGGCCTCACTTTCTGTTGATGGGACTGAAAAGTATCCAACCCTATGCACCGTATCGGGTTTTGAGGCAACTTGGGAGGTACCAAGTGGTACCGAAAGATGAAGATTTGAGTACCCAAGTGATTGAAATCAGTCCGAACGGTCATTTCCCTGAAGAAGAAGTTCGCCAAATCTGGAGTGAATGCCAACATCTGACAGCAAACACTTGTGTGATTGATACGGCAAAAGGGGAAGTCGCCCCAGGGATATCACGCTTGGTTTAGAGGTAGCCTGTCTTACGAAAGACCGGCTAAGAGGCCGCATCTCAAAGATTTCGTAGAATCATCCCAAGGGCAATGGAACTGGTTAGCAAAAGAGAAGGGTTATCGAGCAGAGATTGGCGATTTGAAGCTACAAATAGATAGTTTGAAATTCGATAACAGCGTACAAATCGCGGCGGATCGAAGCGAAAAGAATAGGTTGATCCAAGAGAATGAAGAACTTAAGGCCCAAGTCCAAAAATTGAGATTGTCTCTTGATGAGCAACCCAGAAAGTCGATCAGACCAGCGGTTGATAAAGGGTTTGAAAAGAGAGATCACGGAATGGCGAGACAGGTTAGAAGAATCCGAAAAGGTCATGACAGAGTTCAAGGCACGGTGGGGAACAAGAGTAGATAAGCATCGCCGATGTTTGAACCAATTGAAACGTGACCACGAGAAGACTGTGGCCAAAATAAAGAGGGAGATGGCTACACTTGAGTTTAAAGCAGTTAAGCAGGCCGGGGATTTCCAATCGGAGAGTAGATACTGTTACGACTTGTTGGCCCAAATGAAGGAAGAAGTGCGGCAGCTGAGGGATCAGCATATACAGGACTCACAGGTATTCAAGACGTGCAGTGATCAGATAAGACACCTACTCATAGAGAAGAAAAAAACCAGAGACAAGATCAGGGCCATTGCCCATGCCATCATCAGAAGGTGTCGACGGTGTGAAAACATGACCTGCGTTACCGTTCTCCCAGTAGTGATGGGTTATGTCAAACAGACCATGCACGAGTTGGAGCAGCTCGAAAGGGATCTCGCACCTAGAACCGCGAAAAGGCCGAACGATGCCTCGCGAGTCCCTAAGTTGGAAAATTAACCTCTGGTCGAGTCTTGTTTTAGTTAAGCTTTGATGTTTTCCCATATGTTGTTTTCCATTTTTCCTTCAATCAAAGAACCGTGGGGTCTGTACTGTTGCTATTTTGTTTGAAGCAATGTGTAATAGCAAATTTTGATAATGAAATTAAGTGACTCCGGAAGAATTTCTATGTGTCTTTACTTTGAGGCAGAACTACGCTTGGTCTGATTCACGCGGGGACGTGATACGTAGGCAATCCCCATAAGATTCGACCGCTTTTAATAAAGAAAGAAAATAAAGCACATAATAAAATAAAACACAGAGTTTCCAAATACTTTAAAAAAGACGAATGAGCAAACCGGGATGACGCATGTTGTTTGAGGCAAAGCATGTAGAAACAATTAACTGCCTAGGTGCATTGCATCCTCTATGTGTTATGATCAAATCTGTTGAAATCTAACGCTAACGAAGTTTGTTATTGTCTGATTCAGATAAGTTAGTCGTTAAAGAACTCTGGCAACACACTCCTACCAAACCAGATCCAAAGGACCGGTAGCAACAAGCATGACTACTTCGGAGAATAGCAACGAGGAAGAAAGGCCGATGAGCCAGTTGTTAAAAGAAGCAATGGAAAAGATTGAAAGGATGAGACTAGAAATGAATGCAATGCAACTAGCCCTAGCCAAAACCCAAAAGAGCCCTGAAACACTAGGACACATGCCGGAGTACCCTTACTCTGGCCCTTCCACAAGCAGCCCAAATCCCCTCTATCATCAAGAAAGAAGTCCTCATGATTCACAAGCTCCACCACCCCATCAACCTCTCCCAACACCCAACATTCCCATTTTTGTGGGACCTACATCAGCCCCTTTGCAGAGAACGACCAGTGAGCCACTGTTCCAGGCTCACGATACCCAATACTATCCCCCTGAGCCTACATTCCATGCACCCGAACCATAGGCTTACAATCCCCATTTGGAAGTACCGGCAGAGGTTGAGAAGCCGGTTAAGGCCCCTGAACAGGATGAAGTGTTGAGAAAGTTCAAAAGCTTGGAGCAATCCTTCAGGAACTTGCACGGGCTGGGCAATCAAGTCAGCGTGGCATACAAAGATCTGTGCCCTTTCCCAGACGTCCAACTCCCAGCTGGGTTCAAGATGCCCAAGTTTGATTTATATGAAGGGCACGGTGATCCCATGGCACATTTGCGGGGATTCTGTAGCAAAATGAGAGGGGCAGGCGGCAAGGATGAGCTGTTGATAGCTTATTTCGGCCAAAGTCTGAGCGGATCTGCACTGGAATGGTATACCAGGCAGGATTTCAGCAGGTGGTACACGTGGGATGATCTGGCGCAGGCTTTTGCAGGTCATTTCCAGTACAATCTAGAGATAGTCCCTGACCGTCTCACGTTATTGAGAACTGGGAAGAAACCCGGGGAAAGTTTTCGCGAGTTCGGGTTCCGCTGGAGAGAACAAGCAGCTAGAGTCGATCCTCCCATGAGAGAGGGAGAGATGGTGGACTATTTTTTGCAGACATTGGATCCAACCTACTTTGGTCACTTGGTGACAACGGTTGGAAAATCTTTCAACGAGGTGGTCAAAATAGGGGTCATGATAGAAGAAGGTTTGAGGTCGGACAAGATCTTGAACTATTCGGCACTTAAGGCCACAACCCAGGCTATTCAAAGCGGCACGGGAGGTGCGCTGAGAAGAAAGAAAGAAGAGGTTGCCACGATCGAGGCAGGCAGTTGGTCCAGGGCTGGCAGGCCGCACTACAACCAACCCAGGCCTCACAGGTCAAACTACCCATACAACCCACCACAAAATTTCTATCCACCTCGAGAACCACATTGTTCCGTACACCAAGCCCAGGTATACACTCAGCCTCCGGTTCGCCCACAATGGCGCGCACCGGCTCCCCAGAACATATATGCACCACCACAAAACACCTACCCTCCGCCAAGGGCATATAGAAACCCTTCAGGGGCAGGCTTCCGGGGAAATCCAGATGCTAGGAATGACAGGTTGCGGAAGCAAAGAACCTTCACAGAGCTGGGAGAAACCTACACCGCTTTGTTCCACAAGCTGCGGCAATTGGGTTTGGTTAGTCCTGTCCATACTCGGGAACCAAATCCCCCGCCTCAGAATTTGGATCGTTCAATCAGTTGTGAATACTGTTCAGGGATGCTCGGGCACGATACCGAGAAGTGCTGGAAGTTAAGGCATGCCATACAGGATCTTATTGACACCAATAAGATCGAGGTCCAGACACCGGAGGCTCCTAACATCAACCAAAACCCACTGCCAGCGCACCACGAAACTCACATGATTGAGTTGGTGTGTGAGGGAGGAGAATTAAGAAAACCCTCACAAACAGTGATGATGATCCAAGCCGCCCCGAAAGAAGTCTTAACCAGTGGAGGAACAAGTGTACAGTCGCAGGGAGAAGGCGTCAAGCCGGTAGTGATATTGGGGAAGAGCCCGTCCATCATAGCAAGCAAACCCGAGCCAAGCAAGTTGGTAATACCAGGGATCCTGCCCACACCGGCAGTCGTGTTGAAAGGGGTATGTAGAGAACGGGTGACCATAAAGCCTGTGGTCCAACTGCCGATGATTGACAGCAGGGCGGTGCCTTGGAAATATGAAAAGGCAGTGGTGACGTACCAAGGAAAACAGGTGGAAGAAGTCAGTTGTGAAGCGCAAGGGCTGACTCGATCAGGTCGATGTTTTGCTCCGGTGGAGTTAAGAAAAACCAACCCAGTGGCAACCAAGAAGCCAGTGTCAGAAGAAGAGGCTGAAGAATTCCTGAGGAAGATGAAAGTACAAGACTATTCTGTGGTTGAGCAGCTGAGAAAAACACCTGCCCAGATCTCACTATTGTCATTACTCCTCCATTCCGAGGAACATCGTCGGGCCCTGTTAAAGATATTGAACGAGGCTCATGTACCCAGTGAGATTTCTGTAAACCACCTGGAAACCATTGCTAGCAAGATTTTCGAGGTGAACAGAGTGACATTCTCAGATGATGACCTGCCGGTGGAAGGTACGGAGCATAACAAAGCTCTATACCTAGCTGTCAAATGTGAAGACTCGGTGGTAACCCGAGTATTGGTGGATAACGGCTCAAGCGCCAATATTTGTCCATTATCCACCCTGGACCAGTTAAAGATTGACCGTGGAAGAATCCGGGAGAATAGCATCTGTGTCCGGGGGTTTGACGGAAACGGAACAGCCATTGTGGGGGATGTTGTACTTGAACTGACCATTGGGCCGGTCCTGTTTACCATGGAATTCCAGGTGTTAGATGCCGCAGTTTCTTACAATCTGCTGTTAGGACGACCCTGGATTCATGCAGCCAAAGCGGTGCCTTCCACCCTACATCAGACGGTGAAGTTCGAGTGGGAAAGACAAGAGGTCGTGTTACACGGCGAGGATACAACATGCACCATGGGCGGAACCATTGTGCCTTTCATAGAGACCGCTGATGACAAAGGTCCTTGGGTCTACCAGATTCTCGATACAGGGTCGGCCAACAAAATTTCTGAAGGAGAAATCATCCCGCACCCTAGGGTGGCTGCCGCAACAGTCATGATGGTATCAGAAATGCTGGGTAATGGGTTTGTGCCGGGAAAAGGCCTGGGAGTTGAACTTCAAGGGATAGTCCAACCTGTCTCCCTTCCTAAGAATCTGGAAACTTTCGGGTTGGGGTTCAAACCAACCGCAGCAGACAGGAAGCAAGCGCGAAAAATGAAGAAGAGGGTCTGGTTTCTGCCTAAACCAGTGCCACGCCTCTCAAGGTCTTTTGTTAAAGCAAGTGCCAAGGGGTCAGCGATCCCAAAGATTCGAGGACCTTTGATCGGTATAAATGAAGACCTGAATCAGAGTTTTGAGAGGCTATTCGCGGATGTCAGTATGGTGGAAGCTGGAGAAGGTTCCAGCAGAGCAGAGATACAATTTGTGGGGCCTGAGGCCAAGACCAACAATTGGACGGTTACTCCTCTTCCTGTCCGAGGGGAGTCTTGGTAGTAGGCTTTGATTAATGTTTTGTTTGTTTGTTTGTTTGATCGGATTATCCAAGGGTGTAATCCCAATTTTACTTTCGTTTTGTAAAAGTGTGAACCCTTTTTATCCTGCAAATTTAATAAAGTTCTTTTCTTTTGTCCCATTTTAATTTCTGGTTTTGTTTTCTTTCTGAACAGTTCTCTTTTTACTGGTCCTAATGACATGGCATGCACAACGGATCTTCGACCTAGTCTAATAAATCAATCTGAATCTGACTCAATGATGCAAGAGGTCGGAGAAAAATTGATCGAAACCCTCAGGGAATTCAAAGATGTTTTTGCATGGTCATATGACGACATGCCTGGATTAAGCACCAATTTAGTGGTTCACAAATTGCCCACTGACCCGGCATACCCTCCGGTCAAGCAAAAACTAAGAAAATTTAAAACAGAAATGAGTGTAAAAATCAAAGAAGAAGTGATTAAGCAGTTGCAAGCGAAGGTCATTCGGGTCACTCGATATCCCGAGTGGTTGGCCAATGTGGTACCAGTCCCTAAGAAGGATGGAAAAATCAGGGTGTGCGTCGACTACCGCAACCTCAACAAAGCAAGTCCCAAGGACAATTTTCCGCTACCCAACATTCATATCCTGATCGATAATTGCGCTGGGCGCGAGATCAGATCCTTTGTGGATTGCTATGCGGGTTATCATCAGATCCTAATGGACGAAGAGGATGCTGAGAAGACAGCATTTATCACGCCATGGGGAACTTACTGCTATCGGGTAATGCCGTTCGGGTTAAAGAACGCTGGGGCAACATACATGCGAGCAATGACTGCGGTGTTTCATGACATGATACACAAGGAAATTGAGGTGTACGTCGATGATGTGATCATCAAATCTTGGCGTCAGGAGGACCATGTAGCAGACCTAAGGAGATTTTTCCAAAGACTCCGGAGGTATGATATCAAGCTTAACCCGGCCAAATGCGCATTCGGGGTTCCATCAGGAAAGTTGCTAGGATTCATCGTCAGTCGACGGGGGATTGAGTTAGACCCATCCAAAATTGAATCCATCCGAGATTTGCCACCGCCAAGGAACAAAACAGAGGTAATGAGTTTGCTGGGTAGACTCAATTATATCAGCAGGTTCATCGCTCAACTCACAGCAACTTGTGAGCCCATATTTCGGCTGCTGAGAAAGGACGCTGCAGTAGGTTGGACAGCAGAGTGTCAGGAGGCCTTCGACCAAATCAAAGGGTATCTGTCTAATCCACCCGTATTGGTCCCGCCTAAGCCCGGGAAGCCCCTAATTCTTTACCTGACGGTCTTGGAAAATTCATTTGGTTGTGTGTTGGGGCAACATGACGACACAGGAAGGAAGGAGCAAGCCATCTACTATCTTAGCAAGAAATTCACAGTGCATGAGGTCAAGTACACTCAACTCGAGAAAACATGCTGCGCCCTAACTTGGGTGGCTCAGAAGTTGAAGCACTACCTGTCTTCATATACTACTTATCTCATATCCCGCTTAGACCCACTGAAGTATATCTTTCAGAAACCTATGCCCATGGGAAGGTTGGCAAAATGGCAAATTCTGCTCACAGAATTTGATATCATCTACGTAACGAGGACGGCCATGAAAGCCCAGGCACTGGCAGACCATTTGGCAGAGAATCCCGTTGATGAAAAATACGAGCCCTTAAGAACGTATTTTCCTGACGAAGAGGTGATGCATACGAATGATTTGGAATTACCTGAGGAACCAGGTTGGAAGCTTTTCTTCGATGGAGCTGCAAACGCAAAAGGGGTTGGAATAGGAGCAGTACTCATTTCTGAAACAGGACGGCATTATCCTGTTACGGCTCAACTACGCTTCTATTGCACCAACAATATGGCCGAGTATGAGGCTTGCATTCTGGGTCTGCGCTTGGCTGCTGACATGGATGTCCAAGACGTCTTGGTCTTGGGAGACTCGGACCTCTTGGTACATCAAATTCAGGGTGAATGGGAAACACGAGATCTAAAGCTCATACCATACCGACAATGCTTGCATGATCTGAGCAAGCAATTTCGATCGGTGAAGTTCAAACACATCCCGAGAGTTCACAATGAGGTTGCGGATGCCTTGGCCACCTTAGCATCAATGCTGCACCACCCTGACAAAATGTATGTTGATCCTCTACACATCCAGGTCCGTGATCAGCACGCCTACTGCAATGCCATAGAAGAAGAAGCAGATGGCGAACCCTGGTTTCATGATATCAAGGAATACCTCAGAATGGGGATATATCCAGAACATGCCTCTGGAGACCAAAAAAGAGCCCTTCGGCGTTTGTCGAATGGTTTCTTCCTCAGTGGAGGAGTATTGTACAAAAGAACCCCGGATTTGGGATTGTTGAGATGCATAGATGCCAGTCAAGCAACGACGGTTATGGCAGAGGTACATGCTGGAGTTTGTGGGCCACACATGAGCGGATATGTATTGGCAAGAAAGATCCTTCGAACAGGGTGTTATTGGCTCACCATGGAACACGACTGTATCACTTTTGTGAGGAAATGCCATCAGTGCCAGATACATGGAGATTTGATTCATTCTCCGCCAACAGAGTTACATACGATGTCAGCACCCTGGCCGTTTGTGGCATGGGGCATGGATGTCATTGGGCCCATCGAGCCAGCAGCGTCCAACGGTCACAGGTTCATTCTAGTGACCATTGATTACTTCACCAAATGGGTTGAGGCTAAAACCTTCAAATCAGTAACCAAGAAGGCAGTGGTGGACTTTGTTCACTCCCATATCATCTGCAGATTTGGGATCCCAAAAGTGATCATCACGGACAACGGTGCGAATCTTAATAGCAGCCTGATGAAAGAGGTATGCCAACAATTCAAGATTACACACCGCAATTCCACCCCATATCGTCCCAAGGCGAATGGAGCAGTCGAAGCAGCCAATAAGAATATCAAGAAGATACTGCGAAAAATGGTGGAAGGGTCCAGACAATGGCACGAGAAATTACCCTTTGCCTTGTTGGGGTACCGCACTACCGTCCGGACTTCCATAGGCACAACTCCTTATTTGTTGGTGTATGGAACTGAGGCCGTGATACCAGCGGAGGTCGAAATTCCGTCCCTCCGAATTGTCGCTGAAGCCGGGATTGATGATGATGAATGGGTCAAAGCTCGATTGGAACAGTTGAGCCTGATAGATGAGAAAAGATTGGCAGCAGTGTGCCATGGTCAGCTGTACCAGAAGAGAATGGCAAGAGCGTATAATAAGAAGGTGCGCCCCAGGAAGTTTGAAGTAGGGCAGCTGGTATTGAAGAAGATCCTCCCACATCAGGTCGAGGCAAAAGGCAAATTCGCCCCAAATTGGCAAGGGCCTTATATCGTGACCAGAGTATTGTCCAACGGTGCTTTGTGTTTGACAGATGTCGAAGGTAGATGTGTCGACATGGCTATCAATTCAGATGCAGTCAAGAGATATTATGCGTAATTTCTTTAATTATGACAATTTTGGTTTATTTGTTTGTATTTGGCGTTTGTTGGATAATGAGATGACGGAGGCAATTCTTTCTTCTATCCAAACACTTTTAACTCTTGCTTCCCCCTTTGAGCCTTAAGAAATTCTTTCATACCCCTCTTTTGGAATCACTAATGGAAAAGACATGGAAAAAGAGAAAAAGAAAAGAGAAAGAAAATGAAAAGAAAAAAAAAAGAAGGAGAAAAAAAAGAAGAAGATGAAATCATAAAGAAATACAAAACCGTGGGAACTACGTTTGACCTGATTCCTCAAAGAGGATACGTAGGCGCCTCACGGCTCGGTCATAGTATGCATCATAGTAAATGTAGGATGCATAATAGTGTGCATAATAGGCACAGCGTGCGTAACGCACATAACGCAACATAAGTGTAAAAAATAAATTCCCCAAGCAAGAAAACTGGGGCAGAGGTTATGTTTTAAGTTCCAACAAAGATTTGATTCCAAAAGTTGTAGCGCACCACCCATCAAATTATTTTCATTTTTCATAGCCTTTCTTTAACTCCGCACCAAAACCAACATCAACGTCCAAAAGACCTCCCGATCAATGTTCAAGAGATGTCGAGTCAGGCAAATAAGACCGAGAATAATACACCAATCCCCAGCAAAGAAGAGGATCGTAAGACTGGGAATGAATTGATAGTCAAAGGAATCTCCAGAAGAGAGGGTCGTATCTACAACGCCCCGATTCCTCGAAAGAAATAAAATGAGAGAGTCTCATCGGTGAAAACCTTCGCAGGCACCGAGAGGCGATGTAAGATGAGGGATATGAAATGAGAGAGTCTTATTGGTGAAAACCTTCACAGGCACCATAAGGCGCCGGGAGATGAGAGAAAAGAGAGAGTCTCATTAGTGAAAACCCCTCGAAGGGCACTATGAGGCGACAAGACGAATCAACAAAAGCTACCACATTTGCAACAGCATGGACAGTCATTTATCATCCCCAGCAAGTCAGACCATCCGGCAAATCGATTGATACAAATAGACTGGGTCGGGAATCTATGGTGCACGTCATGATCACGAGGACCAGTCATGTCCTCCAGATAAGTTCTTTTGATTGTCTCCTCCCACGAAAAATATTGGTTCAGAAAGATTTTCTCCTTTCCATATCTTTTATTTCTTTCCCTAAAATGTGTCTTGAAAGGATTTTTCAAAGCTTACTACCAGAAACCGAAGGGGAATTCATCCAATGCAGGATAATACAAACAGTCTTAAAGGCCGGTCCCGGGCAATGCAGTGATTGTGCCCGGAAATTTTGGAAGAAGTAAGCTCCAAAAGGGAGTGGTTTCAGGAGTTAGAAGCAGACTCCCACATCATGTGTTTAAAGAGAAAGCAGAAAAGGGGATAAATTGAAAACCAATCCCCAGCAGGCTAGAGACCCCCAACAGGCAACTTTGCCCGCCAACCAATTATGGGGACAAAGAGCAAGAAAAGAGGAAGAGAGAAAAATTGCTCGCCAGAAAGGCACCCTCTACCACCACGATTAAAACTGACCAAATCCTTTTGTCTGTTGCAGGGGAACAGAGGATTGATGAGGGCAGCAAGATGCAACGCCATGGAAGTCACCAAAAACCGGGGCAGAAAATTTTCTGCCAATTGTCGAAATTTTCTCGGAAGAACGGGGAAGCAATTTTAATACATTTAAGTTCTAGGTCGCCCACCAGTATAATGCGGGAATACATTTAAGTTCTAGGTCGCCCACCAGTATAATGCGGGAATACATTTAAGTTCTAGGTCGCCCACCAGTATAATGCGGGAATACATTTGAGTTCTAGGTCGCCCACCAGTATAATGCGGGAATACTTTTAAGTTCTAGGTCGCCCACCAGTATAATGCGGGAATACATTTAAGTTCTAGGTCGCCCACCAGTATAATGCGGGAATACATTTAAGTTCTAGGTCGCCCACCAGTATAATGCGGGAATACTTTTAAGTTCTAGGTCGCCCACCAGTATAATGCGGGAATACTTTTAAGTTCTAGGTCGCCCACCAGTATAATGCGGGAATACTTTTAAGTTCTAGGTCGCCCACCAGTATAATGCGGAAATACATTTAAGTTCTAGGTCGCCCACCAGTATAATGCGGGAATACATTTAAGTTCTAGGTCGCCCACCAGTATAATGCGGGAATACATTTAAGTTCTAGGTCGCCCACCAGTATAATGCGGGAATACATTTAAGTTCTAGGTCGCCCACCAGTATAATGCGGGAATACTTTTAAGTTCTAGGTCGCCCACCAGTATAATGCGGGAATACTTTTAAGTTCTAGGTCGCCCACCAGTATAATGCGGGAATACTTTTAAGTTCTAGGTCGCCCACCAGTATAATGCGGGAATACATTTAAGTTCTAGGTCGCCCACCAGTATAATGCGGGAATACATTTAAGTTATAGGTCGCCCACCAGTATAATGCGGAAATACATTTAAGTTCTAGGTCGCCCACCAGTATAATGCGGGAATACATTTAAGTTCTAGGTCGCCCACCAGTATAATGCGGGAATACATTTAAGTTCTAGGTCGCCCACCAGTATAATGCGGGAATACTTTTAAGTTCTAGGTCGCCCACCAGTATAATGCGGGAATACTTTTCAGTTCTAGGTCGCCCACCAGTATAATGCGGGAATACATTTAAGTTCTAGGTCGCCCACCAGTATAATGCGGGAATACTTTTAAGTTCTAGGTCGCCCACCAGTATAATGCGGGAATACTTTTAAGTTCTAGGTCGCCCACCAGTATAATGCGGGAATACTTTTAAGTTCTAGGTCGCCCACCAGTATAATGCGGGAATACTTTTAAGTTCTAGGTCGCCCACCAGTATAATGCGGGAATACTTTTAAGTTCTAGGTCGCCCACCAGTATAATGCGGGAATACTTTTAAGTTCTAGGTCGCCCACCAGTATAATGCGGGAATACATTTAAGTTCTAGGTCGCCCACCAGTATAATGCGAGAATACTTTTAAGTTCTAGGTCGCCCACCAGTATAATGCGGGAATACTTTTAAGTTCTAGGTCGCCCACCAGTATAATGCGGGAATACATTTAAGTTCTAGGTCGCCCACCAGTATAATGCGGGAATACTTTTTAAGTTCTAGGTCGCCCACCAGTATAATGCGGGAATACATTTAAGTTCTAGGTCGCCCACCAGTATAATGCGGGAATACTTTTAAGTTCTAGGTCGCCCACCAGTATAATGCGGGAATACATTTTAAGTTCTAGGTCGCCCACCAGTATAATGCGGGAATACATTTAAGTTCTAGGTCGCCCACCAGTATAATGCGGGAATACATTTAAGTTCTAGGTCGCCCACCAGTATAATGCGGGAATACATTTAAGTTCTAGGTCACGTTCCCAGCGGACCAAGCGAAGTGATGAAAACTGGCATTCAAACGTCAGCGAAGGACCAGCGTCATCTCCCAAAGTCACAAGATAAAGGCATCAGAGGAAAGCGTTAGCCGACAAGAAAGCAAGGCAACCAGAACAAGTTGAAGATGAACAAGATTTCACGATCCTCAGTCTAGCTTAGCTTCTTGTTTTTCTTTTTTTTGAGCAATGTAACAGGGAGATCGGCTGAGCAGTAGCATCCTACAGCAGCATGCGACAGCGCACAACAACAGCAAGCACTACAGTCACACGGTAGTCCCAGCTACCAAAATTTCCCGAACTACATTGACCTGATTCCTGTTCAGCCCAGGATATGTAGGAAACCTCTGAAGCAAAGGTTCGGTCAAATCTTTTTCAAAAATGCTTCACGCGGAGTATTCGGACGGGCAAAAATCGCTCGCTTTATCTTCGCGCGAAAACCCTTCGTGTCTTCGTGCAAAGAGGGGCAGCTGTAAGCACGTGATTTTTGCTTTACGAGCAATCGCTCCAAAAGAAAATAAAAATAGTGACAAATAGTTTCGCTGTACAATTGTTCGAGTTTTCGTGACATGTGTTGTTAGTCATTTGTGGATCTGTCCATTTTTGCATTTAATCATTAGCAAACAAAATACAAAATATGTATGTCAGGATGATTAAACCATAATTCGGTCAGTAAAAGAAAATTCAAAAAAATATATATATGTGTGCATCGTTCGTTCTAGGCTTTTAGCTAACTTACTTAAATATTTTTGTGATAATTGTGTTAAAATGTTACATTGTTGCTTAGTTTTAATTTCGTTATTTTATTATTTGTTATTTTTATTTTTGTTTTAAAAGAAAAAATGAAATTAGAAAACAAAAGGTGAAGGAAATCGGTTTGGGCCAAAAGAAATTAAACAAAAATAACAGGCCCAACCAGCACTCAGACCCAGTCCAAATCCGACTGCCCAGGCACCTCCTGAAACGATGCCGTTTCAGGCAAATCAATCTGAGCCGTCCGTCCAGGCTAATCCAACGGCTCAGAACCCCTTCCAGCAACCCGTGTTCAAACCCGACCCAATAACCAATCCGACCCAACCCCTCACTTAAACCAAACGACCCCGTTTAACTACCAAACGACCCCGTCTCATTTCTCACCCTCAGATCCAAGCCGTTGAGATCATATGATCTAACGGCTCAGATCCAATCCCATAGACCATATATAAACCTTCCCTTACACCCCACGCCCCCTATACCAGCACCCCATCCCTTCGTCCCCAAGATCAAGCCTGAAACCCCAAACCCTAGCAAGCCGCCCTAGTCTCCCTCGCCATTAAAGCCGGCGGCACGAATGCCGGTGGCCACCTCCTGAACACCCTAGGACCACCGCACTCTCCTGAACATGGATCTACTATCCATTTGCCTCGAATCACTCTCGTTCGTCTCGAATCTTCATTTGAAGATTTGAGTCGAACCCGGAACTATGCCAAACCACCCCATCTTCATACCAGACACTCCCCTGACCTTCCTCGTGACCAAACCAAGCTTGGTTTGGTCCGAATCTACCCACAACTCCTAAAAATCCAGATCTGAAAATCCAGAACTTGAAACACATGCACCTGGGGAATCCGGCCGGTCTTGACAAGGGTTTGAGGTCTAATAGACCTTAATCAAGGTGTTCTCATGTGAGAACACCCTGATTAAAGTTTGTTCGGCCTCAAGAGTTCGAAGTTGAGTCAGATTTGGGTCATTTTGATTTCAAACTCTTTTGGTAAGTTTTCCTTTCTTTTGTTTTAGTTCTAATTAAGTTGTCAGCATGTTTCGTTGTGTTTGTTTGTTATTTTGTTATTTTTCATTCGGATTTCTTCCATCTCTGTTAAAGGCCTTTTTATTTGGTCAATTGTCTTCTGTTTGTGTTCTGAATATACCCTGTGATATACATGCTCATCAATTAGATTAGTCGTCAAACGAGTTTAATTCATATAAGTTCCCAGTGTTTGAACAAATTTGTCTGAAGTCATTCGGGACTCTATACGTGTTGTTTATATGAACGATTGATTGTTATGTGTTACGATTAATATAGTCGAGTCGATATATGTCGTCAATTAGTTTCAATCGTTAATGGTAACAACTTGATTCGTATTGCTTATTTCTGCTGTGATCGTATTTGAGTCCCATTAGGAACTGAATTGTATTGCCTATTGATTTTGTTCAAATCGAATTAAAGAACATCTAGGGGAAAGGTTATAATGGCAGATTCAGACTTTGATTTTAAAACACGATAATCTGGGGTTTGAAAAGGGCAGAAAAGGTTAGTTTAAATGAAGCTGACAAGTAGGGTACTAATAAGGATTAAACTAATACCAATGGGGAACAAAACATGAGGGCATGGGTTTAAAAGGAATACTAAAATAAGCCCATAATCCTGGATTAAAGAATAAAACCAGGCGTGGGGAGCAAATGGCTGGCATGAAGAGATGCTCAAGCATGGGTTTAACAGGGTATGGGCAGGCTGCAAGTTGCAGCATGAGGGCAGCCTAGCTGCACTGAGTCATTTGGCTTATAAATAGGCCATTTGAGAACTTAAAAGGGGCTGGATTTTTAGTCTTCAGAAAAAGAGAAAACAAAGTGGAATTTTTAGTCTTAAGGCTGGAGTTTTAACCTGAAGAGAGGTCTAGTGAGTCCAAAGAAAAACTGAAAAACATAAGGTAGCCTCCAGTAAACATTGCAACCAAACACTGTCTGAAAGTTGTATAAGAGTGCATTTTGGTCAAGCTGTCTTGGCCAAGTTCTGTTGCTTGCATTGACTGAGCTGTTTATGGTTGTTGAACTGTTGGTGTTGCTGCATTGAACACTCTGTTAGTGCTGTGGTTTCTCTACTCTTTCCTGGGATTACCCGACTATCTGTTAGTTCTTCTGTTCTGGGAAATATTGCTGGTTGTCTGTGGGCTGCGGAAAACACTTTGATTATTGGTTTGTTGCTGTGTTGCTGCTGTGAATCTGCTGATTGCTGTTGTTTGTTGTGTGCTACTCAGCTGATCCTTTTCCTTCTTCTTCTGTTCCTCTATACCAGGTACACACCTAGTACATTGTCAAATGTAGCTGGAAATTTGAGCGGGAATGCAAATGAAAAGACCTGAAGAATGTTTTTTTTCTATATACATAATTTGCTACCTTAAATATCATGTAATGTAGAAAATTTTATGCTTATTTTGGATGCTGGGGATAGCCTTCAGGCCTAATACTGACAATGAAGGGTAGTTGAATGTTAGATTGTGTATATAGGATGGTGATAAGAACATGCCCAAGGTAATAGGTTGTATCTCAGATTTAGTGCAATGGTGCAGTATAAGCATGTAATGTATGCCAAGCATGAAAATCGTATACTGTGAATTAATTTCTTTCCTTTCCAATAAATTTCATATATAACTGTTAAAACCATTTTTAGATAAAGAACACGGTTTACAATCTTAACCCCACGAGGGTCGAGCCCGGGTCAAAACAGACCCAGCAGGCTCGCATCGAACAAGCAGCGGCCCAGGTCTGGCCAATCATGCGTGGGCTGGATTTGGGCCCATGATTATTTGTTCGGCCGACTATGCATGTAGCCTCATTTCTGATTTTTTTAGAATTTCTGAATGTTGTTACAAACAACTTGCAAGCATGTAATTAATTGGGACTATCTACTGTTTTCAATTAGTAGAGACAAACGCGATAAGAAACGTAGTTGTCATAGGACATCCTTTCAAAAAATAAGAACGAGATGAGCCTCGACAAACAAAAACGCATAAGATGCGGGGCCCTTGTTAAAATGTATATTATCGCAGCATTTAGTTTCCAGGATAGGTTGTTTAGCAAATCTCACAACCCTCCTAAAATAACAATACGTTAGACTCTCTAGGACGCACCTTAATAAAACTTACCTTCTTAAACTCGGGTGCACATTTATGTGACCCAAATCCAAATCTCAACGGAGTCGAAATGTGTTTTTAATCACGGGTACATCGATGGTGACGTGGTTCGAGATGCATGTCCATGACGTTGCAAATTCATTTTAAAAAAAAAAAAATAAGAATGAGATGAGCCTCGCCAAATAAAAAATACAAATTGCGGGGCCCTCAGTAAATATTTGTTTTAAAAATTATTTGGACTTCGGGATGGACCGTTTAGTAAAATTTCACGGTCTTACCCAAAATAAATACGCTAGTCACTTTAGGCGCGTCTTTAATAATTTAATTTCCTTAAACTCGGGTGCACATTGATGTGACCCAAATCCAAATCTCAACGGAGTCAAAGTGTGTCGACGACCACGGGTACATTGATTGTAACGCGGTTCGAGATACATTTTCACAACGTTGCAATTCTTGATAAAAACAGTAAATGATAAAAGCGGTTAAAAGTTAAATTTTGCACATAAGTTCACACTTGTATAAAATCAGATAATCAAGCCGAATATAACAGTTGAGCGACCGTGCTAGAACCACGGAACTCGGGAATGCCTAACACCTTCTCCCGGGTTAACAGAATTCCTTATCCGGATTTCTGGTACGCGGACTGTGATATAGAGTCATTATTTTCCTCGATTCGGGATTAAAATTGGTCACTTGGGACACCCTAAATCTCCCAAGTGGCGACTCTGAAATAAATAAACAAATCCCGTTTCGATTGTCCTTTAATTGGAAAATTCCCTCGCGCCCCCAGGTGCGGAAAAAGGAGGTGTGACACTAAGCATTGGTTGGATCTTTCATCTCTGGTATTAACAGAATTAAAGCATGTTATAGAGTGGGATTGTGTGTCTCTTTCTTTGTTTACATGAAATAAGTATGGGTCCTATTATTAACTAAATTGTAGAATAAAGTAACTAGCAACAGATTATAACTCCTTGTTTTTATGGTTGTTAGACATAACTTATTTCATGATATAATAAAATGCAATCCCTTAGTATTAGATATATGATTTACATGTACTTTTCATATTTGTCAGAATGTATGTGCGTTGCATTAAACTATTGAAATTTGATTATGCAATTTTTATTTATATGACTAAAAAGATCAGCATATATTGTCTACTGATCATTATAAGCGTACGAACAAGGTATGCATATTTCTAATAAATAAGGCAGATGAGGTATGTACACCTAGTACAAATTATAATTATAATGGTTTATAATTAGATATGATCCTTCTGTCATGTTATCATCTTTAACTTCCGTTTAGCTATTTGGTGATACATGATGGATTCCCATATAAAATCACGCTTGTGCTTTAAAAATTAATTTATAAAAGTATGTAAGGTTGTCACTTCTTAAATGATGATAGCCTCCTAATAAATATTTTGATATAATTACACCACTGCTATGCTCTTCTATATAGGAGCTGTTTCTTTTGATTTGGCCTATTATATATTGGTTGAGGGTAAGACGGTGGGTTTAAGTCCCACTGCACCATAGGATAAGACATCGGGTTCGAGTCCTGGTGCACCATGATGATAAGATATTGGCTTTCATTCCAATGCAATATGGCCTAATATGTCTTTATATGGGTAAGGCGTCGGTTTGAGCCCCAATGCACCATATTGATGATATACTGATGACTAAAGAAAAATAACATATTTTCATGAAAAAGCATGAAACTTGTCCCTCTTGATATGCTCCATTCTTAAAGTGAATGTGATAGCGGTGCATAATAAGTCTAAATGAAGACAAGTGGTTGACCAATGAACATGGCCGTGCCAAAGATCAAACTAATAATAGTCATCATCATGGTAATTGTAAAAAGGAGAACAATAAGGATTCTCAAAATAATCCTTCAAAGGTGAATGAATTGTGTATCAATATGGTCTGTAAATATGGGGCACACTCAGACAACTAAAGTCCATTTTTTTGAAAGAATGCGACTTGTGATAAGCATTGTAAGTAGAAGACTGATTCCTGAAAGTGAATGTCGAAATATACTTGTGATATAAATTATGCATAAGAATGCATTTATATATGGTTGGATAAATACCACAACTCACCTCTAAGGGAGGTTTGAGAGGAATAAAGATAATGAATTTTACAATGTGGTTACATGACTATGTCATTGGCCGCGTATATGTGGTACGCCAAAAAATATATTTTGCCATGTCTTATAAAATGCTATTAAAGGAAAAATTAAAGCAAGAAGTGGTTTTGCTTATGATGACTTTGACCATGACAATTTATCATGATATGATTTTCTCCGTGAATGAGATATTCACCATATGGATGGTGTGACAAAAGATCTTGTAGTACAAAATTAATTAAGAGCTTCGGAAGAACTAATTTGTTACTATCCGGATGAATGAAATTATTCTTGACATTGATATTGTAGTAAGTCTCAAAAGAAACTTTTTGAGTTTCAAATGTATTAGCCAAAGTGGTTGGCATATTGAGAGTATAAATGAAAGGAAGATTGATTATCTTCATAATACTATAACATACCGGGTAAATATGAAAGGTTACCCGACTTTTCTTCTATTTGTACTACACATGTATAAGCATGATTATAGAATCACATGCCATAGTAAATTAGATGTTTACTTAAATAAGTATCAGCTGGCATGACTGGTCGGCCACCCCCGTTCAATTATGATTCAAAAAAAATGATTGAGAATTAGGAGAGTTTTCAAGAATTTTCATGTACGACTTGTTCTCATGAAAAAATCATTACTATACCAGCTGGGATTGGGATTGTATTCCCTGATTTTTGGAACATATAAAAGGTGATATTATGGGCCGAGTCACAAGCCATGTGAATCGTTTACTATTATATGGTTTTAATAGATGCATTTATTCTGTGGTCACATGTGCATTTTGTTGTCAACATGCAGTTTGAATTTTGTAAGGTTGATTGCTCAAATTATTAGAGTACAGTTCCAGAATATAAACTATGATAATTTATCTTGATGATGCTGGTTTAAATTCAAATTGATTTAGCAGAAATTGTATGCCTCCAATTATAGCTAAACCATTGGTTATGAGAACAAAACTCCCAAATAGAAATTTAGTATGAGGTGAATTATTTAATATAGAACAACACTTGTACGCATCTAGCCAACAAGTTATGAAAAATTCTCCCTATCACAATTGGTTCAGGGTCAGGAACCAAATAAGTTTTATCTAGAAATATAGGTGTGCTATATGATTTAATTATCCCACCACAATGCACAAAGATGGGTTCCCAAAGAAAGTTAGAGATATTTGTTGCTGATCCCAATATTAGGGGAAGAAAATGTGCAGCTGAAAAAGTGATACGTGGAATGAATTATTATGAATACATCTAGATCCTAGTACAAGAAAATATGAACTTGAAGTTTAAGTGATAATTCATTTCCAAAATATTGTCAGGCGCATTTGCTGACCCAAAGCTAAATGTTATATTTTAGCTGTTAATGCTCCAAATAGAATAAAGTCCATAATGGGTAGAGCTTATGGCACACATGAAGTGTAATAAACTAATTGGTTCCAAAGATAAAACTCCTTGAAGAAGGAGAAGAGCAAATGTTCAAGATGGTCATAATAAGTAGGCAAGTGCTTTAGAAGAGCACCATGACATAACACTTTATAAGACCTCATGGGAGAGGCTCATGTACCTGAAAATAATGAGATAAAGAGATCTTAATAAGTTATGTCTTTATTGGGTAACGATGGAACCATCAACGATATTGTTGATATAATGTAGCGCTCAATATTATTAATATTGACGAGGATCTTGAGCTCAAATCTGTCATGGAATTTGGACAGATAAATGATTGGCCAAATGAAAAATACGCAATAAAAATTGATTTCACCTGAAAAATATGAAATTGGACGGATAGTCCATTGTGCAAAAGTAAAATGAAAAATCAAGTTGATAGACATAAAGACGACTTATGGCACACGATTTTTCATAAATATCCTGGCATTAGTTATATGGAGACAGGTTCTCCTGTGGTGGATGAAATTGTTTTCGGGTTTTATGCGTATAATGAAAATTCTTGAAGGATTTAAACTGTTCTGAAGCATATAGAGGTTCCCAAAAATTTTGTTAAATAAAGCTTCAGCAATCCATGTGTGACATATATGATTTATTTTTGTGTCTTAGTGCCCTGGGTGCACTTATATTTCTTGCTAGAACCTTGAGTATTACGTTATACTAGCAAGATTTAACTTTAATTTGATATGGAGACACTGGAATGCAACTAGTAATATTTTACAAGAGGATCATTGATAGATTTGTCTAATCTAACAAATATAGTCAAAAGTTTTGTTGGCTATGTAAATGTAGGGCATTACATGAAGTTCGTTCTTCACACCAAGATACTAACATCTTATAAATTAAGTGTCACAACACCAATAAGACGTGTGCTTTTTTTTAAAAGAAGATTCCAATAATATTGAAGATGGTGTTGCTTACATAGCTCAATTGAAAGAACAATATATTGAAGAAGACAAAATAAAGCACATTTAGCCAAAGTTTCTTTGCAGAGACGATCTTTAACAGAATGATGAAATAGATGTTCAAGAAATTCGTTCAAGTGATAATTTCGCGGAATAATTCATCAAGGCATTGCCGATCTCAAGATTAGAGAAGTTGTTATACAAGCTTGGAATTTGTCGTATTCGAGAAATAAAGTGATGTTTTCATCAGGGGGAGGCACATATGCGCTGTACTCTTTTTCCCTTAGCTAAGGTTTTATCCCACTGGGTTTTCCTGGCAAAATTTTTAATGAGGCAGCAAATAATGCGTATTACAAGATATGTGTACTCTTTTTCCTTCACTAAGATTTTTTCCCACAAGGGTTTTTCTTAGTAAGGTTTTAACGAGGAACATTATCTATAGACATCCAAGGGAGAGTGTTATAAAATATTATATTTTGTAGTGAATGTCTATAACTCCTAAAGAAGTTACTCCCATGATAATGTTCTCCATTAACCTCCCACTATTGTTCACCATTATGGTTGTAACTCCCACAACTCTATAACCTCCTCCATGATCTTCCCCCACGATCTCAATAGTTAATATCATATTCATGAAATCCTTTTGTATTACCTTAATGTCATCCTATAAATAGAAGGTTTGAGCATCACATTGTACACACTTGAAATACATAGAAAAAATAAGGAAGTTCCCTCTTCCTCTCTACATCTTTTGTCTATTTTATTGTTTCATATTATTACTTTGAGCTTAGTTTCTCAACACTTATTAGTTTCTAAAACGCAAAAGGTTGATATGAAGCTCAGGAGTCGATCTAGATTCGCTTGTGATCATCGTTGATAACTCAAAGCCCAATTATTATTATTATTATTATTATTTTGTTTTGTGAAGTTGCAAAGTTGAACTCATAAAGTTTCATGTCCTAAAAAGTGAGTGTTTGACTAATTAATATGTACATCCGAATTAGAAGAAGACGTATTGCCTGAAAAGACAGTGGGTAGATGGACGAATCTCTCCACCTAATTCTCCTCCTGCTTCTATTTGTCACATTTACGTCATCAAGTTTTTTCTTTTCATTTTTCCATTTTTATTTTCTGGAGGAAGATGATAATTAAGGTACGGGTAAAAAGAAACGAAGTAGTTAGTGAAGATTGAATACACAAATAAAAGAAAAGGGAGTTTACCAATGAGCTTAAACTTAATATCATAGTTTCTTAATTTTTGTGTGGCTAAAATGAAGCTTATTCAAATGGAGTGGAATGAACATAAAGTATGCATATGGCCGACTCAACAAAATGTTGGTAATCTTATTATTTTAATACTTAATTAATACCTAGCTAATAGTAGAAGTGGGTAATTCTTTAATTTTTGCTAACTACACTATTTACTTTCTTATTTCTTATGTCCATTTCAGTTGGGTAAGAAGTTTGAATATCATTGGAAAAACTTCCAGTGGCTGCGAATAATATAAATGTGGCCTATTCAGCGGCTGATTTTTCCTCACAAAAATGTATAAATTTTGCAACCCAAATGGTGTCTACAAATAAAAGGAAAGAGAAGACAATTTGCTCCTAGGAAAGAGAGGGGAATTCTCGAGAGGTTCGAAAAGGACATCCAAATGGAGATATTTGATCATGAAACTTGAAATTGACTAAAAGAAGTCTCCACTAAATTTATTTGTTTTTTTGTTTTTTGCATTTAATTAGCTAATAAAACAGAGGTTATAGTGGATTGAATTTTAGTAGTTTATAAGAACAGGAATGCCACATGGGATATATAAGGCTTAAAGCCTAAAAGCTTGATTATGGAAAAGTAAGTTTGATTTTCTATGGGTGGATACTGGATACCGTACTTTATTATTTGAAAATTAGGTTATGATACGAAGATCAAATTTTTAAGCATATCTTGTCATCATGAAATGCAGCATTACCCACACTAGCTTTGACACATAAAGAAACCTTTGGTATATATTGAATAATAAAAAATGGGAATCATTATAGAAGTGTCTATGTGAATTAACAAGTTTGTAAAGACCCATAAAACTATTTGGCCCGATTAAAAATAAAATTCTCGTTAAATAAATTTATATTCATACAGTTAATTATTTAACTCAAATACAATGTTTAGATATTTATATAAAAAAAAATATTATGTACTCCTTGATATGAGCTACCTGCACCAAGTAACCTTTCAAAAGTATAAGAAGTGTGGGGAGGGCGGCGAATATAATGTTGCTGTCGAGTCAAAACTTGGGGTTTTTTTTGTTTGGGGGGGGGGGGGGGGGGGGTTTAGTGACAGTAGGTTTTAGCTGTCGAGAACATAACACAAGCGACGCTAGTGGAATATATTTCATTCTACCATGCAGGCCCACGTAAATGTCAATAGGAAAAACCAATAAAATTAGCAAAAGAACAAAAGGAAAGAGAGAGAAAAGTGGTCAGCGAAGAAAATAACAAGAACCACTCAAATCCATAAGTGATAACTCTACCTTTGAATTGGTCATTTTAACCGCTGCTCACACCAATTAGTGATTTAAATATTATACTAAATTCATTACTTATTTATTAACAGGAACGTGTGGGTCAATTATGCTAACCTCACTATTAGAAAAGTGGGTAACTTAAGAGATCTCTATGTAGACAAAGAGTACCCAATGCATAAGTTTAGCAATAAAATATTTATTTGTACATATATTTTTTGTGCTGAATTGCCATTGGTGACGTCCAGATACAGGGGCGGATCTAGCCTATTGAAGGTGGGTTTCCGTGAACCAGTAGCTTTTGCATATATCCTGTATATGTATTAAAAAATTCATTAAATATCTACAAATATTTGATTGTGAACCCAGTTACTTATTGTATATTTACTTAAGGTCGTTATAGGAACCCATAAACTTTAAATCCTGGATCCGCCTCTGTCCAAATAAGGAGTAAATTTTTTTGTAATTTAGAGCTATCATATGTTTTTTTTGGCTTTTAATCCATAAACTACATTTGTTTTCTCGTAACAAGTGAATCCAATAATTTAGATTGAAAATAAAAGGAGAAACATATAACTATAGTAGAAAAATTAGTACATATAGGGGGGTGGGAAGCATTTTATCTAATTTTGGGATATTCGAACTCATTTCTACGGTGATTGATCAGTACATATAGGGGTGGCTAATGGGTGGATTGAGTCGAATTTGGGTGGGTCAAGATGGGTTAGGTCAATTAATAGGTCATTGTCCAATTCAACCCAAGTGTATTTGGGCTAAGATGAGTTTGGTCAAGATGGGCTAAACAACGGGTCATAGCCTAACCCGCCCAACTTGACCAATGTTTTAGAACCATGCTCATCTTGCATAAACAAATCCTTTTACCTTTTATACACCTATGTATAAAAGGTAAAAAAAATAATATTAGTATTTTGAAAATCAAAATATATTTTCTTAAATAACAAATTAGTATTTAAAATTTGCAAGTTAAAAAATATCTTTTACGTTATTTTTAAATAAGTAAATTTCATCACAACTCAATTACAAAATTATTCATGTTTACATTAAAACTGATAAAATGCCTTGATTGTCATTTTTAAATTTAGACACACAAACTAATGATGGGTAACTAAATAAATTTTCAAACAAGCCCTCACTTGGATTGAGATCCCTTTGTTTTGTAAAAATAGTACGGTATGACCAGTTTTCAGACTGGTCATTCAAAAATAGCCAGCGTTTACTAAGTCAATGAAAAATAGCCACTATTTTGCTGTAATAGAGACCGATCCAGCATAATATAGTGGAGTTCGGTGCACCTGTGTATGAACTCCAGCATATTATGCTGGACCGGTATACTTTGCTGGCTCCAATATAATATACTGGAGACTAGAGCATCGGTGCTCCAAACTCCAGTATATTATGCTGGACCGATATACTTGCTGGAACTCCAGTATATTATGCTGGAGTTCTAGTGTACTTATGCTGGACTACATCATATTATGCTGGAACTCCATCATATTATGTTGGAGTTCCAGCATACTTATCATGGAACTCCAGTATAATATGTTGGAGTTCAAGTATACTTATGCTGGAACTCCAGCATAATATACTGGCGTATTTTCCGGGTTTTGAACAGTGTTTTCGCTCAGATTTATCTTTACATAAAAAATGGCTAAATTTTTATTACTTTTGAAACTGGGCTATTTTTGAACGACCAGTTGTAAATCTGGCTATTTTTGAATTTCTCCCCTTTATTTTGGGTGAACTTCATGGGTTGTATTTGGGCTACTTCATGGGTCAAAATGAGTTAAAAAATGATGTGTTAACTTGGGCTTAGCCCAAATAGACCCATAAGCTAAAATATTTGTAGCCAAAACTACTATTAATCTCTGAGCGGGTTAGGCGGGTTGGATGGGTTTGAGCTCAAATTGCTACCCCTTAGTACAAATAGGTTGTAAGTAGTAGGAGAAAGAGTATATTTTTGTGAAGAGTTTACTTGTATTTTGTGACAACTAGAAGATTGTTCAAAAGGTAAACACCCTCTTCTATCTTTAACCTGGAGCATGGAGGTATGTGATGAAGCACAGCCTCCCTTTTGTTACAAGGTTGTATACTTGTACGGCAGATAATGATTTAACCGCTGTTCATACCAAATAATGATTTAAATATTATAGTAATACATTACTTATTTATTAACAGAAACATGTAAGGGTCAATTATGCTAACCTCACTATAGTAATACATTACTTATTTAATAGTCATGTCTGGTACCTGTCCTTCTTCATCTACCAAGTGCAAGGCCCCTTTTGGTAACACTTTCTTGATGATGTAGGGTCCTTGCCAGTTCGGGGCGAACTTTCCTTTAACTTCTACCTAGTGCGGAAGGATGCGTTTAAAAATCAGCTGGCCTACCTCAAACTGCCTTAGACGCACTTTCTTATTGTAAGCGCGTGCCATTCTTTGTTGGTATAACTGGCCGAAACACACTGCTGCTAGCCGTTTTTCATAGATCAACATCAGTTGTTCTAATCGGGTCTTGACCCACTCAGTGTCTTCAATCTCTGATTCCACAATAATTCGGAGAGAGGGAATTTCGACTTCAACGGGTATTACAGCTTCAGTTTTGTATACAAGCAGATACGGAGTTGCGCCAACAGATGTGCGAACAGTCGTACGGTATACCAAAAGAGCAAAAGGCAACTTTTCATGCCATTGCCTAGAACCTTGGATCATCTTCCTAAGAATCTTCTTGATGTTCTTGTTTGCCGCTTTAACTGCTCCATTGGCTTTTGGCCAGTAAGGGGTAGAATGGCGATGCATGATTTTAAATTGTTCGCATACCTCCTTCATCAAATGACTATTTAGATTGGCTGCATTGTCAGTGATAATGGTCTTTGGGATACCAAAGCGACAAATGATGTTGGAGTGAACAAAGTCTACCACTGCTTTCTTGGTGACTGCTTTGAAAGAGACGGCTTCCACCCACTTGGTGAAGTAATCAATTGCAACCAAAATGAATCTATGCCCATTTGAAGCCTTTGGCTCGATCGGCCCAATAACATCCATTCCCCAAGCAACGAAAGGCCAAGGAGAGGACATGGGATGCAACTCCGAAAGAGGCGAGTGAATCAGGCCACCGTGAATCTGGCACTGGTGACATTTTCGAACAAATTTGAAGCAATCTCGCTCCATGGTAAGCTAGTAATACCGTGCCCGTAGAATCTTCTTCGTCAAAACATATCCATTCATGTGAGGTCCGCATACCCCTGAATGCACTTCACTCATGATCCGCTCTACTTCTGTAGCATCTATGCATCTCAACAAGTTTAAATCTGGGGTCCTCTTGTACATAATTTCCCCATTCAAGAAGAAATCACTGGCGAGTCGCCTTATAGTTCTTTTTTGATCTGCTTTGGCATGCTCTGGATATTCTCTTGTTTTCAGGAATCGTTTTATGTCATGATACCATGGTTCACCATCTAGTTCTATCTCGATTGTATTACAGTAACCGTGTTGATTTCAAACTTGGATTTCTAGTGGATCAATATGAGTGTTGCCTGGATAAGGGAGCATCGAGGCTAGAGTAGCCAATGCATCGGCTAGCTCGTTGTGAAACCGGGGAATGTACCTGAACTCGATAGATTTGAATCTTTTGCTCAAGTCTCGCACACATTGTCTGTACGGAATAAGTTTGATGTCTCGAGTCTCCCATTCGCCTTGGGCTGGCCTGATAAGCAAGTCAGAATCTCCCATAACTAATAGTTCACGCACATCCAGATCGATGGCCATTTTCAAACCCATGATACAAGCTTCATATTCTGCCGTATTATTAGTACAGAAGAATCGAAGTCGGGCCGTCGCAGGGTAATGGTGTCCAATAGGTGAGATGAGGATTGCCCCGATCCCAACTCCTTTGATATTGACAGCCCCATCAAAATACATTTTCCATACATGGTGATCGTCTGGAACCACTTCCTCTATCGAGTTGACCTCTTCGTCCGGGAAGTATATGCTAAGTGGCATGTACTCATTATCAACTGGATTCTCTGCCAAATGATCTGCCAAAGCTTGTGCTTTCATTGCGGTGCGAGTGACATAGACGATGTCAAACTCTGTGAGCAGGATTTGCCATTTTGCGAGTCTGCCAGTGGGCATTGGCTTTTGGAAGATGTACTTCAAGGGATCCATTCTGGATATGAGGTAAGTAGTGTAGGCCAAAAGATAATGTCTCAGCTTTTGAGCGACCCAAGTCAAGGCACAACATGTCCTTTCTAAAAGGGTGTACTTAACCTCATAATCGGTGAACTTCTTGCTCAAATAATATATTGCTTGTTCCTTTCTGCCTGTTGCATCATGTTGCCCCAGAACGCATCCAAAGGAATTATCCATCACTGATAGATATAAAAACAAAGGCCTACCAGGTTCAGGTGGGACCAGTACATGGGGTTTTGACAGATAATCTTTGATCCTGTCAAAAGCCTTTTGGCAATCGTCTGTCCATCTGATAGCGGCATCCTTTTTCAGCAACTTAAAGATGGGCTCGCACATGGTTGTGAGCTGAGCAATGAACCTACTGATGTAGTTCAACCTCCCGAGCAAACTCATGACCTCTTTTTTGTTCTTCGGGTGTGGCTTATCTAAGATGGATCCAATTCGATGCCTCTCCGGTTGACTATAAAACCGAGGAGTTTCCCAGATGGGACCCCAAATGCACACTTGGTTGGATTAAACTTAAGGTCATACCTACGAAGCCGTTCGAAGAACTTTTTCAAATCACACACGTGATCGGCATGTGTCTTTGATTTTATGATGACATCGTCGACATATACTTCAATCTCTTTGTGCATCATGTCATGAAAAATGGTGGTCATTGTCACGACCCAAACCAATGGGCCAGGACGGGTACCTGGTACCTTACTCAACCGAGTACCAACGTAAAGTATCTTTCTTAATAGATCATCATATACACATGCATACGGGCCTAATAGGCCAACATGATCCTTTATAAACTCAAAACATAGGCCGACAAGGCCGTACAATCTTTTATGTACACGACATATGTCTACAAGCCTCTAAGAATACATAAATGTCATAAGGGTCGGGACAGAGTCCCGCCATACCAAACAATACACGTCTATGTCACACCTCCTTTTCCCGCCCCCGCGAGGGGCATAGGAGTTTTTTCCAATTAAAGGACAATCGAAACGGGATTTGTTTATTTATTTCAGAGTCGCCACTTGGGAGATTTAGGGTGTCCCAAGTCACCAATTTTAATCCCGAATCGAGGAAAAGAATGACTCCATATTACAGTCTGCGCACCAGAAATCCGGATAAGGAATTCTGTTAACCCGGGAGAAGGTGTTAGGCATTCCCGAGTTCCGTGGTTCTAGCACGGTCGCTCAACTGTTATATTTGGCTTATTTATCTGATTTTTAATACAATATGAACTTATGTGCAAATTTATCTTTTAACCGCTTTTATCATTATTCTTATTATTATTTTTTATATAAGAATTGCAACGTCGTGAAAACGCATCTCGAACCACGTCACAACCAGTGTACACGTGATTTGTTGATGCATTTTGACTTCGTCAAGATCGGGATTTGGGTTACATAAATGCACACCCGTATTTAAGAAAATAACTTTATTAAATATGCGCCAAAATACTACGCGTTATTAAACTATTAGGTAGGACTGTGAAATTTACTAAATGGCCCATCCCGGAATCTAAACATTTTTTTTTAAAAAAAATAAATAAGATTGGAGGACCCTGCAAATTTTGTATTGTTTACATTTATTTATTTTTAGCGAAATCCTCCCTTATTTAATGAATATTTTTTAATGACTACTTTTTATTATTACTAATATAAAATCAATCTCTACATACTTAAAAAATAACATATTAAATACTAGTTTAAAACAAATATTAACGGAAAGTAATATTACTAAAATTATAATTATAAATACAGCATGGAATTGTCAAATAATTTATTTTTTCGGATTTAAAAAAAAACAATTATCCCATAGTCGGATTAAAAATCATATTGTTAGATGACTTGAGCTATTGAAATTAATTATTTACAAATACTGAAAATTAGAAATAATCTTGATTACTAAACCGTATTTCTAAAAATTAAATAATTTAACCTTAACTAACCTTGTTTTAATTCAAATCATGTCCTAATACTTGATTCGCAAAATTAATTCATGTTTTAACTGAATTCAGCTACATGATTCCGATTAACTTAACGTTGGCGATACTAAAACCCTTATGAATAAAGAATTTAATCAATTTTTGCCAAACTGATTTAATAAAGCCATTTTTACGTTATTTTCTTCTATTTTTATTATTTGACAGTTTAATTAGTAATGAACATGCTTAAATATATACTACCTAATAATCAGGTTGAAGCAAAGCACTATTTAATACATCGCTACAATATGCCTAATTATGCCAAACGACGGCGATTTACAGAATAATAATACATGAAATATCCTGAATGCAATTAATAAAAAAACTAAATTAAAAATTTAAACTTCCATTCTTCATTTCAGCTTACAAAATGCCAAAATTACAGTTGTGTACCTGATATTGCCAATATAAGAAGAAGAAAGTCAGCCACGTAGTACGTAACACAGCAACAACAATAATAACCAGCAATCCAGTCAACAGAAATCCCAGTGACAGATTTGAAAATCAAAATAAAATCCAGAAACACTGTCAACAAACAACGGATAGAAACCAAGGGAATTTTCAGATTTGGAAGGCTAATTAATGTTTAACCCTTAATTTCTAAACCCGTATATCAGAATATTTATCAGATGTGAACTACTCTCTCTTCTAATTTCCAGCTCTTTTTATTTGTATATTTTTTTCTTTCTTTTTCTTTCTTGAAAGTTTTAATATTTTTTCGGATTTTTTCTTTCTCTCTTAAATATTCAGCTTTTTTTCTCTCTCTTTCTCTATCTCCTCCTTCTAAAATTTGATCAAGCCTCCTATATATCACATCCCCAAACCCTTTAATTAATTAATAAAACAACCATTTTCTCCTACCAAACCTATTATCTTCCCACTCATCCCCATTTTAATCTCACTAAATTAAACAAATATATCAACCCCACCCCATTACATCTTGTCCCCCATGCCTACCATAAACAATTACCATATTCCCCTCCACTATATTTTGTCTTATCCCCCATTTATATTAAATAATTATATCACCCACATCCCATTACATTTTGTCCCCCATGCTTAACATAAAGAATTACAAAATGTACAATTCCTAAACTACCCCTCCGACCTTATTGCAATTACCATTTTACCCCTGAACGTACTGCAATTTACCAAACTACCCTCATCAGCTATAACCAATCAATTAATCAAACTCAACCAAAATATAGCCAATATGACCAATTTCTACACAAATTCAAACAACAAATCACATTAACATGATTTCTGAACCAATTCAACAACAAATCACATGAACACAAATTGAACAACAAAGAACAACTAAAATTTTGATTGAACAATATTTTTAGCAACAAACAAACCTATTTTCAGATTCAACAACAACAACAAAAAACAAGTATATTCAGATTTCTAAATTCAATAATCATTTGAACTTAAAATCAACTCTAACAACATTACAACCAACAATTCCTATATTAAACTTAAACAAGATTATGAGACAAACTCAAGAAATAATCATAAATGATAATCAACAAACAAGAAGATCAAACTATACTAATTTCGGATTCAAAATCAATCAAACAAAGTATGAGCATAAATGAGAAGATTCAACAACAATAACAAACAAACTTTATTCAAACTTCGAATTAAACTTAAACAAAACAAATAAACATATTCAAATCACTAATCTTCAAATAATCAATTAGTCTTTCTTAATTAAATCCAACAAAAATTATAACAAAGATACATGATCCAAAAATTAAAACATAACTTCACATTAAATCACTGAATTAAAAACGAACTTCAAACAAAATGAACACGAATTAAATCTATTTTAAACAACAAACATGACGGATTTAAATAATTTAAACTAACATTCTTCTATACTAAATCCTTTTAAAATTAACAAACTAAAGACAAAATTCATTGAACTTCAACTTAAAACAAAAAACATTATAATTACTAACAATTTTTACCTAAAAAAATAAAACATAAAATAAAACAACTAAATAAAAATCAAGAACAAGAATCAAACATTTAATGATTTCGGATCCGAAAAATATCAAACAAATTACGGACAGAAACAAAACTTAGAACAACTAACCGTAAATGACCAATGACGAACTCGAACGAACTTTAAACGAATCCAACGAAACTTTGACATAAACGGACTTGAAGACGACGAAGCAACAACGAAACAATAGCAGCGAAGAGGACAATGAAGTGAAGCAGCAGACAGCTGGAAGAAAAACGCAGCAGCAGTGGCGACGCGGGCAGCAGTAGCAACGCTACTCAACTGGTGGCAGCGATGGAGACGACGATGCTCGCTTGGACGAAGACATGGTCGACGTCGGCATCCATGAAAGCTTGAGCTTGAGCTTGTTCATGGCTGCTCGGAGATGAAGAAACATAGAAGGTGGTCGACGACGCGTCGGACTGTGTGCGACTGGCTGGACGGAGCAGCAACATCGCGATGACAGTAGGGTCGTTTGGTCGTTTGGATGAAGAACGAAGAAGAAGCAGCAGCCATGAAAGGCTGCTGCGTGTGTGCGTTTTTTTTACTGTGTATGTGTGTGTGCGTGTTGACGTGTGTGTGTGTTAGTGTGACGGGGTGAGGGGGAAGGGCTGGAGGGGTGGTCGTTGGGCAAGGGGGGAAGGGCAGCCATTGTTGTGAAAGCTTGAAGAAGGAGAGCAAGAGAGGGGCGAGTGGTTTTTTTCAACAGTGCATATTTTAGGGTTTTGTTAAATGAAATATAGGGAAATAGGGGTGTTGGTCTTTGGGGTTATGGGCTGGGTCGACCCGGTTTGAAATGGACCGGGTCGTTTGGGAAGATTGAATAATATTTTGGGCCTGTGGCTTACAATTGAAGAAGTGGCCCAATCCGATTTTTCTTTGTATTTTTGCTCTCTTTTCTTCTTTTATTTTTCTAAAACTAAATTATAAAAATACTTAAATTATTATTAAGAACTAAATTAAGTTATAAAAGCGCAAACTAACTCCCAATAACAATTAACGCACAATTAAGTAATAATTAAGCATAAAATTGTATATTTGGACATTAAATGCTAAAAATGCAGAAGATGCCTATTTTTTGTAATTTTCAATTTTTGTAAAACAAACTTAATTACTAACAATTGTATAATTAAATCCTACATGCAAAATGCGACATATTTTGTATTTTTATTAATTTAACAAATAAACATGCACAGACAAATACAAATAATTATTCAAAAATATCACAAAATTGCACACCAAGGAAAATCATTTTATTTTTGAATTTTTTGGGAGTAATTCTCATATAGGGCAAAAATCACGTGCTTACGGTCTAAATCATACTAACCAAACGAGCAACTCCGAAGCAAATGGAGCGCACCAACATCTTCCGCTGAGCTGATAGCCTACTTGGAGGGCTCTCGACCTGTCTATCGGGACCTGCGGGCATGAAACGCAGCGTCCCCAGGCAAAAGAGACGTCAGTACGAATAATGTACTAAGTATGTAAGGCACATAAATAAATACATGAGAGATATGAAAGACATATAGAGTACATGACTCAACCTGTAAGTCTGAATAACTTTGTAAATCATAAATTACTTTTAACATCATGCATATGCGTATGAATGTTATGTCGTGCATAGGTACATGTTTTATAATATCATCAGCCTCTGAGGGCACCACATCATATCATATCGACCACTATGGGCAAAATCATCATCGTATACCAGCTGATCAGGTGGTGATGCGTATATAACGCCATAACCTTTCCCATATCCCATATACATATACATACATACATATATATGCGTGTATAACGCCGTTTGAGTGCATACATATATATGCGTATATAACGCCGTTTGAATCATATTTCAGCCACTATGGGCAACATCATCATCATATACCAGCTGATCAGGTGGTGGTGCGTATATAACGCCGTAACCTTTTCCCATTCCATATACATATATTTACATATATACGCGTATATAACGTCATCTGGTCATGGGTCAATGCACATGAATGCAATGCATGAAAAGTACGTCAATAAAATCATTCGGAAGGTCATAAGACCACTTTGCCTTGAGCAATATCATAAAGTAACATCTTTTCAACTTTCGTATTTTTCTGAGACCCATGAAGAGATGATAAAATATTATGACATATGGGAATTAAAGAACATAGATATTTCTATTACTTCTATGAGTAGAGTCACTTGTGGAATTTGTGCATTTGCACGTTTCGTTCATATCGTATGGATCGTGCCAAAAGAAAGAATGGATAACCTTAACATACCTGGAGTAGGGAAAACTCCGTATAATATTTCGTTTGAAAACATTCGTTGACTGAACGAAATTGGCCCTTCTCCTTAGAAATTCACGGACAAAAATTGTTTCTGGTTTCCCAAAAGTTTTGGAACGAAATCACGTTTTTGGTTTTCCTTGAAATCGTGAGAGGAACGTTTCTGAAGTTTGGTTGAATTTGAAATTTGTTCTGCTTCAAATGTTCTTGATTATATTGCCAAAGCAATGAAAATGAAGCCAAGACACTTAAAATGAGGCTAAGGACAGGTTCTGGATGAGATTTTACTAAAGAAAGACTTAGTCTTTTAAGTCATTATTAAATTAGTCCTAGATAGCCACCTAGATGTATAACTGCTTAGTCATTCCTAAGATTTGTGGCTTCTTGCCACGTTTGGGGTTAGTTTATTAATTTGTTTATCCACTTATTAGTTAACCGGGTAATGTCCTGTTACTCGATAATTAATCAATTACTCGCATAATTTAAAAATTACCACAAATTACTTAAAGTTCTATTTATTTTTAAAATATTTCATATATATATTTTTATATATATATTACGGTGGTCATATGGTACCTTGCATGGTACTAGTTCATAATTATCCGACATTATCGCTCGACCCGTATTTTATTCCAAATTGACTACTTTCAACGAAACTCGTTTTCTTTAATCCGTGTACCCTCTTATTCTTCATAACACTTATTTATTGCTTGCTATAACTAGCGTAAGTACGTTAACGTCAAGATGATCTCATCCCCGAGTCTTACATCGGTTAACTGAAAACAAAATTTTAACGTACAATACTTTAGGGTGCAATATCGTTGTAACTTTATACTGCGAAATGTGACATCACCGTAATGTAATACTACGGGACGTGA
The DNA here is from genome assembly GCF_000393655.2 of Nicotiana sylvestris. Taxonomy (NCBI): domain Eukaryota; kingdom Viridiplantae; phylum Streptophyta; class Magnoliopsida; order Solanales; family Solanaceae; genus Nicotiana; species Nicotiana sylvestris. The sequence goes on along the minus strand of NC_091064.1, from coordinate 144,684,221 downwards.
CATCTCATTTCCAGGTTCTCATTAATTTATTTATGGCGTATTTTCATGTGCGAAAATATGGGGTTTTACATCATTCCCCCCTTTGGAACATTCATCCTCGAATGTTGGCTGATGCGCTTATCGTTCTCATATCCCTTAGCTCTTGCGAATACTTTAGTAGTCCTCTTGCTATCTAGCCAACTATTCTATGAATAAGTCCAAAGGCCAGGGTATTCCCCCCTTTAGATCTCTTTCCCATGCCATGACTTGTGATCAAATTCCTTCCAATCTCGTAACTGTTGCTACCTCCCATCATGTAGCTTCAATGATCCTGACCTTGTAAGTGTGCTTATGTGACTCTCCTCTTCTTTTTCCTCCAGTTTTTTAACCAATCCTGAAGTTTTTCATTTTTTTTGTCGAACTTACTATTATTGCTATATCTTAATTTATAGATGTGGTTATCCATTCGTATGACTTTACTGTATCTACATAGGTCATACTATACCATAACTCTTACCTCGACTTCTCGTTACTGAGGTCTGCTACCAAATCCTAGGTTACTTTCATTGTTTATCCCATATGTATAAATCTATGTCCTCTAATACTTCCACATTACTGTTCATCTTAAGAATGACGGCCTAATCTCTTTTCATACTTTATAACTTTTATCCATCCATTGTTGATTCACCTCAATTTTGATCCATAATCCACCACTGATAACTTAAACTTTTATGTAATATTACTGCTAGGATTCACATTTTAGCGGGGAACATCTAAAATGATTAGATTGATCCACCTGGGGCGATACCCTATATTCATAACCATATCTCACGTCATCCCAATGTGTTTTTCCTTGCGTGGGTATTTTAATTCTGTCCAATTCATGAGATCCCTTTCTTTTATTCATCAAATCATTACTCAATCGAAGGCCCAAACGTCATTTTTTTCTATAATAATTACACCCTCATTCTATTAACAAGGCAACATTCCATCTCTTATGAATGTTATTAGTCTTAGACTCCTTTGAGTTCATTCAAGCTATACTGAACTTTCTATAACTTAGAGAAACCATTAGCTTTCTTGTTTTCATGGGTTTCAATCCCGAAGACTTATCCTTTCCCGTCACCCTTTCACTCGCCTTTCCTCATCCTTACTCATGTTTCGTTAAAACTTTGTCGCTCTACTATACTTTAGCTTGGGACCTATACATATCTATTATTGTATCAGCAGCCTTCCTTCAACTTGTTTGCACCATAGATTTCCTTATATTGTTCTGGAACATCAAGCGACACATCACATCGTCTCTAACTATCCTTTACTCTCATGACCAGGCTTTTCGATACCTAGACCATAGGCTGGAATATATGCTACTGACGCTTCTGCTATCATTCCTAGATATTGAATCCTTGCGCTTATAGACTTCTATCCGAAGTATTGATTATTTACGATCTTCTGCCTTTGAGTATCTCGTAGGTTATTCACCTTTATCTTACTTACCTTAAAATTTTGCATCGTATCTTCTATCTTTTTCATGACATTCCCTCCACATAGGTATAATTCACGTCAATAACTTGAAGCTCCATTATAATACTCGCACCTCTGCTACATACACTATTCGATGTGAGCTTCGTACAGACTTCTTATGAGGTTGGTACTTCTTCTAACTGGCTTTCTTGTAGTGTCATTATAGATTATGGTTGTTATATTATTTCTCTTGAACATATGATATTAAGAGTGATTCTGTCATGTTCTCAAGCACAACTTCTGTAATTTTTCTAGGTCCAATAATCAGACTCTTGATTTACTTGGGTGATGTGATTCTTTAGCTTCCTCTTCCTTTTGATCAGCTTTTATGTAGGCTTAAGCTATCTCTTGATCTGTGGCTCATGGAATTTAGTTATTACTATAACCTTTCATAGATGCTATGGAAAACCATGATACAATCTTGTAATGATTCAATCCTTTGTCTATGACCTGGACCCAATTCCGTCTTTTAGCTTGTACTGAAGTCTTCTATGGCTGATCATTAATCGAATAATTCCTTTCGTTCCATTTCAGCTTTCTTCAAATGTAAGCAATTACTTTTCCTAGTCTTTTTGCCCCCTTTTGCCGGCATAATTAGCTTACCTGAGTTCCCACGCATGCCAAAATTTTTGTGCACCTCATATGTTCTTGAATATTACTTTTTTGTTTTACTCCCCGCTCATTAGTCATGGTAGGTGCAACTTTCTTTAGGAGTGCATACAATTTTGTAGTTAGACTGTTGTTACACAACCCTTTCCTCTTTAGGTCACTATGCTTTGGTTGAAGTTTCCTTCCTTACTTTCTCAGCTAGTCTTTCATTGTAGTACTTAGGGAGAACCTTTGACACTCGTAAAGTTGTGAGCTTGTTACAGACCTTTTGATGTCCTTCCTTGCCTATAATTATCCGTAGTTACTTACTTCCACCCCCTTGTGCTTGTAGGGTTGCTTCTGAACATGATATTTTGACTGACTTCCCAGTGGCACTTGCTTTTATCTCCATAACACTCATATGGTACCTTTAACTACCTCAACTCTTATCTAAATATTTCTCAATGATCACGATGTCATAACTGCGAGGCTGAATTCACTATATTGGGATTTACTATGTTTATCCTGCACGATCTGCTGACTCATCTTAAATCTCTTGTTTAGCCATAACTAGGCTCTTCCCGAACCAATTACTAACTACTCGTTGGCCCATTCTCATATTAATATTTCTTGTAATCTTTCTTGGGTTATTTCCTTTGTCTTAACTTACGTCTTGCACTGGCTCCTTATCTATCAATAACATCTCAGGAAGGGACCCTTACTTCCTTTCATTGATGTTGTATTTGCATAATGTTCTGGAATCGTAGCATATCTGTAGGCTTTGAATAAGTGCAATCTCATTTTTATCGCATTCTTCCTTTACCGTTCCATAATTACTAGAATCACTAATTCTTATTTAACGCCACATCACACCATATTCCACCCTTTAGGGGAGTACTGAGAGTTGGAGCTACGACAACCTTCCTATAGATGTTTTACCTTTTCATCTTCGACATCCTTTCATACCATCAATGACCCTTACTCGCCTTTCGGTAATCCTTCTATACCAAGGATAACAAAATTCCTTACTTGCGATGGTGACACTTAGTGTAACTGGAACATACAGTCCCTTGAGCTTAACTTTGCTCACATTGCTTGCTTTAGGAAAGCGTCTTCCTGAATGACCATTCTCTGAATTTCTCATGAATCTTCTTCTATTGTCCATTCTGTTATTGCTGGAACGCAATCTCTGAAATTCCCACGATATCAACCATTATCAAATTACTAAATTCCCAATTCATGTTTAGCTTACCTTGTTCACCAGCCCATACTGATTTCTATTACTTTAGGGTCTAACTTTTCCTTCTGTTAATCACATTAGAGTCGCGAACTTTTTTCTCGAAATGAGGATGTGACTGAATGGCCTATACGCTTTTGTTGTCCTAAGGCTTGTTACCTCTCATCTCTTCCTTTACTTGACTATAGATTCTGTAATATTGTCATCTTTTGATATACTGTTGTCATACATGTATCATATCTTACCCATAATCCTTCATTAACTCTTTTCTTATTTCCCGCTAACATTTATGCCTATTACTTTATTCTGAAAACTCGAACAACACATACTTTTTCTTTTATCTCCCCTTTGCTCCATCAAGTGGCTCTTCGTGTCGCTTAACGTTCTTGCTCTACTAAGGACGCGAGCCACACTAAGGTAATATTTATCCCTTCAAGGCTTCCAGTGCCTATCTTCGGAATTTTTTTCCGATCATCCTAGGATTCGCATCTAATTGTAATATTCTTCGGAAATGTCAACTGAAGCAAACAATCCATCCATAATTTTGGGTTACTTTAACCCCAGTCGAATCGTGCTATTTATGTAATTCTCTTACACCATATTTGTTAGTTTCCATAGAGCATAACTTAGATCGGTGTGGCCAATTATACATACCTCTGTTACTGTTGAAGGTAACTCAAAATGCTTATATCTCTCTTCATGAATGGTAAATAAAGATAATCTTTATTAACTGGGTACCTCGTACCCTTCTTCACCTTGCTTCTTTTCCTCGTTGAAACTTGTATTTATCTTCTGAATCTCTCATTGTCTTTCACCATAAATGTGGATAGATATTCTTTCCTTAAGACTCCTTTTCTAGAAGTTCGCCGGGTTCTTCTGGCTCAACTCTTTCACAACCGCATTGAATCCCTTGCCAACCATCTTTTTACATGTAGGCATCATTGTATTATGACTAAGATCAAATTTTAGGAAATTGAGTTCTTATAACTGAGCTCTATCACACGATCTAGAGTAAGAAGAAAGAGTGACAGTCCTAAATGTCTTGTAGCCTCCTGCTTATAAGTGTGGTGCATAACACACCCATAAACAAGATTCTACTAGACACGGCTTATAGACTCCCTAGGACAGAACTGCTCTGATACCACTTTTGTCACGACCCAAACCGATGGGCCGGGATGGGTACCTGGTACCTTACTCAACCGAGTACCAACGTAACGTATCTTTCTTAATAGATCATCATATACACATGCATACGAGCCTAATAGGCCAACATGATCCTTTATAAACTCAAAACATAGGCCGACAAGGCCGTACAATCTTTTATGTACACTACATATGTCTACAAGCCTCTAAGAATACATAAATGTCATAAGGGTCGGGACAAAGTCTCGCCATACCAAACAATACACATCTAAATCATACTAACCAAACGAGCAACTCCGAAGCAAATGGAGCGCACCAACATCTTCCGCTGAGCTGATAGCCTACTTGGAGGGCTCTCGACTTGTCTATCGGGACCTGCGGGCATGAAACGTAGCATCCCCAGACAAAAGGTACGTCAGTACGAATAATGTATTGAGTATGTAAGGCACATAAATAAATACATGAGAGATATGGAAGACATATAAAGTGTAAGGTTGAATAACTTTGTAAATCAGAAATTACTTTTAATGTCATGCATATGCGTATGAATGTCATGTCATGCATAGGTACACGTTTCATAATATCATCAGCCTCTGAGGGCATCCCATCATATCATATCGGCCACTGTGGGCAAAATAATCATCGTATACCAGCTGATCAGGTGGTGATGCGTATATAACGCCATAACCTTTCCCATATCCCATATACATATATATACATACATATATACGCGTGTATAACGCCGTTTGAGTGTATACATATATATGCGTATATAACGCCGTTTGAATTATATTTCAGCCATTGTGGGCAACATCATCATCATATACCAGCTGATCAGGTGGTGGTGCGTATATAACGCCGTAACCTTTTCCCATTCCATATACATATATTTACATATATACGCTTATATAACGCCATCTGGTCATGGGTCAATGCACATGAATGCAATGCATGAAAAGTACGTCAATAAAATCATTCAGAAGGTCATAAGACCACTTTGCCTCTTGAGCAATATCATAAAGTAACATCTTTTCAACTTTCGTATTTTTCTGAGACCCATGAACAGATGATAAAATATTATGACATATGGGAATTAAAGAACATAGATATTTCTATTACTTCTATGAGTAGAGTCACTTGTGGAATTTGTGCATTTGCACGTTTCGTTCATATCGTATGGATCGTGCCAAAAGAAAGAAGGGATAACCTTAACATACCTAGAGTAGGGAAAACTCCGTATAATATTTCGTTGCAAAACATTCGTTGATTGAACGAAATTGGCCCTGCTCCTTAGAAATTCATGGACAAAAATTATTTCTGGTTTCCCAAAATTTTTGGAACGAAATCACGTTTTTGGTTTTCCTTGAAATCGTGAGAGGAACGTTTCTGAAGTTTGGTTGAATTTGAAATTTGTTCTGCTTCAAATGTTCTTGATTATATTGCCAAAGCAATGAAAATGAAGCCAAGACACTTAAAATGAGGCTAAGGACAGGTTCTGGATGAGATTTTACTAAAGAAAGACTTAGTCTTTTAAGTCATTATTAAATTAGTCCTAGATAGCCACCTAGATGTATAACTGCTTAGTCATTCCTAAGATTTGTGGCTTCTTGCCACGTTTGGGGTTAGTTTATTAATTTGTTTATCCACTTATTAGTTAACCGGGTAATGTCCTGTTACTCGGTAATTAATCAATTACTCGCATAATTTAAAAATTACCACAAATTACTTAAAGTTCTATTTATTTTTAAAATATTTCATATATATTTTTTTATAAATATATTACCGTGGTCATATGGTACCTTGCATGGTACTAGTTCATAATTATCCGACATTATCGCTCGACCCGTATTTTATTCCAAATTGACTACTTTCAACGAAACTCGTTTTCTTTAATCCGTGTACCCTCTTATTCTTCATAACACTTATTTATTGCTTGATATAAATAGCGTAAGTACGTTAACGTCAAGATGATCTCATCCCCGAGTCTTACATCGGTTAACTGAAAACAAAATTTTAACGTACAATACTTCAGGGTGCAATATCGTTGTAACTTAATACTGCAAAATGTGACATCATCGTAATGTAATACTACGGGACGTGTCATCTCATTTCCAGGTTCTCATTAATTTATTTATGGCGTATTTTCATGTGCAAAAATATGGGGTTTTACAGTCATGGCCCTTATGTAAGTTGCCCCTGCATTCTTTAAACCGAATGGCATGACCCTGTAACAATAAGTACCCCATGGCGTGGTGAAAACGGTCTTTTCTGCATCATCCTTATCCATTAGAATTTGGTGGTACCCAGCATAGCAATTCACAAATGATTGGATCTCATGCTTTGCGCAATTATCTACAAGAATGTGGATGTTTGGCAAAGGAAAATTATCCTTTGGACTTGCTTTGTTCAGGTCCCTATAGTCGACACAAACTCTGATTTTTCCATCCTTCTTTAGCACGGGCACAACATTTTCCACCCAGGTGGTGTATCAGACAACTCTGACCATATTGGCGCTTAGTTGCTTCATTATTTCTTCTTTGATTTTGTCGCTCATGTCTATTTTAAATTTTCGTTGCTTTTGTTGGATTGGTGGAAAACCAGGATATGTAGGAAGCTTATGAACCACCAGATCAACACTTAAACCCGGCATATCATCGTAAGACCAAGCAAACACATCTCTGTATTCAAATAAAAGTTGAATCAAGATATCTCTGGTTTTTTGTTCAGTGTGAATGCTTATCTTCGTTTCTCTAACTTCTTCAGGACTTCCGATATTAATCGTCTCAGTTTCATTGAGGTTTGGCTTAGGCTTGTTTTCAAATTGTTCCAACTCTCTTTTTATTTCCTCAACAATCTCATCTTCCTCATATTCAACCTCTTGATGCGTTATTTCGATATTAGACAGCTTTTCAAGATCTGGGCATGAATTCTGCATGCATGTCATGTTATTAAAACTGGCATTAACAAAACTGAAATGAAAATAAAATGACAGGAATTAGGAAAAGGAAAAGATAGGAAACTTAATAGGAAACTGAACTGCATTTTATTGAATTTGAAAGGATAAAAGGGTTAACATCAAAACAAAACAATCATCCTGAGATATTTGGATTACAACCCTGAAAGTAACCCAAAATACAAAAAAGAAGTTGCAAAAGCAGACTACCAAGACTCTTTCCTTGTGGGGAGAGGAGTTGCTTCCCAGTTGGTGAGCATGGTGTCTGGGTCAATTAGTTGCACATCGGCACGACTATCGCCTTCACCAGCCTGGATCATATTCACTTCAGAAAAAATCTTGCTGAGGCCATGACAAATTTCATCAATGTTTTCATGCGCCGAGGAATTTTGACCCTCTTGGAGTCGTGGCTTGACAAAAGTGTAGAAAATATGAGGGATAGGTTGTTGCAAGACCCATCCACTCTTTTTGTGATGTTTGGATTTGTTTTTGTCTGCTTGTGCTGGCCTGAAGCCTAAGCCAAAAGTACCTCGGTTGCCTAACGGAGCAATAGGCTCTGAAATTCCTTGCAATAATGCCCCCAAACCTTTTCCTGGCTCATAACCTTTTCTCATCATAACCGTAGCCACCATTACAGATGTGGCGGAAAGACGAGGATGTAGAATGGGCTTTCCTTCCTCGAAATGGTCCACAACAACCACTTCAAAAGCCTGATAGACAATGGACTCAGACCCTTCCTTGGCCTCAATACAGGGGATTAATGGGTCTTTATAAATGGAAGACTCGTCTTCTCTGTGAACAATAATTTCTTGCCCGTCATGTTCGAATTTGAGCATCTGGTGCAAGGTGGATGGCACAGCTCGGGCTGTATGGATCCATGGCCTTCCAAGAAGAAAGTTATAAGAAGTGACCATGTCCATTACTTGGAAAACAATCTTAAAGTCTGCCGGCCTAATCGTCATGGTGAGGTTGATTTCCCCATGGTATCTCTCGCTGAGCCATCGAAAGCCCGAATGCGAACATTGCTGGGTCGGATTCTGTCCGGATTGATCTTCATGCTTTGCAAAGTAGAGAGAGGGCATACATCTACACTTGAGCCTCCATCAACCATGACTCTCTTTACATAATGCCCCTCACATTTGACCATCAAGTTCAAAGCCCTATTGTGCCCGGCTCCTTCCTCGGGAAGTTCATCATCGGTAAATGAGATTATGTTTACCTCAAAAAATCTATTGGCCATCTTCTCTAACTGATTTACTGTGGTCTCCTCTGAGATATGTGCCTCGTTCAGGACCTTGATTAGTACACGGGCATGCTCTTTGGAATGTATGAGCAGAGATAGTAGAGAGATTTGGGCAGGAGTCTTTCTTAGCTAGTCAATGATTGAGTAATCCTGAGCTTTCATTTTCTTCATAAACTCTTCTACCTCTGCTTCAGTGTCTGGCTTCTTTATTGGCAATTGGCCTCCTCTGATTTGCTTGGCCTTCATCAACTCTTCTGGAGAATAACACCTCCCCGATCGAGTCAAACCTCCAGTTTCCCCCACTTTCTCTATGATTTCCTTGCCTTTGTAGGTCATCACAGTTTTGTTGTAGTTCCAAGGAACAGTTTTTGTGTTTGTCACATGGGGTTGCACAACAGGTTTGATTATGATCGGCTCTGTTATGCCATTCGTACCGCCCCGATTCTGCCTTGTGACGGGGTGGCCTCCAAGGACATAAAACCTTGGGCTTGGAACATTGGAGCGAACCTCTAACCTCGAGACCTTGGGCACAAATAAAGTTACCTTTTCTGAGTTCGGGGCGCCTTTCACAATCAATGGCACATCTCGGCTTGGTCTTACTTCCAGACTTGTTCCTTCTTGAATTGCTCCCACTATCATTTCTGTTTGGTCGACCGGCTTGTATTTCTGATCTCGGCCAATCATTCCCATGAAATGAACATCGTTGTATTCCGACAACGGGTTGTTTATCACATTAGCAGGGTCCTCGCCATTCGTTACTACAATTATTTTTCAGAAATGAGTCTTTCTATGGCTCCTTTCAGAGTCCACAAGTCATCGGTGCTGTGCCCCGGGGAACCTGAATGATAGTCACATCTAGCATTTGCTTGAAATCCATGTGAATTAATAATTTCTTGCCCGTCATGTTCGAATTTGAGCATCTGGTGCAAGGTGGATGGCACAGCTCGGGCTGTATGGATCCATGGCCTTCCAAGAAGAAAGTTATAAGAAGTGACCATGTCCATTACTTGGAAAACAATCTTAAAGTCTGCCGGCCTAATCGTCATGGTGAGGTTGATTTCCCCATGGTATCTCTCGCTGAGCCATCGAAAGCCCGAATGCGAACATTGCTGGGTCGGATTCTGTCCGTATTGATCTTCATGCTTTGCAAAGTAGAGAGAGGGCATATATCTACACTTGAGCCTCCATCAACCATGACTCTCTTTACATAATGCCCCTCACATTTGACCATCAAGTTCAAAGCCCTATTGTGCCCGGCTCCTTCCTCGGGAAGTTCATCATCGGTAAATGAGATTATGTTTACCTCAAAAAATCTATTGGCCATCTTCTCTAACTGATTTACTGTGGTCTCCTCTGAGATATGTGCCTCGTTCAGGACCTTGATTAGTACACGGGCATGCTCTTTGGAATGTATGAGCAGAGATAGTAAAGAGATTTGGGCAGGAGTCTTTCTTAGCTAGTCAATGATTGAGTAATCCTGAGCTTTCATTTTCTTCATAAACTCTTCTACCTCTGCTTCAGTGTCTGGCTTCTTTATTGGCAATTGGCCTCCTCTGATTTGCTTGGCCTTCATCAACTCTTCTGGAGAATAACACCTCCCCGATCGAGTCAAACCTCCAGTTTCCCCCACTTTCTCTATGATTTCCTTGCCTTTGTAGGTCATCACAGTTTTGTTGTAGTTCCAAGGAACAGTTTTTGTGTTTGTCACATGGGGTTGCACAACAGGTTTGATTATGATCGGCTCTGTTATGCCATTCGTACCGCCCCGATTCTGCCTTGTGACGGGGTGGCCTCCAAGGACATAAAACCTTGGGCTTGGAACATTGGAGCGAACCTCTAACCTCGAGACCTTGGGCACAAATAAAGTTACCTTTTCTGAGTTCGGGGCGCCTTTCACAATCAATGGCACATCTCGGCTTGGTCTTACTTCCAGACTTGTTCCTTCTTGAATTGCTCCCACTATCATTTCTGTTTGGTCGACCGACTTGTATTTCTGATCTCGGCCAATCATTCCCATGAAATGAACATCGTTGTATTCCGACAACGAGTTGTTTATCACATTAGCAGGGTCCTCGCCATTCGTTACTACAATTATTTTTCAGAAATGAGTCTTTCTATGGCTCCTTTCAGAGTCCACAAGTCATCGGTGCTGTGCCCCGGGGAACCTGAATGATAGTCACATCTAGCATTTGCTTGAAATCCATGTGAATTCAGATGCATGTGGTGGGGAGCGATGGGTCCAATCACACCCATTTGCTTCAGCTTCTAGAATAGACTAGAGTATGATTCAGCCAATGGAGTGAATTTTTCTACTGGCCTCTGCTCTCGACCATAATCCTGCCTGGGACGAGCATTGTAGGGTGCCCAGAAAATTTTGTTGCTGAGGTCGGGGCCCCCTTGGAGCCGGTGCCCGTACCTACTGATTGGGAGGTCGAGCATATGATTGAGCATTGAACACTGTATATTGTGGTGGGCCCACAGAGTATTGAGGAATTGGCGGGGGATAGTAATGTTGAGGGTAGCTGGATCGTCCCTACTGAACTTGCACATAAGGGTGTGATGCCCCTCTTTGAACTTCCCTAGATCCCGAGGTCATCATAGAACCTTCATCTCTCTTTTTCCTATTTGCAAAACTTCCCGACCCATTTTGGATCGCTTGGGTGGTGGCTTTGAGAGCAGCCTGACTTACAATTCTGCCAGTCTTTAGGCCATTTTCGACCATTTTCCCTATCTTGATTGTTTCAGCGAAAGGCCTACCCATTGCAGACATCATGTTTTGGAAATAATTAGGCTCTTGAGCCTCCAAAAAGACAGTGATCAACTCATGATTATCCATGGGCGGCTTAACTCTGGGCGCTTGCTCCCTCCACTTGATGGCGTACTCCCTAAAGCTTTCTGTCGGCTTTTTCCTCATATTGGATAGGGAATTGCGGTCTGGTACAATATCAATGTTGTATTGGAATTGCTTGACGAAGGCCTGGGCCATGTCATCCCAAACATGCCAGTGAGAGATGTCTTGGTCAATGAACCATTCGGAAGCTACCCCCACAAGGCTTTCCCCAAAGTAAGCCATCAGCAACTCTTCCTTTCCTCCTGCACCCCTCAACTGGTTGCAGTACCTTTTCAAGTGGGCGATAGGGTCGTCGTGTCCATCATATTTCTCAAATTTGGGGTTTTGAACCCTCGTGGCAAATGGATATGAGGGAACATGCATAGATCACTGAATGAAACACTTTTGTGACCACCTAGTCCCTGTATGTTCTTTATATTCTGTTCAAGACTTTTCATTTTCCTGGCCATCTCATCTGGCTCAATCGTCGTGGCAGGCATTTCATTTTCCACTGGTGATTCGTATCGAGGAGTCTGATTGTATGGAGCCGAGACCCCAAAAGCCATATTCAGAGAATAGTATTGTCCATCATAAGCATGAGATGGTGGCTCATTATTTGGCCTCATCATAGGAGGTGGTGGCGGGATTGTATATACCGGTGCGCCAGACACGACGAAAGGGGTGTTTCTGACCGGTGCGACTGGAGGTCGCATATTAGAGGTACTGGGGCAGCATGAAGGTTGTAGTTCGGCACATACCCTGGTGATAGAATGGGGTCACTCGTTGCATGGAGCCGTGGTTGAGTTTCTTGGGGTATGGTGTAAGTTCCCTCTGAGGGACCCTGGGGTGGAGGTCGACCGGAAACCCAAGCTTGATATACATCTGACAGTTGTTGTCTCAATTTTCTTATCTCCTTAGACTCTTGCTCAACTGACTGACCCTGCGGATTGTCACTGACCAACTCGATTTCATCACTGTTATCCATTACTACTGGTCCCTTAGATCTTGTGAAGTAATGATGTACTGCCAGATTTACCACAAACCAACCACCTTAAACTTACTGGTTTAAGAGATAACAAACGTGTTAGGGTTAGACATTTTATAGATATGAATTACACGTAATATGTCATGCTCCTAACATCGCCACCATTTCTAAAATGCTTTTGGAAGGCTTCAATGTTTCATTCCGGCCTATCAGCTTGTTGCTTATTGACACTGTTATTTCCTTCTTCTTTTTTTTCTTTTTTTATTATTATTTTTTTTCACTCGCCTTATTTGATCCCTTACTTTAGAGCCATTTTAAAATGAATACTTGATCGAGCCTTTTGTGGGTTGCCTACGTATCATGTCACCGCATGAATTAGATCATTACATAGTTCAGATATGCAAGACACTTGATTTTTTATTTTTTTTTACAAAACAAACATCAAAAACTTTTTCATTGATTTTTGATATAATATTTTGATACAAGACTCAAAAATCAAGAGTTACATAAATATAAACGAGACCAAACCTGAATCAAATAGTTTTTTTAGAATAAAAGTCAAAACAACACCAAAAGACTCTTATAGACTTAGAAACAACAAAATCATAATGAAAAGGACTGATAACTAAAAGAAGACACTGATAACTAAAAGAAGACTTTGATCTCTGTAGTAGAATCCACCAGCATTACTGTAATCAAGGCTCTTGTTCGTGCGGCTGACCCCCAATATTGTGGTATATCCTCTCCAAGTCTGCAGATATATGATGAGCAATGTTCAATGATACTTCTGCAAACCGCTCGGGCGTCATGCCCTGGCAACTCCTGCATGCTCTTGAGGTATATGTGGCTACCTCGAGGATCTTTCCCTTAATGTATTCCTGAGCCACATGCAGCTCTTGATTCTGCCGACCAGGGGTCTCAGCTAGATCCAGCGCATCACGCTCGCGGTCCAAGGCCATATCTTTCTGGCGTCGAACTTCTAGCAACTCCGCTTCTAATTGATTGATCACCTTTTGGTAGTGGTGTCTTTCTATTTCAAACTCCGCGATCTGGCTCTCTTTGCTTGACTCAACTCCCCCTATCTGATCCCTCAGACCTTGGATTAATGGAGCGAAACCTCTACGTTCATGATCACGGACTACCCTGAACCGGGCTTCTTTCTCTTCTTGCTGCTGAGCGGTTGTGACTATGGTCTTATTTCGAATTTGGGCTTTGAGTGCTTGCTTCTCTCGTGCCCACTGAGCCTTTTCCCGCTCAAAATCAGCTTGTTGTACGTCAATGGCTGTCTCCCGAATGCCTTTATCTTCTTGTAAAGTGTCAATACGAGATTGGAACTCTTGCACCACTTCCCTTCTGGTTTCTCTAACTCTGACCTCGATCTCTCTCTCCCAATCAACTACGTGCCATATGGATCTCTCTGTCCCTTGCTCGGGGATAGCCTGGTTGTGAAACCACTCAAGGTATGTGAGGCTTACTCCCCACGTTCACGATCAGCTACCATCTCGTCTAAATCGAAAAATCGACTACCAAACCAAATCTTCTGTGCATATTACTCCCTTGGAGGTTCCTCTCCCTTGAATTCCCACATGAACGGATGCATGTCCTTAATCGGGGGACTCTTTTGCTCTCTCCCTAACTGGCGCAAGACACGTAAAGGCGCGTAGGGTTGGAAACCCCTAAAACTTATGATTATGAAGAATGGGCGATACGTCAACATATGCATGACCCTAGCAGAAGGGAACCAGTAATAGTTCCAAGTGATTCTATCAGCACTCAATGAACCAAGTAATGTCCGCCAAGCCCTCACCCCCTCTGGAAGATTACAACTCACAGCTCTGTCTGGGTGATATCCAATGTAATTCAGCCAATCATCATTGAAATTTACTACTATTGGATGATGATAAAGGTGCTCTATGAACGATATCTGCAGCAGAATGTTGCATCACTCAAAGTAATCTTCACCTTCTTGACAACGGGTCAAAGCCCGAAAAATATCTCCCAAAATCATGGGAAGAATGGTATGATCCTCGCTAATTTGCAAATACGAGACTACCGCAACCAATCAAATTCTGATGCGCCCACCACGCTCCGGAAAGACCATGATCCCTAGAAATGATATCATGAACGCGAAGATTCTCAACTCCCTCCAAGCGTCGTAACTCAACTGGTTGACGAATTCTGTGCCCGAGAAGTTCTCAAACCCTTTCTCGTCCCCAGATCTGTCATAAAAATATTCCGACGGAACCCAACCTTCGTTTAAGCAAACCGTTGGAATTCAACGAAGGCATAATTTCTTTAAAAAGTTGTTCATACCAACTTTTCTCGGAGCAGCAGGCCTTTTCCCACGAAGGTCTCTCCCCAATCCGGTGAACCCACCTAATTCTTCCAATGTGGGTGTTGTCACACCTCCTTTTTCCGCCCCGCGAGGGTACAAGGAGTTTTTTCCAATTAAAGGACAGTCGAAACGGGATTTATTTATTTATTTCAGAGTCGCCACTTGGGAGATTTAGGGTGTCCCAAGTCACCAATTTTAATCCCGAATCGAGGAAAAGAATGACTCTGTATTACAGTCCGCAAACCAGAAATCCGGATAAGGAATTCTGTTAACCCGGGAGAAGGTGTTAGGCATTCCCGAGTTCCGTGGTTCTAGCACGGTCGCTCAACTGTTATATTTGGCTTGACTATCTGATATAATACGTATTATAAACTTATGTGCAAATTTAACTTTTAAAAACCGCTTTTATCATTATTTATTTTATACAAAATTGCAACGTCGTGAAAACGCATCTCGAGCCACGCCACAACCAGTGCACGCGTGATTTGTTGACGCATTTTGACTTCGTCAAGATCGTGATTTGGGTTACATAAATGTACACCCGTATTCAAGAAAATAACCTTATTAAATATGCGCCAAAATACTACGCGTTATGATATTATTAGGTAAGACCGTGAATTTTACTAAATCGCCCATCTTGAAATCTAGGTATTTTCTTATATAAAATAAATAAATAAATAAGACTGGAGGACTGCAATTTTTTGTATTATTTATATTTATTTATTTATTTGTTAGCGAGATCCTCCCTTATTTTATGAATACCCTTTAATGACTATATCTTTATTATTACTAAGTTTGTCCATAATTATGAAGTCAATCTCTACATACTTAAAAATAACATATTAATTACTAATTCAAAACAAATATTAATGGAAAGTAATATTACTAAAATGATAATTACGAACAACATGGAATTGCCCAAAAAGTAAAAAAAAACTAATTATCCCATAGTTGGATTAAAACATATTGTTAGTATGACTTAAGCTTATTGAAATTAATTATTTACAAATACTGAAAATTAAAAAAAAAACTTGATTACTAAACCATATTTCTAAAAGTTAAACAATTTAAACTTAACTAACTTTGTTTTAATTCACATCATGTCCTAATACTTGATTCGCAAACTAATTCATGTTTTAACTGAAATTAACTACATGATTCCGATTAACTTAATGTTGACAAAAAAACCTTATGAATAAGGAATTAATCAATTTTTTGCCAAACTGATTCAATAACGCCATTTTTTACGTTATTTCTTCTATTTTGATTATTAAACAGTTTTAATTAGTAATCCGTCTTGAATATATTTCCTAATAATCCGGTTAAGGCGTTATTTAATATATCGCTATAACATGTCTAATTATGCCAAATGACAGTGATTGACAGAATAATAATACATGAATAATCTAAATACAATACAAAAAAAATTAAAACTAAATTAAAAATTTAACATTCCGTTCTTCATTTCAGCTTACAAAATGCCAAAATTACAGTTGTGTACCTGGTATTGCCAATATAAGAAGAAGAAAGTCAGCCACGCAGTAATAACAATACAGCACAGCAACAAAAGTCCAATAGCAGTAACAACCCAGGAACAGAGTTTGCAAACCGATGGAGTATTAATCTCAAAACAAAAGCTCCAAGCTTTGATGAAAAACAATTAATTCTGATTTCAAACAATGAAAGAAAGCAAAAGATTTTTTTTTTAATTTTTTTTTTGAAAGTTTAAATATTTTTTCGGAATTTCTCTCTCTTAAATGTTCAGCCTTTTTTTTTCTCTCTCTTATTTTCTTTCTGTTCAGATTCATCCTTTCTCTTCTGTATTCTCTCGTATCTGTCTCCTAATCTTGTTTCAAGACTTCCTCTATATATCCCATCCCATCAATCTTTTAATCAATTAAAATCAACCCATTTTCTCTACCAAACCCATTATCTTCCCACTCATCCCCATTACATTAAATAAACATATCACACCACCCCATTATATTTTGTCCCCCATGCCTAACATAAACAAATACAAGATTCCCCCACACTAAAATTTGTCTTGTCCCCCCTTTATATTAAATAACTATATCACAACCCACCCCATTTCATTTTGTCCCCCATGCTTCATATAAAAAATTACAAAATGTATAATTCCTAAACTATCCCTCCGACCTTATTGCAAATTACTATTTTACCCCCGAACGTACTACAAATTACCAAACTACCCCATCAGCTATAACAATCAATTAATCAAACTTAACCAAAATATAGACAATATGATCAATTTCTAACAATGTTTAAACAACAAATCACATGAACATGATTTCTTCAATATTTCAACAACAAATCACATGAACATGATTTCTTCAACATTTCAACAACAAATCACATGAACACAAATTGAACAACAAAGAACAACTAAAATTTGATTGAACAATATTTTAGCAACAAACAATCCTATTTTCGGATTCAACAACAACAACAAACAAGTATATTTAGATTTCTAAATTCAATAATATTGAACTTAAAATCAACTACTCTAACAACATTACAACAAACAATTCTTATATTAAACTTTAAACAAGATTATGAGACCAATTCAAGAAATAATCATAAATGATAAACAAGAAATCAAACTATACAAAATTCGGATTCAAGATCATCCAAACAAAGTATGAACATGAATGAAATCTATATTTTTAAAAAAAAACAACAAACATGACGGATTTAAATGACTCAAACAACATTAATAATTTCTGGAAAATATATAACAACATGAAACAAATTGAAGAAATAATCAATTAAATTTCAATTTGAATCTAACAAATATCAAACTAACAAATTCTTATTTAAACAATAAAACAAACATGAAAAACAACTAATTAAACTTCCATTTGAAATCTGAAAATTAATTTAACAAACACATGAACACACTAGAAAATGATTTCAACGATGAACAATGAACAAAACAAGAATTGAATCCTTTAACGATTTTGGATCCGAAAAATATCAAACAAAAATATGGACAAAAAATAAAACTCAAAAACTACTAGCCGGATTGAAATGAAATATGTACGGACTGTTTCGACGAAACTCGAATGGGAATAAATCTGTCCGAACTCAACAACGAACAACGAAGAGCTCGACCAAACGACGATGAACGAATCTAAGGAGTTGACTGAAGTCGCGCCGGAGCAGCAACAGCAGTTGTCGCGGCAGAAGTGAAGGAACGAGGCAGCTGGTTCGTTTGCGAAGAAAATGAAGGCAGAAGAAGCAGCGATGGAGACTGGCCATGGTTGTTCGATGAGGCAGCAGCTGGACGGCGAGGTTGAAACAGAAGTAGCAGCAGCCGGAAGTGAAGAAGAAGGCTAAAACAACTGGGGGTGTGTTTGATGCTTGCATGAAGAAGATGAAGGTGAGGCAACAACTCGTCGATGACAGAAGCAGCTGTTCGTCGAGCTCCGACTCGAGTAGCCATGGACGTTTCGAGCAGAAGCATGAACGAGCTTCATGGACGACGCAGCTGGAGTGAGGACACATGAGCAACTGGAATGGAGTAGCAACGACAGACTGGTTATGAAGGTGAAGGGGTTAGCCATGGAGGGAGTGGCCGTGAGGGAGTCAGACTGGTGGTTTCGCGGTGGGAAGGTGATGGGTGGTGGACGACAGGCGAAGCCATGGGAGGCAGCCATGGATGGGGTGTGAGGAAAGCTTGGAGAAGAAGAAGCAAAGGGAGGGGGGGATGTGTTTTTAGGTTTTTTAGGGTTTTTGGTTTTTGTCTTTTGTTTTGTGTTGGATGAAAAAATGAAGAAGGGTATTGGGTATTTGGGTTAATAGGGCGGACCGGGTCGACCCGGTCTGAAGTGGACTGGGTCGTGGGGAAGATTGGGCAATTATTTGGGCCTAAGGTTGAAATTTGAAGAAGTGGCCCAATCCGATTTATCTTTGTATTTTTATTATCTTTTCTTCTTTTATTTTTCTAAAACTAAATTATAAAATACTTAAATTATTATTAAGAACTAAATTAAGTTATAAAAGCGCAAATTAACTCCCAATAACAATTAACGCACAATTAAGTAATAATTAAGCATAAAATTGTTCATTTGGACATTAAATGCTAAAAATGCAAAAGATGCCTATTTTTTGTAATTTTTAATTTTTGTAAAACTAATTTAATTACTAACAATTGTAGAATTAAATCCTACATGCAAAATGCGACATATTTTTACATTTTTTTATTAATTTAACAAATAAGCAAACACAGACAAATACAAATAATTATCCAAAAATATCACAAAAATACTCAAAATTGCACACAATGGAAAATCATTTTATTTTGCATTTTTTGGGAGTATTTCTCATATAGGGCAAAAATCACGTGCTTACAGGTGTCATTTCACAATCTTTGAACCTGAAGACATTGTTCGCGGGGTCCCAAAAACCTACTAGAGCCTCGATTAAATCTCTGTTACGCTTAATTCCTATGAGGTTGGCGAGGAACTTGAGGTGCTTAAATACTCGATTCTGTTCCCATGTAACAAAAGTAGCCCACCAATTACAGAGACTACTCGGGGTCTTATCTCTGATCAAGAACATAGGAGGTGTCTCGTCCCTTACCCTTTTCTGACTGCTTCTTTGTGGAGAACTCATGGTGATCCTAAGAATAAGATAAAAAAGGGTTAGGACTTACCTAAACTATATGCAAATTATGATCATTCATTATTTTATTTTATTTTTTGGTCAATTTAGGACTCGATCTATTTTTTTTTAATTACAATATATATTTTGAAATTACCGGATACAAAAGTTGAGATGATAAAAGCGAAAAATGGCTATTATTACAAAAACGGCCCTTTAATACTTCCATAGAAGGCATAAAGGATGTCTCGGCAAAAACATCCAAACACAGGAACAAAACAATAAAAATAGACAAAATAATAAATTAAAAAACTATTTTTACGAAAATGACCCTTTTGCAATATGAGTATAACCAGATAAAAATAGCTACTTTTTGCAAAAACAATCTTTCCGGAAAGGTTTAAAGTTGCTTCGACAAAAATGGCCAAACATAAGGGCAAAATGGTAAAAGATGAATAAATATGGATAATGTAACTATTTTTACAAAAATGGCCCTTCAGCATTTCCTAGGAAGATTTTAAGGTTGTCTTGGCAACACAGCTGGAACATGAGGGCCAGACAGTAAAAGGTGACCAAAATAGGCCTTTTTTTTGAACATTTTATGCTCCTTTTTTTTTGAAACATGTGGGCTGAACCCGATGGAGGTTGCCTACGTATCTCACATCCGGTGAGAATCAAACCCGCGTAGTTCAGTAAAATAGGGTACTCTCCCCTTTTATTTTTTTTAATGAAAATTAATCTTTACAACTCACACCAGACTACTATATATATATATATATATATATATATATATATATATATATATATATATTTAAAAAAAGGTTTATTTGCACTAAACTAGGAGAATTATTCTCTTTTTTTTTCATTTTTAATAATTACACTAATTTTTTTTAAAACCGGTCGACAATGCAAGTAAGCCTTCCAAATGATGTATCAAGTAGCACATACGTGAACATGATGGTCTCAAAGAGGATACCTGTCTTATACGGACCCAGACCCTGTGCCGAGTTTCGCTAAGTTAAATGCACGTGTTGAAAATAAAGCGAACCTACTAGGGATATCCGGCATGAGGCTTGTTCTTCTAGGTTTAGATCCTATTGGAGAAGGTATCTAGACTGGCTTACTCGAGCGGACAACTCGAGCCGAGGAGGGTCAGTGTACCGGTAGCATTGCTTTCCAGCTTAACTGGTGGTGCTCCCTGCCTAAAACAGGTGTGACTAAAATCCTTCACCGGGCGACGAACACCTCGGCTATCTCAAAGAAAGCGGGCTATGTCAAGCAAATGCCAAATTTTTAATTTCAAAAAAACTCAGAGGGGGTGCGTGAGAAAACAATTTATATGTACAGTTCAACAATATCAAAATGATAAAAAGCGAACAGGTAGCACATTAGGCACAAATAAATCACAATATTTACAAAATTAATAAAGCCAAATAAAAAGTCAACATGTACAAGCTCGAATTCTTATGTAAGTCCCCAGCAGAGTCGCCAGAGCTGTCACACCTCCTTTTCTATCCCTCAAAATAATAATAATATGTATATGGGCCAAAGAGTTTTTCCAATTAAAGTGACAAAATTTGAATAGGGATTATTTTATTGTTCAGAGTCGCCACTTAGAATTGATTTTTTCGGTCTTCCAAGTTATCATTTATTTGGATCCCTAGTCAAAGGAAGGTTTGACTCTATTTTAATCGGTCCGCGAAAACAAAGTTCGGGTAAGGAATTCTGTTGACCGGGGAGAATGTATAAGGCATTCCCCGAGTCCCGTGGTTCTAGCACGGTCGCTTTATTGACTTAAACTTGGCTTGAATTTATTTTGGACAAACTGTGATTTATATTAATTTCATGTTTTACCTATCCTCTTTTATCTCTTGATTATTAGAAAAAATTAAAGAATATTTTTGAATAATAAGATGTCATAACCACACTACGCAAGCGAATGCGTGATCGACGAAATTTATTATTTAGTCATAACGGCACTACGCAAGCGAATCCGCAGTTATGACAGACGATTGTTAGCACGTTATTTACTTTTGAAAAAATTGTTGCAATTGTGTTGGAGGAAACATTAACCCTCTTTTTTTCAGAAAATTTATTAAATGGCACTACCACGCTACGCAAGTGAATCCGTGATTATGACAAAAGATTTATAAATTAATTAAAACTATTGAATATGACATGAAATTGATGAATTAACTTATTAAAAGTTAAGCGTCACACTACACAAGTGAGTCCGTGAAGTTAAAGCGCACCTACTATTTGCCTAACGTTTAAATTAATTAAAGGGAAACTGGTTAATTAAAATAGTAGAAAAATCTGATATTATTATTATTTTTCGAGCTTTATAGTTGGGAAAAATTATGCAAATAAATGTTGGACCAACTTTATCTATTTTAAAAGAAATGAGCCAACTTCTTGTTAAAAAAATAAAAATGGGCCAGCTTGTATGGAGCTTTTGGGCTGCTGGAATTTATTATTAAAATAGGCCAAGAAATGAATTTCAATTGGCCCAATGCTATATAGAAGAAAAGGGGTAATTTTGTTGTTTAAAGGTAAATGGACCAACTTTTATCTTTGATTCAATAAGGCCCAAAGTTGATACAATCTTAGCTCTTTACTTAGTTTGAGTTCATGACCATTAACTACATAGTCACAATTGTATAAACGCCCACTTTACAAAAATAGCCATTTTTGCAAATCCGGCAAAATGGCCAGATTCACAAAGATATTATCACAACATTCCTAGAAGCATATGTTGGCAGTGAAATTTCAGCAACTAAAACGAACTCATGCTATGTGTTATACACCTAAAGTCATTCATGACAAACTTAGCATTGTTACTCAGATATAATAGCTTGAAAACATGCTTAAAAAATCCATAAACGACTTACATATCACATTCAAAAACTTACAACTCAATATTCAAGTATTATGAAGGACTATATTCACATTATCACATGCTTGATACATAACAATAACATACAAGCTCTTTTGTTGTCAAACTATTCATCACATCAAACACATTTAAATGGTGCAACATGTTCAAGTTGTTCCCATTACTGAAAATACGTACATTACGAGTCTTAAAGGATTACCTGGTAGCAAAAGAATAAACAGTAGTTCAGCAACTAAAGCAACATTAAAACAGCAGCAAAACAACAGCAAATCCGTGTTAAAACAACCCGAAAACTTAGAGAGGGAACCCAGAAACGAACTCTAAAGAGTACTTATACTTTTTTAAAAGTTTGCACTCTAAGATTCAATCCCAAAGCTCACTATTTCAGCTTACTTTTCATGTGTTCAACTGCTGAATTGTTTTTTTGTTTTTGTGACAAAACAATTATAAAAAGTCCCCTCTGGAAGTGTGATGGAGTCCCCTCTATATATCAAAACAACCAGCTATTTCAAAAAATTAAAAATCAATCTTTTTGACAGATTTTTTTACAAAATCTGCTTTTAAATTCAAAATGCAAGACTTTCTAGTTCAAATCTTGTCAAGTATTTCAAACAAAATCTGCTCTCCACTATTCAAAGATAGACTTTATTCAAATAATGTCCAAAGGTCTACATTTTCTTACCAAACAATTTGACTTTTGAGTGTTGTACTCAAAGAGTCTTGAAGCAGTAAACAAACAACCAAACAAGTACCATATACTCTTAAGTATTTTTCATTACCTTACTTTTATCAATACAAAACTATTTTACTGCTTCAACAAGTGCAAAAACAGAAAATTTAACATTTTAAACTTCAAAAACTAATGCTAAAATAATTAATAATAGACAAAAAAAAATCTGAAAATTAAAAAAAAAAAAAAATCAGCCATGAAAAGAATAGTATTTTACCATTTTACACTTCAAAAGGCCGAAAAAATGGTGGTATGCCAAAGAGGGTGTTCCGGGAGGTCGCCGGAATTAGGCTGGATTTTGGTCACCGGATATTTGGGGTAGAATTGACATCAATAGCTAGGTCTTGAGGAGCTCTATCCATTGATGTAGGTATTTTGGGGTGGTAGTGGTTGGAGCTTCATGAATTTGGGCAAAAAAGTGACGGAAAAATTTCATAGATCTAAGATTCAAGGAGTTTGAGAGATTTTTTTAGGATTTGGTTTGGAGATATGGAAAGAGGAAGTTGTGGAGGTTACGTGGTGTGAATTTGGAGGTGTTTGGAGGTGGTTCGCCGATGGAGGCGATTTCTGGCAGGCGGCGGTGGGCAGAGCTGGGGCGGCGTAGAGAGAGTGAAGAGAGAGAGAAGAGAGAAGAAGGAGAGGGAAAGAAGAGAGAGGAAATAAGGGGGAAATGGGGAAATTTTTTAGGGATTTTAGGCTTTAAATACCTAGGATGAATATCAAACTAGGACCGTTGGATTAAATCAAGATGGGTGGATGAGATTGAATCTTGTCACTTAACCAAAGCGACGTAGTTTCAAGACAAAACTACGTCATTTTAAGCTCTTCTTGGCTGCCCCCTTTTGGACCGGGTTTGGGCTCTTTGGGCTCAAATTTTGGGCCAATTTTGGCTCAATTTTAATTAAATTACACTAGCCCAAAACCCACCCCATTTATCAAACCATTACTCAACTCTTAAAACCTATACATACACAAATAAGAATAAATACACACACACACACATACATATATTATATATATAAGGCGAAAATTAGGCATTTACACTAATAATACTGGTTTGGTTCATCAATTCTTCTTATTTAAGCTTAGTATTACTTGTATATTCACTAGTATTGGAATAAATCACATATCTTTAAAACCACAATTCATCTTTAATTGTTACACCCATTTTTTGAGGTAAACAGTTTGGCGCCCACAGTGGGGCTAAAGATAATAGTGATTGTTTTTGTGCTAGTTTTCTGATAACATGTGTTATTCTTTACACTTTTCTTGTCAAAGATTCTTTGATTTCAGGCTTAAACATGTCTAGCACACAGAATGCACCTATTCACGAGGACGAAGGTCATGGAGAAAGCAGCGGTATAGGGGTCGGTGTACCACCTATAAACCTTGAGGGGTGCCAAATATGGAGCCAGTTGATATCAGTTCGCACAATGCTCTAAACACGGACGCATGCACTGACCCCGTAAAGAATGCACACAGGGAAGCCCAACCCGATGGCCGAAGAACACGAGGAATGGAAGAAGGAGGAGTCAGCCTCTAGGTGATATTCGAAATATTGCAAGCCCAACAAGTCGCCATCGCTCAACTTCAGAGTCAGAATAGAACTTCAAACACAGCCGAACCAGTGAACACTCGACGTGCTGAACCAGCGCTAGAGATGCCCGATGAAAATTGCTCGAGGACTAACCCCACGACTATGAAAATGCCCAAAGAGCTAGCCAAAAGGATTGAGACCAGAGAAAAGAAAATTAAAGAAAATGACAAAAATATAGAGATATACAACTCAAGGGTCGATCAAATACCGGGAGCCCCTCCAATTTTGAAAGGACTAGACTCGAAGAAGTTCGTGCAAAAACCATTCCCCCAGAGTGCGGCTCCGAAGCCCATTCCTAAGAAGTTTCGGATGCTAGATATCTCGAAATACAACGGAACCATTGATCTTAACGAGCACATCACCACATATACTTGTTGCATAAAAGGAAATAATTTGGAAGACGATGAGATTGAATCTGTTTTGCTAAAAAGGTTTGGGGTCTGTCTAAAGGTGCCATGATCTAGTACCATAACCTTCCCCCGAAGTCCAATCAGAACGAGATGCTGAGGGAGTTTGTATCCTGTTTCCAATCAGAACGAATGGAGTTACCATGGTCTCCGATGACTGGGCCATACAAGCCTTCACTCAGGGGCTAAATGAACAAAGTTCGATAGCCTTAAAGCAGCTAAAGCAGAACTTGGTCGAGTATCACGCTGTGACTTGGGCGGATATGCATAACAGGTGCCAATCAAAAATTAGGGTCGAGGATGACCAATTGGGAGCCCCCTAGGGCTCAGTTTATCCAAGCAGGTTACTAGCAATAGAGTCAGGAAATGCAGACAGGGGGTCAAGATCGAATAAGGAAAGATATCAACCATACGCCAGGATCGAAGGAACATGTCAAAGCGTAACATACCTCAGAATGATCGAAGGGCAGATCGAGGTCAAAGTTCCCGGGGACTCATGAGAAATACCGGGTTTGATAGGCACTTGGGACCGGCAGAGGCGCCCAGATTATCGGAATATAACTTCAGCGTCGATTCCTCGGGGATCGTCTCAGCCATTGGCAAAATCAGAGATACTAGATGGCCCAAGCCTATACAGACTGATCCTTCTCAGAGGAACCCCAACTTGATGTGCAAATATCATGGTACTCATGGGCACAGGACCGAAGATTGCAAGCAGTTAAGGGAAGAAGTGGCTAGGTTATTCAATAAGGGCCACCTCCGAGAATTCCTAAGTGATCGAGCTAAGAACCACTTCAGGGAGAGAGATGCAGGCAGGAAGAATAAACCTGAAGAACCTCAACATGTCATTCACATGATCATCGGTGGAGTCGACGTCCCACAAGGACCTATATTCAAGCGTACCAAAGTGTCCATCACAAAGGAGAAATAGACTCGGGATTACATGCCCAAGGACACCTTCACATTCAGCGAGGAAGACATCGAGGCCTTATCTCAGCCTCACAACGATGCACTGGTAATTTCTATCCTTTTAAATAAAGTTCAAGTTAAACATGTTCTCGTGGATCCAGGTAGTTCGGCAAATATAATCCGGTCAAGGGTCATGGAGCAGCTCGGGTTGCTCGATCAAATCATACCAGCATCTCGAGTCTTGAATGGCTTTAACATGGCAAGTGAAACAACAAAGAGAGAAATCATCATCCTAATCAATGTGGCCGGAACCATACAAGATAGCAAATTTCATGTCATTGAAGGTGACATGAGGTATAATGCTTTGCTTGGAAGGCCGTGGATCCATAGCATGAGGGTGGTACCATCGACCCTCTATCAGATTATGAAGTTCCCAACAAAGGATGGCGTGAAAACAGTATATGGAGACAGCATGCAGCTAAGGAGATTTTTGCAATGCACGACTTGGCACCGGTGTCGGCACCATCCACATCGGAAAAGTCGAAGGACAAAGAAATGACCAAATAGCAATCACAGCCCGTGTCCTCGGTTGATCCCGGGGGACAAGTGTCCGATGAACAGGTTGCTGAGGAAGAAGAAGATTCTCTCACCCCCTGAACCTTCATTGCCCCCGAAGAATCGAATGCGACGAAGTCCACGGTCGAGGAACTCGAGCATGCCATATTGATCGAGCATATTCCAGAATGAAAGGTATACCTAGGGACGGGGTTAACCCCCGAACTCAGGAAAAAATTCATTCAATTTTTTATCGATAACATTGATTGTTTTGCCTGGTCTCACTTAGACATGACAGGAATCCCACCGGAGATAACTACCCATCGACTAAGTGTCAATCCCAGATTTAAACCGATGAAGCAAAAGAGGAGACCTCAGTCCGAGGTAAAGCATGCATTCATCAAAGAAGAGGTATCCAAACTTCTCAAAATAGGATCCATTAGGAATGTAAATTATCCCGAATGGCTAGCTAATGTAGTGGTAGTCCCTAAAAAGGGGAATAAACTTAGAATGTGTGTAGAATACATGGATTTGAACAAAGCATGTCCTAAAGATTCTTTCTCACTTCCCAACATCGATCGATTGATCGATGCTACGGCTAGCCATGAGATCCTTACCTTTCTCTATGCTTACTCCGGGTACAATCAGATTCAAATGAACCTGGAGGACCAGGAAAAGACTTTGTTCATCACGAAGTATGGTACATATTGCTATAATGTAATGCCTTCGGGCTAAAGAATGCAGGAGCCACGTATCAACGCCTAGTTAATAAAATGTTCGAACATCAAATAGGCAAATCTATGGAAGTTTATATTGATGACATGCTAGTTAAGTCCCTGCGCGCAGAGGACCATTTGCAGGTGACGTTCGATATCCTAAAAAAGTACAACATGAAGCTTAACCCTGAGAAATGTGCTTTCGGAGTTGGCTTGGGAAAGTTCTTGGGCTTCATGGTGTCGAACAGGGGATAGAGATCAACCCCGATAAAATCAAAGCCATCGAGGAGATCACCGTGGTGAACAATGTGAAAGTCATACAATGGCTGACCGGGAGGATAGCTGCCCTAGGCCGATTTATCTTGAGGTCATCAGATCGGAGCCATCATTTCTTTTCCCTACTCAAGAATAAAAACAACTTCGTATGGACTCCGGAATGCCAACAAGCCTTAGAAGAATTAAAACGGTATCTCTCGAGCCCACCCCTGCTCCATACTCCAAAGGAAGATGAAATGCTCTACTTGTATCTAGCCGTGTTCGAGGTGGCGGTAAGTGGCGTGTTGGTTCAGGAAGATCAAGGTACATAATTCCTTATATATTATGTGAGTCAGACCCTACGAGATGTTGAAACCAGGTACCCTATTTAGAAAAGTTAGCTTTTCCATTAATAAGCGCATCTAGGAAACTAAAACCATATTTTCAATGCCATCATATATGTGTGCTGACCACGTACCCACTTCGAAATGTCTTGCATAAACACGAATTATCGAACAGGTTGGCCAAATGGGCCATCAAACTTAGAGGATATGATATTGAATATCAGCCTCGAACGGCTACCAAGTCTCAAATTTTGGCGGACTTCGTGGCCGATTTCGCGCCTGCCCTTATGCCCGAAGTAGAAAAGGAACTTTTGTTAAAAACGAGTGGGGGGTATGGACCCTCTTCACAGACGGTGCCTCGAATGTAAAAGGGTCCGGGCTCGGCATCATTTTAATACCGCCTACGGGCAGTATCATTAGGCAATCTATCAAAACTTCTAAATTGACTAACAATGAGGCCGAGTATGAGGCCATGATTGCAGGTCTCGAACTAGCCAGGGGCCTTGGAGCAGAGGTCATCAAGGCAAAGTGTGACTCCCTTTTGGTAGTAAATCAAGTAAATGGAAGCTTCGAGGTTCGAGACGATCGACTGTAGAAGTACTTGGACAAACTTCAAGCAACATTGCATCGCTTCAAGGAATGGACACTGGATCATGTACCTCGAGAACAGAACAGCGAGGCTGATGCACTTGCAAACTTGGGGTCATCAGTTGAAGAAGATGACATCGTCCCGGGGACTGTCGTCCAACTATCGAAGTCGGTGGTCGAAGAAGGCCATGCAGAGATTAATTCAACAAGTCTAATGTGGGATTGGAGGAATAAGTACATCGACTACTTGAAGCACGGGTAGCTCCCCGCGGACCCAAAAGAGTCAAGAACACTTTGAACCAAAGCAGCAGATTCTCTCTCGATGAAAATAGAACGTTGTATAGAAGAACCTTCGATGGACCATTGGCAGTGTGCTTGGGACCCCGGGATACCTGTCACGCCTTGAACCTGGGGAGGCGTGGCTGGCACCCGGTGCCAAGCTGGCTCGAGCGAACCACTCCATAACTCATAATCATTCGATCAAAACTAGAACATATATAAGTTGAGTTGGCTAAAATCATTCCTTTTGTAGCTATCATGGGCCAAAATGGCCACAACTCATAATAAACAACTGTAAGTGGGCAACACTGAATCAATAAACTATCATTTCTAAAACTTGAATACATATGGGCCGTCAAGGCCTATGACATACTGTATAAACTGAACCTCTGTCTACAAAGCCTCTAAGAATATTAGACATAAAACAAGATAGGGCACCTTCTTGCCCATAAGACTGTAGCAAAACTCTAACACGATGACTTATAGACTCAACTGCACTCTGAATGAGGTGGAGTCTTACCGATCCTTCGCTGAATGCTAACCTCGTCTACCTTGAGGGTTCGTTAGACTGATTATCTATACATGCAGGCATGAATGCAGCGTTCCTAACGAAAGGACGTCAGTACAAATAATGTACTAAGTATGTAAGACATGTAAATCAATATATAAAGGACATGAAAGAAACATGGAGTACATGGTTTAACCTGTAAGTCTGGATAACTCTGTATATTATTTAATACTTATAGTATCATGCATATGCGTATGAATGTCATGTCGTGCATAAGTGAAAAGGAAAGCAGTTGAATTATGTCAAGTGCCAACTAAGGAATATGTCAACTAAGGAAAGAAGTTGAATCCAATATTCTAAATGAAGCCAACAAGGAAACAAAGAAACATTTATCTGTATATATGGAAAGAGAGATTCTCCAAGACCAATTCAAGCCATTGAAGACTCTTTTTCAATTTCTCTCTTGTAGCCGTTGGGTCTGCTTTGGAATTACTTTTTCTTGCCTTTTTCATTTCCAATCTCTTGTGTATATAATATGATATCTTTTATGTTAGAAAACACAGAAAAAGAATGAGATTATTATATATTCAAATCTCTTCATGGTATTAGATCCCTCACAAGAGATTGGAACAAGCAAAACTCTTATGGCTAATTCTAACCAACAAGTGCAAGAACTTTCTCTTTCTCTTCAAACTTTGCACCAGTGTACTAGTCTCATCTCATTGAAACTAGACACTTCAAACTTCTTACTTTGGCGTTCTCAAATAGAACCTTTGATTCGGAGCATTGAATTAGAACATCACCTTACCAATGAAAGCAAGCCGAAAAAAGAAATCACTGGGGACGACGGAAAGGCTGCTCCAAATCCGCAGTACCTTACCTGGATCAACAATGATGGCTTGCTAAGGGCTTTGTTACTAAGAAACATAGAGATAGAGATTCTAATGTCGTTGGAAAACATCCAAACGGCACATCAGGTATGGCAATCTATTAAGAATTAGATTCTCCCTACTACGATTGAAAAAGAACAACTTTTGAATGAAAAATTGATATCCCTTAAAAAGGGAAAAATGTATCTTGATGAATACCTTAAGAAGTTCAAAGGCTTATGTGATAGCTTGACTGCAATTAAAAAGCCAATGGACGATACAAGTAAAATATTTCAACTAGCTAGGGGTCTTGATGCTAAATATAAGGATTTTCAAACTGCTCGAACTGCTATGTTAGCAAAAAGACCCTTATCCTACTTATAATCAGTTTGTTGTAGCCTTGCAAACTCATGAACAGATAATGATTAATGAAAGCAAGGAGAAAGATCATTTGCAACCTCACCATGAACAAGCTTTTGTCGGACAAAGAGGAAGAGGACAACATCGTGGTGGGGGAAGGTTTAACTCGAGAGGACGAGGCTTTGCTCCAGCAGCGCGCCATGGTAATTACAGTGCTATGCCAAATTTTAATGATAAAATACCATACCAGCCGAAGGAAACTAATTATAGTGTCGATCCGCATCAACAAAAGAAAGAACAAGCTATCATTTGCCAAATTTGCGGTAAAACTAATCACTCAACCTTGGAATGTTGGAATCGGTTTGGCCATTCTTTTCAACCTGAAGACCAACTTCATAAGGCTCTTGCTGCAATGAAATTAGAACATGAAGATTCTTCACTCTATGCCGATTCAGGAACGATAACTCGCATCCTAAACAATCCAGGTAAACTTGCCAAAACTACTCTATATAAGGGCAATGGATATATATTTATAGGAAATGCTGAAAGCCTTCCCATTTCTCATATTGGTGAAGGACAACTTAAAGCCAAAAATGGTAGCTTAAGTCTGAAAAATATTCTCATTGTTCCTGATATAAAGAAAAATTTACTCTCTGTTGGACCGTTGAATTTTTTGCTAATGATTTTGTGGTTAAGTCTCAACATGGCAGGATACTTGCTAAAGGATGCAAAAAGGGAGGACTTTATGCTCTTGGAGAAATAAATCAACAAGCTCTCCTTGACTTTAAGAATAAATCTTTGCAAAATATTTGGCACAAAAGGATGGGACATCCCTATTTGCGATATCTAAAGATTCTAAAGTCAAAAAATTTGATAAATATTTCGAGTTGGGAAAAACGTCCAGCAGTTTCAAGTAGTTGTCAAATGGGAAAAAGTTATCGAATTTCCTTTTCATTATCAAATAACATTTTCAAAATGTCCATTAGATAAACTACATTATGATTTATGGGTCCAACACCCATCTTATCCTGTCAACATTTTAAATATTATGTTGTTATTGTCGATGACTGTACGAAATACACATGGTTGTTTCTATTGAGAAAAAAATCCGATTTCCTTAAAATATTTCTTAATTTTCAAAAAATGGTAGAAAATCAGTTTGAGCATAAAATAAAAGTTCTTCAAAGTGACGGAGGCAGAGAATTTTTTTCCACTGATTTTAAAAATCATCTTATTAACTATGGAATTCATCACCAATTTTCATGTCCAAACACAGCTGAGCAAAATGGTGTGGCAGAAAGGAAACATTGTCATATTGTAGAAACAGGACTCACGCTACTTTTTCAAGCTTGCTTACCCATCAAATATTGGGTGGATGCTTTCCTTACATCTGTTTATCTCATAAATCGTATGCCTTCTCAATCACTGAATATGGAAAGTTCATTCTTTAAATTATTCAATCACCATCCTGACTATGGTAGTTTGAGAATTTTTGGTTGCAAGTGTTTTCCCTACCTTAGAGACTATGGAAAGAACAAATTCTCTAAGAAGACATATCCATGCATCTTTTTGGGATATAGTCTTATTCATAAAGGATACAAATGTTTGGATCCTTCTACAAATAAGATTTATTTATCTAGACATGTTGTCTTTTATGAAACTATTTTTCCTTGTGCCCCTAACAAAGAAAGTATATTGCAGGAGAATTTTGAGGTCACAATATTTTCCGACACTGATTCTTGGATGCAAAAAGGGAAGAACAAATCTCAAAAGGAAAGCTCCGACGAAAAGATAAATGACCTCCATATGGAAAAAGGGGAGGAACACATCGTACTGGATGACATCATGACAATTGATGATGCATATATCATGCCAGCTATACCTCCCGACAACAATAAAGATCATAGTCAAGCTGAAAATATTGAAGCTAGCCCTACAAATGATACCGAGAATAACAACACTAACTCTATCAATGTTAATGATTTACCTGATTTGAGTATTAGTCTAACCATTGATTTGAATTCATCTTCTATAGGTTCAAGTCTTGATGTGACACAAACAAATAGGCATCATATGATAACTCGTCAAAAACTTGATACTCAGCCTGATCTTGACCCTATATTGGCTGAAAGCATTCAACAGCATCGAGAAAAGCGGATATATAAAGCCTTGACCACTACCATGACCACTTCAGTACTAAAAAGTGTTAAAACGGCTCCCACTATCCCATATTGGCGTGAAGCCATGCTTGAAGAGCTCCAAGCACTCCACACCAACCAAACATGGACCATTGTTTCTCGACCATATAATGCTAATATATATAGATCTAATTGGATTTTTCGCATCAAGCATAGAGAAGATGGATCGATCGAAAGATTCAAAGCTAGATTAGTTGCACAAGGATACAAACAAATTGAAGGAGTGGATTATGAAGAAACATACTTCCCAATAGTCAAGGCCACAACGATTCGGCTTGTTCTTGCAGTTGCACTGTCACAAAAATGGACAATGTGACAACTAGATGTCAAGAATGCCTTTCTTCATGGCTACCTCAAGGAGACAATTTACATGGAACAACCTTCTGGATTTAAGGATCCTCAACATCCAAACCATGTCTACAAACTGCACAAGTCAATCTATGATCTTAAACAAGCTCCTAGAGCGTGGTTTGATCGTTTATCAAAATTTCTTATTTATATTGGGTTTAAATGCAGTCAAGCTGATCCTTCTCTCTTTACATTACATAAAGAAAATATTGTTGTACTAATGTTAATTTATGTTGATGATATTGTTCTCACAAGAAATAATGATATATTTTTAGAGAATCTTATCAAGAAACTACAATCTGAATTATCTCTCAAGGATCTTGGCCAACTTCATTACTTCCTTGGTCTCGAAGTTCAATATTTCCCTGGAGGAATCACTATTTCCCAAAGTAGGTACGCAAAGGAACTACGAGATCGAGCCAAGCCCACAAATTGTTCTCACTTCAATACTCCCATGGCATTAAAATCACTGCCGTCACCTGAAGACTCAAACCATTGATTCAACAGAGTGTCAAAGCTTAGTAGGTGCTCTCCAATACCTCACCTACACTCGACCTGACATTGTGCAGTCAACAAAGTCTGCAACCATCTCCAACATCCGACGGAAGAGCATATGAGAGCCGTCAAAAGAATTCTTCGATATCTAAAAGGAACAACAGACTATGGCCTTAAATTCCTTTCTCAAAGTCCATTCAAACTTTATGGTTATTGTGATGCAGATTGGGCAGGTTGTTCGGATACAAGGATAAGTACTTCAGGTTTTTGCATATATCTAGGTGCTAATTGTATTTCATGGTCCCCCAAAAAACAACCAACAGTGTTTTGATCTAGCACAGAAGCAGAATATCGATCCATGGCATCTACGACGGCTAAATTAGTTTGGATAACTTTTCTCCTTCGAGACATTGGTATTCCACTACATCACTCACCTCAGCTTTTTGTGATAATAAAAGTGCATTGTATATGTCAATTAATACAATATTTCATGCTCGAGCCAAGCATATTAAGATAGACTATCACTTCGTTCGAGAAAAGGTTGCTCTTGGCGCACTCACCACACGATATATTTCCTCTGAGTTTCAAATCGCAAATATATTTACTAAACCTCTTCCAAAGCTTCCTTTCTGATCATTTTGAGCCAAGCTAGGAGTACATTCAATCATTACCTCCAACTTAAAAAAAGGTGAAAATTAAAGTAGTTGATTTATGTCAAGTGTCAACTAAGGAATATGTCAACTAAAGAAAGAAGTTGAATACAATATTCTGAATGAAGCCAACAAGGAAACAAAGAAACGTTTATCTATACATATGAAAAGAGAGATTCTCCAAGAGCAATTCAAGCCATTGAAGACTTTTTTCCAATTTCTCTCTTGTAGCCGTTGGGTCTGCTTTGGAATTACTTTTCCTTGCCTTTTTCATTTCCAATCTCTTGTGTATATAATATGATATCTTGTATGTTAGAGAACACAGAACAGGAATGAGATTATTATATGTTCAAATCTCTTCCATGTTTCATAACATCATCAGGCCTTTGAGGGCATCCTATCATATCATTTCGGCCATTGTGCGCAAAGTCATCAACGTATACCAACTAATTAGGTGGTGGTGTGTATATAACGCCGTAACCTTTTCCCATATCCCATATATATATATATATATATGTAACGCCGTCTAAGTCATATTATAGCCACTGTGGGTAACATCATCATCGTATACCAGCTTATCAGGTGGTGGCGCGTATATAACGTCGTAACCCTTTCCCATATCCCATATACATATATATACGCGTATATATTGCCGTCTGAGTCATGGGTAAATGTGCATGTATAAATGCATGAAATGCATAAAAAACGTCAATCAACTCTCTTGGAATGTTATACGACCATTATCGAACTACTTGAATGTCACGACCCTAGTTCGCCCTCCGTGAACTATCGTGACGGCACCTAGTCACTACGACTAGGTAATCCTAACAAATGCGGAAAAAAATAATTGCGGAAAGAAAATAATTAAAAACCGTGATAACAAAATGAATCAGTGTTTAAGATGTAGTCGGTCATATAAAAGTACAAGAATCTCAACTTAACACTCCCAAAATCTGGAAACCCATGAATCACAAGCTAAGAGATTATATAAAAAGCTCTAACTCCAGAAATGTCTATCAACAAGGAAAATACAGAAGGGCTATACTAGTACTGAGAATAGAAAGGGACTCTTCGGTCTACAGACGCGGCAGATATACCTCGGAGTCTCTACAACAGCGCCTCACCTCAAGTGTGATAAGACTGAGTGGAAGTACCTGGATATGCACATGAAAAATATGCACAGAAAGGGCATGCGTACACCATAATGGTACTTAGTAAGTGCAAAGTCTAACCTCGATCGGGTAGTGACGAGGAAAGTCTGGGCCCTACTAAGATTAAATGAAAAATAAGGTATGATAGTATAGAATAAGGCAGTAAAATTAAGTGCAACAGTAAGAAATAACATAGAATAGAAAGAACAACAACAACTATAGCAGAGACAAAATAATCACGGAAAGGAGTATATCTCAACACAGAGATTACAATTGGGGATCTCTCAGTATCCCGAGGATCTCTTAGTATCCTCAATATGTGTACCATGGATCTCTCAGTATCCCGAGGATCTCCTAGTATCCTCAATATATATACTAGGGATCTCTCAGTATCCCAAGGATCTCTTAGTATCCTCAATATGTGTGCCAGGAATCTTTTAGTATCCTGAGGATCTCCTAGTATCCTTAATATATATACTAGGGATCTCTCGGTATCCCAAGGATCTCTTAGTATCCTCAATATGTGCTGGGGATCTCTTGGTATCCCGTACTACAGT
This sequence comes from Nicotiana sylvestris, assembly GCF_000393655.2. Lineage (NCBI taxonomy): Eukaryota > Viridiplantae > Streptophyta > Magnoliopsida > Solanales > Solanaceae > Nicotiana > Nicotiana sylvestris. Next base: position 144,648,369 of record NC_091064.1, on the reverse strand, counting down.
CCAAATAAATATATATGTGCAGGGGGATATCCTGGGATACCGTCCCGTAGTCCCAAAGTAAACACGCAGCAACAACACGAAGAATACTCAGTTAAGTTTTTTTCACACCAAGGTAAAACAAGTATTTTCTAACCTAGCATGCTTCACATAGTCCAAATAAGGTAGTTGAGCAAATAAAGCAAGTGAGTCAATTAGACATGATTCCCTAAGCTAACAACAGGCTTAAATTGCAAGTAGAATAAACAGGAAGGGAAAACACAATTTAAAGTTACTTAATGAAAACGGGATTTTCAACAATTAGCATGAGTACGCACTCGTCACCTCACGTACAAGACATTAAAAATATTAACAGTACCAAATCCTAAGGGGAGTTCCCCAATACAAGGTTAGGCAAGCCACTTACCTCGAACCGGCTCAAAATCAACCCGAAACCATGTTCTTGCCACGAGTACTCCACTCCAAATGACCCAAATTTATTCAATTCAAACGCATAATGTAAATATAACTTCAAGTAACGGATTACACAAATAAATTCTAAGCTAATACACGCAGTTAGATAAAATGACTAAAATGCCCTCCGGGACCACGTCTAAGAATCGAGTTAAATTATCCAAATCCAATGTCAAATTCGTAATCAAAACTCGAAAATTAGGTATAAGAACTCTCCCCCAATTTTCCACCATAAATTCAAAATTAAAGGATAGATTTAATTGTAGATTCATGAAAATTAGTCAAAACCGAGTAGGTATTATTTACCCAAATCGCCCAGGTGAAAATCTCTTCAAAAATCACAATTTCCCGAGCTCCCAAGTCCAAAATATGAATTATAGCTTAAACCCTCGATTTTGAAATTTAAGTTCTGCCCAGACGCGTACTTCTTCGCGAACGCGAGACCATTGTCGCGAAAGCGATGCACAAAAATTCTACTGGCCATTCTTCCTCTTCACAAACGCGAGTGTCCACTCGTGAACGCATAGCTTATTCTGGTGGACCCTTCGCGAACGCGAGGACCATGTCGCGAACGTGAAGACCAAAGGGTCCATACCTTCGCGAACGCGGGACATCATCGCGGACGTGAAGCAAGATTCAGCTGCTTCACCTAGATGCTCTACGCGAATGCGACACCCTCTCGCGAACGCGATGAATGTTTTCTCTGCAACACAATAGTAGAAAATCTGCAATCTTTCCAAGTCCAAAAATGATCCGTTAAGCATCTGAAACACACCCGAGGCCCCCGGGACCTCAACCAAACATGACAACCAATCCTAAAACATCATTCAAACTTGTTCCAATCTTTGGAATGCTCAAAACAACATCAAAACACCAATTTAACATCGGATTCAAGCCTAAGAACGCCAAAAACTATCAAATTACGCTTTCGATCAAAATCAAACCTCGTCTGAATGACCTGAAATTTTGCAAGCATGTCACATTCAACATTACGGAGCTACTCCAACTTCCGAAATTTCATTCCGACCCCGATATCAAAATCTCACTATCGAACCAAAAACTTCAAAAATTCAACTTTTGGTAATTCAAGCTTAAATAAGCTACGGATCTCCAAAACACAATCCGAACATGCCCCTAAGCCCAAAATCACCCAACGGAGCTAACAGAACCGATAGAATTCCATCTGAGGCCGTCTTCATACTACTCCGACTATGGTCTAAATTCTAAACTTAAGCTCTTATTTAGGGACTAAGTGTCCCAAAACACTCCGAAACTCAAAACCAAATATCGCGGCGAATCAAATTAGCAGAATCAAATATGGGGAAAGTAGTTAATAGGGGATCAGGGCGTAAATTTTTAAAACGACCGGCTGGGTCATTACATCCTCCTACACTTAAACATTCGTTCATCCTCGAACGAGCATAGAGACATACCTGAAGTAGTGAAAAGATGAGGCTAACGACTGCATATCCTGCTCGGTCTCCCAAGTCGCCTCCTCGACCGGCTGACCCTGCCACTGAACCTTCACTGATGCAATGTTCTTTGACCTTAACTTTTGAACCTGCCTATCCAATATTGCCACTGGCTCCTCAACATAAGATAGATCCTTCTCCAACTGAATTGAATTGAAATCCAACACGTGCGACGGATCACCGTGATACCTCCGGAGCATCAAAACATGAAATACCGTATGAACTCTTGCCAAGCTGGGAGGTAAGGCAAACTCATAAGCAACATCCCCAACACGCCTCAATATCTCAAAAGGACCAATAAACCTCGGACTCAACTTCCCTTTCTTCCCGAATCTCATAACGCCCTTCATAGGCGAAACCCAAAGCAGAACTCTCTCTCCAACCATATAGGAAACATCACGAATCTTCCGGTCCATGTAACTCTTCTGTCTGGACGAGCTGTACGGAGTCTATCCTGAATCACCTTAACCTTCTCCAAAGCATCCCGGACCAAGTTTGTGCCTAATAATCTAGCCTCACTCGGCTCAAACCAACCCACCGTGGATCTACACCGCCTACCATATAAATCCTCGTACGGTGCCATCTGAATGTTGGAATGATAGTTGTTGTTGTAGGCAAACTCCGCCAATGGTAAGAACTGATCCCAAGACCCTCCAAACTCAATCACACACGCACCGAGCATATCCTCAAGAATCTGAATAGTGTACTCGGACTGTCCGCCCGTCTGAGGGTGGAATGCTGTACTCAACTCCACCCGAGTACCCAACTCATGCTGTACGACCCTCTAGAACTATGATGTGAACCGAGTACCTCTATCTGAAATGATGGAAACTAGAATACCATGCAGATGAACAATCTCCCGGATATAAATCTCTGCCAACCGCTCTAAAGAATATGTAGTACACACATGAATGAAATGCGCGGACTTGGTCAGCTGATCCACAATCACCCAATGACATCAAACTTCCTCAAAGTCCGTGGGAGGCCAACTACGAAGTCCATGGTGATCCGCTCCCACTTCCACTTCGGAATCTCTATCTGCTAAAGCAACCCACCCGATCTCTGGTGCTCATACTTCACCTGCTGACAATTGAGGCACCGAGCTACAAACCCAACTATATCTTTCTTCATCTGCCTCCACCAATAGTGCTACCTCAAATCCTGGTACATCTTCGCGGCACCCGAATGAATGGAATACCGCGAACTATGGGCCTCCCCCATAATCAACTCCCAAAGCCCATCAACATTGGGTACACAAATTTGACCCTGCATCCTCAATACCCTATCATAACCAATAGTCACATCTCTGGCATCACCGTGGTAAACCTTGTCCTTGAGGACAAGCAAATGAAGGTCACAAACTAACTCTCCCTGATACGATCAAATAATGAAGACCGAGAAACCATGCAAGCTAGAACCTGAATGGGCTCCGAAAGATCCAATCTCACAAACTGGCTGGCTAAGGCCTGAACATCTATTGCCATGGGCCTCTCCGCTACTGGTAAATAGGCCAAACTTCCCAAACTCTCTGCCTGGAAACTCAAAGCATCGGCAACCATATTGGCCTTGCCCGGGTGATACAAAATAGTGATATCATAGTCCTTCAACATCTCTAACCACCTCCTCTAACGCAAATTAAGAACCTTCTACTTGAACAGATGTTGCAAACTCCGGTGGTTAGTATAAATCTCACAAGGCACACCGTACAAATAATGACGCCAGATCTTCAAGGCGTGAACAATAGCAACTAACTCAAGATCATGGACAGGATAATTCTTCTCATGCACCTTCAACTATCTGGACGTGTAGGCAATCACCCTACAGTCCTACATCAATACCGCTCCAAGGCCAATCCTTGAGACATCACAATAAACAGTATAAGACCCCGAACCTATAGGCAGTATCAAAACTGGGGCTATAGTCAAAGCTGTCTTGAGCTTGAAAGCTCGCCTCACACTCTTCCATCCACTAGAACGGAGCACTCTTCTAGGTCAGCCTGGTCATAGGTGCTGTAATAGATGAAAACCTTTCAACAAATCGACGATAATAACCCGCCAAGCCAAGAAAACTGCTGATCTCTATAGTTGAGAATGGTCTGGGCCAACTCTACACTACCTCCACTTTCTTTGTATCCACCCGAATACCCTCACTCAAAACCATGTGGCCCAAGAATGCCATGGAATCCAACCAAAACTCATATTTCGAGAACTTTGCATATAACTTCTTTTCTCTCAAGGTCTGAAGCACTACCCTCAGGTACTGCTCATGATTTTCCCAACTCCGGGAATACACCGGAATATCATCAATAAAAAGAATGATGAACGAGTCAAGATATGGCCAGAACACACTGTGCATCAAATGCATAAAGGCTGCTGGGGCATTGGTCAGTCCAAATGACATAACAAGGAACTTGTAATGACCATACCGAGTCCTGAAAGTAGTCTTCGGGATATATGGCTCCTGAATCTTCAACTGGTGGTAACCTGAGCGCAAGTCAGTCTTAGAAAACACTCGTGCGCCCTGAAGCTGGTAAAACAGATCATCAATACGAGGCAAAGGATATCAGTTCTTCACTATAACTTTGTTCAACTGGCAGTAATCAATGCACATATGCATAGAACTGTCCTTTTTCTTCACAAACAAGATAGGAGCACCCCAAGGTGATACACAGGGCCGAATAAAACCCTTATCAAGAAATTCCTGCAATTGATCCTTCAACGCTTTCAACTCAGGAGGGGCCATATCATACGGAAGAATAGAAATGGGCTGAGTGCCCGGCAAAAGATTAATGCCAAAATCAATATCTCTATAGGGCGGCATGCCCGGAAGATCAGCTGGAAACACATCAGGAAAATCCCGTACTACTGGGACTGAATCAACTGTAGGGGTATTAGTACTGACATCTCTCACATAAGCTAGATACGCATTACACCTCTTCTCAACCATACGCTGAGCCTTAAGAAAATATATAACTCTACTGGAAGTATGATCTAAGGTACCCCTTCACTCTACTCGCAGTACATCTGGCATAGCCAGCGTCACAGTTTTGGAGTGGCAATCAAGAATAGCATAATGGGGAAACAACCAGTTCATGCCCAAGAAAACATCAAAATCCACTATGCTGAGCAATAATAAATCAGCTCTGGTCTCAAAATCACTAAGAGCAACCACACACGATCGATAAACGCGATCCACAATATGAGAATCTCCCACAGAAGTAGAAACATAAACAGGGGAACTCAAAGAATCTCGAGATACACCCAAATACAGAGCAAAATAAGAAGAAACATAAGAATAGGTGGAGCCTGGATCTAATAAAACCGATGCATCTTTATGACAAACCAGGACAATACCTATGATGATAGAATCAGAGGCGATAGCCTCGGTACGGACAGGAAGGGCATAATATCTGGTGTGGCCCTCCCCTCTAAAGCGACCTCCACCTCTAGCTGGCTGAGTAGGTGGGGTAGCAACTAGAGCCAAAATCATAACTTGGGAACTCTCCGGAGCACGCTGTGGCTGAGACGTCTGTGGAGGTGCAACCCTCCCAAGTCTAGGGCAATCCCTCACCACATGGCATGTGTCACCATACTCAAAACAAGCTCTAGGAGGACGTGGCAGTGGGAACCATGCGGTACGGGTACTTTGAGACCCCTGAACACCTAAAACACTGTGTGAAATCTGAGACGCAAACTAAGCTTGCTGACCCACAAAACCTCTACCATACCGTACTCTTCCTCCAAAGTAAGGACCAGTGGGTCTCTCCAGTCTATGAGGTCTCCTCGGTTCCCTATACTCTCTCTCCTAACCTCGTCTGTCCTCTCTCCCTTGGACCCACCTGTCCTCTACTCGGCGAGAGGTCCTCACCACTCACTGAACTAGGACCACAGGCTGTGTCGCCATGACAACTGGAACCTGACCAATGAGAACACGCTGCTCTGGAGTGGGGGCGGTGGGAGTCTGTGCTCCTTCCCCGTCCTAAGCTGTGGCTGCAACAAGGGGAAGCAACCCTGCCTGAGCTAGAGTGGTGTACATACTCATGAACTGCGCAAGAGTCTCCTGGAGCGCTGGGGTAGTAGTAGCAATAGGCGTATCAGATGCCTGGGCTCTGGCTGCAGATGCTGGTGGCTCCTCTGTGGCAGATCGCCTAGGTGCTCTGGTTGCACCACGAGCGCGTCCTCAACCTCTACCCTGGCCCCGATCTCTGACGGCTCTAGTAGGGAGCACGTGTGCCTGGTCATCTCCGGTGGCACGTGTCCTCACCATCTGTGAGAGAATAGAAGACAGAGGTTTAGAATTGGTGATGTCAAGAATCTCGCACGACAAGGAAGTCAAAAAAAGTGGAAATTTTCCTAACAGTTACATAGCCTCTCGTAGATAAGTATAAACGTCTTCGTACCGATCCGAGAGACTCTAATAAACCGGCTTGTGATTCATGACTCCTATGAACCTAGAGCTCTGATATCAACTTGTCACGACCCCAGTTCTCCCTCCGTCAACTATCGTGACGGCACCTAGTCGTTACGACTAGGTAAGCCTAACAAATGCGAAAAAGAAACAATTGCGGAAAGAAAATAATTAAAAACCGTGATAACAAAATGAATCAGTATTTAAGATGCCGCCCGACATATAACAGTATAAGAATCTCAACTTAACACTCCCAAAATTCGGAACCCCATGAATCACAAGCTAAGAGATTATATAAAAAGCTCTAACTCCAAAAATGTCTATCAACAAGGAAAATATAGAAGGGCTATACTAGTACTGAGAATAGAAAGAGACTCTTCAGTCTGCGGACATGGCAGATATACCTTGGAGTCTCTACAACAGTGCCTCGCCTCAAGTGTGATATGACTGAGTGGAAGTACCTGGATTTCCACATGAAAAACATGCACAGAAAGGGCATGAGTACACCACAACGGTACTCAATAAGTGCAAAGCCTAACCTCGGTCGCGTAGTGACGAGGAAAGTCAGGGCTCTACTGAGACTAAATGAAATATAAGGTATGAAAGTATAGAATAAGGCAGTAAAATTAAGTGTAACAGTAAGAAATAACATAGAATAGAAAGAACAACAACAACTATAACAGAGACAAAATAATCACGGAAAGGAGTACATCTCAACACAGAGATACAACCGGGGATCTCTCAGTATCCCGAGGATCTCTTAGCATCCTCAATATTTGTGCCGGAGATCTCTCAGTATCACGAGTATCTCATTGTATTCTCCATATATATGCTGGGGATCTCTCGGTATCCCAAGGATCTCTTAGTACCCTCAATATGTGTGCCGGGATCTCTCAGTATCCCGAGAATCTTCTAGTATCCTCAATATATATACTGGGGATCTCTTGGTATCCCGCACTACAGTCCAAATCAATATATATGTGCAGAAGGATCTCCCTGGATACCGTCCCGTAGTCCCAAGGTAAACACGCAGCAACAACACGAAGAATACTCAGTTAAATTAAATTTCACACCAAGGTAAAATAGGTATTTTCTAACCTAGCATGTTTCACATAGTCCAAATAAGGTAGTTGAGAAAATAAAGCAATCAAGTCAATTAGACATGATTTCCTAAGTTAACAGTAGGCTTAAATTGCAAGTCGAATAAACAGGAAGGGAAAACATAATTAAAGTTACTTAATGAAACGGAATTTTCAACAATTAGCATGAGTACGTACTCGTCACCTCACGTACAAGTCATTTCAAATATCAACAATACAAAATCCTAAGGGGAATTCCCCCACACAAGGTTACGCAAGCCACTTACCTTGAACCGGTTCAAAATCAACCCGAAACCACGTTCTTGCCACGAGTACTCGACTCCAAATGGCCCAAATCCATTCAATTCAATTACATAATGTAAATATAACTTCAAGTAACGGATTCCACAAATAAATTCTAAGCTAATATGCAAAATTAGGTAAAATAACCAAAATGCCCTCCGGGCCCACGTCTCGAAATAGGGTAAAATTTACATTTTCAGAATCCTCATACTCTTACGAGTTTAACCATACCAAAATTATCCAAATCCAATGTTAAATCCCCAATCAAAACTCGAAATTTAGGTCTAAGAACTTTCCCCGAATGTTTCACTATAAATTCAAAATTAAAGGATGGATTTAAGTGTAGATTCATTGAAATTAGTCTAAACCTAGTAGGAATTACTTACCCAAATCGCCCAGATGAAAATCTCTTCAAAAATCACAATTTCCCAAGCTCCCAAGTCCAAAATATGAATTATGACTTAACCCCTCGATTTTGAAATTTAAGTTCTGCCCAGACGCGTTCTTCTTCTCGAATGTGAGACCATTTTCGCGAACGTGATGCACAAAAATTCTACTGGCCAGTCTTCCTCTTCGCGAACGCGAGTGTCCACTTGCAAACGCGTAGCTTACTCTGGTGGACCCTTCGCGAATGCGAGGACCATGTCGCGAACGCGAAGACCAAAGGGTCTATTCCTTCACGAACGCGGGACATCATCGCGGACGCGAAGCACGATTCAGCTGCTTCACCCAGATGCTCTACGCAAACGCGAGACCCTCTCGAGAACGCGATGAATGATTTCTCTGCAACTCAACAACAGAAAATTTGCAATCTTTCCATTTCTAAAAATGACTCGTTGAGCATCCGAAATACTCCCGAGGCCTTCGGGACCTCCACCAAACATGCCAACCAATCCTAAAACATCATTCAAACTTGTTCCAATCTTCGGAATGCTCAAAACAACATCAAAACACCAATTTAACATCGGATTCAAACCTAAGAACGCCAAAACTCTCAAATTATGGTTTCGATCAAAAAGTCTATTATACCTCATCCGAATAACATGAAATTTTGCAAGCATATCACATTCAACATTACAGAGCTACTTCGACTTCCGGAATTCCATTTCGACCCCGATATCAAAATCTCACTATCGAACCGGAAACTTCAAAAATTCAACTTTCGACAATTCAAGCCTAAATAAGTTACGAACCTCCAAAACACAATCCGAACACGCCCCTAAGCCCGAAATCACCCAACGTAGCTAACGAAATTGACAAAATTCCATTCTGAGTCCGTCTTCACACTGCTCCAACTACGATCCAAATTCTAAAACTTAAGCTCTTATTTAGGAAATAAGTGCCCCAAAACACCCCGAAACTCAAAACCAAACATCCCGACGAATCAAAATAGCATAAAAATACGGGGAAAGCAGTTAATAAGGAATCAGAACGTAAATTCTTAAAACGATCGGCCGGGTCGTTACATTCACAATTAAAATTAAAGTAAGTTATTAATAATGGTAAGTATTAATTACTTTCCCACTACAAGTGCAATATGGTAAAGCTAATTAAGAATTTTAATGCACAAACTAGACTAGCCTTAATCATTATCCCTACGTAAGGAGGACAAGAATCTAGGAAATAAATAAAAAATGTATATTTGGATATTTCACTTACTATTCTCCCTATAATAATAAATAGAAAATAATATATGGAGAATTTTTTGCAATACAACGTAGATATCATTTGAAAAAGATGGGAAAATATCTTGAAACTGCTAACTTTAACTTTTATAATGAGATGTCAATGCTTGATGATGGTGTAGTTTTAGCATGGTACTACTTTAGTATTAGTAGTAAGTATTTTTTTAATATGAAGAATAAAGACGTGGGGCTTGGGTTAGATTCTTTTTTAAAAGGAAGACAAATAAACCTTAATTTGTATCGTTTATATATTTGGCATTATGTGTTAATTAGGATACTGACTACAAAAGGAACCAAATGAAATGAAAATCATTTTATATAAGCCTTCTGCTCGGAGTAATATTCATGAAATGAAAATTATATCTATGGAAACACTCCAAAAATGAAGCACCAAATCTGTGTAATTAGTACACTACCAAACTGACCTACAATTTCCTCTCACCCACTCAGTCAAGTAAGCTGGAAATAAGTATGAATATGGTCAGAGCATCTTAATATATTACTACATCAAATCTGTCTCCGTCCTTTTTTTGCTTTCTCTATATCATTAAAGGTATTAAGATTAAGGATTAAATTGGAACAATATCGTTCCCAGAACATGTAGAGGGACTAGAATGTGATCTTAACAAATCTCCCAAAAGTCATGAACACAGGATGCCAACTATTACACATAATTAATGTCCTCAAATTAATATGTATGATCGTAGGGGAACGAATAACATAGACATCCTTAAGGGCTAAGAGTAGAACCACTTATGAAATAACATTACGTTTATGTATTGTTACTTGGATCATGCCAAAAGAAGGAAGGATTAGCCTTAACATACCTGAGTCGATTCTCTTATCAATCTCTCCAACACACGTAACGGCGGATCGAAGTAGGAAAAATTCCGTGTGGTATTCTTGAGAAAGATTGTACCCCGTGTTCTCTTAGAATTACCAAAGAGAGGATCAAGCGCATCATAACAGTATCATACCCTCCAAGAAATTCAAAAGAAAAGATGAACTATCCAGAATATTGCTCCATAGCATAAATAGCCTGCTAACATCTATTTTCCAGAAAAAAGGTAGGTTGTCTCTTCCATTCACATAACAGAGAACATGGAGAAATTGCCAAAAATCATTTGTGAAGTATAAATCTGGGTGTAATTTATTAAAACTAAGCAATCTTAAGCATTCATACTTGAGCAGATTCTCATTTTGAAATACATGATTTTCCTAAAGTGCAAATGTATAACTTTAGCTTGGAAAAATATCCAAAGTGCAGATGTCCTAGAGTAATTTGGTAGATGAGAGAATAATCAACAATTGGGGGGATGGTAAGATTACATAGAAAATAAAGTAAAAGACAAGGGTGACTACTTAGCCCCAATTTCTTCTAAATATACCACATATTTATATCTATATTATATTAAAAGCATGAACCCTTTAGTTAAAAAGTTAAATTATTTTATTACCCCTCTTATCTTGAGATCCTATTTACGGTAATTTAAAAAAAAAAAAAAAAAAAATACAAGAGTCCAAAGCCAACAGTCACAACCATTCTCTACGAGACAACAATCACTAAACGTTACACTCTCTTTTCTTTGTCTTTTCCTTTCCATTTGTCCGTTTATCTTATTTTAAATAGATTTCCTTTGTCATTTCTCCACAAAATCCAAATGTCATCAAACTTTAAATTACAAATTCTCTTTAATCAAGCAATTTGTCTTCAGATTTATATTTGTAGCGTGTCATGGGATTTACATTTAGTCTTCTGAATCGGAGTTTATCATATAAAACCAACCAATGGCTACTACAATTTGAGTTTCTCTCGAATTTTGCTATGCATATTCCGCAATTTAGTTGCTTTATTTGTTGATTCAATTGTAAATTAGCAGTGTTCGATGCTTAAAAAAAAATAAAAGAGTTAGGGTACATATATGACACTTAATAATCTAACTACTTAAAAAAGAGAATCCTACAAATTAAAGAGTCCTAGATGAACAGTCACAACCATTCCGTTTTCTATATGGCAATAGTCTCTTATAAAGTATCCACAGTACATTCTCCACAAGACAATTGACAGAAGACACAAAAATAAAGTGTTCACAAATTAAGGAAGCACATTAAGGTGAGTCTGGTCTTATAATCTCATGAAACTATATGGTTTCCTATGTCTCCATGTAAGTTTGATCAGTCGATTCATAAGAGAGAAAAAGCATATGACTTTATGGCACATTAACTGTTGCTTCTATTAAGAAGTCTAACAGTGATCCTTCTACATTGTCTCATTGTCATAGTATACCATTTAAGTGGATTATGTTTAGTATCGCCAGTTCTTGTATGGTTTATTTTGCACTTGTCTATCTCTTCTAAATGACAACCAAAGAAATGTAAAGGGAAGTCTTACAGAAAATTGAGAAATGTTCTGAACTTCATATTCAAAGTCTGATATTCATGAAAGATTAAGAGTAATTAACCGTGAAATTCATGAGATATATGGATTTTGAATTCTTCTTATGTAGCATCAAAGGGTTCACTTGGCTATCTATTTCTCACTGGACATTGGATAAGATTCATCCACATATATGAAATGATAGTTATTAGTCGTCATTTTTTTATGGAAAAAAAATGCAATTGGGCTATTTGTAAAATAAAAGTTTTTCGTCATGGTTTTCTCAAACAAAATACATTTTAATGTTATATTTGTTTTCTCTAATTGTAGAAGGAATCCACGAGAGATTGACACTCTTGTTCCTTGTCCGAGAAGTGAGTACAACTTTTGAAGGTAGAGAAAATATCAAAGCCGTGAGTCAAGAAGAAAGTCATAAAATCGAGTTCTGTTTTTTTTTTAATTTCACATATTATTTATCATTTATTTATACATTTAGTATTGTCCTATATGATTTTTTATGACGCCATCTATGAATAACAGGGTAGACATTTTACAAAGAGCGATGATCTACAAATTATCATATTATGCATGCTAATTATGATAAAAATTAATAGTATATCTTTAAAGGTTGTTGTTGTTACTTCTTTGTCAAAATGCAAGTTAGTTGTCTTACATATATGCTTCATTCATGATGTCAAGTGAAGTTAAATTTTTAAGTAGTTGAATGATATGACGTGATATATTATTTGGAAGGATCATACGCCAGGTATAGAGTCTATCGAGAAGTAGGTGAGATATGCTTCACAAAATTAAAATAAAAAATATTCATAAATTAAATTAAACTTTCAGTTGTTTGTTTTTAGGTTCATACGATAATTACTTTGACCTTGATAAACAAGTTATTATGCAATGTTTACATTGGTCATTCGCAGAACCTTGTATTTTATTCTTTCGTGTATAGTAAAGTTTCATTCTTTGTTTGGTAGGCGATCAACCTATCACTTAATAGATTAAAAATATTGAAATATTTAGTTAAAATATCTTTTATTGTTTTGCCGCCAATGTAAATTTTGTTTGTACTCCTTTATTAGGTTATTTGGATTACTTAATTGCGTAATTGGTAATACTTCTGTTCTACGGTAATTAAGGTTATTTAAATATGCTAACTAAAACAATAATAGCTATTGTCAGTTCAAAATGTTAATTTGTTTAAAATTATTTAAGAATATTATATATTTCAAACGATATAGTTAATCATATTTAGAAAGTACAAAACACATCCTATATTATTACTATTATACTATGTTTGCTTTATCAACCTAAGCATAGCAACCTAAATCAAAATGGCAACCAAAATAGAACTAACAAATTAATATGTACCTATTAACAAGGCACAAAAGTATTCATTTGATTGGATGATAAAAGTATTTTGATTGTCATTTGATTGGTTGGATGATAAAAGTATTAATAATTAAAAGAAATACTATACAACTATGACAAATATGTCATTATAACGTGGTGCTGCTAAATTGATAAGACAAACTATTTATAGTATGAGAGGAAGCACACATGACCAAGCGTCACACAATTGAAGTAGTTGACAGAAAATTTTGAGATATAATATACGTCAATGAGCGTTTAGTTTTGGCGGAAAGGTAATGGTCTTTGAATGATACTTTTGTAAATTACTATCGGTTTTTCAAAATCTACAAGAATTTAGAACCAGATTTGTGGCCGTTAATTTAAAAGATTCAGCTCAAAACCAATATGAGAGTAAGAGTAAATCAAAATTTCAAGTGCTTCTTACTTCGCATTGGTGACAAGGAAGAGCAAACAGTAAAAGACAATTTGGTATTTCTTCTTAAATAAATGGTTGTTAAACACAAACTGTGGTAGTAGAATAGAGGAATGCTTAATAAGACTCATAAACAAAGTGCTATATTAGCAAGCAAAAAATGAATATGTAAATCAAATAAAGGAAATGTTGATAGCAAGTTTGCGCTGAAAGAAAAACATTTATCAGTTTTGACTTTGCGGAAGATTGTACAAAAAATTACTACCAAGAAAAATGCTTAAATACATTAACAACAATGATCACCCGCCACATATAGGTACATATACTTGTGTCTGAAAATACAACATGAAATTAGATATATTTATGTTTTCTTACATGTTAGTTTTAAAAGAAAATGCACCTATCATGCTAACTGAAAATTTGAACCCTTCAAATGTCTTATTCAACGGTACAATGATAATTTCAAGAGGATTTAACAACGATGTCATACGTGCAGAAATTACACATGTATTTAATTAAATTTTAATTGTTCATCTTTGTGGGTTCTGACGACATCATATCATCTTGACCGCAACAAATAAGAGACTGCACGATAGTTTATATTGATCATTCACAGAAACTTGTACTTTATTCCTACATGTATAATTATTTACTCAATACTTCATTTTAATGATAGGAGAATTATTTTACAAAATTATGTATTGTATGACTTGGCATACACGTGCAACGCATGTGCGGAGAAACTAGTTATATAAAGTAAAGAGTCATGGTTTGGTCTTGGCAAACATGATCCCTTGTTGCCACGTTGAGAGGGTGATCTTTCCACCAATAATTATTCACCTTTTCTAATTACATGTTAATCTCCCACCAAAATCACTAATTAACTAATTATCCACATAATTAAGAATTATCTCAAATTACTTAAAATACTACTCACTTTTAATACACTTTATGCATTTCCTACTATCATGGTCATGTGGTATCATATAAAATAAATATATACACTATTATTTCATGAAATCATCCATGTAAAAATATATTTTCTCAATATTCTAATTTTCCTAGTTTCATATAAAGAGTACAACTTTTTTTTTTTCGTATGCTTAATTTTTTTTAAAATGGTAAAAAAATAACCTTCTTTTCTTGTGACAAAATAATTTCTATCTTTATAATAAAGATAATCGCATAAACGTTTCTCATATTATGTGTATAATTTAAAACATATTCGAAAGTAGTAATATTAATAACTATATAAAATTATATTTTTCAAATTATTATTATTTTTTTTTTGCAAAAAAGTTCCACTCAGAATACCATATTAAATGTACATATATAACGGTATCAAAGTTGTTAAGCTTACGGGGTGTAACATCCTTCCACTCTTTAGAACATTCGTCCTTGAATGTTAATCCTTGGAGATTTACAAAAATATTTACTAGGGTTTTCTCTGTGAATTAAACCAAAACCCAAACTATATTTGGAGTCTCAGCTATTCACAGCCTTTCTTTCTTGAGTATCTCGTCTACCTTGAGGGCTCGTCAAACTGATTATCTATACCTGCAGGCATGAATGCAGCGTCCCCAACAAAAGGACGTCAGTATGAATAATGTACTGAGTATGTAAGGCATATAAATCAATATATAAAGGACATGAAAGAAACATGGAGTACATGGTTCAACCTGTAAGTCTGGATAACTCTGTATATCATTTAATACTTATAGTGTCATACATATGCGTATGAATGTCATATCATGCATAGGTACATGTTTCATAACATCATCAGGCCTCTGAGGGCATCCCATAGGCATAACTCTTTTTCCGACCATGAATTCCATATCATCATCACGCCCTTCATAGACGACACCCGAAGCAATACCCGCTCGCCGACCATGAATTCCATATCACAAACCTTACGGTTGGCATAACTCTTTTTCCTGGACTGAGCTGTACGAAGCCTATCTTGAATAATCATAACCTTGTCTAAGGTATCCTGTACTAGATCCGTACCCAACAACCAAGCCTCTCTCGACTTAAACCATCCAACCGGTGACCGATACAGCCTACCATATAAAGCCTCATAAGGAGCCATCTGGATGCTTGACTGGTAGCTGTTGTTGTAGGCAAACTCCGCTAAAGGCAAGAACTGATCCCACGAGCCTCCAAAGTTAATGACACAAGATCGGAGCATATCCTCCAAAATCTGAATAGTATGCTCGGACTGCCCGTTCGACTGAGGATGAAATGTTGTGCTCAACTCGACCTGTGTGTCCAACTCACGCTGAACTGCCTCTAGAAATGTGAGGTAAAATGCGTACCTCGGTTCGAAATGATAGACACGGGCACACCATGAAGACGAACAATCTCCCGGATATAGATCTCGGCTAACCTCTCAGACGAATAGGAAGTTAATAGTGATATGCTCCCACTTCCTCTGAGTCCGTGGGAGTCCAACAATGAAGTCAATAGTGATATGCTCCCACTTCCACTCAGGAATCTCAATCTTCTGGAACAAACCACCAGGTCTCTGATGCTCGCACTTTACCTGCTGACAATTCAAACACCGAGCCACATATGCAACAATATCTTTCTTCATCCTCCTCCACTAATAATGTTGCCGTAAGTCCTGATACATCTTAGCGGCGCCCGGATGAATAGAGTACTGGGAACTATGGGCCTCCTCTAAAATAAACTCTCGAAGTCCATCCATATTAGGCACACAAATACAATCCTACATCCTCAAAACTCCATCATCTCCAACTGTAACCTGCTTGGCACCTCTGTGCTACACTGTGTCTCTAAGGACAAGCAAATGAGGGTCATCATACTGCCAATATCGGATAGGGTCAAATAATGAAGAACGAGCGACTGTGCAAGCTAACACACAGCTAGGCTCCGAAACATCTAACCTCACGAACTGATTGGCCAAAGCCTAAACATCCACAACAAGCTGTCTCTCACCGACCAGAATATACGCAAGACTGCCCATACTGGCTGACTTTCTAATCAAAGCATCGGCCACCATATTGCCTTTTCTTAGATGATATAAGATGGTGATATCATAGTCTTTCAATATCTCTTACCACCTTTTCTGCATCAAATTTACCTCCTTCTACTTGAATAAATACTGTAGACTCTTGTGATCTGTGAACACCTCATATGACATGCCATACAGATAATGCCTCCAAATCTTCAACGCGTGAACAATGGCTGCTAACTCCAAATCATGAACTGGGTAATTCTTCTCATGAATCTTCAACTGTAGCGAAGCATAAGCAATGACCTTGCCATCCTGCATCAATACCGCACCAAGTCTAATACGAGATGTGTCACAATAAACTGTATATAGCCCTGAACCTGTGGGCATAACCAACACTAACGCCATAGTCAAAGTTGTATTGAGCTTTTGAAAGCTCGCCTCACACTCATCCGACCACCTGAACTGGGCACCCTTCTGGGTCAACCTGGTCATCGGGGCTACAATAGATGAAAACCCCTCCATAAACTGACGGTAATAGCCTGCCAAAACCAAGAAACTCTGGATCTTTATAGCTGATGCGGGTCTAGGCCAGTTCTT
The DNA here is from genome assembly GCF_000393655.2 of Nicotiana sylvestris. Taxonomy (NCBI): domain Eukaryota; kingdom Viridiplantae; phylum Streptophyta; class Magnoliopsida; order Solanales; family Solanaceae; genus Nicotiana; species Nicotiana sylvestris. The sequence continues at coordinate 144,631,227 of NC_091064.1, read as the reverse complement.
GACTGCCTCTATCTTCTTTGGGTCTACCTAAATATCCTCTGCTGAAATAATGTGACCCAAGAATGCAACTGAACTCAACCAGAACTCACACTTCGAAAACTTAGCATACAACTGACTATCTCTCAAAGTCTGAAGAACCACCCTCAGATGCTGCTCATGCTCCTCCCAGCTGCGGGAATAGATCAAAATATCATCAATGAAGACTATCACGAACGAATCCAAGTAAGGCTTGAATACTCGGTTCATCAAATCCATAAAAGATACTGGGTCATTTGTCAACCCAAATGACATCACCAAGAACTCATAATGCCCGTACCGAGTGCAGAAAGTTATCTTAGGGACATCGTATGCCCTAATCCTCAATTGATGGTAGCCAGATCTCAAGTCAATCTTCAAAAATACCTTGCACCCTGAAGCTGATCAAAAAAATCATCAATCCTCGGCAATGGATACTTATTCTTGATTGTAACCTTGTTCAACTACCGGTAATCTATACACATCCTCATCGATCCATCCTTCTTCTTAACAAACAACACTGGCGCATCCCAAGGTGAGACACTAGGTCTAATAAAGCCTTTATCAAGTAAGTTTTGCAACTACTCCTTCAATTCTTTCAACTTAGGCGGGACCATACGATATGGCGGAATAGAAATGGGCTGAGTGCCCGGAGCCAAATCAATGTAGAAGTCAATATCCCTGTCGGGTGGCATACCCGGCAGGTCTGAAGGAAATACCTCAGGAAACTCATGAACAACAGGCACAGAATCCATAGAAGGAACCTTAGCACTAGAATCACAAACATATGCCAAATAGGCCAAACACACCTTCTCGACCATACGTCGAGCCTTCATATATGAGATAAACCTACGGGTAGAATGACCAAGAGTCCCTCTCCACTCTAAACGAGGTAAACCCGACATGGATAAGGTCACAGTCTTGGCATGATAGTCCAAGATAGCATGGTAAGGTGATAATCAATCCATCCCCAATATGACATCAAAATCAACCATATCCAAAAGTAACAAATCTACTCGAGTCTCAAGACCCCCAATCACAATTATACATGAACGATGGACACGATTTATCACAATAAAATCACCCACCGGTGTAAAAACATATACAGGAGCACTCAAAGAATCATAAGGCATGATCAGATACAATGCAAAATAAAATAACACATAGGAGTATGTAGATGCTGGATCAAATAGAACGGAAGCATCTCTACTACAAACCAGAACAATACCTGTGATAGCTACATCGTAAGCCTCAGCCTCAAGCCTTGCTGGAAGAGCATAACATTGGGGCTGGGCCCCACCACTCTAAAATACATCTCTAGGACGGCCTCCTACTGGCTGGCCTCCACTTCTAGCGGCCTGACCTCTACCTCTAATACCTCTACCTCCACCTCTAGCAGCTCTATCTCTACCTCTAGCTGGCTGAGCGGGCGGTGGAACACTCGGTTACTGAACCATGGCACGAGAACCCTGATGCTGAGAGCTGCTCGGTGCTCGAGGGAAAAATCTAGCAATATGCCTCATATTGCCACAAGTATAACAAGCCCTCGACTGCTGAGATTGCTGGCCCTGACGACCTGAATAACCACTTTGAAAACTCTGGAGCGGAGGTGCACCGATAGGAGCTGGCGATGCACTATAGGGCAACTGATCTGAATACTGCTTATGAGAACCACAACCACCTAGAGCACCATGAGAAGCCTGAAGTGCTAAATGAAATGGCTTGGAAGGATGGCCCTTACCAAAAGAATCCCTGCCTCCAGATGAGGCTCCATTAAAACTGCCCGAATGACGATGCCTCTTGTCAGACCCTTGACCACCCCCTGTGATAGAACCATCTCAACTCTCCTAGTCACATTGGCCGCATCCTAAAAAGAAATCTCGCTCCCTGTCTTCTTAGCCATCTACAATCGAATAAGCTGAACGAGTCCCTTAATGAACCTCCTCTCTCTCTCTCTAAGTAGGAAGTATAAGAAGAGCATGACGGGCCAAGTCAATGAATCTGGTCTCGTACTGAGTAACAGTCATAGAACCCTGCTGGAGACGCTCAAACTGCCTCCAATAGTTCTCCCTCTGAGTGATAGGAAGAAACTTCTCAAGAAATAGCTGAAAGAACTAATCCCAAGTCAAAGCTGGTGACCCAGCTTGTCTAGCAAAACAATAATCTCTCTACCAAGTCTTGGTGGATCCAGACAAACGAAAAGAAGCAAAGTTGACCCCATTGGTCTCCACTATCCCCATGTTCCAAAAAACCTCATGATAGTTGTCCAAATAATCTTGGGGATCCTCAGAAGATATACCACCAAAAGTAGTAGTAAAAAGCTTGGTGAACCTGTCCAATCTCTACAAGGCATCAGCAGACATAGCTGGCCCCTCTCCGGTCTGTGCCACAATACTAGACTGAACTACCCCAACTGGCTGAACTAATGGAGTCTAAAATTGGGGAGCCATCTACTCCAGAGTGCGAGTAGCAGGAGTCTGGGCTCCTCATCCAGCCTGATAGACGGTTGGTACTACAAGAACCAAGCCTGCCTGGGTGACACTCTCTATAAGGCCCACTAGACGGACCAGAGCATCCTGAAGTACCGGGGTGACAATGAACCCCTCTGGGACCTGAGGGTCCTGATGGAACTGTCTTGGCTGGAACCTCATCGTCAAACTCAACCTGAGGCTCCACCACTAGTGCTGCTGCTCGAGCTCTAGGCTAAGCCCTGCCTCTGCCTCGAGACCTAGCACAGCCTCGACCTTTGACCCTCGCAGGAGCTACTGGGGGCTCGGGCTGCTGGTCAGCTGATGAAGCGGTACGTGTTCTCACCATCTGCAAAAGAGCAGAGTAGAAGTTTAATTAGCATTGAAAAATCAAGTCGCACGATAAGAAAGAATAGATGTGAAGTTTTTTCCTAACTATGTAGCCTCTAAGGGATAAATATAGACGTCTCCGTACCGATCCCTCAGACTCTACTAAGCTTGTCCGTGAATTGTGAGACCTAAGCAACCTAAGGCTCTGATACCAACTTGTCACGACCCGGATTTTCCCACTCTTGGGAGTCGTGATGTCGCCTACACGTGAAAGCTAGGCAAGCCAATCATTCCAAATATTTTACCTTTTCCATTTTTAATCCTTTATCAGTTGTGAATTAACATTATATAAACAGCGGAAATAATAAAGCGGAAGAATAAAATGTAACAATTTAATAATAATACCGATACCAATCCATAAACATAAGCTACCCAAAACTGGTGTCACAATCTCACAGACTATCTAGGAATACTACAAATAGGGTCCGAACAAAATAGATACATGTTTGTCTCTAAAATAGTAAAGAACAAAAGAAAAACTAGATAGGAAGGGGACGCCAAAGCCTGTGGATGCCTGCAGGACTACTTCGGGTCGCCTGATGGACTGAAGGAAGCAACCTCACTGTGGTCCAAAAGTTGCCCCACTAGGATCTGCATATAATACAGAGTGTAGTATCAGTACAACCGACCTCATGTGTTGGTAAATGCCTAGCCTAAACTTGGCGAAGTAGTGACAAGGCTAGGACAAGACTACCAAATAAACTTGTGCAGTTATATCATATATAGCAAGTAATAATGATAGAAACTAGCAGTTAAAGATGGGATGGGGAAACATGTTACGGGGTATATCATGTACAAACAAAATCTGAGTAAAGAAGTGAAAGGAACTGTAAGCAAGAATAAGGAAATCAAAGACAAGTGCACGACATCACCCTCTGTGCTTTTACTCTCGTCCTCACCATAAGTATCAATATAATTTGCATGGCATCACCCTTCGTGGTTTTACCTTACATAATCGTGGCACGGGAATTATCCTTCGTGCATTATCACTCATCATGGCACGACATTGTACATCGTGCGACATGGCATCACCCTTCGTGCTTTTACCTCACAATATCGGCACGACATCACCCTTCGTGCATTAACACTCTCAAAATAATGCACGGCATCATCCTTCGTGATATACACTCTTCCTCACCCAAGCAACAATCACAAAGCAATTTGGGCAAGGGAATCAATAATATCACAACAAAATTCCGGCAAAGGAACAATAGCATAACAACAATATCCCGGCAAGGGAACAAATATCATGAGTAATAACATCCCAGCAAGGGAGATAATATCAAAAGCAATAATATCCCGACAAGGGAGACAATATCATAAACCTCTTCGCTTTTCCACAATTACTTCACAACTCAATTCTCAACTTGAGCCAACGCTCTACAATGTTCAATTACTAATAATACTTCCACAAGCCTTGTTTAACAATATAAATCATCATATAAAGCATGAACAATACAAAACGGAGTCACATTAGTCATAGTATAAAACTCGCGGGCATGTTTGACACCGGCGTATAGATACTCGTCACCATGCCTATACGTTGTACTCAACATTTAACACATAGCAAATAAGACACAACTCCTAATCCCTTAGACTAAGGTTAGACCAAATACTTACTTCAATGCCACGAACACAATTCAAGCCTCAACTATCGCTTTACCTCTTGTTTCTACCACCAATTTGCTTGTATCTAGCCACAATTTACTTAACGATATCAATAAATGCTAAATGAATCAATTCTAATGCATGAAAATAGGTTTTCTAAAAATTTACCCAAAAAGTCAAAAATCGACCCCGGGGTCCATGGTCAAAACTCAAGGTTCGAACCAAAACCCGATTACCCATTCACCCACGAACTCAAATATATAATTTGTTTTGAAATCGGACCTCATATCGAGGTCCAAATCCCCAAAATTTGAAAATCCTAAGTTCTACCCAAAACACCCAATTTTCCTTATGAAAACCCTTGATTTTAAGTTGAAATCATGTAAAAAGATGTTATAGATTAAAGAAAATGAGTTAGAAATGACTTACAATCGATTTGGGGAAGAACTTTTCTTTAAAAAAAATCGCCCAAGAGAACTTAAGGTTTGAGGGAGTTTGAAAAATGATGAATTTTCGGCTAAGTTATGATTTACACAGGTGCAGATATCGCATTTGCGATGACATGTTCGCAAATTTGAACTCGCAATTGCGTCCAAGACTTTGCAATTGCGAAGGAAGCTTGCATGTTAACCTCGCAAATGTCACGACCCAAAATTTCCACCCTCGGGAGTCGTGATGGCGCCTACTCGTAGAAGCAAACCACGAACTTAGAAATCTTTAACTCTTCTATGTTAATCCTCTTTACAACTCATTTTAACAAGTGATAAACACCTACATGACAGCAGAATATGAGATTTAAGCGGAAGTCTTAAATAAATATAAAACCAAAATGTTTGAAAGTCAACACATGCCTCTACCCAGAAACTGGTGTCACAATATCCACGGACTACTAAGAGTACTACATACAACAGTTTGAAGGGAAAAAATAACATTGTTTGTCTCGGATACATGAGATAATAGAATATAATAAAATATAGAGGAGATGTCGGGCCTGCGGATGCCTGCAAGGCTACCTCGGTGTCTCGGTGGACTGAATGCTTGCTCCCCTACTGCTATTGATCAGGTGCCGCTTTGGTATCTGCACAGAGTGCAGAGTGGAGTATCTACATAACCGACCCTATGTGCTTTTAAGTGCCTGGTCTAACTCCAGCGAGGTAGTGACGAGGCTAGGACCAGACTGCAGATAAACCTGTGCAGTTATATAATATATGGCGAAAAATAATCAGGTATAAGCAGTTTAAAATGGGAGGGGGTACATGCTTCGGGGATACATATCAAGACCAACAGAAACTTAATAAAATATGAAAGGATAGCTCATTATCTACACCAATACAATAACAATATTGTTGCGGTGCGCAACCTGATCCCTTCTCATTTAACATTATTGCAGAGTGCAACCCGATCCACATATATATAGTTGTTGCAGCGTGCAACCCATTCCAATATAATATCTATTGCGGCGTGCAACCCGATCCAATATAATATCCATTGCGGCGTGCAACCCGTTCCAATATAATATCTGTTGCGGTGTGCAACCCGTTCCAACATAATATCTGTTGCGACGTGCAACCCGTTCCAACATAATATCTGTTGCGACGTGCAACCCGTTCTAATATACAGTCAACAATAATCATAATTAACCGTCCCGGCAAGGGATCAACAATAGACTACACTATCCCGGCAAGGGAACTCAGCTGTACAAGAATATACGTCGGAAAGGGAGAATTAACTATAACCAATCTTAACCCAACTCCTACTCGCCTCAATTACTACTATTTCTCAATCATAAGTAGATTCCACGATAAACAAACTAAGTCTTTGCTCAATATCAAGGATTCACTCACTATCTCAACCATAGTAACATTCAAGAATACAACAAGTATCAATTTAAGACTCACGGTCATGCTTGACACCAACATATAGATACTCCTCACCATGCCTATACGTCGTACTCAACAACAAGCAAGTAGCAAATAGGACTCAACTCCTAATCCCTCAAGCTAAGGTTAGACCGGACACTTACCTCGATGCCTCGAACACAACTCAAGCGTCAATTATAGCTTTACCCCTCGATTCCTCCGCCAATTCGCTCGTATCTAGCCATAAGTTACTTAATGCATGTTCTTCTGTGCTTCGTTTTTCTACTATGTTTTGTACCATGCTCGCATGTTTATCTTGTTGTATCTTCCCATACGATCTTTTTCTATGCTTTTCTGGTATTTTTGTGTTCTTCTACTGTATGTATCTCCTACTGAGTTCTTAAGTTTTGCTTGCCTTCTACTGAACTCTGTTTAAATCCCTTCTAAAAGGTTTTCTTAAACACGTTTCTTCTACTGTTGTGACTATTCTCTCATTATGCTCCTACGCTCTGTCTGCTTCGAATATTATTTGTATATGCTTGTCTTCTCATGAGATTCTGAAAGGAAATCTCTGAGCCTGTTGCCTCCTCATCTCTGTATTTGTCTCGAGTCGGAAACTCTAGAATTTGGGGGGGGGGGGTTTTCCTCCGAGTTTGGTCATATGATCAAACTAGGGTTCTGTTGAGGACCCTTGGCTCTTTCAAACTTATTTCTGGGTCTATAAACTAAGTGTGAACTTCTTTTGTTCTGATTCTCCCATAGTAGACTCTTCTGAATAGCATGACAAATTTATTCATGTTTAATGTGTATGTATGCTTTTATATATGAGGAATCTTTCTTCAGAATGGTTTTCCAACTTGTGATTGATTCAGAATTCCTTTTAATAAGTTTAATTGATTGGCACTGATTTTCCTTAAGTTGAAATCTTTCCCATCTTTCTGACTTGGTTCATTCATACAAAATCTTCAATTTTCGATTTTATTGGCTATTAACTGATTTCCTTTCCTTATTTGCACAAACCGTATGCTGTCAAGACCCTGTCCTTAAATAGACCCTTATGTATTTACCCTTTTTATGTTGATTTGAAAAAGTGTTTGATGAATCCATTTCCTTAATTAGTTTTTCCCGTTTGAAATCAGAATCCCTTAATTAGGGGGAAACCTTGTGTAATTGATTTTTCAAACTATTTTCTTACCTATTTCTGCTTGCTTTCTACACTATAAAAGGGCACGACCCTTCTGCACTTTAACAGACCTTCAGTTCAACACTTTTACACTTCATACTTCACCCTTACAACCTCACGATTCTTTTCTAAGATCTTAGTATTCTGATTGCTTGTTTGCACTTTGGCTTTGCAAGATTACTGCTTTCTTTCACTTGTTTCTTTGAGACTGGTATGTTCTAGTTTTAGCTTCAGCAACATCCCAATGTGTTCACTTATAGCCTTTACATCCATGTCTACTTTACTATCTATATAGAGTTGAATGCTTAATTAGCATGTTAATTTCTTTTACTTGTTTCTGCTATGAATCCCTATACCCCTATTCTCCTCTATGTGATTTGAGTTGTAGTTCATGACATGACATATGCAAGTTATTGTTCATGTCTGGACTTGATCCCTTAGAGGATACTGACTCCCAAAACAATGTGTTCTAACAGGCTTGTGGGGTGTGCCAGCACTTCCCATTGCTAGGTATGCCCACTAGCCTGTCCCTATTTCTCTACCACTTCCCCTTTCCCCTTTTCCAATCTCTGCACTTACACTTACTCTTAGCTTCTAAGCTCTTCCCCCCTCATGTAAGCCTTGCCTTGAGACCTTGAGCTCCCTCTGAACTTGGATACTTGAGGGCTGGCCCTTCCACACTGCACTATGTTCTTAATCCTGTATGTGTTTGGGTGTGAGCACTGCCCAGAGTCCATTTGAGGCTCTTAGGGAACTCTGACACATCCAAATAATAGAAAGGCTTGGGATCCTGATCTTTGGAGTTGGTTCATCTCATATTTCATACTTGGAGGCTGAATTAGACTCCCATTGGTTGTACTTTAATTTCTGATGTAATTTTGCTTTTCTTATTCATTCTGGGCTATAATAATTTGAAATAACTTTTGGGGATGTTAGTGAAAAAGGGAGGGTCAGCCGTGCATGCAAAGGGGTAGATACCATATTCATAGGGGATTACTATACTTCTACATTCACGTATCCTGCTTTCAGCTTTTGCACTTCTACATTTCATATAGATACCATGTCTATAAGTTTTTTGCACTTCTGCATTTTATATAGATACCATGTCTATAAGTTTCTGCACTTCTGCATCATATAGAGACTATGTCTATAGGTTTCTGCACTGCTGCATTATCATATAGATAATATGCCTATAGGACTTCCTGCATTTTCCACCTGCATCTGTCACTAGGCAAACGAGTTTACAGGCTTAAATAATCGACTGCATATAGATGACCTGCCTATAGGATTACTGTACGCCAATGACAGTGTTTTAAATTAACAACGCCTAGAAAATATGCCTATAGGAACAATCAATCAAATCTGAATCGCCTCGCTCGTTTTAAGTTTAATCTGCAGAACTTGGTAAAAAACTGGCAACCTTCCTGTAATCAGTTTACTGCTTTATTTCTGAAACTAATAGATATCATGCTTGTAGGTTTCGCCTAACACCTAGGCAAGTCAAAATTGCCCCCGGGCCCACGTGGTCAAAATCCGAGGTTCGAACCAAAACGCGATTACCCATTCCTCCACGAGCTCAAATATGTAATTTGTTTTGAAATCAGACCTCAAATCGAGGTCTAAATTCCCAATTTTTGAAAAACCTAGGTTCTACCCAAAAAACCCAATTTCCCCCATGAAAATCATTGATTTGAAGTTGAAATCATGTTAAAAGATGTTAATGACTGAAGAAAACTAGTTAAAAATGACTTACAATTGATTTGGAGAAGAAAGGTTGTTTCAAAAATTGCCTCTTATGTTTTTGGGGTTTTGAAAAATGAAAAATAGCTGAAAATCCCGTCTATTTATACCCCTCTCATACCCCATGTGCGGACCGCACAAAGTCGACTGCAGCCGCACAGCAGCGCCCTGTGCGGACCGCACAAAGCCAGACCGCGGCCGCACAGCCTTCACCGCGCACCGCACTGGTGGGGTTCAAAGACCTACAATTTCTGGTTTTAAGCATAAAACATCTTGAAACTCACCCGAGCCCTCGGAACTCCAAACTAAGTGTGCATACTAACTCAAAAATATCATATGGACCTACTCGTGCGATCACATCATCAAAATAACATGTAAAATCATGAATTAAACCTCAAAACTCAACATTTTCATTAAGAACTCTCAAAGTTCATAACTCCTCAACCGGAAGTCCAATTCACATCAAATAAACTCCGTTTTCACCAAATTTCATAGAAATGTCTTAAATCATATATAAGACTTGTACCTAGCGCCGGAACCAAAATACGGGTCCGATACCATCATGTTCTAATCAAATTTCATTTCAAATTTCCTTAAACAAATTTCAGAAAATAATTTTCTTTGAAAATTCATTTCTCGGGCTCGGGACCTCGGAATTCGATTCCAGGCGTACGCCCAAGTCCCATATTTTCACGGGTTCGGGTCCGTTTACCCAAAATGTTGACCAGAGTTAAATTAGCTCATTCTATAATCAAAACTCATCGTTTTTCACAGATTATCATATTTAAGCTTTCCGGCTACGTGCCCGGACTGCACACGCAAATCGAGGTAACTCTAAATGAGATTTTCAAGGCCTCGGAACACAGAGTTTCGTTTTAAAACAAGTGATGAGCTTTTGGGTCATCACAGCAAATGCGAACGACCGTTCGCAAATGCGAACACTGTTGGAGTGGCTTTTGCAACTGGAGCTTCGCAAATGCAAAGGTCACCCCCTGCCCAGTCATCGCAAATGCGAGCTCGCGATTGCAAGCCAGGTTTCACAATTGCGAAGCCTGCAGACTTGCAACACACCAGCAGTTTTTTTAAGTCCAATTTAACTTTGTGACCTATCCAAAACTCACCCGAGCCCTCGAGGATCAAACCAAACATGCACACTAGTCTAAAAATATCATATGGACTTGGTCGTGCGATCAAATCATCAAAATAACATCAATAACTATGAATTAAACTTCAAATTCATGAAATCACTCAAGAACATTAAAATCTCCAAATTCTCAAATAAAAGTCTGATTTATACTAAATGGACTCTGATTCTTACCAAACTTCGCAAGTTCAACTTAATTATTATATAAGACCTGTACCGGGCTCCGGAACTAAAATACGGGCACGATACCATCAATCTTAAACATCTTTTCATTTCCAAAACTTCTTATAATTTTAATTAAACAATTTCTTTCAAAAATACATTTCTCGGGCTTGGGACCTCAGAATTTGATTCCGGGCATATGCCCAAGTCCCAAATTTTTCTACTGACCCTACGAGACCGTCGGATCACTGATCCGGGTCCGTTTACCAAGAATGTTGATCAAAGTCAACTTTATTCAATTTTAAAAGCCAATTTCCTTATTTTACTTAGTTTTCACATGAAAACTTTTCGGAAATGCGCCCGGACTGCGCATGCAAATCGAGGTGAGACAAAAAGAGGATTTTAAAGCCTCGAAATACTGAATTTCACTTTCAAAACGAGTGATGACTGTAAGCACGTGATTTTTGCCCTATGAGAGAATTACTCCCAAAAAATCCAAAATAAAACAATTTTCCTTTGTGTGCAATTTTAGAATTTTTGTGGCATTTTTGATAATTATTTGTATTTCTGTCTGTGCGTGTTTATTGGTTAAATTAATAAAAAATTATAAAAATATGTCGCATTTGCATTTAGTATTTATTTAAGTTTGTTTTACAAAATCATAAAAATAATGTATGTTGCATTTTTAGCATTTAACGTCTAAATTGTGTGATTTTTATAGTTAATTGCTATTTAAATGTGCGATAATTGTTATTTGGACAGATTTTTGAAGTTATAACAGATTTTGAATCAGGGCAGTAACAGTAGTTTTAGGGGTAATACGGGAATTAACCAATTGCAGATTATTTAATTATGGTGGGGGACAAGACGTAATGATAAAAGCAAAAAGGAAAAGGTGGATAATGATGTCTTCTTTTCAAAAAGAGGGAACATGGGGCCCACTTTGACTACTTTTCAAAAAGAGGGAACACGGGGGCCCACGTTGACTACTTTTACTAAAGTAAAAGTGTGAGTAATAATAAAAGTTAAAGGGGAAAGAGGTAAAATGGGGTCTTGCTTTGTATATAAGGGGGGATGAGGGAATTGAATTTGGGAGGGATAGGAATTGGAGAAATTTCAAAACTAAAGGGGAGGAGATTTTGGAAGAATTTTGAGAGATAGAAATTGGAGAAATTTCAAAACTAAAGGAGAGAACAAAACCTGAAAAAAAAAACTTCTACTTTCCTTCATTGTTTAAAATCAGCATTAATTGTTGTTGTTTCATCGAAGCTTGAAGCTTCTTTTTGGGATTACTACTCCACCGGTTTGCAAACTCTGTTACTGATTTTGCGGTGTTGCTGAACCTGTTGTTGCTGTGTTATTATTGCTGCTGACTTCTCCTTCTTTTGTTCTTGTACTGCCATTTCTAGGTACACATTTGTACACTCTCGGCTTGAAGCGAAAATAAAATATTAATCAGGCTTTGTTCCTGTTGAATTCCTCCTGTTTAGATTTGTGTTTGAATATTAATTTTCCTTTCTTTGTATAAAAATGTAGTGGATTGATTAATGAGTAATGAGGTTGCATATGTATAACTTCTTCATCTAATAATGTTACTTTAAATTAATCGAAGAATAGTTAATCTGTTTTGATATTATGGTGTGTCAATCTCATGTTCTAGTATATTTGAATAATAGAATATAGAATGAAAGCGGTTTTTCTTTGTACAAACTCGATCGCAATTTTTCCATTCGCATTAGCCGTAAACTAATAACTAATAAGTTACGTTTTCCAGCATGTAATTAATTAAGAGATTTTCTTTTATTTTAGAGACGAACTTAATAGAAAAAATGTAGTCACTGTAGGTTTATCCTTTTAAATAAAAATGAGACGAGCCTCGCCAAATAAAACGCACAGATTGCGGGGCCCTCACAAAATGTATGTGTTAATTACTTAGAACTCGGGATAAGCCGCTTAACGAACTCCACGGCCTTACCAAAAATAATAATACGCTAATCGCTTTAGGCGCGCATTTTAATAAATCTTACCTTCTTAAACTCGGGTGCACATTTATGTGACCCAAATCCAAATCTCAACGGAGTCGAAATGTGGCTCTAATCACGGGTACATTGATTGTGACGTGGTCCGAGATGCATGTCCACGACGTTGCAAATTCCTTTAAAAAATAAGAATGAGATGAGCCTCGCCGAATAAAAATACAAAATTGCGGGGCCCTCAGTAAATATTTGCTTTAAAATTGCTTAGACTTCGGGATGGACCGTTTAGCAAAATCCCACGGCCCTACCCAAAGTAGATGATACGCTAGTCGCTTTAGGCGCGTCTTTAATAATTTAATTTTCTTAAACTCGGGTGCACATTTATGTGACCCAAATCCAAATCTCAACGGAGTCAAAGTGTGTCGACGACCACGGGTACATTGATTGTGACGCGGTTTGAGATACATTTTCACAACGTTGCAATTCCCTGTAAAAAAATAATAATAATTAAGAAAGAGGTAAAAAGTTAAAATTTGCACATAAGTTCAATATGTATTAAATCAGATAATCAAGCCGAATATGACAGTTGAGCGACCGTGCTAGAACCACGGAACTCGGGAATGCCTAACACCTTCTCCCGGGTTAACAGAATTCCTTATCCGGATTTCTGGTACGCAGACTGTAATATGGAGTCATTCTTTTCCTCGATTCGGGATTAAAATTGGTGACTTGGGACACCCTAAAATCTCCCAAGTGGCGACTCTGAAATGAATAAACAAATCCCGTTTCGATTGTCCTTTAATTGGAAAAAACTCCTTGTACTCTCGCGGGGGCGAAAAAAGGAGGTGTGACAGCTCTGGCGACTCTGTTGGGGAAATTAACCCAGAACCACTGGTTCAGGGTTAGAAATTCGAGCTTAGATAAATTGTTATATTTGGCTTTATCTGATTTTTACATGTTTGAGCCTAATGTGCTAAATGCTGCTTTTACCGTTTTGATATTATTTGACTGTATATATAAACTGTGCCGAACCCTTCTCTCTTCACCTCCGGGGATGTGCTTACTGGTTGAGACTCCCTATTCTGTTAGTGTCATACCCTGAAATAAAAAGAGGCTCGGACAAGTTACGAAGCCGGATGGCCTTTTGGTTCCCGGTAAGTTGCCCCCTCCTCGACTTGAGTTGTCCGCTCAGGTACACAGTCTAGAACACCGACTCAGATTTTGAACATAGAATAACATGACTTCATGCCGGATCCCTAGTAGGAACGATTATTTGCATCATGTTGCATTTGGCTTAGGGGACTCAACACAGGGGTTGGGTCCGTCTAGGACTAGCAACCTGAAATGAAAAAGACCATCTTGATGCATCTTATGTGCTACATGTTGCATTCCTTCAAGGGTAAAAGGGTCATTTGGCAGACCAATGATAATTGAGAGTGAATGAAAAGGAAAAAAGAAAAAAGAGAGGGTGAAGTGCGAAGATAAAGCAAATAGGGCCCGGTTATGTTTTGTTACATTTTTATTTAAAAAAAAATGAATTCAAAAAAAAATTCTTTGCACTTTTATCATTTTTGAAAAATCAAAAATTAAAAAAAAAAGGGAAAAAGAAAATCCAAAATATTTTACATGTTTCATCACCTTTTAAGAAAAAGCAAAAGAAAAAAAAGATATGTTTTCTCTGAATTAGTTATTTTTTATTCTCACCCGTATCCAATCTGCCCGAACAACGCGGGTTTGATTCTCACCGGATGTGAGATACGTAGGCAACCTTCATCGGGTCCAACCCCACCTTTTGCTAAATAGCCAAAAACAAATAAATAATAAAAAAAACATGTCAAAATTTTGATTCTGTCATGAATCATTCGGGTGATGCTGTTTTGTCAAAAATAGCCGAATGTTCCCGAAAGGGACGCCGGAGGGCTGACTTTGCATAAACAGCCACTTTTCGGGTCATGTTTAAGATTTGGTCTAGTGGACCCCCACAGCCTTAAAAATCTTCGTCCCCGAGGCGTTGAAAGGTCGTGTTTGCAATGTTGAGTTTTCTATTTTTTTTAAAAAATGATAAAAAGAGTCATAAATAAGTCGGGTGATGTGATTTTTGTCAAAACTAGTCGAATGTTCCCGAAAGGGACACCGGAAGGCTGACTTTGTATAAACAGCCACCTTGGGTCATTTTTTAGGGATTTTGGTCCAGTTGACCCACACAGCCTTAAAAACCTTCGTCCCCGAGGCACTGAAGGGCCGTGTTTGCAAGACCACATTTTCATTGTAATTTGAAAAAAAAGTCAGCGGTCAGGTGAACACCGTCTGGATTTTTTGTCAAAAATAAGCCAAGCCAGCTTCGGCCGCATCTTAAACCGTTCTTGCCGAAATAACCTTAGAGTATCTCTCAGTTGTCGAAAGGCTATTTTCGTAAAAGAACAGACAAGTTTGTAAAGTGTCATAAAATAATCCTCCCCGACCTCAAAATTCATGTGGAATTTGGAAGGGGCCACGTTTGCAAAAATAACCGTTTGGTTGACTTTGTCAAACGGGAAAAGAAACTGGCCGTTTGTAAATCTTTTGATTAGAATATGTAGGTTGTTTGATTTTCGAGTTTGTAGGTCATTTTCAAACCTTTGAAACCCAGTTTGTTTTAATATGAAAATTGAAAAAATGTTTATCTTTTATTGGGCCGAACTACGCAAGGTCTGATTCATGCGGGGTCATGATACGTAGGCAATCTCCATAAGATTCGACCACAACAAAAAAAAAAGAAAAATGAAAAAAAGAGAAAAAAATGAAAAAAATGAAAAAAAAAATCGAAAAAAAAGGAAAATGAAAAAAAAAAGAAAAAAAAGGAAAAGATATTGTTAATAATGAGGACCGACTGAGTCCATTCTAACCTGTTTTGTTGTGAATCACAAAGAAAGAAGGTGGTTGGTTTGTGGTAAGCCGGAAATACAAGATCCAAAAGCACACTTTGCGGGGATCAGGCCTGATGACAGAAGCATTCGAGTCCTATTGGGAACTTGTTGACTAAGGTTGATGATATTGAAGTTGGTAATGGTCTTGGCAATATTGATGCGAAGCTCAGTGGCTAAGATGCCAATTTTGATAAAGTGGGAGGACGCTTTGTTCCTTGGTTAGCAAGAGAGAAGCTTTTTGTGGCTTATTTTGTTGTCATTTCTGTTGTCCGGATTATTCTAAGGGTTGTAATCCGGATATTGTCTTGCGTCAAACTTTCTTATCTTTCCATTTCGTTATAGCGGTCTGTTTAAGTTTTGTCCAGTTTGTTTTAGGATTTTATTCTGGTATGTTTTGTTTGTCTTGTTATTCAAACCATTTCACTGGTAATCTAATGCAAAATCCGGTCTTTTATTATTTCCAGTTTTCTTTTGTTTAGTCCTTTTATCGTTTTTATTCAACGCCGATTCTAGTGACATGACATGCGCACACAGTTTGGGCCTAATCTTAAAAGTTAATCATAAAACCCTAGGAAGGTGATCAAAGCATTTAAAGGAAATAAGAACGGTTTGAGATTATTTGGAGCCCGAGTCATGTGGAACTAGGGCGAGTAAAACACAAAGAAAACCGTTAAAGGCAAGATTCGCCCAATTGGCATGAGGGTCGTTCATGATAACAAGAGTGAGAGTGTCGCCCAACGGTGCTTTACAAAGGACAAATGAAAAAACAAATGTTGAATATAATTGTCAAGTCCAGCACCATCAGAAGAGGCTACAAATCTTTGTTTAAATTATATTGTTTGCACTGGGCATGTTTTGAAGACTGGAATGACGAAGGCATTTTGTTCTGCTACCTAAACACTTTATCCTTCGTTACCCCTTTTTGAGCCTTATTTATTTTTTTTCTTTCGTACCCCTCGTTCGGAATCATTAGCAACGACTAGAAAACACAAGCATGGCAGGTAAAGAAAAAGAAAAAAAAGAGAAAGAAAAGAAAACAACAAAACGAAAAAAGAGAAAAAAGAAAAAAGAAAAGAAAAATGATAAAAAAAACAAAGGAAAGTCAAATGAGAAAAAAGGAATTGGGAACTACGTTTGACCTGATTCCTCAAAGAGGATACGTAGGCGCTTCACGGCTCGGTCATAGGGTGCATAATGGTCATAATGGTCATAGTGTGCATGGTGTAATAAAAATTAAAAAATAAATAAATAAATAATCCCCAAGCAAGAAACTGGGGCAAGGGTTGCGCTTGTTGTAAACAAATATGGTTCCGAAGGTTGTAATCGTGAACCCCCAAATTGATTTGTTTTTTTAGCCTTTAATACCCTTTCTTTCTAGCCTATCCAAAAACCCACATTACGGTCCAAAGAAAGACCTTCTGATCAGTCCTCAAAGGATGCCAAGTCAGACAAATGAGAGTCTTACCGGTGAACATAACACTCTGTTACACAATAGAAAGGACTCTAATCTCCAGCAGAGAGAGTCATACCGGCAACACTCCAAATCCCCAGCTGGAAAGTGATACAAATGAGAGAGTCTTATTGGTGAAAATCTTCACGGACACCATAAGGCGATGAAAGCTGAGAGAAAAACCAAAATGAGAGAGGCTTGATAGTGAAAACCCTTCGGGCACTACAAGTCTAATAAGATTGAGAATCAGATGGGGAATTACCAATTGAAGGTCTTGAAAGACGATTGACGGCGGAGGATAGGCCACATGTGCATGTCATGACCATTAGAGTCGGTATCTGCGTTTGATAAGTTTTTATTTATAGTTTCTTTTGTTAAAGAGTCATCTTTTTCCTTTGTCTTTTTATTTTGTTCCCTTTTATCTCTTCCTTTCATAGAAAAATTTCCCAGTAGAGTCTGTTTGGTCAGAACAAGTGAGAATTGACTTCAAAATATGCCATCAGCTTTACAATTATGCAAGATGAAATCTGGCTAGTACATCCAAGTGGTATAGTCAGCAAGGAGCAAGCGCGAGGCCAGTGTCAAGAAAGATATCCCTAGCAAAAGGGAATTGACAAAAGGATTAACGAGTGTCAAGAGGGATATCCCAGCCGAAATCAAAGGTTATTAAACCTCAAGGCCGAGGCCCGTGGACAAAGCAAGGAGAGCAGTGAGCATGATTTGGGAAATTCATACTAGACTAAAAGGTCGGGGAAATGCCAGTTTCCGAGCTATGCCACAAAAGAAGAGGGATATCCCCGGCAGAAAGGGATTATCCCCAGCAAATAATATCATCCCCAACAAGTTGTGGAACGCAGAGCAAGGAAGGAGAAAGGGAAAACTATCCCAGTAGGAGTACCACAACCAACCACCGCGTTTTAAACTAATAAATTTTGTTTGATTTGAAACAGGTAAAGGAAATGACATTGATGACAGAAATGCATGCCATAAGGGAGACTGTCAAACTGGGGCAGAAAATTTTCCTTTCATTTAGAAAATTTTCTGGAAGTCAGGTACCCAGTCGAGGAAGGATAAAGATAACACCAGTCTCAAGGGAAGTGGTCTTTGAACCAGTGTTGCCCCCAACACAATAAGTTTCAATGGAGGAAGTTGTTCCCCAGCAGACAGAACAAAGGGATGAAACTTAAGCTCAGAAAAAGCAGAGGCCAGCATCATTCCCAACAACCTTCCGAAGAGTGAAGCACTAGTTCTGAAGGAATCAGAATCCCCTAGCAGTGTTATCCTCGACAGTGTTATCCCTAGCTGATAACATTTTATCCCCCAACAGGTAAGTAAATAATTTCCCAACAGTGTTATCCCCAGCAGCTTCGAGGAGTCCGACACAAGTTTGGTGAAAATCGGTATCCTCAGCGGTTCCTTTCGGGGAAAGGCAAAACGAGTTTTAAGGGAGGTAGTCTTCGAAGGAAGAAGCTAAAAAAAAGAAAAAAAAAAAGAGAAAAAGAAAAAAGGGGGAAGTAGTTTGCAGAGGAATGAAACATCCTACTTAAAAGGAAGTAGTTTTGGAAGGAGTAAGATAACATATTTACCCAGTAGTGTTATCCCCAGCAGGGTTACTCAGCGGTTCGCAGTGTTATCCCCAGCGGATCACCGAGATGTAGAAGCATCCTCGACAGAGTTTCGACCAAGTTTCAAAAGGGTCGGACAACCCAGAGTGGGTAAGGAAGAAAAGGAAAATTCATCCCCAACATATGTCGGGTTCATCCGCCCTCGAATAGGATATGTCGGGTTCATCCGCCCTCGAATAGGATATGTCGGGTTCATCCGCCCTCGAATAGGATATGTCGGGTCCATCCGCCCTCGAATAGGATATGTCGGGTCCATCCGCCCTCGAATAGGATATGTCGGGTCCATCCGCCCTCGAATAGGATATGTCGGGTCCATCCGCCCTCGAATAGGATATGTCGGGTCCATCCGCCCTCGAATAGGATATGTCGGGTCCATCCGCCCTCGAATAGGATATGTCGGGTCCATCCGCCCTCGAATAGGATATGTCGGGTCCATCCGCCCTCGAATAGGATATGTCGGGTCCATCCGCCCTCGAATAGGATATGTCGGGTCCATCCGCCCTCGAATAGGATATGTCGGGTCCATCCGCCCTCGAATAGGATATGTCGGGTTATTTTTCAAAGTTATTGTTGAGGTCAGGAGCCCGCCTGAAGATAGGAAAGGTGTTTTATTTTTAAAAGTTGTTGAAATCTCGCCAGCCTAAAGAAAGGAATGACATTTTAGTTTCAAAGTTGTTGAAGTCAGGAGCCCGCCTGAAGAGAGGAAAGGCGTTTTATTTTTAAAAGTTGTTGAAATCTCGCCAGCCTAAAGAGAGGAAAGGCGTTTTATTTTTCAAAGTTGTTGTTGAGGTTAGGAGCCCGCCTGAAGAGAGGAAAGGCGTTTTATTTTTAAAAGTTGTTGAAATCTCGCCAGCCTAAAGAAAGGAATGGCATTTTAGTTTCAAAGTTGTTGAAGTCGGGAGCCCGCCTGAAGAGAGGAAAGACGTTTTATTTTTAAAAGTTGTTGAAATCTCGCCAGCCTAAAGAAAGGAATGACATTTTATTTTCAAAGTTGTTGAAGACAGGCACCCACCACTATAATGCGGGTATACATTTCTGTCTTTTCATTTCATGTTCTAGGTCGCCCACCAGTATAACGCGGGAATACATTTCTGTCTTTTCATTTCTGTTCTAGGTCGCCCACCAGTATAATGCAGGTATACATTTCTATCTTTTAATTTCATGTTCTAGGTCGCCCACCAGTATAATGTGGGAATACATTTCATATTCTAGGTCGCCCACCAATATAATGCGGGAATACATTTCTGTCTTTTCATTTCATGTTCTAGGTCGCCCACCAGTATAATGCGGGAATACATTTCTTGTTCTAGGTCGCCCACCAGTATAATGCGGGAATACATTTCTGTTCTAGGTCGCCCACCAGTATAATGAGGGTATACATTTCTGTCTTTTCATTTCATGTTCTAGGTCGCCCACCAGTATAATGCGGGAATACATTTCTGTCTTTTCATTTCTGTTCTAGGTCGCCCACCAGTATAATGCGGGTATACATTTCTGTCTTTTCATTTCATGTTCTAGGTCGCCCACCAGTATAATGCGTCTTTTCATTTCATGTTCTAGGTCGCCCACCAGTATAATGCGGGAATACATTTCTGTCTTTTCATTTCTGTTCTAGGTCGCCCACCAGTATAATGCGGGTATACATTTCTGTCTTTTCATTTCATGTTCTAGGTCGCCCACCAGTATAATGCGGGAATACATTTCATGTTCTAGGTCGCCCACCAGTATAATGCGGGTATACATTTCTGTCTTTTCATTTCATGTTCTAGGTCGCCCACCAATATAATGCGGGAATACATTTCTGTTCTAGGTCGCCCACCAGTATAATGCGGGAATACATTTCTGTCTTTTCATTTCATGTTCGCAGGCGCCCACCTGTATAACCAGAGGAATACTTTTCAGTCTTTACATTTCATGTCTCAGGTGCCCACCTATATAACGAGAGGAATACTTTTTAGTCTTATACTTCAAATTTTGAAATCAGTAACCCCACCGGAAGGTAGAAGGTTACAACAGACCAAACAAAATGATGAAAACTGGTATTCAAAAAAGCAAAAGGCCAGTGTGATCCCCAAATTCTCGGAAGAAAAGCACCGAAAGAAACACAAGCCGACAAGAAAGCAAGGCAACAAGAACAAGTTGAAGATAGATGAGATCTTATGATCTGTAGTCTAGCCTAGCTTCTTGTTTTCTTTTAAGCACGGTGTAACAAGAAGATCGGTAAGCAGTGGTAATAGCATGCAACAGCAGTAACATTGCAGTCCCATAGTAGTCCCAGCTACCAAAACTTCCCGAACTACATTAACCTGATTCCCCTTTAGCCAGGGATATGTAGGAAACCTTTGAAGCAAAGGTTCGGTTAAATCTTTTTCAAAAAATGCTTCACACGGAGTACTCGGATGGGCAAAAATCGCTCACTTTATCTTTGCACGAAAACCCTTCGTGTCTTCGGGCAAAGAGGGCAGCTGTAAGCACGTGATTTTTGCCCTATGAGAGAATTACTCCCAAAAAATCTAAAATAAAACAATTTTCCTTTGTGTGCAATTTTAGAATTTTTGTGGCATTTTTGATAATTATTTGTATTTCTGTCTGTGCGTGTTAATAAAAAATTATAAAAATATGTCGCATTTGCATTTAGTATTTATTTAAGTTTGTTTTACAAAATCATAAAAATAATGTATGTTGCATTTTTAGCATTTAACGTCTAAATTGTGTGATTTTTATAGTTAATTGCTATTTAAATGTGCGATAATTGTTATTTGGACAGATTTTTGAAGTTATAACAGATTTTGAATCAGGGCAGTAACAGTAGTTTTAGGGGTAATACGGGAATTAACCAATTGCAGATTATTTAATTATGGTGGGGGACAAGACGTAATGATAAAAGCAAAAAGGAAAAGGTGGATAATGATGTCTTCTTTTCAAAAAGAGGGAACATGGGGCCCACTTTGACTACTTTTCAAAAAGAGGGAACACGGGGGGCCCACGTTGACTACTTTTACTAAAGTAAAAGTATGGATAATAATAAAAGTTAAAGGGGAAAGAGGTAAAAGGGGGTCTTGCTTTGTATATAAGGGGGGATGAGGGGATTGAATTTGGGAGGGATAGGAATTGGAGAAATTTCAAAACTAAAGGGGAGGAGATTTTGGAAGAAATTTGAGAGATAGAAATTGGAGAAATTTCAAAACTAAAGGAGAGAACAAAAACTGAAAAAAAAATCTTCTACTTTCCTTCATTGTTTAAAATCAGCATTAATTGTTGTTGTTTCATCGAAGCTTGAAGCTTCTTTTTGGGATTACTACTCCACCGGTTTGCAAACTCTGTTACTGATTTTGCGGTGTTGCTGAACCTGTTGTTGCTGTGTTATTATTGCTGCTGACTTCTCCTTCTTTTGTTCTTGTACTGCCATTTTCAGGTATACATTTGTACACTATCGGCTTGAAGCGAAAATGAAATATTAATCAGGCTTTGTTCCTGTTGAATTCCTCCTGTTTAGATTTGTGTTTGAATATTAATTTTCCTTTCTTTGTATAAAAATGTAGTGGATTGATTAATGAGTAATGAGGTTGCATATGTATAACTTCTTCATCTAATAATGTTACTTTAAATTAATCGAAGAATAATTAATCTGTTTTGATATTATGGTGTGTCAATCTTATGTTCTAGTATATTTGAATAATATAATATAGAATGAAAGCGGTTTTTCTTTGTACAAACTCGATTGCAATTTTCCATTCGCATTAGCCGTAAACTAATAACTAATAAGTTACGTTTTCCAGCATGTAATTAATTAAGAGAATTTCTTTTATTTTAGAGACGAACTTAATAGAAAAAATGTAGTCACTGTAGGTTTATCCTTTTAAATAAAAATGAGACGAGCCTCGCCAAATAAAACGCACAGATTGCGGGGCCCTCACAAAATGTATGTGTTAATTACTTAGAACTCGGGATAGGCCGCTTAACGAACTCCACGGCCTTACCCAAAATAATAATACGCTAATCGCTTTAGGCGCGCATTTTAATAAATCTTACCTTCTTAAACTCGGGTGCACATTTATGTGACCCAAATCCAAATCTCAACGGAGTCGAAATGTGGCTCTAATCACGGGTACATTGATTGTGACGTGGTCCGAGATGCATGTCCACGACGTTGCAAATTCCTTTAAAAAATAAGAATGAGATGAGCCTCGCCGAATAAAAATACAAAATTGCGGGGCCCTCAGTAAATATTTGCTTTAAAATTGCTTAGACTTCGGGATGGACCGTTTAGCAAAATCCCACCGGCCCTACCCAAAGTAGATGATACGCTAGTCGCTTTAGGCGCGTCTTTAATAATTTAATTTTCTTAAACTCGGGTGCACATTTATGTGACCCAAATCCAAATCTCAACGGAGTCAAAGTGTGTCGACGACCACGGGTACATTGATTGTGACGCGGTTTGAGATACATTTTCACAACGTTGCAATTCCCTGTAAAAAAATAATAATAATTAAGAAAGAGGTAAAAAGTTAAAATTTGCACATAAGTTCAATATGTATTAAATCAGATAATCAAGCCGAATATGACAGTTGAGCGACCGTGCTAGAACCACGGAACTCGGGAATGCCTAACACCTTCTCCCGGGTTAACAGAATTCCTTATCCGGATTTCTGGTACGCAGACTGTAATATGGAGTCATTCTTTTCCTCGATTCGGGATTAAAATTGGTGACTTGGGACACCCTAAAATCTCCCAAGTGGCGACTCTGAAATGAATAAACAAATCCCGTTTCGATTGTCCTTTAATTGGAAAAAACTCCTTGTACCCTCGCGGGGGCGAAAAAAGGAGGTGTGACAATGACCTTTTGGGTCATTAAAGAAAACATCTTGAAACTGCTAACTTTAACTTTTATAATGAGATGTCAATGCTTGATGATGGTGTAGTTTTAGCATGGTACTACTTTAGTATTAGTAGTAAGTATTTTTTTAATATGAAGAATAAAGACGTGGGGCTTGGGTTATTTTTTTTTTTTTTTTTTTTGCAAAATAAAAGGAAGACAAATGAACCTTAATTTGTATCGTTTATATATTTGGCAGAATGTGTTAATTAGGATACTGACTACAAAAAGAACCAAATGAAATGAAAATCATTTTAGTGGAAGCCTTCTGCTTGGAGTAATATTCATGAAATGAAAATTATATCTATGGAAACACTCCAAAAATGAAGCACCAAATCTGTGTAATTAGTACACTACCAAACTGACCTACAATTTCCTCTCACCCACTCAGTCAAGTAAGCTGGAAATAAGTATGAATATGGTCAGAGCATCTTAATATATTACTACATCAAATCTGTCTCCGTCCTTTTCTGGCTTTCTCTATATCATTAAAGGTATTAAAATTAAGGATTAAATTGGAACAATATCGTTCCCAACATGTAGAGGGACTAGAGTGTGATCTTAACAAATCTCCAAAAAGTCATGAACACAGGATACCAGCTATTACACATAATTAATGTCCTCAAATTAATATGTATGATTGTAGGGGAACGAATAACATAGACATCCTTAAGGGCTAAGAGTAGAACCATTTATGGAATAGTATTACGTTTACGTATCGTTACTTGGATCATGCCAAAAGAAAGAAGGATTAGCCTTTAACATACCTGAGTCGATTCTCTTGCCAATCTCTCAAACACGTAACGGCGGATCGAAATAGGAAAAATTCCTTGTAGTATTCTTGAGAAATATTGTAGGTGTCCTCTTAGAATTACCAAAAAGAGGATCAAGCGCATCATAACAGTATCATACCCTCCAAGAAATTCAAAATAAAAGATGGACTATCCAGCATATTGCTCCCTAGCATAAATAGCCTGCTAACATCTATTTTCCACAAAAAAGGTAGGTTGTCTCTTCCATTCACATAACAGAGAACATGGAGAAATTGCCAAAAATCATTTGTGAAGTATAAATCTGGGTGCAATTCATTAAAAATAAGCAATCTTAAGCATTCATACTTGAGCAGATTCTCATTTTGAAATACATGATTTTCCTAAAGTGCAAATGTATACATTTAGCTTGGAGAAATATCCAAAGTGCAGATGTCCTAGAGTAATTTGGTAGATGAGAGAATAATCAAAAATTGGGAGGATGATAAGACTACATAGAAAATAAAGAAAAAGATAAGGGTGACTACTTAGCCACAATTTCCTCTAAATATGCCACATATTATATAAAGTAAAGAGTCATGGTTTGGTCTTGGCAAACATGATCCCTTGTTGCCACGTTGCGAGGGTGATCTTTCCACCAATAATTATCCACCTTTTCTAATTACATGTTAATTTTCCACTAAAATCACTAATTAATTAATTATCCACATAATTAAGAATTATCACAAATTGCTTAAAATACTACTCACTTTTAATACACTTTATGCATTTCCTACTATCATGATCATGTGGTATCATATAAAATAAATATATACACTATTATTTCATTAAAACATACATATAAAAATATATTTTCTCAATATTCTAATTTTCCTAGTTTCACATAAAGAGTACAACTTTTTGTTTCGTATGCTTAATTTTTTTTTTTTAAAATGGTAAAAAAAAAATAACCTTTTCTTGTGACAAAATAATTTCTATCTTATAATAAAGAGAATCTCGTAAACGTTTCTCATATTATGTATATAATTTAAAACATATTCGAAAGTAGTAATATTAATAACTATATAAAATCATATTTTTCAAATTATTATTATTTTTTCCACTCAAAATACCATATTAAATGTACATATATAATGGTATCAATGCTGTTAAGCTTACGGGGTGTAACAATACCGATTACGTACTACGAAAAATCCACAAGGGCACTTGAAGGAACCATTCTAGTGCATACTCTCTGGTTCACAAGATGATGAGAGCGGGGTATTATTGGGACAACATGGAAAGGGATACCAAGGAGTTTGTCCGAAAGTGTGATAAATGCCAAAAATTTGCTCCGATGATCTATCAACCCAGTGAACTGCTCCATTCGGTCCTATCCCAATGGCCATTCATGAAATGGGGAATGGACATCGTTGGCCCCTTACCAACGACGCCAGGTAAAGCTAGATTTATTTTGTTTATGACTGACTACTTCTCAAAATGGGTTGAAGTGCATGCCTTCGAGAAGATAAGAGAGAAAGAAGTCATCGATTTCATATGGGACCACATCATATGTCGGTTCGGGATACCCACAGAAATAGCATGCGACAATGGAAAACAGTTCATCGGCAGCAAAGTAACAAAATTCCTTGAGGACCATAAAATCAAAAGGATTCTATTAGCGCCTTATCACCCAAGTGCAAATGATCAGGCCGAGTCCATAAACAAAACCATTATTCGGAACTTGAAGAAAAGGTTAGATGATGCAAAGGGGAAATGGAGAGAAGTATTGCCCGATGTACTATGGGCATATCGAATAACATCAAAGTCAAGCACGGGGAAGACCCCATTTTCTTTGGTGTACGGGTCCAAAGCATTGATCCCATTCGAGGTAGAAGAACCCAGCGTCAAGTTTCAGCATGCCACTGAGGACTCGAATCGTGAAGCTATGAACACTTCTCTCGAACTCCTCGATGAAAAATGTGAGGCCGCATTAATTCGAATGGCCGCGCAAAAATACAGGATCGAAAGGTATTACAACAGAAGGATGAACCTTTGATACTTCAGAGTTGGGGACTTAGTCCTAAGGAAAGTCACTCTCAACACTCGAGACCCAAATGAAGGGAAACTAGGTCCCAATTGGAAAGGACCGTACCGTGTCCTCGGAGTCGTAGGGAAAGGATCTTACAAACTTAGCACAATGGAAGGCGAGCAACTACCAAATAATTGGAATGCATCGTTGCTCAAACGATATTACTGTTGAGGTATGGCCTTCTCCCCTTTTTCATTTGTATTTGAAACTAACTCCTTGCAGATGTTTGATTGGAGATATCGAGGCATCTTTCAACTCGAAGACCTTGGGTTTGAAAGCATGCGTTACTCTCTTTTTACCTTGGATCGGGTTTTATCTCAAATGGATTTTACCGGCGAGATTTTTAACGAGGCAACACCTATATGCTACCTAAGGAACATTCAACAAGTATTCAGGGCTTCTTTTAGATCAAACTCAAATAGTGGGGGGCATCACCCTCGGAGGTTATATTTTTGAGAAAGATGTTTCATTCCTAAGAGGGCCTCGGTAGGAGAACATTGTAATGGGACAAACAGTCAAATGAACTGTGTCCGTATAGAATAGTCGAGCCCCGACGGCAAAACATGTACGCATGTATCAACTATTTAAAGAATCATTCTGGTTATATTAAAAATGCTTTGTATCTCATACGAGCTCTATACTTACAATCCTAATAGAAGCGGCTCAAGGGTCAAAGCACCCCAAAATACCCGGGGACTGTCACTGACAACCAATACATCCGAGTCATTGAAAACTCGGATTCATAAGACCTCAAGGAGGCACCCCCTCTAAACAAAGGCCAAGGCCAATTTACTTGGGGATTAACTTTCTAAACAAGTTCGGAAAAGTTATCGGGAAACAAGTCCAAGTGACGTACCCGAAGGCTATGTCCACACTAAAGACTACAGTCATATAAAGGCTACGGCCAAAATAACGGGACTCGGAGACGTCCGACTCCCGCTATAAAATTAAGGCCTTCAAACATTAAAAAATCGATTAAGTCAGGCTACCCTCGACAAAAGCAAAATATAAGGGGCTTCGATAAATTCAACCCTCGAATAATCCAAAGGCTTCGATAACACCAGCCTTCGGAAAAACTTTAAGAGGTATTCGATCATGCCTACACAAGCGAAATGACTAATAAGGTTCCGATACGTCGAGCCTTCAAAAAATCCAACGGGTACAAAAACACATGCTAAGGCATAACTAAAATTTTACTAAGTCTTTTAGCCGAAATGAGGGGAAAATTATATAGCCATTTTTAGAGGCCGAAACGATCCAATTTAAAGAGCCTAAGGGCCAGTTTTAAAAAAGGGCCTAAAGGCCAATTTTAAAAAGGAGCCTAAGGGCTAATATACAAGAGCCTAAGGGCCAGCCTAAAAGAGATATAGGGATAAAAGCTTATAGGAGTCCGAGACTTTGTTCTCATTTGGCTCGGACCCAAAGGCCCCATTGTTGCGAGCTCTCACCAAAGTAACTTTAAGCTTGGCTCAAGAATTATCTAAAACCTTAAAGGGTGTGATCTTGAGCGATAAAAACCTAAGGGTTGATTACGAGTCTAAACTGATACTCGAGCTTAGTGTTTGAATCATCGGAATTTTCCACAAACGGGGATAAAATAAAATTCAACACCAATCGAGGATAGAGCAAAAAGATACTTTATATTCATTAGGGAAGTTTACAAAACATATTACAACGCCCGCAAGGGGCCCTTGCACGAAAAAGGAAAACCTAATCTATTTTCGGGGTTACACCCCCAAGAGTGTCGTCTTCATTTTTTAGCGGCTCTATCTGCGAGAGTCTCTTCCCCTTCGGGAACATCTTCTTCACCTTCCTCATCCCCGGGGCCACTCACCACATCCTTGTCATCAGAGGAGACAAGAAACCTAGCATCAGTTTCCCGCGCCTTTGCTTCAGCTATCTCCTCGGCGAGGTTGAACCCTCGGGAATGGATTTCTTTGAGAGTCTCCCTCTAGGCTTGGCACTCAGCCAATTTATTGCTCTGTATCCCCCGGTCAGAGGCCTCCCTCAACTCAGCTTGAATGGCCGCGTCTTTTCTCGAGTATATAGAAATGGATTTATCAGTTGCAGCCTTCGTCTTCTCAGCTTTGGCCTTTGCCTGAACAGCTTCAGGGCGTTGGCCTGTGCAGCTTCGGCCCGGGCCTTAGCCAGTTCGGCCTCCAACCCTTCAATTTTTCTGGCCTGAGCCAGACCATTCGCTTCAACACCTCGGAGCTGAGCCTCAGCAAAGGCCAGTTGGGCCGCAATAGCTTCCTTATCGGCAGCAAGTAGATCCATGTTCTTCTTCTATTGATGACAATTAGCCTGAACTTGATCTACCTCGCCCCGAAGCTGCCTAATCATATCTAGCTTTTTCTGCAGCTATGATATCAAAGTACTAGCCTCCAAAGCAGGTCCAAGAAGGCCTTACTCTGTTAAAATCAAAGTTACCTACTCATCTAGCTAGGACTCGCTCTTTTGAGCTTTGGACAATGCGACTCGGAGATCCTTAAGCTCTTCTTCCTTCTGGTTACAGAGGAGCCTCAGGGCTTTCTCCTCGCCCGAAACTTTCTTGAGCTCTGCCTCACATTGTCTCAGCTCAGCTTTAAACTTTGCGATGGCCTATACATGAAATGGAGACATATTAGTCAAAAGAAAAGAAAGAAAAAGTTGCAATACTAAAGGTATATACTTGCCTGAGAAAGGAGATGTTGAGCCTCCTCAAAGATAGTGGAAGCATCATTCAGGTAGTCGGCATCCTCAATCCCAGCATAGCAACCCTAAAAAAGATCGTCCTCGATGACCTTATTCGGATCGGGCATGCGCAGAGCATTGGCTTCATCGATTTCCCCCTTGGAAAAGGTTGGCAAAGAAAGGGAGTGACCTGTTGTCGCAGCCCCGAGCTCTTCACTTGGGGAATTCTCATTACCATTTGGGGTCTCAGCATTTACCCCCCCCCCCGGTATAGTTTTTAAAACGGAGGGACAATCTCAACCTCTGGGGACGCAAAGACCTGGCCTGTTCCTTCCTTTGGGGCATCCTTGTAAGCACGTGATTTTTGCCCTATATGAGAATTACTCCCAAAAAATTCAAAAATAAAATAATTTTCCTTGGTGTGCAATTTTTATGATATTTTTGTAACTATTTGTATGTTTGTCTGTGCATGTTTATTTGTTAAATTATTAAAAATACAAAAATATGTCGCATTTTGCATGTAGGATTTAATTATACAATTGTTAGTAATTAAATTTGTTTACAAAAAATTAAAAATTACAAAAATAGGCATCGTTTGCATTTTTAGCATTTAATGTCCAAATATACAATTTTATGCTTAATTATTACTTAATTGTGCGTTAATTGTTATTGGGAGTTAATTTGCGCTTTTATAACTTAATTTAGTTCTTAATAATAATTTAAGTATTTTTATAATTTAGTTTTAGAGAAATAAAAGAAGAAAAGAGAGCGAAAATATAAAGAAAGTCGGAATTGGGCCTCTTCTTCGATTTCAAGCCACAGGCCCAAAAAATGGCCCAATCTTCCCAAACGACCCAGTCCATTTCGAACTGGGTTGACCCAATCCATACCAAAAGACCCCAAACCCCCTTTTCTTTCATTTTTCATAAAAAAAACAAAACAAAACAAAACAAAAAAAAATAAAACAAAAAACCTAAGACTACCCGCACCCCCCCCCCTCTTCTTCTTCCTCTCTTTCTCTCTTCTTCTCCAAAGAGCTCAAAGCCCCTCCCATGGCTGCCCCTCTCCCGTTCCCTACATCCTCACGCCACACACACAACCACGTCGACAACACACACACACACAACCATGGCGACGTAACACACACACACCCGCTACCCGTGTTTCTTCTTCTTCAAGATCGCGATGGTTTCTTCTTCTTCAAGTTCATGTCGCTTGTAGTTTCTTCTTCCTCGACACATGCTGCCCGCCATGACTGCATCTACAGCTCTTCAAAATGATCAAAAGATTTCATCATTACTGTCCGCCATGGCTGCGACTCCAAGCTCTTCAAACGAGCACGAGATCCCGTCGTATTGTTGCCCGTTGTTTCTTCTTCTTCGCTCGTCGCTACTGCTGCTTCTCCGTCTTCATCCGGCGAGTTGCTCCAGCCATGGCTGCTGCCACACTGCCATGGACAACCACCAAACGACACCTGAACAAGACGACCATCTAGCTTCGGACTGCTGCTGCGTTCTTCACTGTCCATTTGCTGCTGCCCGCGCTCCTTATCCTCCAAGATCACATTGGATTCTTCTTCTCCAAGATCATGTCATTGTTGCTGTTGCGTTTCTTCATTGTTCGCGCTGCTGCCATGCTTCCTTCTCCGTCCTTTTCCAAACAAACAAACTACTTTCCGTTCGAGTTCGTCGTCGCTTCGATCCGGTTAGTAGATTTGAGTTTCATGTTGCCCGTATTTTTGTTTTGATATTCTCGGATCTAAAATCGATAAATATTCGATTCTTGTTTTGTTCGTGTCTATTGTTGAATTAATTTTCTAGTTTGTTCATATGTTTTGTTGGTTTAATTTTCAGATTTAAATGGAACTTTGATTAATTAATTTTTCAGTTTATTTCATGTGCTTTTATTTATTTTTGTAAAAAGAGATTCTTAGTTTGATTTTAATGTTGTTAGATTCGAATTTAAATTTAATTAATTGTTTTTCAGTTTATTTCATGTGTTTTATTTGTTTTTGTAAAAGAAATTGTTAGTTTAATTTTTAATGTTGTTATAATCAATTGAAATTTAATTACTTATTTTGGTTTGTTTCATGTGTTTTTATTTATTTTTGTAAAAGAAATTGTTAGTTTAATTTTAATATGGTTAGATTCAAGTTGAAATTCAATCAATTATTTCTTCTTCGGTTTATTTTATTCGTTTAAAAGAATTAAGTTGTAATATAGAAATATGTTAGTTTAATCGCTTGAATCCGTTCTTTGTTGTTTAATTTAGATTTAATTCGTGTTTATTGATTGTTTGAAGTTCGTTTTAATCTAGTGAATTAATGTGAGTTTATGTTTTGGTTTGTAATTTTTGATTTTGTTTGAATCATGAATCTTTGTTATAATATTGTTGGATTTAATTTGAAGATTAATTGATTAGTTGAGTTTTAGTGATTTGAATCTGTTCATTTATTTTGTTTAATTTGAATATATTTGTTTGTTAATATTGTTGAATATGCAAATATATGTGTTGTTAAAAAATATCGTTCAGTCAAAATAATTCCGATTATTGATTCGTTGTTCATAGTTTAAGTTGGAATTCGTTGATTGAACTGGATTAAGGATTGGTTATAGCTGGTAATTTAATTTTAGGTTCTTAGATAATTTTGAAGTTAAACAGATTTTGAATCGGGGCGTAACAGTAGTTTTAGGGGTAAAACGGGAATTAACCAATTACGAATTATTTAATTATGGTGGGGACCAGACATAA
Source organism: Nicotiana sylvestris (assembly GCF_000393655.2). NCBI lineage: Eukaryota > Viridiplantae > Streptophyta > Magnoliopsida > Solanales > Solanaceae > Nicotiana > Nicotiana sylvestris. The sequence continues at coordinate 144,599,560 of NC_091064.1, read as the reverse complement.
TGATAAAAGCAAAAAGGAAAAGGCGCGTAATGATGTCTACTTTGCAAAAAGAGGGAACATGGGGGCCCACTTTGACTACTTTTCAAAAAGAGGGAACACGGAGGGCCCACGTTGACTACTTTTACTAAAGTAAAAGTATGAGTAATAATAAAAGTTAAAGGGTGCACATAGTGGAAGGATTGGGTCTTGCTTGGATATATAAGAGACTCATTTGATACTTAATAGGAGGAGAATTTTTGGGGAGAGATAAAAAATTTCAGAACTAAAGAGGAGATAAGAACATACTTTTAATCTTGAAGAAGAGGATTTCTAAAATATCTGAATACTATTTTCCGTATATTCCTGAGTGTGATTTCTGCCTACTGTTTGCTTCCGGGATTTTCAATTGGTTTCTTGAGTTAACTGTTGGTTCTTTGTTATTGCTTTATTGGGTGGTTGCTGGAATTTTTGTCCGGTTTTCAAGTTTACTACTGGGTTTTCTGACTGTTGATTGTTTGTTGTTGCCGCGTTGTTGCTACTGCTGCTGATCCTATTCTTCCTTTCTTTGTATTCAAATACCAGGTACACTACTCTGAATCATTTCAACATATGTATTGAAGATGAAATGAAATGGCCGGAAGATTTAAGTTTTTTTTAATTATAGAATATTCGCATTTTAGTTAAATATTCATTATGTGTCTCATGTTATGTAAATGGTAGAAGTATTTATTATGTGAAGTATTAAACTGCGGGACTAGTGGATGGGTGTCAGTATGAACACCATAAGTATTAGTTTCGGCTTTGTTAAATTTTTTAGCTTAAAATCGCATTCAAATCGTTAGTAATTATTCAATACGGAAAACCGACTTAATTTGAGGGAAGGTTAGTAAACTCTAGATTTGAATTTGCAAATTTTGAAATAAAAGCAATTTGAGTTTTTTTTTCTATCTTTAAATTTTGTTAATAACAAAGGAACGCAAATATTAGACAAACATAATAGGCCAATAATTTTGTAGAATCTGCAGGCTTACAAAATATTTTCGTTTTTTTATTTTTTTTTATTTTTTATTATTATTTTTTTCGTCATTTATTCAGTTTTTTTTTTAAAAAAAAAAGAACTTAAAAAAAGAAATTTGTAAAAAAAAAAAAATTAAGAAAAAAAACTGAAATGATGTTTAATGGGTGATTCAACGTTGCAAGGCTAAGAGCATTAATCCATTAGGTGCGAGTTTGAGCAAGATGAGTCAACATTTAAGTTTAATAAACTTTTTAATAAGCTTTAGTAATTATGGTTAAGTCTAATTTTAAATGGTTTTGAATAACTAATTTCAATAGTTTTTCTTATAACAATGTAAGCTTTAAGTTAGCTATAATCAGGATCTTTTGATTTTTAATTGTCGAACTTCGTAAATTTTTTACAATTTCGAATTTATTTATTTATTTTTAGTAAAATTCATTTCTATTAATATTTGTCTTAATCTAGCAATTAGTATGTTATGTGTTATTATTTTTAAGCTCGTAATTAATTAGAATTTTCTTTCTTTATTTTAGAGACTAATTTTAATAGAAAAATGTAGTCGCTTTAGGATTTGCCCACTTAAAATAAATGAGATGAGCCTCGCCTAGTAAAATGTATAGATTGCGGGGCCCTCGCAAATATATGCATTAAATACTTAGAACATCGGAGTTGGCCGTCTAGAGAAATTTTACGGCCTTTCCCAAAACAACAATACGCTAGTCGTCCTAGGCGCGTCTTTAACAAATCATTTTCTTAAATATGGGTGTGCATTTATGTAACCCAAATCCAAATCTCAACGGAGTCGAAATGTGTCGATAACCATGGGTGCATTGATTGCGACGTGGTCTGAAATACATTTTCACAATGTTGCAATTCTCCGTAAAATAATAATAATAATAATAAATAATAATAATAAAAGCGGCTAAGGGTTAAAATTTGCACATAAGTTCATAATTGTATAAAATCAGATAATCAAGTCGAATATGACAGTTGAGCGACCGTGCTAGAACCACGGAACTCGGGAATGCCTAACACCTTCTCCCGGGTTAACAGAATTCCTTATCCGGATTTCTGGTGCGCAGACTGTTAAATAGAGTCATTATTTTCCTCGATTCGGGATTAAATTGGTGACTTGGGACACCCTAAATCTCCCAAGTGGCGACTCTGAAATAAATAAACAAATCCCGTTTCGATTGTCCTTTAATTGGAAAAACTCCCTCTGCGCCCTTGCGGGTGCCGGAAAAAGGAGGTGTGACAGCTCTGGCGACTCTGCTGGGGAAATACCCAGAACCACTGGTTCAGGGTTAGAAATTCGAGCCTTTGATAAACTGTTATAATGTTGCTTTATTATCTGATATTTTCATATGATACATGCTTAATGTGCAAAATGATGTCTTGTTACCGCTTTGATATTATCTGACTGTATATATAAACTGTGCCGAACCCTTCTCTCCTCACCTTTGGGGATGTGCTTACTGGTTGAGACTCCCTATTCTGTTAGTGTCATACCCTGAAATAAAAAAGAGGCTCGGACAAGTTACTAAGCCGGATGGCCTTTTGGTTCCCGGAAAGTTGCCCCTCCTCGACTCGAGTTGTCCGCTCGGGTAAGCCAGGTCTAGAACAAAAAACCCAGGTTTGAAACTTAATATAACAAAACTTCATGCCGGATCCCTAGTAGGAACGATTATTTGCATCATGTTGCATTTGACTTAGGGGACTCAACACAGGGGTTGGGTCTGTCTAGGACTAGCAACCTGAAATGAAAAGACCATCCTGATGCATCCTATTTATGCTGTGCATTTATTTGTTCCAAACCCGCATGTTGACCGGCTTTAATCTCGGGAATGTTGGAAAATTGAAAACAAAGGGAGAAAAAGAGAGAAATAACAAATAGGGAGTTAATTGATTCTTTTAGAAAATCGAGTGTCCAAGTACTATCAGAACTCTGCCGAATTTTTTTAAAAAATATTTTACTTTTTAATTTTTTTGTATTTACCCATAATAAAAAAAAATAGAGAGAAATAAAAAGCATTCAGTGTAGGAAAGAATCTTTTATTTTAGTTTGCTTTGTTTTCAAAAAATAAAAACATGAAGGAAAAATAGTGTCTTTTGCTAAAAAATGGAAAATATATTTGTTTTCAAAATTAATTGGTTTATTGGCTCGAACTACGCTGGTTTGATTCTCACTGGGTGTGAGATACGTAGGCAACCCTCATCGGGTCCAACCTCCCTTTTTGTAAAAAATATCCAAAAAGTCTATTTTAATTTTTGTTATAAATAAGTCGGATGATGCCGTTTTTTGCAAAAATAGCCGAATGTTCCTAAATAGGACGCCGGAAGGCTGACATTGCATAAACGGCCATCTTTGGTCATCATTTTTGATTTTTGACCAGTTGACTCTCGCAACCTTAAATGCTTCGTTCTCGAAGTGCTAAAAGACCGCATTTGAAAACCGAGCCCATCGTTTTGAAAAAAAATCTTGGAAAAGAATATAGATAGTTTTATTTTGAGTCAAATAAAAGTTTTTCGTTGGCATAATCCCCTTAATAAATGTGCAGGATGAGCACAATACAAAACGAACCCTTTTCAATAATGACCAAGATCCCTTTTGAGTTGCGATTATGGTGGAATGACCTAGGCAAGGAAGGGCAAGACAAAGTAAAGAAGTATCTGAAAGATCTCCCGGATTTGCTAAACATCCAGCCTCGGGGTGATATTATCAGATCATTGGTCACTTGCTGGGATTCAGCACATAATGTATTCCACTTCTCGGACTTTGAGCTCACCCCGACATTGGAAGAAATAGCGGGATACATCGGAAATGATGAAGCTCCGTTAAGGTTCAAGTACTTGATTGCACCTAAGGCCGTCACTGTACACCGTTTTCTGGATTCCCTAAAAATACCCCGAACATTTCACCATCCAGATTTTGCAAAAGGTTTCTGCAGTCTCCGCCTCATATATGCTAGATACGGCCACGTGGGCGGGTTCAATAAGCCAGACTTCAAACTATGCAGTAGAGATAACCGACAGAAGTGGGATGAACACAGGCTGGTAGCTTTTATGATAGCTTTTTTGGGTCTTATAGTATTCCCAAGGAAAGACGGAAACATTGATTTGAAAGTAGCTGGGGTCGTCAGTACCTTGCTCACCCAAGATAAAAGCACTCTGGCGCCTATGATTATGGCTGACATCTTCCGGGCTCTCACTGCTTGCCGAGCCGGGGGCAACTTTTTCGAGGGATGTAACCTATTGTTGCAAATGTGGATGACCGATCATTTATGCCACCGCTCCCAGCTCTTGGGTTACGGTTCACCCGAGAAGACTTGCATTGGAGAATTTTACACAAGAATCAAAGGGGTTAGTCTACCCGAGGGAGTCACAGCTTGGACGTCATTCTTCCGAACTCTCACTGCCAACCAAATCCAGTGGACGCTCGGATGGTTGCTTGTTGAGGAAATCCTATACATGCCAGCAAACCAGGCCCCACTTTTTGTTAATGAGACTCAAAAGTATCCAACCCTATGCACCGTATCGGGTTTTGAGGCAACTTGGGAGGTATCAAGTAGTTCCGAAAGATGAAGACTTGAGTACCCAGGTGGTTGAAATCAGTCCTGACGGTCGGTTCCCCGAAAAAGAAGTTCGCCAGATCTGGAGTGAGTGTCAACATTTGACGGCAAATACTTGCGTGTTGGATACGGCTAAAGGAGAAGTTTCCCCGGGGTATCACGCTTGGTTCAGAGGTGACACGTCCTGTGAGAGACCAGCTAAAAGACCTCATCTCATAGATTTTGTTGAGTCATCCCAGGAGCAATGGAACTGGTTAGCAAAGGAAAGGGGTTATCGGGCGGAGATCGGGGAGTTGAAGCAACAGGTTGAAAGTCTGAAATTCAATAACAGTGTGCAAGTTGATGCAGATCGAGGTGAAAGGAATAGATTGGCCCAAGAAAATGAAGAACTTAGGGCCCAAATCCAGAAATTGAGAATGACTCCTGATAAACAACCAAAGAGTCGATCAGATGAGCAGTTGATAAAAAGGCTGAAAAATGAAGTCAGGGAATGGCGGGATGGTTTAGAAAAATCTGAGAACATCATGGCAAAACTCAAAGCACAGTGGGGTACAAGAGCAGATAAGCATCGCCGATACTTGAATCAATTGAAACGCGACCACGAGAAAGCTCTTGCCAACATGAAGAGAAAGATGGCTACACTTGAGGGTAAAGCAATTAAGCAGGCTGAGGATTTCCAAATTGAAAACGGACACTGTTACGACTTGTTGGCCCAAATGGAGGTAGAAGTTCGGCAACTGAAAAATCAGCATATGCAGGATTCTCAGGCATTGAAAACATGCAGTGATCAAATAAAACGCCTGATTCTAGAAAAGAAGCAAGCAAGGGACAGGATTAGAGCCATTGCCCGCGCCATTTTTAGAAGATGTCGCGCTTGTGAAGACATGACCCATGCTACTTTTGTCTCAGCAGTGCTGATCTATGTGAAACGGACCATGAATGAATTAGAGAAACTCAAAAGGGACTTGGAACCTAGGCCCGCGGCGAGGCCGAACGATGCCCCGCGAGCACCCATATTTGAAGCTTTAGAGTATGCGTAGTTCGTGTCTGTATTTCTTTATATATTTTTTTAGCCTATGGTTTGTCTGTCCATTGTCTTTTCACATCAAAGTGTTTCCGTAGTCTTGGAACTTGTATCTGACCTTAGTTTACGTTTGTCATTTTCTTTCTGCAAAAAGGATTTTAGTTTGTAATGTTTGTTTTAAGTAATGAAAAATTGAAAATCTTTCTTCATGAACTAAGCTTGGTCTGATTTATGCAGGGTCACGATGCGTAGGCAATCTCTATAGGATTTCACCGTAATTGTTAAATAATAAAAAAAAAAAAAAGAGGAGAGAGAGAGGGAGAAGAAGAAAAAGGAGATTCTGGAACACTCGAAAGAGGTAAATAAAATAAGCCGGGATGATGCGTGCGGTCAGAGCAAAAGCATGTTAGAAATGGTTAACTGCCTAGGAACATTGCATCCCAATGTGCAATAACAATATTTGTTAAGACGCTAACACTGACAAGTTTGTTGTTTTTCAATCCAATACCAGTTAGTTTGTTAGGGCGTGCTGGCATAGTACCATTATCAAACAAGATCGAAAGGTCCTATACCAGAAAGCATGACTGGGTCAGACAACAGCGTTGAGTCAGAAAAGACGGCCAATCAGATGCTGAAGGATGCCTTGGAGAAAATGGAAAAAATGAGGCTAGAAATGAATGAAATGCGGATAGCCTTAGCTAGGGCTCAGAAGGGGAAAGAACTACCCGTTACTCCTACCCTCCAACCAATAAACTCGCCGGAATACCTTTCCACCGACCCTTCAACGAGTTTCCCAAGCCATCACTACTATCAGGGAAGAGAGGCCTATGATCACCAAGCCCCACCACCCAGTCAAAACCCTCCTCCACCAAATGTTCCCGTCTTTGTAGCACCTCCCCCAGCCCCATTGCACAGATCATCAAGCGAGCCGATATTTCAGGCTCACGACAAACAATATTACCCTCCTGAACTCACATTCAAAGCACCCGAGCCACATACCTATAATCCCCACTTTGAGGTCCCGGCGGAGATTGAAAAGCCGACAAAGAGCCCAGAGCAGGATGAGGTGATGCGGAAATTTAAAAGCTTGGAGCAGTCCTTCAGGAACATACACGGGTTAGGCAACCAGGTCAGCGTGGCCTACAAGGATCTATGCCCTTTCCCTGACGTCCAATTACCAGCAGGGTTCAAGATGCCCAAGTTCGATTTGTACGAAGGGCATGGTGATCCTATGGCACATCTGCGGGGTTTTTGCAGCAAAATGAGGGGAGCAGGGGGAAAAAATGAGCTACTGATAGCTTACTTTGGCCAGAGTTTGAGTGGGTCGGCACTGGAGTGGTACACGAGACAAGATCCGAGCAGGTGGTACACCTGGGATGACTTGGCACAGGCTTTCGCAGGACATTTCCAGTACAACCTTGAGATAGTCCCAGACCGTCTCACATTGCTAAAGCTCGAAAAGAAATCTGGGGAGAGCATCCGGTAATTTGGTTTCCGATGGAGGGAACAGGCAGCCATAGTTGATCCTCCGATGAGAGAGGGGGAAATGGTAGATTACTTTCTACAAATTCTAGAGCCAACTTACTTCGGTCACTTGGTGACGTCAGTTGGCAAATCCTTCAACGAAGTGGTGAAAATGGGAAGCATGATAGAAGGGGGACTTAAGTCCAATAAGATCCTAAGTTACTCGGCAATTAAGGCAACGACTCAGGCCATTCAGAGCTGCACGGGAGGTGCGCTCGGAAAGAAAAGGAGAGAAGAGGTAACGACAACAGAAGTCGGCAATTGGTCCAGATCTAGAGGTCCTTCCCCTTATTACCAACCCATACCCCATCATGTAAACTACCCACATATTCCAAATTACCCACCACAACCCTACTACCCACCACAAGAACAACACTTCTCCGTCCATCAAGCCCAGACATACACCCAACTTCCGGTTCGCCCACAATGGCGCGCGCCGGCTCCCCACAATACATACCCACCTCCACATAACACCTACCCCCACCACAAAACCCCTATCCACCGCCAAGAGCCTACAGGAACCCTCCAGGGATGGGTTTCAGGGGAAATCCGGCCGCCAGAAATGAAAGATTGCAGAGGCAAAGAACTTTTACTGAGTTGGGGAAACTTATATTGCCTTGTTCCACAAATTGAGGCAGTTGGGTTTATTAAATCCTGTGGATCCTAGATTGCCAAATCCCTTACCCCAAAATATGGATCACTCGGTAAGATATGAATATTGTTCGAGAGCTCCCGGACATGATACCGAGAAATGTTGGAGGCTGAAACATGCGATACAAGATCTTATTGATACCAACAAGATCGAGGTACAGGCCCCGGAGGCACCCAACATTAACCAGAACCCATTGCCAAAGCACCCCGAAGCCTACATGATCGAGCTTTTGCACGAAGGAGGGGAGCTGAAAAAACCCTCACAGACAGTGATGATGATCCGTGCCACTCCGAAAGAAAAATCGATCGATGAGGAAGCAGGGGTACAGTTGAAGGGGGAAGATGTCAAGCCAGTGGTGATATTGGGGAAGAATCCATCTGCCGCTACAAGGAAACCAGAACCAGCCAAGTTGGTAATAACGGGAGCATCATCTACACCCGTGGTTGTTGTGAAAGGGGTCTGCAGGGAACCGGTCATCATAAAACCAGTAGTCCAAACACCAATGATTGATACCAAGGCTGTGCCTTGGAAGTATGAGAAGGCAGTGGTGATGTACAAGGGACAACAAGTGGAGGAGAATAGTTGTGAGGTGCAGGGACTGACTCGATCAGGACGGTGTTTTGCTCCGGCGGAGTTGAGAAGACCCAATCCAGCTGCAACAAAGAAACCTGTGTCAGAAGAAGAAGCTGAGGAATTCTTAAAGAAGATGAAAGTGCAGGATTACTCCGTGGTCGAACAGTTGAAGAAAACACCGGCCCAGATCTCGCTGCTATCATTATTAATCCATTCGGATGAACATCGTCGGGCCCTGATGAAGATACTGAATGAAGCTCATGTGCCCAATGAGATTTCTGTAAATCACCTGGAAACGATTGCCAACAAAATTTTCGAGGTGAACAGGGTAACATTTTCAGATGATGATCTGCCAGTGGAGGGCACGGAGCATAATAAAGCTCTCTACCTAACTGTCAAATGTGAAGATTCGGCAGTTACTCGGGCATTAGTGGATAACGGCTCAAGTGCCAATATTTGTCCATTATCCACCCTGAACCAGTTGAAGATCGACCACGGAAGAATCCACAAGAATAGCATTTGCGTCCGAGGATTTGACGGAAATGGAACAGCCACCGTGGGGGATATTGTACTTGAGTTGACCATCGGTCCAGTCCAGTTTACCATGGAATTCCAGGTATTAGATGCTACGGTATCTTATAACCTTCTGTTGGGACGACCGTGGATCCATGCAGCCAAAGCAGTGCCATCCACCTTGCATCAGATGGTCAAGTTCGAGTGGGATAGACAAGAGGTCGTGTTGCACGGCGAGGACACTGCGTGCACCGTAGGAGGCGCCATTGTACCCTTCATAGAGACCAATGATGACAAAGGTCCCTGGGTCTACCAGATTTTTGATGCAGTGTCGGCAAACAAGATCCCCGAGGGTGAAATCATTCAGCATCCTAGGATAGCTTCCGCAACGGTTATGATGGTTTCAGAAATGCTGGGTAATGGGTTTATGCCAGGAAAAGGCTTGGGAGCTGAACTTCAGGGAATTGTTCAACCTGTTTCCTTGCCCAAGAATTTGGAGACCTTTGGGTTGGGGTTCAAACCGACTGCGGCAGATGTAAAACGAGCTCGGAAAATGAAGAAGAAAGTTTGGTTTCTTCCCAAACCTGTGCCACGTCTCTCAAGATCTTTTGTTAGAGCAAGCGCCAGAAAGTTGTCGGTCCCGAAAGTTCTCGGACCAATGATTGGGCCAGATGGAGATTTAGATGAGGGCTTTGAAAGGTTGTTCGCCGGTGTCAACATGGTAGAAGCTGGAGAAGGTTCCAGTAGGGTGGATATACAATTTGTGGGGCCTAGGGCCAAGATCAACAATTGGACAGCCTCTCCTCTTCCTACCCGGAGGGAGTCTTGGTAGTAGGCTTTGGATTTTCTTTCTTGTTTCCTGGATTATTCCAGAGTTGTAATCCAGTTTTGATTTTTATTCAGTAAAAGTGTGAAACTCTGTTATCCTGCATTTTAATAAAGAGTGAAAGTTTCCTTTTCTTGTTTTGTTTTAATTTTGTTTCTTCTTCTTTTATTTCTGAACAATTCTCTTTGCACTGGTACTAACGATGTGGCATGCACAACGGATCTTCAACCCAGTCTAAATAATCAATCTGATTCTGAATTAATCGCACAAGAGATTGATTACGATGATGAATCGGAATACGAGGAGGATGATGCCTTCGAAGAGATAAACAGAGAGTTGAGCCAGTTCGAAGAGAAACCTAAGCCCAATTTGAGTGACACTGAAGCAGTCAATTTGGGGGATGTCGACAATGTCAGGGAAACCAAAATCAGTAACCACATTGAGCCTAGCATCAGGGAAGAACTAATCAAAGCACTCATTGAGTTTAAAGATATTTTTGCGTGGTCGTATGATGACATACCGGGTTTAAGCACCAAGCTAGTGGTTCACAAATTACCCACTGACCCGACATGCCCTCCCATCAAGCAGAAATTGAGAAAGTTCAAGACAGATATGAGTGTGAAGATTAAAGAAGAAGTAACCAAGCAGCTGCAAGCAAAGGTTATTCGGGTCACTCGATATCCTGATTGGTTAGCTAATGTGGTTCCAGTACCAAAGAAAGATGGGAAGATCAGGGTATGCGTCGGTTACCGCAATCTGAACAGGGCCAGCCCAAAAGATAACTTTCCCTTACCCAATATCCATATCTTGATCGACAATTGCGCCGGATGAGAAATCGGATCTTTTGTGGATTGCTATGCCGGGTATCATCAGATTCTGAAGGATGAAGAAGATGCAGAGAAGACAGCTTTCATTACGCCATGGGGGACTTATTGCTATCGAGTAATGCCATTCGGTTTAAAGAACGCTGGGGCAACATACATGAGAGCAATGACTACTGTGTTCCATGATATGATGCACAAAGAGATTGAGGTGTACGTAGATGATGTGATCATCAAATCCAAGCGCCAGGAAGACCACGTAACAGACCTTAGGAAGTTTTTTGAAAGACTTCGAAGGTACGACATTAAGCTCAACCCAGCCAAATGTGCGTTTGATGTTCCATCTGGAAAGCTGTTGGGATTCATCGTCAGTCGGCGAGGCATTGAGTTGGACCCGTCAAAGATCAAATCCATCCAGGAATTGCCGCCCCCGAGGAATAAAACAGAAGTAATGAGTCTGTTGGGAAGGTTGAACTATATCAGCAGGTTCATCGCTCAGCTCACAACGACTTGTGAACCCATTTTTCGGCTACTGAGGAAAGATGCTGCAATAGAGTGGACGACAGAATGTCAGGAAGCCTTCGACCAAATCAAGGGGTATCTGTCAAACCCACCTGTGTTGGTTCCACCTGAACCAAGAAGACCGTTGATTCTCTATCTAACGGTACTGGAGAATTCATTTGGGTGCGTACTGGGGCAACATGACATCACAGGAAGGAAAGAGCAAGCCATTTATTATCTCAGCAAGAAGTTTACAGTCTATGAGGTCAAGTACACTCAGCTTGAGAAGACATGTTGTGCCCTAACTTGGGTAGCACAGAAGTTCAAGCATTGAAGCCTATGCCCACAGGGAGATTGGCAAAATGGCAGATATTACTCACAGAGTTCGACATTGTCTATGTGACTAGGACGGCCATAAAAGCCCAAGCATTGGCTGATCACTTGGCTGAGAATCCTATTGATGAAGAATACGAGCCTTCAAGGATGTATTTCTGATGGGGCTGCGAATGCGAAAGGGGTTCGAATAGGAGCGGTACTTATTTCTGAAACAGGACATCACTATCCTGCTACAGCTCGGCTACGTTTCTATTGTACCAACAACATGGCTGAATACGAGGCATGCATTTTGGGCCTACGATTGGCTGCAGACATGGATGTTCAGGACGTCTTGGTCTTGGGAGACTCGGACCTCCTAGTACATCAGATTCAGGGTGAATGGGAAACACGTGATTTAAAGCTTATACCTTATCGACAATGTTTGCACGATCTGAGCAAGCAATTTCGATCAGTGGAGTTCAGACACATCCCGAGAGTTCACAATGAGGTGGCCGATGCTTTAGCCACTTTGGCATCGATGTTGCACCATCCAGACAAAATCCATGTTGACCAGTTGCATATTCAGGTTTGTGATCAGCATGCCTACTGCAACATAATAGAAGAAGAAATGGATGGCGAGCCATGGTTTTATGATATCAAGGAATACCTCAGGATGGGGATATACCCGGAGCAGGCAACCGGAGATCAAAAGAGAGCCATTCGACGACTGGCAAATGGATTTTTCCTCAGTGGAGGAATGTTGTACAAAAGAACCCCAGATCTGGGATTGCTGAGATGTATTGATGCAGGTCAAGCCACGATAGTGATGACAGAGGTACATGCTGGAGTCTGTGGGCCCCATATGAGCGGATATGTGTTGGCAAAGAAGATTCTGCGAGCGGGATATTATTGGCTCACTATGGAGCATGATTGTATCAGTTTCGTACGAAAGTGCCATCAGTGTCAAATCCACGGAGATCTGATTCATTATCCACCAACGGAATTGCACACAATGTCAACACCATGGCCATTTGTGGCATGGGGCATGGATGTCATTGGGCCTATTGAGTCGGCAGCTTCGAACGGTCATAGGTTCATTCTGGTAACCATCGATTATTTCACTAAGTGGGTTGAAGCCAAAACTTTCAAGTCAGTAACCAAGAAGGCAGTGGTGGATTTTGTCCATTCCCATATCATCTGTAGATTTGGGATCCCGAAAGTGATAATCACGGACAATGGTGCTAATCTTAAGAGCAACTTGATGAGAGAAGTATGTGAACAGTTTAAGATTACACACCGTAATTCCACCCCGTATAGGCCCAAGGTGAATGGAGCGGTTGAGGCAGCCAACAAAAACATAAAGAAGATATTGAGGAAAATGGTTGAAGGATCCAGACAATGGAATGAAAAGCTACCATTTGCATTGTTGGGATACCGCACTACTGTTCGTACTTCAATAGGTGTGACTCCTTATTTGTTGGTATACGGAACTGAAGCAGTAATACCAGCAGAAGTTGAAATTCCATCCCTTCGAATTGTCGCTGAGGCCGGGATTGATGATGATGAATGGGTCAAAGCCCGACTAGAGAAGTTGAGCTTAATTGATGAAAAAAGATTGGCAGCAGTATGCCATGGCCAATTATATCAGAAGAGAATGGCAAGAGCATACAATAAGAAGGTGCGCCCCAGGAAATTTGAAGTGGGGCAGCAGGTATTGAAACGGATCCTCCCACATCAGATTGAGGCAAAAGGCAAGTTCGCCCCGAATTGGCAAGGGCCGTATGTCGTGACCAGAGTATTATCCAACGGCACTTTATGTCTGACAGATGTCGAAGGAAGATGCATCGACATGGCTATCAATTCTGATGCAGTCAAGAGATATTACGTGTAATTCTCTTTTGTTGTTTATTTGTCTGTCTGTACTTGGTGTTTATCGGATAATGAAATGACAGAGGCAATTCTTTCTTCTATCCAAACACTGTTACCCTTGCTTTACCCCTTTAAGCCTTACTTATTCTTTCATACCCCTCTCTTGAAATCATTAACAAAAAATAAAAAATAATGAAAAAAAAGAAGGAAAATAATAACAAAAAAAAGGAAGTTCGCAAAAGAAAAATAATGGAACCGAGTGAACTACGTTCGGCCTGATTCCTTAAAGAGGATACGTAGGCGTCTCACGGCTCGGTCGTAATGTAACAAAAGTCAAAAAAAAATCCCCGAGAAAAACTGGGGCAGAAGTTATGTTTAAAATTTTGAAAAAAAAAGAGAAGGTTTTGATTCCAAGAGTTGTAATGTTTCACCCATCAAAGTTATTTTGAATTTTTATATCCTTTCTTTTAAGTCCCACATAAAACCCATACTGATATCCAAAAAAGACCTCCCGATCAGTATCCGAGAGGTGCCAAGACAGTCAAGTGAAAGTCGAGGATAACACGTTGGTCCCCGACCCAATAAGGATCATGAGCTGAAAGAGTTGATAGCCATGGGAATTCCCAGCAGAGAGAATCTTACCGGCAATACTCCAATCCCCGGCTTAGAGAAGCAAAATGAGAGAGTCTTATCGGTGAAAACCTTCACAGGCACCATAAGGCGACATGAGCTATGAGAACTGAGAGAGTCTTATCAGTTGAAACCCCTCGAAGGGCACTATGAGGCGACAAGATAGATTGGCGGAAGGAATCCGCATTTTGCGAAGAATTGGGACACCTATTTATCCCTAGCAAGTGAGGATATCAGAAAGATTGATCGACACAAATAGACTGGGTTGATTAATCCGGAATGCACGACATGATCGTTGGAATCGGTTATACCACCCAGATAAGTTCATTTCTTTTCTTTTCTCCAGTATTTGTTCAGAAAGATTTTCTCTTTTTCTATCCTTTCATTTCTTTGTTTAAAAGACTTTCTCTAGAAATTTATTTTTTAGAAAGGTCTTTCAAAGCTGACTACCAGTTGCCAAAATAGTACAATGCAAAATAAGAAGAGGACAGGCCAGAGACAAGGCGATAAGACAAAAGACATTGGTTGCAAGGCCGAATAATATTTGTCTAAAATGGCAAGGAAAGTACGGGAAATAACCGGAAAAACAGCATGTTGAAGAAATCGTGGGCTAAGTTCCAAGAGGATCCCCAGTAGAACTCCGACCGATTATCGACCAAAGTTCCGAGGTAGTCGAACAACACAGAGTGGGAAGGGAGGAAAGGAAAATGCATTTTCAGCAAAATAACCCCCAGCAAGTTTCAAGACACAGAACGGAGAAGTAATAAATGGAAGAACCATCCCTAATAGAATGTTATCCCCAGCAAATAACAGCATCCCCAACAAGTTTTGGGAATGCCAAACAGGAATAAGGGAGAAAGGGAAGAACCATCCCCAGCAGGAGCGGCACGACCACTCACCATGTTTTAAAACTAACAAATTTTCTTTGATTTGAAGCAGGAAAAGGAAATCTTATTAATGGCGAAAAACATGTCACAAGGAAAGGCACCAGAACTGGGGCAGAAAATTTTCTGCCACCGTTGAAAATTTTCTCGGAGACACGAGGAAACAAATTCATGTTATTACTTAGAATTAGTCGCCCACCAGTATAATGCGGGCATACCTTTCAGTTTTTCATTTCCTGTTCTAGGCGCCCACCAGTATAATGCGGGAATACATTTATGTCTTTTCATTTCCTGTCCTCGGTCGCCCACCAGTATAATGCAGGCATACCTTTCAGTTTTTCATTTCATGTCCTCGGTCGCCCACCAGTATAATGCGGGCATACTATTCAGTTTTTCATTTCCTGTCCTCGGTCGCCCACCAGTATAATGCGGGCATACCTTTCAGTTTTTCATTTCATGTCCTCGATCGCCCACCAGTATAATGCGGGTATACCTTTCAGTTTTTCATTTCATGTCCTCGGTCGCCCACCAGTATAATGCGGGAATACATTTATGTCTTTTCATTTCATATCCTCGGTCGCCTACCAGTATAATGCGGGCATACCTTTCAGTTTTTCATTTCATGTCCTCGGTCGCCCACCAGTATAATGCGGGCATACCTTTCAGTTTTTCATTTCCTGTCCTCGGTCGCCCACCAGTATAATGCGGGCATACCTTTCAGTTTTTCATTTCCTGTCCTCGGTCGCCCACTAGTATAATGCGGGCATACCTTTCAGTTTTTCATTTCCTGTTCTCGGTCGCCCACCAGTATAATGCGGGCATACCTTTCAGTTTTTCATTTCCATGTCCTAGGCGCCCACCAGTACATAATGCGGGAATACATTTCTATCTTTCTCATTTCCTGTCCTCGGTCGCCCACCAGTATAATGCGGGCATACCTTTCAGTTTTTCATTTCCTGTCCTCGGTCGCCCACCAGTATAATGCGGGCATACCTTTCAGTTTTTCATTTCATGTCCTCGGTCGCCCACCAGTATAATGCGGGCATACTATTCAGTTTTTCATTTCATGTCCTCGGTCGCCCACCAGTATAATGCGGGCATACCTTTCAGTTTTTCATTTCATGTCCTCGGTCGCCCACCAGTATAATGCGGGCATACCTTTCAGTTTTTCATTTCCTGTCCTCGGTCGCCCACCAATATAATGCGGGCATACCTTTCAGTTTTTCATTTCCTGTCCTCGGTCGCCCACTAATATAACGCGGGCATACCTTTCAGTTTTTCATTTTCTGTTCTCGGTCGCCCACCAGTATAATGCAGGCATACCTTTCAGTTTTTCATTTCCATGTCAAAGGCGCCCACCAGTATAATGCGGGAATACATTTCTATCTTTCTCATTTCACGTCCTCGGTCATCCACTAGTATAATGCGGGCATACCTTTCAGTTTTTCATTTCATGTCCTAGGCGCCCACCAGTATAATGCGGGCATACATTTCATATTTTTCACTCAGGCACCCACCTGTATAACGAGAGGAATACTTTTCAGTCTTATACTGCAGATCTTGAAATCAGTAATCCACCGGAATGTAGAAGGTTACAACAGGAATTCCCAGCAGAAAATAATAAAAAATCCCCAGCACCGGAAAGCAGAAGGTTGCAACAAGAGGTCCCATCACAAATTCAAGCGCATGAGTCAAAAGGAAGAAAGACACGTCTTGAAAGAAGCGGCCTATGAACATCAAATTATGCCCAGCATAACAAATCTGATGGAAAAAGTCGTATCCCCAGAGGAATCACCGAAAAGCTTAATGAAGGAGGCCATATCCCCAGCGGACCAAACAAAATGATGAAAACTGGTATTCAAAAAAGCAAGAGGCCAGTTTCATCTCCAAGTTCTCGGAAGAAAGGCACCAGAAGAAGCACAAGCCGACAAGAAAGCAGGGAAACAAGAACGATTTAAAGATAGATGAGATTTTATGATCCGTAGTCTAGCCTAGCCTCTTGTTTTCTTTTAATCACGGTGTAACAAGGAGATCGATAAGCAGTGGTAATAGCGTGCAACAGCAGTAACATTGCAGTCACATGGTAGTCCCAGCTACCAAAACTTCCCGAACTACATTGACCTGATTCCTGTTTAGCCCAGGATATGTAGGAAACCTTTGAAGCAAAGGTTCGGTCAAATCTTTTTTCAAAAAAAAATGCTTCACACGGAGTACTCGGATGGGCAAAAATCGCTCGCTTTATCTTTGCACGAAAACCCTTCGAGTTTTCGGGCAAAGAGGGGAAGCTGTAAGCACGTGATTTTTGCCCTATATGAGAATTACTCCCAAAAAATTCAAAAATAAAATAATCTTCCTTGGTGTGCAATTTTTGTGATATTTTTGTAACTATTTGTATGTTTGTCTGTGCATGTTTATTTGTTAAATTATTAAAAATACAAAAATATGTCGCATTTTGCATGTAGGATTTAATTATACAATTGTTAGTAATTAAATTTGTTTTACAAAAAATTAAAAATTACAAAAATAGGCATCGTTTGCATTTTTAGCATTTAATGTCCAAATATACAATTTTATGCTTAATTATTACTTAATTGTGCGTTAATTGTTATTGGGAGTTAATTTGCGCTTTTATAACTTAATTTAGTTCTTAATAATAATTTAAGTATTTTTATAATTTAGTTTTAGAGATATAAAAGAAGAAAAGAGAGCGAAAATATAAAGAAAGTCGGAATTGGGCCTCTTCTTCGATTTCAAGCCACAGGCCCAAAAAATGGTCCAATCTTCCCAAACGACCCAGTCCATTTCGAACTGGGTTGACCCAATCCATACCAAAAGACCCCCAACCCCCTTTTCTTTCATTTTTCATAAAAAAAACAAAACAAAACAAAACAAAAAAAAAAAAACCAAAAAACCTAAGACTACCCGCACCCCCCCTCTTCTTCTTCCTCTCTTTCTCTCTTCTTCTCCAAAGAGCTCAAAGCCCCTCCCATGGCTGCCCCTCTCCCGTTCCCTTCATCCCCACGCCACACACACAACCACGTCGACAACACACACACACACAACCACGGCGACGTAACACACACACACCCGCTACCCGTGTTTCTTCTTCTTCAAGATCGCGATGGTTTCTTCTTCTTCAAGTTCATGTCGCTTGTTGTTTCTTCTTCCTCGACACATGCTGCCCGCCATGACTGCGTCTACAGCTCTTCAAAATGATCAAAAGATCTCATCATTGCTGTCCGCCATGGCTGCGACTCCAAGCTCTTCAAACGAGCACGAGATCCCGTCGTATTGTTGCCCGTTGTTTCTTCTTCTTCGCTCGTCACTACTGCTGCTTCTCCTTCTTCATCCGGTGAGTTTCTCCAGCCATGGCTGCTGCCACGCTTCCATGGACAACCACCAAACGACACCTGAACAAGACGACCATCTAGCTTCGGACTGCTGCGGCGTTCTTCACTGTCCATTTGCTTCTGCCCGCGCTCCTTATCTTCCAAGATCACGTTGTATTCTTCTTCTCCAAGATCATGTCATTGTTGCTGTTGCGTTTCTTCATTGTTCGCGCTGCTGCCATGCTTCCTTCTCCGTCCTTTTCCAAACAAACAAACTACTTTCCGTTCGAGTTCGTCGTCGCTTCGATCCGGTTAGTAGATTTGAGTTTCATGTTGCCCGTATTTTTGTTTTGATATTCTCGGATCTAAAATCGATAAATATTCGATTCTTGTTTTGTTCGTGTCTATTGTTGAATTAATTTTCTAGTTTGTTCATATGTTTTGTTGTTTTAATTTTCAGATTTAAATGGAACTTTGATTAATTAGTTTTTCAGTTTATTTCATGTGCTTTTATTTATTTTTGTAAAAAGAGATTCTTAGTTTGATTTTAATGTTGTTAGATTCGAATTGAAATTTAATTAATTGTTTTTCAGTTTATTTCATGTGTTTTATTTGTTTTTGTAAAAGAAATTGTTAGTTTAATTTTTAATGTTGTTATAATCAATTGAAATTTAATTACTTATTTTGGTTTGTTTCATGTGTTTTTATTTATTTTTGTAAAAGAAATTGTTAGTTTAATTTTAATATGGTTAGATTCAAGTTGAAATTCAATCAATTATTTCTTCTTCGGTTTATTTTATTCGTTTAAAAGAATTAAGTTGTAATATAGAAATATGTTAGTTTAATCGCTTGAATCCGTTCTTTGTTGTTTAATTTAGATTTAATTCGTGTTTATTGATTGTTTGAAGTTCGTTTTAATCTAGTGAATTAATGTGAGTTTATGTTTTGGTTTGTAATTTTTGATTTTGTTTGAATCATGAATCTTTGTTATAATATTGTTGGATTTAATTTGAAGATTAATTGATTAGTTGAGTTTTAGTGATTTGAATCTGTTCATTTATTTTGTTTAATTTGAATATATTTGTTTGTTAATATTGTTGAATATGCAAATATATGTGTTGTTAAAAAATATCGTTCAGTCAAAATAATTCCGATTATTGATTCGTTGTTCATAGTTTAAGTTGGAATTCGTTGATTGAACTGGATTAAGGATTGGTTATAGCTGGTAATTTAATTTTAGGTTCTTAGATAATTTTGAAGTTAAACAGATTTTGAATCGGGGCGTAACAGTAGTTTTAGGGGTAAAACGGGAATTAACCAATTACGAATTATTTAATTATGGTGGGGACCAGACATAATGATAAAAGCAAAAAGGAAAAGGCGCGTAATGATGTCTACTTTGCAAAAAGAGGGAATATGGGGGGCCACTTTGACTACTTTTCAAAAAGAGGGAACACGGAGGGCCCACGTTGACTACTTTTACTAAAGTAAATGTATGAGTAATAATAAAAGTTAAAAGGTGCACATAGTGGAAGGATTGGGTCTTGCTTGGATATATAAGAGACTCATTTGATACTTAATAGGAGGAGAATTTTTGGGGAGAGATAAAAAATTTCAGAACTAAAGAGGAGATAAGAACATACTTTTAATCTTGAAGAAGAGGATTTCTAAAATATCTGAATACTATTTTCCGTATATTCCTGAGTGTGATTTCTGCCTACTGTTTGCTTCCGGGATTTTCAATTGGTTTCTTGAGTTAACTGTTGGTTCTTTGTTATTGCTTTATTGGGTGGTTGCTGGAATTTTTGTCCGGTTTTCAAGTCTACTACTGGGTTTTCTGACTGTTGATTGTTTGTTGTTGCCGCGTTGTTGCTACTGCTGCTGATCCTATTCTTCCTTTCTTTGTATTCAAATACCAGGTACACTACTCTGAATCATTTCAACATATGTATTGAAGATGAAATGAAATGGCCGGAAGATTTAAGTTTTTTTTTAATTATAGAATATTCGCATTTTAGTTAAATATTCATTATGTGTCTCATGTTATGTAAATGGTAGAAGTATTTATTATGTGAAGTATTAAACTGCGGGACTAGTGGATGGGTGTCAGTATGAACACCATAAGTATTAGTTTCGGCTTTGTTAAATTTTTTAGCTTAAAATCGCATTCAAATCGTTAGTAATTATTCAATACGGAAAACCGACTTAATTTGAGGGAAGGTTAGTAAACTCTAGATTTGAATTTGCAAATTTTGAAATAAAAGCAATTTGAGTTTTTTTTTCTATCTTTAAATTTTGTTAATAACAAAGGAACGCAAATATTAGACAAACATAATAGGCCAATAATTTTGTAGAATCTGCAGGCTTACAAAATATTTTCGTTTTTTTTATTTTTTTTATTTTTTTTTATTATTTTTTTTCGTCATTTATTCAGTTTTTTTTTAAAAAAAAACTTAAAAAAAGAAATTTGTAAAAAAAAAAAAATTAAGAAAAAAAACTGAAATGATGTTTAATGGGTGATTCAACGTTGCAAGGCTAAGAGCATTAATCCATTAGGTGCGAGTTTGAGCAAGATGAGTCAACATTTAAGTTTAATAAACTTTTTAATAAGCTTTAGTAATTATGGTTAAGTCTAGTTTTAAATGGTTTTGAATAACTAATTTCAATAGTTTTTTTTATAACAATGTAAGCTTTAAGTTAGCTATAATCAGGATCTTTTGATTTTTAATTGTCGAACTTCGTAAATTTTTTACAATTTCGAATTTATTTATTTATTTTTAGTAAAATTCCTTTCTATTAATATTTGTCTTAATCTAGCAATTAGTATGTTATGTGTTATTATTTTTAAGCTCGTAATTAATTAGGATTTTCTTTCTTTATTTTAGAGACTAATTTTAATAGAAAAATGTAGTCGCTTTAGGATTTGTCCACTTAAAATAAATGAGATGAGCCTCGCCTAGTAAAATGTATAGATTGCGGGGCCCTCGCAAATATATGCATTAAATACTTAGAACATCGGAGTTGGCCGTCTAGAGAAATTTTACGGCCTTTCCCAAAACAACAATACGCTAGTCGTCCTAGGCGCGTCTTTAACAAATCATTTTCTTAAATATGGGTGTGCATTTATGTAACCCAAATCCAAATCTCAACGGAGTCGAAATGTGTCGATAACCATGAGTGCATTGATTGCAACGTGGTCTGAAATACGTTTTCACAATGTTGCAATTCTCTGTAAAATAATAATAATAAATAATAATAATAAAAGCGGCTAAGGGTTAAAATTTGCACATAAGTTCATAATTGTATAAAATCAGATAATCAAGTCGAATATGACAGTTGAGCGACCGTGCTAGAACCACGGAACTCGGGAATGCCTAACACCTTCTCCCGGGTTAACAGAATTCCTTATCCGGATTTCTGGTGCGCAGACTGTTAAATAGAGTCATTATTTTCCTCGATTCGGGATTAAATTGGTGACTTGGGACACCCTAAATCTCCCAAGTGGCGACTCTGAAATAAATAAACAAATCCCGTTTCGATTGTCCTTTAATTGGAAAAACTCCCTCTGCGCCCCTGCGGGTGCCGGAAAAAGGAGGTGTGACAATCCTCACTACGGGATAAGGTTTCCGGTTCGGAAGGCTTGGCGACCTCGGCTGGCTTCTTGGTCCGAGTCACCAACATCGACTCTTCATCATCATTTTCTTTATCATTCGAAGAGTCGTGGGACGAGTCTATGCCTGTTTGAGCAAATCTTTTCCGCAGCCTTCGAGCGGAGATTTTCTTGTTTTGAGGATCTTCGGGCTTCGAAACCCTTTTCTTGTTGTCCTTCTCGGACCTTGGATTTGAAGGCTTGGCTTTTTCCTCGATCGGGGCCGGCCTCATTTCAGATGCATTGCCGAGGCCTACACAGGTAAGCGTGAATAAAATGATGCTAGTGTATGAAAGGCGTTTGAAACTGTTGAAAAACATTTACTGTGGTTCTTGGCCTTTAACTGGCCCCTCGATAATTCTCATCACTTGTGCTTATCGTAGGAGGAAGTGGCAGCTAATTTTTGGACCCAATCTTTAAGGTTGAGCACCGCTGGGGGCGCCCAAGCAATGGTTGCCAAAAGAAGGATAACAACATTATGAAGTATGGAAACAGAATATGAATAAGTATAGGGAATACGAACTCCACTTACAGTTAAAGTTCCACCTCTCCGGGAACGGCATTTTGTCCTTTAGGATGATGTCCGAAGTCTTTACGCTGACGAACCGACTCATCCAACCCCAATCTTTGGGTTCTTCAGTACTGGCAAAGAAACATTTCGTTGTTTAGCGTTGCAGCTTGATGAGCCCTCGAAATAACTAAGGCTGATACAACCGAATCAGGTGGCTATGGGTGAATTTCAAACCCTTGGCCTTCCCAGAGCAATACCGCAGCATGATCACGATAGGGAAAAAGGAAGGGTGAATCTGACCAAGGGTGACTTCGTACGTTTTGCAGAAGTCGATCACCACCGGATCAAGGGGACCCAATGTGAAGGGGTAAGTGTAAACACTCAAGAACCCCTCCTTGTAGGTAGTAGTGTTTTCATCAGGGCTTGGGATCTGAACCTCAACCTCATCTCCCCAGCGGCAATCCCTCTTGACATCCTTGATAAGATTCTTTGTTATCAAGCTAATATATCGAGATGCATGCTTGCATCGGCCTAGGACATCAGGAGGGTTCTCGATACTGAAGTATTTCTTAATAATGCAATTACCGGGGGTGATTTCCTCCAGCGTCGGCGGCACCACTGGTTTGGCCGGCCGGGAGGTAGAAGAAGATGATGCTTTATATTTTTAGGGGACTCTTTTGGAAGTTTTTGCCATAATTGTAAGCTAAATGACACGGGTCGCACAGGGATGTGGTGTTTCAGGCGAGAGCTTGGCGTTTTTCGGTGCTTGAAGAGGCGGAGGAAATGGACGATTGGAGAAAGAGATGAAGATGGCAAAAGGGAGAAGAAAAAGTAAAGTTCTTAACTTGGAGGAATTACCTCATATTTATAGGAGGGCAATGACGGTTCGGCGGCACTAGTGACCGACCAATGCTGGTTTGCATTCAATGTTTTTGGTAAAATGGACCGAGGGGATGTTTCGGTCACTTTGAATGCTTGCATCACGGGGATGACGTCATCACTAAGGACTTCGGAAATCCAAATAGTTTCATATCATTTCATTCTAAGAAATGCGGGGACTATCTGTATATGGTCAAAATCAAGGAGCTCGATTTCGAAATCTTAAATTAGGCTATGAGTCCGAGTCCGGGCAACCCGAAGTGGGGGTCGGACCCGGCTGAAGGACATACACCTCGAGGGAGCAATTCAAGGGCCCGACACGACCTACATCGAGGGCAGTACAATCTCGAAGACACTCAAAAAAGAGCGAGAATTTCTCAGGGACACATGGATCAAGGCATAAATTAAAAGATAAGATTTGTACGAAATGGTACAGGTCCGTACTAGGTTGTTATACACCTGTACCAATAGAATTCTTTACCACAATTAGGGATGTACTATATTGGGGTTTTCTCCTCCTATATAAAGGGGGCCCCATTCATTTGTAAAAGACACATTATTATTATTCGCTGCAATAGAATATTGTACTCTACTTTTCTTGTTTACCGTGCTCAACAATTGTTCTTCAACTTTATCATTTTTACTTTATTGTTCATATTCTATTGTTTCTTAGCCCACCTCGAGGCCCCTGACACAGTCGAGCTCGAGGCCCCTATTGCTCTAATTATACTGGTTTGGTTCATCAATTTTTCTTACTTAAGCTTAGTATTACTTGTATATTCACTAGTATTGGAATAAATCACATATCTTTAAAACCACAATTCATCTTTAATTGTTACACCCATTTTTTGAGGTAAACACGAAGTTTCCTAGTTTATCAACTAAAAGAATTCTCCTAAACCTAAAAGGTGATTATTCCTAAATAATAAAAAACTAATCAAAATAAATTCTTCTTAAATATTAGTAAAGTAATTAAATGACCTTTTTGTTCATTGTGAACTCTATTTTAAAGGGTAAAAAAGACGAATAATATTTCGTTAAGGGCCTTGCTTTTAATATAGTATAAACATAGACTAGGTTTCGTTTACTTTCTAACTTCATTTATATTTAGGAGTATGAAATTTCTCCTATTAAGTTTAGGAGGGGTATTT
Organism: Nicotiana sylvestris; assembly: GCF_000393655.2. NCBI lineage: Eukaryota > Viridiplantae > Streptophyta > Magnoliopsida > Solanales > Solanaceae > Nicotiana > Nicotiana sylvestris. The sequence goes on along the minus strand of NC_091064.1, from coordinate 144,575,343 downwards.
TAGTTAATAAAATCTGTAGTTTTTTTTAGTTAATAAGATTTGACAGATTATTCTTTATAATTTTATATTAGGTAATTTTGAACTCCTTTTCGATTTACGAGTCTTTATTTTTCAATAATTAATTTTTTTGGTTTATTTGAACCATGCACAATTTAACATTATATAATTTCTTCTTTTTGTTTCGAATTATATATGAGTACTTCTAAAAATGTAGCTACTATTCCATGTTTTCATCATAACTTTGTTGTTTGAGTCACATCAACAAAATTAAGGTTTTTAGGGTTTTTTATTTTTTTATTTTTATTAGTTGTTAAAATTTGTATTAATGTTCAATTAATCCTTAATTTGGTGTTCTTGATTGTAAACTTTTGTTGAACATGACAATCGCCATATTACATTAGACTTTATGCTTCAACCATTTATCAAGCTATTTCTTCTATTATTTTGTCGTGCGTGCATATAATAAATACTATAAAATTTATATATTTGATACAGTATACACGTGCAATGCACATATACTAAAACTAGTACTATATTAAAAGCACGAAAGCATTTAGTGAAATATCGTTCGCCTTTTTTACCCTTTTAAAATAGAGTTCACACTAGACAACATAGTAATTGGATTATTCGTCTAATATATAGGAGTTTAAAATTAAATAAGAATTATTACTTATTATACCTTTCCTTATTTGAATTGAGTAAGAGATCCTTATATTAAGAACTTTAAAATTATTAAAGTTTTATCTTATATGAATGTAAAATTAAAGTATAATTAAATAACACAAAATATTTATATCTTTTACTTTATATAAGAATTTTATACAATTGAACATTTTTTATCTAAAAAACATTTGTATAATCATGCTAAATTTAGGTGAGCAATTATGATGGAAACAAAAAATAAATAAATAAAAAATAAAGAAAGAGGAGGTAGTTTGTTTTGTCCTTTATTCAAAATCAGTAGTTAACCTATAAATGCTATGAGTATTCTATGTTAGATTGGTCCATTGACTATTAATTTTATTTTTCGATCAATAATTTGCTAAGATGTAAATATTAATATAGATTTTAAAATATTATTAGAAAAATAATTACAAAAATATTTAATAATAGCAAGAGAAAGAGAAAAAGAAAAGTGATTGACAAAAATCATTTACTTAAGCTACGGCAAACACAAAGTACAAAAGTTCATTTTTATTATTCGACCAAAAAAATTTTGTGGATAAAAATATTGTTATAATTAAATATTTATTTTATGCTATGAACTAATACTAATAGTTTAAATACTCAAAATAAACTATTTATATCAGTGATTAAAAAAGATAATAAAATATTTGAATTGATCTTTTTTCGGGTTTGAATTAACTAAATAGAAAAATAATCCAATTTTATTCCTTTTCAAATACATATAGGTAAAATTATTATTCAAGTTTACACAAATCTTAGAGTACATAAATTATTTTTCAGAAAAGACCATTGGTGATAGAAAAAATCAGAATTAAAATAAAATTTAATTATAGTATTAATAATTAAATTTATTAAATGCAAACTTTAAGAAATAAATATGAAATAGTAGAAGTCATAATATATTCATAAAGATATGTCAGATGAGATACAATTTAATATATTTGTAAATCATATTATAAGATATGTATAATTACCAAATAATGTATAACTAATTTAACTAAATTCATGTCACGACCCAAAATCCAACTAGTCGTGATGGCACCTAAACCAACCCGCTAGATAAGCTAATTAACAAATATCCAATTTAATGCGGTTTATCAAGAAAAGAAATGATAATACAACTGTCTTTCTGCAAGAATTTCCCAAGGACTGGTAGTACAAATCACGAGTTTCTAAGATTTAGAGTTTACAAAGCTAGTGTAAAATAAATATATTATTTGTCTTAATTATAGATAAACAAATTTTTCATACGTCTAGAGCTACCATGAACGAGAGGCACCTATAACCGGAACGAAGGTACATCTTCAATACTAGCTCTCGTCATACACAGCAGCGTCAGAATCCAAATTTGCACGCAAGGTGCAGAAGTCTAGTATGAGTGACCCCATGTACTCAATAAGTAACAAACCTAGTCTTAGGTTGAAAGTTGTGACGAGCTGGAACAGAGGTCGGAATACAACACCAATAGCCAACAACAGTTCATAACAAAATAATAATTATGGTACAGGAAACATACTCAGATATAAGATGGTCAACTCGTTCACAGTTCCAAAAAAATGGCATGTTTTTCAAGTATATCAGTGAAATCTAATTCTTTTACCGAAATCACTTAAATATGAGTAGGTTTGTAAAACTTTGATTTGTCGCACCCCTTTTTACCTCATTAACCCTCTTCAAAAAAAAAAAGATAAAGTGGTTTTTAAAGATCAAAAGGGTTTTAAATTATAAATTGACAAAAGATTGTGTTTCAAAGGATTTTTCAGAGTCGCCACCTGACATTTGGCTTCGGTGTGTCAGATCACCATTTTTTTTAAATAACAAGTTTTCTTCAAAACACATTTGGGCTCTAAAACATAGTTTGCACCAGAAATTTCGAGCAAGGGAGTTCATTTGACTCGGAAAGAAGGTGTTAGACATTCTCCAAGTCCAATGAAGGTCACTGTTGCATATTTAATTTAATTGGCTTTAAAGAATACTCAAATTAAGATAGAAACACACAAAAATAAAAATAAACACAAAAGAGGCTCGACACCTAATAAAAGAAAGGAAAAGAAAGTACTAAAAGAAAATATACTAAAAGTTCTAATCTATCCTATATTGCTTCATCCACCACGTAGCCTTGGCCTCCATTTACATTCACTTCGAGGCATTTTTCGAATAAAAAAGTATAAAAATATATGCAAACTCTACCTCATATGTCCGGATGAATTAATTGACTAAAAGGGGCGACCTTTCACATCAAAAGAAGTAGAAGTTAGAAGGCGAGATGTTTTTGGACTCTAATTCTATGCGCGTCTATCCATGTCTAAAGATTGGGGAGGGAATAAGTTCTCTGGTTTGAAGAATTGATGAAAACAGATGAAGATTAATGGTTCCTCGTCTCTGGGTGAGTGTCTGCTCTTGTGTAATTGTGGATGACGTTCCTTTCCGCTATTCCTCTCGATTTTGGACTTTGTTTCCGTTGCCTCCTTTTTGTCTGTGACTCTCCCCAAAAAACGTGAGTCATTTCGCCCTAATGTCTCCTTTTTTTCTTTTTTACCATGTGTGGGGTTATCTCTTGCGGCTTGTTTGGATGGTTGTTCCTCGTTGTATCATATTATATTATTATCTCAAAATAATGTTTGTTTTGATTATTTCATTAAAATTGGTTGTACTATATTGTTAATCTATTATTCCGGAACAATGAAAAGTCCCCTTTTTTGAAACAATCGATTTGGTATGATGAGATTGTTTCCTATTTTTCTTTCCAATTATGCCCTAACTTATTACTCCACAATTCTATTTTAATCTTTACATCTTTTTCTTTTTTAACTCTAAATCTCAAACCTATAACCTACTTTGTTTTTTTCCAAAATTGCCACCAACGTTAAAGGTGTTTTGTCGTCTTCTGTTTTATTTTTTCTCCTAATTTGCTTTTAACTCAATTCTAATTAGCTGTGCTCCTTTGTTTTGACTTCTTCTGTCTCACTCCTTTGTTCTGCTTTCTTAAGGTGTTTTGCCTCCTTCTGTTTTGTTTTCTAAAATTATTTTATGCATAATTTTTGATAAATTTAATATTTAAATAATTGAAGGTATTTTAATAAACTTATCAGTTACAGTACAATACGATACAGTTAAATTAAACAGCAAAATACTATTTAACAATAACAAATAATACAATCTATTTAAACATTATATTAATAAAACAATACAATATAATACATTATAGAACGGTGGTGAACAATGATTCAAACAGAGTTAGATATTCAATTGAGTGCTTAGCTTAGAGAGGAAGAAAATCCCCAAACCGTGTGGACCCCCTTGGAATTAAATGCCAGCATTAAAATTGTAGTGTTGTGTAAATTAAATTATATTAAGTGACAAAATGGAATGTGCCTTGTGGGTCATGTATCACGTGACAGTGAGAGAGAATAAAATTTAAAATTTGCAAATGTGCACAGTGTGCTTTGTTTTATGAAAATAACGTGATGTCCTTTTCTTCTTTGTCTACTTTCCTTTCCCTCTCATAATAAACTAAAATGATTTAGACCAAAAATGCTAATTATTAAAAATAAATAGACAATATTTAAAGGAGGAACAAATTAACTATATTAAAGAACCTGAATACTACTTCAATATTAACTAAGACTACAACTTAAGAAATTATAGTAAACCAAGTGAACACTATTTTTAGAAAATTTTCTTTTTATGAAAAATAAAATAAAACTAACTAGACAAAATTCCAATAAGCTGAAATAAAGAAAAACTACTTTTGTAGTTTTTAAGTTTTAAGATAAAAGAAAGCAAAAATATTCAAATAGCCAAAATAGCGATATTAGACCAACAATAAATATCTAATCACTAAATGGTGTAAAATTTCAGGGAGGGTAAAAAATTACATGTCTACAGCTGCCCTTCTTTGACTGGAAACACGAATAATTTTCAGACAAAGAACGATGAGACACGTTTTTTGACCCTACCCTTATTTGAAAAAGAACAGAACCAAAAGAAAGGAGAATGTGACCGAGTCTTGGTTTTAGACAACCTACATATCCCGGATTATAAGGGAATCAGGTCACGTGTAATTCAAAAGTGGAAGTGATGGAGTATGTGGAGATGATGAGAGAGTCGAGTGAGGTACCGATCAAGGTTCCGGTCCGCGGTCCCTGCCATTACATAAAAAATAAAAGCAAAAATTATAGCAAAAATAAAAGAAAAACACAAAATCATATCTACTTCTTGTCTCAAATCTTCCTTGAATCTCTACTTGAATCTTCAATGTGAAACAGAAAATCAACCCCTATTCTTCAAGTGGGCATCCTATTGACTTGAACTTAAAGAAAACTGGAAGTTGACCCTTTTCTTCAGACGGGCATCCTGCTGCTTGGACTTGAAATAAACTTGAAATTGGAGTAGACTAACCTTGTTGTTCAAGCGGGCTCGTGCTACTTCTTATTTGAACTAAAAAATCTAGAGGTTGACCTTGTTCTTCAAGCGAGATCCTGCTGTCTCTGACTTGAACTTGAAAACTAAAAGTTGACCCTGTTTTTCGGGCGGACTCCTGATAGTTCTGGCTTGAACTAGAAATTGAAAGCTGACCATGTTCTTCAGGTGTTGATACCCAATTTTTCCTATGTATTTTTACATGCAAATACTTTCAAAATAGCATATATATACATATATAGGTATGTCCAAGTGTTTCAATATTTTTCCTAATTTCTAAAAGATTTTTAAACTGATTTATTGCCCATTTTAGCAGTACAAAAACCAATAATTATTCCCAAAATTATCATTTTGGTGAATAACTTACTTTATTCTCATATTTATACCAAAATATATCTAGGGTAATTTTTATACATTTTTTACAAATTTATTTGGTATTTTAAAAGCTAAATTGCATATAATTGCAATTTTAGCCTATTTTAAGATTAATAGCATTTTATAATTATGAAATTGGTTCCAATATTTTTAAATTAATATTTATATATCATTAATTGACTTAGTACCTTTAATTTATTTTCAGAAGTCATTTTACTAGTTGTACAAAAATAAAAAGGGAAAGTGGCTATTTAAAATCTGGCCCAGTTTGTTTCAATTATAGCCAAAATTGGTTCCCCTAATTGACCCAATTTCAAACCCAATTTCGGACTAGCCCAATTCCATTTAACCGAACCCTTAACCCATTTAAAACTACCCGACCCAAACCCCTTTTAATCCAGGTCGTTGATCAATCTGATCAACGACCACGATTTTCCCTTTCATTTTTTAATCCGTCCACACTCCTAACCCTAACTCATTTCATTCTATCAGTCGCCTCTGAATACCCCCTCTGTCAAACTCTCTCGAAGGTTCTTGAAACCCTAATCATCTCCTACTGTCTTCTACCTTCAGCTCACCGGAATCCATGGCCTCTCAGGCCATGGATGACTTAAACTCATCTCCCTCTGCTCTTAAACACTTGGTGTTCGAAGTTTCGAGATCTGACCTCAATGGTGTCCATTCAGATCCTCTTCGATTCAAGGTTCTATGGCCTCTCCGGCCTTGCTCCGGCATATACAAGCATTATGAGCCTATTTCTGACTTATCCGACTCAGATCGAACCTTTTCCAAGCCTTTCTCGCTTTAGGGTTCCTCTGAAACCCTAGCTATTCAAGGTTTTCTCTGATTGTTTTCTTAAATCTGTTCTATATCTGTGCTCTGCTTGAGTTTTTAAATGTTTTCCCTAATTTTTCTTTCAAAATTTACTTCTTTCCGATTTAGGGTTTTTCTGAAAAGCTTAAAATGTTTCTCTAACTTTTCTTCTTCTTTTCTTTGTGTGTATTTGTCTATACTTTGTTCTTATGTTTTCTTTTCTACCACGCATGTTCTTCTACTATGTTCTTATGTTTTTCTTTATCATGCATGTTCTTATGTGCTTTGTTTTTCTACTGTGTTTTGTACCATGCTCGCATGTTTATCTTGCTTTATTTTCCTATATGATCTTTTGCTATGCTTTTCCGGTATTTTTGTGTTCTTCTACTGTATGTATTTCCTACTGAGTTCTTAAGTTTTCTTTGCCTTCTACTGAACTCTGTTTAGGTCCCTTCTAAAAGGTTTTTTTAAACACGTTTTTTTTACTATCGTGACTATTCTCTCATTATGCTCCTACGTTCTGTCTACTTTGAATATTGTTTGTATTTGCTTGTCTTCTCATGAGATTCTGAAAGGAAATCTCTAAGCCTGTTGCCTCCTCATCTCTTTGTTTGACTCGAGTCGGAAACCCTAGAATTTGGAGGTTTCCTCTGAGTTTGGTCATATGATCAAACTAGGGTTTTGTTTGAGGACCCTTGACTCTTTCAGGCTTATTTCTGGGTCTATGAACTAAGTGTGAACTTCTTTTTTTTTTGCACACAATTCTGATTCTCCTACACTAGACTCTTCTATTTAATAGCATGACAAATTTCTTCATGTTTAACGTGTCTGTGTGCTTTTATATGTGAGGAATCTTTCTTCAAAATGGTTTTCCAACTTGTGATTGATTCAGAATTCCTTTTAATAAGTTTAATTGATTGGTACTGATTTTCCTTAAGTTGAAATCCTTCCCATCTTTCTGACCTAGTTCATTCATACGAAATCCTCAATTTCTGATTTACTAGCTGTTAACTGATTTTCTTTCCTTATTTGCACAAACCGTGTACTATCAAGAATTTGTAATTAAATAAACCTCTATGTATTTACCCTCTTGTACTGCTCTGGAAAAGTGTTTGATTGACCCCGTTCCTTAATTATTTTGCCCGTTTGAAATTAGAATCCCTTAATTAAAGGGAGACCTTACGTAAATGATTTCCAAACTATTTTTCTTACCTCTTTCTACTTGCTTTCTGCACTACAAAAGGGCACGACCCTTTTGCACTTTAGGACACCTTCAATTCAATACTTCTACACTTCACACTTCACAATTCTCTTCTAAACTCATAGCATTCGGATTGCTCGTTTGCACTTTGGCTTTACAAGACTACTACTTTCTCTTTATTTGTTTTCTCTGAAACTGATATGTCCTAATTTTAGTTTCAGCATCACCCCAATGTGTTTACTTAAAGTTTTTATATCCATGTTACCTTACTACTTATGTAAAGTTCAATATTTAACTTAATATGCCTATGTTCTACTGCCTGTTTCTACTGTGAATCTTTGTTTCCTACCCCATTACCCCTATGTGTTTGCAAGTGGTGATTTAGGGCATGGCAACATGAGTTGTTGCCCAGGACTTGAGTTCTGAACCAGTGAGGTCCTAACCTCTAACAGGTTGGAGGGTGTGCCAGTATATCCCATTGCTGAGTATGCCCATTAGCCTGCTTCTCTTATGTTCTTGAAAATTCCCTACTCCTCTATACCCCTATATGCACTGATTTTTAAGTTGTTCCCTTTTCCCCCCTTTCCCCTTTCATAATTTCACTTCTGCACTTGTACTCTCTCATAGCTTCTAGGTTCTGCCCCCCCTCGTGTGAGCCTTGCCTTGGGACCTTGAGTTCCCTCTAAACTTGGACACTTGAGGGCTGACCCTTCCACGCTGCACTATGTTCTTAATCTGGTAACATTTGGGTGTGAGCACTGCCCGAAATCCATATGAGGCTCTCAGGGAACTCTGACACATCCAAAGATGAGAGAAAGGCTTTGGATCATGATCTTTAGAGTTGGTTCATCTCATATTTCAGACATGGAGTCTGAATTAGGCTCCCCTTGGTTGTACTTTTAATTTTGCTTTTCTTATTTCATTCCGGGCTATAATAACTTGTAATAACTATTGGGGATGGCTAGTGAAAAGGGAGGGAATCATGCCTGCAAAGGGGTAGATATCATGTTCATAGGGAATCATCATACTTTTGCATTTCATATAGATATCATGTTCATAGGGAATTATTATACTTCTGCACTTCTGCATTTCATATAGATATCATATTCATAGGGAATTATTATACTTGTGCACTTCTGCATTTCATATAGATATCATGTTCATAGGGAATTATTATACTTCTGCACTTTTGCATTTTATATAGATACTATGTCTATAGGTTTATGCACTTCTGCATTATATAGAGACCATGTCTACAGGTTTCTGCACTTCTGTATTATATAGAGATCATGTCCATAAGTCATTTCTGAAATTCTGCATATCATATAGATAATATGCCTATAGGACTTCCTGCAATTTGCATGTGCATCTGTCATTAGGCAAACCTGTTTATAGGAGTTAAATAGCTAGCTGTATATAGATGACCTGCCTATAAGATTTCTGCATGTCAATAACAATGTTTTTAAAGTCAACAACGCCTAGAAAGCATGCCGATAGGAATTAACAACCTAGTATGAAATGTTTTCGTTCACCTATAAGTCTAAAATCGGCAATATCATTGTCCAACATCTGCAGAATCTTTTGTCAAAACTCGTCTTCCCTGAATAACTGATGACCTTTTCTAAAAGCAGTACACTTCATCTTTTCTGAAACCAGTAGATACCATGCCTATAGGTTTTGTCTAACACTTAGGCAAGCCTTAGGATAAAGGTTATGACTGCACCAGTTTTCTTTGTTAATTACGACCAGCGGGCAGGTCTAATTCGGACTTCTTATCTGAAAATATGTGATAAATCAGCCTGCTTTCCCTTTTTAAGTTTAATCAGACCCTAATCAGTACATGCAAGACATGCTAAACTAGATGCTTTTCTTTGATTTGAGGAGGTTTATTTGAGCCACACCTGTTTATGTGTTTTCCCAATACTTGCTATACATGTTTTGTTTGTCGCCTTAGTATTTTTACCTTTTTGAAACCACAAATAAGCCAACTTTTCCACCATTATAGGATTACTAGTCCCAAGCACCTTCGGGGCTGATAGAATTGGGGTGGGTAATAACATGTAATAAGTAAACGAGACTATTCTACGCTTTAACACCTTAACGGGGTGGGAAAGGGTAGATATGGATGTGATGACCACACGATAATGTCACGTGTAACCCCTCGTCGAGGAGCGATTACCGGACATTGTGTGGGGTGATCCATATTATTTATAAACTTCGGACCCCCCTTTCCTTTACTTGTTTATTTCGTTGTTTATCTTTCAAAATTTTAAACCGTTTTTCTCAAATTTCAGCTTGCCTTTCACTTCTTTTAATTTTATCTATTTGCAACCCTTATGTGAAAACCCCATCATATTTGAAACTCTTATTTGCTTACTTAAAGTCACAATTATAGTATGGCCGGGAACCACAATAGTAAATCCTAAGGGGTGCCTAACACCTTCCCTTTGGGATAATTTCAATCCCTTACTCGATCTCTGGTTTTCCTAAATCAAACTCTTCTTAGTGTCCTAATGCACTTTAATCATTAGGTGGCGACTCTTCTCTTTTAATACCCGTTAAAAGAGTTGTCAATGTCATAAACCCTATTTCGTGAGGAAAAAAAGGGGGCGCGACAGCATGGCGACTCTGCTGGGGACATTTAGGCTTTTACCATTTCAGACTATTATTGTGATTTATGCTTTTTTATGCGCAATTATTTGTTTATTTCTTTTAAGCATTCAATTTTCTTTTCGATTACGAAACTGACTCGTCTCTTGTTTCTTTCCCTTGTCTCCTTTACTTCTTTCCTCTACTGCACTCCTTTATGACTATTTTAAATTATTGTAATTATTACTTTATGAACTTGCAAATATGTGACAACTTGTTTAATCATTGCATAAACATGTTTTCAACATCATATTCCACTCGTGCCAAACAAATACCATAGCAACGCTTATAATGAGTGGTTGCGCTCTTCCGATATTTTCACCCTTTAAATCTGGCAAAGGCGTATTTGCGGTAAAACCAGTCAATCAACGGTGTAGTCGATGGTTCCGTGCCTTTCCTTATTGAGTTATCCGCTCAAGGGTACCAATCTAATACCCCATAGAAACCTTACTCTGTTTAATTGTGCATACATCATGGTCAAACTTAGCTGAGTCAGTTATGTTGTCCGCATAATGACTCTTTAAAACAGCCTCGTCCAAAGTCCATTGGGTTTTTCAAAAAACCCAAACGGACACTACCACATTCTGTGCATTTATTTGGAGAATTAAATGCTTTTATGCCAGTTATTGGTATTTAATAGTCGATTCTGGTGGGGGTAAGGGTCTGACCCTTTTGTCTTGCAGAAACATGAGGCACGAAGTCCCCAGATTCGGTATGGTCACAAACATCCATCCAAGGTTGCTAAGCTGGTGGGAGGATCTTCATTGCAGTGATCAGACTCTTGTCCGAAAATACCTAGGAAATCTACCTTCTCTTGGAGGTCCAACCCAACAACAAAATCATAGAAGATGCTACTCTATTCTGGGACTGTGATAGGTTTGTGTTTCGCTTCGGGGAGATTGAGATGACACCCCTCCTAGAGGAAATAGGAGGATGGACTGGTATACCATGGGAGACTCCGGGTTTGTTAATGCCGGAAAATCGCAAGGGTAGAGGTTTCCTCAAAATGATGGGCCTAAAGAAGAATCCAGACTTGACATGTTTGAAGAAGTCTTACATTCCCTTTGATTATTTGTTCGAAAGGTACGGTCACAGCAAATCCTACCGTACTTATTCGGTTGAGTTTGCCCTTACATCGTTGGGGCATATTCATCGAAGGGTCTTTGTTTTCATGTTTTGTTTCTTGGGGATGATAGTGTTTCCAATAAAAAAGCAAGGATCCACACCAGGCTAGCCATGGTAACCAAAACTTTGATGGAGGAAATTGGGGGACAACCATTTAGCATAGTGCCCATGATAATCGCAGAGTTATACCGAGCCCTGGAAAAGTGTCAACAAGGAGCCCCACACTTCGAGGGCTGCAACTTGCTACTCCAACTCTGGCTCATGGAGCATCTCCAAAGGGGTGAATATCAGCAAGAGATTCAGCATAGAGACTGGGACGATCATATAGCCTTCCATCAACCAAGGCGAATGAACTACATGCCCAACATCTTTGCTCAGCTAGAAGATGCCAAGGGATGGGTGGAGCTATTTGAAAATTTGACTGAGGATCAAATACAATGGATGTTCGAGTGGTTCCCTACTGAAGAGTTCATCGCCTGATCCAGGGATGCACCATTTCTGATACTGATCAGTTTGAGAGGAACCTACCCTTATGTCCCTCTCCGGGTTATGAGACAGGCTGGTAGGAAATAGGTTATACCAAGGGTCGACAAGATGAGTCACTTCTGGGCCGACTTCCAAGCTGATGACAGTCCTTATAAGTGCCAAGCTCAGCATATGTAGCATTGCAAGATCATCATGGGGAGAGATACTATCGAGCCATACAGATACCATACTGGATGCACCCCATACTATTCAGGATGGTTGGAGGACAATCACAATGGTCTGGGCCAACCTGGGTTTGTTCGAGGTCACAGAATCATCGATGCAAGGGCTGAAACACAGGTCAAATACAACCAACTGCACAAGAGGATTTGGGAATGTGAAAGAGAACACCGCGAGATTCAAAAAGCCTACCAAAAGCTGATTGAAGAATGGATAGACATGGCTGTCAGCGCCAACAAACGACTAGGATACTTGGAACAGGGTCTAGTGGAGCTGGAAAGGAAATTCATCAAGAGGATCGAGGACTGCTAGAATGCTGAGGGAAACGAAGGTGAACACCTGGCTAGAGCCTACTTGCTGCTGGGACTTCGCGAGCTGGTGAAGCTGTTCGATGGAGCAAAAAATGCCGAGTCTGGGGAAGGTCCTTCTGGGACCAAGTAGATAGGAGTCTTTACTTTTCGTTTTATGAATGTAATAAGGCCCATGGCCATTAGTGACATTTTATTTCCTATTATTTAACATCGTTTTGGGATTCGTCTACTTTTTATCAATAAAATGAGGCATTTAGCATTATAAGATCTCCAAATCGACTTGTTGCTAGGCCTACCTCGGGAACAAAGAGGTTCCCTAAATTAGGACATGATTTACATTCTTGCACTATGTGTTTAAATATCGCAATTTTCTTATAATCCTCACTGACTTGTTACCCTTTTGTTTTTATTTTTGTTTATTTATTCCCCTCCCCCAAGGTTAGTTCGTGCACTCTGACATCGTCATTATATTCCACAAGATCAAAGGGCCCTCCACCCACTCCTCCTCCAAGTTCTTTCAAAAACAAGAACAAAGAAAAGATGGAGGATCTGAATAACTCAACTGAACGGGTAGAGGTCACTCATGGTACTCAGGTCTCCAAAGAAAATGCGTCCCAACTCGAGCAAAAACTGTCGAAATTTCAGGAGGAACTTGATCAGGTCCGGAACTTGGCGATCTTATCATTTTCCCTCATCACCCCAGATGTCAATTTTCCTAACGCTCAGAACCCCACACCTCCACAAAACATCCCAAAACCACAAAACCATCCCGCTCCTCACCACCACTACAACACCTGTCATACTTCCAACAATATTCCACTGCTCATCCCAGAACTGGTGAACTCCACAAATGACCATTTCCACACTCATAACACCCTCATCTATGTGGAAACCATGCCACACTCCACCCAACCCATTTCAAGCACACCCGAGTTTGATGATAAAGACTCACTCATTAGGAGTCTGGCTAAAGAGCTTAAGAAGTTGACTAGCCGAATTCAGGGCGTCGAAGGAAGCAAAGGAATTGAGGGGCTAAACTATGAAGATCTCTACATACAACCCGATGTTGAACTGCCCGAGGGGTACAAACCTCCGAAGTTCGAGATGTTCGATGGTACAGGAGATCCGAGAGTTCATTTGAGAACATACTGCGACAAGCTGGTTGGAGTAGGAAAGGACGAAAGGATCCGCATGAAACTTTTCATGAGGAGTTTGAAGGAAGATGCTCTGTCTTAGTACATTAACCAAGATCCGAAGAAGTGGTCGAACTGGGTAAGTATGGTGTCCGATTTCATGGACAAGTTCAGGTTCAACACAGAAAATGCGCCAGTTGTGTTCTACATCCAGAACCTAAAGAAGAAACCCGCGGAGACATTCTGCGAGTATGCTACTTGCTGGAGATCAGAAGCTGCTAAGGTTAGACCGGCTTTAGAAGAAGAACAAATGAACAGTTTTTTTGTCCGACCCCAAGACCCACAGTACTATGAAAGGTTGATGCTGATTGAAAGCTAGAAATTTTCCGACATCATCAAGCTAGGTGAGAGGATCGAGGAAGGCATCAAAAGTGGTATGGTCACAAACTTTGAAACCTTACAGGCTACCAACAAGGCTTTACAGTCTGGTGGCACGTCCAAGAAAAAGGACGTGAGTGTCATAATGGTCGCATAGAGAACCAAATCCCCTATCAAATACCAAACCTACCCGATGCCTCTACTCACAAATCAACCTACTCCAAATTACCAAGCACCCTCGCCCTCTTACCAAACTCCACCACCTACTTACCAATCACCTCCACCTCCCACATATCAGCCTACTTCACCCAGATATTCCCAACCCGCACATGTTTACTAAGCCTACAATGGTCAACCCTCTCACTATCAATCACCTCCCACTCGCCAAAACTTTCTTAGACCCCGACCGAATTTCGACCACAGACCTCCCAAACAATATACCGCCATTGCTGAACCAATTGACCAGCTATATGAAAGGCTCAAAGCTGCTGGTTATGTCACCCCCATCTCTGCTATAACCCCTACAAACCCTTCCCAATGGGTCAATACAAATAAATCCTGTGCATACCATTCCGGCATGAAAGGACATGCCATTGATGAATGCCATTCTCTGAAAGATAAGATCCAGGCACTGATTGATAACAAGATTATTGTAGCAAAGGAGCCTGCTTCGAATGTCCACAACAACCCTCTTCCCGACCACAAGGGTGGAGGCGTTCACATGATTGAGATGGAAGATGATTGGGACCCCAAGGGATTGATCGGTTTGATCACGGAATGTGACAATCCAAAGAAACCGACAGTCACCCTTAATCCAACTGTAGTCCAGATCCAGCCTTCTGGGGACACCGAGGTGAATATGTCTATACCACTTGAGTTTGAAGCGCCTTCCCCCACAAAGATGCCAACACCAATTGAGGTTGAGTTTGGGTCTCCAGCAAACACACCCGCGCCATTTGAAGTTACGGTTTTAACATCCAAAATACATACTCCATTTGGGGTAAAGGCGCCCATTCCAGTAGCAATGTAGGCTATAACACCATTCCATACAAAGGCCATCCCTTGGGACTACACAGCCGAGGCAAGAAGGAAAGGGAAATCCAAATCCGGAGAAGTAGTCGTGGCACAGGGTATGATAAGAACCGGCAGAGTATACACCCTGGAACCTTTGGCTGAATCAAGCAAGCAGGCCTCTGGACGGCCGACCATCACTAAAGTTGGACTCGATGATATCTGGAGAAAAATACAAGCAAAGGAGTACTCAGTCATTGATCAGTTGAACAAAACATCGGCACAGTTCTCTATCCTAGCCTTACTGCAAAGCTTCGATGCACATAAGAATGCCTTGTTGAAGGTGCTGAGTGAGGCATATGTACCAAGCAACATCACTGGAGGAGAAATGGCAAACATGGTAGGGCAGGTATTGGAGAGTCACAAGATCACTTTACATGAAGATGAGTTGCCACCGGGAGGGTTGAGTCACAATAAGGCGCTGCACATCACTGTGCAATGCGAGGATTATTTCATCACCAGAATCCTGATTGACGGAAGGTCCAGCCTCAACATTTGTCCATTGGTAACACTCAGGACATTGGGAATGGGGCTGCATGAGATCAAGGACGGGGTCATCAATGTCAAAGATTTCGACGGTTCCCCAAATGTTCACTATTGGGGAAATTATCTTGTGTTTGCAGATGGGGCCTACTTGGTTTGATGCTGAATTTCAAGTAATAAACGTGCCGACATCTTACAACTTGCTTTTGGGATGGCCTTAGATTCATGCCGCTGGGGCTGTAGCATCATCCCTACATCAAGCAGTGAAGTTTGAGTGGAATCACCAAGAGGTGATCATTCACACTTCACAATTCTCTTCTAAACTCATAGCATTTTGATTGCTCGTTTGCACTTTGGCCTTACAAGACTACTGCTTTCTCTTTGTTTGTTTTATCTGAAACTGGTATGTCCTAATTTTAGTTTCAGCATCACCCCAATGTATTTACTTAAAGTTTTTATATCCATGCTACCTTACTGCTTATGTAGAGTTCAATATTTAACTTAATATGCCTATGTTCTACTGCCTGTTTCTACTGTGAATCTTTGTTCCCTACCCCATTACCCCTATGTGTTTGTAAGTGGTGACTTAGGGCATGGCAACATGAGTTGTTGCCCATGACTTGAGTTCTGAACCAGTGAGGTCCTAACCTCTAACAGGCTGGAGGGTGTGCCAGCATATCCCATTGCTGAGTATGCCCATCAGCCTACTTCTCTTGTGTTCTTGCAAATTCCCTACTCCTCTATACCCCTATATGCACTGATTTTTAAGTTGTTCCCTTTTCCTCCTTTTCCCTTTTCGGAATTTCACTTCTGCACTTGCACTCTCTCCTAGCTTCTAGGTTCTACCCCCCTCGTGTGAGCCTTGCCTTGGGACCTTGAGTTCCCTCTGAACTTGGACACTTGAGGGCTGGCCCTTCCACACTACACTATGTTCTTAATCTGGTAACATTTGGGTGTGAACACTGTCCGGAGTCCATATGAGGCTCTTAGGGAACTCTGACACATCCAAAGATGAGAGAAAGGCTTTGGATCATGATCTTTAGTGTTGGTTCATCTCATATTTCAGACATGGAGTCTGAATTAGGCTCCCCTTGGTTGTACTTTAAATTTTGCTTTTCTTATTTCATTTCGGGCTGTAATAACTTGTAATAACTATTGGGGATGGCTAGTGAAAATGGAGGGAATCATGCCTGCAAAGGGGTAGATATTATGTTCATAGGGGATTATTATACTTCTGCACTTTTGCATTTCATATAGATACTATGTCTATAGGTTTCTGCACTTCTGCATTATATAGATATCATGTCTACAGGTTTCTGCACTTCTGTATTATATAGAGATCATGTCCATAAGTCATTTCTGAAATTCTGCATATCATATAGATAATATGCCTATAGGACTTCCTGCAATTTGCATGTGCATCTGTCATTAGGCAAACCTGTTTATAGGAGTTAAATAATTAACTGCATATAGATGACATGCCTATAAGAGTTCTGCATGTCAATAACAATGTTTTAAAGTCAACAACGCCTAGAAAGCATGCCGATAGGAATTAACAACCTAGTATGAAACGTTTTCGTTCACCTATAAGTCTAAAATCGGCAATATCATTGTCCAACATCTACAAAATCTTTTGTCAAAACTCGTCTTCCCTGAATAACTGACGACCTTTTCTAAAATTAGTACACTTCATCTTTTCTGAAACCAGTAGATATCATGCCTATAGGTTTCGTCTAACACTTAGGCAAGCCTTAGGATAAAAGTTATGACTGCACCGATTTTCTTTGTTAATTATGACCAGTGGGTAGGTCTAATTCGAAATTCTTATCTGAAAATATGTGATAAATCAGCCTGCTTTCCCCTTTTAAGTTTTAATCAGACCCT
Organism: Nicotiana sylvestris; assembly: GCF_000393655.2. Lineage (NCBI taxonomy): Eukaryota > Viridiplantae > Streptophyta > Magnoliopsida > Solanales > Solanaceae > Nicotiana > Nicotiana sylvestris. The sequence goes on along the minus strand of NC_091064.1, from coordinate 144,558,106 downwards.
AATCAGTACATGCAAGACATGCTAAACTAGATGTTTTTCTTTGATTTGAGGAGGTTTATTTGAGCCATACCTATTTATGTGTTTTCACAATACTTGTTATACATGTTTTGTTTGTCGCCTTAGTATTTTTACATTTTTTAAACCACAAATAAGCCAACTTTTCCACCATTATAGGACTAGTACTTCCAAGCACCTACGGGGCTGATAGAATTGGGGCGGGTAATAGCATGCAATAAGTAAACGAGTCTATTCTGCGCTTTAGAATTGGGGCGGGTAATAGCATGCACCAGTTTTCTTTCTTAATTGCCTTTCACTTCTTTTAATTTTATCTATTTGCAACCCTTATGTGAAAACCCCCTCATATTTGAAACTCTTATTTGCTTACTTAAAGTCACAATTATAGTATGGTCGAAAACCATACTAGTGGATCCTGAGGGGTGCCTAATACCTTCCCTTCGGGATAATTCAAGCCCTTACTCGATCTCTGGTTTTCCTAAATAAAACTCTTCTTAGTGTCCTAATGCACTTTAATCATTAGGTGGAGACTCTTCTCTTTTAATACCCGTTAAAAGAGTTGTCAATGTCATAAACCCTATTTTGCGAGAAAAAAAGGGGGCCCAACATCAGGTAAGCTCCCGGTACTTCTGAATTGAATTAGAAATTGATAGTTGACCCTATTTTTCAGGCGGGATCCTGGTGCTTGAACTTGAAAGAAACTAAAAGTTGACCTTGTTCTTCAGGCGGGCTCCGGGTGCTTTTCTAATTTTAACTTAAAACCAATTTCTGAAATATTGACCCTCATTCTCCAGGTGGTGCCTACAATCAAAACAAACAAAGCGAACAAAATTTACTGCCCAAGTTTGCACTAGGAAGATTTGTGAGTTGATAGCAAAACTATAAATCACATATGCTATTGATAAAGGATGCACTGATGAGAGTAAAATTAAAGACTCGAGTAGGATGTGCGTCTCCTGTGAGTAAAATCAAGAAACTTAGACTAGGAAGTGCATCTCCTAAGAGCAAAACTGTCATACTTGGACTAGGAAGTGCGTCTCCTAAAAAGTATAACCTTAATGACTCAAACTAGGAAGTACGTTTACTAGAGGTGAAATTTGAATGATCAAACTAGGAAGTGCGTCTCCTAGGGATGAAATCTCAATTTAGGAAGTGCATCTCCTAAAAGTATAACCTGAAAGAGACAGACTAGGAGGTGCATCTCCTTTGGGTGAAACTTGACTCAAACTAGAAAGTGCGTCTCCTAGGGATGAACTTAAATGACCCAAACTAGGAAGTGCGTCTCCAAAGGGAGAAATCTCAATTTAGAAAGTGTGTCTCCTAAAAGTATAACCTGAAAGACCCAGACTAGGAAGTGCGTCTCCTAGGGGTATGATTCAAACTAGGAAGTGCTTCTCCTTGGGATGAAATTAAATCACCCAAACTAGAAAGTGCGTCTCCTAGGGGTGAAATCTCAATTTAGGAAGTGCGACTCCTAAAAAGTATAACCTGAAAGACCCAGACTAGGAAGTGCGTCTCCTAAGGGTGAAACTAGAATGACTTAAATGGGAAGTGCTTCTCCTAGGGATGAACTTAAATGACCCAAACTAGGAAGTGCGTCTCCTAGGGGTGTAATCTCAATTTAGGAAGTGCGTCTCCTCTAAAGTATAACCTGAGAGACCCAGACTTGGAAGCACGTCTCTTAGGGGTGAAACTTCAATGACTCACATTAGGATGGGATTCTCCTAAAAATGTAACCTGAAAGACTTAAACTAGGAAGAGCGTCTCCTACATGTGAGATTGAGCTTGAGGAAAACTATAAACTGAGCTTGACTAAAATAAAAAAACTGACCCTATTCTCCAGGCGGGACTCCTAAATTAAAGAAAAATTTAAGACTAACTACTTAAGAAAACTAAAAACTAACCTTATTCTCTAGGCGGACCCCTAAACTTAAGAAAAGCTAAAGATTAACAACTTAAGAAAACTAAAATTGACCCTATTCTCTAGGCGGGACCCCTGAACTAAATGAATGCAAAAGATTAACAACTTAAGAAAATTAAAAGCTGACCCTACTCTCTAGGCGGGATCCCTAAACTCCAGGAAAGATAAATATTAACAACTAAAGTAAACTAAAAACATACAAATTAGGAGAAACTAAGAAGTGACCCTATTTTTCAGGCGGAGCCTTGAACTTAAAGAAAGTTAAAGGTTAATAACTTAAGGAGACAAAAACTGACAACTTAGGAGAAACTAAGAAGTGGCCCTATTTTCCATGCGGGACCCTGAACTTAAGGAAAGCTAAAGACTCTTCCGACTAAGGAGAATGCCTAGGAGGTACGGTTCTTCTCAACTAGGAGAAACGCCTATGAGGTAATGGTCTTCTCAAATAGAGAAAATTTTAGGAGGTAATGATCTTCTCAACTAGAGGAATGTCTAGGAGGTAAAAATCTTCTCAAACAACCTTTGTGCTGATAAAATTTGGGCACAACACCTGAAAAATTCAAGCTTCCAAGCTTTGATTTGGACGTAGTCTTCATCCCTGTTTCAAACAAAGAAAACTTGTGAGTTTAAAACATGGTAGTTGGTTTGTGGCCTTGACCTTGAGGGAAATTTCTCCTACACTTACCATGATAACTTTGATTTCAACTTGGAGGACCTTTCTTGTTATTAGCTAACCACTTTTTCTGTCAACCCTTATCACAGAAAACACCTATGGTCCGTTCAAGCCCAATACCCTCTATTTTTTGCATTGTGCTTATGAATTGACATTTACCGAACCTTTGCATTTCACATGAATCCCAAAGCACGTGAATTGTTAACAACTCAGTACGCATACTACTCTTTCCTGTCTTATGCCACTTTGATGTGCTAGCTAGACCCCGCTTTGTGCAATTGGAAAGTTAGTAGCAAATTTTGAAGTCATTTCTCACTTGTTTTGACAAAACAGACTCAAAAAGAGGACTTAAACAGAGCAAGATGAGCATAGTAAGGGGAATATTGAAAAAGATGACATCTAACAAGAAAATTACAAAGTAGAAACTTATCTGATATGGATACCAACTCCAATGACCATGATATGCATCTTGGATTAAGTGGCCTAATCTGTCCAGTAAGTGTAGTTTTCAATCTTGTCATGCCTTTAACCTTTGGAACTGGGCTACAATGATCCAATTGTTCTATTAGATTCACAATCATTATTCATCTTGTGGTTCCCCAATGGTTTTCACCATCAAGCCTCTCCTATTCTTGTTCTTTCTCTCAACTCACCATCGCCTTATGGTGCTCGTGAGAGTTTTCACCAATAAGACTCTCTCATATTGTTCTTTTCTTCTTATTTCCTTTGATTTTGCAGATGTCAGAGCATTAACCATGGTAAAAATATCATATGCTCCTGGCATGTCTAACTCGGCACTCTCGGAGATTATCTGAAAGGTGGACTGTAATGTGGCTTTAGGATAGGATTAGAAAAAAGGCATAAAGGCTCAAATTCAAACTAAGAAAAAATGGGGTATGACTTTACAACTTTAGGAATCATCTTTTACAGAAAACAAAACTTTTTCCCAATTTCTTTTGAAGTGAGGAATTTTAGATTTTTGATTTGTGTGACCGAACCCTAAAATAAGGTTGCCTACGTATCTTGTTGACACAAGAATCAGGTCGAACATAGTTCAAAACTAAAGTTGTTTTATTTTGTTGTTTTTTCCTTTTTATTTCTTTCTTTTCTTCTCCTCTTTTTTTTTTCTTTTTCTTTTTCCTTTTTTATTCTCTCTTTTCTTTTCTTTTGAAATGAACTTTCTAAAAAAAATTGCCCAAATTTTACCTTATATGGACATAAAACTTTTGACTTTTTTTACTCTAGTTTGATTCCAAAAGAGGAGAGGTCAAAGAAATTAGCATAGGCTCAAAAGGGGTATCGAATGGTATAAAGTGTCTGGGTAGCTGAAAGAGGGCCTCCCGATCTCTAAAAATGCCAGGTACAACACATACAACTTGAGGATGAAAAATGAAGATCATTGTAGACATGTGATTTTTGACCATCCCCAAGATTTTTGATATTTTAGCATGTAAATATTTAGTTTAAGCCTAATATCGCTATTTCAGCTATTTTTGACTCTTTTACTTTATTTCGTCACAAAAAATAAAAATTACAAAAAAATATTTTAGTTTACGTATCTTTCGTAAATTTAAATGAAAATATACAAAAATAGTACCTTATCTTTATTTTTGTATAATCTTGAAAACACAAAAAATAGTTTCATGTTTTATAGTTTAGTTCAATTAATTAAAATTAGTTTTATATTTTTATATTATAATTGTACATAATTTTAGAAGGAGGAATTAGTTTTAGGTTGGTTTATCCCGTCTTTATAAATCTCGTAGTCCATTTTTTTTAGTGTTTGGCCCAATTCCCTAGCCCATAATTACTAGGACAATGCCACTAACTTAATCCCTACCCATATATAATAATAGCTAACACCTAAATAATGGGAGACTCTAAGAAAACAATAGACTCCCATCAAAAATTCAGCGCCGCAGCAAGCAAAAAGGGAGGACCTCCCTGATTTTTTTTTTTCGTTTTTTGGCTCCATTAACACCGCCCAAGAGCACCATTAAGGGAATAGATCCCTTTCTCGCAAGAATACCATTAATTCCATCCTAAAACCCGTCCCAAAAAATACTCCCATAGTTTCATGACGTAAAAAAAAAACATTGCAGATCACGTATTCCTCCAACACTGAAAATAATCGAACTCCACCGCTTTTCAATCGAGTCGACCAATTCAGTAGGTTTCCGCTCGAGGCTGCGGAATTGGTTTTTGCTTCGGAAATTGGAAATAAAAGCTTCGACATAGATAAAAAGGATTTTCGGTTGAGCTGATATTTTGGACTGCCCTGTTTCTGCTGCTGCTTCGTTCGCCACTGCTGCTGAACTCCATTAGCATTATCGTGATTTTTGTTTAGCTTTTGACCTTGTTAGATTGGCTCCTATTTATTAGGTATGTATCTAAACCTCTATTGTGCGATCCCGTTTTAGAAACAATTGTTGGGTTTTATTTTGTTCTGTTTGTTCAGATTATTGAGGTTCATTCTTCTTTACTGTTTATTTGCTCTTAATACATTTTATTGTCAGTTTTTTTTTATATTTTTCTTGCTGCTTTGACCTTTTAATTGTTGAGTTAGTTTTTTTTAATTGATTTTGCTATGTGTTTTTTTTTGGTGGAAAGTTCAGTACATTGGTTTATTTCATTTTGTGATTTTTTGGACTATAATTGTATGGGTATGACTTGGTAAACAAATTATTAAGTATTGATGGGTCATGAGCTTTTGACTTTTATAAAACGGGAAAGTTTTGATTGGGACATAAGTGTTAAGAAAAAAAAAAATGAAAGGAATTGGGCTATAAAATGTTTACTGCTTCGTTTCTTTAGTCAGGAATAGGCCACAAGAGTGTTAAATGAAATGATGTAATCTTGTGTTCGTTGATTTCATCTCCGAGCTTTAAAAAATAATGTAAATGTGCTTTCCTTGCTTTTAAGTCTTTGCCCCATTTGTACTACTGACATTAATTAAATTAATATCAAAAGGGAATCATGGAATAGAAAATTTAGATGTGATATTCTACATTTTTATGTGCAAAATTCGCCGCTCAAATAATCCCCATTTTACCCATTTGATCCATGTGATACAAATTATTACATGGGATACAATCTGCATGTGATACAAATAAAGGTGGCTAACGGGCCGGGTTGGACCGGAACCGGACCGGCCCAGACCGGTTTAAACCGGAACCGGACCGGCCCGGTTCAGAGGGGGCCAGGTGGGCTGGTTAGGGGGGTTAGGCCGGGGACGGAGGGGTTCGTTTGGGCAAGCGGTTAACCGGGCCCGGGTAACCCGGTTGGCATGAACAGTGCCCGAACCGATTAACTGTCAGATTTTTTTTTTGTACTTTCCTGCAGCGTGGGGCCCACTATCCGTTGGAAAATCAGATTTTCATCACATATCCGTTGGCCAACGGATTTGTTGCATAAATGGCCATTTTTTTTAATTTTTGTATTTAATACTTTACAAAATTAACCCTTTTAAAAATCTATAAATACCCCCACCCCCCTCTACTTTATTTTTTCACTCAAAATTCTTATCTCAATCTCAATTCTCAAATTCTCAATTTTTCTCTTCCCTTCAATTTGCAAGATTTCATCTTCTAATTTTTTAATTTTTATTTGGCTCTCTTTTCTTGAATTTAATTTATCGGAAGTTGTCATTCGGAAATTTGAAGTTTTAAGTTCAAAATTGATATACTTGCTTGACGTTTGTTCGTGGTAACACCAGAATTGCGTAATCATGTGCTCAATTTATTGTCGAATTCGGTGCACTCCCTCCAACTCTTTCTCTTATTTAATATTTTAATTGCATATTTAATTTTAGCTTATACTTTAATTTTTACAATATGTTTAGTGCTGCTAAAAGAGCGTGTAGAAAAGTTACTGGCAGGGGTGGAAATAAAAAAAGAGGTAGTCCTGGAGCTTCTGATAGTAATAGTAATGACTCATTAACACATGTTTCTGAATCATCGCCTAATGATAATGTAGATATAGATTATGAACAATTACAAGAAGATTTTGGAATAGAAGATAATGAAATTGAAATAGAAGATGAGATACCACCTACACCTACTAGTGGTGGAGTTGGTAGTATTGAAGTTGGAGTTGCTAGTGCTACAAGGGGTGGTGGTCATGGCACCACTCCTAGTAGACCACCTGTGGCTCCGACTTCTACTCGTAGAAAAAGAAGTAAGGTTTGGAATTTTTTTGAAATAGTAGAAGGTACTGATAGAGTTAGGTGCACAATTTGTAACGATACTTTTAAACATTTGACTGGAGGAAATTTAGGTGGGACTGGGACGCTTAGTAGACATATGAGAGTTGACCATCCCATAGAATGGGGCACTGATGGGGATGGAAATCAAACAACTATTAACCCTACTACTGGAGGTCTAGTAAAATATGATAAAATGAGGGATCGTGAGGAATTAGCAAAAATGATTGCTTTGGGTTGTCTACCTTTTTCTTTTGCTTCTTCATCGTATCTTATTATGTATATTCAAAGGATTTACAATCCTTTATTTAAAGGTATCCCTAGAAGTACTTGTAGAGCAGATATCTTTAGACTTCATGGACAATATCAAACATACATACGTTATTTGTTTAGCCACCTTCCTTCTAGAGTATGTCTAACTTCTGATATTGGCCATGCTGTTAATGGAAATGATTATTTGACAATTACATGCCATTGGATAGATGATAGTACTTGTATGCAAAAACGTATTATCGCTTTTAAATATGATGAAGATCAGAGTCATACTGCTGCGTTTATAAGTAGTACTATTGTTGAAGTTGTTGAATTTTATAATGTAAACAAAAAAGTATTGTGTATGTCTTTTGATAATGCTTCTAACAATAATGCCGCAATTTCAATTTTAAAAACGCATTTGCAACCACCTCTTGATGATATTTTTCATGTTAGTTGTGCATGTCATGTTTATAATTTAATTGTTAAAAGTGGCCTTGATTTATTTTCCGTTGAGATTACTCATGTTAGAAGAGCAGTTGGTGTTATTAAAGGAAATAATAGACAATCTAGAATAAAAGAATTTAAGACTAAGTGTATCCAGTATAACCTTAAACCTAGATTCATGCCAGACGAAATTGTTACTAGATGGAATTATACATATATATTTTTAAAATGTTTCTACAAATATAGATTCCCAATAACTGAAGTTGCTAATGCACATTGTACTGATCCAAGGCATATGTTAACAAGTGATACTTGGGAGGTCTTTAATGATGTTGTTAAATTTTTACATAAATTTTATACAACTACTGTTTTTTGTTTTCTGGAGCATATTACCCCACTATTACTATGGATTTAGTACATATAGCTGAAATTTCTTTTCTACTATCTGAATTTAAGAAGAAAGAAAAATATAAGGATGTTGTTGAAAAAATGCAAGCAAAATTCAAAAAATATTTCTTTCTAATTCCTCCGATTTACTTAATTGGTGCAGTTTTAAATCCTTCTATTAAAATGTCTGATTGTCACCAACTAATGAATGCTTTATATACTTACATGGAGATTGAAGAAACTGAAACCCCAAATTTATATGTTTCTATGAACAAGCTAAATGAATATTTACAACAACTATATAATTATTATGCAAATGAATGTGATAATGCTGCTCGTGCTTCTGGCAATGTTAATCCCGCTATGCAATGTAGCACTTCTGCTACTGTGGATGATGAAGAAGGCCTTGATAGTTTTAATATTTTTTCTACATTTTCTAACACTCAAACCAGTAACAGGAATATTGATGAACTTCAATTCTACTTGCAGAAGCAAAAGGAGCCTCGCACAAAGGAATTTTCACCGTTGGGATGGTGGCATGAAAATGGAAAGCAATTTCCTGTTCTTTTCGCTATGGCTCAGGACGTGCTGAATGTGCCAATTTCTACTGTTGCATCGGAGAGTGCATTTAGCCAAGCAAGACAACAACCTGGAGACACCCGCCACTCATTGGGAAGCAATGCTTTGGAATTTTTAGTATGTTTCAGAGATTTGATTAGATCGGAACGAAGAAATCAAGGAAAGGAAGATGTTGATAGCCTAGAAGACGAGGAACTTGGAGATATATTAACACATGGAAACCCATCCGAATTTAACATGCCAGAAGAAGGTCAATCGGTTCATATTGATTATGATGAACTTGCTAGGGCGATGCAAAACATTTGAAATTACTACTTTACTAGTTTACTTGTTGAAAAAAATGTAAACATTTCATTTTGTAAGTTTGAAAGTTGAAACTTGAAATTAAGAAATAAAGTAGCACTTGCAATAAGTGCAATTTTTTCCCATCTTACTTGTATTCTTTTAATTAATACAAAGTATTAATATAACTTACAATAGTTATACAAAATTCCAAAAAAAAATTAAAAATACACTAAACCCGACGCGGCCCGGCCCCCTCAACCCGTAACCCTTATGGTTCAATTTTTACCCGAATTAACCCAGCCCGCTAAACCCGTTACTGTACCAACCCGGAACCAGCCCGGCCCGAAACCCGGACTGGTAAAAAAAATGGACCCATCCCGGCCCACTCCGGCCCACCCGTTTAACAGCTTTAGATACAAATTCATTACCGAAATTATTGTGATATTAGAGTTTATGTGCCAACTGGCGACCGATGAATGCCAGATTTAATTTATGGCCCTCCAAATGTAATTTGAATTCCCTTTTAAAATTGAATTTGAGGTGTGCCACGCCAAACAAAACTCTTGAAACGTGTGGCCCTCGCTTAATTATTTCTTTTAAAGTCCTTAGAATTCAAGGCGTGTCATTTAGCTAATTTTTATGGCCCTCGCAAAGTTGCTAACGCGTAGTTGCTCTAGGCGCGTTATTTTAATAATTTACTTTCCTAAACTTGGGTGCGCATTTATGTGACCCAAATCCAAAATCTCAACAATGTTAGATAAAATGTGTCGTGGACCGCGGGTGCATTTATGTGACGTGGTTCAAGACGTATTTTAAATGACGTTGCAATCTTCCTTAAAAATGATTAAAAGAGGTTAATTAGTTAAAATTGAACCATAGGCTAAAACATGTATTAAAATCAGATAATTAGGCCACTTATGACAGTTGAGCGACCATGCTAGAACCACGGATCCCGGAAATGCTTAACACCTTCTCCCGGGTTAACAGAATTCCTTACCTGGATTTCTGGTTCGCGGACTGTAATACAGAGTCAGTATTTTCCTCGATTCGGGATTTGACCGGTGACTTGGAACACCATAAATTATCCCAAGTGGCGACTCTGAATCTTAATAAATAATCCCGTTTCAATTGTCACTTTAATTGGAGAAACTCCCTTATACTCACCTTTCGGGGGTGTAGGAAAAAGGAGGTGTGACAGCTCTGGCGACTCTGCTGGGGAAAAGAACCCAGAATCTCTGGTTCAGGGTTCAGAATTCGAGCTTAGATGAATTGTTGCATTTGTCTTTATCTGTTATCTGATTTTATTGCATGTTTGAGCCTAATGTGCTAAATGCCGCTTTTTACCGCTTTGATATTATCTGAACTGTATATAAACTGCAATGAAACCCTTCTCTTCTCATCTTGGGAATGTGCTCGCTGGTCGTGACTCCCTATTCTATTAGTGTCATACCTTGAAATAAGAAAGAGGCTCGGACAAGTTACTAAGCCGGATGACCTTTTGGTTCCCGGTACGTAGCCCCCTCCTCGGCTCGAGTTGTCCGCTCGGGTACACAAGTCTAGAACAATATACCCAGGTTTTTAGCTTAGAATAACTCAGCCTCATGCCAGATCCCTAGTAGGAACGTTTGTTTGTATCATGTGCATTTGACTTTGGGGACTCAACACAGGGGTTGGGTCCGTCTAGGACAGGTGTACCCAAATTAAAAGACCATCTTGATGCATCTTACGTGCTACTTGCGTATCTGTCTATTTCGGCTTGCATGTTGACTGGCTTCTAGAATAAGGAAATAAAATGAAAAAAGAGAAAAAATAAAAAAAAAAGGAGAAAGAAGAAAAAAGAAAAGAGAGTGAGAGGTAGGTATTTGAATTACCCTAAAATTCTGTTGAAATTTTGAAATAAAAAAAGAAAAGTCGTGTCAAAATAAGTCATATTTTCTTTTGTTTCGTCAAAACTGGGCGAACTACGCGGGTCTGATTCTCACCGGATGTGAGATACGTAGGCAAACCTCATCGGTTCCGGCCCATAATTTTCAAAAAAAATCGAAAAATAATTTCCTTTACTTCCTCTCTAGAAAAGTCTTTTTTTAGACCCCCAATTTTTAAAAAATCCAAAAATATTTTTCATTACTTGCTTCTTTAAAAAGCCTTTCTTTTAGACCCTAATTGTTTTTTAAAAAAAATAAAAAAATATTTTCTTTTAATTTCTTCCAAAAATCCAAACATATTTTAATTCTTCTTTCAAAATTGAAAAGAAAATTCAAAATTCAAAAAATTCTTTTTTAGAAGCATTTCTTTCATAAATTCAAAATAAAATTCCAAAAAATATTTTCTTTCTTCTTTAGAAGTTTTTCTTTTGAAATTCCAGAAGAAAAAAAAATCTTTCTTCTTTAAAAGTCTTTCTTTGCAAAAATGCTGAAGAAAAATCAAAATCCAAAAATATTCCCTTTCTTCTTTATAAGTCTTTCTTTTGAAAAAATAAAATAAAAAATTCAAAAAAAGTTAGTTTATTTACTTTATTCATGATCTTTCCGAACTACGCAAGATCTGATTCATGTTCCCATATGATACGTAGGCAACCCACATCAGGTTCGATCAACCATTGAAAAGAAAAATGAAAAAAAGGAAAAAAATGAAAAACAAAATGAAAAATATTGATAATAATAAGGACCGACTGAGTCCATTCTAACATATTTTGTTTTGAATTGTGAAGAAAGTTGAGGTGGTCGGTTTGTGGTAAGCTAGAAACACAAGATCCAAGGAAAAATGATAACTGACATCGAAGCTGTTACAAGTGCTCAAGAGACTCAGGGTCAGAGGTTTCAATAAGAGTCTACCGTGTTTGAGAAAAATAGAATACTGAAATAGCAAATGACCAAAATATGTCAAGCATGGGCCAGTGGTCAAGGACAGTCTCGTCATGAGTCTCAATTTGCTACACAGCAAGAGCAGTACCACTCTCCTGAGTACCACTCGTACTCGTTTGATCTTCCTACAAACATTAAGAAGCCTGCCCGGAAAATGGTACAGGAAGAAATGACCCAAAAAGTGAAAAGCTTAGAACAACGGTTGAAAAACATACAAGGGTTGGCAGGTCAAAAAAGTGTTGCCTTCAAAGATCTATGTATGTTCCCCGATGTCCACTTGCCGCCTGGTTTCAAGACTCCCAAATTTGAAAAGTATGGTGGACATGGAGATCCCGTAGCCCACCTGAAAAGGTATTGCAATCAACTAAGAGGTGTGGGAAGAAATGAAGAATTGTTGATGGCTTATTTTGGGGAAAGCCTTATGGGAGTAGCCTCCGAATGGTTTATAGATCAAGACACGTCTCGCTGGTATGTCTGGGATGACATGGCACATGCCTTTGTCAAACAGTTCCAATACAACATCGACATCGCCCCAAACCGCATTTCCCTTTCAATTCTGAAGAAGAAACCAACTGAACGTTTCAGGGAATATGCCATCAAATGGAGAGAACAAGCAGCCAGAGTTAAGCCACCCATGGACGACCACGAGCTAATCACTGTCTTTCTTCAAGTTCAAGAGCCAGATTATTTTCAAAATATGATGTCCGCAGTGGGTAAATCCTTCTCGGAAGCAATCAAAATGGGGGAAATGGTTGAGAATGGTTTTAAGACATGCAAAATTAGAAGTCAAGCAGTTCTCAAAGCCGCAACTCAGGCTGTCCAGATCAAATCTGATAATTTTAGTGACACGAATAAGAAGGTTGAAGAAATTATGATGACATTAGGGTCGAGAAGAGGTCCTAGGAGAGTGCCTCGAAGGTATGACCAACCTCGTCTATTTTCTGATAACTCCCCTAAGCATTACTATCCCCCTCAGAACCCACAACACTCTGTTGTTCCATCTCAGTATGTTGCCCAGCCACCAAAATACCCCAGAAGGCGAGCACGAGCATCACAAAATCTCTACCAGCCTCCACAAAATTTTCAAGTGCCCTATAACCCACATCCCTGCCAGGGGTATAGAAGAGGACAAACATTGAAAGATAATTTTACACCAATAGGAGAGTCCTATGCAAGCTTATTTGAGAAGTTAAATAATCATGACATGATTGCACCCATTCCTCCAAATCGTGTGGACCCACGTGCAAGGAGCTTTGACCCATCTAAAAGGTGTGAATACCATTCCAATGCCCAGGGGCACAATGTTAAAAGTTGTCCGGATTCAAAAAGAGAAATAGAAAGGATGATCCAGGAAAACCTGATTGTGATCCAAGACAGTGACATCCAGAATATCGCGCAGAATCCTTTACCTGCACATCATGATGCACACTTTGTGGGGATGATGCCTAATGACATGGAGTATGAGAATCCTCTCGGGAACTTGCTAACTGAAGTTAATGATGTTGAAATTGGAGAAGGCTCTGCTGATTCTGATGAGCAAATTTGTGGCTAAATGCCAAGCCTAGCAATTGAAAAGTCATTCCCTCATCACTAGGAAGGAATCTTGGTAGTTTGTTTTGATGTTTTTTCTATTATCTGGGTTATTTCAGGGTTGTGATCCAGATTTTATTTGTTTTATTGAGTCAAACCCTTCTATCCCTCCATTCTGTTTGTGTGAGTCTTGTTTGTCTATTCTGTTGCTATTTTCATTATTCGGGTTATTTTAGGGTTGTAACTCGTATTTTAGGTTGCTTGTTTAGTTGTAAAACCCTTTCATCCTTTACTCAATAAAATACAGTTTGTCCTTTTGTGTCATTCTGTTCCTAGTTCTTTTATCGCTAGTTCTAATGACATGACATGCATGCGGAAATTTTGGCCAGATCTTAGGAACTGATTTAATCTGGAAATCGATAACTAAAAAAAATACTTTTGAGGATAAATAAAGAGTTGGAATACTTTGGAACTAAGGTCGAGTAAAATTCACCTTCAAATCATTGTGAAGATCGGGCTTGAGGATGTTTAATTAATTGAAATTTGTTGGAAAGTTTGACATTAAGGGATGGAAAATGTCTTGTGACCAGGACACACCAAGATGACAGACATGTTCGTCAATGCTGTGATCGCGAAAAGATACTATGTTTGGTGTTCTCGAGGTTGGGAGGCCCTTTTTCTGCTACCCAAACACTTTATACCCTTTGTCACCCCTTTGAGCCTACGTTGTTTTCTTTGACCACCCTCTTTTGGAATTAAGTTTAGAATCAAGAGTCAAAAAAAATAAAAAAAAAGTTCATGTCCCAAGAGTACAAACTGGGGCAATTCTTAGAAAGTTCAAGTGAAAAAATGAAGAAGAAAAGAATTATCAAAGGTCCATGCCCTCAAAAATAGAAGCTGGGGCAAATAAAAAAAAGAAAAAAAAGAAAAGGAAAAAAATAGAAAAAGAAAAAACAGAGAAATAGAAAGAAAGATGAAAAATAGTTAGGTCAGATGTTTGAACTACGTTTGACCTGATTCCTTTAAAATAAGGATACGTAGGCAGCCTTACGGTTCGGTCCAACCAAATAAGAATTTAGAAGAAAAGAGAAAAATAGAAAAATCCAAAAATCCCCAGTACCTGAAGCTGGGGCAAAGATTTTGTTTCACTTTTGAAAGAGTCGATTCCAAGTGTTATAAGTCCATAACCCCTCATTTTGAGTCTATCTTGAGCCTCATGCCGGCCTTTCTTCCTACCCATATCCAAAAGCCTTCCAAATAAAGACCTCCCGATCGATCTTCAAGAATGCCAAGAGATGCATGCAATGAGCAATGGTTGCCACGCTACATAGAACACTGTCAAGTTGCTCATATAAGAAAATAAAGAAAAAGAAAAATAAAAGAAATGAGAGAGTTTTACTAGTGAAAACCCTCATGGGCACAATAAGGAGACGGTAAGTAGAGATAAATAAATGAGAAAGGCTTGTTGGTGAAAACCCCCCGGGGCACCACTAGTCGAAAGTAAGTCATGAAGCTGATGCAAAGAATTGGCATGAAAAAGCCCGACTTCAAAGATCATAAGAATGACAAAAGGGAAAATTGGATTAGTTTGATAGATCAGGCCGTTGAGTCCAAAATGCATGTCATGACCATTAAGGCTAGTTATTGAAAAACAAAAAAGAAAAAAAAAGAAGAAAATAAAAAAAAACTCCTCCTTCTATCCTTCTGAAAGGGGCATTTCTTATTAATACTTGTTTCTTTGCATCATTGTGTCCTTCACTCTGAGTCAGTCCTTGTCAAAACAAGCAAGAAAAGATTTCAAAATCTACTACCAGCTTTTCAGTTGCACAAAGTAAATTTGGCCAGCGCACTCAGTCGTTACTTTCAACATGATTTGAGGATTCGTGCAAAGGCTTCCCCCCAAAAGACTCTTGTCAGCCTGCTTGCCGCAAGCAAAGATAACTGGTGATTCTCTCTGACAAACAAATTACTCAAAAGCAGGAAGTCATTCAAGATATCAGAAAAGGTCACCTAAGCAAAGATCTCCAGTTGGGATAAGGTTGTTTGAGTTGCAAATACAAATGGTACTAGGTGGGGAAACAATCATAATTGGTGCAGAACAAAAGTCTCTTGAGCCCGACTCAAGCTGATTGAGCAGAAGTCAAGTTGCCCAAGACTCAAGGCCACAAACTGACCACCATTTTCAAAACTGACAAATTTTTCTTTGTATGAAACAGGAACAAAGCGGTGCAAGAAAAGTTATTCAAAAAGAAAAAAAATGAAAAAGAAAAAAAACAAAAAAAGAGAAGAAAAAGGGAAGACGAGAGGAGCCGACAAAGGGAAGTTTCTCAAATCTTTGTCTTTATTTGTCTTGCTATTATACATAAAATCTTTCCATTGATCTTCATATTTTTCCTCATAGGATAAAAGTCCTAGTCTGGTGGATTTTCCTCCCAATATAAATCTTAGTCTGATGAATTTTTCTCCTAAGATAGAAGACCTAGTCTGATGAACTTTCTCCTAGGATAAACATCTTAGTCTGATGAATCTTTCTCCTAAGATACAAAAATCTTAATCTGATGAATTTTTCTCCTAAGGTAGAAGACCTAGTCTGATGAACTTTCTCCTAGGATAAACATCCTAGTCTGATGAATCTTTCTCCTAAGATACAAAAAATCTTAGTCTGATGAATTTTTCTCCTAAGATAGAAGACCTAGTCTGATGAACTTTCTCCTAGGATAAACATCCTAGTCTGATGAATCTTTCTCCTAAGATACAAAAAATCTTAGTCTGATGAATTTTTCTCCTAAGATGGAAGACCTAGTCTGATGAACTTTCTCATAGGATAAACATCTTAGTCTGATGAATCTTTCTCCTAAGATACAAAAAATCTTAGTCTGATGAATTTTTCTCCTAAGATGGAAGACCTAGTCTGATGAACTTTCTCCTATGATTAGAATCTTAGTCTGATAAATCTTTCTCCTAAGATAGGAAACTTAGTCTGTTAAATTTTCTCATAGGATTAATAATTTTTTTAAAAAAGGGGAAGTCTGAATTTGAAAAAATAAGAAGAAGGGAGTCATTTTTTTAGTTTTCTTAAGATTATCAATGTTTAGTTTTCTTGAAATCAGGGGGCCCCGCCTGGAGAATAGGGTCAGTTTTTACTTTACTCAAGCTTAGTTTATAGTTTTTCGCAAGCTCAATCACTTTTTAGGAGATGTACATCCTAGTCTAGTCATTAGTTTACTCATCATTGCATCAATAGTATAAGTGGTTTACAATATTGCTAACAACTCACAAATCTTCCTAGTGCAAACTGGGGCAAAAAAAAATTTCTTTTGTTTTGTCTGTTTTGTTGTAATCAGGCGCCCACCTGGAGAACATGGGAAGACAATTCAAGTTTCAAGGGAAAGCAGTTTTGAAGGAAGACAACTCAAGTTTCAAAGGAAAATAGTTTCAAAGGGAGATGGTTCAAGTTTCTAAGGGAAAATTGTTCAAGGTGTAAGGGAAAACAGTTTCAAGTAACAAGAGAAGGCGGTTCAAGTTCAGCAATCAGGCGCCCACCCGGAGAACAAGGGAATTCACTTCAGAATGCAATTCAAGTTAGCAACAAAAGAAGCTCGTGTCAAGAGTACGAGTTAGCGGTCCGAGATGATCAACAGAAGTTAGTCATAATCCAGAATAAAAGAAAAAAAACAAAAAGAAAGGCAAAAAGTGAACTCAAAATGCAGAAGTTGATAAAAGATGTGAGATGCTCAAGACATGACTGAGGTTACAAGCATGGTGTGTCCGGTTTTGATCCGAAAAGTTGAAAAGGAATGAACCAACACCTGCGGCTAACAAGCATCAAGATTCAGATCAGGGTCCGCATGAAGAACCAACCAAGACTCAAGATCAAGCTTCAGAAGACTCATAGATAGGAATCTTGTAACTCGTAGGTGATAGACTTAGTTAGTCTTCCTTATTTTTTATTTTGATGTAATAACGAGACCGCAGACCGAACCTCAGTGGAACGGCACGTCGCTCGGCTCTACACCTTGGCACACTCCATCATCTCACTCACTTATGAACTACACGTGGCCTGATTTCTTTATAGCCAAGGATATGTAGGCAGCTCAAATACCAGGGCTCGGTCACATTCTCCTTTTTTTTGGTCTCCTTAAATAAGGGTCGGGTCAAAAAACCTGTCTTGTCATTCTTTGTCTGAAAACTCTTCGCGTTTCCAGTCAAAGAGGGGCAGCTGTAGACATGTGATTTTTTACCCTCCCCAAGATTTTTGATATTTTAGCATGTAAATATTTAGTTTAGGCCTAATATCGCTATTTCAGCTATTTTTGACTCTTTTACTTTATTTCGTCACAAAAAATGAAAATTAAAAAAAAATATTTTAGTTTACGTATCTTTCGTAAATTTAAATGAAAATATACAAAAATAGTACCTTATCTTTATTTTTGTATAATCTTGAAAACACAAAAAATAGTTTCATGTTTTATAGTTTAGTTCAATTAATTAAAATTAGTTTTATATTTTTATATTATAATTGTACATAATTTTAGAAGGAGGAATTAGTTTTAGGTTGGTTTATCCCGTCTTTATAAATCTCGTAGTCCATTTTTTTAGTGTTTGTCCCAATTCCCTAGCCCATAATTCCTAGGCCCATGTCCCTAACCTAATCCCTACCCATATATAATAATAGCTAACACCTAAATAATGGGAGACTCTAAGAAAACAATAGACTCCCATAAAAAATTCAGCACCGCAGCAAGCAAAAAGGGAGGACCTCCCTGATTTTTTTTTTTCATTTTTTGGCTCCATTAACACTGCCCAAGAGCACCATTAAGGGAATAGATCCCTTTCTCGCAAGAATACCATTAATTCCATCCTAAAACCCGTCCCAAAAAATACTCCCACAGTTTCATGACGTAAAAAAAAAACATTGCAGATCACGTATTCCTCCAACACTGAAAATAATCGAACTCCACCGCTTTTCAATCGAGTCGACCAATTCAGTAGGTTTCCGCTCGAGGCTGCGGAATTGGTTTTTGCTTCGGAAATTGGAAATAAAAGCTTCGACATAGATAAAAAGGATTTTCGGTTGAGCTGATATTTTGGACTGCCCTGTTTCTGCTGCTGCTTCGTTCGCCACTGCTGCTGAACTCCATTAGCATTATCGTGATTTTTGTTTAGCTTTTGACCTTGTTAGATTGGCTCCTATTTATTAGGTATGTATCTAAACCTCTATTGTGCGATCCCGTTTTAGAAACAATTGTTGGGTTTTATTCTGTTCTGTTTGTTCAGATTGTTGAGGTTCATTCTTCTTTACTGTTTATTTGCTCTTAATACATTTTATTGTCAGTTTTTTTTTATATTTTTCTTGCTGCTTTGACCTTTTAATTGTTGAGTTAGTTTTTTTAATTGATTTTGCTGTGTGTTTTTTTTGGTGGAAAGTTCAGTACATTGGTTTATTCCATTTTGTGATTTTTTGGACTATAATTGTATGGGTATAACTTGGTAAACAAATTATTAAGTATTGATGGGTCATGAGCTTTTGACTTTTATAAAACGGGAAATTTTTGATTGGGACATAAGTGTTAAGAAAAAAAAATGAAAGGAATTGGGCTATAAAATGTTTACTGCTTCGTTTCTTTAGTCAGGAATAGGCCACAAGAGTGTTAAATGAAAGGATGTAATCTTGTGTTCGTTGATTTCATCTCCGAGCTTTAAAAAATAATGTAAATGTGCTTTCCTTGCTTTTAAGTCTTTGCCCTATTTGTACTACTGACATTAATTAAAATAATATCAAAAGGGAATCATGGAATAGAAAATTCAGATGTGATATTCTACATTTTTATGTGCAAAATTCGCCGCTCAAATAATCCCCATTTTACCCATTTGATCCATGTGATACAAATTATTACATGGGATACAATCTGCATGTGATACAAATGCATTACCGAAATTATTGTGATATTAGAGTTTATGTGCCAACTGGTGACCGATGAATGCCAGATTTAATTTATGGCCCTCCAAATGTAATTTGAATTCCCTTTTAAAATTGGATTTGAGGTGTGACACGCCAAACAAAACTCTTGAAACGCGTGGCCCTCGCTTAATTGTTTCTTTTAAAGTCCTTAGAATACAAGGCGTGCCATTTAGCTAATTTTTATGGCCCTCGCAAAGTTGCTAACGCGTAGTTGCTCTAGGCGCGTTATTTTAATAATTTACCTTCCTAAACTCGGGTGCACATTTATGTGACCCAAATCCAAAATCTCAACAATGTTAGATAAAATGTGTCGTGGACCGCAGGTGCATTTATGTGACGTGGTTCAAGACGTATTTTAAATGACGTTGCAATCTTCCTTAAAAATGATTAAAAGAGGTTAATTAGTTAAAATTGAACCATAAGCTAAAACATGTATTAAAATCAGATAATTAGGCCACTTATGACAGTTGAGCGATCGTGCTAGAACCACGGATCCCGGAAATGCTTAACACCTTCTCCCGGGTTAACAGAATTCCTCACCCGAATTTTTGGTTCGCAGACTGTAATACAGAGTCAGTATTTTCCTTGATTCGGGATTTGACCGGTGACTTGGGACACCATAAATTATCCCAAGTGGCGACTCTGAATCTTAATAAATAATCCCGTTTCGATTGTCACTTTAATTGGAGAAACTCCCTTATACTCACCTTTCGGGGGTGTAGGAAAAATGAGGTGTGACAATCATGCACAACACTTCTTTTACAGCATGGACATTGATATCAGAGATATGACTTCTACTTTGTTTTAGTGCCTTGTCAAGTACAGAACTCTTGTTGGGTAATTTCTTCTTCGCAATGGATGTCCCCCGCTAGTTTGGAGCAAACTCCCTTGGCTGTATCTTGTAACTTTAGATGCACTTGAATACAAAGTTGCTCGCTTCAAATTATATGGGACGCACTCTCTTGTGACAAATTCTTGTCATCCTCTTAACTTACTAAACTATCTGCCCTTGTTTCACATAATTGGGACTTTAAATGATCCCAAAATGTCCAAATCCTTACTTATTTCCCTCAATTGTCTCTGTCATCTTCAAAACTTGTTTTATTGTTTTATGATTAGACTAAGTTTAAGACTATACTGAAAATTTTGCATGCATGTCATGTCACCAGAGTCATCATGAAAAGAACTATAAAAAGAAAAGAGAACTAAACAAAAACTGACTAGAAATAACAGAAAATAAGAGATTGCATTAGACATATGGTGAAAGGGTTTGAACAATAAAACAAACAAAATAAAACTTGGGTTACAACCATTGAGCAATCCTAGATAAAACTAGATGAGTTAATAAAACTAAACGAACTAGGCAAAATAAAAGGAAAAAGTGTCTGTGTCACAAGACAAAATCCGGATTACACCCCTAAATTAACGCGAAATATAGAAATGACAGCAAAATAAACCACCAAGACGCCTCCCTGGCTAGCCAATAAAGGTATGTCTTTCCAATTACCACGCTCAACATCTTAGCCACTAAGTCGCTCATCGGAATTACTAGGACCTTCACAAGTCTCCATCACATTGACCTTAACAAATTGCTTTTGGGTCCCTTTTGCCAATTTGTTCTTAAGATCAAATTTTGGAAATGAGATTGATAGCGCTGTAAACTTCGTGGCGAGTGGCCCGCCAAGAAACTCAGAAGAGTTCTCATATTCCTTTTCAACACCAATCATGCCCACCATATGCGTCTCACTATGAACAGACAATGAACTTTGGTTGGTATCCACTACATTTGGATTTTGCATGATAATGTCACCTGCATCAATTAGCTTCTAGACTGCTCTTTTTAAATTCCAACACTTTTTATGTTGTGTCCCGGGGCATTAGAGCAATATGCACACCTTTGAAAATAATTAAAATTCTTTGGAAGGGGGTTCAACATTTTTATCTGAATCGGCTTCAAGATGTCCAGTTGCCTCAACTTTTTGAACAAATTGGCACATGATTCTCCAATAGGAGTGAAAGTCGTTTCCCTTTGCTGTTGCCTTTTCATTTTGTAATCTGGCCTCCGTTGGAACCTCTTGTGCGTAGGTGGTTGATATGTTTGAGGAGGTGGGCAAGTCATTTGTGGAGGCGGTGCAAGCCATTGCTGGTGTTGATGAGGTGAAGCATATGTCAGTGCATTGTGGACAGAGTACCGGAAGGTGAGGTATGAATTTGGGATTTTGTGGAGAAAAGTAGCATTGGTGAGGATTATCTGGAGTATGGGGATATTCATAGGGTCGATGTTGATGCCCGAATTGTTGAGCAATAACGCCCACTGGATCTTATCGTTGGGGTATCCCAACAACATCTTTTTTATTTCTCTTTCTTCCACCAAAACTTACTGAGATGTTCTGAATGTCTTTTGTAGTATCTTTCAATGCAGAATAGCTCATGATTTTGCCTGACTTGATTCTTTATTATACCATCTCCATCATTTTTACCATATTATTGAAAGGTTTACCTAAAGCTGGGATCAAATGACTGAAGTAGGTGGGTCCCTGAGCTTCTAGGAAAAGCTTAACCATTTCTTCTTTCATTTATCGGGGGACTCACCCGAGCAGTTTGTTCCCTCCATCTGAGCCCAAACTACCTAAAACTTTCCTCGGGTTTCTTTTCTATCTTAGATAGGGAGGAGTGATCTTGGATAACATCTATATTGTACTGAAGTGTCGAACAAAATCTTAATACATGTCACCTCATGCATACCACTTACTAACATCTTGACGAGTATACTATCCAAGGCTTCCCCACTCAAGCTCTCACTAAAATACGCCATCAACAACTCATCTTTCCCGCCAACACTTCTCATTTCATTGCAATAACCCCTCAGATGGGCTACTGGATCTCCACTCCCGTCATACAAGATAAATTTTGGCGTTTAAACTGCTGCGGGCACATGAATATTAGGAAACATGCACAAGTCCTTATAAGACATTCTAATCTGATTTCCGGTCCCTTGCATGTTCTTTAAGGATTGTTCTATATCTTGCAGCTTTATGGATATCTCGTCTCGCTCTTCTTTCCTTGTGAAATTTTCATTTTCAACATGAGGCTCATTCTAAGGGCTATGATTATATGAGCTTGGGACCTGGTGGGCTAACTTTGAGGGTAGTATTGGGTATCAAGAGGTTTGAACTAGTGTTCACTGTTGGACCCATGAGGGAAAATTTGTTGAGAAGGGAGGGCTATTTTCGAGGTACTAGGGATATGATGGGAGGGCTATTTTCGAGAAATGTAGCCGGAGGACGAATAACGAAGCTACTAGGGAGGTTGGAAAGGCTATGATAAGAGGGAAAATCTGGAGAATAATGTGGATCATCTGACACTATGACCGGAGCTTGGGTGAGGGTGGCCTCTAGGAAGCTAGGTGGTGGCGGGGGTGGTGCCTTACCATTAATCCAAACATGATACATGTCGGCTATATGTTGTCTTAACATCCTTACTTATTCAACTAACCTAGTGTCTCGTTCAAACAATTGCTTTTGGGTACCAGTATCAACCAACTCAATTCCATTGTCGTATGTCGTTGCCTTTTGACTTTATGTTGTAGGGAAGAGTTACTAGTTTAAGAATCACAAACCAACCACCCTTCTGCTATAATGAAAATAACAAAGAGGAACAAAATGAAGTCATCACGTTAACATTAGGGCATTTAACATAAGATAATCTCACATTATGTGAAATGCACCTAGTCACAGGTAACGGGTTCTAAAATGACTTCGAGGGTATAAAGGTCATAGGGCATCATCCCAATTTTCTTGTTCTAGACTTCTTCTTTTCTTTCCTCTTTAACACTCCTTGGTTTACTCATTTTCTTCCCTTTCTTTTTCTTTCTGATTATCACTCTTTTCTTTCCTCTCATTTCTCAATCCCACAACTTCATCTTTTTTTCCTTTTTTCTTTTAATTTCAAAAATGTTTCGATCAAACCTGATGTAGGTTCCCTACGTATCATGTTCCACATGAATCATATCAAGCGTAGTTCTGGAAAATTAATGAACAAAATAAACTAAAAACAAAAATCTTTTTGGATTCTTCATTTATAATTCTTTTTGTTTTTTTTCTTCAAAAATACAAAATAGGAAGTACGATAACATAAAACTCAACAAAATTAACTAGACTACGACAGACTTTGTCACCATCTAAAAGACTCAGTACCACTAGACAAGACTAGGATTTAAAAGGCGACATGAATAATAGACTCAAAACATAAAAAGTCTTCTCAAAGCTCTTGTATGAAATGGTCCTGGTATTAATGGTCTTGGGGAGTCTATCATGCTCAAGATTTGGTAGGTGAATACATACCTGAATGAGAAGCATGCGACCAAATAGAGTTAATGACCCAAGATACCATGTGAGACCATAACACTTCCTGCTCAACATATGCAAGACACGAGTGAGGCTATTTTTGCAAAATGACCTAAGTGGCTAGAAGTGCAAACTCAGTTAAGACGACCCCTAAGACATGGAAAATACCCCACGAAGGCCTATATGGCCCCCAAACTCCCAGGAATCACGGCCTTTAAAATAATTTGCAAAAATAACTCTACTTTGCAGAAATGACCTATTTTGGGTTAACAATACACTTTGAGAAAATAACCCTCTTTTGCAAAAATGATTGATGTGCCCAAACATGGCTAGATATGCAAGATTTGGCTACGACCTCCGAAGCCTCATTAAGAAGACCAGACCATATGTTGGTTGCCTATGCATCCCTCTCCAAATGACAAGAATCAGATATGCATAGTTCGGGAGAATTGAATATGGGAGAAAGCTTTGAAAAATGCAACTAATTTGGAAAAAAAATATTTTTTTGTCTTTTTAAAAAATGATAAGAAAGTGTACAATCTTTTTTTCTTTGTTTGTTAATCATTTTAGAAAATTGGGCAGGAAAACTAAAAGTGATAAAACCCTCAATATTCTCTCCTACTTTATTTTTCACCCCTCTTTCCCAAACATCAGTTTGCTAAATGACCTTTCTACCCTCAAAGATACAATATTTAGCATATAGGACAATTGAATGTCCTTTTGGGCTGGCGGACCCATTTGACACAATTTGGATAGGCTTCCTATAAAGGAACACGGTACCTAGGATCGAGCCCTGCTAGGTCATAATGATATAATGCACATAGTAGGACCTAGAGGCTGACTTGCATTTGGGGTTCACTAACAAGGCAATTCGGGGGAGCGTATGGTCGATGGTAGCTACTCAAGCTTTCCACCCACTCCATACATCCGACGTCCCCTCCCCTCTTAAAATAAGGGTGACTCGACAAAGAGTTCGTGTACGCAACGCGTACTACGAGACTTGTTGCATAAATAATTACTCAGGGTTATGTAAATTATGACAATTTATAAAGAAGTAAACACATAAATGAAAAGCAATAAACACATAAACAACTAGTGTGCACGGTGAAATCGGAGGAACCAATTTCCTTGTCATTATGATGCCCCGCGAACATACTTCCCAAGGCTCGAGACTGGGGTCGAGTTTCGTCTTCGAGGGCTGTCGAGGTTCGGCCTCGAGGAAATTTAGACCAACGGCTAGATTGGAATAGAGGGGAGTTCCCAAGAGGTGCAGCCGGAGCCGATAAAGTCTGTTAGGCTAGACTGAGGCTAGTCTGAGCCCGCATCATGTCATCAGCTAGCTGTCCCCTCCCCTTTCTTTTCTTTGTAATCAATGCATTTTGTACTATGTTGGGATTCCCCTCCTATATAAAGGAGTCCTTATCATTTTGTAAACGTTGTTGCTTCAGTTGCTCGACACAAAATATACAAGAACATTCTATTTTCTCTCTAACATACTCTCTTGATATTATTGCTTTTATTTATTATCTTCATATTTTTTCATCATTTATTGCTTATCATTGGCCATTAAGATCCTCCGTTAATTCTATTATAACTGTTAGCCATACTCTGACCCCCCTCGATAGCTCCCTGCCGAGCTCCGGAATCGACCTTAAGGCCCCGAATCAGCAAGCTTGAGGCCCCGATAATTGGCCCAATGGTTTGAGTATCGCCCTCTCCTTAACTCTTATTTCGTTTGTAAGTCTCACATACATAGCACCAACTGCTTAACAACTAGCATAAAAATAGATCACGTATTTTTAGAATCCCATAATCAAATTTAATTGTTATTACCATTTTCACGGTAAACAACTAGCAAATAATAAAATAAAATAAAAAACAAATAAAGCAAATAAAGAACATAAACACCTAAACTGAATATTCTAAAAAGCCAACTAGATCAAAGTATCAGCTCGAACCTGCAACTTTCCGGCAGAGTTGCTAAAGTTGTCACATCCCTCTTTACTCACTAACTCTATTTAAAAAAAGATAAAGTGGTTTTTAAAGATCAAAAAGGTTTTAAATTCTAAAAGTGATGAAATATTGTGTTTCTAAAGGATTTTTCAGAGTTTCCACCTGGCATTTGGTTCCGGGGTGACCGGTCATCATTTTTTTTAAAACAACAATTTTCTCTTCAAAACACATTTGGACTCTAAAACATAGTCTGCACCCGAAATTTCGAGCAAAGGGGTTCATTTGACTCGGGGATAAGGTCTTAGGCATTCCCCAAGTTTCGTGAAGGTCATAGTTGCGTACTTGATCTAATTGGCTTTAAAGAATACTCAAATTGAGGTAGAAACACACAAAAGCAAAAATAAACACAAAAGAGGCTCGAGGTCGTCCCCACCTAATAAAAGAAAAGAAAGTATTAAAAGAAAATATACTAAAAGTTATAATCTATCCTATACTGCTTCATCCACGATGTAACCTTCGCCTCCGTTTACCTTCACTTCGGTGAATTCCTCAGATAAAAGAGTATAAAATATATACAAACTCTACGGGACATCCCCCGGATGAATTAATTGGCTAAAATGGGCGACCTCTCACCTCAAAAGAAACTAAAATACGAACATCCTAAAGGTTTTCCTACCCAAATGCGTACGACCTAGCATACAACTATCGACCCCAAATAGATAAAATAAAAATCAAAGCTAGAGAATTATCCAAAGCCCAACAACATAATATTTTGCCCGAAACCCATGCTTATTCTTTAGAGACCAATTCCGCAACCTATTAAGTAGCACACATTCTAGATGCCTAATTCATGTTGCTTTAATTTACTGTTCAAATTTCATGCTAGTAACTTCAATTTGAGATCAAACACAAAGAAACAATTCAATAGGACACATGCATGTTCATTAAAATTATACAAACAAATCAATCAATAAAACATTCACAAGAACTAATTATTTTACGAATTGGAGAAGCAAACGAAGCAGAAACAGACCTTGAAAAAGAGCAGAGTTCCCAAATAACACTATTCAAACGAACAATTGATGGGAACCGCGATATGGCGATGGAACCTCGAATGGACCTTCGATGACCTCGAACAGATATCAAACGAATTCCAAAATGAGAGAACAAAACCGCACGACAACGAAGAATAGAAGTGAAATTTGTTCCTTAACTTCATAGCCTCTGGGAGATAAGTACAGACGTCTCCATACCGATCTTCCAAACTCTACGAAGCCTGGTCGTAAATTGTGAGACCTAGACAACCTAGTGCTCTGATACCAACTTGTCACGGCCCGGAATTCTTGCCTTCGGGACCGTGATGGCGCATAATGTTTCACTCGCTAGGCACGCCAATGTTAGAAAATCTTTAGGTCCACTTCCATTCAATTTCAATAAATAAAGTCAATTAAGGAAAAATGAATTAAAGTTGAGCACAGACTAATATAAATGCCCAATATTTACCACAATTCAGATCTGGAGTCACAACTCTCGAGCTTCTAGATTTTTACTACAAATAAAGTCTGAAAGAAATACAACTGTTTTGAAAGAAAAGAAATAGTGAAATAGGAAAATAGAAGGGGATTTCAAGGTTTGCGGATGCCAGCAGATCTACCTCGAATCTCCGAATAAGAAGATCCAAGCTGCTCCAACTCATGGAAAGCTAGGGCCGATACTAAAATCTGCACAAGATGTGCATAGTGTAGTATGAGTACAACCGATCCCTTGTACTCGTAAGTGTCGAGCCTAACCTCGACGAAGTTGTAACGAGGATATGACAAGACACCTACATGATAAACCTGTGCAGATAATGGTATATGTACAAGATAACGACAGATAAAAGCTAATCATGTACTATTGGGTAGGGGAGGGACATGCTAAGGGGATACAAGATACGAGAGATACAACAGAAATGATAACCAGAACAGTCAATATGCCTTTAACCAGTAAAAATAATTAAACAAGATGAAGAAAATTGTATGGCATCACCCTTCGTGCTTCTAATCCCATCCTCACAATGAAACAATAATGTTGCACGGCATCACCCTTCGTGTGTTTACTATCACTCACAATATAAATCAATAGAAACGGCACGACATCACCTTTCGTGCATTAACTCTCATATCATAGCACTGCATCACCCTTCGTGCATTAACACTCATAACATGGCATGACATCATCCTTCTTGCATTAACACTCACATGCGGCACAACATCATCCTTCATGCATTAAAACTCTCCTATAGCACATAACAATTAACAAGTAATAACAGGGAGATAGGATCAACAAGTACAAGCCTGACTTCAACAACGGTTCCACAATACCAATCTCAACTTGGAATCAATACTCAATTGTCACAAAAGTCCATAAACACGATAAGAATGATCAATGTAACAATTAATTAGTCTAAATATGGATAACATGATCAAAATAGGCAATAATTGCAAGATACAAGTCCCACCCGCATGCTTTAACCCTACAACAACGCATAACTACTCCTCACCTCACATATACGTTGTACCCAACATTTAAACATGTAGCAAATAGACAAACAAGTCCTATTCCCTCAGGTCAAGGCTAACCACGACACTTACCTCGCTCCAAAGGACCAATTCAAAGCTCAACCACGACTTTGCCTTTCAAACAAGCCTCCGAACCAATATAATCTAGCAAAACCAAACGATTCAAGTTAGTCCTTAGGAACTACACACAATTGCAAAGAATTCAATATAGGCCATTATTGAAAATTCAACAAAAGTCAACACTCGGACCCGCTTAGTCCAAACCCGAAATTTGGACCAAAACCCGATTACCATTCACCCCCGAGCCCGGTTATGTAATATGTTTTGGAATCCAACCTCAATTTGAGGTCTAAATCCCTATTTTACAAAAATCCCTATTTCTATCCAAACCCCCAATTTTCACCATGAAAATACAAGATTTTTTTGGTTGAAATCTTAGGAAATGTAGTGAAAGATTGAAAGAAACTAGTTTAGAATCACTTACCAATGATTTGGGGATGAAGAGTTCTTTGAAAAATCACCTCTAGGGTTCCTAAGTTTGAAAATTTGAGAGAATGAACGAAAATACCGTCTACTACCATTTTGATGAGTTGAGATGTCGCATTTGCAACATGGGGTTCACAAATGCGAAAAATCAATTGTAAATGCGAAGCTCTCCACATTTCTGCTTTCATCGCAAATGTGATTAATGGTTCGCAAATGCGAATTTTGACATTCCGCAATTGCGACCACTTGATCGCAATTGCGATCACCACACCCCCCGTCTCACTTCGCAAATGTGAAGTATTGTTCGCAATTGCGAACATGTGGTTCCCCAGCTACTCTTCGCAATTGCGATGAGTTGCTCGCAAATGCAAACCTATCAGAGGTCAAAAATGTGAAGCCTGACCTCGCAATTGCGAGGCTGAGGCGTGCACTAGACCTGAAATACACCAACAATGTTCTATGTCCAAATTTCACTCTATAGCCTATTCGAAACTCACCCAAGCCCTCGGGGCTCTAAACCAAATACACAAGTTTAAAACATCAAACAAACTTGCTCGCATGATCAAATAGCGTAAAATAACAACTAGAACACTGAATTCAACACCACATCAAATATAATTTTCAAAAAAATTTGAAACTTCTATTTTCACAACCGGACATCTGAATCACGTCAAACCAACTCCGTTTCTCAGCAAATTTGACAAACAAGTCATAAATATAGTATTGGATCTATACCAAGTTTTGGAACCAAAATACAGACCCGATATCTAAAAAGTCAAACCTTGGTCAAACATTTCAAAGTCATTAAGCCTTTAACTTTCAAATTGCAACAAACTCTGATAACTCGGGCTAGCGACTTTCGAATTCGATTCCGGGCATATGCCCAAGTTCCAAATCACGATATGGACCCACCGGGACTGTTAAAATATGAATCCGGGTCCGCTTGTTCAAAATGTTAACCGAAGTCAACTCAGATGGCTTTTAAGACGAAAATTTCATATTTTCTCAGTTTTAAACATAAAAGCTTTTCGAAAACACGCCCGGACTGCAGACGCAAATCGAGGAGGGCTCAAATAAGGTATTTATCAAAGCGCAAAATTAGGTTCTAAAATATAAGACGACCTATCGGGTCATAACATTCTCTACCTCTAAATCAACCGTTCGTCTTTGAACAGAGATAGTAAAGTACCTGGACTGGTGAAATGGTGGGGATATCTACTCCGTATGTCCGAATTGGACTCCTAAGTAGCTGCTCAATAGGCTGACCTCTCCACTTCACTCAGACTGAAGGATAACTCTTCGACCTCAACCGATGAACCTGCCGTGCTAGAATAGCCACCGGCTCCTCCTCATAAGTCAAATCCTTGCCCAACTGGACAGAGCTAAAATCTAACATGTGGGACGGATCGACGTGATACTTTTGTAGCATGGACATATGGAAAACCAAATGAACCACTAATAAAATAGTTGGCAATGCGAGCTTGTAAGCAACCTCACCCACTCTCTAAAGAATCTCAAAAGGTCCGATTTACCTAGGGCTCAACTTGCCCTTCTTTCCAAACCTCATCACACCCTTCATGGGTGAAACCCGGAGCAACACCCGCTCCCCGACCATTAATGCAACATCATGAACTCTACGATCGGCATAACTCTTCTGCCTAGACTGAGCTGTGTGAAGTCGATCCTGAATAATCTTGACCTTATCCAAGGCATCTTGTACCAAATATGTACCCAAAAACTGAGCCTCTACCGGCTCGAATAATTCAACCGGTGATCGGCATCGCCTACCATATAATGCATCATAGGGAGCCATCTGAATGCTCGACTTGTAGCTGTTGTTGTAGGCAAACTCCGCAAGTGACATGAACTGATCCCAAAAATCTCCAAAGTCTATAACACGAGCATGGAGCATATCCTCCAATATCTGAATAATGCATTCGCACTGTCCATCCATCTATAGATGAAATGTTATGCTCAACTCAACCTGCGTGACCAACTCACGATATACTGCGCTCTAGAAGGGTGAGGTGAACTGTATACCTTGATAAAAAATGATAGACACGGGCACACCATAAAGAAGAACGATCTCGTAGATGTAAATCTATGCCAAGTGCTCCGAAGAATAGGTAACTGCCACAGGAATGAAATGCGCTGACTTGGTCAGCCTGTCCACGATGACCGAAACTGCATCGAACTTTCTCTTAGTCCGTGGGTGTCTAATAACAAAATCCATAGTGATACACTCCCATTTCCACTCAGGAATCTCTAACTTTTGAAGCAAACCACCAGGTTTCTAATTCTCATACTTTACCCGCTGACAATTTAGACACCGAGCTACATATGCAACTATATCCTTCTTCATCCTCCTCCACCAATAATGCTACCGCAAGTCCTAATATATCTTGGCGGCGCCCAGAAGAATAGAATATTAGGAACTGTGGGCCTTCTCTAGAATCAACACGAAGTCCATCCACATTAGGCACACTAACACGACCCTGCATCTTCAAAACTCCATCATCTCCAACCGTAACCTGCTTGGCATCACCGTGCCGCACTATGTACCTAAGGATCAGTAAATGAGGATCATCATACTGTCGCTCCCTGATGCGCTCAAATAATGAAGACCGAGTGACTATACAAGCTAGAACATGACTGGGCTCAGAAACGTCCAACCTCCCAAAATGTTTGGATAAGGCCTGAACATCTAATGCAAGCGGTCTCTCACTGACTGGAATGAACGCGAGGCTACCCATAATCATTGACTTTCTACTCAAAGCATCGACCACCATATTGGCCTTCCCGGGATGATACAAGATGGTGACATCATAGTCTTTCAATAGTCCAACCACCTCCTCTGCCTCAAATTGAGCTCTTTTTGTTTGAACAAGTATTGCAAGCTCTGATGATCCGCGAATACCTCACACGAGACACCGTAAAGATAATGCCTCCAAATCTTCAGCCATGAACAATGACTGCCAGCTCTAAGTCATGAACAGGGTAATTCTTCTCGTTAACCTTCAGCTGTCGCGACACATATGCAATCACCCTGCCATTCTGTATCAATTTCACACCGAGTACAATACGAGATGCATCACAATATACCGCATATGATCTTGAACCTGTGGGCAGCACCAACATTGGCGCTGTAGTTAAAGCAGTCTTAAGCTTATAAAAGCTCGCTTCAAACTCGTCCAACCATCTGAATGGAGAACCCTTCTTGGTCAGCCTAGTTAACGGGGCTCCTATAGATGAGAACCCCTCCACAAATCGACGGTAATAACCCGCCAATCCCAAGAAACTCCAGATCTCTGTGACTGAATTAGGTCTAGGCCAATTCTAAACTGCCTCAATCTTTTTAGGATCCACCTGAATGCCCTATACTGATACAACGTGTCCCAAGAAGGCAACTGAGTCCAACCAAAACTTGCATTTTGAAAACTTAGCATATAATTGGCTGTCTTTCAGAGTCTAAAGTACGATCCAAATATGCTGCTCATGCTCCTCTCGACTGCGGGAGTAGATCAAGATATCGTCAATAAACACAATTACAAAGGTATTCAGATAATTCTTGAACACCTGGTTCATCAAATCCATAAATGTTGCTGGGGAATTTGTGTCACGCCCCCTTTTTCCTTTGTGGAGTCCGTGTTTCGACATTCATTTGGGAACAACTCATTTCCTTTTGGGAATTGGGTATTTGAAGAGTCGCCACCTAACGGATTAAGGTGCATTAGGGCACCTAGAGCAATTAGCTCATGTAACCAGTTTGCATTACTAGAGATTAGGGTAAGGGCTCGAAATAATCTTGAGGGGAAGGTGTTAGGCACCCCTCACAGTCCACAACGGTGGGTCTCGGTCGAACTTAAACTATGTGAATTAGTCATTTAACAAGTAAGCGGTCTCAGCACCTATTTGCAAAAAAAATGTAGTTTACACAGTCTAAACACATATATAATCAAGAAAGATAAGTGTAAATTAAGGAGGTTTAAACAGTCCAATCATACATAAACCAAGGAAGTTTAGGAGGTTTGAGTACACATATGTGATTTGGGAAAAGGGAAGTCCTAAGTTGATTAGCCTATAGTATCAATCTGTGCAATGCCCGGTAATCCTCCTCAACTAGAGGGGCTATACGTGACATTAGCGCGCAAGTTATCATATCCTTTTACTACCCATTACCCCCCTTAGTGGTTATATTAGAGAATTTAATTAACGAACTCTAAGCGTGCTTTACCCATCCCTTCCTTGTGGTCCCGGAGGAGTTTAGAACTCTAGACTTAGGCAGTTTTAGACAATCCTGATGTGTTTAAAAGGCAAAAATCTAGGCGACAACAAATAACACATACGACTGTCAATTAGGAAAGTAGATATAGGGCTCATGTTTACCTCCGCATTATAGACAAATAAGTAGCACGTCTCAAACACAGTTTTAAGGTAATTTCAGAGCAATCCAAGAATATGATATCTAGGTGAGCATCAAAACACAGAGTATGCAACATTTTTTTTAAGGGGAAAATGACAGAACCCTAATCAGTTTGCCTGTTGATTTTAAAACATGTTAAACTTGAATAGTTTTATAAATAATCAGAGCACAGTTTCTCAGTTTTTACAAGGACATCAATTACCTAAGGCTTTCCTAGGCGTGGGGCTATATGCAACCATAGTGATAGAAGTTGTTTAAACAATTTGAAGTTATTTCAACCTATAGGCATGCTGATCTAAGTGATGAAAGTTATAACAAGTGATTTTATACAGATTGATACTAGAACTTGATAACAATGCGTGAAACTATTTTAGTCTATTTATTTGAATGACATGAGGTGAATGCACGTATAGTCCTAAAACATGATCTCTAATGCACATGGAGAAGTTTATTTATTGAGCCATTTTAATGACCTAGTGGCAAGATTTCTTAGCGATCATGAATTACACAGAATCAGAAATAGAGTAAGGATCTACCACATGCTTCTAGTATGCAAAGTAGTAAACGTGAATACCCTAAAACAAGATGTCTAATGCACAGATTTAGCATGGTTTAAATGCAAATAAACATAGAAATTCTAAAACATGATTTCTAGTGCATCACACAAGCCTAGAACATCATTTCTGTAGCAGATTTGCATAATGTAAATCCTAAAGCATGATTGCCACCCAGCTTTACACCATAGGATCATATAGATACCCTCTCTTTTCACTATTTATCCCAATATCTGTTTACAAAGGATTATTACAGATTGGGATTGCGTAAGTTACATAAATGAGATGTAATCTGAACTATAGTGAGCATGACGCAGGCCCAAAATAAACCTGGGAGTACCAAGCCTTCAATGTAGTCTCAAATGCCCATAAATCTCGTAGCCAGTTTGTGTCCAGGTGTGTCAGAGTTCCCTAAGGACCTCAAGGATCCCGGGTAGTGCTCACACTAAGACTTCTCTCAAAATAAGGACTAATTATGTGTAGTGTGGAAGGGCCAGCCCCAGTGTGCCAGAGTTGGGAGGAATCTCATGGGATTCCTAGGCAGTACACACACTGGAGGGGCAGAACCTATTGACCTAAGATTAAAGTGAAAATGCTTGACATAGTTTTGAAAGACTTAGTGGAAAAAAACAGTGTAGATATAACTTTAGGAGTAAAATATTTTGAGATAGAAATTAGTTATAAGAGAAGGCTAAGAGGGAAAACCATTTAAGAGAACAATAAGAACATATTTTTTGAAATCAATTCTGAAGAGAGCAAGCACATAGTCAATTAGTCATAGGGTAGACAAACATCCAACAAATCAATGTCACACAGGGATGACAGGGGGTTGGGAACATATATGAGTCACATTAGGGGGTACATAGATAGGGTATAGAGGAAACATACAGAAAACACTTAGGGTCTTAGAGACTTAGCAAGTTAGTCATGGACAGTAAACAGTTAAGACATAGATCACAGATGTAATGTAGAAAGCAGGACATGTCTTAAACAAGATTAAGTATACAGGCAGGGTCAATCACATACATCAAATAACCAACATGATCGTACAGTTAAGGGATTAAACAAATATTCACAAACAGGCTGGTTAAGTATCAGATAACTAGGTAAAGTGTAGACATGCTAATCATACATTGAATAGGACAAAACTTAAACATGCTAAGCAAAGAAGTAAACCGAAAAAATAGGTTGAATTCATGATCAATGAAATAGTGCAGTAAAGAAACACATAGAGTTTAGGTTTCAAAATCTAATTAGAGACATACCAGTTAAGGAAGAGAGCACAAAATGTAAAGTGAGTGCAGTTCAATATCTAGCCTTGGCTTACAGCCAGCTAGATCAGTGATTATCACAAGTAGCAGAGAAAGAAATGAGAGTTTTGAGTGTAAGTGTATGTTTTTTTGAGCTAATGTCCGCGTGTTAAGAAGTAAAATAGAGGAGTTTATATAGTAGTTCAAAGGTAGGGCAAATAAGGTAACAATACCAACTTCAGTCAATCAAGGGAGGATAACAGAATCAATTACACGAAGAAAATCAGTATAATCTTCCCTTAATTAAGGGTAATTAACCAACGATAAGGACAAGAAATATTTAAGAAAAGAAATTCAAATCAGACTTAAGCAAATAGTGAATAATTAGGAGTATAATTAAGGAAATAATTACATAAGGAATCATTAAATATTATAGGAAATTAAATAAGGTAAGAAGACTAATTAAGGTAATAAATAGGGAAATAATCGAGAATCAGTCAATCAGAATTTCAAAGTGATACTGATTTCTAAAAGATACCAACTTCCACAAATAAAAGATAGGCTAAGTAAAATTCCATAAACATAGAGAAATTAGATGGAAAATAACCTTAATAGGGATTAATTAGGGTAAAAGTCACAAAGCAATGAATCTGACTAAGGAAAAACATGTAAGTCGAAATACAAAATGACACAATGCAACGGGTAACAAGGAAAAACTCAGAATCGAAGCAAAGCATAAGAAAATCAGGGTTTTCACATAAATCGACTAGGGCTTAGGTAGCCTTAGCCTAAATCAGCCGAGAACACATAAGAAAAAACGAATAAGCATTAAAAATTAGAAACCCTTTGAGAAGATAACTTATAGTAAACCCTAGTTTAGGAAAAACGGGAAATCAGTTAAAAGCCAGAAAACTTTCAAGTAAAACATGTGAAATATGTTCGATTCATTTTAGATCTGAGAAGATCGGAGACCAAAATATTAGAATTTTTAGAAAGTGCAACAGAGACGAGAACATAGGCTTAGAAAACTATAGATTCGTAACAAAATAAGAAAGATTCTTACTCAAGGCCAGGCAAATAGCCTGAAACAGGCAAGAAATCCAAAGGTGCAAAACAGACCTGCCTAGGTCCCTTGAAATCCCCTCAAGGATCTAGAAGACGGATAGACCATAGCCGATAGAGGCCTGAGATGATGAAGAAACACCATGGAATAGCAGCGTAAGCCGCTGATGGCGGGGTAATTAGGGGTATGCTAGAGAGCATTTGAGATAGAAAGGGATAAATGATTAGGGTTAGAGGGGGGTTTGGTTAGTTTAATTATGGTAGGAAAATCCGGGACCGTTGATAAAAAATGATCAACGACCAGGATTGGCTAAGCATTGGGTCGGGAAGGTAAATGATTTGGGCCTAAGGTTATGGGCTAATTTATAATGAGGTGTGTGAGCACGTGATTTTTGCCCTATATGAATTACTCCTATAAAATTCAAGAAAATAATTTTTTTCCATTATTTGCAATTTTATAGGATTTTGTGAGAATTTGTGTTAATTGTTTGCATTTCTGTGCATGTTTATTTCTATTTAAATCATTAAAAAGTACGAAAATATCATACATCGCATTTTAGTTTTATCCTACAGTTCCAGAATTAATTAGTTAGCTATTTGTTTTGTTAAAAAAACGAACATCACAAAAAATTGGCTCGTTTTTTTCAATTATTTTCTTTAATTTTAGATTATTGATGTTTCTCTTTTAGTTTAGGATCAAATAATTTTTATAAATTTTGTAATTTGATAATTAGTTTAATTTTACAACTTAGGCTAATTTTGGAGAATAATTTCGATTTTTATATAATTAAAAGAAAAAGAAAAAAAAAAGAAAAAAACAAAGAACAAAGAAAAAGAAAGTGAATTTGGTCTTAAAACTCAATTTGGGCCAAGACCCAAACAATTGAACCCATTTTACCCATCCCGTATGCCCAGGTCCAATTCCCCCTAACCCGATCTGTTTATTTGATTAACCAAACGACCACGTTTTGTGGCCTTGCATCTAAACCGTTGGATTCCCATAATCCAACGGTCCGAAACTAGGGCCTCATGGGTATTTAATTGTCCAGACCCAGGTCCCCCCCCAGTCCAAACCTTCCCCTCGGTCCCTTCCCTATTTCTAACCTTAGAACCCTAGATCCGCGGCCCCAAAATCCCAGCCGGCAGCGACCCCTGAAATTCCACCAAACAACCTCAAGTTCCTCCTCCACAATCCACACACCCCACTGAATATAAATCAAATGCAAATTTCCCCAAAATCCCCACCCTTGTCTCCAAATCCCAAATCTGACGCCAAATTCGAAAACCCTAATCTTGTTCCCTTTATAGAGTTTAAGCGATTTTCTGGGCTGATAATGGGTCAAAAATTATGCCAGTCAACTATTCTCCATGAGAACAAATGATTAACATCGATTTCATTTCATTTCGAAGCTTACCGGACCCCATGCAAGACCAAAGACCGACAAGTTTGTCAAGCGATGCTATTCATCGAATCACTCATTTTTTTCTTATAAATACAGTATATGCTTTTCCTTTTTTTATGTCCATTTCTTCTCTTCCCGTATCTTGTTAGTTCCTCTTTAACTTTATTTTACCTGCCTCCTGATTCTGGTTTCATTTTTACCACTCGCTTGTTCAGTTGTTTTTGCTATGTGTTGTTCAAGTTAGTAGGTCAATTTCTTTTTGTTTTCGTTACTTAAATTAGAGTTCTGTTGGGTTGTTTAAATGGTAACAATATGACCAGTTTTACTGTGTTATTAGGTTCCCTTTCTTCTCTTCTCCTTCTTTCTTTAGCCAATCATAGTCTGAATTAATAAGTGGTGCTGGGTTCATTACTTTTGGGTTCTAATGGGTTAAGTTCATGTTTACGGTTAATTTGATCCACTTTTGGTTTTGTTTGACTTGTTCATTTCTTTACTAATTTAAGACCATCTTTTGGGCTTGTGGTATGCCATACCTGGGTATTGGAAGCTTACTCGTTTGGGCCCAGGTTTGGGAATCAAATGGCTTGCATTGGTTTAGGCTAGGAGAGTTAATAACAGGAGTTCAAAGGGTAATTAGGGGATTTATATTGAGGGAATCTTTAAAAACTGCCTAGGAAAGTTCTAGGAAGGTGGGAGTGGGCTGGTTTTAACAAACATGTTTTACCTACAGGGTCTGAAATAAAAAGATAAAAATTGGGGAATGGGTAAATGGTAAGTTTTAAAATCAAATCTGCTGCCCTAAGGTCCTTCTATATAAGGCCTATTTCAATGAAATTGGGGCAAATATTAGAGGTCCAAAAACATAGAAATGGCTGAAAGATTTCTAGCCTCATTTTCTTTGGATTAAACTTTTGAAAAGGCCATTTCTTATTATGAAATAATACTAAAAATTCCTGCATCTTTTGGGTTGTAATTGGTCTTGATTTTGCTCCTTAGTTTTTGATTGTTAGTCAGAATTCAAAAGCTTCAAGGAATTCATGTTTATCAAGGTTAAAAATGGTCTAAGGAGCAGAACATTATTGTGTTTGGATCTGCTGATTCACTTACTCTGCTGCTACTGCTGAAATCTTCATTTTCTTTGGTTTATTTTGATATCCAGGTACCTCTTTGGACTTTACTGAATGTGAAGCTCAAACTTGAAGCATGCAATCGAATGTGGAGATTTAAGCATTAGTATTAGCTGATGTTATTTAGAATTTTTCTCTGTTTCCTGCAATATATTAGTTTCACTATATGATCTACTACGTTTATTCATGTTGTTGATAATATATCTTGGATTTGTTTTTGGACTTCAAATTTCTCATTTTGGTTTCAGCTGGTTTGAACTTTTCTGTCATGTATTTGATTTTGGACTGTTACAACATGTATTTAGTTTAGATAAGGAACCTTTCCCTGTTGGAGTTTGTTTAAATGTACCTAGGTTAGTAATGATGTTTAGTCCATGATTAGTTCAGGTTAAGATTTCGTTGTTTAGCTTTTGGTTTAAGTACTTGAATGAATTCAGGATCTATAGTTGGCATTCTAACACTTAGTCGAAATGTCTGAGGTACTCTACTGCTGGAACCATTATATGTATGAATTCACATCGGTTAATAGTAGTTTTGATCTTTAAAATGTATGTGGTTTGAGTATTTAAAATGCAGTTTAGATTTAAATTAGATGGTGAATCTCTTTTATTCGATTTGATGAAATCAGTTAGTCTAATATAAATTAATGTTTGGGTTAATCAAAGTGTGAAATGCAGAAGACCACCCTTTGGATTGGTCAGGCCAATTAAATGGCCTAAATGAGACTGCTGGGCCCAAGCCAGGCTCGCAGGTCTTTGGCCCTTCCCTTTCATTCTAGATTCATTTCCCAGGCCTAAAGCCATGGCGTTTCTCTTCAGTAGTTGTTGATACCCAATTTTTTCCTATATATTTTCAATATGCAAAATACTTTCAAAATATCATATATATATGCATATATAAGCATGTCAAGGGTTTTATTATTTTTTCCATAATTTTAAAGGTTTAAATTGATTTATTTCTCCCTTTTTATCCATAAAATCTCCAATAATTATTTCCAAATTATTTTGATAAATCATCTATTGTATTTATATATTTATGCCAAAATATGGCTAAGGTAAATTTTATATATTTTTACAATTACATTTAGTATTTTTAAAGCTAAATTGCACATAATTGCAATATAAGCCCTTTTAAGATTTAATTACGTTTTATATGAATAAAATTGGATACTGTATTTTTAAATTGTTTATTATGTATTATAAATCATTTTAGAACTCTAAATTATTTTTCAGAAACTATTTACTATTTTTGATAAATCAAATAGGGAAAAAATGGCCTTTTAAAATATAGCCAGATTGGCTTTCAATTGTAGCCTAAATCAAACCCCAATCCCAGCCCAATTTCGAATTAAAAGTTCCAACCCAAATCCTAAATCTGCCTACCCAGCCCAAGACTCGCTAAATCCAACAACCCCCCAAACCCTACCATTCTTTCATTTAAGCCGCCTTTGAATCCTTTCCTCTCCTATTCTCTCTGAGACCTAAACCTAACCCTAGCCGCTGCTACCCAAAACCAGCCCAAATCTCTTTGATCCTCACTCGATCCATGGATTCCCATGGCTGTTTGAGACGTATACTTGTCTCATACATATTCTGGTTGCTCGTTTTTGTGATTTCATGGAAGGATCTTGAAGAGATCTAGTCCAGATCTTGTTCAAAACACTCCGAGAGTCTATCCATGGTCTTTCATGCCATTTCCTGACCATCCATGGCTGTTCGAGTAAGATCTATGACTTTTTCTGACTAAAACCGGCGACATTTTAAGGTTTTCTCATCTTCTCTGGGTTCTCTGAAACCCTAACTCTTGAGATTTTCCACTTTTCTTTAGATCTGTCTTAGATCTATGTATATCCATGAGTTTTCAACCGATTATTCTTCATCTCTACGATTTTCTAAAAACCCTAGTTTCACTATTGTTCGAATCTTCTCAGATCTTTATTGATATGTAGTTATTCAAGTATCATTGGGTGTTTTACTTTAAAAATCTCTTGGTTTAATTAATTATTTTGACTTCATTTACTCTTTTTGAAATTAGGGTTCATATCAGACTTTTCTTCAAAGATTTTTCTAACTTTTCGGTGTCTAAACTAAGTATTCTTCACTATCCTGAATGATTCTCTTATATATGCGTGAATTCTGGATGTTTCTGTCTATTGCACTGATTTTCTTTCACCTGTTTATTTTTCTGTCAACCCAATGTATTAACTGATTCTATTTGGGGTTTGAGCAATCTTCCCTATTAAAAATCAATATTCTTCGAGATCCTTGCGTGATTATTTTCTATTAGGGTTTTGAGCAATCTTTCTTATTAAAAATTAGTATTCTCTAAGATTTTTTTATTGATTCAAATGACTGTCTTGTTAAAATCACTGTGTGCTGGGATTTTACTTGTTTCTTTATTTGTGACCTTGATTGGTTATACTTGCCTTAATTAGTTATCAGTAGTTTGGGGATTTTACTGACTCCCTATATGGTATGGGTTTTGATTTATTACCTTATTTGAACCCTGCTATGGCTGTTAATTGACTATTCCCCAATTGAAGGGGTCTTTCCTGGACTTCTCTATAGAATTTGATTCCGTAATTGGTTGATTGATCCTTAATTGATTGAATTATGATTCTCTTTACCTTATTAGTTATACTCCTAAAGTGCCATATATACACTCTTGTTTTACCTCTCAACACACGAACACAGTTTAGAACACACACACACACACACTCAAACTCTCTCTTCTTTCTCTATTACTTGTGCTACTGCTTGTCTAGCCGGTTGAAAGCCGAGGCTAGAGTGTGGAACTCTACTTGCTTTACTTTTCTGCACTTTGCTTCCTTAGCTAGTATGTCCCTAGTTCAATTATTAAACTCAACTCTATGTGCTCCATTATTTGTCAATCCCTGTCTTTTTCTTCACTAACTCAATGACTCATGTGTTTAATTGTCTGTCTGATTTACTGCTTTATTCAGCATGCTTAAGTTCCTCCCTCTCTTGTTCAAATGTAATCAGCATGTCTACTTGAGTTCCTGTTTATGTCCCTCAACAAGTATGTCTCCTAATGTATTTGACTAACACTGTCATGACTAATTGTGTGTAATAGACCCCTGCATGATTACTCCCATACCCTATCCCTATGTCTTATTACTATTCTAATTTAAAGCGTGATTCCCTTGTTAACACTTTGAAGTAATTGTTT
Organism: Nicotiana sylvestris; assembly: GCF_000393655.2. Taxonomy (NCBI): domain Eukaryota; kingdom Viridiplantae; phylum Streptophyta; class Magnoliopsida; order Solanales; family Solanaceae; genus Nicotiana; species Nicotiana sylvestris. The sequence goes on along the minus strand of NC_091064.1, from coordinate 144,516,636 downwards.
GTGTTCTAAAGGCCAATCAGTCCCTACTTGTTCTTTGTGATTGCTGGTCAATATGCTTCTCTTCTCATCCATACTTATGTGTTTCTAATTTGGGCTCTCTGTTTCCCCAACCCCTTACTCCTCTACTTTTGAATGTTCCCATTCTTTGAACTTGTCCTCTGTGTGTTGGCTTGTTCCAAGTTGTTGTTGCTCCTATTCTCTCCTCATTTCCAAACTGTTTTTCCCTAAGCAACTCTTTTGATATTGCAAACGTATTTCAAACATGTTGTTTCAAAACTGTTCTCCAACTCAACTCTTTTAAATCTATGTCAAGCACTCTCACATATACTCTTAGACCACTAGGTTCTGCCCCTTTTATGTGAGCTTTGCCTTGGGCCCCTTGAGCTCCCTCTAAACTTGGACACATAAAAACTGGCCTTCCCACACTGCACTCACTCTGTCTTGGTCATGCAATCTGGGTGTGAGCACTGCCCGGGATCCCTTGAGGTCCTTAGGGAACTCTAACACACCCAGATATTAGAAAGGCTGTGGAACAATATTGACAATTGAGGTGGTTTATTACATAACTTAGGGAGGAAGTCCTAATCAGGCTTCCTATAATGTAACTTCTTATATTTTTTCATTTCTACTTATATAATTCATTTCAATGTTGGTCAGTAATAACCTGTTATGAACAAGTATTGGGGTGGCTAGTTAAAAGGGATGGGGTAAATATGCATGCTATAGTTGTTAAGGGTAGAAAACATATTATGAGGGTTATATTCCTAATTGTGCAATAAAAACCATGCTTAGGACTCATACATGCATTAAAAATCATGCTCTTAGGTCCCATGTTTCTTGCTTCAACCTCTCATCCATCACTAATCCATGTTTTATGTCTATCACTTAGAAATCCTGCTCCTAGGACAATAACAACATTGGTATAAAAGCTGTTACTCTCAGAATTCCTATTTCAATAATTCTGCAACTCTTGTGCGCATTTAGCAATCATGCCTTAGGGATTCTATTTTTTGAGAATCCTGCCATTTGCATGTGCATATAAGATATCATGTTCTAGGATCCTGTTTGCATTTTGTTTAAAACTCCTAGTTAATTACCGATTCATGAAAAGGAAATAAGGTAATAATAGTCTCACATTGTGATGTTTTCTGAATAAAATTGGTAACAATCTCTGCATTCGTATCAACTAGAACAACATGTTTTAGATAAAAACAATCTCTAAACTTTTTTAATAACTCAGAATGTCTGCTGCATATTGCTTTACGCTTAGGTAAGCCTTAGGTAATAACTTAAATAAAACCAGAACTACCTTTGTTTAACTGTCAACCTGTTAAAATCAGTAGGCAAGCCTGATTCAGACTTCTTTTCTGAGTCATACAATAAATCTTGTTCTGCTGGTATCACTTAGATACCATGCTTTAGAATTCTGAATTTAGACCTTATATGTGTATGCATCATGCTGTTCATGTGCACTGTATGTGGAGGTATATTTAAGCCTTTCGTTTCTCTTCCATGCTCCCTTTAATTGAAGTCCTACTTGTTAATTATATGTCGCCTTAGTGTTTTGCCTTTAAACCTAGAACCTCATTTTGTAAGATAGGAGTCCTAAATTCCTCTGGGACTGATAGGAAGGGACATGTAACAGCATGCAATAAGGGTGGAAACCAACCCTCGCTTTAATTTCCTCTCACAGGGAGGGAAATGGTAGATATGGATATGATGACCGGTGCATTAATGCCACGTGTAGCCCCTCTTTGAGGAGTGTCATATCGGGTATTGCATTGATGTGATCCATATTATAAACAAACCTAGGACCCCCTTCCCTTTTTATGCTTAGATTGTAATTCTTTTCAAAAAGTCTTGCTTTTCATTAACTGTTTCTCAAACACCTGTGTATCAAAACTTAAATCCCCTATTATGTGAGCCCAATTTGTCTATTTGCTACTTGCACAAATTCACAAAAAACTGTCTGGCCGGGAACTACACTAGTGGATCCTAAGGGGTGCCTAACACCTTCTCCTTAGGATAATTTCAAGCCCTTACCCTATCTCTAGTTACCAAACGTAGTTTTAAATGAACCCTATAGGTGCCCTAACGCACCTTAAAAATCGTTAGGTGGCGACTCTCTAAAATGCAACCCCCTTTCCAAAAGGAAAGAGTTGTCCCAACCAAAATGTCATGAACCCGATTCCGTGGAAGGAAAAAGGGGGCGTGACAACATGGCGACTCTGCCGGGGATATCTAGGCTTTTACCATTTTATACCGTTTTTGTGAATTTGTACCCCCTATGTGCAATTATTTGTTTAATTTCTTTAAGCGTTTAATTTCTTCTTCAAAAGCAAAACTGACATATCTTTCTTGTTTCTTTCCTTTATAACTGCTTTAAATTATGAAACTGCTGTATTTATCGCTTTCTTAACGTCCAAATACATGTCAACATGCTTTAAATTATTGCATAATAATGCTCAACATCATACTCCACTCGTGCCAAACAAATACTATAGCAACGCTTGATGAGTGGTTGCGCTCTTCCTATATCATTACCACCTAAATTCGGAAAGGCTTATTTGCGGTAAAACTAGTCGATCAGCGGTGCAGTCGACAGTTCCGTGCCTTCCCCCCTGAGTTGTTCGCTCAAGGGTACCAGTCTAAAACCCCATAGAAACCTTACTTTGTTTAAACTGTGCATGTATCATGGTCAAACCTAGTCGGGTCAGTTATGTTGTCCGCATAATGATCATTTAAGATAGCCTCGTCAAAAGTTCACTGGGGTTTCCCTAAACCCAAACGGACATCATCACGTTCTATGCATTTATTTGGAGAACTAAGTGCTTTATGCTAATTGTTGATGTTAAATAGTTGAGTCCGGTGGGGTTATGGTCTTAACCCTTTTTGTTTTGCGGAAAATGAAGAACGAGGTCCCTAGCTTCAGTATGGTTGGCACACCCTCACTCTTGCTAGACTAGTGGAGGAATCCTCTATCAAATGACTAAATCAACGAATGGAAAGAGAGGGCCATCAAATCCAGCGAAAAGCTGGAATATTTGGAATACAACTTGTTGGAATCAGAAAGAAAGGTGAGGAAAAGAGTCATCGATTGCTGAAACTCTGAGGGAAATGAAGGAGAACATTTGGCAAAGGCATTTTTACTGGGGAACCTACGCGAACTGGAGGATTTGATCAACTAGAACATTCAACCCGAGGAAGGTCCTTCTGGGACCAAATAGATAGGAATTTGCTTTTTTGTTTTATGAATGTAATAAGGCCAATGGCCATTAGTGACTTTTATTCCTTGCTTATTTAGTGTCGTTTTGGGATTCGTCTATTTTTATCAATAAAATGAAGCATTTAGAATTTTATGTTCCCCAAATCAATTTGTCGCTAGGCCTACCTCGGGCACAAAGAGGTTCCCAAATTAGGACACGCTTTAAATTACCGCACTATGTGTTTAAATATTGCAGTACTTTTCATAATCCTCACTGACTTGATTACCTTTTATTTTTATTTTTATTACTCCCCCTTCCCAAAGGTTAGTTCGTGTACTCTGGCATCATCATCTTATTTCACAATATCCAGGGGCCCTCCAACCACTCCTCCTCTTACTCTTGTTAAAAGCAAGAATAATGGCACGATGGAAGATTTGAACAACATCGGGAAGGAGAACATGGCTGAACGAGTAGAGGCCACTGATGGTCAGGGTATTCAAGTTCCTAACGAGAATGTGTCACACCTTGAACAGAAATTGTTGAAATTTCAGGAAGATCTCGATCAGGTTCGAAATCTGGAAAGCCTGTCATTTTCCCTCAGCACCCCAGATATCAACTTCCATAACACTTAAAACCCTACACCTCCTCAAAATATCCCAAAACAACTGGATCATCCCGCTCCTCACCATCACGTTGCTCCACCAATGAACCAATGTAACACCTGCCATACCCCAAACAACCCTCCACTACTCATCCCAGAACCTCAGAACTCCGCAAACGACCATTTTCACACCCATACACCAGGACACCATAACACTCCTATCTACGTGGAGACTATGCCACACTCCACCCAACCTATCTCATGCACACCTGAGTCTGATAAAAAGGATCTACTTATCAGAAACTTACCCGAGGAACTTAAGAAATTGACCAGACCATTCCGGCAATCGAGGGAAGAAGGAAGCTGGGTGGAGAAACTTACCACCACATTGAGCGGGTCAATGCCATCGACAAAGACAAATGGTGGGATAGCAATATTGAGAGTATATTAAGTTGGAGTGGGTACGAACCTGGCAAAGGTCTCGACAAGAACCTCTAAGGAATATCTAAACCCATAAAACTCAAGAAACATGGCACTACCTTCGGTTTGGGATATGAATACACCTGAGAAGAATTCAACAACTAGTCGCCACCATGGCGCGGTCCTTACTACCCACTAGAGTAGACAATACCGCATCTGGAGCAGACCTTCCAATAGGCCGACATTATTTATGGGTCAGATGAAGAAGAAGCACTTGCAGCAGTGAAGAACTTGTTTCTAGAGGACAATGATATGGACTATTGCGTTATTCTCGATGAGAAGGGGGAGGAAGGCCCTTCCATACAGGCTGTGAGTAGAGGGGCACATCTCAAGAATTGGACCATCAGGACAACCAAAGCCCGACAAGCCTTGGGGTAGCAAGGCTAAAACAATCATTATTCACTGTTTTATTTATTAAATGATTTTCTTTTGGCATTTTTCAATCCCTGCTATAAGATCTTCGATGTTCAAAATAGTTATTCAGTTTATCAAAAGCATTTCTGATTTTTCTTATGAATTAATATTTATTTCTATCGTTTTCCTCCTTACTTTACCAATACAACATTACTATTACTTATCTTGATGAACCAATGATTGTAACGTGCAATGAGACAATGCAACAAATGGACATTGATTCAGTGAAAGATGACATACCTGACGAGATTGTCAAAGAAGTTGAGAACTTTGAGAACCGACCTAAGTACAACCTAGACAAGACCAAAAGTGTCAACCTGAGAGATGCAGAAAACGTCAAGGAAACGCGAATCAACATTCACCTATCGCTATCAGAGAAGAAAGAATACACAGAATTTCTAAAGGAATATGAGGACATATTTGCCTGGTTGTATGATGACATGACTGGTCCGAGTACGTCTATTGTGGCTCACAAATTCCCAACCGATCCAACGTGTCCACCGGTAAAGCAAAAGCTCAAAAAGTTCAAGCTTGATATGAGTTTGAAAATAAGGAAGAAGTTACCAAGCAGATTAAAGACAAGGTTCTCAGGGTAGTAGAATACCCGACATGGTTAGCCAACATTGTGCCAGTACCAAAGAAGGATAGGAAGGTCAGAGTCTGTGTCGACTACCGGGATCTCAACCGCGCTAGTCCGAAAGATGACTTCACATTGCCAAATATACACATCCTGATTGACAACTGCGCCAAGCATGAGCTACAGTAATTCGTAGATTGCTTCGTTGGTTAGCATTAGATCTGGATGGATGAGGAGGATGCTGAGAAAACGGCTTTCATTACTCCATGGGGAGTGTACTGTTACAAGATGATGCCATTTGTCCTGAAGAATGTATGGGCCACCTACATGAGGGCCATGACTACTATTTTCCATGATATGATACACAAGGAGATAGAAGTATATGTAGACGATGTTATTATCAAATCCAAGAAGGCCACTGACCACATAGAAGATCTGAGGAAGTTCTTCAATAGACTACAGAGATACAACTTGAAACTAAACCACGCAAAGTATGCATTTGGGGTTCCTGCTGGGAAATCGCTGGGGTTTATTGTGAGCCGCCGAGGAATAGAACTGGATCCATCGAAAGTCAAAGCCATTTAGGAACTACAACCGCCAAAGAACAAGAATGATGTGATGAGTTTCTTGGGAAGGAGTAACTACATCAGTCGATTTATAGCACATTGTACAATTATCTATGATCAAATCTTTAAGATGTTAAAGAAGGACGCCGCAACTAAATGGACCGATGACTGCTAAAAGGCCTTCGACAAAATCAAAGAGTACCTATCAACACCACCAGTCTTAGTCCCGCCCGAGCCGGGTAGACCCTTATTACTCTACCTTACAGTATTGGATGGAGTTTTCGGCCGCGTCCTAGGGCAGCATGATGAAACGGGAAGGAAGGAACAAGACATCTATTATCTCAGTAAAAAGTTCACCCCGTACGAGGCACACCATTCTCTATTGGAATGCACCTGTTGTGCTTTGACTTGGGTATCTCAGAAGCTGAGACATTACTTCTGCGCCTATGCTACATATCTCGTATCGAGAATGGATCCCTTGAAGTACATCTTTCAGAAGCCCATGCCCACCGGCAAGCTAGCCAAATGGAAAATCCTGTTGAGTGAGCTCGTCATTGTTTACGTAACTCAAAAAGCGATCAAAGGACAAGCACTGGCAGATCACCTTGCTGAAAACCCCGTGGATGAAGGATATGAACCCCTAAAATTATATTTTCCGAATAAAGAGGTATCGTTCATAGGAGAAGACATTGCAGAATCCTATGAAGGTTGGAGAATGTTCTTTGATGGAGCAGCAAACTTCAAAGGAGCTGGCATAGGAGCAGTCCTAATATCAGAAACCAGTCAGCATTATCCGTTGTCTGCCAAACTCAAGTTCCCCTGTACCAACAATATGGGCGAGTATGAAGCCTGCATTTTAGGACTTAAAATGGCCATTGACATGAACGTTCAAGAGCTGCTAGTGATTGGATATTCAGGATTACTTATACATCAAGTGCAAGAAGAATGGGCAACCAAGAACTCCAAGATACTCCCGTATCTGCATCACGTACAGGAATTGAGAAAGAGGTTCACAAAGACAGAATTCCAGCATGTTCCCAGAATCCAGAATGAGTTCGCCGATGCATTGGCTACCCTATCATCTATGATACAACATCCAAACAAGAATATCATTGATCCCATTCCAGTGAAAGTCCATAATAAGCCAGCTTAATGTACCCATGTTGAAGAAGAAGCAAACGGAAAGCCTTGGTTTCATGATATCAAGAAATATTTAGCAAAAGGAGAGTACCCAGAGCTTGCAAATCCTACTCTGAAGCGCACACTTCGGAGATTGTCCAACAACTTCTTTCATAGCGAAGGAATCCTGTATAGGAGGACTCCCGATTTGGGATTATTGAGATGTGTCGACGCAAAGGAAGCATCCAGGTTACTAGAGGAAATTCATGCTGGGACCTGCGATCCACATATGAATGGTTTTGTCTTAGCAAAAAAGATACTTCGTGCTGGTTACTTCTGGATGACTATGGAATGAACTACATCTAGTATGTTCGAAAATGCCACCGTTTTCAGATATATGCAGACATGATAAAGGTACCTTGAAGCGAGCTTAACACAACAAGCTTACTGCGGCCGTTCGCTGCCTGGGGAATGGACATTATTGGACCAATCGAGCCTGCCGCTTCCAATGGACACAGGTTTATCCTAGTAGCCATCGACTATTTCACCAAATGGGTCAAAGCAGCATCTTACAAACCAGTGACTAAGAAAGTCGTGGCAGACTTTGTCCGCGACCACATTGTTTATCGATTCAGAATTCCAGAGTCAATCACTACTGATAATGGCTCCAACCTCAACAGCGACTTGATGAAAGCTATGTGTGAAACTTTCAAGATCAGACACAAGAATTCCACAGCCTACAGGCCTCAGATGAATGGAGCTGTAGAAGCCGCCAACAAAAATATCAAGAAGATATTGAGGAAAATGATAGAGAAGCATAACCAGTGGCACGAGAAGTTATCATTTGCTCTACTGGGGTATCGCGCCACAGTCTACACATCAATCGGGGCAACCCTCTATATGCTGGTTTACGGTACAGAGGCTGTCATTCCCATTGAGGTAGAAATTCCTTCCCTAATGTAAATCAGTTAGTCTAATGTAAATTAATGTTTGAGTTAATCAAAGTATGATAAATGTGTGAAATGTTGAAGACCACCCTTTGGATCGATCAGGCCAATTAAATGGCCCAAATGAGACTGCTGGGCCCAAGCCAGGCTCGTAGGTCTCCGGCCCTTCCTTTTCATTCTGGATTCATTTCCCAGGCCCAAAGTCATGACGTTTCTCTTCAGTAGTTGTTGATACACAATTGTTTCCTTCAAAATAGCATATATATATGCATATATAAGCATGTCCAAAGGTTTTATTATTTTTTTCCATAATTTTAAAGGTTTAAATTGATTTATTTTCTCTCTTTTTATCCATAAACTCCCCAATAATTATTTCCAAAATTATTGTTTTGATAAGTAATCTATTGTATTTCTATATTTATGCCAAAATATAGCTAAGGTACTTTTTATATATTTTTACAATTACATTTAATATTTTTAAAGCTAAATTGCACATAAATGCAATATTAGCCCTTTTAAGATTTAATTATGTTTTATATGCATAAAATTAGATCCTGCATTTTTAAATTATTAATTATGTATTATAAATCATTTTAGCACTCTAAATTATTTTTCAGAAATTATTTACTATTTTTTATAAATTAAAAAGGGAAAAAGTGGCTATTTAAAATATAGCCAGATTGGCTTTCAATTGTAGCCTAAATCAAACCCCAATCCCAGCCCAATTTCAAAGTAAAACACCAGACCCAAATCCTAAATCCACCTACCCGGCCCAAGAGCCGCTAAATCCTGGCCGTTGATCTAAAAGATCAACGACCCTCATAATTCATTTCCTTGTTTAATCCAACAACCCCCCCAAACCCTACCCATTCTTTCATTTGAGCCGCCTTTGAATGCTTTCCTCTCCAATTCTCTTTGAGACCTAAACCTAACCCTAGTCGCAGCCACCCAAAACCACCCCAAATCCCTTCAATCCTCACTCGATCCATGGATTCCCATTGCTGTTTGAGACGTATACTTGTCTCTTACATATCCTGGTTGATCGTTTTTGTGATTTCATGGAAGGATCTCGAAGAGATCTAGTCCAGATCTTGTTCAAAACTTTTCGAGAGTCTATCCATGGTCTTTCATGCCATTTCCCAGCCATCCATGGCTGTTCAAGTAAGATCTATGACTTTTTCCGGTTAAAACCGATGACATTTTAAGGTTTTCTCATCTTCTCTAGGTTCTCTAAAACCCTAACTCTTGAGATTTTCCACTTTTCTTTAGATCTGTCTTAGATCTATGTATATCCATGAGTTTTCAACCGATTTTTCTTCATCTCTACGATTTTCTGAAAACCCTAGTTTCACTATTGTTCGAATCTTCTCAGATCTTTATAGATCTGTAGTTATTCAAGTATCATTGGGTGTTTTCCCCTTAAAAAATCTCTTTGTTTGATTAATTGTTTCGACTTCGTTTACTCTTTTTGAAATTAGGGTTCATATTAGAGTTTTCTTCAAAGATTTTTCTAACTTTTCGGTGTCTAAACTAAGTATTCTTCACTATCCTAAATGATTCTCTTATATATGCATGAATTCTCGAAGTTTCTGTCTGTTGCACTAACTTTCTTTCACCTGTTTATTTTTATGTCAACCCAATGTATTAATTGATTCTATTTGGGGTTTGAGCAATCTTCCCTATTAAAAATCAGTATTCTTCGGGATCCTTGCATGATTATTTTCTATTAGGGTTTTGATTAATCTGTCTTGTTAAAAATCATTATTCTCTGAGATTTTTTACTAATTCAAATGACTGTCCTATTAAAATCAGTGTGTGTGCTGGGATTTTACTTGTTTCCTTATTTGTGACTTTGATTGGTTATACTTGCCTTAATTAGTTATCAGTAGCTTGGGGATTTTACTGACTCCCTATATGGTATGGTTTTTGATTTATTACCTTAATGAACCCTATTATGGCTGTTAATTGACTATTCCCCAATTGTTGGGGTTTATTCCGGACTTCTCTATAGAATTTGATTTTGTGATTGGTTGATTGATCCTTAATTGATTGAACTCTGATTTTCTTTACCTTATTAGTTATAATCCTAAAGTGCTATATATACACTCTTGTTTTACCTCTCAACACACGAACATAGTTCAGAACACACACATATATACATACACTCAAACTCTCTCTTCTTTCTCTACTACTTGTGCTACTGCTTGTCTAGTCGGCTGAAAGCCGAGGCTAGACTGTGGAACTCTACTTGCTTTACTTTTCCGCAGTTTGTTTCCTTAGCTGGTATGTCCCTTTGAAACTCAACTCTATATGCTCCATTGTTTGTCAATCCTTGTCTCTTTCTGCACTAACACAATGACTCATGTGTTTAATTGTCTGTCTGGTTTACTTCTTTATTCAGCATGCTTAAGTTCTGCCCTTTCTTGTTCAAATGTAACCAGCATATCTACTTGAGTTCCTGTTTATGTCCCTCAACAAGTATGTCTCCTAATGTATTTGACTAACACTAAGTCATGACTAATTGTGTGTAATAGACCCCTGCATGATTACTCCCATACCCTATCCCTATGTCTTATTACTATTCTAATTTCAAGCGTGATTCCCTTGTTAACACTTTGAAGTAATTGTTTGTGTTCTAAAGGCCAATCAGTCCCTACTTGTTCTTTGTGATTGCTGGTCAATATGCTTCTCTTCTCATCTATGTTTATGTGTTTCTGATTTGGGCTCTCTGTGTCCCCAACCCCTTACTCCTCTGCTTGTGAATGTTCCTATTCTTTGAACTTGTCCTCTGTGTGTTGGCTTGTTCCAAGTTGTTGTTGCTCCTATTCTCTCCTCCTTTCCAAACTATTTTTCCCTAAGCAACTCTTCTTTTATTTTGCAAACTTATTTCAAACATGCTGTTTCAAAACTGTTTTCCAACTCAACTCTTTTAAATCTATGTCAAGCACTCTCGCATATACTCTTAGACCACTAGGTTCTGCCCCTTTTATGTGAGTTTTGCCTTGGGACCCTTGAGCTCCCTCTAAACTTGGACACATAAAAGCTGGCTTTCCCACACTGCACTTACTCTGTCTTAGTCATGCAATCTGGGGTGGCTAGTGAAAAAGGATGGGATAAATATGCATGCTATAGTTGTTATGGGTAGAAAAGATGTTATTAGGATTATATTCCTAATTGTGCAATAGAAACCATGCTTAGGACTCAAACATGCATTAGAAATCATGCTCTTGGATCCCATGTTTCTTGCTTCAGCATCTCATCCATCACTAATCCATGTTTTATGTCTATCACATAGAAATCCTGCTCCTAAGACAATAACAACATTGGCATAAAAGTTGTTACTCTCAGAAGTCCTATTTCAATAATTCTGCAACTCTTGTGCGCATTTAGCAATCATGCCTTAGGGATTTTATTTTTTGCAATCCTGCCATTTGCATGTGCATATTAGATATCATGTTCTAGGATCCTGTTTGTATTTTTTTAAACTCCTAGTTAATTACTAATTCATGAAAAGGAAATAAGGTAATAATAGTCTCACATTGTGATGTTTTCTGAATAAAATTGGTAACAATCTCTACATTCGTATCAACTAGAACAACATGTTTTAGGTAAAAAATAATCTCCAAACTGTTTTAATAACTCGGAATGACTGCTGCATATTGCTTTACGCTTAGGCAAGCCTTAGGTAATAACTTAAATAAAACCAAAACTGCCTTTGTTTGACTGTCAACCTGTTAAAATCAGTAGGCAAGCCTGATTCAGACTTCTTTCTAAGTTATGCAATAAATCTGGTTCTGCTGGTATCACTTAGATACTATGCTTTAGAATTCAGAATTCATACCTTATATATGTATGAGTCATGATGTTCATGTGCACTGTATGTGGAGGCCTTTCGTTTGTCTTCCATGCTCCTTTTAATTGTAGTCCTACTTGTTAATTATATGTCACCTTAGTATTTTGCCTTTAAACTTGAGGGTCTACCTAGAACCTCCTTTTGTAAGATAAGAGTCCTAAATTCCTCTGGGACTGATAGGAAGGGACATGTAACAACATGCAATAAGGGTCGAGACCAACCCTCGCTTTAATTACCTCTCACGGGGCGGGAAAGGGTAGATATGGATATGATGACCGGTCGATATGAGGAGAGTCATATCGGGTATTGCATTGATGTGATCCATATTATAAACAAACCTAGGACCCCCTTCCCTTTTTATGCTTAGATTGTAATTCTTTTAAAAAAGTCTTGCTTTTCATTAATTGTTTCTCAAACACCTGTGTATCAAAACTTAAATCCCCTATTATATGAGCCTAACTTGTCTATTTGCTACTTGCACAAATTCACAAAAAACTGTCTGGCCGGGAACCACACTAGTGGATCCTGAGGGGTGCCTAACACCTTCCCCTTAGGATAATTTCAAGCCCTTACCCTATCTCTGGTTACCAAACGTAGTTGTAAATGAACCCTATATGTGCCCTTAATGTACTTTAAAAATCTTTAGGTGGCGACTCTCCAAAATGCAACCCCTTTTCCAAAAGGAAAGAGTTGTCCCAACCAAAATATCATGAACCCGATTTTGCGGAAGGAAAAAGGGGGAGCGATAGTTGTTAGGTCCATTCGACTTTAACGGCCTAAAGGACTAACATGTTGGTCCATTTCGTTAGAATAACCCTACTGCCAAATTTGTTCATAATTAATAAACCCTTTTAAGTTCAAACCATTGCAAATGCAAGTGTATTTGGGCGTAGTTAAGCATGACTTTTTTAATTAGATTGAGGTGCACCATATCAACAAAACCTATAATTTATGGCCCTCATGCAATTCATGAAATCCCTTAAAAAAGAGGTTTGAGGCATTCCATAAGCAAATTAAATAATCTATGGCCCTCACAAAAGTTATAATTTAGATATTATAACAGTTATTACTAAAAGCCGGGGGTACATTTCATGTGGCCCGGTTCTAATTTCCATCAAGGCTAAATAGAACGCGTCGTTAATCACGGGTGCATTTCATGTAGCATGGTTGCAATGTGTTTTAAATAACCTTGAAATAATTCCTCAAATAAATAAAAGCGGTTTTAAAGTTAAAAATGCACATAGGTTTAAAAGTGTTCTAAAATCAGATAATTAGGCCAATAATAATAGTTGAGCAACCGTGCTAGAACCACGGAACCCGGGAATGCCTTATACCTTCTCCCGGGTTAACAGAATTCCTTACCCGAATTTCTCTATTTGCGGACTATAAAACATAGTCAATCTTTCCTCGATACGGGATTTGAACCAGTGACTTGGGACACCATAAATTATCCCAAATGGCAACTCAAATTTTAATAAAATAATCCCGTTTCGATTGTCTCTTAAATTGGAAAAAACTTCCTTATACCCTCTCGTGGGTAGGAAAAAGGAGGTATGACAGCTCTGGCAACTCTACTGGGGATATCCGGTTCAGAGTTCAAGAATTCGAGCTTAGAATAATTGTTATATTTGGCTTTATTTATTATCTGGTTTTATTCATATGTTTGGGCCTAATGTGCTAAATGCTTTGATATTGTTGAACTGTATATAAATTGTTATGAATCCCTCCTATCTTTGAGTCTTCTAAATCATTTGGGAAGTGTGCACTTCGTGTGACTTCTCTTCTGTTAAAGTCATAACCCAATTTTAGAATGAGGTTCGGACAAGTTGCAAAGCCGATGAAGCTTTGTATCTCGGTACGCTGCCCCCCCCCCCGGCTCGAGTTGTCCACTTGGGTAAGCCAGGTCTAGAACAAATAAACCCAAGCTTTCAAACCTAGTATAACATAGCCTCATGCGGATCCCTAGAAGGAACGCTTGTTTGCATCACGTGCATTTGACTTTGGGGACTCAACACAGGGGTTGGGTCCTTCTAGGACAGGGGCATCCGAAATCAAAAGACCATCCTGATGCATTTTACTTGCTACTTGTACATTTATTTGACTCGGATTGCATGCTGATTGGCTTCTAGAATAAGGGAAAAATTGAGAAAACCCAAATTGAGGTGAGCGAGAGGAAATTACCCATTTGTGAAAAAACTAGTGTCCAAAATATCCCAAAACTTTGCCAATTTTTTTTTGTAGAAAAAGAAAAAAAAGCTATTTCAAATGTTTATGTTTTTGGTTGTTGCGTCAAAATTGACCGAACTACGCAAGTTTGATTATCATCCGATGTGGGATACGTAGGCAACCCTCATCGGGTCCAACTCCATTTTTGCAAATAACCCAAAATATGAAGTTTCGTTGTTTGTCATAAATAAGCTAGGTAATGCTGTTCTTGTTCGAAATAGCCAAAATGTCCCAAAAGGGCACCGGAAGGCTGTTTTTGCAAAAATAGCCACCTAGGGTCCTTTTTTCAAATCTTGGTTGATTAACAAACACAACCCTAAAATTTTCTTTCTTGACGTGCTGAAGGGTTGTATTCGTAAAAGTGTTTTGTTTCAAATTGTAGTTTTTTGAAAATTGGTATTTTTCTTTTGAGCCAAAGTAAAACATGGTCCTTTAACCAATCACTTTAAAATAAATGTGCAAGATGAGCACGATTGAAAATGAACCTTTCACAGTCCTCGAGGAAATCCCATTATAGCTCCATATGTGGTGGGCCGATTAGGGGAAGTCAACTGAGATGCTATGATAAAAGGTTTGGGCGGTCTTGTTGGTCTTCTGTAGATTAAGCTAAGGAAGGATATAATTGAGGCTTTGATACCCTTTTGGGACACATCGCATAATATGTTCCATTTTGCTGATTTTGAGCTAACCCCCACGCTTGAGGAAATAGCGGGCTACGCTGGTTTTAGTAGGAATCTCAGAAATCAATACCCAGTGGCACCTAGAACAGTAACTCCTCATAAGTTTCTGGATCTTCTAAGCATCAGTCGGGAAGTTCAAGACGGAAATTTGGCTAAGGAATTCTGCACATTCTACTTCTTGTACTGACGTTACGGGAATCCCCGCGGTTTTGAGATGCCAGATACCGGTTTTACTCATTCGGAGAACAAAGACAAGTGGGAAGCTCGGCGGGGACTAACTTTTATAGTGGCATTTCTGGGTGTTTTTATTTTCCCAAGAAAGGATGGAAACATAGAATTGGGGCTTGTGCGAATATCCGGCTTCATGACTAAAAAGGCAAATGACACCATTGTACCGATAGCCGACTTCCGAGAAGGAGGAAAGTTTTTTGAGGGATGCAATATACTTCTACAACGCTGGATGGAGGAACACCTATGCCATTGCCCGTGGTACATGAACCTCGGTATGACCGGTCTTAAATTCATTGAAAAACATGAACAACGGGTGGAGGGCTATGAGTTTCCGGATGGTACGGAAGCATGGTTTGCACATTTGAACTCCCTAACTGCAAACAAGATTGAATGGACATTCGGGTGGCTCTCGGTCAGTGAAGTCATTTATATGTCAGCCGAAGTATGTTTTCTTCTATAGATGGGTCTCCAGTGCATTCATCCTTATGCCCCGCACAGAGTTCTACGCCAGCTAGGCAGGTACCAGACTATTCCGTATGATGAGGATTTGAGTCGGCAGGTCATCGAGCTGGGGCCAAAAGCTGCTTCCCAGGAAGAAAAGGTGCGTCGAATTTGGCATCAATGTAGGTTCTTAAAGCCAAAGACTCAGGTACAGGATCTGTCCAAAGACGAGTTGGAGCCTAGTTACACAACTCGGTACGGCAAAAGGTCTCAAGCCCATCAAGAGCCCAAACGACCCACCAAAAGGCCCCATGTCCAACAATTTACTGATGGAGCGCATGAGCAATGGGATTAGTTGGCAAAAGAGGCAAGCTACAGGGCCACAATAAGCAAATTGGAGGGACAAATCCGGGATCTTAAATTTGTCAAAAAGTGTACAGGCCGCTGCTGATGTAGGAGAGAAGAAGAAATTAGCTCAAGAAACAAGGCCCTTCAAGTACAAATCCAAAAAATGAAAATAGCTGCTGAGAATCAGGAAAGGAGCCGAAAGGATGAAAGACTCATCAGTGGTCTTAGGAGGAAAATAGCTGAGTGTGAGGATGAGTTGGAAAAATCCGAGGGTAATCTAGCGAGAGCCCGGGCACAGTTAGCGAAGAACGTAGAGGGACGAGCAGAGTTTGTCTGGCAGTTAAAAAGGAAATATCAGGGTGAAGCCGCCAACCTAAAGAAGAAACTAACTGCCCTCGAGAACAACATGGCCAAACAAACAAAGAGATTCAAAGCATAAAGGGAACACTACTATGTACTGATGTCGCAACTAGAAAAAGACCTGCAGTAGCTTCAAGAGCAAAATCATGCAGCTGAACAAGTTTTGGGGGCTAGGTTTCAGCAGATCGGAGGGTTGCTACAAGAGAAGGGTATTATCAGAGAAAGGGTTAGGAGCATTGTGGACTACATTGTGATGAAGTGCAACGAGTGTGAAGACATGACCGGGTCCATGTTCTTCGCTTCCGTTATGATTTTTGTCCGACAGATCATGGATGACCTATTCCGCCTTCAAGAAGATATGGCGCATAGGCCCACGGTGAGACCGACTGATATCCCGCGGGCCCTTGGAGCAGTTGAGGCACTGATGTATTCATGATTTTTATTCGAGTCTATATTGTATCTTTCTTCCAGAGTCGGTTAGTCCATTTTCGAGTCTGTATGTTCATTTTTCTGTTGGAGTCTGTTAGTCCCCCTTTTTGAATCTGTTAGTTTTTATGATTAAATTCTGTAGGATGAGTTGTTGTAATCAAGATGTTTTTTATTTTATGAAAAATTTGAAAACCCAAAAAATGTATCTTTCTTTTATTTTACACTTATTCCTAGAACTACGCTTGGTCTGATTCATGCGGCGTCATTATACGTAGGCAATCCCCATAGGATTCGATCATATCCATGAAATAAGAAAAATGAAAGAAGAGAAAAAAAGAGAAAAAAACAAGAAAATTTTGGGGAAGAAAATAATGGCAAAACAAGAGAGTGAAAATGAATGAACCAAGCAAAGAAAAGCAGGAATAAAAATAGAAAAAAAGGGAGAGAATTTGAAAAATGAAAATTAGTAAAAGCCGGGATGATGCAAGCAGTCGTTCAAATGCATAATAGAAATGGTTAACTGCTTAGGTGCATTGCATCCCCAACGTGCGGTTGCCTATCTGTTAATCTCTAATCGCTAACAAGTTTGTTGTTTTCATCAAGTTCAGGCAGGTGGTTAGTTTGTTTGGCATTCTGGCAACTCATCCGTACAACACTAGGTCCAAAGACAAGTTGATCATGGCTAACCAAGAGCTGGATGCAAGTGTTATTGATCCGTCAAGAGAGGGGGGATAGTCTGATGTTAATCTGAAAGAGTAGTTATATAGTTGAAACACAAGATGGCAGAGATGTACCAGGCATGGGTGAAAGGGCATCCACCACCATTATACCCCACTAACCCCGCTTTCGTCCCACCACTAGATCAATCCCAAGAACCTCCTACCGTTGATTCATCTCCAGGCTTCCCCATTTACCACCACTACCAAGGCACCACTTCCCAAACCCCACAAGCACCACCACCCAAACCAGTCCCATACCCTCCTCTGCCAGCCACACCTGTTTTCGTGGCGTCCCCACCCACTACACTCCATCGATCCTCCAGTGAGCCCTTATTCTAGACCTAGGATAACCAGTACTATCCCCCGAAGCCTATTTTCAAGGCCCCTGAGCATTACTCCTACACTTCTCGTTTTGACATCCAGATGAGACTGAGAAACCACCTAAAAACCCAGAGCAAGAGGAGATGTTCAGGAAGGTTAGAAGCCTCAAACAGTCATTCAGAAACATGCAGGGATTGGGAGGCCAGGTGAGCGTAGCCTACAAATATTTGTGTCTATTTCCCTATGTTCAGTTGCCTGTGGGACTTAAGATGCCAAAGTTTGATTTGTATGATAGGCACGGAGACCCGGTGGCCCACTTGAGGGGATTCTGCAGTAAAATGAGAGGAGTTGGCAGGAAAGATGAGCTATTGATGGCATACTTTAGCCAAAGTCTAAGTGGCTCGGCATTGGAGTGGTACACTTGTCAGGATCACATCAGATGGTATACTTGGAATGATTTGGCCCAAGCATTCGATCATCATTTCCAGTACAATATTGAGATTCTTCCAGATCATTTATCTTTGACTAAGATTGAGAAGAAGCTTAGTGAAAGTTTCAGAGAATACGGTTTTCATTGGAGAGAACAGGCGGCAAGAGTTTATCCCCGATGGAAAAGAGCGAAATGGTGGAGTACTTTTTGCAAGCTTTGGAGCCCACTTACTTTGGCCATCTAATATCGGCCATAGGCAAATTGTTCAACGAGCTACTGAAGATGGGTGGCATGGTGGAAGAAGAGCTTAAATCAAACAAAATGATGAGTTACTCGGCTATCAAGGCAATTACCCAAGCCATTCAGAACGGTACTGGGGGAGTGATTGGAAAAAAGAAGAAAGAAGATGTGGCAATAGTTGATTCAGGATCATGGTTTGGACCTAGGGGCCTGTCACACCATTATACCCAGTCTCCACCCCCTCACCGAACCTACACCCAAACCCTATATAACCTACCCCAACACTACTTCTCATCACCAGACCCTCATATTTCTATCCACCACGCCTAGACATATACTCAACCTCCTGCCTACTCACAATGGCACGCCCCAACCCCATAAAACACCTACCCAGCTCCACAAAATGCTTATCCACCCCCACGAGCCTATCGAAACCCTGACGGCCCAAGTTTTCGACCCAATCCCGCATTAAAAAATGAGAGGTTGAAGCGGAAGAAATCCTTCACCCCATTGGGGGAATCTTATACCAGTTTATTCCATAGATTGAGGCAGTTGGATATGTTGAGGTCAATTGAGTTGAAATTGCCAAACCCTCTTCCAAAGAATCTTGATTACTCCGTAAGCTGTGAATATATTTCTGGTACTCTGGGGCATGATACTGAGAAGTGTTAGCACTTGGAAAATGCAATCCAGAAGCTCATTGACACAAACCGGATTGAAGTACAAACCCAAGAGGCACCCAACATCAACCAGAACCTATTGCCAACCCATCAGGAAACAAACATGATCGAGATAGTACACAAAGGGGCGGAACCCAAGAAGCCTTCACAGACTGTCATGATGATTCGGTCCAGTGAGGTCAAGCCAGTTAAAAACCAACGGTTGAAGTATCAATAAACAAGTTGAGCATGACAAATAGTGAGCCATCTGTGGTAGTTAAGAAAAGATCTCCAAGTGATGTTGTATCAAAGTAAGAAAAGTCAAAAGTGGTCGTGCCAGGGTTGGCAAACAATCCTATCATAATTGTAGAGGGTGCCCGTACGGATCCTGTAATCATCAAGCGTGTAACCCAGTTGTCGGTAATCAGCACCAAGGCTATCCCATGGAACTATGAACGGTTGATAGTGACCTATAAGAGAAAGGAAGTGAAAGAAGAAGTCAATGAGACCTAGGGATTAACTCGATCAGGGAGATGCTTTGCTCCGGAAGAGTTAAGGAAAGCTGAAACATCTAGAGATAGTCCAGTCCTAGTAAAGAAAGCAGTGACTGAAGAAGAGGTGGAGGAGTTTCTGAGAAAAATGAAGGTACAAGATTATTCCATCGTGGATCAGTTGAGGAAGACGCCTGCTCAGATTTCCTTGCTGTCATTGTTAATCCACTCAGATGAGCATCAACGGGCCCTAACGAAAATTTTGAACGAAGCTCATGTCCCCGGCAAAATCTCAGTGAACCATTTGGAGAAGATCGCCAAGAAAATATTTGAGGTGAATAGGGTCACTTTCTCTTATGATGAGTTGCTTGTGGAAGGTAATGAATACAACAAAGCTCTCTATCTTACGATAAAATGTGAAGATTCTGTGGTCACCAGGGTATTAGTTGACAATGGTTCCAGCACAAACATCTGCCCTCTTTCTACTATGAACAAGTTGAAAGTTGATGATGAGAGAATTCACATGAACAACATATGCGTCCGAGAATTTGATGGTGGAGGGAAAGATTCAGTTGGTGATATAGTGCTTGAGTTGACAATAGGACTGGTGGAATTCACCATGGAGTTCCAGGTATTGGACGTGGTCGTCTCCTACAATTTGTTGTTAGGTCGACCTAGGATTCATGCCGCCAAAGAAGTCCCGTCCACTTTGCATCAGATGGTCAAGTTTAAGTGGGATAGGTAGGAGATTCGCCGTGCATGGCGAGGAGAATTTGTGTGCTCACAGTGATGCCTCTGTCCCATTTATTGAGGCAGAAGATGACAAAGGGCCTTGGGTCTATCAAGTTTTTGAAACAGTGTCAATCGAAAAGGTTTCAGAAGGGAAATGTATTCCAACTCCAAAGATAACCTCCACATCAGTCAAGGTGGCCTTTGAAATGCTGAAAAATGGTTTTGTGCCCGGTAAAGGTCTGGGTGTATCTCTGTATAGTATCATACAGCCAGTGTCCCTCCCTGGAAATTTGGGTACATTCGGTCTTGGATTCAAACCTACAGCGGTAGATGTGAAAAGGGCTAAAAGGATGAAACAGAAGGTGTGGGCACTTCCAAAGTCCGTTCCGCGTCTCTCCAAGTATTTTGTCAAGCCGGGTGCCAAGAAACGCCTTGTGACGACAGTTCCAAGTTCTGTGGTTGACATCGATGAGGAGTTAATTGAAAGGTTCTAGAGGTTGTTTGATGATGTGAACATGGTAGAAGTTGGAGAAGGTTCTAGCAAAGCGGATGTGCAGTTCGTTAGGCCGAATGTAAAGCTTAACAATTGGAAGACTACTCCTCTCCCTACCAGGAAGGAGTCTTGGTAGTTTGTTTTGTTTTCCTTTCTATCCGGGTCATTCCAGGGTTGTGACCCAAATTTTTATTTTTCGCTTGTTGATGTACAAACCCTGTTATCCTTTATTTTCAATGAAATTCAATTTCCCTTTTTCCATCATTCCTGATAGCTTTATTTTTGTTTTTCTTTTCTTCTCTGTACAGTTCTTTTTATGCTAGTTTCAATGACATGATATGCATGAGGAATATTCCCCAAGTTTTAAAAGTCAATCTAATTCTGAAACAATAATCCAAGATATAGAGTGTGATGATGAATCGGAATATGATGAGGATGAGGCCTTTGAAGAGATTAGTAAGGAACTAAGTCATTTTGAAGAAAAACCCAAGCCTGATCTGAATGAAACAGAAGCAATCAATCTAGGGGATCCAGATAATGTCAGAGAAACTAAGATAAGTGTGCATCTTGAACTGAAAATCAGGAAAGAAATAATTAAAGCATTTGAGTATAAGGATATTTTTGCATGGTCGTATGATGACATGCCAGGCTTGAGCACCGATTTGGTGGTTCAAAAATTGCCAATTGATCCAGCATTCCCTCTCGTCAAGCAAAATTTGAGAAAGTTCAAAACCGATATGAGTGTGAAAATTAAAGAAGAAGTCACAAAGCAGCTTGATGCAAAGGTCATTCGAGTCACGCGGTATCCCACGTGGTTAACCAACGTTGTGCCTGTGCCAAAGAAGGATAGTAAGACCAGAGTGTATGTTAATTACCGTGATCACAACAAGTCAAGTCCAAAGGACAACTTCCCGTTGCCAAATATCCACATTTTGATTGATAATTGTGCCAAGAATGAGATTGGGTCTTTTGTGGATTGCTATACGGGCTATCATCAGATTTTAATGGATGAGGAAGATGTGGAAAAGGTGACATTCATCACGCCATGGGGAACATATTTTCTACAGGGTCATGCCTTTTGGTTTGAAAAACGCTGGGGAAACTTACATGAGGGCAATGACAACCATATTCCATGACATGATACATAATGAGATCAAGGTTTATGTGGATGATGTGATCATAAAGTCTAGGAAGCAGTCTAACCACATCAGAGATTTGAGAAAGGTCTTCTAGAGGCTCCGCAGGTACAATCTTAAGCTCAACCCTGCAAAGTGTGCATTTGGTGTTCCATTCAGAAAACTGTTGGGGTTCATAGTCAGTCATCGAGGCATTGAGTTGGACCCGTGAAAGATCAAAACTATCCAAGAATTGCCACCTCCAACGAGCAAGACTGAGGTGATGAGCTTACTCGGACGATGGAACTACATCAGCAGGTTTATTTCTCAACTCACGACAACTTGTGAGCCTATCTTTAAGTTGTTGAAGAAGGATGCTGCGGTCAAGTGGACTGATGAGTGTCAGCAAGCATTTGATAAGATAAAAGGGTTACTTGTCAAACCCACTTGTGTTGGTCACGCCGGAACCTGGAAGACCTTTGATTTTTTATTTGACAGTCTTGGATAACTCATTTGGTTGTGTGTTGGGTCAGCATGACATCACTGGCAGGAAAGAACAAGCCATCTACTATCTTAGCAAGAAGTTCATATCTTATGAGGTTAAGTATGCTCCCCTTGAAAGGACATGTTGCGTCCTGACTTGGGTAGCACAGAAGTTGAAGCATTATTTGTCATCCTACACTACTTACCTCATCTCTCGTCTGTATCCTTTGAAGTATATCTTTCAGAAGCCCATGCCCACAGGAAGGCTCGCAAAGTGGCAGAACTTGCACACAGAGTTTGACATCATATATATGACTCGGACAACAATAAAAGCCCAAGCTTTGGCCGATCACTTGGCCAAGAACCCGATGGATGAAGAATATGAACCTTTGAGGACTTATTTTCCTGATGAAGAGGTAATGCATATCGACGAGGTCGAGAAGGACAAAAATCCCGGTTGTAAACTTTTCTTTGATGGGGATGGCAACATTAAAGGTGTTGGGATAGGGGCAATGATCATTTCTAAAATAGGGCATCACTACCCTGTTACGGCCCAGTTGTGTTTCTACTGTACTAGCAACATAGCTGAGTACGAGGCATCCATTCTAGGTTTAAGGCTAGCTGTAGATATAGGAATCCAAGAACTCTTGGTCTTGGGAGATTCGGACCTTCTAGTGCACCGAATTCAAGGAGAATGGGAGACATGGGATTTAAAGCTTATACCGTATCGACAATGTTTGCATGATCTTTGTCAACGGTTTCGATTAATAGAATTCAAGAACATTCCAAGGATCTATAATGGGGTTGCCAATGCTTTGGCTACCTTGGCATCGATGTTGCACCATCCGAACAAAGCTTACGTTGACTCTCTGCATATTCAAGTTCGTGATCAGCATGCCTACTGTAATGTGGTTGAGGAAGAACTTGACAGTGAACCATGGTTTCATGACATCAGGAAGTATATCAGGATGGGAGTGTATCCGGTACAAGCCACAGATGATCAAAAGAGAACAATTCGACGTTTGGCTAGTGGATTTTTCTTGAGCGGGGGAGTCTTGTACAAAAGAACTCCAGATCTTGGGCTGTTGAGGGGCATCGATGCAAAGCAAGCCACAACTATCATGACCAAAGTACATTCTGGAGTTTGCAGGCCACATATGAGTGGGTATGTTATGGCAAAGAAAATTCTCCGAGAAGGTTTTATTGGCTCACCATGGAGCGAGATTGTATTAGTTTTGTGCGCAAGTGTCATCAATGCCAAGTACATGGAGATTTGATTCATTCTTCGCCATCTGAATTGCACACAATGTCCGGACCATGGCCCTTTGTTGCTTGGGGTATGGATGTCATCAGACCAATTGAGCTAGTAGCATCCAATGGGCACAGGTTCATTCCGGTGGCCATTAATTACTTCACTAAGTGGGTTGAAGCTAAAACTTTCAAATCTGTGACCAAGAAGGCAGTGGTTGATTTTATTCACTCGAATATCATTTATCAGTTCGAAATCCCAAAGGTGATCATTACAGATAATGGTGCTAATCTTAACAGTCATCTGATAAAAGAAGTATGTCAATAGTTTAAGATTACGCATCGCAACTCTACCCCATACCGCCCAAGGCGAATGGAGCAGTCGAGGCAGCCAATAAGAACATAAAGAAGATACTTTAAAAAATGGTGCAAGGTTCCAGGAAATGGCATGAGAAGTTGCCTTTTGCGTTGTTGGGTTATCACATTACTGTTCGCACTTCAGTAGATGCAACTCCTTATTTGTTGGTATATGGCACTGAAGCAGTGATACCTGTGGAAGTTGAAATTCCATCCCTTCGGATTGTTGCTGAGGCCGAAATTGATGATGATGAGTGGGTCAAAACCCGTCTAGAGCAATTGAGTTTGATTGATGAGAAAAGATTGGCAGCAGTGTATCATGGCCAATTGTATTAAAAGAGAATGAAGAGAGCATATAACAAGAAGGTGCGTCCTCAGAAATTTGAAGTGGGTCAGCAAGTATTGAAACACATCCTTCCACATCAGGTAGAAGCAAAAGGCAAGTTCTCCCCAAATTGGCAGGGGCCGTTCATTGTAACGAGAGTGTTGTCCAACGGTGCTTTGTATTTAACAGATATAGAAGACAAATGTGTAGATATGGCTATCAATTCTGATGCAGTCAAAAGATATTATGTATGATTTCTTTGGTTTAAATTGTTTTTGTTTGTACTTGGCATATTTTGAAGATTGGAATGACAAAGGCATTTTATTCTGCTATCTAAACACTTTATCCTTTGTTACCCCTTTGAGCCTTATTTATTTTCTTTCATACCCCTCTTTTGGAATCAGTAGCAAAGTTTAGAAACACGGATACAAAAGGTAAATAATGAAGGAAAAGAGGAAAAGATAAGAGAAAAAGATAAAGGAAATAATGAAAAGAGTGAAAAATAAGAAGGAAAAAAGAAGAAAATGAAAAAAGAGACGAAAAGAAAAGAAAAAAGCGCCAAAACAAAGCAATTCCTATGTCATGAACTACGTGCGACCTGATTCTTGTTAAGGATATGTAGGCAGCCTCATGGTTTGGTCCCATCAAAATAAAAATTCAAAAGTCGCCAAGCAAAGAAACTGGGATAGAATTTGTGGTTGTTGTAAGAGATCCGATTCCAAAAGTTGTAACTTTAAACCTATTCAAGCTGTTTTGAGCCTTTTGATATCTATTCTTTCTAACCCTATCCAAAAGCCCACATTACGGTCCAAAGAAAGACCTTCCAATTAGTCTTCGAGTGATACTGAGTCAAGAAAGTAGAGGTGTGATTAATGTCAGGGGAAACACTCTAGTTTAAGTAAGAAAAATGAAAAATGAGAGAGTTTTATTGGTAAAAACCCCCACGGGCATTGTAAGGCGACGGAAAGCTGAGAGAAATTAAAAATGAGAGAGTCTTACCGGTGAAAACCTTCACAGTCACCGTAAGGTGACAGTGAGTTGAGAGACGAACAAATGAGAGAGGCTTGTTGGCAAAACCCTTCAGGGCACTACAGGCCTAATAGGGTCAGTGATTTGGCGAAGAAATTGGATTATGGAGAGCCTGGGACATAAAGTGTGATAACTGAAAGTTGATTGGTTGAATAGGCTGAGCTGATTAATCCGAAATGCATGTCATGATCATTGATGCCAGCAACTTCACTCAGATAAGTCCCTTTTTCTTTTCTTCCGCAAACAGTCCTTCTGTTTTGATTTTTCTTCTCTATTCATAATTCTCGAAGTCATTACATTTCATTTCCTTTTGGGTTTATCCCTCTAGAGCTCTTTTAATGTTATACTTGCTAAGCAAAATAAAGGATTGCAAAGCTTACTACCAACTGCCAATTCGCACAAAGCAAAGTGTGGCCAAAGCATGCCAAAAATAGCATGATGCAAAAAATGAAAGTATGGTGTTAATGAAAGTTCAAGCGATGGGGTGGTTTGTAAATTTTGGGGAAGATACAGAGGTTCAAATTGGAAGGACAAAAATGTAAAACAACAAGTTGAGTGTCGAGCATTCAGGTCGTTCAGGGTCCTACAGTTAAGATTCAGTCAGAAGTCAAACAATTCTTGGCTAGTTCGAAGTAGCCAGTTGGAGTAAAGCACGACAATGGGGATTCCACCTTCAGCAAGAATGCCACAAACTAACCACCACATTTTTAAACTGACAAGATTTTTCTTTGATATGAAATAGGGGAAAAAAATTTCATTTGTTTCGGAGAAACCCTTGGTAAGGAAAACAAGTACCGAACAGGTTTGACCGTAAATTCTCAGGACCCTATGGGACTTAGTTAAAATTCAAAACATTCATGAGTAACAAGATCTAGCATAGGCTCTACCTTGAGGAGATATAAGTTGGCTTTGAAGTTTTCATGCTTAGGATGAGATTCAATTTGAAATTTTCAGGACCCTCCTGAATAATAGGACTTAGTTTAAGACCTCCATTAGATGATGAGATTTAGCATAAGTTTCACCGTTAGGAAGTTGAATTTAGCACTGAAGCTTTCACCCTTAAGATGAGATTGATTTAATATTTAGGACCTTCCTAAATAATGGGATCGAGTTAAATTTCAGGACCTTCGCAGATAACAAGATTTAGCGTAAGTTCTACTTGTGGAAAGTATAATTCAACATTTAAAGTTTTTACTTTTGAGATGAGACTTGGTTTGAAATTTTCAGGATAAGGGAATTTAGTTTAGAATTTATTTTGATAACAAGAATCGGTTAACACTCATAGATGTTCCCAATATCAAACTGGGGAAGAAAAATTTCTATTGTTTTGTCCGTTTTATTGAAATAAGGAACCTACCTGGAGAAACAACGGAAGACAGTTCAAAGAAAAGCAGTTTCAAGGAGAGGACAATTCAGGTTCGGCAATCAGGCACGCACTTGGAGAAACAAGGGATGACAGTTCAAGCAAAAGCAATTTCAAGAAGAGACCAATTCAGGTTTGGCAACCAGACACCCACCTGGAGAACAAAGGAGAGCAACAGTTTCAGAGGAAGCAATTCAAGTGTTGGTAATCAGGAGCCCACCTGGAGAACAAAGGGAAAGCAATTCAAATGTTGGTAATCAGTAACCCACTAGGAGAACAAAGGGAAGCAGTTCAAGTTTCGAGGAAAAGCAATTCAAGTGTTGGTAATCAGGAGCCCACCTGGAGAATAAAGGGAAAGCAATTCAAGTGTTGGTAGTTAGGAGCCCACCTAGAGAACAAAGGGGAGCATTTCAAGGTTCGAGGAAAAACAGTACAAATGTTGGTAATCAGGCACCCTCCTAGAGAACAAAGGAAAAGCAATTCAAGTGTTGGTAATCAGGAGCCCACCTGGAGAACAAAGGGAAAACAAGTCAAGTTTCGGAGGAAAGGAAGATAATTCAAATGTTGGTAATCAGGCGCCCACCTGGAAAACAACGGGAAAGCAGCAATGTTCAAAGGAAGATGGTGCAAGTTCGGCAATAAGGAGCCCACCTGAAAAACAAAGGGAAAACAAGTCAAGTTTCGGAGAAAAGGAACATAATTCAAAATGTGGTAATCAAGCGCCCACCTGGAAAACAAAGAGAAAGAAGCAATGTTCAAAGGAAGACGGTTCAAGTTCAGCAATCAGCCGCCTGCCTGGAGAACAAAGGGAAAGCACTTCAGAATACAATTCAAGTTAGCAACAAAGGAAGCTCACCTGGAGAGTACAAGTCAACAGAGTAGTAGAAACTGCAAGATCAAGTTTGAAAAAGTGTAGATAGGATTCTTGTAATTCATAGATCATAGTTTAGCCTAGCTTCTTTTATTTTGACTTGGTGTAATAAGGTGTTCAACAAGCAGTAGCAGCAGCAGCAACGGTGAAATCACAACTTCCTGGTAGTCCCAGCTACCGAAACTTCCTGAACTACACTGACCTGATTCCTTTATAGTCAAGGATATGTAGGCAACCTCGGAAACAGGGTGCGGTCAAATCTTTCAAAAATGCTTCCCATGGAGTATTTAGACGGGAAACAATCGCTCGTATCCGCTCACTTTATCTTTGCACGAAAACTCTTCGTGTTTCCCAGCAAAGAGGGGAAGATGTGAGCATGTGATTTTTGCCCTATATGAATTACTCCTATAAAATTCATGAAAATAAAAATTTTCCATTATTTGCAATTTTATAGGATTTCGTGAGAATTTGTGCTAATTATTTGCATTTCTGTGCATGTTTATTTCTATTTAAATCATGAGAAAGAACGAAAATATCATGCATCGCATTTAGGTTTTATCCTACAGTTCCAGAATTAATTAGTTAGTTATTTGTTTTGTTAAAAAAATAAAAATCACAAAATTGGATCGTTTTTACAATTATTGTCATTAATTTTAGATTATTGATGTTTCTCTTTTAATTTAGGATCATATAATTTTTGTAAATTTTGTAATTTGATAATTAGTTTAATTTTACAACTTAGGCTAATTTTGGGGAATAATTTAGGTTTTTATATAATTAAAAGAAAAAGGAAAAAAGAAAAAAGCAAAGAACAAAGAAAAGGAAAGTGAATTTGGTCTTAAAACTCAATTTGGGCCAAGACCCAAACATTTGAACCCAAATGACCCAACACGTACGCCCAGGTCCAATTCCCCCTAACCCGATCCGTTTATTTGATTAACCAAACGACCACGTTTTGTGGCCTTGCATCTAAACTGTTGGATTCCCATAATCCAACAGTCCGAAACTAGGGCCTCATGGGTATTTAATTGTCCAAACCCAGGTCCCCCCCAGTCCAAACCTCCCCCTCTGTCCCTTCCTTGTCTCTAACCTTAGAACCCTAGATCCGCGGCCCCAAAATCCCAGCCGACAATGACCCCTGAAATGCCACCAAATAACCTCAAGTTCCTCCTCCACAATCCCCACACCCCACTGAATATAAATCAAATGCAAATTTCCCCAAAATCTCCACCCTTGTCTCCAAATCCCAAATCTGACGCCAAATTTAAAAACCCTAATCTTGTTTCCTTTACAGAGTTTAAGCGATTTTCTAGGCCGATAATGGGTCAAAACTTATGTTATTCTACTATTCTCCCTGAGAACAAACGATTAACATCGATTTCATTTCATTTTGAAGCTTACTGGACCCCATGCAAGACCAAAGACTGGCAAGTTTGTCAAGCGATGCTATTCATCGAATCACTCATTTATTTCTGGTAAATACAGTATATGCTTTTCCTTTTTTGTATGTCCGTTTCTTCTCTTCCAGTATCTCGTTAGTTCCTCTTTAACTTTGTTTTACCTGCCTCCTGATTCTGGTTTCATTTTTACCACTCGCTTGTTCAGTTGTTTCTGCTATGTGTTGTTCAAGTCAATAGGTCAATTTCTTTTTGTTTTCTTTGCTTAAATTAGAGTTCTGTTGGGTTGTTTAAATGGTAACAATATGACCAGTTTTACTGTGTTATTAGGTTCCCTTTCTTCTCTTCTCCTTCTTTCTTTAGCTAATCATAGTCTGAATTAATCGGTGGTGCTGGGTTCATTACTTTTGGGTTCTAATGGGTTAAGTTCATGTTTACGGTTAATTTGCGCCCCTTTTGGTTTTGTTTGACTTGTTCATTTATTTACTGATTTAAGACCTTCTTTTGGGCTTGTGGTACGCCAGACCTGGGTATTGGAAGCTTACTCGTTCGGGCCCAAGTTTTGGAATCAGATGGCTTGCATTGGTTTAGGCTAGGAGAGTTAATAACAGGAGTTCAAAGGGTAATTAGGGGATTTATATTGAGGGAATCTTTAAAAACTGCCTAGGAAAGTTCTAGGAAGGTGGGAGTGGGTTGGTTTTAACAAACAGGTTTTAACTACAGGGTCTGAAATGAAAAGATGAAAATTGGGGAAGGGGTAAATGGTATGTTTTAAAATCAAATCTGCTGCCCTAAGGTCCTTCTATATAAGTCATATTTCAATGAAATTGGGGCAGAGATTAGAGGTCCAAAAACATAGAAACGACTGAAAGATTTCCAGCCTCATTTTCTCTGGATTAAGCTTCTGAAAAGGCCATTTCTTACTCTGAAAAAATACTAAAAATTCCTGCATCTTTTGGGTTGTAATTGGTCTTGATTATGCTCCTTAGTTTTGGATTGTTAGTTAGAATTCAAAAGCTTCAAGGAATTCATGTTTATCTGGGTTAAAAATGGTCTAAGGAGCTGAATTGTTGTGTTTGGATCTGCTGATTCACTTACTCTGCTGCTATTGCTGATTTCTTCATTTTCTTTGGTTTATTTTTATATCCAGGTACCTCTTTGGACTTTATTGAATGTGAAGCTCAAACTTGAAGCATGTAATCGAATGTGGAGATTTAAGCATTAGTATTAGCTGATGTTATTTAAACTTTTTCTCTGTTTCCTGCAATATATTAGTTTCACTATATGATCTACTACGTTTATTCATGTTGTTGATAGTATATCTTGGATTTTTATTTGAACTTCAGATTTCTCATTTTAGTTTCAGCTGGTTTGAACTTTTCTGTCATGTATTTGGTTTTGGACTATTACAACATGTATTTAGTTTAGATAAGGAACCTTTCCCTATTGGAATTTGTTTAAATTTACCTAGTTTAGTAATGATGTTTAGTCCATGATTAGATTCAGGTTAAGATTTTGTTGTTTAGCTTTTGGTTTAAGTACTTGAATGAATTCTGGATCTATGGTTGCCATTGTAACACTTAGTCGAAATGTCTGAGGTACTCTACTGCTGGAACCATTATATGTATGAATTCACATAGGTTAATAGTAGTTTTGATCTTTAAAATGCATGTGGTTTGAGTATTTAGTCTGGGAGAGGGTGGTGAAAATGAGGATAAGGAGGGCGATGTCTATATCGGAAAACCAGTTCAGGTTTATGTCGGGCCGTTCTACTATGGATGCTATCCACCTTATCAGGAAGTTGGTGGAACTATACAGGGATAGGAAGAGGGATTTCCATATGGTGTTTATTGACCTAGAGAAGGCATATGACAAGGTCCCTAGGGACGTACTTTTGAGGTGTCTGGAGGTGAAAGGTGTGCCGGTGTCTTACATTATGGCGATAAAGGATATGTATAATGGATCTATGACTCGGGTTAGGACTGTGGCAGGTGACTCAGAGCCTTTTCCGGTGATTATGGGATTACACCAGGGATCTACGCTCAGCCCGTTCTTATTTGCTCTGGCGATGGACGCACTAACACACCATATCCAAGGAGAGGTGCCATGGTGTATGTTGTTCGCTGATGATATAGTTCTTATTGATGAGACGCGAGACGACGTTAATGGGAGACTGGAGGTATGGAGGCAAACTCTAGAGTCTAAAGGTTTCAAGTTGAATAGGACTAAGACAGAATATGTGGAATGTAAGTTCAGTAATGTGACGGGGGAAGCGAATGTGGAAGTTAGGCTTGACTCACAGGTCATCCTCAAGAGAGAAAGTTTTAAGTAATTAGGGTCTATTATCCAGGGAGATGGGGAGATCTATGGGGATGTTACGCACCGTATAGAAGTGGGGTAGATGAAATGGAGGTTAGCATCTGGAGTCCTATGTGACAAGAATGTGCCACCGAAACTCAAATGTAAGTTTTATAAAGCGGTGGTTAGACCGACCATGTTGTATGGAGCTGAGTGTTGGCCAGTTAAGAATTCACATATCCAGAAGATGAAAGTAGCATAAATGAGGATGTTGAGATGGATGTGTAGGCACATTAGGTTGGATAAGATTCGGAATGAAGATATTCGGGAGAGGGTGGGTGTGGTTCCCATGGACGACAAGATGCGGGAAGCGCAACTTAGATGGTTCGGACACGTGTGGAGGAGAAGCCTAGATGCACCGGTTAGGAGGTGTGAGGGGTTGACTTTGGCAAGTACGAGAAGAGGCAGAGGGCGGCCTAGGAAGTATTGGGGCGAGGTGATCAGGTAGGACATGGCGCGACTTCAGATTTACGAGGACATGGCTCTTGAAAGGAACATGTGGAAGTTGAGCATTAGGGTGGTAGGCTAGGGGGTAGTCGAGAGTTCTTCCCTCTTTGTACTGGGTAGTCTGTTAGAGTTTCTTTAGGTTTGTTAGCGGTCTTTGTTGTATTCACATTGGTGTTTTGCATAGTTTTGTGTTATTGTCCTTTCACTTATTTGTTGTGGTTATTTTCTTTCTGGTATCTTTTATTGTTACATGTTTTTTCTCTTATTTCTTTTTGATATTATTGCCTTTCCTGTTGAGCCGAGAGTCTCCTGGAAACAACATCTCTGCCCTTTTCGGGGTAGGGGTAAGGTCTGCGTACACTCTACTCTCCCCAGACCCCACTAGTGGGATTTTACTGGGTATGTTATTGTTGTTGTTGTTGTTTGTTGTTGGTTTTAGTATTTAAAATGCAGTTTAGATTTAAATTAGATGGTGAATCTCTTTTATTCGATTTGATGAAATCAGTTAGTCTAACGTAAATTAATGTTTGGGTTAATCAAAGTGTGATAAATGTGTGAAATGCAGAAGACCACCCTTTGGATCGGTCAAGCCAATTAAATGGCCCAAATGAGACTGCTGGGCCCAAGCTAGGCTCGTAAGTCTCCCGCCATTCCCTTTCATTATGGATTCATTTCCCAGGCCCAAATCCATGACGTTTCTCTTCAGTAGTTAGGGCCATTCGACTTTAACGGCCCAAAGGACTAACATGTTGGTCCATTTCGTTAGAATAACCCTACTGCCATATTTGTTCATAATTACTAAACCCTTTTAAGTTCAAACCATTGCAAATGCAAGTGTCTTTGGGCCTAGTTAAGCATGACTCTTTTAATTATATTGAGGTGTGCCATATCAACAAAACCTATAATTTATGGCCCTCATGCGATTAGATCAAGAAATCCCTTAAAAGGGTTTGAGGCGTGCCATAAGCAAATTAAATCATCTATGACCCTCACAAATGTTATAATTTAGATATTAAAAATGAACTTCGTAGTTTGCTTTAGGCGCGTTGACTATATAATTATCACAGTTATTACTAAAATCCGGGGGTACATTTCATGTGGCCCGGCTCTAATTTCTATCAAGGTTAAACAGAACGTGTCGTGAATCACGGGTGCATTTCATATAGCGTGGCTTGCGATGTATTTTAAATAACCTTGAAATAATTTCTTAAATAAATAAAAGCAGTTTTAAAGTTAAAAATGCCCATAGGTTTAAAAGTGTTCTAAAATCAGATAATTAGGCCAATAATAATAGTTGAGAGACCGTGCTAGAACCACGAAACCCGAGAATGCCTAACACCTTCTCCGGGGTTAACAGAATTCCTTACTCGGATTTCTGTGTTCGCGAACTATAAAACACAGTCAATCTTTCCTCGATATGGGATTTGAACCGGTGACTTGGGACACAATAAATTATCCCAAGTAGCGACTCTGATTTTCAAATAAAATAATCCTTTTTTGATTGTCACTTAAATTGAAAAAAACTCCCTTATACCCTATCGGGGGTAGGAAAAAGGAGGTGTGACAAGGTGTTGGGCTGGTTATTTAGGCTAAAATTGAAAATAAAAAGGTTTTTATTAAATACCCAAAACAATTAAATAAAAGTAATTTGAAAAATAATTAACTAATTATAAATATAATTTTCATGCGTAGAAATGTTTAAAAAATAATTTTTAGTATTTTGAAATATAATGGACTAATTTCTGGTAAAATAACGGAAAAATTGTATGCATGAGTTATAATTGCAAAGTTATTGCAATTATAACCAAAAGGTGCCAATTTGGCTATTTGTGAAATAATTTTAACTTAATAGGACCATAAATAGTAATATTAAATCAAGAAATATTTTAAAATCATTTGTGATGAAGTTTTATAATTATTTATATAAATAAAATACTAGAATAAATTAATTTAAAAATATAAAAATTATGAAAAAATATCCATTGATGCTAATGCATAGTTTTGAAAGTATATATGCACCTTAAAATATTATAGGGGAAAATTGGGTATCAACAGCTGCCCCTCTTTACCCGGGAAGGATGAAAGAGTTTTCGGGTAAAGAAATGATGGAAAATTTTGACCGAATGGGATGTTTTGAAAGATAGAGGCCGGACTCTGGTCTTTGAGCTATCTACATATCCCTGGTTTTACAAAAATCAGGCCACGGGTGAACGAAGCTGATGGAGTTGTTGTAGGAATGGTAGCCAATTTAGGCTACGACTCTTTTATGGAGGGTGATATCGGATGGTGTTATGATTGTGGGTTTAGAGTGTATCGGATGTATTATAGGGCAAATAGCTAGATATCACGAGGTAAGATAGGTAGCTGATGAGAATCAGTTATGAATGTCGAAGTGAAAATGGTATGAGCGGAAACCGAAGCGAATGGTTGCTCCTATTTGAAAATGGTTACCTCCGAGATCACCTGCAAATTCAAAATACAATGCATGCAAGTACGTAGATTACTGCGAAAATTTAAACGTGATGCAAATTCCCTTTGGACCATGAAATATTGTCTTTGGACGGTGCAGATGACATGTTTAGACCATGATGTCCTGGGCCATGAA
Source organism: Nicotiana sylvestris (assembly GCF_000393655.2). NCBI lineage: Eukaryota > Viridiplantae > Streptophyta > Magnoliopsida > Solanales > Solanaceae > Nicotiana > Nicotiana sylvestris. The sequence continues at coordinate 144,482,475 of NC_091064.1, read as the reverse complement.
TTGTGAGATAAGAGATTCGTAGGCCATGAAATGCTGTTCTCGGGCCATGAAAATGGTGCCTCCGAACCATGACACCTTTGAATAATGATATAAAAATTTGAGAGATCCTCAGGCCATGGCATGGTGTCTTCCGGCTATGAGGATGATGCCTTTAGACAATGATGCCTTTGGACAAATTGGCGATATTTCAGTCTATGAGATGTAATAATATGATGCTAAAATTAACAAGAAAAGGCTTAGTCTTATGAGATTGAGGGCAAAACTTAGCCCGAAAGAAGAGCGAATAAATAGTGTTGGAATAGAGCAACATTTATGCAAGGAGGGACAATGCTTAGTCCCGTGAAAGGCAGAGCTTAGCCTTTTGCAAATATGGAGGCAGGGCTTAGCCTCATGCAAGATGGAGACAGAGTTTTAGTCTCACGTAGGATGCGGGATATGGCTTAGTCCCATGCAAATGATAGGCATCACTTAGCCTTATGCAAACATGGAGGCAAAGCATAGCCTCATGCAAGATGCGAGACAGGGCTTAGTCCTATGCAAATGGAAGGCAGAACTTAGCCTTATGCAAAATTGGAGGCAGGGCTTAGCCTCATGAAAGATGGAGACAGAGCTTTGTCTCATGCAGGATGCGGGACAGGGCTTAGTCCCAAAGGCAGAGCTTAGCCTTATGAAGATATGGAGGCATGGCATAGCCTCATGCAAGATGGAGACAGAGCTTAGTCTCATACGGATGTGGGACAGGGCTTAGTCCCAGGCAAATAGAAGGCAGAGCTTAGCCTTATGCAAATATAGAGGCAGGGCTTAGCCTCGTGCGAGACAGAGCTTAGTCTCATGCAGGATGCGGGACAGGGCTCAGTCCAATGCAAATGGAAGAAAAAGCTTAGCTTTATTCAAGTATAGAGGCAAGGCTTAGCCTCATGCAAGATGGAGACAACGCTTAGTCTTATACAGGATGCGGGACAAGGCTTAGTCCCATGCAAATGGAAGACAGAGCTTAGCCTTATGCAAATATGGAGACAATGCTTAGACTCATACAAGATGGAGATAGAGCTTAGTCGCATGCAGGATGTGGGGCATGGCTTAGTCTCATGCAAATGGAAGGCAGAGATTAGCCTTATGCAAATATAGAGGCAGTGCTTAGCCTCATGCAAGATGGAGACAGAGCTTAGTCTCATGCAGGAAGCGGGACATGGCTTAGTCCCATACAAATGGAACGCAGAGCTTAGCCTTATGCAAATATAGAGGCAGGGCTTAGCCTCATGCAAGATTAGGCACAGGGCTTAATCCCATGCAAAGAACGAATAGAAAATAAGAGTAGAATGTTTCTTAGCTGGAGATACGTTCAGTGTCTGGTGGCCCATTTGATAGTGATTTTTCTTCGTGTATATATATTTGTGAATGCTACTGCTACATCAGATGTGCCTACACTCAAAGAAAAATTGTAAGTTTTCGTAAGGGGAGGTTGGTTTGTGCCTTTGTCTGCTGGCCTTGCTTCTCCATTCTAGATGCCTTGTTTGAGTTTCCCTGGGTAACACCTGGCTGTTACGGAAATAGAATTTTTGAAAATGTGCAAGTATTGATAAAAATAGAGTTATTTTAGAAACATGGTGCAATATCAAATAATTTAGATAAACTAGTGACTGTAACACATTTCAGAGACATTTCAGCTTTTTCGTGTTAGAATTTTGAGTCTCCTCCTCAAAATTCTGCCTCAGTTTGGTAGATGATCCTTCAGCCATTTGCGAGCAACGAACTTGTTGGACCTTCTTCGGAATTTTGAGAAACTTCTCAAAATTATGCCCTAGTTTCTTAACCAATTTATGGCTTTCTAGCTTGTAATGGCGTTGGCTGGACTTGCTCTGGAATTTTGAGGGTCCTCCTCAAATTCTGCCCCAATTTCTGATTCTGGGGGAAATGGAAATTTATTATGATATGACCGAACCCAAAGGGATGCCTACGTATCCCCTCTTATACGGGAATCAAGTCAAGCATAGTTCAATTACATCCGATTAGGAAATGTAAATAGTCTAAACATAGTATCTTTTGACTGCATCTTAATTTATTGGTTTTGGCCAGACTTCTCCATCTGTTTCTGCAAGTATGAGTGCTCCTCCTGTTAACATCATGTGAACCATGTAAGGACCTTGCCAGTTGGGAGAGAATTTCCCTTTGGCTTCATCTTGATGTGGGAAGATCTTCTTCAGTACCAACTATCCTTGTGCAATCTGCCTTGGTTTGACCCTTTTGTTGAAAGCTCTGGACATTCTGTTCTGATAAAGCTGACCGTGACATACCGCGTTCATTCATTTTCTATCTATAAGGGCCAATTGCTCATAGCGGCTCCTTATCCATTCTGATCACTGAGTTCGGCTTCTTGTATGATCCTTAAAAAAGGAATCTCTACCTCGACTAAGATGACAACTTTGGTACCATAAAATAGTAAGTAAGGAGTTTCCTCAATTGATGTGCGGACTGTAGTGCAGTGTCCCAACAGGGCAAAGGGTAACTTCTCGTGCCATTGTTTGTGGTTTTCTACCATCTTCCTTAGTATCTTCTTGATGTTTTTGTTGGCGGCTTCTACGACTCCATTCATTTGAGGTCTGTACGCTGTGGAGTACTTGTGCTTGATTTTGAAAGTTTCACACATGGCTTTCATCAGATCACTGTTGAGATTGGCGATATTATCAGTGACAATGGATTCAGGAACTTTGAATTGGCAAACAATACGATCCTTGACAAAGTCTGCGACAACTCTCTTGGTTACAGCTTTGGAGGATGCAGCCTCTATCCATTTTGTGAAGTAGTCAATGGCCACTAGAATAAACATGTGCCCGTTTGAAGCAGTGGGCTCAATCGTACCAATGACATCCATTCCCCAAGCGGCGAATGGCCAAGGTGAGCTTGTTGCATTGAGTTCATTTGGTGGCACTTTTATCATATCGACATGCACTTGACATTGGTAGCATTTGCGGACATATTGGACGCAATATGTCTCCATAGTCATCCATAATTAACCAGCCCTAAGTATCTTCTTGACCAAGACGAAACCAATCATATGTGGGCCGTAGGTCCCAACATGTATCTCCTCGAGTAGCTTAGAAGCATCTTTTGTGTAGACACATCTTAGCAATCCTAAATCAGGAGTTCTTCTGTAAAAATTGCCTCCGTTATGGAAGATGTGATTGGACAATCTCCGGAGTGTGCATTTTTGAGTATGGTTTGCATGCTCCGGGTATTCACCTTTCACTAAATACTCCTTGATGTCATGGAACCAAGGTTTTCCATCCTTCTCCTCCTCGACATGATCGCAGTAAGCCGGTTGATTATGGATCCTCACTGGGATGGGATCAATGAAATTCTTATCTGGATGTTGTATCATGGATGACAAGGTAGCCAAAGCACCGACAAACTCATTCTGAATTCTGGGAACATGCCGAAACTCCATCTTTATGAACCTCTTTCTCAATTCCTCTACACGGTGCAAATATGGTAATATCTTGGAATTCTTGGTGGCCCATTCTACATGTACCTGGAGCATAAGCAGATTTAAATCACTAATTACCAGCAGCTCTTGAATATTCATGTCGATTGCCATGTTGAGCCCTAGTATGTAGACTTCATACTCTACCATGTTGTTGGTGCAGGAAAATCTGAGTTTAGCAAACACCGGATAATGATGGCTAGTTTTCGATACCAAAACCGCTCCAATGCCCACTCTTTTGAAATTTGCAGCTCCATCAAAGAACATCTTCCAACAGTCGTATGCTTTAGTAATGTATTCTCCCATGAACGACACTTCTTCATTAGGAAAATACATTTTCAAGGGCTCGTATTCTCCTCCTATAGGATTTTCAATAAGATGGTTTGCCAATGCTTGTCCTTTGACCGCCTTTTGAGTTACATGGACGATGTCGAACTCACTTAACAGTATCTGCCACTTGGCTAACTTCCCAGTCGACATGGGCTTCTGAAATATGTACTTCAGAGGGTCTATCCTGGATATAAGGTTTGTGGTATAGGCACAAAAGTAATGCATTAATTTTTGGGCCGTTCAGGTCAAAGCACAACAAGTCCGTTCTAACAGAGAGTATCGTGCCTCGTAAGGTGTGAATTTCTTACTCAGGTAGTATATGGCTTGCTCCTTTCTCCCTGTCTCGTCATGTTGTCCGAAAAGACATCCGAAGGCTCCATCTAATACAAACTGATAAAGTAGAAAAGGTCGACCTGGCTCTGGCAGGACCAAGACCGGTGGTGTGTACAAGTACTCCTTCATCTTGTCAAAAGCTTTCTGACAATCCTTGGTCCAACTTGTTTCGGCATCTTTCCTCAGCGTTTTGAAGATGGGTTGACAAATAACTGTGGACTGCTCTATGAAGCGACTGATATAGTTGAGACATCCTAGGAAGCTCATCACATAATTTTTGCTCCTAGGCGGTGGTAACTCCTGAATGGCCTTAACTTTAGAAGGGTCCAGCTTGATCCCTCGATGACTGACAATGAATCCTAGTAACTTTCCTGCGGGAACCCCGAATGCACATTTTGCGGGGTTAAGTTTTAAGTTGTGCCTCCTTAACCTGTCAAAGAACTTTCTCAAGTCCGCTATGTGATCTGCAGCCCTTTTGGATTTGATAATGACGTCGTCCACATAAACCTCTATTTTTTTGTATCATATCATGGAAGATGGTTGTCATGGCTCTCATGTAAGTAGCACCAGCATTCTTTGGACTGAATGGCATCATCTTGTAGCAGTATACCCCCCATGGTGTAATAAAAGCAGTTTTTTCTACGTCTTCTTCATCCATCCAGATATGGTGATAACCCACAAAGCAATCTACAAAGGATTGGAGTTCATGCTTAGCGCAATTGTCAATCAGGATGTGTATATTTGGCAGTGGAAAGTCATCCTTGGGATTTGTTCTGTTTAAGTCTCGATAGTCAACACATACTCTGACTTTCCTATATTTCTTCGGAACTAGTACAATGTTGGCTAACCAGGTTGGGTATGCAACTACCTTGAGGACTTTGGCTTTGATCTGCTTAGTAACTTCCTCCTTGTTTTTCAGGCTCATATCTGGTTTGAATTTTCTGAGTTTCTGCTTCACCGACGGACACATGGGATTGGTAGGAAACTTGTGAGCCACTATTGACGTGCTCAAACCGGTCATGTCATCATATGACCATGCAAAGATATCCTCATACTCCTTCAAGAAAATAATGTACTCCTCTTTCTCTGTCGGTGATAAGTAAATGCTGATGCGAGTCTCCTTGAAAGTTTAGGCGTCTCCAAAATTTACTGCTTCGGTTTCGTCCAGGTTGGACTTAGGCTTATTCTCAAAGTTGTCAACCTCCCTGACAACTTCCTCAGGTATTTCATCTTCTTCATCTGAGTCACTATCCTTATATTGCGTTGCCTCATTACATGTCACAGTCACCGGTTCATCAGGAAAAGTAATAATAATGATGTAGAAAGAAAAGTGTGAAAGATAATGATGAATAATAAATAGCAATGCATTGATTAGAATTGAAAACATCCAAAACAAGTACGGGTCGATGAATCGAGAATTTATTTGAAACAAGTAAGTCTTTAGAAACAAAACTACTGAAAATCTTAGATGCCTAGCATTGCTATAGAAATAAAGTTAAGTTGATTGCCAAATTACCCAGGGACTCGGCGGGCTCGGGATGGTGTGGCAGTCCAGTTCCTGAGAACAACTCCCTTCTCCACAGTCTGAATAGTGAGGCCTTCTTCCTCCTCCTCCTCAATTATTGCACTGCAATCCATGTCTTCGTCCTCCAAGAATAGATTCCTCATCCTAACTAATGCTTCTTCTTCTGTAGTTACCCATATTATATCAACTTGGTGAAAAGTTTGACCCAGATATGGCACTGGTTGCTCGAGAGGGTAATAAGGTCCACGCCATGGAGGCGACTAATCATTATACTCCTGCCATGTATATTGGTATTCGATCCTGAAAGTAGTACCATGACATTTCAGCTGTATTGGTTTGGTGATGCCTTGGAGATTCTTCCCAAGCCCTTTGTTGGGTCATACCCAGACCGTGCTAGTATGCTTTATATTTTGTTACTCCACCATTTGTCTTTCTCAACGACATTGACACGTTCGATGTGATGATAGGTTTCTCCTCCTAGCCTTCTTCTGTTCCCGATAATCGGGATGGTTTGACTGGTGTAAATAGGGTTACTCCCGTCCTCGTGAATGATCACCTCCTGATGGTTCCATTCAAACTTCACGGCCTGGTGTAGTGTGGAAGCCACAGCCCTAGTGGCATGTATCCATGGTCAGCCCAATAGAAGATTGTATAAAGCTGATATGTCAAGCACTTGGAATTCGACGTCGAACCAAGTTTCCCCATCTGCAGACAAAGATTAATCTTCCCAATCGTGGCCCTTTGAGACCCATCAAAGCCTTTTACGTTCATGCTTCCTGTCCGTATTTCATGGAAACCTTTGACCAACTTTTCAGAGTATCCAACGGACAAATGTTGAGGCTTGAACCTCCATCGATCAGAACTCTGTCGATGAATTTGTCTTCAAATTGTACCGTGATATGCAATGTTAGGTTATGATTCAACCCTTCAGGTGGTAGCTCATCCTCGTAGAAGATTATCTTATGACTTTCCAGCACCTGCCCTACCATGTTGGCCATCTCTCCGTAGGTGATATTGTTGGGTACATAAGCTTCACTCAACGCCTTCATCAAAGCATTCTTGTGCGCCTCTAAATTTTGCAACAGTAATAGTATGGATATTTGAGCTGGGGTTTTGTTCAAATGATCAATGACGAAGTATTCCCTTACTTGTACTTTCCTCCAAAGGTCATTTGGTCCTATTTCAATGACAAGCTTCTTGGTAGTGGCATCCTTACTTGGTCCTCCCAAGTGTTCAGGTGTATAGATTCTTCCGGTCTTAGTCATTCCTTGTGCATCATCAGATTCCTCCATCTTTGCCTTTCCTTTTCGCCTAGCTTTGGCAACGTAATCTCAGGGTATTGCTTTTGAATCGAAAGGAGGTGTGGTTGATATTGTCATTGTGAAAGGTGTGACCACTTCTATTTTAAATGGAATAGGGGTGGCCGCAGGTGGAGCTACTTCTACCTCAAATGGAACAAATGTAGCTAACTCAACCTCGACTGGTGACTAAGTCTGTACTACAATAGGAGTAAGTGTGACTGCGGGTTTAAAGTCGTTACCTTCTCGAATAAGCCCGATTGACCCCTTAAGATCCCATTCTTCATCCATCTCTATCATATGTATTCCACCACCCTTATGATCCGGCAGAGGATTGTTGCAGACATTGGGTGTAGCTTTTTTTGCCTGTATGACCTTGTTGTTAATCAATGTCTAGATTTTATCTTTTAACATTTGGCACTCGTCAATGGTGTGTCCCTTCATACCAGAATGGTATGCACAGGTTTTATTTGGGTTGACCTATTGGGATGGGTGTTCTACTGCCATAACTAGAATATGAGTGACGTAACCAATGGCCTTCAACCGTTCATAAAGTTGGTAGATGGGTTCAGCAATAGCGGTGTATTGTCTAGGTAGTTTGCAGTCAAAATTGGGTCGTGGTCTTAGATAATTTTGGCGAGTTGGAGGTGACTGGAAATGAGATGGTTGAGAATTATAGGTGTGATAGGCAGTGGCTGGTTAGGGATATCTGGGAGATGAGGGTTGATATGTAGGTTGAGGTGTTTGGTATGTGGGTGGAGGTGCTTGGTATGTGAGTGGAGATTATGGGCCCTGAGCCACCATTACTGCCCCGACGTCTTTCTTTTTTGATATGCCTCCTGATTGTAATTTGTTATTCGTGGCCTATAGTGCCTCAAAGTTTGTTACCATCCTGCTCTTGATACCTTCTTCGATCCTTTCACCAATTTTGATGATATCAGAGAATTTATGGTTTTCAATAACCATCAACCTTTCATAGTATTGCAGATCATGTGCTCTGACGAATAACTTGTTCATCTATTCTTCGTCCAATGTTGGCCTGACCTTGGCCACTTCTGACGTCCATCGAGTAGCATACTTGCGAAAAGTCTCGGTGGGCTTCTTCTTGAGATTCTGAATGTAGAAAACATCCAGTGAATTTTCTATGTTGAACCTAAATAGGTCCATGAAATCAGATGCCATACTCACCAAGTTGGACCATTTTTTAGGATCCTGGCTGATGTACCAGGACAAAGCTGTTTACCGTGAAAATGGTAATAACAATTAAATTTATTGATGAGACTCTAAAAATATGTAATCTATTTTTATGCTATTTTTTAAGCAATTGATGCTAGGTATGTGAAGTTTAAAGATGAAATGCGAACTAAAGTAGACTTATAGCCAAACCGAGGGGTTAGCCATTCGGGCCTCGGACTGACCGATGAGGGGCCTCGAGGCTAATGCCTAGGCTCAGGCTTGAGCTATTGGGGATAATCGGGAAAGGGCTAACAGTTAGGATATAATTAAGTGAGGCTCTTTATGGCCAATGATAAGCAGTAAATGAAGAACAAGTATGAAGTCAACAAATAAGAGCAATAATATTGAAGGAATATGTTAGAGAGAAAAGAGACAGAGAGAGTTGTTATTTATCTTGTGTAGAATAGTTAGAGCAACAGCAGCCCCCCTACAAAATGGTAATGATCCCCTTTATATAGGAGGGGAATCCCAAAATAGTACAAAATGCATTAATTGCAAAGGTATGGAGATAGGAAGGCTAAGCATGACACCTTGATACAGGTTTCGGGCAGGCCGGCTTTGTCATACTTAGCTGCGTGCCTTGGGAATTCCCTATTTTTACTCTATCCTCGATCGACACTCCCTTTAGGTTGGGCCTCAACGAGCTTCGAGGGAGGGAACTCGGTCACAGCTTCTCGTCCTTGAGGCCTCGAGTGGTCTTCTGAAATGAACTAATAACAAGAAATTGGGCCCTCTAATTTTGCCGCATATAGATAGTCTCCGCGTTTCCTAGAATGAAGTGAAGGGAAACGATTCTGATGCCTGACTCCTCGGTCTTCTCGTGACGACGTCATGCCGATGACACAACCTTTGGTGTGGGTTTTCACAATAACTACGACATCCCATGGACTTGTCTTTTCGACGCCATTCCATGTTCTATCGATTCACGTTCTTCAAAGTGACAGTACCGTCATCGATTCAGTTCTTCAAGAATGTATTAATTGTACCTTCCGGTCAGTCTTCCAAAGGCATTGATGGCCGTGTCATTATCTCCTATAATTGGGGGTATTCTGGCACTATCTCTCAATCCAAGTGCCTTTCTGCATTTATTCATCCCATTCTTCTTTCCATCTTTTTTTATTGTTAATCACTATGTTTGGAAATCTCAACTTTAAGGTTGTTCGGAAGCATTCCCATCGGCTGCGTGGTGGCCTTCTGCCTTAGCTTCCCCTTGTCTAGCGAGATCACACCGTCTTTGTCGTTGCTGTTGTTGTTGTTATGCCTGCTACTGTTGTCCTTAATGGCTCGAGATGATGATATAAGGACGACCGTCTTTCGCCGATCTAGAAGGGCATTTGGACTCTACAACATTGCTTAGGAGAGTGTTCGGACTATACACCACTGCTCACTCTCCTACCCTGGCCTGGTGTGGCACTTCGTCCCTTGTTTTTTTTTTCAAGGGATAAAATGGCAGAACCAGCCGTTGAGGCTAGGTCCCGCCGAATCTTCAACCTTTGGTTTCGGCGGGTTATGTCTCTTTTTTCTAGCTCTTCTGCATCCCCCCCTTTCCTCTTCTTCATGTTCTCCCTCGACGATGTTCCTCCGTGGGATCGAGATGGGAACCTAGAGGAGGCGGCGATCGAAGGAGTTGCCTTCGAGGATGCGAGGTTGAGGATGTGGCGCTCGGAGATGCTGCTACCGGAGATGAACCTTTGAGGGTAGACTAGGCCCTTAGGCTTTCACTATAGGTGTGTATCCCTTCGCTTCTTTGTTTCTATGTAAGGACCCCTTGTGGGCTTTTGTAATCATATGTAAGGAACCAAATGTTTATGAATATGAATATAAAACTATTTTCTTGACTTTTGCCTTTGATGTTTGTCATATTCTTTTATATTTGTGGGAATTCTGAGTGTATGCCTCTGTTGACGATTGTCAATATCTAACTCGGATGTGAGTATTCCTTCCAATCTTTGGTTGATAAAAATTGCTCCTTTCCGAGCCCACCATTGTTCCTCGGACCAAGCTTGAAACGGTTTGATAGACTCGGGTCATCGGGACCCTCGAGTCACATATAAATAGCGCATCAAACCTTGAAATTTTTGAGTGTGGTTTCTGAGTGAAGGTCAACTTCAGCCACCTGGAGATTTACTTTGAACTTGATGTAAATAATCTTTTAAGGAGTTGTAGATAGGTCCCTGAGGAGGGGTTACCCATATTTAGGCGATGTCCTGAGGTCGAGCCCTCGTGGACGGAGCTCTAAGTGCTTACTTTTCTTCTTGAGAGGAAACTTCGAGGTCGGATACCCTCTCAGACTCTATAATGGTGCTGAAGGTTCTCTAGAGCCCAACTTTCCTCCTTAGAGGAGGTTCAAGAGATCATGTGTCATCTTGAGATTGGAGATGATACTGCTGGCTTCTTAAAGCCTAATTTCCTTTAGGTGGAGGTCCTCGAGTTCGGGTACCACCTCGGGAATGGAGATGATGTTGTTGGGCTTTTGAGGCCTAACTTCCTTTTGATGGAGGCCCTCGAGGTCGGGTACCACCTCGAGACTCGTATGGAAGTTATCGGTCTCCCGGGGCCTGTCTTGGTCAGGTGGACCATTGCTGTATCCCCACATATATATTGGGTCGCTTCTGCTTCTTGGGAGATCCCATTGTTTTAGATATCTATCCTTCCATTTCGGCGTTGAGTCCTTAGTTACCTTAGCATCAGAGTGTTTGTATAGGTTCTTGCTTTAGCTTTCTAGTCTTACCGTAGCCATGACTGCTACTTCAAGGTCTGTCCGGCAGAGAGGGGAGAGTTCCACTCCCAGCGCTCAGGATCCATGGGAGTTTACCTTGAAGACTATGTCTTTGATAAGAAAGGAGAACCTTGAGTTGGTGAGGAGAGACTGCGGATGGGGCGAGGGGGTAGCGTTACAGGTGCTTTCCCCGGATGAGGGTACCACGGACCTTGCTAATGGATTCCTAAATGTGTACTTGTATCCTTTAACACTAGGCCCCCTTGACAGGGTCATGCTCAATTTCTATTTAAAGTACCAGGTTACTTCGGCGCAGATACATCCGTCATTTTGGTGAATAGTGCAGATGATGAGGTTCTTTGTGGAGAAGGCAGGGCTTGAATTCATGCTCAGTCATCTTGTCAGGCTGTACCATCCCTTTAATCATCGAGGTCTGCTAACCTTGCGGTTCCGTTCGTCTACGCCCTTTGTTGTTGACGATGAGGAAGATGGAGATCAAGAGTGGATTAGTCGGTTAGTCCGGGTCCGGACGACTGACATTATTCCCATGGAACTTATGCCATTCCCCGAGGAATGGAATTATACACGCGAATGGAGCGTCTCGTGCTTTCTCAGATTTGCTCATGGTGGAAACTAGTTTATTAATTGTGTTTCCTCCTTTTCTGCAGCAATTTCATGGGTGCCGGGCGAAGTTCCTCATCTGCCAGGTTGGGTCCGGAAGCTGGCGACCCATTCGACTTGTGACGAGCGAAGGTGGCTAGATGTGTCCCAAAGCATATGGGAAGCAAAATATCATGGTATGTGTGTATAATCTTTTTCCTTGTCCCCCGTACATTTGCGAAGACATTTTTCCCTTTTCATGTATTAATCTTGCCGTCGTAGGTATTAGAGGGTCTCTAAGGGAGAGGTTGTGCTCTTCCAGAGACGGGGAGGGGTTGCCAGCTTTCGAGCTAAAGGACGACAATAATAAATGGGATATGCATTTGCAATGCGATGGCGCTCACAGCAGGGCGAAACGGGGTCGCGTCTTTGAGAAGAAAACATCATCCGAGCCTGCTGCACCCAAAGTTTCTGGTTCCGGAGAGGTGGTTCCTCCGAGCGATCATGCTTTGACCGGGGTTGATTCTTCCAGGGTCGAGGGGACTAGACTAACAGAGGTATGCTCGGCCTTCGAGAATGTCTGCCGACTTTACTTTGCGGTGAGCTTTGGCACAGGCCTTCCGAATCTTACGTCTTCCCTTCCTTATCGAGTTTTTATTTTGCAGGCCTTTGACAGGCTTAGGTCTAAGCTGCTCTGTCATGGGTCTAGGCTCCGGAAAGCTCTGGATGAGGGTAGGTCCCTTGGGCTCCTTTGCAAGGAGAAAGAAGTTGAATCGGCACACTAGCGATATGAGGCGTATCAGAGCTCGAATTACGAGAGCTATTTGATGGAGTAGGTAACTTCCCTTCTCAAGAGAGTATGCGTTTGGCTTTTTAACTTCTCAGGTTTACTCTTCGCCTATCCCAGATGCAGAAAAAGATGGAGGCCCTGGAACGTCTTAGGGGTGAAGACGACCGAATCAGGAATGATTGTGGCGAGCTAAGAGCTCGGGCATAGGCTCAAGCTTTGGAGGAGAAAGGTGACTTAGATAAAGTTCCTGCCTTAGAGGTCCAACTCCGCTTAGCTCGTGATAACGCTTCAGTTCAGGCGGATATGATCATGAAGCTTGAATCTAAACTTTTGAAGGTCAGAGCTGAGATCGTTGATGCTCAGACCGAAGCAGCACTGAGCCGGACTAAGGCTGATCAGGAGATGTCAATTTATTTGAAGGATGCTATTGAATCCCAAGCCGAGTTGAAGACTATACTCGATCGTAAAGAAAGGATCAAAGAATATGCTTGTTGTAAATCTTGAGAAAAGGTTCTCGAGAAGATCAGTGCTATGGGTTTTGTTCTTCCAGAAGAGTTAGCGTGAGCGAGGGCGGACGAGCATGGTGCTTGGTCACTCTTGTCCGACGCCGAGGAGAGTAAAGATGAGGCTGATAGGCTGTAGCCCTCAGGAACGGGGCGTAGAATTTTCCATTTTGTATGTGATATCTTCAGAGCGTGTTTGTAGATGGAGGGTGCACTTTTTCATGTAGGTAAATAAAAGAAACTTGAGGCTTTATTTATTCTGTACCCCTTTCTGCTTCACTTCTGACTAGGTAGACTGGTTTTAGAGTTGGTGAGAATCCTTAGATCGTGATATGGCTCTGGGGCACATTAGGTAGGCCCGGGGGCTCTTATGCATTCGGTCGATACGACATTTCGTGTAAGCTGGCATTAGAGCTCTTATGCTTTTGCTCAACTATTTTGGAGCTGGGCTTCGACTTGATCTCATTTGACCCTCAAGCATTTGTGTTTGCATGGGCGGGCGACAATGGCTCTTATGCATTGGGTCGAAGAGACCTTTTATACGCATGGCCCTGAGGCTCATTAAGCTGAGGACAATGGCTCTTACGCTTTGCCCTTAGGCATGTATAGTTAACTATTTTGGGTCCGATCTCCGAATTGGGTTACGACTCGAGACCATTTTGGTCGTTGCGACCTTTTAATGTGTGTGGCCCTGAGGATCATTAGGTTGGCGACAATGGCTCTTACGCTTCTGGCCGTTGCGACCTTTTATATATGCTTTATTTTCCTCCTGTTAAGGACTTTTGAAATGATTTTGCCTGACCCGTCGTCGGTTCGAGAAGAACCTCGATTTCAAGTCAATTGCGGTGGTGTTTGAGCACCTCAGAAGGTTTGGCTCGTAGGCTGAGTAGCTCAAAGCCTTGCGATTTGGAGCTAACATGGTCAAAGCTCTTTTGCCTGAAGAGGGTAGCCTGTTTAACCAGTTCTTTTTGAAGTAGATTCGAAGCAATGGCCTATAATTTTGTAGCGATGGTCGGGCGTCCCCGAGTCGCATTAATTCGGCTGGTACAACCATATGACCGTAGTCATTTGTGTTTGGACGGAGCCATTTTCGTCCCTTGTGTAGTAGTTTAGGCGTCTATATCAAGGGTATGCACTTTCAAGAGTCTTACAAATGCAATATATAGCCTAAACTTCGGGATTGAGTTTATGCATGTAGGAAGGTCTTACAAAATTTTCATGCCCTTTGAGGTCATACAATTTTGTTGATACTTGGTACAAGTATGATTCATGCCTTACTTGAGGTCTTACAGTTTGTGTTGATACTCGGTACGAGTATGATTCATGCCTTACTTGAGGTCTTATTGTTTTCGTTGATACTTGGCACAAGTTTTATGAGACCGAGTCTACCTGCTCGGGGTCTTATGGCCTCGGGTTTTTTAACGAATGGCGATTGGCGACAGTCTCTGAGTCATCGAGTTTGTTTAGGCTCGGGAGCCAATACTCTTAAGCTCGAAATTTCCTTGTTGAGGGCTTATGATTTTGGAGATTCCAACCCTGAGGTCATGATGCTAGTCTCCGAGTGTTCTGGACATTTTTCTTTCTTGGAGATGTTTCGTAATTTCTGTGCTACCTCAGTGAAGGCTTATGAGTTTGGGGTTCCGACCTTGAGGTCATGCAGGTGCCGAGTTGATGACGCTAGTCTCCGAGTATTTTGGGGTGTCCTCGGTGGAGGGATCTTTGCTATGACAATGCTGAGTTTCCTTTGGAGTACAAGATGCTTTGGCAAAAGACATTCTTTGATTGCTTGGCACAAGTACATGTCGTTTTGTTGCCGTGGGTCCGACTTATACAGACACGGTTCATTTGACCATTTGTCCCGGTGCATCATTTCCTACTGGAACCTTGCTCGGCGTTCCTTGGTTTTTTCGAATGGATGACCTTTCGAGGGGATGCCCTCTAATGTTCGGGGTTGATTGCAAAAGAAGCCTTGAATAATTGTTGGATCCCCCTTAGGTAGCATGTAGGTGTTGCCTCATCAAAAACGTTGTCGGTGAAACCCTCTTCACGACAAAAGCTCAGCCGAAGGAAAAGAGTGCAATGGATGCTTTTAAGGCCTTGAGATCTTCGGGTTGAGTTAGCAATTTCGACTGCCCTGATCAAGCGCCTGCATATGGGTTAGTGTAAAATAATAAAGAAAGGGTGTGGTCTTGCCTTATTGTGGTATGCGCCGGTGATGTTCCGAGGTCTGATGTGCCCCTATTTTTTGGTAGCGAGGACTCAGTACGGTCCTCCGCTATGTTTAATCAGGCTTAGCCGAAGACGTAGTTTAATTATCCTTTGGCTCTTTCGAGAGCGGAGATATTGGTGTTGGCGCTACGTCATGTACCACGAACACTTCCCTTGCCGCGTGTTTTCCCCATAGATGGTTTTAACCCCATCCTCTATCGGGAATTTCATCATTTAGTGGAGGGTGGATGGTACCGCTCTCATGCAGTGTATCCACGGTCGGCCGAATAAGGCATTGTATCTCATATCTCCTTCAACGACATGGAATTTGACATTTTGGGTCGTGCCGGCCACGCTGACTGGGAGAGTGATCTCTCCTTTCTTTGTTTCGATTTCCGTGTTGAATCCGTTAAGGACTCGAGAGTCAGGCACGATTTGATCAAGCAGTTCGAGCTGCTCTATTACCCTCGACCTGATAATGTTGGCTGAGCTACCTGGATCCACAAGCACATGTTCTATTCAAAATGAATTAATCGATGAAAGAGGTTACCAGTGCGTTGTTGTGAGGTTGGGACAAGGTTTTAGAGTCCTCCTCGCCGAATATGAGGGCATCTTCTGGTATGTATCCCCGTGTTTGCTTTTCTCTGGTGATGGATATTTTAGTCCTTCTCATCATGGGTTCCTGGGAGTGTCAACTCCCCCCAATGTGGATAACATGTTGTGGCTCATTTTCTTCGTTCTTCTTGGTTGCCTCTCTTTCTCGGAACTAAATTTTAGCCCGATCGCTCAAAAATTCTCGGAGGTGACCTTTATTGAGTAGCCTGGTTATTTCCTCTCGGAGCTAGTGGCAATCTTCGGTCCTATGGCCGTGCGTATTATGAAGTTCACATACAAAGTTGTGATTCCTCTAGGAAGGATTCGACTGAATAGGCCTGGGCCATTTGGCATCCCTGATTTTGTTGATGGCGAACACGATATCCGATACATCAACGCTGAAGTTGTATTCTGATAAGCGAGGTGCCCCTATTGGCCCCGTGTCCCTGTCAAATCCGGCTCTGTTGATGAGTCCCTGAGGTTTCTGTCCCCAGTTCGCCAATTGATCGTTGTGAGGTAGGTTGCGTCTTAGGGCATTCCTCCTATCTTCGGGGTACGGTTGATACCTCTCACTGTTCGATTTCGACTCCTTCGCCAGGAGTCTGCTTGGATATACTGAGCCCGGTGGTGCTCCTAGTTGGTCAACCTAGACCCTGATCTTTGACTGATACCGGTTGTGGACGTTCGACCAGGTTACGGCAGGATACTCGATCAGATTCTCTTTCAGTTGCCTTGAGGCCACTGCGCTTCGTTTATTCAGGCCTTGAGTGAAGGCCTGCACCGCCTAGTCGTCGGAGACCGGGGGTTCTTCCATTTGTTCCATTCGGAAGCGAGATACGAATTCTCGTAGCATTTCATTCTCCCTCTACTTAATCTTGAATACAGCGGACTTCCTTGTTGCTACTTTGATGGCACCGGCGTGTGCCTTTATGAAGGAGTCCAATAGCATGGAAAATGAGTCTATGGAGTTGGGAGCTAGGTTGTGATACCACATCATGGCCCCCTTCGAGAGTGTTTCTCCGAATTCCTCGGTAAGACGAACTCGATCTCATCGTCTTTTATGTCGTTGCCATTTACTACGCACGTATAGGCAGTGACGTCTTCGTTGGGATTTGAGGTCCTGTTGTATTTTGTTAGTTCTAGCATTCTAAACTTCTTTGGAACGGGTTTCGTAGCCGCTTCCTCTGGGAACGGCCATTGCACGAACTTCTTCAAATCTACACCTTTCAGGATCGACGGTGCGCCCGAGATTTGGTCGACCCTGAAGTTATAGGTTTCGACCTTCTTGTCGTTGGCTGCTATCATTTTCTCGCCCGACTCGATCCTTTTGGTGAGGTTCTCGAGCATTTTTACGATGGCAGGATCGACTACCGATCTGTTGTTGCTCGATCTCTCCAGTACCTGTTCGGCCGGGGGAGTAGCTTCCGGTGCCACTGTGCTGGGAGTCTTCGGGTATCTTTGTAGCTGAGTGATAGCCAACGGTTGTGCCTGTAATATTTCAAAAATAATATTCTAACTTCCCGTTCTTCCTGAGCTGGGGTTTTTTTTGGCTTCCTGTTGGTTGTCATGTTGTATGCTCATGTCGGTGTGTAAGGCATCGACCTGCTGTGCATTTTGCGAACCCGCATCCGCTGGAATTGGTCCAGGTGTGTTATCTAGGTTCTGTGGTGGCGTGCCAACACTTGGAACAGCCACACCATTTTCTCTGTGGTGTTCAATGTTGTCGTTCTCAACTCTGTTCACTGAGCCAGACATTTTGACATGAAATCGAAGATATTGGACAAGAAAAGTGTGAAAGATAACTTGCATTGTGTAATGAAACCAGCAAGAAAATAATCACTAATATTTGTAGCCCCACGGTGGGAACCAAACTATTTACCGTAAAAATGGTAATAACAATTAAATTTGTTGATGGGATTCTAAAAATACATGATCTATTTTTATGCTAGTTGTTAAGCAGTTGATTCTAGGTATGTGAAGTTTAAAGATAAAATGCGAACTAAAGTAACGTTATAGCCAAACAAAGGGGTTAGCCATTCGGCCTCAAATTGACCGATGAGGGGCCTCGAGGTCGATGCCTAGGCTCGGCCTCGAGCTATCGGGGATAATCAGGAAAGGGCTAACAGTTAGGATATAATTAAATTAGGCTCTTTATGGGTAACGATAAGTAGTAAATGAAGAACAAATATGAAGTCAACAAATAAGAGCAATAATATCGAATGAATATGTTAGAGAGAAAAGAGAGAGAGAGAGAGTTATTATTTATCTTGTGTAGAATAGTTGGAGCAATAGCAGCCCCCCTACAAAATGGTAAGGATCCCCTTTATATAGGAGGGGAATCCCAACATAGTACAAAATGCAATAGTTGTAAAGGTATGGAGATGGGACGGCTAGAAGTGACACCTTGATACAGGTTCCGGGCAGGCCGGCTTTGTCAGACTTAGCCGCGTGCGTAGGGAATTCCCCATTTTTACTCTATCCTCGATCGATATTCCCTTTAGGTCGGGCCTCGGCTAGCTTCGAGGGAGGGAACTCGGTCACAGCTTCACATCCTCGACGTCTTGAGGTGTTCTTCTGAAATGAACTAATAACAAGAAATTGGGCCCTCTGATTTTGCCGCATACAAAAGCGTCTCCCGTAAGAATCCTCATAAAAAACTTCATCTGGATCTTTTCATCCTTTCCAAGAGCCCCATTTTTCCTTTGTGGAGTTCGGGTTTCGACATTCATTTGGGAACAACTCGTTTCCTTTTGGGAATTGGGTATTTGAAGAGTCGCCACCTAACGGATTAAGGTGTGTTAGGGCACCTAGAGAAATTAACTCATGTAACCAATTTACATTACCAGAGATTAGGGTAAGGGCTCGAAATAACCTTGAGGGGAAGGTGTTAGGCACCCCTCGCGGTCCACAACGGTGGGTCCCGGCCGAACTTAAACTATGTGAATTAGTCATTTAACAAGTAAGCAGTCTCAACACATATTTTCAAATAAAGGTAGTTTACACAGTCTAAACACATATACAATCAAGAAAGATAAGCGTAAATTAAGAAGGTTTAAACAGTCCGAGCATGTATAAACCAAGGAAGTTTAGGAGGTTTGAGTACACATATGTGATTTGGGGAAAGGAAAGTCCTAAGTTTATTAGCCTATAGGATCAATCTGTGCAATGCCCGGTAATCCTCCTCAACTAGAGGGGCTATACGTGACATTAGCGCGCATGTCATCATATCCTTTTACTACCCATTACCCTCCCCTTAGTGGTTATATAAGAGAGTTTAATTAACGAACTCTAAGCGTGCTTTACTCGTCCCTTCCTTGTGGCCCCGGAGAAGTTTAGGACCTCTAGTCTTAGGCAGTTCTAGACAATCGTGGGGTGTTTAAAAGTCAAAAATCCAAGCGACAACAAATAACACATAGGACTGTCAATTAGGGAAGTAGATAAAGGGCTCATGTTTACCTCCACTTATATAGACAAATAAGCAGCACGTCTCAAACACAATTTTTAGGTAATTTCAGAGCAATCCTAGAACAGGGTATCTAGGTGAGCATTAAAACATAAAATATGCAACATTGTTTTTTAAGGGCGAAATGACAGAACCCTAATCAGTTTGCTTGCTGATTTTAAAACCTATTAAACTTGAGCAGTTTTATAAATAATCAGAGCACAATTTCTCAGTTTTTACAAGGACATCAATTACCTAAGGCTTCCCTAGGCGTGGGGCTATATGCAACCATAGTGATAGAAGTTGTTTAAACAATTTGAAGTTATTTCAACCTATAGGCATGCTGATCTAAGTGATGAATGTTATAACAAGTGATTTTATACAGATTGATACTGGAACTTGATACCAATGCATGAAACTGTTTTAGTCTATTTATTTGAATGACATGAGGCGAATGCACGTATAGTCCTAAAACATGATCTCTAATGCACATGGAGAAAGTTATTTATTGAGCCGTTTTAATGACCTAGTGGCAAGATTTATAAGTGATCATGAATTATACAGAATAAAAAATATAGTAGGGATCTACCACATGCTTCTAGTATGCAAAGCAGTAAACGTGAATACCCTAAAACAAGATGTCTAATGCATAGGTTTAGCATGGTTTAAATGCAAATAAACATAGCAATCCTAAAACATGATTTATTGCATCACACAAGCCTAGAACATGATTTCTAAAGCAGATTGCATAATATAAATCCTAAAGCATGATTTTCACCCAGCTTTACCCCACAGGATCATATATATACCCTCTATTTTCACTATTTATACCAATATATATTTACAAAGGATTATTATAGGCCAGGATTGCATAAATTACATAAATGAGATGTAAATTGAACTATAGGGAGCCTAAAGCTGGCCCAAAATAAACCTGGGAGTACCAGGCCTTCAATGTAGTCTCAAATGCCCAGAAATCTCATAGCCAGTTTGTGTCTAGGTGTGTCAGAGTTCCTTAAGGATCTCAAGGATCCCGGGTAGTGCTCACATACAGACTTTTCTCAAAAAAGGGACTGATTATATACAGTGTGGAAAGGCTAGCCCCAGTGTGCCAGAGTTCGGAGGAATCTCATGGGATTTCTAGGCAATAAACATACTGGAGGGGCAGAACCTATTGACCTAAGATTAAAGTAAGAGTGCTTGACATAGTTTTGAGAGGCTTAATGGAAAAAAATAGTGTAGAGATAACTTTAGGAGTAAAATATTTTGTCATAGAAATTAGTTGTAAGAGAAGACTATGAGTGGAAACTATTTAAGAGAACAGTAAGAACATATTTTTTTAAATTAGTTCTGAAGAGAGCAAGCACATAGCCAATCAGTCATTGGGTACACAAACATCCAACAAACCAATGTCACACAGGGATGACAAGGGGTTGGGAACATATAAGAGTCACATTGGGGGGGGGGGCTACATGGACAAGGTATAGTTGAAACATACAAACAACAACTGCATAAAACATTTAGGGTCTTAGAGACTTAGCAGGTTAGTCATGGACAATAAACAATAAAACATAGATCACAAATGTAATGTAGAAAGCAAGACATGTCTTAAATAGGATTAAGTATACAGGTAGAGTCAATCACATACATCAAATAACCAACATGATCACATAGTTAAGGGATTAAACAGATATTCACAAACAGGCTGGTTAAGTATCAAATAACTAGGTGAAGTGTAGACATGCTAATCATACATTGAACAGGACAGAACTTAAACATGCTAAGCAAAGAAGTAAATAGGAAAAACAGGTTGAATTTATGGTCAATGAAATAGTGCGGTAATGAAACACATAGAGTTTAGGTTTCAAAATCTAATCAGAAACATACTAGTTAAGGAAGAGAGAACAGAATGTAAAGCGAGTGCAGTTCAATATCTAGCCTTGGATTACAGCCGGCTAGATCAGTGATTATCACAAGTAGCAGAGAAAGAAAGGAGAGTTTTGAGTGTAAGTACGTGTTTTTTTGAACTAATGTTCGTGTGTTAATAAGTAAAACAGAGGAGTTTATATATTAGTTTAAAGGTAGGGCAAATAAGGTAACAGTACCAACTTCAGTCGATCAAGGGAGGATCACAGAATCAATTACACAAAGAAAATCAGTATTATCTTCCCTTAACTAAGGGTAATTAACCAACGGTAAGGACATGAAATATTTAAGGAATCAGTAAATATTATAGGAAATTAAATAAGGTAAGAAGACCAATTAAGGTCATAAAAGGGAAATAATCGAGAATCAGTCAATCAGAATTTCAAAGTGATATTGATTTCTAGAAAGATACCAACTTCCACAAATAGAAGACGGGCTAAGTAAAATTCCATAAACATAGAGAAATTAGACGAAAAATAACCCTAATAGGTATTAATTAGGGTAAAAGTCATAAAGCAATGAATCTGACAAAGGAAAAGTATGTAAGTCAAAATACAGAATGACACAATGCAACATTTAGCATAGAAAAACTCATAATCGAAGCAAAGCATCAGAAAATTAGGGTTTTCACATAAATCTACTAGGGCTGAGGCAGCCTTAGCCTAAATCAGTCGTGAACACATAAGAACAAACAATTAAGCATTAAAAATCAGAAACCCTTCGAGAAGATAACTTATAGTAAACCCTAGTTTTGGAAAAATGGGAAATTAGTTGAAAACCAGAAAACTTTCAAGGAAAACATGTGAAATATGTTCAATTCGTCTAAGATCTGCACAGATCTGAGAAGATCCGAGACCAAAAAATTAGGGTTTTTAGAAAGTGCAATAGAGACGAGAACATAGGCTTGAAATCCAAAGGTGCAAAACATACCCTCCTAGGTCCCTTGAAATCCCTTCAAGAATCTAGGAGACGGATAGACCATAGTCGGTATGAGGCCGGTAGAGGCCTGAGATGATGAAGAAAGATCATGGAATAGCAGCGTAAGCCGGTGACGGCGGGAAAATTAGGGTTTTGCTAGATAGCATTTGAGAGAGAAAGGGGAAGAATGACGGTGGGGAAAGGGGTAAATGATTAGGGTTAGAGGGGGGTTTTTGTTAGTTTAATTATGGTAGGAAATTCCTGGACCGTTGATAAAAAATGATCAACGACCAGGATTGGCTAAGCATTGGGTCAGGCAGGTAAATGATTTGGGCCTAAGGTTTTGGGCTAATTTATAAAGAGGTGTTGGCTAGTTATTTAGTCTAAAATTGAAAATTAAAAGGCTGTTTATTAAATACCCAAAATAATTGAATAAAATTAATTTGTAAATTAATTAACTAATTATAAAAATGATTTTCATGTGTAGAAATGTTTAAAAAATAATTTTTAGTATTTTGAAATATAATGGATTAATTTCTGGTAAAATAACGCAAAAATTGTATGCATGAGCTATAATTGCAAAGTTATTGCAATTATAACCAAAAGGTGCTAATTTGGCTATTTTTGAAATAATTTGGACGTAATAGGACCATAAGTAGTAATATTAAATCAATAAATATTTTAAAATCATTTGTAATGCAGTTTTATAATTATTTATATAAATAAAATACTAGAATAAATTGTTTTAAAAATATAGAAATTATGGAAAAATATCCATTGATGCTAATGCATACTTTTGAAGGTATATGTGCACTTTAAAATATTATAGGAAAAAATTGGGTATCAACAATTTGTCAGCCCAAATGACATCACTAGAAACTCATAATGCCCATATCGAGTCTGAAAAGCTGTCTTAGGGACATCGGATGCCCTAATCCTCAACTAATGGTAGCCAGACCTCAAATGGATCTTTGAAAACACCTTGGAACCCTGAAGCTGATCAAATAAGTCATCAATCCTCGACAATGGATACTTGTTCTTGATGGTGACTTTGTTCAACTACTGATAGTCTATGCACATCCTCATCTATCCATCTTTCTTCTCTACAAACAACACTGGCGCACCCCAGGGCGATACACTAGGTCTAATGAAGCCTTTATCAAGCAAATCTTGCAACTTCTCCTTCAATTCTTTCAACTCTGGCGGGGTTATGCGGTAAGGCGGAATAGAAATAGGCTGAGTGCCCGGAGCCAAATCAATACAGAAGTCAATATCCCTATGACGTGGCATCCCCGACAGGTCTGTAGAAAACACCTCTGGAAACCCACCGACAACTGGTACTGAATCTATGGAAGGAACCTCTACACTAGAATCGCGGACATAAGCCAAATAAGTTAGACACCCCTTCTCGACCATGCACCGAGCCTTCATGTAAGAAATAACCCTACTGGTAGAATGGCCAGGAGTCTCTCTCCACTCTATTCGAGGCAACACCGGCAAGGCTAAGGTCACGTTTTGGCGTGACAATCCAATATAGCATGATAAGGTGACACCCTTCATGCATTAACTCTCATATCATAGCACTGCATCACCCTTCGTGCATTAACACTCATAACATGGCATGGAATCACCCTTCGTGCATTTACACTCACATATGGCACGACATCACCCTTCGTGCATTAACACTCTCCCATACTACATAACAATGAACAAGTAATAACAGAGAGATAGGATCAACAAATACAAGCCTTACTTCAACAACGGCTCCATAATACCAATCTCAACTTGATATCAATACTCAATTATCCCAAAAGTCTATAAACACGATAAGAATGATCAGTGTAACAATTAATTAGTCTAAACATTGATAACATGATCAAAGTAGGCAATAATTGCAAGAAACAAGTCCCACCAGCATGCTTTAACCCTACAACAACACATAACTACTCGTCACCTCACATATACATTGTACCCAACATCTAAACATTTAAAAAATAGACAAACAAGTCATATTTCCTCAAGTCAAGGCTAACCACGACACTTACCTCCCTCCAAAGGACCAATTCAAAGCTCAACCACGGTTTTGCCTTTCAAACAAGCCTCTGAACCAATAGAATCTAGAAAATTACCGACCAAACGATTCAAATTAATCCTTAGGAACTACCCACAATGGAAAAGAATTCAATTTAGGCCATTATTGAAAAAGTCAACCAAAGTCAACACCCGACCCGCTTGGTCCAAACCTGAAATTCGGGCCAAAACCCGATTATCATTCACCCCCGAACCCGGTTATGTAATTTATTTTGGAATTCAACCTCAATTTGAGGTCTAAATCCCCATTTTACAAAAATCCCTATTTCTATCCAAACCCCCAATTTTCACTAGGAAAATATAAGATTTTTGGTTGAAATCTTAGGAAATGTAGTAAAAGATTGAAAGAAACTAGTTTAGAATCACTTACCAATGATTTGGGGATGAAGAGTTCTTTGAAAAATCATCTCTAGGGTTCTTAAATTTGAAAATTTGAGAGAATGAACAAAAATGTTGTCTACTCCCATTTTGATCAGTTGAGATGTCGCATTTGCAACCTGGGGTTCGCAAATGCAAACCCCGCAAATGTGATGAATCAATAGCAAATGCGAAGCTCTCCACATTTATGCTTTGATCGCAAATGTGATGAATGGTTCACAAATGTGAACTTTGACCTTCCGCAATTGCGACCACTTGATCGCAATTGCGATCACCACACCCCTTGTCCCACTTCGCAAATGTGAAGTGTTTTTCGCAATTGCGAACATGTGGTGCACCAGCTACTCTTCGCAATTGCGATGAGTTGCTCGCAAATGCAAACCTATCAGAGGTCGCAAATGGGAAGCCTGACCTTGCAATTGTGAGGCTGAGGCTTGCACTAGACCTGAAACACACCAGCAATGTTCTATGTCCAAATTTCACTTCGTAGCCTATCCGAAACTCACCCAAGCCCTCGGGGCTTTAAACCAAATACACAAGTCTAAAAACATCATACGAACTTGCTCACGCGATCAAATCGCTTAAAATAATAGCTAGAACACTGAATTCAACACCACATCAAATAAAATTTTCAAGAGAACTTTGAAACTTCTATTTTAACAACCGGACGTCCGAATAACATCAAACCAACTCTGTTTCTCACCAAATTTGACAAACAAGTCATAAATATAGTATTGGACCTATACCGGGTTCTGGAACAAAATACGGACCCGATATCCAAAAAGTCAAACCTTGGTCAAATATTTCAAAGTTATTAAGCCTTTAACTTTCAAATTTCAACAAACTCTGATAACTCGGGCTAGCGACTTTCGAATTCTATTCCGGGCATACGCCCAAGTCCCAAATCACGATATGGAACCACCAAGTCCCAAATGACATCACTAGAAACTCATAATGCCCATATCGAGTCCGAAAAGCTGTCTTAAGGACATCGGATGCCCTAATCCTCAACTAATAGTAGCCAGACATCAAATCGATCTTTGAAAACATCTTGGCACCCTGAAGCTAATTAAATAAGTCATCAATCCTCGGCATTGGATACTTGTTTTCTATGGTGACTTTGTTCAACTACTGATAGTCTATGAACTTTCTCATCTATCCATCTTTCTTCTTCACAAACAACACGGGCGTACCCCAAGGCGAGACACTAGGTCTAATAAAGCCCTTATCAAGCAAATCTTGCAACTTCTCCTTCAATTCTTTAAACTTTGGCGGGGCCATGCGGTACGCCGAAATAGAAATAGGCTGAGTGCCCGAAGCCAAATCAATACAGAAGTCAATATCCCTATCATATGGCATCCCCGACAAGTCTGTATGAAACACCTCTAGAAACCCACCGACAACTTGTACTGAATCCAAGGAAGGAACCTCTGCACTAGTATCGTGGACATAAGCCAAATAACCTATACTCCCCTTCTCGACCATACGTCGAGCCTTCATGTAAGAAATAACCCTACTAGTAAAATGGCCAGGAGTCCCTCTCCACTCTATTCGAGGCAACGCCGGAAAGGCTAAGGTCACCATCTTGGTGTGACAATCCAATATATCATGAAAAGGTGACAAACAATCCTTACCCAAGATGACATCAAAATCTACCATATCGAGAAGTAGAAGATCTACACTAGTCTCTAGAGTCCCAATGGTAACCACACACGAACGATAAATACGATCTACAATAATAGCATCCCCCACATGTGTGGACACATACACGTGAGCACTCAAAAAATCATAAGGTACAACCAAATATAAAGTAAAATAGGATGACACATAGGAATAAGTAGAACCTGGATCAAATAAAGTTGAAGCATCTCTACTGCAAACTGAAAAAGTACATGTGATAACAGCGTTAGATAACTCAGCCTCAGGCCTGGCTGGAAAAGCATACCATTGGGGGCTGCCCCACCACTCTGAACTACATCTCTAAGATGGGCCCTAGCTGGTCGGCCTCCACCTCTAGTGGCTTAACCTCCACCTCTAGCTGTATGAACCCTACCTCTAGCTGGCTGAGCAAGCGGTGAAGCACCCGGTGCCGGGACCATGGCATGAGAACCCTGATGATGTGAATTGTTCGATGGTCGAGGGAAAAATTTAGCAATGTGCCTCGGATCACCACAAGTATAACACGACCTCGGCTGTTGTGACTGTTGACCTTAAAGCTGACCCTGTCGACCTGAGTAACCACCTTGAAAACTCTAGAGCGGAGGTGCACTAATAGAAACTGGTGGTGCACTGTAGGCTAGCTGGTCGGAACAATGCATATAAGGGTCGCGACCACCTGAAGCACCATGCGATGCCTAGAGTGCTAAATAAAATGGGCTGAGAGGATGGCCTCTACCAAAAGTACCCTTGCCTCGAGATGAGGCACTACTGAATACACCAAAATGACTAGGACTTTTTTCAGACCACTGACCCACTTGTGCTAGAACCATCTCCACTCGCCTGGCGACATTTTTAGTCGTCTGAAAAGAAATCTCACACCCAATCTCCTTGGACATCTACAACTTGATAGGCTGAGCAAGTCCCTCAATAAACCTCCTCACCCTCTCTCTATTAGTAGGAAGTAGAAGAATAGCATGACGGGCCAGATCCACAAGGCGGGTCTCATACTGAGTGATAGACGTGCTGCCCTGTTGAAGACACTCAAACTGCCTACGATAATCCTCTCTCAGTATGACATGAAGGAACTTCTAAAGAAATATCTCAGAGAACTGGTCCCAAGTAAGAGCAGGTGACCCAGTTGGTCTGGTCGATACAAAGTCCTTCCACCATCTCTTGGCAGAACCCATCATTTCGAACACAGCAAAATCGACCCTATTGGTATCCACTATCCCCATGTTTTGCATAACCTCATGGCAGCGGTCAAGATAATCTTGTGGGTCCTTGAAAGGCGTGCCACTAAAGTGAACTGGGAAGAGCTTGGTGAACTGGGAAGCCCTCAGAAGACATAGTTGGTCCATCATCGATCTGTGTTGCAATAACCGGCTGAACTAACCCAACTAGCTGAGCTGCTGGACTCTGATACTGGGGAGCAATTGTCACGCCCCAAACTTGAAGAGTCGTGGTTGGTACCCCGCTACCATACTTGGCCCGAGCGTACCGCTCTATAACTGTAAACTCTAGAGGGCTAACCCTCAACCTAGGCCGATGAGGCCATATTTTGAATCATCTAAAAATAATGCCTCTCTCATCTGTGGGGTAAGCATACCCAAAAGTTAATATATATAACTATGCAGGCCGACGAAGCCACCATGAATATCTACTAATATGCAAATTATACATGACTCATCTCCAAGCCTTTAGAGATAACTGAACTGTATCATGATCGGGATAGGGCCTCGACCTACCCATCAAACCTGTATATATAAAATGGACTCAAAGTTCTAGACCTGGTAAATCAGAGGAAGTGGAGCTTACTAACCAAGCTGATGTTTGACTCTGTCTGCTGGGAGGGTCTGTCCAACTATCAATGAGGACCTGTAGGCATGAAATGCAGCGTCCCCGGCAAAAGAGACATCAGTACGAAATAATGTACCGAGTATTTAAGGCAATAGAATAGCTGAAAGTTGAAACTGAACTGATAATGTAATAATTGAAAGTAACTGGGAGTCAAATATAATTTGAAGATATGCTTACCCGCTAATACTAACTCAACTCTCTTAGTATAGTAAGTATAATAGTTGTCAAGCCATATAAGGCTTGGTATGTGTAACTACTCTGCCATAGTAAGCTCGCTCACAGGCGCTTGACCATACTAGGCTCTATATTTCGGCCATTTTGGGCTCGCTCATAGGCGCTCGGCAATAATAGGCTCGGTATATAACTCACCATATGATCTAAGGTTTCCCAATAGGGGCTTGCCCGTCGATTATAGGTCGATAGTGGTGAAAATACTATAATACTATATATATAGAATCTCTACTCTCTTGGCTGACAGAAGACAAAATTAAACTGAATATGAAGTCTCTATAAGGGAGAATGATGTAACTTATGAGACTAGGAAAATGTACATAAATTCAGGAATATGAAATTCTCTTTATGTCTCGTTTTCAAACACAGGTAGTTACTGGATCATGCCAAAATGAATGAAAGATTTAACCTTAACATACCTTAACTTTGTTAAGTCGTTAATACCTTCCAAGCAATTCTTCAAACAACTCAACTCAATCTACCACAGCATAAGGAGATTCAAAATTAGTGTTGAGTAAAGGCTAAGTTCACAACTTAAATTAGTAGCTCATTTACATAAATTTTGGCAGCATCTCCCCTGTAACAAGGCCCTCCTCTAATACCATATACTGACAATACCAAGAACAAAACAATAACAACTTGTATGTATTATTTTCCAACCTTATCTCCATCACAATATATCACAAAATAGCCCACACACCATAATCACTTCATACATAAAATGACAACAAAAGTAGTGTCAAACAACCTAAAAATGTAATGACGAATGACCAGCCCACCATTCCGTCATTATGTGGTGTTTATCCACAACGTTTATCCTCCAAAACTCCATAAACAATCAGCAAAATAGATAGCCCAAAAGCAACATGAAACAGCCCCCAAAACAGTCCACTATAAGTTGAATAACTCGAAGTCACGACTTTCGATCACCGTCCTGTGAGTTCTAACTATTAAGAAACGAATTTATCAACCTTCCTTAATATCAAAAGCTTAAATACAGAAATTAGACGTTTTCTTAACTATGAATTACCTTCAAAAACTCAAACTACAAAGAAAAAGAGAGGCGATATAGCGATACTTGCATCGTAGGGATCGTTCTAGTGTTATCGCTTCTTGATTTCGTACCCAGGATGTTAATATTCTTGGAAACCCTTATGGAGAGCTTGAGGATAAGTGTAGGTGTCTTATTCTGGTCTTGGTATGTGGAAAAGTGTAGAATGAGATGACATAAGTTCCATACCTCCTTTTTCCTACCTATACCCTCCGGAAGGGAGGGTATAAAGGAGATTTTTTCCAACTTAAAGTGACAATCGAAACGGGATTATTTATTTATTAAATTCAGAGTCTCCACTTGGGATAATTTTATGGTGTCCCAAGTCACCGATTCAAATCCCGACTCGAGGAACAGATTGACTCTGTATTACAGTCCGCGAACACAGAAATTCGGGTAAGGAATTCTGTTAACCCGAGAGAAGGTGTTAGGCATTCCCGAGTTCCGTGGTTCTAGCACGGTCGCTCAACTGTTATTATTAGCCTATTTATCTGATTTTAACACATGATCAAACCTATGTGCATTTTTAACTTTATAACCGCTTTGTTCAATTAAATTTTAAGAAAAATTCAACGTTATCAAAAATATGTCTTGAACCACGTCACATAAATGCACCCGCAGTCCACAACACATTTTATTTAACGTTGTTGGGATTTGGATTTGGGTCACACAATTGCATACCCGGGTTTAAGGAAATCAATTATTAAAATAACGCGCCTAAAGCAACTATGCATTTTTAACTTTGCGAGGGCCATGGAAATTCGCTAAATGGCGCGCCTCAATTTCTAAGGATAAAAATATTAATTAAATGAGGGTCGTGCAAACTACGATGTTCATTAATAAATCGTACTCATGTCACACAAAAGTGTATGCGATCACGATAATATATTTATTATGAGAACGTGCGTAAAGGCATACTAGTATCTTTGAATAATTCGACCTCATTCTTATACCAAGCTTAATGTCCGGTTTCCAATACCGGGGGCCCATCTATTTATAAAAAAAATAGAGAAATAGATCCAAAACTGATTCCACTCACGTAGCCCACTTTAACTTAAGAACAGGGACCAATTTTCATTTAAATTAATGTATAACAAGAGCACATGGCTCAATACCAAGACTAGCACAAAGTTGCAACATTAAAAGGCCAGAAACGAAAATTCTTAAGCTACTAGATAATCAAATTCACACTAATCAATTTAGATATATAAAATAATAATTCCAACCTCAAAACCAATCATGACATCCAGCCAAAAAAACATGGCATCAAATTCAAACAAAAATAGAATCAGTAAAGTAAAGTAAAAGATGTAATCATTAAAATAAAGAAGGAACTTTTATTGTTGAAACTTCCTAATATTTACAATGAAGAAGAGCTCCAAAATTGTTCGTTGAACCCGGCACACCTCTATCTATTTCCTTATGTGCGCGTGTATGCATCTTGAACTATTTTTGGTCAGTGGCTTTGGTTGTAGGTTTCTTTTGGAGTGTTTGATTTCATGTGGAAGTTGGGCTAAATGGGAATAATTTCACAATCCACAAAAGGAAAAAAATGGTATATTTCTAGTAGAATGCACATTAATAAAGAAAATTTTGGCTAGAAAAGGAAGGAAAATAAAATATAAAAAAACAAAAGAAAAGCATGTAAGTTGGCTTCACGAGAAAAATGAATGAGGAGTTCAGATCCTTAGCATTTGATTGCTGGGATTTCTTTGTAGAGGAGGTCGTGTCCTCTTTTGGAATTGGGGCTATGCCGCCGTTTTTCTTTTTCTTTTGGTCTTTTGGAATTGAAAACTTAATGGTAGAGTTTCTATAATTGGGTATTTTATATGGAAGTGGGAAGAGATGATGGCCATTGAATTAGAAGAAAATAGATGGCTAGGATTAAATCTTGCACTTAAATGAGCTAATGGGTTGGGAAGAATGGGCTAAGGGTAATTGGATTGGACCATGCCTTTTTGTGTCTCAATTTTGGGCTAAGAAAACTCCAAAAATTATTATTTAAAACCATAGATAAATTCCCTTAATATAAGATAACTATACTACATGATGCAAAAATAAATTCTAATTGACTATATTAAAACATGAAATTATTACATATTTTTTTTGTATTTTTCAAGATTATATAAAGATAAAAACAAACTACTATTTTTTGTATTATTTTTTTTACTTTATGAAAGGTACATAAAATAAAATATTTTTTTGTAATTTTCATATTCTTGTAAAAATAAAGTAAAAGTGTAAAAATGAGTTGAAATAGCTATATTGAGCCTAAATTAAATATTTTTGTGCTAAAATATAAAAAATCTTGGGGAGGGTCAAAAAT
This sequence comes from Nicotiana sylvestris, assembly GCF_000393655.2. NCBI lineage: Eukaryota > Viridiplantae > Streptophyta > Magnoliopsida > Solanales > Solanaceae > Nicotiana > Nicotiana sylvestris. The sequence goes on along the minus strand of NC_091064.1, from coordinate 144,450,979 downwards.
CACATGTCTACAGATGCCCCTCTTTGACTGGAAAGACGAAGTATTTTCAGACAAAGAAAGACTAGACAGGTTTTTTGACCCGACCCTTTTTTGGAGAGATTAAAACTAAGAGAGAGGGGAATGTGACCGAGCCCTGGTATCTGAGCTGCCTACATATCCTTGGCTATAAAGGAATCAGGCCACGTGTAGTTCAGAAGTGAGTGAGATGATGGAGTATGCCGAGGTGGAGAGCCGGTCGAGGTGCCGTTCCACTGAGGTTCCAGTCCGCGGTCCCGTTATTACATCAAAACCAAAAATAAAAAAGACTAATTAAGCCTATCAGCTACGAGTTACAAAATTCCTATCTATGAGTCTTTTGAAGCTTGATCTTGAGTCTTGGCTGGTTCTTCATGCGGGCCCTGATCTGAATCTTGATGCTTGTTAGCCGCAGGTGTTGGTTCAATCTTCTTCAGCTTTTCAAACCAAGACGGGACATGCAGAGCTTTTGACCTCAGCCTTGTCTTGAGCAGCTCACATCTTTCATTAACTTCTGCATTTGGATTCACTTCTAATCTTTCTTTTTGTTGTTTTTTTTCTTTTTATTCTGGATTGTGACATACTTCTGTTGATCATCTCGGACTGCTGACTCGCATTCTTGACGCGAGCTTCTTTTGTTACTGACCTGAATTGCATTCTGAATTGAATTCCCTTTATTTCCAGGTGGGTGCCTGATTGCCAAATCATGATTTGTCTTCCTTCGGAACTACTTTCCCTTGAAACTTGAATTGTCTTTCCTTGTTCTCCAGGTGGGCGCCTGATTATTGAACTTTGAACCGTCTTCTCTTGTTACTTGACACTGTTTTCCCTTGTACCTTGAACCATTTTCCCTTGAAACTTGAACTGTCTTCCTTCGAAACTGCTTTCCCTTGAAACTCGAATTGTCTTCCTTCGAAATTACTTTCCCTTGAAACTTGAGTTGTCTACTCTTGTTCTCCAGGTGGGCGCCTGATTACAACAAAACAGACAAAACAAAAGAAATTTTTTCTGCCCCAGTTTACACTAGGAAGATTTGTGAGTTATTAGCAAAATTGTAAACCACTTGTACTATTGATGCAATGATGAGAGTAAACTAAAGAATAGACTAGGAAAACTATAACTAAGCTTGACTAAAGTAAAAACTGACGCTATTCTCCAGGCGGGGCCCCTTGATTTCAGGAAAACTAAACAATGATAATCTTAAGAAAACTAAAAAAAATGACCTCCTTTTTTTCAAATTTAGACTTCCTTTTTTTTTAAAAAAAAATCATAGGAGAAAATTCGTCAGACTAGGTTCTCTATCTTATGAGAAAGATTCATCAGACTAAGACGTTAATCCTAGGAGAAAATTCATCAGACTAGGTCCTTTTCTCTTTTTTTTTGTTTTTTTTGGTATCTTAGGAGAAAGATTCATCCGACTAAGACGTTTATCCTAGGAGAAAATTCATCAGACTAGGTTTTCTATCTTAGGAGAAAGAATCATCAGACAAAGATTTTAATCCTAGGAGAAAATTCATCAGACTAGGTCCTTTTTCTCTTTTTTTTTTGCTTTTTTTTCCTTGGTATCTTAGGATAAATATTCATCAGACTAAGACGTCTACCCTAGGAGAAAATTCATCAGACTAGGTTTTCTATCTTAGGAGAAAAATTCATCAGACTAAGATCTTGATCCTAGGAGAAGATTCATCAGACTAGGTTTTCTATCTTAGGAGAAAAATTCATCAGACTAAGACATCTATCCTAGGAGAAATTTCATCAGACTAGGTCTTCTATCTTAGGAGAAAAATTCATCAGACTAAGATTTTGATCCTAGGAGAAGGTTCATCAGACTAGGTTTCTTTTCTTCTTCGGTTCATCAGACTAGGTTTCTTTTCTTCTTTTTTTTTTGATACCTTAGGAGAAAGATTCATCATACTAAGATTTCTATCCTAGGAAAAAGTTCATCAGACTAGGATTTCGATTGGGAGGAAAATCCTTCAGACTAGGACTTTTTATGCTAGGACGAAAATGTGAAGATAAATGGCAAGATTTTATGCACGATAGCAAGACAAATAAAGGCAAAGATTTAAGAAACTTCCCTTTGTCGGCTCCTCTCGTATTTCCTTTTTCTTCTTTTTTTTTGTTTGTTTTTTTTTGAACCACTTTCCTTGCACTGCTTTGTTCCTGTTTCACACAAAGAAAAATTTGTCAGTTTTGAAAATGGTGGTCGGTTTGTGGCCTTGAGTCTTGAGCAGCTTGGCTTTTGCTCGATCAGCTTGAGTTGGTTACGAGAGACTTTTGCTTTGCATCGACCCTAATTGTTTCAGACACAGTACCATTTGTATTGTGGCTCAATCAGCTTTATCCCAACCAGAGATCTTTTCTTAGGTGACCCTTTTCGATATCTTGAGACTTCCTGCTTTGAGCAATTTGTCTATCAGAGAGAATCACAAGTTATCTTTGTTTGCGCCAAACAGACCGACAAGAGTCTTTTGGAGGAGCCTTTGTATGAATCCTCAAGGCATTTTGACATTAACAACTGAGTTTGCTGGCCCAATTTACTTTGTACAACTGAAAAGATGGTAGCAGATTTTGAAATCTTTTCTTGCTTGTTTTGAGAAGGACTGACTCAGTGTGGAAGACACAAATGATGCAAAGAAACAAAATTTAACAAGAAATGCCCCTGTCGGAATGACAGAAGGAAGAATTTTTTTTTCTTTTTTTTTTTTCAATAACTAGCCTTAATGATCATGACATGCATTGTGGACTCAAGGGCCTGATCTATCAAACTAATCCAATCTTCCTTTTTACCATTCTTATGATCTTTGAAGTCGGGCCTATTTATGCCAATTCTTCGCATCAGCTTTATGACTCACTTTCGACAAGTAGTGCCCGAGGGGTTTTCACCAACAAGTCACTCTCATTTATTCATCTCTGCTTACCGTCGTCTTACAGTGCCCGTGAGGGTTTTCACTAATAAGACTCTCTCATTTTTCTTTTTCTTTTTCTTTCCCTCTTTTGTGAGCAACTTGACGATGTGCTACGTCGTGTGATAACTATTGCTCATTGCATGCGTCTCCTGGCATTCTTGAAGACATATTGGGAGGTCTTTATTTGGAAGGTTTTTGGATAGGATTGGAAAGAAAGGTCGGCATGAAGGCTCAAAATAAACTTAAAATGAGGGGTTATAGACTTACAACTCTTGGAATTGACTCTTTCAAAAATGAAATAAAATCTTTTCCCCAGTTTCAGAGGCTGGGGATTTTTGGATTTTTTCTAATTTTTCTAATTTTTCTCTTCTAAATTCTTATTTGATTGGACCGAATCGTGAGGCTGCCTACGCATCCTTATTTTTTAAGGAATCAGGTCGAACATAGTTCAAACATCTTGCCTAAACTGGTTTTCATCTTTCTTTCTGTTTTTTTTTTCTCTTTTTTTTTTTCTTTTTTTTTTCTTTTTTTTTTCTTTTTTTTATTTGCCCCAGCTTCTATTTTTGAGGGCATGGACCTTTGACAATTTTTTTCTTCTTTTTTTTTCACTTGAACTTTCTAAAAGCTGCCCCAGTTTGTACTCTTGGGGCATGGACTTTTTTTTTGACTCTAAACTTGATTCCAAAAGAGGGTAGTCAAAGAAAAATAACAGAGACTCAAAAGGGGTAACAAAGGATATAAAGTGTTTGGGTAGCAGAAAAAGGGCCTCCCAACCTCAAGAATGTCAAACATGGTTTCTTTTCGCGATCATAGCATTGACGAACATGTCTGTCTTCTTGGTGTGCCATGGTCACAAGACATTTTTTCATCCCCTAGTGACAAACTTTCCAACAAACATCAATTGATTAAACATCCTCAGGCCCGATCTTGACAATGATTTGAAGGTGAATTTTACTCAACCTTAGTTCCAAAGTGTTCCAACTCTTTATTCATCCTCAAAAGTATTTTTTTTAGTTATCGAATTCCAGGTTAAATGAGTTCCTAAGATCTGGCCAAAATTTCCGCATGCATGTCATATCATTAGAACTAGCGAGAAAAGAACTAGGAACAGAATGACACAAAAGGACAAACTGTATTTTATTGAGTAAAGGATGAAAGGGTTTTACAACTAAACAAGCAACCTAAAATACGAGTTACAACCCTAAAATAACCTGAATAATGAAAATAGCAACAGAATAGACAAACAAAACCCATACAAACAGAATGGAGGGATAGAAGGGTTTGACTCAATAAAGCAAATAAAATCTGGATCACAACCCTGAAATAACCCAGATAATAGAAAAAACATCAAAACAAGCTACCAAGATTCCTTCCTAGTACGGAGGGAATGACTTTTCAATTTCTAGGCTTGGCATTTAGCCACAAATTTGCTCATCAGAATCAGCAGAACCTTCTCCAATTTCAACATCATTAACTTCAGTTAGCAAGTTCCCGAGAGGATTCTCATACTCCATGTCACCAGGCATCATCCCCACAAAGTGTGCATCGTGATGTGCAGGTAAAGGATTCTGCGCGATATTCTGGGTGTCACTGTCTTGGATCACAATCAGGTTTTCCTGGATCATCCTTTCTATTTCTCTTTTCAAATCCCGACAACTTTCAACATTGTGCCCCTAAGCATTGGAATGGTATTCACACCTTTTAGATGGGTCAAAGCTCCTTGCACGTGGGTCCACACGATTTGGAGGAATGGGTGCAATCATGTCATGATTCTTTAACTTCTCAAATAATCTTGCATAGGACTCTCCTATTGGTGTAAAATTATCTTTCAACCTTTGTTCCCTTCTATACCCCTGGCATGGATGTGGGTTATAAGACACTTGAAAATTTTGTGGAGGCTAGTAGAGATTTTATGATGCTCGTGCTCTCCTTCTGGGGTGTTTTGGTGGCTGGACAACATACTGAGGTGGAACGGCAGAGTATTGAGGGTTCTGAGGTGGATAATACTGCTCAGGGGAGTCATGGAAAACTTGAGGAGGCTGCTCATACCTTCGAGATGTTCTCCTGGGACCTCTTCTCGACCCTGATGTCATCATGATTTCTTCAACCTTCTCATTTGTGTCGCTAAAATTATCAGACTCAACCTGGATAGCTTGAGTTGCGGCTTAAAAAACTGCTTGACTTATAATTTTTCCTGTCTTAAGACCATTTCTCCCATTTTGATTGCTTCCGAGAAGAATTTTCCAACTGCGGACATCATGTTTTGAAAGTAATCTGGCTCTTGCGCTTGAAGGAAGATAGTGATTAGCTCGTGGTCATCCATGGGTGGCTTAACTTGAGTTGCTTGCTCTCTCCATTTAATGGCATATTCCCTGAAACTTTCAGTTGGTTTCTTCTTCAGGTTTGAAAAGGAAATACGGTCTGGGGCAATGTCGATGTTGTATTGGAACTGTTTGACAAAGGCATGTGCCATGTCATTCCAGACGTACCAGCGAGATGTGTCTTGATCCACAAACCATTTGGATGCTACTCCCGTAAGGCTTTCCCCAAAATAGGCCATCAACAGTTTTTCGTTTCTTCCCGCACCTCTCAGTTGATTGCAATACCTTTTCAGGTGGGCTATGGGGTCTCCATATCCATCATACTTTTCAAATTTGGAGTCTTGAAACCAGGCGACAAGTGGACATCGGGGAACATACATAGATCTTTGTAGGCAACACTCTTTTGACCTGCCAACCCTTGCATGTTTTTCAACCGTTGTTCTAAGCTTTTCACTCTTTGGGTCATTTCTTCTTATACCATCTTTCGGGCAAGCTTCTCAATGTTTGCAGGAAGATCAAACGAGTACGAGTGGTACTCAGGAGAGTGGTACTGCTCTTGCTGTGTAGCAAATTGTGACTCATGACGAGGCTGTCCTTGACCACTGGCCCATGCTTGACACATTTCGGTCATTTGTTGTTTCAACATTCTATTTTTCTCAAACACAGTAGACTCTTGTTGAACCCTCTGACCCTGAGTCTCTTGAGCACTTGTAACAGCTTCGATGTCAGTTATCATTTTTCCTTGATCTTGTGTTTCTAGCTTACCACAAACCGACCACCTAAACTTTCTTCACAATTCAAAACAAAATATGTTAGAATGGACTCAGTCAGTCCTTATTACTATCAATATTTTGCATTATGTTTTTCATTTTATTTTCATTTTTTTCATTTTTCTTTTCAATGGTTGATTGAACCTGATGTGGGTTGCCTACGTATCATGTGGGAACATGAATCAGATCTTGCATAGTTCGGGAAGAGCAGGAATAAAGTAAATAAACTAACGTTTTGTTTTTTGGATTTTGAATTTTCATTTTATTTTTTCGAAAGAAAGACTTATAAAGAAGAAAGGGAATATTTTTGGATTATGATTTTTCTTCAAAATTTTTGCAAAGGACTTTTAAAGAAAATAGATATTTGTTTTGAATATTGACCCTTTTTTTTTGGAATTTCGAAGAAAAACTTCTAAAGAAGAAAGAAAATATTTTTGGATTTTTTTTAAAATATTGTGGGCCGGAACCGATGAGGTTTGCCTACGTATCTCACATCCGGTGAGAATCAGACCCGCGTAGTTCGTCAATTTTGACGGAATAAAAGAAAATATGACTTATTTTGAAATGACTTTTCTTTTTTCAAAATTTCAACAGAATTTCAGGGGAATTCAAATACCTACCTCTCACTCTCTTTTCCTTTCTCTTTTTTTTCGATTTTCATTTTTGTTTCATTTTCTTTCCGTATTCTAGAAGCCAATCAGCATGCAAGAGGAAACAAATGAATGCGCAAGTAGCAAATAGGATGCATCAGGATGGTCTTTTTCATTTCAGGTACACCTGTCTAGACAGACCCAACCCCTGTGTTGAGTCTCCAAAGTCAAATGCACATGATGCAAACAAACGTTCCTACTAGGGATCCGGCATGAGGCTGAGTTATTCTAGGTTTAAAACCTGGGTGTATTGTTCTAGACCTGGCTTACCCGAGCAGACAACTCGAGCCGAGGGGGGGGGGGGCAGCATACCGGTAACCAAAAGATCATCCGGCTTTGCAACTTGTCCGAACCTCGTTCTATCTAGGATATGACACTAACAGAAAGTAGTCACGCCAGCGTGCACTCCTCAGAAGAGAGAAGAGATGGGTTTCATAGAAGTTTATATACTGTTCAAATAATATCAAAGAGGTAAAAAGCAACATTTAGCACATTAGGCCCAAACATGTAATAAAATCAGATAAATATAGCCAAATATAACAATTATTCTAAGCTCGAATTCTTGAACCCTGAACCAGAAGTTCTGGGTTCTTATCCCCAGCAGAGTCGTCAGAGCTGTCACACCTCCTTTTTTCTACCTATACCCCCCAAAAGGGAGGGTATAAAGGAGTTTTTTTCCAACTTAAAGTGACAATCGAAATGGGATTATTTATTTATTAAATTCAGAGTCGCCACTTGGGATAATTTTATGGTGTCCCAAGTCACCGATTCAAATACCGACTCAAGGAATAGATTGACTCTGTATTACAGTCCGCGAATACAGAAATCCGGGTAAGGAATTCAGTTAACCCGGGAGAAGGTGTTAGGCATTCCCGAGTTCCGTGGTTCTAGCACGGTCGTTCAACTGTTATTATTGGCCTATTTATCTGATTTTAACACATGATCAAACCTATGTGCATTTTTAACTTTATAACCGCTTTGTTCAATTAAATTTTAAGAAAAATTCAACGTTATCAAAAATACTTCTTGAACCACGTCACATAAATGCACATAAATGCATATAAATGCACATAAATTCCATTGTTCACGACATATTTTATTTAACGTTATTGGGATTTGGATTTGGGTCACATAAATGCACACCCGAGTTTAAGGAAATCAATTATTAAAATAACGCGCCCAAAGCAACTACGCATTTTTAACTTTGCGAGGGCCATGGAAAATTTGCTAAATGGCGCGCCTAAATTTCTAAGGATAAAAATATTAATTAAATGAGGGTCTGCAAACTACGATGTTCATTAATAAATCGTACTCGTGTCACGCGAATGTGTACGCGATCACGATAATATATTTATTACGAGAACGTGCGTAAAGGCATACTAGTATCTTTGAATAATTCGACCTCATTCTTATACCAAGCTTAATGTCCGGTTTCCAATACATGGGGCCCATCTATTTATAAAAAAAATAGAGAAACAGATCCAAAACTGATTCCACTCACGTAGCCCTCTTTAACTTAAGAATAGGGACCAATTTTCATTTAATTTAATGTATAACAAGAGCACGTGGATCAATACCAAGACTAGCACAAAGTTGCCACATTAAAAGGCCAGAAACGAAAATTCTTAAGCTACTAGATAATCAAATTCACACTAATCAGTTTAGATATATAAAATAATAATTCCAACCTCAAAACCAATCATGACATCCAGCCAAAAACTTGGCATCAAATTCAAACAAAAATAGAATCAGTAAAGTAAAGTAAAATATGTAATCATTAAAATAAAGAAGGAACCTTTATTGTTGAAACTTCCTAATATTTACAATGAAGAAGAGCTCCAAAATTGTTTGCTGAACCCGGCACACCTCTATCCATTTCCTTATGTGTGTGTGTATGCATCTTGGACTATTTTTGGTCAGTGGCTTAGGTTGCAGGTTTCTTTTGGAGTGTTTGATTTCATGTGGAAGTTAGGCTAAATGGGAATAATTGCACAATCCACAAAAGGAAAAAAGGGTATATTTCTAGTAGAATGTACCTTAATAAAGAAGATTTTGGCTAGAAAAGGAAGGAAAATAAAATATAAAAAAACAAAAGAAAAGCATGTAAGTTGGCTTCACGAGAAAAATGAATGAGGAGTTCAGATCCTTAGCATTTGATTGCTGGGATTTCTTTGTAGAGGAGATCGTGTCCTCTTTTGGAATTGGGGCTATGCCGATGTTTTTCTTTTTCTTTTGGTCTTTTGGAATTGAAAACTTAAGCGTAGGGTTTCTATAATTGGGTATTTTATATGGAAGTGGGAAGGGATGATGGCCATTGGATTAGAAGGAAATAGATGGCTAGGATTAGATCTTGCAATTAAATGGGCTAATGGGTTGGGAAGAATGGGCTAAGGGTAATTGGATTGGACCATGCCGTTTTGTGTCTCAATTTTGGACTAAGAAGACTCCAAAAATTATTATTTAAAACCATAGCTAACTTCCCTTAATATAAGATAACTATACTGCATGATGCAAAAATAAATTCTAATTGACTATATTAAAACATGAAATTATTACATATTTTTTTGTATTTTTCAAGATTATATAAAGATAAAAATAAAGTACTATTTTTTGTGTTATTTTTTTTACTTTATGAAAGGTACATAAAATAAAATATTTTTTTGTAATTTTTATTTTCATGTAAAAATAAAGTAAAAGGGTAAAAATGAGTTGAAATAGCTATATTGGGCCTAAATTAAATATTTATGTGCTAAAATATAAAAAATCTTGGGGAGGGTCAAAAATCACATGTCTACAATAAGGCATATATATATATATATATATATATATATATATATTTATCCATATTTGAAAAAGTCAAAGAGGTGCTAGCTTGGCACCCTATTATTGGCTCTTCTTCAGACGCTTATATCTTTTTATACGGATGTTGTATGAACAAACGGTTAAGAGTGTTAGAAACTAAATTCAAAGACCTTCAATTTGGTATATAATATGTCTAAAAAGGACCTCATAAAATACACGAAATGTATTTCTAAAATAGCTTCAGCAACCTACCTACTTGTCACATATACGGTTTGTGCAGTCTTGCAAAATTGCAAATATCTCTCTACTCTAATATCGTATCGATGAACGGTTTAATGAATTAGAAACTAGACTCATAGATCTTCAATCTGATATTTGTACCATCCGGTAATTCCATGTATATTGGGAGAAAAGCTCCACTACATTTGACCTAATTTTCAGCAGATTTATGAATGTAACTTGTGATGACCTTTGCCAACTTTTGTTCCACAACTCTTTTGACTTCAAAACATAACACACAACTATCATAAGGCAAAAATTAATCATAACATGACCTCCTTATCATTTTGAGAACCTTAGTCTCATCCCAAAAGTACATGTTATAACACTCCCAACTTGTCGACTTTCGTCGAAACTTATTTTCTTCAATTGGTTTAGCTTCTAAGCTTTCCAACCCTCTTGGTAATTGCAGCTCATGATCTTAACTATTTTTCACCTCCAAGTTAACATGATTAAATTACCTTATGTACATTCAAAAGAGGATCTCATTTGTGAGCTTACATCAATTGACTTACGACGTACTCTCACATACGAAAACGTGGGGTGTAACATCATTCCCCCCTTTGGAACATTCGTACTCGAATGTTGACTGATGCACTTATCAGTCTCATAACTTATAGCTTTTATGGATATATTAATATTGTATTTGCCTTCTAGGCCACTGCTCTATGAATAAATCTAAAGGCCAGGGCATTCCCCCTTTAAGCCTCTTTCTCACACCACGACCTGTGGTCGGAATTCTTCTGATCTCGTAATTATTGCTATCTTTTGTCGTGCAGCGTGTACGACTCTATCCTTGTGAATATATACAGAACTATGGCAAGCTATCCCTCTAGGCATCTGTAGGTGTACTGAAATCCTTCGCTCGGTACTTTGTTGAACTTACGATTGTTGCTACATCTTGTTTCGTAGCCTTATATATCTATCCTTATGGCTTTACTACATCTGGGTGGGTTCTATATAATAACACTTACTTTGGTTTATAGTACCAAGGTTTGCTACCCAACTCTAGGTTACTCTCTCGTTGTTGATCTTATATGTATAAATCTAAGTCTTTTAGCTCTTCCTCATTACTGTTCATCTTAAGAATGATGGCCTAATCTCATCTCATACTTTGGAATTTTTTTCCTCCTATTATTGATTCACCTTAATGTTGATCTGTAATCTACCACTAATAACTTGAAACCTCTTACATAATACATTGCCACTACGGCTCACGTCTCATAGGGGAACATCTGAAGTTATTTTCTTCATTCACCTAGGGACGATACTATATTTCAATAACCATATTCCATTGCTTCCCAATGTGATTCATCTTATAGGGGTATTCTAATCTCATGCAATTCATGAACTCCCTTCTCTTTGAATAATTACTCAATCGAAAGCCTAAATGTCATCCTCTTAACATTTATCACAATTACACCCTTATTCTAATACCAGGGAAGCATTCCCTCTTTTCTAAATTCTCCTAGTCTTAAACTCCTCTGAGTTCACTCATGCTATACTGAGCTTTTTATCACTTATGGAAACCATCAGCTCTCTTGTTGTGATGGGTTTAATCCCGAGGAGTTACCTATTATCGTCACTTTCTCACTCACCTAATCTTATCCTTACTCCTATCTGTGAGCACGTGATTTTTGCCCTATATATGAATTACTCCCACAAATTCAAAACAAAAATAATTTTTCCATTGTTTGCAATTTTTTGGGTTTTTGTGGCATTTTCTGTTAATGTTCGCGTTTTTGCTTGTGCATTTTAATTAGTGAAAAATACAAAAAATGTGTTTCATTTGCATTTAGGATTTAATTCTACATTTTAGGATTAATTAACAAATTAGTTGTTTTATAAAAAATGGGAAAATCACAAAAAATAGTTTATTTTGCACTTTTTAATTTTAATTTCGAATTTTTGTAGTTTTTCCTTGAATTTGGTTTTTAATTAATTGGGGTAAATATTATTTCGAGTAATTAGTTTAATTTGGTGAAATATTTAGTTTAAAGAGTAATTTTGGATTTAATTTAATTTGAAAAGAGAAAAAAAAAGAGTAGAAAAAGAATTGATTAAAAGAAATGGGAGGAGTCAATTAAAAGAGGGATGTAATTTGGACCAATTTTTTAATTAAAATCCGCCCAGAACACTCCTCAGCCCAGGCCCAAACCTGGTTTCCACCTGGTCCGTCTCCACACCCCACTAAACGACGTCGTTTTGCCTTTTTGATCTGGACCGTTGATCTCAGTTGATCAAACGGTCCAGAACTGACTTCATCTAGATATATAAAAGTCGGAAACCCCTCCCCCACCCCCCTCATCATCTCACTCACCCTCATCTCTTCAGAAATACCCCCGAAACCCTAATCTGCTGCCCTAATTCCCACCGCCTTAGCCCGGTGGCGCTACCTCTGTTCACCACCAAAATTACACCCTGGAACCTCCACGACCCCCTCCTCCCAAATCTCGGGTCAGTTTCCCTCGAATGTTGCCTGATCTTCTCGAATATTAGATCAGAAATCGAAACCTAAAATCCCAAGATCAGAAACCGAATCAAGATTTCATTGAAGATTTTAGGTCCCTTTTGACTTTATTCGTGTGTTTTGATAAAGAACACACGATTAATCTCAAACTGAGCTGAAAATTTGAAGACTTGAAGATTCGTCACCATTCTTTACTGGTCTGAGTTGTTTTTAGGTATTTTGTTCTTATTTACCTTTCGTTATTTAACTTATGTTTCTTTGTTCTCTTCTTACTTTTTTCTACTCTTTCTTTTAGTTTTCTGATTTTGATTTCTCATTTTTTTTATTTCTTCACACTGTCTGTATCTGCATGTTAGATTCAAGTTGTGTTTGATTATCAGTTGGGTCTTGTCTTCAAGTACGTATAGTTTGAATTTTCATTCATGTTTTGGGCTCAATTTTATTCCGAGTCATTAGGTTTCTGAATTTGAACATTTGGGTTTTTGGGTTTTTTCTTCATATTAATTGGGTTCATAAGGATTAAATAGCCCAAGAGGGAGCTGAATAGGGTCTACGCAGACCCATTAATTTGGGTCAATTGGACCCGGATTCTTCCTGGCATATAGAAGGGTAATAAACAGAGTGTGGAGGGTAGTATAGGTAATTAGGGTGGGAAATCTTTGTGTAACTGAATGGGAAGCTTCTAGGAAGCTGGGGTTTGGGACTATTTTGAAATTCTGAATTTTACATTAGGGGTAGGTGAGCTAAAACCAAAATTGAAAAGGGGGAAAAATGCAAAGACTGATATCTTTAAGTTGCCCTAGTCCCTTGCCTATAAAGGCATCCAAAACTTGTCTTTCAAGGCAGACCCCGAAAAGAAGACCCAAGAGATAAAAATTCTGAAAAAACAAATGGCTGAAAAATTACTGTTCCATTGAGTTTTCTTCTGCAATTTTGAGGTTTTCAATTTCCGAACCAATTTTTGATTCGCCTGGTTTGGAAATGGATTGAACTCGGTTCTTATTTAAAGGTTCCAATTGGTTCTGGTTGTTTGGTTTGGTTAGCTGCATCCTCTGATGATTTAGAATTTCTGGAGAAACTGCTGAACTTGTACATCTGAGTAGAAAAATGGTTTAAGCTTGTTTTGAATCAGTTTTCTGAAGACTCCTTCCTGTTTCATTGGATTATCCTGGGTTGTTCGCCATTCATTTGGTCAAATTTAAGATAACTGTTGCTGCTTACTGTAGATTTATCATTTTCTATTTTCTTTTTGCTTCCCAGGTATTTCTCTATCTCTGAGCAACAAGCAAATGTTAACTATGTGATTCAAGTGAAATCTGATGAAATGCAAGCCATATTTACTTAGCTTTCTTTCTGTTTCTTCTACTGCCTACCATGTATGTAGTTAGAATGTAAATTGCAAGTGTCAGTTTAGGCTTTTACTTTTACTGTTCGCATACCCTGAATCTGCAAGCAAACCTGTTGCTTGTAATGAACCTTGGACTCTAGTCTTAAAATTAGTTTGGGTGTGTCGAGTGAGGAAGCTGTTAGAACTTTGCAACAAAGGTTTAATCTCATGTTTTGGGTTGGAGATTTTGTTCAGTTTATACTTAAGGTCATATATGTTCATAGCTCCTTACCTTTCATCTTCTATTTCATGGAAATTGAAACTCTTGTTTTCTCGTTCATGGCGGAATGGCCTTATAAGACTCTGTTTATTAGTTACGTAAAAAAGTGTTCAGGAACCATTAGTGGGGATGGGGAAATATTAATATAGTCATCAGTTTTGAGTGATGGCTTTGTTATATGAAAACAATTGTTTAAAGATTGATATTTGTGATATAAGTTTTGCAGTGGTTGTCTAGTTAGTTTGTCTCAATATAGTAAATGTCTTGGTATTGGCAAACATTATTTTCTCATTTCTTGCTTTGATTAATACAATAAGTTAGTGTGATAATTTTGTTTCTTAATTCAAATCAGTTATTGTTGCAAATAAGGAATTTAGTGGGATTCAATTTCCAAGTGGGCCGAAACTAGAGATGGGCCATAGGTAAAGACTAGTAGGCTGGTGTTAGGTGATTCTCAAAATTGGGATTTGTTGAACTTTACACTTGAGCGTTGATTTAAAGTAGTGTAGACCAAAATAACTTTGTCTAAACCAAACAACACGCAATCATATTCTCCGTTCTATAATGTTGCATTTCCATAACCATGTCCCCCGCAAAACTAGTTAGCTTTTATAGAAAACTTGAAGGTGTGCCATATTAGATAAGCTATAGTATATGGCCATCAAAAATTGGCTTGAATTTCCCTTTTAAAATTGGAAATGAGGCGTGCCGTGCCAAATAAAATCTGAAAATTGCATGGCCCTCATTTAATTAATCTTGTTTATCCTTATACATTGAGGTGTGTCATTTAGCGAATTTTCCATGGCCCCTGCAAAGTTGCAAATGCATAATTACTTAGGTGCGTTTTTTTAAAAAATTGTCTTCTTAAACTCGGGTGCGCATTTATGTTACCCAAATCCAAATCTCAACAATGTTAGATAGAATATGTCGAGTGCTGCGGGTGCATTTATGTGATGTGGTTCAAGAAGTATTTTAAATGGCGTTGCAATTTTTCCTTAAAATTAAATAAAAGCGATTATAAAGACTAAAATTGCACATAGGTTAAAACATGTATTAAAATCAGTAAATAGGCCAATTATAACAATTGAGCGATTGTGCTAGAACCACGGAATTCGGGAATGCCTAACACCTTCTCCCTGGTTAATAGAATTCCTTACCCGGATTTTTGGTTCGCGGACTGTTAAACAGAGTCAATCTTTTCCTCGATTCAGGATTTAAACCAGTGACTTGGGACACCATAAATTATCCCGAGTGGCGACTCTGAATTTTAAATAAAATAATCCTTTTTCGATTGTCACTTTAAGTTGGAAAAACTCCTTTTATACCCTTCCGGGGGTGTAGGTAAAAGGAGGTGTGACAGCTTTGGCGACTCTGCTGGGGATCGAACCTAGAATCTCTGGTTCAGGGTTCAAGAATTCGAGCTTAGAATAATTGTTATTATTTTGGATTTATTTATTATCTGATTTTATCACATGTTTAGGCCTAATGTGCTAATTGTTGCTTTTACCGCTTTGATATTATCTGAATTGTATTTATAAACTGCTACGAAATCCCTCTCTTCTCTCTCTTGAGGAGTGCACGCTGGTTGTGACTTCTTTCTGTTAGTATCATAACCCAAATAGAACAAGGTTCGGACAAGTTGCAAAGCCGTATGATCTTTTGGTTACCGGTACGCAGCCCTCCCTCGGCTCGAGTTGTCCGCTCGGGTAAACCAGATCTAGAACAAATAAACCCAGGGTTTTAAACCTAGTATAACAATACCTCATGTTGGATCTCTAGTAGGAACGTTTGTTTGCATCATGTGCATTTTAACTTTGGAGACTCAACATAGGGGTTGGGTTTGTCTAGGACAGGTGCACCCGAAATAAAAAGACTATCTTGATGCATCTTACTTGCTACTTGTGCATTTATTTGCTTCAGATTTGTATGCAGACTGGCTTTTGAATAAAATGAGAGAGTTCGGAAAAGAAATAGCATTGTAGAGGGTTAAGAGAGTTAATCACCTGTTTTAAGAAAAACCAGTGTCCAAATAGCACCGAAACTCTGCCGAATTTTTGAAAAAAAAGGGAGAAAAATGAATTGAAAAATGAAAAAAAAAGTTTGGTTTTCAAAAATAATCTGTTTTATTTGCCCGAACTACGCTAGTTTGATTCCCACCGGCTGTAGGATACGTAGGCAACCCCCATCGGGTCCAACTTCTTTTTTTGCAAAATAGCCCAAAAGAACAAAAAATTTACTTTTATTTAAAAATAATTAGGGTGATGCCATTCTTGTGAGAAGTAGCCAAATGTCCCTAAAAGGGCGCCGGAAGGCTGCTTTTGCAAGAACAGCCGCTTGTGATGATTTTTCAAGGTTTTCACCGGTTGGCCAACACAGCCTTAAAATCTTCGTCTTCGAGGTGCTGAAAGGTCGTATTTGCAAAATCGGATTTTATTTTTTTTAAATGACAGAGAAAAAGAGAGGAAAAAGTGTCAATTTTGTCTTTGAGTCAAATGAGTCTTGATTTTTGCTTAATCACCCTAATAAATGTGCAGAATGAGTACGAGTCCAAATTTGCCGATAACAGTCATGAACAAGATCCCTTTGGAGTTGCATATGTGGTGGGAGGATCTGGGAAAATCGGAGCAAGATAAAGTCAATCTACATTTGGGAGGTCTCACCGGGTTGTTAAAAATCAGACCTAGAAGAGATATCATAAAGGCTTTGATTACGCTTTGGGACCCAGCCCATAACGTATTTCACTTTTCGGATTTTGAACTCACCCCAACCTTGGAATAGATAGCAGGTTATATGGGAAGTACTGAAGGGCTGAGGCATAAGTACCTGATCGCTCCAAGAGCCGTTAACTCTCACAATTTCATGGATTTTCTAAAGATAAGCAAGGGAGTCCCGTATTCCGAGTTGGAGGATGGTTTTTCTACTCTACATTTTATATATCACAGGTACGGGCGTGTAGGAGGGTTGAACGATCCGGCAAACGAGGTTTGTAGTAGAGGAAACCGAACAAAATGGGATGAGCATAGGCATTTTGCCTTCATGGTAGCTTTCCTAGGCCTTGTGGTGTTCCCCCGAAAAGATGGGAATATCAATTTGCGGGTGGCCGGAGTCGTCAAGGTCCTGATTACCAACGTCAGAAGCATTCTTGCCCCTATGATAGTGTCTGAGATATACCGAGCTCTCACAACTTGCAAAGCTGGGGCATATTTCTTCAAGGGATGCAATTTGTTATTACAGATGTGGATGATCGAGCACATGTGTCATCGCCCTCAGTATATAAGTTACGGGTCCACAAAGAAAAGTTGCATTGAAGAGATTGACGCAAGGATTTTAGGGTTCAAGCTGCCTGAGGGGTTCGGAGACTGGGTATCCTTCCTTCGTTACATTACTGCGGGACAAATAGAATGGACATTGGGTTGGCTTCCTGTTGAAGAAATTGTGTATATGCCCGCCACTGGTCCTTACTTCCTCCTAATGGGTCTGCGAGGTATCCATCCCTACGCTTCTTACCGGGTGATGAGACAGTTGGGAAGGTGTCAGGTGATGCACCCAGATGAAGATTTTAGTGTTTATGCGGTCGAGGTTAGTTCCGACGGTCAATTTCATGAAGAAACAGTTCGTTCTATTTGGAATGAATGTCAGTATTTGACAGTGAACACTCGAGTGCGTGACTTATCTAGAGGCGAAGTCTCACCCGCCTATCTTGCCTGGTATAGAAAGAAGAACACTGCAAGGGCCGAACCAGAAAGACCAGCCAAAAATCCTCACATTCAGGAATTCGTTGAGGCCTCGTAAGAACAGTGGGCTTGGTTGGCTAAGGAGAATGAGTACAGGGCCACAATAGGAAAATTGGAAAAGCAAGTCAAAGAACTTCAATTCGAGAATAGTTTGCAAGTCGCGGCGGACGAAGGAGAAAAGAAAAAGCTAGCCAAAGAGAATGAGGCCCTTCGAGCCCAAATTCAGGAAATGAAAATAGCTGCAGAAAACCCCACCCGAAGTGCCAAGATGAAAAACTCATAAATAACCCAAGGCAGAAAGTGAGTGACTATGGTTTTGATTTGAACAAGGCAGAAAGTGAACTAACCAAGGTTCGGAAGCAGTTGGCTAAAAATGCAGATGAGCGAGTATGCCTGGTTAAGAAGCTGAAAGAAAGGTACGACAATAAGGTCGCGAGGTTAAAGAAATGGGTCATCGCCACAGAAAACAAAATGATCAAACAGGCAAAAGATTTCAAGGCTGAAATAGAACATTGTTATACAGCATTGGCACAATTAGAAATAGATTTGCAATAACTTCAGGAGCAGAATCATGTAGCTGAGCAAACTTTGGAAGCCAAGGCCCAGCAGATCGGGCGTTTGTTACAAGAAAAAGGTTCCATAAGAGAAAGAATTAGAAACATCGTCGATTACATTGTTGTGAAGTGCCAAGTCTGTGAGGATATGACTCGCACCACCTTCTTCACAACAGTGATGACATTTATTAAACAGATAATGACCGACTTGGACCGACTTCAAAGGGATCTTGCATATAGGCCCGCGGCGAGATCGAATGATGTCCCACGGGCCCCAAGAGCATTGATGTATTCATGATTTTTCATTTTGAGTCTGTATTCCTGTTTCCATTAGAGTCTGTCAGTTGCGTAAGTTTGTATTTTCTGTTGGGGTCTGTCAAGTGTTTTCGAGTCTGTATTTTCTTATGTCAGAGTATGATTTCTGAGTCTGTATTTTGTCTTTTCATCAGCGTCTGTTAGTTTCTCTTAGAGTCCATTGGTTTTGAGTCTTTATAATCAAAGTCTTTGCTTTTTATGAAAATTGAAAATCCCAAAAATGTTTTATTTCACACTTATCTCCTAGAACTAAGCTCGGTCTGATTCATGCGGGCTCATGATACATAGGCAATCTCCATAGGATTCGACCATAACCAAAGAAAAAGAGAGAGAAAAACAAGAGAGAAAAAGAAAAGAAAAAGAGAGAAAATAAGAGAAAGAAACAATGGCAAAACAAGAGGGAAATTAAAAAAGAAGAGCAAAGGCCAGAATGAAAAGAAAGAGAAAAAGAAGGAAAGTTGTAAGTGGAAAAGCCGGGATGACGCAAGCAGCCAATCAAATGCATGATAGAAAACGGTTAACTGCTTAGGTGCATTCATTCCCCAAATGTGCAGTTACCAATTTGTTAAAGCCCTAACCACTAACAAGATTGTTGTTGATGTATTGAGTTCAGGCAGGTGGTTAGTTGATCGGCATTCTAGCAACTAACTCATACAATACCCGATCAAAAGACAAGCTGAACATGGCCAACCAAGAATTGGAGGCAAGTGTTGTTGACCCGTCAAAAGAGGTGGAAGAACTGGATGTTAATGCAATGAAGGAAGAGATGTATCAGTTAAAGCAGCAGATGGCTAAAATGTACCAAGCCTGGGCAAAGGGGCATCCAACACTGGTTTATCCCGCCAACCCTGCTTATATCCCACCATCGGCCTATCCTTAGGAGCCTCCCACTGTGAACTCATCTCCAGCCTTTCCCCTCTACCAACAATGCTATGGCACCACTTCCCATACTTCACAAGCTCCACCACCCAAACAAGTCTCATACCCTCCTCCACCAATCACTCCTGTTTTTGTGGCACCTCCACCCGCTGCATTACACCGATCTTCCAGAGAACCTCTATTCCAGACTCACGACAACCAGTATTATCCCCCTGAACCCACCTTCAAAATCCCGGAACCATGTTCTTACACCCCTCATCTTGATCTCCCAGCAGAGACCGAGAAGCCACCCAAAAATCCCGAGCATGAAGAAATGATCAAAAAGTTCAAAAGCTTAGAATAATCGTTCAGAGATATGAGGGGGTTGGGAGGTCAAGTAAGTGTGGCCTATAAAGATTTATGTCTGTTCCCAGATGTTCAGTTACCAGCAGGGTTCAAAATACCCAAGTTTGATCTGTATAACGGGCATGGTGACCCAGTAGCACACTTAAGAGGATTTTGTAGCAAGATGAGAGGAGCAGGCGGAAGAGATGAATTGCTGATGGCATATTTCAGCCAAAGTTTGAGTGGATCTGTATTAGAATGGTATACCAGACAAAATCACAGCAGGTGATACACATGGGACGATTTGTCCCAAGCCTTCGCCTGCCATTTTCAGTATAATCTTGAAATTATCCCAGACCGTTTGTCATTAACAAAGATTAAGAAAAAGCCCGGTGAGAGTTTCAGAGAATATGGATTCCATTGGAGGGAACAAGCAGCGAGGTTTGACCCTCCGATGAAAGAAAGTGAGATGGTTGATTATTTCATGCAGGCTTTGAAACCCACTTATTTTGGTCACTTGGTGTCAGCAGTGGGCAAGTCCTTTAATGAGGTTGTAAAAATGGGAGGTATGGTTGAGGAGGGACTCAAGTCCAACAAGATGATGAGTTATTCAGCAATCAAAGCGACCACCCAGGCCATTCAAAACGGTACTAGAGGTGTACTCAGGAAGAAGAAGAAAGACGACATTGCGACAATTGAGTCGGGAGCTTGGGTCGGATCCAGGAACCTTCCACGTTACTACAACCCGCCTCGCCCCTATCACCAAACTTACCCCTTGTGACGACCCGAAGGGTTATCACCGTAGTTCTTCCTTGTTCCGCGCTTTTGAGGCCTTGAAAACCTCGCTTTTAGTTTCCTCGATTGACGTGCGCAGTTCGGGCACGTAGCCGGAAAGTTTTGATGTTAGAATATGTGAATTATGTGAAACATTTGATGAATTTTGGTATTAATATGCATAATGTTGACTTTGGTCAACATTTTGGTAAATGGACCCAGACCTGTGATTCGATGGTCCCGGAGGGTCCGTAGGAAAATATGGGACTTGGGCGTGTGCCCGGAATCAAATTCTGAGGTCCCAAGCCCGAGAAATGAATTTTTGAAAGAAATTGTTTTTCTGAAATTTGATATGAAAATTTGAAATGAAAAAGGGGTTAGAAAATATAGGTATCGGGCTCGTATTTTGGTTCCGACGCCCGGTACAAGTCTTAAATATGTGTTAAGCACTATCTGTAAAGTTTGGCTAAAAACGGACGTCATATGACGTGTTTCGGACTAAAAATGGAGAATTTGAGTTATGAAAGTTGAAGAAAGAAAATCATGTGTTTGAGGCTTGATCCTATGTATATGATGTTATTTTGGCGATTTGATCGCATGAGTAAGTCCGTAAGATGTTTTAAGGTTGTGTGCATGTTGGGTTTGGAGCCCCGAGGGCTCGGGTTAGTTTTGAATGGGGCCCAGGAGGTCTTGGACTTAGAAAAAAAAATATACAGGTTCAGATGTTGCAGGCCCAGCACGGCCGCGGCCATTTCCGCGCGGTCCGCGCTGGTAGCCACGCGGCCGCGGTGCTTTTCTGTGCAGTTCGCGTGGTTGGGTTCAGAGCGTCGACCAGCACGGCCGCGCACTAAATCAGTGAGGTCTGCGCTGGGTGGGTTCAGAGAGAGCCCACTTCTCCCCTCCCTCGGCGCGGCCGCGGTGCATTTCTGTGCGGTCCGCGCCATCCCCCAGAAAAATGTATAAATTTTTAGTCATTTTTCCACTTTTCAAAAACCCAAAACCTAAGAGGCGATTTTCCAAACGACTTTTCTTCTTCAAACCGATTGGTAAGTGATATCTAACTTAATTTCTTTATTCCTTAATATCTTTTAACATAATTTCAACTTCAAATCAAAGATTTTCATGGGAAAATTGGGTGTTTTGGGTAAAACCTAGGTTTTCTACAAATTGAGAAGTTGGACCTCAATTTGGGGTCCGATTTAAAAACAAATCATATATTTGGATTCATGGGGGAATGAGTAATCGGGTTTTGGTCCGAACCTCGAGTTTCGACCACGTGGGTCTGGGGGTATTTTTGACCTTTTTGGGAAAAACCTTGAAAAAAATCTATTTTCATGCATTGGGGATGATTCATTTAGTAATTATTAATGTGATTAAGTAACTTATGACTAGATTCGAGCAGATTGGTGGTGGAATCAAGAGGTAAAGCTATACTAGAAGCGTGAGTTGAGTTTGGAGCATTCGAGGTAAGTGTTTGTTCTAACTTTGGCTTGAGGGAATAGGATTAGGATGATATTTGCTACTTGCTAATGTGGAGTACGGTGTATAGGCATGGTGACGGTTATCTATGCACCGGAGTCTAGCATGACCGTGAGTCTTGATTGCTTTTAATTCGAATAATGTGACACAAGCTCCTTGTTTATTTGATAAGTTTCATATAATGTGAACGGTTGAGGAAGAATGATTTAAAAGGAGAATGTGTTGTGAATACTCTGTTAGTTAAGGAAGAATGGATTTAAAAAGGAGAATGTGTTGTGAATACTCCCTTGCCGGGATGTGTAGACTGATATATATATTCTCCCTTGTCGAGATATTTTGGGTTGTGTGGCACGCCGTCCACTTATATATGATATTATGGGATCGTGTGGCACGCCGTCCACTTATATATGATATTATGGGATCGTGTGGCATGCCGTCCACTTATATATGATATTATGGGATCGTGTGGCACGCCGTCCACTTATATATGATATTATGGGATCGTGTGGCACGCCGTCCACTTATATATGATATTATGGGATCGTGTGGCACGCCGTCCACTTATATATGATATTATGGGATCGTGTGGCACGCCGTCCACTTATATATGATATTATGGGATCGTGTGGCACGCCGTCCACTTATATATGATATTATGGGATCGTGTGGCACGCCGTCCACTTATATATGATATTATGGGATCGTGTGGCACGCCGTCCACTTATATATGATATTATGGGATCGTGTGGCACGCCGTCCACTTATATATGATATTATGGGATCGTGTGGCACGCCGTCCACTTATATATGATATTATCGTGGTAGTTATTGTCTAGCCTCGTCACTACTTCGCCGAGGTTAGGCCAGGCACTTACCAGCACATGGGGTCGGTTGTGCTGATGCTACACTCTGTGCATTTTTGTGCACAGATCAGGGAGCAGCTTACGGACCACAGCAGTAGGATTTCTGGGAGTTGTCTTCAGTCTAGGGACTCTCGAGGTAGCCTAGCTGGAGTTCGCAGGCCGAAGTCCCTTTCCATGTATTTCGTTTGTTCATCTTGTATCAGACAAACATGATGTATTTCCTTTCAGACATTGTTTGTAGTATTCTGTAGTAGTCCGTGAGCTAGTGACACCAGACCTTGGGTAGTGATGTGTATTAAACTTCCGCACTTTTGGTTTTCAGTTGCTTTAGATTTAAAGTCTTCCGCTTAAATTTTGTCTCGTTTATTATATTGTTTGAAAGAAAGCAGGAAAGGTGTTTTAAATATTTGGCTTGCCTAGCTCCGATAGTAGGCGCCATCACGACACCCGATGGTGGGAAATCCGGGTCGTGACAAGTTGGTATCAGAGCACTAGGTTACTTAGGCACTGCTAGATCCCCATTTTTCCGTCCATCACGCACAAACCTATACTCAACCTCCCGCTCACGCACAATGGCGTGCCCCAGCTCCACAAAGTCCATACCTAGCTCCACAAAATACCTATCCCCCCAAGAGCCTACAGAAATCCCCCTAGAACAGGTTTTCGGCCAAATTAAGCCTTTAAGAATGAGAGGTTGTAGAAGCAGAAGACTTTCACTCAGTTGGGAGAATCATATACTAGTCTATTCCATAGATTGAGATAGTTGGGTATGTTGAATCCGATCGAGGCTAAACTGCCAAATCCCCCTCCCAGAAATCTTGACCGCTCGGTGAATTGTGAGTATTGTTCAGGGACCCCGGGTCATGGCGTCGGGGTCTTCGAGAACAATAAAGGTTCGAGGGGTCAAAATATCCTCCTCTTCTCCTTCTATCTCCTGCTTTCCCGATTCGGTCGAGGCTGGTGGCTGTGATTGCTATTTGGCTTCCTGTTTACCTTTGATGCTCGACTTTTTCGAAGTTGATAGTGTTGATATCAACGTTTCTCATGGACTGCAAACATTTCTTTTACGCTGTCCGTCGTCAAAAATTTCATCTTTTGGTGGAGAGTCGAGGGGACTGCCCTCATGTTGTGGATCCAAGGCCTTCCGAGTAGGGCATTATACCTCATGTCGCCCTCGATCACATGGAATTTGGTATCTTGAATGGTTCTAGCGATATTCACTGGTAAAATAATATCCCCTTTAGTTGTTTCACTGGCCATATTGAAGCCATTTAAGACCCGAGCTGTTGGCACGATTTGATCTTGTAGGCCGAGTTGCTCCACGACCCTCGATCGGATGATATTCGCTGAGCTACCTGGATCCACAAAAACACACTTAGCTTGAACCTTATTTAATAAGATAGAAATTATCAGAGCATCGTTGTGTGGCTAAGAAATGCCTTCTGCTTCTTTGTCGTTGAATGATAAGGAGCCTTCGGGCACATAATCTCGGGTTTGTTTTCCCTAATGATTGACACCTTAGTGCGTTTGAATATGGGTCCCTATGGAACATCGATCCCGCCGACGATCATATGAATGACATGCTGGGGTTCCTCATGTTCATTTTTCCTATTGGCGTTGTTGATACCCATTTTTTTCCAAAATAATTTTAAAATGCATATATATCTTCAAAATCATGCATTAGCATCAATTGATATTTTTCCATAATTTTTACACCTTTTATTAATTCACCCAGTATTTTATTTCTAATAAATAATTACAAAACCGCATCACAAATGAGTTCAAAAATATTTCTCGATTTAATTTACTATTTATGGTCCTATTAAGTCAAATTATTCCATAAATATCCAAATTGGCATCTTTTGGCTATAATTGCAATGACTTTGCAATTATAGCCCAAACATACAATTCTTGCATTATTTTTCCAGAAATTAGTCTTTTGTATTTTTAAATACTAAATAAACTTTTTTTTAAAAACATTTCTATGTATGAATTCATTTTTATAATTAGTAATTATTTTACAAATTATTTTAATTAATTTATTTGGGGTATTTAACAAGTGGCCTTATTTAATCTCAATTTCAGCCTAATTAACTAGCCCAAATACCCTTAGAAATCAGCCCAGTAAACCAAAGCCCAAACCCCTTACCTACTCGACCCAAGTCTTGTGGAATCCTGGCCGTTGATCATTTTGATCAACGACCTAGATTATTCCTACCATAATTAAACCTAAAGACCCCCCAAACCTCTCATTCTCTCTTCTCACCCCGCCGTCACCCCATCCCCTTCTCTCTCAGATTCTCTCTAATCCTAACCCTAACTCTCCCTCACTATCACTCATCCACCGCCGTCCATGGTGATTTCTCACCACCCCCAGGCCTCTAATGGCCTCTCCTATACAGGTACCGCCGTCTCTAAGGTTCTCGAGGGACCAGGGTCAGTACACTTACACCTTTGGCCCTTTCTTGCCTGTTTCAGGCCATTCTGGTTCGATTTCGAGTAAGATCTTCCTATTTCACCTTAAACCTATGGATTTCTAAGCCTATGTCTTCATCTCTGTGTTATTTGTTTAAAACCCTAATTTCATCCTTTGAACTTCTCAGATCTGTACAAGATCTGAGATGGGTTGTACTTATTTCACATTATTTTTGTGAAAATCTTCTGATTTTCGAGTGGCTTTTCACTTTCCTAAACTAGGGTTTCCTGAAATCTTTTTCCTCAAAATGTTTTCTGGTTTTAAATGTTTCATCTTCTATTCTTATGTATTTTTGACTGATTATGTTGAGTTTGCCTCAAACCTAACTAGTTTATGCTAAAACCCTAATTCATTGACATTTTTGTTTGGATTCTGAGCTTGTCCGTGTTACTTGCTACATGATTTTTTTCTGTGCTTTGATTCGCATGGTTTCTCCTCGTTTAATTTGAATGTTTTGTGATTTTACCCTAATGTGCCTCTATTAAGGTTCCTGGTTCGATTTCTCGACTGATTCTATGTGTCTATATTCATTCTATTTATTTATTCATGGAAAACCTATATTTTTTCTCCTTAAATCAGTGTTGTTTTGAATTCTTGATTCACTGATTTGTTTCGTTAAAACTTATATGCTGATCCTTGATTATTCCTTTATTTGCAACCTTATTTAGTTTCTTGCCTTATTTGAATTAACTGTGATACTTGCTGATTCTTACTAATTGTTTCCTTAATTGAACTCTTGTTTATTTACCCTAATTGCCTACTCCGTACCTAAGTCTTACTTGATTTCTTTCCTTAAATATTTGTCCTGCTCTTTACTGTTGATTGATTACCCCTTAATTAGGGCAGACTTTACTGATTTTATGTATGACTGATTCTGTAAATTCCCCTAATTTCTACATAATTGATTCTTTACCTTATTCTATTTAACTCTTGACTACTATATATACTCTCATCTATTCTCACTTCTACACACGAACACTAGTTCAAAAAACTCCACTTCTACACACGAACACTAGTTCAAAAAACTCTCTTACACTTAAAAACTCTCTCTCTTTTCTTCTTTGTTACTTGCGATTTTCACTGACCTAGCCGGCTGTAAGCCAAGGCTAGCTATTGCACCACATATGCTCTATACTCTGTGTTTTTCTCAGCTTAACTGGTATGTCCTGATTCAGTTTTGTTGACCGTGAAAATGGTAATAACAATTAGATTTGTTAATAGGACTCTAAAAATACGTGATCTATTTTTATGCTAGTTGTTAGGATAGTTGATGCTAGGCGTATGAAGATAAGAGATGAAATGTGAGCTAAAATAGAACTATAATCGAACCGAGAGATCAGTTACTCTATCCTCGAACTAACTGATGAAAGGCCTCGAGGTCGATGCCTGAGCTCGAGCTCGATCTATCGGGGGTAACCGAGAAGGGAATAACAGTTAGGATATAATCACAAGGGGCTTTTTAAGGCCAATATCAAGCAATAAATGAAGAACAAGTATAAAAGCAATAACTAAGAGAGCTAGTCTCGAGCGAGTAAGTTAGAGAGAAAAGAGAGAGAGAGAGAGAGAGAGAGAGAGAGAGAGTTGTTATTGATCTTATGTAGAATAGTTGGAGCAACAACAGCCCCTTACAAAGTGGTGAGGATCCCCTTTATATAGGAGGGGAAATACAACATAGTACAGAATGCATTAATTGTAAAGATATGGAGATGAGACAGCTAGACATGATATTAGACTCTACTGGTGTTATCTGCTCACCTTGGGAATTTCCCACCCTCGGGATCATCGTTGGGTCGATCGTAAATGAACCTCGAGGGAGAGAACTCGATCGCTACCCCACAACATCGAGATATCGATATGACTCCCCGAGAACACCTTAATGGCCAGAAATCTGACCCTCCGATTTCACCGTATACAGATAGTCTCTGCCTTTCCTAGAATGAAGTAATAGAAAATGATTTTGAGCCGTCGTTCTGAGGACATCATTGTCGTGGTGTCAACCGATAAGAGCATTAAATGCCATATTCCAGAAAATTGTGCAAAGGTCACCGTCAAATGTGATAATCGAGGAACCCACGAACTGCCATTGGCTCATTTCCGCTGCCCAAGCGGTTCCTATAAATGCATCGACTGTTTGATGCTTCTTATTTTCACCCCTTATCCAAATTCACGAGTCAGAACCCTTTGTCTTTTCTACTCTTTCATCTTTTTCTAGAGAATCTTTTACAATTGATATGGCTAGGACTTCTAGAACGGTTCCTCGGCGGAACGAAGTTGCATCATCATCTCGATCGTCTAAAGAGAAAGCCAGAGAAATTCCTTTCTTGAAATAGTGTACCCCACCTAATCTCGATACGTCAAAGGATTTTAACATCGATGCCACTTCATCCACACCGGGCCGGTGCAAGCACGTGTCTCGATACATTAGCATCGTGACCAACATACAAACGGTGAGGATAGACTGCCGATAGAATAAGGCAGTGGAGGTGGAGATTCCCGGTCCTAATAAGAATATAACAGGCCATAAGGCCTGCTTTCTTTACGTGTATACCTACCCATTCACCTTGGGTCCTGACAATTCTTCTGAATCTTCTCCCCCGGAGATAGACCTGGTTATCCTTGACTTCTGTGACAAGTACCTAGTGACACTTGGTCAGGTCTATCCTTCTTTCTGGAGGATAGTATTGATGCTCCGCCATTTCAATGAAGGGGTTGAGGGTGAGTCTTTTACCCTCAACCATTTGATTATGATGTATAGCCCTCGATTTTATCGAGGTTTATTCAGGCTCTATCATCGATCCAAAAAATCATTCTTCTCGAGCATCGACGAGGGGAAGGATCGAGGGTGGATGAGCAAATTTTCCAGGTGAAGACCTCAGATATCATCCCGGCCCAGAGGATGCCTTTTCCGGAGAAATGGAACACGAAATGTAAGCAATTTTCCCTTAACCATTTTTACTACTTTTCTTTTGAAATAACGACCTCTCTGCGCTTCCTGCAGCCGCTACTTGGTACCCCGAGACATTCCGAATTTGTCAGGATGGATTGAGCAGTTGGACAAGGTGTTCCCATATCTTGTTTGGTCTTGGACCGACGTGGCCAAAGAGCGATGGGTGGCCAAGAATCATGGTAGAGTTTCTTTACCGCCTACGCCTTGTATTTGTGTTTCTTCATGCGCCCTTAGTGATGGAATCTTGCGGTTACTGTGCTTGTGCAGGTCTTGGCGAGAATATGCAGATGAGGCCGCCCCCTAGCGGCGAAGTGGAGGCTTCGGAGCCTGGCAAGGGAAAAAAGAGAAAAAACAAGGCAATTGTCGCCCTTCCTACGGCAAAAAAACCCAGGTCACTCGGGCATCGAGCCGCTGTTGGGACCTCTGCTTCAACTATAGGGGCAAATCCTAACACCGAGAAAGAGGATGCTGATGAATGTCAGCTAGCGCGTAGGATGCGGTCGAATGCGAGAGCCTTATATGTGCCTCGATCGGAGGCTGCTGAGTCCGGAACGAGTGACTCCGGTCGATTTCGTGAACTGGAGACCCTTGAAGAGGGTGTTAATGCGGCCTCAAATCGCACAACCGGGTTTGACGCAATTTCTGTTGGGGGGGGGGGCGACTGCCATCGATCATGGAACTTTTCATGAGAATGGGTTGCCTTTTGGGGAAATCGGCAATACGGGCGATTTCATCTCATGCTTTCAAGTCTTGTCGGGGGAGATGGGCGATTCTCAAGATGTTAACACCACCAAAGCGTGAATTCCTCTCAAGGAGGGAGGATCACTCGCCAATATATTTGATGGTGTTAGCGATAATGTCGGTCTTGACATTCTTGGTGCCGTCAAGGCGGCGGAGGGATCCTTGCAGTAGGTGATATCTATTTCTTGTATATTTCTTTAATTCTCGGGCCTCGTTCTTCATTTTCCTAACTCTTCCACTATGTCGCAGTGCAAGGATATGTATGATCACGCCCTCTTTCTGCTCTGCGAAGAGCTTTCTTACCATGATAGAGAGTGTAAGAAGCTTACCTCGATGCTGCGAGATTCGGAAGCTCATTCTGCCCGAGGAGAAAAGGAATTAGGAGAGCTCCAAGTTGCCCTAGAAAGAGCGCTCCGGGAAAAGGCTGGCCTTGCTGCGCAGGTATTTCGCCCTACTTGTACCCGACCTTTACTCCCGTATTCCGACGTATATTAGCTTATATTTCTTTAATAGGTCGAGCAGAATGGTTCGCTGATTAGCCAACTGAACATAGAGATCTCTGAGCTGAGGAAGCAGAAAGAAGTAGCAACTGGGGAGTTGGTGACATCCCAGGACCATCTCAAGGACGCCCGCAAGGAGGTTGCTACTTTGGCCGCAGCTAAGTCCGAGGTTGAATGAAACGCTGCCACTTATTTAGAGGATACAACCACGATGCATAAAATACCTCGTGACATATTGATAGCAGCTGAGCAAAAGCTAACTCGAGCTATTAACCGTGCTAAGACGGAGGTGAGGAGAGAGACCGTGGATGAGATCGGAGTCAGAGGTGTCGACCTGTCAGCTGATCTCGAGGAAGACCGCAAATTGGAGAGAGAAATGGTGCCTTTATTTGCCTCCCATGAGGGCGAAGATAGTAGTGGTGAGGAGTAGCCCTCAAGTTGTTTTGTATCCCCTTCTTTTCCCTTTGTATGCAGCTCCCGGGGGATGGATTTTGTAAAGATGTCTTTTGTGGATATGCTTTTGGCAATGTAAAAAAAAGGTTTTCCTCCTTTTAGTTTTTTTAGTCTTTCCTTCTTTGTTCCTTTGCTTTTGCAGATTGACTTTCGACCTTTGATGCTGACCCTTCAAAATTCGTTCTTAGAGCAACTGGAACTCTCAAATTGGGCCATGCTCGAGGGTTAAATCGGTAGTTCCTATCGGACTGGTGCTGGTGATATTAGGGAGACCCCGAGGCCTCGTAGTTTTTGACTTCTGCGGGGTAGCAACATTTGTTTGATCCGCTAAAGAGGGCCCAGGGTGATTTCTCCAGTACATTTCCCTAGGTAGGCGGGCAGTTGCTGCTTTGCCCCTATATATTCATTCATCCGTCTTTCCAACGATGATTTTGCTGCTTTGATAGACTATCTCTTCCATAGAGCCTGACACTTTGTGCTAGTCGTTTCGCTCCCCTAATTCAAAATTTTTCTCAGACCCACATCTTTCCCCTCCTATTCTGCCGTAGCCATGACTTGTACGTCGACGTCCGATCGTCGGGTAGAGGGGAATTCTTCCCATGATCTACATTCGATTGGTGATACCGACTCACTGCCGATGCCCGATGAGCGAGCCTCTGGGTGCCCTACCTTGAGGATAGTCGTCACGCCGGAGAGGCCTCCTAATGTTCCGGGTCACCGGGAGCATGTTTCGAGCATCGTCTCATCAGTGGGGAGGAAAACCTCGAAACGACCAGAAAAGACTATGGATGGGGAGAAGGCGCAGTATTACAAGTACCTTTTCCCGAGGAGAGAGTCATGACATACGTTGAGGGGGTTTTGAGCATATATACGCATGTTTTTGCGCCGGTTTCCCCCGATCGGGTCGTGCTTGATTTCTGTCAGAGATATCAGGTTACACTGCCGCAGGCTCATCCCTTCCTTTGGAAAATAGTCCAGGCGATGAGATATTTCGCTAATAAGGAAGGGATAGAGTTTACCCTCAACCATCTCGTGAGGTTATATTGGACACTGCATTACCGGGGCCTGATCGCTCTTCAGCGTCGATCCACCTGAGCTCCTGTTGTCGACATCGAGGAGGACGAGGACCAGGAATGGATGAATCGATTCATTCGGATTCGAACGATTGATGTCATTCCTAGAGAATTTTTGCCATTTCCTGAGAAATGAAACTTCACAAGTAAGTGTCTCATAGGAACTATCATTGTTTTGACAAGAGGCAGGCTCTGTAATGATATCTTTCCGTTCCATATTTGTAGCAACTCATTGGTTGTAGAACGAGGTCCCCAATTTAGCGAGTGGTCTCGTAAGCTAGCAGCTTGCTCAATTTATGATAGGCGTCGGTGGCGAGATCTGTCCAAAGGGAGATGGGAGGCGAAGCATCATGGTAGGTGTCCAGCGCCTTGCTTCCTAGAAAATGACGCTTTTCTTGCCGGCTTATTTAACTCAACCGTCGCAGGTGCTGGGGGTTCTTTTGAAATGAAGCCGTGTCCTCCGGTGGAGGAGGAGAGATTGCTGGCCTCGGGATCGAGGAGTGATGACAAACGAACAGATGCTCCGGGGTGCGAAAAGGCTTGCAGTGAGGCAACTCCTTCTAAATGGTTAAGGAGAAGTAATTCAGTCGATCAACCACCTTCTGAAGGCGGTGCACCATCGAATGTTTCTTCGGCCTTCGGCGAGGCTCAGCGACTTGGCCTTATGGTGAGTTTTGACTGCTACAAGATTATTCCGGCCCCGTGCCTTCCTGTCTCCCCCCCTTTTTTTATTTAGCTTTCATCCATAGGCCTTTGACAGGCTTAAATCCGAGCTGCTTCGTAGTGAGGCCCCGTTGCGGGGAGCTTTGGATAGGGAGAAATCCCTTAAGCTTTTTTGTGCGGAAAAGGAAAAAGAGCTGGTTTCCCTGCGGCGCGAGGTGGGCCGGAGCCGGATCCGTAGGATCCTCCTGGAGAAACAGGTACCCTGTATTTCACTCTGCTTGCACTCCTTTTTTACCTCGGCGTCTTGATGTTTTGATATTTCAGTTGGAGGACAAGGCGGAAGAGTTGGGACAGCTCTAGAGCGAGGTTGGTCGAGCCAAATGCGAATTCAACGAGCTGCAGGCGCATGTAAGTGCCCATTCTGTGGATAAAGCAAGTGCTCTAGCCATGGTTTCTGCTTTTGAGACGCAAATCCAGACCGTTCGCGCGAATGATTCTGCTCGGGCGAATATGATCGCAAAGCTCTCATCCGAGCTTTCGAAGGAGAAGACAGAGGTGGTGAACATCCGGGCCCAGTTTGTGATGAGAAATACTAGGGCGAGACAAAAAGTGGCAGCCTATTCGAAGAGCGCTGCCATTGCTAAAGCTAAACTGAAGAGAACTCTTGATCGTGCAAAGCAGTAGCAAGGAGTATGCGAGGTGCAGATCCCGGAGGGAAGTTCTCGAGGAGATTCATGCCAGGGGCTTTGATCTCTCGGGGGAGATAAAGCAAGCCAAATGGGAGGAGTACGATGCCAAGTTCCTTCTGTCTGATGCTGAAGACGGCGAGGAGGGGGCCACCGGGCCATAGTCCCCAAGGGGGAACATTTATTTCCTGCCTTGTTCTTATGTACATAGCTTTTCATAACATGTTGTAGACGGAGCTTGTATTTCACTGCCTGTATGTAAAAAAGGGGGAACCCTGCAATGTGTGTCTTCTGTATTTCTGTTTTCCAAGATCTCAATCGGGTCGATTCGACCTTTGAATTAGTAGGAATCTCCGAACCCGTAATACGACCCTGAGGTTCGTTAGGCTGGCGACAACGACTTTTATCTTTGCCCTTGGGCGTACACATTTTAACTATTTTGGGTTCAGTCTCCAAGTCGGGCTTCGAATCAAGCTCAATCGACCCTCAAGTTTTACATCTGTATGGGTTGGTGACAATGGCTCTTACACCTTGGTTCGAAGAGACCTTTTATGTATGTGGCCCTGAGGCTCATGAAACTGGCGGCGATGCCTCTTACGCTTTTGCCCTTAGGCATGTATAGTTAACTATTTTGGATCCGGTCTCCGAATCGGGTTATGACTCGAGCTCACTTTGACCCTCAAGCTTTCAAATTTTTAAACTAGCGACCATTTAGTGTGTGGCCCTGAGGCTTGTTTTGCTGGTGACAATGGCTCTTACGCTTTTGCCCTTGGGCATATGAAAGCTTTGTTTTCCTCTCGTTAAGGTCTTTTTGAAATGATTTTTCCTGACCCATCGTTGGTTCGGGAAGAACCTCGATTTCAAGTCATTTGCGGCGATGTTCGAGCACTTTGGAAGGTTTAGCTCGTAGGTTGAGTAGCTTGAAGCCTTATGATTTGGAGCTGACATGGTCGAAGCTTGTTTGCCTGTTGAGGGTAGCCTGTTTAACCGGTTCTTTTCGAAGTAGATTCGAAGTAATGGCCTGTGATTTTGTAGCGATGGTCGGGCGTCCCCAAGTCGTATTAATTTGGATGGTATAGCCGTATTGACCGTAGTCATTTGTGTTTGGCCGAAGCCATTCTTGGTCCCTGAGCGTGGTAGTTTAGGCGTCTACATCGAGGGTATTCCCTTTCAGGAGTCTTACAAATGCGGCATATAGCCTAAACTTCGGGATCGAGTTTATGCCTGTAGTAAGGTCTTACAAAATTTTCATGCCTGTTGATGTGTTATAGTTTTTTCATGCCTGTTGAGGTCTTACAGCTTTTTCATGCCTATTGAGGTCTTACACTTTTTGTTGCTATGTTAAATAGATCTTGCTAGACTGAGTTTGCCCGCTCAGGGTCTTACGTCCTTTGGGTTTTTACGCGAATGGCGATTGGTGACAGTCTTTGAGTCATCGAGTTTGCTTATGCTCAAAGGCCATTACTCGTGAGCTCGGAATTGCCTCATTAAGGGCTTATGAGCATGGAGTTCCGGTCCTGAGGCCATGCGGGTATCAAATTGTTGATGCTAGTCTCCGAGTATTTCAGGACGTACTCTATGGAGGGATCCTTGCTGTGAACATGCTAAATTTTCTTTGGAGTATGAGATGCTTCTGGCAAAAGATATTCTTTGATTTCTTGGCGTAAATACATGTCGTTGTGTTACCTTAAGCCCGGCTTATGCGGACACGGTTCGTTCGATCATTTGGCCTGGTACATTATTTCCTATTGGAACCTCGTTTGTCATTTCCTAGTATAGGGTTGGTTGCAAAGGAAACCCTGTAAGCTTGTTGAGTCCTTCTTAGGTAGCGCATGGACGTTGCTTCGTTAAAAACCTTGTTGGAAAAAACCTATTTTGGGATACAAAAGTCTATCAAAGGAAAAGAGTGCAACAGACGCTTTGAAATCTTCGGGACCTCGAGCCAGATCGGTGTCCCGACTGCTTTGGTCAGTGGCCTACGCAAGAGTTACCGTGAAATAAAAGATAGAAAAAGGGAGAGATGATTATACCTTGGTGGCGATGGCGCTCTTGGGTTCCGACGTTCATTTGGCGGATATGATGTGGTCCTTTATTTGAATACGGTCGAGCGCGTGCATCAAGAGATCGTGTGGATGACGTGTTGGGGATCATTTGATTTGTTCTTTTTGGCTGTTTCTCTTTCTCGGGACTGGTTTTTAGCTCGGTTGCTGAGGAATTCCCGAAGGTGCCCGTTATCGAGTAACCGGGCCACTTCCTCCTGAAGTTGCCTGCAATCCTCTGTTCTGTGCCCGTGCAAATTGTGAAACTCGCATATCAAGTTGTAGTTCCTTTGGGAAGGATCCGAGTGTATAGGCCTGGGCCATCTAGCATCCCTGATTTTTCTGATGGCGAACACAATGTCCGATACATCGACATTGAAGTTGTATTTTGATAGGCGAGGTGCCCCCGTTGGCCCCGTGTCCCCATCGAAGCCACCTCTGTTGATGGGTCCCCGAGGGTTCTATCGTCTGTTCACCAAAAGATCGTTGCGAGGCAGATTGCATCTCGGAGCATTCCTCCTATCATCGGGGTACGACTGGTACCTCTCTTTATTCAGTTTTGACTCCTTCGCTAGGAGTCTGCTCAGATATACTGAGCCCGAGGGGGCTCCCAGCCTCGACCCTGATCTTTGACTGGTACCGATTGTGGACGTCCGACCAGGTTACAGCGGGATATTTGATCAGATTCTCTTTCAACTACCTTGAGGCCACCGAGCTTCATTCATTCAGGCCTTGAGTGAAGGCCTGCACTGCCCAATCGTCGGAGACCAGGGGTAGTTCCATTCGTTCCGTTTGGAAACGAGACACGAATTCTCGCAGCATTTTGTTCTCCCTCTGCTTAATCTTGAATACGTCGGACTTCCTTGTTGCTACCTTGATGGCACCGGCGTGCGCCTTTATGAAGGAATCTGCTAGCATGGCAAATGAGTCTATGGAGTTGGGAGCTAGGTTGTGATACCACATCTTGGCCTCCTTCGAGAGCGTTTCTCCGAACTTCTTCAATAAGACGGACTCGATTTCGTCGACTTTTATATCATTGCCCTTCACCGCGCACGTATAGGTAGTGACATATTTGTTGGGATCTGAGGTCCCATTGTATTTTGGGAGTTCTGGCATTCTGAACTTCTTTGGAATGGGTTTCGGTGCCGCTTCCTCTAGGAATGACCATTGTACGAACTTCTTATCATTAGCTGCTATCCTTTTCTTGCCTGGATTGATCCTTTTGGTGAGGTCCTCCAGCATTTTCACGATGGAAGGATCGGGTACTAATCCGTCATTGCTCAATCTCTCCGGTACTCGTTCGGCCGGGGGAGTAGCTTCCGGTGCTACTGTGCTGGGAGTCTTCGGGTGGCTTTGCAACTGAGCGATCACCAACTGTTGTGCCTGTAACATTTCAAAAATAACATGAAGTTTAAATTCCTATTCTTTCCGAGCTGGGGTTTTTTGGTCTTTCTGTTGGTCGCCATGTCATATGCTTCTGTCGGTGTGTGAGGTTTCATCGACCTGCTGGGCGTCTTGCGAATTCGCATCCGCTGGAATCGGTCCAGGTGGGTTATCGGGGTTCCGCGGTGGTGTGCCAATGACTGGAACATTCATGCCATTTTCTCTGTGGTTTTCAAGGTTGTCATTTTCAACTCTGTTTACCGAGCCAAACATTTTGACCTAAAATCGAAGATCTTGGACAAGAAAAAGTGTGAAAGATAAATTGCGTTGTGTAATGAAACCAGCAAGAAAATAATCACTATTATTTTTAGCCCCACAGTGGGCGCCAAACTGTTTACCATGAAAATGGTAATAACAATTATATTTGCTAATGGGCCTCTAAAAATACGTGATCTATTTTTATGGTAGTTGTTAGAGCAGTTGATGCTAGGCGTATAAAGATAAGAGATGAAATGCGAGCCAAAATAGAACTATAATCGAACCGAGAGATTAGTTACTCTTGCCTCGAACTAACCGATGAAAGGCCTCGAGGTCGATGCCTGGGCTCAAGATTGAGCTATTGGGGGTAATTGGGAAGGGAATAACAATTAGGATATAATCA
Organism: Nicotiana sylvestris; assembly: GCF_000393655.2. Lineage (NCBI taxonomy): Eukaryota > Viridiplantae > Streptophyta > Magnoliopsida > Solanales > Solanaceae > Nicotiana > Nicotiana sylvestris. The sequence continues at coordinate 144,414,612 of NC_091064.1, read as the reverse complement.
CAAGAGGGTCTTTACGGCCAATATCAAGCAATAATTGAAGAACAAGTATGAAATCAATAAATGAGAGAGGTAGTCTCGAGCGAGTAAGTTAGAGAGAAAAGAGAGAGAGAGAGAGAGAGTTGTTATTGATATTATGTGGAATAGTTGGAGCAATAGTAGCCCCTTACAAAGTGGTGAGGATCCCCTTTATATAGGAGGGGAAATACAACATAGTACAGAATGCATTAATTGTAAAGATACGGAGATGTGACGGCTAGACATGATATTAGACTCTACTGGTGCTATCTGCTTGCCTCGGGAATTTCCCATCCTCGGGATCATCGTTGGATCGAGCGTAAATGAACCTCGAGGGAGAGAACTCGACCGCAACCCCACAACCTTGAGATATCGATATGACTCCCCGAGAACACCTTAATGGCGATAAATCGGACCTTCCGATTTCACCATATACAAGTTTCAAAGTTCAAAACTCTTTGTGTTTCATTGTTGTTCTAGTTCATTAGTTGTGACTCCCAATCCGGTTTCTTGTTTACCATCATGTTGTTCAATATGTAACTAGCATGTCTAAATTATACTACCTGATTACTGTTTCACCTAGCATGTCTGAATTTGGTTTCTGTTAAAACCTGTGATTAGTATGTCTAATTTTGCCTATTGCTTTATCCAGCATGTTTCAATCTACTTGTTGAGTACGCCAGTATGTTTGAACTAGGAATAATCATGATGTTTGCCTAAGCTGTTCACTTAGGTTTTTATGCGGCAAAATCAGAGGGCATAACTTCTTGCTATCAAGTCACTTCGGAAGAATGTCTCGAGACCCCGAGGACATGGAGTTGCAACTGAGTTCCCTCCCTCGGGGCTCGTCAAGGCCCGACTCAAAGAAGATAAAGATCGAGGCTAGAGCAAAATGGGGAATTCCAAAGGCACACAGCTAATACTGACAGAGCTGGCCTACCCAGAGCCTGTATTGAGGCGTCGCGTCTAGCCGTCGCGTCTAGCCGTCCCATCCCCATGCTTTTACAATTAATGTACGTTGTATAATAACGGGATTCCCCTCCTATATAAAGGGAATCCTTACCACTTTGTTCCAACTGTTGCTCCAATCATTCTACACAAGATCAATAACAACTCTCTCTCTCTCTCTCTTTTCTCTCTAACTTATTCGCTCAAGGCGACTCTTTTCATTTATTGCTTTCATACTTGTTCTTCTTTTATTGCTTGATATGGGTCATAAAGAGCCTTCTTTAATTATATCCTAACTGTTATTCCCTTCCCGACTACCTTTAATAGCTCGAGCTCGAGCCGGGTATCGACCTCGGGGCCTTTCATCGATCAGTCCGAAGCCCGGGTAGCAAGCCCCTCGGTTTGATTACTGCCCCGTTTTAGCTTGTACTTCGCATTTAAACATCATACGCCTAGCATCAACTGCTCTAACAACTAGTATAAAAATATATCACGTATTTTTAGAGTCACATTTATAAATTTAATTGTTGTTACTACTTTCATGGTAAACAGTTTGGCGCCCACCGTGGGGCTAAAATAGTAGTGATTATTTTCTTGCTGGTTTCATTACACAAATGCAAGTTATCTTTCACACTTTTTCTTGCCCAATATCTTTTGATTTCAGGATAAAATGTCTGGCTCGGTAAACAAAGTCGAGAACGGAAACCTCGAGTTCCAAGGGGAAAACGGTATGGCTATTCCAATCGTCGGCGCGCCACCGCAGAATCCCGATAGCGTGCCTGGACCGATTTCAGTGGATGCGGATTCACAGGACGCACAACAGGTCGACGAAACCTCACACACTGATAGGAGCATACGACATGATGATCAACAGGAAGCCCAAAAAATCCCAGCTCGAGAAGAATAGGAAGTTAGTCTTCATATTATTTTCGAAATGTTGCAGGCACAACAGTTGGCTATCGCTCATTTGCAAAGCCACCCGAAGACTCCTAGCACAGTAGCACCGGAAACAGCTCCCCCAACCGAACAGGTACCCGGGAGATCGAGCAATAACAAATTCATAACCAACCCTGCCATAGTAAAAATGCTTGAGGATCTCACCAAAAAGATCGAATTAGGCGAGAAAATGATAGCAGCCAATGACAAGAAGGTCGAGACCTATAACTCTAGGGTCGACTAGATCCCGGGTGCACCCCCGGTCCTCAAGGGCGTGGATACAAAGAAGTTCATACAAAGGTCATTCCCCAATGAAGCGGCCCCGAAACCCATTCCAAAGAAGTCCAGAATGATAGAACTCCCAAAGTACAACGGGACCTCAGATCCCAACGCACACATCACTGCCTATACATGCGCGGTGCAAGGCAATGACACAAAAGACGATGAGATCGAATCCGTCTTATTGAAGAGGTTTGAAGAAAGGCTCTCGAAGGGGGCCATGATGTGGCATCATAGCCTAGCTCCTAACCAACCCCATAAACTCACTTACTGTACTAGCATATTCCTTCATAAAGGCACACGCTGGTGCTATCGAAGCAACGATGAGAAAGCCCGACGCATCCGAGATTAAGCAAAAGGAGAATGAAATGCTGCAAGAATTCGCATCTCGTTCCCAGTTGGAACGAACGAAACTACCCCCAGTCTCAGACGACTGGGAAGTGCAGGCCTTCACTCAAAGCCTAAACGAACAAAGTCCGGTGATTTCAAGGTAGTTGAAACAGAACTTAATCGGGTATCCATCCAAGACCTGGTCGGACGCCCACATCCTGCACCAGACGCAAATCAGGGTCATGGATGACTAGCTGGGAGCCCCCTCGGGCTCAGTATACCCAAGCAGGCTCCTGGTAAAGAAACTGATGCTAAACAAATAGAGATACCGACTGTACGCCGTAGATAGGAGGAATGCCCCGAGACGCAACCTACCTCGCAATGATCGGATAATGGATCGAGGACAATATTCTCGAGGAATCATCAACAGAGCTAAATTCGACAGGGACACAAGGCCAGCGAGGGCGCCTCGCCCATAAGGATACAATTTCAACATCGCTATATTACACATCATGTTCACTGTCAGCAAAACCATGGATACCAAATGGCCCAGGCCTATTCAGTCAAATCCCTCTCAGAGGAATCACAGCTTGGTGTGTGAACTATATAATACGCACGGTCACGGGGCCGAAGATGGCCACCAACTCCGAAGGAAAAAAGCCAAGCTACTCAATAAAAATCAACGCCGAGAACTATCGAGCGATCGGGCTCAAGTTCAGTTCTGAGTAAGGAAGGCGGCCAAGAATAACGAAATAAATGGGCCGCGACATATTACCATGATAGTGGAGGAGCGACGACACTATCCAAGAACTTATAAAGAGGAGGGTAAAAATTCCTGTCACCAGAGAAAAGCGGATCCAGGGAAATATTCCCGAGGACGCCCTCACATTCAGCGAAGAGGACACCGAGACCTTGTCTCAGCCTCACACTGACGCACTGGTAACCTTTTTTCTCATTCGATCCATTTATAATAAAACATGTGCACGTGAATTTATGTAGCTCGATCAACATTGTCCGGCCGAGGATGATAGGGAGGCTCGGACAGCCGGGCCAAATCACGCCCGCCTCTCGAATCTTTTGCAGATTCCACACGGCGATCGAGATGATGAGAAGAAAGACCATTATCCTAGTCAGCACGGCTGGCACAGACTAGAACGCCAAGTTCTGTATCATCAAAGGAGGCACAAGGCATGAACGCCTTATTCAGACGGCCGCGGATGCACTGCGTGAAGACAGTGATGTCCCCTCTTCGCCAAAGGATGAAATCCCCCGCAAGGAACGGAATTAAAACCGTCGGCAGTGAGCAACACGCATTAAGGGGAATGTTCGCGTCACATAATGTATTGCCGACACCAATATCTCCACTCTCGAAAGAGTTAAAAGGTAATCAAACCATATCTTCGGCCAAGCCCGATTAAACACAACAGAGGGATGTACAAAGTCCTCCCTCCAAAACAGCAGGGACATATCGGGCCTCAAAACATCGCCTGCGCACCCCGCGATAAGGTAAGACCACCTCTCTCCTTCGTTATTTTACACTAACTCGTATGCAGACACCTGGCCAGGGCGTTCAGAAGTGTTAACCCTATCCGAAGACCCCAAGGACTTAATGGCAACCGTCACACTCTTTCCCCTCAGCCGAGCTTTCACCTTGAAGAGGGTCTCGCTAGCAAGATTCTTAGCGGGGCGATGTGCCTCCTAAGGAAGATCCGACAAGCTCGCAGGGCTTCTTTTGCAATCAACCTTGAACGCTGGAAGACACCATCCTTGAAGACGCCGTCCGCTCAGAAGGGTCGGGGAATGACAGACTAATTTATAGGAAACAATGTACCAGGCCAAACGGTCAAAAGAGCCGTGTCCGCGTAGGCTGAGCTCATGGCAATAAAACAACATGTACTGACGCCAAGCAATCAAAGAATGTATTTCACCAAATAGTATCCCGCACTCCAAAGAAATTTCAGCATATTCACACCTTAGGGTCGGAACTACATGCTCGTAAGGCCCCAATGAGGCATTTTCGAGCTCACGAGTAACGGCCTTCGAGCCTAAGCATACTCGATGACTCGGAGACTATCGTCAATCACCATTCGCTGAAAAACCCGAGGCCGTAAGACCCCGAACGGGCAAACTCGGTCTAGACAGATCTATTTTACATAACAACAAAAAACTATAAGACCTTAACAGGCATGAAAAAACTGTAAGACCTAACAGGCATGAAAAAACTGTAAGACCTCAACAGGCATGAAAATTTTGTAAGACCTTACTATAGGCATAAAACTCAATTCGGAAGTTTAGGCTATGTGTCGCATTTGTAAGACTCCCAAAAGGGCACAACCCTCAATGTAGATGCCTAAACTAACACACTCGGGATAAAAAATGGCTCCGGCCAAACACATATAACTACGGTCAAAACGGCTGCACCATCCAAATTAACGCGACTTGGGGACGCCCAACCGTCGCTAACAAAATCACAGGCCATTACTTCGAATCTACTTCAAAAAGAACCGGTTAAAATAGGCTACCCTCAACAGGAAAACGAGCTTTGACCATGTTAGCTCAAAATCACAAGGCTTTGAGCTACTCAACCTACGAGCTAAACCTTTCGAGGTGCTTGAACATCGCCACTAACGACTTGAATTTGAGGTTCTTCCCGAACCGATGACAGATTAGGAAAAATCATTTTAATAAGTCCTTAACGAGAGGAAAACAAAGCCTACATATGACCACGGGCAAAAGCGTAAGAGCCATTATCACCAGCTAAACGAGCCTCAGGGCCACACACTAAAAGCCCACAACGACCAAAAGCGTAAGAGCTACTGTCACCAACACAAAATTTGAAAACTTCAGGGTCAAAGTGAGCTCGAGTCGTAACCCAATTCGGAGACCGGATCCAAAATAGTTAATTATACATGCCTAAGGGCATAGTGTAAGAGCCATCATCGCCAGCTTCACAAGCCTCAGGGCCACATGCATAAGAGGTCACTTCGACCCAAGGCGTAAGAGACATTGTCGCCAGTCTCTAAAAAAAACTTGAGGATCAATTAAGCTCGAGTCGCAACCCGACTCGGAAACTGAACCCAAAATAGTTAGAGTACAAATGCCCAAGGGCAAGGTGTAAGAGCCATTTTCGCCCACCAATGCAGACGCAAAAGCTTGAGGGTCGAATAGGCTCGAGTTGAAACCCGACTTGGAGAATAAACCCAAAATAGTTGAACAAAGCATAAGAGCTCTAATGCCAGCTTGCACTAAAAGCCGCATTAACCAAGCATGAAAGAGCCTCCGGGCCTGCCTAATGAGCTCTGAAACTGTATTACGAATCTAAGGATTCTCGCCGATTCCAAAACCAGCCTGCCTGGTCAAAATCAAAGCATAAAGGAATACATAAGAGATAAAGCTTCAGGTTTCCTTTTATTTACATACACAAAAAGGTGCGTTCTCCATCTATAAGTGCGCTATACGAATATCACATACAAAATGGCAAAGTCTACGCTCCGCTTCAGAAGGCTACAGCCTACCTGCCTCATCTTTACTCTCCGCGGCGTCGGCAAGAAGTGACCAAGCATCACGCTCGTCCGCCCTCGCTCAAGCCAGCTCTTCTGGGAGAACAAAACCCCTGGCGCCGACCTCTTCAAGTACCTCTCTTCGGGATCTGCAACAAACATATTCCTCGATCCTCTTTTCACTATCGAGGGCCCTTTTCAACTCAGCTTGGGCATCAGTAGCATTCTTCAAATGAATCGCCATCTCCTGATCAGCCCTAGTCTGACTCAATACTGCTTCAGCCCGAGTATCAACGATTTCAGCCCTAACCTTCAAAAGTTCGGACTCGAGCTTCGCGATCATATCCGCTTGAACTGAAGCATTGTCACAAGCCAAGCGGGGTTGGGCCTCGAAGGCGGGAACTTTAGCCAAGGGACCTATTTACTGTGAAAATGGTAACAACAATTAAATTTGTAAATGGGATTCTAAAAATACGTGATCTATTCTCGGGCTAGCTTTTAGGGCTGTTGATATTAAGAATGCTAAGTGTAAAGATAAAACTCGAACTAAGACGAAGCAGTAAGTAAACCGAAGGGGCCTGTTGCCCGAGCGCGGAGCAGATCGATGGAGGCCTCGGGGCCGAGGCTTGAGCCGAGATCGAGCTATCTGGGATAGTCGGGAAAGGGATAACAAACAGAGATGTGATTAAGTAAGGCTCTTTATGGCCATTGCACAGCTAGACGGGCGAAGAACAAGTAAGAAAAGGATAAATGCGAGGTGCCCTCAGGACAATGAGAACAAATGACTTAGAAGAAAGAGAGAGGGAGAGAGATATTATTGCACTTGTGGAGAAATGGGGCAACATCAGCCCTTTACAAAGTGGAGCGAGCCACCTTTATATAGAGGGGAAGACTCGTCTACAAGTATGTGGGGGTCAGCTACAAAGCACGGCGATGGGATGGCCTGAAGTGATGCTTCAGCATAGGGTCCTGGTAGGCCGCGTTTGTCAGGCATAGCCATATGCCTAGAGGGCTTCTTCCTCTATCCTGGCTTCGTTCTTTGTTTCCTCTGAGTTGGGCTTCAACGAGCCCCGAGGTCGAGAACGAGGTCGCGACCTCCTACCCCCAAAATCCCGAGGCATGCTTCCGGAATGTCTCGATAGCGGGAAATTAAGTCCTCTAATTTCACCATGTACATGACCCTTCTCCTCTGAAGCTTGAGCCTGCACCTAAGCTCTTAGTTCGCCACAGTCATTCCTAACTCAGCCGGCTTCACCCCTAAGGTGCTCTAGAGCCTCCGTCTTTTTCTATAACGGAGATAGGCAAAAAGATTAACCTTAAAGGTTAAAGAGCAAAATGCGTACTACACGAGGTTACCTGCTGCATCAAATAGCTCTCGTAATTCGAGCTCATGTACGCCTGACATCTCCAGTGCAACAACTCAACCTCTTTCTCCTCGTAGAGGATCCTGAGAGGCCTACCCTCATCTACAACTTTTCGAAGCCTAGCCCCATGACAAAGTAGCGTAGACCTGAGCCCATCAAAGGCCTACAGAAGAAAAACTCGATAAGGAAGGGAAGACACAAGATGTGGAAGGACTATGCCGGAACTTACCGCGAAGTGAAGCCGGCGAACTTCCTCGAAGGCCGAGCAAACTCCTGTTGGTCCAGCCCCCTCGTCCCTGGATAAACCAACCTCGGTCAAAGCATGATCACTCAGAGGAACCACCATTCCAGAACTGAAGACTTCAGGAACAGCAGGCACGAGCGATGTTTTCTCCTCGAAGACACGGACCCGTTTGTCCCCGCTAAAAGCTCCATTGCACTGCGAGTGGACATCCCGTTTGTCACCATTGTCCCTTGGCTTGGAAGCCAACAACTCCTCACCTTCTCCGGAGGAGCACAACCTTGCCCCTAGGGACCTTCCAATACCTACAATGACAAGGCCAATACAAAAGAAAGAGGAAAATGTCATTTCTAATATACGAAGACCAAGGTAAAAGCAACATATGCACATACCTTGGTGATTCGCTTCCTATCTGCCCCGGGACACAGCTCGCCACCTACGCTCATCGCAAGTCGAATAGGTCGCCAACATCTTGACCTAGCCGAGCTAATAAGGAACTTTGCCCGGCACCCACGAAGTTGCTGTAGAAAAGGAGGAAAAACGATTACTATACTAGTTTCCCTACAAGCGAATCTAAGAAAGAATGAAACACTCCACTCACGCGAATAGTTCCATTCCTCGAGAAATGGCATGAGTTTCACGAGGATAATGTCAGTCGTCCAGACCCATATGAATCGACTGACCCACTCTCGATCCCTATCTTCCTCATCATTAACAACAAAGGGTGTGGACGAATGACACCACAAGGTTAGTAGGCCTCGATGATGAAAGGGCCGGTACAGCCTGACGAGGTGACTAAGCGTGAATTCAAGCCCAGCCTTCTCCGCAAAGAATCTCATCATCAAGACTACTCGCCAAAATGACGGATGTATCTACGCCAAAGTAACCCAATACTTCAGGTAGAAATCAAGCATGACCCTATCAAGGGGGCCTAGTGCGAAAGGGTATAAGTATACGTTCAGTAATCCATCAACGAGGTCCATAATACCCTCATCCGGGGAAAGCGCCTGCAACGTTACCCCCTCGCCCCATCCACAGTCTCTCCTCACTATCTCCAGATATTCCTCTCTTATCGAAGACATAGTCTTCATAGTACACTCCCGTGGATCCTGAGCACTGGGAGTGGAACTCTCCCCTCCCTGCCGGGTAGGCTCTGAAGTAGCAGTCATGACTATGGTAGAATTGGCAAACTGAAACAGGGACCTACACCAACACTTTTGAGCTTAAGGTAATGAAGGACTCTATGCCAAGGCAGAAGGATAACTATCTAAAATAATGGGATCCTCCAAAGAAGCAAGAGCCACCCCATGTATATGTGGGAAACAACAACGATTTGCCTACCCAGGATAAGCCCCGGGAGGCCAACGGCCTCAGTACGAATCACGAGGTGGTACCCGACCTCAAAGTTTCCCCTCAAAAAGAAAAATAAGCACTTCGAGCTCCGTCCACAAGGGCTCGACCTCAGGAAGTCGCCTAAGTATGAATATCCCCTCCCCAGAAGCCTGCCTACAACACCTTAAAAGGTTATCTACGTCAAGCTCAAAGTAAAAGCTCCAAGTGCCCGAAGTTGACTTTCACTTCGGTGCTCTATCTCCACGAGGCTCAAGGGCCCTGATGATCCAAGTTTACCGGACTGCTTTAGGCTTGATCTCGGGAACAACGATGAGCTCGGAAAGGAGCCATTTTTGTCGACCAAAGGCTGGAAAAAATATTGACAATCGTCAATAGTGGCATACATTCAAAATCTCTGCGAATGCACAAGAGTGTACAAGAACATGGCAAAAATCAAAAGCAGAAGTAAAGAAGATGTCTTCATATTTCATAAATATTGGCTTACAACGACCCTCGAGGGGTCATTATATACAATCACAAAAGCCCGCAAGGAGTCCTTATATGGAAACAAAAAAGCAAAGGGATTCACACACATGGTAAAAGCCTAGAGACTAGTCTACTCTCGAAGGTCCACCTCCTACAACAAATGCCTCTAGGCACGCATCCTCAGAAGCCTCATCCTAGCCTTCCACACTGATATCCCCAAAGGATAGGTCGAGAAGCAGGGAGGGATGAAAAAATGCCATAACCCACCAAAGGTCAAGGACTTTTTCTGGCCAAGAGAACCTTGGAGAGACAACAGACTTGGCGAGCATCAGCCTCGCTTGCATGACTACTTAGAATCTAATTCTTGGAACATTGAGCCATCCAAGCTACTAGCTCGGGGCAAAGAGCCACGTCGAGCTGGAGTATGAAGGTGAGCAGCGGTGTATAATCCGAGCCCCCTTGTGAGAAGCGGTATATAATCTAAAGAACTTTTTACGAGCAAGGAAAGTCGACCCCCATATGTCATCGTATCGAGCCAATAGGGACAACGACAACAGACATAACAGAACCCACAACAGCGACAGAATAACATAATCATGCTTAGCAAAGAGGAGCTCAGGTAAAGGGCCATGACACGGCCTATTGGAACGCTGCCAAACAACCCTAAGGCCGTAGACTTCAAACATGGTGATCAACAACAGAGGAAGATGGTAAGGAGAAAAGGGTGAATGAGCAGATGAAGACACTTGGATAAATAAACAATGCCAGAACGCCCCCATTTATAGGAGATAACAATGCTGTCATCGAGGCCTTTAAGAAGACTGATCGGCGTATGCAATTATTGCGTTCTTGAAGAACTGAATCGACGGTGGTACTTTCAGCTTGGGGAACGGGAATTGACTGTGCATTGGATGATGTCGAAAACACAAGTCCATGGGATGTCCCGGTTATTGCAAAAGCTCGTGCCATAAGTTGCGTCATCGGTATGATGTCATCACGAGAAGCCTGAGTAATAGGGTGTCAGAGTCGTTTCCCATCACTTCTTTCTAAGAAACGCGGAGACTATTTGTATGGTGAAATCAGAGGGCCTAATTTCTTGCTATCAAGTCACTTTGAAAGAATGTCTCGAGACCTCGAGGACGTGGAGCTGCAATCGAGTTCCCTCCCTCGAGGCTTGTCGAGGCCCGAATCAAAGAAGACGAAGATCGAGGCTAGAGAAAAATGGGGAATTCCCAAGGCACACGGCTAAGTCTAATAGAGTAGGCCTGTATCGAGGCGTCGCGTCTAGCCGTCCCATCTCCATGCTTTTACAATTAATGTACGTTGCACTATAATAGGATTCCCCTCCTATAGAAAGGGAATCCTCACCATTTTGTAAAGGGTTGTTGTTGCTCCAAGCATTCTACACAAGATCAATAACAACTCTCTCTCTCTTTTCTCGTTAACTTATTCGCTCGAGGTGACTCTTTCCATTTATTGCTTTCATACTTGTTCTTCTTTTATTGCTTGATATGGGCCATAAAGAGCCTTCGTTAATTATATCCTAAATGTTATTCCCTTCCCGGCTACCCCCAATAGCTCGAGCTCGAGCCGAGTATCGACCTCAAGGCCTTTCATCGATCAGTCCGAAGCCCGGGTAGCAAGCCCCTCGGATTGATTACTGCCCCGTTTTAGCTTTTAATTTGACAATTAAACTTTATACGCCTAGCATCAACTACTCTAACAACTAGCATAAAAATAGATCACGTATTTTTAGAGTCCCATTTATAAATTTAGTTGTTGTTACCATTTTCATGGTAAACAAGGTTCTTGCTGTGTGCCAACTTGTCCAGTGTTAATATGTTTTTTTCTACATGGCTGTTTTGATCTTTGCTCTATGTTTATTCCACCCATTCTTATGACTAACTTCTTAATCCTATAAAACTCTTGAAAACTTCTAAGCATCCTATTGTTTATGTGTTGCTCGCATACACTAATGTGTATTCTTTGTGTGTCCCAATCCCCGACTATCCCTGTGTGAAATTCATGTTGAATTGTGCTAAACCTGCTTGTCCTATAACCAATCAGGCTGCTTGTTGATTTTTAAAAGGTGTTTATCTGGTTCTCAAACTGTTTTACTACTAAATCAGTACTTATTTTTCAGAAAAACCTTTTTACTTATAGAGTCATTTTGGTATTGTTTTCTTGTCAAAACTTTTCAAAACTATTTCAAGCACTCTCACTTTACTCTTAAGTCCCTAGGTTCTGCCCCTCCAGTGTGTGTACTGCCTTGGGATCCTCTTGAGATCTCTTTGAACTCTGGCACACTAGGGCTGGCTATTCCACACTGCACTTACTCAATCCTTATTGTGAAAAGTCTCAGTGTGAGCATTGTCCCGAATCCTTGAGGTCCTTAGGGAACTCTGACACACCTAGACATGAAATTGGCTATGAAATCTTTGGCATTTGGGACTACTGAAGGCATGGCATTGCCAGGATTGCTTGGGGCCTACTTCAGGCTCCCTATAGTTTAATTTCTATTTTATTTATGTAATTTATTTGATCATTGGTCTATAATAATTAATTGTAAATAGATATTGGGGTGGCTAGTAAAAAGGGAGGGTAGTTACATGATATTATTGGTAATCCTGGGTAGAAAATGTCACGCCCCAAAACCGAGGAGCACGACCGGCGCTCAATTGAGTAAACTCGACTGAGCAAGCCTGTTAGGTTCCATTCTACCCAAACTAAATTCATGAATAAATAGGAGATGGACTCCATTAATAACACTTAGTAAGTATTTCATTAACAACTTCCGTTTTATTTCTATTAGCAACTTAAATCGTAATTATCAAAATATTACAAGTTTTATAAATCCTTGCCAAACATCAATATTTCTACTTTAATTCCAATACCCGACACTACCCAAAACCTGTCTACGGATCCTCTAAACACAACTAAAGAGTAATGTAATATGTAAATGCCAGTAACAAGGCTCTGACTATACCTCAAAATACAAAATACATGATAAAAAGATGAAATAGGACCCCGTAGCGATGCAGGGCTCACCAAGTCAGCTAAAAGGATGATGCACCACTAGCTGTGACCAACACTACCTGCTATAGAAACGCTTACATCCATTTAAAGACATAGCGCCCCCGGCAAAAGGGACGTTAGTGCCGTCGAATAGCACTAGTATGTATAACTAAACACCATCTAGTTAGAAAGAACTTTCATACAAAAATAAGGAAATCACAAGTACAACTCAAAAGCTTTAAACGATCACAACATTATCAAGATAAAAGAATCATACAATTTTCACATCATGTTTCCAAACCCTTTAGTTTGGGGCATTTCATACTGTTCAACATTGTTCACATTACCACCGCTATCTTGAGCGGAGTCTGATCTCGACCCGATCGGCTAGGTTGCCTCATTTGAGACATTCACTTCAATCACAAACACATTACCACTATGAGCGTAGCATGGCATCCGATCTCGGCCTGATTGGCTAGACCGCCTTACTAAGGCGTTTCCTTTTGTTTGTCACGCCCCAAAATCGATGAGCACGACCGGCGCTCAACTGAGTAAACCCGACTGAGCAAGCCTTTTAGGTTCCATTCTACCCAAACTAAATTCATGAATAAATAGGAGATGGACTCCATTAATAACACTTAGTAAGTATTTCATTAACAACTTCCGTTTTATTTCTATTAGCAGCTTAAATCGTAATTATCAAAATATTACAAGTTTTATAAATCCTTGCCAAACATCAATATTTTTACTTTAATTCCAATACCCGACACTACCCACAACCTGTCTACGGAGCCTCTAAACACAACTGAAGAGTAATGTAATATGGAAATGTCAGTAACAAGGCTCCGGCTATACCTCAAAATACAAAGTACATGATAAACAGATGAAACAGGACCCCAATACGATGTGGCTCACCAAGTCAGCTAAAAGAATGATGCGGCACTAGCTGTGACCAACACTACCTGCTATAGAAACACCTATATCCATTTAAAGACATAGCGCCCCAGCAAAAAGGACGTTAGTGTTATCGAATAGCACTAGTATGTATAACTAAACACCATCTAGTTAGAAAGAACTTTCATACAAAAATAAGGAAATCACAAGTACAACTCAAAAGCTTTAAACGATCACAACATTATCAATATAAAAGAATCATGCAATTTTCACATCATATTTCCAAAGCCTTTAGTTTGGGGCATTTCATACTGTTCAACATTGTTCACATTACCACCGCTATCTTGAGCGGAGTCCGATCTCGACCCGATCGGCTAGGTTGCCTCATTTGAGACATTCACTTAAATCACAAACACATTACCACCATGAGCATAACATGGCGTCCGATCTTGGCCCGATCAGCTAGGCCGCCTTACCAAGGCGTTTCCTTTTGTTTGTCATGCCCCAAAACCGGTGAGCACGACCGGCGCTCAACCGAGTAAACCCGACTGATCAAGCCTGTTAGGTTCCATTCTACCCAAACTAAATTCATGAATAAATAGGAGATGGACTCCATTAATAACACTTAGTAAGTATTTCATTAACAACTTCCGTTTTACTTCTATTAGCAGCTTAAATCGTAATTATCAAAATATTACAAGTTTTATAAATCCTTGCCAAACATCAATATTTCTACTTTAATTCCAATACCCGACACTACCCACAACCTGTCTACGGAGCCTCTAAACACAACTGAAGAGTAATATAATATGGAAATGTCAGTAACAAGGCTCTGACTATACATCAAAATACAAAGTACATGATAAACAGATGAAACAGGACCCCAAAACGATGTGGGGCTCACCAAGTCAGCTAAAAGGATGATGCGACATTAGCTGTGACCAACACTACCTACTATAGAAACACCTACATCCATTTAAAGATGTAGCGCCCCCAGCAAAAAGGATGTTAGTGCCATCGAATAACACTAGTATGTATAACTAAACACCATCTAGTTAGAAAGAACTTTCATGCAAAAATAAGGAAATCACAAGTACAACTCAAAAGCTTTCAACGATCACAACATTATCAATATAAAAGAATCATACAATTTTCACATCATGTTTCCAAAGTCTTTAGTTTGGGGCATTTCATACTATTCAACATTGTTCACATTACCACCACTATCTTGAGCGGAGTCCAATCTCGACTCGATCGGCTAGGTTGCCTCATTTGAGACATTCACTTTAATCACAAACCCATTACCCCCATGAGCATATCATGGCGTCCGATCTCGGCCCGATCAGCTAGGCCGCTTTACCAAGGCGTTTCCTTTTTCCATCAATCATCTCATTTCAATCTTTGTTTCCCATAAATTATTTCATAGGCACTTGGGGCCACATCTGTCATATCATATATTTGGCACTAGGCCACATCTCATATCATTCCCAATTTCAATGTTAGATTTGTCATTTAGGACAGTAGGTGCACACAAGAGCAATTTAAATTGTGAGCATAGATAAGACTTCACATAGATGACACATTATATGTAGCTTCAATCTCAATTTAAGGTCTAAGCATTTCAATACATAATTCATATCTTTTTCCCCTTTCAAGTTATCAAGATAGCACATTGATCATGTTGAGACACATCTTTCATGCATATAAGGTTACAACACCAATTCATGTAAAATAACAATCGATGCAACAATTCAACTTTAATCTTACCATATTCACACAAACATCGATGAAGCTCGATTTATAAAAGATGGGGTTTTAGCCATATATATCTTGTTTAAGCTTTTCTTAAGTTACTACGACATTCCGAAAATTCTAGCAATCCCAATCTACTTGAGACACAACAAAATTGAACATAAATTAGGAAGGTATTCATGGTTTCAGCTCATTTGAGAATTTTATCAAACACTAGTTTAGCATCTTGATTTCAAATCTCTTTTACAAGATTTCCTTCATTCCCCCAACCCAATCTTTACTTATTTATGTTCAACAATTTTCCCACAAACCTAATTTGTACATGCATGTATACATAATACTATTACACCCAAGAATCATACCTCAATAACCCATCTCACAATCTCTACAACACCAACACAACCTAGGTTAGGCATCTATGGCTTCCAATCAACCATCCCATGATTTACAATACTTAATTCATACTCATATTTCCATAATAACTCCATATATGTAAGTCTAAGGGTAAAAGATTACCTCTTGTAGACCAAATCTTGAAAGACAACTTTTGGGATGTTCATGAGATTTTGAAGAAATCCTATGAAATCCAATCAAAACCATGTTTTAACTAGTGATTGAGAAGTGAAATCACCATGAAAACACACTTAAAAACTCACCTTAGGTGTGCAATTGGATGCCTTGGCCGGATTGGAGATGGAGAGGATTCCCTAGTCTTGAAAAATGACTTAAATTCTCTCATTTCCCGTCCTTAGGTGTATTTAGAGGTCTGCTACTAGAGCGTCTGTGCTAAGACCACGCTCACGAGGCAGAATACTTCTTAATATGCGCGGCAGCGCTTCCGCCGCTCACCTGGGCGCGCATATGACACATGCCCAGTAAAATGGTTGTAACATTCTGTATACACCTCCAAATGACGAACGATTTGATGAGCCGGAAACTAGACTAAAAGAGATAAAATTTGATAGGTTGTGCATCACACAACACCTTATATAACTGGAGATATGATTGTCCAAAGTGAGGTCTTGTGCGTACTCATTCACAACTTTAGTCCATTATGAAATTTTCCAACTTGGCTTAGACTTAGGCCTCTCCTTAGACCTCAAATCACTTATAATATGACCTATACACTTATTAACATATCCAATTAATATCCATTATATCATGAATTCTTATTTGCACACAAAATAAAATAATTAGCCTACCTTGGCACCACGAAATTTTAAATCACTTAGCAAAATTTTCTGGGGCATTACATTCTCCCCCGCTTAGGATCATTCGTCCTCGAATGAGGATCAAGGTTCACTCATTAGCCATCCTTATGTAACTTTAGCTTCTTTTTTTCACATTAACTCCTTAAATTTCCGAAAATTTCGCCAGAGTTTCCTTTGTAACTAGGTGTATCCACCTGTTAGAGGGCCCCAGATACATATCCTAACAGCATATACATGTTCCATAGACATAACATAACTCGTACAACACCAACAATGGCCACAAAGGCAATATATATAACCAAAATGGAATAGTTTAACATATATCAAATCAAAAGATAAGAGTTCATATGAACCAAATGCATAAAAGCTATAACATGACTATTCAAACAAATGTGGGTACTTCTTTCCCATTTCTTCCTCGGTATCCCAAGTGGCTTCCTCAACCTGTTGGTTCCGCCATAACACTTTTACGGAGGCAATTTCCTTATTCTCAATTTTCGGACTTGCCTATCAAGAATGGAAACTGGAATTTCTTCATAAGATAGTTCTTCGTTAACCTCAATAGCTTCAATTGGCACAATAGCGGACGGATCTCCCACTACCTTCTTCAACATAGACACATGGAAGACCGGATGTGCCAACGACATCTCGGATGGCAGCTCGAGCTTGTATGCCACCTGACCAGTCCTCTGAGTGATTCTGTATGGTCCGATATACCTCGGACTTAATTTACCTTTCTTCCCGAATCGCATGATTCCCTTCACGGGGGAAACCTTCAAAAATACCCAATCATCTTCTTTGAACTCCAAATCTCTGCGACGAATGTCCGAATAAGACTTTTGGTGACTCTAAGCAGTTTTCAACCTCTCCTTAATAATCTTGATTTTCTCCATGGCCTGATGCACGAGGTCCAACCCTATCAATTCTGCTTCTCCAACCTCGAACCACCCAATGGGAGACCTACATCTCCTACCATATAGTGCCTCGAATGGTGCCATCTGGATACTAGCATGAAAGCTGTTGTTGTAAGCAAATTATATGAGTGGCAAATGGTCATCCCAACTACCTTTGAAATCAAGATTACAAGCACACATCATGTCCTCAAGCGTCTGAATAGTCCACTCTGCTTGCCCGTCGGTTTGAGGATGGAAAGCTTTGCTATGATTTACCTGCGTACCCAAACCTTGCTGAAATTTCTTCCAAAAGTTGGCAGTGAACTGAGCCCCTTGATCTGAAATGATTGAGACTGGAGTGCCATGCAACTTGACTATTTCTTTGATATACAACTGAGCATATCGTTCCGCTATTTCAGTAGATCTAACTGGCAAGAAGTGTGCTGATTTCGTGAGTCGATCCACGGTCACCCAAATTGAGTCGAACTTGTGCGGAGTGCGCGGCAACCCTACCACAAAATCCATGTTGATCATCTCCCATTTCCACATTAGAATTTCTATGCTTTGAGCCAATCCACCAGGTCTTTGATGTTCGGCCTTCACTTGCTGACAGTTCGGACATCTAGCCAAAAAGTCTGCCACATCCCTTTTCATGTCATTCCACCAATAAACTTCCTTGAGATCATGATACATTTTCGTAGAACCTGGGTGCACAGAGTACCTGGAAGTGTGAACTTCTGCCATGATCCTTCCCCGAAGACCATCAATATCCGGAACACATAAGCGACCTTGGTACCGTAGGGTACCATCATCCATGCCAAGGGAAAAAGTTGTGGTCTTGTGTTTATGAATTTCCTCCTTTAGCTGTGCTATCAATGGATCGTTGTAATGCTTTTCTTTGACCTCCGCTTCAAGCGACGATTCAGCCTTATTCTTCACAATTACTCCCCATTCACTAGAGTCCGCAAGACGAACTCCCAGGCTAATTAACTGGTGAGCCTCCCTGGCCAACGGCCTTTGATATACCTTCAAGTGAGCCAAACTTCTTATCGATTTTCGGCTAAGAGCATCCGCCACAACATTATCCTTTCCCGGGTGATAGAGAATCTCAATATCATAGTCCTTGAGTAACCCGAGCCATCCTCTTTGTCTCAGATTCAACTCCTTTTGTTTAAAAAAATATATTGAAGGCTCTTGTGGTCCGTAAATACATCCACATGCACCCCATACAAATAATGTCGCCAAATCTTTAGTGCAAACACCACTGCCGCAAGCTCTAAGTCATGGGTTGGATAGTTCTTTTCATGGTTCTTGAGTTGCCTAGAAGCGTAGGCTATAACCTTGACAGTTGGGCATTTAGCACACACATCATGTTCTCCACACATCTTCCATTTACAAGAATAGCACATTAAACACATAAAGAAGTACTTACCACATACATTATCACAACATCAATTCACTTAACATAACAAGCATTGCATCAATCACGTTTCGAACTTACAACATTTACACGGGCACCATGGAAGCTCCATTTCTAAGAGGAGGGGTTTTTAGCCATACATACCTTGTTTAAACTTTCCATAAGTTACTACGATGTTCCGGAAATTCTAGCAATCCCAATCTACTTGAGACATAACAAAATTGAACATAAATTAGGGAGGTATTCATGGTTTCAGCTCATTTGAGCATTTTATCAAACACTAGTTGAGCAACTTGATTTCAAATCTCTTTTACAAGATTTTCTTCATTCCCCCAACCCAATCGGTACTTATTTATGTTCAACAATCTTCCCACAAACCTAATTTGTACATGCATGTATACATAATACTATTACACCCAAGAATCATACCTCAATAACCCATCTCACAATCTCTACAACACCAACACAACCTAGGTTAGGCACCTATGTCTTCCAATCACCATCCCATGAGTTACAATACTTAATTCATACTCATATTTTCATAATAACTCCATATATGTAAGTCTAAGGGTAAAAGATTACCTCTTGTAGACCAAATCTTGAAAGACAACTTTTGGGATGTTCATGAGATTTTGAAGAAATCCTATGAAATCCAATCAAAACCATGTTTTAACTAGTGATTGAGAAGTGAAATCACCATGAAAACACACATAAAAACTCACCTTAGGTGTGCAATTGGATGCCTTGGCCGGATTGGGGATGAAGAGGATGCCCTAGTCTTGAAAAATGACTTAAAGTCTCTCATTTCCCATCCTAGGTGTATTTAGAGGTCTGCTACTAGCGCGCCCGCGCTAATGCCGCGTTCACGAGGCAGAATACTTCTCAATATGTGCGGCCACGCTTCCGCCGCGCACCTGGGCGTGCATATGACACATGCCCAGTAAAACGGTCGTAACTTTCTGTATACACCTCCAAATGACAAACGGTATGATGTGTCGGAAACTAGACTAAAAGAGATTTAATTTTATAGGTTTTGAATCACACAACACCTTATATAACTAGAGATATGATTGTCCAAAATAAGGTCTTGTGCGTACTCATTCATAACTTTAGTCCATTATGAAAATTTTCAACTTGGCTTAGACTTAGGCCTCTTCTTAGACCTCAAATCACTTAGAATATAACTTATACACTTTTTAACTTATCAAATTAATATGCATTATATCATGAATCCTTATTTGCACACAAAATAAAATAATTAGCCTACCTTGGCACCACGAAATCTTAAATTACTTAGCAAAATTTTCTGGGGCTTTACAGAGAACATGCTATAGGTTTTATATTCTGTGAATTTGCGTTAGAAGCTATGTCTTAGGATTGATATGATCATTTACATTCAAACCATGTCAAACCTGCATTAGATATCCTGTTTTAGGGCTTCACGTTTATTACTTCAGCATGCTTTACATCACTATCCCATGATTCAATTTTGCGTAAATAATTCCACCTAGAAATCCTGCTACTAGGTTAATAATCTCACCTTAATAAAATGTCATCCTTGTATGCATTAGATACCATGTTTTTTAGGAACTTTGTTTGAATTTGTTTGAACCTGCTTATTTCGATTAAAATAAGTCAATGTCCATAAAAAGGTATAAAAGCAACTTCCCATATAGATATCATGTCTTTAAGCACGAATCAGTATAAATCACCTATTATAATCTATGTCACCTAGAACAACATATTTGTAGGTTGAACAATTTCTAAAACTTTTAATCATCTCCTGTAATTGTGATTGCATACAATCCCACGCCTAGGCAAGCCTTAGGTAACCAATATCTATATGAAACTGGAAACTGCATTCTGATTGTGTTAAACAACTTAAGTTTTACAGGACTTAAAATCAATAGGAAAATCAATTAGGACCCTGCCATTGAATGTTTTGCATATTCTGTGTATTAATGTTCACCTGGACATCCTGTCCTAGGATTCTTTCTAAAAAAACCTACCTGTATCTTTGTTTGATACGTGCTGTTTATTTGCTGTATCTGTGCGGAGGTAAACATGAGCCTTTTAACTGCTTTTTGTCCCTATTTGCTGGTCCTACATGTTATTTGATTATCGCCTAGATTTTTGCCTTTTTAAATACCTTAGGATTGTCTAGAGCTGCACAGATTTAGAGGTTCTAAACTCCTCCAGGACCACAAGCAAGGGCCGGGTAACAACACGCTTGGAGTTTGTTAAGTAAAACTCGCTTAATAACCACTAAGGGGTGGGATAATGGGTAGAGAAGGATATGATGACTTGTGCGGTAATGCAACGTGTAGCCCCTCATTGAGGAGTGATTATCGGGCATTGCATAGATGTGATCCTATAGGCAAAACAAGTTAGGATCCCCCTTATCCTTTTACATATGTGTGCTTAAATTGCTTAACTATTAAAATCAATGTTCCTTTTACATATGTGTGCTTAGACTGCTTAACTATTAAAACTAATGTTCCTTTACATATGTGTGCTTAGACTGTTTATTTGCATCGGATTAATTCACAAAGTAAGTTTGGTCAGGACCCACCGTTGTGGACTTTGAGGGGTTCCTAACACCTTCCCCTTGAAGTAACTTCAAGCCCTTACCCAATCTCCGGTTGTATAATTAGTGTTGCAAATGACCTGTAATAGGTGCCCTAACGCACCTTCATTCGTTTGGTGGCGACTCTTCAATTCCTTATATCCCTTTTTCCAAAAGGAAATGAGTTGTCCCAATAATGTCAAAAACCCTAACTAATCCGAAAGGAGAGGAAAAAGGGGGCGTGACAGCATGGCGACTCTACTGGGGATTCTACACTTTTGCCGTTACAAACCGCTTTGTGAATTTATCTAAGTGTGCCTTATTTTGTTAATACCTGCACCCTTTCCCATTTCCCTTTATGTGACTTTAACTATTTATTTTTCAAGTATTTGTTTTCCCAATACGAAACTGACATGCTTCTTTGTTTTCTTCTATAACCTCTTTCAATTATAACAGGATTAAAATGAGCTCGAATCATAACCCAATTCGGAGACCGGATCCAAAAAAGTTAACTACACATGTCTAAGGGCCACATATATAGAAGGTCGCTCCGACCCAAGGCGTAAGAGCCACTATCGCCAGCCCATACAAACACAAAACACGAGGGTAAATTAAGCTCGAGTCGGATCCCAAATCACAGACTGAACCCGAAGACGGTTAAAGCACGCAAGCCTAAGGGCAAGTCCGAGGTCGAATTAACCCAATTGGAACTCCAACAAGTAGAAATACAGAAGATTCAAATTGTGGGGTTCCCCCTCTTATTTCTACATATTGACGATGGAGCACAATCTCAGCCTATGACATATAATGAAAGCTATATACACAACAAAGAAGGTAGGGAATAGACATTCCTCCCTTTTTCCGGCAGCTATGGCCCGGTGGTCTCCTCCTCATCATCCTCAACATCGGACAGCAGGAACTTGGCATCATACTCCTCTCCTTTGGCTTGCTCGATCTCCCCCGAGAGATCAAAGCCCCTAGCATGAATCTCCTCGAGGATTTCCCTCCAAGATATACACCTCACATACTCGTACGATCGAGGGTCTTCTTCAGCTAAGCTTTAGCAATGGCAGTGCTTCTTTAATAAGCTGCCATTTTCTATCCTGCCCTAGTATTATTCATCACAACCTCGGCCTAGACATTCACCACCTTGGTTTTCACCCTCAAAAGCTCGGATGAGAGTCTTGCGATCATCTTTGCCCGAGTAGAATCATTCACATAGGCGGTCTGTATTTGCACCTCAAGAGCGGCCTGAGCCCTCTCTTTGGCCACAGAGTGGGCATTCACATGCGCCTGCATATCGGTGAATTCACGTTAGGCTTTGCTAACCTCACCCTAGAGTTGTTCCTGCTCATCCGCTTTATCCTTCAACTGAAATAGAAAAACATAAAGGTGGCGAGACAAAAAGGGAATGCAAGCAAGTGCAAAATGCAGGGTACCTATTTCTCCAAGAGGGCCTCCCTGGCCCGGCTCCAGTCCACCTCACGCCGTAAAGAGATGAGCTCGCTTTCCTTTGCCGCACAAAGAAGTTTAAGGGATTTCTCCCTATCTCGAGCTTCCCGCATCGGTGCCTCGCAACGGAGCAGTTCAGCTTGGAGCCTATCAAAGGCCTGAGAAAGAAAGCCAGGTAAATAAAAAAAAGGGGGAGGAGCACAGGGCCAGAACATCCTTACAGCATTCGAAGCTCACCATAAGGCCAAAATGCTGAGCCTCGCCGAAGGCCGAAGCAACGTCTGATGGTGCCTCAATCCCGGAAGGTTGCCAGTTGGCCGAATCACTTCCCCTTAACCTCTGCGAAGAAGTCGCCACACTATAAGCCTTCTCGCACCCCGGAGAATCTTTCCTTTTACCGGCGTTCCTGGACCCCGGGGCCAGCAGTCTCTCCTCCTCCCTCGAGGAACTCGGCCTCACTTCGAAAGGATTCCCGACACCTACAGCAGATAAATCAGATAAGTTGGAAAGAAGGAAGCCATCTCTTAAGGGGGCAGAATGACAGGTACCTATCATGATGTTTCTCCTCCCATCTCCCTTTTGATAGATCTCGCCACCGGTGCCTGTCGTAAATCGAGCAAGCTGCCAGCTTAAGAGACCATTCGAATAAATCGGGAACCTCGCCGGGCAACCAATGAGTTTTTATAAACCAAGAACAGAAATATATCGTTACGGGGCCAACCTCATGTTGAGATAAAGGCAGTTCAAATGGAGCACTTACGTGTGAAGTTCTATTTCTCAAGAAACAGCAAAAACTCTCTAGGGATAACATTGATAATCCGGATTCGAACGAACCGATTCATCCATCCACGGTCCTCTTCCTCCTCGCTGTCGATTATAGGAGCTTGGTGGATCTGCGGTGAAGAGTAATCAGGCCCCGATAGCGCAATGACCGGTACAACCTCACGAGGTGGCTGAGGGTGAATTCTATCCCAGCCTTGTCAGCAAAATATCTCATCGACTACACTATTTTCCAAAGAAAGGGATGAACCTGCATTAACGTTACTTGATATCTTCTACAAAAATCAAGCACGACCCAGTCCGGGGAACTCG
The DNA here is from genome assembly GCF_000393655.2 of Nicotiana sylvestris. Taxonomy (NCBI): domain Eukaryota; kingdom Viridiplantae; phylum Streptophyta; class Magnoliopsida; order Solanales; family Solanaceae; genus Nicotiana; species Nicotiana sylvestris. The sequence continues at coordinate 144,390,886 of NC_091064.1, read as the reverse complement.
GCGCAAGAACATGAATATATACACTCAAGAATCCCTCAACATATGTCATGACACTCTCCTCTAGGGAAGGTGCTTGCAAAATTGTGCCTTCCCCCCATTCGCATTCTTTTCTGATCATCTCGAGGTTTTCCTCCCTCACCGATGAAATAATCCTCAACAAATTCTCTCGATGGACCGGAACATTAGGAGGCCTCCCCGGTGTGACATTCCTCCTCAAGGCAGGGCACCCCGAGCCTCGCTCTCCCGACATCGGAGGCGAGCCACTAGTACAGACCAAGGGAGGAACACAAGAAGGACTCCCCTTCGTCCGAGGATCAGGTGTCGAAGCAGCGTCCATGACTACGGCAGAATAGGGGGAAGAATAGGAGGATCCAGGCAAAAAAAATCTGAATCAGGGAAGCGGGAGGACTAGCACAAAGCGCCAAGATATGCAGAGGAGATAGGCTTATCAAGAACAGCAAAATCACCGCTTAAGAAGCAGATGAGCAAATATATAGATGCAAAGCGACAACTGCTCGCTTGCCCAAGAGGGCCAATTAATTCTGGTCATGTTGACGTCACCCTCTCCTAGGGGAGTGTACTGGAAGAATCACCCCGGCTCCTACATGACTCATAAAACTGCGGGACTTCGGGAGGTCCCCGACGTCATAAAATTGGTTCTGGGGGAGATGTTGATTCATCCTCGGGACGTGGCCTGTTTTGGGGCCCCGGTTTGTCCAAAGAAAAGGCCCCAAAGGGCCGATGCCGGAACGCAAAAGCAAAAAATCAAGGAAAAGGGTTGACAGAATGAAAGCTCCTTTTATACATTGACAAAAAGGAAAAACGTCTTTACACTATACGTTTCCCAAGGAGGGGGGAGCATTCGAAGCAAAAAGGAAGGCATACAAAAAGGACTCGATGACTACTCCTTGTCACTATCGTCTTCGCCCTTATCAGGCACAATCAAGAGCGTCAATCTTCCCTCCGCTGCACGGGCCTCCTTGAGATCAGGTGATAGGTCGATGCGTCGAGCCCCGAGTTCTTACAAGGTCTCCCTCTTCGCCTCCGCTTTGGCATGCTCGATAGCTCGGATTAGTTTTTGCTCAGCTGCCATGGATATGTCACGAACCATTGTATGCGTTGTGGCTGCATCCTCCCGATAAGTGGCAGCATCTCCTTTGGCCTAGGACTTAGCCGCGGCCAAAGCAACAATCTCCCTGTGAGTGTTCGTGAGAATATCCCGAGATGTCACCCACTCCTCGGCCGCTATCTCGTTTCACTCTCTCAACCCGGAGTTCTCAGCTTTCAATTGACTAATCTGCGAGCCACTCTGCTTGACCTATGGGATAAGGGCAAGTCAATGAATATATGAATCCAAAACGTATGTGAATATAGGGTAAAAGGTCAGGTATGAGCAAGGAAAAATACCTGAGCAGCAAGATTGGCCTTCTCCCGGAACGCCATCTCCAAAGTGACCCCAAGCTCTCCTAACTCTTTATCTCTCTGGGCAGAGCGAGACTCCGAATCCTGTAGCTTCGAAGTAATTTTCTTACGCTCATTTTCATGACAAGAAAGTTCCCCGCAGAGCTGAAGGATGACATGGTCATACATCTCCTTACACTGCGGCACAACGGACAAGTTAGAGAGACGACGAATGACGCCTGAGAATGAAAGAAATACGCGAGGAATGAATATCACCTGCTGCCAGGACTTCTCTGCCGCTTTAACAGTGCCAGAAATATCGAGATCAGTTTTGTCGATTACGCCATCAAAAATGTTGGCAATAAAGTCTCCCCCTTTGGGAGGAGTCCCAGTTGTGTCGGCGATCATCCCTTGGGCATCCCTCAATTCCCCATATGAAACCGGAAAGTTCGAAATAAAGTCGTTTGGTTCGCCGATTTCTCCAAGTGGCAACCCACGTTCCTGGAAGGCCCCGAGCTTCGATCCCTCAGGATCAACGCCAATGATTCTCCTAGTAGAAACTACACTGAATCCAGATGTATGATTCGAAACTACATCAACGTCCTCTTCAAGGACCCCCAGCCTACGAGCCCGGCCGGAACCAGCCATTCCGGACTGAGCAGCTTCCGACCGGGGTGCCTGCAAGTCTCTCGCACTGGACCTTGTTCTCCTCCTTAATGGACTTCCATCATCGTCCTCCCCTTCGATATCAGGATTCGACCCCGAGGTTAGAGTAGCAATCCCACCAGTGGCTCGGCGCTCGGGTGACTTGGTTTTCTTTGTCGCAGGACGGGCAATGGCTACCATGCTTTTCCTCTTCTTGTTCATGCCGGGCTCCAAGGCCCTTACTTCACCATCAGGGGATAGCCTCATTTGCATATTCTCGCCAAGACCTACGCCAGCACAATAACCGCGATACGTTTTCGCTATGGGCTCAGAAGGAATACAAAATACGAAGCATAGGTGTTAATGGAACCTCACCGTGATTCTTGGCCACCCAACGCTTCTTAGCTAGGACGGTCCAAGACCAAATGCGTTACGGGAATTTCTCGCTCAACCGCTTGATCCATCCCGACAAATCTGGGACCACCCCCGGATGCCAAGTGGCAGCTGTAGAAAGCACAAAGAGATTATTATGACAAATGAAAGAGTAGTCAAAAAAACGGCTAAAGGGAAAATCGCTTACGTTGGGCATTCCACCGCTCCAGAATGGGCATTCTCCGGGCCGGGATGATATCCAAGGTCGTCACTTAGATAAACCTGCTCATCTATCCTCGGTCATTCCCCTCGTTAACACTCGTGAAAAAAGATTTTTTGGACCGATGGCGAAGCTTGATTAAGCCTCGATATGGTCAAGGGTTGTACATTCTGATCAGATGACTAAGGGTAAAAACCTTACCTTTAACCCCTACGGTGAAATGTCGAAGCATCAATACTATCCTCCAAAAAGAAGGGTAGATCTGACCAAGTGTCACCTGGTATAGGTCGCAGAAGTCAAGAATAAGCGGGTCGATTTCCAGGGGAGCAGACTTGACGGATTTATTAGGACCCATGGTGAATGGGTAAGTATATACATAAAGGAATCCAGCCTTGAATTCAGTAATATTATCGTCAGGACCAGGAATCTCCGCCTCCACTGCCTTGCTCCATCGGCAGTCCTCCCTCACCTTGCTAACATCGGTCACAACGCTAATATATCGGGACACGTGCTTACACCGGCCCGGCATAGATGAGGTAGTCTCGAAATAAAAATCCGTTGACGTGTCGTGATTGGGGGGTTACATTATTCCAAAGTAGGAATCGATTTGGTTTCTTCCTTAGGTAATCGAGACGACGATGCAATGTCGTTTCATCGGGGAACCGTCCTAGAAGTCCTAGCCATGTAAAATGGTAAAAATCCTTCTATGAAAAGAAGAAAGAGTGTCAAATACAAAGTTCTGACTCGTGGGCTTATAAGTGGGGTGAAAATGGAAAGTATCTAGGAACCGGTGCATTTATAGGAATCACTAGGGAAGCATAAGGGACAAGCCAATGACAGTTTGTGGATTTCTCGATTACCGCAGCCGATGACACTCCTCCCATCCCCGTATCTTTGCATTTAATGCTCTCTGTACTATATGGTATTCCCTCTCCTATATAAGAGGAATCAATGCCACTTTGTAAAGGGTTGATGTTGCTCCATTTCTCCGCAAGTGCAATAATATATCTCTCTCTCTCTCTCTCTATTTTCTTTCTAACTTGCTCGTCCTCACTAGCCCGAGCACACTTTAATATTTATCGCTTTCTTACTTGTTCTTAATTATATCGCTTGGTATTGGCCATATTGAGCTTTGTTTGATCATAATTTAGCTGTTCTCCTATCCCCGATAGCTCGAACTCAACCCGGGCATTGACCCCGAGGTCCCTATCGACCAATCCTATATCCGGGCAGCAGGCCCCTCGGTTTGATTACTGCCTCGTTTTAGCTTGCATTTCATTAAACTCCACATTCTTAGTATCAACTGCTCTAAACAACCAGCTCGAGAATACATCACGTATTTTTAGAATCCCATTTACAAATTTAATTATTGTTACCATTTTCACGGTAAACACCAACCATATAGGAAACATCACGAACCTTCCAGTCTGCGTAGCTCTTCTATCTAGACTGGGCTGTACGGAGTCTATCCTGAATCACCTTAATATTCTCAAAAGCATCCTGTACCAAGACTGTACCCAAAAATCTAGCCTCACCCGGCTCAAACCAACCTACCGGGGATCTACACCGTCTACCATATGAAGCCTCATTTGGAGCCATCTAAATGCTGGCATGATAACTATTGTTGTAGGAAAACTCCGCCAATGGCAAGAACTGATCCCAAGACCCTCCAAACCCAATCACACATGCACAGAGCATATCCTCAAGAATCTGAATAGTGCGCTCAGACTGTCTATCTGTCTGAGGGTGAAATGCTGCACTTAACTCCACCCGAGTACCCAACTCATGCTGAACGGTCCTCCAAAATTGTGAAGTGAACTGAGTACCTCTATCTGAAATGATGGAAACTGGAATACCATGCAGACGAACAATCTCCCGGATAAAAATCTCCACCAACCGCTTCGAAGAATAGGTAGTACACACAGGAATGAAGTGGGCGGACTTGTGATCCACAATCACCCAAATAGCATCGCACTTCTTCAAAGTCCATGAAAGCCCAACTACAAAGTCTATGGTGATCCGCTCCCACTTCCACTCCGGAATCTCTATCTGCTGAAGCAACCCACCCGGTCTCTGATGCTCATACTTCACCTGCTGACAGTTGAGGCACCGAGCCACAAATCCTACTATATCTTTCTTAATCCGCCTCCACCAATAGTGCTGCCTCAAATCCGGATACATCTTTGCGGCACCCGGATGAATGGAATACCGCAAACTGTGGGCCTCCTCCAGAATCAACTCCCGAAGCCCATCAACATTGGGTACACAAATCTGACCCTGCATCCGCATTACCCCATCATCACCAATAGTCGCATCTCTGGCATCACCGTACTGAACCTTGTCCTTGAGGACAAGCAAGTGAGGGTCATCATACTGATGCTCCCTGATACAATCAAATAAGGAAGATCGAGAAACCACGCAAGCTAGAACTTGACTAGGCTCCTAAAGATCCAATCTCACAAACTGGCTGGCTAAGGCCTGAACATCCATCGGCATAGGCCTCTCCAATGTTGGTAAATAAGCCAAACTCCCCAAGCTCTCTGCTTGGCAACTCAAAGCATCGGCCACCGCATTGGCCTTGCCCAGGTGATACAAAATAGTGTTGTCATAGTCCTTCAGCAACTCCAACCACCTCCTCTGGCGCAAATTTAGATCTTTTAGCTTGAACAGGTGTTGCAAGCTCCGATGGTCAGTATAAATCTCACAATGCACACCGTATAAATAATGGCGCCAGATCTTCAGGGCGCGAACAATGGCAGCTAACTCAAGGTCGTGGACCAGATAATTCTTCTCATGTACCTTCAACTGTCTGGACGCGTAGGCAATCACCCTATCGTCCTGCATCAACACTGCTCTGAGGCCAATCCTCGAGGCATCACAATAAACCGTATAAGACCCCGAACCTATAGGCAGTATCAAAATTGGGGTTGTAGTTAAAACTGTCTTGAGCTTCTGAAAGCTCTCCTCACACTCCTCCGTCCACTAGAACGGAGCACCCTTCTGGGTCAACCTAGTCATAGGGGCTGCAATCGATGAAAACCTCTCCACAAAACGACGGTAGTAACACCCCAAGCCAAGGAAACTATGGATCTTTGTAGCTGAGGATGGTATGGGCCAACTCTGCGCGGCCTCTATTTTCTTCGGATCCACCTGAATACCCTCACTCGATACCACGTGGACTAGGAATGCCACTGAATCCAACCAAAACTCATATTTCGAGAACTTAGCATATAACTTCTTCTTTCTCAGAGTCTGAAGCACAGTCCTCAGGTGTTGCTCATGATCTTCCTGAATCCAGGAATACACCAGAATATCATCAATAAAGACAATGACGAACAAGTCAAGATACGGCCGGAACACATTGTGCATCAAATGCATAAAGGCTGATGGGGAATTGGTTAGCCCTAATGATATAATAAGGAACTCGTAATGACCATACCGAGTCCTGAAAGCAATCTTCGGGATATCTGGCTCTCGAATCTTCCACTAATGGTAACCTGAGCGCAAGTCAATCTTAGAAAACACCCATGCGCCCTGAAGCTGGTCAAATAGATCATCAATACGAGGCAAAGGATAACAGTTCTTCAATGTAACCTTGTTCAGCTGGCGATAATCAATACACATACGCATAGAACCATCATTTTTTTCACAAACAAGATAGGAGCCCCCCAAGGTGATACACTGGGCCGAATAAAACCCTTATCAAGCAATTTCTGTAACTGATCCTTCAACTCCTTCAACTCAGGAGGAGCCATACGATACAGATGAATAGAAATGGGCTAAGTGCCCGGCAACAGGTTAATGCCAAAATCAATATCTCTATCGGGTGGCTGGAAGATCGGCTGGATACACATCGGGAAAATCCCGTACTATTGGGACTGAATCAACAAAAAGGGTATCAATACTGACATATCTCACATAAGTTAAATACGCGTCATACCGCTTTCCAACCATACGCTGAGCTTTAAGAAAAGAAATAACTCTACTGGGAGTGTGATCTAATGTATGCCTCCACGCAACATGCGGCACACCTGGCATAGCCAGCGTCATGGTTTTGGCGTGACAATCAGAATAGCATAATGGGGCGACAACTAGTTTAATGTCCAAGATAATATCAAAATCTACCATGCTGAGCAACAATAAAATGGTGATGGTCTCAAAACCACTGAGAGCAACCAAACACGACCAAACAATGCGGTCCACAACAAGAGAGTCTCCCACATGAGTAGAAACATAAATAGGGGAACTCAAAGAATCTCGAGGTACACCTAAATGCGGAGCAAGATAAGAAGACACATAAGAGTAAGTGGAGCCTGGATCGAATAGAACCGATGCATCTCTATGACAAACCAGTATAATACCTGTGATGACAGAATCAGAGGAAACAGTCTCGGTACGGCAGGAAGGGCATAGTATCGTGTGTGGCCTCCCCCTCTAGGGCGACCTCTACCTCTCCGACCTCCACCTCTAGCTGGCTCAGCAGGTGGGGTAGCAACTGGTGCTGTAATCATAGCCTAAGAACTCTGTAGGGAACATTGTGGCTGAGAAGTCTGTGGAGGTACACTCATCCCAAGTCTGAGGCAATACCTCACCATATGGTGTATGTCGCCACACTCAAACAATCTCGCGGATGATGTGGCAATGGAAACTGTGCGGTATGAGTACTTTGAGACCCTTGAACACCTGAAACACTGTGTGAAGTCTCATATGCAAACTGAGCTTGCTGACCCACAAAACCTCTACCATGTCGTACTCTTTCTCCAAAATAAGGACCAGTGGCTCTCTCCGGTCTACGAGGTCTCCTTGCTTCCCCATACTCTCTCTCTTGACCTCGTCTGTCCTCTCTCTCCTAGGCCAACTTGTACTCTACTCGGAGGGAGAGAGACTCACCACCTATTGAATGGGACCATAGGCTGTGTTGCCATGATATTTGGAACCCGACCAATGTGAACTCGCTGATCCCGAGTGGGGGCGCGGGAGTTTGGGTCCCTCCCTCGATCTGTGTAATAGTTGGTACAACCTGAATCAACCCCGCCTAAACCAATGTACCAAACATGCTCAGTTAATGTGTTAAGGTCTCCTGAAGTGCTGGAGTAATAGTAGTAGTAGGCATATCATGTGCCAGGACTCCGTCTAGAACTGTTGGTGGCACTTCGGTGGTAGCTTGCGCGGGTGTTCTGGCTGCACCACGTGCGCGTCCTCGGCCTCTACCCCCGCCCCAACTTCTAACAACTCTCACTGGGGCACGGGTTCCTGATCATTTCAGGTAGCGCGTGTCCTCACCATCGGTGAGAGAATAGAAGTTTAGAATTGTGATATCAAAAATCTCACACTACATGGAATTCAAATGAAGAGGAATTTTCCTAACGGTCACATAGCCTCTCATAGATAACTACAGACGTCTCGTATCGATCAGCGAGACTCTAATAAACCAGCTTGTGATTCATGACTCCTATGAACCTAGTGCTTTGATACCAACTTGTCGCGACCCTAGTTTGCCCTCCGTGAACTGTCGTGATGGCACCTAGTCTTTACGACTAGGTAAGCCTAACAATGCGGAAAATAAATAAAAACTTGCGGAAGAAATAATTAAAAGCTAAAATAACCGAATGGACCAGTATTAACAAAATGTCGCTCGACATATATAATACAACTTCTCAAAAACTAATACATCATCCCAAAACCCGGAATCTTATAAAACCACAAGCCTTTGAATATCTAACAGTGTCTAACTCCAGAATGTCTAACAAAGAAAAGAAATACAGAAGGATGATAAGATTGAGTGAAAGTACCTAGATCTGCACATGAAAAACATGCGCAAAAAGGGCATGAGTACACCACAGCGGTACTCAGTAAGTGCCAAGCCTAACTTCGGTCGGGTAGTGATGAGGAAAGTCAGGGCCCTATTGAGGTTAAATAAAATATAAGGGTTAACATTGTGGAATAAAACAGTATAAATAAGCACAACAGTAAGAAATAACATAGAATTGAAAGAACAACAACAACTAGAACAGAGACAAAATAAATCAAGGGAAAGAAATACAACTCAATCACTGAGATAACAACCTGGGCTCCTTCCAGGATACCGTCGTGTAGTCCCAATTACAACTATCCAGTTGATCTCCCGGGATACCGTCCCGTAGTCCATCATATAAATCTGAAGGATCTCTTGGGATCCCATCCCATAGTCCAACTATCAGTGCGCGGGGATCTACCGGAATCCCAATCCGTAGTCCCAAATATAAATACCCAGTACTAGGGGAATCTACCGGGTGCAGTCCCATAGTTCCATATAACTGTGCAGGGGGATCTACCGAAATTCCACATCCGTAGTCCCAAATAAACAGACAAGGGAGATATACCAGAATCCCACATCCGTAGTCCCAATATAAATACATAGCAGCAGCAGGAAAATATTCAAAAATGTCAAATTTCATATTAAGGCAAACAAGTAATTCTAGCCTAGCATGATGCACAAAATCCAAGTAAGGCAGTTTGAGCAAATAAAGCAATTAAATCACTTAGACATGCTTTCCTAAGCTAACAACAGGGTTAATAGTGCAATTAATAAATATGAAATAAAACATACAAGTAATTACTTAATGAAAAATCGGATTTCCAACAATCAGCACAAGTACGCACTCGTCACCTCACGTACCAGGCATTTTAATTATCAACAATGCCAAATCCTAAGGGGAAGGTCCCCCACACAAGGTTAGACAAGCCACTTACCTCGAACTGGCTCAAAATCAACCCGAATACACGTTCTTGCCATGAGTACTCGACTTCAAATGGCCCAAATCTATTCAATTCAATTGCATAACGCCTAAGCTAATATGCGAAATTAGGTCAAATGACAAAAACGCCCTCCGGGCCCACGTCTCGGAATCGAGTAAAATTTACATTTTCAGAAACCTCATACTCTCATGAGTCTATACATAACAAGAATACTGAATTCGGACTTCAATTCACCCCTCAAATACCCATGTTAAAGTCTCTTAATCTCAAGCCATAATTACTCATTTTTCCCAAATTTTTCACAACCAATTAGGTCTTTAATCACATAAACGAGTTATGAAGTCAAATAATGTTACCTCCGAGTGATTCCTCTTGAATCCCTCTTTAATCCTCTTCAAAGTTCTCCAAAATCGCTCAAAAATGGTGGAAGATAACCCCAAAATCGCGGACCTAATGGCCAAGCATCAAGTCCTTCTTCGCGAACGTGGTCCATATCCCCCGTTCGCGAAGCACAAATTTACTTTGACCAAAATTCCTTCATCACGATCGCGACACACAGCTCACAAACGCGAAGTCTTAGCTCTCATACTCAACGCGAACGTGATGTCCCCCTCCGTGAACGACCAATCAACCTCAACCCAGCCGCCCAACTTACCTTTACGCCAACGCGGGATCACCTCGCGAACACGATGCACAAGACCCCAGCCCCTTCACGAATGCGAAGACTCCCTCACGAGTGCGAAGGCTAAATCCTCAGCCTCACCTGCTATCCCTTCGCGAACGCGAAGGTCATTTTTCTGCAACACCCAACAGTAGTTTTCTGTAGTTTTTCACAACTTGAAATGGTCTGATTGACCACCCGAAACATACCTGAGGCACTGGGACGTCAACCAGACATACCAACATATCCTAAAACATCATCCAAACTTGTTCAAATCTTTGGAACGCTCAAAATGGCATCAAAACACCAATTTAGCATCAGATCCAAGCCTAAGAACATCAAGAACTCTCAAAATACACTTTTGATCGAAACATCTATCAAACCTCGTCTGAATGACGTGAAATTTTGCACACATGCCACATTCAACACTACGGACCTACTCCAACTACCGGAATACCATTCCGACCCTCGGATTAAAATCTCACTATCGAACCGGAAACTTCAAAAATTCAACTTTCGGCATCTCAAGCCTAAATTCGCCACGGACCTCAAAAACACAATCCGAACATGCTCTCAAAACGAAATCACCCAATGGAGCTAACGGAACCATTAGAATTCCATTCCAAAGTCGTCTTCACACTGTTCCGACTATGGTCAAATTTACAACACTTAAGCTCTCATTTAGGGACTAAGTGTTCCAAAACTCTCCGAAACTCAAAACCGAACATCCCGGCAAGTTAAAAATAGCAGAAATAACCACGGGAAAAAACAGTTAATAGGGGATCGGGGCGTTAATTCTTAAGACAACCGGCTGGGTCGTCACATCTTCAAACACCCCAAAACATACCTGAGCCCCCTAGACCTTATCCAATCATCCTAACAAGTCTGTATACCTTATACAAACTTTTTCAAAGGCACAAAAAAATTAAAAACAATATCAAATGCAAGAATCAAGTATCAAACAAAATATCTCAAATTCTCTTAAGTTCAAAATTCTAACTTTCGGCTAAAAGTGATGAATCAACCCTCGGCTACCCGAGACCCAAACCAAACACATATACGAGTCCAAAATCATCGAACAAACCTATTGAAATCTTTAAATCACCAATCCGGAGTCATTTATCCAAAATGTTAACTTTGGCAAACTCTTCTAATTCAAAGCCTCAAGTTAGAAGTGAGTGTTCCAAATAAGTCTCGAAATTTTCGAAACCCGAACATCCTATCATCACAATCCATAAAATACCAATGAAACCTATGGAAAGCATCAAATAGGAAAAAAAAGGTTTTAGAACTGTAAACAACTAGTCGTGTCGTTACACAAATGCCTGTAGGATTTACAGACTAGTTAGGATGCTTGAACTGGGTAATTGGGAGCTTGGATAAGTTTTGGGATGTTTAGAGGTGCTTTAAAAGAAAAGGCATCACCTCAAGTAGGCTGCAAGTTCCACGAGGCCTGTATTACGGTAGGAGTTCCGTGCCTAGCACTGTGAGGTGGCATCTAAGGTGGCGTAAATTGGCTTCGAGGCAGCCTCTGCTGATTTTGGGCATGAGGCCCGACCCCCTTTTCTTGTGCAAGGTCCGAATTTTATGATTTATGCTCATTTGATCATTTTGAGATCTACACAACTCCAATTGGGATATTTTTAAAAGTGAATCTATCAACCACTTTGGGGATAAGTGATTCACAACCACTTTAATATCAAGCTAAAGATCTATCATTTAATTAAACATGAAATCAAGAATTGGGAGAAATCAAGTAAGAAATAAAAGAAAACCTAAAAAAAAATAATTATTGACTTAAGAATGCTAATGACATCAAAATGAAATTTTGATCATATATTTGGGTTCCATTACTCATGGGTGGTCCGGATCCGGTTTTAATTTTGGGTTTTGATGAAGTAGGTTGAAGTTGACTTTTGTTGCCTTTTGTTAACTTTTTATAAATTCATTAAAGATTGAAGCTTTTCGGATTGGGGTTGATCCCTAGGCACTATTTGACTTTCTTATGTATTGTTTGGCTAGACTTGGCGTGTCTGAAGGCTTAGAATACAGGAAATGGCATATTAGAAGATTGACGCCTATTCACGATAGTGTAAGTATACCCTCATTTGAGGGAATATTTTTAAATGGACATGTATGAAAATACTATGTGTTTAGAGGCGACATATATGCGAGGTGATAAGCGTATATGTGGGCTAAGATTAAACCATGTTTGGGGTAGATTTTAGACTTCTTTCTTCCTTATTTTGCGTGTTTCTTCTATTTATGACATGCTATATTTGTTTGTACGACTACTTTATCAACTCTATTCAAACTAGAGATATCGAGGCCCAATGCACACATACGTATACATGATCAATAAGTAATATAATGATGAGAATTAGATATCGTACCCACATGAACTTATGATTAACTACTTTACTAACTCAAACTATTTATGAATTGTTCGTTCAAGTCATTTTTTAAGAAGAGATAATAATTTTAATTAACTACAACAACTGTGAGAATTAACAATAAAGCAAGTAGACAATAATACGAACAAATCACACAAACAACTTATATCTGGTTTATTGATTAATAGGATTTATGATGGTCACAAAGTACTTTCTACGCCTTGCTTACATATTCAATACAACCTAATACTTATACATTAATAGAACCAGAGTCAACTAGAATGCATGGATACTTCTTGCAACAATAATCAAGTAAGGCAATTAACATGTCTATCCTTATTGTGAAACTATTCTTCGATGCCAGTATACTTTATTGAATCCTATATGCAATCTAAAATTCCCACTTTTCAGTTTAACTATAGATTCGTAGATAGTATTCTATTATTAGCTACGCAGTAAAATAATTAATAGTAGGATTAAATAAATAAACAAATATGATATAATCAAGTAATCAAAATAATCTTTCAACGTCAACACTGGAAAACTCCACATAACCCTAAAATAAGGTATTTAGCCACTCATAGTCAACAAGCACAAATGTATTTGAAGATATAAAATTACAGATACCAATTAAAGGGAAGAAGAATGATATGATTTTGCGCTCCACACATGCTCCACAACCCTCGTTCCCTTCAAAATATGTCCAAACCCATCCAAGATGAGTTTAAGGAAGATTTATAAGGTAGGGTAGATCTTAGGACAAAGTAACATAGTCCAAAACAGAGAAAGAGAAGAGACTAGTCCAGACACACTTTCGTCAGTGCATTGCACCACCAGATACGCTGGACAAGTGCTGCCTCAATAGCATGGACCACAGTGACTCCTTCGCATCTGATCCGGCCTCGCAGCACTCTCGACGAAACAATTTGGACCACGCCACGGCTTGGGGCGTAGGGCTCCTATGCGGCCTCGCGGTTCACACTTCATTCATGCTCAACTTCATCAGTTATTAGGCCATACTCTCGCAACTTTTATCCAACTCCCGTTCACATATTCCTACGCATAAAGTCAATTCAATTAAGTTTGAATATTACAAGAATTGTCATCATTACTATCACGACCCGAACCGATAGGCTGCAATGGGCACCCGATACCTAACTCAACCGAGTACTAACATAACATATATTTTCGTATCATACTATCAGAGATAACTGAGCTGGAGAGGCTGTCGTGAAATAGGTAGAATACAACATGTAATACAAACTTATTTATAAAACATATGGGGCTCTAAGACCAAAATAGCTTCTCCCATACTGAACATAGGCCGATAAGGTCATACAACCTTTTACGTACATGACATCTGTCTACAAGCCTCTAAGGATACATAATTGTCATAAAGGTCGGGATAGAGCGTAGTCATACCAACCAATAAACATCTAAATCATACTGACCAAACAAGAAACTCTGGAGCAAATGGAGTGCACCAACATCTTCTGCTGAGCTGATCGCCTACTTGGAGGACCATCGACGTGTCTATCGAGACATGCAGGCATGAACGCAACATCCTGTGATGACCCAAAAGGTCATCACTTGTTTTAAAAGTAAATTCAGTGTTCCGAGGTCTTAAAAACCTCTCTCGGCATCACCTCGATTTGCGTGCACAGTCCAGGCATGTAGCCAGAAAGCCATTTTGTGAAAATCTGTGAAAATAATGAATTTTGCATTTAAATAGATTTAAGTTGACTTCGGTCAATATTTTGGGTAAACGGACCCGTACATGTGATTTGACGGTCCCGGAGGGTCCGTAGGAAAATATGGGACTTGGCGTATGCCCGGAATTGAATTCCGAGGTCCCAAGCCCGAGAAATAAATTTTTAAAGAAAATTATTTTCTTGAATTGTTTATGAATTTAGGAAATGAAAGGTGTTTAAAATTTGAGGGTATCGGTCCCGTGTTTTGGTTACGGTACCCGGTACAGGTCTTATATATGATATAAAATAAGTCTGTAAAATTTGGTAAGAAACGAACTTGAAACGACGTGAATTAGATCGTTTTTGAGAAAAAATAGAAAATTTTAAGTTCTTAAGAAATTTCATGATTTTGATGCTAAATCCATAGTTGTTGATGTTATTTTAGTGATTTGAATGTACGAGCGAGTCCGTATGTTGTTTTAAGGTTGGTGTGCATATTTGGTTTGGAGCCCTGAGGGCTCGGGTAAGTTTTGGATAGGCCATGGGGTTGATTTTGGACTTGGAGAATTGCAGGTTTTCAGCTGTTTCAGTGCAAGCCTGCAGGCTTTGCATTTGCGAAGCCTGGCTCGCAGGCCATGTCACAAATTCGAAATGTAGCCCAGGCCAGCCTACCTCGCAATTGCGAGGATTCTATCGCAAGTACAATCCCCTCTATTTTAGCCAGTCGTCGCAAATGCAACAAGTTGTTCGCAATTCCCAACTCGCAAATGCGAGAACTTCTTCGCAAATGCGAACTTAGCAGAAGTCTGGGTTCGCAATTGCGAACCCTGGTCGCAATTGCGACATCTGCAACCTGCAATTTTATAATTTAGCCGAAATTTTTTTATTTTTCACACTCTTTCAAAAGCAAAACACTCTTCGGTGATTTTTTCAAAGACAACACTTCTTCAAAATAGATTGTAAGTTAGTTTTAACTCGTTTCCTTCAATCATTAACATCTTTTCACATGATTTCAAATCAAAATCAATGATTTTCATGGGGAAAATTGGGTGTTTTGGATAGAACCTAGGTTTTTCAAAAATTGGTGATTTGGACCTCGATTTGAGTTCTTATTTCAAAACAAATTATATATTTGAGTTCGTAGGGGAATGCGTAATTGAGTTTTTATTCGAACCTCGCGTTTTGACCATGTGGGCCCGGGGGCAATTTTTTACTTTTTGGGTAAAACTTTAGAAAACTCATTTTCATGCATTAGAATTTATTCATTTAGCATTTATTTATGTAATTAAGTAACTTGTGGCTATATACGAGTGAATTGGTGGTGGAATCAAGAGGTAAAACGATAGTAGAGACTTGAATTGTGCTCGTGGCATCGAGGTAAGTGTTTGGTCTAACCTTAACTTGACGGATTAGGAGTCGAGTCCTATTTGCTCTGTGGTATTTGTCGAGTACGATGTATATGCATGGTGATGAGTATCTATACGTTGGTTCAAGCATGCCCGTGAGTCTTATATTGTGATTATTATGACTTCATTGTATTATTCATGCTTTGATGATGATTTCTATTGTTGGGAAAAGTTTGTGGAAGCAACTGAGACATTTGAACATTGGGGAGCATTGGCTAAAGTTGTACAATGAAATGTGAAAGTATAAGTGGAAATGGAACCTTTTAGAGCATTAGCTCAAAGTTGTGAAGTGAGTTGTGAAGTAAAAGTGAAAAAAGAGAAGAGAATCATTATATTATCTCCCTTGCCGGGATATTGTTGCGTTTAATGTTATCTCCCTTGCCGGGATGTTGATGTTCTCTTGATGTTATTCCTTTGTCAGGACTTGATTGTTGAACTATTGTTCCCTTGCCGGGATTTTTATCGTAATTTCATTTATTCCCTTGCCCTATTATTTGTGATTGTTGTTTGGGTGAGGAAGAATGTTAAAGCACGAAGGGTGATGTCGTGTATTGTTTTAGTGAGAGAGTGTTAAAGCACGAAGGGTGATGTCGTGTATGATTTGTGAGAAAAGAGTGTAAAGCACGAAGGGTGATGTCGTGTCGCACGATGTACCATTCTTACCAATTATATTGATTATATGGTGAGGATGAGTGTAAAAGCACGAAGGGTGATGCCATTCACATTTTCATTACTTGATTGCTTTGGTGAGGACGTTTGTAATGTCGTGCACTTATTGATTTTTGATTCTTTGTTGATATCTGAGATATGTTGGTTCTTTCAATTACCTATTGTCTTTCTATTCTAAATTGATAGTTCCCCCGCAGCATGTTACCCCTCCCATACTTGACTGTATATTACTGTTCTTCTTTTCTATTGTATATAGTTGAATTACATAGGTTTATTTGGTACTCTGGTCCTAGCCTCGTTACTACTTCGCCGAGGTTAGGCTAGGCACTTACCAGCACATGGGGTCGGTTGTGCTGATACTACACTCTGCACTGTGTGCATATCCCGGAGCAGTAGCTTTTGGACCGTAGATTGGGTAGCTGCCTTCAGTCCACGTGGATATCCAAGGTAGTCCGCAGGGCCCTGGCGTCTCCCTCTATCCCTTTACTCCTGTTTCATTCACTTAGTTCAGAAACAGTGTAGCTTTTATCTTTCAGGCTTTGTATGTAGTATTCTTAGATCGTCTGTGAAGCTATGACTCAAGTTCTTGGTAGTAGAGGCTCAAACGGTTGTATTGGATTCAGGTTCAGATAGTTTATTGCATTTTCTTCCGCTTATGTTAAATTCCGCTATTTAAATGTTAATGCTTTATAATTGTTAAAGAATTTAAAAAGGGGAAAAAGGTAATTCGTTCAATAGTCGGATTGCCTACCTCACATTAGTAGGTACCATTACGACTCCCGAGGGTGGGAAATCCGGGTCGTGACAAGTTGGTATCAGAGCTCTAGGTTACATGGGTCTCACAGTTCACAGACAAGCTTAGTATAGTCTGTAGGATCGGTACAGAGACGTCAGTATTTATCCCTTGGAGGCTACAGAGTTAGGAAAAACTTCGCATTTATTCTTTCCTGTCATGTGGTTTGGTTTCTTAATGCTAATTAAATTTCTACTATGTTCTTTCGCAGATGGCGAGAACGCGCGCTTCCTCATCCACTGTCCAGCAGCACAAGCCCCCAGCAACAGCTCCCACGATGGGAAGAGAGCGACGTCGAGGCCGTGCTAGAGGCTGAGGTAGGGGCAGAGCTCAGCCCAAAGCAACGGAGCCTTAGGTTAACTTTGATGAAGAGGTTCCGGGCCCGGCAGTTCCGGTGGGCCCAGCTCAGGTCCTATAGGGGTTTATTTCTACCTTAGTACTCCAGGATGCTTTGGTCCATCTAGTGGGCCTTATGGAGAGTGTCACCCGGGCAGGCTTGCTTCTTGTAGCACCAGCCGTCTCTCAGGTTGGAGGAGGAGCCTAGACGCCTGCTACTCGCACTCTAGAGCAGGTAGCTCCCCAGTTCCAAACTCTAGTAGTCCAGCAAGTTGGAGCAGTTTAGCCAGATGTGGTAACTCAAACCGGTGATGGAACAGCTATGTCTGTCGATGCTTTGTGGAGGTTGGACAGGTTCACCAAGCTCTTCACTACTACTTTTAGCGGTGCATCTTCTAAGGATCCTAGGATTATCTAAACAGCTGTCATGAGGTTATTAGGAACATGGGGATCGTGGAGACCAACGGGGTCGACTTTGCTACTTTTCGCTTGTCTGGATCCGCCAAGACTTGGTGGAGAGATTATTGTTTGGCTAGACCAGTTGGATCACCAGCCTTGACTTGGGAGCAGTTTACTCAGTTATTTCTAGAGAAGTTTCTCCCCATCGCTCAGAGAGAGATCTACCGGAGGCAGTTTGAGCATCTCCAGTAGGGTTCCATTACAGTTACTCAGTATGAGACAAGATTCATCGACTAGGCCCGTCATGCTCCTATAAAACTTCTCACCGAGAGGGAGAGGGTGAGGAGGTTCATTGAGGGACTTATTCAGCCGATTCGACTTCAAATGGCCAAGGAGATAGGGAGTGAGATTTCTTTCCAGGAGGCGGCCAATGTGGCCAGGAGAGTTGAGATGGTTCTATCAAAGGGAGGTGGTCAGGGTTCTGACAAGAGGCCTCGTCATTCAAGCCGATTCAGTGGTACCTCGTCTGGAGGCAGAGATTCATATAGTAGAGGCCATCCTCCTAGGCCTTTTCTATTAGCACTTCAAGTTTCTCATGGTGCTTCAGGTGGTCGTGGTTCCTATATGCAGCATTCTGATCAGCAGTCCTACAATGCACCACCAGCTCCTATCAGTGCACCGCTGCTTCAAAGTTTTTGGGGTGGTCATTCAGGTCGTTAAGGTTAGCAGTCTTAGCAGCCGAGGGCTTGTTACACTTGTGGTGATATAGGTCACATTGCTAGGTTTTGCCCTTGAGCACCGAGTAGCTCTCAGCATCAGGGTTCCCGTGCCATGGTATAGGCACCAAGTGTTCCACAGCCCGCTCAGCCAGCTAGAGGTGGGGGTAGAGGTGCTAGAGGTGGAGGTAGAGGTGTTAGAGGTGGAGCTTAGGTCGCTAGAGGTGGAGGCCAGCCAGCAACAGGCTATCCCAGAGATGTAGTTCAGGTGGTGGGGCCTATCCCCGATGTTATGCTCTTCTAGCCAGGCCCGAGGCTGAGGCTTCCGATGCAGTTATCACAGGTACTGTTCTGGTTTGTGGCAGAGATGCTTCAATTTTATTTGATCTAGGGTCTATGTACTCCTATGTGTCATCTTATTTTGCATCGTATCTGTTCATGCCTAGTGATTCTTTGAGTGCTCTTGTTTATGTGTCTACACCGATGGGTGATTCTATTGTGGTAGATCGAGTCCATTGTTCAGGTATAGTTGTGAATGGGGGTCTTGAGACTCGTGTAGATTTGCTTCTTCTGGACATGGTTGATTTTGATGTCATATTGGGGATGGACTAGCTATCACCTTATCATGCTATCTTGGACTGTCATGTCAAGACTGTAACCTTAGCCTTGCCAATTTTACCTCATTTAGAGTGGAGAGGGACTCCTGGTCATTCTACCCGCAGTGTTATCTCATATATGAAGGCTCGGCGTATGGTCGAGAAGGGGTGTTTGGCCTATTTGGCTTATGTCCGCGATTCTAGTGCTGAGGTTCCTTCTATTGATTCTATGCTTGTTGTCCGTGAGTTTCCTGAGGTATTCCCTTCAAACCTGTCGGGTATGCCACCCGACAAGGATATTTGTATTTGCATTAATTTGGCTTTGGGCACTCAGCCCATTTCTATCTCGCCGTATCGTATGGCCCCACCTAAGTTTAAAGAGTTAAAGGAGCAGTTGCAAGACTTGCTTGAAAAAGGTTTCATTAGACCTAGTGTTTTGCCTTGGGGTGCGCCTGTGTTATTTGTTAAGAAGAAGGACGGATCGATGAGAATGTGTATTGATTACCAGTAGTTGAACAAGGTTACAATCAAGAATAAGTATCCACTATTAGGATTGATGATTTTTTTATCAGCTTCAAGGTGCCAAGGTATTCTCAAAGATTGACTTGAGATCTGGCTACCATCAATTGAGGATTAGGGCATCCGATGTCCTTAAAACAGCTTTCCGCACTCGGTACGGGCATTATGAGTTCCTGGTGATGTCATTCGGGTTGACAAATGCCCCAACAGCTTTTATGAATTTGATGAACCGAGTGTTGAGGCCTTACTTGGATTCATTTGTGATAGTCTTCATTGATGATATTTTGTTCTATTCCCATAGCCGGGAGGAGAACGAGCAACATCTTAGAGTGGTTATTCATACTTTGAGGGATAGTCAGTTGTATGATAAGTTTTCGAAGCGTGAGTTCTAGTTGAGTTCAGTTGCATTCTTGGGTCATGTTGTGTTAGTAGAGGGTATTTAGGTTGATCCGAAGAAGATTGAGGCAGTCAAGAACTAGCCTAGACCAGCATCAGCTACAGAGATCCAGAGTTTCTTGGGATTGATAGGCTACTATCGTCGGTTTGTGGAGGGGTTTGCATTTGTCGCAGCCCCGATGACCAGGTTGACCCAGAAGGGTGCCTAGTTTAGATGGTTGGACGAGTGTGAGGCGAGCTTTCAGAAGCTCAAGACAGATCTGACTACGGAACAGGTGTTGGTTTTACCCATTGGTTCAGGGCCTTATACGGTTTATTATGATGCCTCTCTTATTGGACTTGGTGCGGTGTTGATGCAGGATGGCAAGGTCATTTCCTATGATTCACGATAGTTGAAGATTCATGAGAAGAATTATCTGGTTCATGACTTGGAGTTAGCAGCCATTGTTCACGCATTGAAGATTTGGAGGCATTATCTGTATGGCGTTGCATGTGGGTATTCACAGATCACAAGAGTCTGCGGTATTTGTTCAAGCAGAAGGAGCTAAATTTGAGGCAGAGAAGGTGGTTGGTGCTATTAAAGGATTATGATATCACTATCTTATATCATCCGGGAAAGGCCAATGTGGTGGCTGATGCTTTGAGTAGGAAGTCAGCCAGTATGGGCAGTCTTGCTTATATTCCATTCGGTGAGAGACCGCTTGCTTTGGATGTTCAGGCTTTGGCCAATCAGTTTTTGAGGTTGGATATTTCTGAGCCTAGTCGTGTGTTAGCTTGCACAGTCGCTCGTCCTTCCCTATTGGAGTGTATCCGTGATCGGCAGTATGATGATCCCCATTTGTGTGTCCTTAGAGACATAGTGCAGCACGGAGGTGCCAAACAGGTTACCTTAGGTGATGATAGAGTTTTGAGATTGCAGGGTCGAATTTGTGTGCCTAATGTGGATGGACTCCGAGAGTCAATTTTAGAGGAGGCCCACAGTTCTCGGTACTCTATTCATCCGGGCGCCGCGAAGATGTATCAGGATTTGCGGCAGCATTATTGGTGCAGAATAATGAAGAAGGACATCGTTGCATATGTGACTCGGTGTTTGAATTGTCAGCAGGTTAAGTACGAGCATCAGATACCTAATGGTTTGTTCAAGAAGATTGAGCTTCCTGAGTGGAAGTAGGAGCATATCACTATGGACTTCGTTGTTGGACTCCCACAGACTCAAAGGAAGTTCGACGTAGTGTGGGTTATTGTTGATAGGCTGACCAAATCAGTGCATTTCATTCCTATGGCAGTCTCCTACTCTTCTGAGAGGTTAGCTGAGATCTATATCCGGGAGATTGTTCGTCTTTATGGTGTAACCGAGTCTATAATTTCGGATCGAGGTACGCAGTTTACCTCCCATTTATGGAGAGCAGTTCAGCGAGAGTTGGGCATATGGGTTGAGTTGAGCATAACATTTCATCCTTAGACGGACGGGCAGTCCGAGCGGACTATTCAGATTTTAGAGGATATGCTCCGAGCTTGTATCATTGACTTTGGAGGTTCGTAGGATCAGTTTTTTCCTTGAGTAGAGTTTGCCTACAATAATAGCTACCAGTCGAGTATCCAGATGGCTCTGTATGAGGCTTTGTATGGTAGGTGATGTCGGTCGCCGGCTGGATGGTTTGAGCCAGGGGAGGCTCGGTTGTTGGGTACGGATTTGGTTCAGGATGCCTTGGACAAGGTCATGATTATTCAGGATAGGATTCGTACAGCTCAGTCTAGGCAAAAGAGTTATGTCGAGCGTAAGGTTCGAGATTTGGCATTCATTGTCGGTGAGCGAGTATTGCTTCAGGTGTCGCCTATGAAGGGCGTGATGAGATTTGGGAAGAAGAGAAAGCTTAGCCGTAGTTCATTTGCCCGTTTGAGATTCTTGATCGAGTGGGAGAGGTGACTTACAGACTTGCATTGCCGCCGAGCATATCAGTCGTGCATCCAGTGTTTCATATGTCCATGCTTCGGAAATATCATGGCCAAATATCACGGCGATCCATCCCACGTATTAGATTTCAGCACTGTCCAGTTGCACAAGGACTTGTCTTATGAGGAGGAGCTAGTAGCTATTCTAGACCGGCAGGTTCGTCAATTGAGATCGAAGAATTTTCCTTCTGTTCGTGTTCAGTGGAGAGGTCAGCCCGTTGAGGCATCGACCTGGGAGTCCGAGTCCGATATGCGGAGCCATTATCCTCATCTTTTCCCCGACTCAGGTACTTCCTTCTTCTTTCCGTTCGAGGATGAACTGTTGTTTTAGAGGTGGAGGATGTGATGAGCCTTGTTTTAAAAGTAAATTTTGCGTTCCAGGGTCTTAAAAACCTCTTTCGGCATCACCTCAATTTGCGTGCGCAGTCCGGGCCCGTAGCTGAAAAGCCTTTTTGAGAAAATCTGTGAAAAATGATGAAATTTGCATTTAAAATGGATTTAAGTTGACTTTGGTCAATATTTTGGGTAAACGGACCCGGACCCGTGATTTGACGGTCCCGAAGGGTTCGTACGAAAATATAGGACTTGGGCGTATGCCCGGAATCGAATTCCAAGGTCCCAAGCCCGAGAAATGAATTTTTAAAAAACATTATTTTCTGGAATTGTTTATGAGTTTTGGAAATGAAAGGTGTTTAAAATTTGATGGTATCAGGCCCGTATTTTGATTTCGGCGCCCCGTACAGGTCTTATCTGTGATTTAGGATATGTCTGTGAAATTTGGTAAGAAACAAATTTGAATCGGACCGTTTTTGATAAAAATTGGAAATTTGTAGTTCTTAAGAAATTTCATGATTTTGATACTAAATTCATAGTTGTTGATGTTATTTTATTGATTTGAATGCACGAGCGAGTCCGTATGTTATTTTAAGGTTGGTGTGCATATTTGGTTTGGATCCCTAAGGGCTCGGGTGAGTTTTGGATAGGCCACGGGGTTGATTTTGGACTTGGAGAATTGCAGGTTTTCAGCTGTTTCGGTGCAGGCCTGCAGGCTTCGCATTTGCGATGCCTGGCTCGCAAATGCAAGGGCCATGTCGCAAATTCGAAATGTAGCCCAGGCCAGCCTGCCTTGCAATTGCGAGGATTCTATCGCAAGTACAATCCCCCCTGTTTTTGCCAGTCGTCGCATATGGGGTCGGTTGTGCTGATACTATACTCTCCACTGTTTGCAGATCCAGGAGCAGCAACTTTTGGACCGTAGATTGGATGGCTGCCTTCAGTCCACGCGGAGATCCAAGGTAGTCCTACAGGCGTCCGCAGGGCCCTGGCATCTCCCTCTATCCCTTTACTCTTGTTTCATTTACTTAGTTCAGAAACAGTGTATCTTTTATCTTTTAGACTTTGTATGTAGTATTCTTAGATCGTCTGTGAAGCTGTGACTCCAGTTCTGAGTAGTAGACGCTCAAACAGTTGTATTGGATTCATGTTTAGATAGTTTATTGTGTTTTCTTTTGCTTATGTTAAATTCCATTGTTTAAATGTTAATGCTTCATAATTTTTAAAGAATATAAAATGGGGAAAAAGATAATTTGTTCAATAGTCGGCTTGTCGAGCTCACATTAGCAGGCGCTATCATGACTCCCGGGGGTGGAAAATTTGGGTCGTGACACGTCCACAAGCAAAAGGGATTTCAGTACGAATAATGTACCGAGTATGTAAGGCACATAAATAAGTACGTAAAAGACATGAAAGAAATATAAAGTAAATGACTCAACCTGTAATTCTGATAACTCTGTAAATCATGAAATACTTGTAGTGTCATGCATATACATATGAATGCCATGTCGTGCATAGGTACATGTATTTATAACATCATCAAGCCTCTGAGGGCATCTCATCATATCATTTCGGCCACTGTGGGCAAAATCATCAACGTATACCAGCTGATCAGGTGGTGGTGCGTATATAATGCCATAACCTTTCCCATATCCCATACACACACACGGACACACACACATACATATATATATATATATATATATATATATATATATATATATATATGCGTATATAACGCCATCTGGTCATGCGTCAATGTGCATATGTTAATGCATGTAAAAATATGTTAATAAAATCTCTCGGCACGTCATAATACCGTTATGCCTCTGATTAATATCATGAAATAAACTTTAACAACTTACGTATTTTTGGAGACCCATGAACAGATGATAGAGTAATATGACACATGGGGAATCAAGAACGTAAGTATCTCTAGTATTTCTATGAGTAGAGTCATTTATGAAAGTTGTGCATTTTCTCATTTCGTTTGTATCGTATGGATCATGCCAAAAGAAATAAGGGATAATCTTAACATGCCTGGCTGATACTCTTGACAATCCCTCTAACATACGTCAATTACGACAAATCACGTAACGACGGATCGAAGTAAGGAAAATCCGTATGATATTTTTGAGAAAGATTGCCATACTCCTTTAGAATCACAAATCTCACGCTTTATCGTATTATGAAGTTTCAAACGAGCTATTTGAGCTTCATCCGTTAGCAAGTTTAGCATCAACGTTGCTGGACTAATTCATATCCATAATGATGCAAAGTGATAAACATATCCAACTCCTAGGAGATTAAAGCTTCTCTATGTAAAATATGTCTTTCCCACTTGCCAAAATATGTACCTATTTGTTTAGGCTTAAAGGCAATCTTTCATTAGAAAGGGAGTGAAATGTAGCAAAACCCATCTACTTTAGCCTTGTGTAAATTAACATACATACGAAACTTTACCAAATAAGAAACCAATCCAAGGTAATTCCAAGAATTTTTTCGTGTAAACAAGGCATCATATGTCTTGTGACTCATTATGAACGTTGTTGCCACTTTGGCTTAGTTGAATGCCATGTGGCAGCCACAAAATAATCTTTATCCACTTAATTATTATAATTAATACCATAATTAAGAATTATCTTAATTAGGGTAGTGTTTAATACCATAATTATCCCCACAACTAATCAATTATCCACATAATTACGAATTATCTCAAATTACTTAAAGATCTACTTATTTTTAATACCCATTTATATATCATACTATCATCGTCATATAGTACCTTGTATGGTATTAGTCCATAAATATCGGATTTTAACACGCTCGGCCCGTATTTTAGCTCAACATGCCAAACTTGGATGAAAATTCATTTTCTTTGACTTGCTTCCCTTCTCACCTTCACGAATTTACTCATCACTTATTTGTAATAGCATAATCCTTATAATCTCCAAATAATCCTTTCCCTAGACTTGTGTCAATTACCTTACGACAAATTAAACGTACAATACTACAGGGTGCAACATCGTCGTAATTTAATACTGAGAAGTGTAACATCATCGTAATGTAGTACTGCAAGGCGTAACATCATCGTAACATAATACTGTGGAACGAAATATCGACGTAATATTGCGGGCGTAACAATTACATCATAATGTAAGGCAAGTAATGTCATAAAAATAGACTTATCGAAAACATCACTACACCACACTTAAGCATTGCTCTCCCTCAAGTCAACCAACTAACTACTCTATTTTGAAGCACCTCACAAAATCACAAATTCAAAGCATACTACAGCCATGGTCATGGTCGATAGCAACATTTAATCTAGCATCTGTATTCTGTACACACTTCCCAGTTCTCATGCCTAATTCATTTAAAATATTCAAACTACTTAGACAAGAATCTCAGAATAACCTAGCCTCGCAAACTAACTTATGTCACAAAGCAGTCATGGCTTGAAACTCACTATAACCAAGAAATCCAATAACTTGAGCTATCCAGCGTAAAACTATGTTGCCTCAAAATAAAATTGAATGAATAAGCATTCTACACATACAAATCGAATGCTTAAATGTACTTTAAGGACTCAACCATATGAAATAATTACCCACTCTCACATATGCATGCAAAAGGTACCATAGGCTTGCCCTTTATATAAATCTCTACTTATGTATGTATGTTCAGTATAAAATCAATTAGGAATGTATAAAAGGTACTATAGGCTTGGCCATTGTATAAACCTCTACTAATGTAGCTATGCTCATTCTAAAATCAATTAGGACTGTTTCAAGGTCGTAGTGTGGACTAAGGGTTGGCTAGGATAAATAAAGATGATAATGGCTAACCCTCCCAAGGACTTTAACACATCACATAATCACTCTAAGCACAACTTTCTTTAATCCAATCTTCAAATATCATCAACAAGATCACCTCAAAATGTTCTCTCTTTTTTTAAGCACCTCTTTTTGCTACATTCACTAGAAAAGAAGAGATGTACTTATTTCTTTTTCTTCTACACCCCCCCCCTCCCGTCCCCCGTTTAGCTTTTTTTTGTACTTTGAACTCCTCGCTAGTGGCTTTAAGATACAATTGCATTTTTCTTTCCTTTTATTGGTTCCACTCAGTAGCTACCCCAAGTTCCCTCATTGTTTCTTTCTAGTCCTCACCTTTACAATTCAAGTGTTTTAAGAGGTAAAACGATTCAATTAAGAACAAAAGTGTATAGGTTTGTAATATGGGTGACAAACTAAAGGCTAAAAGGGCTAACTATCCATCATTTTATTTGTGATAGCAACAAGATCAACAAAAGGCAAAAGAACGCCTAAAATTAGATTTAAAAGCAAGCAACACCTAAAATTTCGTTCAACTAATATTCTGGGGAAGTTTCAGACTCAAATATAATAATATGGACTATATAAAAATTTCATCACACCAGACACATGACTCATTAAGTGTCATGGTCCGAAATCCCAACCATGAGGTCGTGATGGCGCCTAACGTTCACTTTCTTGGCAAGCCAACACTAGCTACACAATATTTTTTTTTAACAAGCTGAAAACTTCAAAATATGTCAGGGCCCAAAATCCACTAGTCGTGATGGCACCTAACTCAACCCGCTAGGTAAGCCAACTATACTATCCAATTCCAATAGTATTTAATAAAACAATTTATGAAAAGAAATTATCTGAATCTTAAATAATTTCCAATGACTGGTAGTACAATCATGAGCTTCTAAGAATAAAATTTACAAGCGGATATGAATAAATACATCGTTTGTTTGAAAAGTACATAAATAGTGTTTATAAATGTAAGGCTACCATGAACAAGAGGTAACTACAACAAGGATGCAAGTAAACCTTCAATGCAAGCTTCCGCCATGCATAGCAACAACGGCATCCGAAATCTGCACGCAATGTGCAGAAAGTATAGTATGATTACAACCGACCCTATGTACTCAATAAGTAACAAACCTAAACTTAGGTTGAAATCATTGACAAGCTGGAACATGGTCGGGTCCAAAACCAGTAGCCAACAACAATTCATAACAACATAGAGCATATAAATATGGAAGTAACTCAGAGATAAAATGCTCAGCATTTTTCACCGTTTTCAAAAAAATAGTTCTGCTTTTTAAGAATATCAGTGAAAACCCACTCCTTTATCAAAATCTTCGAAAAGTACGACATAGTTTGAAAACTACAATTATTCCCAAAAATCCTTCCCACAATGAATAAGATGTTTCCTATTCTTTCCAAATGGAAAGTGTGAAATACCTCTCTATGCCCACATATCAATGTATGTAAAAGAAATCATGAACGACGTGATATCGTACAGTACGAGGAAGAATGCATCTCTATGCATGTATGTCATGTATGCATGTCAATGCCATGTATCCCAGAGATGAAACATGAACTCACACTCTCCACTCAAAAATGCTCAACCACTCGGCACTGTATATGGCTCATACAATTCAGGAAAGATCCATCCCGGAATATAAATACATCACTGACCATCAGTCACTCAGTATCGAGGAAGGACAATCTTGCCCTATGGAGAAGATCCACCTCTAGTTATATATAAATGCTCAACCACTTGGTACTGTATATGGCCCATGCGGCCCAGGGAAGATCCATACCGAGCATTTATATATACGTAGAGGTGGATCCATCTCCAAGTCCAGGGAAGATCCATCCATTAATATAATAACCCATGCTCACTGGGGGTGTGTACAGCCTCCGAAGGGGCTCCTTCAGCCCAAGTTTTATCATAATTCAGAATAACCACTACGGCATGCATCCCGATCCGATAAGTGTACAGTCTCACCCACGGGCTCACAATGTCATGAAAACTGACTCGGAACAATGATATGATGTATCAATAAGTAGCAATTGAGACTGAGATATGATATGAAATGAATGTATGAATATGATGGAGTACGGAATAGCAATGAAATCATTGAGATGACACCAAGAAATGACCATTATGGGTCCCAACAATTGCAGTATAAAGCCTAAACATGATATCTAGAATGATGTACAGCTAAATTACTTTATAACATGGTGAAAACGCATAAATCAACAAAGTAGGGCTACTATGACTACAAGAATACTGGCCTTTAGCTACGGAAAATATGATCGTTAAAAATCCAATTCCGGTCGCTATAAGTCAATAACGATCGAGAAAATTCCGATCGTCTCCGATTGTTAAAAGCCCCGACGTTAAAAGTTAACGATGGATTTTCAACCTGATCGTTAAAGATCCTTTAGCGACGACATAATTTCCGGTCGTTATACATCATTTTTAGCGACGAGATTTTTTCCTCGCTAATTTGTCATCCAATCGTTAAAAGTCTTCAATTACGAAAGTTAATTTGGTCTTTACAAGTGTTTTTAGCGGCCGAAAGTCCTTTCGTTAATTGTATGATTACATTTAACAGCCAAATTTTCATTCGTTAATGCCTATTAAACTATTTGAGAAACCTGTTGTTAAAGAGTTATGAGGATCACATTACGAAAATTTATATTTCACCAATAGTAATACTTATTTTATATGCTTTCATACACACCAGAAATATTTGAAAATAAAACAAATAATTGATATTTGTTAATATAAAGAACTAAGCATCACATTACCAGAAAGCAATCCAAATAGTATAACATCATTTTTAACAATTTCTAAAAGAGAAAAAATAAAATTGGAGCATATGTACAAAAGACAGTGCCTTCAAACCATCCCTAGCATAACAAAATTCTCTTGTTCTTCAACTTGCTATGCACTTTCTTCAAAAATAGGTTCTTCGGACATCAAATTTTTGATCTGTTAAAACAATAAATTTATGTCAGTTTACTAACACAGAATAAACAATTAAAGAAAAAGATAAGATTCATTAAAGCCTACACTGATCGCCATAGTAAAATTATTCAATCATCAGATGACATAACAGTAGAAAATATTGTAGCAGAAAAATGGCGCATTATATTTCCTATGTTTGTGGAAAATGCAAATCACACAATCCTAGTCATATTAAAACCCGCACAACGAAATGTCATATTCTGTGAAGTAAATCCAATATACAGTTTCATGTTATTCTACACATAATGGGGACAAGCGATTGAGATACAAAAATCATATAGAAACTTTTGAGAAAGAGTCGATAATAACTCCAAATCAAGTCTCAATGAAAAATGAGTGATTACTTGTTCATATACTAAATTTTCCTTTACAACTCACCTTTTGGTTCTGCTTTGAGGTCCATTATTTCATCACTTCTCTGTTCATTGAGCTAGATTATGACAACTCTAGTTGATATTGGGTATGGAACTTTATTCCTGCTTATAAATTCACTTGTCTCGATGACTATATTTTAATTTAAATTCATAAACCTTAATGATGGAAAAAAATTCACATGATCATTGCAATAATTTCATCACAAAGTATACTATTAATGGAATCTAGCACACAGCTGTATGCAACTTCTAGCAAACGTAAGATTTACAGTATAGAAGCACACAGTATAACAGATCAACTTTCCAATTAAATATATGAGAGAAAACACACTTTTGATAATTATAAGCTTTTCGTACTACCTGAGTGGTGTCCAAAACAATGCCAACCCAAAACTATCTGTATGCCATTTAGTACCATTTTTTGAAAGAAGTTGTAGCGTAAAAATACCTATTAGGGTGTCATTTGTTTTTCCTTTTTAGCAGAAAAATGACGCATTACATTTCCTATGTCCGCGGACAATAATCTGAAGATTGATGATAGAATTATATGTAATTCTATACATAACAGGGACAAGCGGTTGATATACAAAAATCACACAATCTTGTCATACTTAAACCTGCACAATGAAGTATCATTTTCTAGGAAGCAAGCCTTATATAGAGATTCATGCAATTCTACACATAACAGGGAAAAGCGATTGATATACAAAAATCATAAAGAAGCTTTTGAGAAAGAGTCGATTATGACTTTAAATCAAACCTCAATAAAGAGCCAGTGATTACTTGTTCATATACCAAACTTTTCTTTGCAACTTACCTTTTAGTTCTACTTTGAGGTCTATTATTTCGTGAGTTATCTGTTCATTGAGCTAGATTATTACAACTATAGGTGATATTAGGTATGGAACTTGATTCTTACTTATAAATTCACTTGTCTCGATGACTATGTTTTGTTTAAATTAATAAACCTTAATGTAATGGAATGGAATGTAACCTTAATGTAATGTAATGTTGATTTTTATCAATTAGCTGGAGTTGTTGCTGTTGAGGTTGCTGGAGGATCTGATGTTCCCTTTCACCCTGTTAGAGAGGCTAGTAAGACTGTCTCTGCTACTTTTTGCAATTTTATTAGATATGTATAATGTTCTTAGTGAAATATTGTCCTATTGGTATTGCTTAACTAAGAAATTATGATATGCATATGCTTTACTAGTTTGTGTAAAGAACTTCCCGCATTAAATTCTAGTTTGATGATTGCTACACTTCATTTTTTTCCCTGCTCTATCAACATATACTTAGTTACGGATTTATTTGTTTCTGAGCCAAGGGTCTCCCGGAAATAACCTCTCTAACCCTCCGAGACAGGGGTAAGGTATGCGTGCACTCTACCCCCAGACCCCCCTTTTGGAATTCTAGTGGGTTGTTGTTGTTGATGTAATGGAAAAAATTCACATGAGCATTGCAACAAATTCATCACAGAGTATAATAGGATTTTCAATCTACTAACCTGTTAAATGCTTCAATCTATTGTTCACTTCAAGATGATGATGAAGCCTGATTAAACACTGCACTTGTAAGTTCTGCATATTTACTCTCTAGATCTTCACATTTATTCTCTAGCCCTTCCATGTGTCCGTTAAGCGATTCATTTTCTTTTTCAGTAGCATTCAACTTCTCTAGCAATGCAGCTTTCGAGGAGTCACCGCATTTTAACACCTTAGCAGTAATCCCACCACGAAATCTAACTATATGACTCTTGCGTTGAGGTCCGAAACACCTTTCTACAATCTCAATATTTGTAAGAGACGATTCAGATTGCACCAATTTTTGGATCTTAGCCTATAAATTATAAGACAATTTAAAATAATATAACATAAAAATTAAAATCATGTAAATAAAATTAATCAATAAACATGCATAGTTTTCATTGGTTTCAGGTTCGACAAGCTTATCGTCTTTCTTACGAGTCTCAAAGAAGATAGTTGCCATACCTGGGGGTTACCATCTTTGCCTCCCTTCACATTTAAATAAATAAGTCACACAATCTTTTTAATGACTAAAGTGCAAGATTAATCTTTTTCAAGTAAGTGAAATTGATCTTTTATAAACATATCTACATTTAATACTAATCATTCACCTTTTAAAACAATTTATAACTTCAAGTGAAACTCCATTATTTTTACTATATTTTGGTAATGATGATGATATGAGTTGAGGTTAAAGAAAGAAATGAGGATTCATATTGCCAACCCAACTTGTTTGGGACCGAGACATAGTTGTTGTTGTTGCTCCAGTTAGTCAGTCTGTATGGCTTTTAACTTAAAGAAGCCAAGTGCTAAGACCAGAGTTTGAACAGTACAAATCCAGAAGCCACCTGATCTGCACGCCATTATTCTTTATAGGATGAGACTTCAAAATAATGGAACCCCTCAACTAAACTTGCAATTCTAGAGTTAACTGCAGTTGCCCATTCCACGCATCTAATGTCTAAATTACATTTAATGGGTGTGACGGAAAGAGGGGATAGCAGTAAGTAAGGAGAGCAAACTGAAGAAAGGGTTCTCTTCCTTCATTTTCAGAAGAGACTGACGTGTCTCTTCGCCAAGGGCAGTCCAAAAGTCTACCAAAGTGTCTACAAAAAGTCTGGTAGTATGAAGAGCACATGTTTCTCTTGTTCCATGCCCTCTGCCATTGGCATAGGATCGAGGAAACAGAGAGAAACCAAAGAGCGGATTTTAACATAATGAAGTTCAATTAGGAAGGTGAAAAATTCCATACTACTAAATTCTTTAAACAATGACAGAAACTTCTATAATTCATTTACTAGTATTTCTTGGGAGTAATTTAATAGATTTTTACTAATCCAGGAAAAGAAAAGAAACACTAAAGCAAATTATGTGTGTTTTACAAAGACTAGCATTCTTTCAAAGAGTCTCAATCACTACCTTCATAATGTACTGTTTATCTTTTTGGGATACTTTTGTGTACAATAGAGTGAGCTTCTAGAAGCAACATTCTTTAAAAATAAGGGAGATAACATAAACCATTTCATTCATTTAGAATTAAACTCATAATATAAATGAAAATAACTTGTAGCGTATACTTCAAGAAGAGTCATGGTTTAAGTCAAGTAGAAGAGGAAAGTCGTCTATCTCCGACTTGACTGTACAATTGCAATTGAAATTTGAATATGGTAAAATCAACCAACCAATGCATGATGTAAGCTCACAGTATTTCCTTTTCATTTTTTAAAGAAGAAATGAAGAAGGCAAATCAAGAAAATAAAACTTTAAATTCTTACCGTAACAACTTGTCACATGTGCTCCAGCTTATATTCTTCTATTTCCGCCCATGAGTGTATGCGCAATGGGCACATATTTCGATCACGAACTAATTTACCTAAGTTTCTCATAAATAAGGCATGATTCTTCCCAACAACTCGATTGTCGTAAAAAGTGACTTAACTTTTCTCCAGCTTTGAGTCCTGCAATACAATATTTTTACATCTGTTCTTTCATCTCACTTTTTTTGCCTTTTTTAGATTCATATGGCCTTGTTAATCTCAATTAAGTCTAACATATAAAAAAATCCAGAACAATAACAAACAATAAAAAATTATAACTTAAAACAATAATATACTTATTTTGCTTCTCTCAATATATTGCATCGCTTCTTCATGAGGGAGGGAAGCATCGCATTCCAATATTGGATCAAAACCAGGAGGCATGAGACAATCTTTCTGAGCTAGCTTATTTTGATCAGAAGCTACTACATTGTAGTTTTTACCTTCGCCAATTGAAGTTCTCTGTTCAGCATTTATTCTTACAGAACCCAAAGCTCTGAAGCTTTTCCCCTGTCCCATTGCTAAGGCACCAGGTGGAATGTGTGCATATTTAACAGTTTTCGAAGTTGATACCATTTCAGACTTCTAAGATTTTGAGAGATTCATGTCAACCTAGAATAAAGAAAAGGGTTGACTAATAAATATCTATTTCAATTTCATCATATATGAACATGTGTGTTGAATTTGGCAAATCCTACATTGGTGGTTTAGCCATTTGGTATGGAATTTTTTCCGATAAAAGGAGGCCTAATGTTTAGGATTTAGACACACCTCTCATTTGCATTCTTATCTTCTTAAGGCATTTGTATCTTCTCTCTTTAGTATTATTTCACTTGTATTTTTGGAGTGGAATAAAATATTGGTTGTGTCCGAGGAAGTAGGCAAAATTGGCCGAACCTCATAAATTCTGGTATTCCTTTTATTGTTGCTTTATTGTCTTATTTATTATTTGGTGGTTGTCATAATTTTTGGTATAGTAGTTGTGACTCATACACACTATATACATTTGGCTTCCGCAACAATTGGTATCAGAGCCAAGGTACTATCTAAGTATGCTCTGTAGTTGCAGCATAGTCTGATCTTCCACATCAGAAAAGATTTATCGTGGTAACTGAGTCAAAGTTTTGTCTGAGTATGCTCTGTGGTTGCAGCTTAGTCTGATCTTCCACAACAGAAAGGAAATAATCTTGATTTGTGTCGTCAGCTATTAAATAATATTTGTGTCAAAGATGGGAGACAATAAACAAAAAGAATCTACATCAAGTATCAACAATACGTCATCATTGGCATCTTCGCTTATTACAAGAATTGTGTCAAATACGAAATTTGCGGTAGAAATTTTTGACGGGTCAGGACATTTTGGGATGTAGCAAGACGAGGTTCTAGATGTCTTTTTTCAACAAGGGCTAGATCTTCCCATTGAAGAAAAAAACCCAGATGTTATTGGAGAATTATCAATTGTGTTGCTTGCGGTACCATTCGATCCTACCTTGCTAGAGAGCAGAAATATCCATACACAAAGGAAACTTCTGCAAGTAAATTATGGAAACCACTGAAGGAAATATTTTTGAAGAAAAATAGTCAAAATAAATTGTACATGAAAAAGAGACTCTTTCGCTTCACCTCTGTTCCTGGTACGATAATGAACGAACATATCACCAGTTTCAATAAGTTGGTCACAAATTTGCAAAATATGGATGCAATTTTTGATGATGGTGACTTGGCCTTGATGTTGTTGGGGTCACTTCCTGATGAGTACGAGAACCTTGAAACTACTCTACTCCATGGGAATTACGAAATTTCTCTTAGAGAAGTTTGTTCGGCTTTGTACAGCTATGAACAATGAAAGGGAGAAAAATAAAAGGGCGGAGAAGGAGAAGCACTGGCTGTGAGGGGTCATCCTCAAAATCAAATAAGGACAAAGAAGAGAAGATCCAAGTCAAGATCTAGACCCAGCAAAGATGAATGTTCCTTTTGTCGAGAAAAGGGACACTAGAAGAAAGACTGTCCGAAGTTGAAGAATAAGGCCAAACATAACAATGGAAAGGCCATTATAGATTCAAATGTAGCTGATTGTGATGATTCGGACTTCTCATTAGTTACAACAGATCCATCAACATCATCAAACATATGGTTGATGGACTCGGCTTGTAGCTATCATATGTGTCCCAACAGGGACTGGTTCGTGGATTTCCAAGAAGGAGAATATGGAGTCATCCACACAGCGGATAACAGCCCTCTTACCTCATATGGCATTGGTTCAATACGATTAAGGAACCATGATGGAATGATCAGAACATTAACAGATGTTCGATATGTACCGGATTTGAAGAAGAATCTCATCTTTGTGGGAGCCCTAGAATCAAAAGGGTTCAAAATCATTGCAGAAAATAGAGTGATGAGAGTATGTTGTGGTGCATTAGTGGTAATAAAGGCCAATCGGAAGAACAATAACATGTACCGTTATCGCGGTAATACAGTTATTGGGACAGCGACAGTAACATCCAGTAACGAAAAAAGGCAGAAACAACCAGACTATGGCACATGCGCTTGGGACATGCTGGAGGTAAATCCTTGAAAACTTTATCAGATCAAGGATTGTTAAAAGGAGTAAAGGCTTGCAACTTGGAGTTTTGCGAGCATTGTGTCAAAGGGAAACAAACAAGGGTTAAATTTGGTACAGCAATCCATAATACTAAAGGTATTTTGGATTATGTACACTCTGATGTTTAGGGTCCTTCCAAAATACTTTCATTGGGTGGGAAGCACTATTTTGTAACCTTTGTTGATGATTTTTTTCCGAAGAGTGTGGGTGTATACAATAAAGAGCAAAGATGAAGTGTTGAGAATTTTTCTCAAATGGAAAATGATGGTGGAGAATCAAACAGGCAGGAGGATCAAGTGTATTCGCACAGACAATGGAGGTGAATACAAAAATGATCATTTTAATAAGCTCTGTGAAAATGATGGCATCGTCCGACACTTCACTGTCAAACATACACCACAATAGAATGGAGTGTCAGAACGTATGAACCGGACCTTCCTGGAGAAGGTACGGTGTGTGTTGTCCAATGCTGGCTTGGGAAAAGCATTTTGGGCGGAGGTAGTTACATATGCATGTCACCTCATTAATAGTCTACCATCTGCTGCTATTAATGGCAAGACACCATTTGAAAAATGGTATGGAAAGCCTACTGTAGATTATGACTATTTGCACGTATTTGGTTCAACTGCATATTATCATGTGACAGAGTCAAAATTGGACCCAAGGGCAAAGAAGGCTATTTTTATGGGGATTACTTCTGGAGTCAAAGGATATCGCTTATGGTGTCCTATGACAAAGAAAATAATATTCAGCAGGGATGTTACCTTTGATGAATCTGCTATGATAAATAAGGTAACAAAAGATACCAAACAAAATGAGGGTGATTCTAAGCAGGTGGAGTTTGAGGGAAAATTTATTTTTCCTACACAAGAAGCAGAGGAGGAAACATATGAAGATTATCCTCTGGAAGAAGAGCCAGTAGAGAGGGAGATTCCAACTTAGGAACCACAACAACAACTTTAATCAATTGCAACTAGCAGGCCAAAAAGGACAATAACAAAACATGTTTGTCTTATAGAGACGGCTGCTTGTGCCGCCTCAATTGTAGCTGATGATGTTCCTACCACTTACAAAGATGCAGTCCAAAGTTCAGAAGAAGATAAGTGGAGGATTGCCATGAATGATGAAATACAGTCTCTTCATCAGAATCATACAAGAAGATTGGCCAATTTCCTGAAGGGAAAGAAAGTAATTGGGTGCAAATGGGTATTTACAAAGAAATAAGAATTTCCTAACCAAGAAGATGTTCGCTACAAAGCAAGATTGGTGGCCAAAGGATATGCTCAAAATGAGGGAATTGATTACAATGAAGTGTTTTCTCCAGTTGTAAAACATTCCTCCATTAGAATTATGTTTGTTTTGGTAGCACAGTTGGATTTGGAACTAGTTTAGATGGAGTTTTTACATGGAAACTTGGAGGAGGAAATCTACATGACTCAACAGAAGGATACAAAGTTGCTG
Organism: Nicotiana sylvestris; assembly: GCF_000393655.2. Classification (NCBI taxonomy): domain Eukaryota; kingdom Viridiplantae; phylum Streptophyta; class Magnoliopsida; order Solanales; family Solanaceae; genus Nicotiana; species Nicotiana sylvestris. The sequence continues at coordinate 144,354,011 of NC_091064.1, read as the reverse complement.
GAAAAGAAAATATGGTGTGCAAACTTGAAAAATCATTGTATGGATTGAAACAATCTTCTAGACAATGGTACAAGCGATTTGATGAGTTTATGTTGCAGCAAGGGTACAAGAGAAGCAAATACGATCATTGTGTGTATTTGCACAAGCTTAAAGGTGGTTCCTTTGTATATCTTCTCCTATATGTTGATGATATGTTGATAGCTTCCAAGAATTTGAAAGAAATTTATAAGTTGAAGATTCAACTGAAGAAGGAGTTCGAGATGAAGGATCTGGGTGAGGCAAAGAAAATTCTTGGCATAGAGATAATAAGAAATAGACGTTCAAGGAAACTCTGTTTATCTCAGAAAGAATATTTGAAAAGAGTACTACAACGTTTTGGCATAGATGAAAAGACTAAGCCAGTTAGTACTCCACTTGCTCCCCATTTTAAGCTAAGTACTACTATGTTGCCAAAAGATGAAGTTGAACGAGAGTATATGTCAAAGGTACCATACGCAAATGTTGTTGGTAGCTTGATGTATGCAATGGTCTGTACGAGACCTGAAATTTCACAAGTTGTTGGAGTTATTAGCAGATATATGCATAATACAAGAAAGGAGCATTGACAAGCTGTGAAGTGGATTCTACGGTATATTCATAATACTGTAGATGTTGGGTTAGTTTTTGAGCAGGAAGGCAATCAGTATATAGTTGGATATTGTGACTCGGATTTTGCGGGTGATCTGGACAAACGAAGATCAACTACTGGTTATGTGTTTACTTTTGCAAAGGCACCAGTTAGTTGGAAGTCTACTTTGCAGTCAACAGTTGCTTTGTCTGCAACAGAGGCAGAGTACATGGCTATTACAGAGGTTGTGAAAGAGACAATTTGGCTTCAGGGGTTGCTAAAAGAGTTTGGTGTTGAACAAAAAAGTATCACAATTTTTTGTGATAGTCAAGGTGCTATTCAATTAACGAAGAACCAAGTTTATCATGCAAGGATGAAGCACATTGATGTTCGGTATCATTTCGTACGAGAAATCATAGAAGAATGTGGAGTCACGGTGAAGAAAATTCATACTACAGAGAATCCTGCTGATATGCTAACAAAAGTGGTGACTGCGTTCAAGTTTCAACATTATTTGGATTTGATCAACATTGTTGAACACTGAAGATTGAAGATGAAGACACAACCAAAATTTGTTATTGAGAGAAAATTGAAGATGTGAAATTTTGCCAAGGTGGAGATTTGTTGAATTTGGCAAATCCCACATCGGTGGTTTAGCAATTTGGTATGGAATTTTTCCCTATAAAAGGAGACCTAATGTTTAGGATTTAGACACACCTCTCATTTGCCTTCTTATCTTCTTAAGACATTTGTATCTTCTCTCTTTAGTATTATTTCACTTGTATTTTTGGAGTGGAATAAAATATTGGTTGTGTCCGAGGAAGAAGGTAAAATTGGCCGAACCTCATAAATTCTGGTGTTCCTTTTATTGTTGCTTTATTGTCTTATTTATTGGTATAGTAGTTGTGACTCATACACACTATATACATTTGGCTTCCGCAACAATGTGAAGGTGTCAGAAAGAAGCTAGAAAGTTAGATGACAATAGACAACAATAATGAATAAAATTGACAGAAACATAACACATGAAAACTTAGAGATGACAAAAATTTAGCGAGTCAATTTCATGAGATATGAACATACAATCTGCAAAGAAGAAATCTACTAATGGAGTTTTAGAAACTTTTTTCCTTTCCCGCAACTTAGCTTGTAAATAAAATGGTTTCTAGTAACTTTCATTATAGCAAAAGAGTTAAAAATTAAAAGCAGGTGCGATAGAACTCCAAACTTTCATGAGTTCTTTTCCTGTTCAGTTGTGAAGAATTATTTAACTACTCTAAGTCATCAATATTATTTAAAATCACTATTTCAACAACTTCTCTCTATAAAATACACAACCTCTATGGTAAAATATCATCGCCAGACAATATAGAGCACCTAAATTTAGCAACATAAAAATTATTTAAAATCTATTGTCAACCCACAACTGTTTTGGAAGTTTTGTTTATAAGAAATTCGCCAATTTAGCATAATTTAGTAAGAGGCAACAATTGCTTTGTATACCAATATGCTCTGTTTTAATGTCAACCCCGATCCCTAAAACAATATGTGCTCCAAAACGATTGATCAGTTATGCTATTAAAAATAATCTTCTTTCTTTCAAAATCAAAATCAATCCTCAAATATAATTGTTTACCGTGAAAATGGTAACAACAATTAAATTTATAAATGGGATTCTAAAAATACGTGATCTATTCTTGAGCTAGTTATTTAGAGCAGTTGATGCTAAGAATACGAAGTTTAGCGATGAAATGCAAGCTAAAAACGGAGCGATAACCTAACCTAAAGGCTTACTGCCCGGGTTGTTTTACAAAGGGAATACATGCTAAAACAAGGGGTTGAACGAGCTGAGGAACCTGCTGCCCGGGTGTAGGATCGGTCGATGAGGGGCCTCGGGTTAAACAAAGTTCTTTATGGCCAATACTAAGCAATATAATGAAGAAAAAGTAAGAAAGCGATGAATGCTAAAGTGGCCTCGGGCCAGTGAGGACAAGCAGATTAGAAAGAAGAGAGAGAGAGAGAGAGAGAGAGAGAGAGAGAGATTATTGCACTTGTGGAGAAATGGAGCAACACCAGTCCTTTACAAGGTAGCGCAAGTTCCCTTTATATAGGAGGGGAACTCGGCTATAGTACAACATGCATTAATTGTTTAAGTATGGAGATGGGATGGCTGGACGCAACGCTTCGGCGTAGGCCCTTGATAGGCCGGCTTTGTCAAACTTAGTTGCGTGCCTTAGGAGCTTCCCCCTCTATTTTGTCTTCGATTTACGTATTCTCTGAGTCGGGCCTCGACGAGCCCCGAGGGAGGGGACTCGGTCATGTCTTCCCGTCCTCGGGGTCTAGAGGCATTCTTCTGAAATGACTTGATAATGAGAAATTAAGTCCCCTGATAATGCCGCATACAGATAGTCTCTGCATTTCCCAGAACAAAGCAATGGCAAATGATTCTGACATTTGACTCCTCGAGCTTCTTACAGTGACTCCATATCAATGATGCGACCCGTGGCGTGAGCTTTTGTGGCGAGCGGGGTGTCCCATCGACTTGTGCATTTTGACTTCATTCAATGCACTACCGATTCCCGTTCTTCAAGATGAATGTACCGCTAACAATTTGGATATTCAAGAATGCAGTAATTGCGTCCGTCGGTAAATCTTCCAAAGCCTCGATGACCGTATCATTATCCCCTATAAATGGGGATGCCTTGGCATTGTTTTTCCTATCCCAGTGCTTTCGTTGGCTCATTTGCCCATTTCTTCTTACCGTTTTCCTCTATCCTTGAACAACATGCTTGCGGCTCATAGCCTCAAGGCCGTTTGGCAGAGCTCCCTTAGATTGTGTTGTGGCTTTTTGCCGGGGCTTCACTTTGTCGAGCATAATCATGCTGTCCTGTTGCTATTGTGGTCGTTGACATGTTTGTCGTGGCTGTTGGTATTGGCCCAAGATGGTGACGGATGGGGGGTCGGTTTTCCCCTTGTGTAGACAGCCGTTCGGACTATACACCGCTGCTCAAAAGGGGCTCGGATTATACACCGTTGCTCACCTTCATACCCCGGTTCGATATGGTGCACTGCCCCGAGCTGGGGGCTTGCACAGCTAGATGTTCAAGAAGTTGACTCTAAGTAGCCGTGCAAGTGAGACCGATGCTTGTTCGGTCCACTGTCTCTCCGAGATTCTCTTGGCCAGCGAGGGTCCTCGAGCTTCGAAGAGCTACAACGTTTTTTCATCCCTCCCTGCTTCCCGTGCCATCTTTTTGGGGATTTCAGTGTGGAAGGCCGGAATGAGACTTTTGAGGATATGCGTCCGGAGGCGCCCATTGTAGGAGGCGGACCTTCCTTTATGCGTAGAGATCCTCTGTAGGCTTTTGTAATTGCATGTAAGGACCCCTCGAGGGATATTGTACATGGATTTTTATGAATATGAATATACTTCATTGACTTCCGCTTTTGACCTTTGCCTTATTTTTGTATGCTCTCGTGCCCTTCGAGGATTTTGAATGTTTTCCTTTGTTGTTGACCACTGATACCTAACTTGAATGCGAGCGTTCTTCCCCATCATTTGCTAATCGACATTGCCCCTTTCCGAGCCCATCATCTACCTCGGACCGAACCTGGATTGATCTGATAGGCTCGGGCTATTGAGCCCTCCGTGTTGCGTGAAGACAGTACATAGAGCTTTCGAGAATGATATCCTAAATGAAGGTCAGCCTTTAGTACCTGGGGGTCCCTTTTGAACTTGATGTAGATAGCTTTTTAAGGCGTATGGGATAGACTTATGTTGAGGAGTTGCCTGTACTCAGGTGCTGCCTCGAGCCTTCGTGGAGCCTTCGTGATCGAAGCATCGCGTGCTTATTTTTAGAAAAGGAAACCATGAGATCGGGTATCGCCTTGAGTCGAGCGATGGCATTGAAAGCTTCCCGAAGCCCGACTTCTTTTTTGGCGAAGGTCCTCATGGTTGGATGTTGCCTCGAAACTGGAGATAATATGGTCGACTCCTTGAGTCCTAGCTTCTCGTCGAGGGATGCCTCTAGGATCGGGTATCACCTTATTGATCTATCTCAAGTATGTTGACCTCCCGGGGCTTACTCCGGATAGGTGAATCGTCGTTGTTTTCCGTATATATGTGGGGCGACTTCGGCTTCATCGAAAGACCTCGCTACTTTAGATAGATACCTTTTCGCTTTGTCATAGGGTTCTTCATTTCTTCAGGCGCAAAAAGCATTGGCACACGTTCTTGCTCTAGTACGTCAGTTTTACCATAGTCATGGCAACTACTTCGGGGCCGGCCCAGTAGGGAGTGGGGAATGCTGCTCCCGATGCTTAGGATCCGCGGGAGTTCCCTCTGAAACTGTGTCTTTGATAAAAGAGGAACATCTAGAGATGGTGAGGAGATACTGCGGATGGAGCGAAGGGATAACACTGCAGGTGTTTTCCCCGGATGAGAGCATTATAGACTCCGTTGATGGATTCTTGAGCGTATACTTATATCCTTTCGGATTTGGCCCCCTTGATAGGGTCGTGCTTGATTTTTTCTTGGAGTATCGGGTTACTATGGCGTAGATACATCCATCATTTTGGCGATTTGTGTTGATGATGAGGTCCTTTACGGAGAGGGATGGGCTTGAATTCACGCTTAGTTACCTCGTCAGGATGTACCGGCCCTTTCATCACCAAGGTCTGCTAACCCTGAGGTGTCGTTCGTCCACGCCCTTTGTCATTGATGATAAAGAAGATGGGGATCGAGAATGGGCCAGTTGGTTCATCCGGGTCCGGACGACCGATTTTACTCCTCTGAAGCTTTTTCCATTTCCCGAGGGATGGAATTATGCACGTGAGTGGAGCGTCTGGTGCTTTTTTAAATTTTGCTTATAGCAAAAACCAGTTGAGTAATTGCGTTTTTCCCCTTTTGTAGCAACTTCATAGACGTCGGACGAAGTTCTTGAACTGCCCGGCTGGGTCCAGAGGTTGGTGACCCATTCGACATGCGATGAGCGTAGGTGGCGAGCTGTATTCTGCATCGGATGGGGAGAAAAATACCAAGGTATGCGTGCACGCTGCCTTTGCCTTGCCTTCGTGTATTCGAGGTAACATTTTCCCCTTTCTTTTGTACTAGCCTTGCCATTTGTAGCTATAAGGCGGTTCCTTGGGATGAGGTTGTGCTATTTCGAAGAGGGGAAGGAGTCATCAGCCCCCCAGCTGAGGGATGACGGTGACGAACGAGATCTATGCCCGCAGTATGATGGAGCTTTTAGTGGCGCTGAAAGGGCTCGTGTCTTTGAGAAGAGGGCATCGTCGAAGCCTGCAGTTCCCGGAGTGTTTGATTCCTGGATGGGGGTTTCTCCGAGTAAATATGCCTTACCTGAGGTTGGTTCTTCTGGGGCCAAAGAGGCAGGATTAATAGGAGTGTGTTGTGACTTCGAGGAAGTCCACCATCTTCACTTCATTGTGAGTTTAGGTGCAGTTCTTCTGTATTCTGCGCCCTCCTTTCTTTATCGAGTTTTCCTTTTGCAAGCCTGTGATAGGCTCAAGTCTGAGCTGCTCCGTCAAGGAGCGAGGCTTCGAAAAGTTATGGACGAGGCTGAATCCCTTATGATCCTTAGCAAGGAGAAGGAGGTTGAGTTGTTGCATTGGCAATAAGAGGCATATCGGAGCTTGAATTACGAGAGCCATTTGATAGAGTTGGTAACCTTTCGTAGTACGCGCTTCGCTTTTTTGACCTTTAAGGTTAATCCCTTTTCCTATATTAGCTGCAGAAAAAGACGGAGGCCTAGGAGTACCTCAAGGGCGATATTGACCTCGTCAGGAACGCTTGTGGCGAGCTAAGGGCTCAGGTGGAAGCTCAAGCTTTAGAGGAGAAGGGAGCTTTGGCCAAGGTTCTTGCCTTCGAGGCCCAACTCCCCTTGGCTCGTGAAATACTATAGTTCAAGCGGATATGATCGGGAAACTCGAGTCTGATATTTCAAAGATTAGGGCTGAGATAATCGATGCCTAGGCTGAAGCGGCATTAAGCCGAACCAAGGCTGATCAGGAGATGACGATTCTTATGAAGGACATTGCTGACGCCCAAGCCGAGCTGAAGCGGGCCCTTGATCGGGAGAAGAGGATCAAGGAATATGTTCGTCGCAAATCTCGAAGAGAAGTACTCGAGGCGATCGGCACAAGAGGTTTGTTGTATCAGAGGAATTGGCTCGAGCAAGGGAGGACGAGCGTGATGCTCGGTCATATCTTTCTGACGTCGTGGAGAGCGAATATGATAGGCCATAGCCTTTTGGAGCGTAGTATAGATTTCACTATTTTTCCACTTTGTATTTGATACTTGTAAAGCATGTTTGTAGATGGAGAATGTGCCCTTTTTTGCATTTGTAAGATAAGAGGGAACTCGAAGCTTTATTTCTTGTGCATCTCTTTCTATATTGCTTTTGACCAGGCGGGCTAGTTTTGGTGTTATTTGGGATCTTCGTAGGTCTGGACTTGCTCAAGTAGGCCCGAAGACTTTTAAGTGCTACTTTTGTCATAAGTAGGCGCTGGGTCCTCTATGTTTTACCCAGCTATTTAGGCTCAATCTCCGATTCAGGCCTTGATTCGAGCTTGCCTAACCTTCAATCTTCAGTGCCCGCGCGGGCAGATAGTGATTGTTCTTATTTCTTGCCCTCGGGCATTCGCTGTTTCATATATTTTAGGTCCAGTCTCCAAGTCGCATTGCGATTCGAGCTTTAGTTGACCCTTAAGTTCTTTCCTACCTACATGGGCGGACGATGATGGCCTTTTGTGCTTCGGGTCGAAGTGACCTCACAGGTGCGTGGCCCGGAGGCTCATTTGGCTGGCGACAGTGGCCCGGAGGCTCATTTGGCTGGCGACAATGGCATTTATTTCGTGCCCTTAGGCATATCGCAGTTTAACTATTTCGGATCCAGTCTCTGAATCGGGTTACGACTCGTGCGCATTTTAATCCTCAAGTTTTCAATTTTTCAAGCTGGACATTGGCTCTTACACTGTTCGGTCGTTGAGACCCTTTTAGTGTGAGGCCCGGAGGCTCGTTTGGATGGCGACAATGGCTCTTACACCTTTTTGCCCGTGGGTTTTTTGTAGGCTTTGTTCTTCGCTTGTTAAGGTCCTTTTGAAATGATTTTGCCTGACCCGTCGTCGATTCTGGAAGAACCTCAATCTCAAGTCGTTAGCGGGTATGTTCGAGCACCTCGAATGGTTCTTAGCTTGTAGGCTGAGTAGGTCGATGCCTTGTGATTTTGGAGCTGACATGGTTGAAGTTCGTTTTTGTCTGTTGAGAGAAGCCTGTTTTAACCGGTTCTTTCCGAAGTATATTTGAAGTAATGGCCTGCGATTTTGTTTAGTGACAAGCGGGCGTCCCCGAGTCGCATTTAATTTGGTTGTATCAGCCGTTTTGACCATAGTCATATGTGTTTGGTCGAAGCCATTTTTGATCCTGAGTGATAGTTTATTCGCCTACACCGAGGGTATGCCCTTTCGGGATTTTTACAAATGCGACGTATAGCCTAAACTTCGAGATTTTGAATTTCAAGCCTGTTGAGGTCTTACAGTTTGTCATGCTTGTTGAGGTCTTACAGTTTGTCATGCCTGTTGAGGTCTTACAGTTTTTGTTGTAATGGAGAATAGATCTGGTTACGCCGAGTCTGCCCGCTCGGGGTCTTACAGTTTTGGGTTTTCCAGTGCATGGCGATTAATGACAGTCATCGAGTTTGTTTCGGCTCGAAGGCCGCTTTTCGTGAGCTTGGAGTTGTCTTGCTGCGGCTTTGTGAGCCCGGAGTTCCGACCTTGGGGCCGTGCGGGTGACAAATTGTTAATGCTAAGTCTCCGAGTATTTCGGGATGCATTCGATGGAGGAGTCCCTACCGGGAGTGTATTGAGATTTCCTTGTTTTGCGTATGAGATGCTGAAAAGATATTCATTTATTGCTTGGCGTAAACACACATCATTTCATTGTTGTAAGCTCGGCGCACGCGGGCGTGGCTCCTAAGACCATTTGATCTGGTACATGATTCCCTATTGAAACTCAGTCTACCTTTCCCCGGTCCTTCCAAGGGGATGACGCCCTTAAAAGGAGATCATCTCTCGTCATTTGATTGCATAAGGAGGCCTGTGATCCTGTCATATCCTCCTCTAGGGTATGTTGTTCCGCTAATAATCTTGCTGGCGAGACCCTCTTCGGGGCGGAAGCCCGACCGAGGGAAAAAAGCACGGGGGGTCCTGCTAAGGCCTTGGGATCTCTGGGTGGAGTTAGAACTTCTGAATGTCTCGGCCGATTGTCTGCCTATATTTAGTGAAAAAATTGCAAAGGAATGGAGAAATTCTTCCTTACCGTAGGATGTGTAGGCAACGCTTCGAGATTTGGTACGTTCCTGCCATTTTGCGGTGTGAGCCCTAATACAACCCTCTACTGTGTTTCATCAGGCTTGGCTGAAGATGTGGTTTGCTTACCCTTTGATCCTTTCGAGGATGGAGGTATTGATGACGGCGATGTGTTACATGGTGAGGAATTTCCCCTCGTCGCGTATCACTTTTTGTCGATGATTTTAATTCCGCTTCTTGCATGGGATTTCATTCTTTTGGAAAAGTGGGGTCGGTGCTGTCTCCGGGCGGTGTGCCCGCGGCCATCTGAACAAGACGTCCGTGCCTTGTGCCTTTTTTGACGGTACAGAACTCGGCGTACCAGTCTGAGCTTAGACAGGCTGTATCGAGAGGTGGTCATGTTTTGGCCCGGCGGTTCTAGCCGCTTTATTAACCTCGGCCCGACAATGTTGATATGTTGATCGAACCACCTGAATTCATGAGCACATGTTTTATTTGAAATAGATCAAATGAGGGAGAGGGTTACCAATGCGTTAGTGTGAGGCCGAGGCAAAGTCTCGGTGCCTTTTTTGCCGGATGTAAGGGTGTCCTCTGGAATATATCCTTGTACTCGTTTTTCCCTGACGACGAACATTTTTACTTTCCATTTTTATGAGTCCTTGAAAGGTGTTGCCGCTTTTCCACAATTGTGGCAATATGTTGTGACTCCTTTGCTTCATTTTTCCTGGTTGCCTTCCTCCCTTTGGGCTGAATTCGAGCCTGATCGCTCGACAGTGATCGGCGGCAATTTTTATTGAGTAGCACGGCTGTTTTCCTCCTGAGCTGGTGGCCACTTTTGACCCTGTGTTCATTCGCGCCATGCGGTTCCCGCGCTAGGTTGTGGTTTCCACGAGGGTGATTCGGTCGAATAGATTTGAGGCGTTTGGCGTCCCTGGTTTTGCTTATGGTGATCACAATGTTCGGTATAGCAATGCTGAGATCATACTCTAATGGGCGAGGTGTCCCTGCCAGCCATGCCTCGTTGAATCAGGCTCTACTGAAGACTTCTCGAGTATGTTGCCCTCGAGCTATTTCCCGCTCGTTGCGAGGTAGATTGCATCTTGGGGCGTTCCTCCTATCCACGGAACATGGATGGCACCTCCATCTCTTTGGCGTTAGTTTCTTTGCCGGGAGCCTTCTTGGGTATACCGTGCCCGAGGAGGCTCCCGGATGTTCATCCACGGTCCTGATTCGTGGCTAATGCCGGGTACGGGCATCCGACCAGATCTCGGCTGGGTATTTGATCAAGATTCGTTTGAAATGCCTCGAAGTCATAGAGAATGGTTCGTTTAGGCTTCGGGAGAAGGCCTGTGTTGCCCAGTCATTCGAAACCGGGGCGATCTCATTTGTTCTATCAGGGAATGAGGCGCGACTTCCCGTGGCATTTCATTCTCCCTTCGTTCGGCCTCGGATATGTCAAGGCTCTCCCGTTTCTGCTTCTATGGCATCGACGTGTGCCTCTGTGGAGGAATCTGCTGGTACGGTAAGCGAGTTCATGATGTCAGGTGCTAGGCTATGGGGCCACATCATGGTTCCTTTTGACAGTGTTTCCCCGAACTTTTTCAACGAGACGGGCTCGAACTCATCATCTTGAAGGTCGCTGCCTATTCCCGCACACGTGTAAGCAGTGGTGCGCTTGTTGGGATTTGAGATCCTGTCGTAATTAGGGAGTTCCATCATTCCGGACTTCTGTGAAACGGGTTCCGGGACTCCTACCTCGGGGGACGACTGTTGCATTAACTTACACGAACCTGACTCAATCCTCTTGGAGAGATCCCCAAGCATCTTCGCTATGGCATGGTCTATTTACCGATCCGTTGTTGCTTGATCTCTCGGGTGTTCGTTCGGTGCGGGGAGTTGTTTCTGGCACTACTGTGCTGGGAGTCTTCGAATGGCTTTGCAATTGAGCGATGGCCAACTGTTGTGCCTGCAACATTTTAAAAATATCATAAAGACTAACTTCCTGTATTTCCCGAGCCGGGATTTGTTGGGCTTCCTATCAGTCGATATGCAGTATGCTCCCATCGGTGTGCGAGGCTTCGTCGACCTGCTGCGCGCCTTGCGAACTCGCGTGTGCTGGAATCGCCCCAGATGCGTTATCGGGGTTCTGCGATGTCGCGACAACCACTGGAACAGCCACACCGTTTTCGCCGTGATTTTCGATGTAGTCTTTCTCAACAAGAGATCTTTGGACAAGAAAAAGTGTGAAAGATAACTCGCATTTGTGCAATGAAACCGGCAAGAAAATAATCACTATTATTTCTAGCCCCACGGTGGACGCCAAACTGTTTACCGTGAAAATGGTAACAACAATTAAATTTGTAAATGGGATTCTATAAATACATGATCTATTCTCGAGCTAGTTGTTTAGAGCAGTAGATGCTAAGAATACTAAGTTTAGCGATGAAATGCAAGCTAAAAACGGGGCAATAACCTAACCTAAAGGCTTACTGCCTGGGTTGTTTTACCAAGGGGATACAGGCTAAAACGAGGGGTTGAACGAGCCGAGGAACCTGCTGCCCGGGTGTAGGATCGGTCGATAAGGGGCCTCGGGGTCGACAGTTAAGGATATGATTAAACAAGGCTATTTATGGCCAATACCAAGCAATATAATGAAGAAAAAGTAAGAAAGCGATGAATGCTAAAGTGTCCTCAGTCCAGTGAGAACGAGCAGATTGGAAAGAAGAGAGAGAGAGATATATTATTGCACTTGTGGAGAAATGAAGCAACATCAGTCCTTTACAAGGTAGCACGAGTTCCCTTTATATATAAGGGGAACTCGGCTATAGTACAACATGCATTAATTGTTTAAGTATGGAGATGGGACGGCTGGACGCGACGCTTCGGTGTAGGCACTGGATAGGCCGGATTTGTTAGACTTAGCCGCATGCCTTGGGAGCTTCCCCCTCTGTTCTGGCTTCGATTTCCGTCTTCTCTGAGTCGGGCCTCGACAAGCCCTGAGGGAGGGGACTCGGTCGTGGCTCCCCATCCTCGGGGTCTCGAGGCATTCTTCCGAAATGACTTGATAGCGAGAAATTAAGTCCTCTGATTTTGCCGCATACAATAATATTCTCTACAAGATGAATACACATATTTGACATATAGGATAAATGCGAACAAAATTTAATAAAACAAAAAATCTTTTATAAGCAATACTCTTAAAATTTGGATGTAATTATATATTGAAAAATATGTAATTATTACAAAATTCACCACTTTCTTGTTAGATTAATATAATTTTGGTCAAGACCCTTCAACTATATCTAGAAATTTGTGTTAGTGTTTTGCTTTCTCTATTTGTGCAAATTTATTACGCAATTGGAATTAGAATTTTGAGGGAAAGTTTCCCCTTTTTTCCACATATCCCATGTCATTAATTGATGTTCGTTCTTTCTTTCATCAGTGCCCCCCACAAAACCCTAAACCCCCACTCCCTCTTCCTTTTTATTTTGTGTTCCTTCCTCTCTCTATAAAATATTTGGTAAACAGATACATAGAATTGAATGGAAAGTTTAGAGTTTACCTTGACAAGAAGGAGAATAAAACCCTAGGTTGCAGAGAAGAATCCAACTTTTGCAGATCTTCAATCGCTCAACTTGTGCGTGTATTCTTGTAACTGCAAGTTCTCTGTTGTCTACTGATAAAACAGAGAAGTGTTTTGTTTCGGATGGGTGGAGAGGAGAGTTGAGGGGATGCGTGGGCTGATTGTGGGTTCGGTAATAAAAAAGAGGGAAAATGTGGCGCCTATTTATTTGTCTTATTTCTTATAAACTATTTTAACGTCTGGATTATTTTATTTTTAACGACCGAAAATCATCCCCTCATAAATATTAAACAAAAATTATACTTTAGCAACCAGAAAAAAGTTTGGTTGTTATAGATACACTTTTAACGACCGGATTCATGTCCCTTCGTTAGAATTTTGTCGTTAAAAGTCAATATTCTTGTAGTGTATATAGTTCCATGAAGACAATAGAGTCACAATTCACAAGGTGCACGCCCACACGTCCGTCACCTAGCATGTGTATCACCTCAACACCAATCATATAGCACATAATTTGGGGTTTCATACCCCCAACACTAAGTTTAGAGGAGTTACTTATCTTGAACACGCCAATTCTAATATCGAGCAAGCCAAGAGATGATCCAGAAATGCCATAACGCACGTAGCAACCTCCGAATGGCTGAAAACTAGCCAAAAGCAACTCAAATACATCATATAAAGCCCAAGGAAGCAATTACGAATGATAAAGATCGAATCCTACATAAAATCCTAAATCTAGCAAAAAATTACACCCGGGCCTGCACCTCGGAGCCTGTCAAAACTCAAAAAATCTGATAACCCATTCAGTTACGAGTCCAACCATACTAGTTTCACTCAATTCCAACTCCAAATCAATGTTCAATACTCAAATATTCTTATTATGATACTTTAGGCCAAAACCTTCAATTTCTCTTTAAAATTCATCTACCAATTGCCAAAAATGAAGGTAGATTCGTAGAATAAAATTAAAACCAAGTGTAGAAGACTTACACCAATCCTTGTGATTAAAATTACTCCAAAAATTGCCTCAATCCGAGTCCCACATCTCAAAATATGAAGAAAGATCCAAAACCTCAATTTATAGCTTCTAGCCAGCATTTTCTGCATTTGCGGGCAAATTAGTTGCTTATGCGTCGTTGCTTCTGTGACACAAGCTCCACTTCTTCGGAGATTGAGAACTAAAGATGTAGCTTCGGTGAAAGTACTTTGGAGAAACAGCAATGTGGAAGAAATAACTTGTGGGTCGAGGAAGACATGGAGTCTAGATATCTTCACTTATTTTCTCCTCCTGTGAAGAGTCCGACTGAGACATCACAACCTTAAGGTACGTGTATGGATTCTTATGTTAGTTATTGTAATTGGTCGTGTGCGACCATTGTCGTTATTGATGATTGTGGTCCTATGTGGCATTGAATTATTGAGTTTCTACAGGAAGAGATGGTAGTAGTATTGTTACAAAGGCGACTCTACCAAAGTTATATAGATCCGGGGGAATTAAACATTCGAGGATGAATGTTTCTAAGGAGGGAAGGATGTTAGGTCTCGCGTTTTCGTGTGTTAAAGTTTCGTCTTCAGTTAATCGACATTTACTCGGGATGAGATTATCTTGAGTTTATACGCATTTATGTTATTTATAACGCGCGATAAATAAGTGCCATGAAGTAGAAAGGGTAAGTGAATCAAAGAAAATGAGTTTCGTTGAAGGTTGTCGATTTGGGATAGAATTTCGGTCCGGGCTGTAATACCTGGTATTTATGGACTAGTGTCATACAACGGACCGCATAACCACGATAAGTAGATACATAAAGTGTATTAAAAGAGAGTAGTATTTTAAGTAATTTGATATAATTCTTAATTATGTGGGTAATTGATTAATTATTGGATAATGGGGTATTACCTGAATAATTAAGGAATTATTAGATAATGATTAAACCCCCCAACTAAAGAATTATGTGGAAGCACCCCAATCCCACTTAAATGACTCATTAAGTCTTGCATAGATGGAATATTTGGAGGGGTTAGGATGGCTTAGTCATCCAACAAGTGGGCCACACCCAAAAGCTTTCTATAATTAGTAAGACTATCAAGTTACTTCACATTTTTGGCAATGTAAGTACATGTGTCTTACAAGCAAAATTGAATCTCTTATAGAGAGTGGCTGATCGCGAGCTCTTTAAAGAGCAAAACAATTTCGTACAAAAAATTGATAACATTGGTTGATTGATTTTGTAAAGCATGAATTGCAAATTCTAAGAGAATCGGTTCAGGTATGCTAAGGATATCCCTTATTTCTTTTTTGGCATGATCTATACGATACAAACGAAACGAGTAAATGCACAACTTCCATAAATGAATCTATTCATAGAAGTATTAGATGTGCCTATGTTCTTGAATTCCCATGTATCTTATTATTACATCCTCTGTTCATGGGTCTCAGAAAAATACATAGTTGATAAAGTTTATCCAAAAGGTATATTGATCTTATTAACATTTTTTATGCATTTCATTCATTTATACATATATATTGACTCATGACCAGATGGTGTTATATACACATATATGCATATATATATATATATATATTGTACTTATATGTATCCGAAAGGTATATTGTACTTATATGTATATGGGATACGGGAAAAGGTTACGGCGTTATATATGCAACACCACCTAATTAGCTGGTATATGTTGATGATTTTGCCTATAGTGGCCGGGTTGATATGACGGGATTCCCTCAGAGGCTTGATGATGTTATGTACACCTATACCTATGCATGACACGCTATTTATACGCACGTGCATGACATTATAATGTTCCAGGATTTACAAGGTGATTTAGACTTACAATCGAAATTCTTTATTCCATGTTTCATCTATGTCTGTTATGTACTGATTTTTGTGCCGTACGTACTCAGTACATTATTCGTACTGAAGCCCTATTTTCTGGGGCATGCGTTTCATGCCCGCATGTGCAGGTAGACAAGCTGATGGTCCACCTTCTTAGGATCCTTGATCAGCGAGAGTTGGCGTTCTCCATTTAATTCGGAGCTGCCTTTGATTTTTGTGCGATATGCTTGTATACATATATGGGTATGACGTGGCCTAGCCCGTCCTTGTACAGTTGTATATTCTAATAGAGGTCTATAAACAGTATGTATAGTTGGATAGTATGTGGCCTTGCCGGCTTCCAGTTTTGGGTATCTAGTTGTCTATAGCAGCCTTGTCGGCTCGCCCTACGTATTCTGCATGTATATGTACATATGTTATTTGGGCAGATTTCCCTCATGTATATTATTCTCGTAATTCATCAGATGTTATTTATGTTTATATCTTATAGGCACTCTCAGGGGTGTTCGACGGGTAGGACTCAAGCACCCGTCGTGGCCCATCGGTTTGGGTCATGACAACCAACAAGTCCCATATCATAACACGAACCTACTAGAGGATTTAAAACACATATAACAACATCGAAATGACGAATCACACCTCTATTCGAAATCAATGAACTTGAAACTTGAAAATTCCACAACCAATGCCGAAACCTATCAAATTACGTCCAATTGACCTCAAATTTTGCACACAAGTCACATACGACATTATGGACCTGCTCCAACTTCCAAAATCAGAATCCGACTCCGATATCAAAAAGTCCACTCCCGGTCAAACTCTCCAAATTCCAACTTTCACCATTTCAGGTCAAATTCATCTACGGACCTCCAAATCCCAATTCGGACGCGCTTCTAAGTCCAAAATCATCCAACGGAGCTAACAAAACCATCAAAAATCTAGTCCTAGGTCAAATACTAAAAAGTCAAACTTGGTCAAACCATTCAAATTTAACGATTCTAGCTGAGAATCATTCGTCCAAATCAATTCAGAATAACTTGAAAACCAAACCCAGCGATTCACGTAAGTTATCATACATCATACAGAGCTAGTCATACCCTCAAACAATCGAGCAAAGTGCAAATTCTCAAAACAACCGGTCGGGTTGTTACATCCTCCCCCACTTAAACATACGTTCGTCCTCGAACATGCCCAGAGTTGTTCTCAAAGCCATCAACCACAGTGTAACCTTACCATGCACATACCCAGGTGTGATCCCACGTCACCCTATCCATATAGGTCTGATAAAACTACATAACTGAAATTTCATAATTCAACCTAGCCCATAAATCTTAGAACCAAATTTCCAAGTTTCAAATTTTTTTTATAAGATCAGAATCTCGCATCTACACACTGTATAAGTCTAAGAAGACTGTATCAAGTCGTAATCATAACCCAAGATGTAATCACATGATACACCGCATAACTCAAATACTCATAGTGATAATTTCTAATCACATTAGCTGCTCAAAAAACCCAATATCGGCAATAAACCTCATATCAAACAAAGCCTCATTATAAAACCTTTGTACACTACCGATGATGAAAGAAATACGTAGAAACTCATAAGCATTCATCAAATCAACTAGTTGTGGAACTCGCTCTCCTTTAATAGGAATTATAACAAATTTCTAAGCCGATCAACAACAATATCCTACCAAATATACCACAATCAGATCCGATAGCACCCATTATAGGTACGATGACCTCATCTCATCTAACATAATCGCTCTAGCGACATGCCACTTCAATACAATCGAAAGCCACAACCCTTGCAATCTGTGCACTAGTAAGCAATAATACAAACGTACTCAAATCATAAAAAATAACTCAAATGAGCGAACTGTCTTGGAAGCTTAACAAGTACTACCCTAATGAAATGCTGAAAATGCATCACACCGCAAGACCATCACACGAATCTAACACAAAGGTTCATACCTCAACATAACCTCGTTGCAATGCATGACCTCATCCAAACACTGGTCCATGGCATATATCTCAAGCCACCTTTCTCAAAATTAATAACCACGTGGGATTCGATATCAAGTTCCCAAAGTGCATTACCATAACTTTGGAGAAGTAAATGACGCAATGTCATACAAGCCCAAAAGAACATTACCATTGTGTAATCAATCATGCAACACCTAAATACTCATCTTGCTCAAATTTCGTTATAAAGCCCAAATAGAACCGCACCATATGTGCATATAACACACGAATCACAACTCCTCGTAGCATAGAAGAGTAACTCACATATCACTTCAGAACACAAATAAGCTCAGCAACAACCGAATGGCATATCCCTCAACAGTAGTAGTATGAGCCAACCAACCCGAATCTGTGTAGAATACACATCCTAACTAGGCCAACCAATGGACCCCTCCCCAAAATAAATCCTAGTCACTCGCAATTAGTTAAATAACCCTCTAAAAGTATACAATGACTAAATCACGACACATACTACCCTCTAACTAACCTTGGCTACTTTTTTACAGTCAATAACTACAAAACAATCCACTCATGAGAATTCTTAGTCTCTAAATCCATAGAACCCACGAATCACCATCTGATCTCAAATCTACCGGCTGAATGCCTAACGCTTCTCCAATACACAATCATCCCACTAGGAATACTTCTATAATACTTCTGTGCCACAAAGCAAAATTTGAACATCAGCAATCGATCAACCAAGAGAGTGCCACAATACCAATAAAGTATCCATAAATCAAAACACTTTTCCCTTTCTAAAATGTATGCTCTCATCAAGCCATACCAATAGTAATATCATTTACCTAGTCATCTTAAACTGTCCATGCTGCCTAAGTACTCATGACCTTCCTTCAAAACTGAACTGTGACCTTACACATGCAAGTACCAATCTTACACCACCATACGAAAAATACGAGAAGTTCGTAATCCACTCCGAGTCAGAAGCAACCACATACGTAATTAGCCAAGGACCTTCTATTTGATTTCATCTAGGAGAAAATCACTATATTCCACATGCTCCTTACCTCAGTATGAAATATATCCCTCGAATCGTGGCAGAAAAAATTGAGAACTCTTCGAAGCCTATTTGCACATAACCAAGCTATCAGAACCAATCTCTCCAACTCCCCAAGCCGCGCAGGTCGCCGAAACCCGAGAGCATTCCTACGAAATACATGTAGAGACTAGCCACATCATAAGTACCTTAAGAACCGATTATATCCATTACTGTGCTGATCCAACCTACTACCAAGTTGTCCTAACTCTCCGAGTTCCTTCTGAATTACCATAAAATTGATACTTCTCCTCACCATAATACCACAATCCTCAACCAAGACTCACCACACGAGACCTTGGCATAAAACCACACCGCTCTAAGGTTCATAAGCCGCTGAATGCTCTCTTAAGCACCTCAAAGTACCACAACTGAGGTACCCACTCTGAAGAGACCTTCTGTGAATTTAAAGTTGTTCATCTTACTTTTCTGATACTGAATGTAGAATCCATAACGATATAGAAAAACTGTGAGTCTCGACACCATCTAATGAAAAATCCATGACCCTAGCCATATACAAATCCTGAAAATTTCCAATTGCTACATTTAAATCTTGAATCCATTAGGACTATTCTCAATAGTCTTCCACTCTACTTAAATCTCAACTAAACTAACCCAACAGATCGAACGACCCATATCCAGAAATTCCTTTACTCAATCTAACCTCTGCAAAACATAACTTATTCACAAGTATACCTCAAACTGAAACTAATACAACACATAGCCGTGCAATCAACTTAGAAATAGTAGACTCCTCCACTTAGCTTAAAGCCATAGATCAAAACACACAATAACTCATGATGTCCATACTATATTACTGGCAGAATACCGCAGTGAGATTCCCCTAAATCCTCCATAAGCTCATGAAACACATACCATCTAATATCTCAAATCATCTGCAAATCAAGCATTAACCCTTGTAACAATCAAGCCATCTCTCATAAGAGATCCAAACTTAAATCGCAACACATATAATTCACTGGTAAAAGAGAATTCTCTACAAAACAACATAGGGATCACAAAACCTTAGGACACCCGACAGGAGATAACACACCCGATTTGCCTTAAACTCACATCTCTCTATTCCCTTCCACAGTCATAACTATTATGCAATCATTTAATCTTCCTGAGTCTGAACTCATATCATGACACTGAAAACTTACTTGAATCTACAACCAAACGACATGAAAGTTCCTTCAACACGCCATAACTTGAGACTATACATCAAATAAAGATAGAAATCAAGCACCCCAATAGCCCTTTCTATGCCTCATAGGCACACATCTCGCAGCCACATCATACTCATCACGTATCCATCCAGCTAAAATTCCACTAATGGGCACACTACCAGACATAAAAGTCCAAAATCACGTGCTCACACAATCAACACCTCTGTGCTAGAGCAACAGTAAAAACCCGAACTCAAGTCCTCCAGAGTGGCCCATTATCAACACACATAAATCACATCTCGTACCTCATCTAGGGAATTACAAGCTGTCGATGCAAAGCTGATACCGAGCGCTAAATCAAAAAGTTAAATCAATGTCGCACGATAAGGAAAGAAAGATGGGAAGTATATCCTAAATGTCATGTAGCTTCTCGAAGATAGGTATGGACATCATCATACCGATCTGTAAGACTCTACTAGATACTTTCTCATGAGTTGTAGAACCTATGAACCTAGAGCTCTGATACCAATCTCTTACGACCCAAAATCCACTAGACATGATGGCACCTAACTCAACCCGCTAGGTAAGTCAACTATACTATCCAGTTCCAATAATATTTATTTATACAATTTATCAAAAGAAATTATCTGAATCTTATTGAATTCCCAAGTACTGGTAGTACAAATAATGAGCTTCTAATAATTAAATTTACAAGCTGGTAAGAATAAATACATCGTCTATTTGAAAAGTACATAAACAGATTTTATAAATGCAAGGCTACCATGAACAAAAGGCATCTACAACAGAGACGCAAGCATACCTTCAATGCAAGCTCCCACCATGCACAGCAACATTAGCATCCGAAATCTGCACGCAATATGCAGGAAGTGAGTATGAGTACAGCCGACCCCATGTACTCAATAAGTAAGAAACTTAAACATAGGTTGAAAGCAGTGACGAGGTGGAACATGGTTGTGTCCAACACCAGTAGCCAACAATAATTCATTAACAACATAGAGCATATAAATATGGAAGTAACTCAGAGATTAAATGCTCAGCGTTTTCATAGTTTTTCGAAAATAGTTCTGCTTTTCGAGAATATCAGTAAAAAGCCAATCCTTTAACAAAATCTTCAAAAAATACAAGATAGTTTGAAAACTACAATTTTTCCCAAAAATCCTTTCCACAATGAATAAGTTGTTTCATTTTCTTTCCAAATGGAAAGCGTAAAATACCTCGTTATGCCCATATATCAACATGTGTAAAAGAAATCATGAATGATGTGATACCGTACAATATGAGGAAGAATGCATCTCTATGCAGGTATGTCATGTATGCATGCCTATGCCATATATCCTAGAGATGAAACATGAACTCATATTCTCCACTCAAAAATGCTTAACCACTCGGTACTGTACATGGCCCATATGACCCAACGAAGTTCCATCTCGAAATATATATACATCACTGATCATCAGTCACTTATTACCAAGGAAGGCCAATCTGGCCCCATGGAGAAGAACTATCTCTATTTATATATAAATGCTCAACCACTCGTTAATGTATATGGCCCGTGCATCCCAGGGAAGATCCATCCCGGAATATATATATTATTGACTATCAGTCGTTAGTATCAAGGAAAGGCTAATCCAACCCCATGGAGAAGATCCATCTCTAATTCCAGGAAAGATCCATCCCTCAATATATTCAACTGCGCTCATTGGGGGTGTATACAGACTCCCAAGGGGCTCCTTCAGCCCAAGCGCTATCATAAATCAGAATAACTGTTGCGGCATGCAGCCTGATCCCATGACAATCACTCACAATCAGGCTCTCGGCCTCACTCAATCATCAATCTCTCCAGTCTCGCCTATGGGCTCACAATGTCATGAAAACTGACTCGGAACAATGATATGATGTATCAATAAGTAGCAACTGAGACTGAGATATGATGTGAATGCATAATGACTGAGTACGGAATATCAATGAAATTAATGAGATGACAGCAAGAAACGACCAGTATGGGTCCCAACATTATCAATATAAAGCCTAAACATGATATCTAGCACGATGTATATCTCAATTACTTTATAACATGGTGAAAACGCAGATATCAACAAAGCAGGGGCACTATATAGTGCCATGAAGACAACGGAGTCACCATTCAAAGGGTGCACGGCCACACGCCCATCACTTATCACATAGCATATAATTCGAGGTTTCATACGCTCAGCACTAAGTTTAGAAGAGTTACTTATCTTGAACAAGCCAATTACAACACCGAGCAAGCTAAGAGATGCTCCAGAAATGCCATCATGTGCATAGCGACCTCTGAATGGCTCAAAAGTAGCCAAAAGAAACTCAAATACATCAGATAAAGCCCAAGGAAGAAATTATGAATGATAAAGATCGAATCCTACATCAAATCCCAAATCCGACCAAAAATCAAACTCGGGCCCGCACATCGGAACCCAGCAAAACTCACAAAATCTGACAAACCATTCAATTACGAGTCAAATCATACTAGTTTCACTCAATTCCAACTCCAAATCAGTGTTAAATACTCAAAAATTAATATTATGAAACCTTTCGCCAATACCCTTATTTTCTCTTTAAAGATCATCAACCAATTGCCAAAAATGAAGGTAGATTCATGGAATAAGATCAAAAATAAGTGTACAACACTTACCCCAATCCTTGGGATAATAATTGCTACAAAAATCGCCTCAATTCGAGTCCACATCTCAAAATATGTAGAAAGAACCAAAACCTCGATTTATAGCTTCTGCCCAGCATTTTCCACATTTGCAAATAAATTAGCCATTTCTGCGATGTTGCATCTCCGACACGATCTCTGCTTCAGTGGACTCCACTATCCAACTGACCCCTCGCACCTACGAATCAACATCCGTTTTGGCGTAACTGCATGTGCGAACACAAACACGCTTCTACGCTAACTTTCGCTTCTGCGCCCAAGATCTTCGCTTCTGTGGGGCTGCAGATGCGCCCCTATTCCCGCTGATGCATCCATAGCAACCAATCATTCCTTCGCTTATGCGATCAATTATCTGCATCTGCATGAATTCTTTCTTAGATGCGGAAACACCAGAACCAGCAGGCTTCAGCAATGCACTATGAAACGAAGATGATCTGAACCTCGTTCGAAACTCACCCAAGCCTCTCGGGGCCCCGTCTGAAAATACCAACAAGTCCCATATCATAACACGAACCTACTCAGGGCCTCAAAACACACTTAACAACATCGAAACAACGAATCACACCTCAATTCAAAATCAATGAACTTGAAACTTCAAACTTCCACAACCGATGCCGAAACCTATCAAATCAAGTCCGATTGATCTCAAGTTTTGCACATAAGTCACATTCGACATTACGGATCTGCTCCAAACTTCCAAAATCGGAACTCGACCTCGATATGAAAAAGTTCACTTTCGGTCAAACTTTCCAAATTCCAACTTTCGCCATTTCAAGCAAAATTCTACTACGGACCTCCAAATTGCAATCCGGATGCTCTCCTAAGTCCAAAATCACTCAACGAAGCTAATAGAACCATAAAAATCCATTCCGGGGTCAAATACTAAAAAAATCAAACTTTATCAAACCTTTCAAATTTAAAGCTTCTACATGAGAATCATTCTGCGAAATCAATTCTGAATAACCTGAAAACCAAAACCGATGATTCACATAAGTCATGATACATCATAGGGAGCTACTCCTGCCCTCTAACAACCGAGAGAAGTGAAAATTCTCAAAACAACCAGTCGGGTCATTACAAAATATATAACAGAGGGCCCCAAAATATCATCTATACTCAAATTCACATTATAAATATGGAACCAATAGTCAAGAATAGTCATAACATATCTTCTCCATTGCGGCGTGCAACCCGGTCCATATGTATCATGACAATACCAATACCATTATGACGTGCAATCCGATCCCAAACAATAATATCAACCTTTGTTGCGGCATGAAACCCGATCTCAAATAATAATATTAATATCTGTTGAGGTGTGCAATCCAATCCCAAATAATAATACCAACATCTGTTGCAACATGAAACCCGATCTCGAATATATAATGTGTAAGTGCAAAGCTACAACTAACTACGGTGTATTTCACAATGAAACGCAATAAGGGAATTAAACAAATAAAGTCATAAAACGGATAAAGGTTGCTATCTAACAACATAAAAATCACAAGGCAAGTAAAGTCCATCAATGAATAAAGACACGGATTGATGAAAATGTAAAGCCCCAGAAAATTTTGCTAAGTAATTTAAGATTTTGTGGTGCCAAGGTAGGCTAATTATTTTATTTTGTGTGCAAGTGAGGATTCATGATATAATGGGTATCAATTGGATATGTTAATTAGATAATAAGTCATATTATAAGTGATTTGGGGTCTAAGGAGAGGCCTAAGTCTAAGCCAAGTTGGAAAATTTCATAATGGACTAAAGTTGTGAATGAGTACGCACAAGATCTCACTTTGGACAATAATATCTCCCGTTATATAAGGTTTTGTGTGATGAAAAACCTATCAAATTAAAGTTCTTTGAGTGTAGTTTCCAACGCATCAAACCGTTCATCATTTTGAGGTGTACACAGAAAGTTACGACCATTTTACTGGGTATGTGTCATATGCGTGCCCAGGTGCGCGGCAGAAGCGCGACCACACATATTGAGGAGTATTCTGCCTCGTGAGCGCGGTCTTAGCGCGGTCATTAGCACGGGCATGCTAGTAGCAGACCTCTAAATACCCCAAGACCGGGTATGGAGAGTCTCTAAGTCATTTGTTGAGCTAGGGGTTGCTCTATCAAGGGGAATTCGTCCCATACTTCCCTCCTATGATCCAAGGTAATATTTTTGGAGTATTTTGAGTTGATTACTACTCCTAAATACCTATATTAACAAGTGGGGATTCTCAAGATTCTTACTACAAGAGGTATGTCTATCATCTCTCACTACTGTATGGTGATTGTTTATCTATGATATATACGTTAGAACTCATGGGATGGTGATTGGAAGCCATAAGTGTCTAACCTAGGTTGTGTTGGTGTTGTAGAGATTGTGAAATGGGTTAATTAAGGAGGTTGATGGTTGGGTATGAATGGATGGTCATACATATATTGTTGGAAGTTATAAATTGGTTAGGAACGATGGTGGAATAAATTGTTAGTTAATAGTGATAGTTGGATGAACTAATACTATGGTTATGAGATGTAACGATCTATACCTACAAGGTGTTTGATAATATGCCTAAATGGCATAAGTTATGGAATTTATTACTAATATTGGCCCTGGATGAACTAATACTATGGTTATGAGATGTAAAGATCTATACCTACAAGGTGTTTGATAATATGCCTAATGGCATAAGTTATGGAATTTATTACTAATATTGGCCCTATTGAATGTTGTATTGTAGATTGAAATTGCTTAAGTTTATTGGATCATTGTTGTATCATTAAGGGGCAAATTTCAGGTATGTATCATATTTATTTCTCCCACTCATTCCGCCTTTCTTAACGTTTTGGAACTTTAGTTCAATCGCAATTCCATGATTAACCCATTCTAAAAACTCGCAAAACTTTCACCTTTGATCTATAGTACTTCCTTGGGTTGCATTGTACCTGGCCCTCTAACAAGTATAGAACCCCTTTACAAACCTACTCTTAGTTTCTAGGATCGTTGACCCTATCATTCACATTGTCCTGTATGAAGAATTTACATTCCTTAACCTTCCACCTTTTTTTGGGGGGGGGGGGTTACTAGTGGTCTATCATTAGCATATCCTTCTAGATAATCACGTTATCTATTACCACTTTTATAGACTACGCATGTTTTCAACAAAATATTCAAACATCATAGCTATATGGTCTTACTCTTCTTTCATTGTATTTAAGTAGCCTCACCATGGCCCTTCCTCCCCCACTTCTGGCGAATGTCCCAAATTTCGACACAGGTCTTGAATTTAGCAACTTGAGGAACATATGTCTCATGTCTCTAGCCCTTGTATATATGTTCAACTATGGGAGATTTAAGTCGTCATGGTATTAACCTCATAAGTTCTTTGCTCTTATTCAGCCTCACGAGCTTGGGATTCAAATTCCTCATGTCAATATCCGTTAGGAGTGTAATATCACTTCGTACACTTCTGGATTTTTATAAAGTTCGTAGTACATGGGTGTTCTCATCGTGTGTTCAGTTGACTCTCCTTTCATAACTTCTTGTCTCTTAAGAGAGACTTGCAGTCTCATCATTAATCTCCTGGTCATGTCTTCCATATATCACGTGCTTATATAACTAATTTTCTTTCACACCTTAGGATCATTTACATACTTCTCACACTACCCACATGTGCTATTCAAGCTTATATATCACTTATCAATTCAATGTTTCTTTAGAGGTGGTAATCATTTTTAACACTTTTCTCGAATAAATTATGCTTCTGGTACTATATACGTATCTCATATATTCGTACCATTCATTCAACATGATACATGTGCCGTCTCCTTAATATTCGGGCCTTTGCACATTTGTCATGTCATATGACAACATTACTTGGAATAGACGAAAGATCATTTAAACTTACCTTGAAGCTCAACGCACGAGTTAGAAAACAATCTTAAAGTCAAGCTTTATCACACGATATGGAGTGTTGAAGAAGGGTAACATTCCTAAAATGTCCATGTAGCCTCCAACTTATAGATGTGGTTGACAACACACCGATCAGAAGGACTCTACTAGACACGGCTCCGAGACATCCTAGTACACTTTAAAACCTTAGGCTCTAATACCAAGTTTGTCACGCCCCAAAATTCGAAGAGCGTGACCGGCGCTCAACCGAGTAAACCCGACTGAGCAAGCCTGTCAGGTCTCATACTACCCAAATTCGTCTTTGAATAAAGAGGAAATGTACACCATTAATCAAATTCTATAAACATGTTATTAAAAATTTCATTTCATTTTCATTAACAACTTCGTTCACAATTTTGAAGATAATACAAGTTTTACACATCATTGCCTAACATCAATATTTCCACTTTAATTCCAATACCCGACACTACCCACAACCTGTCTACGGAGCCTCTAAATATAACTGAAGAGTTAATATGGAAATGCCAGCAACAAAGCTCCGGCTACACCTCAAATACAATGTACATGATAAACAGATGAAATAGGACCCCGAAACGAAGTGGGGCTCCCCAAGTCAGCTGAAAGGATGATGCGGCACTAGCTGCGACCAACACTGCCTGCTATAGAAACACCTACATCCATTTAAAGACATAGCGCCCCCATCAAAAGGGATGTTAGTGCCATCGAATAGCACTAGTATGTATAACTAAACACTGTCTAGTTAGAAAGAACTTTCATACAAGAGTAAAGAGGAAATCATAAAGACAACAAAGTTTCAAATAAGCACCATGTCAACAATATAAGGAAGTTCACATGATTTTCACATAGTTTTTGAAATTTTAGATTGGAGCATCCCACACTATTGCATCATTATCCACTTTGCCACCGCTTCTTTGAGCGGAGTCCGATCACGGCCCGATCGGCTAAGCCGTCTCCCGGAGACATTACCATTATTTCATTCACACTTTCTAGTTTCAATAATTAATACATTACCACCATGTGTATATATCATGGCGTCCGATCACGGCCCGATCGGCTAAGCCGCCTCCCCGAGACGTTACCATTTTTCATTATTCATCTCACTCCAATCTTTGGTTACACAAGTATTACTTTACCGGCACTTGGGGCCATAATTTTTACGTTCCATAATTCATGTTTCACACTGTTCCCATTTTCAACATTTACTTTGCCACTTAAGATCATAGGCACATACAAAGGCAATTTAAATCATAAGCATAGAAAGGAATTCGTCATATTTGGCATATTAGTCCCAAAGTTGCCTTGGCATGACATTTAGGCATTTAGCACATAGATCATGTTCTCCACACATCCCCCATCTACAAACACTAACACATTAAACACATGAAAAACTACCTACTGTCACACCTTATTTTTACACTCCCGAAAGGGATATAAGAGAGTTTTTCCAATTTAAGTGACAATCCAAACGGGATTATTTATTTATTAAATTCAGAGTCGCCACTTGGGAGATTTATGGTATCCCAAGTCACCAGTTTTAAATCCCGAATCGAGAAAAAATTGACTATGTTTAACAGTCCGCGAACCAGAAATTCGGGTAAGGAATTCTGTTAACCCGCGAGAAGGTGTTAGGCATTCCCGAGTTCCGTGGTTCTAGCACGGTCGCTCAACTGTTACATTCGGCTTAATTATCTGATTTTATTACATGTTTTAAAACCTATGTGCATTTCTAACTTATTAAACCGCTTTTATTATTTTTAGGAAGATTCAATGCTATTTAAAACACGCCTTAAACCACGTCACATGAAATGCACCGGCGATCCATGACACATTTTATTTAACATTGTTGAGAGTTGGAGTTGTGTCACATGAAATGCACACCTGAGTTTAAGGAAATTAATTTAAATAGTGTGCCTAAAGCAACTACACACTTTCAAATTTGCGAGGGCCATGAAAAATTCAACTAAATGGCACGCCTCGATTTCTAAGGATTAAAATTATTTAAGTGAGGGCCATGCATTTTGAAATTTTTACTTGGCACGGCACGCCCCAATTTATTCTAAGGATTATACTCGACTAAAGCAAACTACGGATATTTATCAATTGTTTGTTTCTTGGTTTGAGATTATTTGCAAAGGCATAAGTTATGGAAATTAAATGTTGTAAATAAAGGCCCCATATCACGACAAACACAGACAAAACCAACTAAAAGGATAAGCAAAATAGACTTTTAAATATATATATATATATATATGCAACAACTTTTTGGCACACTTAATTATGTATTTAAGCTCATTCATGATCCAAATATGCACAAAATGTTGCCAACACGTGCAACAAGAACTTTAAAACTCGAAAGGCTGAATTCATTAAAACAATGATGCATTAATTATGACTTTGCTACTTTGACGTGAACCAGCTAAATAAATAAATAAAATCAAATCCCTAAAATTCTTTTATCGATGCACAAGGAATTACTTGGATTGTCTAACACTTGAATCGACAATTTACTTTAAATCACTTTCATGCGGACAACTTCAGTCAATTGGAATAATATTCTCAAAAAAAAACTGCTCGATAATTATTATACTAGACTAATTCGAAACAGCACATCCAAACAACAATAACAAATAAATCAAAATAATCATAATTTCACATTATGCTAAATCTGAAAATATAGATACAAAGAGAACATACCTAGTTATGCTATGATTGAGTTTACAAGCAGCAGAAAGCCAAATAAAGGCCAGACAAAAGGATGAGAGAGATTCAGCTAATAGCGAGAAGCTTTGCTCATTATAATCCAACATTTATTCCCGAAGATTTACACAATTATGATTTGAAAGGAGCAAAAACACGAGAAAATTGACGACAAAATCTAGACTAAGATGTGCCTCGAACCTAAAACCAAGTCGGCGACTTCGACACTGACAAAATTCAATTTTTGGAGCTACTGTTTTTCACGAAAGGGGATTGTTTCATCGAGCTTTTAGCTCAGTTTTTGCTGGGTGTATTGGGCTATTTTTACAGCTGGTTTTTTTGTGGTTTCAAACTGATTTTCGCACTGGAAAACAAGCTGTTTTTCAGGTCGTTTTTGAGCAATTCTTAAGGGTGACTTCAGTGGTGAAAGTGGAGGAAATTTAATGTGTTTTAATGGAACTCACAGAGCTAAAGAAAATGAAGATGATTTCACTGTTTCTTCCGAGCTCCCCCCTGTATCGTTTCCTCTCTCCTCTCTTTATGATAGAGTCTAAGTCTAATGTGTATTTGTGTGTATTTTACCAATTAGTCCCTAGGTTTTTTTGTGTTAAGTCCTTAGGGTCTTTTTATTTATTTTTTGTTTCAAAGAAGAGTCTAGAAGGGTCCCTAGGATTAGCTTAATGGGTATTGGATATTGAGCTTAAAGAATGGGCTAGAAACTTGGGTCATTATGACTAGCTATGTTTAAAATTAGCTTAATTAACTAAAAGTATTATCAAAAGTATTAATTAGCTCTAATTAAGCAAAAAATAATTATTAAAATAAGACTGACCATTAAAACAAATCTATTTTTTTGGTATTTTTCAAGATTAAAAATGACTACAAAACCTTAATGAGCCTATTTTTTGTAATTTTTGTTTTCTTGTAATAAAATAAAGTAAAAGAGTCAGAATTAATTAAAATGGCTATATTAGGCCTAAATTAAATATTTACGTGCTAAAATATGAAAAATCTTGGGGAGGGTCAAAAATCACATGTCTACAGCTGCCCCTCTTTGATTGGAAAGACGAAGAATTTTCAGACAAAGAACGACTAGACAGCTTTTTTGACCCTACCCTTATTTGGAGAGACTAAAACTAAGAGGAAAATGGAATGTGATCGAGCCCTGGTATCTGATCTGCCTACATATCCTTGGCTATGAAGGAATCAGGCCACGTGTAGTTCAGAGGTGAATGAGGTGATGGAGTACCGAGGTGGAGGGCCGACCGAGGTGTCGTCGAGGTTCCGATCCGCAGTCCCGTTATTACATCAAAATCAAAATTAAAAAGACTAACTAAGCCCATCAGCTACGAGTTACAAGATTCCTATCTATGAGTCTTCTGAAGCTTGATCTTGAGTCTTGGTTGGTTCTTCATGCGGACTCTGATCTGAATCTTGATGCTTGTTAGCCGCAGGTGTTGGTTCAATCTTCTTCAACTTTTCAAACAAAGACGGGACATGCAGAGCTTGTGACCTCAGCCCTGTCTTGAGCAGCTCACATCTTTCATTAACTTCTGCATTTGGATTCACTTCTTGTCTTTCTTTTTGTTTTTTTTTTCTTTTTATTTTGGATTGTGACTTAACTTCTGTTGATCATCTCGGCCTGCTGACTTGCATTCTTGATGCGAGCTTCTTTTGTTGCTGACCTGAATTGCATTCTGAATTGAATTCTCTTATTTTCCAGGCGGGCACCTGATTGTTGAACTTGAACCATCTTCTCTTGTTACTTGACACTGTTTTCCCTTGCACCTTGAACCATTTTCCCTTAAAACTTGAACTGTCTTCCTTCGAAACTGCTTTCCCTTGAAACTTGAGTTGTTTTCCCTTGTTCTCTAGGTGGGCGCCTGATTGCTGAACTTGACCTGTCTTCCTTCGAAACATGAACCGTTTTCCCGTGTTCTGCAGGTGGGCGCCTGATTGCTAAAACTTTCTGTGTTCCCTTGTTTTCCATGTGGGTGCCTGCAATCAAAACCAACAAAACAAACGAAATTTTCTGCCCCAGTTTGCACGAGGAAGATTTGTGAGTTGTTAGCAATATTGTAAACTACTTATACTATTGATGCAATGATGAGAGTAAACTAAAGAATAGACTAGGAAAACTATAAACTAAGCTTGACTAAAGTAAAAACTGACCCTATTCTCCAGGCGGGGCCCCCTGATTTCAAGAAAACCAAACATTGATAACTTAAGAAAACTAAAAATTGACCCATTTTTTTCAAATCCAGACTTCCTCTTTTTTTCAAAATATCCTAGGAGAAAATTCGTCAGACAAGGTTTTCTATCTTAGGAGAAAGATTTATCAGACTAAGACATTAATCATAGAAGAAAATTCATCAGACTAGGCCTTTTTTCTCTTTTTTTTTGGGTATCTTAGAAGAAAGATTCATCCGACTAAAATGTTTATCCTAGGAGAAAATTCATCAGATTAGGTTTTCTATCTTAGGAGAAAGATTCATCAGACTAAGATTTCTATCCTAGGAGAAAGTTCATCAGACTAGGTCTTCTATCTTAAGAGAAAAATTCATCAGACTAAGATTTTGATCCTAGGAGAAGGTTCATCAGACTAGGTCTTCTATCTTAGGAGAAAAATTCGTCATACTAAGATTTTGATCCTAGGAGAAAGTTCATCAGACTAGGTCACTTTTTTTTGTATCTCAGGAGAAAGATTCATCAAACTAAGATTTTGATCCTAGGAGAAGGTTCATCAGACTAGGTCTTCTAATTTATTATTATAGGAGAAAGATTCATCCAACTAAGATTCTGATCCTAGGAGAAAATTCATCAGACTAGGTCCTCTATCTTAGGAGAAAAATTCATCAGACTAAAAATTCATCAGACTAAGTTTCTGATCCTAGGAGAAAATTTATCAGACTAGGTTTTCTATCTTAGGAGAAAAATTCATCAGACTAAGATTTATATTGGGAGGAAAATCTATCAGACTAGGACTTTTTATCCTAGGAGGAAAAATGTAAAGATCGATGGCAAGATTTTATGCACAATAGCAAGACAAATAAAGGCAAAGATTTGAGAAACTTCCCTTTGTTCTCTCTTCTCTTCTTTTCTTTTCCTTCTCTTTTTTTTGTTTTTGTTTTTTTTTCTTTTCTTTTCTTCTTTTTTTTTTCTTTTTTTTTCTTTTCTTTTCTTTTCTTTTTTTCTTTTTCTGAACCACTTTCCTTGCACTGCTTTGTTCCTGTATCACATAAAAAAATTGGTCAGTTTTAAAAATGGTGGTCAGTTTGTGGCCTTGAGTCTTTGGGTAGCTTGGCTTATGCTCAATCAGCTTGAGTCGGCTTCCGGAGACTTTTGCTCTGCATCAACCCTAATTGCTTCACACCCAGTACCATTTGTATTTGCTGCTCGATCTATCTTATCTCAACTGGAGATCTTTTCTTAGACGACCCTTTCTGATATCTTGAATAACTTCCTGCTTTTGAGCAATTTATCTGTCAGAGAGAATCACAAGTTATCTTTCTTGCGCCAAATAGGCTGACAAGAGTCTTTTTGGGGAAGCCTTTGCATGAATCCTCAAGGTCTATTGACAGTAACTACTGAGTGTGCTGGCCAAATTCACTTTGTGCAACTGAAAAGCTGGTAGCAGGTTTTGAAATCTTTTCTTGCTTGTTTTGACAAGGACTGACTCGGAGTGGAGGACATAATGATGCAAAAACAAGTATTAACAAGAAATGCCCACTATCGGAAGGATAGAAGGAAGAGTTTTTAATTTTTTATAAAACTAGCCTTAATGATCATGACATGCATTTTGGACTCAATGGCCTGATTTATCAAACTAATCCAATCTTCCCTTTTACAATTCTTATGACCTTTGAGGTCGAGCTTGTTCGTACCAATCCTTTGTATCAGCTTCAAGACTCACTTTCGACTAGTGGTGCCCCGAGGAGTTTTCACCACCAAGTCTCTCTCATTTATTCATCTCTGCTTACCGTCGCCTTACGGTGCCCGTGAGGGTTTTCACTAGTAAGACTCTCTCATTTTTCTTTTTCTTTTTCTTTTCTTTTTCTTACTTTTTGTGAGTAACTTGAAATGTTATATGTCGTGTGACAACTGTTGCTCATTGTATGCTTCTCTTGGCATTCTTGAAGGCATATCAGGAGGTCTTTATTTGGACGGTTTTTGGATAGGGTTAGAAAGAAAGGTCGGCATGAAGGCTCCAAATAAACTCAAAATGAGGGGTTGTGGACTTACAACTCTTGGAATCGACTCTTTCAAAAGTGAAATAAAACCTCTGCCCCAGTTTCAGCTATTGGGGATTTTTTTGGGATTTTTCTCTTCTTTTTTTTGAATTCTTTTTTGGCTGGACCGAACCGTGAGGCTGCTTACATATCCTTAAAAGGAATCAGGTCGAACGTAATTCCAACATCTTACCTAACTAATTTTTTTCATTTTTTTCTGTTGTTTTTTCTTTTCTTTCTTTTCTTTTTGTTTTCATAACAAGTTGCCCCAGTTTCAATTTTTTTTTAAAAGGCATGGACCTTTGACAAATCTTTTCTTCTTCTTTTTTTTCACTTGATCTTTTTAAGAATTGTCCCAGTTTGTACTCTTGGGACATGAATTTTTTTTTCCTTTTTTTTTTTACTCTGAACTTGATTCCAAAAGAGGGTAGTCAAAGAAAATAACACAGGCTCAAAAGGGGTATCAAAGGATATAAAGTATTTGGGTAGCAGAAAAAGGGCCTCCTAACCTCGAAAACGTCAAACATGGTATCTTTTCGCAATCACAACATTGACAAACATGTCTGTCTTCTTGGTGTGTAGTTGTCACAAGACATTTTTTCATCCTTTAGTGACAAACTTTCAAACAAACTTCAATTGTTTAAACATCCTAAAGCTCGATCTTCACAATGATTTGAAAGTGAATTTTACTCGACCTTAACTCCAAAATATTTCAACTCTTTATTCATCCTCAAAGTATTTTTTCAGTTATCCAATTCCACATCAAATCAGTTTCTAAGATCTGGCCAAAATTTCCGCATGCATGTTATGTCATTAGAACTAGCGAGAAAAGAACTAGGAATAGAATGACACGAAAGGACAAATTGTATTTTATTGAATAAGGATGGAAGGGTTTGACAACTAAACAAGCAACCTAAAATCCGAGTTATAACCCTAAAATAACTCAGATAATGAAAATAGCAACAAAAATAGACAGACATGACTCATACAAACATAATAGAACGATATAAGGGTTTGACTCAATAAAACAAATAAAATTTGGATCACAACCCTGAAATAAACCAGATAACAGAAAAAACATCAAAACAAACTACCAAGATTCCTTCCTAGTGAGGAGAGAATGA
This sequence comes from Nicotiana sylvestris, assembly GCF_000393655.2. NCBI lineage: Eukaryota > Viridiplantae > Streptophyta > Magnoliopsida > Solanales > Solanaceae > Nicotiana > Nicotiana sylvestris. The sequence continues at coordinate 144,319,711 of NC_091064.1, read as the reverse complement.
CTTTTCAATTGCTAAGCTTGACATTTAGCCACAAGTTTTCTCATCAGAATCACCATGGCCTTCTCCAATTTCAGCCGGCAAGTTCCCGAAAGGATTCTCATACTCCATGTCACCAGGCATCATCCCCACAAAGTGTGCATCATGATGTACAGGTAAAGGATTCTGTGCGATATTCTGGATGTCACTGCCTTGGATCATAATCAGGTTTCCTGGATCATCCTTTCTATTTCTCTTTTCAAATCCCGACAACTTTCAACATTGTGCCCCTAGGCATTGAAATGGTATTCACACCTTTTATAAGGGTCAAAGCTTCTTGCACGTGGGTCCACATGATTTGGAGGAATAGGTGCAATTATGTCATAATGCTTTAATTTCTCAAACAAGCTTGCATAGGACTCTCCTATTGGTGTAAAATTATCTTTCAACTTTTGTTCCCCTCTATACCTCTAGCCTGGATATGGGTTATAGGGTACCTAAAAATTTTGTGGAAGCTGATGGAGATTTTGTGATGCTCGTGCTCGACTTCTGGGGTGTTTTGGTGGCTGGACAACATACTGATGTGGAGCGACAGAGTATTGTGGGTTCTGAGGTGGATAGCAATGCTCAGGGGAGTCATGGAAAACTTGAGGAGGCTGCTCATACCTTCGAGATGTTCTCCTGGGACCTCTTCTCGACCCTAATGTCATCATGATTTCTTCAACCTTCTCATTTGTGTCGCTAAAATTATTAGATTCAATCGGGACAGCCTGAGTTGCGGCTTTGAGAATTGCTTGACTTATAATTTTGCCTGTCTTAAGACCACTCTCTACCATTTCTCCCATTTTGATTGCTTCCGAGAAGGATTTGCCAACTGCGGACATCATGTTTTGAAAGTAATCTGGCTCTTGCGCTTCAAGGAAGACAGTGATTAGCTCGTGGTCATCCATGGGTGGCTTAACTCGAGCTGCTTGCTCTCTCCATTTAATGGCATATTCCCTGAAACTTTCACTTGGTTTCTTCTTCAGGTTTGAAAGGGAAATGCGGTCTGGGGCAATGTCGATGCTGTATTGGAACTGTTTGACAAATGCTTGTGCCATGTCGTCCCAGACATACCAGCGAGACGTGTCTTGATCCATAAACCATTCGGAGGCTACACCCGTAAGGCTTTCCACAAAATAAGCCATCAATAGTTTTTCATTTCTTCCCGGACCTCTCAGTTGATTGCAATACCTTTTCAGGTGGGCTATGGGATCTCCATGTCCATCATACTTTTCAAATTTGGGAGTCTTGAAACCAGGCGGCAAGTGGACATCGGGGAACATACATAGATCTTTGAAGGCAACACTCTTTTGACCTGCCAACCCTTACAAGTTTTTCAACCGTTGTTCTAAGCTTTTCACTCTTTGGGTCATTTCTTCCTGTACCATCTTTCGGGTAGGCTTCTCAAAATTTGCAGGAAGATCAAATGAGTACGAGTGGTACTCAGGAGAGTGGTACTGCTCTTGCTGTGTAGCAAATTGTAACTTATGACGAGGCAGTCCTTGGCCACTGGCCCATGCTTGACACATTTCGGTCATTTGCTGTTTCAGTATTCTATTTTCCTCAACCATAAGAGACTTTTGTTGAACCCTCTGACCCTGAGTCTCTTCAGCATTTGTAATGGCTTCGATGTCAGTTGTCAATGACATTTTTCCTTGGATCTTGTGTCGTCAGCTTACCACAAACCGACCACTTTAATTTTCTTCACAATTCAAAATAGAAACATGTTAGAATGGACTCAGTTGGTCCTTATTATTATCATTCTTCCACTCTCTCTTTTTTTCCTTGTTTTCTTTCTTTTTTTTTCAAAGTCATTTGATCGAACCTGATGTGGGTTGCCTACGTATCATATGGGAACATGAATCAGATCTTGCGTAGTTCGGGAAGATCATGAATAAAGTAGAAAGGGAATATTTTTTATTTTATTTTTCGATATTTTTTTTTCGAAAGAAAGACTTATAAAGAAGAAAGGGAATATTTTTGGATTTTGATTTTTCTTCTGCATTTTTGCAAAGAAAGACTTTTAAAGAAGAAAGATTTTTTTTTTTTGATTTTTTTTCTGGAATTTCGAAAGAAAAACTTCTAAAGAAGAAAGAAAAATATTTTTTGGAATTTTATTTTATGAAAGAAATGCTTCTAAAAAAAAGAAAATATTTTTGAATTTTGAATTTTCTTTTCAATTTTTGAAAGAAGAATGAAAATATGTTTGGATTTTTGGAAGAAATTAAAAGAAAATATTTTTATATTTTTTAAAAAAAACAATTAGGATCTAAAAGAAAGGCTTTTTAAAGAAGCAAGTAATGAAAAATACTTTTGGATTTTTTGAAAATTGGGGGTCTCAAAAAAAGACTTTTCTAGAGAGGAAGTAAAGGAAAATATTTTTGGATTTTTAAAAAAAATTATGGGCCGGAACTGATGAGGTTTGCCTACGTATCTCACATCCGGTGAGAATCAGACCCACGTTTCGCTCATTTTTGGCGGAACAGAAAAATATGACTTATTTTGAAATGACTTTTCTTTTTCAAAATTTCGGCAGAGTTTCAAGATTTTTCAAATACCTACCTCTCACTCTCTTTTCTTTTTTCTTCTTTCTCCTTTTTTTTTTTTGATTTTTTTTTCTCTTTTTTTTTTTAATTTTCTTTCCCTATTCTAGAAGCGAGTCAACATGCAAGCCGAAACAGATAGATACGCAAGTAGCACGTTAGATGCATCAGGATGGTCTTTTAATTTGGGTACACCTATCCTAGACGGACCCAACCCCTATGTTGAGTCCTCAAAGTCAGATGCACGTGATGCAAACAAGTGTTCATACTAAGGATCCGGCATGAGGCTATGTTATTCTAGGTTTAAAACCTGGGTGTATTGTTCTAGACCTGGCTTACCCGAGCGGACAGCTCGAGCCGAGGGGGGGCAGCATATCGGGAATACAGAAGCTTCACCGGCTTTGCAACTTATCCGAACCTCGTTCTAAATTTGGGATGTGACTCTAACAGAAAAGAAGTCACGCGAAGTGCACACTTCTTCATGATTTAGAAGACTCAAAGAGAAGAGGGATTTTGCAACAGTTTATATACAGTTCACAGAATATCAAAGCGGTAAAAGCATTTAGCACATTAGGCTCAAACACGTAGGAAAATCAGATAACAGATAAAGCAAATCATAACAGCTATCCTAAGCTCGAATTCTTAAACCCTGAACCGAAGTTCTAGGTTTGGTTCCGCAGCAGAGTCGCCAGAGCTGTCACACCTCCTTTTTTCACCCCCGAAAGGGATATAAGAGAGTTTTTCCAATTTAAGTGACAATCGAAACGGGATTATTTATTTATTAAATTTAGAGTCGCCACTTGGGAGATTTATGGTGTCCCAAGTCACCGGTTTTAAATCCCGAATCGAGGAAAAATTGACTCTGTTTAACAGTCCGCGAACTAGAAATCTGGGTAAGGAATTCTATTAATCCAGGAGAAGTTGTTAGGCATTCCCGAGTTCCGTGGTTCTAGCACGGTCGCTCAACTGTTACATTCGGCTTAATTATCTGATTTAATTACATGTTTTAAAACCTATGTGCATTTCTAACTTATTAAACCGCTTTTAATTATTTTTAGGAAGATTCAACGCTATTTAAAACACGCCTTGAACCACGTCACATGAAATGCACCTGCGATCCACGAAACATTTTATTTAACGTTGTTGAGAGCTGGAGTTGGGTCACATGAAATGCACACCCGAGTTTAAGGAAATTAATTTAAATAGCGCGCCTAAAGCAACTACGCACTTTCAAATTTGCGAGAGCCATGAAAAATTCAACTAAATGGCACGCCTCGATTTCTAAGGATTCAAATTAGTTAAGTGAGGGCCATGCATTTTGAATTTTTTACTTGGCACGGCACGCCCCAATTTATTCTAAGGATTATACTCGACTAAAGCAAACTACGGATGTTCATCAATTGTTTGTTTCTAGGTTTGAGATTATTTGCGAAGGCATAAGTTATAGAAATTCATTGTGGTAAATAAAGGCCCCATATCACGACAAACACAGACAAAACCAACTGAAAGGATAAGCAAAATAGACTTCTAAAATATATATATATATATATATATATATATATATATATATATATATATATATATGCAACAACTTTGTGGCACACTTAATTATGTATTTAAGCTCATTCATGATCCAAATATGCACAAAATGCTGCCATCACGTGCAACAAGAACTTGAAAACTCGAAAGGCTGAATTCATTAGAACAATGCTGCATTAATTATGACTTTGCTACTTTGGCGTGAACCAGCTAAATAAATAAAAAAAATCAAATCCCGAAAATTCTTTTATCGATGCACAAGTAATTACTTGGATTGTCTAACACTTGAATCAACAATTCACTTTAAATCACTTTCATGCGGACAACTTCAGTCAATTGGAATAATATTCTCAAAAAAAACTACTCGATAATTATTATACTAGACTAATTCGAAACAGAACATCCAAACAACAATAACAAATAAATCAAAATAATCATAATTTCACATTATGCTAAATCTGAAAATATAGATACAAAGAGAACATACCTAGTTATGCTATGATTGAGTTTACAAGTAGTAGAAAGCCAAATAAAGGCTAGACAAAAGGATGAGAGAGGTTCAGCTTATAGCGAGAAGCTTTGCTCATTATAATCTAACTTTTATTCCCGAAGCTTTACACAATGATGATTTGAAAAGAGCAAAAACACGAGAAAATTGATGACAAAATCAGGACTAAGATGCACCTCGAACCTAAAACCAAGTCGGCGACCTCGACACCGACAAAATTCAATTTTTGGAGCTGCTGTTTTTCACGAAAGGGGACTGTTTCATCGAGCATTTAGCTCAGTTTTTGCTGGGTTTATTGGGTTATTTTTACAGCTGGTTTTTTGGTAGTTTCAAACTGATTTTCGCACTGGAAAACAAGCTATTTTTTAGGTCGTTTTTGAGCTATTCTTAGGGGTGACTTCAGTGGTGAAAGTGGAGGAAATTTAATGTGTTTTAATGGAACTCACAGAGCTAAAGAAAATGAAGATGATTTCACTGTTTCTTCCGAGCTCCCCCCTGTCCTGTATCGTTTCCTCTCTCCTCTCTTTATGGTAGAGTCTAGGTCAAATATGTATTTGTGTGTACTTTGCCAATTAGTCCCTAGGTCTTTTTGTGTTAAGTTCTTAGGGTCTTTTTATTTATTTTTTGTTCCAAAGAAGAGTCCAGAAGGGTCCCTAGGATTAGCTTAATGGGTACTAGATATTGAGCTTAAAGAATGGGCTAGAAACTTGGGCCATTATGACTAGCTATGTTTAAAATTAGCTTAATTAACTAAAAGTATTATCAAAAATATTAATTATCTCTACTTAAGAAAAAAACAATTATTAAAATAAGACTGACCATTAAAACAAAACTATTTTTTTGGTATTTTTCAAGATTAAAAATGACTACAAAACCTTAATGAGCCTATTTTTTGTAATTTTCGCTTTCTTGTAATAAAATAAAGTAAAAGAGTCAGAATTAATTAAAATGGCTATATTAGGCCTGTGCTAAAATAAGAAAAATCTTGGGGATGATAAAAAATAACATGTCTACACCTACCACATACATTTTCACAACAATAATTCAATTAACACAACAAGTACTGCATCAATCACGTTTCGAACTTACAACATTTACATGGGCACCATGGAAGGAATTTCTAAGAGACGGGGTTTTAGCCATACATAGCTTGTTTATGTTTTCCTTAAGTTACTACGACGTTCCGAAAATTCTAGAAATCCCAATCTACTTGAGACATAACAAAATTGAACACAAATTACATTGTTTCAGCTCATTTGAGCATTTTATCAAACACTAGTTGAGCATCTTGATTTCAAATCTCTTTTACAAGATTTCTTTCATTCCCCAATCGAATCTTTACTTATTTATGTTCAACAATCTTCCCACAAACCTAATTTGTACATGCATGTATACATAATGCTATTACACCCAAGAATCATACCTCAATAACCCATCACACAATATCTACAACACCAACACAACCTAGGTTAGGCACCTATGGCTTCAAATCACCATCCCATGAGTTACAATACTTAATTCATACTCATATTTCCATAATAACTCCATATATGTAAGTCTAAGGGTAAAAGATTACCTCTTGTAGACCAAATCTTGAAAGACAACTTTTGGGATGTTCTTGAGATTTTGAAGAAATCCTATGAAATCCAATCAATACCATGTTTTAACTAGTGATTGAGAAGTGAAATCACCATGAAAACACACTTAAAAACTCACCTTAGGTGTGCAATTGGATGCCTTGACCGAATTGGGGATGGAGAGGATGCTCTAGTCTTGAAAAATGACTTAAATCCTCTCATTTCCCGTCCTTAGGTGTATTTAGAGGCCAACTACTAGCACGCCCGCGCTAAGACCATGCTAAGGCCGCGCTAACGAGGCGGAATGCTTCTCAATATGCGCGGTCGCGCTTCCGCCACGCACCTGGGCGTGCATATGACACGTGCCCAGTAAAATGGTCATAACTTTCTGTATACACCTCCAAATGACGAAGGATTTGATGCATCAGAAACTAGACTCAAAGAGCTTTAATTTAATAGGTTGTGAATCATACAACACCTTATTTAACTGGAGATATAATTCTCCAAAGTTAGGTCTTGTGCGTACTCATTCACAACTTTAGTCCATTATGAAATTTTCCAACTTGGCTTAGACTTAGGCCTCTCCTTAGACCTCAAATCACTTATAATATGACTTATACACTTATTAAAATATCCAATTAATATCCATTATATCATGAATCCTCATTTGAATACAAAATAAAATAATTACCCTACCTTGGCACCACGAAATCTTAAATTACTTAGCAAAATTTTCTAAGGCTTTACAGGAGGAATGCCCTGGCCTTTGGATTTATTCACAGAACAGTTGCCTAAATGGAAAGGATAGTATTAATGTATTTGCAAGAGCTATAGTATACGATATTAACAAGCACATCAATCAACATTTGAGGACGAATGTCCCAAAGGGGAGAATGATGTCACACCCCATGTTTTCGTACGTAATAGTACGTTGTAAGTCAATTGATGTAAGCTCAGAAATAAAATCATCTTTGAATAGTTTACAAAGTTAGTTAATCATATTAACATGGAGGTTACAAATATTTAAGATCATGAATACCAAGTACCAAGAGGGTTTTAAGGCTTAGAAGCTAAACGAATTGAAGAAAATAAGTTTCGTCAAAAGTCGACAAGTTGGAATGTTATAACATGTACTTTTGGGGTGAGACTAGGGTGCTTAACATTATAAAGAGATTATGTTATGAGTTATTTTAGTAGTATGATAGTCGTGTGTTATATTTTGAAGTCAAGCAAGTTGTGAAACAAAAGTTGGAAAAGGTCATCACAAGTTGCATTCATAAATATGTTGAAAATTAGGTCAAATATAGGTGAGCATTTCTCTCAATGTACTTAGAATTACAGGATGATCTATATACCAAACTGAAGATCTACGAGTCTAGTTTCCAACAGATTAAACCTTTCATTGATACAGCATTGGAGTAGAGAGTTATTAGAATTTTTGTGAGACTGCACGGGCTGGTAGGTGACAAGTAGGTCCATCACCTAGTTGCCCAAAGGAGAGGCCTCAATTAAGTTGGCCAAGAGTGGAATTTTAAGGGATAATTAAGTCATTTATTTCACTTATATTTCAGAACATGAAATCCATGGTGAATCGCTGTAACTCCTCACCAAAATTCCCACACAAACCCTAGGTTATTTTGGGTGTTACGATGTGATTCTAGTGCCGAAAATCTCTGACAGCTTGCTAGTTTCTCTTTCTCCTTCTTGTAGCTACATTGGGGGACTGATTTTATATGAAGAAAGACTAGTTTCATGGGTTCTATTAAGTCCAAGGTAAATTTATGCTTCATCTTCCATTATCTATGCTTATACGAGTTGTAACTCGATCGTAAAGACTAGACCTAGCGAATTTCGAAAGAGTGATATGTTATTTGTTGTTGCATCACTGGTGGCTGGTTGTAAGCTTATTTTTTATGTTTAATTCATGGCTTGTTTATTGTATAATAGTCTTAATTATGTATTCAAGGTCGTGTTTCTAAATTTGAAAGAAAAGACAAGTCGAAACGTGTTTTAGTAAATCGAAAAATCAATTTTGAGTTGCTGAACTTGGGGGACTGTTTTGTGGGCTGTTTTGTGTTGCTTTTAGGTTACCTATTTTGCTACTATTTGTATGGAGTTTGGGAGGAGAAAGGGTGTGGATAAATACCACATAATGTCAGGGTGGTTGGTTGGTCGTTCGTCATTACATTTTTAAGGTTGTTTGACACTACTTTGATTGTCGTTTTATGTATGAAGTGATTAGGATGTGTGGTCTATTTTGTGGTATATTGTGATGGGGATAAGGTTAGAACATGATGCATAAATGTTGTTATTGTTTTGTTCTTGTTGTTGTTATTATATGCTACTGGAGGAAGGCCTTGTTACAGGGGAGATGCTGCCCAAATTTACATAAATGAGCTACTAGTTTAAGTTGTGGACTTAGCCTTTACTCAGCACTGATTTTGAATCCCCTTATGTTGTGGTAGATTGAGTTGAGTTGTTTGAAGAATTTCTTGGAAGGTATTAAGGACTCAACGGAGTTAATGTATGTTAAGGCTAAACCTTTCTTTCATTTTGGCATGATCTAGTAACTACATGTGTTCGATAACAAGAAATAAAGAGAAGTTCATATTCCTGAATTTATGTACATTGTTCTAGTCTCCCAAATTACAACATTTTCCATTATCGGGACTTTATATTCAGTTTAATTTTGTCTTCTTTCAGCCAAGAGATCAGAGAGTCTATATATAGTATTACCATATTTTCACCACCATCGAGCTATAATCGATGGGCAGGCCCCTATTGGGCAACCTCTGATCAGATGGTAAGTTATATACCAAGCCTACTATGGCAGAGCGCCTATGAGCGAGCCTAGAATGGCCGAGATCTAGAGCCTAGTATGGCCAAACGCCTACGAGTGAGCCTACTATGGCAGAGCAGTTACACATATTGAGCCTTATAGGGTCGGACAACTATTTTACTTACTATATTGAGAGAATTGAGTCATAACAGTAGGTAAGCATATCTTCAAATTATCTTTGACTCCCAGTTACTGTCAGTTATTATATTAGCAGTTTAGTTTCAGCTTTCAGTTATTTTGTTGCCAAACATACATGGTACATTATTTCGTATTGACGTCCCTTTTGCTAGGGATGCTGCATTTCATGCATGCAGGTCCTGATTGACATTTTGATAGACCCTCCCAGCAAACAGAGTCAAACATCAGCTTGGTTGGTAAGCTCCACTTCCTCGGAGTTACTAGGTCTAGACCTTGAGTCCATTTTATATATACATGTTTGATGGGTAGGTCGAGGCCCTGTCCCAACCATGGTACAGTTGAGTTATCTCTAGAGGCTTGTAGATGAGTCATGTATATTTTGTATATCAGTAGATGTTCATGACGGCTTTGTCGGCCTGCACAATTATATATATATATATATATATATATATATATATATATATATATATATATATATATCAGCTTTTGGGTATATTTACCCCACAGATGAAATAGACGTTATCTTCAAAAGATTTAAAATATGGTCTCATCTGCCTAAGTCGAGGCTTACCCCTCCAGAGTTCACAGTTATAGAGTAGTACGCTCGGGCCGAGTACAGTACCAGGTACCGGCCATGCCTCTTAAGGTTTAGGGCATGACAACATTATTTGTACAGACGTCTTTTTGTTGGGGACGCTGCGCTCATGCCTACAGGTACAGATAATCATTTTGAAGAGCCCTTAGAGTTGACAAGGCTTATGGGTAGGTCGGGACCCTGTTCCATTTGATGTTAAATAATCTTAGAGGCCTTGTATATAAAGGTTTATTTTGTATAGTATGTCAGAAGCCTTGACAGCCTATATGTATTCATGTTCTAAGAACGATGGTTCATTGATACAGTGTTTGCTCAGTTATAGTTATACATTATGAGTTGTGGCCATGTTGGACCATGATTGTTACAAAAAAGGGTTACATAGTGGTTCCTTGGGCCAGTACAGCACCGGGTGCCAGCCACGCCTCCCCAGGTTTGGGGCGTGACAAAGTAGTATCAGAGCAGGTCGCGTCCTTGGAAGTCTACAAAAGTCGTGCCTATTAGAGTCTCACTTCTGGGTGTGTTGCACGCTACATTTATAATTGCGAGGCTATAGGGCATTTAAGAAATATTACCCTTGTTTTGTTTCCAGATCATGCCATAAAGCTAAGTCGTAAGAAGTCAGTATAAAGTTTCCACCAAATTTTGTATGCACTAGAGGTGCAGGTATCACAATAGTTCATTAAGGCGTAATTTTCACCTATGTAGAAGGGATGTTATGAAAGAAATAGAAGATACAATACAAGATTGACAAGTGAGCAAGGTAAAGGTGAAGAAGATACGAGATACTCAAGTACAAAAGGTTGTGAATTGTCCAGACTTCAGACAGAGGTTGGGTTTTAGTTTAGTTTACAGAGGAGACTTTGGCAAAAAATTTGTAAGTTTCTAAGAGTTAACATTCGAGGACGAATGTTTCTAAAGGGAGGAAGGATGCTACATCCCATACTTTAATATTAGGATGAGTCGTAGTAATCCATATGAGCTTGAAGGGATTAAGACCATTCATGAGGTTATAGAGGATTTGTGACTATGTTATTATAAGACCCCGTATGTTTAACAACCTTAATACCGTTATATACATTGGATATGGTATTTTGAGTGGAATATTTTTGTAAAACAGTTGAAAAATATGATTTTATATAATTATTAATATTACTACTTTCAATAATACTCATAATACTAAAAATTTTATGAGATTTTCTTTATTGTGAAGATAGAAATTATTTTCTCACAAGAAAAGAAGGATATCTTTTTACAATTTTAAGAATTAAGCGTACGAAAACCTTTACTCTTTATTTAAGATTAGGAAAATTAAAAGTTGAGAAAATATATGCATTTTTTTACACAGATGTTTTAATGAAATAATACTGTATGTATTGATTTTATATGGTACCACATGACCATGATAGTAAGATGTATAAATTATATTAAAAGTGAGTACTATTTTAAGTGATTTGAGATAATTATTAATTATGCGGGCAATTGGTTAATTATTGATTAGTGAATAATTAATTAGGATCTTGGATAAAGCCTAAAAGTTCTTAACGTGGCAGCATGTCTGGACATTTAAGGTCACTAACTATGTTGTGAGGCTAGGTGGCACCCTTAGAGGGAATCTTGGCTAAATCCTTAAAATACTCAAATTCACAAAGATGTGTTGAAGGCAACGTAAGTCTATTAAGCTAGTTATGTTGAAAGACTTATGCTAACAAAAGTCATATGAGATTTTGATAAAATTCACAAAAGACAGATATATTTATCTTCATAGCAATGTAATTAGCTTCAGCAAGAGATTCACACGAAACTTTTTAGCTTAATAGCAATGGGATTTTGCGATTCCAAGGGAGTGGAGTGCTATCTTTCTCAAGAGAATCGGTTCAGGTATGTTAAGGCTAATCCTTCCTTCTTTTAGCATGATCCAAGCAACGAAACCTAAATGTATTGCTATTCCATAAATGGTTCTACTCTAAGCAGTTAAGGATGTCTATGTTATTCATTCCTGTGAAATGATATTCAAGCCTGTCTAAGTATGTTCCTAAGTCTCTATTGAGGTATATAATAAATATGTTAATGTTTATAATATAGTGATACACGTACATGCATCTTCATGCATTTAATACCGGGCTATGGTTGGTCGGGCAGTTACCACCGGTTGGGCAGTTATGTATCATTATTTTCCATCGGTTGGGCAGTCACGCATATTCATTTACCACCAAGCTACGGCCGGTCGGGCAGTCTTGCATTTACCACCAAGCTATGGCTAGTAGGGCAGACATATTTACCACCGAGCTACGGCCGGTCGGGCAGTTACCACTGATCAGTTGGGCAGTCATGCATCATAAGATGTGGATAATAGTCTCAAAGAAAAGCATTATATATATATATATATTAGTATAATAAGTATGCATATATGGTGACACTTCAGAGATTCAGGTATCTTCTTATATGTCTTTAATTACGGTTGGCTTACTGTTATGTTTCAGTTCTGCCTTACATAGTTAGTACATTATTCGTACTGACGTCCTTTTGTTGGGGACACTGCATTCATGACTTCAGGTATAGATAATCAGTTTGACGAGCCCTCATAATAAACGAGGTTAGCATTTCAACAAAGGATCGGTAATACTCCACCTCATTCAAAGTGCAACCGAGTCTATGAGTCTTCGTATCAGAGTGTTGCTACAGGATTATGGGTAGGCCGGTACCCTATCCCATTTGATTTTAAATAATCTTAGAGGCTTTGTAGATAGTGGTTCATTTTGTACAATATGTTAGAGGCCTTGACGACCCATGTGTATTTATGTTCTAAGAACGACGGTTCATTGATACAATTTTTGCCCACGGTCATGTTGGCCCATGATGGTTACAAAAAAAATGGGTTACAGAGTGGTTGGCTTGGGCCAGTACGGCGTCAGGTGCTAGCCACGCCTCCGCAGGTTTGGGGCGTGACACACCCAATATCCTTCTTCCTCTTTTGTAGCATCGCCAATGTAGAATCGACCTGCACGTTAGTCAAACAAGAGTAAAGAATAACCGGTAAAGTAGAACAAAGGCCAAGAAATTCATACCGAAGATGTGAAGGCAATGGCTTCAACTCCAAGGTAGGTGGCTCTTCAATAGAAGGCTTTGTAGGAGGAGTCTTCCTATTTTCAAGATCCAAGGGCAATTATCAGGATGCATAGTTGTACGACCCCATTCTTTGCAAAGAGTTCACATATTCCATAAAGCCTTCCATCTCGTCATCACAAAGAGCCTTACCCATAGCAAGGAAAGGTCTCCCAAGAATAATTTGCACCTCATAATCAACCACACAATCTAGAATGACAAAATCCATCAGAAGAATGAATTTATCAACCCGAACCAAAATATCTTAATTCACACCCAACGGCCTCTCCATGGTACGATCGACCATTTTCAATCTCATAGAGGCAGGTCTTGGTTGCTCAATCCCCAAAGTCTTGAAAACCGAATAGGGCATCAAATTTATACGTGTCCCAAGATCACAAAGAGCTTTAGCAAATTCGGCACTTTCAACTGTACAAGGAATCGTGAAAGCACTGAGATTCTCAAACTTAGGATCCATTAAATGAACAATTGCACTCACTTGATGAGTTACTTTGATGGTCTCAAAATTCATTGACCGCTTTTTTGTCACAAGATCATTCATAAACTTTGCATAACCGGGCATGTATTCCAAAGCTTCGACCAATGGCACATTGATTGAAAGACTCTTCATCATTTGAATAAACGTCTTTAACTAATTCTCACCATTTTGCTTGGAAAGTCTTTGAGGGTACGGAGGTAGTGGCTTGGGCAATGGTGCCTTAGCCTTTTGCACTACCGGCTCTGGTATGTGAATAATGCGTTCTCTAGATGGGTTCACCTCCTCTTGAGTCTTTCCACACTATCATCAATATCAATCCAAACTTCCTCATTAGGTTTAACAACATTGTTCGAAATCTCTTCTTCTTGCATCACTTCATCATCATCACCAAGTTGCCTTCCACTTGAGGTGGGTGCATTCTCGCCTCTTCCACTTCTTGTGATAACCACCATGGCATGCCTCGTATTGTTGCAACCCTTTGGGTTTACCACCATATCACTTGGTAGTGCCCCCTTAGGACGAGAATTTAAAGCTTGAGAGAATTGCCCCATTTGAATTTCTAGGTTGCGGATTGATGTGTTGTGTGAGGCAAGTTGGGCATCCAAATCGGAATTCTTTTCTATCATTTGATTGAGCATACTTTCAATATGTCTCATGTCATTGTTTGAAGAACTTGAACCATTGGGAACTATAAGGAGGTGGGTTGCTCAGTTGTTGATACATTAGACGCCTTTGAAAACCCGACCCCTGGTTGTCTTGATTCTTACTCCATCCACTTTGATTGTTGCCTCCCCAATTTCCTTGGTTGTTTCCACTCCAATTTCCTTGATTGTTGTTTTTATGCAAATTCCCTTGATTGCTATAATTCCAATTGGCATGATTGTTTTGTGGTCGACATTGTTGTTGGTTTGAGCCTTGGAAGTTATTTCTTTGCCCTTGAAAATTGTTCACATATTGCACTTCCTCCTCTTATTCATTGTAAGAATCATCTTGATCAAAACCACCATCCATCTTGCACCTAGTTCTCCACTCGAGTTTGCACTTGTAGACCCTTGGTCCTCCTATTGTTCACCAACACATTCACTCCCTCCATAGCATTAACTTTCTTAGGAGCTTGCACTTGATTTAGTTGGGCCTTTGCTAGTTGAGTCATGGTAGTGGTCAATTCGGCAATGGCTTGCCCATGGTCTTGCAATTCTTTGTGAAGGTAGATCATATTCGGATCACCTTGTGGAACATTGACTCGGGATTTCCAAGCCGACAATGTTTCCGCCATCCCATCTAAGATTTCACACACCTCCGCATAAGGCATAGTCATAAAGTTCCTACCGGCTATTTGATTCACAACACATTGGTCAGTTGTGTTAATCCCACGATAAAAGGTTCGTTTTATCATGTTTTCCTTCACATCATTGTTGGGAGATTCCTTAACCATTGTTCTATAATGCTCCCATATTTTGTGTAGTGGTTCATTCAACTCTTGCTTGAATTTCAAGATCTCATCTCGAAGAGTAGCCATGTGCCTAGGAGAGAAAAACTTAGCAATGAAATTTGCCGCCAACTCATCCCAAGTGTCAATTAAATGGTTCAGCAATCGTTCCAACCAATATAAAGCTTACCCCCGTAGAGAGAAAGGTAAAAGCCTTAGCCTGAATGCATCATTGGAAACATTAGTTTGCTTGCTCCCTCAACATGTATCCATACTACCCTTCAAATATTTATAAGCATTTTGAGTTGGAGCACTAGTAAAGAAACCATGTTGCTCAAAAAAGTGAGTATCACATTGGTGATTTGGAAGTTGCTCGCTCTAATACAGGGAGGGACTATTGCACTAGCATAACCTTCGTTGGGAAATATCCGGTGTGGAGCCGCTCATGGTGGATGTGGGGGTGGAACAGGCACTTCGTCATGTGGTACCTGGCCTCTCTGATTTTCTTGAGGCTCAGGAGGTACCTCCTCTACTTGTTCTTCCTCACCGTCCAATTCCCCCAAAGGCAAATTTCTGAGACCATTGTTCGCCATGTTTGTATCTATAATTTCTTAAACAAGTTGCTAACACGGAAGGGAAAGAAGATATTCAACAAACACACTCAAATATATAGATAGCACCATTTTAAATCCCCGGTAATGGCGCCAAAAATTGATCCATGTCCAATCCGCACCCAATAGTGAGTGGAAATGGTTGTTGGAAGAATAGTACCCAACAAAAGTTGGGGTCGATCTCCACATGGAGTTTAATATGGGTGTTAGGGTATACACTTGATGAGAGCAAATGAAATAAATAAATTACTCTTCCAAATAAGGGATTTTGTTTTCTACTTCTAAATTAACACTAACAATTATGAACTAATGAGAAGAAACTAGAAAGGGAGTGATTGTTTTTGTTTTTTTTACCAAGCGGTTAAAAAACCTAGGGATGTGACCTTCACCTAGGTATTCGCCTGATGGGTTAAGTACGTTAACACTTGTTTTATTAATCGGGGTGTATTATAGCTCTCAACTCAAAGTTACCCACTCAATACCTCTCGGTTATAGAGTGATTTTGCCTAATTTGGCTTTCTCAAGCCCAAATGGGTATCATACTAAATAGTTGATATGAGCTCAAGTTGGGTTTTCCTTATCTCTAGTTTAAAACCTTTAATTAGGCTAGTCAAATCCTATATTAGCCCAATTTCTTGTTAGCCTAGTTTCCCTAGACTAGGTCCATCTTTCTCAAGTAAAGACCAAGTCAAAAAGGCATGCATCAATGTTTGCAACCATTAATTCTAAAATTAAAGCGTAAACAAGGTTAAATAATCAACACCTAATCAAAAACAAGTATTAAATAAATACCCACAAGGTTTACACACTAGGGTTGGGTCACAACCCTAATAAATGTCTAGCTACTCATAATAGAAAATGAAGAAAGCAAAGAAGAAATACTAATTAAACTTATAATATAATATTAAAATAATAAACTATGATGGTTTTATCCCAAAATGATCATAAATTTCCTAAAATAGAAAACTACAACGGCTATAGCTTATTGAAATTCAAAAACTGAACTAAAATGTGATTCTTGTCTATTTATAGTGGCCCTAAATTTGCTGACAAAAATATCCCTCGGGAGGTTCTGCGGCCGCATAATTTCATGTATGGTCCGCACATTTCTTGGTCTTGCAAGGAACTGGATGCTGCAATTGTGCAATTTTGACTACGGCCACAATGTAGCTTTTGCGGCCACACAATTCTTGTGCGGTCCGCACTTTAGGAAAGGCTTAAGTATTGGTCATTTGTGAACTCTCTGAACTTTTTGAATTCTCTTCAATGTAGACCATGTTATGCGGATGCACAATTCATATGCGGTTCGCACTTCTGCCTAATGTACTACTGGACTTCTTCACAAAATCTGCAGTTGCAGAGGAAATTCTGCGGTCTGCACTTGCTTTGCAGTTGGAGAAAAACCTCTGAGGACCACACTTCTTATGTGTTTCACCTTGCTTGCCTTATGAGTCAGAACACTCCTTTTTTAGTCAAAATTTTTCTTAAGAGTCCAAATTTCCAACATTCCTGCAATTTGCACACTTTCATTAGTTTTGGGAACATAAATCAATACTTTTTGATTAAAACAAAAGTAAAAAGTTACTAATAAATGGTCAAAATCCACACTTATCAAGTCCCAATAGGTGCACACCGAGTGCTTGCTTTGAGTGTGGTGATACTCGTCATATGGTTAGAGGCTACCCCAGACTAAGGAGGGTAGCACCTCCCCAGGCTACTCAGGCTCCATAGATTCAGTCAGGCCCTCAGACTTCTCAGGCCATAATTGCTGCCCCAGTTGCCGGTCCGCCCGCATAGCCAACTAGGGGTGGGGGATGGGCGGATAGAGTCACCCTAGTGAGGGAGGCCAGACCAGATTCTATGCTTTTCCAAATAGGATGGAGGCAAGTTCTTCAGACTCAGTCATTACAGGTATGGTTCCAATTTGCCATGGAGATGCGTCAATCTTATTTGATCGGGGCTCCCCTTATTCATATGTATTATCTAACTTTGCTTTGTATTTGGGTGTATCTCGTGATTCTTCCTATTTATGCGTCCATGCCTGTGGGAGATTCTATTGTTGGTTACTGTGTGTATCGGTCGTGTTTAGTTGTTATTGGTGGTTATGAGACTAGAGTTGATCTATTGTTACTTAGTATGGTAAACTTTGATGTTATCTTGGGCATGGAATAGTTGTCACCCTATCATGCTATTCTATATTGTCATGCCAAGACTTTGATGCTGGCTATGCCAGATTTACCACGGTTAGAGTGGAGGGGTGAATTACATTATGTTCCTAGCAGGGTTGTATCATGTCTAAAGGCTCAGCAGATGATTGAGAAGAGGTCTGCTGCTTATCTAGCCTTTGTAAGAGATGTTAGTGCTGATACTCCTACCGTTGAGTCAATTCCGATAGTGAGAGACTTCCCAGATTTATTTCCAGTAGATCTTCTAGGCATGCCGCCCGATAGGGATATCGATTTTGGTATTGAATTGTTGCCAGGCACTCATCCCATTTCTATTTCACCATATCATAAGGCCCTAGCGGAGCTTAAGGAGTTAAAGGAAATTGCAAGATTTGCTCGATAAGGGTTTCATTTGGCTTAGTGTGTCATCGTGGGGTGCTCCGGCCTAGTTTGTGAAGAAGAAGGATGGTAATATCTGCATGTGTATTGATTATCGGTAGTTGAACAAGGTTACAGTGAAGAGCATGTATCCATTGCCATGAATTGATGACTTATTTGATTAGCTACGGGGTACCAGAGTGTTCTCTAAGATTGATTTGCGGTCAGGTTATCATCAACTAAAGATTTAGGATCTGGATATTCTAAAGGCTGCTTGTAGAACTCGGCACGATCACTACGAGTTCCTTGTGATGTCATTTGGGTTGACCAATGCCCCATAAACATTTATGCACTTGATAAACCGTGTATTCTGGCCTTATCTCGATTCATTTGCCAATGTGTTTATTAACAATATCTTGGTGTACTCCTATAGTTAGGAAGATCATTATCATCACTTGAGTATCGTGCTTTATACCTTGAGAGAAAACAAGTTGTACGCAAAATTCTCAAAGTGTGAATGTTTCCTTGATTCGTTGGCGTTTTTGGGTCATGTGGTGTCAAGTAAAGGGATTAATTTTGATCTGAAAAAGATTAAAGCAGTGCAGAATTGGCCCAGACCGTCATCAACTACTGAGATCCAGAGTTTCCTTGGTTTGGCCGAGTATTATCGTTGTTTTGTAGAGGGTTTCTCATCTACTATTGCACCTATGACCAGATTGACCCAGAAGGGTGATCCTTTCAGATGTTCTGAGGAGTGTGCGACGAGCTTTCAAAAGCTCAAGATTGCCTTGACTACAGCCCCGGTGTTAGTATTGCCTCTGGGCTCGGGGTCTTATACTGTGTACTATGATGTGTCACGTATTGTCCTTGGCACGGTGTTGATGCAAGACAGTAGGGTGATTGCCTACACATCTTGAAATCTTAAAACCCATGAAAAGAATTATCCTGTCCACGACTTGGAGTTGGCAGTCATTGTTCATGCGTTCAAGATCTGGCAACATTATTTGTATGGTGTCCTATGTGAAGATCTGGCGTATTAACTTGCGGCATCAGAGGTGGTTAGAGTTGCTTAAAGACTATGATATCACCATTCTATATTATCCCGGGAAAGCCAATGTGGTGGCCGATGCCTTGAGTTGAAAGGCCAAGACTTTGGGTAGTTTAGCATATCTACCGGCAGCAGAAAGACCATTAGCATTGGATGTTCAGGCCTTATCTAACCAGTTTGTTAGATTTGTTGTTTTGGAGCCTAGCCGAGTTCTTGCCTGCATGGTTTCTCGGTCCTCTCTATATGATCATATCAGAAAGTGTCAGTATGATGACCCCCATTTTCTTGTCCTCAAGGATACGGTTCAGCATGTCGATGCTAAGGAGGTTACTATCGGAGATGACTATGTGTTGTGGATGCAGGGCCGATTATGTGTGCCCAATGTGGATGATTTTGCATGAATTGATTCTTCAAGAGGCACACAATTCGCGATACTCTATTCATCCGGGTTCCCCTAAGATGTATCAGGACTTGAAGCATCACTATTGGTGGAGGAGATGAAGAAAGACATAGTAGAGTATGTAGCTCGGTGCATAAATTGTCAGCAGGTGAAGTATGAGCACCAAAGGCCAGGTGGTTTGCTTCAGCGACTTGAGATTCCCGAGTGGAAATAGGAGCATGTCACTATGGACTTCATTGTTGGGCTCCCATGGACTCAGATGAAATTTGATGTAGTACAGATGATTGTGGACAGGTTGACCAAGTCAGCTCATTTCATTCCAGTAGTGACTACCTATTCTTCAGAGTAGCTGGCTTAGGTTTAGATCTGTGAGATTATCTGAATTCATGGTGTACCGGTATCCATCATCTCACAATGGGGTACGCAGTTTATATCGTGATTCTGGAGGGCCGTACAGTGTGAGTTAGGCATATAGGTTGAGTTGAGTACAACATTCCACCCTCAGGCGGACAGAAAGTCTGAGCGCACCATTCAGATATTGGAGGATATGCTTTGTGCCTGTGTTATGGAGTTTAGGGGTTATTGGGATTAGTTCATGCCACTCGCGGAGTTTGCCTATAGTAACAGCGACCAATCGAGTATTTAGATGGATCCTTATGAGGTCCTATATGGGAGACGGTGTAGTTCCCCAGTTGGTTGGTTTGATACGGGAGAGGTTAAGTTATTAGGAACAGATTAGGTTCGAGATTCCTTGGAGAAGGTCAAGTTGATCCAGGATCAACTTCGTATAATGCAATCTAGATAGAAGTATTATGCAGATCTAAAGTTTCGTGATATTGAATTCATGGTTGGAGAGTGGGTCTTGCTCCGTGTTTCTTCCATGAATGGTGTTATGAGGTTCGAGAAGAAGACCAAGTTCAACCTAGGTATATCGGACCTTTTGAGATTCTTGAGAAAATTGGTAAGGTGGCCTACAAGCTTGCATTGCACCTAGTCTACCTGTAGTTCATCCGACATTCCATGTTTCTATTCTCTAGAAGTATCACCGTGAAACGTCCCATGTGTTAGATTTTAGCTCAGTCCAATTGGACAAGGGATTGTCTTATGTTGAGGAGGTGGTAGCCATCTTGGACAGGCAGGTCCGAAAGTTAAGGCAAAGAGCATTGCTTCAGTGAAGGTTCAATGGACGGGTCAACAAGTTGAGGAGGTGAGTTGGGAGACTGAGCATGATATGCATAGTCGTTATCCTCATCTTTTCATCACTTCAGCTATATCTTCGTACTCGTTCGAGGACAAATGTTTGTTTTAAGAGGGGGAGGATGTAACGACAAGGCCGGTCGTTTTGAGTATTTTAGCCCCATTCCTCCCCCCCCCCCTCATTTGTTGTCTCCTCTATGTTATAATATGGTTATGTGACTTGCTATGGTGGTTGGTATTAGTTCGGGTGAGTTTTAGAGTGAAATAAGACACTTAGTCCCAAAGTTGGAAGCTTAAGTTGAAAGAGCTGACCAGAGTTTGACTTATGTGAAAATGACTCCAGAATAGAGTTTTGATGGTTCCAATAGCTCCATATGGTGATTTAGTACTTAGGAGCATGTTCGGATATTGAATTGGAGGTCTGTAGGTCGTTTCGGCTTGAATTGGCGAAAGTTGGAAGTTGAAGGTTTGGAAGGTTGAGAAGTTTAACCAGGAGTTGGCTTTATTGATATCAGGTCCGGATTTCAATACTGAAAGTTGTATTAGGTCCGTTATATAAATTATGACTTGTGTGCAAAATTTGAGGTCAATTGGAGTTTGTTTGGTATGTTTCGACATTAGTTTTAGAAGTTAGACGCTCATAAGATCAGTAGGCTTGAATCGATGTCCGATTCATGGTTTTAGTGTTGTTTCATGTGATTTGAGGCTTCTAATGAGTTCGTATCATATATTAGGACTTGTTGGTATGTTCGAACGGGTTCCCAAGGGCCCCTGGTGTGTTTCAGATTGAGTTCGGACCAATTGTTCTTGAAATGGGATTGCTTGTTTTTCTGAGTCAGGTTTCCTTCATCGCGTTAGCAGAGGACGTGTCGCGATTGCATAGAGTAGTTTGTTGTCGGTAGAGTAAGTGCCACTTGAGATGGATCGTGTTCGCGTATAAGGAATATGAGGTTGGGGATGAGGCACGCAGTGTTCTTCGCATTCGTGTGGCCTGGAGCGCGATCGCGTAGGTTGAGGAAGCTGGTCATCGCGTTCTCGACTGGCTTCATGTGATCGCGAAGAAGGTTTTATGAGCTGGGGAAGAATAGTGAAAACTCCATAAACTATATTTTGAGAAATTGAAAGGCGATGTGAGGTCGGATTTGAGTAATTTTATTATTGCTGGAGTCGTTATCGAATGGGTGTTCGGATTTTGTAAGTTTAGTCAGATTCCAAGACATGGGCCCGATGTTTACTTTTGAGTTAACTTTTGATTTTCTTTAAATGTTGCATCTTTGTATTCGGAATATTTTACCTGTAGTTTTGTATTTATGGTATAAAGTTATTTTGCCTAGATTTGAGCCATTTAGAGTTGGATAATCGTGGAAAATGCTTACTAGCGGATTGAGTTAGCGTGTTTTGAGGTAGGTGTCTTGCCTAACTTTGTGTGGGAGAACTGCCCCTTAGGATTGGTATTGTTTGATTCATTTGTGCTATGTGAAGTCGTGTACGCAAGATGACGAGTGGGTACACGGGTTGTGTGTGGTAATTGATCGGTTTAGGCTACTTAGACTCTTTCCATGCTTTAATTGAATTGTAGTATCATGTTCAAAATTCTCTTAGTCCTAGAGATTAGGTGCCATCACGACATCCTACGGAAGAGAATTGGGTTGTGACAATATAAAATTATATACAAATATATATATATATATCTTTCCCTAGAAAAACACGTAAAAGAACTATAGGCAGTTTTGAAGAAAAATAAAAATGAAGTAGAAGCAAGAGGGAAATGAAAGACACAAGTATCTGATCTTCAAACCATCAATGGCTTAGAAACAAATTCCCTTCTTGCTACCCATGGTTTTCGTAGGGGTGGGGGTATATATATATATATATATATATATATATATATATATATATATATATATATATATATATATATATCTTGCCCTAGAAAAACACGTAAAAGAGGGAAATGAAAGACACAAGTCTCTGCTCTTCAAACCAACAATGGCTAAGAAACAAATTCCAGTTCCATTCTTTCTACCCATGGTTTTCGTCGTGGTGGTAATTTGAGCCCAAACTCATTTGACTCGTTCAAGTTTGAGTCGGTCATTGACTCGCCTAGTTATTGAACTTGATTCATCTTGACACAACCCATCTAAAGTTGGGCTAATTTTAGTCTTAATTAATCCATGAGTAACTTTGCTAAAATATCTTTAAATTAATTTTTTTATTTATTTTTTGTTTGATATGTTATATATGACCATAACAAAAAAAATTCTTATTTGATAACTAAACAATTCATGAGAAAATAACACACATTAATTAAAATTTGATAAGAGTTGGACGGATTGGGTTACAACCCAAATTTTAGCGAGGAATTTTCAGAAACCACTATAGTTAAGTGGTTATTAACGTGCTATAGCTATAATATTTGTATTTACTTGCCATAGCTACAATTTTGCTATTATTGTATGGTATTTCATGTATTTGTGCAACTGTATTTATAAATATAATGAGGTAAATCACCTTAAAAAATATGATTTACAGCTGTGTAATTCTGTATTTTATGTATTCGCGCGACTGTATTATCAATACAGTGAGGTAATCTGCCTAAAAGTTAGGGATTACAACTGTTTAATTTTGTATTTCATGTATTCGGGCAACTGTATTGTCACGAACCGAAATCTCACAAGTCGTGATGGCGCCTATCATAATACTAGGCAAGCCGACAATCACAAATAATCACGCAAATTCAAATTTTAAAATATAACGCAATAAGCTTAATAGTGAAAATCTCATAATAACTTATGAAAATACCACAACTCAATACAAAATTTCTCACAATCGAGGTGTCACTGAGTACATGAGCATCTAAATGACGACAGAGTCTAACTGCTAAAACACTATCTAGAAAAATAGGACAATGTTAATAAACTGAAAAAAGGAGAATCAAGGTCTGTGGACGCCAAAGTAGCTACCTCAATTGTTTCCGAATATATAAAACTCCAATACTAGCAACCGCCCCGGAAGTACCTGGATCTGCAACACAAAGTGCATAGTGTAGTATGAGTACAACCGACCTAATGTTCTCAATAAGTATCATAAATTAACATAGCAAGGTAGAAGAAACACAAATCATTAATGATACTAGCTATCACCTGTGTAATTTCATCTTTTAAATCGGTACCAAACAATATTGAAATCAAATCCTCAAGTCTAGTAAGAGATATATGTATGTGTATAGGTACAATTTTTCAAATACTCTGCTAAGATGATATCTTGGCATATAGAGGTGATATGTAATTAAAGCAGATAAATAATCAAGGAAAAATTGCAAGTAAGGATAAAATGCAAAATCCAACAACACACTGGCCAAATTCCCTCAATTTTTCATATTTGCACCAAATCATTGATCAGTATTTTCAATATCTGTGTGTACACCATCAAGTGAGAAACATGAGAGGGTGACCCTAGGGGGATGGATCCGTATCCACACGCTACACGGATAACTCACATGATGCACGAATAATTCACGTGCTAATAATAGAACTCACATAGACAACTCACATGCCAATAATATCAATACATGGATCCACACGGACAACTCACGTGTTGCATGAACAACTCACGTGCCAATAATATCAATACATGGATCCACACGGACAACTCACGTGTTGCTTGGACAACTCACGTTCCAAGAACACAATCCTCTCGATGTGGCCACAGGCCTCCAGTCCAGACATATCATACAGGAGCAATTAAACAAGTATACACGTATGTGATGAATGAATAACAAATCTCATGCTGCGGGACTGGTATAAATCATATGCTAAAGTCTAGACATGTGCAAAGTGTGCTATCATAACTCAAATCGGCAATTTCATCACTGAAAAATATTTATCAAGTTCGTTCGGGGATTAAACCTCAAACATAGCTCAAATAGTTCACATAAAATGTTACAAATATGAGGAAATATCGTAGCTTAAAGCTTAACAGTCAATTCTAGGCTTATAAGAGCCCGGTCATAACCCGAACATGAGTAAAATACTCCTGTGCCCGCACATGGGTTCATCCCACGCATGCGCGCACCCAATATCACGTAGCTATCACAATAATTTAGAAAACTAGTGCCTCAACCGAGTTTAAATAAGATACTTACCTCAAACCACTCAAATCACTCTGCTAGCAAGCCCTTCCCACACATATCGACCTCCAAAAGGCTCGAACCTAGTCAAAAATAACATAATACCATCAAAAAGGCTATAGAAATTAATTCTATTTAATAAAGCTAGGATCTTTAACTAAGTCAAAATGTCAACTCAAAAGTTAACCTCGGGCCCACGTCTCATAATCCGACAAAATTAACAAAATCTAAACACTTTTTTAACCATGAGTCCAACCATACCAAAATTACCATATTCTTACATCAAATCATCACTCAAATCTCCAATTATTACTGTCCAATACATGGTTCGAAAATTCCCAAATTTTCACTTCAAAAACACCAAATCTATGGAGAAAATTCGATAGGTATTCAATATAAATAGATAAAAATGACCAAAAGTTGTTTACCTCTCAAAATCTAGCGAAAACCCTTTCAAAAATCGCCTTAATCCGATCTCCCAAAGTCCAAAAATAAATAAATCACGAAACCTTTCGGATTATAACACTGCCAGGCTTTTTGCATATGCGATCCATCTTTTGCTTTTGTGGTCCAACTTCCGCATCTGCGGAACTCACTTAAACTCCGCCTAAATGAACACATGCATCTTCGTGATGATTTTAACTCCACTAGCTTGGCTTCTGTAGTCACGGATAGTAAAGCGGGAGGCATTGCTGTCATTTCGGATGAAAATCTACTTGTAGTCGAAGAAGTAGCAGTCACAAATCAAGAAGTACACTGCATGATGAAGGTAAGATCATTATCCTAAAATGCCTTTTTGGCCATTATTATGGACCATGGTTTGTGGGTAGGGATTTTAATGAAGTAATTAGGGCTTCCGAGAAATTTGGATGCAGGACAATTAATAACTCGCGATAGATAGCTTTCTTAATTGTCTAAATGATTGTAACCTTGTTGATCTAGGGTATAAAAGTAGTATGTTTACTTGGACTAATAATAGAAGTAACTTTTGCTCCATCTTAGAATGTCTAGACATGCTAGTTGATAATGATGCTTGGATTAACTTAACCCTGACTCTTCTGTTTGACATCAGCCTAGGACTCATTCTGATTATTGTCCCTTACTACTTAGCCTAACTCAGCCAAATCCGGTGGTTACTAAGCCATTTAGGTTTGAAAGTATTTGGAACTCCCATCCTACTTTTCGTCCTCTCGTTTCTAATATTTGGACGAGTAACCATCACAACTTGATCCCTGCCATTCAACAATTCGAAGTAGATGAACAAGAATGGAATCTTCACACTTTTAGCAATATTTTTCAAAAGAAAAATGTGCTTCTTGCTAGGATAGGAGGCATCCAACGGTCCATAAATTATCCCACAAGTACTTTCCTTAAACATCTAGAACAACAACTCATTAGTGATTTTAATGACACCTTAAAATTTGAGGAAGAATTTTTGAAATTAAAATCTTGTATAAATTGGTTAAATGGCGGGGATGCAACACTTGCTTCTTTCAACTATTAACCCTCCAACAACGAAGATGTAACAAAATCACTGCCTTGAAACACGACGCTGGATTGGACATTTGATATTAATACATTTAAGAATTCTATTTCCAATATTTTAGCTCTCTTTTTACTACTTACCACTCACCTTCCCCAATAAACTATTCCTCTAATAACTCTTGTGTGTTAGTATCAATCAGCGATGGCATCACTCTCACACACTCCCTTGACAACTTGAAAATTGTGCGAGCTATTAAATCCTTAAACCGTATAAATCATCTGGCCCAGACGGGCTGCACCCTCACTTCTATCAATTTTATTGTACAGAAGTTAAAGAATTTGTTTTAAAATTTTGTCACCACATTTTTTTATCAAAATTTCATTCCTTCAGAGATCAATTCAACCTACATCTATCTTATACTAAAAAACCAAACTGCCCCATGACTAACACGCAACCGTCATATTCCTTCATAATACTATCTATAAAATTAATACAAAAATTCTTGTTAATCGTATTAAGCCTCTTCTACCTAAAATAATTGGCTCTACCCAATTTAGTTTTCAGCCGAACCGTCATGCAACCGAAAATGCGATTATTGCCCAAGAAATTTTAAATCACTTCCGTACTATTAAAGGGAAAAGAGGTCAAGCACTCATAAAACTTGACCTAGAAAAGGCTCTTGATTGCCTCGAATGATCCTTTGTACGCCATGCACTCATTCACTTCCACTTTCCACTACCTATTATCAATCTTGTAATGTCTTGCATCACCATTTTCTCAGTCTCAATACTCTTCAATGGTACTCCTACCAACTTCTTCTCACCATCACGTGGACTCCTTCAAGGGACCCCTATCCCCCTACTTACTCATTTTATTCATGAAAATGTTCTCTAGAAGTATTATTGTAGCGGTAGACTATACATCATAGGATCCAATACAAATTTCCAAGCGTAGCCCTTCAATTTCCCAACTATTCTTCGCATACGACATTATTCTTATAACTAAAATTACAAGTACGTCGTGTCACGCAATTATTGATCACTTAAATCACTTTACTTCTCATTCGGCAAAAAAAAATTAACTTTAACGGATCAAAGATCTTCGTTTTAAAAAAGTGCTCTACCTTGGATAAACATTTTGTATTCACATCTTTCAATATGTCTGAAGGAACTACGTTTGGGAAATATTTAGGTTTCTCACTTTCTACAGCTTATACCACCACTAGAGATTATCAATTTCTGTTAGACAATTTCAAATAGCGGAATGGAAAACCAAATTTCTTTCTAAAACGGGTAGAGTCACTCTCATAAAATCAACCTTATCAAAATTCCTGCCACCGTTGTACAAAAATTAAAACAATACGAAAGGAACTTCCTTTGGGGCTCTACAACTAGTTGCATAAAACTCTACCTAGTCAATTGAAAATAAATTACTACATCAAAATCAGAAGGAGGTCTTGGGATCCAAAGGCTTGAAGAAAAAATCAAGCACTTATAGCTAGCACAGTGGCGTCTATTCCAATACCCAAACTCTTTGTGGGCCTCAATTCTCATTTTTAAATATGCACTTCCGTTAAAACCTATAGCAAAATATTCTATTACTTGGGCCAATATTCAAAAGGGCTGGAACTATTGTCAAAAAGGCCTTCTTTGGAAGCCAGCTTCAGGTACGCATATTAATTTTTGGGCAGACTCTTGGTTTCGACCAAACATCTCTATTAGGCAAATGATCCAAGGGCCACTAACTGAACACGAAATGACTGCCACGTTGGCTTCATACCATCCAGAACATGCTTGGGATATCTCCACTCTTTCCTTTGAGGTACCAGAGAACATTACAAATCAATTCTTGAACCACCATGAATAACTCCCCTTATGTAATAAGTTTTTGTTGAATCGAATCTAGTCGTTTATTACTAAATAAAAAATAAAAATAAAAATTCTCAGACTGTAATAAAGACTCAAATTTTTTCTTTCCACAAACGGATAGCAACACGGAGTAGCTCAACAAGCTTCTTGGCAATTAATTTACTAAACTACCAAAAAGATTACATGGGATTTTAATAACTAAAAGCCCAATAATGAAGTAAAAATCTCTTAGTGTTATAAAATATAACTCAAAATAACAATATAGAACAAGCAAAACAAACTAAGAGATATAGATAGAAAGAGAGGAAGAGAGATTCTTATTTCTTCTTCAATTGTGTATATTTTCCTATCTATTACAAGGCCTTTATATAGGCATAAAAAGTGAAGAAAATATGTCATGGAATATGTCATTGAACATACAAAATATGTCATTGAATATGTCATTAAGCATTTGAGATGAAGATCATGAAAGAAGAGTAGACATCCACCATAATGTGATATTTATCATAACACTCCCCCTTGGATGTCCAAAGATAATGTGCCTCGTTAAAACCTTATTAGGAAAAAAAACTCTATGAAAAAAAAATCCTAGTGAAGGAAAAAGAGTACACATGTTTAGAAATACGTCTTTTGGTTGCCTCGTTAAAAACCTTGCAAGGAAAACCCAGTGGGACAAAACCTTGTAAGGGAAAAAGAGTACAACGCGTATTAACTCCCCCTGATGAGAGCATCAACTCACATTCTGAGTCTTCGCATCCCAATTTTGTACACCAGTTTCTTGAAGGTTGATGTTGGTAGAGATTTGGTGAACAAATTAGCCATATTATCACTTGAACGAATTTGTTGCACATTGATATCACCATTCTTTTGAAGATCATGTGTAAAAAATAACTTTGGGGAAATGTGCTTTGTCCTATCTCCTTTTATGAATCCTCCCTTCAATTGGGCTATGCATGCTGCATTGTCTTCATACAAAATTGTGGGTAGTTTTTCACACTTCAAACCACATTTGTCTCGGATAAGATGTATTATAGACCTCAACCAAATACATTCTCGACTTGCTTCATGAATAGCAATTATCTCAGCATGATTAGAAGAAGTAGCCACGATTGATTGCTTAGTCGATCGCCAAGATATGGCAGTGCCGCCACATGTAAACACATAACCTGTTTGAGATCGAGCCTTATGCGGGTCAGATAAATACCCAGCATCGGCATAACCAACAAGATCGGGATTGCAATCATTGCCATAAAATAAGCCCATATCGGTAGTCCCTTTTAGATATCGCAATATGTGTTTGATCCCATTACAGTGTCTCCTTGTAGGAGCAGAGCTATATCTTGCTAAGACATTAATCGAAAAAGTTATGTCAGGCCTTGTAGTGTTAGCAAGATACATTAGTGCATCAATTGCACTAAGATATGGTACTTCAGGACCAAGAAGCTCTTCATTCTTTTCTTGAGGTCGAAATGGGTCCTTATTCACATCAAGTGATCGAACAATCATCGGAGTACTTAATGGATGTGCTCCATCCATGTAAAACCGTTTCAATACCTTTTTAATGTAGGCAGATTGATGAACAAAAATCCCATTTGTCAAATGTTCAATTTGCAAACCGAGACATAGTTTTGTCTTTCCGAGATCTTTCATCTCGAATTCCTTCTTTAAATAATCAGTTGCCTTTTGGAGTTCTGTAGGAGTTCCAATAATGTTTATGTCATCAACATATACGGCAAGTACAACAAATTCCGATGTTGTTTTCTTATAAAAACACATGGACAAATGGCATCATTTATATAACCCTCCTTTAATAAATACTTACTAAGACGGTTATACCACATTCTTCCTGATTGCTTTAGACCATACAAAGATCTTTGCAATTTGATTGAAAATGTTTCCCGGGAATTTGAATTCTGTGCGTTAGGCATTTTAAATCCCTCGGGAATTTTTATGTATATCTCATTATCAAGTGAGCCGTAAAGGTAGGCTGTAACTACATCCATTAAATGCATGTCAAGTTTTTCATGGACAACAAAACTAATGAGATAACGGAATGTTATAGCATCCATAACAGGAGAATATGTCTCTTCATAATCGACACCAGACCTTTGTGAAAATCCTTGTGCAACAAGGCGTGCCTTATATCTTTGTACCTCATTTTTCTCATTCCTTTTGCGTACAAAGACCCATTTGTAGCCAACAGGCTTAACACCATTAGGTGTTTGGACTACAGGCCCAAAAACTTCACGTTTTGCAAGTGAACTTAACTCTAATTGGATTGCTTCTTGCCATTTTGGCCAATCAAGTCTTTGTCGACATTCTCCAACAGATTGAGGTTCAAGATCCTCACTTTCTTGCATAATGCTAGATGCAACATTATATGCAAAGATGTAATCTGCTACTATATCCATTCGATTCAAATTTGTCTCAATATCGATTTGATTTATTGATAGTTCCTTATTTTCTTGAGTCTCAGGCTCATTGATTTCCTCATGAATCTCAGGATTGGTTAAATCGTGAATTTCTTTAGGAGACTCTTTCATAGTGTCATCTTGATCATTTGTTTTTCTTTTTCTAGGATTTCAATCCTTAGAACCTAATGGTCTGCCACATTTTAGGCGTGCTTTTGACTCATTAGCTATGACACTAGAAGATTGTCCAATAGGGACATCAATACGGATTGAAATATTCTCAACAGGGATATGTGATTTTGTTATCCTTTTCAAATCCGTAAATGCATCTGGCATTTGATTTGCTATTTTCTACAAATGGATAATCTTTTGCACCTCTGTGTCACAAATAGATGCACGTGGATCAAGATGAGACAATGATGTATTTTTCCACAAAATTTCACGTTTTGTTTCACTAATTTCTCCCCCTAATTTTTGGAAAAAATGCCTCATCGAATCGACAATCTGCAAAACGAGCAGTGAACAAATCTCCCGTTAATGTTTCAAGGTAACGAATAATGGAGGGTGATTCAAACCCAACATATATTCCTAACCTTCTTTGGGGACCCATCTTGGTGCGATATGGGAGTGCTACAGGCACATATACAGCGCATCCAAAAATTCTTAGATGAGATATATTAGGTTCATGACCCAAAACTAATTGCAACGGGGAATATTTGTGATAATTTATCGGTCTGAGACGAATTAGCATTATTGCATGTAAAATGGCGTGACCCCAAACAGAAGTGGGAAACTTCGTTTTCATGAGTAACGGTCTTGCTATCAATTGCACACGTTTAATTAAAGACTTTGCAAGGCCATTTTGAGTGTGAACATGAGCTACATGATGTTCCACTTTTATCCCAATTGATAAGCAATAATTATTAAAAGCTTGGGATGAAAACTCAGCAGCATTATCAAGTCTAATAGACTTAATTGGATTATCTGGAAATTGTGCCCGTAATCGGATTATTTGTGTCATTAATTTTGCAAACGCGAGGTTGCGAGATGACAATAGGCATACATGAGACCATCTAGAGGATGCATCTATTAAGACCATAAAATATCTAAATGACCCACTAGGTGGGTGAATAGGTCCACAAATGTCCCCTTGTATACGTTCTAAAAACGCAGGGGACTCAATCCCAACCTTTGTTGGTGATGGTCTTATAATTAACTTGCCTTGATAACAAGAAGTGCAAGAAAATTCATTATTTAAAAGAATTTTCAAATTCTTTAATGGATGCTCATTTGAGTTTTCTATGATTCGTCTCATCATAATTGATCCAGGATGGCCCAATCGATCATGCCAAAGTACAAAAGTATTGTAAGCAGTAAC
The DNA here is from genome assembly GCF_000393655.2 of Nicotiana sylvestris. NCBI lineage: Eukaryota > Viridiplantae > Streptophyta > Magnoliopsida > Solanales > Solanaceae > Nicotiana > Nicotiana sylvestris. The sequence goes on along the minus strand of NC_091064.1, from coordinate 144,287,853 downwards.
CTTTTGGTTTAAGGTAGAATGTGCCTCAATTGCACTAATTTTTGTCCAATACAGGCCACAAGATAAAGATGGGAACTTCTCAATAATTCTTTTCTGGCCAGAGACATTCTTGGTAACGATGAGATATTCCATATTATTCTCATCTATTGTCTCAATATGAAATCCATTTTTGCGGATATCTTTAAAACTCAACAAGTTCCTCTTGGACTTGGAGGAGAACATTGCATTCTCAATGATAATTATTGTTCCCATAGGCAGAGTTATAGTAGCTCTTCCAGAGCCTTCAATTAGATTACTACTACCAGAAATTGTAGTAATATCTGCCTTACACATACTTAAATGAGAGAAATATTTCTTCTCTTTGAATATTGTATGTGTCGTACATGAATCAATTAAGCAAATATTTTTATAATTGAACTTTGATCCAAGTTTGTTTTGAAAGATATCCATATTTGCTTCCCATAGTTTGACATACAAAAGAAGTATATGAATAAATATTAGTATTTTTAGAGAAAAATGGAAAAGAAATAAAGTTAAACCAATAATTCAATAGTAGCCTTTAATGCATTTTCTGGCAAATTCTAATTATTATACAAATAATTACGCAAAAAATAATACAAGTACACATATGACTAATACAACTAAAACAAATTTATTTACAAGTATAAATTATTTGTATTTTCCTACACATTGTATGAAACATAATTGATCCGTGTAAGAAAAGAACATACTCATAAAAAAAATTGAGGGTGAAGTAACAAAAGTTGTTCCAGGGTGCTTGTAAACCTTTTCTTAAAGAGAATTAAAGCAATGTATAGGAAAGTTAAAATCGTTAAAAGATCACTGAGACTAGAATACTAATTAATAGGATATTACTCATTGTTTGTGAAATTTATAAAATTTCGGAAATAAAAATATTCTTAAGAACTACATAAGAAGAATTATAGAGTGCAATAAAAATTATGAAATGTTTATTCATTACATACTACGAATAGAAAAGCATAAAAATTAAATTGCTCAATCATCTCTAACCACAGATCCATCACCGATCAAGTGGTTTATTTTTTCATCAGGGTGCTCAAAAAAACCTACCACATCCAAGTGGGTGATGTCAAATTCATTATCATAGACAAGATTGACTTCAAAGCCTTTATTCTTCAGAGATGCTTGATAAAGCTCAACCAAATGTTTTGGTATGCGACAAATTTTTGCCCAATGCCCTTTTCCACCGCAACGATAGCATTTAGTTTCTGAACCCTCTGCATTTTGCTTCTCATCTTTACCTTTCCATTTTTGGAAGTTATTTTTCGGTGGAGGATGATTAACACCAGGAAAATTTCTTCCTTGGACATGGCCACGACCACGACCGCGACCACGACCACGAATATGGCCACGACCTTTTCCACGATTAGCATAATGGGAATACACCTCATCCTCTTTAGGCAATGGTGTAGACCCAGTGGGTCGATTTTCATGATTTCTCATAAGCAATTCATTGTTTCGTTCAGCCATAAGTAGAAGAGAAATCAACTGAGAGTACTTTGTGAAGCCTTTCTCTCGGTACTGCTGTAGTAAGACCATATTGGAAGCATGAAACGTTGTAAACGTTTTTTCAAGCATATCATAGTCACTGATATTATCTCCACAGAGTTTCAATTTGGAAGTAATTCTAAACATAGCAGAATTATATTCAGAAACAGACTTAAAGTCTTGGAGCCTAAGATGAGCCCAATCATATCGTGCTTGTGGAAGAGTGACCAACTTTAAGTTGTCATATCTTTCCTTTAAACCATTCCATAAAACAAATGGATCTTTCACTGTGAGATATTCAATTTTCAACCCTTCATCAAGGTGATGGCGCAAGAAAATCAAGGCCTTAGCACAGTCTTGTGTAGATGCTTTATCTTTATTCTTTAATGGCGTCTCCAAGACCCATTGCATCTAAATGGATTTCAGCATCCAATACCCATGTCATATAGTTCTTGCCCGAAATTTCAAGGGCAACGAACTTTCTTTTCATAATATCAGACATTTAAAAAAATACAAATTTGAGAAAAATTATACCTTAATTTTCTCAAAGATCTTCTTGAAATTGTAGAGTCTCGTGCTGATAACGTGTTATAAAATATAACTCAAAATAACAATATAGAACAAGCAAAACAAACTAAGAGATATAGATAGAAAGAGAGGAAGAGAGATTCTTATTTCTTCTTCAATTGTGTGTATTTTCCTATCTATTACAAGGCCTTTATATAGGCATAAAAAGTGAAGAAAATATGTCATGGAATATGTCATTGAACATACAAAATATGTCATTGAATATGTCATTAAGCATTTGAGATGAAGATCATGGAAGAAGAGTAGACATCCACCATAATATGATATTTATCATAACACTTAGTTTGTTTTATTCCCATCTTTATAATCATCTCTTTTAACGCATAAAGCCGCCTTTTCTAGGAGATATTGATAGTTCATAGCCTTATTTTTGGCTGAAAATGAACTTGTTTCTCTTTCTAAGTTGAAACATTGAACTGTTACACTTTCATATGATAAACTCATATACTCTATCCGTCTCAAATTATCTGTCATATTTCTCTTTTACACGTTTTTAAAAAAATATCAAATAAGATTTTTTTTTAACTATTTTACCCTTATTTATGTTTTAAGATATAATCTCTCTTCACTTAATACTTACTCATAAATGAGGTGTTTGTAGTTTTCAAGAATAATTATTATTAAGGGTAAAAAAAAATAATCAATTTTGTCTTGAACTTCTAAAATGACAAAATAATTTAAGACAACTATTTTTAATAATCATGACTGATAATATGAGACAAAGATAGTACCATAAATGAAAAAAGGTTTCTAAAATTGGATAAATGAAAAAAGGTTTCTAAAATTGGATATTAGTAGATAATATCTTCTTCTGTAGCTTTACAATATCAAATTCAACTGCTTGAATATTCATGAACTTAGCAAAGAAAGGTAATCGATTGGGAGTTAGTCTCATTAATTTTCAGATCCTTTTTAACCTTCTTTTTGGGGAAAAAGCAAGAAAATGAAAGGTGTGTTTGGTATAACGGAAAATATTTTCCAAGAAATTATTTTCTTGAAAAACAAGTAGTAATCTTATTTATTTTTTAGTGTTTGGTATACAAATTAAGAAAAATGGCTTCTCAAGAGTATTCATAAATAATTTAGGTATAATAAACATGAAGCCATAAACTTTCAAACGACCAACCTTCCGAACCCATAAATTTTATAAACTTTCGAATCTCTAAACTTTCGAAACCGCGGAATTTCAAACCCGTAAACTTTACAATTCCTAAACCCGTAAACTTCCAAACACATAAACCTCCGAACTCATAGCTTTGGAACGTGTAAAATTTTGAACCTTTAAACTGATAAATAAAAAAACTAAAACTGAAAAATATATTTAAAAAATATTTTTTTCAAGGGGAGGGGGGTGGGTGGTGCAGAAAAACGAAAAAACAGAAATCTGAAATTACAAAAAAAAATAAGGTAAAAAAAATAATTTTTTTTTCGGGAGGGGGTGGGGTGGAGTGGAGGGTTAGTAGGGTGGGTGGTAACGGAAAAATTAAAATTTAAAATAAAAAAGCCTTTTTTGGAGAGTGGGGGTGAGGTGGGGAAGGTTGAGAAGGAGTTTTGGAAAATATTTTCCCTTCTCTTGATAAGGAAAATGAATTCATAAAAAAAATATTTTCCAAAACATTTAAGTCAACCAAACATGAAAAAATTGAAAAATATTTTCCTTCGTGCCAAACATACCCGAAGTATCATATTATTTATTAGATACTTTCTTCATCCTAAAAAGATATGTCGAACTTCCTTGCTATAAGAATCGACGCATCTAATTTTTAATGTAAATATAAACATCAGTTTCTTCATAACTTTTTTAAAATAAAATATAAATATTTTGAAAGTATATAAAAGCACTATATATTACAATGATTTATATTCTAAAGCATTTAAATGTTCGTAATCAAATAAAAAATGGTCTAACTTCTCAAATAGTACTTGGAAAATATAAATTGTGGCAGATGCATTAAGAAATTTGGATCATAACAGGAATAGAAAAAATATTGAGACGGTATATGGTGGAAATCGGGGCTATTCGATTTCATCCCTAGATGGAAAAAGTCATATCACGTCGGAAAATCAGGACGTCGAGCTCGGGATCGAAGTTCCTTTCCAAGGTCGAGGTCGATAACACTTACCGAGGTCAGAAGAAGGCGTGCTTCGAGATGATGCTGGTATGATTCTGTAACGGAAAGGGCGAGATATTCGCAACGGACCGGAGATCACGGCGTGAATTCCAGAATGGATTGGTCTTCGGCGGTTAAACAGTTGTCAAATAGGATTTCCTACTATAATTAAAAGTGTACCTTATTTAGGACCCCCCTACTATATAAAGGAGGATCCCACTCATTTGTAAGATTCATTGTTCACTGATAAGAAAATATACGCACATTATTCTCTTGTTATTACACTTACTATTCATTAGAGTTGTTTTATCATTTGTTATTCCTGTCATCATACCTCGAGATTATCGTAGATCGAGGTCGAGATTTAGCTTACATACTGATTTGATCTATTTTATTCTTTAATTTATCTATTTAATTCTTTGTTTATCAATTGGCATTGAATTAAATCTCATATCATTAAAACCACAGTACAAGTTTAATTGTTACTCCAATTTTAGGGTAAACAGCTTGACGCCCACCGTGGGGCTAAGGGTAATAGTGATTATTTCAGTGTTGATTCTGATAACACACGTTATTTTTACACTTGTTCTTGTTAAGTATTTTTGCTTTCAGGTCAAAGCATGCCAAAGTAAAAAACGCACCCGTACATGGTGATGATGGTCTTGGGTATCACAGAAAAAACGACAATGTAATTGCTCCAGGAGCCGGGGTGTCGCCGTCTAATCTCGAGGGAGCACCGGTCACCGATCCAGTCGATATTAGTTCGCACGTTGCTCTAAATACGGACCTAGGTGCGGACCCCGAAGGGAGTGTACGCATTGAAGGCTGATCTGGTGGCCAAGGTACACAAGGCAGAGAAGACGGGGGTGTTAGCCTCCAGAAAATATTCGAGATGCTATAGGCTCAGCAAGCCATTATTGCTCAATTGCAAAATCAACATAGGACTCCAAGTATGGTCGAGTCAGAAATCACTCGCCGTACCAAGAAAGATCTAGAAAGGTCGAATGGTAAATGAATCAAGGAATGATACTGCAATAATAAAATTGCTTGAGGAGCTCACTAAAAGAATTGAGTCGGGAGAAAAGAAAATTGAAGGTACCGATAAAAAAGTGGAAACATACAACTTCCGAATTGATCAGATACCGGAAGTACCCCGATCCTAAAGGGTTTAGATTTGAAAAAGTTCGTGCAAAATCCTTTTCCTCAGAATGCGGCTCTGAAGCTCATTCCTAAGAAGTTTCGTATGCCGGATATACCTAAATACAATGGGACAACCGATCCTAATGAACACATCACTTCATACACGTGCGGAATAAAGGGAAATGACTTAGAATATGATGAAATCGAGTTTGTTTTGTTGAAAAAATTTGGGAAAACTTTGTCAAAGGGAGAAATGATTTGGTATCAAAACTTGCCACAAAAATCCATCGACTCATTTGCCATATTAGCATATTCTTTCGTGAAGGCACACGCTGAGGCCGCAAAGATCGCTACAAGAAAATCGAACGTTTTCAAGATAAGACAAAGGGATAACGAAATGCTGAAGGAGTTCGTATCCCGATTTCAAATGGAACACATGGACTTGCCACCGGTCACAAATGATTGGACCATTCAAGATTTCATCCAAGGGTTTAATAAGCGGAGTTCGATAGCAGCACGATAGTTGAAACAAAATTTGGTCGAATATCCAGCTGTTACTTGGGCAGATGTGCACAATCGATATTAATCGAAGATCAAGGTCGAGGACAACAAATTAGGAGCCCCTTCCGGTTCAGTACACCCAAACAGGTTGGCAGTTAAAACACGGAGAGATATCGACAGGGAGCCAAGGTCGAACAGAGAACGATATCAACCATATACCGCGGATCTAAGAAACAATGGTTCAGGATGCAATCCCTCTCGAAATCATCGAAGAAGCGATCAAGGGCATAATTCTCGAGGACTTATGAGCAAAAGTGGTTTTGATAAGTATGCCAACCCTGTGGAGGCACCTCGGTTATCGGAGTATAACTTTAGTATCGACGCATCGGGCATTGTATCGGCAATCGTAAGGATCAAAGATACTAGGAGGCCCAGACCCATACAGACTGATCCTTCCCAAAGAAACCCAAATTTGATGTGCAGGTATCATGGGACGCATGGTCACAAAACCGAGGATTGCAGGCAACTAAGGGAAGAGTAGCCCGTCTATTCAATGAGGGTCACCTTGGAGAGTTCCTCAGCGATCGAGCTAAGAATTCATAGAAAGGGACATCTGTCGCACCCCTTTTTTCCTCTCCTTTTGAATTAGTCTGGGTTTTTGACATTATTGGGACAACTCGTTTCTTTTTGGGAAAAGGGTTATAAGGAATTGAAGAGTCACCACCTAACGAATTAAGGTGCGTTAGGGCACCTATTACGGGTCATTTACAACACTAATTATACAACTGGAGATTAGGTAAGGGCTTAAAGTTACTTCAAGGGGAAGGTATTAGGCACCTCTCAAAGTCCACAAAAGTGGATCCCGGCCAAACTTACTTTGTGAATTAATTCGATACAAATAAACAGTCTAAGCACACATATGTAAAGGAATATTGGTTTTACTAGTTAAGCAGTTTAAGCACACATATATAAAAGGAACATTGATTTTAATAGTTAAGCAATCTAAGCACACATATGTAAAAGGATAAGGGGGATCCTAAGTTGTTTATCCTATAGGATCACATCTATGCAATGCCCAGTAATCACTCCTCAATGAGGGGCTATACGTTGCATTACTGCACAAGTCATCATATCCTTTTCTACCCATTATCCCACCCCTTAGTGGTTATTAAACGAGTTTTACTTAACGAACTCTAAGAGTGTTGTTACCCGTCCTTTCCTTGTGGTCCCGGAGGAGTTTGGGACCTCTAAATTAGGGCAGTTCTAGACAATTCTAAGGTATTTAAAAGGGAAAAAATCTAGGAGACAATCAAATAACATGTAGGAACAACAAATAGGCACAAGAAGCAATTAAAAGGCTCATGTTTACCTCCACACAGATACAACAAATAAACAACATGTCTCAAACACAAATACAAGTAATTTTTTTAGAAAGAATCCTAGGACAGGATGTCTAGGTGAACATTAATACACAGAATATGCAAAATATTCAATGGCAGGGTCCTAATCGATTTGCTTACTGATTTTAAGTCCTGTAAAACTTAAGCAGTTTAACACAATCATAACGCAGTTTCCAGTTTCATATAGAGATTGGTTAAATAAGGCTTGCCTAGGCGTGAGATTGTATGCAATCACAATTATAGGAGATGATTAATAGTTTTAGAAATTGTTCAACCTAAAAACATGATGTTCTAGGTGAAACAAATTATAACAGGTGATTTATACTGATTCGTGCTTAAAGACATGATATCTATACGGGAAGTTGCTTTTATACCTTTTCATGGACATTGACTTATTTTAATCGAAATAAGCAGGTTCAAACAAATGCAAACAAAGTTCCTAAAAAATATGGTATCTAATGCATACAGGGATGATAGTTTATTAAGGCGAGATTATTAACCTACTAGCAGGATTTCTAAGTGGAATTATTTACGCAAAATTGAATCATGGGATAGTGATGTAAAACATGTTGAAGTAATAAGAGTGAAGCCCTAAAACGAGATATCTAATGCAGGTTTGACATGGTTTGAATGTAAATGAGCATATCAATCCTAAGACATGGCTTCTAATGCAGATTCATAGAATATAAAACCTATAGCATGGTTTCTACCCAGGATTACCAACAATATCATGTAACTACCCTCCCTTTTTACTAGCCACCCCAATATCTATTTATAATTAATTATTACAGACCAATGATTGAATAAATTACATAAATAAAATAGAATTTAAACTATAGGGTGCCTGAAGTAGGCCCGAAGCAAATCCTGGTAATGCTAGGCCTTCAGTAGTCCCAAATGCCAAGGATTTCACAACCAATTTCATGTCCAGGTTTGTCAGAGTTCCCTAAGGACCTTAAGGATCCCAGAAAGTGCTCACACCTAGACGTTTCACAATAAGGATTGAGTAAGTGCAGTATGGAATAGCCAGCCCCAGTGTGCCAGAGTTCAAAGAGATCTCAAGAGGATCCCAAGGCAGTATACACACTGGAGGGGCAAAACCTAGGGACTTAAGAGTAGAGTGAGAGTGCTTGAAATAGTTTTGAAAAGTTTTGACAAGAAAATAGTACCAAAATGACTCTATAAGTGAAGAGGTTTTTCTGAAAAATAAGAACTGATTTAGTAGTAAAATAGTTTGATAACCAGATAAACACTTTTTAAAAATCAGCAAGCAACTTGATTGGTTATAGAACAAACAGGTTTAGCACCATTCAACACAAATTTCACACAGGGATAGTGGCTGATTGACACACATAGATAACATATTAGTGTATGATAGCAACACATAAATAGCAGGATGCACAGAAGTTTTCAATAGTTTTATAGGATTAAGAAGTTAGTCATAAGAATGGGTGGAAGAGACATAGAGCAAAGATCACAAACAGCCATGTAGAAAAAAACATATTAACACTGGACAAGTTGACATACAGTCAAAGTTACTTTGAGATACTAGACAACTTAGCAAAGCATATTAAGCAAGAACCTAAGAGAATAGCTTAGGCAAACATCATGAGTATTCCTAGTTCAAACATGCTGGCATAATTAACAAGCAGATTGAAACATGTTGGATAAATCAGAAGGCAAAATTAGACATACTAATCACAGGTTTTATCAGAAACCAAATTCAGACATGCTAGGTGAAACAGTAATCAAGTAGTGTAATTTAGACATGCTAGTTACATATTAAACAACATGATGGTAAATAAGAATCTGGATTGGGAGTCATAACTAATGAACTAGAACAACAATGAAACACATAGAGTTTTGGACTTTGAAACTGAATTAGGACATACCAGTTAAGGAGAGAAAAACACAGAGTATAGAGCAGATATGGTGCAATAGCTAGCCTTGTCTTACAGCTGGCTAGGTCAGTGAAAATTGCAAGTAATAAAGAAGAAAAGAGAAAGAGCTTTTAAGTGTAAGAGAGTTTTTTGAACTAGTGTTCATGTTTAGAAATGAGAATAGATGAGAGTATATATAGTAGGCAAGAGTTCAACAGAATAAGGTAAAGAATTAATTATGTAGCAATTAGGGAAATTTACAGAATCATTCATACGTAAAATCAGTAAAGCCTCCCCTAATCAAAGGGTAATCAATCAACGATAAAGAGCAGGACAGATATTTAAGGAAACAAATCAAGTAAGACTTAGGTACGAAGTAGGAAATTATGGGTAAATAAATAGGAGTTCAATTAAGGAAACAATTAGTAAGAATCAGCAAGTATCACAGTTAATTCAAATAAGGAAAGAAACTAAATAAGGTTACAAATAAAGGAATAATCAAGGATCAGCATATAAGTTTTACTAAAACAAATTAGTGAATCAAGAATTCAAAACAACACTGATTTAAGGAGAAAACAATATAGGTTTTCCATGAATAAATAAACAGAATGAATATAAACACATAGAATCAGTCGAGAAATCGAACCAGGAACCTTAATAGAGGCATATTAGGGTAAAATCACAAGACATTCAAATTAAATGAAGGAGAAACCATGCGAATCAAAGCACATAACAAAATCATGCAGCAAGTAACACAAACAAGCTTAGAATCCAAACAAAAATGTCAAAGAATTGGGGTTTTAGCATAAACTAGTTAGGATTGAGGCATACTCAACATAATTGGTCAAAAACACATAAGAATAGAAGATGAAACATTTAAAACCAGAAAACATTTTGAGGAAATAGATTTTCAGGAAACCCTAGTTTAGGAAAGTGAAAAGCCACTCGAAAATCAGAAGATTTTCACAAAAATCATGTGAAATAAGTTCAACCCATCTTAAATCTTGTACAGATCTGAGAAGTTCAAAGGACGAAATTAGGATTTTAAAAAAAAATAACACAGAGATGAAGACATAGGCTTAGAAATCCATAGGTTTAAGGCGTAATAGGAAGATCTTACTCGAAATCGAACCAGAATGGCCTGAAACAGGCAAGAAAGGGCCAAAGGTGTAAGCGAACTCACCCTGGTCCCTCGAGGACCTTAGAGACGGCGGTACCCAACATAAGAGAGGCCATTAAAGGCCTGGGGTAGTGATAAACCACCATGGACGACAGTGGATGAGTGACGGCGAGAGAGAGTTAAGGTTAGGATTAGAGAGAATCCGAGGGAGAAGGGGAAGGGGTGACGGCGAGGTGAGAAGAGAGAATGAGAGGTTTGGGGGGGTCTTTTTTTTGTCAAAAGGATGTACTTATATTATAGATAAGCTAAACAGATACATGAGAACTGAGTAGATGCATAAGAGGTATCATAGGTGCTAAGCTAGGGTTTACAACAAAGCTTCTTGTATGGGAAGCATTAGTAGACTGAAAATGAAAAGTAGATACTACACCAGTAGAACTAGAGTTAACAACTATTACACAAACTTTTTATAGCAGAGTGCGGTTATGTTGAAGTACTAGAATTTGTTCGAGCAAGCCTCCTTTGTAATATACCGCTACAATCTTTGTGATATGGAGACTCTGCAAAAGATGGTGGTGTCGCAAAAAGTATGCACTTCTCCTGTGCATGGATGGATCCATATTTAGCTAAAGTATTTGCAACACAGTTCTGCTCTCTATAGATGGGTATTATAGGAGGGCTATCCAGCTGTAGGATGATTAACCTGCAATCATTAACAATGTTAGTATATTGCATGGTAGTTGAGTTAAACATACCTAATAGTGCATGTGCATCTGTTTCGACGATGAGATGTTTGAGGTGCTGTTGCACAACCAGTTTTAATCCCATGAGAAGTGTAAGGAGTTCTGTATGAACCCTTGTACCTGGGTTTGATTTGCCTAAAAAACCCAAAATCCAATGGCCTTGAGGTTTAATTATGGTAAGAATAATCTGGGTCGTTGATCAAAATGATAAACGGCCAGGATTCCACAAGACTTGGGTCGGGTAGGTAAGGGGTTTGTGCTTGGGTTTACTGGGCTGATTTATAAATTGGGCTAGTTAAATAAATTGAAATTGAGATTAAATAAGGCCACTTGTTAAATAACCCAAATAAATTAATTAAAATAATTTGTAAAATAATTACTAATTATAAAAATGAATTTCATGCATAGAAATATTTTTAAAAAAAGGTTATTTAGTATTTAAAAATACAAAAGAATAATTTCTGGAAAAATAATGCATTAATTGTATGCTTGGGCTATAAATGCAAAGTCATTGCAATTATAGCTAAAAGATGCCAATTTGGCTATTTATGGGATAATTTGGACTTAATAGGACCATAAATAGTAAATTAAATCGAGAAATGTTTTTGAACTCATTTGTGATGCGATTTTGTAATTATTTATTAGAAATAAAATTCTGGGTGAATTAATAAAAGGTGTAAAAATTATGGAAAAAATACCAATTGATGCTAATGCATGATTTTGAAGACATATATACATTTTAAAATTATTTTGGAAAAAATTGGGTATCAACAGCTACCCTCTTTACCCGGAAAGGAAAGAGTTGTCGGGTAAAGATATGATGACCAATTTTGACCGAACGAGATGGTTTGAGAGATTTTAGGCCGCACCCTGGTTTCCATGCTGCCTACATATCCCTGGTTTTACAGTAATCAGGCCGTATGTAATTCTGGATTTATCGGCGAAATATACCGATGAAGTCATCACAAGAACAGACACAAATTCGGGATAGGTGAAACAATGGTTTATGGGAGCGGTCAAGTTTGAAATAGTCAAAGAAACTGGAGCGAGATTGCTCCTGCTAGGATAGCAGTTGCTTTCCAGGTCACATGCAAATAAAGATATTACAAGCATATGTTGTGTGAAAATTTAAACAAGATGCAGGTTCCCTTCGGACTATGAAAGTTGTCTTCGGACGGTTGAGGATGATGTCCTTAGACCATGATGTCCTGGGCTATGAGTTATTCAGTGAGAGATTCGCAAGCCATGAAATGATGTTCTCGGGCCATGCAGATGGTGCCTCCGAACCATGACGCCTTTGAATAATGATATGCAAATTGAGGGAGATCCTCAGGCCATAACATGATGTCTTCCGGCTATGAGGATGATACCTTTAGACTATGATGCCTTTGGACAGGTTGGCGATATTTCAGCCCATGAGATACAATAATATGATGTCAACAAGACAAGGCTTAGTCTTTTGAAGTACAGGGCAGAGCTTAGCCGGAAAAAAGAGCAAAGTAGATAATGTTGGAGAGACAATGCTTAGCCTCGGTGAAAAGAATGTAAATCGGAGGCAAATCTTAGCCTCATGCAGGTAGGGGGACAGAGCTTAGCCTCATGCAGGTAGGGGGACAGAGATCAGTCTCATGCAAGATCGGGATAGGGCTTAGTCCCATGCAAATAAAGGCAGAGATTAGCCTTATACAAATGTGGAGGTAGAGTTTAACCTCACGCGAGATGAAGGCAGAGATTAGCCTTATGCAAGGGAAGGTAGAGATTAGCCTTATGCAAATGTGGAGGTAGAGCTTAACCTCATGCAGGATGCAGGACATGCTTATTCCCATGCAATGAAGGCAGAGATTAGCCTTATATAAATGTGGATGTAGAGCTTAACCTCATGCAGGATGCGGGACATGGCTTAGTCCCATGCAAATGAAGGAAGAGATTAGCCTTATGCAGATATGGAGGCATGACTTAGCCTCATGCAAGGAAAGGCAGCATTTATCCTTATGAAAAAATAGAATAAATAGCAGATAGTAGCAGAAGTTCTTAGCTGGTAGCAGATTTCAGTAGCACAATTGTTATGAAGAATGTGACTTCAAGGCATGTATATTCTCGTTCCTACATCCAAAGAAAAATCGTGAGTTCTGTAGATGGGGGAGGTTGATTCTTGTCCCCGCTGGCTTTGCTTGTCTTGAATTGCTTGGCCTGAAGATCCTGTTCAAATCATCCGGGGGTAGCGTTTGCTAAACAGAGTTATTTTACAAGCAAGCATGCATAGTTTTTCAAAGACATAGTAAAAGGTATTTTAAGAAATTTAGATGAACCAACGGCCGTGACAAGATCCAAGACATTGCAACCTCCCATGCCATGGAATTTTGAGGGTTGATGAGTGGTGATTTTACCACCCATTCTAGTCTCTTTTCTTTAGCTTTTATGTCCTTTAACTATAATATGGGGGTTTTTGTATGTATTGTTAGATTTTCAGGTAAATGATGCCATAAAGTGATCTGAATTCAATTGGAGTGGAATTGAGCAAAAAAAGGGTGAAAACCATGCAAAACCCCCTGTGATTCCGCATCTGCGGAAGGTTGGTTGCAGAAGCGACCCCGCTTATGCATGAAAAGGAACGCTTCTGCGAAAGTGTCTGACCTTGCAAGAAACCGCATTTGTGGTTAGAATACTGCTTATGCGGTTGCGCTTCTATGATTCGAAGACCGCATCTGCGGTTGCAAAAGTTATTTGACTCTTTGCTTCTGCAGTTGGATGTACGATTATGCGGCGACGCACCTGCGAGGATTCTTCCATAGGTGCAGTCAACGAGCATCAGACCTGGGCAATTCAGGCATTTCACATGTTCTCAACCCCAAACCATTTTTATACATGACCTAGTAGATATTTTGAGGACCTTTTGGCATATTTTCAGTTCTTAGAACTAGAGAGAACAAGTTTTGAATTTAGGGTTTGCACACACACTTGGGTTTTGAAGATTTCAAGCTTGTGGTTAAGGATTTCTTACCCATTTATGTTTATTTCTTCATTTTCTTGCTTTGTATTGAAAATTTAAGTGTGTAGTATTTATTTCCAATACTTGAATCTTGTTTGTGGAAATATTCATGTTTAAAGTGTGGATTAAATACCTTGTTGTGCTTATGTATTGAATGTTTTTCATTTATTTATGAAGTGAGTTGTTGTTTCTTTAATTATTCTTGTTCTTTAATGTTTCCTAAGGGATTAGCTAACCCTAAGACTTGCCCATTAACTCCGAATTAATTTTGGAAAAGATAATTTGGGGTTGGGAAAGATTAATTAACAAGAACTTGAGGCTTTAACCCTCATTTTATAGATTCTACCTAGGGATAGGATTGAACTACTTGTAGCCATATCTGGGTGTGCTTATCGTCTTAATTGGGTTAGGAATAATTCAATTAGGAAGTCTTGTTAGTCTTCGAAAGAAGATAATTAAGAATTGTTATCCGTGGCTAATTAACATAAACTCGCTCATATTTGTAAAATCGTGAAATACATTGGATCGTTACTTGAGTGTAATTCCCGATGCATATATACTTGTAGCCATTAATCATTTTACTTGCTTTCTAGGTTAGTTTACATTTCCGCATTTAGGTATAAATATCTTTTCAACTCAATTCTAAGTATTTGGCATTGCATAACAAGTGATAATTCTCTTACATTCCTAATCGCCTACATATTGTTCTATGTGGGATTCGACCCCGACTCAAAGTTGGGTATATTATATTGCATGGGACCGTGTACATTTAATTTTTAGTAGTGGATTTGGACGCTATTAAAATTGGCGCCGTTGCCGGGGAACAATTTGGCGTAAATTAGGTTGTTTGAGAAATAACCTAAGTGCTATGGTCCAAACTTGTGAATATTTGTGTAATTATTTTTCTTACCTTGGTCTATTTTTCTTTTTTGTTTCTTGTTTATTTTCTTGATTTTGAAAAATGACATCATTTAATGAAAATTGGTCGGATGGTAGTTGTTCATACTTTGATGACCCTTGTCCTTATTGTGGAGGACCACACTCATAGCAAAATTGTTTAAACTCTCCTGGAGGTGGATCATGCGCGCAATCTCAAACCCATGAGTGGAGTATTCGTGATAAGTGTGGTTGTTAAAATGGTCATTGGGATGATTGTGCTTATTTGTCCTTCCCTTCCCCAAGCCCCCGCTATGATGATTCTACTTTTTGTGATGAAAATTATAGGGCTATGGAAGTAGAAGAAGTTGATCATGGTCAAAATGGAGAGTTCAAGCTCATGTTGGAATGCCTAATTGAAGGAGGAAACAAAGAACAAAGTGCCTTGGAGGAGCTTTTGGAAAATAGTCTCCAAAATGACATGGCACTTGAAAGGTTGTACTTGCAAATGGAGGAAATGCTTGAAGCTTTAGAGGTCCAAAAATCCTCAGAAATTTATGATAGCCAAGAATTTTTCTTAGATGTGGAAACCGAAAATCCTTCCTTGGCACTTGATCAAAACCAAGAAGAACTCTCAAATACTCAAGATGAGAATATGATGCTCATGTTGGAGACTATTCTTGAAAATGAGGAGAAGCACAACTTTGCATTCTAGGATTTGAAACAAAGCTTGGCTCACAACTATGAGCATATTTGCACTTTGGATGATAAAATGAAAATATTGGTTGAGGCTCACTATGCCCACCAACTTGAGAGTGTGGAAGGAAGTCAAGAAGAGTCTGATTTCGAGAAAGAAAGTGAGCTCTACATTGAGGAATCAAGAATTAAGCATCCACCAACCGACTCCATGAGTGTTAGTGATGCCAAGAAAAATATGGAATTAGAGTCAACCGGTGTAAATGAAAATTTGGTTGAGATTGACTCTAGTCCAGGGGAAAAAGAGGATGTCAAAATCCGGGAAGAATTGCAAGTTGGAGGTTTGAAGTCACATTCCAAGCATTTTTCAATATTGGAATTGTGTGCTGATATGGAAGTTGAACTACACGAATCAATGGAGATTTGCGAGGAGGAAAAACTCATACCATACATTTTACAATTTAGGGGAACTACAAGGGAAAATGACATTCCTCACATGAAAGCCAAGAAGTGCAAAATGAAGAAATTAAGTCTTGTCTTGATCATCAACTTACCACCCCCACCGCTCATGGTCACAAGATTAATTCCAAGTGGTAAAGTTGTTTTGCGTCATGCCACGACGTTAAATGCGGTGCTTGGTGGGAGACAACCCATCGTTTTTCAAAATTTTTAGTTATTTTTAAAATTTTCTTTTTTTTAGAATAGCTTAGTGTATTATTTTTATCTAATCTGCCAAGTTTCAGATTTTTTGGAGTTGAATTAAGGAGTTTGGGACGTTGGAATGGCGCAAAATAGTTCCTGAAATTCTAGGCGCCAGTTATCTGGTGTAACTGCATCTGCGAAATTTTGCTCGCAGATGCGGTCAAGCAAAAGCGAGTTTTCTATCGCAGAAGCGGCCCCTACCGCAGATGCGTCTCTTTGGCTGCACAAGCGATGCCGCAGAAACGGTAAATTACCACAGATGCGGAAGTCAGGCAGGGTCTAAAAAAAATAGATCTCTCATTTTCTCATGTATTTTCTGCTTTTGTCTCCCAGCCGTAATTCCCCCAGCTCTAACAGACTCAAAAACATCCACTACTCCTGATCTCTACTGCTTTTACACAAGACACCACAGGTATCTCCTGTCTTCTATTTCTCTTTTCTTCTTTTTCTTCTCCATCCTCAAGTTCCCATGGCTATTTCCCTTACTTCCCCATTCCCCTCTGATTTGTGTGAGAATAGGGTGAGAAAATTGGTTGAGAGTACATGTGTGTGTGCTTCTTATTATGAAACATATTTGTGGGAAATCTGAGTACCCAAATTATGTAAAGAAAGGCAATTTTAAAATGCTTGCATGGTGTTCGACAAAGTGTTTAAAAGAATATTTCTTGCTAAGTACCACAAAATTGGTCTCAATTGAATCAGAGTTTCATGTAGTGCACTAATTTATAAGTCTTGAGTATAAATTAGGTGCCAAAATCAGGTTTAATAATTGAAAAATGTTAAAAAAAAATCTGGGTGTCTGAACCCTTGCACGAGCACCGCAGATGCGGTCTCGCACCTGCGATGATTTTTCCGCAGGTGTGATTTTGGCCAATCTGAGCAGAACCGCAGATGCGATGAAAAATTCACAGAAGCTAAACCGCTCATGCGGTTACTGTTCCGTAGATGCAAAAACTAGGCAGCCTGCCAATTTCCAGTAGCTTTGCAATAGGCCTTTCCTGGGACCGTTCAAGTTGATTCTTTGTCCTAATTGCAGTGTTTTAAATTTCTTAACATGATTCTATTGCCCGACTAACTATGTTTTAATTTTATAAAGGTACTTTGATCTAAAATGGACCTGAACATGAACAAAAATGCTCCACAATAACATGAAATTGAGGAGGAGGTTGAGGAACCATTTGATAACTCACGCTTCATGTCGTCTGACTGTCAGCGCAGATATTATGACAACATCGTCACCAAAAAGATAGTGCTTGAAAAGGGGATCAACGAGGAAAATTGGCCGAGACGCTCCCAGATTTCTATGCCTGTCTCCTTGCCTCCGGATGGCCATGCTTCATTCCCACTCCATGCAAAGCTAATGAGGAGTGGGTTCGCGAATTCTATACCAATCTTAAGCGCACAGACTTTGCCAACCCATAACTCATCATTAGAGAAAAATTGGTAAGGTTTGGTATAGAACAGATAAATGACACCCTTGGGATTCATAACTATCCAATTGAGCCGGTGCGAGAGAAATATCAGTGCAACAACGGGGAATGGCTTATCTCCAAACTCTACTCTCCAAGCATGAGAGCAAAATGGGGAAACAGTAGAAAAGGTTTGAAGTCAATTGACTTCACAGCTGAAGCAAAAATGTGGCTGTACATCCTATGCAACAGGGTGTCTCCTTGTGGAAATGTCTTAGATGTCTCCTACACCAGGGCATTGATCATTGCATGCATCCTAGACGACATTCCTGTGAATGTCAGTTACTATATCCTGCGGGAGCTGAGAGAGTATTTGCGGGACAAGGATGCAGGGTTGATGTTCCCTTCGTTGATTAGATAGTTATGCATGAGAGCAGAGGTTGAGGTGCGTAGCACCGATCGATGGTTACCAACTGAATAACCTTTTCACCCACTGATGAGTGGTGATTTTACCACCCATTCTAGTATCTTTTATTTAGCTTTTATGTCCTTTAACTATAATATAAGGTCGTTTATGGTGTGTATTGTTAGATTTTTAGGTAATTGATGCCATGAAGTGATTTGACTTCAATTGGAGTGGAATTGAGCAAAAAAAGGGTGAAATCCATGCAAAACTCCCCTATGATTCCGCATCTGCGAAAGGTTGGTCGCATAAGCGACCCCGCTTCTGCGTGAAAAGGACTGCTTCTGCGAAAGTGTCTGACCTTGCAAGATACCACATTTGCGGTGAGATTACCGACTATGCGGTTATGCTTCTACGATTCAAAGACCGCATATACGGTGGCAGAAGTTATTTGACTCTTCCCTTCTACGGTTGGATGTACGCTTATGTGGCGACGCACCTGCGAGGATTCTTCCGCAGGTTCGGTAAAGGGCATCAGACTTGGGAAATTCAGGCATTTCACATGTTCTCAACCCCAAACAATTTTTATACACGAGCTAGCAGATATTTTGAGGACCTTTTGGCATATTTTCAGTTCATAGAACTAGAGAGAACAAGTTTTGAAGCTAGGGTTTGCGCACACACTTGGGTTTTGAAGATTTCAAGCTTGTGGTTAAGGATTTCTTACCATTTATGTTTATTTCTTCATTTCCTTGCTTTGTATTGAATATTTAAGTGTGTAGTATTTATTTCCAACACTTGAATCTTGTTTATGGATATTCATGTTTAAAGTGTGGATTAAATACCTTGTTGTGCTTATGTATTGAATGATTTTCATTTATTTATGAAGTGAGTTGTTGTTTCTTTAATTATTCTTGTTATTTAATGTTTCCTAAGGTATTAGCTAACCCTAGGACTCGCCCATTAATTCGTAATTAATTTTGGAAAAGATAATTTGGGGTTGGGAAAGATTAATTAACAAGAACTTGAGGCTTTAACCCACATTTTATAGATTCTACCTAGGGATATGATTGAACTACTTGTAGACATATCTGGTGTGCTTATCCTCTTAATTGGGTCAGGAATAATTCAATTAGGAAGTCTTATTAGTCTTCGGAAGAAGCTAATAATGAATTTTTATCTGTGGCTAATTAACATAAACTCGCTCATATTTGTAAAATCGTGAAATACATTGAATCGTTACTTGAGTGTAATTCCCGATGCATTTATACTTGTAGCCATTGATCATTTTACTTGCTTTCTAGGTTAGGTTACATTTTCGCATTTAGGTATAAATATTTTCTCAACTCAATTCTAAGTGTTTGGCATTGCATAATAAGTGATAATTCTCTTACATTCCTAATCGCCTACATATTGTTCTTTGTGGGATTCGACCTCGACTCATAGTTGGATATATTATATTGGATGCGACGGTGTCCATTTACCTTTTAGCAGTGGATTCGAACGTCATCAAGGGTCCTCCTAAAAATTCTGCCCCAGTTAGATGGATTGGAATCTCTGACTGTTGTACATGCTGCGATCGGCTGAACTTGCTTCGGAATTTTGAGGGTCCTCCTTAAAATTCTGCCCTAGTTTCTAATTTTGGGGGAAAAATAGATTTTTATTGAATTATGACCGAACCCACAAGGCTACCTACATATCCCCTCTTAAACGGGAATCAGGTCAAGCA
Source organism: Nicotiana sylvestris (assembly GCF_000393655.2). NCBI lineage: Eukaryota > Viridiplantae > Streptophyta > Magnoliopsida > Solanales > Solanaceae > Nicotiana > Nicotiana sylvestris. The sequence goes on along the minus strand of NC_091064.1, from coordinate 144,268,036 downwards.
TAGTTCAATTTACATCATATGAGGAAAGCATAAAGAGTTACACATAGTATCGCTTGATTGAATCTGAGTTGATCGGTTTTGGCCAGACTTCTCCATCCATTTCTGCAAGTATAAGAGCTCCTCCCATCAGTATTCTGTGAACCATGTAAGGACTTTTCCAGTTGGGAGAGAATTTCCCTTTGGCTTCATCTTGATGTGAAAAGATCTTCTTCAACACCAGTTGCCCCGGTGTGAACTGTCTTGGCTTGACCCTTTTGTTGAAGGCTCTGGACATTCTGTTCTGATCCTGTGACATACTACATTCATCCGTTTTCCGTCTATGAGGGCTATTTGCTCATAACGTCTCCTCATCCACTCTACATCGCTGAACTCAGCTTCTTGTATATTTCTCAAGGAAAGAATCTCTACCTCGGCAGGAATAACAGCTTCTGTACCATAAACCAGCAAGTAGGGAGTTGCCCCGGTTGATGTGCGGACTGTGGTGCGGTATCCCAATAAGGCAAATGACAGTTTCTTGTGCCACTGTTTGTGATTTCTACCATCTTTCTCAGTATCTTCTTGATATACTTGTTGGCGGCTTCTACGACTCCATTAATCTGAGGTCTATAGGCTGTGGAATTCTTGTGCTTGATTTTGAAAGTCTTGCACATGGCCTTCATCAGATCACTGTGAGATTGGAGGCATTGTCGGTGATGATTGATTCTGGAAACCCGAATCGACAAAAATCTGGTCGCGAACAAAATTTGCCATGACTTTCTTAGTTACTACTTTGTAAGATGCTACTTTGACCTATTTGGTGAAGTAATCAATAGCTACCAAGATGAATCAATGTCCATTTGAGGTGGTTGTCTTGATTGGACCAATGGCATCCATTCCCAAGCGGCAAATGTCCAAGGCGAGCTAGTTTCATTGAGCTCATTTGGCGGTACTTTTATCATATCTGCGTGTACCTGACATTGGTAGCATTTTCGAACATACTGGGTGCAGTCAGTCTCCATGGTCATCCAGAAATAACCAGCTCTAAGTATCTTCTTGGCCAAGACAAAACCATTCATATGCAGGCCGCAGGTCCCAGCATGTATCTCTTTGAGTAGTTTAGAAGCTTCCTTTGCGTCGACACACCTTAGTAATCCCAAATCATGAGTTCTTTTGTATAGGGTTCCTCCGCTGTGGATGAAACTGTTGGAAAACCTCCGAAACATACATTTCTGGGTATGATTTGCATGCTCCGGGTACTCTCCCCTTGCCAAGTATTCCTTGATGTCGTAGAACCAAGGTGTCTCGTCCACTTCTTCTTCAACATGGGCATAATATGCCGTCTAGCTATGAATCTTTACCGGGATAGTATCAATGAAGTTCTTGTATGGATGTTGTATCATGGATGACAAGGTGGCTAATGCATCGGCAAATTCATTCTGAATTCTGGGAACGTGCCGAAATTCTGTCTTCGTGAACCTCTTTTTCAATTCCTGCACATGGTGCAGATATGGCCCATTCTCCTTGTACTTGGTGTATAAGCAAATCTAAATCACCGATTACCAACAGCTCCTGAATATTCATGTCAATGGCCATGTTGATCCCTAATATGTAAGCTTCATACTCTGCCATGTTGTTGGTGCAGGGAAATCTGAGTTTAGCAGATACCGAATAATGTTGACCGGTTTCCAATACTAAGATAGCTTCGACGCCAACTCCTTTGAAATTTTCTACTCCGTCAAGGAACATCCTCCAGCTATCATAGGATTCATCAATGTCTTCTCTTATGAAAAACACTTCTTCATCGGGAAAATACATTTTCAAGGGTTCGTATTCTCCTCCCACAGGATTCTCGGCAAGATGATCTGCCAAGGCTTGTCCTTTAACGCTTTCTGAGTCACATAGACGATGTCGAACTCACTCAGTAGGATTTTCCACTTAGCCAGCTTGCCAGTGGGCATGGGCTTCTGAAAGATATACTTCAAGGGATCCATCCTTGATATGAGGCATGTTGTGTAGGCGCAGAAGTAGTGTCTCATATTCTGAGCTACCCATGTTAGAGCACAACAGGTACGTTTCAGCAGAGAGTACCGTGCCTAATATGGAGTAAACTTCTTACTCAGATAATAGATAGCCTGCTCCTTTCTCTCTATCTCGTCATGCTGCCCTAGAACGCAGCCGAAAGCTCCATCGAATACAGCAAGGTAGAGTAACAAGGGTCTACCTAACTCTGGCGGAACCAAAACTAGTGCCATCGATAGGTATTCCTTGATTCTGTCGAAGGCATTTTAACAATCCTCGGTCCAACTGATTGCAGCATCTTTCTTTAACATCTTGAAAATTGGTTCACATATGACCGTGGACTGGGCTATGAACCGACTGATATAATTCAGTCGTCCTAGAAAGCTCATTACATCCTTCTTACTCTTTGGTGGTGGCAGCTCCTAGATGGCTTTGACTTTTGATGGATCTAGTTATATCCCTTGGCGACTGACGCTGAACCCAAGTAATATTCCGGCAGGAACCTTGAATGCAGATTTTGCGGGATTTAGCTTAAGGTTGTATTTCTGCAGTCTGTCAAAGAACTTCTTTAAATCTGCTCTATGGTCGGTGGCTTTCTTGGATTTGATGATGACGTCGTCTCCATACACCTTGACCTCTTTATGTATCATGTCATGGAAGATAGTGGTCATAGTCCTCATGTAAGTGGCTCCAACATTCTTTAGGCCGAATGGCATCATCTTATAACAATATACTCCTCATGGCATAATGAAAGTCGTTTTCTCATCGTCCTCCTCGTCCATCCAGATCTGATTGTAACTGGCAAAGCAATCCACAAATGATTTAAGCTCATGTTTGGCATAGTTGTTGATTAGGATGTGTATGTTTGGAAGGGGGAAATCATCCTTTGGACTTGCTTGGTTAAGATCCCAGTAATCGACACAAATTCTGACCTTTCCATCCTTCTTTGGAACTGGCACAATGTTGGCTAACCATGTTGGGTGTTCAACCACCCTGAGGACCTTGGCGTTGATTTTTTTGGTGACTTTCTCCTTAATTTTCAGAGACATATCAGGCTTGAACTTCCGGAGCTTCTGCTTCATTAGCGGGCACATTGGATTAGTGGGAAATTTGTGAGCCACGATAGATGTACTTAGTCCGATCATATCGTTGTATGACCATTCAAATATGTCCTCGTATTCCTTCAAGAATTGTGTGTACTATTCTTTCTCTTACGGTGACAAGTGGATATTGATGCAAGTTTCTTTGACAGTCTCTGAATCTCCCAAGTTGATTACCTCGGTTTCGTCCAGATTGGACTTAGGCTTGTTCTCAAAGTCCTCTACTTCTCTGGCAATTTCCTCGGGTATGATGTCTTCTTCTTTCGAATGACTATCCTTTTGTTGCATTGTCTCATTGCATGTCACAGTCATTGGTTCATCAATCCAGGAAATGGTAATGTTGTATAGGTAAAAGTATGAGAGAAAATGATAATAATAAATATCAATTCATTAAAACATAAAAGAGATTTTAAATAATTTAAACAAACATTTCGAAACGCTGTAAATTTTACTTAAAATAGAATGCAAGAAAGAGAAATCAATTTTCTTAGAAAGCGACAATAATCAGTGTTGTTCAGCCTTGCTAACCCAGGACTCGTCGGGCCCTGGATGGTCTGACAGTCCAGTTTCTAAGGAACGATCCCTTGCTCACAGCTTGGATGGTAGGGCCTTCCTCATCCTCCTCCTCCTCCTCAACAATGACACAACAATCCATATCTTCGTCCTCCAGGAATAAGTTCCTTAGGGCTGCTAATGCTTCCTCCTTCTCTGATCCCTATATGACGTCGACTTGCTTGAAAGTCTATTCCAAGTGCGGTCTAGGCTGCTCCAATGGATAGTAAGGACCGCGCCATGGTGGCGGCCAGTCGTCGTACTCTTTCCAAGTGTACTGATAGCCCAGCCCAAAGGTATTGCTGTGGCACTTTAGCAATATCAACTTGGAGATTCCCTGAAGATTCTTACTGAGACCCTTGCCAGGTTCGTATCTGCTCCAATTCATTATGCTTTCAATTTTACTACTCCACCACTTATCCTTGTCTATTTCATTAACCCGATCAATGTGGTGGTAAGTTTCTCCACCAAGCCTTCTTCTACCCTCAACTACTGGGATGGTCTAGCGGTTGTAGATGGGGTTGCTCCCATCTCCATGGATAATTACCTCTTGATGGTTCCACTCAAACATTACCGCCTGATGCAAAGTCGAAGCCACAGCTCCGGCAGCATGTATCCATGGTTGTCCTAATAATAGATTGTAGGACGCGGATATATCTAACACTTGGAATTCGACCTCAAACCATTTAGGCCCCATCTGGAGACAGAGACTAATCTCTCCAATAGTGGACCTTTGAGACCCTTCGAAAGCCTTTACATTCATAGATCCTTCTCGTATTTCATACAGTCCTTTGCCCAACCTCTTTAGTGTTGTCAATGGGAAAATGTTAAGGCTGGACCCTCCATCGATCAAAACCCTGGTGATGAAGTAATCTTCACATTGCACGGTAATGTGAAGTGTCCTGTTGTAACTCAAACCTTCAGGTGGTAGTTCATCCTCGTGGAAGGTAATCTTGTGACTTTCTAATACCTGCCCCACCATGTTAGTCATCTCTCCGCTTGTGATGTTGTTGGGCACATAAGCTTCATTCAACACTTTCATCAGAGCACTCCTATGTGCTTTTGAATTATGCAACAATGATAAGATAGATATCTAGGCCAGAGTCTTGTTCAGATGATCTATAACTGAGTATTTCCTGGATTAAACCTTCCTCCAGAGGTTATCCGGTCCTGTCTCAATAACGGGAGGACTGTTAGAAGCCTTCTTGCTAGACTCTCCCAAGTGTTCGGGTTTAAAGACCCTTGTAGTCCTAGTCATCCCTTGTGCAACACCAACTTCCTCTATCCTGACCTTACCTTTCCTTCTATCTTCAACCACGTAATCTCAGGGAACAACATTAGTGTTGAAAGGTGGCGTGGTTGACACTATCACTGTGAGTGGTGTGGCTACCTTTACTTCAAATAGAATAGGTGTCGTAGCAGGTGGTGCTATTTCAACCTCGAATGGTACGGGCGTGTCTGTGGGTGGTGCTACTTCAAACTTGAACGGGACTGATGTGGTTACCTCAGCCTCTCCTAACGGTTGTATTTGCACTATGATGGGATTGAGTGTAACCGCTGGCTTCTTGGGATCATCACCTTCTTTGATTAACCCGATTGACCCCTCTGGGTCCCACTCTTCATCTATTTCTATCACATTGACGCCTCTACCCCTGTGATCTAGGATGGGGTTATTGCGAACATTAGGAGTAGCTTTCTTAGCTTGAATGACTTTGTTGTCGATCAAAGCCTGGATTTTATCCTTCAACGAGCGACATTCATCGATGGTATATCTTTTCATGCCGGAATTGTATGCACAGGTTTTGTTTGGATTGACCCACTGGTATGGATTCAGGCTACAACATGGATGGGAGTGACGTAACCAGCAGCTTTCAATCTTTCATACATCTGGTCAATGGGCTAGGCAATGGCGGTATAATGTTTGGGTGGCCTACGGTCAAAGTTTGGTTGAGGCCTTGGGAAGTTTTGGCGAGCTGGAGGTGACTGAAAGTGGGATGGTTGGGAGTTGTATGTGTGATAGACAGTGGCTGGTTGGGAATATCTGGGATATGTGGGTTGATATGTAGGTGGAGGTGACAGTTGATATGTAGGTAGAGGTGATGGTTGATATGTAGGTGGGGCACTTGGTATGCAAGTGGAGAAGTTCGATATGTCAGTGGAGATTTGGGTCCCTGTGCAACCATTACAGCTCCTATGTCTTTCTTCTTGGATATGCCATTGGACTGCAGTGCTTTGTTGGTGGCTTACTGTGCCTCAAAATTAGTGACCATTCCGCTCGTGATAACTTCTTTAATTCTTTCCCCAAGCTTGATGATGTTGGAGAATTTGTGATTTTTAATCACCATTAGCCTCTCATAATATTGTGGGTCCTCTGCCTTGACGAAGAATTTGTTCATCTGCTCTTCATCTAATGTCGACCTGACCATGGCCGCTTCTGACCTCCTACGAGTGGAATACTCGCGAAAGGTTTTAGTGGGTTTCTTCTTGAGATTCTAGATGTAAAATACGCCCAGTGCATTTTCCGTGTTGAACCTGAATCGGTCCATGAAATCCGAGGCCATACTCACCCACTTAGACCACTTTTTAGCGTCCTGACTGATGTACCAAGATAAAGCATCCCCTTTGAGGCTCCTCATGAACAATTTCATCTGAATCTTTTCGTCTCTTCCAACTCCAACCAGTTTGTCACAATAGGTCCTTAGATGGACCCTGGGATCTCCAGTACCATCGAACATTTCGAACATGAGAGGTTTGTAACCCTCCGATAGTTCCACATCAGGCTGTATATAGAGGTCTTCATAATTAATCCTTTGATTCCCTTATCTCCTTCCATGCCTTGAACTCGGCTAGTCAATTTCTTGAGTTCTTCGGCCAGGTTCTTGATGAGCATATCCTTCTCATTGGACTCCGGTGTGTAAGAAATGGGTTGAGTGGAGTGAGGTAGAGTCTCCACGTATATGGGATTATTCTGGTGGACTGGTGTGGAATTTATTAATTCAGGAATGATAGGTGGGGTGTTTCGGGGAGTGTGGCAAGTATTTTATTGGTATTGTGGAAGAATGGTTTGGTTTTGTTGTGGAGTTATATAGTGGTGGGTTGCAGGATGATTTTGTTTGTTGGGTGAATTCTGAGGTGGTGCAGAGTTTTGAGTATTTGGATGGCCAACGTCTGGGATGCTGAGTGAGAAGGACAAGTTTGCTAGGTTTCGAACATGTTCATGTTCCCCTTAGAGTTTCAATAACCTTTTTCAAGTTGTGACATGGCATCATTCTGGACCTGAATACCCCGACCGTCAGAAGCTTCTGGATGTTCAACTGGTGTTGAGTTTTCCTTTCTAATGTTAGTCAAGTCTTCCATTTTTGCTTTGACTTTGCCTTTAGGTGGACTAGGAGAAAGAGAAAGTGGAGGGCCCATGGATCTTGTATGATATGCTGATGATGCCAGAATGCACGAACCAACCTTTGGGGATGGGGAATAATTAAAAGAAATAAAATAAAACAAAAGGTAACAAGTCAGTGGGGGGGATTATGATAAGATATTTGCAGTATTTAAACACATATTGCAGGAATATAAATGCGCGTCTTAATTTGGGAGCCTCGTTATGCCCAAGGTAGGCCTAGCAAAAAGTTGATTTGGAGAACTTAGATGCCAAAATAACTCATTTCATTAATATAAAATGGACGAATCCTAAAACGACACTAGAATAATAAAGATAATCCACTAGTGGCACTAGGCCTTATTACATTTATGAAGGCAAAAAGGTAGATCTAGCCTATTTGGTCCTAGAAGGACCTTCCTAGATTCGACATTCTTGATTCCATCGAACAAATTTCCCTGCTCGCGCAGTCCCAGAAGCAGGTACGCTCTGGCCAATTGTCCTTCTTCATTTCCCTCAGTGTTCTGGCAATCTTTGATCCTTTTGATGACTTTACCCTCTAACTCCACTATGCCTCGCTCCAAGTATTCTAGCTTCATGTTGGAAAGGATAGCCACCTCTTTCCACTCCTCGATCAACCTCTTGTGGGTCTCATGTATTTCCTGGTGCTCGTTCTCGGAATCGTGGACCCTTTTGCGCAGTCAGTTGTACTTGACCTGAGCCTCAGCATCTTTATCTATGATTCTATTGCCTCAACTAATCCCTGACCTCACTGCCTCATATAAGGCGTCCTCCAACCATGTTGGGTAGAGCGGTGCATCCTGCATGATACCTGTTTGGCTCAATAGTATTTTTCTCCATTATGATTTTGTAGTGCCACATGTGTTGAGCTTGACACTTGTAGGGGATGTCGTCGTCTTGGAAATCCGCTCTGAAGTGACCCATCTTGGCAACCCTTGGTACAACCTGTTTCTTGCCTGCCTGTCTCATGACTCAGAGAGGAACATAAGGATATATACCTCTCAACCCGATCAGCACTAGGTGTGGTGCATTCCTGGACCTTATGATAAACTCCTCCGTCGGGAACCATTCGAACATCTATTGCACCTGTTCCTCGGTCAGATTATCAAATAATTCCATCCACTCTTTTGTAGTTTTCGGAGACCAAATCTGTCTGGAATATAGGTCATCCACTTGGGATGATAGAAAGCAATGTGGTCATTCCAAGCCCTTCGCGGAAGTTCTTGGTGATATTGGCCCTTTTGAAGGTGTTCTAGGAGCCATAACTACAGCAGTAGGTTGCAACCCTCAAAATGTTTAACTCCTCTTTGACAACGCTGCAAAACTCGGTAAATGTCAGCCAAAATCATAGGGACAATGGTGAAGGTTTGTCCGTTGATCCCTTCCATTAAGGTACTAACGACCATGGCTAGTCTGGTATGAATCCTTTCCCTTTTTGTCGGGACACTATCAAACCCAAAAAGCATATATAAATACAAACACCATGCGGTGAATGTGACCTAGAGATGTGATGGCGAACTCGTCATGATAGGTACGGTATGATTTGCTGTGACCGTATCTTTCATAAAAGTATTCAAAAGGTATGTAGGATTGTTTCAGACACTCCAATTCAGCATTCTTCTTCAACCCCATCATTTTCAGAGACCCTTTGCCCGTGCGGTTTTTAGGTACCAACAGCCTAGGGCTTTCTCAAGCTAGTCCAGCTAGTCCTCCTATCTCTTCTAAGAGAGGTGTCATTTCAATATTCCCAAAGCGGAATACAGCTCTGTAACTATCCCAAAACAAAGTCGCAGCCTCAATCAACATATTGTTCGGTTGGATTTCCAGAAGAGAAGGTAAATTGCCCAGATGCTTCCTCACATGTTTCTTATCACTGTAGGAAATGTCTTCTCACAAGTCTAGGAGCATTGGTGGAATATTGCTGACCATATCGAATCTGGGGATTTCGTGCCTCATTTTCTGCAAGACAAAAATGGTTAGGCCCTTTTTCCCACCGGATTCGACTATTTATACACTTATGATTAGCATATTGGCATTTAGTTCTCCAAATTAATGCACATAACGTGATTGCACCTGTTGGGATTATGAAAATCCCGGTGGACTTTTGGATAAGGCTTGTCTTAAAGGGTTATTGCGCGGACGACACACTAACCCAGCTAGGTTTGACCATGATGCATGCACAATATAAAAAGAGTAAGGTTTCTATAAGGTTTTAGACCGGTATCCTCGAGCGGACAACTCGAGGGGGAAAGGCTCGGAACCATCGACTGCACCACTGATCGACTGGTTTTATAGAAAATAAGCCTTTCCAAATTGAGGGGGTGATATAAATTGGAAGAGCGCAACCACTCATCAAGCGTTGCTATAGGATTTGTTTAGGCGTGAGTGGAATATGATGTTGATTATGACTATGCAGCAATAAGCAGTAAACAACATGTTGTCACATATTTGCACGTTATGAAAGCGATAAATATAAGTTTTCAATTTGCGAGCTGACAACAATGGCTCTTACACTGTTGGGTCTTTGAGATCTTTTAATATACGGCCCGGAGGCTCGTTTGGCTAGCGACAATGGCTCTTACGCTTTTTGCCCGTAGGCCTTTTGTAGGCTTTATTTTCCTCTCGTTAAGGTCTTTTAAAATGATTTTGCCTGACCCATCGTCGGTTCTGGAAGAACCTCGATTTCAAGTCGTTAGTGGCGGTGTTCCAGCACCTTGGAAGTTTCATAGTTCTCGTGATTTGGAGCTGACGTGGTCGAAGCTCGTTTGTCTACTGAGGGAAGCCTGTTTTAACCGGTTCTTTCCGAAGTATATTAGAAGTAATGGCCTGCAATTTTGTTTAGCGACGATCGGGCGTCCCCGAGTCGCGTTTAATTTGGCTATATTAGCCATTTTGACCGTAGTCATATGTGATTGGCCGGAGCCATTTTTGATCCCGAGTGATAGTTTAGGCATCTACACCGAGGGTATGCCCTTTCGGGATTCTTACAAATGCGACGTATAGCCTAAACTTCGGGATTTTGAATTTCATGCCTGTTGAGGTCTTACAGTTTGTCATACCTGTTGAGGTCTTACAATTTGTCATGCTTGTTGAGATCTTACAGTTTGTCATTCCTGTTGAGCTCCTACAGTTTGTCATGCCTGTTGAGGTCTTACTATTTGTCATGCCTATTGAGGTTTTAAAGTTTTTGTTGTAATGCAGAATAAATCTGGTTACGCCGAGTCTGCCCGCTCGGGGTCTTACAGTTTTGTGTTTTCCAGTGCATGGCGGTTAATGACAGTCTTCGAGTCATCGAGTTTGTTTAGGCTCGAATGCCGCTTTTTGTGAGCTCAGAGTTGCCTTGCTGGGGCTTTGTGAGCCCGGAGTTCCGACCCTAGGGTCGTGTGGGTGTCAAATTGTTGACGCTAAGCCTCCGAGTATTTAGGGATGCATTCGGTGGAGGAGTCCCTGTCGGGAGTATACTGAGATTTCCTTGTTTGGCGTATGAGATGCTGAAAAGATATTGTTTTATTGCTTGGCGTAAACACACATCGTTTCATTGTTGTGAGCTAGGCCCGTGCGGGCACGACTCCTCAGACCATTTGTTCCGTTACATGATTCCCTATTGAAACTCAGTCTACTGTTCCCCGGTCCTTCTGATGGGATGACACCCTTAAAAGGAGATCATCGCTCGTCGTTTGATTGCAGAAGGAGGCATGTGATCCTGTCGTATCCTCCTCTGGGGGTACGTTGTTCTGCTAATAATCTTGCTGGCGAGACCCTCTTCGGGGCGGAAGCCCGACCGAGGGAAAAAAGCGCGGTGGGTCCTGCTAAGTCCTTGGGATCTCTGGGTGGAGTTAGAAATTTGGAATGTCCCAGCCAATTGTCTGCATACAGTTTAGTGAAGAAATAGCAAATGAATGGAGCAGTACTTCCTTACCACGGGATGTGTATGTGACGCTTCGAGATTTGGTACGTTCCTGACGTTTTACGGTGTGATCCCTAATACACCCCTCCGCTGTGTTTAATCAGGCTTGGCCAAAGGTGTGGTTTTCTTACACTTTGATCCTTTCGAGGGTAGAGGTATTGTTGCCGGTGATGCGTCACATAGCGAGGAATTTCCCCTCGTCGCGTATCACTCCCCGTCGACAATTTTAAATCTACTCCTTGCGTGGGATTTCATTCATTTTGCAAAGTGGGGTAGGTGCTATCTCCGGGCGATGTGCCCGCGGCCATCTGGACAAGTCGTCCATGCCTTGCGCCTTTTTTGACGGTATAGAACTCGACGTTCCAGTCTGAGCTTAGACGATCTGTATCGAGAGGTGGTCGTGTTTTGGCCCGGTGGTTCAAGCCGCATTATTAACCTCGAACCACCTAAATTCATGAGCACATGTTTTATTTGAAATAGATCAAATGAGGGAGAGAGTTACCAATGTGTCAGTGTGAGGCCGAGGCGAAATCTCAGTGCCATTTTTGCCGGATGTAAGGGCGTCCTCTGGAATATATCCCTGGACCCATTTTTCCCCGATGACGAACATTTTTACTTTCCATTTTTACGAATCCTTGGAGGGTGCTGCCGCTTTTCCACTATCGTGGCAATACGTCGTAGCTCCTTTGCTTTGTTTTTCCTGGTTGCCTTACTCCCTTTGGGCCGAATTTGGGCCTGATCGCTCGACAGTGATCGATGACAATTTTTATTGAGTAGCACGACTGTTTTGCTCCTGAGCTGGTGACTATTTCGACCCCGTAGTCGTGCACACCATGCAGTTCCTTTGCCAGAATGTGGTTTCCTCGAGAGGGATTCGGCCGAATAGCTCTGAGACATTTGGCGTCCCTGGTTTCGCTTATGGTGATCATGATTTTCAGTATAGAAATGCTGAGATCATACTCTTACGGGTGAGGTGCCCCTGCGGCCATGCCTCGCCGAATATGGCTCTATTGAAAATTCCTCGAGGATGTTACCCTCGAGCTATTTTCCACTCGTTGCGAGGTAGATTGCATCTTGGGGCGTTCCTCCTATCCACAGCACATGGACGGTACCTCCATCTCTTTGGCATTGGTTTCTTTACCGGGAGCTCGCAGATGGTTATCCACGATCCTGATTTGTGGCTGATGCCGGGTACAGGCATCCGACTAGACCTCGGTTGGGTATCTAATCAAGCTTCATTTGAAATTCCTTGAAGTCATCGGGCATGGTTCTTTTAGGCTTCGGGTGAAAGCCTGTGTTGCCCAGTCATCCAAAATAGGGGGCGATCTCGTTTGTTCTATCAGGTAATGAGGCACAACTTCATATGGCATTTTGTTCTCCTTTTGTTCGTCCTCGGATGTGTCGGGCTCTCCTGTTGCTGCTTTGATGGCATTAGCGTGTGCCTCTGCGAAGGAATCTGCAGGTACGATAAGCGAGTTTGTAAGGTCAGGTGCTAGTCTATGGCGCCATATCATGGTTCCTTTTGAGAGTGTTTCCCCAAACGTTTTCAATGAGACGGGCGCGAACTCATCATCTTGAAGGTCGCTACCTATTCTCGCACATGTGTAAGTGGTGGTGCGCTCATCGGGATCCGAGGTCCTGTCGTACTTAGGGAGTTCCGGCGTTCCAGACTTCCGTGAAACGGGTTTCGGGACCGCTTCCTCGGGGGACGACTGTTGCATGAACTTCCACGAACTTGACTCGATCCTCTTGGAGATATCCCCAAACATCTTCTCTATGGTAGGGTCTATTACCAATCGATTGTTGTTTGATCTCTGGGGTGTTCGTTTGGCGGAGGGAGCTATTTCCGGTGCTACTGCGTTGGGAGTCTTCGGAGGGCTTTGTAATTGAGCGATGGCCAACTGTTCTGCCTGCAATATTTTAAAAATATCGTAAAGACTAACTTCATGTGTTTCCCGAGCTAGGGTTTTTTGGGTTTCCTGTCGGTCAATATGATGTATGCTCCCATCGATGTGCGAGGCTTCGTCGACCTGCTGTGCACCTTGCAAACCCGGGTGAGCTAGAATTGGCCCAGATGCGTTATCAGGGTTCTGCTGCATTGCGCCAACCACTGGAACAACCACACCGTTTTCGCCGTGATTTTTGAAGTAGTCGTTCTCAACTCTGTTACCGAACTAGACATTTTGACCAGAAATTAAGAGATCTTTGGACAAGAAAAAGTGTGAAAGATAACTCGCGTTTGTGCAATGAAACCAACAAGAAAATAATAACTATTATTTTTAGCCCCACGGTGGGCGCCAAACTGTTTACTGTGAAAATGGTAACAACAATTAAATTTGTAAATGAGATTCTAAAAATATGTGATCTATTCTTGAGCTGTTTGTTTATAGCAGTTGATACTAAGAATGTGGTGTGTAATAATGAAATGCAAGCTAAAATGAGGTAGTAATCAAACCAAGGGGCCTATTGCCCGGATATAGGACTGGTCGATGGGGACCTCGGGGTCGATGTCCGGGTCGAGCTCGAGCTATCGAGGATAGTCGGGAATGGGATAACAACTAAATTATGATCAAATAAAGCTCAATATGGCCAATACCAAGCGATAGAATGAAGATCATGTAAGAAAGAGATAAATATTAAAGTGACATTGGGCCAGTGATGACAAGCAAGTTAGAAAGAAAAGAGAGAGAGAGAGAGAGATATTATTGCACTTGTGGAGAAATGGAGCAACATCAGCCCTTTACAAAGTGGCATGGATTCCCCTTATATAGGAGAGGGAATACCATATAGTATAGAGTGCATTGAATGTAAAGATACGGGGATGGGACGGCTAGGCATGGTACTAGTGTTTGCTGATTCTAGCTGCTCGCCTCGGTAATCCTCCATCCTCGAAACCTTTGTTGGGTCGCGGACAAATTCCCTATCTTGTGAATCTTTGCTGGGTCGCGGACGAACCTCGAGGGAGGGAGCTCGATCATAATCCTGTAGCCTCGAGACGCTGACATGACTTCCCGAATGTACCTTAACGGCGAGAAATAAATCCTCCTGATTTCACCACATACAGGTTGAGAGCGAGTTCCGCTTCGGGTTTCGACGGGCGTCATGAGATTTGGGAAGAAGGGGAAGTTGAGTCCGAGGTTTATTGGCCTTTTTGAGATATTGAGGCGTGTTAGGGAGGTTGCTTATGAGCTTGACTTACCTCCATCTTGGCAGGAGCCCATTCAGTATTTCATGTTTCGATGCTCCGGAAGTATCACGGTGATCCGTCGCATGTGTTGGATTTTAGTTTAGTCCAGTTGGACAAGGATCTATCTTATGTTGAGGAGCCAGTGGCAATATTGGACAGGCAGGTTAGAAAGATGAGGTCAAAGAACATTGCATCCGTGAGGGTTTAGTTGCGGGGTTAGCCGATCACGGAGGCAATTTGGGAGACCGAGCAGGATATGTGCATCCGTTACCCTCATCTTTTCACTACTTCAGGTATGTCTCTATTCTCGTTCGATGACGAACGGATGTTTAAGTGTAGGAGGATGTGACGACCCGACCGGTCATCTTAAAAATAAATGCCCCGATCCCCTATTAACTATTTCCCCCATGGTTATTTCTGATATTTTGAACTTGCCGGGATGCCTGGTTTTGAGTTTTGGAGAGTTTTGGTTCACTTAGTCGCTAAATGAGAGATTAAGTGTTGGAAATTTGACCGTAGTCGGAATAATGTGAAGACGACCTTGGAATGGAATTTTGATTGTTCTGTTAGCTCCGTTGGATGATTTCGGTTTTGTGAGCATGTTCGGATTGTGTGTTTGTAGGTCCGTGGCGAATTTAGGCTTGAGATGCCGAAAGTTGAATTTTTGAAATTTCCGGTTCGATAGTGAGATTTTGATCCGAGGGTCGGAATGGAATTAAGGAAGTTGGAGTAGCTCCATAGTGTTGAATGTGACGTGTGTGCAAAATTTTAGGTCATTCAGACGAGGTTTGATAGACATTTTGATCGAAAGCGTAATTTGAGAGTTCTGGATGTTCTTAGCTTGGATCTGATGCTAAATTGGTGTTTTGATGTTGTTTTGAGCATTCTGAAGATTTGAACTAGTTTGGATGATGTTTTAGGATATGTTGGTATGTCTTGTTTAGATCCCGAGGGCCTCGGGTGTGTTTCGGGTGATCAATCGGACCATTTCAAGTTGTGAAAAACTGCAGAAAATTGTTGTTGGGTGTTGTAGAAAAATGACCTTCGCATTCGCGAAGGGTTAGCAGGTGAGGCTGAGGATTTAGCCTTCACATTCGTGAGGGAGTCTCCGCGTTCGCGAAGGGGCTGGGGTCTTGTGCATCGCGTTCGCCAGGTGATGCCGCGTTCGCATAGAGGAAAGTTGTGCTGCTGGGTTGAGGTTGATTGGTCCTTCGCGTTTGCGGAGGGGCATGTCGCATTCGCGTTGAGTATGAGAGTTCACATTCGAGAGCTGTGTGTCGCGATCGAGATGAAGGAATTTTTGTCTAAGTAAATTTGTGCTTCGCGAATGCGAGGCATTGACCGCGTTCGCGAAGAAGGACTTGATGCCTGGGCAGAATGTTTAAATAGCCATTTGGTCCGTGATTTTGGTGTTATCTTCCACCATGTTTTGAGGGATTTTGGATCTCTTTGAAGAGGATTGAAGAGCGATTCAAGGGGAAAAACTTGGAGGTAACATTTTATGACTTCATAACTCGTTTATATGTGATTAAAGACCTAATTGAGGGTAAACAATTTGGGAAAAATGGGTAATTAGGGCTTGAGATTAAGAGATCTTAATATGGGTATTTGAGGGGTCAATTGAACTCCGATTCCAATATTCTTGTTACGTATATACTCGTGAGAGTACTAGGTTTTTGAAAATATAAATTTTACCCGATTCTGAGACGTGGGCCCGGAGGGTGATTTGGTCATTTTACCTAATTTTGCGTATTATTTGAAGTGTTATTTACATTATGCAATTGAATTGAATAGATTTGGGCCATTTGGAGACGAGTACTCGTGGCAAGAACGTGATTTCGGGTTGGTTTTGAGCCGGTTCGAGGTAAGTGGCTTATTTAACCGTGTGTGGGGGACCTTCCCCTTAGGATTTGGTATTGGTTATAATTGAAATGCCTGGTACGTGAGGTGATGAGTGCGTACTTGTGTTAATTGTTGGAAATCTGGTGTTTCATTAAGTAATTACTAGTATGTTTTCTTTCTTGTTTATTACTTGCACTATTAAGCCTGTTGTTAGCTTAGGAAAGTATGTCTAAGTGATTTAATTACTTTATTTGCTAGGCTAGAATTAATTGTTCGCCTTAATATGAAATTTGCCATTTCTGAATATTTTCTTGTTGCTGATGTGTATTTACATTAGGACTGTGGATGTGGGATTCCAGTGGCTCCCCCTTGTCTATTTATTTGGGACTACGAATGTGGGATTCCGATAGATCTCCATGCATAGTTATATGGAACTATGGGACTGCACCCGGTAGATTTCCCTAGTACTGGATATTTATATTTGGGACTACAGATCAGGATTCCGGTAGATCCCCGCACACTGATAGTTGAACTATGGGACGGGATCCCGGGAGATCCTTCGGATATATATGATGGACTATGGAACACTATCCCGGGAGATCCACTGTATAGTTGTAATTGGGAATACATGATGGTATCCTGGAAGGTGCCCAGGTTGTTATTTTTGTGATTGAGCTGTATTTCTTTCCCGTGATTTATTTTATCTCTGTTCTAGTTGTTGTTGTTCTTTCAATTCTATGTTTTTTCTTACTGTTGTACTTATTTATACTGTTTTATTCCACTATGTTAACCCTTATATTTTATTTAACCTCAGTAGGGCCATGACCTTCCTCGTCACTGCCCGACCGAGGATAGGCTTGGCACTTACTGAGTACCGCTGTGTGTACTCATGAACTTTATGCGCATGTTTTTCATGTGTAGATCTAGGTACTTTCACTCAGTCTTATCATCCTTGAGGCGAGGCGTTTCTGTAGAGACTTCGAGGTATATCTGCCGCGTCCGCAGGCCGGAGTGCCCCTTTTTATTCTCACTTTGAAGTATTAGCCCTTCTGTATTTCATTTCTTTGTTAGACATTCTGGAGTTAGGCACTGTTAGATATTCAAAGGCTTGTGGTTTCATGAGATTATGGGTTTTGGGAAGGTGGATTAGTTTTTGAAAAGTTGTATTGTATATGCCGAGCGGCATTTTTTTAATATTGTTCCATTCGGTTATTTTGGCTTTTAATTGTTTCTTCCGCAAGTTTTTGTTTATTTTCCGCATTGTTAGACTTACCTAGTCGTAGATACTACGTGCCATCATGACAGTTAATGGAGGGCAAACTAGGGTCGTGACAGAAGAGTGATTTGGAAGTGAAAAGATTGCAAAAGAGATGCATCCGATATGGAGGCGAAAGGTTCGCGTCCACTCTTTGTTGCAGGCCAAGAGGAGGAGTGAAGTGTGGATGCATTGCTTCTGACCGGGCGTCCAACACCTGAATCTGAAATTTTATCGTCCTCTATTTAAGCCTTATTTCGTAAATAGGCATTTTATCATTTTGGGAGCTAGACAACTCGCATTTGGGAGATTAAAGGGAGATTTATCTACATCATTGGGGGTAAGGAATATTAACTTAGATCTACAATTAATTTTGGCTCCAAATCAATTAATCTAAAAGAAGGAAAAAGGTTTTTGGCTTGAAAGATAAGAAAGTATATTTTAAGGGTTTGAATGTTGATTTTACTCTGATTTGGAAACTTAACACATTTTTGACAAGTGGGGTTATGGGTTAACGGAATTTAACCATAGACTCTGGTTTTGACCATGTGGGCTCGGGTTGAATTTTCATTGAATTTTGAGATTTGATTAAAGATTGAAGTTCTATTGTTTGGAATTAGTTTCTATGACTTTGTTTGACCTTTTAAGTATTATTTTGCTAGATTTGGAGCATTTGAAGGTCACTAATAGAAGTAAAGGTGTGATTGAAGGCTAAAGCTTGTCGTGAAAAAGGTAAGGATCCTGTAAGCTAATTGTAATGCGTGGGGAGAAACATATATGCATGTCGACAAGCGTTTATACAAGTGTCATGGTTTATTAATATGCTTGTTTGGTTGTGTGTTCTTGTTACAACCCCAAAATCTAACTGTAGATAGTCGTGGTGGCACCTAGTCTCTATGACTAGGTAAGCCTAACACACATTGAAAATTTAACAGAATTAACGAATATGACATAGAATTATACTGATAAATATCATATCAAAACCAAAACAGATCAACAGTTCCATAATTCCCAAAGCTAGTGGTATAGAGTCATAAGCTCTAATGAAATATACTAGGAATATCTATTTACAACATTGTTTGATATGAAGATAAATAGTAGTAAAGACAATAACAGAAGGCGACTCCGAGGCCTGCGACCATCAAGAAGGCATACCTTTAAGTCTCCAAAATATATGGGTCGACTCACTAGCGTCTGGCACGAGCAGAAGTACCTGGATATGCACAAAAATTTACAGAAGCGTATCATGAGTACAACACAATTGTACCCAGTAAGTATGAAGCCTAACCTCGATAAAATAGTGATAAAGCCAGTTAAAGACACTTACAAGTCATAGAAACCTGTGCAGAATATTAATATAATCTAACAATGGAGAAACAAAGGCAATAAATGACAATAAGCCAATTTATCAACACAAGTCTAACAATGGAAATAAAAGCAATAAATGTTAACGAAGAGAGTACATATGATAAAGACAACAAGTAACCAATTAGAATCCTAATATGAATGTAATGAGGTAAGGAAAAAAAACAATAAAATTTCAAATCAACAATCCATATTCACAACCGAGGTACCACAATCCAACATAGAATAAACAACAATCCATATTTATATTTCACAAGTCACAATCACAATTTTTCTTATATCGCTGTGTGAGCCTTGTATTTATTTTAAAAATATTTTTTTTGAGAATCTTTGCTGGGTCGCGGACGAACCTCGAGGGAGGGAGCTCGATCGTAATCCTGTAGCCTCGAGACGCTGACATGACTTCCCGAATGTACCTTAACGGCGAGAAATAGATCCTCCTGATTTCACCACATACAGGTTGAGAGCGAGTTCTGCTTCGGGTTTTGACTGGCGTCATGAGATATGGGAAGAAGGGGAAGTTGAGTCCGAGGTTTATTGGCCTTTTTGAGATATTGAGGCGTGTTAGGGAGGTTGCTTATGAGCTTGACTTACCTCCATCTTGGCAGGAGCCCATTCAGTATTTCATGTTTCGATGCTCAGGAAGTATTACGGTGATCCGTCGCACGTGTTGGATTTTAGTTTAGTCCAGTTGAACAAGGATCTATCTTATGTTGAGGAGCCAGTGACAATATTGGACAGGTAGGTTAGAAAGCTGAGGTCAAAGAAGATTGCATCCGTGAGGGTTTAGTTACGGGGTCAGCCGGTCAAGGAGGCAATTTGGGAGACCGAGCAAGATATGCGCAGCCGTTACCCTCATATTTTCACTACTTCAGGTATGTCTCTATTCTCGTTCGAGGACGAACGGATGTTTAAGTGTAGGAGGATTTGACGACTCGACCAGTCATTTTAAGAATAAATGCCCCGATCCCTTATTAACTATTTCCCCCATTGTTATTTCTGCTATTTTGAACTTGCCGGGATGCTTGGTTTTGAGTTTTGGAGAGTTTTGGGACACTTAGTCGCTAAATGAGAGATTAAGTGTTGGAAATTTGACCGTAGTCGGAATAATGTGAAGACGACATTGGAATGGAATTTTGATTGTTCCGTTAGCTCCGTTGGATGATTTCGGTTTTGTGAGCATGTTCGGATTGTGTGTTTGGAGGTCCGTGGCGAATTTAGGCTTGAGATGCCGAAAGTTGAATTTTTGAAATTTCTGGTTCGATAGTGAGATTTTGATCCGAGGGTCGGAATGGAATTAAGGAAGTTGGAGTAGCTCTATAGTGTTAAATGTGACGTGTGTGCAAAATTTTAGGTCATTCGGACGAGGTTTGATAGACATTTTGATCGAAAGCGTAATTTGAGAGTTCTGGATGTTCTTAGGCTTGGATCTGATGCTAAATTGGTGTTTTGATGTTGTTTTTAGCGTTCCGAAGATTTGAACTAGTTTGGATGATGTTTTAGGATATGTTGGTATGTCTTGTTTAGATCCCGAGGGCCTCGGGTGTGTTTCGGGTGATCAATCGGACCATTTCAAGTTGTGAAAAACTGCAGAAAATTGTTGTTGGGTGTTGTAGAAAAATGACCTTCCCATTCGCGAAGTTTAGCAGGTGAGGCTGAGGATTTAGCCTTCACATTCGTGAGGGAGTCTCCGCGTTCGCGAAGGGGCTGGGATCTTGTGCATCGCGTTCGCGAGTTGATGCCGCGTTCGCATAGAGGAAAGTTGTGCGGCTGGGTTGAGGTTGATTGGTCCTTCGCGTTCGCGGAGGGGCATGTCACATTCGCGTTGAGTATGAGAGTTCACGTTCGAGAGCTGTGTTTCGCGATCGAGATGAAGGAATTTTGGTCAAAGTAAATTTGTGCTTCGCGAATGCGAGGCGTTGACCGCGTTCGCGAAGAAGGACTTGATGCCTGGGCAGAATGTTTAAATAGCCATTTGGTCCGTGATTTTGGTGTTATCTTCCACCATGTTTTGAGCGATTTTGGAGCTCTTTGAAGAGGATTGAAGAGCGATTCAAGGGGAATAACTTGGAGGTAACATTTTATGACTTCATAACTCGTTTATATGTGATTAAAGACCTAATTAAGGGTAAACAATTTGGGAAAAATGGGTAATTAGGGCTTGAGATTAAGAGATCTTAATATGGGTATTTGAGGTGTCAATTGAACTCCGATTCCAATATTCTTGTTACGTATATACTCGTGAGAGTACTAGGTTTCTGAAAATATACATTTTACCCGATTCTGAGACGTGGGCCCAGAGGGTGATTTGGTCATTTTACCTTATTTTGCGTATTATTTGAAGTGTTATTTACATTATACAATTGAATTGAATATATTTGGGCCATTTGGAGACGAGTACTCGTGGCAAGAACGTGATTTCGGGTTGGTTTTGAGCCGGTTCGAGGTAAGTGGCTTATTTAACCGTGTGTGGGGGACCTTCCCCATAGGATTTGGTATTGTTGATAATTGAAATGCCTGGTACGTGAGGTGATGAGTGTGTACTTGTGTTAATTGTTGGAAATCTTGTTTTTCATTAAGTAATTACTAGTATGTTTTCTTTCTTGTTTATTACTTGCACTATTAAGCCTGTTGTTAGCTTAGGAAAGTATGTCTAAGTGATTTAATTACTTTATTTACTCAAACTGCCTTACCTGAATTCTGTGTAGCATGCTAGGCTAGAATTAATTGTTCGCCTTATTATAAAATTTGCCATTTCTGAATATTTTCTTGTTGTTGATGTGTATTTACATTAGGACTATGGATGTGGGATTCCAGTGGCTCCCCCTTGTCTATTTATTTGGGACTACGAATGTTGGATTCTGATAGATCTCCATGCATAGTTATATGGAACTATGGGACTGCACCCGGTAGATTTCTCCAGTACTGGATATTTATATTTGGGACTACGGATCAGGATTTCGGTAGATCCCCGCACACTGATAGTTGAACTATGGGACGGGATCCCGGGAGATCCTTCGAATATATATGATGGACTATGGAACACTATCCCGGGAGATCCATTGTATAGTTGTAATTGGGACTACATGATGGTATCCTGGAAGGTGCCCAGGTTGTTATCTTTGTGATTGAGCTGTATTTCTTTCCAGTGATTTATTTTGTCTCTGTTCTAGTTGTTGTTGTTCTTTTAATTCTATGTTATTTCTTACTATTGTACTTATTTATACTGTTTTATTCCACTATGTTAACCCTTATATTTTATTTAACCTCAGTAGGGCCATGACCTTCCTCGTCACTGCCCGACCGAGGATAGGCTTGGCACTTACTGAGTACCGCTGTGTGTACTCATGAACTTTATGCGCATGTTTTTTATGTGTAGATCCAGGTACTTTCACTCAGTCTTATCATCCTTGAGGCGAGGCGTTTCTGTAGAGACTTCGAGGTATATCTGCCGCGTCCGCAGGCCGAAGCGTCCCTTTTTATTCTCACTTTGAAGTATTAGCCCTTCTGTATTTCATTTCTTTGTTAGACATTCTGGAGTTAGGCACTGTTAGATATTCAAAGGCTTGTGGTTTCATGAGATTCTGGGTTTTGGGAAGGTGTATTAGTTTTTGAAAATTTGTATTGTATATGCCGAGCGGCATTTTTTTAATACTGTTCCATTAAGTTATTTTGGCTTTTAATTATTTCTTCCGCAAGTTTTTGTTTATTTTCCGCATTGTTAGGCTTACCTAGTCGTAGATACTACGTGCCATCACGACAGTTAATGGAGGGCAAACTAGGGTCGTGACAGAAGAGTGACTTGGAAGTGAAAAGATTGCGAAAGAGATGCATCCGATATGGAGGCGAAAGGTTCGCGTCCACTCTTTGTTGCAGGCCAGGAGGAGTGAAGTGTGGATGCATTGCTTCTGACCGGGCGTCCAACACCTGAATCTGAAATTTTATCGTCCTCTATTTAAGCCTCATTTCGTACATAGGCATTTTATCATTTTGGGAGCTACACAACTCGCATTTGGGAGATTAAAAGGAGATTTCATCTACATCATTGGGGTAAGGAATATTAACTTAGATCTACAATTAATTTTGGCTCCAAATCAATTAATCTAAAAGAAGGAAAAAGGTTTTTGGCTTGAAAGATAAGAAAGTATATTTTAATGTTTTGAATGTTGATTTTACTCTGATTTGGAAACTTAACACATTTTTGACAAGTGGGATTATGGGTTAACGGAATTTAACCATAGACTCTGGTTTTGACCATGTGGGCTCGGGTTGAATTTTTATTGAATTTTGAGATTTGATTAAAGATTGAAGTTCTATTGTTTGGAATTAGTTTCTATGAATTTGTTTGACCTTGTTAAGTATTATTTTGCTAGATTTGTATCATTTGAAGGTCACTAATAGAAGTAAAGGTGTGGTTGAAGGCTAAAGCTTGTCGTGAAAAAGGTAAGGATCTTGTAAGCTAATTGTAATGCGTGGGGAGAAACATATATGCGTGTCGACAAGCGTTTATACATGTGTCATGGTTTATTAATATGCTTGTTTGGTTGTGTGTTCTTGTTACAACCCCAAAATCTAACTGTAGATAGTCGTGGTGGTACATAGTCTCTATGACTAGGTAAGCCTAACACACATTAAAAATTTAACAGAATTAATGAATATGACATATAATTATACTGATAAATATCATATCAAAACCAAAATAGATCAACAGTTCCATAATTCCCAAAGCTAGTGGTATAGAATCATAAGCTCTAATGAAATATACTAGGAATATCTATTTACAACATTGTTTGATATGAAGATAAATAGTAGTAAAGACAATAACAGAAGGCGACTCCGAGGCCTGCGACCATCAAGAAGGCATACCTTTAAGTCTCCAAAATATATGGGTCGACTCACTAGCGTCTGGCACGAGCAGAAGTACCTGGATATGCACAAAAATTTACAGAAGCGTATCATGAGTACAACACAATTGTACCCAGTAAGTATGAAGCCTAACCTCGATAAAATAGTGACAAAGCCGGTTAAAGACACCTATAAGTCATAGAAACCTGTACAGAATATTAATATAATCTAACAATGGCGAAACAAAGGCAATAAATGACAATAAGGCAATTTATCAACACAAGTCTAACAAAGGAAATAAAAGCAATAAATGTTAACGAAGAGAGTACATATGATAAAGACAACAAGTAACCAATTAGAATCCTAATATGAATGTAATGAGGTAAGGAAAAAAAAACAATAACATTTCAAATCAACAATCCATATTCACAACCGAGGTACCACAATCCAACATAGAATAAACAACAATCCATATTCATATTTCACAAGTCACAATCACAATTTTTCTTATATTGCTGTGTGAGCCTTGCATTTATTTTAAAAATATTTTTTTTGAAATAGTTACACACGCTTTAGCCCCCTTATCCCTTAATAACAACATAGATATAATACTTGAATCTATCATTAGTTTTGGCTCCAAGTCAAGGAATATAAAACAAGAAAAGAGGGTTTTGGCTTGAAAGGTAAGAAAGTATATTTTAAGAATTTGAGTGCCGATTTGGATTCGATTTGGAAACGAATCAAATAATTGGACTCGTGGGATTATGAGTCAACGTGTTTCGATCATGTGGGCTCGAGTTGAATTTTGTTGAATTTTGAGATTTGGTTAAAGATTCAAGCTTTATTGTCCGGAATTAATTTCTATGACTTTATTTGACCTTGTTAAGTATTATTGTGCTGGATTTAGAGAATCTTAAGAGCACAAGTAATGGGAATGTGTGATTGATGGCAATTCTTGTTGGGAAAAAGGTAAGTGTCTTTCCTAATCATTGTTTGATGGATAATACATTAGGAAATAACCTTTGTTATCTAATTTTAATATGCTGGGGGAAACATATGCGTGGTGGAGAGCATATATGTAGATTTCATGATTTATTCATGCTCGATGAAATGATATTTGTTTCTAATTGCAATGTGTTGGGGGAGACATAAATGCATGGTGACGAGCATATCTGTAGGTGTTGTGATTTATTCATGCTCGAGGTAGACTATAGACCCTTTTTTCATGTTTGGTTGTGTGTTCTTCTTGAATTATACTTTATTTGATTGTATGACTACGTGAGTCTATTTATTTATGCTAAAAATCATGTTTAGGCTTATGATATTTGATTTGGCATGATGACCTATTCTTGAGATGTTGATATACTTGATTTAACTATAGTCATACTTTACATATTGAACACACATCCACACCTTGATTTATTATATCCTTGTGCATATTTTTTGTTTTCTCTAGAGCATATGCATTTATTCTTGGAGATGAAGATCTCAATACAGATTGGTATGCTCCTAGCACATTGGGACTTTGTCAGCAGATTGATATTGTTATGGCACGAGGTCTTTGCCATACGGTTATTGAAATAATGACAATAATGTTGCACGAGGTTTTTGTTGTGCAGTGCGTGGATCCAAGGATGTAGGTTTACCCTCTCATGTTTCTTTCTTGCTGGCGTACACACTGCGTTTGTGAGATATTAATGAGTGTCAGACTATGATGATGTTGATTGATAAGTTGAGCGTAAAGGTAGAAGCATTATTTATCTAAGTGAATTCGTTACGTCATATCATGCATTCTACATGCTATCTATGCATATGTTCTAAACATGATACTTTATGCCTCTGCTATATGCACTTAATTTGGTAGACAAGATAGGAGGATCAATGCTTACATCTCTATTTTGTGGCTATACTCTCTTGTAATTTTTTACCTTTCTGTCTATTGCTTTGTTGTCTATATGCATGAAATGAACATGTTTATTTGTTAGCGAGTATTATATAATTTGAACCTAGTCACTACTTCACTGAGATTAGTCTTGATATTTACTGAGTATACGTTATTTCTGTCCTCATACTACATTCTTGTACATTTTGCGCATATTCTTGCATTAGCACTAGTGGATCTCAAGAGGGTGCTCGGTAGCTGACTTAGGAGAGTCGAGGTAGTGTTGCTTGATCGATCATAGACCCTTGAAGTTACTTTTTTCTCATTATCATATAGTTTATCTTATTTTAGACAATACTCTTGTATTTTGTGTATTAGACCCCGTAAACTTTTGCTAGGGATCTCAGTCTACAAGTGCCAATAACAAGATAAGATGTTCGAAAAGCTGAAGGATAAGTTTCAAAGATTGACGCGATACGGATTTGTGAACTGCACAATGCATTGCAAAGTCGGTAGAAAACCAGCTTGAGAGTAGGATTCCACGGTTGATTATATGGACCGAAAATTAGCTTCACTGTTTGCGGAATTGTCGAAGAATGGGTAAGAAGGGGTGCCTATTTTGGCAGTCCTTCACGCTGGATCATGCAGGTCGCATATTAATTTCGCGGAGCGCATATTTATCGCGAAAATGGTGGGGCCATATGGGGAATTTTTAAAGGAGAATTTGCGGTCTAACGTGCGGAATATAAAATAGAAGTGCGGGACCGCAGAATCGCGACATATCCAACCAATACATTTCAAATTTGGGACCACTTTGCGGTCTCTTTCGCGATATGCAGTCCTTTTTACATCCATAGATCTGTTTCGGGCAGATGTTTGGGAAATCTCCCATCAGACCCTATTTCTAATAAAAGGCCTAAAATGTGTTTTAGAGAGACAAATACAACTATTTGGAGGGGAATAACTATCCTCGAGAGAGCAAGAGGAGCTCCAACACTTTTACACTTCAAGATTTGATCTCGAGTCTTGGAATTCTAAGGCTCAATTGAAAAGTCCTTACAAGTGTAAGATTCCATCCCAAGCTCTCATACAAATTTCAATAATGGGAACTTTAGATGGAAAATTGAATGTTGGAGCTTATGGGATGGTGACTGAAAGGCATACACTTCCAACCATAAGTTTTGGTATAGTGGAGAGTAGATAGAAAGTATTATTTGATGTAGTTGTAGGTTAGGTATAGTATGGGTGATCATGCATGTATTGTTAAAGGTCACACACTACCTAAGGGTGGCAATGGGTGTGAACGTAGTCATGGAAGAGAGTGTGAAGGATGAGGTAGCACCATTACTAAGGTGGTAGAGGGATATACCCTCTAGGTGTTCTATAAAATGTTTAAACTGCTTAAAAATATTGAAACCCTCACTAATGTTGGTTCAATTGAATTTTGTGATGTAGATTGAAGTATTAGGTGTAGTGAAACATAGTAAGAACCATACGGAAGCCTAATTACGGTATGTTGGCTAAGATCTTCCCTTAGAATTGAATTTCGTGAACTCCTTATAAACTCCAAGTATGTTTTGTTCAAGTTTCCATTTTTCCTTTGCTCCCAATTGCTTCAAATGACTGAATTACCAAATGCTTATGAAATCGATTCATGTTACATTTTCCATCGTTGAGCTCTCATCTTTACAAAGATTTCAAGTGTTCTAAGCTTTCATATACTCATGTATTTGTAGCTATAATTTTTCAATGCATTAAATACTTTTTGATGACTTTCGATAACCCACGACATATGAATGAAATGAATAAATGAGTATGATATGCAACCATTTTTGCTAGGAATGAAAGATATATGCATGTTCAAAGAGTGTCAATAAAAAGTAAGATTTTATGAATTACTATATAAAAATGTTTTTGGGAGTATTATTATGTAACAGAGAAGGTATAGGTTGCAAGGACCTATACCCAAAATTACATGTGCCGGTATAGAAAGAGCATAGGGAATTAGTCCATTCGTGCTATGATGTGATTATAACTATTAATTGGGATGAATGTTTTGCTACAAAATTTACGTTAATTCACATGGCAGTGTGGTGATACGACTTAGTTGACCGGGCCAAGATCAGATACCAGGACGCATATAGGATGATTATACATTCATATATCAGTAACTAATGATCTCCCAACTAAAGTGATAATGTTTATTTGAAATGTTTTACTCATGTTATATTATCTTCTTATGTTATAACATGTTCTCATACATTTTTAGTTATTTACTCCTCCCATATTGTTCTCCCTGTGTGGCATTCTATTTCATGTGATGATATTAGCACTTAATTCTAGTACTATTCCAAGTGTGCTAATGTCCCTTTTGCAGGGGATACTGTATCTTTAATGGATGTAGGTGGTACCTCTACAAGCGACACAAATTCACGATAGGAGTGTACCCTCTCTCCAGCTGATTGTGGTGAGCTCTACTCTACACAAGGGCCCTCATGTTGTATCTTTGTCTTTTGTACATTAGTTTTGAGTATAGATGGGGCCTTATCACCAATATTTCCTTACTTTACTCATGACTATTTAGGGGCCCCATAGACGAATTGTGGGCCAAGTTATGTTTGAGAAAACATAAATGTTGTTTTGTCATTTTGCTCTACTTAAAGCTACTGGCTTATATTGTTTTGCAATCTAACAATAGGAATGGGGACCGGTATTGCATATTTCTATGATCTAAATGGTCTACTACATATTACGTTTAAGTACTATGTAGGCTTGCTTGACTGGGTTACCTCGATTTATCACTAGTCCCGCTCCCCAAGATTGGAGCGTGACAAGCTTAGTATTAGAGCCAAATATTTTTAAACTGTCCTAGGATGTCTTGGAGCGGTATCTAGTAGAGTCCTTCTTATCAATTGTGTTAAGGACCATATCAATTATTAGGAGACTACTTGGGCATTTAGGAATATTACCCATTTTCAAGACTCTAGATCGTGCGATAGAGTTTGATTGTAAGGCTATCTCTTAACTCGTGTGTTATTCCAATTTTCAGAACATGGAACCTAAGAGGAAGTCAAAGAATATCCAAAGGAAAAATGCCACCCCAAGAGTGGTAGCTAATGTGGCACCCGATGCTATAGGTGTTCACACAAGGAGTGAATGCACTCCCCTAATGAGTGCACCTCCTATTTCCAATACTCGTGCTAATATTTCAACTAAGAATGCACAAATGCCTACCCTAAGTGATAATCAAGCTCCACCTCCAGCTTCATTCTCTGGTCCTAGTGATTTTTATAGAGACATTAGGGGAGCCAACCAGTTGTTGACTAAGATGTGGCTTCCCAAGCTCAGAGACTAAATGTTACATCAACTTCGTCCAACCATCAAGGGAATCTAGCTGGTTCCAGGGTGAACCGGTTCCTTCAGTTGGATCCTCTGATTTTCATGGGTACTAAGCCCAAGGAGGACCCGCATGAATTCATTGATGAGATGCAGAAGACTCTCCATTTTATTCATGCCACTAAGACAAAAGCAGTGGAGTTGGTCTCTTATTACCTAAAAGAAGTGGCACATGCCTAGTATTAGATGTGGAAAGAGTCCCGAAGGGATGTTAAACCGCATGCGGAGTGGAATGAGATTGTCGATGCTTTTATTGATCATTTTCTACCTACTGAGACTAGATTAGCCTGTGCCACAGAGTTTGAGAATTTAAATCAATTGAATATGAGTGTGTGGGATTATCAGATGAAGTTTGTGATCTTTCGAGGTACGTGTTCTACATGTTGCCTACAATGGAAGCTAGAGTGCGTCGTTTTGTGCAAGGCCTTAGTCTTCTGGTCATCGATGAGGCCTTTACAACCGATTTGAACTCTAACATGAATTACGAGAAGATGGTGGTGTTTTCTCAAGCCCCTTACACCCGAAAGTTGAAAAGCAAAATGGAATGAGACATCAATAAGAAGGTGCGATCTGCGGGAAACTTTGGTGGTTCTTTTACTTGTGGTGGTGGTGGTGTAAAGGCATTGGTCAGGAGGGGGTCATCTGGACCTTCACAGTCAGTCGCTCCGTCTTTAGCCAGTGCACCATCATCAATGCCTGGTCAGCAGCAATGGGGCCTTGGTAGGCCAAGCTAGAGCAATAAAGGATCCTTTCAGCAGGTCCATTCTAGTGGGAGCTCTCAACCACAACCGAGACCCTTTTGTGCAAGGTGCAGAAGGAAGCACCCAATTTTCCGCATATTCCTAGGTATATGCTACGGATGTGGTCTTTATGGCCATATTAGGAGGGATTGACCTTCATCCCCATAGAATACTAGTGGTGATGTGGATCTCTGGCACTAGTGGGGTGTGACGCAGTTAGAGGTGGTGCCTTCCATGACCCAAAATCCCATCAATATCGTAATGACACCTAACACAACCCTCTAGTTAAGCCAAACTATATATGTTACTACTACAATGAGAAAACATCAATATTATAAATAAGACTACAAAAGAATTTAATAAAACTAACTCAAGGACTAGTAATACAAGTCATAAATCACTATGATTTAGATTTACAAAACTGATGTGAGAAATGAATACAATATTTGTTTGAAATTTAAATAAATAGAAATAAAATCCTAAGCTACCATGAACAAAAGGTAGCATGATTTTGGCATGTTAGTACGTATCCAATGCAATGATCCGTCTTCACAACTACCCAGCTCCAGAATCTGCACATAAGGTGAAGTAGTGCATTATGTGTACAACCGTCCCCATATACTCAGTAAGTATCTTGACTAACCTAAGAGAAGTAGTGACAAATTTTTAAGTCAAAAGATATTCACTTTTATGAATATGTGCAACCCAATAACATGTATAATAAATAGAAAATATTCTATAAAGACAATTATAGAATAGAGAATATCAACAGTAAAGGTGCAGAACTGGGATAAGGTAATAAACAAACTCTACCAATTAGACATGTTTAACAAATACAACTTGCACCAACCCCAGATGAGGTATGTACCACATAATTTCTATGCTCAATATTCATACATGACTCTAAATCTTGGCCCAACATGATCCAATTCCATATCCAAATGCTAAATAACATATTCAAGAGAACCTTTCAAGAATCAACTTTAGTAATGCTCGATGGTTTATTTTTTTTTCATGTCAATCCGATATGCTAATGACAACTCCATGTAGGTAAATTCGATATGTATTGACAAAATATGAGATATCAACTCCATGTAGTTAAACCCATTTTGACAACCAAATCATCAAATAATAATAGAGGCATATATTACCATGTTAGAAATAATGCAACAAACCATGTAAAAATGTGTGACACATATAAAGAAGTCATAAGCACACACAAGAATACCACTCTTGTACCACCACACTAACATAATCAATAAATATCGTCTCCCCTAGGCCAACATATAACATCCCCACATTGCCACCCTTATTTCTCCGCATGCATATAACAACTGAATGCCTCCCTTATTTTGCCACATGTGCATATTTCCACCCATATTTAGCCGCATGCAAATAACAATGATATGCCTATCTTATGGCACCGCATACGCATATCTCCACCCTTATTTAACCAGCAAACTGCCACCCTTATTTTCACACAACATCAACAGTGAAATGCCACCCTTATACTCCACACAACATGAATAGTGAAATGACACCCTTATACTCCACACATCATCAACAATGTAATGCCACTCTCATACTCCACACAACAATAATAAACCTACACAATGTGGCCACATGTATCATTTGCAAGATAACAATTTATTATCAATAGGCATATCCTCATAACTCATTAATAAAGCGCACAAGGACATTATATCAATAAAAATGTGTATAAGACATGACTACTACTAAATCAATAATAGCTACCAAGATCAAGTAGTCATACAGAGGATCACATATGAATCACAGAGTGTACATGTCCTAGTCAAAGCATAATACAATAGTCTTAACATTTCCCTGGCATGGTTTATCGTGCTCATGTAGTCTATTAATACAATAATACATAGAATCAAGTATAACACACAAAATATTAAGGTATAGAGTAATATAAAAGCTACCCCAATGATGAATACCCATGGCACAAAAAATTCCCTCAACCAAAGCTGGGAAAGACATTTACCTCAAACAAGCTAAATAAATATTCTAAGAATGATTTCCTGTGTGAATCTAGCTAACAATAACTCAATAACACCAATTAATGCCATAAGAATCAAACTCAATGATAAACGTCGAATCTTTAATCAAATCAAAGTCGACCAAAAAGTCAACCAGGGCCCGCACCTCTGAACCTGCCAAAACACAAAAACCTCGAATACAATCCAACTCTGAATCGTTGTTCAAATCTCAATTTTTTGCTTTTGAAAAGTTTTGCCAACAACCCCAAATTTTCTCTCTTAGATTCACCAATGTAATGCCAAAATCAAGGATGGGATCAAGAAAAATAATCAAATCTGAGCCAAGAACACTTACTTCAATTCAAGTGGTGAAAATTGCTTAAAAATCACCTTAGTGCGAGCTCCCAATCTCAAAATACGATAAAATGAGCTAAAAGTCCAAAACTGACAAGTTAAACACACTACCCAGTTATACTCATCGCGATCGCAAAATAACCATGCGATCGCGAAGAACAAAGTAACGTTGCTTAGGAAAATACTTTGAACGATCGGGTCTAGCCCCTCAATCGTTGAAGCCAACGAACCACAAAAGCGCGAACACGAGAACCTATCGCCGACGCGGATGCCATGAGCCGACCAGCCTCCAGCAACACTCCGCGATCACGAATCAACAAATGTGAATGCAATAGCCAGCTCCACCACCTTACGCGAACGTGAAAAGTCACCGGGGATATGATACACAAATATCCAGTTGCCAATAACCTTTTACGCGGTTGCAAAGCTTCACCCATAATCACGAAACACATCAGAAGCACCAGAAACCAACAATACAAAAACCATCTGAAATGGTCCGAGACCACCCAAAATCACACTTGAGGCCTCCGGGACCCAGTCCAAACATACCAACAAGTCCAAATGCATTATCCAAACTTATTCTGAAGCTCGAAACATCATAAATAATATCAAAACCAAGCATCAAATACAAAGATCTACCCTTAACTTTCAAACCTTCAAACTCCGTCGAGTGCATCCGAATCATACCAAATCAACTCGGAATGAAATGAAACTTTACACGCAAGTTTCAATTGACATAAAGAACCTATTTAAACTACTGCACCAATAATCCAAACCTAATAACATGAAAGTTATATGCAATGAAATCAGAGGGCTTAATTTCTCGCTATCAAGCCACTTCAGAAGAATATCTCGAGACCCCAAGGACATAGAGTTGAAACCGAGTCCCATATCTTGGGGCTCGTCGAGGCCCAACTCAAAGAAGACGAAGATCGAGGCTGGAACAAAAAGGGAAATTCCCAAGGCACGCGGCTAAGTCTGACTGAGCCGGCCTACCCAAAGCCTGTGTCGAGGCATCATGTCTAGCCGTCCCATCTCCATGCTTTTATAATTAGTGTATGTTGTACTATCGACGTTTCCTCCTCCTATATATAGGGAACCCTCACCACCTTGTAAGGGGCTGATGTTGCTCAAACTATTCTCCACAAGATCAATAATATCTCTCTCTCTTTCTTCTCTCTAACTTACTCGCTCTCACTCGCTCGAGGCCACTCTTAGCATTTATTGCTTTCATACTTGTTCTTCGTTTATTGCTTGATATTGGTCATAAAGATCCTTCTTTAATTATATTCTAACTGTTATCCTTTCCCCGGTTGCCCCCGATAGCTCAAGCTCGAGCCGGATATCGACCCTAAGGCCATTCATCGAATCAGTCCTAAGCCTGGGCAGCAAGCCCCTCGGTTTGATTACTGCCCCATTTTAGCTTGTATCACATCGTTAAACTTCACATTCTTAGCATCAACTGCTCTAACAACTAGCATAAAAATAGATTACGTATTTTTAGAATCACATTTTACAAATTTAATTATTGTTAGCATTTTCACGGTAAACAGTTTGGCACCTACTGTGGGGCTAAAAATAATAGTGATTATTTTCTTGATGGTTTCATTACACAAATGCAAGCTATCTTTTACACTTTTTCTTGTCCAAGATCTCTTGATTTCAGGTCGAAATGTCTGGCTTGGTAAAGAGGGTTGAGAATGACTATCTCTAAAATCGCAGCGAAGACAGTGTGGCTATTCTAGTCATTTGCGCGCCACCGCAGAACCTCGATAACGCACCTGGACCAATTCAGGTGGATGCGGGTTTGCAAGACGCACAGCAGGTCGACAAAACCTCGCACACCGACGGAAGCATACAATATGGAGACCAACAAGAAGACCAAAAGACACCAACTCGGGAAGCACAAGAAGTTAGTCTTCACGATATTTTCGAAATGTTGCAGGAACAATAGTTGACCATCGCTCAGTTACAAAGCCATCCAAAAACTCTCAGCATAACAGCACCAAAAATAGCTCCCTAAGCGAACAGGTGCTCGAGAGATCAAGGAGTAACGGATCGGTAGACGGTCCCGCCATCGTGGAAATGCTGGAGGACCTTACCAAAAAGATCGAGTCAGGTGAGAAAATGATAGCAGCATATGACAAGAAGGTCAAAACTTACAACTTCAGAGTTGACCAAATCCTGCGCGCGTCACGGGTCCTGAAGGGTATAGATTCGTAGAAGTTCGTGCAACGCCCTTTCCCTGAGGAAGCGGCCCCGAAGCACGTTCCAGAGAAGTTCAGAATGCCGGAACTTCCTCAGTACAACTAGACCTTAGATCCCAACGAGCGCATCATTGCCTATACACATGCGGTAAAAGGTAATGACCCAAAAAATGATGAGACCGAGTCCGTCTTATTGAAGAGGTTCGGGGAAACACTATCGAAAGGGGACATGATGAGGCATCATAACCTATCGCCCAACCCCATGAACTCACTTACATACCAGCAGATTCCTTCGTAAAGTCACACGCCGGTGCCATCAAAGCAACGACAAGAAAGCCCAACTCGTTCAGGACTGAGCAAAGGGAGAATGAAATGCTGTGAGAATTCACATCTCATTCCCAAATGGAACGAACGGGACTACCCCGGCCTTGGATGACCGGGCGGTACAAGCCTTCACTCAAAGCCTAAACAAACCAAGTCCGACGATCCCAAGGCAGTTAAAACAAAACTTGATCGGGTACCCAGCCAAGATATGGTCGGATGCCTATATTCGACACAAATTGCAAATCAGGTTTGTTGATGACCGTCCGGGAGCCCCCTCGGGCTCAGCATATCCAAACAGGCTCCTGGAAAAGAAACCAATGCCAAACAGAGAAAGGTACCGCCCGTATCCCGCAAACAGGAGGCATATTCTACCTCGCAATGATCGGTTAACGGATCGAGGACTATATGCTTGAGGGATCGTTAAAAGAGCCATATTCGATAGGGACACAAGGACAGTGAGGGTTCCACACTCATCAAGGTACAATTTCAACATTGCTGTATCAGACCTCGTGTTCACCGTCACCGAAACCAGGGACACAAGATGGCCCAGACCTATTTAGTAAAATCCTTCTCAAAAGAATCACATCTTGGTGTGTGAACTGTGTAACAAGTGCGGCAGCTGAAGGATGGCCACCAGTTCCGAAGGAAAAAAGCCAAGTCACTCAACAAAAATTACCGCCGAGAACTAACGAGCAATCGAATTAAAGTTCAGTCCCGAGTACGGAAGGCGACCAGGAAAAACGAAGCAAACGGGCCACAGCGTATTACCACGATAGTGGAGGAGCGACGACACTTCCCAAGGACTCGTAAAAGGGAGAGAAAAAATGCTCGTCGACAGAGAAAGGCGGATTTGGGGATATATCCCCGGGGACGCCCTCACATTCACCAAAGAGGGCACCAAGACCTTGTCTCGGCCTCACACTAACGCACTGGTAACCTTCTTCCTCACTTAATCCATTTAAAATAGAACACGTGCTCATAAATTCAGGCAGTTCGATCAATGCTGGCGGGTCGAGGGTGATAGGGCGGCTCGGACCGCCGGGTTAAATCATGCCTGCCTCTCGAATCTTTGGCGGATTCCAAACGGAGATCGCAACGATAAGGAGAATGACCATTCTCTTAGTTCAACATGACTGGTCCCGACCTGAATGCCGAGTCCTGTATCATTAAAGGAGGCGCAAGGCACCGTGCAAGGGCAGTACCGTCCCCCCTTCTCCAAGAGGATGAAATTCTGTGCAAGGGACGGAATTAAAACCATCGACAGAAAACATCACACGGAAAGGGGAAAGGTCCGCATCACATAACACATCGTCGGTACCGATATATCCACTCTAGAAAGAGTCAAAGGGTGAGCGAACAAATGCTCTCGGCCAAGTCCGGTTGAACACAGTGGATGGTTGTGCTATATTCCTCGCTCCAAAATGGTAGGGACATATCAGACCTCGGAACATCTCCCACGCACCCTGTGGTAAGGCAAAACTACCCCCTCCTTCGTTATTTTACACTAACCTGCATGCAGACACCCGGCCAGGGCGTCCGGAAGTGTTAACTCTACCTGAAGATCCTAAGGCCTTAGTAATACTTGTCACACTCTTTCCCCACAGCTGGACGTCTGCCCTGAAGAAGGTCTCACCAGCGAGGTTCTTAGCGGAGCGACGTGCCTTATGGGAAGGATTCAACAAGCCTACCGGGCTTTCTTCGCAATCAACCCCATACCGAAAAAAGACAAATGAGGTCCCAATGGGAAATCATGTACCGGGCCAAATGGTCTGAGGAGCCTTGCCCGCGTGGGCCGAGCTCACGACAACGAAACAACATTTATTTAAGACAAACAGTTAAAGAATATCTTTCAACATCTCATACTCCAAAAAATAAAATTTTGGCATGCTCACGGCAAGGATTCCCTCCACCAAATACATCCCGAAATTTTCAGAGACTTAGTGTCAACAATGTGGCACCCACACGACCTCAGGGTCGGAACTCCGGGCTTATAAGGCCCCAACGAGGCAATTCCAAGCTCACGAGTAATGGCCTTCGAGCCTAAGCCAACTCGATTACTTGTAGACTGTCACCATTCTCCATACATTGGAAAACCCGAGGCCGTAAGACCCCGACCAGGCAGACTCGGTCTAAGCCAGATCTATTTTACATAGCAAGAAAAATTGTAACACCGCAACAAGCATGAAAAACTGTAAGATCTCAACATGCATGACAAACTGTAAGACTTCAACAGGAATGACAAACTGTAAGACCTCAACAGGCATGACAAACTGTAAGACCTCAACATGCATGACAAATTGTAAGACCTCTATAGGCATGATAAAACTGAAAGACCTCAACAGGCATGAAAAGTTTTTAAGACCTTACTACAGGCATAAAACTCAATCCCGAAGTTTAGGCTATATGTCGCATTTGTAAGACTCCAGAAAAGGCATACCCTCGATGTAGACACCTAAACTATTACTCGGGATCAAAAATGTCTCTGGCCAAACACATTTGACTACGGTCAAAATGGCTGCACCACCCAAATTAACGCGACTCGGGGATGCCCGTCCGTCGCTAACGAAATTGCAGGCCATTACTTCGAATCTATTTCAAAAAGAACCGATTAAAACAGGCTACCCTCAAAAGACAAACGAACTTCGACCATGTCATCTCCAAATCACAAGGCTTTGATCTACTCAGCCTACAAGCTAAACCTTCTGAGTTGCTCGAACATCGCCGCTAACGACTTGAAATCGAGGTTCTTCCCAAATAGATGATGGGTCAGGCAAAATTATTTAAAAAAACCTTAATGATAGGAAAAGAAAGCCTACAATATGACCACGAGCAAAAGCGTAAGAGCCATTATCGCCAACCAAACGAACCTCAGGGCTGCACACTACAAGGTCTCAACGACCAAAAGCGTAAGAGCCTCTGCTACCAACTAAAGAAAATTTAAAACTTAAGGATTAAAATGAGCTCGATTCGTGACTCAACTCGGAACCGGATCTAAAATAGTTAACTATACATGCCTAACGACACAACGTAAGAGCAACCGTCGCCAGCTTCACTAGCCTCAGGGCTGCATACCTAAAAGGTCACTTCGACCCAAGGCATAAGAAAGCCATTTTCATCTGCCCATGAAGGCACAAAAAAAGTTGAGTGTCAATTAAGCTGGAGTCACAATACAACTTAGAGACTGAACCCAAAATGGTTAAAATGCAAATGCCCAAGGGCAAGGCACACGAGCCGTTATCGTCCGCCCGTGCAGGTGCGTGGGATTGAAGGTCAGGTAAGTGCGAGTCAAAACATGACTCGAAGACTAAACCCAAAATAGCTGGGCAAAGCACAAAATCTTTGACAACTAATCATGCTAAAAATTGTACTTGACCGAGCATGAAAGAGCCTCCGAACCTGTCTAATGAGCTCCGAATCCATAGGCCTCCCGCCAAATGCCGGAACCAGCCCGCCTGGTCGAAAGCAATACAGAAAGAGAAATTAAAGAGATAAAGCTTCAAGTTTTCTTTTATTTTACATACGTAAAAGGTGCATTCTCCATCTACAAACATGCTCTGCGAATGTCAAATACAAAATGGCAAAATGGCGAAATCCACGCTCCGCTTCAAAAGGTTACGGCCTACCAGCCCCAGCTTCGCTCTCCGTGACATCGGAAAGAAGTGACTGAGCATCACACTCCTCCGCCCTCGCTCGAGCCAATTCCTCCGAGAGAACGAAACCCTTGGCACCAATCTGTTTTAGTACCTCTCTTCAGGATATGCAATAAATATATTCCTCGATGCTCTTTTCACGATCGAGGGCCCGCTTCAACTCAGCTTGGGCATCAGTAGCGTCCTTCAAATGAATAGCCATATCCTGATCAGCCTTAGTCCGACTCAATGCTGCTTCAGCCCGAGCATCGATTATCTCAGCCCTGACATTCGAGAGATCGGACTTGAGCTTCGCGATCATATCTACTTGAACTGAAGCATTGTCACGATCCAAGCAAAGTTGGGCCTCGAAGGCGGGAAATTTAGCCAAGACACCCTTTTCCTCTAAATCTTGGGCCTGCACCTGAGCCCTCAGTTCACCACAAGCATTCCTAACTCGGTCGGCTTCGCCCCTAAGGTACTCCAGAGCCTCCGTCTTTTTTTGCAACTAAGATAGGCAAAATGATTAACCTTAAGTGTCAAAAGGGTAAAACGCATACTATCAAAGGTTACCTGCTCCATCAAATAGCCATCGTAATTTGAGCTCCAGTACGCCTCATATCGCCAGTGCATCAACCCAACCTCCTTCTCATCGCTGAGGAGCCTAAGGGACTCACCCTCATCCAAAGCTTTCCGAAGCCTAGCTCCATGACGGGCCATCTCAAACCTGAGCCTATCAAAGGCATACAGAAGAAAAATTTGATAAGAAAGGGAATACGCGAAATGCATAAGGACTACGCCAAAACACATCGCGGAGTGAAACCGGCGGGCCTCCTCAAATGCCGAGCATACTCCTGTTGGTCCAGCCCATCTGACCCTGGAAGAACTAACCTCGGTCGAGGCATGATCGCTCGGAGTAACCACCGCTCTGGAACCAAAGACTTCTGGAACAGCGGGTTCAGGCGATATTCTCTCCTCGAAGACTCAGGCCTGTTTAGCCCCGCTGAAAGCTCCATCGCCCTACGAGTGTAAGTTCCTTTTACCACCATTGTCCCTTGGTTTGGAGGCCGACGACTCCTGCCCTTCTCCGGAGGAACACAGCCTTGCCCTAAGGGACCACCTGATACCTGCGACGGCAAAACCAGTGCAAAAGAAAGGGGAAAATGTCATCTCAAATATACAAAGACCAAGGTAAAAGCACCGTACGTGCATACCATGGTATTTCACTTCCCATCTGCCACGGGACATAGCTTTCCACCTACTCTTGTCGCAAGTCGAATGGATCGCCAATCTCAATACTGAGCCGGGCAGATCGGGAACTTCGCCGGCGTCCATGAAGTTTCTGCAGAAAGGAAGGAAACGCAATTACTCAATTGGTTTTTGCTATAAGAAAATCTAAGAAACTCGAGACACTCCACTCACGCGCGTAATTCCATCCCTCGGGAAATGGCATAAGCTCCACAGGGATAATGTCAGTCGTCCGAACCCGGGCAAATCGACTGACCCACTCTTGATCCTCATCTTCCTCATCATCAACAATAAAGGGCGTGGATGAACGACACCGCAAGGTTAGCAGGTCTCGATGATGAAAGGGCCAGTACAGCTTGACGAGGTGGCAAAGCATGAATTTAAGCCCAACCTTCTCCGCAAAGAATCTCATCATTAGGACTATTCACCAAAACAACCGGTGTATCTGCACCAAAGTAACCCGATAATTCAGGTAGAAATCAAGCACGACCCCATCTAGGGGGCTTAGTGTAAAAAGGTATAAGTATAATTTCAGGAATCTATCAGCGGAATCCATAATACTCTCATCCGTGGAAAGTGCCTGCAATGCTACCCCCTCGCCCCATCCGCAATGTCTCCTCGCCATCTCCAGATTTTCCTCTCTTATCGAAGACACAGTCTTCAGAATAAGCTCCCGCGGATCCTGAGCACTGGGGGTGGAACTCTCCTCTCCCCGCCTGGCCATCCCTGAAGTAGCTGCCATGGCTATGGTAAAATCGGTAGACTGAAGCAGGGGCCTACATCAACACCTTTGTGCCTAAGGAAACGAAGGACCCAATGCCAAGGTGGAAGGATAGCTATCTAAAATAATGAGATCTTACAAAGAAGCAAGAGCCACCCCACATATATGTGGAAAGCAGCAACGATTCGCCTATCCAGGGTAAGCCTCGGGAGGCCAACGTCCTCGGTACAAATCCTGGGGTAGTACCCGACCCTCGAGGACCTCCATAAAAAAGAAGTCAGGATTCAGAAAGCCATCAGCGCCATCATAAAGCTCGAGGCGGTATCCGGTCTCATGTTTTTCTTTTCTAAAAAGAAAAATAAGAACTTCAAGCTTCGCCCACGAGGGTTCAACCGCAGAAAATCGCCTAAATATGAATAGCCAAAGCTCGTCCGCAAAAGGTTATCTACGCTAAGCTCAAAAGTAAAAGCTCTGAGCACTCGAAATCGACTTTCGCTTCGATAATCAAGGGCCCCGATGATCCAGGTTTCTCGGATCACTTCGGGCTTGATTCCGAGAACAACGATAAGATCGAAAAAGAGCCATTTCTGTCGACCAAAGGCCAGAAAAATATCGACAATCGTCAACAGAGGCATATATTCAAAATCTCCGCTAACACACAAGAGTATACGAGAACATGACAAAAATCTAAAGCAGAAGTAAAGGAAACATCTTCATATTTAGTAAATATCAGCTACAATGGCCCTCGAAGGGTCCATACATAAAATTACAGAAGCTCGCAAGGGGTTCATACGTAGAAAGAAAAAAAAGGGTGCACACGCGTGATAAAAGCCTAGAAATTGGTCTACTCTCGAGGGTCCATGTCCTCCAACAAGCGCCTCTGGGCACGCATCCTAAGAGGCCCCATCCCAACCTTCCACATTGATATTCCCAAAGGATAAGGCAAGAACTAGGGAGGGATGAAAAAATGACATAGCTCACCAATAGTCGAGGACCCTCGCTGTTTAAGAGAACCTCGGAGAGATAGCGGACCAGGCGAGCCTTGGCCTCGCTTGCACGGCTACTTAGAATCCACTTCTTGGAACACTCAGCCGTGCAAGCTACCAACTCGGGGCAGAGCGCCACGTCGAGCCGGGGTATGAAGGTGAGCAACGGTGTATAATTCGAGCCCCCTTTTGAGCAGCGGTATATGATCCGAAATTCTTTTCACGAGCAAGGAAAGTTGACCCCCATATGATATTATCTCGAGCAAACAAAGGTAGCGACAATAGACGTAACATCAACCACAGCAGCAACATGACAACATAATCGTGCTCAACAAGGGGAAGCTCCAGCAAGAGGCTGCAACACAGGCTACGAGAGCTCTACCAAATGGCTTTGAGTCCACAAACCCCAAACATGATGTTCAATGATAAAGGAAGATGATAAGGCGAAATAGGCAAATAAGCAGATAAAGATATTTGGATAAGAGAAACAACACCAGAGCACCCCCATTTATAGAGGGCAAGAACACGGTCATCGAGGCTTTGGAAGACTGACTGGCGGATGCAATTACTGCGTTCTTGAAGAACCGAATCGACGGCGATACATTCACCTTGGAGAATGGGAATCGACAGTGCATAGAATAATGTCAAATACACAAGTCCATGGGATATACCAACTGTCACAAAAGCTTGCGCCATGGGTTACATCATGAGTATGATGTCATCACGAGACGCTCGTAGAGTCAGGTGCCAGAATCATTTCCCATCACGTCATTTTGGGAAACGCGGAAACTATCTGTATGCGGTGAAATTAGAGGGCTTAATTTGTCGCTATCAAGCCACTTCGGAAGAATTTCTCGAGACCCCGAGGACATGGAGTTGCGACCGAGTCCCATACCTTGAGGCTCGTCGAGGCCCGACTCAAAGAAGACGAAGATCGAGGCTGGAACAAAAAGGGGAATTCCCAAGTCATGCGACTTAGTTTGACAGAGCCGGCCTACCCAAAGCCTGTGTCGAGGCGTCACGTCTAGCTATCCCATCTCCATGCTTTTATAATTAGTGTATGTTGTACTATAGATGTTTCCTCCTCCTATATATAGAGAACCCTCACCACATTGTAAGGGGCTGATGTTGCTCCAACTATTCTCCATAAGATCAATAATATCTCTCTCTTTCTTCTCTCTAACTTGCTCGCTCTCACTCGCTCGAGGCCACTTTTAGCATTGATTGTTTTTATACTTGTTCTTCGTTTATTGCTTATAATTGGCCATAAAGAGCCTTATTTAATTATATTCTAACTGTTATCACTTCACCGGTTTCCCCCAATAGCTTGAGCTCGAGCCGAATATTGACCCCGAGGCCATTCATCGAATCAGTCCCAAGCCCGGGCAGCAAGCCCCTCAGTTTGATTACTGCACTGTTTTAGCTTGTATCTCATCATTAAACTTCACATTCTTAGCATCAACTACTCTAACAACTAGCATAAAAATAGATCACGTATTTTTAGATCCAACAACAACATCCTAGTATAATCCCACAAGTGGGGTCTGGGGAGGGTAATATGTACGCATACCTTACCCTTACCCCGAGGGGCAGAGAGGCTGTTTCCAAGAGACCCTCGGCTCAAGAGAGCAACAAGAGACAAATTTTTAGATCCCATTTTACAAATTTAATTGTTGTTACCATTTTCACGGTAAACAAAAGTCAACTCTTGGTCAAACCTATGAACCATCAAATTTTTAACTTTTACCAAATAGAGCCAAAACCATCTAGGAACATCCAAATATGAATCTGTACATATTCCTTACTTCAAAATCACCATACTAACCTATTGGGACCATCCAAACATGAATCTGAGGCTGTTTACTCAAAAGTCAACCCTTGATCAACCCTTCAACTAAAATCTTCCAAATAGAGAATTACTCTTCTGAACCACTTCCGAACTTCCCAAAAAAATCAACCATGCACGCAAATCGTACTACATTATTTTAAGCTACTCAAGACTCCAAACCACCGAACGAAATTCCATTACTCAAAACGGCTGGTCGGGTCACTATATTCTCCCCACTTAAATATACGTTAATCCTCGAACGTGGCAAGAGTCATTCTAAAGACATCAAATCATCGTACAAACTCACCATACATGTTACAAGCTATTTTCACATATGTTAGTTCACGCCTTAAGTTAGTCGACATAAATATGAGAAGAGACTATCTTTGAGATGATAAGAAGTTAATCCTATTGGTCTTAAATTATACAAGGATGTATAAGAAGGGTTAACAAGTGTTAGAAGTTGATCGAATCAATGATGTTGTAACCCGTATTTTCGGGTAAAACTATAGGTGATTAATATTCCCAAGAGGTCATGTTTTAAGGTATTTGAATCATATAATAAGTCTGGAAGTCAAACGAGTAATGAAACAAAACTCGACAAAAGTTGTGACAACTTATGTTCATAATTTTACTTAAATTAGGTCAAATATTACTAAGTTTTTCTCCCAATTTACTTGGAATTATGGGGTGATATACCCACCAAATTGAAGATCTATGAGTCTAATTTCCAAATCATTAAACCTTTTTTCAATACGATCTCGGAGGAGAGAGATATTTACGATTTTGCGATATAGTGGTAAGCAGCTCATTATGGGGACCACATAGGCGATTGAGACATATGGATATATATAAGATGACTCAGCCCCGTTTTAAGTCATTATTTTTCAGTATATTCAGACCAAAGAACCCTAAAAATACTCTCCCAAGTTTCTCTCATGATCCAATACCCAAACAACGGGCAAACAACACAAATCAAGTGTCGGGAATCCCGTGGCGCTAGTAAGTTTCTTGTTCTTCTAGTTGTTGTTGATTTTTCTTTTGTTCCAGCTCGTGTGGGAGGTTGTTTTAAGTGGATTACATTCTATAAATTATTCCCTCAAGTTGTTAATATCAAAGATAGGT
Organism: Nicotiana sylvestris; assembly: GCF_000393655.2. Taxonomy (NCBI): domain Eukaryota; kingdom Viridiplantae; phylum Streptophyta; class Magnoliopsida; order Solanales; family Solanaceae; genus Nicotiana; species Nicotiana sylvestris. The sequence continues at coordinate 144,224,145 of NC_091064.1, read as the reverse complement.
GATTTCAAGTATTCTAAAGTGATTCTATTGCCAAAAAACCCTAATTGATTGCTAGTTTTGCTTCCTTGTTCTTGTGGCAGCATTAGAGAGATATTTTGTGGCCAATTAAGGTCAAATTAGAGTTGTTCTTTCTATTTAACAGTAAGGAACCTGTCATGCCCCAAACCTGAAGAGCTGTGGCCGGCACCAGGTGCCTTACTCGGCCCGAGCATACCACTCTATAATTGTGAACTCTGGATAGGTAACCCTCAACTTAGGCCGAAGAGGCCATATTCTGAATCATTTGAAGTCTCTCTCATCTGAGGGATAAACATATCAAAATGCTAATATATATAATTGTGTAGGCCGACAACGCTGCCACGAACATCTACGGCTATACAAAATCTGTTGGACTCGTCTACAAGCTTCAAGAGATAACTGAACTGAACCATAGTCAGGACAGGGCCTTGATCTACCCATCAAACCTGCATATATAATAACTGAAAGTATGAAATGATAGGAGGGTCTGTCCAACTGTTAGTGAGGACCTCCAGGCATGAAATACATCTGTCCTGGCAAAAGGGACGTCAGTACGAAATAATGTACGGAGTATGTAAGGTAACAGAATAACTAAAAACTAAAACTGAACCGATAATATAATAACTAAAAGTAACTGGGAGTCAAAGATAATCTGGAGATATGCTTACCTGTTGATACTAACTCAACTCTCTCAATATAGTAAGTAAAATAATTGTCTGACCTTATAAGGCTTGGTATGTGCAACTACTCTACTGTAATAGGCTCGCTCATAGGCGCTCGGCTATACTAGGCTTTGTATCTCAGCCATTATTTGCCCGCTCATAGGCGCTTGGCCACAGTAGGCTCGGTTTATAACTCACCATCTGATTAGATGTTGGCCATTAGGGGACTGCCCATCGATTATAGCTCGATGGTGGTGAAAATGTTGTAATACTTTATATATTTAGACTCTGCTTTCTTGGCTGACAGAAGATAAAACTAAACTGAATATGAAGTCCCAATAAGGGAGAATGATGTAGCTTATGAGACTAGGAAAATGTACATCAATTCAGGAATATGAACTTCTCTTTATATCTCATTATCAAATACATGTAGTTACTGGATCATGCCAAAATAATGGAAAGGTTTATCCTTAACATACCTTAACTCCGTTGAGTCCTTAATACCTTCCAAGCAATTCTTAGAACAACTCAACTCAAGTTACTGGATCACGCCGAAATGAAGGAAAGGACTAGCCTTAACACACCTTAACTCTGTTGAGTCCTTAATACCTTCCAAGAAATTCTTCAAACAACTCAACTCAATCTACCATAGCATATGGAGATTCAAAATCAATGCTGATTAAAGGCCAAATCCGCAACTTAAACTAGCAGCTCATTTACGTAAATTTCGGAAACATCTTCCATGTAACAAAGCCCTCCTCCCATACCATATACCAATAATAACAAGAAAAAAATAATAACAACATGTATGCATCATTTTCCAACCTTATCTCCATCACAATATATCACAAAACAGCTCACACACCCTAATCACTTCATACATAAAATGACAACAAAAGTAGTGTCAAACAACCTAAAAAGTAACGATTAATGACCAGCCCACTATCCCGTCATTATGTGGTGTTTCTCCATACCGTTTATCCTCCAACAATCCATAAAAAATCAGCAAAATAGAAAGCCCAAAAGCAACAGGAAACAGCCCACAAAATAGTCCAGTACAAATCGAATAACTCGAACACACAGCTTCCGATCACCGTCCCGTGAGTTCTAACTATTAGGAAATGAATTTATCAACCTTACTTGATATTTAAAGATTTAATACAGAACTTATACATTTTCTTAACTATGAATTACCTTCCAAAACTCAAACTACAAAGAAAAACAGAGGCAATATAGCAATATTTACATCGTAGGGATCGTTCTAGTGTTATCGCTTCTTGATTTTGTACCTGTGATGTTTAGGTTAAGTTAAGTTTAGGGGTGTTCTATGGCTGTGTTCCATGGATAAACGAAGAGAAAAAACGACATAAGGATTATATATCAACTTTGGAAAAGTCAAAGAGGTGCCAGCTTGGCACCCTCTCATTGGCCCATCTTAAGATATTTATATCTTTTTATTTAGAGGTCGTATGAATGAAAGGTTAAGAGCATTGGAAACTAATTTAAAAGAAATTAAATTTGGTATATAATATGTCCCAAAAAAGACCTCATATAACACACAAAATGTATTGCTCAAAAAGCTTCAGTGACACACCACCTTGTCACCTGCACAGTCTCACAAAATGGAAAATATCTCTTTACTGCAATGTCATATCACCTAAAGGTTTAATGCATTAGGAAACAAAATCATAGAGCTTCAATTTAATAGTTATATAATCCCATAATTCCAAGTATATTGGGAGAAAAGCTCAGCTACATTTGACCTAATATTCAGCATATTTATGAATATAACTTGTAATGATCTTTGCCAACTTTTGTTCCACAACTCGCTTGACCTCAAAACATAACACACTAATATCATAAGACAAAAATAACTTATATAATAATCTTTTTATCATTTTGAGAACCCGAGTCTCACCCCAAAAGTACATGTTATGACATTCCCAACTTGTCGACTTTCGACTAAACTTATTTTCTTCAATTAGTTTAGCTTCTAAGCCTTCCAACCCTCTTGGTACTTGAAGTCCATGATCTTAAATATTTGTAACCTCCAAGTTAACATGATTAACTTACTTTATGTACTTTCAAAGGTGATCTCATTTCTGAGATTACATCAACTGACTTACGATGCACTCTCACATACGAAACTTTGGGGGTGTAACATCATTCCCCCCTTTGGAACAATCATCCTCAAATGTTGACTGATGCGCTTATCGATTTCAAAACCTGTAGCTCTTACTAATAATTAAGCTTGACATCTAGGCAACTGTTCTGTGAATAATTTCGAAGGCCATGGCATTCCCCCCTTTAGGTCTCTTTCTCACACCGCGAGTTGTGGTCGGAATCCTTCCAATCTCGCAATTGTTGTTATCTTCTATCATGCAACATGTACGATATTGTCCTTGTCTATGCGCCGATATGACTCTTCTATCCTTTTTCCTCCAACTTTTAGCCAATCTCTAGGCCTTATTTTGGGAACATATACAGAACTATTACAAGTTGTTCCTCCCGGTATATATAGGTGTACTGAAGTTCCACGCTCGGCACTTTGTCGAACTTACGACTATTGTTGTACTTTGTTTCGTAGCCTTGTATATCTAACGTTATGGCTTTACTACATCTAGGTAGGTTATACTATACCATAACGCTTACTTCGGTTTTTAATTACCGAGGTTTTCTCCCCAACTATAGGTTACACTCTCACTGCTTATCCTATATGTATAAATCTAAGTTTTAGAACTTCCTCATTACTGTTCATCTTAAGAATGACGACCTAATCTCATCTCATACTTTGAAATTTTTTATCCGCCTATTGTTGATTCACCTTTTGTTAATCTATATTCTACCACTGATAACTTTAAACCTCTTATGTAATACATTGTCATTAGGGTTCACGTCAAATCGGGGAACATCTTTAGTCAATTTCCTGATCCCCCTAGGGACGATACAATACTTCATTAACTATATTTCATAGCATCCCAACATGATTTACCTTATGGGGTATTTTAATCTTGTACAATTCATGAAATCCCTTTTCTTTGAATAGTAACTCAATCGAAAGCTTAAATGTCATCCTCTTAACCTTTATCACAGTTACACCCTTATTCTACTACTAGGGCAGTATTACTTCTTTTCTAAATGCTCCTAGTATAAAACTCCTCCGAGTTCATTCAAGGTGTACTGAGTTTTTTTATAACACACGGAAACAGTCAGCTCTGTTGTTTTGATGTGTTAAATCATGAGGGCTTACCTATTATTGCCACCTTCTCACATACCTTTTCTTATCCTTACTCCCGTCTACCTAAAACCTTGTCGCTCTACCATACTATATGCAACCTTCCTTTAACTTGATAGAACCACATATTTTCTTATGTTATTCTGGAACCTCAAGCAAGTCATCACATTTTTTTTACTCTCTTAACTAAACCTCTCAATAACTGGAAACCATTGGGTGGAAGATATGCTAATGACGACACCACTATCATTTTTGGATACCTAATCACGACGCTTCTAGCCCTCTATCTGCTGTCTTGACTATTCATAACCATATGCACGTGATTATCTCGTACCTCCTTTACTTCTACCTTTCTTACCTTTAAATCTCACATCGTGTCTTCTGTGGCTTTAATAACCTCCCTTCCACATTGGTGGAATTCACATCCATACCTTAAAGCTCTACTATAATACTTGCACCTCTTGTGAATATACAATCCAGTGGGAGCTTCATACTTACTCCTTATAAAGCTAGCACTTTTCTAACTGGCATTATCGTAGAGCCATTATAGAATATGGCTGTTGTACTATCTCTCTTGTACCTCTGATATTAAGAGTAATTTTGTAGTGTTTTGAATCACGATTTCTATATTTATCTGGTTCTAATAACAAGACTCTTGATTCAAGTAGATGATGTAACTTTGTAGTTTCCTTCTCTCTCAGCCTTTAAGTAGGCTTAAGCTATCTTCCGATCTGCGACCTAGGGTATTAGTTATTACTTTCGGCTTTGGTGGATGCTATGGAACATCCATAATATAATCTTCTAACAATTCAAGCATTTGTATGTGAGGTGGACTCAATTCTTTCTTTTAACTTATACCAGAGTCTTTTATAGCTGTAGGAATGTAAACATATATGTTGCATGGAAAATACTTTGAAATATTAAGTGCGTTCATAATGTAACTAACTCCGGGTCATTGATCGAACAATTTCTTTCGTGCCTTCTTAGTTGTCTTTAAATGTAAAAAATTACTTATCCTGGCCTTTCTAGCACTTGTTGCATGAATACTTTGGCTTATCTTAGTGCCTACATATATTGGAATTTCATGCAACTCATATGGTCACGAATATTACTTTTGATTTTACTTCCAGTTCATAGGTCACGATAGGTGCCACTTTCTCATGCAGTGCATACAATATTATAGTGAGTTTGTTGTTCCATGATCATCTCTTATACAATTCACTATGCTTAGGTTGAAACCTTCTTCCTTATTTCCTCAGTTAATCTTTCGTTGTAGTACTTAGGGGAAACACCTTAGACTCGTGGAAAGCTATGAGCTTATTAAATCGTATACCCAAAGGAATTTTTGTTGTTCTTACTCGCCTATACTTATCATTAGTTATGGGCTTCCGCACCCTTGTGTTTGTAGAGTTACTTCTGAACTAAAATTTCGATTGTGTCCCTGTTTGCACTCTTTTTTATTTTCGTAATAGTTATACGGTACTTTTTACTACTCCAACTCCTATCTAAATATTTCATAAGGATTTCAGTGTCATATCTGCGAGACTGAATTTCCTATGTTGGGTTTCACTACGTTTATCTTGCATGGTCTGCTGATTTATCTAAGACCTGTTGTCTAACCATAACAAGGCTCTTCCTAAATCGACTACTAACTACTCGTCAGTCCATGCTCATATCCATATTCACTATAATCTCTCTTGGGTTATTCCCATTGTCTTAACTTATCTCTCACACTGGCTCCTTATGCATCAAGTGCTCATTCACACTTATTTATCAATAACATCCTGGTGGGAACCCTTATTGCCTCTCTCTGGCATCGCTCTTGCATAATGTTCTAGGGTCGTAACGTATATGTAGGACCTAAATAAATGCAATCTCGTTCCTTTCTCCATTTTGGATTATTCTTCCTTTACTATTCTATAGTTATCTAAACCAGTTAACTTCCACTTAGTACCATATCACACAATCTTCCCTCTTTATGGAAGTATTAACATTTAATGATATGAAGATTTACCTATATATATATTACCTCTTCATCTTCGGCATTTTTTCACGTCTTCACTAACTCTTACTCGCCTTGCTATAACCCTTTTATACTAAGGATAACTAAATTTCTTACGCACGAGGGGGACACCTAGTCTGGCACACTTAGTCCCTTAAGCTTAAGTTTGCTCACACTGCTTCCTTTCCGGAAGCATCTTGCTGAATGACCTTTAAAGGTTATTCTTTTGTTTTCCATTGTATTTATTACTGGAATGTGATCTTTGAAATTCTCTTGAGGTCGTCAATTATCCCATCATTCGATCCCTAATTGATGTTCAGTTTATCTTGTTCGCTAGCCCATGCTGATTTCTATTACTCCGGGGGTCTAATTTTTTGTTCTGGTAATCACGTTGGACTCACCAACTCATTTCTTGAAATGAGGATATGACTTTTGGTCTATACTCTTTTATTGTTTCAAGGCCTGTCACCTCTTGTCTTTTCCTTCGGTTGACTACAGTCTCTAACATCATATAATATTTTGATTTAAATACTTACCTTTCACTGCATAAATTTTAAATACTGATAATCTTCACTAACGGGGTACCTTGTATCTTTGTCCACCTTCTTTCTTTTACTTATTGAAACTTGTATCTACCTTCTGATTCTCTCATTTCTTCTTACTATATGAATGGATAAATATTCATGCCTTAGGGATCCTTACCAAGACGCTTACACGTCTTAGTACACACATGATTTAAGCATGATGCAAAATCGAGTTCCTCTAACTCAACTCTTGTATAGCCACATTCAATCTCTTACCAACTCTCTTGATATAGGCATCGTTGTATTATGAATTAAATAAAAGTTAGGAGTCTGAATCTTACAATTGAGATCTACCACATGATCTAGAGTAAGAAAAAGAGTGATAGTCCTAAATGCCATGTAGCCTCTTGCTTATAAGTGTGGTGCACAACACATCCATAAACAAGAATCTACTAGACATGGCTTGTAGACTCCCTAGGATAGAACTGATCTGATACCAAGTTTGTCACTCCCCAAACCTAAAAAGGTGTGGCTAGCACTCGGTGCCATACTTAGACCGAGCGTACCAGTCTATAATTGTGAACTCTGGAGGGGTAACCCTTAACTTAGGTCGATGAGGCCATATTCTGAATCATTTGAAAATAATGTCTTTCTCATATGAGGGGTAAACATATCCAAAAGTTGATATGTATAATTATGCAGACCGACAAAGCCTCCATGAACATCTAATGCTATACAAAATATGCAGGACTCATTTACAAGCCTTTAGAGATAACTTAATTGTACCATGGTCGCGACAGGGCCTCGACCTATCCATCAAACCTGTATATATAAAATGGACTCCAAGGTCTAGACCTGATAAGTCCGAGGAAGTGGAGCTTACCAACCAAGCTGATGTTTATCTCCGTCTGCTGGGAGGGTCTGTTCAACTGTCAATGAGGACCTGCAGGCATGAAATGCAGCATCCCCGGTAAAATGGACGTTAGTATGAAATAATGTATCTAGTATGTAAGGAAATAGAATAACTGAAAGCTGAAACTGAACTGATAACATAATAACTGAAAGTAATTGGGGGTCAAAGATAATCTGAAGATATGCTTACCTACTCATACTTACTCAACTCTCTCAATATAATAAGTAAAATAGTTGTCCGGCCTTATAAGGCTCGGTATGTGTAACTGCTCTGCCGTAGTAGGCTCACTCATAGGCACTTGGCCATACTAAGATCTATTACTAGGCCATTTTGGGCTCGCTCATAGGTGCTCGACCATAGTAGGATCGGTATATAACTTACCATCTGATTGGTGATTGCCCAGTAGGGGCCTGCACATCGATTATAGCTCGATGGTAGTAAAAATAGTATAATATTATATATATATATATATATATATATATATACACTCTCTTCTCTCTCGACTGACAGAAGACAAAACGGAATATGAAGTCCCGATAAGGGAGAAGGATGTAGCTGATGATACTAAGAAGATGTACATAAATTCAGGAATATAAACTTCTCTATATGTCTCATTATCAAATATATGTAGTTACTAGATCATGCCAAAATGAAGGAAAGGTTTAGCCTTCACATACCTTAACTCCGTTGAGTCCTTAATACCTTTCAAGCAATTCTTCAAACAACTAAACTCAATTTACCATAGCACAAGGAGATTCAAAATCAGTGTTGAGTAAAGGCTATGTCCGCAACTTAAACTAGTAGCTCATTTACGTAAACTTCGGCAGCATCTTCCCTGTAGCAAGGCCCTCTTCCAATATTATATACCAACAACAACAAGAACACAATAATGACAACAAGTATGCATTATTTTCCAACCTTATCTCCATCATAATATATCACAAAATAGCCCACACACCCTAATCACTTCATACATAAAACGACAACAACAATAGTGTCAAACAACCTAAAAATGTAACGATGAATGACCTTATCCTACAAAACTCCATAAAACATCCATAAAATAGACAACAGAAAAGCAACACAAAACAGCCTACAAAATAGTCCACTACAAATCCAATAACCCGAACTCACGGCTTCCGATCACCGTCTCGTCAGTTCTAACTATTATGAAATGAATTTACCAACCTTCCTTGATATTTAATTCTTAAATACATAAAGTATCTGTTTTCTTAACTATGAAGTACCTTTAAAAACTCAAACTACAAAGAAAAAGAGGTGATATAGCGATACTTACATTGTAGGGATCGTCTAGTGTTACCGCTTCTTGATTTTGTACCCGGGAAGTTGATCCTCTTTGAAACCCTTGAAGAGAGATTAAGTTAAGTATAGGGGTGATCTATGGTTGTTTTCCATGGATAAATGAAGAGAAAAAACGACATAAGGATTATATATGAACTTTGGAAAAGTCAAAAAAGGTGCTAGCTTGGCACCCTCTCATTGGCCCATCTTCAGATGCTTATATCTTTTTATTCAGATGTCGTATGAATGAACGATTGAGAGCGTTTAAAATAAATTCCATGACCATCAATTTGTTATATAGTATATCCCAAAAAACCTCATATAACACATTAAATGTATTGCTCAAAAAGCTTCAGTGACACACCTACTTGTCATATATGCAGTCCATACAATCTCACAAAACGGAAAATATGTCATTACTTCAATGTCGTATCTTCCAACGGTTTAATGCTTTAAAAAATAGACGCATAGATCTTCAATTTAGTATGTAGATAATCCCCTAATTCCAAGTGTATTTGGAGAAAAGATCAGCTATATTGGACCTAATTTTCAGCATATTTATGAATGTAAATTGTGATGATCTTTGCCAACTTTTGTTCCATAAATTTCTTGACTTCAAAACATAACACGCGATTATTATAAGATAAAAATAACTCATGAAATAACCTCCTTATCATTTTGATCACCCTAGCCTCACCCCAAAATTACGTGTTATAGTTACGTGTTATGTACTTTCAAAGATGATCTCATTATTGAGCTTACATCAATTGTCTTACGATGTTCTCATATACTAAACTATGAGGTGTAACAACAACACTTACTCTACGTTTATTTAAGATTATCCACGTTGCGGCTAAGTCGTTACAGCTAGAAGTTGTGAGATATATATAGAAAGGCTTATTAGTAATGTTATTGGTTGGTGCCCTATTTTGGGAGGCTTAATATGATTATTATTGATGTTGTTTAGGCTGTTTGGTAATTGTTTTAACTTTTGGGAAGTAATATAAATAGGAGAGGTGATGTCTGTTTCATCATAACGACAGTGTCATTTGTCTTATTGTAGACTAAAGAGTCATGACATTTGCATTTCTTGAGGTTGGGCAGTATATACAAAGGTATGTGAGGCTATTCCTATCATTCTTTTGCATGAATCTGATTGTACATAATGTAATGAACGAGCTTCTAAAGTGTTTACCTTGAAAATGGTAAATACAATTAGATTTGATTTTGTGGTTCTAAAAATATGTGATTTATTTTTATGCTAGTTATTAGGCAGTAGATGATAAGTGTGAGACTATAAAATGAGATAAGAACTTAAAAGTAATATGCTCAAGCAAACCGAGTGGTTGAGAAACGGGGCCCTGATCCAGGTTATACGGGGCCTCGAGGTCGAGTTAGGTACTAAGTTGTGGACACCAAATAAAGGTCTAACAAGCCTAAGAGCTTTGATAAGAGCTCTTTATGATCAACAATAAGTAACAAATGAAGAACAATTAATGAAACACAATAAATGTAAACACAATACGGAGCTCATTTTTTGTATTGTAGCAACGTTCCCCTTTTTATTTCCTCCTCTGTGTTCATTTTTTATTATGTGAATTGCATGAGTTGTTGCTTTGGTTTCGGATGAGTTTTGAAGTGAAATGGGATACTTAGTCCAATGGTTGGAGGCTTAAGTTGAAAGAGTTGACCGAAGTTTGACTTTTGTGTAAACCACTCTAGAATGGATTTTTGATGGTTCTGAAAGCTCCGTATGTTGTTTTGGACTTAGGAGTATGTACGGATATTGAATTGAAGGTCTGTAGGTTATTTTGGCTTGAATTAGAAACATTTGGAAAGTTGAAGGTTTGGAAGGTTGAGAGGTTTGACCGAGAGTTGATTTATTCGATATCGGGGTCGGATTTTTATTCCAAAATTGCAATAGGTCTATTGTGTCATTTATGACTTGTATGAAAAATTTGAGGTCATTCGAAGTTGGTTTGATATGATTCGGCATTATTTTTAGAAGTTGGAAGTTCATTAGTTCATTAGGCTTGAATCGATGTGCGATTAGTGGTTTTGTTATTGATTGATTTAATTTGAGGATTCGATCAAGTTTGTATCGTGTTTTGGGACTCGATGGTATGTTTGAAGGGGGTCCTGGGGGCTCGGATGTGTTTCGAATTGAGTTCGGACCGTTTGTTCATGTGTTGTAATTGCTGGTTTCAGGGCTTCTAGTTTCCTTCGTCGCATTCCCGAAGAATAGGTTGCAATGGTGTAGAGTCTTTGCTGGAGGATGGACTTTTCCTCTTCTCATTTGCCAAGGATAGGATGCATTCGTGGAAGGTTGGGTGATTGTGCATCGCGAACGTGTGTAAGGGATCGCGTTTGCGTAGAAGGAACAAGGGGTTGTGTGGTGGCACACATTATTCATCGCGTTCGCGTGGACTGGTTCGCGATCGTGATGCCATAGGATGTTTTGTCATCGAGTTCATGTCTTTCTTCTCACATTCTCGTAAGAGTTTTTTCTGAGGTGGTAGAATTTATACTTTATGATCGCAAAGGCTTTTGCGCGATTGCGTAGAGTAAGAACTGGGCAGACTATATAGTACTCTATTTCGAGGGTTTCGTTAAATTTAACATATTTTGAGTTGTAGAGCTTGGTTTTGGACGATTTTGGAGGGGATTTTCACTTCTTGGATCGAGGAAAGTGTATTTCACTCATATTTATTAAAAAATCATGATTCCATCTTAGTTTTTATCATTTATGTAGTGAATTAAAGTGAAGAAAATGAGAGATTTTTGTAAAACTTCATAAAGTGAAAATTTGAGACTTTAAGGTCGATTTGAGGGCGGAATTGGATAATTTTGTATGCTTGTACTTGTTATTGAATGGGTGTTCAGATTTTGTAGGTTTTTTCGGGTTCCGAGATGCGAACATAGGGTTGACTTTTTTATTTGCTTTAAAGATTGCACCTTTATTATTTAGAATAATTTTCTATAGTTTGTCTTTATGGTATTAAGTTATTTTGGCTAGATTCGAGCCGTTCTTAGTTGGATTTTTGCGAATAATGCTTACTAGTGGGTTGATTTATCTTGTCTGAGGTAAGTATCGTGCCTAACTTTGTGGGGGAGGGGGGGACTAACCCTTAGGATTTGGGTTGATTATGCTATTTATGTTGTGTGAAAGCCGTATACGCAAGGTGAAGATTGGGCACATGGGCTATATGTAATATTTTACTGGTATAAACTACTTAGACTATTTTCATGACTTTAGTTGAACTTTCATAACATGTTATATCTTTCATTGTTAATCTATCCTTACATGTTTTATTTGAAATTGTTAAAAGTTATTCAACCTCTTACTTGTTATTTTACTCTTATTTGCTTTAGCTGAAGTTATTATTTTTCTTATTGTCTTATTAATTATTGAATTACTTACTTGAAGTTGTTATTTCATGGAATATCTTCTTTTAGAGTCATTGGTGTTAAAGTTGTAAAAGTCGTTATCACATTGAGGTGAAGTTGTTAATTGTTGAGATGTCGTTCGTGTTGAGTTATTCACTTTAATTTTGTTATTGTTGAGATTCTTCTACACATCACTTTAATTGTGGTTGAGCCATAGGCTATTTGTTGTGGAAACATTGGTGTTGTTGATTCTTTTAGCAAGTTGTGGCATATGGGAACTTGTGGTGCGAGTTGTGATTTTTTATTGTGATACTGATACGCATGTGGTGCTATAAGGCTACGAGTTGATATGTGTTGCGCCCCTTTTTTTCCTCCACGGAGAAAGTTAGGGTTTCGACGTTCATGGGGGTAATAATTCATTTCCTTTTGGGAATTGGGTATTGAAAAGTCGCCACCTAACAGATTATGGTGCGTTAGGGCGCCTAGAGTAATTAACTCTTGAGTTGGTTTGTATTACCAGAGATTAGGATAAGGGCTCGAAGTAACCTCAAGGGGAAGGTGTTAGGCACTCCTCTTGCTCCACAACGGTGGATCCCGACCAAACTTATATTCACAAATTAGTCCACATAAACAGTTGAATCAAATAAGTTGCTAATAAGGTACATTGTATAGTTTAAGTAGTAAGATAAAGTTTTGAACAAGTTGTAAAGGACGAAAGTTTAAATAAAGAGAGAGGATTTGGTAAGGAGGGGTTCTAGGTTGTTTGTCCTATAGGATCACCCCACGCAATGTCCGGTAAACACTCCTCGATGAGGGGCTACACGTGACATTAATATGTAGTCATCATATCCCATGTCTACCCTTCCCATCCCCTTATTGGTCATGCAAAACAAGTGTTTGGTCACTGATTCCTATTGTGTGCTGCTTCCTGTCCCTTCTTAATGGTCCCGGATGGGGTTAGGACCTCTACCTATAGGTAGTTCTAGACATACCCCTAAGGTTTAGAAAGGAGAAAATTCTAAGGCGATAGTCAAAACATTTAGGACTTTCATATAATGGGAGCAATTAAAAGGCTCATAGTTTCCTCCTCAAACAAAGATACAAGTAGCATGACTCAAACACAGTTAAGTTCTTTATTAATCAAAGTCCTAAAGCAGGATCTCTAAGTGACTATGCAAAAACATACCAAACTTTTATACCCAGAAGTTATAACCTAGTAGTTGCCTAGGGTTTCCTTTTTTAAAAGCTTATTAGAATCAGAAACGTTAAGCGACAGAGACAGTTTCGGAGAAATACAATTTTGAAAATGCCCTAAGGCTTGCCTATATGCAGTAGACAATGTTTATATTAATGTAGAAACAAAAAGGTTTTCGAAATAGACTCGTTTAATACCTATAGGAATGATATCTAATGGAATTGAGGCAATTTTGAAAGAACCTTTTTTCAGGAAATGTTTGACACTTAATAAGACCAGTTTTAAAAATGGAAAAGACATGATGAAGTTGATTTATTAGGCTAATTATATTATCAGACAAAATTGCGAGTAGAGATCCCTATAGGCATGGTATCTAGGCATATTAATGGTTTTAGACAATTTGTAGTAACACACAGAAAGACTTATTACAACTGAATCAGAGTTGAGTCTTATAGGCATGATTTCTATTAGGCAAAAGCAATCAGATTCAAAAGAGCAAACCTATGAGCATGTTCTCTACTTATGCAGGCAGTCAAACTTCAGAAATAAGGTCCTAAGTGCAGGATTTCTACCCATATCACCCTTTAATGTATGCATCTACCCACTCTTTTACTAAATAACCCCAAATATATGTTTACAAATCATTACAGGCCAATGAATGAATTACATAAGTAAAATAAAAAATTAAGAAGTTATTCTATAGGGAGCCTGCAACTAGGCCCAAGTTTCCCAAAGCCTCCAATGGTCTCATAAGCCTCAATTCCATAGACAAATCAGAGTCTAGGTGCATCAAAGTTTCCTAAGGGTCTCAAGGACCCCGGGCAATGCTTACACCTAGACTTAGCAACCATGCATTGAACCAGTGCAGTGTGGAAGGCCAGCCTCAGTATGCCAGAGTTCAGAGGGCTCTCACGAGGATCCCAAGGTAGTACACATACTAGAGGGGGTAGAACGTATTGACTAAGAGTAAGGTGGAAGTGCAGGACACAAGTTGAAAAGGTTTATTAAAGACTGGATTAGAAAGTCTGTTTTGAAAGTAATTAGTAAAGAAACAGAGATTGTTTGAAAAAGAGGTTGGGGTAGTAAACAAAGCTCAAACACCTTAAGATAGGATCACACACAGCTAGTTTACAGAATCAAAGTGAATTCAGTAGTCACACAGGGGTCAAGGGGTTTGGGATACATAGACATTTGAATGCAAACACATAATCCAACAAGGGTCTTAGGACTGGTTTAGAAATTCTCAGAAATAGTTGACACTGGCATAATCACAAACCAGTTAGGAAGAGCACAAACACATAGAGGGGGATAGAGATTTAGGGGTTCATAAAAAGGTAAGTACACAAGAAGTAAAAGTTAATTGACAAGGCATGATTTGAAACTCACATAAGGGAATACATTAATTTAAAGGGAAGGGGAGGCATAATAACATTCTGATAAGGTAACTTAACTACAAGTTTCACGACAGAACCACAAGTAGAAGGAGACTAAAAATAAGATAAACTGAAACAATAAGAGAAGCATGTTGTTGTTGAGGCTTTAAATTAAAACTAGGACATACCAGTGAAGAGAGAAGTAAGCAGAATGAAAGAACAAGAGAGCACATATGATTAGCCTTGGCTTGTAGCTAGCTAATAGCAATAAATAGCACAAGAGAGAGGGGAGAGCAAAGATTTTTAGTAAGAGAGGTAGTTTTGAATACTAAGTGTTCGTGTCTGTTAATGAAAAACTTAGGGTATTTATAGTTGAAAATAGGTAGTGAAATAAGGTAAAAATCATAGTAGTATAATAATTGAAGAACTCAGAATCAATCAATTAGAGAATCAAGGAAGTACTCCCTTAAGTTAAGGGAATCAAATCAAAGGGAAAATTCAGTATCATATAAGGCAAGAAGAAAAATCAGTGCATGACTAAATAAGGAAGGAGTCAAGGCTTAGTGGGCATAGAGTAGTCAATTAGGACTAAATTCATAAAACCTTAATTAAGGACACGACTCAATAGAAATAAAGTATCATTGAAAATATGGTAATGAAATCAGTCAGCTTAAACAGACGAGGTAAAGCTTTTAGGGCTTTAAAAGAAAATCTTTCAATCACCATCAATTAAGGAAATCAGAATCAATCAAGAGGGAGTCATGACTCTGTATTTTCAGCATATAAATAGAGAAGATCAAACAGACGTAGCAAACAGGCAAGGTTAGCCACATTGACATAAAGAAGCAAGAGATGAACAAGCAAAATGAGCACAGTCATACAGAAGTGACATAAGTAGGCTAAAGATTCAGTAAAACACATTCAAAGCATGGTAACCACGGAAGATTAACAAGAGTCAAGTAAACAGCTAACACACAGAACCAAAGCAAAGAAAATCTTAGAAATTAGTGCATTTGACATAGGCGAATTAAAAAGCAGTAAGAACATAAGATCGGTCAAAATAAGCAAGGAAAGAGGTTTAATCATAACGAAAATCGGTTAAAACATGTGTAGAAAGAACTCCGAGAAAACCCTAATTTTTTAAAGAAAGTAAAAACGGTTTAAAGTTGAGGGACTTTCAGAAGAAGTTCAAGAATAGTGCAAATCATAGGAAGAAACAGACTTAAGGCATAAACATAGCATAGTTCTGAGAGATTCAGACGAGAGTTAGGGTTTGAAAGGAAACCCAGATAAAAATGAAAGAACCTGTTGTAAACTTCATCGATCGAAACATATTAGGTGTGATTTTGCCAAAAATCACATCGGAGAAGCCATGAATAATAGAAATAGAAACCCTAGATCACAATCAGCATGGCCCAGGTCCCTTGAAGGTTTAGAGATGATGATCAAGGCGGTGGAGTGACCATTGGAGGCTTGGGGTTGAATGGTAGTAGTCGGAGATGACCGAAGAAGGGAGGTGATTGATAGAGTCTAGGGCTAGGTTGAGAGAAAAGAGAATATGAGAGGATTTGAAGGCGACGGATTTAGAAAATGGTTTAAGGTTTGGGGGGTGTATGAATTAAAAAAGGAAAGAACAATTGAGGGTTGTTGATCTTTTAGATCAACGACCAAGATCTGATGGGTTTTGGGTCGGGTAGGAAGCATTTGGGGCCTGGGTCGGGTTGTTTAATAGGATATTGGGCTGGGGAGGGGTCCGAATTAGGCTAAAATTGAAAGCCAAATCTGGTTATGATTTAAATAGCCAATTTTCCCTATTTTAATTTATAATAAATAATAGGTAATTTTGGAAAGTAATTTAATGTGCTAAAATGATTTAAAATACATAATTAACATTTTAAATATATAGGGACCAATATTATGCATATAGAATATAATTATACCCTAAAATGGGCTAACATTGGAATTATAGACAATTTAGCTTAAAAATACTAAATATAATTATAAAAATGCATGAAAATTATTTTTGCCATATTTTGGCATAAGTACAAAAATTAAATAAATAAATTATTATAACAATAATTTGGAAAATAATTATTGGGCATTTTATGAATAAAAGGGGAGAAAATAAATTAATTTAAACCCTTAAAATTATGAGAAAATAATAAAAACCATGTGCATGCTTATATATGAATATATATGTTATTTTGAAGGTATTTATGCATATTTAAAATATATAGAAAAATTGGGAATCAACAGCTGCCCCTTTTTACCCGGGAAAGATGAAAGAGTTTTCGGGTAAAGAAATTATGGCCAATTTTGACCGGATGGGATGTTTCAAAAGACGTAGGCCGAACTCCGGATTTCGAGCTGCCTACATTTCCCTAGTATACAAGAATCATGCCATGTGTAGCACTGGATTCACCTATGGAGTATGCCGATGAAATTATTGTAAGAACGGACACGAGGTGTGG
Organism: Nicotiana sylvestris; assembly: GCF_000393655.2. Taxonomy (NCBI): domain Eukaryota; kingdom Viridiplantae; phylum Streptophyta; class Magnoliopsida; order Solanales; family Solanaceae; genus Nicotiana; species Nicotiana sylvestris. The sequence goes on along the minus strand of NC_091064.1, from coordinate 144,207,063 downwards.
AAGCGGCTATGATGAGCGGTTAAGGCTCGGGACGGCAGAGGGAACTGGAGTGAGATCGCTCCTGCTAGGATAGCGGTTGCTTACTGGTTACCTGCAGATAAAAGATGCTACAAACTATTTGCAAAAATTTAAACATGATGCAAATTTCCTTTGGACCATGAAGATTGTCTTCGGACGGTTAAAGATGACGTCCTTGGACCATGACATCCTGGGCCATAATTTGTTTAACGAGGGATTCACAGACCATTAAATGATGTTCTCGGGCCATGAAAATGGTGCCTCCAAACTATGACTCCTTTGAATAATGATATGCAAATTTGGGGGGATCCTCAGGCCATGGCATGGTGTCTTCCGGCTATGAGGATGGTGCCTTTATACTATGACACCTTTGGATAGATTGGCGATATTTCAGTCCATGATATGCAATAATGATGTAACAAGACAAGGTTTAGTCTTGCAAAGTAGAGGGCAGAGCTTAGCCCGATTGAAAAGCAGGTAGATAGTAGTAGAAAATAGAGCAATATTAGTGCAAAGAGGGATAGTGCTTAGTCTCGCTCAAGTGGGGAGGAGAGGATTATCCATATGCAAATGGGCAGGCAAGGATTAGCCTTATACAAACGGGGAGGCAAGGATTAGCCATATGCAAATGGGAAGGCAAGGATCAACCTCATGCAATATGGAGTCAAGGCTTAGACTCATGCAGATCGGAGACAGAGCTTAGTCTCATAAAAAAAGAAGGAAATGCTTAGCCTTATGCAGATGTGGAGCTAGAGCTTAACCTCATGCAAAATGAGGGACATAGCTTAGTCCCATACAAATGGAAGGTTGTGCTTAGCCTTATGCAAATATGGAGGCAGGGCTTAGCCTCATGCAAGATTCGGGACAGGACATAGTCCAATGCGAATGAAAGGTAGAGCTTAGCCTTATGAAAATATGGAGGTAGGGCTTAGCTTCATGCAAGATGCGGGACATGGCTTAGTCCCATGTGAATGAAAGGCAGAACATAGCCTTATGTAGATGTGGAGGTAGAGCTTAACCTCATGCAAAATGCGGGACAGGGCTTAGTCCCATGCAAATGGAAGGCAGTGCTTAGCCTTATTGAAACATGGAGGTAGAGCTTAACCTCATGAAAAATGCGGGACATGGCTTAGTCTCATGCAAATGAAAGGTTAGTGCTTAGCCTTATGCAAATATGGAGGCGAGGCTTAGTCTCATGCAAGATTCGGGACAAGGCTTAATCCCATGCAAATGTGGATTCAGAGATTAGACAGAGTTTAGTCTTACGCAAATGTGGGGGCAAGGATTTAGACTCATGGAAAGAGAGAATAGCAGATAAGGGTAGAGGATATCTTAGCTAGGATGTGTTCAGCGTCTAACGGCCGGATGGATGGTGAATTTGCTTTGTGTACGAATGCTATCATCAAATGTGCCTGCGTTCAAAGAAAAATTGTAAGTTTCATGAGGGGAGGTTAGTTCTTGCTTCGTTTGCCGGCCTTGCTTTGCTCCGCCCTGGAAGCCCCCTTCGAGTTTCCCTATGTAGCACCTGACTATTATGAAAAAAAAGAATTTTTGAAAAATATGCCTTCATTGATAAAATAGGATTGTTTTGGAAGCGTATTGATATATCAAGTAAACTTTGATGAACTAGCGACTGTGACACATTTCAAAGGCATTGCAGCTCTCCTATGTTGGAATTTTTAGGGTCCTCCTCAAAATTCTGCCCCGATTTGCTAGATGATTTTTAACCTTTTGCGGACGGCGGACCTTGTTGAATCTTCTTTGGAATTTTGAGAATCCTTCTCAAGATTCTGCCCTAGTTTTTGACTGATTACTGACATGTGATGGCGCTGGCTGGACTTGCTCCGGAATTTTGAGGACCCTCCTCAAAATTTTGCCCCAGTTTCTGATTCAGGGGAAAAATGAAAATTTTATTATGATATGACCGAACCTATAAGGCTGCCTACATATCCCCTCTTAAATGAGAATCAGGTCAAGCGTAGTTCAATTACATCAGAAAAGAAATGTGACATAATTATAGGCATAGTATCTCTTGACTGCGTCTGAATTGATTGGTTTTGGCCAAATCTCTCCATCCATTTCTGCAAGTTCTCATCCTGTTATTACTCTGTGAACCATATACGGACCTTGCCAGTTAGGAGAGAATTTCTCTTTGGCATAATATTGGTGTGGAAAAACCTTCTTCAATACCAGCTGCCCTGGTGCGAACTGTCTTGGTTTGACTCTTTTGCTGAAAGCTCTGGACATTCTGTTCTGATACAGTTGGTCGTGACATACTGCGTTCATTCTCTTTCCATCGATAAGGGCCAACTTCTCATGGCGAATTCTTATCCATTCTGCATCGCTGAGCTCAGCTTCCTGTATGATTCTTAAAGAAGGAATTTCCATCTCGGCTGGGATGACAGCTTCTGTACAATAAACCAACACGTAAGAGTTTGCCCCGGTTGACGTACGAACTATGGTGTGGTACCCTAACAGAACAAAGGGTAACCTCTCATGCCACTGCTTTTGATTCTCTACCATTTTCCTTAGTATCTTCTAAATGTTCTTGTTGGCGGCTTCTACCACTCCATTCATCTGAGATCTATAGGCGGTGGAATTCTTGTACTTGATTTTGAATGTTTCACATATAGCTTTCATCAGATCACTGTTGAGGTTGGCGGCGTTGTCAGTAACAATGGATTCAAGGACTCCGAATCGGCAGACAGTACGATCCTTGACAAAATCTGTGATGACCTTCTTGGTTACAGCTTTGTAAGATGTAGCTTCTACCCATTTTGTGATGTAGTCGATGGATACCAGAATAAACTGATGTCCGTTTTAATCTGTGGGTTCAATCGGACCAATAACATCCATTTCCCAAGCGGCAAATAGCCAAGGCGAGCTTGTTGCATTGAGCTCGTTTGGTGTCACTTTTATCATGTCGACATGTATTTGACATTGAAAGCATTTGCGGACATACTGAATACAATCTGTTTCCATGGTCATCCAAAAGTAACCTGCCATGTGTATCTTCTTGGCTAGAACAAAACCATTCATGTGCGGACCGCAGGTCCCAGCATGCACATCTTCAAGTTGCTTAGAAGCTTCCTTTGTTTCGATACACCTTAGCAAACCCAAATCCGGAGTTTTTCTAAACAAGTTCCCTCCGTTGTGGATGAAGTGATTTAATAGTCTTCGGATCGTGCGTTTCTGAATGTGAGTTGCATGCCACGGATATTCTTCTTTTGATAAGCACTCCTTGATATCATGGAACCAAGGCTTTTCCATCTGCTTCTTCCTCGAAATGAGCACAATACGCTAGCTGATTATGGATCCTCACAAGAATGGGATCAATATAGTTCTTATCTGGATGTTGTATCATTGATGACAAAGTGGCTAATGCGTCAGCGAACTCTTTCTTAATTCTGGGCACATGTCGGAATTCTATTTTCATGAACCTCCTATTCAATTCCTAGACATGGTGCAGATATGGCAATATATTGAAATTGTTGGTAGCCCATTCTCTTTGCACATGGTGCACAAGGAAATTTGAATCGCCGGTCACCAACAACTCCTGAAAGTTCATGTTAACTACCATGTTGAGCCCTAATATGCAGGCTTCATATTCTGCCATGTTGTTGGTGCAGGGAAATCTGAGTTTGGCAGATACCGGATAATGCTAATCCATTTCCGATACCAAGACTTCTCCAATGCCTACTCCTTTGAAATTTATGGCTCTGTCAAAGAACATCCTCCAACTGTCATAAGCTTCCGTAATGTCTTCTCCTACGAATGATACTTATTCATCAGGAAAATACATTTTCAAGGGTTCGTATTCTCCTCCCACTAGATTCTCAACAAAGTGATCTACCAATGCTTGTCCCTTGACTGCCTTTTGAGTTGTATAGACGATGTCGAACTCACTCAGCAGTATTTGCCATTTAGCCAACTTCCTCGTAGGCATGGGCTTCTGAAATATGTACTTCAAAGGATCCATCCTGGATATGTGGTATGTAGTGTATGCACAGAAGTAATGCCTCAACTTCTGGGCTGTCCAGGTCAAAGCACAACAAGTGCGTTCGAGCAGAGAATACCGTGCTTCGTAAGGTGTAAATTTCTTATTCAGGTAGTATATGGCTTGCTCCTTTCTTCCTGTCTCACCATGTTGTCCCAAAACACATCCGAAGGCTCCATCTAACACGGATAGATAAAGTAGAAAATGTCGTCCTGGTTCTGGCGAGACTAGAACTGGCGGTGTGGATATATATTCCTTGATCTTGTCAAAAGCTTTTTGACAATCCTCAGTCCAACTTGTCTCGGCATCTTTCCTCAGCATCTTGAAGATGGGTTCACATATTACTGTGGACTGTGCTATGAATCGACTGAAGTAGTTGAGACGTCCTAGGAAGCTCATGGCCCTCATATAAGTAGCCCCTGCGTTCTTTAAACCGAACGACATCATTTTGTAATACACCACAAGGCGTAATAAAAGCTGTCTTCTCGGCATCTTCTTCATCCATCCAGATCTGGTGATAATCTGTGAAGAAACCTATAAAGGATTGAAGTTCATGCTTGGCGCAATTATCGATCAGGATATGTATATTTGGTAGTGAGAAGTCACCTTTGGGACTTGCTATGTTTAAATCCCGATAATCAACACACACTCGGACCTTCCCGTATTTCTTTGGAACTGGCACAATATTAGCTAACCATGTTGGGTACTCAACCACCCTGAAAACCTTGGCTTTGCTCTGCTTGGTAACTTCCTCCTTGATTTTCAGACTCATGTCTGGTTTGAATTTTCTGAGTTTCTACTTGACTAGCGGGCACATGGGATTGGTAGGCAACTTGTGATCTACTATAGATGTGCTCAGGCCGATCATATCGTCATACGACCATGTGAAGATGTCCTCATGTTCCTTTAGAAAGCGGATTTACTCTTCCTTTTCTGTTGGTGACAAATGAATGCTGATGCGGGTCTTCTTGACGGTCTCGATGTCTCCCAAATTTATTGCTTCTATTTTGTCCATGTAGGATTTAGGCTTGTTCTAAAAATTCTCAACTTCCCCTGACAATTTCCTCGGGTATCTCATATTCTTCCTCTGAGTCACTATTCTCATGTTGTGTTGCCTCATTACATGACACAGTCACTGGTTCATCAGGAAAAGTATAAAAATAGTAATGAATAATGATAAAGGATAAATGCATTTGATTAAAACTTAGAAAATTGTTCAAACAAAGTTTGGCTTGGTGGATCGAGCATTTATTTTAAATAAAGAAATCATAAAACAAAATTGCTAAAAAATTTAAATGCCTAGAAGAACTATAAATCCTGCCAAGCTACCCAGGGACTTGGTGGGCTCGGGATGGTGTGGTGGTCCAGTTTCTGAGAATAGCTCCCTTTGCCATAGTCTGAATGGTGAGGCCTTCTTCCTCCTCCTCTTCAATTATGGCACTGCAGTCCATGTCCTCGTCTTCCAAGAACAGATCCTTCAGCCTAGCTAGTGCTTCTTATTCTGCAGTTCCCTATATTGTGCCCGCCTGATGGAAAGCTTGTTCGAAACGGGGTACCGGTTGCTCAAGAGGGTAATACGGTCCATGCCATGGAGGCAACCACTCCCTGTACTTTTTCCATGTATACTAGTATCCGAGCCCAAAGGTGGTACCATGTTTTTTAGTCGTATCGGCTTGGTGATACTCTGGAGGTTCTTTCCCAACCCTTTTTCGGGTTCATATCCGGACCATGCTAGTATGCTTTCTATTTTGTTACTCCACCACTTATCCTTCTCGACGACATTGACCCATTCGATGTGATTATAGGTTTCCCCTTCTAGCCTCCTTCTATGTCCATTGGCCAGAATGGTTTGACTAGTGTAGATCGGGTTACTCCCGTCTACATGAATGATTACCTCCTAACAGTTCCATTCGAATTTTATGACTTGATATATTGTAGAGGGCACGGTTCCAGCAGCATGGATCCATGGGCGGCCCAACAAAGGATTATATGAGGCCGGTATGTCAAGTACTTGGAATTCAACGTCGAACCAAGTCGACCCTATCTGCAAGCAAAGGTTGATTTCCCCGATCGTGGCCCTCTAGACCCATCGAAATCCTTCACATTCATGCTTTCGGTTCGTATTTCATGAAAACCTTTGTACAACCTTTTCAAGGTATCCAATGGACAAATATTCAGACTAGAACCTCCATCAACCAGGACACTGGCAATGAACTGGTCTTCAAATTGTACAGTAATGTGCAATGCTCGATTGTGATTCAGACCTTCGGGTGGCAGCTCATCTTCGTGGAAGATAATATTATGGCTCTCCAGTACCTGACTGACCATATTGGCCATTTCTCTACCAGTGATATTATTGGGTACATAAGCCTCGCTTAGTACTTTCATCAAGGCGTTCTTGTGTGCCTCTGAATTCCGTAGTAGTGACAGGATAGATATCTGAGCATGGACTTTGTTTAGATGATCAATAACAGAATACTCTTTCACTTGTTCTTCCCTCCACAAGTCATCTGGTCCGGTCTTAATGACAGGATGATTAGAAGTGGCATCCTTACTTGAACCTCCCAGGTGTTCAGGTATGTAGACTCTTCCAGTTCTAGTCATCCCTTGTGCGGCATCAGATTCTTCTATCTTAGTCTTCCACCTTAAATGGAGTGGAGGTGGCTGCAGGCAGAGCTACTTCCACCTCGGATGGAACTGATGTAGTTACCTCAACGTCAATAGTTACTTGAGTCTAAACCACGATAGGAGTGAGTGTGACTGCAACCTTAAAGTCATCTCCTTCTCAGATAAGCCTGATTGACCCCTCGTGGTCCCATTCTTCATTTGTTTCTATAACAGGTATGTTTACCGTAAAAATGGTAACAACAATTAAATTTGTATATGAGATTCTAAAAATACGTGATCTTTTCTCGACCTAGTTGTTTTGAGCAGTTGATGCTAAGAATACGAAGTTTAACGATAAAATGCAAGCTAAAACCGGGGCGATAACCAAACCTGAAGGCTTACTGCTCAAGTTGTTTTATCAAGGGGATACAGGCTAAAATGAGGGGTTAAACGAACCGAGGAACCTGCTGCCTGGGTATAGGATCGGTCGATGAGGGGCCTCGGTGTTGAAGTCAGGGTCGAGTTCGAACTATCGAGGGGAGTCGGGAGTAGGATAACAGTTAAGATATGATAAAACAAATCTCTATATAGCCAAGACCAAGTGATAAATAAAGAACAAGTAAGAAGGCAACAAATGCTAAGTGGCCTCGAGCCAGTGAGAGTAAGCGAGTTAGAGAGATGAAAGAGAGAGAGAGAGATATTATTGCACCTGAGTTGAATAGTTGGAGCTCTATTTTACAGGGTGTTAGCGACTCCCCTTTTATAGAAATGGGAACCCAAACTTAGTACAAGATACGTTGTGTGATAAAAGAAATGGGATGGGACAACTGGCTAGCTTTATGACATATACGTGGGCCGATGTTGAGCTGCTCAAGTAGACTTGATCGACCTCGGATGCGTTCATCGGGAGATTCCTACGTTCGTTGGGACTTCGGTCGGTGTTATCTTTGGCTGAGCATCGATGGATCTTGAGGGAAGTTTCCGGCTCGAAATCCCGGGCCTCTGGGATCACTCTCTGAAGCATCTTGTCAAGGAGAAATCGGCCTCCCCGATTTCACCGCACACAGATAGTCTCCGCATTTCTTAGAGGGAAGTGATAAGAAATGATTTTGACACCTCACTTCTCGGTCTCTTATAACGACATTGTGCTGATGGTGCAACCTCCCTTTTACAAGTGCTGAGGCGTTTCGCCTTTTCGATTCTCCAGGATCTCCCGAAGCGTCGTGACCCTTCGATCTTCAGAGTTACGTTATTGCTATTGGCTTATCTTCTATGAACGCATTATTTGCGCCTACTGTTATGCTTTTCGAGGGCAGTGATGGCGCCGTCGGTTACTTTGCTCTCCTTAAAAGGGGATTCTTGTGGTTGGCTTCTTATACAAACTTCCTTTGATACCCATCTTTTCTTCCTTTCCTGCTATCTTGAGTCTCTGCCATGTCGTCATGTTTGAGGCTCGTGGCCTCAAGATATTACGTCATGTGCACCTTGGCCCAACCTTCGATCCTATTTTGGTTGGACGAAGTTGTGCTGCTATGATGCTATTGTTGTTGTTGTTGCTGTTGTTGCTAATGTCGTTGGCTCGGGGCGATGAGGCAGAGGTCTGATTTCCTCCGACCCTGGGAGATACTTTGGATTATGCACTGCTACTCAAGAGGGGGCTTGGATTATACACCGCTGCTCACCCTCCTCCCTCGACTCGACGTGTTACACCCCTTTTGGATTTCTAGGGGGTGTGGCGGCAGTTTCTGTTGGCTGTTACCTCTTGGGCTGAGGCAATGTTTCAAGAAGTGGCTTCAAAATTGTAGTACTAGCGGAGTTCGTACTAGCCAAATTTTTTACCCAACCACTTCTTGTCTTCTTCTGGCTTCTCCTTCGTCATTCGCTCTTCTCCCCCGCCTTCCTCTTCTATACCCTTCCTTTTAAAGATGCCATTCCGGGAGAATTAGGATGATCCCCGAGGGGATTGGGCTTGGAAGATATTGTCTTTGAGGTCATACGCCTGAGATGATGATGACGAAGATGCAACATTTTAAAGGAATAGGCTAGATACTTAGGCTCTTGTTGTATGCATATCCTTTGTACTTCTTTATTTCTTTGTAAGGATGCCCCTGTAGGCTTTTGTAATAATATGTAAGGACCCCCTGAGGGTCGTTGTAAGCAAATATTTTTATAAATACGAAGATATTTCCATATTTCCTTCCGTCGATACCTGCTATATTTCTTTATATTTTTGGCAGCCCCGAATGCGCGATCTTATTTTGTTGCCTGTGATACTGAACTTGGACGTGAGTATTCTTCCCGACCTTTGGTTGATAAAACGGCTTCGCGCGGGGTTCTTTGTGACTACTCAAATAGAACCTGAATAAGGCCAATAACCTCAGGCCACCGGGATCCTCTCTTTGCGTGAAAAGCGTGGATGATGTCTTCAGGACTCATAATAATCTTCGAGAAGAAACTTGCCCGAGGACTCGCGGTCCAGGGACATTGGTGACTTCATGAAGGCGGTCTCTGAATGGAGGCCTGCCCGTGCTTCGGACTATCCTGATCACCACCCGAAGCTTGTTTTATATGGGTGTTTGTTAGAGACGCCTATTTCTTCGCAAGCTAGTCTCCTTCGGCAGAGGCCTTTGAAGCTGTATGCCAGTCTTATTTTGGTAAAGGTATTGTTGACCTTCTGGAGCGCTGTATTTCTATTACAGAGGTCTTCGGGTTTGAGCATTACCTCGAGACTGGAGGCGATGCCGACGGTTGGTGCCTTTAGATGGCGTCGAATTGTTGCCGCCCTTCCAACATGTAACGTGAGATTGCTTCCGCTTCCCGGTGGTCATTGGGGTTTGCTGATTCCATAGTGCTGGTGGATCATGCCCTTAGTGGTTGTTTATTCGAGGGACAGCAAAGATCGGGCATGGGCGAGTCGCTCCACTCGGGTGTTAACCGCTGATACCACACCTTTGGAATCCGCATAATTTGTTTGAAAAAAAGGAACAATACCCTTTAGGCGGCGTGCCCCGCATTTTGCTAGCTCTGCTCATTAGTATGGCAAATTTAGTGGTCGTGTCTTCCTTCCTCCATCGCATTTGTACTGGAGTCATTGGTATTGGATGATCCCTCAGGGACAAGGCTGTGTCCCCTTCGGAGAGGGAGGGGAGCACTAGGCTTTCGAGCTAGATGGGCAGCAACGATAAATGAGATATGCACTTCATAATGTGATGGACCTTTTATCGGGGCGAGACAGGCTCGTGCTTCTGAGGAGAGTGCATCATCCGAGCCTCATATTCCTAGAGTCCTTGGTTCCAGAGCAGCGGTTCTTTCGAGCTAAAATGGTTGGACCAAGAGGAGTGTGCTCGGCCGTCGAGTAGGTTTGCCAACTTCATTTCGTGGTGAGTTTTAGCATGATTCCTCTGCATCTTGGATCTTCCCTTACTTATCAGGTTTTTCTTCCGTAAGACTCCGACAGACTCAGACTTTGAGCTGCTCCGCCAAGGGGCTATACTTCAGGGGACCCTGGATGAGGGTAGGACCTTTAGGCTTCTTCGCGAGGAGAAAGAGGGGTCGAGTCGATGTACTGGCGGTTCAGTACATATCGGAGCTAGCATTATAGAAGCCTTTTGATGAGGTAGGAGCCTTCTTGTGGTAAGTGTTTCGCTTTTTCAACCTTTGAGATTAGACTTTGCTTATTTTTTTTAGCTGCAGAGAAAAGGCAAAGGCTTAGGAGTACCTTAGGGGCGGAGCCAATCGAGCCAGGAATGCCTGTGGTGAACTGACGTATTAAATACAGGTTTGAGCTTCGATCTGAGTGAACATGATCGTGAAGCAGTAGCTTGGTTCCTTAAAAAGTCCGGGTTGAGAATAATCGGTGCCCGGATGGGTATAGTACTGAGTCGGACCGGGGACGATGAGGGAGTGGCAACCTATTCAAAGGGCGTCGCTGATGTCTGAGCCGAGTTGGAGCCGGCCTTCGATTGTGAGAAGAGGAACGAGGGATACGTTCGTCGTAGATCTTGGGATAGGCGCTTGAAGAGACCCTTGCCAGGGGGTCTGTCCTTCTAGAAGGATTTGCTTGAGCGAAGGTGGTCGAGCGTGATGCTCGATTACTTCTTGCCGATGCAAGGGAGAGCAAGACTAGGGCTGGTAGGCCGTAACCTTTTGGGGTGGAGCGTAGATTTTGCCACATTGTATTTGCTGTTTGTAGAGCATGCTTGTAGATGGAGAGCTCACCTTTCACGCATATACAAAATGAGAGAAAACTTGAAGCTTTACCTCCTTTATATCTCTTCCCGTATTGCTTTTGATTAGGCGGGCTAGTTTCGGTGTTTGGCAGAATCCTCGTAGGTCCGAAAATGATCAGGCAGGCCCAGAGGCATTTAAGTGCGATCTTTAACGTGAGCAGGTACTGGGGCCTTTGTGCTTTGCCCAGCTGTTTAGGCTTAGTCTCCGAGTCAAGCCTTGACTCGAGCTTGCCTGACATTTGATCTTCTGTGCCCGTGCGGGCGGATGTGATTGTTCTCATTTCTTGCCCTTGTGCATTCGCTATTTCAACTATTTTGGGTCCAGTCTCTGAGTCGCATTGCGATTCGAGCTTTAATTGACCCTTAAGTTCTTTCTTACCTGCATGGGCGGACAATAGTGGCCTTTATTTCTCGGTCTCGGGAGTTTGTTGTTTCAACTATCTCGGGTCCGGTCTCTGAGTCGCATTGCGATTCAAGATTTAATTGACCCTTAAGTTCTTTTGATTTTCAGACCGATGACACTGGCTCTTACGATGTTTTGGTCGTTGAGACCTTTTAATATGTGGCCCGGAGGCTTGTATAGTTAACTATTTTGGATCTAGTCTCCGAATCGGATTATGACTCGAGATCATTTTAATCCTCAAGTTGGCGACAATGGCTCTTACGCCGTTTGGTCATTGGGACCTTTTAGTGTGCGGCCCGGAGGCTCGTTTGGCTGGCGACAATGGCTCTTATGCTCTTTGCTCGTGGGATTTTTGTAGGCTTTGTTTTACACTCGTTAAGGTCTTTTGAAATGATTTTTCCTGACCCATTGTCGGCCAGGAGGCAATGTTCGAGCACCTCAGAAGGTTCATAGTTCGTAGTCTGAGTAGGTTGAAGCCTTGTGATTTTGAGCTGACATGGTCGAAGCTCGTTTTTCCCTGTTGAGGGAACCCTATTTTAAACGGTTCTTTTCGAAGTATAATCGAAGTAGTGGCCTGCGATTTTTGTTTAGCGATGGTCGGGTGTCCTTGAGTCGCGCTAACTTGGCTGTATCACCCGTTTTGACCGCAGTCATATATGTTTGGCCGGAGCCATTTTTTGATCCTGAATGATAGTTTAGGCGTCTACATCGAGGGTATGCCCTTTCAGGATTCTTACAAATGCGACGTATATCCTAAATTTTGGGATTTTCATGCATGTTGATGTCTTACAATTTTATCATGCCTGTTGAGGTCTTACAGTTTTATCATGCATGTTGAGGTCTTACAGTTTTATCATACCTATTTAGGTTTTACATTTTTATCATGCATGTTGAGGTCTTACAGTTTGTGTTGCTTTGTAGAATAGATCTGGTTACACCGAGTATGCCCGCTCGAGATCTTACAGTTTCGGGTTTTCCAGTGCATAGCGATTGGTGACAGTCTCCAAGTTATTGAGTTTGCTTGGGCTCAAAGTTCGCTATTTGTGAGCTCTGAGTTGCCTTGCTGGGGCTTCATGATCCCGGAGTCCCGACCCTGGGGTCGTGCGGGTGCCAAATTATTGAAGCGAAGTCTCTGAGTATTTCGGGATGCATTTGGTGGAGGGGTTTCTGCCGAGAGTACACTGCGATTTCCTTGTTTGGAGAATGAGATACTGAAAGATATTCTTCGATCCATTGACGTAACATGTATTGTTACATTGAATTGATATATATTATGTTGAATTTGATCGCTCGGAGGTTTGCCTTGCCTGGTGTTTTTGTGATTTAGAGCTTCAATTCGGAGGCTGTCTGAGTGCTTGAACTGCTGGCATCCGTTCCCGAGTTCTCGGGACATTTCTGGTGAAAGAATTTGTTACCATACTCTAAGAAGGAGTCCCCCCCTCTCTTTTTTTTGACAAAAAGTTATTTTTTGATTGTGCGATACAATATTACATGCTTTTGCCGACGAGGCCTAACTATATCGACCGTTCGGTCCGATACATTGTTTTCCTATAAGAACCTTATTTGGCGTTTCCAAAACTCCTACGAGTGGGCAGCTTTCTGGGGTATGCCCCTCGCTATTCAAAAGTCGGCCGCAACGGAAGTCTTTAATGCTTTGCAGAGTTCCCCCTTAGGCAGCTCACAGACGTTGCCTCGTTAAAAACCTTGCTAGTAAAAACCCTTCTTTTGGGATAAAAAATTGGTCGAAGGAAAAGAGTGCAACGGGTTCGCTTTTGGAGCCTTGTGGTCTTGCGACAGCGCTAGCGTTCAGGAAGCTCCGGTCAGGTGCCTACATGAAAGTTAATTCCAAATTCGAAATAAAAAAGGGGGGATGCTCGTACCTTGAAGTTAGATATGCTGGCTATGCCTCCGGGTTAGTCGATTATAACTACCCGGGGTGGAGACGCAGCGTGGATTTCTTCTTTGTTTTGTCAAGCTCGATCGGGGGCGAGACCTGATTTGCCCGTTGGTTTATTCGGGGGCATAAGCATGAGAGTTGGTACCATGTCGTGTATTGAGAACATTTCCTTTGCCGCATGTTGTTCCCCGTAGACGATTTTGATTCGGTCGATAGTCGGGAATTTTATCCTCTGATTGAGGGTGGATGGTACTGCTCTCATGAAGTGTATCCACGGCCGCCCAAATAAGGCGTTATACCTCATATCTCCCTCATTGACATGGAATACAACCGGCCACGGTAACCGGAAGGACGATTTCTCCCTTCGTCGTTTCGCTCGCCATGTTGAATCCATTGAGGACCTGAGTGACGAGCACGATTTGTTTGAGCAGTCTGAACTGTTCTATCACCCTCGACCTGATAATATTGGTCGATCTACCTGGATGCACGAGTACACGTTTTATCTAAAAAGAATTTACAAGAAAGGAGATTACCAGGGCATCGTTGTGGGGTTGAGACAGGGCCTCAATGTCCTCTTCGCTGAACGTGATGGCATCTTCGGGGATGTATCCCCGAGTCCATTTTTCTCTGGTGATGGATATTTTTATTCTTCTCATCACGGGTTCCATTTTGTCCATTTTGCCTCCTTTTTTCATAGTTGCCTCCCTTTCTCGGAACTGATTTTTGGCCCGATCGCTAAGGAATTCCCGAAGGTGTCCTTTGTTGAGCAGTCGAGCCACCTCCTCTCGTAGTTGATGGCAATCCTCGGTCCTGTGATCGTGCTGGTTGTGGAACTCGCACATTAAGTTGTAATTCCTCTGCGAAGGGTCCAACTATATCAGTTTAGGCCACTTGGCGTCTCTGATCTTGCTGATAGCGAACACGATATCTGACATATCCATGCTGAAGTTGTATTCCAATAGGTGGGGAGCATTTGTTGGCACTATCTTTTGATCTAACCTGGTTCTATTGACGAGCCCTCGAGGATCCTATCCTCAATCTATCCTCTGATCATTCCGAGGTAAGTTACCCCTTGGGGCATTCCTTCTGTCTTTGAGGTACGGTTGGTAACTTTCTTTGTTTGTTTCCAATTCCTTTGCCAGGAGTTTGATTGGGTATACTGAGCCCAAAGGGGCTCCCAGCTGGTCATCCTCGGCTCTAATCTTTGACTGATATGGGTTGTGGACGTCCGATTAGGTCACGGCCAGATATTCGATCAGGTTCTGCTTCAGCTGCTTTGAAGCCATTGAACTTCATTCGTTCAGGCCTTGGGTGAAGGCATGCATTGCCTAGTCATCTAAGATGGGCAGTAGCTCCATTTGTTCCATCTGGAAGCGGGACACGAATTCCTGTAGCATCTCGTTCTCTCTTTGCTTGATTTTAAAAATGTTAGACTTCCTCGTTGCTACCTTGATGGCTCCAACATGTGCCTTTACGAAGGAGTCTGCTAGCACGACGAACGAATCTATGGAGTTCAGAGCCAAGTTGTGATACCACATCATGGCACCCTTCGAAAGTGCTTCTCCGAATTTTTTAAGCAATACAGACTCGATCTCGTCATTCTTTATATCGTTGCCTTTTACTGTGTAGGTGTAGGCAGTAACATGTTCTTTAGGGTAGGTGGTACCGTTGCACTTAGGGAGTTTCAGCATTCTGAACTATTTTGGAATGGGCTTTAGGGCCACTTCCTCGGGAAACGACCTCTGTATGAACTTTTTCGAATCCAAACCCTTGAGGATCGGGGGCGCACCAGGGATCTGATCGACCCTAGAGTTGTAGGTCTCGACCTTTTTATCATTGGCTGCAATCATTTTCTCACCCGATTAGATCCTTTTGGTGAGGTCCTCGAGCATCTTCACTATGGCAGGGTCGGCCACTGACCCGTTATTGCTTGACCTTTCAAGTACTTGCTCGGTGGGGGGAGCTGTCTCTGGTGCCGCTGTGCTGGGAGTCTTCGGATGTCTTTGTAACTAAGCAATGGCCAATTGTTGTTCCTGCAACATTTCAAAAATAACATGAAGACTAACTTCCTATTTTTCCCCGGCCGGGGTTTTTTGAGCTTCCTATCGGTCGCTATGCCGTATGCTCCTATCGGTGTGAGAAGTTTCGTCGAGTTGTTGTGCGTCATGCGAATCCACGTCCGATAGAATCGGTACAAGCGCATTATCGGGATTCTACGGTGGTGCTCCAGCGGCCGGGACAGCCATGCCATTTTCCCCGTGGTTTTCGAGGTTGTCATTCTCGACTCTGTTAACCGAGCTAGACATTTTGACCTGAAATCAAGAGATCTTGGGCAAGAAGAATTGTGAAAGATAACGTGTGTTTGTGTAATGGAACCAACAAGAAAATAACCACTAATATTTTTAGCCCCACGGTGGGCGCCAAACTGTTTACCGTGTAAATGGTAACAATAATTAAATTTGTAAATGGGATTTTAAGAATATGTGATCTATTCTCGAGCTGGTTGTTTTGAGGATTTGATGATAAGAATACAAAGTTTAACAATGAAATGCAAGCTAAAAACAGGGCGATAACCAAACCAGAAGGCTTACTGCCTGAGTTGTTTTATCAAGAGGATACAAGCTAAAACGAGGGGTTGAACGAACCGAGGAACCTGCTGCCCGTGTGTAGGATTGGTCGATGAGGGGCCTCGAGGTTGAAGTCAGGGTCAAGCTCAAGCTATCCGGGGGAGTGGGGAGTGCGATAACAGTTAAGATATGATTAAACAAAGCTCTATATGGCCAAGACCAATCGATAAATATAGAACAAGTAAGAAGCCCATAAATGCTAAGTGGCCTCAAGCCAGTGAGAGGAAGAGAGTTAGAGAGAAGAAAGAGAGAGAGATATTATTGCACTTGAGTAGAATAATTGGAGCTCTACTTTACAGGGTGTTAGCGACTCCCCTTTTATAAAAGGGGGAGCCCAAAATTAGTACAATATACGTTGAGTGATAAAAGAAATGGGATGGGACAACCGGCTCGCTTTATCACGTATACGTGGGCTGATGTTGAGCTGCTTAAGTAGACCTGATCTACACCAGATATGTTTTTCAGGAGATTTGTGCGTTTGTCGGGACTTCGGTCGGTATTATCTTTGGCTGAGCATTGACATATCATGAGGGAAGTGTCCGGCTCAAGATCCCAGGCCTCCGGGATCACTCTCCGAAGCATCTTGTCAAGGAGAAATCAGCCTCCCCTATTTCACCGCACACAATGTACATCGTCACCTCTATGATCAGGGAGGGGATTGTTGCAGACATTAGGTACGACTTCCTTTTTTTGTATGGCCTTGTTGCCAATTAATGTCTGGATCTTGTCATTTAGTGTTTGGCACTCAGCAGTGGTGTGCCCTTTCATACCGGAGTGGTATGCACAGGTTTTGTTCGGATTGACCCATTGGGATGGATTTTCTAGCGCCGCAGCAAGAATATGAGTGACGTAACCTGCGGCCTTTAACCTTTCATACAATTGGCGATGGGCTAAGCAATGGAGATGTATTGTCTGGGTGGCTTGTGGTTGAAGTTGGGTCATGGTCCTGGATAATTTTGGTGGGTTAGTGGTGATTGGAAGTGGGATGGTTGGGAATTATAGGTATGATGGACAGTGGATGGTTGGGAATATCTAGGAGATGAAGGTTGATATGTAGGTGGCGATGCTTGATATGTGGGTGGAGGTGTTTGATATGTGGGTGGAGGTGTTTGATAGGTAGGAGGAGGTGTCTGGTATGTGGGTAAAGGTGTTTGATATGTGAGTGGAGTTTTTGGGCCTTGGGCCACCATTACTACCCCAACATCCCTTTTCTTCGATATGCCACCTGATTGGAGTGCCTTATTCGTGGCTTTTAGTGCATCGAAATTCGTGACCATCCCGTTCTTGATTCCTTCCTTAATCCTCTCCCCGAGCTTGATGATATCAGAGAATTTGTGATTTTCGATGACCATCAGTCTCTCATATTATAGTGGATACTGTGCTCTGACGAAGATTTTATTCATTTGTTCTTCATCCAAAGCGGTCCTGACCGTGGCGTCATCCGACCTCCAACAAGTAGAATATTCGCGAAAAGTCTCAGTAGGCTTCTTCTTGAGATTTTGAATATAGAAGACATCAGGTGCATTTTCTGTGTTGAACCTAAACCGGTCCATGAAATCTGACACCATGCTTACCCAATTGGACCATTTCTTGGGATTCTGGCTGATATACTAAGACAACGAGTCCCCAGTAAGGCTCCTCATAAAGAGCTTCATTTGAATCTTTTCATCTTTTCCAGCATCGACAAGCTTGTCATAGTAGGTCGTTAGGTGTACCCTTTTGGCAATTCAATATCGGGCTGTATGCACAGATCTTCGTAGTTTAAACCTTTTATTCCTCTGTCGACTTCAACACCTTGAACTCGGCTTGTCAATTTCTTGAGTTCTTCGGCCATGTTCTTAATGAGCAGGTCCTTTTCGGAGGATTCCAGTGCACATGAGATTGGCTGGGTAGAATGTGGTATAGTTTCCATGTATATGGGGTTTCTCTGATGGGTGCCAGGAACTTGGTTTGGTGATGGTCGTTGGTGGAGTTTTGTGGATCGGGGATGAGTGGTGGTGTATTTTGGGGAGTGTGGTAAGTGGTGGTTGGTGGGTACGGGATTGGTTGATGCTGTTGTGGTGGAGTTGGTATCGGCAATGGATTGATATTTTGTGGTAGAGTTGCGTATTGATTTGGTATGGTAGGATTTTGCGGCTGTTGGTTTTGTGTGTTTTGAGGAGGTATTGGGTTTTTTGCGTTCTGTTGGTGGATATCAGGGACATTGAAGGTGAGTGACAAGTTTTCCAAATTGTAGGCCTGCTCAAGTTCTCCTTGCAGTTCTAGTATCTTTTGTTCAAGTCTCAAAACTAGGTCATTCGGGGCCGGAGTATTACGGCCATCCGAGGTCTCTACGTTCTCAATGTTTTTCTTTCGGATTCCACTCAAGTCGTCCATCTTTGATTTCCCTCTGCTTTTTGTGTTGCTTAGAGGAGGATGAGGTTGATGGCCTCTAGATATGGTATGATATGGTGACGAGGCAAGTATGGATGAACCAACCTATGGGGATGGGAATAATAATAATAAAAATAAACAAAACAAAAGGTAACAAGTTAGTGGGGATCCTGAAATGTTTGCAATATTTAAACACATATTGCGAAATATAAACTCGTATCCTAATTTGGGAGCATCGTTGTTCCCGAGGTAGGCCTAGTGACAAATAAATTTGGAGAACTTCAAATGCCAACAAATGCTTCATTTCATAACATAAAAGTAGACGAATCCAAAAACGACACTAACACAATAATAAAACAAGTCACTACTGGCACTTGGCCTTATTACATTTTAAAAAAAAAAACAAGTAAATCTAATCTATTTGGTCCTAGAAGGACCTTCCCCGGATTTGATCTTCCGGACTCCATCAAAAGGATCTCCCAGCTTGCACAGTCCCAGCAGCAAGTAGGCTCGGGCCAGATGTCCTCCCTCTGCTCCTTTAGCATTCTGATAGTTTTTAATCCTTTTTATGACTTTGCCCTCCAGCTCCATTATTCCTCGCTCAAGGTATTCCAGTTTTCTGTTGGAAATGACTACCATCTCATTCCATTCCTCAATCAACTTCACGTTCCTCTCATGTATCTCCCGATTCTCATTTTCAGAGTCGTGGACCCTCTTGAGCAACCTGTTGTGTTTGACTTAGGCTTCAGCTTCCTCATCTATGATTCTGTTCCCTCGACCAGTCCCCGGCATCACCGTTCCTTTCAGATTATCCTCCAACCATGCAGGGTAGAGAGGCTCGCACCCCACGTGATATCTGTTTGGCTCAACAGTGCTTTTCTCCACAATGATTTTGCAGTGCCACATGTGCTGAGCTTGGCACTTGTAAGGTATGTCATCATCTTGGAATTCCGCCCTGAAATGTCTCATCTTGACTACCCTTGGTACAATCTATTTTTTGCCTACTTTCCTCATAACCCGCATAGGGACATATGGATATGTCCCCAGCATCCCGATCAACACCAAATGTGGAGCATCCCTGGACCTGATAATGAACTCATTTGTTGGAAACCATTCAATGTGGGTCATCAACTTAGGGTGATGGAAAGAAATGTGGTCGTTCCAAGCCCTTCGTTGAAATTTTTGGAGATAGCGACCTTTTTGTAGATACTACAACAACCATAACTGCAGCAGTAAGTTGCAACCCTCGAAATGCTGGACCCCTCTTTGACAACGCTCCAGGGCCCTATAGATATCAACTATGATCATGGGGACTATGGTATATGTCTGTCCATTAATCCCCTCCATCAGAGTTTTGGCAACCATGGCCAACCTAGTGTGGATCCTTCCCTTTTTCATTGGGAACACAATCAACCCTAGAAAGCACACAATGAACACGAACACTCTGCGGTGGATGTATCCCAATGAAGTGAGGGCGATATCATCATGATAAGTATGGAAAGACTTGCTATGACCATACCTCTCGTAGAGATATTTGAAAGGTATGTAGGAATCTTTCAAGCACACTAGGTCGACATGCTTTTTCAGCCCCATCATCTTAAAAAATCCCCTGCCCATACGGTTTTCCGGTACCAAAAGCCCAGGATTGTCCCAAGTCAACCCTGCAAGTCCTCCTATTTCCTCTAGGAGTGGTGTCATTTCTATGTCTCCGAAACGGAACACAGCTCTTTCACTATCCCAGAATAACGTGGCAGCCTCGATCAACTTGTTGTTTGGTTCAATATCTAGTAGGGAAGGCAAGTTACCCAGGTACTTTTTCACATGCTTCTTGTCACTTGAGGAAAGATCTTCCCACCAATCTAGCAACAATGGAGGGATATTGCTAACCATACCGAATCTGGGGACTTTGTGCCTCATTTTCTGCAAAACAAAAGGGTTATGCCTTACCCCCACCAGACTCGACTATTTTTACATTTATGATCAACATATCGACTTTTATTCCTCCAAATTAATGCACAGAACGTTATTGTGTCTGTTGGGATTATGGAAAACCCGATGGACTTTGGATAAGGCTTATCTTGAAAAATCATTATGTGGACAACATAACTGATCCAACTAGGTTTGACCATGATGCATGCATAATTTAAATAGAGTAAGGTTTCTACGGGGTTTTAGACTGGTACCCTCAAGGGACAACCTGAGGGGGAAGGCACGAAACCGTCGACTGCACCGCTAATCGACTACCGCAAATAAGCCTTTCCGAATTCAGGGGTATTAAATAGGAAGAGCACAACCACTCATTAAAGCGCTGCTATGGGATTTGATACGCACGAGTGGAATATGATGTGGATCATAATTTATGCAGTAGTTAATAACATGTAGGCAAGTATTTTCATGAAAGGAAAAATAAATTCTACATTTAAATAATTGAAAAGATAGTTACATAAAAAGGAAAACAAGGAGACAAGTTAGTTTTCAGGGTAATAAAGGATTCCTAAATGCTTGAAAATAAGACAGTTGAATTCAGATAAGGGAGCAGGGTACGGGATAAACATGTTTGGACTAATTTGTAAAAGACAAGTTCGTTATGGTAGGAGCCTAAAAATATCCCTAGCAGAGTCGTCATGCTATCACGTCCTTTTTTTCCTTCGCGGAGAAATTCCGGGTTTCGACGTTCATGGGGGTAATAACTCATTTCCTTTTGGGAATTGGGTATTTAAGAGTCGCCACCTAACAAATTATGGTCCGTTAGGTCACCTAGAGTGATTAACTCTTGAGTTAGTTTGCATTACCAGAGATTAGGGTAAGGGCTCGAAGTAACCTCGGGGGAAAGGTGTTAGGCACCCTTCTTGATCCACAATGGTGGGTCCCGGCCGAACTTATATTCAAAAATTAGTCCACATAAACAGTTGAATTAAATAAATTGCTAATAAGGCACATTGGATAGTTCAAGTAGTAAGATAAAGGTTTGAATAAGTTGTAAAAGACGAAAGTTTAAATAAAGAGAGAGGATTTTGTAAGGAGGGGTCCTAGGTTGTTTGTCCTATAGGATCACCCCACGCAATGTCCGGTAAACACTCCTCGATGAGGGTCTACACGTGACATTAACACGTAGTAATCATATCCCATGTCTACCCTTCCCATCCCTTTATTAGTCATGCAAAGCGAGTGTTTGGTAACCGATTCCTATTGCGTGTTGCTACATGTCCCTTCTTAATGGTTCCAGAGGGAGTTTGGACCTCTACCTATAGGTAGTTCTAGACACCCCTAAGCTTTAGAAAGCAAAAATTCTAAGGCGACAGTCAAAACATTTAGGACTTTAACATAATGGGAGCAATTAAGAGGCTCATAGTTTCCTCCTCAAACAAACATACAAGCAGCACGACTCAAACACAGTTAAGGTCTTTATTAATTAAAGTCCTAAAGAGGGATCTCTAAGTGACTATGCAAAAACAGACCAAACTCTTATACCCAGAAGTTATAACCAAGTAGTTGCCTAGGGATTCCTTTTTTAAAAGCTTATTAGAATCAGAAAAGTTAAGTGACAAAGACAGTTTCAGAGAAATACAATTTTTAAAACGCCATGAGGCTTGCTTATATGTAGTAGACTGTGTTTATATTAATGCAAAAGAGCAGGTTTTTGAAATAGACTCCTTTAATACCTATAAGCATGATATCTAATGAGATTGAGGCAATTTTGAAAGAACCTTTTTCCAGGAAATGTTTGACACTTAATAAGACCAGTTTTAAGAATGGACTAGGCGTAATGAAGTTGATTTATTAGGATAATTAGATTATCAGACAGAATTGCTGTAGAGATCCCTATGGGCATGGTATCTTGCTGTATTACTGGTTTTAGACAATTTACAGCAACATACAAAAAGAATTATTAAAACTGAATCGGAGTTGAGTCCTATAGGCATGATTTCTATTAGGCAAAAGCAATTAGATTCAAAAGAGCAAACCTATGAGCATGTTCTCTACTTATGCAGGCGGTCAAACTTCATAAATAAGGTCCTAAGTGCAGGATTTCTACCCATATTACCCTTTAAAGTATGCATCTACCCACCCTTTTACTAAATACCCCGAATATCAATTTACAAATTTTTACAGGCCAATGAATGAATTGCATAAGTAAAATAGAAAATCAAAAAGTTATTCTATAGGGAGCTTGCAACTAGGCCAATTTTTTCCAAAGCCTCCAATGGTCTCATAAGACTCAATTCCATAAACAAATCAGAGTTTAGGTGCATCAAAGTTCCCTAAGGGTCTCAAGGACCCCGGGCAATGCTTACACCTAGACTTAGCAACCAAGCATTGAACCAGTGCAGTGTGGAAAGGCCAACCTTAGTATGCCAGAGTTCATAGGGCTCTCAAGAGGATCCCAAGGTAGTACACATACTAGTGGGGGGCAGAACTTATTGACTAAGAGTAAGCTGGAAGTGCAGGATACAAGTTGAAAAAGGTATATTAAAGACTGGATTAGAAAGTCTATTTTGAAAGTAATTAGTAAAGCAACAGAGATTGTTTTAAAATAGGTTGGGGTAGTAAACAAAGCTCAAACACCATAAGATAGGATCACACACAGCTAGTTTATAGAATTCAAGTGAATTCATTAGTCACACAGGGGTCAAGGGGTTTGGGATACATAAACATTTGACTGCAAACACATATCCCAGCAAGGGTCCTAAGACTGGTTTGGACTTGCTCAGAAATAGTTGACACTGGCATAATCACAAACCAGTTAGGAAGAGCACGAACACATAGAGGGTGATAGGGATTTGGGGGTTCATAAAAGGTAAGTACACAATAAGTAAAAGGTAATTGACAAGGCATGTTTTGAAACACATATAAGGAGGGAATACATTAATCTAAAGGGAAGAGAAGGCATAATAGCATGTTGATAAGGTAACATAACTACAAGTTTCTCAACAAAACCTCAAATAGAAGCAGACTAGAAATAAAAGAAACTGAAACAATAAGAGAAGCATGTTGTTGTTGAGCCTTTAAATTAAAAATAGGACATACCAGTGAAGAGAGAAGTAAGCAGAATGAAAGAACAAAAGAGCACAGATGATTAGCCTTGGCTTGCATCCGGCTAATAACAGTAAATAGCACAAGAGAGAGGGGAGAGCAGAGATTTTTAGTAAGAGAGGTAGTTTTGAAAACCAAGTGTTCGTGTCTATTAATGAAAGACATATGGTATTTATAGTTCAAAGTAGGTAGTGAAATAAGGTAAGAATCATAGTAGTATAATAATTGAAGAACTCAGACTCAATCAATTAGAGAATCAAGGAAGTACTCCCTTAAGTTAAGGGAATCAAATTAAACGGGAAGATTCAGTATCATATAAGGCAAGAAGGAAAATCAGTACATGACTAAATAAGGAAGGAGTTAAGGCTCAGTGGGCATATAGTATTCAATTAGGACTAAATACATAAAACCTTAATTAAGGACACGATTCAGTAGAAATAAAGTATCATAGGAAATATGGTAATAAAATCAGTCAGCTTAAACAGACGAGGTAAATCTTTTAGGGCTTTAAAAGAAAATCTTTCAATCACCATAAATTAAGGAAATCAGAATCAATCAAGAGGGAGTCATGATTCTGTATTTTCAACATATAAATAGAGAAGATCAAACAGATGTAGCAAACAGGCAAGGTTAGTCATATTGACAGAAAGAAGCAAGAGATGAACAAGCAAAATGAGCACAGACATAAAGAAGTGACATAAGTAGGCTAAGGATTTAGTAAAACACATTCGAAGCATGGTAACCACGGAAAATTAACAAGAGTCAAGTAAACAGGCTAACACACAGAACCAAAGTAAAGATAAACTTAGAAATTAGGGCTTTTGACATAGGCGAATTAAAAAGAAGTAAGAACATAATATCAGTCAAAATAAGCAAGGAAAGAGGTTTAATCATAAAGAAAATCGGTTAAAAAAAGTGTAGAAAGAACTCCGAGAAAACCCTAATTTTTTAAAGAAAGTAAAAATGGTTTGAAGTTGAGGGTCTTTCAGAAGAAGTTCAAGAACAGGGCAAATCATAGGAAGAAACAGACTTAAAGCATAAATATAGCATAGATCTGAGAGATTCAGACGAGAGTTAGGGTTTCAAAGGAAACCCAGATAGAAATGAAAGAACTTAATGTAAACTTCACCGATTGTAACATATAAGGTGTGATTTTGCCTAAAATCACATCAGAGAAGCCATGAATAACAGAAACAGAAACCCTAGATCCAAATTGGCATGGCCCAGGACCCTTGAAGGCCTTAGAGATGATGAGCAAGGTGGTGGAGTGACCATTCGAGGCTTGGTACTGAAAGGAAGTCGTCGGAGATGACCGGAGAAGGTAGGCAATTGACAGAGTCCACGGTTAGTTGAGAGAAGAGAGAAGATGGGAGGATTTAAAGGCGGCGGATTTAGAAAATGGTTTAGGGTTTGGGGGTGTATGAATTAAAAAAGGAAAGAACAAAGGAGGGTCGTTGATCTTTTAGATCAACCGCCAAGATCTGATGGGTTTTGGGTCGGGTAGGAAGTGTTTGGGGTCTGGGTCGGGTTATTTAATAGGAGATTGGGCTGGGGAGGGGTCCGAATTTGGCTAAAATTGAAAGCAAAATTTGGCTATGATTTAAATAGCCAATTTTCTCTATTTTAATTTATAATAAATAATAGGTAATTTCTGAAAAATAATTTAAGGTTCTAAAATGATTTAAAATATATAATTAATATTTTAAAAATATAGGGACCGATATTATGCATATAGAATATAATTATACCCTAAAATGGGCTAACGTTGCAATTATAGGCAATTTAGCTTAAAAATACTAAATATAATTATAAAAATGCATGAAAAATATTTTAGCCATATTTTGGCATAAGTATAGAAATTAAATAAATAAATTTTCATAACAATAATTTAGGAAATAGTTATTGGGGATTTTATGAATAAAAGGGGAGAAAATAAATCAATTTAAACCCTTAAAATTATGAGAAAATAATAAAAACCTTGTGCATGCTTATATATGCATATATGTGTTATTCTGAAGGTATTTATGCATATTTAAAATATATAGGGAAAAATTGAGTATCAACAATATGCATGCGGCGAGATAAGGTGAACTTGATATGCATGTTGCTAGTAGGGGAACTACATGAAGCCACGCGATTTAATAAGATGGGCTAAAACACGAGTACCTATTGTGGGAAAAATAATTTTAAAACAAATTGTAAGGCTCCCGTATTGATAGAAGGAAAGATTTGGATTGAGAATGAGAAATGTGAATACGAGGCAGTGATGTCTCCTAAACTCACACCACAAATATAGGTAGTGAGGCGGTCGAAGCAATAATAAAAATCCAATGCAAGTCGGGGTCGAATCCACAAGGAGTTAGAATTTGGATTAGGTATATATTTGGTGTAATTATATGATGTGCCTCAAATTACACTTCCACATTCTTGTTTGTTGTTTTTATTTCTACTTTAAGCTATTGATTGCCATTATAAAACTAGGCGACAATATTCTTGGTTTTGGTTGTTTTTAAAATGATAAAAGATCTAGGATCGTGACTTCCATCTAGGTGATTACCTAATAGGTTGTAAACTCTAGATCACGTTTGTTTAATCGGGGTTGTAATATAGCAATCACACACAATTATCCACTCTATACCTCTCAATGGTTTGAGTGATTTTACCCAATTTGGCTTTCTCAAGTCCAAACGGGTATTGCAAAAAACAAGTGATATATGCTCCAGTCGAGTCTTACTATCTCTAGATTTTACCCTCTAATTTGGGCTATCAATTTCTTGAGTTCACCTCAATTTCTTGTTAGCCAAGTTTTCCGAGACTTTGTCTCTCTTTCTCAAGTAGAGACTAGGTCGATAAGGCATAAATCAATGTTTACAACCATTAATTCTTGAATTCAAGCAAGAATTACGCCAAATATCACTAACCCAATCACAAACAAGCCTTAAATCAAACACTCATTAAGTACCCACACTAGGGTTGGGCCACAACCCTAGCTAGAAATTTAGCTACTCATAGAACATGAATAAATTAATATAGATGCATAATAATTGATTATGGAAAGAAAATCTAATGTTTAGAAGCTTATATAGTACAAAATTACTCAAAGCAGTAAAGAAAACGGCTCAGGTGCTCTTCCAAATACTCAACTTAACCTAAAAATGATAAAACGTTCTATTTATACTAAGCTGAAAATATCTGAAGAAAATGGCCCAACGGAGGTTATGCGGCCGTAATACGCTCAAATTACACTTTAATTAAATAGTGTAAGGCGGTCAGTGTCAAATATAATAACCCAGTAAGGTTGGGGTCGAATCCCACAGGGAATATGCGTGAAAAGGTTACTCGCGTAGTGTGGTACTTGACTTAAGTCATAATTCTATTCGGTTAATTGTAACAACAGTATGATATGATTGTGATTTGCATAAATAACTAATTGTAACGTTGAGAATGTAAATAATTTGATTAAGGAAACCAATGTTGTCTCCCCTTCAATGGAATGTAATGTTATCGGTGTTAATATGATATATTTATAATGGATGGTTCTTTAAAATGATTTCTAAATGACTACCCAATATTTTTCAATAGCTGGGTAGTATTTCCTCTTAGTGATTTTTCCAAATATAAAAGAGTTGCAATTAAGAACAATCAATATATGACAAATAAAACCCACTTTTTCCTTAGCTATTCTATTAAACAAGGTTTAAAGCCTTTAGTCTTTGATATTTACTTCTACCAAATTCTAACTCACTTTTCCAAGTAAAGAAATAATTTAATGGCACTTGTTAATGTTTGCAACCACAACAATAAATGAAGAATGAGAAATAAATATATATCAACCAACCATTATACATATATTAAATATTAAATACCCATTAACATAACACTCATTTAGGGTCCACAACCTTAGTATTTAAAGTTAGCTACACATGCTAAAATACAAAAAAGATTAGAATATTAAATTCCATAAAGCTTAAAAGTGCAAGATTCTTCACTCAAAAGCTTCCAAAAGAGAGGAATATAAATGACTTGGAATGTAGCTCAAAAACCAGACAAGATGCCCCCACAAAACCCCAATAAATCTATTTATAGTGTGTTAAAACTAGGGACAAATTTCGGACAAAAACACCCTTACAGGTTAATTATGCGACTGCATATCTGTTGCATAACAGACATGCGGTCCCCGCATTCTCTTCAAGTCCATCGCATCTTCAAACCCTAGTTTCCATGCATTCATCGCTTTTAGGTTATGATGTCCGCATTGTTGATTTGCAATCGCAATTTGCACCACATTTTCCGCCTTCAGCAACTTCTATAACGAGTTTGTGATCCATTGTGCATCCCGCAAACATGTTATGTGGTCGCATAATGGACCGCATTTTTTGCACCTGACTTTGGCCAGCAAACTGTTGGACTCTGCGATTTCTTTGAGCACTGTGCGGTCTGCATGTTTGATTTGCCGCCCACATCCTCACCTATGCGATCACATTTTGCTATTTTCTTGACCTTTTTTGGCTTTTTATTTCATTTCCATGTTCTTAGGCCCTTAAACCTCATACACTTCAAAAATATTAAAATTACATAAGTATAGAAGATAATTGCATTTAAAACAAGCTAAAACCTAAGCAATTTGTATTAAATGTGCCGAAATTCTCCGGCACATCAACACCCCCAACTTAAACTCTTGCTTGTGCTCAAGCAACCAAAATGACACTATCCTATTCTAGACTCCATCTGAACGATATGAAACAATAGTGACCGCGGATAGTGTTAGTTGTCAGTACTACGAGAGTGCCATTTCGTTTATTTACCCTTCCTGAACCATCATTGTTATTTACAAGGAAAACTAATCAACTTGTGAAACTTTGGGCCTTGACCAATTTGACAAAATGTTACTCTCAGCTAAGTGCAATTGCATTCGACTTCAAGAACTCAACTTCTGTCCAAGCTCACAATTCATGTGCCCTCACTAGAAAGAAAGTCCCACACTCACAATATTTACAATGAAAACAAAAGGGACGGATTCACAAAGACACTCACTCTCAAAAAGAGTTTCAAGTGTTATAACATTCCATATCATAAGCTTGCCCTTATTTTCATTCATCGCTTTATTCTAAGAATGTTCGGTTGGAGATCTGATAAGGACTTTTTAAGTTTGTAATGTAGGTTTAGGGAAGGGTCAGATAAGCATTTGGGTACAAGTGACTACACCCTCCTTGAACACTACTCACATTTTTCTTTCTTGTTGCTCTTTGCTTCTTTTCAAATCATCTAGCCCTCATTAGCTCCTACTTCCCAACATTGAGCCACCTTCAATACCTCTCTAATTCTCTTCAAGACTCCATATTTATATATACATACAACTCTTTTTCTTTTCTTTTTCTTATTTTCTCTTGCAAAATATGTTTTTTTCTTTTTATTTTGCTTTTGGAGCTTGAGTAGTTTCACACCTTGAGGGATACTTTCCTACACTCACTATACAACCTTGTCAATTTTCGTCTTGACACCACACCCCCAACTTAGGCTTTTAACCACATTCTCAATGTTCAAGGAGGGACGGGTTCAAAAGAGGGAATTATTTTACAAAAGGGGAAAGATTTGTAATGAGGTAGCCAAAGAAAAGGTTAAAGGCTCAAGTGGGGTAACTAGTGATACTATCTGTATAATGGGTAGCTTGAAAGGCTAAGTGGTTTTCCAAAATCACAAAGACTGCCTAAGGTCATTTCTCCAACCAAATGTGATTATCATAGGCATCGAAAGACCAACCAGGCAAGTTCTAGATGGCAGAAGTAGCCACAAGAATTATTTCTACAAAGACTCACACACATGCAAACAAACTATTTGGCTCAACATAGTTTTAGCCCTCGAGTCAACACTTGGCAACTCGAAGCTTTCATCATATTTACATGTATAACTCTAGGTAGACATAGAGTCAAAGAGCGAGCCTCAAGTTCACACAGTTTATTTCTTCTTTTTTTTTTGTATTAATGCAAGGGTATAGGCTATTTACAGGCACACATGCTTGCATCTAGACAACTACACCAAACCGGTCAAAATGTTTCATTCTGCTACCCTGGTTCTACTATTACACCCTTGGAAAAGAACCCGGCAAAGAAAAACCAAGGGGGATTCATTACTAATTACTAAAGATGAACATACAACTATCTACTTGTTTTTATTTTTTTTATTATTTTTTTTATACAAAGATCACCTATGTACTAAAACCACAAAACACAAATATATACAGAATCACAACACAAGTATATACGAAAGCTTACTTATATGACCCAAAAACATGTACAATAGTTTAGTTCACAAAATTTTGTACAATGTTATACCACCCCCAACTAAAAAGCATGAATTGTACCAATACAAGAAAATGTAAAATAGAGTTTAGGGGCTCCCTGAGGCACACTAAGCACTACGGGAGTCAGAAGCCGGCTGAATGATGGTGGGGTCACCCTCTGATTCTTAAGCTGGGACTGATGAGATCTTGGCCGAATGAGTGACCTGCACTAATGGAGGATGGATCTCTAGCTGGCCCGACACTGGAGCTGGGGCTTGTGAGCTGCTAGCCTTGACTGCTGATAGCTGAGTGGTCGATGGAATGGCTTGGGCGACCATGTCTGCTAGCAAATGTTCAATTGCCTTCTGAACAACTGTTTGTTCCTCCTCTGCAACTATAGGGGCAGCAATCTGCTTACCCTTCTCCTGAGGGCCCTCATCCTCCTCAGACCATGACTCCTCATCAGTATCTCCCTCGTCTGCCTCCCCACCTTCGGACTCTACAGAGTGTCCGAAATCTTCCTCAGAAGGAATGTCAATACGTTCAGGGGAAGCTGGAGGCTGGGAAGCCCCGATAGTTTGAGATGCAGGGTCTATCATCAAGGTGGAGAAGTCAAGATCCAATCTAGCCACTACCATTTCCGCTCCCTGTGCACCTTCCTTAGGCATGAAGGAGGATAGATCGAACTCCAGAGTTTGAATTTTGTGGAGCTCAGTCTTCATTGTGGCAACATCTTCACGGATCTTTGGCAAGTCACCAACCTCACCCCGCTCTATCTTTTCAACCCACACCTCAATCTGCTTTAGGTGATCCCCATGAGATGTTTGTCATTGTTGGAGGGTTGTCACTAAGGACTGGATAAGAGTCGATGACTGCTTGATGAGGGTGGGGAGGTTCTTTAGAAGCTGGTCTACCTTAGCATTTACATGTTGAGCTAAGAGATCAAGCCTCGAAACAGCTGGCAGTATGGCAGAAGGCTGGGCAATGGTTGCCTGAGAAGTGGGTTGTGGAGTGGAAGTGGATGAAATAGTAGCCTGAGGAGACACGAGAGTCTGGGAATCTGAGGGCTCTATATCAGTAGGAGTCTGGGTCTGAAACTCTAGGGGAGCAACATCTACTGCATCATTAATGCGCGTGATATCAATATCCTTCAGTGTTTTCCCGGTCCTTCTAGTGGTGTAGCTATTGGAGAAGTGCTTGGCCAACATCACAACAAGGTTCTTCACCCGGTCTATTATGTAAGCAAGACACTCAATGAAGCACAAATGAATTATACGGTGACTGAGCAAGAACTTCTTTCCATTGTCTATGCCTTTGAAAAATTTCGGGCTTACTTATTGGGATCCAAGGTGATAGTGTACATAGATAATGTTGCTCTTCGCTATCTTATGGCAAAGAAGGATGCAAAGACTAGGTTGATTCGGTGGGTCCTGTTGTTGCAATAGTTTGACTTTGAAGTCAAAGATAGAAAAGGGACGGAAATCAAGTGGTGGATCATTTATCAAGGCTTGAAGAGGCATGGAGACCAAAGGGAGATCTTGAAATCAACGATGCTTTCCCGAATGAACACATATTGGCATTATATAGCACTTTTACTCCTTGATATGCCGATATTTCTAACTACTTGGTTAGTGACCTTATTCCGGATGGATCAGAATCCTATCAAAAGAAAAAGTTTTTGAGAGATTGTCGGCAATACTATTGGGAAGAACCATTCTTGTTCCATGTTTGTGCTGATAACATCATCCGAAGGTGTGTTCCATAAGAGGAGATTATGCCAGTTCTAAAGGCATGCCACGACTCACTGGTCTGGGGTCACCATGGGGGCAATCGAACGGTGGAAAAGATGTTTTAATGTGGTTATTATTGTCTGTCGATTTATCATAATATCAATCAAATGGTCAAGGCTTGCGACTAATGCCAAAGGCAAGGATCCATCTCCAAGAGGCATGAAATGCCAATGCACTTTGTGATGGAGATAGAAATATTTGATGTGTAGGGAATTGATTTTATGGGCCCCTTTGTAAGCTCGTGTGGTATGAAATATATCTTGGTGGCTGTGGACTATGTATCCAAATGGGTTGAAGCAATTGCCTTACCAAACAATGAGGCAAGGAATGTGACCGCATTCATAAATAATAACATATTCACACGATTTGGCACTCCTAGAGCCATTCTTAGTAATGGTGGGTATCATTTCTGTAACAAGGCTTTCACGGGGCTACTAGAGAAATATGGCGTCAAGAATACGGTGGCCACACCTTATCATCTCCAATCAAGTGGCCAAGTTAAAGTTTCCAACCGGGAGATAAAGAACATTCTAGCAAAGACTGTTAATGCAAACAGGACCGATTGGTCAAAGAAGCTAGATAATGTATTGTGGGAATACCGCACGGCGTACAAAACTCCTATTGGCACTTCTCCTTAACGATTAGTCTTTAGCAAGGCTTGTCATCTACCCGTCGAATTGGAGCACGAAGCCATGTGGGCTTTAAAGAAGTTGAACTTGGACTGGGCTGAAGCTGCAAATTTGAGGTTAACACAACTCAATGAAATGGAGGAATTCCATTTCCATGCATATGAAAGTGCAGATGTGTACAAAGAAAGAATGAAGTTCGTCCACGACAAAAAGATCTTGAAAAGGGAGTTCAAGTCGGGTGACTTGGTTTTTCTCTTCAACTCAAGGCTCAAATTGTTTCCGGGCAAGCTCAAATTGAAATGGTCCGGTCCGTTCAAAGTGGTCAATGTATCCCCTTTTGGGCTCCGAATCTTCAAAGTAAATGGCCAGCGAGTCAAGAACTACTTGGGCACAGATGGAGAAAAACATTTGGTGGAATAGTTGGCTCTCAAAGATGGTCTGTGCCCGACAAATGAGTGAACCCAAAGAAAGTCCAACTACGTCGTGTCGCAACGTTAAATCAAACGGTTCATGGGAGGCAACCCATGTGTGGTAACATTTTTTTTTCATTTAAAGTTTAACTTTTGTTAAATAGATTTAATTGAGCAATTTAAAGTGTGTGTTAAAGTGCAGGTGATTCAAAAAAATCATAACACTGGGTAAAATTGCGTGTGAAAGGGAATAAAAGTCACCATGGGAAGTTTGCGACACAGATGTGGTCACATTTTAACTATGTAGACCGCATTGTGGTTGCAAAACCAGACAGTTTGTTTGGCTAAATTTGGTGGCTGAAATGCGGTGAGGAGGTGCACTTTGCGGACCGCATTTCAAGTATGCGATCGCACAAGTGCACCGCATTATGTCCTCAAGCAACTCAAGTTGAACCCACCGCATAAAAATTATGCAGTCGCATAATGTGTTATGCGGTGACTTACCCACCGCGAATCTCACAAGTAAATAACCCTCGCATATCATCAGCATTCAAACACTTGCAAAACAAAAGAAAAGATTTTTTTATCAGAAAGAAATCAAAACAAAAAATGAAAAAAGGAGAAGGGAAAACAGTTAGTTGAATTGAAAATAGTAAACAACATCTGTTGATTTCATCTCCCAAGTGTTCTCATTTCCCTATCACTGGTATGTTCTCATCTCCCGATTTCATCCTTGTAAATGTTATTTTAAATTTTGTTGTGTTTGTCCTATTTTGGTTTCCTTTAATTTTTGTTCCTTTTTCCTCTTCGTATGTGGGTATCTGTTCGTAATGTGAGGGAGTTCTTGGATAGGTAGTTAGGTTTGGGGGTGCTAGGTAGTGAAACTAGGTTCGCCATTGTTGAGGGTAGAGTTCAAAATGTGAGAACGATAACTTTTGCGGACCGCACAGTCGATTTGTAGTCCACATTTTTGTCACAGAATAAACCCTAGGTGGCCTGACGAAGATGACAAAATACGGCGACTTTGCAATTGGATAGGCGATATGCGGACCGCAAAGTCATCACATACTAAAATAGTTTCAAGCCTTTTGTAGGTGGTCGGTGTCAAATATAATAACCCAACAAGGTTGGAGTCGAGTCCCACAGGGAATAGGCGTGAAAAGGTCATTCGAGTAGTGTGTTACTTGACTTAAGTCATAATTCTGTTTGGTTAATTGTAACAAGCGTATGATATGATTATGATTTGAATAAATAACTAATTGTAACGTTGAGAATGTAAATAATTTGATCAAGGAAACAAAGGTTGTGTCCCCTTCAATGGAATATAATGCTATCAGTGTTAATATGATATATTTCTAATGGAAGGTTCTTTAGATATGCAAATGATTTCTAAATGACTACCCAATATTTTTC
Organism: Nicotiana sylvestris; assembly: GCF_000393655.2. Taxonomy (NCBI): domain Eukaryota; kingdom Viridiplantae; phylum Streptophyta; class Magnoliopsida; order Solanales; family Solanaceae; genus Nicotiana; species Nicotiana sylvestris. Next base: position 144,173,356 of record NC_091064.1, on the reverse strand, counting down.
AATAGCTGGGTAGTATTTCCTCTTTGTGATTTTTCCAAATATAAATGAGTTGCAATTAAGAACAATCAATATATGCCAAATAAAACCCACTTATTCCTAAGCGATTCTATTGAACAAGGTTTAAAGCCTTGAGTCTTTGATATTTACTTCTACCAAATTCTAACTCACTTTTCCAAGTAAAGAATGAATTTAATGGCACTTGTTAATGTTTGCAACCACCAACAATAAATGAAGAATGAGAAATAAATATATATCAACCAACCATTATACATATATTCAATGTTAAACACCCATTAACATAACATCCATTTAGAGTCCACAACCTTAGTATTTAAAGTTAGCTACACGTGCTAAAATACAAAAATATGAGAATATTAAATGCTATAAAGCTTACAAAGTGCAAGATTCTTCACTCAAAAGCTTCCAAAAGAGAGGAATATTAAATACTTGGAATGTAGCTCAAAAACCAGACAAGATGCCCCCACAAAACCCCAATAAATCTATTTATAGTGGGTCAAAACTCGGGACACATTTCGGACAAAAACACCCTTACAGGTCAATTATGCGACCGCATAGCTATCGCGTAATAGACATGCGGCCCGCATTCTCTTCAAGTCCATCGCATCTTCAAACGCTAGTTTCCAGGCATTTGTCGCATTTTTTTTGGCAATCCACTAGGCAAGCACCTAGGGATAGTTTTTTATTAATAAAAGAAAAGAAAATACAACAATTAGGAAAAGTATAAATAAGGGGGACAATAGCACCAGTATTGTTACCCATATGCCTTGGCTATATAATCACTCCTCTGCGCCTTACACTGCCTTATGATGACAGCCTCATGTAGAGGATTCATGGTGTAGCTGTCGGCAACGTCTCACAAGGGCATATAATCTCATAGCCGTGTGGATATTTTCCAAAGGCATAGGAACAAGGCAACACAAACCGGGCTAAACCTTACCTTACTAATCCTATTGAGGCAAATAAAAGCCTCACTTACTAACAAGCATGTAAAAAGAAAGAACTGGAAAGTACCAAATATTTAATGATCATCATAGAGTTTATAACATACTCTGTGATGATATTACAAATGAGTATACTAACATAATGGTAGAATAAAATGATGAAGGAATTAAAATGTTGTCCTTTTTTGTCCGAACTTGTAATTTCTTCAATTTGTAATTCTTTTTCATCACAACCCCAATTCTTCAAGATGTATTCAAAATTCATGATTTCTTTTTTGAACGATTGAACTTTTTAGATGCAGTTGGGGCGGCCTTCTTTTGTTTGGCAACTCTCATTGGAGGTCGCCTAACATTTAAAAAATCACTAAACTTGTCATCCCAACTATTTTTCCTTGTATGAGATTTGCAACTTTTTCCACTATGCATTGGTGATAGATCCCCTTTTCTTGCTGCTTCTGCCCTACATTGTTGTATCATTGCATCTTCCTATCCTTCTTCAAATATTTCCCTCCCCACATTCACAGATTGTGGAGCACTTTGGACGATGTCTAGTGTCACCAATGCAGATTGTCCCTTTGTATTTGTCACCATTGCCTTGCTTTGATGTTGATCAGTTTTTTGCATTTTATTCCTGCTCTTAGTCACAGGTCCAGTGCTATATGCATTTAGATTTACAGGATTTAACGAAGTAGAACTCACTATTTCATCCAAAAGCTTTCTCTCCTCCTCTGAAATAACTGGGACAGTTGTAACAGTTTGATTCTGTCCCAATTGCACTGCTGTGACTTCTCAATCACCTTTAGAACTAGCTGTTGTACTAACCTTCGTTGTAGGTGGTGTTGTATATGTACTGGTTATCACACCTTGGAGGTGCCCACTTTTTGGTTGTACTGTTGTAGTTCGATCACATGTAGGATTAGTATTTGAGGAGTTGGAATCAATTTGCTGCTGCTGCACAGTAACTGAAGGTGATCCTGTTGCTGCATTTTGCATACCAGAATTTGAATAACTTCTGGGAACAAAAGCAGGAGCATTGAGGTTCAGATTACTCTTGGCACTTGCTGCTCGTACTTGACCATGTTTTTTCATGACCATTGAATAAATCTCTTACCCTGCACTATCATGATTAACCTCTTTATCAGCGTCTTCTGATGAATAACCAGCGAAACCATCGCCCCAATCCTCTTCATCGTCATCCTCACACTGCTCTTGCCAAAGCTTGGATTTGATAGCCATCAACCTCAGATTTGACTGTATCACCTCATTATTATTCCCCGTTGACAACATGATCTGCCCAGATTCACCTTCAAAATCCCCAAACGACTCCACTGATTGAGATAGGACATCAAATACGGAAGTATTCAGCGTGACCAAAGGTTGTTTAACCAAAGTAGAATTCATCATCATTTCATTTTGGGCATTTTTGATGATTCGCTCTACATGATGATTGGAAAAATGAAACATAGGTACATTGGAACTATTAACTTGGGTGCTTGTTAGTTCAATTCCCAATTTGTTTTAGAGTCACTTCGTCGAACACCCAAAATTTCTACCAATTCATGTTTTAGAGTCACTTCGTCGAACACCCTGTCTTTAGTCACATTACCACTGCCTTGAACTGGTTTCCCACTGTTGGAACTCGAAATTGATTGTTGCTGCTGTTTTCTAGTGGCTGATGATTGCCTGGGTTTTATATTTGTCTCATGTTGAACCTGCTGCCCTTCCTTCCAAACATCTTCCAGATCTTGCTCATTCATCAAAGCCTCAAATGAGTTCGAAACAGTAACATTGTTTGTTTCATTCGTCTTTGTTTTATGAACTGAAATATTGTTTTTGCTAGGTGAAGCAGTAGTTTTAATAACCCCAGCAGTAGCCCGATCAGCAACTGCCCTTGATGTACCAGATTCCTCCAAATTTGAACCTAGTAGTTCCACATTTGTTTTGCTAGCCTTCACACCATCAGGAATACCAACAAAGGCTACTAGTTTTTCACCTAATATTTGCTGAGAATTAGACTGAATCCGCCTTGTATCAAGCTGTCTAGTAACTGAAGGGAAATTATCAGCCTGAGAGATCAATGCAACAGTAGCATTCAAATTCGAACCATCTGTAGCTGCTGCATTTTTACGTGGTTTTGCAATGTCATTCAGAGTCGCATGCACCCCAGCTTGCACGTTCAAAGTTTGTTGCTGCATAATGACCTGTGTAACAGTTGTAGCATTAGGAGTATCTTCAGCTGTAACAATTAACTCAGTAGGGCTATCCACTATTTTTCTTGACAAGCTGGTATGTTCTCTAGAACTTCGATCATCCTTATCAACAACACCTATAGAGACACCTTTAATTGTTTAATCAGATTCCTTGGCATATACAGCATTACTCTTGAAGCCTATACCAGATGAAAATATAGTTTCCTTACTAGCCATGTTATTATAGGCATGTACAATTGGATTCACGGCATTTGAAATCCTAGCTAAGGCTATGCTAGCAGGGACATCTCGTGAAGGCTTTGTTGGACCCTTATCCAATTTTGCAACATCACCTACAGTGATTTCTTTAAAGCCTGTATTATTGACATTCTGGTTTCTCAAGCAAACACTTTGTTTTCCTCCTTCAATTTGCAAAACCTGCTGATCAACAACGTTTTCTTTTGCTGTGTCAAGTCCTTGTTTATCATCCTTATTTGGTAAATCCTTACCTATTTGTCCAGCTCTAATACCATTTAAATAATCCCTTGCATCCCCTTGTAACTTTTCTACATTAGTACCCTCCATAACAGGCAGATCACTGTTCATATGAACCCTCTCTGTCGTTCCCTCTATTTCAGCTTGTACTTTCATTACTCGACACACATTTTTGTCATGCCCTTTATGCTTGCAAAAATTGCAATACTTAGGAAGATTGTCATACACTATTTACTGATAATGCACGACATATTTACTACTAGCTCTATCCACAATCTGAAGCTTAACCTTTTTGGGGTGTTTGTCTAAAAAATCAATTATAACTTTAACTCTAGCAGCACTAGGTCTGATTCTTTGTTGTGTGGCCTTGTACACAGCAAGAGGTTTTCCAACAGCTGATGCTATAGACAGTAAATACCTCTTTGCAAAGAAATTAGGTGGCAAACCTGGTAATGATATCCAGACGACTGCCATAGAAGTCTCTTCCTTCGGATTCAAGCCTAGCGTCCATGGGAAAGTTCTGAAGAAGTATTTGTCGCCTTTGGATTTAAAATATCCAGTCGATCTCGAGAGGAACTGAAAATAATCATTGAATAAATCAAACCTGACCAGTAGGTGACGATATTCCAACTGTCCAATATTGCAATAACCTTTGACGTCGAATTGTTTAGGTATCAACTGTCGCAACTCCTGAAGATCAGGTTTTCCATATGAAAACTTGATGATGACTGCTTGATGTAACCCTTCTTCTATGGTGAAAGCATTCACCTCCTCAATGGTGAATTCCACATAAGGTTCACCATGTTCAAACGTAACAGGACATAACTCCAATTTTGACGATTTTGCGGCAGAACTTTTTTGCAATAGCTGCGATGCATATGACTGCATTGTATTATGATTATGGACTGTTTCTTTGTTGTTTTGGATTGCCTCTCCCACAGCCAAAGGCTGGGGAGAGGTCGCAGCAGCCATGAAGATCTTCAAAGCTCCATTTTTGTGAAGAAGCAGATGAATTTAACTACAATTTCTGCGCGCTACAGTAATCGCGAAATGAAAATTAAGATCTGGAAAAATTGGCTATGAATTTGAGAGTGAAACCAATTAGGGATTGTGCGCAAAGAGTAGATGCTTCTTTTGACACCAAGATTGCGACAATCCACCGCCGGATGCTGGTGTTATGGCCCGATGAATAGTAACGGAATTACTATTCACCTTCTTCCTAGAGAGAAGAAGAGTTCTACTTAACTTCAACTTCTAACTCTTTTGCATTCGTCGCATTTAGGTTATGTGGTCCGCATTGTTAATTTGTGAATGCAATTTGCACCGTATTTTCCGCCTTCAACAACTTCTACAACGGTTTTGCAATCCATTATGCGGCCTGCAAACCTGTTATGCGGTCGCATAATGGACCGCATTTCTTGCACCTGACTTTGGCCAGCAAACTGTTGGACTCTGTGATTTCTTTGAGCATTATGTGGTCCGCATGTTGGATTTGCAGCCCGCATTTTCACCTATGCGATCGTATTTTGCTATTTTCTTGACCTTTTTTGGCTTTTTGATTTCATTTCCATGTTCTTAGGTCCTTAAACCTCATACACTACAAAAACATTAAAATTACATAAATATAGAAGATAATTGCATTTAAAACAAACTAAAATATAAGCAATTTGTATTAAATGTGGCGAAATTCTCCGGTACATCAGGCCGCACAATAATGTGTGTGGTCTGCACAAATAGACTTGGCTAGATAGGTTCCATCTTTGCGGCCGCACAATTCTGGGTTGCGACCGCACTCCTTCTTCCCTTGTGGACTGCACATTTATGAGTGTGGCCGCACTCTTGCTTCTGTGGCTGCACAATTATAGTGCGATCCACACTCTATGACTTTGGACATGAACCCATCTCTCTGATTCTTCTCTTCTGCTGACCGCATAATTGTGAGTGCGGCCGCACTAGTCTTCTTGTGGCCGCACAATTATTGTGTGGTACACATATCTTCAGCTTGCCCAAAACCAACTCTCTGAATCTCCTCTTATGCGGCCACAAAATATATGTGCGGTCCGCAAACTCTGAAGATAAATGACATGGATCTTTCCTTGTTTTGTGGCCGCACACAGTATTGTGCGTTCTACACTTTGGGCCTTTATGCCTTGTTTTGGTCCTTGTCCACTTTTGACTCCTTTATGAGTTGTTTTTTATTTCTTTGGCTCATATTGTAACACTCTTGCAAGCAAACACATTTCATTAGTTTTAGAGAATACCTTTAAGCATTGTTGAGCAAAATCGCAAGAAACAAAGAGCAAATAAGCGGACAAAATCCCTACTTATCAACTCCCCCAAACTTTAGCTTTTGCTAGTCCTAAAGTAATTAAGGCAACTCCCACCTCCACTAGAAAAAGGGATATTTCAGTTTTCCTAAGGTGAATCAATCACACATCAATTTGGACCAACAATTACCCACAACACGTATGAATTATCAACAATACAATTATTTGACTTTTTGAGTACAATAGTTCTAATGTGACACTAGAGCATCAAGAGTTAATCTTATTCATTAAGGAAGCTCGCTCTTTCATGTAGGTCATTGTGGATCCCAAACTCCTCCTCCTCTACTCTCCATTAGCATATTTCACTTTAGAATGTAGCACTCGAAGCAAGGATTATGAAAATTTCACTCATCTCTCTCAAAAGAATATCACAAGTCTGGCTCTAATTACCATAAGCTTGCCGCTTATGTAAATCACCACTAATGCAAGCACACTCAACTTGAAATCATGTAGGGCTTTTTCGGGATGTAATGAAGGTTTTTTGGATCAAGGTAGGAATTGATGGAATAGAATGGGTTCATCTTTCCTAAAGCACTCCATTTTCTCTTTTTGGCTCATACTTTGTCGACACTTTAAGTCATTTTTTTTCCTCGGGGGAACTAGAGAGACATAACGTCACTCTTTCTTAATCATGACATTCATTTTTCTCCTTTTCTATTTACTTCTTGCCTTTCATCGTTGTTTTCGTTTAAATTTTTTTCAACTCTACACTTTATTCACTTTCTTTTTGTTCTTTATTTCTTTTCTTTTCCTTACCTTTTCTTCATTTCCTTCTCTTCTTTGTACCTTTATATCACTTTCAAACTCATCGTCCCAAACTTATGTTTTTTCCAATTGTTTTTCAAGAATGCTAAGGAAAGATCGGGTGCCAAAAGAGGGTCATTATGATACGTAAAGGCTTGTAACGTGGTTATTGAATGAAAAGGGCTTAGGCTCAAATGAGTTAACTAGGGATATCACGTTAGTAGGCTATGGAAGATTTCAACTTTAAACATGGATCAAGGAGGGACTACAATCATTTCTCAAGTCAAGCTACAATTAGAATTTCTCCTAGAAAAACATTCGGGGCATGCTCTAGACCATTAGCACGGGTACTTGGACTTGCAATTCAATTCCACACCTCTCACGCTGCTGGATTGCTAAAGAGAACGGAGTCGAGGGACCACAACAACCCTAGTTATATTGAGAATCCCAAATGGCTTGACTAAACAACTTGATGACTAATTAAGTCAACCCAAGAGTCAAAAGGTCACAACTAGAGCTATTTTCTACCAACAACTTTATTTTTAACCATAAGGTCATTGGTAAATTTTTTGGTACCAAGTTGTTATTTTATACGAGTCCACCAAACTATAGAGTACCTGGTCCTCTATGAGATGATGCTTAGAATGCAGTAAAGACTGAACGTAAAGAAGGCAAGAGATTTTCCATGTGGAAAAATCCCACACAAGGGGATAAAAAAACTACGACCTAGTCTTGTAGGCTTTTAACTCTACTAACTTGCAATCCCCCTACTACAAGCCACTTTGCAAAAACCCTATTGCAAAGACTTCAAACTAACTTGTGATGCAACCACCACAAGCCACTCTATAACTATCCTAGTTACAAAGGCTTTAAACTTATGACTATCCCTAGTCACAACATAAACTCAGAAGTTTATGAATTTTGGTGTGTTCCTAAGACAATGCTTCTAAGAAAGCAAACTAGGAATTACAATGACGAACAAATAACAAGATTAAAACTCAACTAAGTATGTACATAAACTCATTAAGAAACTTATCCTTAGTGGAGTTGTCTTCTTGTTCTTGACACACGAGTGACTTCAATGCCGGATGAATACTTTTGTTTCTTGAGAGAATATCACTGAATGCACAAAGAATGGTGTGCCTTGCACCAGGTTGTTTTATCACAAAAAATAGCACAATGGATAGTGATGTCAACTCTTGGTGTACGCTTCTTCCCAATGAGAAGTGACTGTTGTGCTATTTGCACAGCCACTTCTTGGCAGTTGCATTCCATCTAGATAGTGGACTTTGTACTTCTGTTAGGACATACCAACAGATCAGGTCCTTGTTGTGTTCCTCTTCTGTGACAGTTTCTAGATGGTCACTTTCTTCTGCAACGTTCCAGCTTTGTACTTGACTTGTACTTCTGTCAGAGAACCCTAAGGGAGCAGGTCCCTGTTGTGTTTCTCTTTATATTGATTGCGTACAGTCACTAACTTGTGCTTGTGTCGGAGAACCCTAAGGGACCAGGTCACCAGGTCCCTATTGTGTTCCTCCCTGTGGTCGTTCATCCATTTGCTTATTTTCAGACTTCCTCTAATTCACATGAAATATATATCCAGGTTCTCTATCTGGTTCTTCATGACAAGTTTGTTAGATCATCAAAACATAAGAAGCATAGACATTGAAAACCCATCTCAAGTGAAGCATGCTTGAGACCTTTTTTATTCATTACTATTATATTTGCGAAAACATAAAAGAAAACGGACTCAATATCTTAAGAAGGTTGTCACGCAATACATTGTTGCGCAGAGCCACCCGGTTCACACAAAATGCACCTTTGGAATGAATCGTGGTATTAAGAAAACCAAAGGCTTATTGTTAACTAAAACGTAAAAAGAGGCTAACAAATTAAAAAGAAGCTACTAAGATAAATAAGAAGTTATACTACTAAGAAATACAAACTAAAGAAGCTGTGAAATAAACTACGGAATGCGAGATAAATGAATATACAAACTAAAGTAAAATGAATATATAGGCGAAGGAGGTTGCCGACTCATTCTTCAAAATCCAAGAAAGCCAAAGTGGAAGAACCTAAGGCTGACTCAGCAACCTTAACTCCAGAAGTTTTAGGGAGTCCCCGAACTTAAGGAAAGAAGGAAGATGATTCCTCAAAAGCACTTGTGAGGGGAGAAAGCCTTACCATCCCACACACTATAGAGTCGATGGCTTCTAAATCAAAACTTGATTCCATTGTTGTCCTACCTCGGATTGAACAGGCCTTCGAGGGTGCATCGGGTGATATTCCTAAGTTACTTTTTGGAAAAAACTTTCCTCGAGCTGAGGTGCATTTGTTAGGTGGTCCGGGGGAGCTTGGTTCTGAAGCTCTTCTGAAATATGAGACAGACCCGATTGATTTAGTCGTGGTTATTGGCATGAGTGATTCCCCCTTGGGACCGGCTTTTCCTTTGGGGAGATGCAAGACGCTCGAAATAAAGAGACTTCTGACCCGAGGGTGTATGTCAGAGATAAGAATGTGTTTGAAAGGCTTTTTGTTGCACCCGAGGAAAAGCTGAGCTTAACGTCTTGCTTATTTCAATGAGATTGACAGGCTCTGTGAGCAGGTAATCTTTCCATAAAATTCTATTTGGTGCCCTGATTTTTGTCTTGCTAACATCGTTTCCTTCATGGTTTACAGGCCAATGTGCTTTACAATCAAATCTTTGCCAAGTTTCAAATCGAGCAAACTCGTTACAAGGGTGAGCACAGGAAGCTCACCTTGGAAGTTGATGAGCTTAGAGCTCTTTCTACCAAGAGGGAGGAGGAAATCCGTCGCCTTGGGGATTATTTGGAGGCAGCGTCCCGAGAGAGGACTCATCTCATTGAGCAGGTTACATAGCTACTGTTTATACTTGTACCTATTCGTCTGACTTTAGTGTTATAACACCTTTGGGTCGATTTTTGCAATTTGAGAAAAAATATGTCCTAATGAGGGAGGAACTCCGAGCCATGGATTCTGAAATTCTCGAACTCAAATGGCACGTGAGTGTGATAATTACCGAGAGAGATACCCTTCAGTTGGACATTAACTTGATGATGCAAGGGCAGAGAGTAATAAGTACAGGGATCTTCGTACTGAGTCGGTTGCTGCGTTATCCGAGGTTAGGGATGAAGCCAAGGAATTTGTATCCTCGTACAAAGATGATGTTTCTACTTCAAATGCTCAGGCCAGGAAGGTGTCCGAGGAGGCTGAGCTGCGATTGGCCCGAGTTGTGGAACATGCCCGGTTAGAATCTCGGAGACAAGCCTTCGAGGATATATATATGGGGGCATCAATTTGTCCGCCAAGATTGAGAGAGTGAAGACCCTAGAAGAGGAGGCTGTGGCCCTGGTCTCTTCTAAAGGCGGGTCATGCAATGGCTTGGGAGATGATAAAGACGGAGGCAAAATCCCTGAAGGGGAAGAGGCCGTTGAAAACCCGGGGGTTATGGTCGATGCTGTTGAAACCACAACTTCCAAGGGAGCCATTTGAAGGAATATCCCCGGTGGTAGATAAGGGTTTTATTTGCTCTTTGCCTTCGTAAGGGATTCATACATAGGTCTTGTAAATGCACATTTGTGAACCTTTCAACATATATGTAAAGGCTCTTCATTTTTCCTTTGCTTTTTTGGAATAAACTGTGACGCTTATTTGACAATTGATCCAAAATTTTGGACCTCAAATTTAAACCCATAGGTTCCTACCACGACTAAGCGGTTTGTAATGGCTGTAAGTTGATCGTTTGGGGCTTAGTCCCTGAGTCACGTTTTGACCTGAGTTTATTGACCTTTAGGTCTACCGTATATGCCTCGAGGCTATTTGAGCAGCCTTTTGAGCTTTCGTGTTTGGTCGGTGCGACCTCTCATATAGGCTGGCGCTTAGGCTCTTATGCATTTGCCCTTAGGCACTTTTTAGTTAACTGTTTTGGGCTCAGTCTTCGAGTCGGACTTCGACTCGAGCTCATCGACCCTTAAGTTTTTAAATTTCAATATGGCTCTTAGGCTCTTACGTGTTGGGTCGGTACGACCTTTAATATGGGTTGGCGATAGTGGCTCTTACGCGTTGGGTCAGTACGACCTTTAATATGGGTTGTGACAGTGGCTCTTATGTGTTGGGTCAGTACGGAAACTAAAATTGGCTTTATTTTTCCCTCGTTAAAGGCTTTCTTGAAGTTTTGTGTTCGTCCGGCTCTTCGATGGCTCGATAAGAACCTTGATTATCAGTTGTTATGTAGCGATAAATGAGCACCTCGGGAGGTTTCGCTCGATTACTGAATTGTTTCGAAGCCTATTATTTGGAGTTGATATGATCAAAGCTCTTTTTCTTTTGCTGAGTGTAGCTTGATTAACCGGTTCTGTTTGAAGTAATTTGAAGGCATGAGATTTTATAGCGACTGTCAAGCATCCCCGTGTGGCGTGAGATTGGCTGGAGCCTTGTGACCCTAGTCATTGCGTTTGGTCGTTGCCTTTCATTCCCCGAGTGAAGTAATTTTGGTATTTACATCGAGTGTATGACTTTTTAGGGGTCTTACAAGTTCGAATGTTTGCCTTAACTTTAAGATCGGGATTTAATCCTTTTGTAAGGTCTTATAATTTTTAACATGGCTTTCTTGAGGTCTTATAGATTTGGTTACTTGGTACAAGTGTAACTCATGCCTTGCTTGAGGTCTTAAAGTTTTGATGTTGCGTTATAAAGGTCTTACACGGTTGATAATGCCTCGTGGAGGTCTTACATTTTCTAGTATTGCCACATGGAGGGCTTTCGGGCTCAAGGTTGCTCGCTTGGGCTGTTCCAGAGACGTTGAATGTTTTTTGGCTCTGGAGCCATTCGTTTTAAACATGGTGTTACCGCATTGAGGGCTTACGAGTTTGAAGTGTCTAACCTGGAGTTCATATGGCTTCGAGTTATTGATGTCAGTCCCCGAGTATTCGGGAGATTATTTGGCTTTGGATCCGTCTCTCGTAAAAGTAGCATACTTCTTTGAAGCACAAATCGTTTTGATGGAGGGAAAATATTATTTAATTACTTCGTACAATCATACATGTCGTCAAGTGTTCAATTATTCTATCTGGGAACGGTTCATTTGACTATTTGGCCCGATACATCATTTTCCTACCGAGACCCTTTTTGGTTCATCTTGACTTCTTCGAGAAGGTGATCTTTCGGGGGGATGCCCCCTAGTGTTCGAGGTTGATTGAAGAGAAGCCTTGAATACTTGTTAAGTTCTCCTTAGGTAGCATATAGATGTTGCGTCGTTGAATACTTTGGAGGTAAAACCCTTCTTGGGATAAAATCTGATCGAAGAAAAGAGTGCAGCGCATGCTTTAAAACCCAAGGTCTTCACTTCGGGGAATGCTTCGGCGTCTTCCATCGGACACCTTAGTAATAGTAATGTTTGAGCATTTATATGTTCCAATTGATTGGAACTTGTTCGCCTTCCATGGTACCGAGCTTGTAGGACCCTTTGTCGATCACTCTGAGGACGCGGTACAGTCCTTTTTAGTTTTGTCCTAGCTTTCCTTCATTAGGTTTTGGGTGTTCAGGGTGACTTTCCTTAGGGCTAAGTCCCCGACTCTGAAATGTTGGAGATTTGTTCTCCTATTATAATACCTTTTGATCATTTATTTTTGGGTGGCCATTTAGACCAGCGAAGCTTCTAGCTTTTCATCTAATAGTTTGAGGGTCGTAGTGATGGCCTCGTTGTTTATCTCTCGGTTGTGTGTTGAAATCTGGTGCTTGGCTCTCCGACCTCGACCGGTATCAAAGCCTCGGCACCTCGACCGGTATATACCAAAAAGATAGGCATTTCTACTGTGCTTGATTTTGGAGTTGTCTGATATGCCGATAGCACTTCGGGTAGTATTTCCCTCAATTTTCTCTTAGCGCTTTCCTACTTATTTTTTAAGTTTTGAATGATGGCCTTGTTTGTAGATTCGGCCTGACCATTTGCATAAGGGTGATAGGGTGTCGATAGGATTCTTTTGATTTTGTGATCCTTGAGGAACTGTGTTACTTTGCTTCCGATGAAGTGCTTCCCGTTATCACATGTTATCTCGGAAGGAATCTTAAATCGGCACATGATGTGGTCCTAGATGAAGTTAATGACTTCTTTTTCACTTATCTTCTCGAGTGCCTGCGCTTCCACCAATTTTGATATACAGTCAGTTATAAATAATATAAATCTAGCTTTACCTGAGGCCGTTGGTAGAGGTCCGACGATGTCCATCCTTTATTTCATAAACGCCCAAGGCAATAAGACCGAATGTAGTTGTTCACCGGGTTGGTGAATCATTGGGGCAAATCTCTGGAATATGTCTCACTTTTGGATGAATTCTTTAGTGTCCTTTTCCATGTTGTCCCAATAGTAGCCTGGTCTGATCACCTTTCGGACTAAGGAATCGGTATATTTCTGCAGGTTCCCTCGTTGAATTTTTGGAGCACATAATCTGTTTCCCCAGTCCCCTGACATACTGCTAGGGGCCCATCAAAAGTTGTTCTGTGTAGAGTTCTGTTTTCGTCGAGCGAGACTCGGGATGCTTTGGTTCGCATGGCCCTCGACTCTTTTGGGTCCGCGGGTAGTTTCTCACTTTCCAAATAATCGATATATTTATTTCTCCAATCCCATGTCAGGCTAGAGGAGTCGATCTCGGCATGACCTTCCTTTATCACTGGTTTGGATAGTTGAACAACAGCCCTGGGAGGTATGTCATTTTCCTCGACTGATGATCCTAGGTTTGCGAGGGCATCAGCCTCGCTACTCTGCTCCCGGGATAGATGGACCAGAGTAAATTCTTTGAAGCAGTGCAATGTGTACATTGCTCTTCTCGAACTAGCGCACCATTTACCGCTATCTCGGATACTGCCTGGTATAAATACAGCATTTTATCCTCCTTTGGTGTGTGGAGTAAGGGTGGTCTAGTCAGATACCGCTTCAATTCCTCGAAGGCACGTTGGAATTCCTGAGTCCATTCGAAGTTTTTTTTCTTTTTGAGTAAGGAGAAGAAATGTTAACTCATGTCTAACGACCTCTATATTAATTGGCCCAAGGCTGTTATCCGGCCGGTCAGCCGTTGCACGGCATTCACATTGTTTACCATCATGACTTCTTCGATGGCCCTGATTTTGTTGGGGTTGATCTCGATTCCGCTGTTTGACACCATGAAACCTAAGAATTTGGCTGAACCCTCTATGAAGGCACATTTCTCGGGATTGAGTTTCATGTTGTAGCTTCTGAGGATGTCGAATGTCTCCTGCAAATGAGTCAAATGGTCCTTTGTGCGCAGGGACTTAACTAGCATGTCATCAATATAAAGTTCCATGGATTTGCCTATTTAATGTTCAAATATTTTATTAACTAGGCGCTGGTACATGGCTTCTGCATTTTTCAGCCCGAAGGGCATTACATTATAACAATATGTACCGTACTTCGTGATGAACGAAGTCTTTTCTCTATCCCCGAGGTTCATTTGAATTTGATTATACCCCGAGTAGGCGTCGAGAAAGGTGAGGGTCTCATGACCAGCCGTGGCGTCGATCAAGCGTCGATGTTAGGCAATGGGAATGAATCCTTAGGGAATGCTTTATTTAAGTCTTTGTAATCTACGCACATTCTTAATTTATTTCCCTTTTTGGGAACTACTACCACATTGGCCAGCCATTCGGTATATTTTACCTCCCTAATAGACCCTATTTTGAGAAGTTTTGTTACCTCGTCCTTGACGAACGTGTGTTTTATTTTTGACTGAGGTCTCATTTTTTGTTTCACCGATTTGAATTTAAGGTCGACACTTAGTCGATGGGTGGTTATTTCCGGTGAGATCCCTGTCATATCTAAATGGGACCAAGAAAAGAAATCGATAATATTAATAAGATTTTGAATGAGTTTTTCCTGAGTTCGAGGATTAATCTTGTTCCTAGGTATACCTTCTTATATGGGAGATGTTTGATTAGAACAACTTGCTCTAGTTCTTCAATAGTAGACTTTGTTGCATCCGATTCTTCAGGGGCAATGAAGGTTTAAGGAAATTTTCTTCATCATCCTCGGGGGTCTGTTTGCCTCTCGGCTCTTCTGAGGTAGAGTGTATAGAATTTGCTGCCTCCCAGTGGACCGCAGACATTTTTTTTTTGCCGCATGTTGTTCTCCATATACCGTCTTTATACCGTCCTATGTTGGAAACTTCATCACCTGATGCAGAGTTGATAGTACTGCCCTCGTGATGTGTATCCACGACCTACCAAGCAACGCGCTATACCTCATGTCAACTCCAATGACATGGAATTTAGCATCCTGAACTGCACTAGACATGTTTACTGGGGGTGATCTACCCCTTCGTTGCTTCGCCGGCCATGTTGAAGCCATTGAGGACACGGGAGGTAGGTACGATTTGATCGAGCAGCACGAGTTGTTCTACCACCTTTGACCTGATTACGTTGGCCGAGCTACCTGGAACCATGAGTATATGTTTAACTTGAATGTTATTCAAGAAGAATGAAATTAACAGTGCATCGTTATGTGGTCGAGTCAAGGTCTCAAAATTTTCCTCGCTGAATGTAAGGATGTCTTCGGACATGAGGCTCCAAACTAATCCTTCCGTTGTAGTGGAGACTTTTACCCATTTGATCACGAGTCATTGGGGAACATCAGTTCCACCAATGGTCATATGATGATGTGTTGAGGTTTTCCTATTCCGTTTCTCTTATCTGCCTCTCTTTCTTCCCAGGTGGGGTTTTTCCGAATCTCTTATTGATTTTCTTGGTGTGCACTCCGGTTGATATGGGAACTGATATCAGCGTATTGGGCATGACGTGAGACTACACCCACGGGATTCGATTCTGGCGCACTCTCAGGGTTTTGTAGTGGTACACCACTGGATGGAACAACTATACCATTCTCTCAATGGTCCTTAGGACCTTTGTTTTCATGTGCATTCACAGAGTTAGACATTTTGACCTGAAATCAAAGTTTTTGGACTAGAAAAATTGTGAAAGATAACGTGCGTTATGCAGTAAGCTAGCAAGAAAATAATCACTATTATTTTTAGCCCCACGTTGGGCGCCAAATTATTTACCTTTAAAATGGTAATTACAATTAGATTTGATTTTGCGGTTCTAAAAATACGTGATTTATTTTTATGCTAGTCGTTAGGCAGTAGATGCTAAGTATGAGACTAGAAAATGTGATAAGAGTTTAAAAGCAGTGTGTCCAGCAAATCGAATGGCTGGGATTTGTGGCCTCGAGCTAGCCTATACGGGTCCTCGAGGTCAAGCTAAGCATTAGACAATGACTGGCCGATGAAGGTCTAACAATTCTAAGAGCTTTGATAAGAGCTGTTTATGATCAATAATGAGTAATAAATAATGAACAATTATTAAAACATAATAAATGTAAGTAATAGAATCAAAGGAAAATATGTTTAAGTTAGAGAGAAGAGAATGTTTTTGTATTGAATCCTTTGTATGAAATAACAAGGGTCCCCTTTATATAGTAGGGGAATCCCAATATAGAACATATTCACTTATTACAAAGAAATGTAGTTGGTACATCTACTTAGCAGTCTGGTACATACTGGTACTATTTTTGCAGGTGTTGTCACCTTTGACCACGTGCCTAGGGAACATCCCGCTTATCCATGATAACCATCAATTTGTATTGCCCCTAGTCGGGCATAAAGAACCCTCAAGGTCGGACCTTGAACTATGCCCCGGGCCTTCAAGGTGAAGCTACGGGAAGACACAATGATCCTAAACTCGGGCTCTCTGGTTTTAGTCGCATACATGTACTAAGACTTACTTGAGTCCCTAATCCTCTTTGGAAGGACCTCCACAAGTTAGCTATAAATTGAGCTCCTCTATCCGAGATAATAGATACAGTGACAGTGTAAATTAAGCTCCTCTATCCGAGATAATAGATATAGGGACCCCATGCGGTTGTACTATCTCCTTAATATAAAGACTTGCATAATCCTCTGAGGAATATGTAGTTTGAACGAGCAAAAAATTGGTTGATTTTGTAAGCCTATAAACAATCACCCATATCGAATCGAACTTATGCTGGGTACGAGGTAAGCCTACGATTAAATCCATATTAATTACTTCTAATTTCAAAGTTGGAATCCCCATAGCCTGCAATAATCCACCGGGCTTCTGATGCTCAATCTTAACTTGCTGACAGTTAGGACACTGAGCAACAAACTCCACTATATCCTTTTTAATTCTATCCACCAATATACTTCCCTAATATCATGATACATCTTTGTCGCTCCTGGATGGATAAAATAACGAGAATAATGAATTTCTCCCATAACCTGCTGACGCAGCCCTACAACATTAGGGACATATAATCGTCCTTGATATCTAAGGACCCCATCTTCTATAATATCAATCAGTGTCTTCTCCTTCTGAGGGGCGGTATCCCTCTAATTAACTAACATAGGATCCTTGTACTGTCGTTCTTTCACTTCAGTTGCTAAAGAGGATGTTGTTGTATCCTGAATAGTAATTCCAATATCACCTGAGACCAGTAACAGAACTCTAAGACTAGCTAGCTAATGAATCTCATGAGCTATTCCCCTCTTTTCGACTGCAAATATGACAGGGTACCCATCGATCTACGGCTAAGGGCGTTGGCTACCATGCTTGCCTTCCTCAGATGGTATAAAATATCAACATCATAGTCTTTAAGTAGCTCCAACCACGTTCTTTGACGTAAAATTAAATTCCGTTTGCCTGAAGATATACTGGAGGCTCTTATGATCCATATAGATATCAACATGAATGCCATACAAGTAGTGCCTCCACATCTTTAGTGCATGAATCACTATGGCTAACTCTAAATCGTGGGTCGGGTAATTCTTCTCGTGCTTTCTCAGTAGTCTAGAAGCATAAGATACATCTTTATCATGCTACACCAGTACACAACCCAACCCAACCCCCGAGGCGTCAAAATAGATAACATAACTATTGGTCCCTTCTGGAAGCATTAGAACTGGTGTTGAAAGTTAATATGTCGTTTAGTGCATGGAAACTCCGTTCGCAAGCGTCAGCCCATTGAAACTTTGCTCCCTCCTGAGTCAACTTTGTCAAAGCTGCTAAAAAGGACGAAAATCCCTCTATAAATCTCTTGTAATAGCTTGCCAAACCGAGAAAGCTACGAACCTTTGTCGGTGTTGTGTGTCTAGGCCAATTCTTTACTAACTCAATCTTTTATGTATCCATCCGGATTCCTTCACCTGAAATGATATGCCCAAGGAAAGCTACAGAATTCAACCAGAATTCACATTTAGAGTATTTTTCATACAACTTACCTTTTTGTAAAACTCTAAGCACAGTACGCAGATGATCTGCATGCTCAAACTCTGAACGAGAATACACCAATATATCATTGATAAATACAATTACGAACAGATCTAAAAAGGGCCTGAACATATGGTTCATCAAATCCAAGAATATTGTTGGGGCATTGGACAAACCAAATGACATAACACGAAACTCAAAGTGCCCATATCTGGTCCTGAATGCTGTCTTCGGAATATCTTCATCCTTAACCCTTACCAGATGGTACCCGGACCTCAAGTCTATTTTTGAAAAATACTTGGCACCTTACAACTGATCAAATAAATCGTCAATCCTCGAGAGTGGGTACTTATTATTGATTTTCACCTTATTCAACTATCTATAATCAATACACATCCGTAAGTAACCATCTTTCTTCCTCACAAATAACACAGGTTCCCCCCATGGTGATGTACTATGCATGATAAAGCCTTTTTCAAGCAAGTCCTTTAATTGTTCCTTTAAATCTTTCACCTTTGTGGGGGCCATTCTATATGGA
Organism: Nicotiana sylvestris; assembly: GCF_000393655.2. NCBI lineage: Eukaryota > Viridiplantae > Streptophyta > Magnoliopsida > Solanales > Solanaceae > Nicotiana > Nicotiana sylvestris. Next base: position 144,154,788 of record NC_091064.1, on the reverse strand, counting down.
GGAACATATATTTGATGGGTATCTTGTAGTAGGTCAATAGCACACTCAATTTCTCGCTCTGGCAGAGGACATGGAAGCTCATCGGGAGAAACATCGGGAAACTCATTAACCACAGGGATGGACTGAATGGTTGGTGACTCTACTTCCATATCCTGAAACTGAACTAAGTGATAAATACCGCCCTTTATGATCATCTTCCTTGCCTTGAGATAGGAAATAAATCTTCCTCTTGATGACTTCGTATTACCTTTACACTCCAAAACATTCTCTCCTAGAAATTGAAATCGGACTATTTTTTATCTACAATCAATGTTGGCATGACAAGAAGCCAACCAATCCATACCCATTATAACATAAAATTCTACCATATCTAACTTGATTAGGTACCCTACGGTAGGTCTACTATGAACTACTATTATACAACCCTTATATACTCGCTTAGCTATCACTGAGTCCCAACAGGTGTAGACACCTCAAAAGGTTTAACCAATTCAGGTTTTAATCCAAACTTACTAGAAACCAACAGAGTAACATATGATAAGGTGGAACCTGGGTCAACTAGTCCATATACACCATTTGTGGAGACTGATAATATACCTGTAACAACATCAGGCGATGACTTCTGATCCTGTTGTCCTGCCAACACATAAATGAAGTTTTGAGGACCGCTCGAGCTATATGCTCCGCCTCTGCCTCTACCGGGACTCACTGGTGCTTGTGAACCTTGCCCAGGGGGACATACTAATGATGACGAACCATCTACATATCTCACTAGCTAAGCTAATCATGCATCATCTCTCGTCAGACAATACCTCATAACGTGGCCCGGATTACCACAAGTATAACAAACACCCAATCTCATATGGCACTGTCCAGCATGATGCTTACCACACTGAGTACCTCTTGGAAAGGGCGGCCTCATCTAACTTGACTCATCCCTATATAGAGAACCTAAGGCCCTGGAATTCTTATCGGGCCCTAATTATGTGGAACAATCAAATCTCTTACTGCCAAACTGAGGGGGGCACTAGCCGATGGCTGGGCTAGATATCTCGGGTATTGTTTTCTTTGACCACCTCGAAACTCATCAAAATCACTCGAAGACCTTGCTCTCTTATTCTGGGCCCTATCCTTCTCATGATGGCCCTTTGTTTCTGTTTACGCTCCTCTACAGGGGTGGGCCCTGGAGCTGGTACCCCTCGGAGATCTTCTAGAAAAGGCAGGGTATGTGAAGTCTGAGATGGAATCTCTCTAAGCCTTGGTAAATCGTGGCGCTCAACTAGCAGTCTTGCTAGCCACGGACTTTCCCTTCTGGGCAACTGTAGTCTTCGGAGGCATCGCTGAAAACATAACATATTGTTAGGAACATGAATTCTTATCTCACACAATCTGAGATAAAAATAGAGGATAATATCCTATATGTTAAGTATCCTCATGTCTATAAGTATGGTGCACAACACAGCCATAAACAAGACTCTACTAGGCATAGTCTGTAGACAACCCTAGGACAGAACTGCTCTGATACTACTTTTGTCACGACCCAAACCGATGGGCCACGGCGAGTGCCCGAGTCCTACTTGTTGATCACCCTTAAGCATGCAACTAAAATATAAACACGAATAATGTCTACTGAATTACGAGAGTAACATGCATGAGGAAAACCTGTCCGAAAAACATGTGTACATATACGTGCGGATTATAGTGGGCGAGCCGACAGGGCTGCGATAGACAACTATATACGCAAAACTGAAAGCCGACAAGGCCACATACTATCCAACTGTACACATCTGTCTACAGACCTCAAACAGAAATAAACTGTACAAAGACGAGGCTGAGCCACGTCATAACTATATATATATATATATACAAGAATATCATACAAAAATCAAAAGCAGCTCCGGATCAAATGGAGCACGCCAACTCTCGTTGATCAAGGATCCTCAGAAGGGGGACCGTCGACTTGCTTACCTGCACATGCGGGCATGAAATGCAAGCCCCGGAAAATAGGGCGTCAGTATGAATAATGTACTGAGTATGTAAGGCATGGAAATCAATACATAAAAGTCATAGATGAAACATGGAATAAAGAAATCCATCTGTAAATATGAATAACTTTATAAATCCTGAAACATTTATAATGTCATGCACGTGCATATAAATGTCGTGTCATGCATAGGTATAGGTGTACTTAATATCATCAAGCCTATGAGGGCATCCCATCATATCGTCTCAGCCATTATGGGTAACATCATCAACATATACCAACTGATCAGGTGGTGTTGCGTATATGACGCTGGAACCTTTTTTCCATATCCCACACACACATACACACACACACACGTATATATATATATATATATACACATATATAACGATATTTGGTCATGGGTCAATGTATGTGTATAAATGCATGGAATGCATAAGAAATATATTGATAAGATTTTCTCGGAATGCCATAAAAATCAATATACATTTCGGATAAACCTTATTAGATACATATTTTTTCTGAGACCCATGAATAGAAGATATAATAATTCACATGGGGAATCAAGAATATATATACCCTTAGTATTTCTATGAATAGAGTCGTTTATTAAAGTTGCGTATTTTGATCGTTTCATTTGTATTATTTGGATCATGGCAAAAAGAAAGATGGGATAGCCTTAACATACCTGGAGTAGGAAAAATCCGTATAATATTCTTGTAGGAGAATTTGATTGCAAGAAATATCGTTGCTAATGTCTTGTTTCTAACATTCTGTTGGTGTCTTTGTTTTCAAGAAATAAAAAATGAGCTTTTGTAGAAAGCTTGAAAATGGCTAATGTTTCCAGGAATGTTAAGAAGGCTAATATTTTTGGATTGCAAAATTCTATTGTCTTTGTTACAACCCATATTCATGTACGTTATCTCAAACCGTAAGTTATTAAACATAAATCCAAGAAGAGATTATCTTGGAGATAATAAGAAGTTAATCCTATTGGTCTTATCATACAAGGGTGTATAAGGGGTGTTAACAAGTATTAGAAGTTAAACGAATCAAGGATGTTGTAACCCGTATTTTCGGGTAAACCTAGAGGTGATTAATATACTCAAGAGGTCATATTTTATGGAATTTTAATCATATAGTATCTGTATCATAAGTCTTGAAGTCAAACAAGTTATGAAACAAAAGTCGACAACAGTTGGCGCAACTTACATTCATAATTTTACTTAAACTTTAAGTCAAATGTTCCGAAGCTTTACTCCCAATTACTGGGAATTATGGGGTGATATACCCACAAAATAGAAGATCTATGAGTCTAGTTTCCAACTCCTCAAACCATTCGTCCATCCGATCTCGGAGTAGACAGATATTCACATTTTCGCGAGATTGCGCCAAGCACCTCTCTATGGGGCCCACATAGGCGGTTTAAGACATATGGATATATATAAAAGAGGCCTCAACCATGTATTTAGACATTAGAACCCTCAAAACATCCTCTAAACTTTCTCTCATGATCCAAGACCCAAACAAAGGTCAAATAACACAAATCAAGTGTCAGGAATCCCATGGCGCTAGTAAGTTTCTTGTTCTTCTTGTTGTTGCTGGTTTTTGTGCTGTTCTGCTCATGTGGGAGGTTATTTTAAGTGTTTTATATTCTGTAAATACTCCCTCATGTTTTTAATATCAACCCTAGGTGATTTCAAGTTTTCTAAAGTGATTATAGTTCCGAAAACCCCTAATTGATTGATAGTTTCGCTTTTTTGTTCTTGTGGTAGCTTTAGAGGGATATTTTGTGGAAATTTAAGGTCAAACTGGAGTTGTTCTTTCTGTTTAAATGTATGAAAACTCTTTCTACACATGTATTTAAGATTATCAAAGTTGCGGCTAAGTCGTTGATGTTACAAACCATGTTTTCGTACATGAGAGTACATCGTAAGCAAATTGATGTAAGCTCTAGATCGTTTTTTAAAGTACATAATGTAAGTTCATCATGTTATATTGGATGTTACAAATCTTTAAGATCATGAATAACAAGTACCAAAAGGGTTGGAAAGCTTAGACATTAAATGAATTGAAGAAAATAAGTTTCGTCGAAAGTCGATAAGTTTGGAATGTTATAACATATACTTTTGGGGTGAGACTACGGTGATTAACATTATGAGGTGGTTAAGTTATGAGCTATTTTAGTCGTATGATAGTCGTTTGTTATGTGTTTAAGTCAAGCGAGTTGTGGAACAAAAGTTGGCAAAGGTCATCACAAGTTGCATTCATAATGTGCTGAAATTTAGGTCAAATGTAGATGCACTTTTCTCACAATATAATTGGAATCAAGGGATGATCTGCATATCAAATTGAATATATACAAGTATATTTTCTAACTCATTAAACCGTTTTTAGATATGATAAAGTTCTATAGAGATATTTGTGTTTTTGCTAGACTGCACAAGAAGCTCCCATGAGACCCACAAAGTCGGTTTAAACTTCAGCTTGTATTTAAGTAATTTATATGTCATTTTAACTCATTTTTTCTCATCAATAACAGTTATTAAACCGTCTTAAATGATCCTCAAGGGTTCCTTTGTGATTCTAGGGTGAAAATCTTAGATAAAATCATGAATCCAATGCTAGAAATCCTGTGGTGCTTGATAGATTGTAGTTCTTCATGTTGTGGCTATTTTGGAGGGTTTTTCAAAGGTAAGTAACCTCATATTTCATGTTGTTATTTATTATTAAGCTAATACTTAGTACCTCCTTCATGTATATTAGAGTTTCAAGGCAAAATACTAGTGTTTACACACCAACATGAACACAAGAGTTGATTCAAGAAGAGAATACAACTCCTATAGTGTTGTGGTGTGATTGAGGGTTGTTGTGAGATACACAAGTTGCGGATTTCAAGTTGTATCTAATTCTTAAGGTAAGTAAATCATTTTCTTGGTTGTTCTTAAGGTCAATCATGTATTGGTTGAGTTGTTTGAGTGAAAATCTACAAGATAGTAATTGACATGGCATAAGGAATCGTTATCTTTTTTTGTGGGCCGTATTGAGGCTATATATATGTTTGTTGTGGCTGAAAATTTTTATAAATAGTTTTAGTATGTTGTTTCTACTGTTGTTAAGCTTATATATGTGCTAATTCAATGGATTGAAGAATAAAACATGAAAAATACGGTGTTGACGATAAAGGTTAAGGTGATAGGTGTGTGGACTGTATTTGAAGACTATGCTTATGATGTTTTGGGTTGAAAATAATATGGTAAGCATAAGTATGATTCTATATATGTTGTAGACAGATTCATGGAAAAGGAATTAGATTCAAACCATATTTTGTTAATCGTAAATCGAGCTTGCCGCTCAAAATGGTTGTTAAACAAATCGGAGAGCTTATTGTGAATTATATTGTTGTTGTTTGGGCTGTTTGGTGACTTTTGGTAACATATGGGATGTATTACAAATAGGGGAGGTGTTGTCCATTTTCTTATAGAATATTGGTTTCCAAATATGAGAGTTACAACGCTTATATGATGACGACAAAGTCAGTTTACTCATTGTAGATGTAGGAAGATCATATTAAGATTTCTTGAAGATTGGATAGAAGATTTCAAAGGTATGTTAAGGCACTTCCTTCTTTTTTGCATGATTTAAAATGAAATGCACAAAAATGATACACTATTTCATAACGGATCTACTCCTAGCAACTAAGGTTGCCCATGTTGTTCTTTCCTTCTAAAATTATTCTTAGCAATTATGTATGATCCTTAAATCCTACTAAGGTTCATATTGATGGTATGGATGTATATAATGTTAGTCGAAGGTGCAATGACCTTACGTCACTCCAAAAGGTTTAGAACGTGATTCATGATTCCAACATGCATTATATATAATATATATTTTACTCTACCGAGTCGCGCTATAGTCGGTTGGGTACGACACCTAATGTGAAACCACTGATCAGTTGGGTTTATCGAGCTCCACGTGGCCGGGTACGATTCTATTGAGCCTTATGATGGCCGGGTACGTGTTTACCTTGTCCTCTTTGAGGCCGGGTACGATATGATGATGATGATGCCCATAGAGGTATATGTTTTTAAACGTTTATGTATATATATATATATTATGCATTTCATGTCAGTAGCCCCCAGAGTTACTCAGATGTTACAGGTTGAATCTCCTTTATCTCTATTTAAACTATTGTTCATGTTTATGCTTTCCTGCCTTACATACTCGGTATTTTATTCGTACTGATGTCCCTTTTGCCTGGCGAAGCTACGTTTCATGCCCGTAGGTCCCGACAGACAGGTGTACATTCCTCCTAGTAGGCTATCAGCTCAACGGAAGGTGTTGGTGCACTCTTATTGCTCTGAAGTTGCCTATTTGGTCAGTATAATTTGGACATGTATTGATTGGTATCGCGGGCCCTTGTCCCAACCTTTATGATTTTATGTATCCTTAGGGCCTTGTAGACAAATGTCAGGTGCGTGGATCCTTGTATGGCCTTGTCAGCCTATGTTTTGAGTTTACAAATGGTCATGTCGACCGAATAGGCCCATATGTCACATGTATAAGTTTGTATATCATGTTGGGCCGTCATATGTTGAGTAGTCCCCTATGTTTTATTATTGTTATCTCATGACGGGTTTTATAGCTCATTTATCCATAATAGTATGATAAGAAAGATATGTTACATCGGTACTCGATTGAGTAAGTAAGGCACCGAGTGCTCATTGCGGCTCCTTCAGTTTGGGTCGTGACAAAAGTGGTATTAGAGCTATTCTGTCCTAGAGTGTCTACAAGACGTGTCTCGTAGAGTCTTGTTTATGGGTGTGTTGTGCACCACACTTATAAGTAGGAGCTCAGTTGTAAGAATTCAAACTCCTAAATTTGACTTTAGTCGTAATACAACGATACCTACATCCACAAAGACAGTTGGTAAGAGATTGAATGTGGCTCTAGAAGAGCTAAGTTAGAGGACCTCGATTTTACATCACGCTGATGATGAGTAAATGTAAGGTATTCAGTAGATTACGTGTGTACTAAGACGTGTAAGCTTCTTGATAAGAAGAACCAAAGTATGAATATCTATCCACCCATATGGTAAAAAGCAATAAGAGAATCAGAAGGTAGATACAAGTTTCAACAAGAAAAAGAAGCAAGGTGAAGAAGGGTACGAGGTATCCAGTTAGTGAAGATTATCAGTTTTTACAATTCAGGCAGAGAAACATAAGTATTATGAGTTACTTTCAACAATAACAGAGAGATCTATACAATTGGTCACACCCATCTCAGTTATTCCCTATAGGAGCTAACAGATATTATTTAAGAGAAATATGGGATATCAGGATCCAGTTGGAGGTAGAGTAACCCAAAATGGTGGATGTATTGTTAGCATTAACTGACATTTCTGAAGGATATTGCAAATGGGGTAATAGTTCTCCTTGTGAGATAGCTCGATGGTGCACTCTAGAATAGTACATTTAGATATGAAATACTAGAATTTCCAGAAAATGTAGATGATCGGCACAATCCTAGAAGAGATAAATATTTACCTTTGTATGGCTCTCGTCCCTAGTAAAGAGAGAATGTTAGGTGACCCGGAGAGCCAGTGGATGGAGCAAGGGGGATAAAAGCGAAAGAATATTTTGTTAAAGTTTTCGGAATAAGGTGATAAACAGAATTATTAGCAACAGAATAAGAAGAGAGTAAATAAAGTATTATGAGTAAGATGTGATAAATGGGTGATAACAGTAAATCAAAATATGGCAGAATGACAAAGTCTATAGTCTAGTGAAGGAAAAGACAAGAGGTGAAAGGCCTTCAGACAATAAAAGAGTATAGGCCAAAGGCTATACCCTCATTCGAGAATTGAGTTGGTGACTCGAACGTGATTACCAGAAGGAAAAATTAGACCCTTGTAGTAATAGAATTTAGTATGGGATAGTAAATAGGATAAAATAAATTTGAAAATGAATTAGGGATCGAGGGAATTGGTAATAGTCGGCATTGTGATAATTTCAGAGATCATGTTCCAACAATAATAGAATATACAACAGACGAATAACCTTTAAAGGTCATTTAGGAAGACGCTTTCCTAAAGCAAGCACTCTAAGCAGAGCTAATCTTAAGGGACTAAGTGTACCAATTACGCTAGGTGTCACCTTCATGCGTAAGAAATTAAGTTATCCCTGGTACAAAAGGGTTACTATAAGGCTAGTAAGGGTTATTTGTGATGTGAAAAGACGCCAAAGATGAAGAGGTAAAACATCTATAGATAGATCTTCATAGCACTAAGTCTTCGTACTCTCCTAAAGGGGGGAGATGGTGTGATATGGTATTAAGTCGAAGTTATTGGTTCAGGTAATTATGGAATAATAAAGGAAGAATGTGGTAAAAACGCGAAAGGAATGAGATTGCATTTATTCAGACCCTACAGATAGGTTATGACTCCAGAACATTACGCAAGCACGCCGTCGGGGAGAGGCAGTAAGTGTTCCCATACTAGATGTTATTGGTAAATAAGTGTGAATGAACATTTGATACATAAGGAGCCATTACGAGTGGTAAGTTAAGACAAAGAAAATAACCCAAGAGAGATTACGCAAAATATAGATATGAGAATGGACCAATGAGTAGTTAGTAGTTGATTCAAAAAGAGCCTAGTTATGGCTAGAGAAGAGGATACAGACAAATCATACAGATTGTGCAAGATAAACGTAGTGAACCCCAACATAGTGAATTCAGTCTCGCCGATATAATGACATCATGATCCTTGAGAAATATTTGGATAGGATTTGGGGTAGTTAAAAGTACCGTATAAGTGTTATGGAGAAAAAAAAAGTGCCACCAGGGATATACCAAACATTTCAGTTTATAAGCAACCCTACGAAAACAAGAGCGTAGAGGTAGGTAACTAAGGATTATTATAGATGAGTAAGAACAATGAGAATTTCCTTCGGGTGTACGATATAACAAGCTCGCAACTTTGCAAGAGCCGGAAGGTCTCCCTAAGTACTACAACGAAAGACTAGCTGAGGAAATAAGGAAGAAGGTTTCCACCTAAGCATAGTGAGCTAAAGAGTAAATGATCTTGCAGCAACAGTCTCACTACAATATTTTTTACACTCTAAAAGAAAGTGGTACCTATTGTGGCTAATAAACGGGAAGTAAAAATCAAAAGATGATATTTTAGATCATATGAGTTACAGGATTTTTGGTATTCGCGGGCACTAAGATAAGCCAAGCATTCATGCAACAAGTGGTAGAACGACCAGAAAAAGTAATTGCCTATGTTTAAAGGCAACTGAGGAGGCATGAAAGGAAATCTATGGTGCTAGAAAGTTAAAGGAAGGTTGCGAATAGTATAAATAGATATATGTAGGTCGCAAGCTAAAGTATCATAGAATGACAAGGTTTTAGGTAGATAGGAGTAAGGATAAGAAAATACGAGTGAGAATGTGACAAGAATAGGTGAGTCCTTAGGATTAAACCCATTAAAACAAGGGAGCTGATGATTTCCATATGTAACAAAAAGCTCGGTACAGCCTGAATGAACAGAAAGGAGTCTAAGACTAGGAGCAATTAGAAGAGATGAAATGCTGCCCCGTTAGTAGAATAAGGGTGTAATTGTGATAGATAAGAGGATGACATTTAGTCCTTTGATTGAGGAATAATTTAAAGAAAACGGATTTTATGAATTGCACGGGATTGGAATACCACCATAAGATGAATCATGTTAGGATGCTATGAAATACAGTTATTGAGGTATAGTATCGTCCCTAGGTGGATCGGGCAAATCATTTCAGATGTTCCCCGATGAGACGTGAGCCCTAGTGACAATGTATTACGTAAGATGTTTCAAGTTATCACTGGTATATTATGGATCAACATTAAGGTGAATCACCAATGGATGGATAAAAGTTGCAAAGTATAAGATGAGATTAGGCTGTCACTATTAAGATGAACATTAATGAGGAAGCATTAATGGACTTATATTTATACATATAGGACAAGCAACGAAAGAGTAACCCGGAGCTAGGTGGTAGACCTCGGTAATAATAAACTGAAGTAAGATTTATGGTATAGTATGACCTACCTAGATGTAGTAAATCCATAAGCATAGATAACTGAGACTATGAAACAAGATATAGCAAAAGTCGTAAGTTCGACAAAGTACCGAGCGAAGAACATTAGTACACCTATATATGCCTAGAGGGACATCTTGTCATAGTTCTGTATATGTTCACAAAGTGAGGCATAAAGATTGGCTAAAAGCGGGAGGAAAAAGAAGAGAAGATTCGTATAGGCACACATACAAGTACACGGTTGTACATGATTCATGACAGAAGGTAACAACAGTTACGAGATTGGAAGAATTCCACATACAGGTCGTGGTATGAGAAATAGGCCTAAAGGGGGGAATACCCTAACCTTTGGATTTATTTACAAAATAGTTTCCTAGATGTCAAGGACAATATTAAAGTATTCGTAAGAGCTGCAGGTTATGAGACTGATAAATGCATCATTCAACATTCGAGGACGAATGTTCCAAAGGGGGAATGATGTTACATCCCATGTTTTCATACATGAGAGTACATCGTAAGCCAATTGATGTAAGCTTGGAAATGAGATCATTTTTTAAAGTACACAACATAAGTTCATCATGTTATCTTGGAGGCTACACATCTTTAAGATCATGAATAACAAGTACCAAAAGGGTTGGAAAGCTTAGACACTAAATGAATTGAAGAAAATAAGTTTCGTCGAAAGTCGACAAGTTTGGAATGTTATAACATATACTTTTGGGGTGAGACTAGGGTGATTAAAATGATGAGGTGGTTAAGTTATGAGTTATTTTAGTCGTATTATAGTCGTGTGTTATGTTTTTAAGTCAAGGGAGTTGTGCAACAAAAGTTGGCAAAGGTCATCACAAGTTGCATTCATAATGTGCCGAAATTTAGGTTAAATGTACATGCACTTTTCTCCCAATATACTTGGAATACAGGTATGATCTATATATCCAATTGAAGATCTACAAGTCTAGTTTCTAACTCATTAAACCATTTGTCGATATAATATTATAGTAGAGAGATATTTGTATTTTTGCGAGACTGCGCAAGCATCTCCCATGGGACCCACAAAGTCGGTTTAAACTTCAACTTGTATTTAAGTCATTTATATGTCGTTTTAACTCATTTTTTTCTCATCCACAACAGTTCTAAACCCTCCTCAATTCTCTCCAAGGGTTACTCCATGATTCTAGGGTGAAAATGGAAGATAAAATCATGAATCCAATGCTAGAAATCTCGTGGTGCTTGCTAGATCGTAGTTCTTCATCTTGTGGCTGTTTTGGAGGGTTCTTCAAAGGTAATTAACCTCAGATTTCGTGTTTTTCTTAATGATTAAGATAATAATCAGTACCTACTTCATGTATATTAGAGTTTCAAGGCGAAATACAAGTGTTTACACACCAACATGAGCACAAAAGTTGAATCAAGAAGAGAATACAACTTCTATAGTGTTGTGGTATGATTGAGGGTTGTTGTGAGCTACACCATCTGGGGATTTCAAGTTGTATATTCTTCCCAAGGTAAGTAAATCATGTTCTTGGTTGTGCTTAAGGTCAATCATGTGTTGGTTGTATTGTTTGAGTGAAAATATATAAGATAGTAGTCACTACCCAAACCGATAGGCCACGACGGGTGCCTGAGTCCTACTAGTCATTCACGAATAAGCATGTGTCTAAGATATGAACCTGAATAACATCTACTGCATTACAAAAATAACATACATGAAGGAAAACTGTCATCAAGGCATATGTATGTATACATGCAGAATATAGTGGGCGAACCGGCAAGGATGCTATAGACAACTATACATCCAAAACTAAAAGCCGACAAGGCCACATACAACCCAACTAGACAAACTGTCCACAGACCTCTAATAGAAACATAACTGTACAAAGACGGGACTGAGCCACGTCATACCTATATATATATATATACAAACGTATCGTACCAAAATCAAAAGCAGCTTCGGATCAAATGGAGCACGCCAACTCTCGCTGATCAGGGATCCTAAGAAGGGGGATCGTTGGCTTGCCTATCTACACATGTGGGAATAAAACGCAGGCCCCATGAAATAGGGAGTCAGTACAAAAAATGTATTTAGTATGTAATACATGAAAATTAGTACGTAACACACATAGATGAAACATGGAATATAGAAACACGTCTTTAAATCTGAATAACTTTGTAAATTCTAAAACGTTTATAACGTCATGCACATGCATATAAATGTCGTGTCATGCATAGGTATGAAAACTGTGTGTTTTCTCGTTTCTTCAGTATAATTTGGACCATGCCAAAAGAAAGAAGGGAGGGCCTTAACATACCTGTTCCTTGAATTATTTGAATGAAATGAAGTTCTGCTTCTATGAAATATGTCGAACGCAAAAGAATGAAGCTCCTGCTTCTTTGATTGTAGAACGAAATTTTGCTTAATTTGTTGAAGTTTGGAAGAAAATTGCTTCTAATGAAGCTTTTGTAATGAAATGTTTCTGCTTCACGTCCTTGGCTTAAAGGCAGATTGTGTCTTTAAAACCTTTACAAGGCATTCCTTCTAAATGTCAAGGGATAAGATTTACAAGTCTTACTAAGACTTTAAGTTTAAGATTCTCTAAACATAAGACACCTATACATGTATTAATGAGTCATCCTTCCTAATTAGTGGCCTTGTGCCACATTTCTTTTGGGCATAATTAGTTAATTTTTGTCCGCTTATTAGTTAACTGTGTAATGTCCCGTTACCCAATAATTAATCAATTACCCGCATAATTTAAAAAAATTCCCCAAATTACTTAAAATTCTATTTATTTTTAATATACTATATATAATCTATACATTATACTACCATGGTCATATGGTACCTTGCATGGTACTAATTCGTACTTATCAGGTATTATCGCTCGACCCGTATTTTATTCCAAATTGGCCACTTTCAACGAAACTCGTTTTCTTTAATCCGTGTACCCCTTGATCCTTCATAACACTTATTTATCGCCTGTTATAAATAGCATAAGTATGTTAACGTCAAGATGATCTCATCCTTGAGTATACGTGGGTTAACGGAAAACGAAATTTTAACGTACGAAAATGCGAGATGTAACAATAGTAATTTACATGGCATAAGGAATCGTTATCTTTTTTGTGGGATGTATTGAGGCTATATATATCATTTGTTGTGGATGAAAATTGTTATAAATAGTTTTATTATGTTGTGGCTGCTTTTTGTAAGGTTATCTATGTGCTAATTTAGTGGATTGAAGAAGATAACATGAAAAATAAGATATTAACGATAAAGGTTAAGGTGCTAGGTGTGTGGACTATATTTGAAGACTATGCTTATGATGTTTTGGGTTGAAAATAATATGGTAAGCATAAGTATGATGTTATATATGTTGTCGGCAGATTCATGGAAAAGGAATTGGATTCAAACCACATTTTTTAATCGTAAATCGAGCTTGCCGATCAAAACGGTTGTTGAACAAATCAAAGAGCTTATTGTGAATTATATTGTTGTTGTTTGGGTTGTTTGGTAACCTTTGGTAACATATGGGATGTAGTACAAATAGGGTAAGTGTTTTCCATTTTCTTGTAGAATATTGGTTTCCAAATATGAGAGTTACAATGCTTATATGATGACGACTAAGTCACTTTTCTCATTGTAGACGTAAGAAGATCATATTGAGATTGCTTGAAGATTGGATAGAAGATTTCAAAGGTATATTAAGGCACTTCCTTCTTTCATTTTGCATGATTTAAAATGAAATGCACATAAACGATATGCTATTTCATAACGGATCTACTCCTAGAAACTAAGGTTTCCCATGTTTTTCTTTCCTTATAAAATTATTCTAAGAAAGTATGTATGATCCTTAAATCCTACTAAGGTTCATATTGATTATATGGATGTACATAATGTTAATCGAAGGTGCATCGACCTGACGTCACTCCGAAATTTTTAGAACGTGATTCCATGAGTCTAGCATGCATTATATATAGTATCTATTTTACTCTACTGAGTCACGCTATAGTCCGTCGGGTACGACACCTATTGTGCAACCACTGATCAGTTGGGTTTACTGAGCTTCACGTGGCCGGGTACAATTCTACCGAGCCTTATAATGGTCGAGTACATTTTTACCGAGTCCTCTTTGAGGCCGGGTGCGATACGATGATGATTATGCCCACAGAGGCATATGTTTTTAAAAGTTTATGTACATATGTATTAAGCATTTCATGTCAGTAGCCCCCAGAGGCACTCAGATGTTACAGGTTGTATCTCCTTTATCTCTCTTTACATTACTGTTCTTGTTTATGTTTTCCTGCTTTATATACTCAATACTTTATTCGTACTGACATCCCTTTTGCTTGGGGACGCTGTGTTTCATACCTGCAGGTACCGATAGATAGGTTGACATTCCTCCTATTAGGCTATCCGCTCAGCGGAAGGTGTTGGGGCATTCCACTTGCTCCGGAGTTGCTTATTTGGTCAGTATCATTTGGATATGTATTGATTAGTATGGGGGGTCCCTGTTTCGACCTTTATGATTTTATGTACTCTTAGGGGCTTGTCGACAAATATCAGGTGTATGGATACTTGTATGGACTTGTTGGCCTATGTTTTGAGTTTACAAATGGTCATGTCGACCTTAGGCCCGTATGACACATGTATAAGTTTGTATATCATGTTGGGTCGTCATATGTTGAGTATTCCCTTATGTTTTATTCTTGTTATCTCATGACGGGTTCTCTGACTCATTTACCCATGATAGTATGATACGAAATATATGTTATGTTGGTACTCGATTGAGTAAGGCACCGGGTGCCCGTCGCGGCTCCTTCGGTTTGGGTCGTGACAGTTGAAGCTAGAACTTGTAAAATATATATCGAAAGGCTTGGTAGTAGTGTTGTTGGTTAGTGGAATATTTTGGGAGGCTCAATATGATTATTATTGATGTTGTTTGGGCTGCTTTATGATTGTTTTGACTTGTGGGAAGTCATATATAAAGGGGAGGTGTTGTCCGTTTCCTCATAAAATAGGTTGTGGTAGATACATAATAGTTACGATGCTTAAACGATAATATTGTCATTTCTCTTATTGTAGACTAAGGAATCATGAAATTTGCATAGCTTGAGGTTGGGCATTATATACAAGGTATGTAAGGCTATCCCTTTCTTTCTTTTGCATGACTCCGATTGTACATAATGTAATGAACGAGCTTCCAAAGATATTCTACTCTTGGAAGCTAGCAGTACTTACATTTTTTCCATTCTTATGGAGCGATTGATGCTGATGTTGATTTTCTTATTCTTATGTTATCAATGTTGTTGGTACTTCATAATTCTTATAAGATTCATGATGAAGAGTTAGTCCAAATAACGTGTACAGAGGATGCCGACCTTACGTCACTCCAAAAGGTTTAGAATATTATTCCAATGAGTCCAGCATACATTATATATATGTATCTATTTTACTCTACCGAGTCGCTCTATAGACGGTCGGGTATGATACCAATTGTACAACCACTAATCAGTTGGGTTTTTTATCGAGCTCTAAGTGGCCGGGTACGATTCTATAAAGCCTTATGATGGCGGGGTATTTTTTTACCGAGCCTACTACGGCTGGGTACAACATGATAATGATGCCCATAGAGGCATATGTTTTAACATTTTCTGTATATATATATGTATGTATTATGCATTTCATGTAAGTAGCCCTCAGAGGTACCCAGATGTTACAGGTTGTACATTCTCTATCCCTATTTACATTACTGCTCGTACTTATGCTTTCCTGAATTACATACTCAGTACTTTATTTGTGCTGATGTCCTTTTTATTGTGGGTGTTGCATGTCGTGCTACAGGTCCTGATAGACGGGTAGACGTATCTCCTCCACCACAGTAGGCTGCCTAGTTCAAAGGTTATTGGCGAGATCCCTTCTTCGGACTTGCCGTGGTCTTGGTATGCATTTTTGTTATAGATATTATGGGTATGTCGGGGCCTTTTTTCAGAAATATTGCAGCACTTATCTTCCTTTAGAGGCTAATAGACAGGTGTTGACTCATACATGGTTTGGTATGCCTTATCGGCTAATTTTTGTTGTATAGTCTTTCATGGCAGCGTGGTAGCTCGTACCTTATGTATAGTTTCTTGGTTGTCTGGTCATCCTATGTTATGTATATTCATGCCATTATCTTTCATTGTTGGTTGTTCATGATCCATGTCTACTATTTATATTGATCTCGTCAGCCCTTAGAGATAATAAGGAATGCTAGATAAAATGTACGTTGGTGCTCGACAAATATGGCCCAGGTGCTAGTCATGACCCTCATGTTTTGGTTGTGACAAACTGGGTATCAGAGCAAGTTTGTCCTAGGGGTTGTCTATGAGTTGTGTCTAGTGGAGTCTTGATTATGGATGTGTAGCATGGCACATTTATAACCAGGAGGCTACATGATATCTAGGGTTGTTACCTTCTTCCTAAATCTAGATCATCCGTAGAGTTGAGTCGTAAGTGTTCGTCTGTAATATACAACTTGTTTTATTTCAATGATGTCTTCGACTAAAAAGCAAACAATTAGTAGACGACTTGATATAGCTGTGGGAGAGGGTACCAGGCAGGTTCCCCAAGCCAGAGAAGGCCAAAGTGAGGCTCAGATTGAGATGTCATCTAATACCTCATAAATTTTGTCTCCTCCAGAGGATATTAGGAGGCACCCAGCACAACCAGTTCCTCCATCTGGCACTACAGACCAGGATATGCAGAATGCGGTGCAGTTGTTGACTAGCTTGGTAGCTGCTCAAGCTCAAGGGCAGAATATCGGTGTTGTTGATAAACTGGTTAGTACGAGAGTTCATGATTTTATTAATCTAGACCCTCCGGTGTTTACCGAATCAGACCCCAAGGAGGACCTGTAGACTTTTATTGATCAGGTTCATCGTACACTACGGGGTATGCACGCTAGTGATACAGAGGCCGTAGAGTTAGCTTCTTATTGGCTACAGGATTTAGCGATTTTCTAGTATGATAGTTGGGAGAGATCCACGGGTTCGAACGCTACTCCAGCTGTGTGGAAGGAATTTTTTGAGGCCTTTCTTCGTCACTACTTGCCAGTTGAGATACGATGAGCTAGAGCCGATAAATTCTTGAATATTCGACAAGGTAATATGAGTGTGCGAGAGTATAGTATGCAATTTGATTCTTTAGAAAGGTATGATCTCCATATGGTGGCCAAGATGAGCGATAGGGTGCATCTATTCGTGAAAGGGTTGGGACCACATCTGATAAATGAGTGCACAACAGCCTCCTTGGTAGAGGGAATGGATATTTCTCGTATTCAGGCTTATGCCAAGACCCTAGAGGATCGTAAGCGCCAGCAAAGGGAAGATAGGGAGCAGGATAGGGGCCAGTATAAGAGGGCGAGATTTGTAGGGTATTTTGATGACTTTAGAGGCAGTGTCAGGCCCTAGTCTTCGAGTTGTTCGGTGCCATCTATAGCTAGTGCTCCTGCATAGTTTTAGACGCCTCGGTATGATCGTTTTACCTATTCTGGTCCAGGTCAGAGTTTGCAAGCATCAGGCTCGCAATATCACATGGAAACTAGACAGACAAGACCCTCAACACCGCGTTGTGATCAGTGCAGAAAGGCCTACTTTGGACTATACCATCGAGGTTCTGATGCATGATATTCTTGCGGACAGCCTGGACATATGATGCAGGATTATCCTAACAGAGGAGGTGGTGGTATGTCTCAGCCGACTGGATCTATGTGTGGTTCTTCCTCATCAGTTGGTCCTCTAACACAAGGTTTTCAGTAGTCGACAGGTCGTGGTAGGGGTAGAGGTGCAGTGCCAAGATTGAGTGGTGCTCAAAATCGAACCTATGCTCTAGTAGGTTGATAGGATCTCGAGTCGTCTCAGGATGTTGTTACAGGTATATTGTCTATGTTTTCTTACGATGTATATGCATTGATTGATCTGGGATCTACATTATCATATGTTACACACCTTTTGTGGCAAATACGTTTTGCGTTGAACCTGAATTAATAAGTAAACCACTTGCAGTATCTACTTCGATAGGAGATACAATGATTGTTAGGAGGGTATATAGAGGTTGCACAGTGACGATTTGTGGTCATTAAGCCTCGACAAATTTATTTGAGTTTAAAATGGTTGATGTCGATGTGATAATGGGGATGTACTGGTTGGCCTCATACTATGAAAATGTTGAATGTCGTACGAAGATGGTTAGGTTTCAGTTTCCTAGTAAACCCGTCATTGAATGGAAGGGCAACATTGCTACACCAAAAGGTAAGTTTATTTCCTATCTTAAGGCAAGGAAGATGTCACGGCCCATATTGATGGGCCGCGATAGGCACCCGGTACCTTACTCAACCAAGTACCAACGTAATGTATCTTTCTTATTACATCATTATATACACGTGACATACAGTCCTAATAGGCCAACATAATCATTTATAAACTCAAACATAGGCCGGCAAGGCCGTACAATCTTTCACGTACACAACATATGTCCACAAGCCTCTAAGAATACATAAATATCATAAAGGTCGAGACAAAGTCCCGCCATACCAAACAGTATACATCGAAATCATACTAACCAAACAAGCAACTCCGAAGCAAATGGAGCGCACCAACATCTTCCACTGAGCTGATAGCCTACTTGGAGGGCTCTCGACCTGTCTATCGGGACATGTGGTCATGAAATGCAGCATCCCTAAGCAAAAGGGACATCAGTACGAATAATGTACCGAGTACGTAAGGCACATAAATAAATATATAAGAAACATAGAACAAATAGAGAGTACATGACTCAACCTGTAAGTCTAAATAACTTTGTAAATCATAAATTACTTTTAGTGTCATACGTATGCATATGAATATCATGTCGTGCATAGGTACATGTTTCATAACA
The DNA here is from genome assembly GCF_000393655.2 of Nicotiana sylvestris. Classification (NCBI taxonomy): domain Eukaryota; kingdom Viridiplantae; phylum Streptophyta; class Magnoliopsida; order Solanales; family Solanaceae; genus Nicotiana; species Nicotiana sylvestris. The sequence goes on along the minus strand of NC_091064.1, from coordinate 144,135,812 downwards.
TCATCAGCCTATGAGGGCATCCCATCATATCATATCAGCCACAGTGGGCAAAATCACCATCGTATACCAGCCGATCAGGTGGTGGTACGTATATAACGCCATAACCTCTTCCCATATCCCATATACATATACATACATATATACGCATATATAACACCGTTTGAATCATATTTCAGCCATTGTGGGCAACATCATCATCGTATACCAGCTGATCAGGTGGTGGTGCGTATATAACGCTGTAACCTTTTCCCATATCCCATATACATATATATACATATATATATACGCGTATATAATGCCATCTAGTCATGGGTAAATGCACATGAATGCAATGCATGAAAATTACGTTAATAAAATATTTCGGAGCTTCATAAAACCATTTTGCCTTTGCGTAATATCATAAAGTAAACTCTTTTCAACTTTCGTATTTTTCTGAGACCCATGAACAGATGATAAAATATTATGACACACGAAAATTCAAGAACATAGATATATCTAATACTTCTATGAATGGAGTCATTTATGGAAATTGTGCATTTGCACGTTTCGTTCGTATCATATGGATCATGCCAAAAGAAAGAAGGGATTTCCTTAACATATCTGGAGTAGGAAAAAATTCTTATATTATTCTTTGAAAATATTACACCGTTCTCCCTTAGAAACAAAATCTCACATTGCGATAACATTAGGTAGACTTCGTATGAAATGTTTGAACCAATATCGTTGCTATTGCAACATCATCTTTTCCGATGTTTTCCCGGGATGTAACAGATTTTGTCCACGAGCATTATTTGCTGCTTGTTACAGTGTGCTCCATGAGATCTGAAATGGCAGAACTCGAGAGACTCAAGCTCCTAATACCCCAGCGAAGAAACGGGGAATACATCAGTTAAGGATTTATTTGTGTTTCTGCAGTGACTTCTCATTTGACATAACTTGTAAAAACAAATTATCTCTATACGGTTTCATTTTGATTGACAATTGCTAACACTAATATTAAATAGTCATAGATTTGGATTGCTTCAGATGGCACCATAATTGTAATCTTTGCAATTCTTTGAATTGTTGAAAGATGCATAGCTTTGTTTGAATTAAAAAGCCTTATCTTTGAATTGATTGACACATAATCCATAATGAATAAGAGTCATATCGTTTGGTGGTAGCTTGTTTCCACGTGGGGTGGGGTTAATCTTATCCAAATATATTCTCAATTAATTAGGTAATGTCCTGTTATCCGGTAATTATTCAATTACCCGTAAAATTGAAAATTATTCTTACTTACTTAAAATACTACTCACCTTTCACATACCTTATACACCTTACTATCATGGCCATATAGTACCTTGTATGGCACTAGTCCACAAATACTGGGTATTTTAGCTCGGGCCGTATTTCATCCCAAAATTCCAAACTTTGACAAAATTCATTTTCTTAGACTTTCTCCCCCTTTCACCTTGATGAATTTACTAATCACTTGTGAAATAGCATAATCCTTATAATCCCCAAATAATCTTTTCCTTGGACTGATGTCAATTACCTTACGACAAATTCCACGTAAAATACTGCAGGATGCAATATCATCGTAACTTATTATTGTGAAGCGTAACATCACCGTAATGTAATACTACAGGGTAAAACACTATCGTAACTTATTACTGCGATGCGTAATATCACCGTAATGTAATATTGTCGGGTACAACACTATCGTAACTTAATACTACAAGATGTAACATCAATCGTAATATATTACTGCAGAGGGTAACACCATCGTAACATATTACTGCTGAGCATAATATTGTCGTAATATAATACTGCATGACATAATATTGATGTAATATTGCGGGGCGTAACATCATTCCCCCCTTTGGAACATTCGTACTTGAATGTTGACAGATGCTCTTATCATTTTGGTAACTTATAGCACTTGTGAATACCTTAACACTCTTCTTTCCATTTAAGCAGTTGCTCTGTGAATAAATCCAAAGTTCAGGGTATTCCCCCCTTTAGTCCTTTTGCTCGTATCATGACATATGGTCGAAATCTTCCTAATCTTGCAATTGCTGTTACCTCTTGTCATGCAGCCTGTATGACCCTGGCTTTGTAAGTTCACTTATGTGATTCATATTTCCTTTTTCTTTTTATCTTTTAGTTAACCTCTAGGCCTTACTTTGTATATACAAGGCTTAATAGGATACCTCTCTGGGACTCTATAGGTATACTGAAGTTCTTTGTTCGATACTTTGTAGAACTTGCGACTATTGCCATATCATATTCCATAGATCTGATTATCCATTCATATGACTTTACTGCATTTACATGGGTTATAATATACCATAATTTTTACTTCAATCTACCTCTACTGAGGTATGCTTACCAAGCTTCCAGTTACTTTTGTTGCCTTTCCTTTAGGTATAAATCTCAGTCCTTCAATGCTTCTTTATTACCGTTCATCTTAAGAATGGCGGCTTAATCTCATCTTATACTTTGTGACTTTTGTCCATCCATTATTGATTCACCTCACTATTAATCTACAATATACCACTAATAACTTGAAACATCTTATGTTATACCTTGCCACTAGGGCTTACGTTCCATCGAGGAGTATTTGAAGTGATTTTCCTGATCCAATTAGGGGTGATACTATACTTCAATGACCATATTTTATATCATACCAATGTGATTCACTTATGTGGGTATTTTAATCTCGTACAATCCATGAAATCCTCTTCAAATCATTACTCACTCGAAGGCCTAAATGTCATCCTTTATCCATCCCAATTACATCGTCATTGTACTATCATGGCAGCATTCCATCTTTTCTAAATGCTACTAGTCTTAGACTCCTTTGAGTTCATTTAGGCTATACTGAGCTTTCTATAATTTAGAGAAACCATCAGCTCTTCTTGTATTCATGGGCTTAATCCCGAGGACTTATCCATTCTCGTTACCTTCTCACTCGTCTTTTCTTATCCTTACTCTTGTCTTCCAAAAACCTTGTCGCTCTACCATACTTTAGTTTGCAACCAATACATATCCATTTATACTACTTGCAACCTTTCTTCAACTTGCTTGCACCATAAATTTCCTTGTGTTATTCCATAAAATCAAGTGAGACACAATATCGTCTTTAACTCTTCTATACTCTTTTAACTACACCTCTCAATACGTAGAAACCATAGGCTGGAAGATATGCCACTAACGATGCCGTTATCATTCCTGGATATTGAATCCCTATGCTTATAACCTTCTATCCAAAGTATGGACTATTCACAACTTTCTGCATTTGAGTATCTCGTACGTTGTTCACTTTTACCTTACTTACTTAAAATCTCATATCATATCTTCTATCTCTTTCATAACCTCCCTTCCACCTAGGTGTAATTCACGTCCATAACTTGAAGCTCTATTATAATACTCGCACCTCTGGTACATACACAATCCAGTGGGATCTGTCAATAAATATGTTGCCTGGATAATGCTCCAAAATCTTGAGTGTATCCATAACGTACTAACTCTGGATCATTGATCGAATAATTTTTTTGTTCCATCTTAGCTTTATTTCAACATAAGCTATTACTATTCTTGGTCTTTCTGCCCCCTTGTTGCGTCCATACTTAGATTATCTTAGTGCCCACACTTGTCAGAGTTCTCATACAACTCATATGATCTCGAATATTACTTTTAATTCTTACTTCCCATTCATTAGCCACGGTAGGTGCCACTTTCCTTTGGAATGCTTACAATGTTGTTGTTAGATTGTTGTTACACGACCATTTCCTCTATAGGTCGTTGTGCTTAGGTTGAAACCTTCTTTCTTATCTCCTCAGCTAGTCTTTCGTTGTAGCACTTAGGGAGAACCCTTGACTCTCGTAAAGTTGTGAGCTTATTACGAACCTTTTTGATGTCCTTACTTGCCTATAATCATCCGTAGTTGCTTACTTCCAGGTCCTTGTGCTTGTATGGTTGCTTTTGAACTAATATTTTGACTGCCTTCCCAGTGGCACTTTCTTTTATCCCCATAATACTTATACGGTACCTTTCACTACCTCAACTCTTGTTTGAATATATATCACGTATTATAATGATATTCTTCGAGGTTGAATTCTCCATGTTGGGTTCTACTATGTTTATCTTACACGATCTGATGACTCGCGTGTAACCTCTTGTTTAGCCATAACTGGGATCTTCCTGACCAATTACTAACTACTCCTTGGTCCATTCTCATATCAATATTCCTCGTAACCTTTCTTGGGTTATATCCTTTGTCTTAACTTACGTCTCGTACTGGCTCCTTATTTATTAATAACAGCTTGGGCAGGAACCTTAACTTCCTCTCCTTGACGTCGTGCTTGTACAATATTCTTGATCTGTAAGATTTGGATAAGTGCCATCTCATTCCTCTTCCATTTATAGCATTCTTCCTTTACCATTCCATAGTCACTCGAACTACTTAATTTTGACATAATGCCATATCACTCCATATTCCCCCCTTTAGTGGTGTACTAAAAGCTGACGCCATGAGGATCTACCTATAGATGTTTTACCTCTTCATCTTTGGCGGCGTCGTTTCTCAACATCAATGATCGTTACTCGCCTTGTGGTAATCCTTCTGTACCAAGGATGACAAATTCCCTTACTCGCGAGGGTGACACTTAGTGTAACTGGCACATACAGTCTCTTAAGCTTAACTTTTCTCACATTTCTTGCTCTAAGGAAGCGTCTCCCTGAATGACCATTCTCTGAATTCATCATGAATTTTCTTTTGTGGTCCATTCTATTACCGCCAGAATGAAAACTGAAATTCCCATGATGCCGAGTACTTTCCAATCATTCAGTCCCTAATTCATATTTAGTTTTGTATACCAGTCCATACTGATTTCTATTACTTTGGGGATTAACTCTCCCCTCTAGTAGTCGTGTTGGAGTCACAAAATGAGGATACAACCTTATTGCCTATACTCTTTTGTTGTCTTAAGGCCCATCACCTTTCGTCTCTTTCTTCATTTGACTATAGGTTCTGTAACACTTCCATTTTCATCAATGTATCACACTTTATTCATAATGCTTCCTTATCTCTCTTCTCATTACTCTGCTAGTATTCTACATAACCTTTTTCATTCTTTCGCTTTTAGCTTTTCTTTGCTCGATCAAGTGGCTCTTCAAGTTGCTTAACGTTCTCATATTACTAGGGACGCGAGCCACACAAAGGTAATATTTATCCCTTCAAGGCTTATAGTTCATGTATTTGTAGTACTCATATCTGGCTGCACTATTTTAGAGTGCACCATGTAGGTGTCTCATAAAGAGATCTATTAGCACATTTGCAATATCCTTCAGAAATGTCAACTGACGCAATCAATTCATCCATCATATCTTCTTATACTACTTTTGTTAACCCCCATAGGGCATATCTGGAAGGGGTGCGACCAATTGTATATACCTCTGTTACTATTGAATATAACTCAAAAATCTTATGTTCGTGTGCCTTAATTACAAATGTTGTTAACCTTCATTAACTGGGTACCTCGTACCCTTTTTCACCTTGCTCCTTTTACTTGCTGAAACTTGTACTTATCTTCGTAATTTCTCATTGTCCTTCACCATAAAGATGGATAGGCATTCCTGCATTAAGGCTTCTTCTCAGAAAGCTTACACCTTTCAGTACACCCTAAATACCTCATATTTACTTATCGTAGGCATCATATAAAAATCCAATTCCTCTTACTTAGCTCTTCCACAACTATCTCTCTTTCCAACCTTCTTTCCGGATGTAGGCATCGTCTTATTACGAATAAAATAGAATTTCCGAAGTTGAATTCTTATAAGTGAGCTCTACCACACAATCTAGAGTAAGAAAAAAGAGTGACAATCCTAAATGCCTTGTAGCCTCCTGCTTATAAGTGTGGTGCACGACATACCCATAAACAAGACTCTACTAGACACGGCTTGTAGACACCCTAGGATAGAACTGCTTTGATACCACTTTTGTCACGACCCATACCAATGGGCCGCAACGGGCACCCAGTACCTTACTCAACCGAGTAACAACGTAACAAGTATTTATTATTGCATCATCATATACACGTGACATACTAGCCTAATAGGCCAACATAATCATTTATAAACTCAAAATATAGGCCAACAAGGCCATACAATCTTTCACGTACACGACATATGTCTACAAGCCTCTAAGAATACATAAATATCATAAAGGTCGAGACAGAGTCCCGCCATACCAAATAATATACGTCTAAATCATACTAACCAAACAAGCAACTCCGACGCAAATGGAGCGCACCAACATCTTCCGCTGAGCTGATAGATTACTTGGAGGGCTCTCGGCCTGTCTATTGGGACCTGCAGGCATGAAACGCAGCATCCCCAGGAAAAACGGATGTCAATACGAATAATGTACCGACTATGTAAGGCACATAAATAAATACATAAGAGACATGGAAGAAATATAGAGTACATGACTCAACCTGTAAGTCTGAATAACTTTGTAAATCATAAATTACTTTAGCATCATGCATATGCGTATGAATATCATGTCATGCATAGGTACATGTTTCATAACAGCATGCAGCAGCAGTAACAGCAAAAGGCAGTCCCATGGTAGTCCCAGCTACCAAAATTTCCCGAACTACATTAACCTGATTCCCTTCTAGCGAGGGATATGTAGGAAACCTTTGAAGCAAAGGTTCGGTTAAAATATTGTCAAAAAATGCTTCACACGGAGTATCCCAACGGGCAAAAATTGCTCATATACGCTCACTTTATCTTTGCGCGAAAACATTTTGTGTTTTCGGACAAAGAGGGGCAGCTGTGAGCACATGATTTTTGCCCTATGAGAGCTACTCCCAAAAATTCAAAATAAAATTATTTTTGTGTTGTATGTAATTTATGTGTATTTTGTCTATCTTCTATTTTAAATGAGAAAAATGCAAAAAATATGTGTTGCATGTGCATTTAGGATTTAATTTTTGCAAATTAGGATTTAAAATTTAGGATTTAATTAAGCAAGTTTGTTTTACAAAAATAGAAAAATCACAAAAAATATATGATTTGCATTTTTAGCATTTAATGTCCGAATTGTGTCATTTTATCTTTATTTGATGTTTAATTTTGTGTGTTAGCTATTGTTAGGAGTTAATGTTTTAGTTAATTGTCAATTCTATAATTTAATTAGGATTTTTGGTTGAAAAGGAATTAAAAGAAAAATGAAAGAAAAGAAGAAAAGAGTGAAATTTGGGCCAGTTCCAGGACAAAAATAAGGCCCAAATCACCCATGGACCAGGTCCAGTCTGGCCTGGCCAGAGGCGTCTTAAAACGACATCGTTTGGTCACTTTTAGTCAAGGCCGTTGGATTAAATCGATCCAACGACTGAGATTCAATCTCCATAACCCGTCTCCAGCCCGACCCGCTTACCCCGAACCACACCCGCCCCAGCTAAGCCTAAACGACCCCATTTGGTTTAAGTGGCTTAATCCGGACCGTTGGTTCCCATCATCCAATGGCCCAGATTAATCACCTGATTCCAATATATCAAAACACTTAAACCTCCTCTCACCCGCCTCATTTCCACCCCGTCGTCTCCAAGAACCAGAGACCAAACGACCCTTCACCAAACCCTAGCCGCCCTCGTACCCCATCGCCTGAAAGCCGGCAGCAACAATACCGGTGACCACCAAAATAACACCCTAGAACCTCCTAACCGCTCTCAACCTGAATCCCCACTCCGTTGTCCTCGAATCATCCCCGCCTTGTTCGAATCTTTGATCGAAGCTCAGGACCCAAAACCCTAGTTAATCTAATGAACCCCAAACCCACACCAGGGCACCCCCTGATCACCCTCGTCACGGATCTATTAACCATTTGCCTCGAATCAACCCCTAGCTTCTCGAATCTTCAATCGAAGATTCGAGCAGGAACTAGATCTACCCCGACCAGTCCCAAACTCATACTAGACATGTCCTTGACCTCCCTCGTCACCAAACCACCGTGGTTTTGGTTTGAATCAGACCAGAACCACTCGAACCCCAAATCAAACCCCCAAGAACCCTAACAAGCCAAAGTTTGAAATCTGTCCCAACTGAAGGAGGATTTGGGGTCTAACCGACTTTAGTCGAAGTGTTTCAGTTGAGAACACCCGATTAAGGTCCGTTCAACCTCAAACAGTTCGAGTGTGAGTTCGAACCAGGGTCGTCCATGTTTCCTAGAACGCTTGAGGTATTTTCCATTTCCTATTTGTCCCAGTTGTTGTTTGTTTATTCGGTTTATTTGTTTAGTTTAGTTTTATTGGTTTTTCAATTTCTTTTGTCGATTGTTTTGTTCTTCTCCCTCAGACCTTTTTATTTGGTCAAATTTGTTTATGTTCGTTGTTAATTATAGGTTGTGTAGTCGGTTCGAATAAGTTCGTCGATTAGTTAAGTTTTATTATAAGTCCCTGTTCTTGTCAATGCCGTTTGAATTGCCTGATTTTACATTTCTGATTGATTGATGTTAATTGTTGTAGGCAATTGGTTAATTAGTTATCATCGATTAATTCAAGATTTTATTAGCAGTTTCGTCAAATGATTTAAGGCCGAATGTTGTAGGTGCTGACCTTTAGGCAATTAGCTTCAGGGCATTGTCAATATGCTGACAATGATCCTGCATTTATGTTGATTTTGGTTCAATTTTCAGTTTCAGTTTTAATGGTTCTGTTGAGTTTTCTGTGGTGTTAATATGGTTTTGATTCAAGTTCAGTCTGTTGGTTCCAGTTAGAATTCAGCCTTAGTTATTTTGTTGTTAGAAAATTGGTAGGCTGGATTGATTATAGCTATTGTAGTTTGCTGTTTGATATAATCTGTGAGGTTTGAGTTGTTGTTTGATTTTGATTAAGGAAATTGATTATAGCTGATAAAGTACAAGGGATTGGACTAGGGCAGTAATTTCAGGACTTTAGGGGGTAATTTGGAAATTGAAAACAGGAAGAAATGGTTGGTTTGAGTGCTCTGCCACTAAGTATTAAAATACCATTAAACTAATGAATTGATTAGTATTAGTGGGGAACAAAACATAAAAGCATGGGGGATTAATTGATTATTATAAGTTGCCCATACCTTTGGGCACAAAACACTTGATAATGGGTTGTAAAGGAAGATGTAGGGCAGAATCTAATAAGGTAAGGGGGGCAGGGTCAGTGTTTGGATATAAATAGAGTGATTTATAAATAGAAGAAAGGAGAGTGTTTTATAGAGAGGATAAGAGGATTTTCTGAAAAAATCTGGAGAGGATAGGTTTTACACAGTACAGGTTTTACACAGAAAGGGTTGGTTTTTTTGGAGCAGAAAGACAATTCTCTTTATCCTTTCTTAGTCTGGTCTGGCCTTTTCTTTTGGGGCAGACCTTAGGCATTGAACAGTTTGAAAGACTAGAAGAATCTTAAGAGTGAGCCTAATTCAACCAATACTATTCCATTGAAACTGAAAAGAGCTTCAGCTCTAACTGTGGGGCTGTGTTTTTCGAGTCTTCTTTTGATTACTGAATTCTAGGGGTGTGTCTGCTTGAGTTTTGATTGGTATTTGGTTGCTACCAAGCTATTGGGACCAGTTACTGGGGGTTTGTGTCGTTGTTGGTGTTGCTAGAATTCTGTTGGTTCTTCCTTTTAAAATCTGTTACTGGGTTATTTCTGTTGGTTGTTGTGGTTATTGTTGCTGTCGCTGGGTTACATACTACTCTGCTGATCTTCTTCTTCTTGTATTCCAATACCAGGTACACTACTCTGAACTACATTTATGTAAGCTCGTTGAAGTTTGAAAGGAAATGTTCGAACACATTTATTAATCAACTGAGGACTGCCTGAATTTTTATTGATGTTAGTTTAGATGTTTTCCTGTTACATATATAGTAGTTATGTGTATAATCAAAACTGTTATTTAAGATGGGTTATCTGTTAAGCATTGTATAACATTGAAAAAATGTGAAGTTGAAACCTTGGAATGGCATGAAGTGTAGTCAGTCCAACAGGTTTGTGAAAATTGGATCGTTGAATCAGTTTGGAGGAACTCGAATGTCATCAGTAATAGGCGGGTCTAGATTAAGGTCAGGTTAAAAGAGTAATGAACTTGTAATAAGATTCCAATTCACGAGCTGATCTAGTAATATTCACCCTACTCGCTAGTAATTTTATCATTAATCATGCCAGTGTATTAGGATGTCTTCGTTGAATAACAGTTTATGAATTCGATAGTAAGCAAAACCTAAAATGTCGTTGGTAGATTAGTGTTGAAAACAGTTAAAAGTCAGGAAAAGAAAGGATCATTTACACTAAATCGGTTCATTAAAACCCATGGTTCGTAATAGTTAATGAGTATTAGGACAGGTGTACCAAAACGAAAAAACCCCATCATGATGCATCCAACTTGCTACCTGTGCATTTGTTTTCTTCAGACTTGCATGCTGACCCGTTTTTTTTTTGAATACTTGGAGGAAAGAGGGTTAAGGAGAGTTAATCGCCTGTTTTGAAAAAGCCAATCTCCAAATAGTGTCGAAACTCTGCCAAATTTTTTTGAGAAAGTGGGAAAAAAAAGAGAGAAAAAAAATATATAGTTTTATTTGCCAATGAAAAGAGTCGGGTTTTCAAAAAGAAGTTTGTTTTATCGACCCGAACTATGCTGGTTTGATTCTCACAGGGTGCGGGATACGTAGGCAACCCTCATCAGGTCCAACCTCCCTTTTTACAAAAATAGCCAAAAAATGTCAAAATTTTAATTGTCAACATAAATAAATCAGGTAATGCCGTTTTGGCAAGAATAGCCGAATGTTCCCGAAAGGGACGCCGGAAGGCTGACTTTGCATAAGCGGCCACTTTTAGTCATTTTTGGATTTTTGACCGGCTGACTCACCTAGCTTCAAAATCTTCGTTCCCGGAGTGCTGAAAAGCCGTGTGCGGAACCGGATCTTCCTTTCAGTCAGTTTGTTGAGTCAAATAAATTTTATTTCTTAATCACCTAAATAAATGTGCAGGATGAGCACGATGCAAAATGAACCTTTTTCAATAATGACCAAAATCCCTTTCAAGTTGCGGTTATGGTGGGATGATTTAGGTGGTGAAGGGCAAGATGAGGTCAAGAGATATCTAAAAGGTCTTACGGGTTTGTTGGAAATCCAGCCTCAGGGGGATATCATAAGAGCTTTGGTCACCTGCTAGGACCCCACACACAATGTCTTCCACTTCTCTGATTTTGAACTCACCCCGACTTTGGAGGAAATAGCCGGGTACATCGGAAATGCTGAAGTCCTGTTGAGGCAAAAATACTTGGTTTCTCCAAGAGTTGTCACTGTGCATCAGTTCTTAGATTCATTAAAGATACCTAGGACGGTCCACAACCCAGATTTGGCCGCAGGTTTTTGTAATCCGCACTTCATATACGACAGATACGGTCATGTCGGAGGATTCAACAACACGGATAACAAGTTATGCAGCAAGAGTAACCGTCAGAAGTGGGACGAGCATAGACGAGTGGCTTTTATGATAAACTTTTTGGGCCTTTTGGTATTCCCAAGGAAAGATGGAAACATTGATCTGAAAATAGCCGGGGTTGTCAGTACTTTGCTCATTCAAGACAAAAGCACTCTTGCGCCTATGATAGTATCTGATATCTTCAGAGCTCTCACCGCTTGCAAAGCCAGAGGGAGTTTCTTCGAGGGGTGTAACTTGTTGCTACAAATATGGATGATTGAGCATCTCTGCCACCGCTCCCAGCTCTTGAGTTATGGTTCTTCGAAGAAAACTTGCATAGAAGAGTTCTACACAAGAATCAAGGGGACCAGTCTACCTGAGGGAGTTACAGCATGGACATTATTCTTTCGGACCCTCACCGCCATCCAAATACAGTGGACACTAGGATGGTTGCCCGTGGACGAGGTCATCCATATGCCAGCAGCTAGGGCCCACTTTCTATTGATGGGGCTCTAGAGCATTCAGCCTTACGCGCCATATCGGGTTTTGAGACAACTCGGGAGATGCCAAACAGTGCCTCAGGAAGAAGATCTTAGTGCTCAAGTAATTGAGATTAGCCTTGACGGACAATTCCCTGAAGCAAGAGTCCATCAGATCTGGAGTGAATGCCAATATTTAAAAGCAGATACTTGCGTGCAGGATCAGGCCAAAGGTGAAGTGGCGCCAGGATACCTTGCTTGGTACATGAGAGAACTTGAGCACGAAAGGCCAACGAATAAACCTCACATTCAAGAGTTTGTTGAGGCGTCACAAGAACCGTGGGACTGGTTGGCCAAAGAGCGCAAATACCGGGCCGACATAGGCAAGCTGAAAAAAAAGGTTAAGGATCTGAAATTTGAGAACAAGGTGCAAGTTGCTGCCGATGAAGGAGAGAAGAACAAATTAGCTCGGGAAAGAGAGGTCCTCAAAGCTCAAATCCGGTAAATGAAAATAGCTGCCAGAAACTCGAAGAGAAGCCGGGCTGATGAAAAGCTCATAAACGGTCTGAAGAGGAAAGTCCTCGAGTATTAAGAAGACCTGGAAAAATCTAAAGCTGGTCTAGCGAGAATCCAGGTGAAATGGATAAAGAAGGCAGAAGGGCGAGCATGGTCTATGCAACAAATGAAGAGGGACTACGAAAGGAGCATCGCTCTATTGAGAGAAACAATATCCACTCTCGAAGAGCGGATCTTCAGACAAGCCCGAGATGCCAGAGTAGATAGGAAGAGCTACTATGATCTAATGGCCCGAATGGAGAAACAGATGAATGAGTTTCAGGATCAACTCCTTTACAACGCGCAAATGCTGGGGACGCGGAATCAACAAATAGAGCGATTGCTTATGGAAAGGGATAGAATCAAGGGAAGAATCGACGATATCGGGCACTACATCACCATAAAGTGCCTAGCTTGTGAGGATATGTCCCGTACCACCTTCTTTGTTCAATAATAATTTATGTCCGCCAGATCATGGAAGATTTGAAAGATTTGCAAAGGGGCCTTGCACCAAAACCCGCGGCGAGGCCGAACGACGCCCCGCGGGTGCCAAAATTCAAAACTCTGAAACATCCATAGTTTGAGTCTGTATTTTCCTTATCTTCAGAGTCTGTTGTCCATCGAAGTTTGTATTTCCCTTTTTGGCATAAAAGTCTGTAGTCTGTATCAAGTCTGTCAATTTCCTTTCAAAAATCTTTTGTCTTGTAATAAAGCGTTTTGCTAGAAAAGGTTGAAAAATTCAAAAAAATGGATTCTTTATTTTCCGCACTTGTGTCAGAACTACACACGGTCTGATTAATGCGGGGACATGATACTTAGGCAATCCACATAAGATTCGACCACCACTAAAAAAGGAAAGTTTGGAGGCACTTAAAAGAAGTCGGAATGACGCATGCAATCAGAACAGAGACATGTTAGAAATGTTAAACTTCCAAGGAACATTGCATCCACCAACGTGAAATTGAAACATATGTTAAACTCTAACGCTAACAAGTTTGTTGTTTATCCAGAGATTTCGAACCAGTTAGTTTGTTAGAACGTTCTAGCAGATTACCATTACCAAACAAGATCCAAAGGGCCCGTACTAAAAAGCATGACTAGTTCAGACCAAAGTGTCGAGGATGAAAGGACAGAGAATCAAATGCTGAAGGAGGAAATGGATAAGATGAGACGGGAGATGAAAGAAATGCAGCTGGCCTTACCTAGGGTGCAAAAAGTGCCTAACCCTCCCGTTATTCCCACTCTCCCACCAGGACACATGCCGGAATACCCTCCCTCCGGCCCTTCGACACGCTTCCCCAGTCACCAATACTATCAGGGAAGAAATGCCTATGATCCCCAAGCTTCACAACCCAATCAGAACCCTCCCCCACCAAATGTCCCTATTTTTGTGGCAGCCACACCAGCCACACTGCAAAGATCATCCAGCGAGCCGTTGTTTCAGGCTCACGATAACCAGTATTACCCCCCTGGACCAACCTTCAAAGCAACCGAGCCTCATACTTAGAATACTTACTTCGAGCTCCCGGTAGAGACTAAAAAACCGGCTAAGAGTCCAGAGCAAGACGAAGTGCTTCGAAAGTTTAAAAGCCTGAAGCAATCCTTCAGAAATATCCATGGGTTAGGCAACCAAGTCAGTGTGGCCTACAAATATCTATGCCCATTCCCCGATGTTCAATTGCCAGCAGGTTTTAAGATGCCAAAGTTCGATCTATATGAGGGACATGGTGATCCCATGGCACATCTACGAGGTTTCTGTAGTAAGATGAGAGGGGCGGGTGGAAAGGATGAGCTACTGATAGCTTATTTTGGTCAAAGTTTAAGCGGGTCCGCACTGGAATGGTACACGATGCAGGATCCTAGCAGGTGGTATACCTGGGACGATCTAGCACAAGCATTTGCGGGTCACTTCCAGTATAACCTTGAGATCGTCCCTGACCGTCTCACATTGCTAAAACTTGAGAAGAAGCCGGGGGAAAGCTTCCGAGAATTTAGGTTCCGCTGGAGAGAACAGGCGGCAAGGGTTGATCATCCGATGAGAGAGGGGGAAATGGTGGACTACTTTCTACAAACTCTAGCGCCAACTTACTTTAGTCACCTGGTGACGTCAGTTGGCAAATGTTTCAACGAAGTAGTAAAAATGGGCGGTATGATTAAAGAGGGACTTAAGTCCAATAAAATCCTGAGCTATTCGGCGATTAAAGCAACAACTCAGGCCATCCAGAGCGGCACAGGAGGTGCGCTCCGAAAGAAGAAAAGGGAAGATGTTGCAATAGTCGAGGCAGGTACTTAGTCCAGATCCAGAGGTCTCCCCCCCCCCATTACCAACCTAAACCCCATCACTCAAATTACTCACACATTCCATATGGCCCTCCACAGCTCTACTACCCACCACAAGAGCCATATTTCTCTGTCCATCACGCCCAAACTTACACCCAGCCTCCGGCTCGCCCGCAATGGTGCGCACTGGCTCCCCAAAATACATATCCCCCTCCACAAAACACATATCCACCTCCACAAAACACATATCCACCACCAAGGGCCTACAGGAATCCTTCAGGACCAGGTTTTTGTGGGAATCAGACTTTCAGGAATGAAAGGGTGCAGAGGCCGGGAACATTCACTCTGCTGGGAGAATCATATACTACTCTGTTCCACAAATTGAGGAAGTTAGGCCTATTGAGTCCTGTGGAGCCCAAATTGCCAAATCCCCTTCCCAAAAATCTGGATCACTCGGTAAATTTTGAATACTGTTCGGGGGCTCCCGGGCATGAGACTGAGAAGTGTTGGAAGTTGAAGACTGCCATACAAAATCTTATTGACACAAATAGGATCGAGGTCCAGGAGCCAGAGGCACCCAACATCAATCAGAACCCGCTTCCGGCACACCACGGAACCCACATAATCAAACTAGTGCACGAAGGAGGGAAGCTTAAGAAGCCCTCACAAACGGTAATGATGATCCGTGTCAGTCCAAAAGAAAAGTTGATCAGTGGAGAAGCGGTAGTACAACCAGAAAGGGCAGAAGGAAAACCAGTGGTGGTGATGGGAAAGAGTTCGTCTGATGTTGCCAAGAACCCATAGCCGGTCAAAGTAACGGTGAAAGGGATATCAAGCACACCAGTGTTGGTTGTGAAGGGGGCCCGCGTAGAACCAGTTGTTATCATGCCAGTAATGCAGTTGCCGATAACAAGTGGGAAAGCTGTGCCATGGAACTACAGTCAAGTGACAGTGATGCATAAGGGGAAGGAGGTTGTGGAAGAAGTATGCGAGGCCTAGGGGTTAACTCGTTCGGGAAGGTGTTTTGCTCCCGCAGAATTGAGAAGGGCCAATCCTATAACAATAAAGAAGCCAGTGACGGAGAAAGAAGCAGAGGAGTTTTTGAAGAAGATGAAGGCACAGTACTACTCCATTGTAGAGCAGCTGAGGAAGACCACGGCACAGATCTCATTGCTATCATTGTTGATCCATTCAGACGAGCACCGCCAGGGTGTTGATGAAAATTCTGAATGAAGCCCATGTTCCGGATAAGATCTCTGTGAACCATCTGGAGAAAAAAGCAAACAAGATTTTCGAGGTCAATAGGGTCACTTTTTCAGACGACGAGTTGCCCGTGGAAGGTACAGAACATAATAGAGCCCTTTATCTGACCATGAAGTGCGAAGACTCGGTAGTCACTCGCGTACTGATTTATAATGGGTCCAGTGCCAATACCTGTCCTTTGGCCACATTGAACAAACTAAAGGTCGAGGGTGACCGGATTCACAAGAACAGCATCTATGTTTGAGGGTTTTATGGTGGTGGTACAGACACTGTGGGTGACATCATACTTGAGTTAACATTTGGTCCAGTCGAGTTCACCATGGAGTTTCAAGTGTTAGACATGGCAGTTTCATATAATCTTCTGTTGGGGTGACCCTGGATCCACGCCGCCAAAGCAGTGCCTTCTACATTACATCAGATGGTCAAATTCGAGTGGGATAGGCAAGAGATCATAGTACATGGGGAAGAGAATGCAAACGTCATAAGTGATGTCGTCGTGCCCTTCATAGAGACTGATGATGATAAGGGACCATGGGTTTACCAAGTTTTCGATACGGTTTCAGTGGGTAAAATTTCTGAAGGCGAGGACCTTCCACTTCCCAGGGTCGCATCTGCGACTGTCATGGTAGCCTCGGAGATGTTGAAGAACGGGTTTGTGCCAGGCAAAGGTTTAGGGGCTGATCTTCAGGGTATTGTTCAGCCAGTTTCTTTGCCTAAAAATTTGGACACCTTTGGGTTGGGGTTCAAGCCTATAGCGGCGGATGTGAGACGGGCCCGCATGTTAAAGAAAAGAACCTGGGTCCTTCCCAAGCCAATCTCGCGCCTATCCAGATCATTTGTCAGAGCAGGTATCAGAAAGCTGTCGGTCCCAAAAGTCCTCGGACCACTGATTGGGGCAGATGGAGATTTGACTGAAGGCTTTGAAAGGTTGTTCGCTGATGTCAACATGATAGAAGCTGGAGAAGGTTCCAGTAGGGCAGACATACAGTTTGTGGGGCCTGGGGCTAATATCAACAATTGGATGGCTACTCCCCTTCCTACTCGGAGGGAGTCTTGGTAGTGGGCTCTGATTTTTCTTTCTTGTTTTTGGATTATCCCAGGGTTGTAATCCAGTTTTTTTTTTATTCGGCAAAGTGTGAAACTCTGTTATCCCGTATTTTAATAAAGTGAAAGCTTTTTCTTCTTATTTTGTTTTAATTTTGTTTTCTTCTTTTTCTCTTTCTGAACAGTTCTCTTTATATTGGTCCTAATGACATGGCATGCACAACGGATCTTCAACCCAGTCTAAAAAATCAATCTAATTTCGAACTAATTGTACAAGAGGCCGATTATGATGATGAATCGGAACACGATGAGGATGAAGCCTTTGAAGAGATAAACAGAGAGTTAAGCCAGTTTGAAGAGAAATTCGAGCCCAATATAAATGACACGGAATCCATCAATTTAGGGGATGCAGATGATATCCGGGAAACTAAAATAAGCATCCACATCGCACCAAATATTAGGGAAGAACTAATCAAAGCACTTATTGAGTTCAAAGATGTTTTTGCATGGTCGTATGATGACATGTCGGGGTTAAGCACGGATTTAGTGGTTCACAAATTGCCCACTGATCCGGCGTGTCCTCCCGTCAAGCAGAAATTGAGGAAGTTCAAGACAGATATGAGTGTGAAGACTAAAGAAGAAGTAACCAAGAAGCTGCAAGCAAAGGTTATTCGGGTCACTCGATATCCTGATTGGTTAGCTAATGTGGTGCCAGTGCCGAAGAAAGATGGGAAGATCAGGGTGTGTGTCGATTACCGCAATCTGAACAGGGCAAGCCCAAAGGATAACTTTCCATTACCCAACATCCATATCTTGATCGATAATTGCGCCGGACGTGAGATCGGGTCTTTTGTAGATTGCTATGCTGGGTATCATCATATTCTGATTGATGAAGAAGATGCGGAAAAGACGGCATTCATTACGTCTTGGGGGACTTATTGCTACCGGGTAATGCCTTTTGGCTTGAAAAACGCTGGGGCAACGTACATGAGAGCAATGACTACTGTGTTTCATGACATGATACACAAAGAGATTGAGGTATACGTGGACGATGTGATCATAAAATCTAAGCATCAGGAAGACCACGTGGCAGACCTAAGGAAGTTTTTCCAAAAACTTCAAAGGTACGATATTAAGCTCAACCCAGCCAAATGTGCATTTGGTGTTTCATCTGGAAAGTTGTTGGGATTCATCGTCAGTCGGCGAGGCATTGAGTTGGACCCATCAAAGATCAAATCCATTCAAGATTTACCACCGCCGAAGAACAAGACAGAAGTAATGAGTCTGTTAGGAAGGTTAAATTATATCAGCAGGTTTATTGTGCAACTCACGGCAACTTGTGAACCCATTTTATGTGCTACTGAAGAAAGATGTTGCGGTAGAATGGACGGCAGAATGTTAGGAAGCATTTGACCAAATCAAGGGATACTTATCAAATCCACTTGTGTTGGTTCCACCTGAGCCGGGAAGACCATTAATTCTTCATCTAATGATCCTGGATAATTCGTTTGGCCGCGTACTGGGGCAACACGACATTACAGGAAGGAAGGAGCAAGTCATCTATTATCTCAGCAAGAAGTTTACAGGCTATGAGGTTAAGTACACTCAACTCGAGAAGACATGTTGCACCCTAACTTGGGTGGCCCAAAAATTGAAGCATTATCTGTCATCATATTCTATTTATCTCATTTCATGCTTAGATCCGCTGAAGTATATTTTCCAGAAGCCTATGCCCACAGGGAGATTGGCGAAATGGCAGATATTACTCACAGAATTCGACATCGTCTATGTGACGAGGATGGCCATGAAGGCCCAAGCATTGGCGGATCATTTCGCTGAGAATCCTGATGATGAAGAATATGAACCCTTGAAGAAGTATTTTCCTGATGAAGAAGTGATGCATATAGATGAGTTGGAGATGACAAAGGAACCAGGTTGGAAGCTCTTCTTTGATGGAGTCGCAAATGCAAAAGGAGTTGGAATAGGAGCGGTACTTATTTCTGAAATAGGACGTCATTATCCTGTTACGGCTCAACTGCGTTTCTATTGTACCAACAACATGGCTGAATATGAGGCATGCATTCTGGGCTTACGGTTAGCTACAGACATGGATGTCCAGGACGTCTTAGTCTTGGGAGACTCGGACCTCCTGGTGCATCTGATTCAGGGTGAATGGGAAATAAGGGATTTGAAGCTCATACCATATCGACAATGTTTGCACGATCTGAGAAAGCGCTTTCGATCAGTGGAGTTAAGACACATCCCAAGAGTTCATAATGAGGTTGCCGATGCTTTGGCCACTTTGGCATTGATGTTGCATCACCCAGATAAAATTTATGTGGACCCATTGGATATTCAGGTTCGTGATCAGCATGATTATTGCAACATGATAGAGGAAAAAATGGATGGCGAACCATGGTTTTATGATGTCAAGGAATATCTCAGGATGGGGATATACCCGGAGCAGGCCACCGGAGATCAAAAGAGAGTCATTCGGCGATTGGCAAATGGATTCTTCCTCAGTGGAGGAGTGTTGTACAAAAGAACCCCAGATTTGGGATTGCTGAGATGTAAAGATTCTAGTCAAGCCATGACAGTTATGATAGAGGTACATGCTGGAGTTTGTGGGCCACATATGAGCGGATATGTGTTGGCGAAGAAGATTCTTCGAGCAGGGTACTATTGTCTCACTATGGAGCGTGATTGTATCAATTTCGTGCGAAAATGCCATAAGTGTCAGATACACGGAGATTTGATTCATTCTCCGCCGACACAATTGCATATAATGTAAGCACCATGGCCATTTGTTGCCTGGGGCATGGATGTCATTGGACCTATTGAGCCGGCAGCTACCAACGTTCATAGGTTCATTCTGGTGACCATCGATTATTTCACTAAGTGGGTTGAAGCTAAAACTTTCAAGTCTGTAACCAAGAAGGCAGTGATAGATTTTGTTCACACCCATATCATCTCTAAATTTGGAATCCCAAAGGTGATCATCACGGATAATGGTGCCAATCTTAACAGCAATTTGATGAAAGAGGTATGTCAGCAGTTTAAGATTGCACACCGTAATTCCACCCCATATTATCCCAAGGCGAATGGAGCGGTCGAGGCGGCCAACAAGAACATAAAGAAGATACTGAGGAAGATGATAGAAGGATCCAGACAATGGCATAAGAAATTACCATTTGCATTGTTGGGTTATCGCACTAATGTTCGTACTTCAGTAGGTGCAACTACTTATTTGTTGGTATACGGAACTGAAGCAGTGATACCGGCGGAAGTTGAAATTCTATCCCTTCGGATTGTCGCTGAGGCTGAGATTGATGATGACGAGTGAGTCAAAGCCCGTTTGGAGCAATTGAACCTAATTGATGAAAAGAGATTGGCAGCTGTGTGTCATGGACAGTTGTATCAAAAGAGAATGGCAAGAGCATACAACAAAAAGGTGCGTCCCCGGAAGTTTGAAGCGGGCCAGCAAGTTCTGAAACGCATCCTCCCACACCAGACTGAGGCAAAGGGCAAGTTCGCCCCGAATTGGCAAGGGCCATTCATTGTAACCAGAGTATTGTCCAATGGCGCTTTATATTTAACAGATATCGAAGGGAAATGCGTCGACATGGCTATCAATTCTGACGCAGTTAAGAGATATTATGTATGATTTCTTTTTATTGTAATTGTTGTTTGTTTGTACTTGGCATTTGTCGGAGAATGAAATGACGGAGGCAATTCTTTCTTCTATCCAAACACTTTAACCTCTGCTTCCCCTTTTGAGCCTTATTTATTCTTTCATACCCCTCTTTTGGAATCAGTAACGAAAATGAAAGAAAAGAGAAGAGAAAAATAATGATAAATAAAGACAAAAGAAAAGTCACAAGAAAAACAAAGGAATTGGGAACTACGTTTGACTTGATTCCTCAAAAGAAGGATATGTAGGCGTCTCACGCCTCAGTCATAGTATAGCATAGTGTAGCATAGTGTAACATAGTGAAACAAAAAATAAAAATCCCCAAGCAAGAAAAACTGGGGCAGAAGTTTGTGTTTGTAAAATTGGAAAGAAAGCTTGATTCCAAGAGTTGTACTGTTTTACCCATCAAAATTATTTTGAACTCTTGATACCCCTTTTTCTTTTAGCCATACAAAAAACTCATATTGATGTCCAAAAAAGACCTCCCAATCAGTATCCGAGAAGTGCCAAGTCAGGGAAACGGAAGTCGGGAATAACACTCTGATCCCCAGCAGAGAACAAGATCATAAGCTAGAAATGAATTGATAGCCGAAGGAATCCCCGACAGAGAGAGTCATATCGGTAACACTCCGATCCCCAGGTGAAAAATAAAATAAAATGAGAGAGTCTTATCGGTGAAAACCTTCACAAGCACCATGAGGCGACGGAAGTTGAGAGAAATAAAATGAGAGAGTCCTATCGGTGAAAACCTTCACAGGCACCATAAGGCGACGGGAGTTGAGAGAAATGAGAGAGTCTTATTAGTGAAAACCCCTTGAAGGGCACTATGAGGCGACAAGGCAAGATTGGTGGAAAGGGTCCGCATTTGGCAAAGAGTTGAGTGTTTGTTTATCCCCAGCAAGATGAGGCCGTCCGAAAGATTGATTGATACAAATAGACTAGGTTGATTAATCCGGAATGCACGACATGATCATTGGGATCGAATGTATCATTCAGATAAGTCCTTTTCTTTATTTCTCCCCATCATTTGTTCAGAAAGACTTCTTCTTTTTCTATTTTTGAAATCATCACTTTTTTCATTTCTTTGTTTAAAGACTTTACCTCCACAGCAATTTGTTTTTGAAAAGGATTTTCAGAGCTTACTACCAGTTGCCAAAACGGTGCAAAGCAAAAAGGTGAATAGGACAGGCCAAAATAAGGCTACAAAGCAAAAAGAAGTTTGTCGTAAGACCAAATGATGAATGGGACTAGATCCCAAGATGACCAAATTTCCAGGGGAAGTTGGAGAAAAACGAAAAAAGCAATAGCTGAAAAGTTATGGATCAAATTCCAAGAGGATCTCCAGCAGATTTGCGAGATGCAAGAATAACTCCGACAGATTATCGACCAAGTTCCACAATGGTCGGACAACACAGAGCGAGGAAGGAAGAGAAAAGAAAAACCATCCCCAGTAGGAATATCATCCCCAGCGAATAATGTCATCCCCAGCAAGTTTTATAATAAAACGCAAAGCAGGGAAAGGAAAAAGGGAAAAACCATCCCCAGCGGGAGGGGCATGACCACTCACTATATTTTAAACTAACAAATTTTTCTTTGATTTGAAGCAGGGAAAGGAAATGTTATTGATAGCAGGAAGACATGGCCACAAAGAAGATTATCAAACTGGGGCAGAAAATTTTCTCTCATTGCGAAAATTTTCTTGAAATCAAATGCCCGCTTGGGGAAGATGGAAGATAACACAAGTTTTGAAGGAAGTGGAATCCCCAGCAGTATACGGGAGAAGGCAACACAAGTTTTAAAGAAAGCAATCTTGGAAGAAGCAGATAGCCCGAGTTTTAAGGGTAGGGGTCTTTGAATTAGTGCCATCCCCACCACTGTTAAAAGGAAGGCTTAACTAGTCTTAAAGAAGGAAGATAACTCCCCAGCAGTGTTATCCCAAGCAGTGTTATCCCCAGCAGTTTTCGGAGGAATAGGACACCAGTTTTGAGGGAAGCAGTTAAAAGAGGACGATTCACGTTATAAGGAAATTGGTTCGGGAGGCAGGAAGGAACAACATCAATTAAAATATATTTGAAGAAGTAGTTGAAGTCAGGAGCCCACCTGGAGGATGGAGGTGTTATATTTTTAAGAAATTAGTTGAAGTCAGGAGCCCGCCTAGAGAATGGAGGTGTTATATTTTGAAGAAGTAGTTGAGTCAGGATCCCGCCTGGAGAATGGAGATGTTATATTTTTGAAGAAGTAGTTGAAGTCAGGAGCCCGCTTGGAGAATGGAGGTGTTATATTTTGAAGAAGTAGTTGAAGTCAGGAGCCCGCCTGGAGAAAGGAGGTGTTATATTTTGAAGAAGTAGTTGAAGTCAGGAGCCCGCCTGGAGAATGGAGGTGTTATATTTTTGAAGAAGTAGTTGAAGTCAGGAGCCCGACTGGAGAATAGAGGTGTTATATTTTTGAAGAAGTAGTTGAAGTCAGGAGCCCGCCTGGAGAATGGAGATGTTATATTTTTAAGAAATTAGTTGAAGTCAGGAGCCCTCCTGGAGAATGGAGGTGTTATATTTTTAAGAAATTAGTTGAAGTCAGGAGCCCGCCTGGAGAATGGAGGTGTTAGGTTTTAAGAAATTAATTGAAGTCAGGAGCCCGCCTGGGTAATGGAGGTGTTATATTTTTAAGAAATTAGTTGAAGTCAGGAGCCCGCCTGGAGAATGGAGGTGTTATATTTTTAAGAAATTAGTTAAAGTCAGGAGCCCGCCTGGAGAATGGAGGTGTTATATTTTTAAGAAATTAGTTGAAGTCAGGAGCCCGCCTGGAGAATGGAGGTGTTATATTTTTAAGAAGTTGTTGAAGTCAGGAGCCCGCCTGGAGAATGGAGGCTGAATTATTTTAAGTTGTTGATGAAGTCAGGAGCCCACCTGGAGAATGGAGGTTGATTTATTTTCAAAGTCGCTGATGAAGTCAGGAGCCCGCCTGGAGAATGGAGGCTAAATTATTTTCAAGTTGTTGTTGGAGTCAGGAGCCCGCCTGTAGAATAGAGGTTGTTAAATTTTAAGTTAAAGGAGTGAGGAGCCCGCCTGTTAGAACGGAGGTTGTTATATTTGAAGATTGATGAAGTCAGGAACCCGCCTGCAGAACAGAGGAATACATTCCAAGAGCAAGTCAGAAGTCAGTAATGCGGAGGGTCACAAAAAAAATACCCCAGCACGAATCCCACTGCAGAAATCAGAAAGAAGACTACAAGAGCAAATCGAAGATAGATAAGATTCTGTAATCATTAGTTTAGTCTAACTTTTGTTTTCTTTTTAGCAATGGTGTAATAAGGATGTCGAAAAGCAGTAGCAACAGCATGCAGCAGCAGTAACAGCAAAAGGCAGTCCCATGGTAGTCCCAGCTACAAAAATTTCCCGAACTACATTAACCTGATTCCCACCTAGCTAGGGATATGTAGGAAACCTTTGAAGCAAAGGTTCGGTTAAAATATTGTCAAAAAATGCTTTACACGGAGTATCCCAACGGGTAAAAATTGCTCATATCCGCTCACTTTATCTTTGCGCGAAAATATTTTGTGTTTTCGGACAAAGAGGGGCAGCTGTGAGCACGTGATTTTTTCCCTATGAGAGTTACTCCCAAAAATTCAAAATAAAATGGTTTTTGTGTTGTTTGTAATTTAGGTGTATTTTGTCTATTTTCTATTTTAAATGAGAAAAATGCAAAAAATATGTGCTGCATATACATTTAGGATTTAATTTTTGCAAATTAGGATTTAAAATTTAGGATTTAATTAAGCAAGTTTGTTTTACAAAAATAGAAAAATCACAAAAAATATATGCTTTGCATTTTTAGCATTTAATGCCCGAATTGTGTAATTTTATCTTTATTTGATGTTTAATTTCGTGTGTTAGCTATTGTTAGGAGTTAATGTTTTAGTTAATTGTCAATTCTATAATTTAATTAGGATTTTTGGTTGAAAAGGAATTAAAAGAAAAATGAAAGAAAAGAAGAAAAGAGTGAAATTTGGGTCAGTTTCAGGGATAAAATCAGCCCCAAATCACCCATGGACCAGGTCCAGTCTGGCCTGGCCAGAGGCATCTTAAAACGACGTCGTTTGGTCACTTTTAGTCAAGGACGTTGGATTAAATCGATCCAATAGTTGAGATTCAATCTCCATAACCCGTCTCCGGCCCGACCCGCTTACCCCGAACCACACCCGCCCCAGCTAAGCCTAAACGACCCCGTTTGGTTTAAGTGGCTTAATTCGGTCCGTTGGTTCCTATCATCCAATGGCCCAGATTAATCACCTGATTCCAATATATCAAAACACCCAAACCCCCTCTCACCCACCTCATTTCCACCCCTTCGTCTCCAAGAACCAGAGACCAAACGACCCTTCACCAAACCCTAGCCACCCTCGTACCCCATCGCCTGAAAGCCGGCGGCAACAACGTCGGTGACCACCAAAATAACACCCTAGAACCTCCTAACCACCGTCAACCTGAATCCCCACTCCGTTGTCCTCGAATCATCCCCGCCTTGTTCGAATCTTCGATCGAAGCTCAGGACCCAAAACCCTATTTCATCTAATGAACCCCAAACCCACACCAGGGAACCCCCTGATCACCCTCGTCACGGATCTGTTAACCACTTGCCTCGAATCAACCCCCAGCTTCTCGAATCTTCAATCGAAGATTCGATCAGGAACTAGATCTACCCCGACCAGTCCCAAACTCATACTAGACATGTCCCTGACCTCCCTCGTCAACAAACCACCGTGGGTTTGGTTCGAATCAGACCAGAACCATTTGAACCCCAAATCAAACCCCCAAGAATCCTAGCAAGCCAGAGTTTGAAATCTGTCCCAACTGAAGGAGGATTTGGGGTCTAATCGACTTTAGTCGAAGAGTTCTCAGTTGAGAACACTCTATTAAGGTCTATTCGACCTCAAACAGTTCGAGTGTGAGTTCGAACCAGGGTCGTCCATGTTTCCTAGAAAGCTTGAGGTATTTTCCATTTCCTATTTGTCCCAGTTGTTGTTTGTTTATTCGGTTTATTTGTTTAGTTTAGTTTTATTGGTTTTTCAATTTCTTTTGTCGATTGTTCTGTTCTTCTCCCTCAGACCTTTTTATTTGGTCAAATTTGTTTTTGTTCGTTGTTAATTATAGGCTGTGTAGTCGGTTCGAATAAGTTCGTCGATTAGTTAAGTTTTATTATAAATCTTTGTTCTTGTCAATGCCTTGTGAATTTCCTAATTGTCCATTTCTGATTGATTGCTGTCAATTGTTGTAGCCAATTGGTTAATTAGTTATCATCGATTAATTCAAGTTTTTATTAGCAGTTTCGTCAAATGATTTAAGGTCGAATGTTGTAGGTGCTGATCTTTAGGCAATTAGCTTCAGGGCATTGTCAATATGTTGACAATGATCCTGCATTTATGTTAATTTTGGTTCAATTTTCAGTTTCAGTTTTAATGGTTCTGTTGAGTTTTGTGTGGTATTAATATGGTTTTGATTCAAGTTCAGTTTGTTGGTTCAAGTTAGAATTCAGCCTTAGTCATTTAGTAGTTAGAAATTTGGTAGGCTGGATTGATTATAGCTATTGTAGTTTGTTGTTTGATATAATCTGTGAGGTTTGAGTTGTTGTTTGATTTTGATTAAGGAAATTGGTTATAGCTGATAAAGTACAAGGGATTGGACTAGGGCAGTAATTTCAGGACTTTAGGGGGTAATTTGGAAATTGAAAACAAGAAGAAATGGTTGGTTTGAGTGCTCTGTCCACTAAGTATTAAAATACCATTAAACTAATGAATTGATTAGTATTAGTGGGGAACAAAACATAAAAGCATGGGGGATTAATTGATTATTATAAGCTGCCCATACCTTTGGGCACAAAACACTTGATAATGGGCTGTAAAGGAAGATGATGAGCAGAATCTGATAAGGTAAGGGGGGCAGGGTCAGTGTTTGGATATAAATAGAGTCATTTATAGACAGAAGAAAGGAGAGTTTTTTTTAGAGGGGATAAGAGGATTTTCTGAAAAAATCTGGAGAGGATAGGTTTTACACAGAAAGGGTTGCTTTTTTTGGAGCAGAAAGACAATTCTCTTTATCCTTTCTTAGTCTAGTCTGGCCTTTTCTTTTGGGGCAGACCTTAGGCATTGAACAGTTTGAAAGACTAGAAGAATCTTAAGAGTGAGCCTAATTCAACCAATACTATTCCATTGAAACTGAAAAGAGCTTCAGCTCTAACTGTGGGGCTGTGTTTTTCGAGTCTTCTTTTGATTACTGAATTCTAGGGGTGTGTCTGCTTGAGTTTTGATTGGTATTTGGTTGCTACCAAGCTATTGGGATCAGTTACTGGGGGTTTGTGTCGTTGTTGGTGTTGCTAGAATTCTGTTGGTTCTTCTTTTTAAAATCTGTTACTGGGTTATTTCTGTTGGTTGTTGATGGTTATTGCTACTGTCGCTGGGTTACATACTACTCTGCTGATCTTCTACTTCTTGTATTCCAATACCAGGTACACTACTCTGAACTACATTGATGTAAGCTCGTTGAAGTTTGAAAGGAAATGTTCGAACACATTTATTGATCAACTGAGGACTGGCTGCCTTTTTATTGATGTTAGTTTAGATGTTTTCCTATTACATAGATAGTAGTTATGTGTATAATCAAAACTGTTTTTTAAGATGGGTTATCTGTTAAGCATTGTATAACATTGAAAAAATGTTAAGTTGAAACCTTGGAATGGCATAAAGTGTAGTCAGTCCAACAGGTTTATGAAAATGGGATCGTTGAATCAGTTTGGAGGAACTCGAATGTCATCAGTAGTAGGCGGGTCTAGATTAAGGTCAGGTTAAAAGAGTAATGAACTTGTAATAAGATTCCAATTCACGAGCTGATCTAGTAATATTCACCCTACTCGCTAGTAATTTTATCATTAATCATGCCAGTGTATTAGGATGTCTTCGTTGAATAACAGTTTCTGAATTCGATAGTAAGCAAAACCTGATATGTCGTTGGTAAATTAGTGTTGAAAACAGTTAAAAGTCAGGAAAAGAAAGGATCATTTACACTAAATCGGTTCATTAAAACCCATAGTTCGTAATAATTAATGAGTATGATAAATTAGTTTAGGAATTTTGGGAGTTCACATCTATCAATTAAAATAAAGTTATGTATTGTCGTTGAGGTACGCCACCGTTAAGTTGTTGTTTCGAACAAATAAAATCTGGGACATTGCACGCTTGTAATTAATTAGGACTTCTCCTTTTACTTTAGAGACAATAAAAATAGCAAATCATAGTTGCTTTAGGTTTACCCTTTTAAATAAAAATGAGATGAGATGAGCCAGATAAAACGCACAAGCTGCGGGGCCCTCATCAAATGGATATCATGAATGCATAGAATTCGGGATGGGCCGTTTAGCAAGTTTCACATCCTTCCCCAAAGTAATAACGTGTTAGTCACTGTTAGGCGCGTACTTTAAATAATATTACTTTCTTAAATTCGGGTGTACATTTATGTGACCCAAATCCAAATCTCAACGAAGTCGAAATGTGTCGCTAATCACGGGTACATCGATTGTGACGTGGTTCGAGATGCATTTCCACGACGTTGCAAATTCCTTTAAAAAATATGAGACGAGCCTCGACAAACAAAAATACACAAGTTGCGGGGCCCTCTACAAGTGTTTTTTTAAAATTTCTTAGACTTCGGGATGGGCTGCTTAGCAAAAGTTCATGGCCTTCCCAAAAATGATAATCTGCTAGTCGCTTTAGGCTCACCTTTAATAATTTACTTTCTTAAACTCGGGTGCACATTTATGTGACCCAAATCTAAATCTCAACGAAGTCGAAGTGTGTCGATAACCACGGGTACATTGATGTGACGTGGTTCGAGATACGTTTTCACAACGTTGCAATTCTCTGTTAAAATAATAATGATAATAAAAAAGCGGTCAAAAGTTAAAATTTGCACATAGGTTTATAATTGTATAAAAATCAAATAATTAAGCCGAATATAATAGTTGAGCGACCGTGCTAGAACCACGGAACGCGGGAATGCCTAACACCTTCTCCGGGTTAACAGAATTCCTTACTCGGATTTCTGGTTCGCAGACTGTTAAAAAGAGTCAATATTTTCCTCGATTCGGGATTCAACCGGTCACTTGGGATTCCATAAATCTCCCAAGTGGCGACTCTGAATTAAATAATAAATCTCATTTCGATCGTCCTTTAATTGGAAAAATTCCCTTTTACGCCCCTTTGCGGGGTGTAGCCGAAAAAGGAGGTGTGACATATACGCGTATATAACATCATCTGGTCATGGGTCAATGCACATGAATGCAATGCATTAAAATTACGTTAATAAAATCTTTCGGAGCTTCATAAGACCATTTTGCCTTTGAGTAATATCATAAAGTAAACTCTTTTCAACTTTCATATTTTTCTGAGACCCATGAACAGATGATAAAATATTATGAACCACTAAAATTCAAGAACCTAGATATCTCTAATACTTCTATGAATAGAGACATTTATGGAATTTGTGTATTTGCATGTTTTGTTCGTATCATATGGATCATGCCAAAAGAAAGAGAGATAGCCTTAAAATACCTGGAGTAGGGAAAAATCCGTATATTATCCTTGGAAAAGATTACACCGTTCTCCCTTAGAATTGAAATCTCACGTTGCGATAACATTAGGTAGACTTCGTATGAAATATTTGAACCAATATCGTTGCTATTGCAACATCATCTTTTCCGAAGCTTTCCCGGGATGTAACAGATTTTGTCTACAAGCATTATTTGCTCCACGTTACAGTGTCCTCCACGAGATCTGAAATGGCAGAACTCGAGAGACTCAAATTCCTAATACCCCAGTGAAGAAATGGGGAATACATCCGTTAAGGATTTATTTGTGTTTCTACAGCGACTTCTCATTTCACATGACTTGTAAAAACAAATGCTCTCTATATGGTTTCATTTTGATTGACAATTGCTAACACTAATATTAAATAGTCAAAGATTTGGATTGCTTCAGATTGCACCATAATTGGAATCTTTGCAATTCTTTGAATTGTTGAACGATACATAGCTTTGTTTGAATTAAAAGCCTTATCTATGAATTGATTGCCACATAATCCATAATGATTAAGAGTCATACGGTTTGGTGGTGGCTTGCTTCCATGTGGGGTGGGGTTAATCTTATCAAAATATATTCCCAATTAATTAGGTAATGTCTCATTACCCGGTAATTAATCAATTACCCGCAAAATTGAGAATTATTCTCACTTACGTAAAATACTACTCACATTTTACATACCTTATACACCTTACTATCATGGCCATGTAGTACCTTGTATGGCACTAGTCCATAAATAATGGATATTTTAGCTCGGGCCGTATTTTATCCCAAAATGCCAAACTTTGACAAAATTCGTTTTCTTAGACTTACTCCACCTTTCACTTTCATGAATTTACTAATCACTTGTGAAATAGCATAATCCTTATAATCCCTAAATAATCTTTTCCTTGGACTGATGTCAATTACCTTACAAAAAATTCCACGTAAAATAATGCATGATGCAACATCGTCGTTACTTATTACTGCGAAGCGTAACATCACCGTAATGTAATACTACAGGGTGCAACACTGTAGTAACTTATTACTGTGATGCGTAATATCACCATAATGCAATACTGTCGGGTACAACACTATCGTAACTTTATACTGCAGTACGTAACATCAATCGTAATATATTACTGCGGAGGGTAACACCATTGTAACATATTATTGCAGAGCATGACATTGTCATAATATAATATTATAGGACGTAATATTGACATAATATTGCGGGGCGTAAGAGAAGATAATCTCAAAAGGTTATAGTTATCATCTCGTTCGCATTAGGGATGCATAGGCGAAGCTGCTACTCTACAATCAATCCTTATGGTCAGTGAATTTTTAGATGTTTTCGCAGATGAACTCCCAGGCCTTCCTCCTGAAAGGGAGATTGAGTTTAGCATTGATGTATTTCCTGACACTCAACCCATATCTATTGCTCCAAACAGGATGGCCCCGGCAGAGTTGATAGAGTTGAAGGTGTAGTTAAAGGACTTGCTAGATAAGGGCTTCATTAGGCCTAGCACTTCACCTTGGGGTGCGCCAGTTCTATTCGTGCAGAAGAAAGACGGGTCATTAAGGATGTGTATCGATTATCGATAGTTGAATATAAACAAACAAGTATCCACTTCCAAGGATTGACGACCTGTTTGACAAACTCCAGGGTGCCAAGTATTTCTCCAAGATTGACTTACGTTCAGGGTATCATCAGGTGAGAGTTAAGGAGAAGGATATTCCAAAGACGGCCTTTCGGACAAGATATGGGCACTTTGAGTTCTTGGTGATGTCGTTCAGTCTAACAAATGCCTTACAACTTTTATGGATCTCATGAATACTGTATACAGGCCCTATCTTGATATGTTCATGATCGTATTCATTGATTACATTCTAGTGTATTCTCATTCGGAGGAAGAACTTGCAGGCCACTTGCGGATAGTATTACCGACGCTTCAGGATCGTAAGTTATATGCTAAGGTCTCAAAATGTGAATTCTGGATGAACTCATTAGCATTCCTTGGCCATTTTATATCTGACGAGGGTATTAGTGTTGACACTCAGAAGATCGATGCAGTAAAGAATTTGCCGAGACCTACAACACCATTAGAAGTTCGCAGCTTCCTGGGGCTAACAGGATATTATAGGCGATTTGTAGATTTTCTTCTATATCAGCACCATTCACTAAGTTAACACAGAAAGATACTATGTTCTAGTGGTCTGACCCTTGTGAACGAAGTTTTCAGGAGCTGAAGAATCGATTGACATCTGCGCTAGTGCTCACTCTCCCAGAAGGAACAAAAGGTTATGTGGTATATTGTGATGCCTCATGTATAGGTTTGGGGTGCGTATTGATGCAACGTGGGAAGATGATTGCTTAAGCATCAAGACAATTGAAGAAGCATGAAAAGAATTACCCGACCCATGGTTTGGAATTGGCTACAGTAATATATGCTTTGAAGATATGGCGGCACAACTTATACGGCGTCCATGTTGACATCTAGACATATCACAAGAGTTTACAATACATCTTCAAGCAGAGGGAGTTGAATTTGAGGCAGTGTAGGTGGATTAAATTACTGAAAGATTACGATGTCGAGATATTGTGCCATCTCGGTAAAGCCAATATTGTGGAAGACGCTCTTAGTCCTAAGTCAATGGGAAGCTTAGTACACATTGAGGCAGGTAGACAGGGGTTGACTGAAGAGCTTCATCAGCTAGCCAATGTGAGAATCAGATTGTTAGACTCTGATGACGGAGGTGTTACTGTACAAAATACATCGAAATCATCTTTGGTAGTCGAGGTAAAATCACGTCAATATGAAGATCCTATCTTAGTACGATTGAGAGAGAGCATTCACCCGTGTAAAATTACGGCTTTTGAGATCGGAAGAGATGGGGCACTAAGATACTAGGGCCGATTATATGTACCTAATGTGGTAGGGTTGCGAGAGAAGATTATGAATGAGATTCATCAATCCCGATATTCCATCCATCCCGGCTCGACAAAGATATGTCATGATGTCAAGGAGTTGTATTGGTAGGATAACATGAGGAAGTATATTGCAGAATTTGTAGCCCAATGTCCTAATTGCCAACAAGTAATGATCGAACATCAGAAACGCGGTGGATTGCTTCAGAATGTAGAGATTCCATCCTGGAAATAGGGGTGATTAATATGGACTTCATTATTGGATTACCTCGCTTATATCATAAGTTTGACTCCATCTGGGGTGATAGTTGATCGACTTACAAAATGTGCTTTTTCTACCAGTTAAGACAACTTACACGGCTGAAGATTATGTGAAGTTGTATATCAAGGAGATTGTTAGGCTTCATGGTGTACCGGTATCTATTATATCATATCGAGGAGCTCAATTTACGTCTAACTTTTTGAGGTCTTTTCAGAAGGGTTTAGGCACACAAGTGAATCTCAACATTGCATTCCATCCGCAAACTCACGGACAGGCTGAACGTACCATTCAAACACTTGAAGATATGCTACGAGCATGTGTTATGGATTTCAAGGGGAATTGGGATAATCATCTACCACTCATAGAATTTGCCTACAATAATAGCTACCATTCTAGTATTAAAATGGCTTCGTACGAGGCACTATATGGGAGAAGATGTAGATCACCAGTTGGATGGTTTGAAGTCGGTGAAACAGAATTATATGGCCCAGATTTGATTCACCAAGCCATTGAGAAGGTGAAAGTGATATAAGAATGACTGAGGACAGCGCAAAGCAGGCAAAAGTCTTATTCTGATATACAACATCATGATCTGGAGTTTGAGGTTGGTGATTGGGTTTTCCTAAGGATCTCGTCGATGAAGGGTGTTATGAATTTTGGGAATAAGGTAAGCTGAGTCCGTGTTATATCGGTCCGTATAAAAAATTTCGACGAATTGGACATGTTGCTTATGAGTTAGAATTGCCATCTGAATTTGAATTTTTCCACCCGGTATTCCATGTATATATGTTGAAGAAATGTATTGGAGATCCTTCTTGAGTATTCCCTATTAAATATGTAGAAGATAAAGAGGATCTATCATATGAAGAAGTGCCAGTGGCTATATTAGATTGACAAGTCCGCAAGTTGAGATTAAAAGATGTAGCTTCCGTCAAAGTATTATGGAGAAACAAGAATATGGAAGAAATGACATGGGAAGCAAAAGAGGAGATAAGGTCTAAATAACCTTACTTGTTCCAGAATGAAGATAACGAGGATACCAAGGGAACGAAGGACGCATTAGAAGGTGAAACAACTCTATGAGGTAAGCAATAGCTTTAGTATACTCTTCCTTAATACAAAATGGTGATATGCAGATAATGTACATATCCATAATGCTTTGTGTAGACTTGTGAGTCAATACGTTGGGTTTAACTTCTTGCAAGTTTGGCTAGTGTCCATTTCATATGAGAAAATTGGTCAGAAGTTTCCACTGAAATCCACAATGAGTTAGACTCCCCATAAACCCTTACATTCGAGGATGAATGTTCTTAAGGGGGGAGGGTGTTACAACCCATATTCACGTACGTTAGTTCATAGCATAAGTTAGTCACTGTAAATCCGAGTAGATATTATCTTTGAGATGATAAGAAGTTAATACTATTGGTCTTACATGATACAAGGGTATATAAGGGGGATTAACAAGTATTAGAAGTTAAACGAATCAAGTATGTTGTAACCCGTATTTTCGGGTAAACCTAGAGGTTCTTAATATACTCAAGAGGTCATGTCTTAAGTTATTTTAATCATATAATATTTGTATCATAATTCTTGAAGTAAAACTAGTTATGAAACAAAAGTCAACAAAAGTTGGCGTAACTTACGTTCATAATTTTACTTAAACTTTAGGTCAAATGTCACTAAACCTTTCTCCCAATTTACTGGGAATTACAGTGTGATCTACCCACCAAATTTAAGATGTATGATTCTAGTTTCCAATGAATTAAATCGTTCATCCATCCGATCTCTTAGTAGAGAGATATTCACATTTTCGCGAGACTACGCTAGCACCTCTCTATGGGGCCCACATAGGCGGTTTAAGACATGTGGATATATATAAAAGAGGCCTCAACCCCGTTTTAAGTAATTGTTTTCAGTGTATTCCGAACTTAGAACCCTCAAAACATCCTCTCAAGTTTCTCTCATGATCCAACACCCAAACAAAGGGCAAAAAACACAAATCAAGTGTCGGGAATCCCATGGCGCTAGTATGTTTCTTGTTCTTCTTGTTGTTGCTCTTTTTCTGTTGTTCCAGCTTGTATGGGAGGTTGTTTTAAGTGGTTTATAATTTTTAAATAATCCCTCAAGTTTTTAATATCAACTCTGGGGGATTTCAAGTCTTCTAAAGTGATTCTAGTGCCAAAAACTCCTAATTGATTGCTAGTTTCGCTTCCTTGTTCTTGTGGCAGTATTGGAGGGATATTTCATTGAAAATTATGATCAAATTGGAGTTTATTTCTATTTAAAGGTAAGAAACATCTTACTCTACATGTATTTAAGATTATCCAAGTCGCGGTTAAGTCGTTGAAGCTAGAACTTGTGAAATATATATCGAAAGGCTTGGTAATAGTGTTGTTGGTTGGTGGATTGTTTTGGGAGACTCAATATGATTATAGTTGATGTTGTTTGGGATGTTTGGTGATTGTTTTGACTTGTGGAAAGTAATATAAATAGGGTAGGTGCTGTCCATTTCCTCGTAAAATAGGTTCTGGTAGATACATAATAGTTACGACGCCCAAACGATAACGATAGTGTCATTTCTCTTATTGTAGACTAAGGAATCGTGAAATTTTCATAGCCCGAGGTTGGGCAGTATATACAAGGTATGTGAGGCTATCCCTTACCTTCTTTTGCATGACTCTGATTATACATAATGTAATGAACGAGCTTCCAAAGATACTCTACTCTTAGAAGCTAGTAGTAGTTACATTGTTTCCCTTCTTATGGAGCGATTGATGTTGATGTTTCTTTTCTTATTCTTATGTTATCAACGTTGTTGGTACTTCCTAATTTTTATAAGATTCATGATGAATATTTAGTCCTAATAACGTGTACAGAGGATGTTGACCTTACGTCACTCCGAAAGGTTCAGCATATTTTACTCTACTGAGTCACGCTATAGATGTCCGGGTACGGCAGCTATTGTTCAACCACTGATCAATTTGATTTTACCGAGCTCCACGTGGCCGAGTATGATTCTACTGAGCCTTATGATGGCCGGGTACATTTTTACCATGCCTATTACAGCCGGGTACGACATGATGATGATGATGCCCACAGAGGCGTATGTTTTAAAAGTTTTTATATATATATATATGTATCATCCATTTCATGTCAGTAGCCCTCAGAGGTACCCAGATGTTACAGGTTGTAAATTCTCTATCCTTATTTACATTAATGCTCGTACTTTTTTTTCAAGCCTTACATACTCAGTATTTTATTCGTACTGACATCCTTTTTATTATAGACACTACGTGTCGTGCTGCAGGTCCTGATAGACGGGTAGACACAGCTCCCCCACCACAGTAGGCTGCCCAGTTTAGCGGTTATTGGCAAGATCCCTTCTCCGGACTTGCCATGGTCTTGGTATGCATTTTTATTATAGATATTCTGGGTATGTCGAGCGGCCTGTTCCGACAATGGTGCAGTACTATGTTCCTTTAGAGGCTCATAGACAAGTGTCGACTCATGTATGGCTTGGTATGCCTTGTCGGTTGATTTTTGTTGTATAGTCTTTCATGGTAGTGTGGCAGCTCGTACCTTGTATATAGTTTCTTGGTTGTCTGGTCATCCTATGTTATGTATGTTCATGCATATCTTTCATTAAATATAATAAGGAAGGTAAGATAAAATATACGTTGGTGCTCAGAAAATATGGCCTGAGTGCTAGTCATGACCCTCCAGTTTTGGTCGTGACAGTCTTTGAATTGTAAAGAGTTCCTAATGTTCTGATGGTGAGAATTGTGTAACAATTTTGAGAAATGTAGTGTTCCTTTCTTGGCTAACTTAGTTGCCACCTATCAAAATGACTATGGAGTCACTTGCCTTAGGTTTTGGCTAGCTGCCACATTTTTGGAGGGGTGGGGTGGGAATTATTAATCTTTATCACCTTATTAGGTAATTAGGTAATGTCATGTTACCTGGTAATTAACCAATTATCCGCATAATTAAGAATTATCTCAAATTACCTGAAAATATTACTAATTTTTTTAATATACTTTGTACATCATACTGTCACGATCATATGGTACCTTGTATGATACTAGTCCACAAATATTTATATTACCGCTCGACCCGTATTTTATCCCAAATCGGCAACCTTCAACGAAACTCGTTTTCTTTAATTCGTGTACCCTTTATCCTTCATGACACTTGCTTATTAATTGTTATAAATAGCATAAATATGTTAACCTCAAGATAATCTCATCCTCGAGTCTACATCAATTAACTAAAGACGAAACTTTTAACGTACGAAAACGCGAGATGTAACAGGGGGTTACTATGTATTAGGAGTTTTATTATAATGAGACCTCAGACTTATGCTATTTCTATGAATTTTGTTATTCTGTTGCCTTCGTTATCATGTTTCGGCTTATCTAGATGGTGTCATAGGCTCCATCATCACGGGTTTGGATTTTAGGTCATGACAAGTTAGTACTAGAGCCCTAGTTTCATAGGTATTACGTGTGATGAACAGGTTTAGTAGAGTCTTGTGGATCGGTACAAAGACATCTGTACTTATCTTCGAGAGGCTACTAAATCATTAGGAAAACTTTGCTTTCTCGTATTCTTGTTGTGCAAATTTGTTGATTCTGGAAAACTAAACTTTTATTATTCTGTTCTCCCACATATGATGAGGACACGTGCTACCAGGTCAGGCAAACAACCACGAGTACCACCTTCTAGGTCCGTAAAAGGCCGAGGCTGCGGTAGAGGATGAGGTGCAGCTCGTACCGTAGCTAGAGCAGCACCCGTGGCAACCAGTTGCTCTAGCTCTCAATATAATGCATGCTGAACTCATGGAATCACGCTCTAAACCTTTCGGATGGATGTATGGTCGTCAAAACTTCGATTAACATTATGGAAATCCATACCATTAATAGGAACCTCAATAGGATTCTATGATCATACATACTTGCGTATAATAACTTTATAAGGAGAGAACAACATGGACAACCTTAGTTGTTATGAGTAAATATGTTATGAAATAGCGTATCGTTTACATTCATTTCACTTTAGATCATGCCAAAAAAAAGAATGAAGTGCCTTAACAGATCTATATGATCACTTCCTTATTCCTCAACCAAGATCAACACAACTTCATGCGTCTACAAAAAATGAAATGATTTTGTCATCAACATATAATGTCATACCATCGTATTTGGCTAGACGTATAGTTTACGGAAAATTGGGCAGCAATTCCCCTATTTTTGCTACATCCCAAATATCACTAAGGGTCATTAACAGTGCAACAACAACAACAACAATAATTAACAATAGCAACAACAACAATATAATTCAATATGAGCTTCTCCGATTATCTTAACAATCATATCGAGTGACAAGCTCATTTTACTAATAACAAAACATAAATTGATTCCAACTTTTATTCCATAAATTGGTGCACAACCATCAAAACATCATACTTATATGCACTATATGATTTCTAGTTTAAAACATCCACAAAATGACTTCAAAAATAGCCCCATACACTTAGCACCCTAACTTTTATCGTCAATCACTTGTGTTTCATGTTTTCTTTTTCAATAAACTTAGTTAAAACAAAGAAAAGCTTAACAACAACAGCCACAACATTATCAAATTATTTCTCATAATATCCAACCACCACAAACCATATATATGGCCAAAAACTGTCCAACCAAAAAGATAACCATGTCCAATGTTATTTCAAGTGCTATCTCATGGTTTTTTACTCAAAAAACACAACTAACACAAGATTAACGTTATGAACAATCAAGAAGATGTTATACGTAACTTGGACAGAATCTACAACTCGAAACCTCATCTCAACTTAGCTCACAATAGCCCTAACAACACAACATCATAGAAGCTTTCTCTTGTAGTCTATAACACTTTTGATGATGATATGAGTTGATTTCCCTTGAGTTTGGTTCTTGGGATATTGGGGTATGTTAAAGAGGGTTTTGGAGACATTTTGGACGAATTTTAGGTGAGAAATGACCCGAAATGAGGCTGAAACATCTTTTAAAAGAAGTAAGATCGGTGGCGGCCTCAAGTGGGTCCCAACAGGAGCTGCTTGCGCAGTCTCGCAAAACGCGAATATCTCTCTACTCTAACATTGTATCGACAAATAGTTTAATGAGTTGGAAACTAGACTCATAGATATTGAATCTAGTGGGTAGATCACACCTTAAATCAGTAACAGTAGACCTAAATTTTCAGTAAAATAATGAATGTAACTTGCGACAACATTTGTCGACTTTTGTTTCATAACTCGCTTGGCTTCAAAATGTAAAATAAGACTATCACACAACTAAAATACCTCATAACATTACCTTCTTATCATCTTAAGCACCCTAGTCTCACCCCCACAAGTACGTGTTATAATATTTCTAACATTACACGAACGCGGTCACATCCACGCGTTCGCGATGCACAAGCTCCTCAACCTTCGCGACCGCACCCCTCACTTCGCAAAAGAGAAGAGTAAAATCGCAGCAGCCCCTAAGGACTCTATGTGATCATGGGAGAATCTTCACGAATGCGTAGAAGGAAACCAGAACAGGAAAACCCAACAGTCCTCGTTCAAGAACAAATTGTTCGAACTCAACCCGAAACACGTTCGGGGCCCCCGGGACCCCGTACGAACATACCAACAAGTACTAAAACATGATACAAACTTGCTCTAAGTCTTAAATCAGATCAAACAACACTAAAATCATGAATCACACCTCGATTGAAGCCTACAGAACTCATGAACTTCTAGTTTCTAAAACAAATGTCGAAATATACCAAACCAACTCCAATTGACCTCAAATTTTGCACACAAGTCATAATTTAAACAATGAACCTATTCCAACTTTCATAACCAAAATCTGGATCCGATCAATAAAGTTAACTTCCGGTCAAACTTCTCAACCTTCTAAACTTTCAACTTTTAACTTTCGTCAATTCAAGCTGAAATGTCCTTGGGACCTCCAAATCAATATTCGGACACGCTCCTAAGTCCAAAATCACCATACGGAGCTACTAGCACCATAAACCTTGATTCTGAAGTTGTCTATATAAAAGTCAAACTACGGTCAACTCTTTCTACATAAGCTTCCAATTTTGAGAATAAGTGTCCCATTTCATTCTGAAATGCACCTGAAACTAAAACCAGCTACCTCGATAAGTCACATAACCATAATATAATATAGAGGAGGTAATAAATAGGAGAATGGGACTATAATACACAAAACGGACGACTGGGTCATTACAAAAATCTACTAAAATAAAAAACAAATAATAGATATGAACTAATACTTATATATTGAACCCATAAAATTTAAATCATGCATCTGCCTCTACATGAAACCCTTTTTACTTTTAATACCCATTAAACTAAGTCAACCAAGCTACGTCAAACAAATTCTTTTTTTCCTCTTTTTCTGATTCAATTCAATTTTTACCAAATTATATATGTTTTTATTTTATTTTTTTCCCTTTATTTTAATTTTCCCCCCTCCTTTTCAAGGGAATATATTCTATTTTTATCTTTTTTTTTTAAATCTATAATATACTTTATCTCTCTCATTTAACTTTTATATCCACATTCTCTCTCTCTCTCTCTCGCATACATACATTATATATATATATATATATATATATATCGTTTACTTTGAAAATGGTAATAACAACTAAATTTGATTAAGTTGTTCTAAAAATGCGTGATCATTTTTTATGCTAGTTGTTAGGCAATTGATGCTATGTGAAAAACGTAGAGCCAAGATAAGAGCTTAAAAACGAGGCATTAACCAAACCGAATCGCTGACAATTGGGGCCTCGAGCTTGCCTATTCGAGGGCCTCGGGGTCGAGTCTGAAGCTCTGTTGGGAGCTATCGGAGGTGGTCGATGGTGATTAACAGTTATAAATAAATCAAAGACGGCTATTTATGGCCAATAATAAGCAATGAATGATGAACATTTCGTAGAGCACAATAAATACGAGCAATAAAAGAAGTAATAAAATCAAGAGAATATGTACGAGAGTAGAGAGAATGTTCTTGTATATTTAGTATGGAGCAACAAATATATACAAAATGACAAGGATACTCTTTATACATGAGGGGGAATCCCAACATAGTACAAGTGCATTTATTATGGAAATGGGACACCTAGTTAATGCCACGATACAGGCTCAGACTAGCCTGGCAGATTTTGTTGGCTCTAGCTTCACGCCTTGGGAACTCCCCATTTTCTTCCTGTAATTGTCGGTCTCATACTGTCCCGAGGTCGAGCGTCTATGGCCCTCGAGGGATGAAACTCGACCGTGATTCCGAGCCTTCGACGCGTCATAATGATGAAAAATTGGACCCCCCGATTTTACCGTATACAGATAGTCCCCGCGTTTCTTAGAGTAGAATGACAAGAAACAACCTTGATAACCATCTTTCTGAATTTCCCGCGATAATGTTATGATGATGACATCATACTCATGACATAGGGTTTTGTGGCAACCGAGATGTCCCGCTGACTTGTCTTTCCAGCGTCTTTCAATGCACAGTCGATCCTCGTCCTTCTAAGCGACAATATCACCGCCAATTTAGTTTCCAAAATGCATTAATTTCGCCTACTAATACGTCTTTCAAGGACATTGATGGCGCTATTGGTTGCATTTTTCAAAAGAGTATTGATTGTGCCTGCCGGTTACTCTGCCCTTTCTCTATTAATGGGGGCTTTCTGGAACCAATTCCTCATTCAAGTGTTCTTCAATCACTCTTTCTCCCATTTCTTCTCACCATCCTCATCCACTGTCGTTTCCCATGTCTGAGGCACGTGGCCTCAAAGTTGTCTGGTGGCATTCTCATCAGTTATACCATGGCCTTTTCCCGGGGCCCCTCCTTATTGAGTGAGATTACACCAACTTGTTGTTCTTGTTACTGTTATCGTTGTTGGCTCGAGACGAGGAGATAGGGAGGCCGATATCTTCCATCTTGGGAAGGTATTTGGACTATACACCGCTGCTCAAAAGGGTGTTCGGATAATACACCGCTGCTCACCTTCTTACGGCCTTGTGTGGCACTTCACCCCTTTTACTTTCTATGGGGTGAAGTGGTACCTCTGGCCAGTAGCTCACACGGCACAATATCCGAATAAGTGGAATCGAAGTAGCCGTGCAAGTGAGGCTGACGCCCACCAAATCATCTACCGGGTCGTGATCTTCCTGGCCTGGTGAAAGCCTTCGCTCCTTGGCGGGTTATGGCATTTTTTCATCCCTATTTGCCTCTTAACTTTACTCTTCTTCATCTTTCCACTTTCCTCTTCTTCATCTTCTCCCTTGGAGATACCATTTTGGAGGGCCTAGATGAGACCCCCGAGGAGGTGGCGGTCAAAGACACTACCGCCAAGGATGCATACCCGAGGGGATGGCGCTCGAAGATACTGCCGCCGAGGATGAACCCACGATAATAAATTAGATTCTAGGTTTTTCTTGCATATGTACCTTTTTTTCTTCTTTGTTTCTCTGTAAGGACCCCTCTTGGGCTTTTGTAATCGTATGTAAAGACCCCTCGTGGGCTTTTGTAATCGAATGTTTATAAATAAAAGATGTTTCTTTAATTCGTCTCTGATGTATACTATTTTCCCTTTATATATGCTTGTGTAGAATCTAAGTGCATGACCCCATCAATTAGTGCAAATATCGAGCCCGGGTTGGATTGATAAACTCGAGTCGTCGGGACCCTGACTTCTAGTTGAATGAGAGTAGGGCTTCGAACCCCCAAATTGAGACATAGCCTTTAGACCCTGCGATAATCTTTGAGGGGGGATTCGATTGAAAGCTCGAGAATGGAGACTGACTTTAGGCTTTCGAGAACAGTCTTCGAGTGGGGATTTGTTCAAACTCGGGCCGTCTGGAAACTTGTCTTCAACTTAGTGTAGACAGCCTTAAGGCATTGTAGATAGATCTCGGATGAGGGACTGCCCGGGTTTAGATGGTACCCCGAGGCCAAGCCCATATGAGTGGAGTTTTAAGTGCTTATTTTCTCCTTGAGAGGAGCCCTCGAAACCGGGTATCATCTCGAGTTTTGCAATAACATCGATGGCCCCTTGGAGAGATCCTCTAAATTGGGTACCATCTCGGGACTGCCGATGATGCCAATGGCTTTTTGGATCCTAACTTCTTTTTGATGGAGATCCTCGAGATCAGGTACCATATCAAGACTTTTTTGGTTCGGGGGGTCTCAAACCCCGAAGCGTCACACGACATTCGTCAAATGGATGACACAGTTGCAAAGTGAACGAGGCGATCCCCCCGGCACATCTTCCCAAAGTGATTTCGGCCAGCATTGTAATCGGCCTCTGAGGTAGGCTGATCATCGCCGCTTTTTCCATATATAGGGTTGATTCTGCCCTTTTGGAGATTCCACCATTCTGAGAAGTTATCTTTTTTCCTGCGTTAAGCCTTTCATTATTTCACTATTGACGCTCTAGCCCGAATTCCTGTTCCAGTCCTCCAATTTTGTTGTAGTCATGACTGCTACATCAGGATCCGTTCGGTAGGGAGAAGAGAGTTCTGCCTCTGATTCTCACCTTGTTGGCTTGCGGCATTTTTCTTCAAGAGATGATTTTTCATCAAAAAAGTGCCTCGATGCTCAAGACCAACAGGAGCATACCTTGAAGTTTACTTTTTTGATAGGAGAGGGACACCTTGAGTCGGTGAGGAAAGATTGTGGATGGGGGAAAGGTAGTACCGCAGGTACCTCCCCAGATGAGAGTATCAGGTTACCTTGGCCCAGATTCACCCGTCATTTTGGTAGATAGTGTTGATGGTGAGGTTCTTTAGGAGAAGGCAGGGGTTGAATTTATGCTTAGCCATCTTATCAAGCTATACCAGCCCTTTCATCATTGAGGTCTGCTAACATTACGATCCCGGTCGACCACACCTATCGTTGTTGATGATGAAGAAGATGGGGGGTTGGGAGTGGATGAGTCAATTCG
This sequence comes from Nicotiana sylvestris, assembly GCF_000393655.2. Taxonomy (NCBI): domain Eukaryota; kingdom Viridiplantae; phylum Streptophyta; class Magnoliopsida; order Solanales; family Solanaceae; genus Nicotiana; species Nicotiana sylvestris. The sequence goes on along the minus strand of NC_091064.1, from coordinate 144,092,259 downwards.
TCTGAGTACGAACTGTTGATATTATCTTCTTGGGGTTTATGCCATTTCCTGAGGAATGGAATTATACACATAAGTGGTACACTCGTGCCTTCGCAGTTTTTCAATTATGGCGAAGGGGTGTTCCGTAAATGCGCCTTCTTCTTTTTTTCTGCAGCAATTTTGTGGATGCTGGGCAAGGTTCCAGATCTGCCGGATTGGGTTTGGAAGTTAGTGACCCACTAGACTTACCACGAGCGTAAGTGGCGAGCTTTATCTAAGGATAGGTGAGAGGCAAAATACCACGGTATGTGCAGTGCGATCTGTTCCCTTCCCTTCTTTTAGTTGGAAAAACACTTTCTCTTTCTACATACTAACCCTGTTATTGTAGGCATCGGGGAGCCTTATGAGGCGAGTCTGTGGCTCCTTACGGGGGAAGAAGGATCGCTAGCTCTGGGCTAAAGAATGATAACAATGAGTAAGAGATATCTTGGCAGGGCGATGGCTCGAAGTAAGGCGAACCTGGACCGCGGGCCCGGAGTGGAAGTATTGACTGAGCTTGTTGCGCCCGTGATTTCTTGTTTTGGAGAGGCAGTTTATCCTATGATGTCGTATTCTTTTTCCGTTGGAGGTACTTCGAGGGATACTAAAAACCCAGGATCATATGCACCAAGCAACCGTGCCTCGGCCTGGGTCGACTCTTTTGGAGCTGAGGGAGCTAGGTTAGTATATGTGCACTCGACCTTCGAGGAAGCACAAAGGCATCACTCTATGGTGAGTTTTTTGCACAGGCCTTTCAAGTTTCGCGTTTTCCCATCCTTAAGAAGTTTTCTTTTACAGGCCTTCGACAAGCTTAAGTCCGAGCTGCTTCGTCGTGAGGCCAGGCTGCAGAAAGCTCTGGATGAGGAGAAATCCTTGAGGCTCCTTTGCGATGAAAGGGAAGTTGATTTGGTATACTTACGGTTTGAGGCGAGTCGGAGCTCGAATTTTGAGAGATACTTGAAGGAGCAGGTAATTTTTGTTTGGAGCGAGCGTGCATTCATCCTTCTAGCTCCTTAGGCTAACGTTTCATTTATTTCAGTTGCAGAAAAAGGTGGAGGTCTTAGAGAGCCTTCGAGATGAGGTAGGCCGATCCAAGCACAAGTATGATGAGTTACAGGCTCAGGCGAATGCTTAGGCATCGACGGAGAAGGGTGATTTGGCTAAGGCTTCCGCCCTTGAGGTTGAACTTTGCTTAGCTTGTGATAATAGCTTGGTTGGAATAGATATGATTACAAAGCTCGAGATTGAGCTCTTGAAGATAAAGGCTGAGGTTGTGGGTACCTGGGCAGAAGCTGTAACGAGCCAAACTAAGGCTGACTAGAAAGTAGCGATCTATTTGAAAGACACTGCCGATGCTCAAGCTAAACTGAGAAAGATTGTTGACCGTGAAGATAGAAGCAAAGAATACGCTCGGTGTAAGTCTCGGAGGAAAACCCTCGAGGATATTCGTGCTACAGGATTTGACCTCTCGGAAGAGTTGACGCAGGTGAGGGCAGATGAGAAAGGTGCTCAGTTACTTCTGTTTGACGCCAAGGATAGTGAAGATGAGGCCGACGGGCCATAGCTCCTAGGGGGATGTTGATTTTTCTTTCTGATTCTGCAAATAGCATTTTCAAAGCACGTTTGTAAATGGAGCTTGTATTTTTTCGCATGTATGTATAAAGAGGAAACCTTGCGGTTTTGTTTCTCCTGCATCTCTTTTTGCCTTGATTTTAGCCAGATGAACTGATCTTTGAGTTGAGGGGAATCCTTAGATTCATGGTATGGCCTTGAGGCTCATTGGGCTGGCCCATAGGCTCTTACGCGCTTGGTCGATGCGACCTTTACATATAGGCTGGGGACAATGGCTCTTATGCTTTTGCTCTTAGACATATTTAGGTCAACTGTTTTGGGCTCAGTCCCCGATTCGGGCATCGACAGCTCATTTAACCCTCAAGTTGTTGAATTTTAGGCTGGCGACAGTGGCTCTTACGCTTTTGGTCGATGCAACCTTTTAGTGTAAGTCGGCGTTTGAGCTCTTATGCTTTTACTCTTAGGCATATTCAGTTAACTATTTTGGGTTCAGTCTCCGAATCGGGTTTCGACTAGAGCTCATTCGACCCTCAAGTTTTTGATTGCATGCTGGCACTTAGGCTCTTACGCATTGGGTCGGTACGACCTTTTATGTATGTGGGCTGGCGAAAGTGGCTCTTATGCCTTTGGTCGATGTGACCTTTTATATGTGTGGGCTAGCGATAGTGGCTCTTACGCCTTGGGTCGATGCAACCTCTAATATAGACTTTAATTTTCCCTCGTTAAGGACTTTTTGAAATAATGTTTGCCATACTCTTCGGTGATTTAATAAAAAGCCTCAATTGTGAGTCATTATAAGGCTATGATCGAGGACCTCGGGAGGTTTGGATTGGAGGCTGAGTATCTCAAGGGTAGCCTGTTTAACTGGTTCTTTCCGAAGTATATTCGAAGTAATTGAAGGCCTGTGATTTATAGCGACGGTCGGGCATCCTTGAGTCGCGTTAGTTTTGGCTGGTAAAGCCTTGTGACCGGAGTTATTTGAGTTTGTCCGGAGCCATTAAGTCCCGAGTGAAGTAGTTTCGGTATCTATATCGAGGGTATGCCTTTTTAGGTGTCTTACAAGTTTGATATATAGCCGAAACTTTGAGATCAGGTTTATGCCTTTAGTAAGGTCTTACAAGTTTTACATGCCTTCGAGGTCTTACAGTTTTGGATACTTGGTACAAGTATGGTTCATGCCTTGCTTGAGGTCTTACAAATATTGTTGTTGCCTTATGTAGGTCTTACGAGACCGAGGCTGCCCGCATATGGCCTTACGGCCTCGGGTTTTGAAAAATTGATGGAGATGGCGATTGATGATAGTCCCCTAGCGATTGAGAGTTTCTTGTCTCGGGAAACATTACATGTGAACTTGGTATTGCCTCATTGAGGGCTCGTAATTTTGGAGCTTTCGACCCGGGGGTCGTGTAGCCTTGAGTTTTTGATGTCGGTCCCCGAGTGTTGGGACGTTTTTGGCTCTTGAACCACTTTGTGATCTTGATGTTGCCTTATTGAGGGCTTACGAGTTAGGAGCTCCGACCCGGGGGTCGCATCATTTTGAGTTGTTGACGCCAGTCCCCGAGTGTTCGGGGCGCCTTTCGGCTTTGGAGCCGTTTTTGCAAAAATATTGAGCTTTCTGGAAAGGCAAAATGCTTTTGGGAAGTATTCTTTGATTACTTGGTACAAGTGTACATGTTTTTGCTATTGCGGGCTCCGTTGTTCTATGCAAACACGGTTCGTTCGACCATTTGGCCCGGTACATTACTTTCTTATTGAACCCCGTTCGGCGTATCTTGGCTTCTCCGAATAGATGATCTTCCGGGGGATGGCCCCCAGTATTTGAGGTTGGTTGCAAAAGAAGCCTCGAATACTTGTTGAGTTTTTCTTAGGTAGCATATGGATGTTGCCTCGTTAAAAACCTTGCCAGTAAAACCTTTTTTGGGATAAAAGCCCGGTCGAAGGAAAAGAGTGCAATGCATGCTTTTGAAGCCTAAGGCCTTAAAGTTGGAGAGTGTTTTGGCCGTTTCGATTGGATACCTGCACTCAGGTCAGTGTAGAATGTAATTGAAAGAGAGAGGATACGGTCATACCTTAGTGCAGAACATGTCGATGATGTTTCAAGCACTGATATGTTTCAGTCGCCTGTGATGAGGACGCGGTACGGTTTCCCACTTTTCTTAGTTAGGGATAGCCAAGAGTGTAGTTTGTTATTGCTTTTTTACTGTTTGCTTATCCTTCAGCTCCTTCAAAGGTGGAGGTACCGGTGTCGGGGCCACATTGTGTACTGCAAACATTTCTTTCGTCGCATGCTGCTCCACATAGACGACCTTAATCCCATCCTTTGTGGGAAATTTCATCATTTGATGGAGGGTGGAAGGTACTGCTCTCATGCAGTATATCTACGGCCTTCCGAGCAAGGCGTTGTACCTCATGTCTCCCTTGATGACATGGAATTTGGCATTTTGGGTTTTGCCGGCCACGTTGACTAGAAGGGTGATTTCCTCTTTTGTTGTTTCGCTCATCATGTTGAATCCATTGAGGACTCGAGAGGTAGGTACGAATTGGTCAAGCAGTCCGAGCTGCTTACCACCCTCGACCTGATAATGTTGGCCGAGCTGCTTGGACCCATAGGTACATGTTTAATCTGAAATGTATTTACAAGAAAAAAGATTACCAGTGCGTCGTTGTGGCCCAAGACAAGGTCTCGATGTCCTCATTGCTGAATGTGAGGGCATCCTCGGGTATGTAATCTGGAGTTCGCTTTTCTCTGGTGATGGATATTTTTGTTCTTCTCATCATGGGCTCTTATGGGGCATCGATGCCTCCCAAGATCATGTGGATGACATGTTGTGGCTCATTCATTTCGTTCTTCTTGGCTGCCTATCTTTCCCGGAACTGGTTTTTGGCCCGATTGCTGAAGAATTCTCAGAGGTGACCTTTACTGAGTAGTCTAGTTACTTCCTCTCAGAGATGGTGGCAATCCTCTGTCCTGTGGCCGTGCGTGTTGTGAAACTCACAAACTAAGTTATGATTTCTTTGCGAAGGATCTGATTACATAGGCTTGGGCCACCTAGCGTCTCTAATTTTACTGATGGCGATCATGATGTCTGATATATCTATATTGAAGTTGTACTACAACAAGCGAGGTGCCTCCATTGGCCTCGTGTTTCTATCGAATCCATCTCTATTGACGAATCCTTGAGGGTTTTGGCCTTGGTCTATCCTTCGGTCATTGTGGGGTATGTTATGCCTCGAGGCATTTCTCCTATTTTCAGTGTACGGCTGGTACCTTTCTTTGTTTGGATTTGGCTCCTTTGCTAGAAGCCTGCTTGGGTATACTGAGCCCGAGGGGGCTCCTAGTTGGTTGTCCTCGACCCTGATCTATGACTGGTATCGATTTTGGACATCCAACCAGGTCACAGCGGGATACTCGACCATGTTCTATTTCAGTTTCTTCGAAGCCACCGAGCTTCACTTATTCAAACCTTGAGTAAAGGCTTGTACTGCCCAGTCGTCGGAGACTGGTTGTAGTTCCATTTGAAAGTGAGATACGAACTATTGCAGCATCTTATTCTCCCTCTACTTGATCTTGAAGACGTCATACTTCCTTGTTGCTACTTTGATGGCACGGGCATGTGCCTTTATGAAGGTATCTGCCAATATGGTAAATAAGTCTATAGAGGTAGGAGCTAGGTTGTGATGCCACATCATGGCCCCCTTCGAGAGTGTTTCCCCGAACTTCTTTAGTAAGACAGACTCTATCTCGTCGTCCTTTAGGTCGTTGCCCTTCACTGCGCAAGTGTAAGCAGTAACGTGCTCATTGGGGTCTGAGGTCCCGTTGTATTTTGGAAGGTCTAGCATTCTGAACTTCTTTGGAATAGGTTTTGGAGCCGCTTTGTCTAGGAACGGCCTTTGTATGAACTTCTTCGAATCTACACCTTTCAGGATCGGGGGTGCGCCCAGAATTTGGTCGACCCTGGAGTTGTAGGTCGAGACCTTTTTGTCATTGGCTTTTATCTTCTTCTCACCCGATTTGATCCTCTTTGTGAGGTCCTCGGGCATCTTTACGATGGCAGAGTTGGCTACCGACCCGTTGTTGCTTGACCTCTCCGGTACATGCTCGACCAAGGGAACCGTCTGCGGCGCAACCGTGCTAGGAGTTTTCTGGTGACTTTGCAGTCGAGCAATCGCTAGTTGTTGTTCTTACAACATTTCAAAAATAACGTGAAGGCTAACCTCCCGTTATTCCCTAGCTGGGGTTTCCTGAGCTTCTTGTCGGTCTCCTTGGTGCACGCTCCTGTTAGTGTGGGAGATCACATCGACATGTTGAGCATCACATGAGACCGCGTCCGCGGGAATCGGTTCTGGTGCATTCTCAGGGTTTCGTGGTGGTACACCAACACCTGGGACACCTATACCATTTTCTCCGCAGTTCTCAAGATTGTTGTTCACTAAGTCGGACATTTTGACCTGAAATCAAAGATCTTGGGCAAGAAAAAGTGTGAAAGATAACTTGCGTTATGTAGTTAAACCAACAAGAAAAATCACTATTATTTTTAGCCCCACTGTGGGCACCAATGAACCATCTACAAGGCCTACATAGGCAAGCGTGGGTAAGTAAAAGTACCGTCAAATGTATGGAAAGCGTTAAAAATATTGAAAGGAACTTAGCGTGGTTCTTGGCCTCCCACCGGCCCCTTGTAAATCGTGCCACTTGCGCTCATCGTAGGAAGAAGTGGAATCTAACTTTTTGACCCAATCCTCGAGGTCGGGTACCGCTAGGGGCGCCCAAGCTTCGGCTGCCAGAAGAAAGATAAGGGCGTTATGGAACATGAGAGAATATGAATATATTCAAGAAAGACGAACTCCACTTACGGTTAAAGTTCCACTTCTCCGGAAACGACATTTTTCCTTGGGAATGATATCCGAAGTTCTTACTCTAACAAACCATCTCATCCAACCCTGATCTTTGGGCTCGTCGGTGCTGGAAAAGAAGGACTTCCTTGTTTGGCGTTGCAGCTTGATGAGCCCACAAAATAAATAGGGCCGATACAACCGAACCAGGTAGCTAAGGGTGAAATCCAAACCCTTGGCCTTCTTAGAGAAGTACCGCAACATGATCACAATATGCCAGAACGAAGGGTGGATTTGGCCGAGGGTGACTTTGTATGTCTTGTAGAAGTCGATCACCACCGGATCGAGGGGGCCCAGTGTGAAGGGGTAAGTGTAAAACCTCAAAAAACCCTCCTTGTGAGTAGTTATGCTTTCATCAGGCTTCGGGATATGAATCTTGACCTCGTCTCCCCATCGACAAGCCTCCCTTACCTCCTTGATGAGCTGCTTGGTTATCAGGCTAATATATCGTGACACGTGCTCGCATCGGCCCTTGACATCTGGAGGATTCTCGATACCAAAGTCCTTCTTGATGATGCAATCACCAGAGGTGATCTCTTCAAGTGTCGGTGGGACCACCGATTTAGCTGGCCGGGAGGCGGAGGAAGATGATGCTTTTTCTTTTTTAGGGACCGTCTTGGAAGTTTTGGCCATGGTTGTAAGGTAAGGAATGCGGGTGAACAGGGATGTAGTGTTTTCGGCTAGAGCTTGGTATTTTAAGGCGTTTAAAGAGGCGGAGGAAACATGTGATTGAAGAAAGAGATGATGATTGGAAGATATTGAAGAAAGGTAAAATTATTTACAAAAGAAAGACGCCCCATATTTATAGAGGGGCAGTGACGGTTCGAAGCCGTTAATGGTCGACCAACACTGGCGTGCATTTAATATTTTTAGGTAAGTGAGCTGATGGAACGTTTCGGTCACTTCAAACGTTGGCTTCACAAGGACAACGTCATCACTAGATGTTCGAGAAAATCGAGGTCAAAATCGTTTCATATCATTCCCTTCTAACAAACGCGGGGACTATCTGTACGCGGTCAAAATCGAGGAGCGTGATTTTTTGAAGTCTTAAATCGGCCTATAGGTCCGAGTCCGGGAGACTCAAAGTGGAGATCAAATCCGACTGAGGGACGCCTACCTCGAGAAAGCTAATCGAAGGCCTATCACGACCTACATCGAGGGCAGCACAATCTCGAAGTCAATCAAGAAAGAGCGGGAATTTCTCTAGGACAAGTGGACCAGGGCATTAATTAAAGGATAAGGTTTGTATGAAATGGCAGATCCATACTAGGCCGTTATACACATGTACCAATAGAATTCTTTAACTTTGTGAGGAATGTGCTACATTGGAATTTTCTCCTCCTATATAAAAGGGCCCCCAATCATTTTGTAAAGATCAGATCTTTTACAGCAATAGAATTTTCTTATTCTTCTCTTGTTTAACGTGCTCAGCATTTACTCTTTAGCTTTATTGTTTTTACTTTATTGTTCATACTTTATTGGTCTTAGCTGACCTCAAGGTCCCTGGATAATCGAGCTCTAGGCCCCTACTGTTTCAACAACATTGATTTGGTTTATTATTTCTTCTGACATAAGCTCAATATTACTTGTATAATCACTAGTATTAAAATATATTACGTATCTTTAAAACCACTAAATAATTTTAATTGTTATTCACATTTTTCGAGGTAAACATAGAAACATAAATTTTATTATGAAGTGAGAATGATAGAGGGAAAACGTTTATTTACGCTTGAAAAGCTAATGAAAGAGTTTACTAGGGAATCTAAAGCACGTGCTAGACTAGGATAACCATCTAATGGTAGTAGCTATAATAGGTATATTGGATAATTAACATCGGTATAATAGGTATAAAATGAAACAACATTTGAAATGAATAAAAATGGGTAATTGGTTTGGGCTGTACAGGGAGTTTGCATAATTTCCTCAATAATTTTTGCTCGCCTATGCTTTACGTTTTCTTGTCCCGCTTGATTTGTTTAAAAAAAATTTGTAGTTATTCCACTGTTGTTTAATTGGCCAAATATATAAGCAGTCCCTTAAACTTTTTTTTTTTTCCATTTAAACACCTGAACTAAACCTTGTTCCTATTGAACACTTAATCTATGCTGAAAATGTGTCTATTGAGCACATAATTGACAACCTCTCCCAACAATAAAGTGAGTGAGTCTCAAACGCCTGACATGGCAAAAAACCCATGAAAATCTTTTTTTTTATAAACTTCTTTAATGGAGTAATATTTTCCTGGAATCTCTCGTCCCTCCTTCCCTTCGTTTTCTACTTGCCGCTGCCCTCATCCACTAAAAGACAACTAAACTAAGTCATCAGAGGTTTTATAATTTTTACTTTGCCATCATGTATGCAAGTTTATTACTACGAGTAATTAGATGTATTTGGTGAAAGAAATACAAAATTATGCTAAGGGGAATATGGAAACACAAAATTGAAACCCAGCTAATTCCAATTCCTCAAAGTTTAACGATTAAGAATCAATTCAAACCATAAATCGGCACAATAACTTCGAAGAACCCTACTTTTTCCGTCAAAATACTTAGATATTGTACCCGTTGTTTATGTGTGAATTTGATCATAGACAAATAGAACAAGATTTAAGAGAGAGAGGGAGAGAGAGATAAAGTTGTTGAATTTAATTTGATAGAATCAGGAGATTTGCTTTATGGTGTGCTTCACTTTTGGAATATGGTGATGGATGTGGCGGAAGGGCAGCGGAGACGTGGTGGTTCTGGTCGTGAAAATGACTGTCAAGGAAAGGAGGGGATGAAGGAAAATAAAAAAATAAAACCTTCGGTCCTTCACACTCTCTATTGAAGTGAAGTGCACGCATGCTGCCATGTCAGTAGCGTGTGTTCAATTGGCACACTTAAACTCAAGTTCAGGTGTTTAATAGGAACAAGGTTTAGTTCATGTGTCTAAAAGAAAAAATTGCCAAATTTAAGAGGCCACTTATGTATTTGGCCTTTAATTTAATTTGACGATTTACATGTCATTATTTTCAAAATTTGTAATATATCTAATAAATTAATAGAAATACCAACAGTAACAACTTTTACTGAATTAACGCTCAAATTTAACTTCTTTTTCACATGCGACTGCACAAATCATAAATTATTCTAAGGTAATGCATCTAGATGGACGCCTTTAAATAGAAGAACGCGGTTGAGGGATTTAAACAAAGTTCCCATCTTAAAATTAATTTTCTTTTTCTCTCATAATGAACGCGGTTGGAAACTTGAAAAGTCTACAACTACTAGGGTGTGTTTGGTATGATGAAAATATTTTCTTGAAAATGAGTGTTTTTATCACTTATTTTTCTTTGTTTGGTTGGCAAGTGGAATTTTTTTTTCGGAAAATATATTCTATTGTTTGTTAGAGAATAGAAAATATTTTTTTATGCTACTCTTCTTACCCCCTTTCCCCAAGTCCCCATGTTTCTTTGCTCTCTCCTCCCCCTCCCCCTCCCCCCCTCCCCAAATACCCAATATCTTCATGACTCCATTTTCTTTAGCAATTTAATTATTCTTCTAAGAGTTCGCATAAACTCAAAGGAACTAATGTTATACTTTACTTTTTTATACAAAACAACGTTGAAATTTATGCTCAATAACTATAAAGAAAGTACTCTTTCTACAACATAAAAATAACATAATTATTTTATTGAAATAAAAGAAAATACATTTTCTACATCATGAAAAAAAATACTCATTTTGTTGAAATGAAAAAAAAAATTATATCATGAAAAGAAATTATTTTTTTATTAAATAAAAGAAAATACTTTACTTTTTACATCATGAAAAGAAAGTATTTTTTTTTTTGTTAAAATGAAAAAAATACTTTTTTATATCATGAAAAGAAAATAATCATTTGTTGAAATGAAAAAAATATCTATTTATAACATGAAAAGAATGTACTATTAATAATATTTTTATTTAGGGTGGTAGTAGGGCAGCGAGGGTGGGCATGGGCCAGGGGATGGGGGTGGGGGTAGGGTGGGGTGATAGGTGAAGTTGTGAGGGTGGGTTGGTGGGGATGGAGAATAGAGTGGGGAAGATTAAAAAAGAGTTTTTGGAAAATGTTTTCCCTTCACTTGATAGGGAAAACATTTTCAGTTCCTGATGAAAATATTTTTCAAAATATTTAAGCTTACCAAATATGAAAAAATTAAAAAATATTTCCGGCAAAAGTATTTTCCTTTTTACCAAACACATCCCTAGTCTACTAGTATTTTCTTTTTCTTTTTTCTTTGTTGTAGCATTATTTCTCAAGAAATGGTAATTATTTGTTGCCTTCAGTAGTCAGTAATTTGCAATTTATTTGCTTCAACCATCAAACAATAATACATATAAAAGAAAAATATTTAAAAACTACTCCCTCTATTTTAATTTATGTGAATATATTTGACTGGACATGGAGTTTAAAAAAAGAGAGAAGATTTTTGAACTTGTGGGTAAAATGAGGCACATTTATTTTGTGTGGCTATAAATCATTACATAAAGGTATATTGTTTCCAAATATGGAAAGAAGTCATTCTTTTTGGCATGGACTAAAAAGAAAATAGATTCATATAAATTGAAACGGAGGGAGTACTAGATTACCATTTCAGTATTTCTGCTGAGAGATAATTGCCTCTTTGACACAATTATCCCTACCAGGAAACTGCAATGGCAATCATCAAAAATAGACTACAATTAGCATTCTGCCAAAATCACCAACGAGGATTGATCACGCCCAACTTTAGTCCTATAAATCATAAGTGGTTACTGTAAATATAATTTGGTCTAAAAATCTGGAGTCGAATCTCATAGAGAAATAAGGTTTAGCTACAACTGTTCACTATCACCAAAAGGACAAGTTCGAACAATTCCTAAGTTATAAATATAAAGATTCTTATGTCTAATTAATTAACTAACAAATTAAATGAGTAAATTAACAACTAAAGATACTAAGGGTTGGAGACAAGATTAAGGGTGTTTAGAGTTATGATTTCTCCAATTATCGGAATCCTTACTGCTACGTCTCCTATAATTTAGTCTAATTATTGTCTACTGATCGTGAGCACCTCAGTTGTCATAATTCTCTCCTGAGCAACTACAACAATTTACTGGACATATTCTTCCGAACTACGCTAGCTGACACTATCTTACCGCTCAGTATGACCACGCCAAGGGTTTGTTATTCTTAATCACACCTTTAAACATGCCGTATTGATTCCTCATATACGTTAGGAGTGACGTTGTTCAACAACTACCTAAATATGTACCTTTTTTCATGCAATACATAATAAATAGGCACAACCAATTGATGGTCATTCAATCAACAAAAATAAGTACTGTCACACCTCCTTTTTGCGCGCCCCGCCCCGAGGGGTAAGATGCGCGGGTGGGAGTTTTTCCAATTTAAGTGACAATATTCGAAATGGGATTATTTATTTAATTCAGAGTTGCCACTTGGGAAAGGTTTGGCTTTTGGTGTCCCAAGTCACCGGTTTATCTTGAATCCCAAATCGAGAAAAATATTCGACTTTTTCAAATGAAGTCTGCGAACCAGAAATTCTAAGTAAGGAATTCTGTTGACCCGAGGGAAGGTGTTAGGCACCCTCGAATCCCGTGGTTCTAGCACGGTCGCTTAAATTGTTATAATGGCTAAATATCTGATTTAAATACAGGTTGTGACTTATGTGCTTTTATTAAGTTTAAACCGCTTTTATTATTATCATTTATTTTTATAGAATTGCAACGTCGTGAAAATGCATCTTGAACCACGTCGCAATCAATGCACCCGTAGTTGTTAACACATTTCGACTCCGTTGAGATTTGGATTCGGGTCACATCAATGTGCACCCAAGTTTAAGAGTGTAATTCATTAAGGATGCCTAAGGGGTCTAGCGCGTTATTATTTGTAGAAGGCCATGAAATTTATTAAATGGCCCATCCTAAATTCTAGATAATTATCAAGGTTATTTATTGAGGGCCCCGCGATTTACATCTCATTTGGCGAGGCTCGTCTCATTATTTTAGAAGGAACATCCTAAAACGGTTACATTTCTGATGTGTTTATCTCTTAAAAATAGAAGAAAAGATGCGTGCTATTTTTAACTACGTGTTTGGCCCAAATCCGGATTTTAGCTAATCGTCCGATTAATTATTTACGGACTGAAGAAACATTGTACCTCATGAAAACATGCTTTGAACTTGATAAAAGAAATGTATATGGGATTGATGAAATGCTACGACTGTTACAAGAGCTCCCTAACTTTAACTTATTCAGACAAGATTAATTAAAATTGCTTGTTTAGGAAATGCGACTAGTGGTATTTGAAACTCATCCTGTAAACTGCTTCACGCAAAATGAAACTCAAGAGTTTGAAGATCTAAACAATCATTTGCCCTTACATATTCGAAATATGCTTAAATAGCGAGTTTGAGTTAACAATTGTATTAAAATGGCTGCACATTTCATGGATTGTATTTACATCTTATGTACTACTAGACGAATAAAATGTCACAGTTTCAGATTGGCATAAACTTTAATTAAGTACAACCTTACTAATGTGTCTCTATTAGGCTAACAGACCAAGAAACTACATATCTTAACAACATTAAAAGGCAATTCATAAGCAATACAACAGGTGCTTCTAACTCCTTCAAATCTTTTGATTCATGCTTTCATTGTTACATCAAATGCGAGTCTTAGTATGTACCTGGATATTGGATACAACAGAAGGAGCAAGGGGTCAGTAGGACAATAGAAGCGATACCAAACAGCAGCAGTAACAGCAGGTACCAATAGAACAACTCCCAGTGCAAGATACAGTTAGAACCGACAAGAAATGGTAGACAGGTAGCAGCAAACAATGCAGTAGGAATAATACTCCAAGACAGACCAATCCAGGGGAAACGAACAATATGAATCAACTAATGAACTCAGCTGATACTTGGAAGAAAACAGAGTTGATTGAACAGGTTGAACAAGACTGGGAATCAGACAAACAAGACAGAAGTAATTGCTGATTTTCTGTTTATCCCTTTCCCTATCTTCTTTCTTTTCAAGAATCCAATATCAGTCTGCAGTTTTGAACTTATACTTAAGTTATCAGAAAGAGACCTTCTCCAGTTTCTTACTGTTTTCCCCCAGAACTTCAATTCTCAAAATTTCAGTTTAGGCTCCCCCTGTGTCTCTCTATGTATGTCTGTGTGTGTATACTTCTCAGTGTGTATTTCAGCTCTCTCTTTCAGAAATTCCTCACAGTCTGTGTATTTTCTTTTACAGCTCTCTCTATCCTCCCTCTTTCTGTATGTCTATTATCAGATGGTATTCTTTTCCCCTCCTCCTTTTTTTCTCTCCCTCCTTTATAAGCCTCAATCTTACTCCTTTTACAGCCTGATAGATCAAAAGAAACCCCTCCCATGTGCCCATCTTCTTTTCAGTTCTACTTTTAGCTATTTAATTATTAAACCCCATCATTCCCTTGGCAGGCTTAACTTTCCCATTTTATTAACTAAAAGCAGATATGGGCAGCGGAATATGTTGACAGCATATGCTGTCAAACCATTTTAAAATCAAACAAAGGACCTTTATGCAGGCTACAGGCTGTGCACAAAGCACATGAGATGCACCAGTGCACATGCTGTGCACGAGTGCACATGCCTTCCAATTCAGAATCTAAACACAAACAATCCAACAGCTATAAGTGAACTAAACTGGCTCTTAATTGATTCAGGCAAATGTTCAATAGAAGCAAATCGATTTAACTTTGCTCAGACGGTTGAAACTAATTGACGACACATGTCGACTCGACTATATTAGTTATAACTCATATAGTCGTAACCAAAAATCAGACATTTAACAGTATCGACACACGGTTCTAATTATACTGACTGAGCAAAGTGGTACTCGAGGAACCAATTGCTCAGTCAACATTTGAAGCTCAATTATTGCACAACAAATACATACATACACGCTTATCAGAACAAGTAGAAGAAGATACTCAATCAAAACAACAAAGGTTCAGGCAAAGTGGACAGGGCATAGTTGATAAAATTCGGGGACAACCATTACACAACAACAATAACAGCCTTTCAAACAAACATGGACTAAAGAACAAAGAAAAGAGAACAGAACTCACCTCAAATCCCGAAAAATCAAAACCTTAACTCGGACTCGGTCAGGCCTTTCTTAAGGCTGAACGGACTTTAATCGAAGTGTTTCTCAGATGAGAAACACTTCGATTAAAGTCTATTAGACCTTAATCCTTTGGTTTGAACAAAACACGGACCATCGACGAAAACCTTTAAAGTTCAAAAACCAGATCCGGGATTCACGTTTCCCTGGTCAGATTCGGACCAAACCAAGTATGGTTTGGTCACGAGGGGGGTCTGGGGAGTGTCTGGTATGATTTCAAGGCAGATCGGTGTAGATTAGGTTCCGACTCGAATCTTCAAATGAAGATTCGAGAAGGTGGGATCGGATTCGAGGCGTGTGGTTGGTAGATTTGGGTTCAGGACGTCAAGGGGGTTCTATGGTGTTAAAGGGAAGATCACCGGCGTTCATGCCGCCGGTTTTCATGGTGGGGGATACTAGGGCGGCTCTAGGGTTTGGGGGTTGTGGTGAGGACGACGAAGGCTGGGGTTTGGATAGGGGGGCAGGGTAGGATCAAAGGGTTTATATATGGAATAGGTGAGTTGATCTCAGCCGTTGGATCAACTGAGATCAATGGCTTGGATCTAAGGGCTTAGGGGAAACGGTGTCGTTTCAACTAATGGGGGTTTGGGTTGGTCCGGGTGGAATGGGTCGGGTTTTGTTCGTGGGTTGTGGGGAATTGATCTTGGCCGTTGATCACTCTGAGATCAACGGCCCAGATCGGACTGCAGTAAAACGGTGTCGTTTGGAATGCCCCCTGAGGCCAACTGGTCTGGACCGGGTTTAACATGGGGTTTGGGCTGAGTTTGTTTGGGCTTGTTTGTTTTGAAATCGGACTGGCCCAAGTCCGAACTCCTTCTTTCTTTCTTTTTTTTTCTTTTTTTTCTTTTTTTAATTCCTTAAAATAATTTGCCAAATAATACCATGTAAACATTGGACAACAATTATCACACAATTAATTATACTAAACACTTAATGACAAAATACAATGAAGGACGCACATATTTTATTTTTATTTTAATAAACAGACTACGGTTCACACGACATATACACATATATATTTATATATTTTTGAATAAAACAAACATGGGCAAAATCACAAATAACCAGCAAAAAATGCCACGTAAAAATCCAGCAAATGTACAGCAAGACCAATTGCTATTATTTTGTTTCTTTTGGAGTGATTGTCGCGTAAAAGCAAAAATCACGTGCTCACAGCTGCCCCTCTTTGTTCGGAAACACGAAGAGTTTTCGTGCAAAGACAAAGTGAGCGTGCATGAGCGATTTTTACCTATGGACCACTCCGTATGAAACATGTTTTTGAAAGATCTGACCGAATCTTGCTTCAAAGATTTCCTACATATCCTGGGCTAAACAAGAATCAGGTCAATGTAGTTCGAGAAAATTTTGGTAGCTGGGACTACCATGGGATTGCAATGCTTGCTGCTACTGCTGCTGTTGTTGTCACTGCTGCGTCACTGACCGCCTTATTACAACCAAACGATAATTGGAAACTGAACTAACTACTTATATGCATGTCAACTGCTAGTTACAAGATTCCTATCTATAATTCTTTTACAACTTGATCTTGGGTCTTAGCTGATTTTGCTTGTAGACTTCGATCTGAATCTTGATGCTTGCGAGTTGCGGCGACTTGTTTAATCTCCGGGATACTGAGTGAGACGCGATTGGTAGGGTTCAGGGCCTTAGTCAAATGTTGGAGTCGATCTGCTCTCCATTCACTCTGATATCTCGGGATGTCTTCTTTTGTCTTTTTCTTCTTTGATTCTGAGTTGAGACTCATCTCGTGGGTCATTTCGATCCGTGTGGCTCGAGGTCAGACCTGCGGGAAAAAACAAACAAACGAACGAAATTTTCTGCCCCAGTTTCACTAGGAAAATTTCGTTAATTATTCACCAGGAAGTTCATAAAATTGATGAAAGAGGATATGCATGCTCAGTTCAGGGTTGGAGCCCTAACACCGGCTAGCTGGGGAGAGGTTCGGTTTGGGGTTTAAAACCCTAACGCCGAACAAAGGAAGAATTCAGTTTAGGGTTTAAAACCCTAATGCTGATTGCATGGAAAAGCTCAGTTTAGAGTTTAAAACTCTAATGCTGGCTGAAAGGAAAAAGTTCAGTTTAAGGTTTAAAACCCTAATGCTGACTAAAAGGAAAATTCAGTTTAGGGTTTAAAACCCTAATGCTGATTGCATGGAAGAGCTCAGTTTAGAGTTTAAAACTCTAATGCTGGCTGAAGGGAAAAAGTCCAGTTTAGGGTTTAAAACCCTAATGCTGACTAAAAGGAAAATTCAGTTTAGGGTTTAAAACCCTAATGCTGATTGCATGGAAGAGCTCAGTTTAGAGTTTAAAACTCTAATGCTGGCTGAAGGGAAAAAGTCCAGTTTAGGGTTTAAAACCCTAATGCTGATTACGTGGAAAAGAGTTCTCGGGTTATGCTGAAAAGATTCATCGAGTCATGCTGGGAGGATTCATCGGGTTATGCCGGAAAATTCATCGGGTTATGCCGGGAAGATTTATCGGATTATGCCGAAAAGATTCATCGGGTTATGCCGAAAAGATTCATCGGGTTATGCCGGGAGGATTCATCGGATCGTGCCGGGAAGGTTTATCGGGTTATGCCGAAAAATTCATCGGGTTATGCCGGGAAGATTTATCGGGTTATGCCGGGAGGATTCATCGGGTTATGCCGGGAAGGTTTATCGGGTTATGCCGAAAAGATTCATCGGGCTATGCCGGGAAGGTTTATTGGGTTATGCCGAAAAGATTCATCGGGTTATGCCGAGAAGATTCATCGGGTTATGCCGGGAAGATTCATCGGGTTATGCCGGGAAGGTTTATCGGGTTATGCCGAAAAGATTCATCGGGTTATGCCGAAAAGATTCATCGGGTTATGCCGGGAAGATTCATCGGGTTATGCCGGAAGGATTCATCGGGTTATGCCGGGGAGATTCATCGGGTTATGCCGGGAGGATTCATCGGGTTATGCCGGGAAGGTTTATCGGGTTATGCCGAAAAGATTCATCGGGTTATGCCGAAAAGATTCATCGGGTTATGCCGGGAAGATTCATCGGGTTATGCCGGGAAGGTTTATCGGGTTATGCCGAAAAGATTCATCGGGTTATGCCGAGAAGATTCATCGGGTTATGCCGGGAAGATTCATCGGGTTATGCCGGGAAGGTTTATCGGGTTATGCCGAAAAGATTCATCGGGTTATGCCGAAAAGATTCATCGGGTTATGCCGGGAAGATTCATCGGGTTATGCCGGGAAGATTCATCGGGTTATGCCGGGAAGGTTTATCGGGTTATGCCGAAAAGATTCATCGGGTTATGCCGAAAAGATTCATCGGGTTATGCCGGGAAGATTCATCGGGTTATGCCGGGAAGGTTTATCGGGTTATGCCGAAAAGATTCATCGGGTTATGCCGAAAAGATTCATCGGGTTATGCCGGGAAGATTCATCGGGTTATGCCGGAAGGATTCATCGGGTTATGCCGGGAGGATTCATCGGGTTATGCCGGGAGGATTCATCGGGTTATGCCGGGAGGATTCATCGGGTTATGCCGGGAGGATTCATCGGGTTATGCCGGGATAGTTGAGGAACGAGGTCCTATGCTACCATGATTTGTTTTTCTTTTGAGATGTTTATTCCTTGTCTTCTTTCTTTCCTTTGGTTCTCCCTTTCTCTATTTTTATTTATCAGAAATGCACGACAGAATTAAGGGGAAACTTACCATTGGTCATTTTCCGCTGCAAGGCTGTTTCCATGCTTGTGTGCTCCATTTCTTTTGGGCTACACCAGCTTCATGCATGGATGCTTTGGGTCGTACCTGTCTCAATTTCCTATACAAAGAAAACATTGTCAGTTTGGAAATGACGGTTGGTTTTGGGGGCCTTGATCGTTCCAATTGTTTTGTCTTAGCCTGATTCCTGTTGACCAACTCTGCCATTGATGTGAAACCCTTTGGACTACTCAGACTTACGTTCCCAGATTTGTGATGATTTGTCTTATAAGGCTTTGGTTTTTTCCCGTCCCGTTCTGCTTGGGGATTTTGGTGGGGATTTTATCAGGGAGACTCTGTGGGGATTTGTACAAGGGAAACTCCGTATGGATTTGTCCAATGCAAACTCTGTGAGTTTTTTTTTTTTTTTTTTTTTTTTTTTAGCAAACTTGTTGGGGATGTGCTGGGGGGACTTCCTTGGGGAATTATACAAGGGGAGATTCCATGGGGGATTTGTAATAAGGGATACCCTGTGGGGATTTGTCGGTTTTGGAAACAAATCAACTACCATGGCCAGTCGGGATGGGACTGACGCGCCACTGAGGTCGTACATTTTATTTGACTCTTGCCAAACGGAGCCCTGTAAAACCGGTCCCGCCACCTTTCTTTGCGATTATTACGGAATTAAGAGTTAGATCAAAAGAACTCAAAGAAAACTATGTAAAGGAGAACATATGAGTTTAAAGAGAAACGCCCCTTTCGGGGAGAAAAGAAGGACTTATCTGGAGTGTATGCCAGTTTCAAACTGACATGACATGCCTTTTGGACTGGATGCCCGACCTCCGAGAACTTGCATTTCCTCATGAATCAAAACAGATCTATATTTTTCAAAACCTGAGAACCTTGCCAGGACTTTCTGAGGTGGAATCATCTTTTCGGCCGACAACGCCCTTTGCGGGTTTTCGCTAGTCGACCTCTCTCATTTCTCTTCTTACTGTCGCCTGCTAGTACTCTTTGCGAGTTTTTACTAAACAAGCTCTCTCATTTCAATTTCTCTTCTCGCATCGCCTCACAGTGCCCAAAGGTTTTCACCGACAAGACTCTCTTATCTTTATTCCCCTCATTTGTTGTATCAGACCCAAATAATTCCATCTTCCTATTTTGGAATGCTTCGTTGATTGATCAGAAGGACTTGAAAAAGGTTTGGGGTGAAAAGAATTTGGATTGAACTACAACTTTGGAGCCTTTTGGGTGGGATTATTGCTGAATCGTTATAACTTCTGCCCCAGTTTTACTTTCGGGGGAATTCCTGGATTTTATTGTTGGTGCGACTGAACCCCAAGGAGAGGTTGCCTACGTATCCTTTCGGAATCAAGTCAAACGTAGTTCAGGCACACTTTTTTTTTTTTGGATTTTTGTTTTTGTTTTTGTTGTTTTTTTTTTGTTTTTGTTTCTGTTTTTGTTTTGTTTTTGTTTTGTTTTTGTTTTTTTTTTTTCAATTTTTTTTTTCAATTATTTTTCAGGTTCCAAAGAGGGTAATCAAAGAAGAGTAACCAGCTCAAATGGGTTTTGCAAAGGGTTGATAGTGTTTGGGTAGCGAGAATGAAAGCCTTCGTCATCTCAAACTGTGCAAAGATACCGCCAGAGTGATTTAGACATATCACCGCACCTGCTTTCCAAGCAAGGCTGACGTCGTTTCTTTCGACGTCGCCCAGATACAAATGCTCCATTTGGTAACGTTCTTCAATGACGTATGGACCATTCTTTCTGGGTATAATTGCCCGTGACAAACCGCAGTTATTAAGGTTATCATTCTGTACGGGTCTAAACCCATTTACTACTCTCAAATTCTGCTTTAGTGACGGACATTTTCCAAACCATGAACCAATTTTCTTTAGTTGTTCCTACTTTCAAATTCTTTATATCTCAAATTTTGACTCATTATTTGAAGTCTGATCGGAGTTCTCGTGATCCGGGCATGAAGTCCGCAAACATGTCATGTTATTTAAAGCTGCATTTATCAGAATTGAAGAGAACACAAAAGAAAACATAGAAGAAGAAAGTGAGTAATCAAGCATGATTTCATTTCTTGGCATTTTGGGGAAGATAAGGAAAAAGGTCGACATTTAGGAAATTAAAAACATGAAACTGAAGAAAAACATCTGAGTCACCCTCGGGGGTTACTCGTGATGCAGAGAAAGTGGCAAGACAGGTTCATTAGGACTTCCGTTTGATCAAGAATGGTGTAGCCTTCTAGTTTTGAAGCTTGGTGCTTGGCCCCATGTACGATACTTCAACGGTGCTAGTGCCCTCTCCTGGCTGGACCATGTGCATTTCGCATAGCTTTTCCCTTGTTGCCTCACATATTTCCTCACTTTCGTCGAGCGGGGACACCTTATCATCTTCCTCTTTGTTGTATTTTGGCTACTGTGGTATGCGTCCGACAAACACTGGCTCGTTCGGCCGAGGTGTTTTGACCGTCCCCCATACCATGGAGGCCTGCTTGAATACATCACTTATTCCCTTTTCTTGTTCCGAAGTTACCCTGGGTCCCTTTTCTGTATCAGCAATAGCAATTATGGCTTTCAGTGCTAGATCGACTTCCTTGTCTTCACAAATCATCCCAACTATCGGCCCGTTGTCGTTGGCGGGCAACGGATTATTGGTCACATTTGGGATATCCTCGTCTCTCAACACAATCTTCCCCTGGTCTAACAGATTCTCTACAGCTTGTTTCAATGTCCAACAGTCGTTGGTGTCGTGCCCTTCTACCCCTGAATGGTACGCACATCTAACACCCCGCTGATATGATGGTGACCCCGGGTTCTGCCCGTTCGGTGGTATGGGCTGCAACAAATTCATTTGGACAAGCTTAGGGAATAGGGTGGAATAGGGTTCACCGATTGGTGTGTAGTTGGGTGGTTCCCGAGGACGGAAATTATTTGGAGGAGGTCGAGGATTGTAGTGGTTTCGGTGAGGAGGCTGATTCCTAGGACGTGGGGCCTGCCCCCGATTGACTGGTTGTGACCGCTGGATATAAGGCTGGGTGCTCATAACCATGTAAGGCTGAGGGGCGTAGGTCGCATTTTGGTGGGGGAAATAATGTTGCGAGGTTCTTTCCGAAGAACAAAGCCCGGGATTACGATATTCTCCCACCTCTGACACTACCATGGATGTTTCCTCTTTCTTCTTCCCTCTTGCTATTCCTCCAGACCCGCTTTGGACGGCTTGGGAGGTTGCCTTTATGGCTGCCTGACTCAAAATTCTTCCCGTTTTCAAACCGTTCTCCACCATCTCTCCGATCTTAATCGCTTCTGCGAAAGGCTTTCCCATGGCCGACATCATGTTTTGGAAATAGTCGGACTCTTGAGCCTGGAGAAAAGTAGTGACCATCTCTATCTCGTCCATGGAAGGTTTTACCCTTGACGCTTGCTCACGCCATTTGATGGCGTATTCTCTGAAACTTTCCGAGGGTTTCTTCTTTAAGTTTGACAAAGCATTTCTGTCTGGTGCGATGTCAATATTATATTGAAACTGCCCTACGAAGTCTCTGGCAAGATCATCCCATATATGCCAGCGAGATATGTCCTGGTCCATATACCATTCCGAAGCGACTCCCACCAAACTTTCTCCAAAATATGCCATTAGCAGTTCTTGTTTTCCGCCGGCTCCCCGCAATTGGTTGCAGTATTTCTTAAGATGTGCAATGGGGTCGCCGTGCCCATCGTATTTCTCGAACTTCGGGGTCTTGAAACCCGCTGGCAGGTGCACGTGAGGGAACATGCATAGGTCGGCGTAAGAGACGCTCTTCTGTCCGCTCAATCCTTGCATATTTTTCAAACTTTGTTCAAGGCTTCTCATTCTTTTGGCAATCTCATTTTGTTCTGCAATCCTGGGGCTCTGATCCTGCCTGGGCGCAAGCTCGCACTGAGGCGGTAGAGGATTAGTGCTGGTAGCGAATCTAGTTGGTTCCATTGAGAACGATGGTGCTTGGAATGTAAAAGAGGATGAGTCAAAGCTTGGCTTGTACGTGGCAGGCTGTGCCGTAATCGGGCAAGGCGATGCAGTAAAGATGTTCATGCTTGCATCGGTGGCTGACATTCGGGGATGAGGGTCAGAAGGCGATCCAGCAGAGAAGGCTGAGGTGGCTGGGTACCCGAATGGGGTAGCAGGATAATTTATGGGAACATTTGAAGTCCCACTTGACCTGGAGAATAATTCAGGGAATCCGGGGATGACACTTGGCGGCTCTTTCCCACTATTCCAGTCGTCCAGCATTTCCAGCATGCGGAGCCGTAGGATTCTATTTTCCTCCGCAGTTGCGGATTCAGGTGTGAGGGCGGCTGAGATCGAGCTTTCCTCGGAAACCGGGGTTGTTTGCAACGGAATTTCTGAAGACATTTCCACACTTCCTTTTGACCTGGTGAAGTAAGTGTGAGTACTGCTTCTGGCCCTAACAACAGGCAGTTGAACACTTCCCCTCGACCTTGTGAAGTATGAGTGCGAGGCCAGACTTTCACCAAACCAACCGTCTTTTCAAAAACCCTGAACATACTCAACGACAAGCGCACGGTTAATTTGTAGCAAATAACAGATAGTTAATCTCACGTTAGGCATGATGCACCTATACAGTTAAGTGGACTACTATATGTTTGCTACGAGAGCATGCGTCGTTCCGGTATTTTCCCTCTTATTAGTTTTTTTTTCTTTCCTTTTCTTTTCTTTTTGTTTTATTATTTTGCAGTAAAAGAAGCGCGACCGGATCCGATGAGGATTGCCTACGTATCACGATGCCTACGTGAATCAGATCATTACGTAGTTCGAAACTAACAAAAATAAAGAAGCAAATGCTCATTTAGCCTAGGGCTAAAAAGGTTTGATTATTCTTTGTTTATTATTCTTTTTTTTTTCTTGGAATTTTTGAAAGAAATACTTTAAAAGAATAAAGAAAATTTTGTTTATTTTGATTTTTTAAAGAAAGACTTCTACAATTTATTTGCTTTTGGCTTGAATTCTGGAAATTAAGAAAAGAAAATATGTTTGGTTGTTTTTTTTGTTTTGTTTTTTTTTTTGTTTTTGTTTTTTTTTTACCTTTTTCCACGGAAGAAAGAATGTATATGATGTTGCCCCTTAAATTTTGAAAAAGGGACTTTTAAGAAAATGATGTGAAATTCTGAGTTTTATTTATTTACAAAATCACTTCTAAAGAAAAATCCTAATATTTCGAAATTCAAATTTTCAAATATATTTTTTTTAAAAAAAAGAACATTTTACAAAAGAGAGACTAAAAGCAAAGAGTATTTTTTGGATTTTTATTGCTGGTTTTTAATTCTTATTATTTCACATGAAAGACTTTAGAAAGAAAGAGACTATTTTTATTTGGAGTTTAAGAAAACTTCTATATTATTTTTTTTGTTTCTTTTTTATTATTTTCTAAGGAAAAATTTATAAAGAAAGAACTAAAGGGAAATATATATTTTTTTTGGATTTTTGAAAATTGGGGCCGGAACCGATGAGGTTTGCCTACGTATCTCACACCCGGTGAGAACCAGACCCGCGTAGTTCGGTGTATCGTAACATAGGAAAAAAAAAATCGAATAAACCTAGAAATCAGGAATGCGTATTTTTTTTTACATTTTTTTTGAAAAGAGATAAAGATTAAAGAAACTATATTTTTTTTTTATATATTATTATTATTTTTTTAAGAAAAATTTGGACTATTAGTCTGAATTCATAAAAGGGGTACTACGAAAGAAACAACTCATTTTTTTTTGAATTATGAATTTTCGATTTTTTTTTACTCTTAAAAATAAATACCTTTTCTTTTTTTTGATCTTTGAAAGTGATAAAAGAAAAATTTTTGTATATATTTTTTTTTAACAACTCTCAATAAACAAAACAGTTTTTTTTTTTTTTTTTTTAGAAAAATTCCGGCGAGGTTTTGACACTACTTGGACATTGGTTTTATTTTCCAAAAATAAGTAATTATCTCCCCTGCGCTGCTATTTTCCCTTCTTTTTTTTAAGAACCGGTCGACATGCGGAACCGAAGCAAATAAATGCATAACACAGATAGGAATGCAGCATGATGGTCTTTCCATTTCAGGTTGCCTGTCCTAGACGGACCCAACCCCTGTGTTGAGTCCCCTAAGTCAAATGCCATATGATGCAAATAAGCGTTCCTACTAGGGATCCGGCATGAAGTTTCGTTATACTAGGTTTAAACCTTGGTATTTGCCCTAGACTGTGTACCCGAGCGGACAACTCGAGTCGAGGAGGGGGCTACGTACCGGGGACCCGCGAGATCGTCCGGCTTTGTAACTTGTCCGACCTCTTTCTTATTTCAAGTATTGACACTAACAGAATAGGGAGTCTCGACCAGCGAGCTTCTCCCCGGAGGTAAGAAAAGAAGGGTTTCGGCACAGTTTATATACAGTTCAGATAATATCAAAAGCGGTAAAAGACAACATTTAGCACTTTTATGCAAAACATGTAATAAAGATCAGATAATAAAGCCAAATATAACAATTATTCTAAGCTCGAATTCTTGGACCCTGAACCAGTGTTCTGGGAGCACTTCCCCAGCAGAGTCGCCAGAGCTGTCACACCTCCTTTTTGCGCGCCCCGCCCCGAGGGGTAAGATGCGCGGGTGGGAGTTTTTCCAATTTAAGTGACAATATTCGAAATGGGATTATTTATTTAATTCAGAGTCGCCACTTGGGAAAGGTTTGGCTTTTGGTGTCCCAAGTCACCGGTTTATCTTGAATCCCAAATCGAGGAAAATATTCGACTTTTTCAAATGAAGTCTGCGAACCAGAAATTCTAAGTAAGGAATTCTGTTGACCCGAGGGAAGGTGTTAGGCACCCTCGAATCCCGTGGTTCTAGCACGGTCGCTTAAATTGTTATAATGGCTAAATATCTGATTTAAATACAGGTTGTGACTTATGTGCTTTTATTAAGTTTAAACCGCTTTTATTATTATCATTTATTTTTATAGAATTGCAACGTCGTGAAAATGCATCTTGAACCACGTCGCAATCAATGCACCCGTAGTTGTTAACACATTTCGACTCCGTTGAGATTTGGATTCGGGTCACATCAATGTGCACCCAAGTTTAAGAGTGTAATTCATTAAGGATGCCTAAGGGGTCTAGCGCGTTATTATTTGTAGAAGGCCATGAAATTTATTAAATGGCCCATCCTGAATTCTAGATAATTATCAAGGTTATTTATTGAGGGCCCCGCGATTTACATCTCATTTGGCGAGGCTCGTCTCATTATTTTAGAAGGAACATCCTAAAACGGTTACATTTCTGATGTGTTTATCTCTTAAAAATAGAAGAAAATATGCGTGCTATTTTTAACTACGTGTTTGGCCCAAATCCGGATTTTAGCTAATCGTCCGATTAATTATTTACGGACTGAAGAAACATTGTACCTCATGAAAACATGCTTTGAACTTGATAAAAGAAATGTATATGGGATTGATGAAATGCTACGACTGTTACAAGAGCTCCCTAACTTTAACTTATTCAGACAAGATTAATTAAAATTGCTTGTTTAGGAAATGTGACTAGTGGTATTTGAAACTCATCCTGTAAACTGCTTCACGCAAACTGAAACTCAAGAGTTTGAAGATCTAAACAATCATTTGCCCTTACATATTCGAAATATGCTTAAATAGCGAGTTTGAGTTAACAATTGTATTAAAATGGCTGCACATTTCATGGATTGTATTTACATCTTATGTACTACTAGACGAATAAAATGTCACAGTTTCAGATTGGCATAAACTTTAATTAAGTACAACCTTACTAATGTGTCTCTATTAGGCTAACAGACCAAGAAACTACATATCTTAACAACATTAAAAGGCAATTCATAAGCAATACAACAGGTGCTTCTAACTCCTTCAAATCTTTTGATTCATGCTTTCATTGTTACATCAAATGCGAGTCTTAGTATGTACCTGGATATTGGATACAACAGAAGGAGCAAGGGGTCAGTAGGACAATAGAAGCGATACCAAACAGCAGCAGTAACAGCAGGTACCAATAGAACAACTCCCAGTGCAAGATACAGTTAGAACCGACAAGAAATGGTAGACAGGTAGCAGCAAACAATGCAGTAGGAATAATACTCCAAGACAGACCAATCCAGGGGAAACGAACAATATGAATCAACTAATGAACTCAGCTGATACTTGGAAGAAAACAGAGTTGATTGAACAGGTTGAACAAGACTGGGAATCAGACAAACAAGACAGAAGTAATTGCTGATTTTCTGTTTATCCCTTTCCCTATCTTCTTTCTTTTCAAGAATCCAATATCAGTCTGCAGTTTTGAACTTATACTTAAGTTATCAGAAAGAGACCTTCTCCAGTTTTTTTACTGTTTTCCCCCAGAACTTCAATTCTCAAAATTTCAGTTTAGGCTCCCCCTGTGTCTCTCTATGTATGTCTGTGTGTGTATACTTCTCAGTGTGTATTTCAGCTCTCTCTTTCAGAAATTCCTCACAGTCTGTGTATTTTCTTTTACAGCTCTCTCTATCCTCCCTCTTTCTGTATGTCTATTATCAGATGGTATTATTTTCCCCTCCTCCTTTTTTTCTCTCCCTCCTTTATAAGCCTCAATCTTACTCCTTTTACAGCCTGATAGATCAAAAGAAACCCCTCCCATGTGCCCATCTTCTTTTCAGTTCTACTTTTAGCTATTTAATTATTAAACCCCATCATTCCCTTGGCAGGCTTAACTTTCCCATTTTATTAACTAAAAGCAGATATGGGCAGCGGAATATGTTGACAGCATATGCTGTCAAACCATTTTAAAATCAAACAAAGGACCTTTATGCAGGCTACAGGCTGTGCACAAAGCACATGAGATGCACCAGTGCACATGCTGTGCACGAGTGCACATGCCTTCCAATTCAGAATCTAAACACAAACAATCCAACAGCTATAAGTGAACTAAACTGGCTCTTAATTGATTCAGGCAAATGTTCAATAGAAGCAAATCGATTTAACTTTGCTCAGACGGTTGAAACTAATTGACGACACATGTCGACTCGACTATATTAGTTATAACTCATATAGTCGTAACCAAAAATCAGACATTTAACAGTATCGACACACGGTTCTAATTATACTGACTGAGCAAAGTGGTACTCGAGGAACCAATTGCTCAGTCAACATTTGAAGCTCAATTATTGCACAACAAATACATACATACACGCTTATCAGAACAAGTAGAAGAAGATACTCAATCAAAACAACAAAGGTTCAGGCAAAGTGGACAGGGCATAGTTGATAAAATTCGGGGACAACCATTACACAACAACAATAACAGCCTTTCAAACAAACATGGACTAAAGAACAAAGAAAAGAGAACAGAACTCACCTCAAATCCCGAAAAATCAAAACCTTAACTCGGACTCGGTCAGGCCTTTCTTAAGGCTGAACGGACTTTAATCGAAGTGTTTCTCAGATGAGAAACACTTCGATTAAAGTCTATTAGACCTTAATCCTTTGGTTTGAACAAAACACGGACCATCGACGAAAACCTTTAAAGTTCAAAAACCAGATCCGGGATTCACGCTTCCCTGGTCAGATTCGGACCAAACCAAGTATGGTTTGGTCACGAGGGGGGTCTGGGGAGTGTCTGGTATGATTTCAAGGCAGATCGGTGTAGATTAGGTTCCGACTCGAATCTTCAAATGAAGATTCGAGAAGGTGGGATCGGATTCGAGGCGTGTGGTTGGTAGATTTGGGTTCAGGACGTCAAGGGGGTTCTATGGTGTTAAAGGGAAGATCACCGGCGTTCATGCCGCCGGTTTTCATGGTGGGGGATACTAGGGCGGCTCTAGGGTTTGGGGGTTGTGGTGAGGACGACGAAGGCTGGGGTTTGGATAGGGGGGCAGGGTAGGATCAAAGGGTTTATATATGGAATAGGTGAGTTGATCTCAGCCGTTGGATCAACTGAGATCAATGGCTTGGATCTAAGGGCTTAGGGGAAACGGTGTCGTTTCAACTAATGGGGGTTTGGGTTGGTCCGGGTGGAATGGGTCGGGTTTTGTTCGTGGGTTGTGGGGAATTGATCTTGGCCGTTGATCACTCTGAGATCAACGGCCCAGATCGGACTGCAGTAAAACGGTGTCGTTTGGAATGCCCCCTGAGGCCAACTGGTCTGGACCGGGTTTAACATGGGGTTTGGGCTGAGTTTGTTTGGGCTTGTTTGTTTTGAAATCGGACTGGCCCAAGTCCGAACTCCTTCTTTCTTTCTTTTTTTTTCTTTTTTTTTTCTTTTTTTAATTCCTTAAAATAATTTGCCAAATAATACCATGTAAACATTGGACAACAATTATCACACAATTAATTATACTAAACACTTAATGACAAAATACAATGAAGGACGCACATATTTTATTTTTATTTTAATAAACAGACTACGGTTCACACGACATATACACATATATATTTATATATTTTTGAATAAAACAAACATGGGCAAAATCACAAATAACCAGCAAAAAATGCCACGTAAAAATCCAGCAAATGTACAGCAAGACCAATTGCTATTATTTTGTTTCTTTTGGAGTGATTGTCGCGTAAAAGCAAAAATCACGTGCTCACAAGTACGTAATTGAACAAGTAAAGAAATTCAAAGGCTAAATTATATTAAAACTTAACAAGAATTCATCCTCCAAAAAGTTTCATCAAAATCATAAATTATAAATTAGCTACGCATAGTAGTATTTGAAAATACAATACTAAAATTCATAACCAACAATAGAAAACAGGAAGAAGAAAAGAAAAACTTGTGGTTGAATCTCCTCCTTGCTCCTAGTGTATTCTTGCCTCCAAAGGTGTTGTGTAACCTTACAATAGTGTCTCATCCTCTAAAATTCACATTTTATGATGTATTTATATGACCTAGGTAGGGTGAGGGCCATCCAATACAATCCAATCTCGAATAGGAGAACCGGAATTCGCGTTTGTCTTCGCGCGTCGCATGCCCATGGACACAGACTCAGGTTTTGCAATTTTTCAGTTCGTGAAGCGATCCGTGTCTTCGCTTTACTTCGCTCTTTTGTGACTTCGATTTTCTCCTTTTTCGAATTCTTTTCGTACCCACGCACGAGATTGGACGAGTTCGTAATTCTTTCCATCTCTTCCTTTTTGTGTCAAATTATTATCTTTTGATCATTTATCATCCAAAGTCGTTCCTACACATAAGAAACATAATGAGAATATTTCACTTCAAAAATTACGCAATTTCCCATTACTCTAACAAAAATTAATGTGAGCATGTGATTTTTGCCCTATATGAATTACTCCTATAAAATCCCAAGAAAATAGGTTTTCTGTTAATTATTTGCCATTTTAGGAATTTTTGTAGAATTTTATTTAATTATTTGCATTTTTGTGCATGTTTAAATTTTATTTAAATCATGAAAAATACCATGCATTGCATTTAAGATTTCTTTTTTATATATATTTTTAGGATTAATCAGTAATTATTTGTTTTACAGAAATTTAAAAATCCCAAAAATAGATCATTTCACATCTTTTGTCTTTTAATTTTTAATTTATTGATTTTTTCTTTTAATTTAGAATTAAGTGATGTTTATAATTTTATAATTAGTTTAATTTCACATTTTTAGATAATTTAGGATTTCAATTTTAGGATTTTTAATTAAAAGAAAAAAGGAAAAGAAATTAGAAATAATAGAAGGAATTGAAAAGGGGTTTTTATTTTTGAAATTGGGGTAATTTCACAACTAATCTGACCCAAACCGGCCCAAATTGCCCCAAAACCTATCCAATTAACCCAGGCCCAGATAGCCTCACCTGGTCCAGCTCCCCCGGTCCCCAAACGACCCTGTTTTGTGAATGATTGATCACAGCCGTTGGATCTCGTTAATCTAGCTGCCCGGAACTGGTCTATCAATTTACATATAACTGTCTGAATGAGACAGATCCCCCTATTACCCCTCTCATTCTGTCTCTCTTATCTCTCAAAGTTAACCCTAGCCGCCCTAAAATCCATCGCCGCCTCCGCCACAAATCACCCACCGGAAATCGACTCACGATGGTTCTGGTGCTCCAATCCACCGCAAATTAACACCCCATACTCCCCTTCCCCTCATTTTTATGAATCTCTTAACCAGTTTCCCCAAATCCCTATTAAATTCCTCGAATCTCAAATCTAAATTTCGATACCAAAAACCCTAATCTCCCCAAATCCACCCAAAATTTCACCAGGTTGTCCCCTCACTCCCTTCACTCCTAATCCCCAACTAGTTCGCCCAGAAAGCCCCTCAAAATCGAGCAAATTCAGATCGAGGATTTGAAGACCTAAAAAACCTCTGCCGAGTTGATTCCGGGATTTTAATGGCTCAATTCTACATGAGTCAACTGGTTTATATACGAGCAGTTGATTCATGTGGGTTTGACCTATTTTCAAGCTGGCCCTAACCAGTCCAAGCTCCAACCAATTCCTCCGGTTCCAGATTGTTCCACTATAGGTAATTTTCTATCTTCTTTTCTTTTTTCTCTTCTCTTGGCCATCTCTTTTTCCTTTCCTTTGATTGATTTTTCATTACGTTTGTTCTGTCTGTAATTGCACGTTTTAGATATTTGTTGTCCCCTTTGCATTTGGTCATTAGGAACTAATCATGTAGTTTAGAGTTCGTTTTTAGTTTAGTTTGTTATTTACTTTCCCATGATTTCATTTTCTCTTCAATTTTCTTTTCCTTTTTATTGTTCACATTTTTGATTAGTCGCATGTTTAGGTTTAATTTCAGATTTTATTCACGACTGCTTAGTTGTTTACTTGTTCTTGACTGATTGGAGTATGTCTAAATCTTAATACTCAACTGCATGAGTTGAATTAGTCATTACTGTTTCTTTTTATTGCTTTCCTGTTATCTCTTTTTCTTCTTCTTCTTCTCTTTTGTTTGTTGTTGTAGAATTTAGGTTCATTTTGCAATTAGTAGATGCCCTGATTCAGTCATTAGTTTAGTTTTAATTAGGAGAACATTTCCTCTTATGGATTGATTTAGTTAGTTCTAGATGGCAACCCCATGATTCTCCTAGGCCTTTTTGATTGAAATTTCTGATCTTCTCTAGGATTGTTTTTGTTTGTCCTGATTTGAGAATCAATAGGAACTTTAGGGACTCAATTGTACCTGAAAAGTTTAGATTAGAACTTAAATAAGCTGTAACTTAAAGGGTAAAATTGGATTTTTACTTAGGCTAAAATCAGAAAATTCTAGAACTTAGGTCAGCTATCCTTATCCTTAGCCAATGCTGATATTGGATAAGAGAAAAAGGATGTACAGCTGTCAAAAGATGCTGTACTATTCTAAAATTTTGGAATTTAGGTCAGAATATTCCCTTTTGATGTCATTTTTGCACACTTTATAAAAGGGAACATTATTCACTCACACACACATAGACATTGAGCATCATTTTACTGCATAAAAGTTCCATTTTCTTTCTGAAAATGTTCAGATTCCAGAAAACTTGCCAAAAAAATTCAAAATTCCTTATTTTCTGATTCTTCACAAGTAGAAAAATATGGCTTGAAGTGGAAGGTTTTCTTGTTTCCTTGAGCTGGTTGTCTGGTTTCAAAGTATTCCCATTTGGTTCAAAATTTTCTGATTCATTTTCTGGGATGCTTCTGTCATCACTGCTGAAATTCAATCTACTATTTTCTGACCTTTAGCTGGTCATTTAGTTGTTTTTCTGCACTCAGGTATGTGAAACTCCCATGTAAATCTTCTTAGAATATAAAATGAGAGTTTGAATCACTGAATGTATGGCCATGCCTAAGTTATATGTGTTCTTCTATGTGTTCTTGTTGAGATGACTATCATACTTGCTTGCAATTTCTTTCTATGATTCACTAGTGATCTTGTTTGTCCATCTTAGACTAAATGCATAAATCTGGAATGATATGGTGTCCATTGAAGAGTAATTTATATTATAAAATTTGGTAATCCATTTTTAAGCATTGAATCTATAGTAATAATTGATTATGACTTGTTGTTTCGCTCATTTGGTGCTTCTCATGGCCAATCTGATGCACAAGGGAAAGTCCAGTGGCTTTTTGCCACGCCCCAAAACCGAGGAGCGCGACCGGCACTCAACCGACTAAACCCGACTGAGCAAGCCTGCTAGATTTCATTTTACCCAAAGTCATCCTTGAATAAAGAGAATATATACTCCATTATTCAAACTCTGAAAATAATTAATTAACAACTTCGTTCATAATTTTGAAGGGATTACAAGTTTTATACCACATTGCCAAACATCAATATTTCCAATTTAATTCCAATACCCGACACTACCCACAACCTGTCTACGGAGCCTCTAAATACAACTGAAGAGTAATATGGAAATACCGGCAATAAGGCCCCGGCTATACCTCAAATACAATGTACATAATAAACAGATGAAACAGGACCCCGAAACAAAGTGGGGCTCACCAAGTCAGCTGAAAGGATGATGCGGCACTAGCTGTGACTAACACTGCCTGCTATAGAAACACCTACATCCATTTAAAGACATAGCGCCCCTAGCAAAAGGGACGTTAGTGCCAACTAATAGTACTAGTATGTATAACTAAACACCATCTAATTAGAAAGAACTATCATGCAAAAATAAGTAAATCACAAGTATAACTCGAAAGATTTAAACGATCACAACATTATCAATATAAAAGAATCATAGCACGTCATGTTTCCATAGACATTAGTTTGGGGCATTTCATACTGTTCAACATTGTTCACAATACCACCGCTATCTTGAGCGGAGTCCGATCTCGACCTAATCGGCTAGATCACCTCATTTGACACATATACTTCAATCACAATCTCATTTTCCCTTTCTCCAGAATTCATTCACAATACCACCGCTATCTTGAGCGGAGTCCGATCTCGACCCGATCGGCTTGGCCGCCTTACCAAGGCATTGTTACCTTCTCATTAATCATTTCATTTCACATATGTCATTTCATCGGCACTTGGGGCCACAACTCTTCACATCATTCTTGGCACTAGGCCGCATTTCATAACTCAATCTCTTCTTTCCCACATTTCACATAATTTCCACATATTTCACATCAATATCAATTTCAACAACAAGCCATTCAATTCAAGATGTCAAGTACACATGAGAGGAATCATGAATTTTGGGCATATAAAATATTTCAGAAATCATACACCTCAAGTTATTAACAATGGAACTTTAAACACAACGAATTCTCCCAAAAAGGAGGGGATACACCAACCCGCAATAAAAACACACCTCAAAGGCATAAGCAAGCAATTGCACCAATTGTTCTTGAATTACTCTTTTACAATCATGACAATATACAATTTCAACATCGAAGTATGTAACAACTCGGATCGCATTGGATGTACTCATAAGGCAAGACATTATCTCGAATAGCCACTTATGGCATAAATTGTGTATAAAGCCTTTAGGGCACTTTATTATTGAAGTCAGTTATGGAAAGTGAAGTCAACACTCATTTCATAATCTATTTCATATTTTCGCATGTCATAGGCATCACCAGGCACCATTATAATTCAAGTTCTCGACACGTTGGCCATACTCTATTTCCCAAATTCATTTTGATTTATTTCACACATATCTACCCATAGAGGATTTCATATAGTTTGGTATAACAATCTCAATTTAAACTTGACTTGAAATCTAGGCAATTTAGCATATACTTCACATTCTTCACATATCCTCAATTTACCAAGAATAGCATATTGAACACAATGAGGTACATCTTTCACATATATTCTTGCAACACCCAAATCCTTTGAAATAATGAATACTACATAAATCAAGTTCCGGACTTACAACATATGTGGGGACACCATGGAAGCTCAATTTCTAAGAAGAGGGAGTTTTAGCCATACATACTTGAAATTTGCCCCTTAATGATACTACAATGATCCAATACACTTAAGTAACTTCAATCTACTATACAACATCCAATAGGGCCAATATTAGTAATAAATTCCATAACTTAAGCCATTTAGGCATATTATCAAACACCTTATAGGTATAGATATTTATACCTCATAACTATAGTATTGGTTCATCCAACTATCACCATTAACCAACAATTCATCCCACCATTATTCTTTAACAATTTATACTCTTAACACCACATGTGTGATCAACCATTCACACCCAACCAACAAAATCCCATCAAATAATCACCTTTAAATCCCTACCATGGTTGTGTATTTAAATTGGGAATTTATGACTTCTGATCACCATACCATAAGTTGTAATACTTGATTCATACTCATAATTCCATAATAACTCCATATATGTAAGTCTAAGGGTAAAGGTTTACCTCTTGTAGACCAAATCTTGAAAGACAACTTTGGGGTGTTCTTGAGATTTTGAAGAAATCCTATGAAATCCAATCAAAATCGTGTTGTAACTAGTGATTGAGATGTGAAATCACCATGAAAACACGCTTAAAAACTCACCTTAGGTGTGCAATTGGATGCCTTGGTCGGATTGGGGATGGAGAGGATGCCCTAGTCTTGAAAAATGACTTAAATTCTCTAATTTCCCGTCCTTAGGTGTATTTAGAGGTCTGCCACTAGCGCGCCCGTGCTAAGGCCGCGCTAACGAGGGAGAATTCTTCGCAATAAGCGTGGCCGCGCTAATGACACATGCCAAGTAAAATGGTCGTAACTTTCTCTATATACCTCCAAATTACGAACGGTTTAATTTGTTGGAAACTAAACTTAAAGGGCTTTAATTTTATAGGTTGTGCATCACACAACCCTTTATATAACTGGAGATATGATCGTCCAAAGTGAGGTCTTGTGCGCACTCATTTACAACTTTAGTCTATTATGAAATTTTCCAACTTGGCTTAGACTTAGGCCTCTCCTTAGACCCCAAATCACTTATATTATGACTTATACGCTTATTATCATATCCAATTGATATCCATTATATCATGAATTCTCATTTGCACACAAAAAAATAATTAGCCTACCTTGACACCACGAAATCTTAAATTTCTTGGAAAAATTTTCCGGGGCCTTACATTCTCCCCCCCTTAGGATCATTCGTCCTCGAATTAGGATTGAGGTTCATTCATTAGTCATACTTATGTAACTTCAGCTTGTTCACTTCATGAAATATATCAACAGCCCCGAATTTGGCTAACTCCATAAATTTCCGAAAATTTTGCCAGAGTTTCCTTTGTAACTAGGCCTATCCACCTGCCAGAGAACCACCAAAACCATCCTAAAAACACATCTACATTATCACGATGATACCTGGACTGCACATTTTAAATCATATCACCTACAAGGTACCTTTCAAACCAAAATTAATTATTACACAATCAAGCGAATCTTTCCACGACACTTTCGGCCTTCAAGGTGGCCACCTCGACTTACAAGCTTTACCACAACCCATTCGTAAAAACAATCCCAACCTCCAAACTTATCTAACAAGGATGACAACTAGATACCTCGCATAAGCTAACTATCCATTAACTTCACGTTCAATAGTTTCCACCAGGATAATACACAATAGGTCTCTAACTACCTTCTTAGACATATACATATGAAAACACATAATACATGTAGAACAACGATGTTAAACATAATACTCATAGCATGACCCAATGTGAACTACACTTAGGCAAC
The DNA here is from genome assembly GCF_000393655.2 of Nicotiana sylvestris. Lineage (NCBI taxonomy): Eukaryota > Viridiplantae > Streptophyta > Magnoliopsida > Solanales > Solanaceae > Nicotiana > Nicotiana sylvestris. Next base: position 144,056,180 of record NC_091064.1, on the reverse strand, counting down.
CTTCATTATCAACTCACATAACATCTTTAGGGGAAAGTATTAAGAATAACTCCTTCACCTTCCTAAACTCTAAATCTCTACACGAACGCCCATGCTAAACCTTTGATGACCTTCCACAATTACTCTAAGATGTACTATCATAAACAGACGGTAAAATTACCTATCGAATATATGGGATCACACGGGGATACTTCCTCTTTGACATGTTTGAACCTTCAATACCCAATAGATCTAATACAGTAAGGAGCAACGAAGTTCAAGATTGGGCTGGAATTATTCAAGAATCCATTTAGGCCCTGAGCAAAGTATTTCATAAGGTTATATGCTAAGAGACACGAAGATTTCTATTAATGATGCCGATATGGTTAATCATTGTGACGTCATCAACTATTAGACAATTAAAGCATAGGGGTAACTCGTACGTTGGCAATAGGAACCATTAAGGAGGAACAATCAAGTACGTGACCCAGTCGCCTCCTGGAGTGTAGGGAAAATCCAGTTATCAAGAATGAGAATATTCTGGCACCTTGAATGCGATATGGGTTTCAAAACACATGAAGTTGAATTACACTCTTAACGTTAACTGACACAAGGGATATATGCCACAAGCCCATGAGGATGAAAATAAGTTGAACACTTATGAGATTATCATACTTCAAACAGCTTAACCCTTCCTGATAATTGATACTATATGAGAGAAGCAAAGATACAATAACTTGCCTTCCAAATCAAAGTGCAAAAATCTGAAGGCATCTAACCTCAACCTTTCACGAGTGAAATCACATAGCTAGGACATCTTAATATTGGGACGAAATCATATATTTGTTAGAGGGGTTGTAATGGCTAACATGATGCTCTGGGGAGAAAGACAAATAACACTCCTACCCACCCAGAAAGGTGGAATACCAAGGATAGCAAAACCCCCTGCACATGACAACAATATAGTCAATGATTCTAGAAGTCGAGGGTGTAAAGACAACCAAACTCAATGAGACAGTGCAAAATAATCATAGAAAGTTTATAGATGTTCATGATGAACTCTCCATGGGTTTTGACATGAAAAAGGAAGTGTTATAGTGACACCTAGAAGGGCATGTTCTCTTATGGTTATCGAACAAGTGTTGGGATATAGCACAATGAATTCACTAACTAGGGAATACAATTAACACATTGTGGAGGTATAAAGAGAAAATAATCATTTGTTATGAGCTACATACTTCTGCTATATTAACTCCCAGACTGCAATACAAGACCACATCATGCGCGACCACAATACTAGAAACCAAGTGAGCTACTTGCTACGGGATATCTCAAGTGGACATGAAAGTTATGGCGACACAAGATCTTCCTGTGATGGGGATGTGAGGATCTCAATTTTCAGAAAGACGTTATGCACACGGTGACTGTTTCGATTGATATGCACTCATATGATCGGTGTTGATGTATGCTCTCATGTTACTTGACAGTGAGAAGGTTTCATGATGATATTCGCAAGATAGTAGATTGGTTGTTCAAACCATATAAGCCATATACACGATTGAGTAAGAGAGTGACTCGAGAAGGATCGCAACGCTGGGATGCTTTGCATGGAAATTGACACCACATAGGTAAATTTTACGATGGTCCATGTATAGGCACAAGTGAGCAGATGTTGTCCATTTAAATGAAACGTTTATGTAAGAAATTCATTAGGAATAGTCCCTTGTTGAGAATTTAGGAAAAGCAAGTGGGAAGTATCAATAGTGTTATAGCTCAATTCAGGAACATAGTTATAGAGCTCGATTCCATAGGAGGCTATAAGTAAGAGAACCGTGATCGAGAGACTTTGTGAATAATACGTCTCAATCAAAGAGCAGGTGCATGCAATATTTTGTGATTTAGATTCTTTTTAAGAACATATCTATGCAGGCTCCCAATATAGGTGTACGTATATAATCAGGAAAAGTATGTGGCATTCAGAATGACGTACTAATGGGTCAGTTACTTAGTGACTCTAGATTGGCGGGGCAGTGCCTTAACTGATGCACCCCGACTTCATATCTGTAACATACATTGGTAACATACTGATATACTACATGATCTGGTAGTGCAATGATATTAATAGGAACACGGGTATTCCCCTTAGCAACAAGTTCTACCAATCCCTCCATGGCTCGACACATTCTCCTAACAAGTCCTTGGGCAATCCACTCAGACTCAATGGTGGGATCAATCCCTCCTTACATGCTTCAAATTCGTGGATTATGGTATCAGGATTACCAATCTTGAGAATAAGACTTAGAGAGGAAATCAGCTCCCTATCTTGAGCTATATCGCACGATCTGGAGTATCGAAGAAGGGTGAAATTCCTAAATGCCCAAGTAGCCTCCAACTTATATATGTGGTCCACAACACACCGATAATAAGGACTCTACTAGACACGGCTCCGAGACATCCAAGGACACTTTAAAACCTTAGGCTCTGATACCAAGTTTGTCATGCCCCAAAACCGAGGAGCACGATCGGCGCTCAACCGAGTAAACCCGACTGAGTAGGCTTGCTAGATTTCATTTTACCCAAAGTCATCCTTGAATAAAGAGGAGATATACTCCATTATTCAAACTTTGAAAATAATTTATTAACAACTTCGTTCACAATTTTGAAGATATTACAAGTTTTATACCACATTGCCAAACATCAATATTTCCAATTTAATTCTAATACCCGACACTACCCACAATCTGTCTACGGAGCCTCTAAATACAACTGAAGAGTAATATGAAAATACCGGTAACAAGGCCCCGGCTATACCTCAAATACAATGTACATAATAAACAGATGAAACAGGACCCCGAAACAAAGTGGGGCTCACCAAGTCAGCTGAAAGGATGATGCGGCACTAGCTGTGACCAACACTGCCTGCTATAGAAACACCTACATCCATTTAAAGACATAGCGCCCCCGACAAAAGGGACGTTAGTGCCAACAAATAGCACTAGTATGTATAACTAAACACCATCTAATTAGAAAGAACTATCATGCAAAAATAAAGAAATCACAAGTACAGCTCAAAAGCTGTAAACGATCATAACATTATCAATATAAAAGAATCATAGCACGTCATGTTTCCATAGACTTTAGTTTGGGGCATTTCATACTGTTCAACATTGTTCACAATACCACCGCTATCTTTAGCGGAGTCCGATCTCGACCCGATCGGCTAGGTTGCCTCATTTGAGACATATACTTCAATCACAATCTCATTTTTCCTTTCTCTAGAATTCATTCACAATACCACCGCTATCTTGAGCGGAGTCCGATCTCGGCCCGATCGGCTAGGCCGCCTTACCAAGGCATTGTTACCTTCTCATTAATCATTTCATTTCACATATGTCATTTCATCGGAACTTGGGGCCACAACTCTTCACATCATTCTTGGCACTAGGCCGCATTTCATAACTCAATCTCTTCTTTCCCACATTTCACATCATTTTCACATATTTCACATCAATATCAATTTCAACAACAAGCCATTCAATTCAAGATGTCAAGTACACATGAGAGGAATCATGAATCTTGGGCATATACAATATTTCATAAATCATACACCTCAAGTTATTAACAATGGAACTTTAAACACAACGAATTCTCCCAAAAAGAAGGGAATACACCAACCCGCAATAAAAACACACCTCAAAGGCATAAGCAAACAATTACACCAATTGTTCTTGAATTACTCTTTTACAATCATGGCAATATACAATTTCAACATCGAAGTATGTAACAACTCGGATCACATTGGATGTACTCATAAGGCAAGACATTATCTCGAATAGCAATTTATGGTATAAATTGTGTATAAAGCCTTTAGGGCACTTTATTATTGAAGTCATTTATGGAAAGTGAAGTCAAGGCTCATTTCGTAATCGATTTCATATTTTCGTGTGTCATAGGCATCACCAGACACCATTATAATTCAAGTTTTCGGCACGCTGGCCATACTCTATTTCCCAAATTTATTTTGATTTATTTCAAACATCTCTACCCATAGAGGATTTCACATAGTTTGGTATAACAATCTCAATTTAAACTTGACTTGAAATCTAGGCAATTTAGCATATACTTCACATTCTTCACATATTCCCAATTTATTAAGAATAGCATATTGAACACATTGAGGTACATCTTTCACATATATTCTTGCAACACCCAAATCCTTTGAAATAATGAATACTATATAAATCAAATTCCGTATGCGGGGACACCATGGGAGCTCAATTTCTAAGAAGAGGGAGTTTTAGCCATACATACACGAAATTTGCCCCTTAATGATACTACAATGATCCAATACACTTAAATAACTTCAATATACAATACAATATTCAATAGGGCCAATATTAGAAATAAATTCCATAACTTAAGCCATTTAGGCATATTATCAAACACCTTGTAGGTATAGATATTTAGACCTCTTAACTATAGTATTGGTTCATCCAACTATAACCATTAACCAACAATTCATCCCACCATTATTCTTTAATAATTTATACTCCTAACACCACATGTGTGATCAACCATTCACACCCAACCAACAAAATCCCGTCAAATAATCACCTTTAAATCCCTACCATGGTCATGTATTTAAATTGGGAATTTATGGCTTCCGATCACCACACCATAAGTTGTAATACTTGATTCATACTCATAATTCCATAATAACTCCATATATGTAAGTCTAAGGGTAAAGGTTTACCTCTTGTAGACCAAATCTTGAAAGACAACTTTGGGGTGTTCTTGAGATTTGGAAGAAATATTATGAAATCCAATCAAAATCGTGTTGTAACTTGTGATTGAGAAGTGAAATCACCATGAAAACAAACTTAAAAACTCACCTTAGGTGTGCAATTGGATGCCTTGGTCGGATTGGGGATGGAGAGGATGCCCTAGTCTTGAGAAATGACTTAAATCTTCTAATTTCCCGTCCTTAGGTGTACTTAGAGGTCTGCCACTAGCGCGCCCCAGCTAAGGCCGTGCTAACGAGGCAGAATACTTCGCAATATGCGCGGCTGCGCAAATTACACATGCCCAGTAAAATGGTTGTAACGTTCTGTATATACCTTCAAATGACGAACGGTTTGATGAGTTTGAAACTAGACTCAAAGGGCTTTAATTTGATAGGTTGTGGATCACACAACTCATTATATAACTAGAGATATGATCGTCCAAAGTGAGGTCTTGTGCGCACTTATTTACAACTTTAGTCTATTATGAAATTTTCCAACTTGGCTTAGACTTAGGCCTCTCCTTAGACCCCAAATCACTTATAATATGACTTATACGCTTATTAACATATCCAATTGATATTCACTATATCATGAATCCTCATTTTCACATAAAATAAAATAATTAGCCTACCTTGGCACCATGAAATCTTAAATTTCATGGAAAACTTTTCCGGGGCCTTACACTTTTCTCCTTGTAAATCACAGGGATTGATTGGAGAAGTGGACAAAACACATCCAAGAGTCTGTTGAATAAGGATTAGTGTTCAAATGGAAGCTGAAATAAGCTAATATACATGTTTAGGTTCATTGGGTTATAGCTGAAATTGAAACTCACTAGCTGTAGTTAATCAGTAATAGGAGATTTTCGAAGTTTATATTTCGAGACAGATGGGGTTGGAATTTCGACATCTTATTTGTATAAGTAAATTAGTTATTTTAGAAGTTAATATCATTGTAATATTTAAACTTGTTGTAGTTAGATATGGGTATGGTTGATTTTGTAATATTGAATTGGTTACCCTTTGAGAATTTTGGGTCTGGCAGGCACCCAGGTCCATATCTTTGAGATTTAATTACATCCATCTTTCGAGTTCCGATGATGGAACTCATCTAGCAGGCAGTGTTGGGTTCAAACCTTCCTGGGCCTAGGCCATTGGGCCCGAGCACTACACCAAACAGTTTGGCTTGATTATAAAGCTTCTTTTGTATATATATAGTATGAATGTATGTATTTTAGGTCCTGCAAATCATGTTAATGAAATTAATCTTTGAGTTTGGATTGTATTTTTGAAAAAAAAATTGTTCCTGATTTTCCTACAACAAAGTCAAATCATTTGTGCAATTCATTTTGGAAAAATGGTAGGCTGTAGAATGCAAAAGGTAGATAGGCCCAGCTACTAAACGGTTGTAACTGGTTCTGCCTAATTCGAGCTCAATGTGAGCCGACTCTTGGTGAGAAAATAGGCCTGTCAAGGCCTTTGAATTTAGTTCATTTTTTGGGCCCAATTTCGAGCCTAATGCAGTTGCAAGGATTGATTGATCCTTTGCTAGACAACCAAATGGGCCACTGCCGGCCCCAAACCTCATTATCAAAATAATTAAAAGCCTAGCCTATATAGTTATATATTTTAAGTCTAAATTAGTTACTTTAATTAAACAAGCCTTCTAAATTTGAGGTGTGCCATTTTATGTTAAACAACCTATGGCCCTCATATGGATATTAACCTAGTATTAAAATAACCTTAAATAATCGTAGTTTGCTTTAGGCCCGATTTAGATTAGTATTGTAATTATGTATACGTTCGCTTAACATAATTGCGAATATAATTCTAAAAATAAATCGATGGATGCGTTCGCGCAACCTCAACCAAATTTTCTTAATAAATAAACAAAGAATTATTAATTATGGACATGTTCGCGTGATATGATTTTTGACGCGCCAAAAGAAATGAGTATACGTACGCGTAACTCGATCCTTTAATTACAAATAAATCAAGTAATTAAAAGCGGTTAAAAGATAAATGTACATAGGTCCTAAAAATAAGTAGTTAAACAATTTAAGCCAAGTAATAAACACTAGGCGACCGTGCTAGAACCACGGAACTCGCGAATGCCTAACATATTCTTCCGGGTTAACAGAATTCCTTATCTAGAATTTCTGGTTCGCATACTTTTAAAATGAAAACTTCCTCGATTTGGGATTTAAAATAAACCGGTGACTTGGGACACCAAATAAACTATTCCAAGTGGCGACTCTGATAAATTAAATAATCTCATTTCAAATAATGTCACTTTAATTGGAAAAACTCCCATATACCTTCGGGTGGGTAAAAAGGAGGTGTGATAGCTCTGGCAACTCTGCTGGGGATAACTAACCCAGAACTTCCGATTTAGGGTTCAAGAATTCGAGCTTGTTAATGCGATTTTTATTTGGCATTATTTATTGTTGATATTAATGTATTTTTGTCGACTTAATGTCTAATTGCCATTTACCGCTTTGATATTACTTGAACTGTATTTAAATGTCTTCTTACGCTTACCTTCTGAGTTTCCTAAAAAAACGGTGCTCACGTTCGCGTGGCCCACTTTTCTGTTAGAGTTATACCAAATAGAACGGGGTTGGGCAAGCAACAAGGCCGGGCAGACTTTCGTGCTCCCGATACGTTGCCCCCTCCTTGACTCCAATTTGTCCGCTCGGGTAAGCCAGGTCTAGAACACAAACCCCAAGTTTTAAACCTAGAATAATGCAACCTCATGCCGGATCCCTAGTAGGAACGATTATTTGCATCACGTGCATTTGACCTTAGGGACTCAACACAGGGGTTGGTCCGTCTAGGAAAGGTGTACCCGAAAATAAAGACCATCCTCATGCATCTTATGTGCTATGTGAATATTTATTTGTTTCAGCTTACATGTTGACTGGCTAGGGAAAGGAAATAAAGGAAAAAACCAAGAGTGATCTAGGATAAAGAATTTACCCAATTTTTTAAAATCCCGGTATTTGAAAATGCCTCGAAACTCTGCCAAAATTTTTGAAAAAAAAGAGGGAAAATTTGTTTCGAAAAAAGAGAGTCAAACATCATGTTTTTTATGTCAAAATCGACCGAACTACGCAGGTCTGATTCTCACCGGATGTGGGATACGTGGGCAATCCACATAAGGTTCGGCTTCATTTTTTTTTACAAAAAAATAATCGAGTAAAGTGTAGTTTAGGGCTTTGGTCAAAAGAATAAGCCAACCCAGCTTCGGTTGTATTTTAAGTCGTTCTTACCTGAATAGCCTTAGATTACCTTTCAATTGTCGAAAGGCTATTTTCGGGAAGAATGGGAAAGTCTGTCTAAAATGTGTCTTTTCTAATAAAATACTTTCCCCCGGCCTCAAAATTTGTTTGGAATTGCGAAGGGGCCACGTTTGAAAAAATGACCATTTTTGCTAAAGAAGCATAAAAGGGCTCTTTGTCCGTAGATTTTCTTTAGAAATTGAAAACTTGTTTTGCAAAAAGAGTCCACAAGAGTCAACCCTAACCTTAACCCTCCGTAGGTACAAATGAATATTGTCCAGAACCTGTCACCAATGAATACTTTCCAAGACCCCTCACAAATGAATACTGTCCAAGACCCCTCACAAATAAATGCTGTTCAGAACCAGTCACAATCTTTCATAGAACTTGCTCAGTTGCAGCTACGCATGTGGTGGAATGATTTAGATAAAGATGGCCAGGATTGGGTGAAAAAGCAGTTGGGTTCCCTTATAGATATCATGAGCATCAACCCCAGGAGGATTTGATCAAAGCCTTGGTAACCTTTTGGGATCCTGTCCACAACGTGTTCCGTTTCTCTGATTTTGAGCTCACCCCTACTCTGGAGGAAATGGCCGGATACATTGACTTTGGCCAAGACTTGAGGAAGCAACAACTCATATTCCCAAGGGCTCCCGCTATGCACAAATTCTTCGATCTTCTAAATATTAGTAAACAAATGAAGAAGGCTCATATAAGCAAAGGATGTTGTTCTTTCTACTTCTTATACTTCAGGTTCGGGCATTTAGCTAGTTTTGAAACACATGAAAAAGCGTTGAACAACAAACAAGATAAGAGCACCTGGCAAATTCATCATCGGTTCGCTTTTATCGTGGCATTTTTGGGGATTATGGTCTTTCCAAATGCGGAAGGGACAATAGACACTCGCATGGCCAGAATTGCAAAACTCCTCGCTACCAAGGAAGATCACACACTTGTTCCTTTAGTGCTGGCAGACATTTATCGAGCATTCACATTGTGTAAAATCGGGGCACAATTCTTCGAGGGTAGCAACATTCTTCTTCAAATATGGTTGATCGAACATATCCGCCGTCACCCCAAGTTCATGAGTCACGATGCGGACGAGAACAACTTCATAAAGAGTCATGAGTAGAGGGTAAAAGATTACAAAACTCCAGAAGGTTTTGAGGCTTGGGTTTCCCACTTATGGACTTTAAAGGCAAGTCATATTGAATGGACTCTATAGTGGCATCTGGTAACAAAAGTCATATACATGACAACTTCAAAAGGCTACTTGATGATGATGGGCCTGAAGAGTATCCAACCATATCCACTGCAAAGAGTTCTAAGGCAATTGGGAAGGAATCAAGTGGTACCCGAAGATGTAGATTTGAGTACCCAAGTCAATAAGCTACATCTAGAAGCAACACTGCCTGAGGCTTTAGTCCAACGGGATTGGAATGGTTGCCAATATCTACAAAAGTGACACCCAGGTGCCGGATCTTGCGAGAGGGGAAGTGGATTCGAATTATGCTGTGTGGTTTGAAAGACGGTTTTGTGCAAATGATGAGCCAAAGCCCGAGCCCGAGCCTGAAAGTCCCGCCAAGAGACCTCATGTTCAAGCTTTTGATGCTAAAATTAGGGAAAGGTTGGCTTGAAGAGAGAAGGATAAAAAAATATCAAGCCACCATTCACGCTTTGCAAGAAGAATTAAGAAATGTCGTATTCAATAACGATCTATAGGAACAAGAAGCTGAATGTGAAAGAAGAAGGTTGGTCCAAGAAAATGAAGCTCTCCGGGCCCACATTTGAAAAATGAAAGTAGCAGCCGAGAACCCGGGAAGAAGTAGAAAAGATGAAAGGCTCATCTACAACCTTACACAAAAAGTACGTGACTTTGAGGATGATTTGTAGAAGACTGAGTCCGAGCTAGTAAAAGTACGAACAAAGTTGGCCAAAAATGCAGAAGAACGGGCAACTTTCATTCGACAATTGAAGGTAAGATATGACAGAGGGGTCATGGGTTAGAAAAAGGAGCTTAATAGCCTTGAGGGCAAAATGACTAAACAAGTCAAGAGCTTCAAGGCCGAGAGGGAATATTGCTACGCTTTGATGGCATAGCTATAGGGAGAACTACAACATTTGCAAGAACAGAATCATACGGCCACCTGGGTTTTGGATGCTAGATCTCACAGATTGGGTGGTTGTTGAAAGAAAAGGGCATCATCAGGGAAAGGGTTAGAAGAATCGCCGACTGCATCGTGATGAAGTGCAACGAGTGCAAGGACATGACCATGTCCATGTTCTTCGCCACAGTCATGATCTTGTTTGCCAAATAATGGATGATCTCTATCGCCTCCAGGATGACATGGCACATAGGCCCGCAGCAAGACCAGTTGGTGTTCCTAGGACAGGATTGGAGGCATTGATGTACTCCTGATTGTTTTATCTTTTTCGAGTCTGTATTTTCATTTTAAAGTCTGTTTTGAGTCTATTTTAGTTTTCAATTCTCAAGTATGTAGGATCGAGTCTTTGTAATAGAGAAAAATTAGAAGTCTTGTTTTAATGAAAATTTGAAAAACCCAAAAAAATGTTTTATTTATTTTACATTTATTCCTTGAACTACGTGATGATCTGATCCACGCGGTGTCATAATACGTAGGCAATCCTCATCGGATTCGGGGAGATAACCAAAAAGAAAAGAGAGAAAACAAGGAAAAGAGAATAAAAAGGAAAATAAGAATGCAAAAGAGAGCAAGAGAAAGATCGGGGAGATAAACAAAAGCTGGGATGACATGCAATCGTTGCAAAACATGTAGAAACACATTTAACTGTATAGGTGCATCACACCTCCAATGTGCGATTCCCTATGTGTTAATTGCTTCAATTTAACCGGTTTGTTGTCTACTGTTGAGTGTAGGTTCTGTTTTTAAGGTGGTTGGTTTGTGGTAACCTGGCTTTACACCCATACTTTACAAGATCTAAGGGCAGTGTAGAAATGTCGTCAGAAGGTCATCCACTAACAATTCCCATCCCAGAGGATAGCCCACTATCAGTTATCCCGACCTCAGAGTCAGTGCCAACTGAAGAGAATAGGGCACTGTGCCTCCGCGTGCTGGAAATGTGGGGCGCCTGGTCCAATGGTAGAGAGACGCCAAGTGCCATACTCGGTTTCCCCAAGCTACTTCCCAGAGCAAGTGAAAATTCCAACGTCCCAATAAATTACCCGAATACCCCACTTGGATACCCCACCATCTCAGCTCACTTCATCGGAACACCTTCGAGGTTCGCCCCCAAAGTAGTTTTGGGAGTGGCCTCCAAGATATTTACCGCACCACCAACCTCGGCTATGGTACAACCAACTGTGCCCAGGCCAAGCTTTGATCCATCATCTTTCACTTTCCAAGTACTATCTTTTCCACCAGAACCTACTAATTTCACCACCAATTCTTACCCTCAACAACCCCGGTACGAGTTTACCGCGAGATAGGAGAAGGCTACAATGAACCCCGAGCAAGAAGAAATTACCTGAAAAATAAGGAGCATGGAACAGATCCTCAAATCTCAAGAAGGAGATTTTTTCAGGCAGTTTCAGTATAACATAGACATAGCTCCCCGATAGGAAATCTCTATCGAATCTCAAGAAGAAGTCATCGAAATGTTTCTGAGAATATGCTGTTAAATGGCGCGAACAAGCGGCCAGGGTCAAGCCCCCGATGGATGAAACAGAAATGGTTAGTGTTTTTCTACAAGCCCAAGAGGCAGACTACTTTCAGAATATGATGTCTGCAATGGGAAAGTCATTTGCTGAGGCTATCAAGATTGGTGAGATGGTCGAAAATGGTCTGAAAACGGGTCGCATATTGAGCCAATCTGTCATAAGAGCTACGTCCCAAGCAATCCAAAGCGGGTCAGGTGGTGTAGCAAACAAAAATAATAAAGAATAGGTGGGGATGGTGGCTTCAAGCCCGAGAAACCCCCGTTCACCCAAAGGTTACTTCCCTTCAAGCACCCCACAACATTATTATCCTCATCAGGATGGGGCCTATGTTATGGCTCCTCAGGTGTACGCAGTAATGAATGCCCAGCCATACGCTTGGCCACAACAACAGTTTAACCAAAATAGAGCTCCATTTCCTAGAAACAACCCTCCTCACCAAGCTCAGTATAATCCCTAACCTCCACAAAATAACTTCCCCTACAATGCTCGTGCTCGGGAGCCACCCAGGAGAATAAATTTCATGCCTATTGGTGAATCATACTCTAACCTTTTCCCTAAACTTGTCCAAATGGGTTTGTTGCAACCCGTACCTCCGAATAGACAAAACCCGGAGTCACCTTCCTATTGACCCGGTACCCAATGCGCTTATCATTCTGGGGTGGAAGGGCATGACACCGAATACTTTTGGACTCTCAAAAGGGAAATTGAGAACTTGATAGAGCAGAAGAGGGTACTACTAAAAGAAGAAGAGATCCCAATGTGACCAACAACCCATTGCCGTCTCACAACAAACGGGTCAGTCATTAGGATGATTTGTGAAGATAAAGAGTTTGACCTAGCTCTAAAAGCCATCATTGCCATAGCCAATGTGGAAACGAAGCCAAAGGCTGTCGCGAAGCAATATAAGTGGGAGAAGAAGAGCAACTCCACTCCTCAAAGTGAAGAAAAGATTGTGGAAACCAAAACAGGGGTAGTACCCCCTAAAGACGCCATTCTTTATGTTCCCCGATCTCATAGGAAAGAACAATTGGAGTTGAGTCCTCCTAAGGGGTTCGAGCTGAACAAGGGACCCAAGATGTATGTACCCAAAGGGACTTATATGGCGCGGGGACCAGTAATTCCACCCAGGTTGAACGAGCCCGTGATAATTAACCGCGCACCACAAAGGCCTATGAAAGACCCCACTACAGTCCCCTGGAACTATAACAGAGCAATTGTGACATACAAGGGGAAGGAAATCGTAGGGGAAATAAATGAAACCAACCCATCTGGGAAATACCTCAATCTGGAGGAAGTTAACAATGCCAAACAAAAGCGCTTCCCGCTCAAAAAACCTGTTAGTGCCGAAGAAGCAGATGAGTTCTTCCGAAAAATGAAAACTACGGACTACGAGATAATTGACCAGCTCCGGAAGTCTCCCGCTCAGGTCTTGCTTTTGTCTCTACTGATAAGCTCGACTGAGCATCAAAAAGTGTTGATAAAGACCCTCAATGAAGCTTATGTTCCGATCGAAACCACTGTTGAACAACTAGAAAGGATGACGGAAAGATTCTTCGCAATCAACCAGATCTCATTTAGCAAGAATGATTTGCCCCTAGAAGGGGCTACCCACAACAAAGCCCTTAATTTGATAGTTAAATGTGCGGGGCACTATGTAATGAGAGTCATGCTGGATGGCTGATCCGGAGTTGATATCTGCCCTCTCTTAAGTTTGCAAAGAATGGAGATTGGGATTGAGAGAATCAAGCCTAACAATGTATGTGTGCGTGCCTTTGATGTCATCAAGATAGACACCATAGATGAGATCGATTTGATTTTGACTATTGGTCCTGTAGATTTCGAGGTGACATTTCAGGTCCTAGACATGGACACTTCTTATAATTTCCTCTTGGGAAGACCTTGGATTCACGCAGCAGGGGTCGTACCTTCCATTCTCTACCAAATGGTGAAATTTGAATATGAAGATCAGGAGATTGTAGTCCACAGAGAGGACGAGCAATCAATTTATAGGACATGTCAGTCCCATGTCTCGAAGCTAGGGAATGTAGCGAACAAATAGTCTATCAAGCTTTCGAGGTTGTGGTCGCAAACCAATGTGAAGAAGGAAGCCCGTCTCCTCAACCCTTTCTATCAAATGCATCAATTATGGTTGCAAAGGAAATGATCTGGCATGGTATAAGCCCGGGAAGGGGCTCGGGACATCATTACAAGGTATCACAGAACCTATCACTCTGGCTGCTAGCGAGAAGTTCTTTGGTGTGGGTTTTCAAGCCATGGCAGCTGATGAAACATGGGCAAATGAGCGAAAGAATAATGGTTGGGTTTTGTCTCAGCCAATCCCACAACTTTTCGAAACATTTGTCAAGCCGAAGTACATAGAATAAGAAGATGAGGCCTTCACAACTGAAGAAATTGAAGAAATATGTGGAGCTATGAGGCAGATGTTGTATAAATCCCACATGGTCCAGCCGGGAAAAGGCTCGAGCACCTCTAAGGTGCTGTATATGGGGCCCAATGCCAAGTTGCAAAACAGGAAGACATCTCCAATCCCAGTTAGGTAGGAATCCCGATAGTCCAGTGTTGCCACCTTTTCTACATCACGTGTTATTCCAGGGTGTAACTCAGATGTTTTCTTTAGTTTACTGTCTTTAAATTCCAATGTAAACCGTGTTATCTTCAAAATTCAATGAAATGAAATCAATATTTCATCGTTCATGAATCTCTCTCTTTATTCTTTCTGATTTTTGTTACTTTTCTTATTTCTTCTTTCAGTTCTAATAATGCGGCTTTAAATAACATGACATGCTTGCGGACTTCATACCCAGATCCAAACACGCTGTCTAATTGTGAAATAATGAATTAAGAACCGGAATACGATGAAGAAGAGGCTTTTAGTGAAATAAATCGAGAATTGGAACAATTTGAGAATAAGCCTAAGCCAAATCTAAATGAAAACCGGCCAGTAAATTTGGGTAGTTCAAAAGAGGTCCAAGAAACCATGATAAGCGTTCACACAGATGAAAGAACTAAGGATGCATTGATCCAACTTTTGTTCGAATTCAAAGATGTGTTTGCTTGGTCTTATGATAATATGCCAGGACTAAGTGTTGATTTGGTGGTTGATAAGTTGCCGACTCACCCCGATTACCCCCATGTCCAGCAAAAACAAAGGAAGTTCAAAACTGATATCAGTGACAAGATCAAAGAGGAAGTCACCAAACAGTTAAAGGCGGGGGTGATCCGAGTGGTCCGATACACCACATGGTTAGCTAATGTAGTTCCCGTGCCAAAGAAAGATGGGAAAACTAGAGTGTGTCGACTATCGAGATCTGAATAAAGCAAGTCCCAAAGATAACTTTCCTTTTCCAAACATCCACATACTCGTTGACAACTGTGCCAAACATGAGATACAGTGTTTCGTGGATTGTTATGCTGGATATCATCAGGTCTTGATGGATGAAGAAAATGCGTAAAAGGCAGCCTTCACCACACCCTGATGCACCTATTGTTACAGGGTTATGCCTTTTGGTCTGAAGAACACCGGGGCAACGTACAAGAGAGCTATGACTACCATCTTTCATGACATGATGCACCAAGAAATCGAGGTGTATGTGGATGATGTGATCATTAAGTACAGAACACAGGATGACCATGTTCGGGACCTGAGAAAGTTCTTTGAGCGTCTGCGCAAGTAAGATTAGAAGCTAAACCTGGCTAAATGTGCATTTGGAGCTCCGTCTGGGAAACGTTTGGGATTAATCGTCAGTCGGAGGGGGCATTGAGCTAGATCCAACGAAGATAAAGTCTATTCGGGATTTGCCTCCTCTGAGAACCAAGAAAGAGGTTATGAGTTTGTTGGGAAGGTTGAATTACATCAGCCGATTCATTTCTTAGTTGACTTCCACATGTGAGCCCATATTCAAGCTTTAGAAGAAAGATGTAGCGATTAAATGGACCGATGAGTGTCAAGAAGCCTTGGACAAAATCAAAGAATATCTGTCAAATCTACCAGTCTTGGTCCCACCTGAACCTGGGAGGCCTTTGTTTTTGTACCTGATAGTCTTGGAGAATTCCTTTGGCTGTGTCCTCGGGCAACACGATGTGACCGGGAAGACAGAGCATGCAATCTACTATTTGAGCAAAAAGCTCACAAGTTACGAAGCCAAATATACCCTTTGGGAAAGGACTTGCTCCGCCCTAACTTGGGTCGCTGAGAAGCTCAGGCATTACCTATTGGCCTACACGACTTATCTCATCACCAGGCTGGACCCGCTGAAGTACATATTCCAAAAGCCGATACCCACAGGGAGGTTAGCAAAATGGCAAATCCTACTCACTGAGTTTGACATAGTCTATGTCACCCGCATGGCAATAAAAGCCTTAGCTTTAGCAGATCACCTGGCTGAAAACCCTATTGATGATGAATACCAACCTTTGAGCACTTACTTCCCAGACGAGGAAGTAAATTCAGTTGAGGTAACATCAGAAGACACCAATGCATGGAAAATGTTCTTTGATAGAGATGTAAACGCAAAAGGTGTCGGAATTAGGGAAATCTTGATCTCACTCACTGGTCAGCACTACCCAGCCATAACCCAGCTTCAGTTTTCCTACACAAACAACACTGTCAAGTATGTGGGCATGAATATGGCAATCGATCAAGATGTGAAAGAATTGATAATCATGGGAGATTCAGATCTGATTATCCGACAAGCTCAGGGTGAATGGGAAACTCGGGATGTCAAGCTTATTCCATACAGGCAACATGTGGAAGATCTTAGCAAACGGTTCAAGTCAGTCAAGTTCAGATACATTCCACGATTTCACAATGCATTAGCTGATGTACTCGCTACTTTGGCCTCGATGTTGCCATATCCAGGCAATATCCACATTGACCCATTGGAAATCCAAATCCGGGAAAGGCATGGTTACTATAATACGGTTGAGGTGGAACCAAATGTTCAGCCATGGTATCATGATATCAAGAGATTTCTGAAAACAAAAGAATATCCTGAGCAAGCCAATGGAGACCAAAAGAGAACCATTAGAAGGCTTGCCAATGGTTTCTTCTTGAGCGGCAAGGACTTGTACAAAAGGACTCCAGATCTCAACTTGTTATGATGTGTGGATGTTGAAGAGGCCGGAAGAATCATGCATGAAGTGAACGTAGGAGTGTGTGGACCCCACATGAATGGATACATCCTGGCAAAGAACGGTGACCTGATTCATGCACCACCTATAGAACTACATCCTATGTCAGCACTGTGGCCGTTCGTTGCCTGGGGTATGGATGTCATTGTGCCAATCAAGCCAAAAGCTTCAAATAAGCATAAATTCATATTGGTTGCCATTGATTACTTCACAAAATGGGTTGAGGCAGTCACTCTCAAAGCTGTCACTAAAAAAGCAGTGGTAGACTTCGTGCACTCCAATATCATCTGCCATTTTGGTATTCCTGCAACTATCATTACGGAGAATGCTGCGAACTTGAATAGTCACTTGATGAGGGAGATATGTGAGCAGTTTAAGATCACGCATCAATATTCTACCCCTTATCGGCCCAAATCTAATGGTGCTGTTGAATAAACAAACAAGAACATCAAGAAGATTCTGAGAAAGATGATTCAAAGTTCGAGACAATGGCATGAAAAGTTGCCGTTTGCATTATTGGGATATCGCACATCTGTGCGCACATCAGTCGAAGCAATACCCTATCTACTGGTTTATGGCACTGAAGCCATAATACCCGCAGAGGTTGAAATTCCATCTCTCCGAATAATTGTTGAGGCTGAAATTGAGGATAGTGAGTGGGTCAAGACCCGTCTAGAGCAGTTAACCCTGATTGCCGAAAAACGGATGGCCGCAGTTTGCCACGAGCAGTTGTATCAACAAAGAATGGCCCGTGGCTACAACAAGAATGTGTGGCCTGTGAATTTTCAAGTGGGGCAACTTGTTTTAAGATGTATTCTCCCTCATCACAAGGAAGCAAAAGGAAAGTCCACTCCCAACTGGAAGGGCCCATATATTATCAAAATATTGTTTCCGAAAGGGGCGTTGTACCTGAGAGACATTGAAAGAAATGACCCTGAAACAACTGTAAATGCAGACGTGGTCAAAATGTATTATGTTTAACTCTTTTGCGGTACCAATATTATCCGATTGGGATGACGAAGGCTTTAATTCTCACTACCCCAAACACTTCAACCCTTTTGCTAACCCTTTGAGCTGGTTACCTTTCTTTGATTTTCCTCTCTAGAACCTGAAACGTTTGTAAATAAAAAATCAAATCAAAATCAAAAATAAAACTTCCTGAACTACGTTCGACTTGATTCCGAAAGGATACGTAGGCAGCCTCTCTCTGGGGTTCAGTCACACCAAAACAAAAATCCACATTTCCCCAAAAGTTGAAACTGGGGCAGAAGTTACAATGGTTCGGCAATGATCCCGCCTGAATGGTTCCAAAGTTGTAATTCAATCCAAATTCTTTTTACCCCTAATCCTGTTCAAGTCCTTCTGAGCAGTCGGTGAGAATGTTCAAGAATCAGAGAATGCGGTTGCTTGGAACTGATGCCATAAGATTGAGAGAAACAAAATGAGAGAGTCTTATTGGTGAAAACCCACACGGGCACTGTAAGGCGATGGTAAGCCGAGAAATTGAAAATGAGAGAGTCGTGTTAGTGAAAACTCGCAAAGAGCACTATAAGGCAACGATGAGAAGACAAATGAGAGAGGTCAATTGGTGAAAACCCACAAAGGGCGTCGTTGGTAATCCATTTTTACGCATTGAATCTATAGTAATAATTTATTATGACTTGTTGTTTCACTCATTTGGGGCTGCTCATGGCCATTCTGATGCACAAGGGAAAGTCCAGTGGCTTTTCTCCTTGTAAATCACAGGAATTGATTGGAGAGGTGGACAAAACACATCCAGGAGTCTGTTGAATAAGGATTAGTGTTCAAATGGAAGTTAAAAGAAGCTAATATATATGTTTAGGTTCATTGGGTTATAGCTGAAATCGAAACACACTAGCTGTAGTTAATCAGTAATAGGAGATTTTCGAAGTTTATATTTCAGGACAGATGGGGTTGGAATTTCGGCATCTTCTTTGTATAAGTAAATTAGTTATTTTAGAAGTTAACATCATTGTAATATTTAAACCTGTTGTAGTTAGATATGGGTATGGTTGATTTTGTAATATTGAATTGGTTACCCTTTGAGAATTTTGGGCATGGCAGGCACTCAAGCCCATATCTTTGGGATTTAATTACATCCATCTTTCAAGTTCCGATGATGGAAGTCATCTAGCAGGCATTGTTGGGTTCAAACCTTCTTGGGCCTAGGCCATTGGGCCTAGGCACTACACCCAACAGTTTAGCTTGATTATAAAGCTTCTTTTGTACATATATAGTATGAATGTATGTATTTTAGGTCTTGCAAATCATGTTAATGAAATTAATCTTTGAGTTTGGATTGTATTTTTGAAAAACAAAATTTGTTCCTAATTTTCCTACAACAAAGTGAAATCATTTCTGCAATTCATTTTGCAAAATGGGTAGGCTGTAGAATGTAAAAAGTAGATAAGCCCAGCTACGAAACGGTTGTAAGTAGGCCCGCCTAATTCGAGCTCAATGTGAGCCGGCTCTTGGTGAGAAAACAGGCCTATCAAGGCCTTTGAATTTAGTTCATTTTTTGGGCCAAATTTCAAGCCCAAAGTAGTTGCAAGGATTGATTGATCCTTTGCTAGACAACCAAATGGGCCACTGCCGGCCCCAAACATCATTATCAGAATAATTAAAAGCCCAGCCTGTACAGTTATATATTTTAAGTCCAAATTAATTACTTTAATTAAACAAGCCTTCTAAAATTGAGGTGTGCCATTTTCCGTTAAACAACCTATGACTCTCATATGAATATTAACCTAGTATTAAAATAACCTTAAATAATCGTAGTTTGCTTTATGCCCGATTTAGATTAGTATTGCAATTATGTATAAGTTCGCATAACATAATTGCGAATTTAATTCTAAAAATAAATCGAGGGATGCGTTTGCGCAACTTCAACCAAATTTTCTTAATAAATAAACAAAGCATTATTAATTATGGACATGTTCGCGTGACCTAATTTTTGACGCACCAAAATAAATGAGTATGCGTACGCGTAACTCGATTCTTTAATTACAAATAAATCAAGTAATTAAAAGCGGTTAAAATATAAATGTACATAGGTCCTAAAAATAAGTAGTTAAACAATTTAAGCGAAGTAATAATCACTAAGCGACCATGCTAGAACCACGGAACCCGCAATGTCTAACACCTTCTCCCGGGTTAACAGAATTTCTTATTTAGAATTTCTGGTTCGCAGACTTTAAAAATGAAAACTTCCTCTATTTGGGATTTAAAATAAACAGGTGACTTGGGACACCAAATAAACTATTCCAAGTGGCGACTCTGATAAATTAAATAATCTCATTTCGAATAATGTCATTTAATTGGAAAAACTCCTATATACCTTCGGGTGGGTAAAAAGGAGGTGTGACAGTTCTGACGACTCTGCTGGGGATAACTAACCCCGAACTTCCGGTTCAGGGTTCAAGAATTCGAGCTTGTTAATGTGATTTTTATTTGGCATTATTTATTGTTGATATTACTGTATTTTTGTAGACTTAATGTGCTAATCGTCATTTACCGCTTTGATATTACTTGAACTGTATTTAAATGTCTTCTTACGCCTCCCTTCTGGGTATACAACTTGAACTGTATACAAATTCATTAAAAAATACCCACTTTTCATGATTTATCAAGAATGTTCAGTAACTCATGCGTTGAAACAGACAGTACTCCATGTATGTATGCTTAATTTTTAGGGAGATAATAACGCTGTTCAAAATTCGGAAAAATACTCCAGCATAATATACTGGAGTTCCAGTATAATATATCGGTCCAACACAATATACTGTAGTTTGGAGCACCGGTGCTCCAGTCTCCAGTATATTGTACTGGAGCCAACAAAGTATACTGATCCAGCATAATATGCTGGAAGTTCATACACAGGTGCACCGAACTCCAGTATATTATACTGGACCGGTCTCTGTTGCAGCAAAATAGTGGCTATTTTCAATGACTTGACAAACGCTGACTATTTTTGAATGACCAGTCCAAAAACTAGCTAGACCGTGCTATTTTAACTAATATATATACTGTACGCATTATTGTGTTCTCTATTTTTCACTATTTCCATATGAAAGGACGCCTATAATTTTGGGGCAAAACTATCAAATCTATGGTATAATGATGGGTTGCAATTCCACTGAGCTTTGACGCCTGGAATTTGATATTGCAGAACTGGCATTACAAGGAACGACAATTATTGTAGTGGTGGAGAAAAATAAGTCAGAAATGTTGGTGGGCAGTTCTGAAATTTCAAGAAACGGGCAGTTCTAACCTTATCAGCAGTAAGGTTTGGGCCTTATGCCCCAAAATTTGGGGCCCCATTAAAAAAAAAAATATGTACTTTATCCGTTCACTTTTATTTATCCATTATTAACTTTGCATATCCTTTTAAAAATAATAAATAAAATGCATAATTTATAATAATACTCATATTAATTATTGTATAACAAATTTGGAATGAGTAATCAATTCTAAGGGCAAAGCAGGAAAAATAAATTATTTTTCTCTTGACATGCGAAAAGTTATAAGTAAATGAATTTTTTTTAGAATGTTTGTTAACTAAAAATGAATAGAGGGAGTAGGTTTATACGTATTTATAAGTAAATGCTTTTGGTCGGTTTTATGAGGAACTTAGGGGCAAAGGTGGGGATAAGAAGTTATTTCGGTTGGCCAAAGCGAAAGAGAAGAAGGCTCGCGACCTAGATCAAGTGAGGCGCATCAAAGACGAGGACGGTCGAGTATTGATGGAAGAGGCCCAGATTTGGCAACGATGGCATTCGTACTTTCATAAACTTCTGAATGAAGAGCGGGGATGGAAACATCGTGTTATGGCAATTGGGACACTCGGAGAGTCACCGAGACTTTAGGTATTGTAGACGCATTAAGGTTAAGGAGGTCGTGGGTGCGATGGGTAAGATGAGTCGGGGCAAAATGACCGGACCTGACGAGATTTCAGTAGAGTTTTGGAGATATGCAGGTAGGGCAGGCTTGAGTGGTTGACTGGGTTGTTTAATGTTATCTTCAGGACAAAGAGGATGCCTGATGAGTGGCGGTGGAGTACAATGGTTCCGATGTACAAGAGCAAGGAGATATCCAGAATTGTAACAACTATAGGGGTATCAAGTTACTAAGTCATACCATGAAAGTCTGGGAGAGGGTGGTGGAAGGGAGGATAAGGAGGGCGGTGTCTATATCGGAAAACCAGTTCGGGTTCATGCCCGACCATTCTACTACGGAAGCTATCCACCTTATCAGGAGGTTGGTAGAACTATACAGGGATAGGAAGAGGGATTTGCATATGGTATTTATTGACCTAGAGAAGGCATATGACAAGGTCCCTAGGGACGTCCTTTGAAGGTGTATGAAGGTGAAAGGTGTGCCGATGGCTTACATTAGGGATATAAAGGATATGTATGATGGAGCTAAGACTTGGGTTAGGATTGTGGGATATGACTCAGAGCCTTTTTCGGTGGTTATGGGATTACACCAAGGATCTGCGCTTAGTCCGTTCTTATTTGCTCTAATGATGGACGCACTGACACACCATATCCAAGGAGAGGTGCCATGGTGTATGTTGTTCGCTAATGATATAGTTCTGATTGATGAGACGCGAGGCAGCGTTAATAGGAGATTGGAGGTATGGAGGCAGACTTTAGAGTCTAAAGGTTTCAAGTTGAGTAGGACTAAGACGGAATATGTGGAATGTAAGTTCAGCGACGTGACGGGGGAAGCGGATGTGGAAGTTAGGCTTGAGACACAAGTCATCCTCAAGAGAGAAAGTTTTAATTACTTAGGGTCAATTGTCCAAGGAGATAGGGAGATCGACAGGGATGTTATGCACCGTACTGGAGTGGGGTGGATGAAATGGAGGTTAGCGTCTAGAGTCTTGTGTGACAGGAATGTATCACCGAAACTCAAAGGTAAGTTCTATAAAGCGGTGGTTAGACCGGCCATGTTGTATGGAGCTGAGTGTTGGTCAGTCAAGAATTCACATATCTAGAAGATGAAAGTAGCAGAAATGAAGATTTTGAGATGGATGTGTGGGTACACTAGGCTGGATAAGATTCAGAATGAAGATATTCGGGAGAGGGTAGGCGTGGCTCCCGTGGACGACAATATGCGGGAAGCGCGACTTAGATGGTTCGGACACGTGCGGAGGAGAAGCCTAGATGCACCGGTTAGGAGGTGTGAGCGGTTGACTTTGGCAGGTACGAGAAGAGGCAGAGGGCGGCCTAAGAAGTATTGGGGCGAGGTCATCAGGCAGGACATGGCGCGACTTTAGATTTTCGAGGACATGGCTCTTGATAGGAACATGTGGAGGTCGAGCATTAGCATGGTAGGCTAAGGGGTAGTCGAGAGTTCTTCCCTCTTTGTACCAGGTAGTCTGATAGAGTTTCGTTTACGTTTGTTAGCTGTCTTTCTTGTATTCACATTGTTGTTTTGCATAGTTTTGTGTTATTGTCCTTTCACTTATTTGTTATGGTTATTTTCTTTCTAGTATCTTTTGTTGTTACATGTCTTTTCTCTTGTTTTTTTGGTATTATTGCCTCTCTTGTTGAGCTGAGAGGCTTCTGGAAACAGCCTCTCTGCCCTTTTTGGGGTAGGGGTAAGGTTTGCGTACACTCTACTCTCCCCAGACCCTACTAGTGGGATTTTACTAGATATGTTGTTGTTGTTGTTGTTGTTGTACTTTTAATAAAAAAGTAGAGTTTTTCATATTAAAGGAAAGAATTTTTTTAGATATATAAATAAAGTAATGATTTGACTTACTTAAAAATGGATATATCTATAGTTTTTTCAATGTTTCAATTTGAGTTGATTTGACAATTCCTTATTACTCCTTCACTAGATAACTTGTAAAACTGTACTTCCCCTTTCTTAATTTTTCCAAGTCAATCTTTCTTTTTCTCAATCTTTTCATATTTCAGAAATCCCTATGTGTCTTCTGTATTTCTCTTTTATATTGTTGCTCACCTTCTTTTTCCAAAATTTAACTGTTCAACATTACTCTTAACTTTTAAACCTTCAATAGTTCTATATTTCTATTGCTCTATAAGATTTTACGTAAGATTAATAATGTCTCAAAAAATAAAGTAAATGAGTTGGCTATATTATCAATTGAGAAGGTATAATTAGAGAAAATCGATTATAGAAAAATTATTTTGTATCTCAGAAAAGCTAGTGTTTACCTCGAAAAATGTGAGTAACAATTAAAGATAATTTGTGGTTTTAAAGATACGTGCTATATTCTAATACTAGTGATTAAATAAGCAATATTGAGCGTAAGTAAGAAGAAATAATAGACTAAATCAATGTTGTTGAAACAATAGGGGCCTCAAGCTCGGCTATCCATGGACCTCAAGGTCAGCTAAGACCAATAAAGTATAAAAAATAAAGTAAAGGCAATAACGCTGAAGAATAATTATTGAGCACGTTAAACAAGAGAAGACTAAGAATGTTCTATTGGAGTAAATAATCTGATCCCTTTAGAAAATGATTGGGGTCCCCTTTATATAGTAGGAGAAAACCCTAACATAGTACCTTGCTTATAAAGATAAAGAATTCTATTGGTATAGGTGTATAACGGCCTAGTACGAACTTGTACCATTTCGTACCACCCTTATCCTATAATTAATGCCCAGGTCCACGTGTCCTTGAGAAATTCCCGCTATTTCTTGATTGACTTCGAGATAATGCTGCCCTCGATGCAGTCTGTACTAGGCATTCGATCAGCTTTCTCGAGGTAGGTGTTCCTTAGCCGGATAAGACACCTACTTCGAGTCTCACGGACTTGAGCATATAGCCCGATTTAATACTATAAAATCATACTCCTCGATTTTGATCGTATACAGATAGTCCCCGCGTTTCTTAAAATGAAATGATATGAAACAATTCGAACCTCGATTTTCCCAAGCCTCTGGTGATAATGTCATGCTCGTAATGTAGGTGTTTGAAGTTATCGAAACATATCGTCGGTTCATTTTTCTAGAAGCATTAAATGTAACGCTGGTCCGTTTCCCCAAAAGCATTGAATGCGCTGTCTGTTTTGTCGTCGTCTTTCTATAAATAAGGGGTTACTTGGCTGAACAAAAACTGCACCCATTCTTTCTTCATCAACTTTTAGCCTTTTCCCTTCTCTATATCCTCCTCTAATCACCTATTTTTATGGTTCAAACCTGTAACCAAAAGGTCACATGGCAACAACCTTATCAGTTATGCCATGGCTCCCTTTTTTCAAAGCTTTTCCCCATTAAGTGGGATTATACTGAGTTGTTGTTGTTGTTGTTGGCTCGAAACAACGAGAGAAGGGCACCAAATTCTTCCCGTATCAGAAGATATGCGAACTTTACTCTACTGCTCATCTCTCTTAACGTCAACCTAGTGTGGCGCTTCATTCCCATTGCTTTCCATGGAATGAGGTGGCACTATCATCTACTAACTTTTGCATCCCACACCGGTACAATATCTCAAGAAATGGCTTCAAAATAGCTTTGCTGACAAGACCCATACTCGCAAAGTTGTTCACCAAGCCACAATATTTTCTAAAGATCGAGATAGAGTCTCCGAGGAGAAGGTTTTTGATGATGTCGTTATCGAGGATATGCTCCCAAAAGTAGATTAGGTTCTTGGATTTATTTTTGCTTCTTTGTTTGTGTGTAAGGGCCCCTCGTGGGCTTTTTTAAACATCTTTTGTCAATATAAGAATTTCTTTATTTCATCTTCAATTCGTGTTGAATTCCATTCTGCCATCATTTGTGAAAAATCTAAGTCTATAACTCTAATGATTAGGCCGAATACTGGACCCGGAACATAATAAACCCTGAGGTTTTAATCAACTAATATAACACCTCTTAAGGTTCTTTGTTAATCCTCGAGCCAAGCTTAGGTTGATTTGATGTGAGCTCAGGACACTGGGACTCCTGAGTCCGAGTTGAGTGAGAGCAAGGTCTCGAATTTGAAATAAAGTTAGCTCTTTTAGGTTTCGTAGATAGTCCCCAAGTGAGAGTTTTCTCAAACTTGGGTAGCCCTTGGGCTTAGTTAGTCGATTGAGTACTTGCTCGAAATTGAAATAAAGTTAACCCTTAGGCCTCATAGGTAGTCCCCAAATGAGAATTTGCTCAAACTCGGGTAGCCCTTGGGGTTAATAGTCAAGTGGACGTTTGCTCGTACTTGAAATAAATATATCCCTTAGGCTTTATGGATAGTCCCCAAATGAGAATTTTCTCAAACTCGGGTAGCCCTTGGGCTTAGTAGTCGAGTGAGCGTTTCCTCTAACTCGAAATAGAGATAACCCTTAGGATTTATAGATAGTCCCGAATGAGAATTTTCTCGAACTCAGGTAGCCCTTGGGATTAATATTCGAGTGAGCGTTTGCTCAAACTCAAAATAGAGATAGCCCTTAGGCTTTATAGATAGTCCCGAATGAGAATTTTCTCGAACTCGAGTAGCCCATGGGCTTAGTAGTCGAGTGAGCGTTTGCTCGAACTCGACTTGTAGGCCGTCCTTAATGATTTTTGACAAATTAATTTCCGATGCCTTGGTCCTGATGCCAATATCATGACATAAGCGGTTGAAGTGACAGAAAAGTTGCTTTTAGTACAATTCCCAAAATCATTAATTGGAGGTGGTTGTCGGTCGGCTTTTTGGGTTCCACAGCATGCTTAAATAATATTTATAAATAGATAGATACCACAACCTTACAAACTTTATTCCCATATTTCTTTCAAAGTCCCATTTAGCCTTTTCAATTTCCTTGAGCTCTCCCTTTTCTTTTCTAACAACGTTTTTCACTTTCTCGGATCTACCGCATAGTGATGGCTAAAACTTCTAAATATGTTCCTCAGAAGGAAAAAGCTCCTTCATCTTCTCGATCGACTAAGAGTAAACCAGTAGTGCTACCTCGTGTCGAGGAATGTATCCCCCCGTGTGAGATAATATCCGATTTCGAAATCAAAAAACCTATTTACACACTAGGCCGATGTAAGCCCATGTCTCGACATATTTGTTTGGTGACTAAGGCCAAGCTCAAGCAAGTAGAGGAGGATTGAAAATGGCATAATAAGGAAGTAGTGATTCCTTCCCTCAAGGAGGATATCACTACTTTTAAAGTGGGGTACTTGAGCGTGTATACTTACCCGTTTACACTGTGTCCTGCAATACAAACTCAGGGTCCCATAAAACCAATTATCCTTGACTTTTTCCAACGATACTGAGTGATGCTCGGCCAGATCTACCCCTCATTCTAGCGAATTGTTTACTTAATCAGGTTCTTTTCGAACCAAATTGAGGGGATGTCCTTCACTCTCGATCATCTAATCAGACTGTGCAGTCCCTGACTTTATCATGGGGGCTTGATAAAATTGCAACGCCGATCCTTAAAATCTCTTTTTGTTAGTATCGATGACGAAAAAGACCGTGGGCAGATAAGCCAGTTTGTCCGAGTCAAGATCTCCGATCTAATTCATGCTGATTGGATTCCATTCCCCGAGGAGTAGAACATAAAACGTGATGTACCCTACTTTCTTTTCTTTTCCCCGAATTTATATTTTTCTTTTATCTGACCTCTTTACGATGGCGTATGTCATGACCTAAACCGATGGGCCGCGACGGGCACCTGGTACCTTACTCAACCGAGTACTAACATAATGTATCTTTTCGTATCATACTATCATAGATAACTGAGCTGGAGAGGATGCCGTGAAATAGGTAGAATACAACATGTAATACCAACTTATACATAAAACATATGGGCCTCTAAGACCAAAATAACCACTCGTATACTGAACATATGTCGAAAAGGCCATACAATCTTTGACATACATGACATCTGTCTATAAGCCTCTAAGGATACATAATTATCCTAAAGGTCAGGACAGAGCCCTACCATACAAAACAATACACATCTAAATCATAATGACCAAACAAGCAACTCAAGAGAAAATTGAGTGCACCAACATCTTCCGCTAAGCTGATCGCCTACTTGGAGAAATCTCGACCTTTCTATCGAGACCTGCGGGCATGAAATGCAGTATCCCCAGGAAAAAGGGACGTCAGTACAAATAATGTACCGAGTATGTAAGGCACACAAAAAGGTACATAAAAGACATGAAACAAATATAGAAAAATAGACTCAACCTGTATGCCTCGATAACTTTGTAAATTATGAAATACTTTTAGCGTCATGCATATACATATAAATTTAATGTTGTGCATAATTATATGTGTTCATAACATCATCAAGCCTCTGAGGGCATCCCAACATATCATCTCGGCCATAGTAGGCAAAATCTTCAACTTATACAAACTGATCGGGTGGTGGTTTGTACATAACGCCACAATCTTTCCCATATCCTATATATATATATATATATATATACACACACATACATGCATATATAAGGCCATATTATCATGGGTCAATGTGCATGTTTAAATGCATTAAATGCATATGAAATACGTCAATAAAATCTCTCGGTACGTCATAAGATTATTATGTCTCTGGTTAATATCATGAAATACACTTTACCAACTTATGTATTTTTCTGAAACCTATGAACAAATGATAGAATATTATGACACATGGGGAATCAATAATATAAGCATCTCTAGTGTTTCTATGAATAGAGTCATTTATTGAAGTTGTGCATTTTCTCGTTTTGTTTGTATCATATGGATCATGCCAAAAGGAAAGAAGGGATAGTCTTAACATACCTGAATCAATTCTTGACAGTCCTTTTAATACATGTTGATAGGAAAAATACGTAACGGTGAATCGAGGTAAGGAAAAATCTGTATGATATTATTGAGAAAAATTATACCGTGCTCCCGTAAAATCGTAAAATCCCGTTGCTACTACGCTGAGAAGTCTCGTATGAATTATTGCTGAGGTGATTCACGTTACCTGTGAAATATATGATCTTTGCTGAAGCATTTGATAGATGATCCGTGTGAGACTTCCCAAGAAATGAATGAATGGCTTTAGAATTGTCACTTTTTATAGTGGTGTAGTCCCCACTTAATAATTCTTACCTTAGCCACCCACATATCTTAAATTGCCATCTAATAATATATGTAAGAGTCATCAAACATGGCTTGAATTGCTGCCACGTTTGGTTTTCCAAGTTTATCTAATAATTCCCTAATTTCCATCATTAACTTATTAAATTCTTGACTAATCCAATAATTAATCAATTACCCACATAATTAAGAATTATCTCAATTTACTTAAAATACTACTCACTTTTAACACACCTTATACACCTCATTATTATGGCCATGTAGTACCTTATATAGTACTAGTCCATAAATACCGGGTATTATAGCTCGAACCGTATTTTATCCCAAATTGACAAACATCAATGAAACATGTTTTCTTCAATTTGCTTGCACTCGCACCTTCACGGATTTACTTATCCCATATTTGAAATAGCATAATACTTATAATTCCAAAATAATCTCATTCCCGAGCTTACGTCGATTAACTTATGACGAAACATCAACGTACAAAAATGCGGGACATAATATCTCATTTTTGATTTTATATCAATTTACTTATGGCGTACTTCCACATACAAAAACATGGGGTGTAACATCATTCCCCCTTTGGAACATTCATCCTCGAATGTTGACTGATGCACTTATCATTCTCATAACCCATAGTTCTTGCGAATACTTTTAGTACTCCTCTTGCTATCTAGGCGATTGTTCTGTAAATGGATCCCAAAGGCCAGTGCACTCCTCCCTTTAAGCTCTTTCTAACACCACGACTTGTGGTCGGAATTCTTCTAATCATGTAAGTGTTGCTATCTTCTGTCATACAGCCGGTACGACTTTTTCCTTGTATGTGCGCCTATGTGACTCTTCTCTCCTCTTTCCTCCAAGCAAATGTATACAAAGCTTGATGAAATGTCCCTATGGGCATCTGTAGGTATACTGAAGTTCTTCGCTCGGCACTTTGTCGAACTTACGAATATTGTTATACCTTATTTCATAGATTTGCTTATCCATTCGATTTATTGTTACTGAGGTCTGTTACCAAACTCCAGGTTACTTTCATTACTTATCCCATATGTATAAATCTAAATCCTTTAATGCCTCCCCATTACTTTATCACCTTAAGAATGACAGCCTAATCTCACCTCATACTTTGTGACTTTTATCTATCCACTATTGATTCACCTTAATGTTGATCTATTATCTATCACTGATAACTTGATCTCTTATGTAACACCGTCGCTAGGGCTCACGTCTCATCAGGGACATCTGAAGTAGTTATATTGATCCACCTAGGGGAGATACTATACATCCATAACCATATTTTATAGCATCCCAATATGACTTACCTTACATAGGTACTTTTAATCCTGTATAATTCATGAATTCCTCTTCAAGTTATTACTCAATCGAAGGACAAATGTCATCCTTTATCTATCACAATCACATCCTCATTCCACTCTAGATGCTATTATTCTTTCATTTCCTTTGAGTTCATTCAGGCTATACTGAGCTTTCTATAACTTAGATAAACCATTACCTCGCTTGTTTTCATAGGTTTAATCCTAAAGACTTATCAATTATCGTCGTCTTCTCACTCGCCCTTTCGTATCCTTACTACTGCCTTCCTAAAGCCTTGTCGCTTTTCCATACTTAAGCTTGCGACCTAACCATATATATTTATATTACGCACAACCTTCCTTCAACTTGCTTGCATCATAGGTTTTCTTATGTCATTCTGGAACATCAAGCGAGATATCACATTGTCTCTAACTCTTCTTTATTGTGTTAATTAGCCTCCTGGATACCTAGAAACCATAGGCTAGAAGACATGCCACTGACGACGCCGCTATCATTCCTGGATACTGAATCCCTGTGCTTCTAGCCTTCTGTCTGATGTACGAACCATTCACAACCTTCTACACTTGAGTATCTGGTATGTTGTTCCCCTTTACCTTACTCACCTTAAAATATCGCATCAAATCTTTCATTTCATTCATAACCTCCCTTTGACATAGGTATAATTTACATCCACACCTTAAATCTTGATTATAATACTTGCACCTCTAGTGCATACACAATTCGGTGGGAGCTTCATACTGACTTCTTATGAGGCTGGTATTCTTCTAACATGCTTTATCGTAGAGCCATTATAAAATATTGCTATTGTACTATCTCTCTTGTACCTCTGATATTAAGAATGATTCTGCAATGTTCTCTATCATGATGTCTATAATTTTTTGGGTCTAATAATCAGACTCCTGATTTACTTGGTTGACGTAACTTTTTAGTTTCCTCTTCACTCTGATCAACCTTTATGTAGGCTTAATCTATCTTTCGGTCTATGGCTCATGGTATTAGTTATTACTTTAGCCTTTGATGGACGCTATGGAATATCTGTGATACCATCATCTATCAATTCAATTCTTGGTTTACGACTTAGACTCAACTCTTTCCTTTTAGCTTATACCAGAGTATTCTACAGCTGTATCATTGTCAATATATATCTTACATGGATAATACTCCTAAGTCTTAAATGCGTTAATAATGTAACTAACTCTGGATCATTGATCAAATAATTCCTTTCGTTCCTTCTCATTTTTCTTCAATGTAAGCTATTACTTTTTCTGGTCTTTCTGCCATCTTTTTGCGTGCATACTTAGCTTATCTTGGTGCCCATACATATTGGAATTCCATACAACTCATACGATCTTGAATATCACTTCTGATTTTACTTCCCGTTCATTAGCCATAGTAGATGCCATTTTCTTATGAAGTGCATACAATGTTGGTGTGAGACTATTGTTATAAGACTATTTCCTCCTTAGGTCACCCAGCTTAGATTAAAACTTCCTTCCTTACTTTCTCAGCTAGTCTTTCATTGTAATATTTAGGGATGATCCTTTGACTCTTGTAAAGCTGCGAGCTAATTAAACCAAACACTTGACAATTTTTTTTTGCTGATGTCCTTTCTTGCCTATAATTATCTGTAGTTTACACTTGTGTGCTTGTACGGTTGCTTCTGAACTTGATATTTTGACTGTCTTCCCAGTGACTTTCTCTTGTATTTCAGTAACATTCATATGGTACCTTTAACTACCACGACTCCTAATTGAATATATCTCAAGTATTATAATGAAATTACTGCGAGGATGAATTCTCCATGTCGGAGCTTACTACATTTATCTTGCATGATCTGTTGATTTGTCTGTAACTTCTTGTCTAACCATGACTAGGCTCCTCCTGAATCAACTACTAACTACTCGTTGGCCCATTCTCATATCCATATTCCGTGTAATCTTTCTTGGGTTATTTCCTTCTCTTAACTTACGTCACAAACTTGCTCCTTATCTATCAATAACATCCCGGGCAGGAACTCTTACTTCTTTTTTTTTGACATCGTGCCGACATAACGTTATGGAATCATAGCATATCTATAACATTTGGATAAGCGCAATCTCATCCCTTTCTTATTTTTATCACTTTTTTCCTTTATCATTCCATATTCCCCCTTTAGGGGAGTACTACGACTTGGAACTATGACGACCTACCTATAGATATTTTTCCTCTTCATCTTTGGCGTCCTTTCACATCATTAATGACCTTTACTTGCCTTGCGGTAATCTTTCTGTTCAAAGGATAACAAAATTCCACACCCGCGATGGTGACACTTAGTGTAACTGACACATACAGTCCCTTAAGCTTAACTTTGCTCATATTGTTTGCTTTAGGGAAGCTTCTTCCTAAATGACATTTCTCTGAATTTCTTATGAATCTTCTTCTATTGTCCATTATATTATTGCCGGAACGCAATCTAAAATTCTCATGATGCTGACCATTATCTAATCACTCAGTCCTTAATTCATGTTTAGTTTACCTTGTTCACCAGTCCATACCTATTTCTAATGCTCTGGGGTTTAACTTTTACTCTTGGTAGTCGCGTTGGAGTCGGGAGCTTATTTCTCGAAATGAGGATATGACTTTGTGCCGTATATTATTTTGTTGTCTCAAGGCCTGTCACCTCTCGTCTTTTCCTTCACTTGACAATAGACTCTGTATATCTGTCTTATCTTACTCATAATGCTTCATTAACTCTTTTCTTATTTCCCGCTAACATTTATGTCTATCACTTTATTTTGAAAACTCGAACAAGACATTCTTCTGCTTTTAGCTCCCCTTTTCTCCATCCAGTGGCTCTTTGGGTTGCTTAACTTTCTCGCTCTACTAGGGACGGGAGCCACACTAAAGTGATATTTATCTCTTCAAAGTTTCTACTTCCTATCTTTGTATTACTCATATCCAGCTGTACTATTTTAGAGAGCACCATATGGCTCCTTATATCATATCCATATTCCATGTAATCTTTCTTGGGTTATTTCCTTGTCTTAACTTACGTCACGTACTGGCTCCTTATCTACCAATAACATCCTGGGCAGGAACTCTTACTTCTTTTTTTTGACTTCGTGCCTATATAACGTTCTGGAATCATAGCATATCTGTAACATTTGTATAAGTGCAATCTCATCCCTTTCTTATTTTTATCACATTTTTCCTTTATCATTCCATATTCCCTTATTAAGACTTGGAACTATGACGATCTACCTATAGATATTTTTCCTTTTCATCTTTGGCGTCCTTTCACATCATCAATGACCTTTACTAGCCTTGCGGTAATCCTTCTATACAAATAATAACAAAATTCCTCACTTACAATGGTGACAGTTTAGTGTAACTGACACATAAATTTCCTTAAGCTTAACTTTGCTCATATTGTTTGCTTTAGGGAAGAGTCTTCTTAAATGACCTTTCTCTGAATTTCTTATGAATCTTCTTCTGTTGTCCATTCTATTATCGCCTGAACGCAATATGAAATTCTTATGATGCTGACCATTATCAAATTACTCAGTCCTTAATTCATGTTTAGTTTACATTGTTCATCAGTCCATACTTATTTCTAATGCTCTGGAGTGTAACTTTTCCTTTTGGTAGTCACGTTGGAGTTAGGAGCTTATTTCTCGAAATGAGGATATAAATTTATGGCCTATATTCTTTTGTTGTCTCAAGGCCTGTCACCTCTCGTGTTTTCCTTCACTTGACTATAGACTTTGTAATACTGTTATATTTTACTCATAATTCTTTTTTAACTCTTTTCTTATTTTCCTCTAACATTTATGTCTATCACTATATTTTGAAAACTCAAACAAGACAATCTTTTGCTTTTAGCTCCCATTTTCTCCATCCAGTGGCTCTTCGGGTTGCTTAACGTTCTTGCTCTACTAGGGACGGGAGCCACACTAAAGTAATATTTATCCCTTCAAGGTTTCTAGTTCTTATCTTTGTATTACTCATATCTAGCTGTACTATTTTAGAGAGCACCATATGGCTCCTTATCTCATATCCATATTCCGTGTAATCTTTCTTGGGTTATTTCCATGTCTTAACTAACGTCACGTATTGGCTCCGTATCTATCAATAACATCCCAGGCAGGAACTCTTACTTCTTTTTTTTGACGCGTGCCTACCTAGCGTTCTGGAATCGTAGCATATCTGTAACATTTGGATAAGTTCAATCTCATACCTTTATTATTTTTATCACAATTTTCCTTTATCATTCCATATTCTCCCCTTTAGGGAGTACTAAGACTTGGAACTATGATGACCTACCTATAGATGTTTTTCCTCTTCATCTTTCTCGTCCTTTCACATTATCAATGAACTTTACTTGCCTTGCGGTAATCCTTCTGTGCAAAGGATAACAAAATTCCTCACTCGCGATGGTGACACTTAGTGTAACTGACACAAACAGTCCCTTAAGCTTAACTTTGCTCATATTATTTGCTTTAGGGAAGAGTCTTCCTGAATGACCTTTTCTCTGAATTTCTTATGAATCTTCTTCTGTTATCCATTCTATTATTGCCGGAACACAATCTAAATTCTCATGATGCTGACCATTATCAAATCACATAGTCCTTAATTCATGTTTAGTTTACCTTGATCACCAGTCCATACTTATTTCTATTGCTATGGGGTCTAACTTTCCCTTTTGATAGTCGCGTTGGAGTCAGGAGCTTATTTCTCTAAATGAGGATATGACTTTATGGCCTATATTCTTTTGTTGTCTCAAGGCCTGTCACTTCTCGTGTTTTCCTTCACTTGACTATAGACTTTGTAATACTGTCATATTTTACTCATAATGCTTCATTAACTCTTTTCTTATTTCCCGCTAACATTTATGTCTATCACTATATTTTGAAAACTCAAACAAGACAATCTTTTGCTTTTAGCTCCCATTTTCTCCATCCAGTGGCTCTTCGGGTTGCTTAACGTTCTCGCTTTACTAGGGACGGGAGCCACACTAAAGTAATATTTATCCCTTCAAGGTTTCTAGTTCCTATCTTTGTATTACTCATATCTAGCTGTACTATTTTAGAGAGCACCATATGGCTCCTTATCTCATATCCATTTTCCGTGTAATCTTTCTTGGGTTATTTCCTTGTCTTAAATAACGTCATGTACTGGCTCCTTATCTATCAATAACATCCCAGGCAGGAACTCTTACTTCTTTTTTTTGACGCGTGCCTACCTAGCGTTCTGGAATCGTAGCATATCTGTAACATTTGGATAAGTGAAATCTCATACCTTTCTTATTTTTATCACAATTTTCCTTTATCATTCCATATTCCCCCCTTTAGGGAGTACTAAGACTTGGAACTATGATGACCTACCTATAGATATTTTTCCTCTTCATCTTTCTCGTCCTTTCACATTATAAATGAACTTTACTTGCCTTGCAGTAATCCTTCTGTGCAAAGGATAACAAAATTCCTCACTCGCGATAGTGACACTTAGTGTAACTGACACAAACAGTCACTTAAGCTTAACTTTGCTCATATTGATTGCTTTAGGGAAGCGAATCACTCATTCCTTAATTCATATTTAGTTTACCTTGTTCACCAGTCTATACTTATTTCTATTGCTCTAGGGTCTAACATTTCCTTTTGGTAGTCGCGTGGGAGTCAGGAGCTTATTTATCGAAATGAGGCTCGTCTTTTTCTTCACTTTACTATAGACTCTGTAATATTGTCATATCTTACTCATAATTCTTCATTAGTTCTTTTCTTATTTCACGCTAACATTTATGTCTATCACTTTATTTTGAAAACTCGAACAATACATTCTTTTTCTTTTAGCTCCCCTTTTCTCCATCTAGTGGCTCTTCGGGTTGCTTAACGTTCTCGCTCTACTAGGGACGGGAGCTACACTAATGTAATATTTATCCCTTCAAGGTTTCTAGTTCCTAACTTGTTTAACTCATATCCAGCTGTACTATTTTAGAGAGCACCATATGGATCCTTATCTCATATACATATTCCCTGTAATCTTTCTTGGATTATTTCCTTGTCTTAACTTACATCACGTGCTGGCTCCTTATCTATCAATAACATCCCGGGCAGGAACTCTTACTTCTTTTTTTGACTTCGTGCCTATATAACGTTCTGGAATCATAGCATATCTGTAACATTTGTATAAGTGCAATCTCATCCCTTTCTTATTTTTATCACATTTTTCCTTTATCATTCCATATTCCCTTATTAAGACTTGGAATTATGACGATCTACCTATAGATATTTTTCCTTTTCATCTTTGGCGTCCTTTCACATCATCAATGACCTTTACTAGCCTTGCGGTAATCCTTCTATACAAATAATAACAAAATTCCTCACTTACAATGGTGACAGTTTAGTGTAACTGACACATAAATTTCCTTAAGCTTAACTTTGCTCATATTGTTTGCTTTAGGGAAGAGTCTTCTTAAATGACCTTTCTCTGAATTTCTTATGAATCTTCTTCTGTTGTCCATTCTATTATCGCCTGAACGCAATATGAAATTCTTATGATGCTGACCATTATCAAATTACTCAGTCCTTAATTCATGTTTAGTTTACCTTGTTCATCAGTCCATACTTATTTCTAATGCTCTGGAGTGTAACTTTTCCTTTTGGTAGTCACGTTGGAGTTAGGATCTTATTTCTCGAAATGAGGCTATAAATTTATGGCCTATATTCTTTTGTTGTCTCAAGGCCTGTCACCTCTCGTGTTTTCCTTCACTTGACTATAGACTTTGTAATACTGTTATATTTTACTCATAATTCTTTATTAACTCTTTTCTTATTTCCCGCTAACATTTATGTCTATCACTATATTTTGAAAACTCAAACAAGACAATCTTTTGCTTTTAGCTCCCATTTTCTCCATCCAGTGGCTCTTCGGGTTGCTTAACGTTCTTGCTCTACTAGGGACGGGAGCCACACTAAAGTAATATTTATCCCTTCAAGGTTTCTAGTTCCTATCTTTGTATTACTCATATCTAGCTGTACTATTTTAGAGAGCACCATATGGCTCCTTATCTCATATCCATATTCCGTGTAATCTTTCTTGGGTTATTTCCATGTCTTAACTAACGTCACGTATTGGCTCCGTATCTATAAATAACATCCCAGGCAGGAATTCTTACTTCTTTTTTTTGACGCGTGCCTACCTAGCGTTCTGGAATCGTAGCATATCTGTAACATTTGGATAAGTGCAATCTCATACCTTTATTATTTTTATCACAATTTTTCTTTATCATTCCATATTCTCCCCTTTAGGGAGTACTAAGACTTGGAACTATGATGACCTACCTATAGATGTTTTTCCTCTTCATCTTTCTCGTCCTTTCACATTATCAATGAACTTTACTTGCCTTGCGGTAATTCTTCTGTGCAAAGGATAACACAATTCCTCACTCGCGATGGTGACACTTAGTGTAACTGACACAAACAGTCCCTTAAGTTTAACTTTGCTCATATTATTTGCTTTAGGGAAGAGTCTTCCTGAATGACCTTTTCTCTGAATTTCTTATGAATCTTCTTCTGTTATCCATTCTATTATTGCCGGAACACAATCTAAATTCTCATGATGCTGACCATTATCAAATCACATAGTCCTTAATTCATGTTTAGTTTACCTTGTTCACCAGTCCATACTTATTTCTATTGCTATGGGGTCTAACTTTCCCTTTTGATAGTCGCGTTGGAGTCAGGAGCTTATTTCTCGAAATGAGGATATGACTTTATGGCCTATATTCTTTTGTTGTCTCAAGGCCTGTCACTTCTCGTGTTTTCCTTCACTTGACTATAGACTTTGTAATACTGTCATATTTTACTCATAATGCTTCATTAACTCTTTTCTTATTTCCCGCTAACATTTATGTCTATCACTATATTTTGAAAACTCAAACAAGGCAATCTTTTGCTTTTAGCTCCCATTTTCTCCATCCAGTGGCTCTTCGGGTTGCTTAACGTTCTCGCTTTACTAGGGACAGGAGCCACACTAAAGTAATATTTATCCCTTCAAGGTTTCTAGTTCCTATCTTTGTATTACTCATATCTAGCTGTACTATTTTAGAGAGCACCATATGGCTCCTTATCTCATATCCATATTCCGTGTAATATTTCTTGGGTTATTTCCTTGTCTTAACTAACGTCATGTACTGGCTCCTTATCTATCAATAACATCCCAGGCAGGAACTCTTACTTCTTTTTTTTGACGCGTGCCTACCTAGCGTTCTGGAATCGTAGCATATCTGTAACATTTGGATAAGTGCAATCTCATACCTTTCTTATTTTTATCACAATTTTCCTTTATCATTCCATATTCCCCCCTTTAGGGAGTACTAAGACTTGGAACTATGATGACCTACCTATAGATATTTTTCCTCTTCATCTTTCTCGTCCTTTCACATTATAAATGAACTTTACTTGCCTTGCAGTAATCCTTCTGTGCAAAGGATAACAAAATTCCTCACTCGCGATGGTGACACTTAGTGTAACTGACACAAACAGTCCCTTAAGTTTAACTTTGCTCATATTATTTGCTTTAGGGAAGAGTCTTCCTAAATGACCTTTTCTCTGAATTTCTTATGAATCTTCTTCTGTTATCCATTCTATTATTGCCGGAACACAATCTAAATTCTCATGATGCTGACCATTATCAAATCACATAGTCCTTAATTCATGTTTAGTTTACCTTGTTCACCAGTCCATACTTATTTCTATTGCTATGGGGTCTAACTTTCCCTTTTGATAGTCGCGTTGGAGTCAGGAGCTTATTTCTCGAAATGAGGATATGACTTTATGGCCTATATTCTTTTGTTGTCTCAAGGCCTGTCACTTCTCGTGTTTTCCTTCACTTGACTATAGACTTTGTAATACTGTCATATTTTACTCATAATGCTTCATTAACTCTTTTCTTATTTCCCGCTAACATTTATGTCTATCACTATATTTTGAAAACTCAAACAAGGCAATCTTTTGCTTTTAGCTCCCATTTTCTCCATCCAGTGGCTCTTCGGGTTGCTTAACGTTCTCGCTTTACTAGGGACAGGAGCCACACTAAAGTAATATTTATCCCTTCAAGGTTTCTAGTTCCTATCTTTGTATTACTCATATCTAGCTGTACTATTTTAGAGAGCACCATATGGCTCCTTATCTCATATCCATATTCCGTGTAATCTTTCTTGGGTTATTTCCTTGTCTTAACTAACGTCATGTACTGGCTCCTTATCTATCAATAACATCCCAGGCAGGAACTCTTACTTCTTTTTTTTGACGCGTGCCTACCTAGCGTTCTGGAATCGTAGCATATCTGTAACATTTGGATAAGTGCAATCTCATACCTTTCTTATTTTTATCACAATTTTCCTTTATCATTCCATATTCCCCCCTTTAGGGAGTACTAAGACTTGGAACTATGATGACCTACCTATAGATATTTTTCCTCTTCATCTTTCTCGTCCTTTCACATTATAAATGAACTTTACTTGCCTTGCAGTAATCCTTCTGTGCAAAGGATAACAAAATTCCTCACTCGCGATGGTGACACTTAGTGTAACTGACACAAACAGTCACTTAAGCTTAACTTTGCTCATATTGATTGCTTTAGGGAAGCGTCTTCCTGAATGACCTTTCTCTAAATTTCTTATGAATCTTCTTCTGTTGTCTATTATATTATTGCCGGAACACAATCTGAAATTCTCATGATGCCGACCATTATCAAATCACTCATTCCTTAATTCATATTTAGTTTACCTTGTTCACCAGTCTATACTTATTTCTATTGCTCTAGGGTCTAACATTTCCTTTTGGTAGTCGCGTGGGAGTCAGGAGCTTATTTATCGAAATGAGGCTCGTCTTTTTCTTCACTTTACTATAGACTCTGTAATATTGTCATATCTTACTCATAATTCTTCATTAATTCTTTTCTTATTTCACGCTAACATTTATGTCTATCACTTTATTTTGAAAACTCGAACAATACATTCTTTTTCTTTTAGCTCCCCTTTTCTCCATCCAGTGGCTCTTCGGGTTGCTTAACGTTCTCGCTCTACTAGGGACGGGAGCTACACTAATGTAATATTTATCCCTTCAAGGTTTCTAGTTCCTAACTTGTTTAACTCATATCCAGCTGTACTATTTTAGAGAGCACCATATGGATCCTTATCTCATATACATATTCCCTGTAATCTTTCTTGGATTATTTCCTTGTCTTAACTTACATCACGTGCTGGCTCCTTATCTATCAATAACATCCCGGGCAGGAACTCTTACTTCTTTTTTTGACTTCGTGCCTATATAACGTTCTGGAATCATAGCATATCTGTAACATTTGTATAAGTACAATCTCATCCCTTTCTTATTTTTATCACATTTTTCCTTTATCATTCTATATTCCCTTATTAAGACTTGGAACTATGACGATCTACCTATAGATATTTTTCCTTTTCATCTTTGGCGTCCTTTCACATCATCAATGACCTTTACTAGCCTTGCGGTAATCCTTCTATACAAATAATAACAAAATTCCTCACTAACAATGGTGACAGTTTAGTGTAACTGACACATAAATTTCCTTAAGCTTAACTTTGCTCATATTGTTTGCTTTAGGGAAGAGTCTTCTTAAATGACCTTTCTCTGAATTTCTTATGAATCTTCTTCTGCTGTCCATTCTATTATCGCCTGAACGCAATATGAAATTCTTATGATGCTGACCATTATCAAATTACTCAGTCCTTAATTCATGTTTAGTTTACCTTGTTCATCAGTCCATACTTATTTCTAATGCTCTAGAGTGTAACTTTTCCTTTTGGTAGTCACGTTGGAGTTAGGAGCTTATTTCTCGAAATGAGGATATAAATTTATGGCCTATATACTTTTGTTGTCTCAAGGCCTGTCACCTCTCGTGTTTTCCTTCACTTGACTATAGACTCTATAATACTATCATATTTTACTCATAATGCTTCATTAACTCTTCTCTTATTTCCCGCTAATATTTATGTCTATCACTTTATTTTGAAAACTCAAACAAGACATTCTTTTGCTTTTAGCTCCCATTTTCTCCATCCAGTGGCTCTTCGGGTTTATTAACGTTCTCGCTCTACTAGGGACGGGTGCCACACTAATGTAATATTTATCCCTTCAAGGTTTTTAGTTCCTATCTTTGTATTACTCATATCCAACTGTACTATTTTATAGAGCACCATATGGCTCCTTATCTCATATCCATATTCTGTGTAATCTTTCTTGGGTTATTTCCTCGGCTTAACTTACATCATATACTGGCTCCTTATCTTCAATAACATCCCGGGCAGGAACTCTTACTTCTTTGTTTTGACTTCGTGCCTACCTAACGTGCTGGAATCATAGCATATCTGTAACATTTGGATAAGTGCAATCTCATCCTTTTTTTTTATTTTTGTCACATTTTTCCTTTATCATTCCATAGTCCCCCCTTTAGGGAGTACTAAGACTTGGAACTATGACAACCTACCTATAGATGTTTTTCCTCTTCATCTTTGGCGTCCTTTCACATCATCAATGACCTTTACTTGCCTTGCGGTAATCCTTCTGTGCAAAGGATAACAAAATTCCTCACTCGCGATGGTGACATTTTGTGTAACTGACACAAACAGTCCCTTAAGCTTAACTTTGCTCATATTGTTTGCTTTAGGGAAGAGTCTTCCTGAATGATCTTTCTCTGAATTTCTTATGAATCTTCTTTTGTTGTACATTATATTATCGCCAAAACACAATCTGAAATTTTCATGATGCTGACCATTATCAAATCACTCAGTCCTTAATTCATGTTTAGTTTACCTTCTTCACCAGTCCATACCTATTTCTATTGCTCTGGGGTCTTACTTTTCCTTTTGGTAGTCGCGTTGGAGTTAGGAGCTTATTTCTCAAAATGAGGATATGACTTTATGGCCTATATTCTTTTGTTGTCTCAAGGCCTGTCACCTCTCGTCTTTTCCTTCACTTGACTATAGACTCTGTATATCTGTCATATCTTACTCATAATGCTTCATTATCTCTTTTCTTATTTCCCGCTAACATTTATGTCTATCACTTTATTTTGAAAACACGAACAAGACATTCGTTTTCTTTTAGCTCCCATTATCTCCATCTAGTGGCTCTTTGGGTTGCTTAACATTCTCGCTCTACTAGGGACGAGAGCCACACTAAAGTAATATTTATCCCTTCAAGGTTTCTAGTTCCTATCTTTGTATTACTCATATCCAGCTATAATATGGGTGTCTCACAAGAGGATCTATTAGCACATTTGCAATATCCTTCGGAAATGTGAACTAACGCAAACAATCCATTCACCATTTTGGGTTACTCTAACCCAGTCAGATCTTGCTATCATGACCTTCTATTAAACCATATCTATTAGCTCCCATAGGGCATGACTGAGTTAGGTGTGGCCAATTGTACGTACATCTATTACTATTGAAGGTAATTCAAAATGCTTATATCTCCCTTCATGAATGGTAAATAACGATAATCTTTATTAACTAGGTACTTCGTACCCTTCTCCACCTTGTTTGTTTTACTTGCTGCAACTTGTGTCTAACTTC
Organism: Nicotiana sylvestris; assembly: GCF_000393655.2. Taxonomy (NCBI): domain Eukaryota; kingdom Viridiplantae; phylum Streptophyta; class Magnoliopsida; order Solanales; family Solanaceae; genus Nicotiana; species Nicotiana sylvestris. Next base: position 144,013,317 of record NC_091064.1, on the reverse strand, counting down.
CGGTTCCATTATTCCTTTTTACTGTAAGAGTGGATAAGTATTCTTTTCTAAAAGCTCCTTATCAAGAACCATACACCTTTTATTACACGCATTATCTGCTGAAGACCTCACATTTACTCATCATAAGCAAGATGAAAAATCGAATTCCTCTAACTCAACACTTCCACAACTATATCTCTTATCGATTGTGTAGGCATCATCTTATTATGAATAAATTAGAAGTTCGGAATTCGAATTCTTATAAGTGAGCTTGTGCGCAGTGAAATCTGGGAGGCTGATTTCTCCTCTACAAAATGCTTCGAAGGGTGATCCCGGAAGACTGGGATCTCGAGCCGGTCACTTCCCTCATGATCGGCCGGTACCCTACCAAGGATAATGTAGACCAAAGTCCCGACGAACAGAGAAATCTCCCGAGGAATGCACCCGGGGTCGATCAGGTCTATTCAAGCGGCTCGACATCAGCCCGCACTTACGTCATAAAGTTAGTCGGTTGTCCTATCCCATTTTTTTTTATCACGTAACGTATCTTGTACTAAGTTTGGGCTCCCCCCTTCTATAAAAGGGGAGTTTCAAACACCCTGTAAAGGCAGAGCTCCAACTATTCTATTCAAGTGCAATAATATCTCTCTCTCTCTCTCTTTTCTTTCTAATTTGCTCGTTCTCACTGGCCCGAGGCCACTTTAATATTCATCGTTCTCTCACTTGTTCTTCATCTTATCACTCGATATTGTTCATAAATAGATTTATTTAATCATATCTCAACTATTATCCCATTCCTGATCGCCCCGATAGCTCGAGCTCGACCCGAACATCGACCCCGAGGTCCCCCATCGACCAGTTCTGCATCCGGGTAACAGGCCCCTCCGTTTGTTTACTACCTCGTTTTAGCTTGCATTTCATCGTTAAACTTAATATTCTTAGCATCAACTACTCTAACAACTAGCTCGAGAATAGATAACGTATTTTTAGAATCCCATTTACAAATATAATTGTTGTTACTATTTCACGGTAAACAGTTTGGCGCCCACCGTGGAGCTAAAAATAATAGTGATTATTTTCTTACTAGTTTCATTGCACAAACCCACATTATCTTTCACACTTTTTCTTGTCCAAGATCCTTTGATTTCAGGTCAAAATGTCTGGCTCGATAAACAGAGTTGAGAACGACAACCTTGAAAACGACAGGGAAAATGGTGTGGCTGCCCCGGCTACTGGAGCACCACCACATAATCCCGATAACACGCCCGGACCGATGCTAGCGGATACGGATTCGCAGGACGCACTACAAGTCGATGAAACGTCTCACACCGACATGAGCATACGGCGCAGCGACCGACAGGAAGCTCAAAAAACCCCAGCCCGGGAAGAACAGGAAGTTAGTCTTCATGTTGTTTTTGAAATGTTGCAGGCACAACAACTGGCCATTGCCTAGTTGCAAAGCCATCCGAAGACTCCCAGCACAGCAGCACCAGAGATAACTCCCCCCGCTGAGCAAGTACCCGAAAGGTCACGCGATAACAGGTCAGTGGCCGACCCTACCATAGTGAAGATGCTCGAGGATCTCACCAAAAGGATCGAATCAGGTGAGAAAATGATTGCAGCCAACGATAAAAAGGTCGAGACCTACAACGCTAGGGTGGATCAGATCCCGGGAACACCCTCGGTCCTGAAAGATGTAGATTCGAGAAAGTTCGTGCAACGGCCGTTCCCGGAGGAAGTAGCTGCGAAACCTATTCCAAAAAAGTTTAGAATGCCGGAACTCCCTAAGTACAACGGTGCCACCGACCCTAACGAACATGTTACTGCCTACACCTGCGCAGTAAAAGGCAACGATATAAAGAATAACAAGATCGAGTCCGTATTACTGAAAAAATTCGGAGAAACGCTTTCAAAGGGGGCCATAATGTGGTATCACAACTTGGCTCCCAACTCCTTAGATTCATTCACCATGCTAGCAGACTCCTTCGTAAAAGCACATGCTGGAGCCATCAAAGTAGCAACGAGGAAGTGTGACGTTTTGAAAATCAACCAAAGAGAGAACGAGATGCTGCGGGAATTCGTGTCCCGCTTCCAGATGGAACGGATGGAGCTACCACCAGTCTCCTACGACTCGGCAGTGCAGGCCTTCACCCAAGGCCTGAACGAACGAAGCCCGGTTGTTTCGAAACATATGAAGTAGAACCTGATCGAATATCCAGCCATGACCCGGTTGGACGTCCACAGCCGATACCAGTCAAAGATAAGGGCCGAGGATGACCAGTTGGGAGCCCCTTCTACCCAAACAGAATCCTGGCAAAAGAATCAAAACCACACAAAGAAAGGTACCAGCCGTACCTCGAAGATAGAAGGAACGCCCCAAGGCACAACCTACCTCACAATGATTGGAGGATAGATCGAGGACAGGACCCTCGAGGGCTCGTCAATAGAACCAGGTTCGATCGAAACATAGTGCCAACAAATGCACCCCACTTATCGGAATACAACTTAAGCGTCGATGTGTCAGACATCGTGTTCGCTATCAGCAAGATCAGAGATGCCACGTGGCCCAAAACGATACAGTCAGACCTTTGGCAGAGAATTTACAGCTTAGTATGCGAGTTTCCCAATACGCACGGTCACAGGATCGAGGATTTCCATCAACTACGAGAAGAAGTGGCTCAACTACTCAACAAAGGACACCTTCGAGAATTCCTTAGCAATCGGGCCAAAAATTAGTTCTGAGAAAGGGAAGCAACAAAGAAAAACGAGGCAAACGAGCCGCAACACGTCATCCACATGATCATCGGGGGCGCCGATGCCCCGCAGGAACCTGTAATGAGAAGAACAAAAATATCCATCACCAGAGAAAAATAGACTCGGGGATATATCCCCGAAGACACCCTCACATTCAGCGAAGAGGACACCGAGGCCCTGTCTCAACCCCACAATGATGCCCTGGTAATCTCCTTTCTTGTAAATTCTTTTCAGATAAAACATGTACTCGTGGATCCAGATAGCTCGGCCAATATTATCAGGTCGAGGGTGATAGAATAGCTCGGACAGCTCGAACAAATCGTGCCCGCCACTCGGGTGCTCAATAGATTCAACATGGTGAGCAAAATGAAGAAAGAAGAAATTGTCCTCCCGGTTACCATGACCGGCACAACCCAAGACACCAAATTCCATGTCATCGAGGGAGATATGATGTATAACGCCTTATTTGGGCGGCCATGGATACACTGCATGAGAGTAGTACCATCCGCCCTCCACCAGGTGATAAAATTCATGACAATAGACAAGATCAATACCGTCTACGGGGAACAACATGTGGCAAGGGAAATGTTCGCAATACACGACGTGGTGCCAATGGTCATACCTCCGCCCCCGAATAAACCAACGGGCAAATCGGGTCTCGCCCTTGGTCGAGCTTGACAAAACAAAGTAGAGATCCACGCCGCGTCTCCGGGCAGTTATTATGGACCAATCCTAAGGCATCTCCGGCATATCTCGCCTCAAGGTACGACCATTCCCCTTTTTTATTTCGAATTTGGAATTAACCTTCGTGCAGGCACCCGATCGCAGCTGCCGGAACGCTAGTGCTATCGCAAGACCTCAAGGCTCCAAAAGCGTACCCGTTGCACTCTTTTCCTTCGACCAAGTTTTTATCCTAGAACAAGGGTTTTTACCGGCAAGGTTTTTAACAAGGCAACGTCTGCGAGCTGCCTAAGGAGGAACTCCTCGAAAAACATTCAAGACTTTCCCTGCAGCTGACTTTTGAATATTTGAGGGGCATTCCCCCGGAAAGCTGCCCGCTCGTAGGAGTTTTGGAAACGCCAAATAAGGTTTCCTATAGGAAAACAATGTATCGGACCAAACGGTCGATATAGTTAGTCCCCGTCGGCAAAAGCATGTACTATTATATAGAGCAATCAAAAAATACTTTTTTTGTCAAAAAGGGGGAGGGAACGCCTCCTCAAAGTAGGGTAACAAATTCTTTCACCAGAAACGTCCCGAAAACTCGAGAACGGGCGCCAGCAGTTCAAACGCTCAAACGCCCCCGAATCAAAGCTTTGAAATCACAAAAACTTCAGGCAAGGCAAATCTCCGGGCGATCGACTTCGACCTGATATAGGCCGACTCAACACAACAATATATATTACGACAATGGATTGAAGAATATCTTTCAGCATCTCATTCTCCAAACAAGGAAATCGCAGTATATTCCCGGCAGGAACCCCTTCACCAAATGCGTCCCGAAATGCTCGGGGACTTACCGTCAACAATTTGGCACCCGCACGACCCCAAGATCGGAACTCCGGGCTCATGAAGCCCCAGTAAGGTAACTTCGAGCTCACAAATAGCGGCCTTCGATCTTAAACAAACTCGATGACTATCATTAATCGCCATGCGTTGGAAAACCCAAAACTGTAAGACCCCTAGCGGGCAGACTCGGCATAACCAGATCTATTCTACATTACAACAAAAACTATAAGACCTCAACAGGCATGACAAACTGTAAGACCTCAACATGCATGAAAATACCAAAGTTTAGGCTATACTTCGCATTTGTAAGAATCCCGAAAGGGCATACGCTCGGTGTAGACGCCTAAACTACCACTCAGGATCAAAAATGGCTCCAACCAAATACATATGACTACGGTCAAAATGGCTAATACAACCAAATTAATGCGACTCGGGAACGCTCGACCGTCGCTAAACAAAAATCGCAGGCCACTACTTTGAATATACTTCAGAAAGAATTAGTGAAAACAGGCTTCCCTCAACAGGAAAAATTTTCTTTGGCCATGTTAGCTCCAAATCACAAGGCTTCGACCTACTCAGCCTACGAGCTAAGAACCTTCCGAGGTGCTCAAACATCGCCGATAACGACTTGAAATCGAGGTTCTTCTAGAATCGACGACGGGTCAGGCAAAATTATTTCAACAAACCTTAACGAGCTGAAAAAAAGCCTACAAAAAGCCCACGGGCAAAACAGCATAAGAGCCATTGTCACCAGCCAAACGAGCCTACGGGCCACACACTAAAAGGTCTCTACGACCAAACAACATAAGAGCCATTGTCGCCAGCTTGAAAATTGATGACTTGAGGATTAAAATGAGCTTGAATCATAACCCGATTCAGAGACCGGATCCAAAATAGTTAACTATACAAGTCTCCGAGCCACATATTAAAAGGTCTCAACGACCAAAACAACGTAAGAGGCACTATCGATAGTCTAAAACTCGAAAGAACTTAAGGGACAATTAAAGCATAAATCGCAACGCAACTCGGAGACTGGACCCGAAATAGTGAAAGGACAAATGCCCGAGGGTGAGAAATAAAGGCCACCGTTGTCCGCCCATACATGCAGGAAAGAACTTAAGGGTCAATTAAAGCTCGAATCGCAACGCGACTCGGAGACTGGACCCAAAATAGTCAAACTACAGTATGCCTGAGGGCACGACATAAATGCCACTATCGCCAGCCGAGTGATCCTCCGGGCCACACACCTGTAAGGTCACTTCGACCCAAAATGCAAAAGGCCATCTTTCGTCCGCCCATGCAGGCGAGATAGAGCTTAAGGGTCAACTAAAGCTCAAATCGCAACGCGACTCGGAGACTGGACCCAAAACGGTTGGAACAACACGTGCCCAAGGCCAAAAAATAAAAGCAATCACTATCTTCCCACACGGGCACAGAAGATTGAAGATCAGGCAAGCCCGAGTCAAGGACTGACTCGGAGACTAAGCCTAAAACAGTTGGTCAAAACACGGAGGCCCCAACGCCTGCTCACATCAAAGATCGCACTTAAAAGCCTCCGGGCCTGCCTGATCAGTTACGAACCTACACGAATCCTGCCAAACACAGAAACTAGCCCGCCTGGTAAAAGCAATACGGGAAGAGATACAAAGGAGGTAAAGATTCAAGATTTCACTCATTTTATATATGCGCGAAAGGTGCGCTCTCCATCTACAAGCATGCTCTACAAACAACAAATACAAAGTGGCAAAATCTATGTTCTACCCCAAAAGGATACAACCTACCAGTCCCATCCTCGCTCTCTGTGGCATCGGCAATAAGCAACCAAGCATCACGCTCGACCACCTTTGCTCAAGAAAATCCTTCTAGATGGACGGAACCCATGGCATGGGTCTCTTCAAGAGCCTGTCTTAAGATCTACGACAAACGTATCCCGCGAAGGCCCGCTCCAACTCGGCTCGAACATTAGCAATAGGTCGCCACTCCCTCATAATACTTGGTCCGACTCAGTACTATACCAGTCCGGGCACCAGTTATTCTCCACCCGGACTTTTGAGGAATCAAGATACAACTTCATAATCATGTCCATTCAGATCAACGCTCGAGCCTGTATTTGATACTTCAGTTCACCACATGCATTCCTGGCTCGATCGGTTCTGTCCCTAAGGTACTCCTAAGCATTCTCATGTTCTCTGCATCTAAAACTAAGCAATTTCTAAACTCAAAGGTTGGAAAAGTGAAACACTTAACACAAGAAGGCTCCTGCCTCATCAAAAGGCTTCTGTAACGCGAGCTTTAATATGTCCCAAACCGCCAGTACACCGACTCGACCCCTCCTTCCCCGTGCCAAGAAGCCTAGGGGGCGTACCTTCATCCAGGGCCCCCAAAGTATAGCCCCTTGGCGGAATAGCTCAGAACTTGGGTTTGTCAGACTCTTACGGAGGGAAAACCTGATAAGACAGGGGACACCCGAGATGCAGAGGAATCATGCTAAAACTCACCACAAAGTGAAGCCGGCAAACCTACTCGACGATCGAGCACACTCCTGGTGGCCCAACCCTTATTGGCTCGAAAAGACCGCTGCTCTGGACCCAAGGACTCCAGGAACGTCAGGCTCGAATTATGTACTCTCCTCAGAAGCACGGGCCCGTCTCACCCTGATAAAAGCTCCATCATGATTATAAAGCGCACATCTCATTTATCACTGTGCCAGGTCTCTACCATTCCCCAAATGAACAACCGCTATGGGTATGACCCACCGGCACCATGAAATCAGCAAACCCCGAGGGCCCCCGGGAAGTGGAAGCAACCTTACGTTACATGTGAGAAGGGCGGGAATGATTCAACGCCAACCAAAGACATCAACAATCAGCACCGCCTTCAGTTTCGAGGTAATGCTCAACACCGAAGACCTCCGTCATAGCAAGACAGCGCTCCAGAAGGCCAACAATGCCTTAACCAACACGAGATTGGCATACAGCTTCAAAAGGCCTCTGCCAAAGAAGGCTAGTTTGCAAAGAAATGGGCGTCTCTAACAAATACCCACGCGAAATAGGCTCCGGGTGATGACCAGGATGACCTGAAGCACGCCCAGGCCTCTATTCAGAGATCGCCTCTAGGAAGTCACCGGCGTCATGGGACCGCGATCCCACAGGCAAGTCTCTTCTCGAAGGTTATAATGAGGCCCGAATATATTATCCACACTTTCATGCAGAGAAAGGGTCCCGGCGGCCCGGGGTTATGGCCTAATTCGGGTTCAGTTCTAGAAGTCACAAAGGACCCCATGCGAAACCGTTTTATCAAAGGCCGGGAAGAATACTCGCGCCCGAGGTCGGTATCATAGGCGATGAAACAAGATCATGCTTTCAGAGCTGCCAAAAATATAAAGAGATACAGCGAGTGTCGAAGGAAGGAATCAAGAAAATATCTTTGTATTTATAAAAGTGTTCGCTTACAACGACCCTCGGGGGGGGGGGGTTCCTTACATATGATTACAAAAGCCCACAAGGGGATCCTTGCATAAATATAAAGAAGTACAAATGGTATGCATACAACAAGAGCCTAATGACCTAGCCTATTCCCTAAAATACAGCATCTCCGTCGTCATCCTCTCAGGCGTATGACTTCAAAGACAATATCTTCCAAGTCCAATCCCCTCGGGGAACTCATCCTAATCCTCCCAGAATGGCATCTTCAAAAGGGAGGGTATGGAAAAGGAAGGCGGGGGAGAAGAGCAAAATGACGAAGGAGAAGCCGGAATAACACAAGAAGTGGCTGGGTGAAAAATTTGGCTAGTACGAACTCTGGCAGTACTGCCATTTTAAAGCCACTACTTGAGACTTTGCCTCGGCCCGGAAGGCAACAGCCAGCAGAGACCGCCGCCACACCCCTCAGAAATCCAAAAGGGGTATAACCCGTCGAGCTGAAGGAGGAGGGTTAGCAGCGGTGTATAATTCGAGCCCCCTCTTGAGCAACGATGCATAATCCAAAGTATCCCTCCGTGTCGGAGGAAGTCGGCCCTCCGCCTCATCACCCCGGGCCAACAATTGACAATATCAACAACAACAGCATCACAGCAGCACAACTTTGCCCAACCAAAAGGGGATCAAGAGTTGGGCCAAGGGGCACATGGTGTAATATCTTGAGGCTATGGGCCTCAAACATGACGAGATGGCAGTAACTCAAGATAGTAGTAAAGGAAGAAAAGATGGGTAAAAAGGAAGTTTGAATAAGAAGATAACCACGAAAAGCCCCATTTATAGGGAGGGCAAAGTAACCGACGACACCATTATCGCCCTCGAAAAGCGTAATAACAGGCGCAATCAATACGTTCACAGAAGCTGAACCGATAGCAACGACGTAACTTGAAAAAATGAATAGTCGCGACATTTCCTTGAGAAGAAGAAAGGCGAAGCACCTCGACACTTGTAAAAGGGGGGCTGCGCCATCAGAACGACGTCCTTATAGGAGACCAATAAGTGGGGTGTCAAAATCATTTCTTATCACTTCCATCTAATAAACGCGGAGACTATCTATGCGTAGTGAAATCTAGGAGGCCGATTTCTTCTAGACAAAATGCTTCAAAGGGTGATCCCCGAAGACCGGGATCTCGAGCCGATCACTTCCCTCAAGAACAGCCGGTACCCTGCCAAGGATAATGTTGACCGAAGTCCCGACAAACGCAAAAATCTCCCGAGGAATACACCCGGGTTCGATCAGGTCTATTCAAGCGGCTCGACATCAGCCCGCGCATGCGTCATAAAGCTAGCCGGTCGTCCCATCCCATTTCTTTTATCGTGCAACATATCTTGTACTAAGTTTGGGCTCACCCCTTCTATAAAAGGGGAGTTGCTAACACCCTGTAAAGGCAGAGCTCCAACTATTCTATTCAAGAGCAATAATATCTCTCTCTCTCTCTCTCTTCTTTCTAATTTGCTCGTTCTCACTGGCCCGAGGCCACTTTAATATTCCTTGTTCTCTCACTTGTTCTTCATCTTATTGCTCGGCATTGGCCATAAAGAGCTTTATTTAATCATATCTCAATTGTTATCCCATTCTCGATCGTCCCCGATAGCTCGAGCTCGACCCAAACATCGACCCTGAGGTCCCCCATCGACCAGTCCTGCTTCCGAGTAACAGGCTCCTCGGTTTGTTTACTGCCTCATTTTAGCTTGCATTTCATCGTTAAACTTCACATTCTTAGTATCAACTGCTCTAACAACTAGCTCGAGAATAGATCACGTATTTTTAGGATCCCATTTACAAATTTAATTATTGTTACCATTTTCACGGTAAATAGAGCTCTACCACACGATCTAGAGTAAAAAGAAAGAGTGACAGTCCTAAAAGCCTTGTAGCCTCCTACTTATAAGTGTTGTGCATGACACACCCATAAAAAAGACTCTACTAGACACGGCTTGTAGACTCCCTAGGATATAACTGCTCTGATACCACTTTTGTCATGACCCAAACCGATGGACCGCGACAGGCACCCGGTACTTACTCAACCGAGTACTAACATAACCTATTTTTTCGTATCATACTATCGTAGATAACTGAGCTAGAGAGGATATTGTCAATTAGGTAGAATACAACATGTAATACCAACTTATACATAAGACATATGGGTCTCTAAGACCAAAATAATCACTCGTATACTAAACATAGGCCGACAAGACCATACAATCTTTTACGTACATGACATATGTATAGAAGCATCTAATGATACATAATTATCATAAAGGTCGGGACAGAGCCCCGCATACAAAACAATACACATCTAAATCATACTGACCAAACAGGAAACTCTGGAGCAAATGGAGTGCACCAACATCTTACGCTGAGCTGATCGTCTACTTGGAGTACTCTCGACCTTTCTATCGAGACCTGCAGGCATAAAATGCAGCATCCCCAGGGAAAAGGGATGTTAGTATGAATAATGTACTGAGTATGCAAGGCAGACGAAAAAGTATGTAATAGACATGAAACAAATATAGAAAAAAATGACTCAACCTGTAAGTTTGGATAACTCTGTAAATTATGAAATACTTTTAGTGTCATGCGTATACGTATGAATGTCATGTCGTGCATAGGTACATGTGTTCATAACATCATCAAGCCTCTAAGGGCATCCCATCATATCATCTCGGCCAGTGTGGAAAAAATCATCAACGTATACCAGTTGATCAGGTGGTGGTGCGTATATAACGCCATAACCTTTCCCATTTCCTATGTATATATATATCATCAATGTATACCAACTGATCAGGTGGTGGTGCGTATATAACGCCATAACCTTTCCCATTTCCCATATATATATATATATATATATATATATATATATATATATATATATATATACATACATACATATATATATATACACACACATATATACACACACTTATATATATATACACACACACACACACACACATATATATATATATATATATATATATATATACGCGTATATTACGCCATCTGGTCATGGGTTAATGTGCATGTATAAATGCATGAAATGCATATGAAATACATTAATAAACTCTCTCGGTACGTCATAAGATCATTATGTCTCTGGTTAATATCATGAAATACACTTTACAAACTTACATATTTTTTTGAATCCTTGAACAAATGACAGAATAATATGACACACAGAGAATCAATAATATAATCATCTCTAGTATTTCTATGAATAGAGTCATTTATAGAAGTTATGCATTTTCTCATTATGTTTGTATCGTATGGATCATATAAAAAGGAAAGAAGGGATATCCATAACATACCTGAATCAATTCTCTTGACAATCCCTATAATACACGTTGATTGCAACAACACGTAACGAAGGATCAAGGTAATGAAAAATCCGTATGATATTCTTGAGAAAAATTATAACGTGCTCCCTTAGAATCGCAAAATCCCGTTGCTACTACGCTGAGAAGTCTCGTATGAATTATTGTTGTGGTGGTTCACGTTACCAGTGAAATATATGATCTTTGTTGAAGCTTTTGATAGATGATCCGTGTGAGACTTCCCAAGAAATGAATGAATGGCTTTAGAAATGTCACTTTTTATAGTGGTGTAGGCCCCACTTAATAATTCTTACCTTAGACACCCACGTCTCTTAAATTTCCATCTAATAATGTATGTAAGAGTCATCAAACATGACTTGAGTTGCTGCGACATTTGGTTTTTCAAGTTTATCCAATAATTCCCTAATTTCCATCATTAACTTATTAAATTCCTCACTAATCCAATTATTAACCAATTACCCACATAATTAAGAATTAACTCAATTTTCTTAAAATACTACTCAATTTTAACACACCTTATACACCTCATTATCATGGCCATGTAGTACCTTGTATGGTATTAGTCCATAAATACCAGGTATTATAGCTCGAACCATATTTTATCCCAAATTGACAAACTTCGATGAAGCACGTTTTCTTCGATTTGCTTGTCCTCTCACCTTCACGAATTTACTTATCCCATGTTTGAAATAGCATAATACTTATAATTCCAAAATAATCTCATTCCCGAGCTTACATCGATTAACTTATGACGAAACATCAACGTACAAAAATGCGGGACGTAACATCTCATTATTGATTTTATATCAATTTACTTATGGCGTACTTCAATGTACGAAAACATGGGGTGTAACAACATAATCACTTCTTGGTTTCTCGGTGGTGTCCCGGACCTCGAAGGTTGGGTCCGAAAGCTTGCCACCTCCTCCTCTTACTCGGAGTGTTGCTGGCGATATCTGGCTATGGGTCGATGGGAGGCAAAAAACCATGGTGAGTTCTCTTATTCGTTTTTAGTGTTTCTATCACGAGATACTGATTTTGATTTCACGTAGATCTTAGAGACACTGTTGAATTGAGATCGGCCCCAGCTGGTGGAGTGGAGGCTCCGAAGCCTCCCAAAGAAAGAAAAAGAAGGAAAGAGTCATCCGAAAATCCCCCAAAAGGCAAAGAAAAGCTTGGCTCAAAAGCCTAAGGCCGATGCAACGACCTTATCTTTGGAAATGGCCCAACGCCTTTAGGATCAGGAGGAAGAAGAAGATGACGATTGCCTGTTGATAAATTGTAAAAGAAAGAATGTTGAGGCTTTGAAACCCACTGAACTAGCAGCGGATGATGAGGTCCACTCCAGAGTTGAAGAACTCTCCGAAGGGAGTTCAAACAAAGTCCCCGAACAATCGTCCATAAAGAATGTGCCTCGATTAAGAGATCACTATGAGGGCAAGGCCGAACATCCTGATACTGAGCCTTTTCAAATAGAAGAAAATATCCCGAGCGGATCACTCGGGGTGATCAACGTGAATGATTCTCCCCCTGACCCCGAGTTCTTCGAGGGGCAAATCTAGGAGGCTGTGAATATGAGATCTTTAGGAGTTCAAGTAAGCCATGAAGGGCACGACATCTTTCAAGAATGCCTCACAGGGCTTGAAGACGGCCCAGACCCAAATGCTTTCTTCATTTTTGAACAAGTGAGTTTTCTATTTTTTATGCCTTTGTTTTAGCTGTTCCGAATCTAACTTTCCTTATTTTTCATGATGGCCGTGGTGCTCCACAAAAGGGCATTTTCCAAGTCCCGAGACGATCTTTCTCGGTGCGAGACCGAACTTAAGAAGACCTTGGAGGAGAGGGACGCCGTCAAAGCTTTATATGCTAAAAAAGAGATGGAGATCCACAATCTCCGAGTTGAGTTGACGTAGGCATGCCAAGGACGGGCCGAGTACGTTGAAAAGGTGACACAACTCTCGACGGTTTGCTATGCACCAGTTTATATTAGAGACTGATATTTTTAATTTTGTAGTTTCAGCAAAAGCCTTACTTGGAGGTGCAGCTTTGGGAGGAGCTTAAGATGAAAGAAAATGAGACCCTAGGGTTGAGGCAAGGTATGGACAATCTCGCCTCTAAAAAGGAAACTCTAAGAGAGCAGTTACCTTCGCTCGAACGCCAGCTTCGAAGTGTGAAGAAGGAGAGCCAAGCTCTGGGCCTTGAGATCGAGAAGCTTAAGGCCAAATCTGTCACTAAGCTGGCCAAGGCTAAATATGATGCAGCGGAAATTATGACCTCGTATCGATTTGATGCCAAAGCAGCTAATGCTCGGGAAAGCGGAGGTTAAGTTATCAAGTTCCCTTGACCATACTAGGCGACAATCCTGGAGGATGATTCTCGAGGAGATACATGCTCGTGGCTTCGATCTTTCAGCCAATATTGAAGCGGAGAAGGCTTTGGAAGAAGAGGCGGCAGCTCTACTTTCCGATGAGGATGATTCAGTCAGATTCTTCGAGGGTGAAAGAGATGGGGATGAAGCCGCCGAGGTTGAGGCTCCCCAAGATGCGACTCTTGAAGATGCAGCTAATAAGGGTGTGGCCTCGAAGTAGTTTTTATGTTACTTTATTTTGTTTTCTTGTATGTCTTCCTTGTGTAAATATTTCCTATAATCATCTTTTGGAAATACGAGGGAAACTTTTATCTCGTCTTTAGCTAATTCTGGTTTTAACATGGCATGTATTCAACATTGCCTTTATTTGTTGAAGACTTCGTTTGAATGACTGGCTCGAGTATTGGTTCGGGGTATTATAAACCCTTATATCTTTATAATAATTTTTGAGCAAGTTTAAATCAACTCATTTTGAGCTCGGGATATTTTGAACTCGAGTCCGAATCGAAATGAAAGCGGAATCTCGAACTATAAGTTTTAGGCTCTTAAGCTGTTACGCCCCACAGTATTACATCGATATTATGCTCTACAGTAATATATTACGATGATGTTACCCTCTGCAGTAATATATTACGATGATGTTATGCTTCGTGGTATTAAGTTACGACAGTATTGCACCTAGCAGTATTACTTTACGGTGATGTTACGCTGCGCAGTATTAAGTTACGACTGTGTTGCACCCAGCAGTATTACATTACGGTGATGTCACACTCTGCAGTATTAAGTTACGATGATGTTGCATCCTAAAGTATTGTATGTTAAATTTGTCGTAAGGTAATTGAAATCAGTCACAGTAAAAGATTATTTGGAGATTATAAGGATTATGCTATTTTACGAGCGATTAGAAAATTCATGAAGGTGAAAGGGGGAGAAAGTCAAAGAAAATGAATTTTGTCCATGATTGGTATTTTGGGGTAAAATACAGCCCGAGCTAAAATACCCGATATTTATGGATTAGTGTCATACAAAGTACTACATGAGCATGCTAGTAAGGTGTATGATATATTTGGATAAGATTAATCCCTTCCCCCTCCAAAAATGTGGCAAGTGGACACAACCTAAGGGAATGACTCCTTAGTTATTTTAATAGGTGGCAATTAAGTTGGAAAGGAAAGGGACAAATCATTTGTTATGATTACTATACATTTCTTACATCAGAACCTTTACATGTGAGATGTATTAGCATTATTCAATCAAAAGGGAGACGTTAGACTTCTTAACCTTGGAAACATTAGCCATTTTCAAGCTTTCAAAGCTAATTTCTTCATTTCTTGAAAGCACTATCAGAACGTTAAGAAAGCTGCAACAAAGACGTTTTCCGACCAACAAAATCAAATGAGAATTACTGGAAGTTTAACAAGGTACAAATTTAATGGTTCTAAAATGGTACGATGCAACCTTTTACAAGAGTATTATATGGATTTTTCCCTACCCCAGGTATGTTAAGGCTATCCCTTCTTTCTTTTGGCTTGATCCATACGATATGAACGAAACGTGCAAATGCACAAATTTCATGAATGACTCTATTCATAGAAGTATTAGAGGTATCTATGTTCTTAAATTTCCACGTGTCATAATATTTTATCATCTGTTCATAGGTCTCAGAAAAATAGGAAAGTTGAAAAGAGTTTACTTTATGATATTAATCAAAGGGAAAATGGTCTTACGACATTCCGAAAGATTTTATTAACGTACATTTCATGCTTTGCTTCATGTACATTGACCTGTGACCAGATGGCGTTATATACGCGTATATATGTATGTATATATATATGTATATGGGATATGGGAAAGGTTATGGCGTTGTATATGCACCACTAGCTAATCAACTGGTATATGATGATGATTTTGCCAGAGTGGCCGATATAATATGATGGGATGCCCTCAGAGGTTGATGATGTTATGAAATATGTACCTATGCACGACATGACATTCATATGCATATTCATAATGCTAAAAGTATTTCATGATTTATAGAGTTATCAAAACTTACAGGTTGAGTCAATTACTCTATATTTCTTCCATGTCTGTTATCTACTTATTTATGTGCCTTGCATACTCGGTACATTATTCGTACTGACATCCCCTTTGTCTGAGGATGTTGTGTTTCATGCCCCCATGTCCCGATAGAGAGTTCGAAATCCCTCCAAGTAGGCTTTTATCTCAGTAGAAGATGTTGGTGCGCTCCATTTGCTTCAAAGTTTCTTGTTTGGTTGGTATGATTTAGACGTGTATTGTTTGGTATGGCAGGACTCTGTCCCGACCTTTATGAAAATTTCATATTTTTAGAGGCTTATAGACATATGTCATGTACGTAAGATATTGTATGGCCTTGTCGGCCTATATTCAGGGTACGAGTGGTTATTTTAGGCTTGTAGGCATGTATGTCTTATGTAATGATTTGTATTACATGTTGTATCCTACCTATTTCACGGTAGCCTCTCCGGCTCAGTTATTTATGATATTATGACATGAAAAGACACATTATGTTGGTACTCGATTGAGTAAGGTACCGGATGCCCGTCGCTGTCCATCGGTTTGGGTCATGACAAAAGTGGTATTAGAGCAGTTCTATCCTAGGGAGTCTACAAGTCGTGTCTAGTAGAGTCATGTTTATGGGTGTGTCGTGCACCTCACTTATAAGTAGGAGGATACAAGACATTTAGGATTGTCGCTCTTTCTACTTACTCTAGATCTCGTGGTAGAGCTCAGCTGTAAGAATTCAAATTCCTAAACTCTATCTTATTCGTAATAAAACGATACCTACATCCGGAAAGACAGTTGGAAAGACAGATGGCTGTGGAATAGCCGAGTTAGAGGAATTCAATTTCTGTATGATGCCTATGATAAGTAAATGGGAGGTGTTTAGCAGATCATGGATGTACTGAAAGGTGTAAGCTTCTTGATAAGAAGCCATAAGGCAAGAATGCCTATCCACCTTTATGGTGAAAATGATGGATTAATAAGATAAATATAAGTTTCAAAAAGCAAAAGAAGCAAGATAAAGTAGGGTACGAGGCTCATAGTTAACGAAGGTTAACAATGTTTATAATTCACGCAGAGAAACATAAGCTTTTTGAGTTATATTCAATAGTAATAGAGGTATATACAATTGGTTACACCCATTTCAGTTATGCCTTGTGGGGTCTAACAAGTATAGTTAAGAGAAGGACAGGATATCAAGATCTGTCTGGGTTTAGGGTAACCCAAATTGGTGAATGGATTGCTTGCGTTAGTTGACATTGCCGAAGGATATTGCAAATGTGCTAATAGTGTAACGACCCAACTGGTGGTTTTGAGCAATTGCGTCTGGTTCGGCAGTTTGAGCTCACGAGCAGCTTCATATAATGTGTATCGACTAGCGTGCGCAGTCCGGGCGTGAAACCGAAAAGCTTTTATGTGATAATATGAAAAATATAGTAATTTCTAGAGTTAAAATTTGGCTTTTAGTTGACTTTGGTCAATATTTTTGGTAAAGGGACCCAGATCTGTATCCCGACAATTTCAAGAGGTCTCGCGGTAAAAAATAGGACTTGCGCGTATACCCGGAATTGAATTATGAGGTCCTTAGCCATAGAAAATAATTTTTGAAGAAAATTATTGTGTTGGTTTTTAAAGGAAATAAAGAAATGAATTAATGTTTGAACTCGTTGATATCAGGCCCGTATTTTGGTTCCAAAGCTCGGTACAAGTTTTTTATGATATTTAAGTCCTATCTGTAAAATTTGGTGAGAACCAAAATTGATTTGATGTGATTTGGACGTCCGGTGGAAAAGTTAGAAAATCATGAGTATTGAGGTTAAATTCGCTGTTTTTGATGTTATTTTGATGATTTGATCATACAAGCATGTCTATATGATGTTTTTAGACTTGAGTGCATGTTTGGTTTGGAGCCCGAGGGCTTGGGTGAGTTTCGAATAGGTTTAGGCTATGTTGCGCTTGTTTTTGGATGCTTCAACGTCGTTTCTTCAAGCAAAAATAATACAACATTGAGCAACTAAGATCCAAATTCAGTTTTGTTTAAACCATTAGATTCAGATCGAAATTATGGAGCCATAGGAAAAAGAATTATCGAATTTGGACATCGTATGAGGAAGTTATGCTCATTTTCGTGTTGGGAAAAATTGCTTATTTCTGGTGTGTTCGCAAATGCGAATTTTTTCATCGCATTTGCGATGCCCAGTTCGCAAATGTGAACTTTTTGTCGCCTAATTTGTTCGCAATTTGCAAGGGTTCGCAATTGCGAACCCTGGGTCGCAAATGCGACATCTGAGGCCTGTTAAGTGAAATTTTAGATGTGATTTTCACCCATTTTTCAACTTTCTCAAACCCTATAGCTCCATAAGCGATTTTTCAAGGTCCCAAACTTCTTAAAATCAATGGGTAAGTGTCTCTAATCAATTTTCAACTATATTTTGTGTTCATATCTTAGAGTTAACATCAAATTCATGAGAATCTAAAGGGAAATTTGGGAAAAATTGCGAAATCTTTCAAAAATATAAAATGATGATTGGAATGACAAAATGGCATTGGAATTAGATAATTTTTGTATGGGTGAACTCGTAGCGGAATGAGTGTTCGGTTTTTGTAAATTTTGTCGGGTTCCGAGTAGCGGGCCTAGGGAGTTGACTTTTGTTGACTTTTTGCAAATTGTATAAGAATCATAGTTTTGTCAATTGAAATTATTTTCTCTTGCATTGTTTGATGTATTCAAGTCTTTTTTGTCTAGATTGAACCGAGCGTTGATGAATCGGTAAAGGAAAAGCTAAATTGAGTACTGAATTAGCCGGATTGAGGTAAGTATCTTGCTAACCTTATGTGTGGGATTTCCCCTTAGGATTTGAGACATCTATGATAATTGTAGTTCGTGCATGCGAGGTGACAAGTGTGTGCTCAGACAAGAGTATGTGAAAAGTATCACGTTATGATTGGATTTCCTAATTGCTTAAATTGCCTCTATATGCTCCATATGACGTTGTTAGCTTTTTCTCTAATTCTTACGTGTTACATTTACCCTTAATTGCCTTCCCTGTTGTTTTGATACTTCTTGATTATGAGTTCCTCTATGACTTCGTGTAGGTATGTTACACGTCTAATTGTTGCGATTACCGGTGTAGTTATCACATGCTTATTATGTCTTGTTGTTTTGTTAAGGTTATTGTGCTTCTTGGTTTCTCCGTGATTCTCTTGTTGCTATACAATCATACTCTTAGTGATTCTCTCCGAGATGTTATTGTTCATATTGTTGAGTCCCTTGTTGGGATGTTATTGTTCATATTGGTTATTACCTTGCCGGGATGTATTTTTTCTATTGTTTGGATGGGGATACCAAGAGATCCCCAACACATATATTGAAGATACCAAGAGATCCTCGGGATACCAAGAGATCCCCAGCACATATATTGAGGATACCAAGAGATCCCCAACATATATATTGAGGATACCAAGAGATCCTCAGGATACCAAGAGATCCCTAGCTCAAATACTGAGGATACTGAGAGATCCCTGAGTATTTATGTTTGGGACTACGGAACGGGATCCCGGGAGATCCCCTGTCGATATTCTGTGAGTGTAAATGCATGAAGGGTGATGTCGTGCACTTTATGTTGTTGTGTTTATTTATTGCTATCAATTCAAGTGCTCTAATGGTTTAGATCCCCTTACTATTACGATTCTTTGTGTTGTAACCCATAGTGTTGTCAATACCTCACCGTATTTATAAATTTCAATACCTTAAATTTCAATAATTTCTACATTTTTGATTCAATTAATTTTTCAATTAAATTTTCTTAAATCATCTGAGGTTGTATTCTACTTAAAAAGGAATTTCTACTAAGTTGTAATTTATTAAATCCCATGTTAAAGGTAATAATTCATTCGATGTTGTATTTTAATTGAAAATGATACTTTCTTTATTTAAATAATTTCTAAAAATAACTTCATCTTTTCTTGCTGAGTTCCTAATTGGCTTAGAAGTTGTACTCTACTTTATGTTATGTAAATAAAACTCCTTGAACATCTTAGTTTCATTAGTTATGGACCCTATGTACTGAGTAACATGAGAACGTTGTTATGCAAAGAGAGATATAAATATGTGGGCACAAGGTGCCGGGTGTGCTAAAGGTTTGGTAATTTAGGTTATGTTATGAGACATCGAGTTTGAGATGGCTAGAATTGTGTATCAGAAATGATATGATTTATTGACCTGACATCGCCTTTCTTGTTTGAGTACATTTTTTTGCTTGTTTGTGTTCCAGCTATGTTGGTATTAATTTATTTGGTTATCTTTCATTTCCATCCGTGATTCCCTTTATCATTTCTACTGTTTGTATTTTGATTTCTCTCCGCTGTTGATATTATCTAGTTATCTTTATCTCGATATTTCAATATCATATATTGTTCATTTCATTTGACCAGTAAGTGTCTGGACTGTTCCTCGTCACTACCCCATCGAGGTTAGTTTTGATACTTATTGGGAACCTCCGTGGTTTGCTCATACTACACTTCTGTACATTTTTATGTACAGATCCAGGTATTGATCGATAGTAGCTATGCGGATGGTCGCAATGGAGACTCACGGTAACCTGTGTTGCATTCGCAGGCCTCGGAGTCACCTTCGTTTGTAATTACGTTCCATTGATTTCTTTTCGTTCTGGAACAGTGTTGTATTTATTTTATATAACTACTCTTAGAAAGGCTTATTACTTGTACCACCAGTTTTGGGGAATTATGATTTATTGAGAGTTATTTAATTTGACGTCAGTAAATGCTAATGTTATTTCAATAAATGCTAGGCTTACCTAGTTTAGTGACTAGGTGCCATCACGACTCCTTTGGAGAGATACCTAGATGGTGTACTTTAGAATATTACAATTAGATGTGAGTACTAGCATGATAAAAAAAAATTCAGATGATAGGCACTGAAAGCCTGGAAGGGATAAATATTACCTTAGTGTGACTGTCGTCCCTAGTAGAGCAAGGACGTCGAGCAACCCGAAGAGCCGATGAATAAAGCAAGGAGAGCTAAAAGCGAAAGAATGTCGTGTTGAAGTTTTCACAAGAAAAGGGATATGCAGAAATAATAGCAGGGTAATGAGAAGAGAGATAAGGAAGCACTATGAATAAGGTGTGTTACATGGATGGTAATGGTAGAGTGTTACAGAACCTATAGTCAAATGAAGAAAGAGACGAAATGTGATGGACCTTAAGACAACAAAAGAGTATAGGCCATACAATCACATCCTAATTTCGAGAAATAAGTTCGTGACTCTAACGTGATTAAATAAAGGAAAAGTTAGACCCCAGAGTAATAGAAATCAGTATGGACTGGTGAATAAGATAAACTAAACATGAGCAAGGAACTGAGTGATTTGATAATAGTCAGCACCATGAGAATTTCAGATTGCATTCCGACAATAATAGAATGGACAACAGAAGAAGATCCATGATGAATTCAGAGAATTGCCATTTAGGGAGACGCTTCCCCAAAGCAAGCAAGGTGAGAAAAGTTAAGCTTAAGAGACTGTATGTGCCAGTTACACTAAGTGTCACCATCGCGAGCAAGGGATTTTGTTATCCTTAGTCCAGAAGGATAACCGCAAGGCGAGTAAGGTTCATTGATAATGTGAAAGAACGCCAAATATGAAGAGGAAAAAAAACATCTATAAGAAGGTCGTCATAGCTCCAATCTTAGTACTCCCCTAAAGGATGGAATATGCAATTATAAAGGAAGAATGCGATAAACAAATGAGAAAGGGAAGAGGTTGCGCTTATCCAAAAGGAAGTAAGGGTTCCTGCACGGGATGTTATTGATACATAAGGAGCCAGTACGTAAGATACATTAATACAAGGAAATACTTGGAAATAAGATTACGCGGAATATGGATATGAGAATAGACCAACGAATAGTTAGTAGTAGATTCAGGAAGAGCCTAGTCATAACTAGATAAGAGGTTACAGACAAATCAATAGATCGTGCAAGATAAATAGAGTGAACCCCAACATGGGGAATTAAGCCTCACAGTATGACATTATAATACTTGAGATATATTCATATGGGGAAGTTAAAAAGGTACCGTACGAGTGCTATAGAAATAAAAGAGAGTTCCACTGGAAAGACAGTCAAAATATCAGTTCAGAAGCAACCCACAAGCTCCAGGGCGTGGAGGTAAGTAACTACGGATAAGTATAGGCAATGAAGGACATCAGGAGGTCTGTCGAGTATACAATGTAATAAGCCCACATATTTACAAGAGTCATAAAGTCCTCCCTAATTACTACAATGGAAGACTAGCTGTGGAAATAAGGAAGAAGGCTTCAACCTAAACATAGTAACTCGAAGGAGAAATGGTCATGTAAAAATAGTCTCATAACAAAAATTGTATGCCCTTCAAAAGAAAGTGGCACCTACCATGGCTAATGAACCGAGAGAAAGATCGAAGGTAATATTCGAGACTATATGAGTTGCACAAAAATTCAGGCATGTATGGGAACTAGAATGAGTTAAGTATGCACGCAACAAGGGGCAGAAAGTCCAGGAAAAGTAATTGCACACGTTTAAAGAAAGCTGAGATGGAATGAAAGGAATTATTTGATGAATGATCTAGAGTTAGTAAATTATGGATACACTCAATATTTTGGAGCATTATTCAGGCAGCATATTTTTTGACAATCATACAGCCATAAAAGACTCTGGTTTAAGTTAAAAGAAAGAATTGAGCCCATGGCATATACAAATGATTTAATTGTTAGAAGATTGTATCATGGATATTCCATAACTCCCATGAAAGGCTAAGGTAATAACTGATACCATGAGCCACAGATCGGAAGATAGCTTAAGCCTACATAAAGGCTGATTAGAAGGAAGAGGAAAGTAAAGAATTACATCACCTAAGTAAATAAGGAGTCTGATTATTGGACCTAGAAAAATTATAGAAGTTGTTCTTGAGAACATGACAGAATCACTCTTAATATCATATGTTCAAGAGAAATAACACAACAACCATAATGTATAATGGCTCTACAAGGAAGCCAGTTAGAAGAAGTACCAGCCTCATAAGAAGTCAGTATGAAGCTCCCACCGGATTCTGTATGTACCAGATGTTCGGGTATTATAATAGAGCTTCATGTTATGGACGTGAATTACACCTAAGTGGTAGGGAGGTAAGGAAAGAAATAGAAGATACGATGCGAGATTTTAAGGTAAGTAAGGTAAAGGTGAACAACGTACGAGATACTCAATGGCAGAAGATCGTGAATAGTCCATACATTAGGTATAAGGCTATAAGCATGGGGATCCAATAACCGGGAATGATAGCGGCATCGTCGGCGGCATGTGTTCCAACCCATGGTTTCTAAGTACTGAGAGATCTAGTTAAGAGAGTAGAGAAAAGTTGGAGACGATGTGATGTCTCACTTGACGTTCCAGAATAACATAAGGAAATCTATGGTGCAAGCAAGTTGAAGAAAAGTTGTGAGTAGTATAAATAGATATGTACAAAGTCGCAAGCTAAAGTATGGCAGAGCGACACAGTTTTAGGGAAACATGAGTAATGATGAGGAAAGGCAAGTGAAAAGGTGACGAGAATGGATAAAGACCTCGAGATTAAGTGCATGGAAACAAGAGAGATAATGGTTTCTCTAAGTTATTGAAAGTTCAGTATAGCCTGAATGAACACAAAGGAGTCGAAGATTAATAGTATTTAGAAAGAATCAAATGCTGGCTTGGTAATAAAATGAGGGTATAATTGTGACAGATAAAGGATGACGTATGGGACTTCGTTTGATTAATGATTTGAAAACAAAGGAAGAGAAGGAGAAAAGATTTCACTGGCGGCACGAAATTAGGATACCCCGATAAGGTGAATCACATTGAGACACTATGAAATACGATTATGGGAATCACTTCGAATATTCCTTGATGTAACGTAAGCCCTAGGGGCAAAGTATTATGTAAGAAGTTTCAAGTTATCAGTGGTATATTGTAGATCAATATAGAGGTGTATCAACAATAGATGGACAAAAGTCACAAAGTATGAGATGATATTAGGTCGTCATTCTAAAGATTAGAAGAAATGGGGAACAATTAAAGGACTTAAATTTATACATATGGAATAAGCAATGAGAGTAAGCTGAGATTTGGTAGCAGACCTCAACAACGATAAATTAAAGTAAGAGTTATGGCAGTAAATTCATACGGATGGCTAAACGAACCTATGTGATAAGATATAGCAATATTTGTGAATTCAACAAAGTACCGAGTGAAGAACTTCAGTATACTCATAGATTCCCAAAGGGACATCTTATCAAGCTTTACATATGAAGCCTAGAGATTGGGCACACTTACAAGGTAAAAATTGTACAGGTTGTATGATGAAAGGTAGCATCAGTGACGAGATTGGAAGGATTCCAACTACAAGTTATGGTGTGAGAAGGAGGTCTAATGGGGGAATGCCCTGGACTTTGGACTCATTCACAGAATAATCGCCTAGATGGCAAGTGATGTTCTGACATATTTGGAAGAAATAAGTTATGAAAATGATAAGTGCATCAGTCAACATTCGAGGACGAATGTTCCAAAGGGGGGAATAATGTTACGCCCTACAGTATTATGTCGATATTATGATCTACAGTAATATATTACGATGATGTTACCCTCTGCAGTAATATATTACGATGATGTTACGCTTCGCAGTATTAAGTTACGACAGTATTGCACCCAACAATATTACATTACGGTGATATTACGCTTCGCAGTATTAAGTTACGACAGTGTTGCACCCAGTGGTATTACGTTACAGTGATGTCATACTCTGTAGTATTAAGTTACCACGATGTTGCACCCTGAAGTATTTTACGTTAAATTTATCGTACGGTAATTGACATCGGTCCAAGTAAAAGATTATTTGGAGATTATAAGGATTATGCTATTTCATAAGTGATTAATAAATTCATGAAGGTGAAAGGGGGAGTAAGTCAAAGAAAATGAATTTTCTCGAAGTTTGGCATTTTGGGTTAAAATACGGCTCGAGCTAAAATACCCAAAATTTATGGACTAGTGTCACACAAGGTACTACATGACCATGCTAGTAAGGTGTATAAGGTATGTGGAAAGTGAGTAATATTTTAAGTAAGTGGAAATAATTCTCAATTTTGCGGGTAATTAATTAATTACCGGGTAACGGGATATTACCTAATTAATTGGGAATATATTTGGATAAGATTAATCCCTTCCCCCCTCCAAAAATGTGGAAAGTGGACACAACCTAAGGGAATGACTCTTTTGTCATTTTAATAGGTGGCAATTAAGTTGGAAAGGAAAGGGACACAACATTTGTTATGATTGCTATACATTTCCTACATCAGAACCTTTACAAGTGAAAGGTATTAGCATTATTCTATCAAAAGGGAGATGTTAGACTTCTTAACCTTGGAAACATTAGCCATTTTAAAACTTTCAAAGCTAATTTCTTAATTTGTTGAAAGCACTATCAGAACGTTAAGCAAGTTGCAACAAAGACGTTTTCCAACCAACAAATTCAAACAAGAATTACTGGAAGTCTAACAACGTACAAATTTTGTGGTTCTAAAGGGGTACGATGCACCCTTTTTTAAGAATATCATACAGATATTTCCCTACCCCAGGTATATTAATGCTATCCCTTCTTTCTTTTGGCATGATCCATACGATACGAATGAAACATGCAAATGCACAAATTCCATGAATGACTCTATTCATAAAAGTATTAGAGATATCTATGTTCTTGCATTTCCATGTGTCAATATTTTATCATTTGTTCATGGCAAAATGGTCTTCGGACATTCCGAAAGATTTTATTAATTTACTTTTCATGAATTGCATTCATGTACATTGATCCGTGACCAGATGACATCATATACGCGTATATATGTATGTATATATATATATATATGGGATATTGGAAAGATTATGGCGTTATATACACACCACCACCTGATCAGCTGGTATGCGATGATGATTAAGCCTATAGTGGCCGATATGATATGATGGGATGCCCTCAAAGGCTGATGATGTTATGAAACATGTACCTATGCACGACATGACATTCATACGCATATGCATGATGCTAAAAGTATTTCATGATTTATAGAGTTATCAAAACATACAGGTTGAGTCAATTACTCTATATTTTATTCCATGTCTGTTATGTACTTATTTATGTGCCTTGCATACTCGGTACATTATTCATACTGATGTCCCTTTTGCCTGAGGACGCTGCGTTTCATGCCCGCAGGTCCCAATAGAGAGTTCGAGAGCCCTCCAAGTAGGCTTTTATCTCAGCAGAAGATGTTGGTGTGCTCCATTTGCTTCGGAGTTTCTTGTTTGGTTGGTATGGTTTAGACATGTATTGTTTGGTATGGCAGGACTCTGTCCCGACCTTTATGAAAATTTCATATTCTTAGAGGCTTGTAGACAGATGTCATGTACGTAAGATATTGTATAGTCTTGTTGGCCTATATTCAGGGTACGAGTGGTTATTTTGGGCTTGTAGGCCCGTATGTCTTGTGTATAGATTTGTATTACATGTTGTGTGCTACCCATTTCAAGGCAGCTTCTACGGCTCCGTTATTTGTGATATTATGACATCAAAAAACATGTTATGTTGGTACTCGGTTGAGTAAGGTACCGGGTGCCCGTCGTGGTCCATCGGTTTGGGTCGCGACATAAGACTTTCGAGGTTGTCCCTTAGGCACTTACATATCTTCCCTTAGGCTCTTATATATTGGCCCTCAGGCTCTTACATATCGGCCCTTAGGGTCTTATATATTGGCCCATAGGCTTTTACATATCAACCCTTAGGCTCTTTAAGATCGGCCTCTTAGAATGGCTATATAATTATTCCCTCATTTCGGCTTAAAAGAGTTAGTGAAAATTTAATTATACCGTAGCATGTTTTTTTGCACCCAAAGGTTTTTCGAGGGTTCAATCATATCGAAACCATATTAGTGATTTGTTTGTGTAGACATAATCGAACACCTCTTGAGGTGTTTCCGAGGGCCGATGTTATCAAAACCCTTGGGATTTTCGAGTGCTGAATTTATCGAAGAACTTTGTATTTTGCTTTTGCCGAGGGTAGCCTATTTTAACCAATTTTTATAAAGTGTTTGAAGGCCTTATAATTTATAGCGAAAGTTGGACGTCTCCGAGCCGCATTATTTGTATGTAGCCATTATATGACCGTAGTCTTTAGTATGGCCGTAGCCTTTTGGTATGTCACTTGGACTTATTTCCCGATATTTTTCTGAACTTGTTCGAGAAGTTAAACCTCGAGAATATTGGCCTTGGCCTTTGTTTCGAAAGGGTGCCTCTTTGAGAACATATTAATTTGAATTTCGATGGCAGTCCCCGAGTATTCGGGTGCTTCTATGTTTTGGCTTTTAAGCCGTTTCCCGTAGGATTGTAAGTATAGAGCTTGTATGAGACACAAAATATTTTTTGATATAACCTGAGTGCTTCTTCATATAGTCGATACATGCATACATGTTTTTCTGTCGGGGCTCGATTATTCTATATGGACACGGTTTGTTTGACCATTTGACCCATTACAAAGTTCTCCTATCGAGGCCCTCTTAAGCATGAAATATCTTTTTCGTAAATGTAACCTCCGAGGGTGATGCCTGTTACGCCCTGTAATATTACGTCGATATTACATTCGGCAGTATTATATTACGACAACATTATGCTCTGCAGTAATATATTACGATGGTGTTACGTCCTGCAGTAATATATTACGATTGATGTTGCATCCTGTAGTATTAAGTTACGAGAGTGTTGTACCCAATAGTGTTACATTACAGTGATGTTATGCTTCGCAGTAATAAGTTATGACAGTGTTCCACCCTGTAGTATTACATTACGGTGATGTTATGCTTTGCAGTAATAAGTTACAATGATGTTGCACCCTGTAGTAATGTACGTTGAAATTTGTCGTAAAGTAATTGACATCAGTCCACAGAAAAGATTATTTGGGGATTATAAGGATTATTAGTGATGAGTAAATTCATGAAGGTAAGAGGATAAGTAATATCAAAGAAAACGAATTTTGTCGAAGTTTGGCATGTTGGGATAAAATACGACCCAAGCTAAAATACCCGGTATTTATGGACTAGTGCATACAAGGTGCTACATGACCATGATAGTAAGGTGTATAAGGTATGTTAAAAGTGGATTGTTTTTTAAGTGATTTGAGATAATTCTTAATTATGTGGGTAATTGGTTAATTATTGGTTAATGGGAGATTAACAAGTTAATCAAGTGATTAGTGGATAAATTAATCCAAATATTTGGATAAATATTACATCTCCCACATGGCAGCAAACCCATCAAAGAGTTGTGACTCATAAGTCATTATGTTATGTGGCAAGTCTAAAGAATGTGTGTCTTTTCCATTTAATAAGGGAAAGACACATATAACATGAGTTATATATATATTATATTCTTAAAGAAAGGTCTTACATATCCATTCTTAAAGAATGGTCTTATATTAGAATATTAGTGAATGGAGAATCATGCAATAATTTAAGGATTTAAGTAAGAAAATCATATACCTTTCTCATACTTCAAACCATTTCTAGGACAGAAGTTAAATCTCAACCCATAAAGAACGATTCCAACACTTATGTTGGCTTCAACAAAAAATAATCTTTAAACAAAAAAATTCCAATGAGATCTCTTAGCACCGTAGAAACGTGAGATTTTGAGATTCTAAAGGAGTACGGTGCAACCTTTTGCAAGAATATCATATTGATTTTTCCCCTACTCCAGGTATATTAAGGCTATCCTTTCTTTCTCTTGGCGTGATCCATACAATACAAACGAAACGTGTAAATGCACAAATTCCATAAATGACTCTATTCATAGAAGCATTAGAGGTATCTATATTCTCGAGTTTCCATGTGTCATAATATTTTATTATTTATTCATGGGTCTCAGAAAAATACGAAAGTTGGAAATAGTTTACTTTATGATATTGCTCAAAGACAAAATGGTCTTATGAAATTTCGAAAGATTTTATTAACGTAATTTCCATGCATTGCATTCATGTGCATTGACCCATGACCAGACGGATTTATATAGGTGTACATAATATGGGATATGGGAAATGTTATGGCGTTATATATGCACCACCACCTGATCAGCTGTTATATGATGATGATTTTTCCCATAGTGACCGATATGATATGATGGGATGCCCTCAGAGGCTGATAATATTATGAAACATGTACCTATGCATGACATGATATTAATATGCATATGCATGATGTTAAAAGTAATTTATGATTTACAAAGTTATTCAGACTTACAGGTTGAGTCATGTGCTATATACTTCTTCCATGTCTCTTATATATTTATTTATGTGACTTACATACTCGGTACATTATTCGTTCTAACATCCCTTTTGCCTGGGGACGTTGCGTTTCATGCCCGCAGGTCTAGATAGACAGGTCGAGAGCCCTCCAAGTAGGCTATCAACTCAGCGGAAGATGTTGGTGCACTCCATTTGCTTCGGAGTGGCATGGTTGGTTAGTATGATTTAGACGGCTACTGTTTGGTATGGCTGGACTTTGTACCGACCTTTATGACATTTATGTACTCTTAGAGGCTTGTAGACATATGTTTTGTACGTGAAAGATTATACAGCCTTGTCGGCCTATGTTTTGAGTTTATATATAATTATGTTGGCCTATTAGGCCCGTATGTCTCGTGTATATGATGATATAATAAGAAAGATGTGTTACGTTAGTACTCGGTTGAGTACGGTACCGGGTTCCCGTTGCCGCACATCGATTTGGGTCGGGACAAAAGTGGTATTAGAGCAGTTTTGTCCTAGGGAGTCTACAAGCCGTGTTTAGTAGAGTCTTGTTTATGGGTGTATCGTGCACCACACATATAAGCAAGAGGCTACAAGGCATTTAGGATTTTCACTCTTTCTTCTTACTCTAGATCGTGTGGTAGAGCTCATTATAAGAATTCAAATTCCGAAATTCTTTTTTTTTATTCGTAATAAAATGATACCTACATCCGAAAAGAAGGTTGGAAAGAGAGATAGTTGTGGAAGAGCTGAGTTGGAGGAATTGGATTTTCATATGATGAATACGATAAGTAAATGTGAGGCCTTTGGAAAATCATGGGTGTACTGAAAGGTGTAAGCTTCCTGATAAAAAGCCTTAGGGCAAGAATGTCTATCCATCTTTATGGTGAAAGACAATGAGAAATTAAGAAGATAAATACAAGTTTCAACAAGCAGAAGAAGCAAGATGAAGAAGGGTACGAGGCGCCCAGTTAATGAAGGCTAATAGTGTTTATAATTCAGGCAGGGGAACATAAGCCTTTTGAGTTATATTCAATAGTAACAGAGGTATATACAATTGGTCGCACCCCTTCCAGATATGCCCTATGGGGGTTAACAAAAGTAGTATAAGAAGATATGATGGATGAATTGATTGCGTCAGTTGACATTTCCGAAGCATATTGCAAATGTGCTAATAAATATCTTTATGAGACACCTAGATGGTGCACTCTAAAATAGTGCAGCCAGATATGAGTACTACAAAGACATGCACTATAAGCCTTGAAGAGATAAATATTACCTTAATTTGGCTAGTGTCCCTAGTAAATCTAGAACGTTAAGCAACTTGAAGAGCCACTGGATGGAACAAAGGAAAGCTAAAAGCGAAAGAATGACATATTGAAGTTTTCACAAGAAAAGGGATATGCAAAAATATTAGCAAAGTAATGAAAAGAGAGATAAGGAAGCATTATGAATAAGGTGTGATACATGGATGAAAATGGTAGAGTGTTGTAGAACCTATAGTAAAATGAAGAAAAGGACAAAAGATGACAGGCCTTGAGACAAAAATAAATATAGGCCATAAAGTCATATCCTCATTTTGAGAAATAAGTTAGCAACTCTAACGTGGTTAACAAAAGGAAAAGTTAGACCCCAGATTAATAGAAATTAATATGGACTGGTGAACAAGATAAAATAAACATGAATTAGGGACTGAGTGATTTGATAATAGTCAGCATCATGAGAATTTCATATTGCGTTTCGGAAATAATAGAATGAACAACAGAAGAGGATCCATGACAAATTCAGAGGATGGTCATTCAGGAAGACGCTTCCCTAAAGCAAGCAATGTTAGCAAAGTAAGCTTAAGGGACTGTATGTGCTAGTTATACTAAGTTTCACCCTCGTGAGTAAGGAATTTTGCGATCCTTGGAATGGAAGGATTTCCGCAAGGTAAGTAAGGTTCATCGATGATGTGAAATGATGCCAAATATGAAAAGGTGAAACACCTATAGGCAGGTCGTCATAGCTCCAAGTCTTAGTACTTCCCTAAAGGGGGAAATATGGAATGATGAAGGAAGAATGCGATAAAAATGAGAAAGGGATGAGATTGTACTTATCCAAATCCTAAAATTATGTTATGATTCCATAACGTTACATAAGCACGATATCAGAAAAAGAATGTAAGGTTTCTTGCCCGGAAGGTTATTAATAAATAAGGAGCCAGTGCAAGAGGTGAGTTAGACAAAGGAAATAACCCAAGAAAGATTTCGCGAAATATTGACATGAGAATGGACCAACTAGTAGTTAGTAATTGGTCAAGAAGATCCCAGTTATGGCTAAACAAGAGGTTACAGACGAGTCATCCGATCGTGTAAGATAAACATAATAGAACCCAAGGTGGAGAATTCAGACTCAAATAATATCATTATAATACTTGAGATATATTCAAACAAGAGTCAAGGTAGTTAAAGGTACCGTATGAGTGTTACGAGGATAAAAAAAGTGCCACTGGGAAGGTAGTTAAAATATCAGTTCAGAAGTAACCATACAAGCACAAGGGCATAGAAGTAAGCAACTGCAGATGATTATAGGCATGAAAGGATATAAAAAGGTACGTAATAAGCCCACAACTTTACGAGATTCAAGGGTTCCCCCTAAATACTACAACGAAAGACTAGCTGAGGGAATAAGGAAGAAGGCTTCAACCTAAGTACAACGACCTAAAGAGAAAATGGTCGTGTAACAACAGTCTCGCAACAACATTGTAAGCACTCCAAAGGAAAGTGGCATCTACCGTGGCTAATGAACGGGAAGTAAAGTTAAAAGTAATATTTGAGATCATATGAGTTGCACAAAAACTGTAGCATGTATGGGCACTAAGATAAGCTAAGTATGGACGCAACAAGGAGGCAGAAGGACCAGGAAAAGTAATAGCTTACGTTGAAAGAAAGATAAAATGGAATGAAAGAAATTATTTGATCCAGAGTTGGTTACGTTATGAACTCACTTAAGGGTTCAGAGTTTTAAACATGCAGCATATACAGCCATAGAAGACTCTGGTATAATTAAAAGAAAGAATTGAGCCGAAGGCATAGACAAAGGATTGGATTGTTACAAGATTGTATCAATGGATATTCCATAATGCCCATGAAAAGCTAAGGTAATAACTGATACCATGAGCTATAGATCGGAAGATATCTTAAGCTTACGTAAAGGATGATCAGAAGGAAGAGGAAACTAAAGAATTACATCACCTAAGTAAATCAAGAGTTTGATTATTGGACCTAGAAAAATTATAAAAGTTGTGCTTAAGAACATGACAGAATCACTCTTAATATCAGATTTTCAAGAGAAATAACACAACAACCCTAATATATAATGGCTCTACAAGGAATCCAGTTAGAAGAAGTACCAGCCTCATAAGAAGTCGGTACGAAGCTCCCATCGGATTGTGTATGTACCAGAGGTGCGAGTACTCTAAAGAGATAAAAGATATGATGCGATATTTTAAGGTAAGTAAGGTAAAGGTGAACAACGTACGAGATACCTAAAGGCAGAAGATCGTGAATAGTCCATACTTCGGATAGAAAGCTATAAGCACGGGGATCCAATAACCGGTAATGATAGCATCGTCAGCGGCATTTCTTCCAACCTTCGATTTCTAAGTATTGAGGGATCTAGTTAAGATAATAGAGAAGATTTGGAGGCGATGTGATGTATCGCTTGATGTTCCAGAATAACACAAGAAAATTTATGGTGCAAGCAAGTTGAAGGAAAGTTGCGAGTATTATAAATGGATATTTATAGGTCGCAAGATAATGTATGGTTGAGTGACAAAGTTTTAAGAAAAAATGAGTAAGGATGAGGAAAGACAAGTGAAAAGGTGACGAGAATGGAAGTTCTAAGGATTAAGTCCATGAAAACAAGAGAGATAACAGTATCTTTAAGTTATTGAAAGTTCAGTATAGCCTGAATGAACTCAATAGAATCTATGATTAATAGCATTTAGAAAGAATGAAATGCTAACCTAGTAATAAAATGAGGGTATAATTGTGACAGATAAAGGGTGACGTTTGGGCCTTCATTGAATATTGATTTGAAAAAAGAAAATAGAAGAAAAAAGGAGAAAATATTTCGCTGGCGGCACGAAATTAGGATACCCCCATAAGGTGAATCACATTGAGACACTATGAAATATGATTATGGAAATCACTTCAAATATTCCTCAATGCAATGTAAACCCTAGCGGTAATGTATTACGTAAGAAGTTTCAAGTCTTCAAGTAAAGGATTATAGATCATCTTTGAGGCGAATCAACAATGGTCAGATACAAGTTACAAAGTATCACATGAGATTAGGCCATGATTCTTAAGATGAAATGAAGGAGCATTGAAGGACTGAGATTTATACCTCAAGGATAGGCAACAAATGTAACTGGGAGCTTGGTAAGCATACCTCAGTAAAGATAGATTGAAGTAAAAATTATGGTATACTATAACCCATGTAAATGTTGTAAAGTCATATGAATGGGTAACCAAATCTATGAAATAAGATATGGCCATATTCGCAAGTTCTACATATATCGAGCAAAGGACTTCAGTATACATATAGAGGCCCAGAGAGGAATCCTATTAAGCCTTGTATATACAAAGTGAGGTATAGAGATTGGCTAAAATATGGAGGAAAAAGGAAAGAAGAGTCGCATAAGGCGAACTTACAAAGCCAGGGTCATACAGGCTACATGACAGGAGGTAGCAGCAGTTGCGATGCTACATGATAGGAGGTAGCAGCAGTTGCAAGATTAAAAAGATTTCGACCACAAATCATGATATGAGCAAAAATACTAAAGGGGGGAATACCACAGACTTTGGATTATTCACAGAGCAACTGCTTAAATGGCAAGAAGAGTGTCGCGCCCCCTTTTTCTCTCAAAATCGGGCTTGTGACATTTGGGAGGACGACTCGTTCCCTTTTGGGAATTGAGTTTTGGAACTTGAAAAGTCGCCACCTAATGATTTAGTGCATTAGGACACTAAGAAAGGTTTGAGATTGAAGAACCAGAGTTTGGGTAAGGGCTAGAAAGTATCTCGAGGGGAAGGTGTTAGGCACCCCTAAAGATCTACTAGTGTGGTTCCCGACCATGTTACAATTGTGACTTCACATAATCAAATAAACAATTAATGGCTCAAGTAAGAAGGGGTTCACATATTATTGCAAGCAAATTGAAAGTTTGAAGAGAATAAAGAAAGCATAAATTTTAAGGAAATAGGTCGGACAATAAAACAAGTTAAAAAGAAAGGGGGTCCTAGGTTTACAAACAATATGGATCACGTCAATGCAATACCCAGTAATCACTCCTCAAAAGAGGGGTTACACGTGGTATTAGTGCACCGGTCATCATATCCATATCTACCATTTCCCACCCCGTTAAGGTATTAAGCGCGAAATAGTATCGTTACTTATTGCATGCTAGTAGCCATCCCAATCCTATCAGTCCCGGAGGCATTTAGGACTACTAGTCCTAAAGGGAAGGGAGATTTGGCTTTTCAGAGTTTTAAAAGGATAAAATTCTAGGGCGACAATCAAATCATATAAGATAGGTATGGGGAGAACACATAACAGTTTAAAGGGCTCAAACGGGCCTCCTCATTTAAAAAAAACAAATTATTTTGCATGACCTACAAATACTGGTTATGGTCTAAATTTAAAGCGTTAGGGTAAGCTGATTCATCACATATTTTTCAGATGAGGAGTCCGAATTAGCCTTCCCTGGTTTTTATTTATCAAAGACTGATGCAATTAATCTTATATATGCATGTACATGCTATTTTGAAAGTATTTTGAATATAAAAATACATAGGAAAAAATTGGGTATCAACAACTGCCCCTCTTTACCCGGGAAGGATGAAAGAGTTGCCGGGTAAAGATATGATGGCTAATATTGATCGAATGAAACGATTTGAAGAATTTTGACCAAGCTCTGGTTCCTGAGCTGCCTACATATCCCTGGTCTTACAGGAATCAGGCCATATGTAGTTCAGGATCCATTGGCGGAATATACCGATGGAGATTTCGAAAAGCGGACGCGATGCTCGGGTTGAGAAGGATGGTCGGAGTCTGATAAGCTGCAGGAACTGGAGCAAGATCGCCCCTACTGAGACGTCCATTGCTAGCCGGTTTACC
Organism: Nicotiana sylvestris; assembly: GCF_000393655.2. Classification (NCBI taxonomy): domain Eukaryota; kingdom Viridiplantae; phylum Streptophyta; class Magnoliopsida; order Solanales; family Solanaceae; genus Nicotiana; species Nicotiana sylvestris. The sequence goes on along the minus strand of NC_091064.1, from coordinate 143,978,320 downwards.
TGCAAATGAGCATATATTGTGCATAAATTTAAACGTGATGCAAGTTCTCATTGGACCATGAATGCTGTCTTCGGACGGTTAGGATGACGTCCTCGGACTATGGCGTCCTGGGCCATGAAGCGTATGATAAAGGATTCGCAGGTTATGAAATGATGTTCTCGGGCTATGAGAATGATGCCTCCAAACTATGATGCCTTTGAATAATACTATGCAAAAGATAAAATGGGTCCTAACGCCATGGCATGGCGTTCTCGGGCTATGCAAATGGTACCTCCGAAAAATGATGCCTTTGGACAATTTGGCGATCTTTCAGCCCATGAAATGCAGAAGGTGGCAATATTTCAGCCGATGCAAGACGTAAATAAAAGGTGGCAATATTTCAGCCGATGCAAGACGCAAATAAAAGGTGGCGATATTTCAGCCATGCAAGAGTGATAAAGTGGCGATATTTTAGCCATGCAGGATGGGGACAGAGCTTAGTCTCGAAAGGCAGAAAGGTAGCCTTATGCAACGCAGAGAAATGCAGATGGAGACAGTGCTTAGCCTCGGAAGGCAGAAAGGTAGCCTTATGTAATGCAGGGAAATGCAGATGGAGGTAGAGCTTAACCTCGGAAGGCAGAAAGGTAGCCTTATGCAATGCAGATAAATGTAGATGGAGGTAGAGCTTAACCTCGGAAGGCAGAAAGGTATCCTTATGCAATGCAGATGGGACAAAGCTTAGTCTCGGAAGGCAGAAAGGTAGCCTTATGCAATGCACGAATGCAGATAGAGACAGATCTTAGTCTCGGAAGGCAGAAAGGTAGCCTTATGCAATGTAGGAAATGCAGATGTAGACAAAACTTAGTCTAGGAAGGAAGAAAGGTAGCCTTATGCAATGAAGGAATGCATATGAAGACAATGCTTAGTCTTGGAAGGCAGAAAGGTAGCCTTATGCAATGTAGAGAAATGCAGATGGAGGTAGAGCTTAACCTCGGATGGTAGAAAGATAGCCTTATGCAAGGAGTAAAAAGGGCAAAATGATGATAGAATTTTCTTAGCTGATAGCGGATCGAGGCATTTCGATTGCTGGGGATACTGTGTCTGCTGGGAGCACTGCGTGCGGATAGCAGCTGTGAGTAGGTGCAATGGTTCTGAGAGTTATATTCCTGAGCAATGTGAGTCTCATGAGTGTATAGTATATTTGATGATTTTGCAACTCAAGTGCCTGCATTCAAAGAAAAATCGTGAGTTTTGTAAAGAGGGGAGGTTAGTTTGTATTCCCGCTGGCTCTGCTTGACCTGCTCGGCTCCATTTTGATGATATTGGGCGTATCATTGCTAAACGAAGCAACTTTGGTAACAGGCATAAATGATTTAGTAATGAAAGGTTACAATAAATACATAATTAAGAATAGTTTTCTTTAGATGAACTGACGAATGCGATGTGGTCCAAGATACTGCAACTTCTCTTGCTCCGGAGTTTTGAGGGTCCTCCTCAAAATTCTACCCCGGTTTACTAGGCTACTGCTTTCGACGGCTGCTTGCGTCGAATGACTGAAATCACTTCGGAATTTTGAGGGTCCTCCTCAAAGTTCTTCCCTAGTTTCCAATAGCGGGGGGAAATGAAAATTTTATTGAATTATGACCGAACCCATAGGGCTGCCTATGTATCCCCTCTTAAACAGGAATCAAGTCAGGCGTAGTTCAAATTACATCATATGAGGAAAGCATAAAAGTTACACATACTATCGCTTCACTGCATCTGAATTGATCGGCTTCGGCCAAACTTCACCGTCCATTTCTGCAAGTATGAGGTCTCCTCCGGTGAGGACCCGGTGAACCATGTATGGACCCTGCCAGTTGGGAGAGAACTTCCCTTTGGCTTCCTGTTGATATAGGAAAATCTTCTTTAACACCATCTGCCCCGGTGTAAACTGTCTCGGCTTGACTTTTTTGTTGAAGGCTCTGGACATTCTGTTTTGATAGAGCTGACCGTGGAAAACCGCATTCATTCTCTTTCCGTCTATAAGATCTAGCTACTCATAGCGACTCTCTACCCATTCTGCATTTTCAAGTTCGGCTTCCTGTATGATTCTTAAGGAGCGAATTTGTACCTCGGCGGGAATGACTGCTTTTGTACCATAAACCAACATATAGGGAGTTGCCCCGGTTGAGGTGTAGACTGTGGTGCGGTATCCCAACAAGGCAAATGATAACTTCTCATGCCACTACTTATGCTTTTCCATCATCTTCCTTAGTATCTTCTTGATATTCTTATTGGCGGCTTCTACAGCTCCGTTCATCTGAGGTCTATAAGTTGTAGAATTGTTGAGTTTGATCTTGAAGGTTTCACACATGGCTTTCATCAGGTCGCTATTGAGGTTGTAACCATTATCAGTGATGATTGACTCCGGAATTCCGAGCTGACAAACAATGCGGTTGTGGACAAAATCTGCTACCACTTTCTTAGTCACTCTTTGTACGATGCTGCTTCAACCCATTTGGTGAAATAATCAATTGCCACTAGAATGAACCTATGACCGTTTGATGCAGCAGGCTCGATAGGTCCGATAACATCCATTCCTTAAGCGGCGAACGGCCATGGCGAGCTTGTTGCAATAAGCTAGTTTGGAGGCACCTTTATCATGTCTGCATGTATCTGACATTGATGGAATTTTTGGACATACTGGATGCAGTCCATTTCCATAGTCATCCAAAAATATCCAGCTCGGAGTATTTTCTTGGCTAAGACAGTGCCATACATATGCGGACCGCAGGTCCCTGCATGAATTTCCTCCAATAGCTTGGATGCTTCCTTTGCATCGACACACATTAGTAACCCCAAATCAAGAGTCCTCCTATACAGGATTCCTCCGCTATGAAAGATGTTTTTAGATAATATCTGAAGTGTGCCCTTTTTGAGTAGGATTTGCGAGTTCTGGATATTCTCCTTTCGTCAAGTATTCCTTGATATCATGAAACCAAAGTTCTCCATCTGCTTCTTCTTCTACATGAGTGCAGTAAGCTGGCTGATCATAGATCTTTACAGGAATAGGAACAATGAAGTTCTTGTCGGGGTTCTATATCATGGACGATAGGGTAGCCAATGCATCGGCAAACTCATTTTAAACTCTAGGAACATGTTGGAACTCTGTCTTTGTGAACCTCTTCCTCAGTTCCTGTACATGCTGCAGATAAGGGAGTATCTTGGAGTTCTTGGTTGCCCATTCTTCTCGGACCTAATGTATAAGCAGGTCTGAATCTCCGATCACTAGCAATTCCTGAATGTTCATGTCAATGGCCATCTGAGCCCTAAGATGCAGGCTTCGTACTCGGCCATGTTGTTGGTGCACAAGATCCTGAGCTTGGCAGACACCGGATAATGCTGGCCAGTTTCTGATACTATGACCGCTCCTATGCCAATTCTTTTGAAGTTTGCTACTCTGTCAAAAAACATTCTCCAACCATCATAGGATTCTGCAATATCTTCCCCTATGAAGGATACCTCTTCATCAGGAAAATACGTCTTTAGAGGCTCGTATTCTCCATCTACGGGATTTTCAGCAAGATGATCTACCAGTGCTTGTCCTTCGATTGCCTTCTGAGTCACGTAAACAATGTCAAATTCACTCAGCAGGATTTGCCACCTAGCTAGCTTGCCAGTGGGCATGGGCTTCTGAAAGATGTACTTCAAAGGATCCATTCTTGATATGAGGTAGGTGGTATAGGCACAAAAATAGTGTCTCAACTTCTGAGCTACCCAAGTCAGAGCACAACAGGTGCGTTCTAATAGAGGATATCGAGCCTCGTACGGGGTGAACTTCTTGCTGAGATAATAGATGGCCTGCTCCTTTCTTCCCGTTTCATCATGTTGCCCTAGAACACAACCGAAAGCTCCATCCAATACTGCAAGGTAGAGTAATAGAGATCTACCTGGCTCGAGCGGGACCAAAACTGGCGGCATTGACAGGTATTCCTTGATTCTGTCAAAGGCTTTCTGACAATCATCAGTCCATTTGGTAGCGGCGTCCTTCTTCAACATCTTAAAGATTGGCTCACAAATGATAGTGGATGGAGCTATGAATCGGCTGATGTAGTTAACTCTTCCCAAGAAACTCATAATCTCTTTCTTGTTCTTCGGTGGTGGCAATTCTTGGATGGCTTTGACCATTGACGGATCCAGTTCTATTCCTCGATGACTCACAATGAACCCAAGTAGTTTTCCGGCAAGAACCCTGAATGCACATTTGGCGGGATTCAGCTTCAAGTTGTACCTTCTTAGTCTGTTGAAGAACTTCCTCAGTTTTTCCATGTGGTCATTGGCTCTCTTGGATTTGATGATGACGTCGTCTACATATACCTCGATCTCTTTATGTATCATGTCATGGAAAATAGTAGTCATGGCCCTCATGTAGGTGGCCCAGGTATTCTTTAACCCGAATGGCATCATATTGTAACAATACATCCCCCACGGCGTAATTAAAGCCGTTTTCTCCGTGTCTTCCTCATCCATCCATATCTGATGATACCCAGCAAAACAATCAACGAACGACTGCAGTTCATGCTTAGCGCAATTGTCAATTAGAATGTGTATGTTCGGCAAGGGGAAGTTGTCTTTCGGACTGACCCGGTTGAGATCCCGGTAGTCGACATAGACTCTAACCTTCTCGTCCTTCTTCGGCACTGGCACAATATTGGCTAACCATGTTGGATACTCTACTAACTTGAGAACCATGGCTTTGACTTGCTTGGTGACTTCTTCCTTGATTTTCAAACTCATGTCAGGTTTGAACTTCTTGAGCTTCTATTTTACTGGTGGACATGTCGGATCAGTTGGCAGTTTGTGAGCTACAATAGATGTACCGAGACCAGTCATGTCATCGTAAGACCAGGAGATTATGTCCTCATATTCCCTTAGAAATTTCGTGTACTCTTTCTTTTTTGATGGTGACAGATGAACGTTGATTCGTGTTTCTTTGACATTTTCCGCATCTCCCACGTTGACAATCTCAGTTTCGTCCAGGTTAGACTTAGGTCTGTTCTCAAAATCCACAACCTCTTTAACAACCTCTTCTGGTATATCATCTTCTTCTGAGTCTATATTCGTTTGTTACGTTGTCTCGTTGCATGTCACAATCATGAGTTCATCAAGATACGTAATAGTAATGTTATGTAAATAAAGTAAACGATAAAAAGTAATAAGAGCAAGATTTATAAGAAACTGAAATGTTTTGGTAACTTTCATAATTGTTTTGAACATTGGAGGTCTTATTTCAATATTAAAAATGTGGAGAGAAAGTCAATTAGCAAAAAATAAAGATAATGCATGGTGCTTTGTTCATCCTTGCTACCCCGAAGCTTTCCGGGCCCTGGCGGTTCTGGTGGACAAATTGTTGAGGCGTGCTCCTAGGCTCACAACTTGTATAGAAGGGCCTTCCTCCCCCTCCTCCTCGAAAATGACACAATAGTCCATATTATTATCTTCCAAAAACAAATTCCTCATCGCTGCCAGTGCTTCCTCTTCTCCTGACCCATATATGACATTGGCTGGCTAGAAAGTCTTTTCCAAGGGAGGTATCAGAGGCTCCAGTGGGTAGTAGGGACTGCACTATGGTGGCGACCAGTGGTTGAATTCCTCCCAAGTGTATTCATATCCCAAACCGAAAGTGGTACTGTGTTTCTTCAACTTGATAGGCTTAGTGATTCCATGGAGATTCTTGCCAAGTCCCTTGCCAGGTTCTTATCCACACCAATTCAGTATACTTTCAATTTTGTTATCCCACCATTTGTCCTTGTCCATGGCGTTGACTCGCTCAATGTGATGGTAGGTTTCTCCGCCTATCTTCCTTCTTCCTCTGATTGCTAGGATGGTCTGCCGACTGTATATAGGATTGCTATCATCGCCGTAAATAATTACCTCTTGGTGATTCTACATGAATTTCACTACTTGATGTATGGTTGATGCTACAGCCCTAGCGGCATGGATCCAGGGCCGTCCCAATAGAAAGTTGTAAGATGATGGGACGTCTATCACTTGAAAACCAACGTCGAACCAAGTCGGTCCCATTTGCAGACACAAACTGATTTCCCAAATAGTGGACCTTTAGGATCCATCGAAAGCTTTGACATTGATGGCTCCATCCTTGATCTCATGCAGGCTCTTTCCCAATGTTCTAAGAGTCACCAATAACAAATATTGAGGCTGCACCCTCCGTCAATTAGAATTCTGGTGATGAAATGATCTTCATACTACACAGTGATGTGCAAGGCCTTGTTGTGGCTTAGCCCTTCAGGTGGCAGCTCATCTTCGTGGGAAGTGATTTTGTGACTCTCCAATACTTGCCCCACCATGTTTGCCATTTCTCCTCCAATTATGTTGTTGGGTACATATGCCTCGCTCAACACCTTCAATAAGGCATTCTTATGTGCGTCAGAACTTTGTAGCAGAGCCAAGATAGAGATCTGGGCCGGCGTTTTGTTCAACTGACCAATGACCGAATACTTTTTGGCTTCTATCTTCCTCCAGAGATCATCAGGCCCAGTTTCAGTGATGGTTGATCGTCCAGAGGACTGCTTACTAGACTCAGCTAGATGTTCTAGGGTATAACCCTACCGGTTCTTGTCATACCCTGTATTGCGATTGCTTCTCCAAATTTGGTTTTCCCTTTCCTTCTCGCCTCGGCGGTGTAATCCCATTGTATGGCCTTCGTATGGAACGGTGTTACGGCTATCATGGCCACCGGAATTTGCACCTTTGCCTTAGATGGTAACACAGCCACTTCGAATGGTACATGTGTCTTTGGAAACCCAAACTCGACCTTAATAGGTCCTGGCGTCTTTGCAGAAGAAGGTGCTTCAAACTCAAGTGGTATGGACATGTCTACTTTAGCGTTTTCAGAACGCTAGATCTGGACCACAATCGGATTAAGTGTGACCGTTGATTCCTTTGGATCGTCACCATCAGCGATCAATCTGATCGACCTTTGGGGTCCCAATCATCCTCTATCACAATCATGTGAACGCCCCACCCTTGTGGTCAGGAAGAGGGTTATTGCGGACATTCGGAGCCGGCTCCTTTGCTATGATGATCTTGTTGTCAATCAAAGCTTGGATCTTATCCTTCAGAGAGCGGCACTCATCAATGGTATGCCCCTTAATGTCGGAATGGTATGCACAGGTTTTTTTTGGGTTGACCCATTGGGAGGGGTTTTCGGGGTTTATGGCAGGGATAGGGGTGATGTAACCAACAACTTTGAGCCTTTCATACAGCTGGTCGATAGTTTCGGCAATGGCGGTATACTGTTTGGGGGGTCTACGGTCAAAGTTTGGTCGGGGTCTAGGAATTATTTGGTGGATGGGAAGTGATTGACAGTGAGAGGGTTGAGTATTGTAGGTTTGGTAGACATGTGCGGGTTCGGAATATCTGGGTGAAGTAGGCTGATATGTGGGAGGTGGAGGTGATTGGTAAGTAGGTGGTTGAGTTTGGTAAGAGGGAGAGGGTGCTTGGTAATTTGGGGTAGGTTGATATGTGAGTGGAGGTATTGGGTAGGTTTGGTATTCAATTGGGGATTTTGTTCTTTATGCAACCATCACGGCGCTCACGTCCCTTTTCTTGGACATGCCACCAGACTGTAGAGCCTTGTTAGTGGCCTACAAAGCTTAAAATTTAGTGACCATACCACTTTTGATACCTTCCTCGATTCTTTCCCCTAGCTTGATGATGTCGGAAAATTTCTGGCTTTCAATCAGCATTAACCTTTCATAGTACTGTGGGTCTTGAGCTTAAATGAAAAACCTGTACATTTGTTTTTCTTCTAAAGCTGGTCTGACCTTAGCAGCTTCTGATCCCTATGAGTAGCATACTCGCAAAATGTCTCCGTGGGTTTCTTCTTTAAGTTCGGGATGTAGAACATATCTGGTGCATTATCCGCGTTGAACCTGAACATGTCCATGAAATCGAACTCCATAATTACCCAATTTGACCACTTATTAGGGTCTTGATTGATGTACCAAGACAAAGCATCTCTCTTCAGACTCCTCATGAAGAGTTTCATGCGAATCTTTTCGTCCCTCCCTACTCTGACCAACTTGTCGCAGTATATTCTCAGATGAACTCTCGGATCCCCGGTACCATCAAACATTTCGAACTTAGCAGGTTTGTACCCCTAGAGCAGTTCGACATCGGGTTGAATGCAAAGGTCTTCGTAATTTAGTCCTTCAATCCCCTTACTTCCCTCGACGCCCTGAATTCTGCTAGTCAGCTTCTTGATTTCTTCCGCCAAATTCCTGATAATCGAGTCCTTATCATCAGACTCGGGTGTACTTGAAATGAGTTTAGTATAGTGTGGCATGGTTTCCACATATATGGGGGTGTTATGGGGATGATCATTTGTGGAATTTAGTAGTTCAGGGATGATCAGTAGGGTGTTGTCTGAAGTGTGGCATGTGTTGCAATGGTGATGGGAAGCGGGTTGGTTTTGTGGTTTCGGGATGCTTTGTAGAAGTGTGGGGTTTTCAGTGTTGGCAAAGTTGACATTTGGGGTAGTGAGGGAAAATGACAAATTCGACAAGTTCCGAACATGGTCTACTTCTTCAATAACTTCGAGCTGGGAGGCACTTTCCTTGGAAACCTAAATACCCTGAGGAACCTCTACCCTTTCAATTGAGTTCTCCTTTCTGATGTTGCTCAAATCTTTCATCTTTCCCTTGTTCTTATTTCTGATAGGACTCTAAGGAGGATGAGGTGGAGGGCCCTTAGATATTGTGGAGTATGATGACGATGCCAGAGTGCACGAACTAACCTTTGGGGAGGGGAATAAACAAAAGGTAAAAACAAAAAGGTAGCATGTTAGTGCGGATTATGAGAAGAAAAAGTTGCAATATTTAAACACATAGTGCAAGAATATAAATCACGTCCTAGTTTGGGAGCCTCGTTGTACCCTAGATAGGCCTAGCGATAAGTTGATTTGAAGAACTTATAATGCTAAATGCCTCATTTTATTGATAAAAATAAGGCAAATCCCAAAACGACACTAATAGTGGAAAATAAAATGTTACTAATGGTCGTTGGCCTTATAAAACTTTTAAAGCAAAAGAAAAGACTCCTAACTACTTGATCCCAGAAGGACCTTCCCCAGACTCGGCATCTTTAGCCCCATCGAACAGCTTCACCAGCTCACGCAGTTGCAGCAGCAAATAAGCTCTAGCCAAGTGTCCTCATTCGTTTCCCTCAGCGTTTTGGCAGTTTTCAATCCTCTAGATGAACTTCCTCTCCAACTCTACTAAACCCTACTCCAAATACCCCAGTCGCTTGTTGGCACTGATAACCATATCCTTCCATTCTTTGATCAACTTTTGATGGGCTTCTTGAATCTCCCGGTGCTCACTTTCGTATTCCTGTATCCTCTTGCGCAATTGGTTGTACTTGACCTGTGCTTCGGCCTTTTCATCGATGATCTTGTGACCTCGAACAAACCTAGGTTGGCCAAGACCATTTGATTATCCTCTAGCCATCCTGAATAGTATGGGGTGCAGCCAATATGGTATCTGTCTGGCTCGATAGTATCTCTTCCCATGATGATCTTGCAATGCCACATATCCTGAGCTTGGCACTTATAAGAACTATCATCAGCTTGGAAGTCAGCCTAGAAATGACTCATCTTGTTGACCCTTGGTATAACCTGCTTCCTACCAGCCTGTCTCATGACCCGAAGGGGGACATAAGGGTAGGTTCCTCTTAAACCGATTAATATCAGAAATAGTGCGTCCCTAGATCGGGCAATGAACTCGTCAGTAGGGAACCATTCGAACATCCATTGTATTTAATCCTCAGTCAGATTTTCAAATAGCTCCACCCATCCTTTGGCATCTTCTGGCTAAGCAAACATGTCGGGCATGTAGTTCATTCGCCTTGGTTGATGGAAGGCTATATGATCGTCCCAGTCTCTCCGATGAATCTCTTCTCAATATTCACCCCTTTGGAGATGCTCCACGACCCAGAGCTGGAGTAGCAAGTTGCAGCCTTCGAAGTGTGGGGCTCCTTGTTGACATTTTTCCAAGGCTCGGTACATTTCTGCAATGATCATGGACACTATGCTAAAGGGTTGCCCACCAATTCCCTCCAATAAGGTTTTAGTGACCATAGCTAGCCTGGTGTGAATCCTTGCTTTCTTCATAGGAAACACTATCATCCCCAAGAAGCAAAATATAAAGACAAAGACCCTTCTGTGGATATGCCCCAATGAGGTGAGGGCGAATTCATCTGGGTAAGTGCGGTGGGACTTACTATGGCTGTACCTTCCGTACAGATAGTCGAAAAGAATGTAGGAATCCTTCAAACAGGTCAAGTCTGTGTTTTTCTTTAGTCCCATCATTTTGAGAAAGCCCCTACCTTTGCGATTTTCCGGCATAAGTAAACTCGGAGTCTCACACGGAATACCAGCTAATCCTCCTATTTCCTCGAGGAGAGGTGTCATCTCAATCTCCTCGAAACGAAACACAGACCTATCACAGTCCCAGAACAGAGTAGCAACTTATATTATTTTGTTGTTGGGTTGGACCTCCAGGAGAGAAGGCAAATTTCCTAGGTATTTCCAGACAAGATCCTGATCACTGGAGTGAAGATCCTCCCACTAGCTTAGTAACCTTGGGTGGATGTTGGTGACTATGCTAAATCTGGGGACTTCGTGCCTCATTTCTGCAAAACAAAGTGTTAGACCATTACCCCGCCAGACTCGACTATTTAAACCAATAATTAGCATAAGCAGCATTTAGTTCTCCAAATAAATGCACAGAATATAGTAACATCCGTTTGGGTTCCCAGGAAACCCAGTGGACTTTGGACAAGGCTATCTTAAAGAGTTATTATGTGGACAACATAACTGACTCGGCTAGGTTTTGACAGTGATGCATGCACAATTGAACAGAGTAGGGTTTCTATAAGGTATTAGACTGGTACCCTTGAGCGGACAACTCAAGAGGGAAAGGCACGGAACCGTCGACTACATCGTTGATCAACTGGTTTTACCGCAAATACGTCTTTGCCAAATTTAGGGGGTAATGATATCGGAAGGGCGCAACCACTCATTATAAGCGTTACTATGGTATTTTGTTTGGAACGAGTGAAATATGATGTTAAATATGCAGTTACAAGTTGTCATGTATTTGCACGTTCATAAAGTAATGATTACAATAATTGTTCATAATTACAACAGTATTGAAGGAAAGTAGTAAATGAAAGCATTAAATAAAAGAAACAAGGAGCCAAATCAGTTTCGTAATAGAAGAGAAAAAAAAGTCATTAAATAAAGGCAATAAAGAAGCAGTAAAATCACAAATAACATGAGATGGTAAAATCCTAAAAGAAATATCCCCAGCAGAGTCGCCATGCTATCGCGCCCCCTTTTTCTGGCGATATCAGGCTTGTGACATTTGGGAGGACGACTCGTTCCCTTTTGGGAATTGGGTTTTGTAACTTGAAGAGTCGCCACCTATTGATTAAGTGCATTAGAACACTAAGAAGGGTTTGAGTTTGAAGAACTAGAGTTTGGGTAAGGGCTAGAAATTATCTCGAGGGGAAGGTGTTAGGCACCCCCCAAGATCCACTAGTGTGGTTCCCAGTCATGTTACAATTGTGACTTCACATAATCAAATAAACCATTAAGGGCTCAAGTAAGAAGGGGTTGACATATTATTGCAAGCAAATTGAAAGTTTGAAGAGAATAAAGAAAGAAGAAATTTTAAGGAAATAGTTCGGACAATAAAACAAGTTAAAAAGAAAGGGGGTCCTAGGTTTTACAAACAATATGGATCACGTATACCCGGTAATCACTCCTCAAAATAGGGGTTACACATGGTATTAGTGCACCGGTCATCATATCCATATCTGCCCTTTCCCACCCCGTTAAGGTATTAAGCACGGAATAGTATCGTTACTTATGCATGCTAGTACCCACCCCAATCCTATCAGTCCCGGATGCATTTGGGACTACTAGTCCTAAAGGGAAGGGAGATTTGGCTTTTCAGAGTTTTAAAAGGATAAAATTCTAGGGCGATAATCAAAATATGTAAGGCAGGTATGGGGAGAACACATAATAGTTTAAAGGGCTCAAATAGGCCTCCTCCTTTAAAGAAACAAATTGTTTAGCATGACTTACAAATACTGGTTATGGTCTGAATTTAAAGCGTTAGGGTAGGCTGATTCATCACATATTCTCAGATGAGGAGTCTGAATTAGCCTTCCCTAGTTGTAATTTATCAAAGACTGATGCAGTTAATCAATTATCTACTGGCTTTCCTAGGTGAAACTTATAGGCATGGTATCTAACAATGCTTACTCTGATTTTAAAGAAGGTTTGTTGATTATATAAAAAACATAAGATCTACAGATATTAGATAATATTACAACTGATTTTAAACTCGTAGATGAAATAAGCGAATCATATTCAAAGGGTTACTCTTATAGGCATGATTTCTAAGCGTTGTTGATTTTATGACGGTTATGAAAGTGCAGGGAGTCCTATAGACATGGTATCTAGAAGGCATTTGATTATTTTTTTAACCTATGACCGTTTGCCTAATGATAGATAAAAATGCATAACTGCAGGACACCTATAGTCATGATTTCTATATGCAGAAGTGCAGAAACTTATAGGCAGGATTTCTACATGATGTACATAAGTGCAAAAACTCTAGGCCTATATGACGTGCATGAGTGAGGAAAACTTATAGGCAGTATTTCTACATGATACGCGTAAGTGCAGAAACTATAGGCAGGATTTTTATATGACGTGCATGAGTGCAAATAACATATAGGCAAGATTTCTACATGATATGCGTAAGTGCAGAGCTTGTAAATAGTAACGCCTATGAGCATGCTATCTACCCTTTGCATACATAAATGAACCTCCCTTTTTCACTAGAACCCCATAAGTTATTACAACATATTATAGACCAGAATGAATTAAGAAAAGTAAAATTACATCACAACTTAAGCTACAACCAAAGAGCCTAATTCAGACTCAAGGTCTAACAATATAAGATGAACCAACTTCCAGGATCAGGTTTTCAAATCCTTTCTCTTATTTGGGATGTATCAAAGTTCCCAAAAGTCTCAACGGGGCTCCGGGCAATGCTTACATCCCAAACACATTGCATAATTATGAGCATAGTGCTGTTTGGAAATGCCATCCCTCACATGTCCAAGTTCAGGGGGAACTTAAGGTCCCGAAGCAAGGCTCATAAGAGAGGGACAGAACTTAGAATCTAAGAGTAAGTGTAAGTGCATAGGGGGGAATCAGGGAGAGTGATGGTAGACTGGTGGTCATGGCCAACAATTAGGAGTGCTGGCACACCCCTGACTAGCATGTTAGCCATATTTATTGGGAGTTAGGATCCATTAAGGATTAGGTCCAGAGATGAGCAACAATTTAGATATTGCCAGGCCTGAACCTTAACTCAAACACATAGAAGGGAGTAGGGATATGGGGAATTCACAACAAACATGTACAACAAATGCAAAGAGAGAGTAGAATATTTAGTACAGAACATGAACATGAGTGTATCAACTGTAAAGTAAACACATAGGGATGGGTCTAAAATCAAAATTAAGACATACCAGTTTCAGGGAAACAAATAAGTGAAAGCTGAAGTCTTGTAAACCAAATTGCAAGCAAACAGTACAAAAGATCTCAGAAGAGAGTAGAGTATTGAAATAGTATTGTAATTGAGAGGTTTGTGTGTAAAGTATTGAATTCAAATTGTGTCCAATTGCAGAAGGTTAGTCCCCTTTATAGTGCAAAAGGCAAGTAAGAAAATAGGTCTGCAACCAATCACACAAAATCTCCCTTTAGTTAAGGGATTCTGATTTCAAACGGGTAGAAGACAATTAAGGAAAGAATTTTGATTAAAAACTTTTCAAAGTAGCACAAAAAGGGTAAATACATAGGGTTTATTTAAGGTAAAATTCCAATGGTACACGGTTTGTGAAAAAATAAGGAAAGGGAATCAATCACACAGCCAGTAAAAAAAATTGAAATTGCAGGCTTTGTTCGAATGAACCAAGTCAGTAAAAGGTAAAGAAGGTTCAATTAGAGAAAATCAGTAATTGGTAATTAGAAAAAATTAGTAACAATCAATCAAACCCTATTAAAAGGAATTCGGAATCAATCAATAGTTGGCAAAACCCTTTTGAAAGAAGAATTTCTCATATATAAAGCACACAAATATGTGAATACCAGAGGGGATTGTCAAATTACTTAGAAAAGAGTCTAACATAGAAAGGTTCAGAATCATAAGCAAAGTAATACAAGTTTAGTCTGTAGACTCATAATGAGTCTGAGAGTCCAGGGTCCCAAAGTAGAACCCTAACCCGAACACAAAATCAAACTTTCCAAAGAAAACCCCAATCCTAGGGCTTCCACTTGTATTAGACACGGGGGTGAGGAGGCAAGCCATTGAAACAAACTCAGAGGTCTCTTTTAGAGACTCATGAGAAACCAACGGCCATGATAGCAGGTTTGAAGCAACAGAGTTAAAAAATTTTTTGACTAAAAGAGCATAAAGAACATGTTTAAGAAAAGTCGGAACTTAAGCAAGTTCAGGGGAGAGGAAGGGTGATATAAGCTTAAGAAACAGTAGTAATACATGCTTAGAACTCCAACAAGAGTCCAGTGAAACAAACAAAGTTAAAGAACTCAGCAAGAAACACATACAATAAGAGAATACTGGAAAGTATAGCAAAGAACATGTTGGAAAACATAACAAATATTAACACGCGAGCCTACTCTAGAGGCACAATAGAGTAAAAATGTACAAAAGAATCACGTATAGCAGAAAGAAAGGCAGAAAAACAACACATGCGTGGTAAAATATAGTATAGGCAAACACACATAAAGAGAAGAAAAAGGAAGAATCAGAAAGACGTTTTGAAATCCTTTCAAAAACCCTAAATCGAAGACAAACGATTTTGAAAAGAAAATTTGGGGAAAACACTTTAAAAATCAAGTACAGCACAGATATAGCATAGATCTAAGAAAACAAACAGAGAAAAACCTCGAATAGCTTAGGGTTTCGGCGAAACCCTAGAAATGAGAAAGGCTTGGAAGAAGGTCCGATCTTGAGTCGGATGAGTTAGAATCAGGCTCCTAATGCTTTGGGTACGCCGGAACAAGCCGGAGAAGCCATAGAACTTATAGATCTGAGAAGATCTGAAGGATAACCATCGAGATCAGACTTCAAAGCTTCGAACACCCAAGGTTTAATGATGGAGGGGGGTGAGTGCAGGCCATCCATGGCCTGAGGAGCCATGGATTCCGGTGGAGTGGTGGTTGAAAAGGGCAGGAGACGACTAGGGTTCTGAAGAACCATTGAGAGAGTTTGAGAGACGAAGGGATTCCGAAGGTGGCTATCAGAATGAAAATGAGGGATTAGGGTAGGTCGTTTGGGTTTAATTTTGGAAGGGTGAATAATGGCCGTTGATCTGAATGATCAACGGCCTAGATTTAAGAGGGTAGGTGGGAAATCGGGTAGTGTTATTTGAATTGGGTTATGGGTTGGGTTAAAAATTGAAATTAGGCCAGTTCAATTGGGGTTAGGATTGGGTCAATTAAGGGTTAAAATTGAAATATAAAATATGTTGTAATTGAAATGAAATGAGGCTAAATGTTAAATAGCCAGTCTTCCCTTTTATTTTATAAAAAATAGTAAAAATAATTTTAAAAGCAAATTAAAAGTACTGAGCCAATTAATAATATATAAATATCAATTTAAAAATACTGGAACCAATTTTACAATTATAAAATGCTATTAACTTAAAGTAGGCTAGAATTGCAATTATATGCAATTTAGCTTTTTTTAAAATACCAAATAAATTTGTAAAAATGTATTAAATATTACCTTAATTATATTTTGGTATAAATATGGGAATAAAATAAATTACTCCCCAAAATTGATAATTTTGGGAATAATTACTGATTTTTGTACTGCTAAAAATGGACAATAAATTGATTTTAAAATCTTTGAAAAAATACCAAAACTTTTGGGCATGCTTATATATGTATGTAGATGCTTTTTTGAAAGTATTTTGTATATAAAAATACATAGGGAAAAATTGGGTATCAACAAAGAGTATTAAGGTATTCACAAGAGCTATAAGTTACGAAAATAATAAGAGCATCAATCAACATTCGAGGAAGAATGTTCCAAAGGGGGAAATGATGTTACGCCCTGCAATATTACGTTGATATTACGTTCGGCAGTATTATATTACGACAACGTTATGCTCTATAGTAATATATTACGATGATGTTACCCTCTGTAGTAATATATTACGATAGTGTTACGTCCTGCAGTAATATATTACGATTGATGTTGTGTCCTGCAGTTTTAAGTTACGACAGTGTTGTACCCAACAGTATTACATTATAATGATGTTACGCTTCGCAGTAATAAGTTACGACAATGTTGCACCCTGTAGTATTATATTACAGTGATGTTATGATTCACAGTAATAAGTTACGACGATGGTGCACCCTGCAGTAATGTACGTTGAAATTTGTCGTAAAGTAATTGACATCAGTCCAAGGAAAGGTTTATTTGGGGATTATAAGGATTGCAAGTGATGAGTAAATTCGTGAAGGTAAGAGGGTAAGTAATATCAAAGAAAACGAATTTTGTCGAAGTTTGGCGTGTTGGAGTAAAATATGGCCCGAGCTAAAATACCCGATATTTATGGACTAGTGTCATACAAGATGTTACATGACCATGATAGTAAGGTGTATAAGGTATGTTAAAAGTGGGTGGTATTTTAAGTGATTTGAGATAATTCTTAATTATGTGGGTAATTGGTTAATTATTGATTAATGGGAAATTAACAAGTTAATCAAGTGATTAGTGAACAAATTAATCCAAATATTTGGATAAATATTACATCTCCCACATGGAAGCAAACCCATCAAAGCGTTGTGACTCATAAGTCACTATGTTATGTGGCAAGTTTTAAGAATGTGTGTCATTTCCATTTAATAAGGGAAAGACACATATAACATGAGTCATATCTATTAAATTCTTTTTGAAAGGTCTTACATATCCATTCTTAAAGAATGGTCTTATATCAGAATATTAGTGAATGGAGATTCATGCAAGAATTTAAGGATTTAAGTAGGAAAATCATATACCTTTCTCCTACTTCAAACCATTTCAAGAACAGAAGCTAAATCTCAACCCATCAAGAATGATTCCAACAATTATGTTGGCTTCAACAGAAATTAATCTTTAAACAAAACAATTCCAACTAGATTTCTTAGCACCGTAGCAACGTGAGATTTTGCGATTCTAAAGGAGTACGGTGCAACCTTTTGCAAGAATATCATACCGATTTTCCTCCTACTCCAGGTATGTTAAGGCTATCCTTTCTTTCTTTTGGCATGATCCATACTATACCAACGAAACGTGCAAATGCACAAATTCCATAAATGACTCTATTCATAGAAGTTTTAGAGGTATCTATATTTTAGAGTTTCCATGTGTCATAATATTTTATCATCTGTTCATGGGTCTCAGAAAAATACGAAAGTTGGAAAAAGTTTACTTTATGATATTGCTCAAAGACAAAATGGTCTTTTCATGGTAGAAAAATACGTACTTTTCATGCATTGCATTCATGTCCATTGATCCATGATCAGACGGCATTATATACGCGTATATATATATGTAAATATATGTATATGGGATATGAGAAAGGTTATGGCGTTATATATGCACCACCACCTGATCACCTGGTATACGATGATGATTTTGCCTACAGTGGCCGATATGATATAATGGGATGCCCTCAGTAGCTGATGATGTTATTAAACATATACCTATGCACGACATGACATTAATATGCATATGCATGATGTTAAAAGTAATTTATTATTTACAAAGTTATTCAGACTTAAAGGTTGAGTCATGTACTCTATACTTCTTCTATGTCTCTTATGTATTTATTTATGTGCCTTACATACTCGGTACATTATTCGTACTGACGTCCTTTTGCCTGGGGACGTTGTGTTTCATGCCCGCGGGTCCAGATAGATAGGTCGAGAGCCCTCCAAGTAGGCTATCAGCTCAGCGGAAGATGTTGGTGCACTCCATTTGCTTCGAAGTGGCATGGTTGGTTAGTATGATTTAGACGGGTATTGTTTGGTATGGCTGGACTTTGTCCCGACCTTTATGACATTTATGTAGTCTTAGAGGCTTGTAGACATCTGTTGTATACGTGAAAGATTATACGGCTTTGTTTGCCTATGTTTTGAGTTTTTAAATAATTATGTTGGCCTATTAGGACCGTATGTCACGTGTATATGATGATGTAATAAGAAAGATACATTATGTTGGTACTCGATTGAGTAAGGTACCGGGTGCCCATTGCGGCCCATCGATTTGGGTCGTGACAATGCCCCCCAGTATTCAAGGCTAATTGAAAAGAAGCCTTATTTCAATCAGCCTCGAATACTTGTTGATCGTTCATCTGGTAGCATATAAGTGTTGCCTCGTTAAAAATCTTGCTAGTAAAACCTATTTTTGACAAAATCCTAGCTAAGGGAGAAAGAGTACAACACATGCTTTACGACCTATGGCCTTTGTGTAGGAAAAGGTATTCCCGAGATCACGATCCTTTGAGAGCTTCCATCGCGCTGAGCCTATAAGATCATTTATTAATGATTCTGAGGTCTTGCTATCCACAACCATGACCTCTACGAAAGCTTTGAACTGGTCGAGGATGATTTTGATGCCCCGATTTGATACCATGAAGGCCGAGAAACTCTGATGCACCAGCTCCGAGGGAACGCTTCTCTGGGATTAGCTTCGTGTCGGATTGCCCTGATATGTTGATGATTTCCTGCAAATGATTTAAAGTCATCATCTGCGCATACGGACTTATCCGGTTATATCATCAATATACGCTTTAATTATTTTCTCCTTCGAGCGGAATCCATGTCATATTTAAGCAATGCGATCTGTATCATCGAGGATGACTGCTCTGCCGTAGTAGGCTCGCTCATAGGTGCTCAGCCATAATAGGCTCTATATCTCGACCAAATGGGCTCGCTCATAGGCGCTCGGCCACAATAGGTTCGGTATATAACTTACCATCTGATCAGAGGTTGCCCAATAGAGGCCTGCCCATCTATTATAGCTCGATGGTAATGAAAATACTTTTAATACTGTATATATGTAAACTCTCTGCTCTTTTGACCGAAATAAGGAAATACTCAACTGAATATGCAGCCCCGATAAGAAGAATATGGTAACTTAAAAAACTAGGAAAATATATGTAATTTGCGAGACTAGCAAAATATACGTAAATTTTGGGATATGAATTTTCCTTTATGCCTCGTTATCAGACTTGTGTAATTACGATATCATGCTAAAATGAAGAAAAAGCTTAGCCTTGACATACCTAAAGTAGGGAAAAATCTGTATAATATTCTTCAAAAAGATTATACTGTGCTTCCTGATAATAGGCGAAATCTGGGTGATTTAGCTATTGTTTATGCTTCTGCTTGATTATATTTCAATGTCATATTATGGATAATTGATGGAAAAACAGGCTCTACTCAAAATATGTATACCTTGCAGGATAAGAAGCCTAATGATTCTTTCAAGAGGAGATTGGAATTATTTATGAGCAAGAATAACCCCTAGGAGTAGAGTGTGTGCAAGGACGAGACGGAACAAAAAAAATGGACAAAATCAAGCTACTGAAGCGCGCGAACTATCGCGCGAAGTTTCAAACTTCGCGCAATAGTTCGCGAAGGTTTCTGCCTGGAAGCCAAGAGAAGCGCGCGAACTATCGCACTAACTTTGAAACTTCGCGCGATAGTTTGCACGGGTCCTATCCGGAGAAGACTTTATTTAGGGGTAAAAATCGGAATTCTTTCAAAAATCCCACTCAACTTACATAAAGCAAGAACTCCATTATGGAGAAGATCAGATTTTGAGGGGAGTAAGTGCAAAAATACTATTCACCCTTGAGAGAGAAAGTGAAGGAGGAGTTTCATCTTGGAGCTAAGAAAAGGAGAAGAAGAACAACATCTTGGAGAAGGATTTAAAGAGTTCTTTCAAACTTTCTTCTTGTTGATTGTTAATATTATGTTTAAAACTTTTATTGTTGATTTTTGTATGATTATGAGTAGCTAAAAACTCTAGTATTCTTGGGTCATGGATGTTAGATGATCTTGTTGTTTGAAGCTTAGATTGAAGATCTTGAATCTATCGTTATGGGTTGTTTATTTGATTCTGCTTCTAATTATTTTACTGCGTAGCTAACAGTGAAATATTATTTACGAATCTTGAGTTAAACTTGAAAAAGGAAATTCTTGATTGCATATAGAATCAAATAGAGCAAGATCCGAATCCTGGGCATCGGGTGAAAGATTTGCAATTAAGATAGACATATACTTAATTGCCTTGTTTGGTTGAAAAATAGGAGTTGTAAATGCATTCTTGCTAATATTAATACCATAGACATATAGGTATTAGTTTAACTTGAATAGATGCATAAGAACTCGAAAGATTCTTATGAATATTATTAACCCTATAATCAATAACCCGGATAATTCAATAAATCAATCTTAAGCTAAAATAGTAGCATGATCTCTAGCAAGTCCATGACCCTGGAATATCTTTACCAAAATTGTTATTAAAATATTGTGTAATTGGTGTAGTAATTTTGTGTTGAATTATTGTGCAATTATTAAGTAAGTTGTAAATTGGTTCTTTATATATTTTGTGATAATTTAGCTTGAATTGATAATTGTTTGAGTCTTCATCAGTCGAGAAGTTGATCACAATTCCTCGTGGGAACGATACTCTACTTACTACTATATTACTTGTCGATCGCGTACACTTGCGTGAGTGTTTTGGTCGCAACAAGTTTTTGGCGCCGTTGCCGGGGAATTAAAATTAGCTACTTGACTGTTTTAAGATTTTATTAGCTGTTAATAAAAACCTAAATTTTCCATCTACTTTGTTTGTGTTGCGCAGGCTCTTCTCTTGAATGCGGAGGAGTAGAAGCACAAACAACCTCTTCCCTTTTGATCCTGAAATTGAACGAACAATTCATAGAACAAGGAAGGAGTGGGAAGCTAGAAACAAAACAGAAAGAGAGTTGGACATTCAAATTCAACCACAGCCAACAGTGATGGCAGGTAATCAAGAACGTGCGGTGATAGAAGCAGCAAGGCCAGACCTTGCTAATATGACTCAAGCCATTGTGAAGCCTGAAATCACCGGTCACTTTGAGCTTAAAAAGTACATGGTGCAGCTGATACAGTCCACTGGGAAATATGTTGGCCTATCTCATGAAGTCCCACAAAGGCACATTCAATTTTTTTGGAAATAACGGATACTTATAATTATACAAATGTTTCCAAGGATTATGTCAGGCTGACCTTATTTCCCTTTTCATTATTGGGAGATGCTAGAGAATGGTTGCAAAAAGAGCCATC
This sequence comes from Nicotiana sylvestris, assembly GCF_000393655.2. Lineage (NCBI taxonomy): Eukaryota > Viridiplantae > Streptophyta > Magnoliopsida > Solanales > Solanaceae > Nicotiana > Nicotiana sylvestris. Next base: position 143,956,848 of record NC_091064.1, on the reverse strand, counting down.
TAATTCAATCCACAATTGGGACGATTTACAAAGAAATTCCTAATCAAGTTTTTCCCCACCAAAAAGACAAAGTTTTTGCGGAGTCAGATTCTTGGGTTTCAACAACGGGATGGTGAAACTCTTTGCCAAGCTTGGGAAAGATACAAGAAACTACTTCGGGATTGTCCTCATCATTGTCAAACTGATGAAGTATTGGGCCATAATTTTGTTGATGGATTAGACGAAACTTCCAAAATGAATCTTGATTCAGCTTGTGGAGGTAGTTGCATGGCAAAATCATACAGTGAAATACAACTTCTGCTGAATAACTTTACTGCTAATGATCATAATTGGCAAGGTGAAGGAGAACCAAGAAGAGCAATGAAACAGAAAGTAGGGTTACTTGAACTGGATGACATTTCCGCCATGAGAGCAGATTTAGCAAAGTTGGCAAATCAAATGACCAGAATGACAATGGGACCATCACAACCAATGCAGTAGGTTCAACAAATGTCAGTTTGTTGTGAAATGTGTGGCGATAATCACACAAGTGACATGTGCCCCGTGAATCCTGAATCTATTTACTATGTTGGGCAACAAAGCAGAGGGCCGATGAACCAACAAGCACAATATGGGAACACTTACAATGCAAATTGGAGGAATCATCCTAATTTCTCTTGGGGCGGAAATCAATCAAATCAGAATCAATATAGACCCCAAGGAAATTTTAATCAACCACAAAGGCCACCCCAGCAGGCAGAAGAAAGTACAAATGATTTGTTGAAAAAATTGTTGCAAGACAATCAGCAACTCAGTACGGACTTCAGAAGTCTTGAAAGGCAAATGGGACAACTGGCTGCAAATCAAAACACTAGACCTGTAGGGGCTCTTCCAGGTGATACAGAAAAAGATCCTCAAGTGAGTGCAATTACACTTAGAATGGGAAGGGAATTAGAAGAAGTTTCAAAGAAGAGAAAAGACAAGCTTGTACCTAAGGGTGAATTGATTCCCAAAGCAACACAAGAGGAAAAGAAAGATGATACAATTCCAGCACATGTAAACATTCCAAGACCACCACCACCATTTCCACAAAGGTTGCAGAAAAAGAATGATGATCACATGTTTAACAAATTCCTCTCTATGTTGAGTCAGATTCAATTGAATATTCCGTTGGTAGATGCAATTCGTGATATTCCAAAATATGCCAAATACATAAAAGACATTGTGGCTAACAAGAGGAGACTGACTAAATTTGAAACAGTTGCACTTACTGAAGAGTGCACTTCAAGGGTCCAAAATAAGCTTCCTCAAAAGCTAAAGGACCCTGGCAGCTATCACACCTCCTTTTTGCGCGCCCGCCCCGAAGGGTTAAAATGCGCGAGGGAGTTTTTCCAATTTAAGTGACAATATTCGAAATGAGATTATTTATTTAATTCGGAGTCGCCACTTGGGAAAGGTTTGGTTTTTTGGTGTCCCAAGTCACCAGTTTATCTTGAATCCCAAATCGAGGAAATTTTCGACTTTTCCAAATGAAGTCTGCGAACCAGAAATTCTAAGTAAGGAATTCTATTGACCCGAGGGAAGGTGTTAGGCACCCTCGAATCCCGTGGTTCTAGCACGGTCGCTTAAATTGTTATAATGGCTAAATATCTGATTTAAATACATGTTGTGACTTATGTGCTTTTATTAAGTTTAAACCGCTTTTATTATTATCATTTATTTTTATAGAATTGCAACGTCGTGAAAATGCATCTCGAACCACGTCACAATCAATGCACCCGTAGTTGTTAACACATTTCGACTCCGTTGAGATTTGAATTTGGGTCACATAAATGCGCACCCGAATTTAAGAATGTAATTTAATTAAGTCGCGCCTAAAAAGTCTAACGCGTTATTATCTTTGGGGAAGGCAGTGGAATTCACTAAACAGTCCATCCCAAATTCTAAGTATTTATTATGACCAATTATTGAGGGCCCCGCAATTTGCCTTTTTATTCGGCGAGGCTCGTCTCATTATTTTAGAAGGGTACCCTACAATGACTACGTCTTTACTACATTTGTCTAAAAATAGAAGAAGAAAGATACATGTTAATTCAAGTATATGCTTTGGCCTAACCCGGATCCTTATCAATTTTTGATTAATTATTTATGAAATGGAGAGACGTCATACCTTGTGAAACATGCTTTAATTGGACAAAGAAGTTACATACGAGATTGACGAAATACAACACTTAATCCGAACAACATCCTTAAGTCGGATTGAAATTAACTTGCTTAAGCAGGATTAATAGAATTCCTTATTAAAGGAAAAACTAGTCTTATAAACTGGCTAAAGAAATCGAGACTGGGTGATTCAAAACTGTATTATAATTGGCTAGATTTAACAGCCATTTACCCCTACCTATTCAAAGCATGCTGAAAGAGTGAGTTTCATTTTTAACAATCGTATTAAATAGTTTCACATTCCATGAATTGTATTTACATCCTGTATGCTACTAAACGAATCAAATACCACAGTTTCAGATCAACATAAACATTAATTAAGTACAAACTTACTAATGTATTCTCTATTAGGCTACAAATTAAAGGATTTATACAACTTTAACAATATTCGCAAAGCTGTAAGTAAGGCAACAAATGATTAAAAATTCTTCAGATCTTTCGATTCAACTTTCATTGCGACATCAGTTACATCAGACAGATTCGAAGTGTGTACCTGAGGAGATGCTTACAATGAAGGAAGCAAGAGAGTCAGTTGAGCAGCAGTGCAAGCGAAACAGTAGCAGTAACAGATAAATAGCAGCAGGACAAATTGAACAAAATCCCAGTGCAAAAGGCAACCAGAGCCGATGGAAAAAATGGCAGAATGACAGCAATGACCAGTAGTATAGAAACAGAAATCCAGACAATCCAATTCCAAGAGAATCAACCAATGCAAACCAAACTAACACACTTAGCTGATACTTGAAAGAAAAGAGAACTGACTGAACAAGTTGAGCAGACTGAGAATTGAACAAAAGCATGAAGAAAACCAGTTTCTGATTTTCTGTATTTTTATCCCTCTCACTATCTCTTTTCTTTTCAAAATTCAATGTCCATTTTCAGTCTTGAAATCTATTTGGGCTATCAAAAGAATTCTTTTCCAGTTTTCTGTTTTTCAGAACTCAACTCTCAAAAATGTTCAGTCTGAGTTCCCCCTCTCCCTCTCAGTTCCCTCTCCTTTTATAAGCTCCAAATCAGGCCATTTGAACAGCCTGTTAATCAATCAGGACCCCTCCCATGTGCTGTCCCTTTTCAGTTTCCACTTAGCTATTTAAGTATAAACCCCCCATGATATTCCCTGGAAGACTTACTTTTTAAGTGAGGTTTAATACTTCTTAAACTAAAGCAGGGTATGGGCAGCAGGGGTGTGTTCTGACAGCACATGTTGTCCATTACATTGTAATGCACATGCTGCCCAAGGCTGAGAGATGAGTAAACAATGCTATCAACTAAATTAAAATCTGAAACCTAGCTAATAAATCAATCCTTAAACATTTTTCTGATTTGGCTAAACAAATTAATACCTAGTGGCAACAAAACTAATCTGATTCAAACAATGCTTCAGTAAATCACAAAAGCCTGAGTCAAGTTGCTACCATTCTAGTATGAAATTAATTGACGACGTATATCGATTCGACTATACTAGTTATAACACATACAATCGAAGCCAATAATCAGAAATCCAACAGTATCAACAAGGGGTTCAGATTGCACTGTCAAAACAAAAATGGCCCTGGGAACTAATCAAACGAACCATTTCAAATTCGTTTGATTGAACAGCTTACACATACACACATCGTCAGTAAATGGAAGAAAAACTCGATCAAACAGAGGGGCACAGGCAAGGTGGACAATCAACAGTTGATAAAAATTCAAAGACACAAATTACACAAAACATTCGGCCATACGAACAGACCTTTAACAACACACAAACACACGAACTGAAATAAAGAAAAGATAATTAACTTACCTTAAAGCTTTGAAAGAAAAAATCAGAAAAATCCACTTGTGTTTTGAACAGATCCTCCTCAAGGTTGAACGGACTTTAATCGAAGTGTTTCTCAAATGAGAAACACTTCGATTAAGGTTCATTAGACCCTAATCTCTTGGCTTGAACAGACATGGACCAGGCTTGGGGTTTCTAGGGTTCGTAGATGGTAGATTTGGGACTTGGGTTTCCTTGGTTAGATTCGGACCAAACCAAGCATGGTTTGGTCACGAGGGAGGTCCGGGGACTGTCTGGTATGAATTTAGGGCAGATCGGTGTAGATCGAGTTTTGACTCGAATCTTCAAATGAAGATTCGAGAAGGTGGGATGGGATTCGAGATGTGTAGTTGGTGGATTTGGGTTCAGGACGGTGAGGAGAATCTATGGTGTTAAGGAGGGGGTCACCGGAGTCCATGCCGCCGGCTTTAATGGTGGGGAATAAGGGGGCGGCTAGGGTTTCGTGGGGAAGGGGATGAGGACGAAGGCTGGGGTCTTGTATGGTAGGAGGCTTATATATGGAATGGGTGGGCTAATCTCGGCCGTTGGATGAAGTACGATGAAGGGCTAGGATCCTTCAACTAACAGTAAACGGTGTCGTTTTAGACCTAAGGGGGTTGGGACGGTCTGGACCGGGGCAAGCACAAGTTTTGGGTTGGGTTGTTTTGGTTGGGCCTCAGATTTTGCAGTGGGAATCGGCCCAAATTTAATTAAAACAAGTTTCACCCTTTTTTTATTTCTAATTTTTTAAACACACAACCTAATTAAACTAAAAACTAAACACCATTAATCAACACTTAATGTATTTATTACATGCATATATAAAAAAAATGTTAAAAGTAGGTAAAATTAAACAAGGCAACAAATCAGGAAAAAAATGCGTATTTTATGATTTTCTATTTAACAACCGGATTACGGTTCAAATTACGCATGACACACACATTTTTTGTATTTTATTTTAATAAAAATAAAAATGGGCAAAAATCATAAATAATTAACTAAGTGTCACGTAAAATCCAAAAATTGTGCAGCAGGACCATTTGTTATTTTTTTTATTTCTTTTGGAGCGATTGTCGCGTAAAACAAAAATCACGTGCTCACAGCTGCCCCTCTTTGTTCGGAAACACGAAGAGTTTTCGCGCAAAGATAAAGTGAGCGGATATGAGGGATTTTTGCCTATTGGACTACTCTGTGTGAAGCGTGTTTTGAAAGATTTGACCGAATCTTCGCTTCAAAGATTTCCTACATATCCTGGGCTACACAGGAATCAGGTCAATGTAGTTCGGGAAATTCTTGATAGCTGGGACTACCATGAGACTGCAATGCTTGCTGTTACTGTTGTTGCTGTTGTCACCGTTGCGTTACTGACCGCCTTATTACAACCAAAGAAAAATTGAAACTGAACTAAATACTTATATGCATGCCAACTGCTAGTTACAAGATTCATATCTATGATTCTTTTGCGACTTGATCTTGAGTCTTAGCTGATTGTGCTTGGAGACTTCGATCCGAATCTTGATGCTTGCGAGCTGTGGCGACTTGTTTAATCTCCGGGATACTCAGTGAGACGCGACTGGCAGAGTTTTGGACCTTAATCAAATCTTGGAGCGATCCGCCTTACATTTTCTCCGGTATCTCGGGACATCTTCTTTTGTCTTTTTCTTCTTAGATTCTGAGTTGAGACTCATCTCGTGGGCCGTTTCGATCCGTGTGGCTCGGGGTTAGACCTGCGGGAAAAACAAACGAACGAAATTTTCTGCCCTAGTTTCACTAGGAAATTTCGTGAATTATTCGCCAGGAAGTTCATAAAATTGATGAAAGAAGATATGAATGCTCAGTTCAGGGTTGGAGCCCTAATACCGACTAGCTGGGGGAGAAGTTCCGTTTTAGAGTTGAAACTCTAATACTGACCATTTGGGGAAAAGTTCAGTTTAGGGTTAAAAACCCTAATGCTGATTAAAGGAAGAGTTCAATTTAGGGTTTAAAATCCTAATGCTGACTGAGAGGCAAAGTTCAGTTTAGGGTTTAAAACCCTAATGCTGACTAAGAGAAAGAGTTCAGTTTAGGGTTTAAAACCCTAATGCTGACTGAAAGGAAAAGTTCAGTTTAGGGTTTAAAACCCTAATGATGACTGAAAGGAAAAGTTCAGTTTAGGGTTTAAAACCCTAATGCTGACTGAAAGGAAAAGTTCAGTTTAGGGTTTAAAACCCTAATGCTGACTAAAAGGAAAAGTTCAGTTTAGGGTTTAAAACCCTAATGCTGACTGGCTGGAAAAGTTCAGTTTAGGGTTTAAAACCCTAATGCTGACTGAAAGGAAAAATTCAGTTTAGGGTTTAAAACCCTAATGCTGACTAAATGGAAAAAGTTCAGTTTAGGGTTTAAAACCCTAATGCTGACTGAAATGAAAAAGTTCAGTTTAGGGTTTAAAACCCTAATGCTGACTGGATGGAAAAAGTTCAGTTTAGGGTTTAAAACCCTAATGCTGACTAAATGGAAAGAGTTCAGTTTAGGGTTTAAAACCCTAATGCTGACTGAAAGGAAAAAGTTCAGTATAGGGTTTAAAACCCTAATGCTGACTGGTTGGAAAAAGTTCAGTTTAGGGTTTAAAACCCTAATGCTGACTAAAGGAAAAGTTCAGTTTAGGGTTTAAAACCCTAATGCTGACTAAATGGAAAGAGTTCAGTTTAGGGTTTAAAACCCTAATGCTGACTGAATGGAAAAGTTCAGTTTAGGGTTTAAAACCCTAATGCTGACTGAAAGGAAAAAGTTCAGTTTAGGGTTTAAAACCCTAATGCTGACTGGATGGAAAAAGTTCAGTTTAGGGTTTAAAACCATAATGCTGACTAAAGGAAAAGTTCAGTTTAGGGTTTAAAACCCTAATGCTGACTAAATGGAAAGAGTTCAGTTTAGGGTTTAAAACCCTAATGCTGACTGAAAGGAAAAAGTTCAGTTTAGGGTTTAAAACCCTAATGCTGACTAAATGGAAAAAGTTCAGTTTAGGGTTTAGAACCCTAATGCTGACTGAAAGGAAAAATTCAGTTTAGGGTTTAAAACCCTAATACTGACTGGATGGAAAAAGTTCAGTTTAGGGTTTAAAACCCTAATGCTGACTAAAGGAAAAGTTCAGTTTAGGGTTTAAAACCCTAATGCTGAATTTGGAAAGAGTTCAGTTTAGGGTTTAAAACCCTAATGCTGACTGAAAGGAAAAAGTTCAGTTTAGGGTTTAAAACCCTAATACTGACTGGATGGAAAAACTTCAGTTTAGGGTTTAAAACCCTAATGCTGACTAAAGGAGAAGTTCAGTTTAGGGTTTAAAACCCTAATGCTGACTAAATGGAAAGAGTTCAGTTTAGGGTTTAAAACCCTAATGCTGACTAAATGGAAAGAGTTCAGTTTAGGGTTTAAACCCCTAATGCTGACTGAAAGGAAAAAGTTCAGTTTAGGGTTTAAAACCCTAATGCTGACTGGATGGAAAAAGTTCAGTTTAGGAAAAGTTCAGTTTAGGGTTTAAAACCCTAATGCTGACTAAATGGAAATAGTTCAGTTTAGGGTTTAAAACCCTAATGCTGACTGAAAGGAAAAAGTTCAGTTTAGGGTTTAAAACCCTAATGCTGACTGGATGGAAAAAGTTCAGTTTAGGGTTTAAAACCCTAATGTTGACTAAAGGAAAAGTTCAGTTTAGGGTTTAAAACCCTAATGATGACTAAATGGAAAGAGTTCAGTTTAGGGTTTAAAACCCTAATGCTGACTGAATGGAAAAGTTCAGTTTAGGGTTTAAAACCCTAATGCTGACTGAAAGGAAAAAGTTCAGTTTAGGGTTTAAAACCCTAATGGTGACTGAAAGGAAAAAGTTCAGTTTAGGGTTTACAACCCTAATGCTGACTGGAAAGAAAAAGTTCAGTTTAGGGTTTAAAACCCTAATGTTGACTAAAGGAAAAGTTCAATTTAGGGTTTAAAACCCAAATGCCGACTAAATGGAAAGAGTTCAGTTTAGGGTTTAAAACCCTAATGCTGACTGAAAGGAAAAAGTTCAGTTTAGGGTTTAAAACCCTAATGCTGACTAAATGGAAAAAGTTCAGTTTAGGGTTTAAAACCTTAATGCTGACTGAAAGGAAAAAGTTCAGTTTAGGGTTTAAAACCCTAATGCTGACTGGATGGAAAAAGTTCACTTTAGGGTTTAAAACCCTAATGCTGACTAAAGAAAAAGTTCAGTTTACAGTTTAAAACCCTAATGCTGACTAAATGGAAAGAGTTCAGTTTAGGGTTTAAAACCCTAATGTTGACTGAAAGGAAAAAGTCAGTATTAGGGTTTTAACCCTAATACTGACTGGATGGAAAAAGTTTAGTTTAGGGTTTAAAACCCTAATGCTGACTAAAGGAGAAGTTCAGTTTCGGTTTTAAAACCCTAATGCTGACTAAATGGAAAAAGTTCAGTTTAGGGTTTAAAACCCTAATGCTGACTAAAGGAAAAGTTCAGTTTAGGGTTTAAAACCCTAATGCTGACTAAATGGAAAGAGTTCAGTTTAGGGTTTAAAACCCTAATGCTGACTGAATGGAAAAGTTCAGTTTAGGGTTTAAAACCCTAATGCTGACTGAAAGGAAAAAGTTCAGTTTAGGGTTTAAAACCCTAATGCTGACTGGATGGAAAAAGTTCAGTTTAGGGTTTAAAACCATAATGCTGACTAAAGGAAAAGTTCAGTTTAGGGTTTAAAACCCTAATGCTGACTAAATGGAAAGAGTTCAGTTTAGGGTTTAAAACCCTAATGCTGACTGAAAGGAAAAAGTTCAGTTTAGGGTTTAAAACCCTAATGCTGACTAAATGGAAAAAGTTCAGTTTAGGGTTTAGAACCCTAATGCTGACTGAAAGGAAAAAATTCAGTTTAGGATTTAAAACCCTAATGCTGACTAAATGGAAAAAGTTCAGTTTAGGGTTTAGAACCCTAATGCTGACTGAAAGGAAAAAATTCAGTTTAGGGTTTAAAACTCTAATACTAACTGGATGGAAAAAGTTCAGTTTAGGGTTTAAAACCCTAATGCTGACTAAAGGAAAAGTTCAGTTTAGGGTTTAAAACCCTAATGCTGAATTTGGAAAGAGTTCAGTTTAGGGTTTAAAACCCTAATGCTGACTGAAAGGAAAAAGTTCAGTTTAGGGTTTAAAACCCTAATACTGACTGGATGGAAAAAGTTCAGTTTAGGGTTTAAAATCCTAATGCTGACTAAAGGAGAAGTTCAGTTTAGGGTTTAAAACCCTAATGCTGACTAAATGGAAAGAGTTCAGTTTAGGGTTTAAAACCCTAATGCTGACTAAATGGAAAGAGTTCAGTTTAGGGTTTAAACCCCTAATGCTGACTGAAAGGAAAAAGTTCAGTTTAGGGTTTAAAACCCTAATGCTGACTGGATGGAAAAAGTTCAGTTTAGGAAAAGTTCAGTTTAGGGTTTAAAACCCTAATGCTGACTAAATGGAAAGAGTTCAGTTTAGGGTTTAAAACCCTAATGCTGACTGAAAGGAAAAAGTTCAGTTTAGGGTTTAAAACCCTAATGCTGACTGGATGGAAAAAGTTCAGTTTAGGGTTTAAAACCCTAATGTTGACTAAAGGAAAAGTTCAGTTTAGGGTTTAAAACCCTAATGATGACTAAATGGAAAGAGTTCAGTTTAGGGTTTAAAACCCTAATGCTGACTGAATGGAAAAGTTCAGTTTAGGGTTTAAAACCCTAATGCTGACTAAATGGAAAAAGTTCAGTTTAGGGTTTAGAACCCTAATGCTGACTGAAAGGAAAAAATTCAGTTTAGGATTTAAAACCCTAATGCTGACTAAATGGAAAAAGTTCAGTTTAGGGTTTAGAACCCTAATGTTGACTAAAGGAATAGTTCAATTTAGGGTTTAAAACCCAAATGCCGACTAAATGGAAAGAGTTCAGTTTAGGGTTTAAAACCCTAATGCTGACTGAAAGGAAAAAGTTCAGTTTAGGGTTTAAAACCCTAATGCTGACTAAATGGAAAAAGTTCAGTTTAGGGTTTAAAACCTTAATGCTGACTGAAAGGAAAAAGTTCAGTTTAGGGTTTAAAACCCTAATGCTGACTGGATGGAAAAAGTTCACTTTAGGGTTTAAAACCCTAATGCTGACTAAAGGAAAAGTTCAGTTTAGAGTTTAAAACCCTAATGCTGACTAAATGGAAAGAGTTCAGTTTAGGGTTTAAAACCCTAATGTTGACTGAAAGGAAAAAGTCAGTATTAGGGTTTTATCCCTAATACTGACTGGATGGAAAAAGTTTAGTTTAGGGTTTAAAACCCTAATGCTGACTAAAGGAGAAGTTCAGTTTCGGGTTTAAAACCCTAATGCTGACTAAATGGAAAGAGTTCAGTTTAGGGTTTAAAACCCTAATGCTGACTGAAAGGAAAAAGTTCAGTTTAGTATTTAAAACCCTAATGCTGACTAAATGGAAAGATTTCAGTTTAGGGTTTAAAACCCTAATGCTGACTGGATGGAAAAGTTCAGTTTAGGGTTTAAAACCCTAATGCTGACTGAAAGGAAAAAGTTCAGTTTAGGGTTTAAAACCCTAATGCTGACTGGATGGAAAAAGTTCAGTTTAGGGTTTAAAACCATAATGCTGACTAAAGGAAAAGTTCAGTTTAGGGTTTAAAACCCTAATGCTGACTAAATGGAAAGAGTTCAGTTTAGGGTTTAAAACCCTAATGCTGACTGAAAGGAAAAAGTTCTGTTTAGGGTTTAAAACCCTAATGCTGACTAAATGGAAAAAGTTCAGTTTAGGGTTTAGAACCCTAATGCTGACTGAAAGGAAAAAATTCAGTTTAGGATTTAAAACCCTAATGTTGCCTAAAGGAAAAGTTCAATTTAGGGTTTAAAACCCTAATGCTGACTAAAGGAAAAGTTCAGTTTAGGGTTTAAAACCCTAATGCTGAATTTGGAAAGAGTTCAGTTTAGGGTTTAAAACCCTAATGCTGACTGAAAGGAAAACGTTCAGTTTAGGGTTTAAAACCCTAATACTGACTGGATGGAAAAAGTTCAGTTTAGGGTTTAAAACCCTAATGCTGACTAAAGGAGAAGTTCAGTTTAGGGTTTAAAACCCTAATGCTGACTGGATGGAAAAAGTTCAGTTTAGGGTTTAAAACCCTAATGCTGACTAAAGGAAAAGTTCAGTTTAGGGTTTAAAACCCTAATGCTGACTAAATGGAAACAGTTCAGTTTAGGGTTTAAATCCCTAATGCTGACTGAAAGGAAAAATTCAGTTTAGGGTTTAAAACCCTAATGCTGATTGGTTGGAAAAAGTTCAGTTTAGGGTTTAAAACCCTAATGTTGACTAAAGGAAAAGTTCAGTTTAGGGTTTAAAACCCTAATGATGACTAAATGGAAAGAGTTCAGTTTAGGGTTTAAAACCCTAATGCTGACTGAATGGAAAAGTTCAGTTTAGGGTTTAAAACCCTAATGCTGACTGAAAGGAAAAAGTTCAGTTTAGGGTTTAAAACCCTAATGCTGACTGAAAGGAAAAAGTTCAGTTTAGGGTTTAAAACCCTAATGCTGACTGGAAAGAAAAAGTTCAGTTTAGGGTTTAAAACCCTAATGTTGACTAAAGGAAAAGTTCAATTTAGGGTTTAAAACCCAAATGCCGACTAAATGGAAAGAGTTCAGTTTAGGGTTTAAAACCCTAATGCTGACTGAAAGGAAAAAGTTCAGTTTAGGGTTTAAAACCCTAATGCTGACTAAATGGAAAAAGTTCAGTTTAGGGTTTAAAACCTTAATGCTGACTGAAAGGAAAAAGTTCAGTTTAGGGTTTAAAACCCTAATGCTGACTGGATGGAAAAAGTTCACTTTAGGGTTTAAAACCCTAATGCTGACTAAAGGAAAAGTTCAGTTTAGAGTTTAAAACCCTAATGCTGACTAAATGGAAAGAGTTCAGTTTAGGGTTTAAAACCCTAATGTTGACTGAAAGGAAAAAGTCAGTATTAGGGTTTTAACCCTAATGCTGACTGGAAAGAAAAAGTTCAGTTTAGGGTTTAAAACCCTAATGTTGACTAAAGGAAAAGTTCAATTTAGGGTTTAAAACCCAAATGCCGACTAAATGGAAAGAGTTCAGTTTAGGGTTTAAAACCCTAATGCTGACTGAAAGGAAAAAGTTCAGTTTAGGGTTTAAAACCCTAATGCTGACTAAATGGAAAAAGTTCAGTTTAGGGTTTAAAACCTTAATGCTGACTGAAAGGAAAAAGTTCAGTTTAGGGTTTAAAACCCTAATGCTGACTGGATGGAAAAAGTTCACTTTAGGGTTTAAAACCCTAATGCTGACTAAAGGAAAAGTTCAGTTTAGGGTTTAAAACCCTAATGCTGACTGAAAGGAAAAAGTTCAGTTTAGGGTTTAAAACCCTAATGCTGACTAAATGGAAAGATTTCAGTTTAGGGTTTAAAACCCTAATGCTGACTGAATGGAAAAGTTCAGTTTAGGGTTTAAAACCCTAATGCTGACTGAAAGGAAAAAGTTCAGTTTAGGGTTTAAAACCCTAATGCTGACTGGATGGAAAAAGTTCAGTTTAGGGTTTAAAACCATAATGCTGACTAAAGGAAAAGTTCAGTTTAGGGTTTAAAACCCTAATGCTGACTAAATGGAAAGAGTTCAGTTTAGGGTTTAAAACCCTAATGCTGACTGAAAGGAAAAAGTTCAGTTTAGGGTTTAAAACCCTAATGCTGACTAAATGGAAAAAGTTCAGTTTAGGGTTTAGAACCCTAATGATGACTGAAAGGAAAAAATTCAGTTTAGGGTTTAAAACCCTAATGTTGCCTAAAGGAAAAGTTCAATTTAGGGTTTAAAACCCTAATGCTGACTAAAGGAAAAGTTCAGTTTAGGGTTTAAAACCCTAATGCTGAATTTGGAAAGAGTTCAGTTTAGGGTTTAAAACCCTAATGCTGACTGAAAGGAAAACGTTCAGTTTAGGGTTTAAAACCCTAATACTGACTGGATGGAAAAAGTTCAGTTTAGGGTTTAAAACCCTAATGCTGACTAAAGGAGAAGTTCAGTTTAGGGTTTAAAACCCTAATGCTGACTGGATGGAAAAAGTTCAGTTTAGGGTTTAAAACCCTAATGCTGACTAAAGGAAAAGTTCAGTTTAGGGTTTAAAACCCTAATGCTGACTAAATGGAAAGAGTTCAGTTTAGGGTTTAAAACCCTAATGCTGACTGAAAGGAAAAATTCAGTTTAAGGTTTAAAACCCTAATGCTGATTGGTTGGAAAAAGTTCAGTTTAGGGTTTAAAACCCTAATGTTGACTAAAGGAAAAGTTCAGTTTAGGGTTTAAAACCCTAATGATGACTAAATGGAAAGAGTTCAGTTTAGGGTTTAAAACCCTAATGCTGACTGAATGGAAAAGTTCAGTTTAGGGTTTAAAACCCTAATGCTGACTGAAAGGAAAAAGTTCAGTTTAGGGTTTAAAACCCTAATGCTGACTGAAAGGAAAAAGTTCAGTTTAGGGTTTAAAACCCTAATGCTGACTGGAAAGAAAAAGTTCAGTTTAGGGTTTAAAACCCTAATGTTGACTAAAGGAAAAGTTCAATTTAGGGTTTAAAACCCAAATGCCGACTAAATGGAAAGAGTTCAGTTTAGGGTTTAAAACCCTAATGCTGACTGAAAGGAAAAAGTTCAGTTTAGGGTTTAAAACCCTAATGCTGACTAAATGGAAAAAGTTCAGTTTAGGGTTTAAAACCTTAATGCTGACTGAAAGGAAAAAGTTCAGTTTAGGGTTTAAAACCCTAATGCTGACTGGATGGAAAAAGTTCACTTTAGGGTTTAAAACCCTAATGCTGACTAAAGGAAAAGTTCAGTTTAGAGTTTAAAACCCTAATGCTGACTAAATGGAAAGAGTTCAGTTTAGGGTTTAAAACCCTAATGTTGACTGAAAGGAAAAAGTCAGTATTAGGGTTTTAACCCTAATGCTGACTGGAAAGAAAAAGTTCAGTTTAGGGTTTAAAACCCTAATGTTGACTAAAGGAAAAGTTCAATTTAGGGTTTAAAACCCAAATGCCAACTAAATGGAAAGAGTTCAGTTTAGGGTTTAAAACCCTAATGCTGACTGAAAGGAAAAAGTTCAGTTTAGGGTTTAAAACCCTAATGCTGACTAAATGGAAAAAGTTCAGTTTAGGGTTTAAAACCTTAATGCTGACTGAAAGGAAAAAGTTCAGTTTAGGGTTTAAAACCCTAATGCTGACTGGATGGAAAAAGTTCACTTTAGGGTTTAAAACCCTAATGCTGACTAAAGGAAAAGTTCAGTTTAGAGTTTAAAACCCTAATGCTGACTAAATGGAAAGAGTTCAGTTTAGGGTTTAAAACCCTAATGTTGACTGAAAGGAAAAAGTCAGTATTAGGGTTTTAACCCTAATACTGACTGGATGGAAAAAGTTTAGTTTAGGGTTTAAAACCCTAATGCTGACTAAAGGAGAAGTTCAGTTTCGGTTTTAAAACCCTAATGCTGACTAAATGGAAAGAGTTCAGTTTAGGGTTTAAAACCCTAATGCTGACTGAAAGGAAAAAGTTCAGTTTAGGGTTTAAAACCCTAATGCTGACTAAATGGAAAGATTTCAGTTTAGGGTTTAAAACCCTAATGCTGACTGAATGGAAAAGTTCAGTTTAGGGTTTAAAACCCTAATGCTGACTGAAAGGAAAAAGTTCAGTTTAGGGTTTAAAACCCTAATGCTGACTGGATGGAAAAAGTTCAGTTTAGGGTTTAAAACCATAATGCTGACTAAAGGAAAAGTTCAGTTTAGGGTTTAAAACCCTAATGCTGACTAAATGGAAAGAGTTCAGTTTAGGGTTTAAAACCCTAATGCTGACTGAAAGGAAAAAGTTCAGTTTAGGGTTTAAAACCCTAATGCTGACTAAATGGAAAAAGTTCAGTTTATGGTTTAGAACCCTAATGCTGACTGAAAGGAAAAAATTCAGTTTAGGGTTTAAAACCCTAATACTGACTGGATGGAAAAAGTTCAGTTTAGGGTTTAAAACCCTAATGCTGACTAAAGGAAAAGTTCAGTTTAGGGTTTAAAACCCTAATGCTGAATTTGGAAAGAGTTCAGTTTAGGGTTTAAAACCCTAATGCTGACTGAAAGGAAAACGTTCAGTTTAGGGTTTAAAACCCTAATACTGACTGGATGGAAAAAGTTCAGTTTAGGGTTTAAAACCCTAATGCTGACTAAAGGAGAAGTTCAGTTTAGGGTTTAAAACCCTAATGCTGACTGGATGGAAAAAGTTCAGTTTAGGGTTTAAAACCCTAATGCTGACTAAAGGAAAAGTTCAGTTTAGGGTTTAAAACCCTAATGCTGACTAAATGGAAACAGTTCAGTTTAGGGTTTAAATCCCTAATGCTGACTGAAAGGAAAAATTCAGTTTAGGGTTTAAAACCCTAATGCTGATTGGTTGGAAAAAGTTCAGTTTAGGGTTTAAAACCCTAATGTTGACTAAAGGAAAAGTTCAGTTTAGGGTTTAAAACCCTAATGATGACTAAATGGAAAGAGTTCAGTTTAGGGTTTAAAACCCTAATGCTGACTGAATGGAAAAGTTCAGTTTAGGGTTTAAAACCCTAATGCTGACTGAAAGGAAAAAGTTCAGTTTAGGGTTTAAAACCCTAATGCTGACTGAAAGGAAAAAGTTCAGTTTAGGGTTTAAAACCCTAATGCTGACTGGAAAGAAAAAGTTCAGTTTAGGGTTTAAAACCCTAATGTTGACTAAAGGAAAAGTTCAATTTAGGGTTTAAAACCCAAATGCCGACTAAATGGAAAGAGTTCAGTTTAGGGTTTAAAACCCTAATGCTGACTGAAAGGAAAAAGTTCAGTTTAGGGTTTAAAACCCTAATGCTGACTAAATGGAAAAAGTTCAGTTTAGGGTTTAAAACCTTAATGCTGACTGAAAGGAAAAAGTTCAGTTTAGGGTTTAAAACCCTAATGCTGACTGGATGGAAAAAGTTCACTTTAGGGTTTAAAACCCTAATGCTGACTAAAGGAAAAGTTCAGTTTAGAGTTTAAAACCCTAATGCTGACTAAATGGAAAGAGTTCAGTTTAGGGTTTAAAACCCTAATGTTGACTGAAAGGAAAAAGTCAGTATTAGGGTTTTAACCCTAATACTGACTGGATGGAAAAAGTTTAGTTTAGGGTTTAAAACCCTAATGCTGACTAAAGGAGAAGTTCAGTTTCGGTTTTAAAACCCTAATGCTGACTAAATGGAAAGAGTTCAGTTTAGGGTTTAAAACCCTAATGCTGACTGAAAGGAAAAAGTTCAGTTTAGGGTTTAAAACCCTAATGCTGACTAAATGGAAAGATTTCAGTTTAGGGTTTAAAACCCTAATGCTGACTGAATGGAAAAGTTCAGTTTAGGGTTTAAAACCCTAATGCTGACTGAAAGGAAAAAGTTCAGTTTAGGGTTTAAAACCCTAATGCTGACTGGATGGAAAAAGTTCAGTTTAGGGTTTAAAACCATAATGCTGACTAAAGGAAAAGTTCAGTTTAGGGTTTAAAACCCTAATGCTGACTAAATGGAAAGAGTTCAGTTTAGGGTTTAAAACCCTAATGCTGACTGAAAGGAAAAAGTTCAGTTTAGGGTTTAAAACCCTAATGCTGACTAAATGGAAAAAGTTCAGTTTATGGTTTAGAACCCTAATGCTGACTGAAAGGAAAAAATTCAGTTTAGGGTTTAAAACCCTAATACTGACTGGATGGAAAAAGTTCAGTTTAGGGTTTAAAACCCTAATGCTGACTAAAGGAAAAGTTCAGTTTAGGGTTTAAAACCCTAATGCTGAATTTGGAAAGAGTTCAGTTTAGGGTTTAAAACCCTAATGCTGACTGAAAGGAAAACGTTCAGTTTAGGGTTTAAAACCCTAATACTGACTGGATGGAAAAAGTTCAGTTTAGGGTTTAAAACCCTAATGCTGACTAAAGGAGAAGTTCAGTTTAGGGTTTAAAACCCTAATGCTGACTGGATGGAAAAAGTTCAGTTTAGGGTTTAAAACCCTAATGCTGACTAAAGGAAAAGTTCAGTTTAGGGTTTAAAACCCTAATGCTGACTAAATGGAAACAGTTCAGTTTAGGGTTTAAATCCCTAATGCTGACTGAAAGGAAAAATTCAGTTTAGGGTTTAAAACCCTAATGCTGATTGGTTGGAAAAAGTTCAGTTTAGGGTTTAAAACCCTAATGTTGACTAAAGGAAAAGTTCAGTTTAGGGTTTAAAACCCTAATGATGACTAAATGGAAAGAGTTCAGTTTAGGGTTTAAAACCCTAATGCTGACTGAATGGAAAAGTTCAGTTTAGGGTTTAAAACCCTAATGCTGACTGAAAGGAAAAAGTTCAGTTTAGGGTTTAAAACCCTAATGCTGACTGAAAGGAAAAAGTTCAGTTTAGGGTTTAAAACCCTAATGCTGACTGGAAAGAAAAAGTTCAGTTTAGGGTTTAAAACCCTAATGTTGACTAAAGGAAAAGTTCAATTTAGGGTTTAAAACCCAAATGCCGACTAAATGGAAAGAGTTCAGTTTAGGGTTTAAAACCCTAATGCTGACTGAAAGGAAAAAGTTCAGTTTAGGGTTTAAAACCCTAATGCTGACTAAATGGAAAAAGTTCAGTTTAGGGTTTAAAACCTTAATGCTGACTGAAAGGAAAAAGTTCAGTTTAGGGTTTAAAACCCTAATGCTGACTGGATGGAAAAAGTTCACTTTAGGGTTTAAAACCCTAATGCTGACTAAAGGAAAAGTTCAGTTTAGAGTTTAAAACCCTAATGCTGACTAAATGGAAAGAGTTCAGTTTAGGGTTTAAAACCCTAATGTTGACTGAAAGGAAAAAGTCAGTATTAGGGTTTTAACCCTAATACTGACTGGATGGAAAAAGTTTAGTTTAGGGTTTAAAACCCTAATGCTGACTAAAGGAGAAGTTCAGTTTCGGGTTTAAAACCCCAATGCTGACTAAATGGAAAGAGTTCAGTTTAGGGTTTAAAACCCTAATGCTGACTGAAAGGAAAAAGTTCAGTTTAGGGTTTAAAACCCTAATGCTGACTGGATGGAAAAAGTTCAGTTTAGGGTTTAAAACCCTAATGCTGACTAAAGGAAAAGTTCAGTTTAGGGTTTAAAACCCTAATGCTGACTAAATGGAAAGAGTTCAGTTTAGGGTTTAAAACCCTAATGCTGACTGAATGGAAAAGTTCAGTTTAGGGTTTAAAACCCTAATGCTGACTGAAAGGAAAAAGTTCAGTTTAGGGTTTAAAACCCTAATGCTGACTGAAAGGAAAAAGTTCAGTTTAGGGTTTAAAACCCTAATGCTGACTGGAAAGAAAAAGTTCAGTTTAGGGTTTAAAACCCTAATGCTGAATAAAGGAAAAGTTCAGTTTTAGGGTTTAAAACCCTAATGCTGACTAAATGGAAAGAGTTCAGTTTAGGGTTTAAAACCCTAATGCTAACTGAAAGGAAAAAGTTCAGTTTAGGGTTTAAAACCCTAATGCTGACTAAATGGAAAAAGTTCAGTTTAGGGTTTAAAACCCTAATGCTGACTGAAAGGAAAAAGTTCAGTTTAGGGTTTAAAACCCTAATGCTGACTGGATGGAAAAAGTTCAGTTTAGGGTTTAAAACCCTAATGCTGACTAAAGGAAAAGTTCAGTTTAGAGTTTAAAACCCTAATGCTGACTAAATGGAAAGAGTTCAGTTTAGGGTTTAAAACCCTAATGTTGACTGAATTTGGAAAGAGTTCAGTTTAGGGTTTAAAACCCTAATACTGACTGGATGGAAAAAGTTCAGTTTAGGGTTTAAAACCCTAATGCTGACTAAAGGAGAAGTTCAGTTTAGGGTTTAAAACCCTAATGCTGACTAAATGGAAAGAGTTCAGTTTAGGGTTTAAAACCCTAATGATGACTAAATGGAAAGAGTTCAGTTTAGGGTTTAAAACCCTAATGCTGACTGAATGGAAAAGTTCAGTTTAGGGTTTAAAACCCTAATGCTGACTGAAAGGAAAAAGTTCAGTTTAGGGTTTAAAACCCTAATGCTGACTGAAAGGAAAAAGTTCAGTTTAGGGTTTAAAACCCTAATGCTGACTGGAAAGAAAAAGTTCAGTTTAGGGTTTAAAACCCTAATGTTGACTAAAGGAAAAGTTCAATTTAGGGTTTAAAACCCAAATGCCGACTAAATGGAAAGAGTTCAGTTTAGGGTTTAAAACCCTAATGCTGACTGAAAGGAAAAAGTTCAGTTTAGGGTTTAAAACCCTAATGCTGACTAAATGGAAAAAGTTCAGTTTAGGGTTTAAAACCTTAATGCTGACTGAAAGGAAAAAGTTCAGTTTAGGGTTTAAAACCCTAATGCTGACTGGATGGAAAAAGTTCACTTTAGGGTTTAAAACCCTAATGCTGACTAAAGGAAAAGTTCAGTTTAGAGTTTAAAACCCTAATGCTGACTAAATGGAAAGAGTTCAGTTTAGGGTTTAAAACCCTAATGTTGACTGAAAGGAAAAAGTCAGTATTAGGGTTTTAACCCTAATACTGACTGGATGGAAAAAGTTTAGTTTAGGGTTTAAAACCCTAATGCTGACTAAAGGAGAAGTTCAGTTTCGGGTTTAAAACCCTAATGCTGACTAAATGGAAAGAGTTCAGTTTAGGGTTTAAAACCCTAATGCTGACTGAAAGGAAAAAGTTCAGTTTAGGGTTTAAAACCCTAATGCTGACTAAATGGAAAGAGTTCAGTTTAGGGTTTAAAACCCTAATGCTGACTGAATGGAAAAGTTCAGTTTAGGGTTTAAAACCCTAATGCTGACTGAAAGGAAAAAGTTCAGTTTAGGGTTTAAAACCCTAATGCTGACTGGATGGAAAAAGTTCAGTTTAGGGTTTAAAACCATAATGCTGACTAAAGGAAAAGTTCAGTTTAGGGTTTAAAACCCTAATGCTGACTAAATGGAAAGAGTTCAGTTTAGGGTTTAAAACCCTAATGCTGACTGAAAGGAAAAAGTTCAGTTTAGGGTTTAAAACCCTAATGCTGACTAAATGGAAAAAGTTCAGTTTAGGGTTTAGAACCCTAATGCTGACTGAAAGGAAAAATTTAGTTTAGGGTTTAAAACCCTAATACTGACTGGATGGAAAAAGTTCAGTTTAGGGTTTAAAACCCTAATGCTGACTAAAGGAAAAGTTCAGTTTAGGGTTTAAAACCCTAATGCTGAATTTGGAAAGAGTTCAGTTTAGGGTTTAAAACCCTAATGCTGACTAAATGGAAAGAGTTCAGTTTAGGGTTTAAACCCCTAATGCTGACTGAAAGGAAAAAGTTCAGTTTAGGGTTTAAAATCCTAATGCTGACTGGATGGAAAAAGTTCAGTTTAGGGTTTAAAACCCTAATGCTGACTAAAGGAAAAGTTCAGTTTAGGGTTTAAAACCCTAATGCTGACTAAATGGAAACAGTTCAGTTTAGGGTTTAAAACCCTAATGCTGACTGAAAGGAAAAATTCAGTTTAGGGTTTAAAACCCTAATGCTGATTGGATGGAAAAAGTTCAGTTTAGGGTTTAAAACCCTAATGGTGACTAAAGGAAAAGTTCAGTTTAGGGTTTAAAACCCTAATGATGACTAAATGGAAAGAGTTCAGTTTAGGGTTTAAAACCCTAATGCTGACTGGATGGAAAAGTTCAGTTTAGGGTTTAAAACCCTAATGCTGACTGAAAGGAAAAAGTTCAGTTTAGGGTTTAAAACCCTAATGGTGACTGAAAGGAAAAAGTTCAGTTTAGGGTTTAAAACCCTAATGCTGACTGGAAAGAAACAGTTCAGTTTAGGGTTTAAAACCCTAATGCTGACTAAATAGAAAAAGTTCAGTTTAGGGTTTAAAACCTTAATGCTGACTGAAAGGAAAAAGTTCAGTTTAGGGTTTAAAACCCTAATGCTGACTGGATGGAAAAAGTTCACTTTAGGGTTTAAAACCCTAATGCTGACTAAAGGAAAAGTTCAGTTTAGAGTTTAAAACCCTAATGCTGACTAAATGGAAAGAGTTCAGTTTAGGGTTTAAAACCCTAATGTTGACTGAAAGGAAAAAGTCAGTATTAGGGTTTTAACCCTAATACTGACTGGATGGAAAAAGTTTAGTTTAGGGTTTAAAACCCTAATGCTGACTAAAGGAGAAGTTCAGTTTCGGGTTTAAAACCCTAATGCTGACTAAATGGAAAGAGTTCAGTTTAGGGTTTAAAACCCTAATGCTGACTGAAAGGAAAAAGTTCAGTTTAGGGTTTAAAACCCTAATGCTGACTAAATGGAAAGAGTTCAGTTTAGGGTTTAAAACCCTAATGCTGACTGAATGGAAAAGTTCAGTTTAGGGTTTAAAACCCTAATGCTGACTGAAAGGAAAAAGTTCAGTTTAGGGTTTAAAACCCTAATGCTGACTAAAGGAAAAAAGTTCAGTTTAGAGTTTAAAACCATAATGCTGACTAAAGGAAAAGTTCAGTTTAGGGTTTAAAACCCTAATGCTGACTAAATGGAAAGAGTTCAGTTTAGGGTTTAAAACCCTAATGCTGACTGAAAGGAAAAAGTTCAGTTTAGGGTTTAAAACCCTAATGCTGACTAAATGGAAAAAGTTCAGTTTAGGGTTTAGAACCCTAATGCTGACTGAAAGGAAAAAATTTAGTTTAGGGTTTAAAACCCTAATACTGACTGGATGGAAAAAGTTCAGTTTAGGGTTTAAAACCCTAATGCTGACTAAAGGAAAAGTTCAGTTTAGGGTTTAAAACCCTAATGCTGAATTTGGAAAGAGTTCAGTTTAGGGTTTAAAACCCTAATGCTGACTAAATGGAAAGAGTTCAGTTTAGGGTTTAAACCCCTAATGCTGACTGAAAGGAAAAAGTTCAGTTTAGGGTTTAAAATCCTAATGCTGACTGGATGGAAAAAGTTCAGTTTAGGGTTTAAAACCCTAATGCTGACTAAAGGAAAAGTTCAGTTTAGGGTTTAAAACCCTAATGCTGACTAAATGGAAACAGTTCAGTTTAGGGTTTAAAACCCTAATGCTGACTGAAAGGAAAAATTCAGTTTAGGGTTTAAAACCCTAATGCTGATTGGATGGAAAAAGTTCAGTTTAGGGTTTAAAACCCTAATGGTGACTAAAGGAAAAGTTCAGTTTAGGGTTTAAAACCCTAATGCTGACTAAATGGAAAGAGTTCAGTTTAGGGTTTAAAACCCTAATGCTGACTGAATGGAAAAGTTCAGTTTAGGGTTTAAAACCCTAATGCTGACTGAAAGGAAAAAGTTCAGTTTAGGGTTTAAAACCCTAATGGTGACTGAAAGGAAAAAGTTCAGTTTAGGGTTTAAAACCCTAATGCTGACTGGAAAGAAACAGTTCAGTTTAGGGTTTAAAACCCTAATGTTGACTAAAGGAAAAGTTCAATTTAGGGTTTAAAACCCAAATGCTGACTAAAAGGAAAAAGTTCAGTTTAGGGTTTAAAACCCTAATGCTGACTGAAAGGAAAAAGTTCAGTTTAGGGTTTAAAACCCTAATTCTGACTAAATGGAAAAAGTTCAGTTTAGGGTTTAAAACCTTAATGCTGACTGAAAGGAAAAAGTTCAGTTTAGGGTTTAAAACCCTAATGCTGACTGGATGGAAAAAGTTCACTTTAGGGTTTAAAACCCTAATGCTGACTAAAGGAAAAGTTCAGTTTAGAGTTTAAAACCCTAATGCTGACTAAATGGAAAGAGTTCAGTTTAGGGTTTAAAACCCTAATGTTGACTGAAAGGAAAAAGTCAGTATTAGGGTTTTAACCCTAATACTGACTGGATGGAAAAAGTTTAGTTTAGAGTTTAAAACCCTAATGCTGACTAAAGGAGAAATTCAGTTTCGGGTTTAAAACCCTAATGCTGACTAAATGGAAAGAGTTCAGTTTAGGGTTTAAAACCCTAATGCTGACTGAAAGGAAAAAGTTCAGTTTAGGGTTTAAAACCCTAATGCTGACTGGATGGAAAAAGTTCAGTTTAGGGTTTAAAACCCTAATGCTGACTAAAGGAAAAGTTCAGTTTAGGGTTTAAAACCCTAATGCTGACTAAATGGAAAGAGTTCAGTTTAGGGTTTAAAACCCTAATGCTGACTGAATGGAAAAGTTCAGTTTAGGGTTTAAAACCCTAATGCTGACTGAAAGGAAAAAGTTCAGTTTAGGGTTTAAAACCCTAATGGTGACTGAAAGGAAAAAGTTCAGTTTGGGGTTTAAAACCCTAATGCTGACTGGAAAGAAAAAGTTCAGTTTAGGGTTTAAAACCCTAATGCTGACTAAAGGAAAAGTTCAGTTTTAGGGTTTAAAACCCTAATGCTGACTAAATGGAAAGAGTTCAGTTTAGGGTTTAAAACCCTAATGCTAACTGAAAGGAAAAAGTTCAGTTTAGGGTTTAAAACCCTAATGTTGACTAAATGGAAAAAGTTCAGTTTAGGGTTTAAAACCCTAATGCTGACTGAAAGGAAAAAGTTCAGTTTAGGGTTTAAAACCCTAATGCTGACTGGATGGAAAAAGTTCAGTTTAGGGTTTAAAACCCTAATGCTGACTAAAGGAAAAGTTCAGTTTAGAGTTTAAAACCCTAATGCTGACTAAATGGAAAGAGTTCAGTTTAGGGTTTAAAACCCTAATGTTGACTGAAAGGAAAAAGTTCAGTTTAGGGTTTAAAACCCTAATACTGACTGGATGGAAAAAGTTTAGTTTAGGGTTTAAAACCCTAATGCTGACTAAAAGAGAAGTTCAGTTTCGGGTTTAAAACCCTAATGCTGACTAAATGGAAAGAGTTCAGTTTAGGGTTTAAAACCCTAATGCTGACTAAAAGGAAAAAGTTCAGTTTAGGGTTTAAAACCCTAATGCTGACTGGATGGAAAAAGTTCAGTTTAGGGTTTAAAACCCTAATGCTGACTAAAGGAAAAGTTCAGTTTAGGATTTAAAACCCTAATGCTGACTAAATGGAAAGAGTTCAGTTTAGGGTTTAAAACCCTAATGCTGACTGAATGGAAAAGTTCAGTTTAGGGTTTAAAACCCTAATGCTGGCTGAAAGGAAAAAGTTCAGTTTATGGTTTAAAACCCTAATGGTGACTGAAAGGAAAAAGTTCAGTTTGGGGTTTAAAACCCTAATGCTGACTGGAAAGAAAAAGTTCAGTTTAGGGTTTAAAACCCTAATGCTGACTAAAGGAAAAGTTCAGTTTTAGGGTTTAAAACCCTAATGCCGACTAAATGGAAAGAGTTCAGTTTAGGGTTTAAAACCCTAATGCTAACTGAAAGGAAAAAGTTCAGTTTAGGGTTTAAAACCCTAATGTTGACTAAATGGAAAAAGTTCAGTTTAGGGTTTAAAACCCTAATGCTGACTGAAAGGAAAAAGTTCAGTTTAGGGTTTAAAACCCTAATGCTGACTGAAAGGAAAAAGTTCAGTTTAGGGTTTAAAACCCTAATGGTGACTGAAAGGAAAAAGTTCAGTTTAGGGTTTAAAACCCTAATGCTGACTGGAAAGAAACAGTTCAGTTTAGGGTTTAAAACCCTAATGTTGACTAAAGGAAAAGTTCAATTTAGGGTTTAAAACCCAAATGCCGACTAAATGGAAAGAGTTCAGTTTAGGGTTTAAAACCCTAATGCTGACTGAAAGGAAAAAGTTCAGTTTAGGGTTTAAAACCCTAATTCTGACTAAATGGAAAAAGTTCAGTTTAGGGTTTAAAACCCTAATGCTGACTGAAAGGAAAAAGTTCAGTTTAGGGTTTAAAACCCTAATGCTGACTGGATGGAAAAAGTTCACTTTAGGGTTTAAAACCCTAATGCTGAACAAAGGAAAAGTTCAGTTTAGAGTTTAAAACCCTAATGCTGACTAAATGGAAAGAGTTCAGTTTAGGGTTTAAAACCCTAATGTTGTCTGAAAGGAAAAAGTCAGTATTAGGGTTTTAACCCTAATACTGACTGGATGGAAAAAGTTTAGTTTAGGGTTTAAAACCTTAATGCTGACTAAAGGAGAAGTTCAGTTTCGGGTTTAAAACCCTAATGCTGACTAAATGGAAAGAGTTCAGTTTAGGGTTTAAAACCCTAATGCTGACTGAAAGGAAAAAGTTCAGTTTAGGGTTTAAAACCCTAATGCTGACTGGATGGAAAAAGTTCAGTTTAGGGTTTAAAACCCTAATGCTGACTAAAGGAAAAGTTCAGTTTAGGGTTTAAAACCCTAATGCTGACTAAATGGAAAGAGTTCAGTTTAGGGTTTAAAACCCTAATGCTGACTGAATGGAAAAGTTCAGTTTAGGGTTTAAAACCCTAATGCTGACTGAAAGGAAAAAGTTCAGTTTAGGGTTTAAAACCCTAATGGTGACTGAAAGGAAAAAGTTCAGTTTGGGGTTTAAAACCCTAATGCTGACTGGAAAGAAAAAGTTCAGTTTAGGGTTTAAAACCCTAATGCTGACTAAAGGAAAAGTTCAGTTTTAGGGTTTAAAACCCTAATGCTGACTAAATGGAAAGAGTTCAGTTTAGGGTTTAAAACCCTAATGCTAACTGAAAGGAAAAAGTTCAGTTTAGGGTTTAAAACCCTAATGTTGACTAAATGGAAAAAGTTCAGTTTAGGGTTTAAAACCCTAATGCTGACTGAAAGGAAAAAGTTCAGTTTAGGGTTTAAAACCCTAATGCTGACTGGATGGAAAAAGTTCAGTTTAGGGTTTAAAACCCTAATGCTGACTAAAGGAAAAGTTCAGTTTAGAGTTTAAAACCCTAATGCTGACTAAATGGAAAGAGTTCAGTTTAGGGTTTAAAACCCTAATGTTGACTGAAAGGAAAAAGTTCAGTTTAGGGTTTAAAACCCTAATACTGACTGGATGGAAAAAGTTTAGTTTAGGGTTTAAAACCCTAATGCTGACTAAAGGAGAAGTTCAGTTTCGGGTTTAAAACCCTAATGCTGACTAAATGGAAAGAGTTCAGTTTAGGGTTTAAAACCCTAATGCTGACTGAAAGGAAAAAGTTTAGTTTAGGGTTTAAAACCCTAATGCTGACTGGATGGAAAAAGTTCAGTTTAGGGTTTAAAACCCTAATGCTGACTAAAGGAAAAGTTCAGTTTAGGATTTAAAACCCTAATGCTGACTAAATGGAAAGAGTTCAGTTTAGGGTTTAAAACCCTAATGCTGACTGAATGGAAAAGTTCAGTTTAGGGTTTAAAACCCTAATGCTGACTGAAAGGAAAAAGTTCAGTTTAGGGTTTAAAACCCTAATGGTGACTGAAAGGAAAAAGTTCAGTTTGGGGTTTAAAACCCTAATGCTGACTGGAAAGAAAAAGTTCAGTTTAGGGTTTAAAACCCTAATGCTGACTAAAGGAAAAGTTCAGTTTTAGGGTTTAAAACCCTAATGCTGACTAAATGGAAAGAGTTCAGTTTAGGGTTTAAAACCCTAATGCTAACTGAAAGGAAAAAGTTCAGTTTAGGGTTTAAAACCCTAATGTTGACTAAATGGAAAAAGTTCAGTTTAGGGTTTAAAACCCTAATGCTGACTGAAAGGAAAAAGTTCAGTTTAGGGTTTAAAACCCTAATGCTGACTGGATGGAAAAAGTTTAGTTTAGGGTTTAAAACCCTAATGCTGACTAAAGGAAAAGTTCAGTTTAGAGTTTAAAACCCTAATGCTGACTAAATGGAAAGAGTTCAGTTTAGGGTTTAAAACCCTAATGTTGACTGAAAGGAAAAAGTTCAGTTTAGGGTTTAAAACCCTAATACTGACTGGATGGAAAAAGTTCAGTTTAGGGTTTAAAACCCTAATGCTGACTAAAGGAGAAGTTCAGTTTAGGGTTTAAAACCCTAATGCTGACTAAATGGAAAGAGTTCAGTTTAGGGTTTAAAACCCTAATGCTGACTGAAAGGAAAAAGTTCAGTTTAGGGTTTAAAACCCTAATGCTGACTGGATGGAAAAAGTTCAGTTTAGGGTTTAAAACCCTAATGCTGACTAAAGGAAAAGTTCAGTTTAGGGTTTAAAACCCTAATGTTGACTAAATGGAAAGAGTTCAGTTTAGGGTTTAAAACCCTAATGCTAACTGAATGGAAAAGTTCAGTTTATGGTTTAAAACCCTAATGCTGACTAAAAGGAAAAAGTTCAGTTTAGGGTTTAAAACCCTAATGGTGACTGAAAGGAAAAAGTTCAGTTTAGGGTTTAAAACCCTAATGCTGACTGGAAAGAAAAAGTTCAGTTTATGGTTTAAAACTCTAATGCTGACTAAAGGAAAAGTTCAGTTTAGGGTTTAAAACCCTAATGCTGACTGGAAAGAAAAAGTTCAGTTTAGGGTTTAAAACCCTAATGTTGACCAAAGGAAAAGTTCAATTTAGGGTTTAAAACCCAAATGCCAACTAAATGGAAAGAGTTCAGTTTAGGGTTTAAAACCCTAATGCTGACTGAAAGGAAAAAGTTCAGTTTAGGGTTTAAAACCCTAATGCTGACTAAATGGAAAAAGTTCAGTTTAGGGTTTAAAACCTTAATGCTGACTGAAAGGAAAAAGTTCAGTTTAGGGTTTAAAACCCTAATGCTGACTGGATGGAAAAAGTTCACTTTAGGGTTTAAAACCCTAATGCTGACTAAAGGAAAAGTTCAGTTTAGAGTTTAAAACCCTAATGCTGACTAAATGGAAAGAGTTCAGTTTAGGGTTTAAAACCCTAATGTTGACTGAAAGGAAAAAGTCAGTATTAGGGTTTTAACCCTAATACTGTTTGGATGGAAAAAGTTTAGTTTAGGGTTTAAAACCCTAATGCTGACTAAAGGAGAAGTTCAGTTTCCGGTTTAAAACCCTAATGCTGACTAAATGGAAAGAGTTCAGTTTAGGGTTTAAAACCCTAATGCTGGCTGAAAGGAAAAAGTTCAGTTTAGGGTTTAAAACCCTAATGCTGACTGGATGGAAAAAGTTAAGTTTAGGGTTTAAAACCCTAATGCTGACTAAATGGAGAGAGTTCAGTTTAGGGTTTAAAACCCTAATGCTGACTGAATGGAAAAGTTCAGTTTAGGGTTTAAAACCCTAATGTTGACTGAAAGGAAAAAGTTCAGTTTAGGGTTTAAAACCCTAATGGTGACTGAAAGGAAAAAGTTCAGTTTGGGGTTTAAAACCCTAATGCTGACTGGAAAGAAAAAGTTCAGTTTAGGGTTTAAAACCCTAATGCTGACTAAAGGAAAAGTTCAGTTTTAGGGTTTAAAACCCTAATGCTGACTAAATGGAAAGAGTTCAGTTTAGGGTTTAAAACCCTAATACTGACTAGATGGAAAAAGTTCAGTTTAGGGTTTAAAACCCTAATGCTGACTAAAGGAGAAGTTCAGTTTAGGGTTTAAAACCCTAATGCTGACTAAATGGAAAGAGTTCAGTTTAGGGTTTAAAACCCTAATACTGACTGAATGGAAAAGTTCAGTTTAGGGTTTAAAACCCTAATGCTGACTGAAAGGAAAAAGTTCAGTTTAGGGTTTAAAACCCTAATGCTGACTGAAAGGAAAAAGTTCAGTTTAGGGTTTAAAACCCTAATGCTGACTGGATGGAAAAAGTTCAGTTTAGGGTTTAAAACCCTAATGCTGACTAAAGGAAAAGTTCAGTTTAGGGTTTAATACCCTAATGCTGACTAAATGGAAAGAGTTCAGTTTAGGGTTTAAAACCCTAATGCTGACTGAAAGGAAAAAGTTCAGTTTAGGGTTTAAAACCCTAATGCTGACTGGATGGAAAAAGTTCAGTTTAGGGTTTAAAACCCTAATGCTGACTAAAGGAAAAGTTCAGTTTAGGGTTTAAAACCCTAATGCTGACTAAATGGAAAGAGTTCAGTTTAGGGTTTAAAACCCTAATGCTGACTGAATGGAAAAGTTCAATTTAAGGTTTAAAACCCTAATGCTGACTGAAAGGAAAAAGTTCAGTTTAGGGTTTAAAACCCTAGTGCTGACTGAAAGGAAAAGTTCAGTTTAGGTTTTAAAACCCTAATGCTGACCGGCTGGAAAAGTTTAGTTTAGGGTTTAAAACCCTAATGCTGACTAAAAGGAAAAATTCAGTTTAGGGTTTGAAACCCTAATGCTGACTAAATGGAAAAAGTTCAGTTTAAGGTTTAAAACCCTAATGCTGACTGAAAGGAAAAAGTTCAGTTTAGGATTTAAAACCCGAATGCTGACTGGATGGAAAAAGTTCAGTTTAGGGTTTAAAACCCGATTGCTGACTAAAGGAAAAGTTCAGTTTAGGGTTTAAAACCCTAATGCTGACTAAATGGAAAGAGTTCAGTTTAGGGTTTAAAACCCTAATGCTGACTGAAAGGAAAAATTTCAGTTTAGGGTTTAAAACCCTAATGCTGACTGGATGGAAAAAGTTCAGTTTAGGGTTTAAAACCCTAATGCTGACTAAAGGAAAAATTCAGTTTAGGGTTTAAAACCCTAATGCTGACTAAATGGAAAGAGTTCAGTTTAGGGTTTAAAACCCTAATGCTGACTAAATGGAAAGAGTTCAGTTTAGTGTTTAAAACCCTAATGCTGACTGAAAGGAAAAGTTCAGTTTAGGGTTTAAAACCCTAATGCTAACTGAAAGGAAAAAGTTCAGTTTAGGGTTTAAAACCCTAA
This sequence comes from Nicotiana sylvestris, assembly GCF_000393655.2. NCBI lineage: Eukaryota > Viridiplantae > Streptophyta > Magnoliopsida > Solanales > Solanaceae > Nicotiana > Nicotiana sylvestris. Next base: position 143,927,325 of record NC_091064.1, on the reverse strand, counting down.
TGCTGACTAAATGGAAAGAGTTCAGTTTAGGGTTTAAAACCCTAATGCTGACTGAAAGGAAAAAGTTCAGTTTAGGGTTTAAAACCCTAATGCTGACTGGATGGAAAAAGTTCAGTTTAGGGTTTAAAACCCTAATGCTGACTAAAGGAAAAGTTCAGTTTAGAGTTTAAAACCCTAATGCTGACTAAATGGAAAGAGTTCAGTTTAGGGTTTAAAACCCTAATGTTGACTGAAAGGAAAAAGTTTAGTTTAGGGTTTAAAACCCTAATACTGACTAGATGGAAAAAGTTCAGTTTATGGTTTAAAACTCTAATGCTGACTAAAGGAGAAGTTCAGTTTAGGGTTTAAAACCCTAATGCTGACTAAATGGAATGAGTTCAGTTTAGGGTTTAAAACCCTAATGCTGACTGAATGGAAAAGTTCAGTTTAGGGTTTAAAACCCTAATGCTGACTGAAAGGAAAAAGTTCAGTTTAGGGTTTAAAACCCTAATGCTGACTGAAAGGAAAAAGTTCAGTTTAGGGTTTAAAACCCTAATGCTGACTGGATGGAAAAAGTTCAGTTTAGGGTTTAAAACCCTAATGCTGACTAAAGGAAAAGTTCAGTTTAGGGTTTAATACGCTAATGCTGACTAAATGGAAAGAGTTCAGTTTAGGGTTTAAAACCCTAATGCTGACTAAATGGAAAGAGTTCAGTTTAGGGTTTAAAACCCTAATGCTGACTGGATGGAAAAAGTTCAGTTTAGGGTTTAAAACCCTAATGCTGACTAAAGGAAAAGTTCAGTTTAGGGTTTAAAACCCTAATGCTGACTAAATGGAAAGAGTTCAGTTTAGGGTTTAAAACCCTAATGCTGACTGAAAGGAAAAAGTTCAGTTTAGGGTTTAAAACCCTAATGCTGACTAAATGGAAAAAGTTCAGTTTAGGGTTTAAAACCCTAATGCTGACTGAAAGGAAAAAGTTCAGTTTAGGGTTTAAAACCCTAATGCTGACTGGATGGAAAAAGTTCAGTTTAGGGTTTAAAACCCTAATGCTGACTGAAAGGAAAAAGTTCAGTTTAGGGTTTAAAACCCTAATGCTGACTGGATGGAAAAAGTTCAGTTTAGGGTTTAAAACCCTAATGCTGACTAAAGGAAAAGTTCAGTTTAGGGTTTAAAACCCTAATGCTGACTGAAAGGAAAAAGTTCAGTTTAGGGTTTAAAACCCTAATGCTGACTGGATGGAAAAAGTTCAGTTTAGGGTTTAAAACCCTAATGCTGACTAAATGGAAAGAGTTCAGTTTAGGGTTTAAAACCCTAATGCTGACTGAATGGAAAAGTTCAGTTTAGGGTTTAAAACCCTAATGTTGACTGAAAGGAAAAAGTTCAGTTTAGGGTTAAAAACCCTAATGGTGACTGAAAGGAAAAAGTTCAGTTTGGGGTTTAAAACCCTAATGCTGACTGGAAAGAAAAAGTTTAGTTTAGGGTTTAAAACCCTAATGCTGACTAAAGGAAAAGTTCAGTTTTAGGGTTTAAAACCCTAATGCTGACTAAATGGAAAGAGTTCAGTTTAGGGTTTAAAACCCTAATACTGACTGGATGGAAAAAGTTCAGTTTAGGGTTTAAAACCCTAATGCTGACTAAAGGAGAAGTTCAGTTTAGGGTTTAAAACCCTAATGCTGACTAAATGGAAAGAGTTCAGTTTAGGGTTTAAAACCCTAATACTGACTGAATGGAAAAGTTCAGTTTAGGGTTTAAAACCCTAATGCTGACTGAAAGGAAAAAGTTCAGTTTAGGGTTTAAAACCCTAATGCTGACTGAAAGGAAAAAGTTCAGTTTAGGGTTTAAAACCCTAATGCTGACTGAAAGGAAAAAGTTCAGTTTAGGGTTTAAAACCCTAATGCTGACTGGATGGAAAAAGTTCAGTTTAGGGTTTAAAACCCTAATTCTGACTAAATGGAAAGAGTTCAGTTTAGGGTTTAAAACCCTAATGCTGACTGAATGGAAAAGTTCAGTTTAGGGTTTAAAACCCTAATGTTGACTGAAAGGAAAAAGTTCAGTTTAGGGTTTAAAACCCTAATGGTGACTGAAAGGAAAAAGTTCAGTTTGGGGTTTAAAACCCTAATGCTGACTGGAAAGAAAAAGTTTAGTTTAGGGTTTAAAACCCTAATGCTGACTAAAGGAAAAGTTCAGTTTTAGGGTTTAAAACCCTAATGCTGACTAAATGGAAAGAGTTCAGTTTAGGGTTTAAAACCCTAATACTGACTGGATGGAAAAAGTTCAGTTTAGGGTTTAAAACCCTAATGCTGACTAAAGGAGAAGTTCAGTTTAGGGTTTAAAACCCTAATGCTGACTAAATGGAAAGAGTTCAGTTTAGGGTTTAAAACCCTAATACTGACTGAATGGAAAAGTTCAGTTTAGGGTTTAAAACCCTAATGCTGACTGAAAGGAAAAAGTTCAGTTTAGGGTTTAAAACCCTAATGCTGACTGAAAGGAAAAAGTTCAGTTTAGGGTTTAAAACCCTAATGCTGACTGGATGGAAAAAGTTCAGTTTAGGGTTTAAAACCCTAATGCTGACTAAAGGAAAAGTTAAGTTTAGGGTTTAATACCCTAATGCTCACTAAATGGAAAGAGTTCAGTTTAGGGTTTAAAACCCTAATGCTGACTGAAAGGAAAAAGTTCAGTTTAGGGTTTAAAACCCTAATGTTGACCGGCTGGAAAAGTTTAGTTTAGGGTTTAAAACCCTAATGCTGACTAAAAGGAAAAATTCAGTTTAGGGTTTGAAACCCTAATGCTGACTAAATGGAAAAAGTTCAGTTTAAGGTTTAAAACCCTAATGCTGACTGAAAGGAAAAAGTTCAGTTTAGGATTTAAAACCCGAATGCTGACTGGATGGAAAAAGTTCAGTTTAGGGTTTAAAACCCTAATGCTGACTTAAGGAAAAGTTCAGTTTAGGGTTTAAAACCCTAATGCTGACTAAATGGAAAGAGTTCAGTTTAGGGTTTAAAACCCTAATGCTGACTGAATGGAGAGAGTTCAGTTTAGGGTTTAAAACCCTAATGCTGACTGAATGGAAAAGTTCAGTTTAGGGTTTAATACGCTAATGCTGACTAAATGGAAAGAGTTCAGTTTAGGGTTTAAAACCCTAATGCTGACTGAAAAGAAAAAGTTCAGTTTAGAGTTTAAAACCCTAATGCTGACTGGATGGAAAAAGTTCAGTTTAGGGTTTAAAACCCTAATGCTGACTAAAGGAAAAGTTCAGTTTAGGGTTTAAAACCCTAATGCTGACTAAATGGAAAGAGTTCAGTTTAGGGTTTAAAACCCTAATGCTGACTGAAAGGAAAAAGTTCAGTTTAGGGTTTAAAACCCTAATGCTGACTAAATGGAAAAAGTTCAGTTTAGGGTTTAAAACCCTAATGCTGACTGAAAGGAAAAAGTTCAGTTTAGGGTTTAAAACCCTAATGCTGACTGGATGGAAAAAGTTCAGTTTAGGGTTTAAAACCCTAATGCTGACTGAAAGGAAAAAGTTCAGTTTAGGGTTTAAAACCCTAATGCTGACTGGATGGAAAAAGTTCAGTTTAGGGTTTAAAACCCTAATGCTGACTAAAGGAAAAGTTCAGTTTAGGGTTTAAAACCCTAATGCTGACTGAAAGGAAAAAGTTCAGTTTAGGGTTTAAAACCCTAATGCTGACTGGATGGAAAAAGTTCAGTTTAGGGTTTAAAACCCTAATGCTGACTAAATGGAAAGAGTTCAGTTTAGGGTTTAAAACCCTAATGCTGACTGAATGGAAAAGTTCAGTTTAGGGTTTAAAACCCTAATGTTGACTGAAAGGAAAAAGTTCAGTTTAGGGTTAAAAACCCTAATGGTGACTGAAAGGAAAAAGTTCAGTTTGGGGTTTAAAACCCTAATGCTGACTGGAAAGAAAAAGTTTAGTTTAGGGTTTAAAACCCTAATGCTGACTAAAGGAAAAGTTCAGTTTTAGGGTTTAAAACCCTAATGCTGACTAAATGGAAAGAGTTCAGTTTAGGGTTTAAAACCCTAATACTGACTGGATGGAAAAAGTTCAGTTTAGGGTTTAAAACCCTAATGCTGACTAAAGGAGAAGTTCAGTTTAGGGTTTAAAACCCTAATGCTGACTAAATGGAAAGAGTTCAGTTTAGGGTTTAAAACCCTAATACTGACTGAATGGAAAAGTTCAGTTTAGGGTTTAAAACCCTAATGCTGACTGAAAGGAAAAAGTTCAGTTTAGGGTTTAAAACCCTAATGCTGACTGAAAGGAAAAAGTTCAGTTTAGGGTTTAAAACCCTAATGCTGACTGAAAGGAAAAAGTTCAGTTTAGGGTTTAAAACCCTAATGCTGACTGGATGGAAAAAGTTCAGTTTAGGGTTTAAAACCCTAATTCTGACTAAATGGAAAGAGTTCAGTTTAGGGTTTAAAACCCTAATGCTGACTGAATGGAAAAGTTCAGTTTAGGGTTTAAAACCCTAATGTTGACTGAAAGGAAAAAGTTCAGTTTAGGGTTTAAAACCCTAATGGTGACTGAAAGGAAAAAGTTCAGTTTGGGGTTTAAAACCCTAATGCTGACTGGAAAGAAAAAGTTTAGTTTAGGGTTTAAAACCCTAATGCTGACTAAAGGAAAAGTTCAGTTTTAGGGTTTAAAACCCTAATGCTGACTAAATGGAAAGAGTTCAGTTTAGGGTTTAAAACCCTAATACTGACTGGATGGAAAAAGTTCAGTTTAGGGTTTAAAACCCTAATGCTGACTAAAGGAGAAGTTCAGTTTAGGGTTTAAAACCCTAATGCTGACTAAATGGAAAGAGTTCAGTTTAGGGTTTAAAACCCTAATACTGACTGAATGGAAAAGTTCAGTTTAGGGTTTAAAACCCTAATGCTGACTGAAAGGAAAAAGTTCAGTTTAGGGTTTAAAACCCTAATGCTGACTGAAAGGAAAAAGTTCAGTTTAGGGTTTAAAACCCTAATGCTGACTGGATGGAAAAAGTTCAGTTTAGGGTTTAAAACCCTAATGCTGACTAAAGGAAAAGTTAAGTTTAGGGTTTAATACCCTAATGCTCACTAAATGGAAAGAGTTCAGTTTAGGGTTTAAAACCCTAATGCTGACTGAAAGGAAAAAGTTCAGTTTAGGGTTTAAAACCCTAATGTTGACCGGCTGGAAAAGTTTAGTTTAGGGTTTAAAACCCTAATGCTGACTAAAAGGAAAAATTCAGTTTAGGGTTTGAAACCCTAATGCTGACTAAATGGAAAAAGTTCAGTTTAAGGTTTAAAACCCTAATGCTGACTGAAAGGAAAAAGTTCAGTTTAGGATTTAAAACCCGAATGCTGACTGGATGGAAAAAGTTCAGTTTAGGGTTTAAAACCCTAATGCTGACTTAAGGAAAAGTTCAGTTTAGGGTTTAAAACCCTAATGCTGACTAAATGGAAAGAGTTCAGTTTAGGGTTTAAAACCCTAATGCTGACTGAATGGAGAGAGTTCAGTTTAGGGTTTAAAACCCTAATGCTGACTGAATGGAAAAGTTCAGTTTAGGGTTTAAAACCCTAATGTTGACTGAAAGGAAAAAGTTCAGTTTAGGGTTTAAAACCCTAATGGTGACTGAAAGGAAAAAGTTCAGTTTGGGGTTTAAAACCCTAATGCTGACTGGAAAGAAAAAGTTCAGTTTAGGGTTTAAAACCCTAATGCTGACTAAAGGAAAAGTTCAGTTTTAGGGTTTAAAACCCTAATGCTGACTAAATGGAAAGAGTTCAGTTTAGGGTTTAAAACCCTAATACTGACTAGATGGAAAAAGTTCAGTTTAGGGTTTAAAACCCTAATGCTGACTAAAGGAGAAGTTCAGTTTAGGGTTTAAAACCCTAATGCTGACTAAATGGAAAGAGTTCAGTTTAGGGTTTAAAACCCTAATACTGACTGAATGGAAAAGTTCAGTTTAGGGTTTAAAACCCTAATGCTGACTGAAAGGAAAAAGTTCAGTTTAGGGTTTAAAACCCTAATGCTGACTGAAAGGAAAAAGTTCAGTTTAGGGTTTAAAACCCTAATGCTGACTGGATGGAAAAAGTTCAGTTTAGGGTTTAAAACCCTAATGCTGACTGGATGGAAAAAGTTCAGTTTAGGGTTTAAAACCCTAATTCTGACTAAATGGAAAGAGTTCAGTTTAGGGTTTAAAACCCTAATGCTGACTGAATGGAAAAGTTCAGTTTAGGGTTTAAAACCCTAATGTTGACTGAAAGGAAAAAGTTCAGTTTAGGGTTTAAAACCCTAATGGTGACTGAAAGGAAAAAATTCAGTTTGGGGTTTAAAACCCTAATGCTGACTGGAAAGAAAAAGTTTAGTTTAGGGTTTAAAACCCTAATGCTGACTAAAGGAAAAGTTCAGTTTTAGGGTTTAAAACCCTAATGCTGACTAAATGGAAAGAGTTCAGTTTAGGGTTTAAAACCCTAATACTGACTGGATGGAAAAAGTTCAGTTTAGGGTTTAAAACCCTAATGCTGACTAAAGGAGAAGTTCAGTTTAGGGTTTAAAACCCTAATGCTGACTAAATGGAAAGAGTTCAGTTTAGGGTTTAAAACCCTAATACTGACTGAATGGAAAAGTTCAGTTTAGGGTTTAAAACCCTAATGCTGACTGAAAGGAAAAAGTTCAGTTTAGGGTTTAAAACCCTAATGCTGACTGAAAGGAAAAAGTTCAGTTTAGGGTTTAAAACCCTAATGCTGACTGGATGGAAAAAGTTCAGTTTAGGGTTTAAAACCCTAATGCTGACTAAAGGAAAAGTTAAGTTTAGGGTTTAATACCCTAATGCTCACTAAATGGAAAGAGTTCAGTTTAGGGTTTAAAACCCTAATGCTGACTGAAAGGAAAAAGTTCAGTTTAGGGTTTAAAACCCTAATGTTGACCGGCTGGAAAAGTTTAGTTTAGGGTTTAAAACCCTAATGCTGACTAAAAGGAAAAATTCAGTTTAGGGTTTGAAACCCTAATGCTGACTAAATGGAAAAAGTTCAGTTTAAGGTTTAAAACCCTAATGCTGACTGAAAGGAAAAAGTTCAGTTTAGGATTTAAAACCCGAATGCTGACTGGATGGAAAAAGTTCAGTTTAGGGTTTAAAACCCTAATGCTGACTTAAGGAAAAGTTCAGTTTAGGGTTTAAAACCCTAATGCTGACTAAATGGAAAGAGTTCAGTTTAAAACCCTAATGCTGACTGAATGGAGAGAGTTCAGTTTAGGGTTTAAAACCCTAATGCTGACTGAATGGAAAAGTTCAGTTTAGGGTTTAAAACCCTAATGTTGACTGAAAGGAAAAAGTTCAGTTTAGGGTTTAAAACCCTAATGGTGACTGAAAGGAAAAAGTTCAGTTTGGGGTTTAAAACCCTAATGCTGACTGGAAAGAAAAAGTTCAGTTTAGGGTTTAAAACCCTAATGCTGACTAAAGGAAAAGTTCAGTTTTAGGGTTTAAAACCCTAATGCTGACTAAATGGAAAGAGTTCAGTTTAGGGTTTAAAACCCTAATACTGACTAGATGGAAAAAGTTCAGTTTAGGGTTTAAAACCCTAATGCTGACTAAAGGAGAAGTTCAGTTTAGGGTTTAAAACCCTAATGCTGACTAAATGGAAAGAGTTCAGTTTAGGGTTTAAAACCCTAATACTGACTGAATGGAAAAGTTCAGTTTAGGGTTTAAAACCCTAATGCTGACTGAAAGGAAAAAGTTCAGTTTAGGGTTTAAAACCCTAATGCTGACTGAAAGGAAAAAGTTCAGTTTAGGGTTTAAAACCCTAATGCTGACTGGATGGAAAAAGTTCAGTTTAGGGTTTAAAACCCTAATGCTGACTAAAGGAAAAGTTCAGTTTAGGGTTTAATACCCTAATGCTGACTAAATGGAAAGAGTTCAGTTTAGGGTTTAAAACCCTAATGCTGACTGAAAGGAAAAAGTTCAGTTTAGGGTTTAAAACCCTAATGCTGACTGGATGGAAAAAGTTCAGTTTAGGGTTTAAAACCCTAATGCTGACTAAAGGAAAAGTTCAGTTTAGGGTTTAAAACCCTAATGCTGACTAAATGGAAAGAGTTCAGTTTAGGGTTTAAAACCCTAATGCTGACTGAATGGAAAAGTTCAATTTAAGGTTTAAAACCCTAATGCTGACTGAAAGGAAAAAGTTCAGTTTAGGGTTTAAAACCCTAGTGCTGACTGAAAGGAAAAGTTCAGTTTAGGTTTTAAAACCCTAATGCTGACCGGCTGGAAAAGTTTAGTTTAGGGTTTAAAACCCTAATGCTGACTAAAAGGAAAAATTCAGTTTAGGGTTTGAAACCCTAATGCTGACTAAATGGAAAAAGTTCAGTTTAAGGTTTAAAACCCTAATGCTGACTGAAAGGAAAAAGTTCAGTTTAGGATTTAAAACCCGAATGCTGACTGGATGGAAAAAGTTCAGTTTAGGGTTTAAAACCCGATTGCTGACTAAAGGAAAAGTTCAGTTTAGGGTTTAAAACCCTAATGCTGACTAAATGGAAAGAGTTCAGTTTAGGGTTTAAAACCCTAATGCTGACTGAAAGGAAAAATTTCAGTTTAGGGTTTAAAACCCTAATGCTGACTGGATGGAAAAAGTTCAGTTTAGGGTTTAAAACCCTAATGCTGACTAAAGGAAAAATTCAGTTTAGGGTTTAAAACCCTAATGCTGACTAAATGGAAAGAGTTCAGTTTAGGGTTTAAAACCCTAATGCTGACTAAATGGAAAGAGTTCAGTTTAGTGTTTAAAACCCTAATGCTGACTGAAAGGAAAAGTTCAGTTTAGGGTTTAAAACCCTAATGCTAACTGAAAGGAAAAAGTTCAGTTTAGGGTTTAAAACCCTAATGCTGACTAAATGGAAAGAGTTAAGTTTAGGGTTTAAAACCCTAATGCTGACTGAAAGGAAAAAGTTCAGTTTAGGGTTTAAAACCCTAATGCTGACTGGATGGAAAAAGTTCAGTTTAGGGTTTAAAACCCTAATGCTGACTAAAGGAAAAGTTCAGTTTAGAGTTTAAAACCCTAATGCTGACTAAATGGAAAGAGTTCAGTTTAGGGTTTAAAACCCTAATGTTGACTGAAAGGAAAAAGTTTAGTTTAGGGTTTAAAACCCTAATACTGACTAGATGGAAAAAGTTCAGTTTATGGTTTAAAACTCTAATGCTGACTAAAGGAGAAGTTCAGTTTAGGGTTTAAAACCCTAATGCTGACTAAATGGAATGAGTTCAGTTTAGGGTTTAAAACCCTAATGCTGACTGAATGGAAAAGTTCAGTTTAGGGTTTAAAACCCTAATGCTGACTGAAAGGAAAAAGTTCAGTTTAGGGTTTAAAACCCTAATGCTGACTGAAAGGAAAAAGTTCAGTTTAGGGTTTAAAACCCTAATGCTGACTAAAGGGAAAGAGTTCAGTTTAGGGTTTAAAACCCTAATGCTGACTGAAAGGAAAAGTTCAGTTTAGGGTTTAAAACCCTAATGCTGACTAAAGGGAAAGAGTTCAGTTTAGGGTTTAAAACCCTAATGCTGACTGAAAAGAAAAAGTTCAGTTTAGAGTTTAAAACCCTAATGCTGACTGGATGGAAAAAGTTCAGTTTAGGGTTTAAAACCCTAATGCTGACTAAAGGAAAAGTTCAGTTTAGGGTTTAAAACCCTAATGCTGACTAAATGGAAAGAGTTCAGTTTAGGGTTTAAAACCCTAATGCTGACTGAAAGGAAAAAGTTCAGTTTAGGGTTTAAAACCCTAATGCTGACTAAATGGAAAAAGTTCAGTTTAGGGTTTAAAACCCTAATGCTGACTGAAAGGAAAAAGTTCAGTTTAGGGTTTAAAACCCTAATGCTGACTGGATGGAAAAAGTTCAGTTTAGGGTTTAAAACCCTAATGCTGACTGAAAGGAAAAAGTTCAGTTTAGGGTTTAAAACCCTAATGCTGACTGGATGGAAAAAGTTCAGTTTAGGGTTTAAAACCCTAATGCTGACTAAAGGAAAAGTTCAGTTTAGGGTTTAAAACCCTAATGCTGACTGAAAGGAAAAAGTTCAGTTTAGGGTTTAAAACCCTAATGCTGACTGGATGGAAAAAGTTCAGTTTAGGGTTTAAAACCCTAATGCTGACTAAATGGAAAGAGTTCAGTTTAGGGTTTAAAACCCTAATGCTGACTGAATGGAAAAGTTCAGTTTAGGGTTTAAAACCCTAATGTTGACTGAAAGGAAAAAGTTCAGTTTAGGGTTTAAAACCCTAATGGTGACTGAAAGGAAAAAGTTCAGTTTGGGGTTTAAAACCCTAATGCTGACTGGAAAGAAAAAGTTTAGTTTAGGGTTTAAAACCCTAATGCTGACTAAAGGAAAAGTTCAGTTTTAGGGTTTAAAACCCTAATGCTGACTAAATGGAAAGAGTTCAGTTTAGGGTTTAAAACCCTAATACTGACTGGATGGAAAAAGTTCAGTTTAGGGTTTAAAACCCTAATGCTGACTAAAGGAGAAGTTCAGTTTAGGGTTTAAAACCCTAATGCTGACTAAATGGAAAGAGTTCAGTTTAGGGTTTAAAACCCTAATACTGACTGAATGGAAAAGTTCAGTTTAGGGTTTAAAACCCTAATGCTGACTGAAAGGAAAAAGTTCAGTTTAGGGTTTAAAACCCTAATGCTGACTGAAAGGAAAAAGTTCAGTTTAGGGTTTAAAACCCTAATGCTGACTGGATGGAAAAAGTTCAGTTTAGGGTTTAAAACCCTAATGCTGACTAAAGGAAAAGTTAAGTTTAGGGTTTAATACCCTAATGCTCACTAAATGGAAAGAGTTCAGTTTAGGGTTTAAAACCCTAATGCTGACTGAAAGGAAAAAGTTCAGTTTAGGGTTTAAAACCCTAATGTTGACCGGCTGGAAAAGTTTAGTTTAGGGTTTAAAACCCTAATGCTGACTAAAAGGAAAAATTCAGTTTAGGGTTTGAAACCCTAATGCTGACTAAATGGAAAAAGTTCAGTTTAAGGTTTAAAACCCTAATGCTGACTGAAAGGAAAAAGTTCAGTTTAGGATTTAAAACCCGAATGCTGACTGGATGGAAAAAGTTCAGTTTAGGGTTTAAAACCCTAATGCTGACTTAAGGAAAAGTTCAGTTTAGGGTTTAAAACCCTAATGCTGACTAAATGGAAAGAGTTCAGTTTAGGGTTTAAAACCCTAATGCTGACTGAAAGGAAAAAGTTCAGTTTAGGGTTTAAAACCCTAATGCTGACTGGATGGAAAAAGTTCAGTTTAGGGTTTAAAACCCTAATGCTGACTAAAGGAAAAATTCAGTTTAGGGTTTAAAACCCTAATGCTGACTAAATGGAAAGAGTTCAGTTTAGGGTTTAAAACCCTAATGCTGACTAAATGGAAAGAGTTCAGTTTAGTGTTTAAAACCCTAATGCTGACTGAAAGGAAAAGTTCAGTTTAGGGTTTAAAACCCTAATGCTAACTGAAAGGAAAAAGTTCAGTTTAGGGTTTAAAACCCTAATGCTGACTAAATGGAAAGAGTTCAGTTTAGGGTTTAAAACCCTAATGCTGACTGAAAGGAAAAAGTTCAGTTTAGGGTTTAAAACCCTAATGCTGACTGGATGGAAAAAGTTCAGTTTAGGGTTTAAAACCCTAATGCTGACTAAAAGAAAAGTTCAGTTTAGAGTTTAAAACCCTAATGCTGACTAAATGGAAAGAGTTCAGTTTAGGGTTTAAAACCCTAATGTTGACTGAAAGGAAAATGTTTAGTTTAGGGTTTAAAACCCTAATACTGACTAGATGGAAAAAGTTCAGTTTATGGTTTAAAACTCTAATGCTGACTAAAGGAGAAGTTCAGTTTAGGGTTTAAAACCCTAATGCTGACTAAATGGAATGAGTTCAGTTTAGGGTTTAAAACCCTAATGCTGACTGAATGGAAAAGTTCAGTTTAGGGTTTAAAACCCTAATGCTGACTGAAAGGAAAAAGTTCAGTTTAGGGTTTAAAACCCTAATGCTGACTGAAAGGAAAAAGTTCAGTTTAGGGTTTAAAACCCTAATGCTGACTAAAGGGAAAGAGTTCAGTTTAGGGTTTAAAACCCTAATGCTGACTGAAAGGAAAAGTTCAGTTTAGGGTTTAAAACCCTAATGCTGACTAAAGGGAAAGAGTTCAGTTTAGGGTTTAAAACCCTAATGCTAACTGAAAAGAAAAAGTTCAGTTTAGGGTTTAAAACCCTAATGCTGACTGGATGGAAAAAGTTCAGTTTAGGGTTTAAAACCCTAATGCTGACTAAAGGAAAAGTTCAGTTTAGGGTTTAAAACCCTAATGCTGACTAAATGGAAAGAGTTCAGTTTAGGGTTTAAAACCCTAATGCTGACTGAATGGAAAAGTTCAATTTAGGGTTTAAACCCCTAATGCTGACTGAAAGGAAAAAGTTGAGTTTAGGGTTTAAAACCCTAATGCTGACTGAAAGGAAAAGTTCAGTTTAGGTTTTAAAACCCTAATGCTGACCGGCTGGAAAAGTTCAGTTTAAGGTTTAAAACCCTAATGCTGGCTAAAAGGAAAAATTCAGTTTAGGGTTTAAAACCCTAAAGCTGACTAAATGGAAAAAGTTCAGTTTAGGGTTTAAAACCCTAATGCTGACTGAAAGGAAAAAGTTCAGTTTAGGGTTTAAAACCCTAATGCTGACTGGATGGAAAAAGTTCAGTTTAGGGTTTTAAAACCTAATGCTGACTAAAGGAAAAGTTCAGTTTAGGGTTTAATACCCTAATGCTGACTAAATGGAAAGAGTTCAGTTTAGGGTTTAAAACCCTAATGCTGACTGAAAGGAAAAAGTTCAGTTTAGGGTTTAAAACCCTAATGCTGACTGGATGGAAAAAGTTCAGTTTAGGGTTTAAAACCCTAATGCTGACTGAAAAGGAAAAAGTTCAGTTTAGGGTTTAAAACCCTAATGCTGACTGGATGGAAAAAGTTCAGTTTAGGGTTTAAAACCCTAATGCTGACTAAAGGAAAAGTTCAGTTTAGGGTTTAAAACCCTAATGCTGACTGAAAGGAAAAAGTTCAGTTTAGGGTTTAAAACCCTAATGCTGACTGGATGGAAAAAGTTCAGTTTAGGGTTTAAAACCCTAATGCTGACTAAATGGAAAGAGTTCAGTTTAGGGTTTAAAACCCTAATGCTGACTGAATGGAAAAGTTCAGTTTAGGGTTTAAAACCCTAATGTTGACTGAAAGGAAAAAGTTCAGTTTAGGGTTTAAAACCCTAATGGTGACTGAAAGGAAAAAGTTCAGTTTGGGGTTTAAAACCCTAATGCTGACTGGAAAGAAAAAGTTTAGTTTAGGGTTTAAAACCCTAATGCTGACTAAAGGAAAAGTTCAGTTTTAGGGTTTAAAACCCTAATGCTGACTAAATGGAAAGAGTTCAGTTTAGGGTTTAAAACCCTAATACTGACTGGATGGAAAAAGTTCAGTTTAGGGTTTAAAACCCTAATGCTGACTAAAGGAGAAGTTCAGTTTAGGGTTTAAAACCCTAATGCTGACTAAATGGAAAGAGTTCAGTTTAGGGTTTAAAACCCTAATACTGACTGAATGGAAAAGTTCAGTTTAGGGTTTAAAACCCTAATGCTGACTGAAAGGAAAAAGTTCAGTTTAGGGTTTAAAACCCTAATGCTGACTGAAAGGAAAAAGTTCAGTTTAGGGTTTAAAACCCTAATGCTGACTGGATGGAAAAAGTTCAGTTTAGGGTTTAAAACCCTAATGCTGACTAAAGGAAAAGTTAAGTTTAGGGTTTAATACCCTAATGCTCACTAAATGGAAAGAGTTCAGTTTAGGGTTTAAAACCCTAATGCTGACTGAAAGGAAAAAGTTCAGTTTAGGGTTTAAAACCCTAATGTTGACCGGCTGGAAAAGTTTAGTTTAGGGTTTAAAACCCTAATGCTGACTAAAAGGAAAAATTCAGTTTAGGGTTTGAAACCCTAATGCTGACTAAATGGAAAAAGTTCAGTTTAAGGTTTAAAACCCTAATGCTGACTGAAAGGAAAAAGTTCAGTTTAGGATTTAAAACCCGAATGCTGACTGGATGGAAAAAGTTCAGTTTAGGGTTTAAAACCCTAATGCTGACTTAAGGAAAAGTTCAGTTTAGGGTTTAAAACCCTAATGCTGACTAAATGGAAAGAGTTCAGTTTAGGGTTTAAAACCCTAATGCTGACTGAAAGGAAAAAGTTCAGTTTAGGGTTTAAAACCCTAATGCTGACTGGATGGAAAAAGTTCAGTTTAGGGTTTAAAACCCTAATGCTGACTAAAGGAAAAATTCAGTTTAGGGTTTAAAACCCTAATGCTGACTAAATGGAAAGAGTTCAGTTTAGGGTTTAAAACCCTAATGCTGACTAAATGGAAAGAGTTCAGTTTAGTGTTTAAAACCCTAATGCTGACTGAAAGGAAAAGTTCAGTTTAGGGTTTAAAACCCTAATGCTAACTGAAAGGAAAAAGTTCAGTTTAGGGTTTAAAACCCTAATGCTGACTAAATGGAAAGAGTTCAGTTTAGGGTTTAAAACCCTAATGCTGACTGAAAGGAAAAAGTTCAGTTTAGGGTTTAAAACCCTAATGCTGACTGGATGGAAAAAGTTCAGTTTAGGGTTTAAAACCCTAATGCTGACTAAAAGAAAAGTTCAGTTTAGAGTTTAAAACCCTAATGCTGACTAAATGGAAAGAGTTCAGTTTAGGGTTTAAAACCCTAATGTTGACTGAAAGGAAAATGTTTAGTTTAGGGTTTAAAACCCTAATACTGACTAGATGGAAAAAGTTCAGTTTATGGTTTAAAACTCTAATGCTGACTAAAGGAGAAGTTCAGTTTAGGGTTTAAAACCCTAATGCTGACTAAATGGAATGAGTTCAGTTTAGGGTTTAAAACCCTAATGCTGACTGAATGGAAAAGTTCAGTTTAGGGTTTAAAACCCTAATGCTGACTGAAAGGAAAAAGTTCAGTTTAGGGTTTAAAACCCTAATGCTGACTGAAAGGAAAAAGTTCAGTTTAGGGTTTAAAACCCTAATGCTGACTAAAGGGAAAGAGTTCAGTTTAGGGTTTAAAACCCTAATGCTGACTGAAAGGAAAAGTTCAGTTTAGGGTTTAAAACCCTAATGCTGACTAAAGGGAAAGAGTTCAGTTTAGGGTTTAAAACCCTAATGCTAACTGAAAAGAAAAAGTTCAGTTTAGGGTTTAAAACCCTAATGCTGACTGGATGGAAAAAGTTCAGTTTAGGGTTTAAAACCCTAATGCTGACTAAAGGAAAAGTTCAGTTTAGGGTTTAAAACCCTAATGCTGACTAAATGGAAAGAGTTCAGTTTAGGGTTTAAAACCCTAATGCTGACTGAATGGAAAAGTTCAATTTAGGGTTTAAACCCCTAATGCTGACTGAAAGGAAAAAGTTGAGTTTAGGGTTTAAAATCCTAATGCTGACTGAAAGGAAAAGTTCAGTTTAGGTTTTAAAACCCTAATGCTGACCGGCTGGAAAAGTTCAGTTTAAGGTTTAAAACCCTAATGCTGGCTAAAAGGAAAAATTCAGTTTAGGGTTTAAAACCCTAAAGCTGACTAAATGGAAAAAGTTCAGTTTAGGGTTTAAAACCCTAATGCTGACTGAAAGGAAAAAGTTCAGTTTAGGGTTTAAAACCCTAATGCTGACTGGATGGAAAAAGTTCAGTTTAGGGTTTTAAAACCTAATGCTGACTAAAGGAAAAGTTCAGTTTAGGGTTTAATACCCTAATGCTGACTAAATGGAAAGAGTTCAGTTTAGGGTTTAAAACCCTAATGCTGACTGAAAGGAAAAAGTTCAGTTTAGGGTTTAAAACCCTAATGCTGACTGGATGGAAAAAGTTCAGTTTAGGGTTTAAAACCCTAATGCTGACTAAAGGAAAAATTCAGTTTAGGGTTTAAAACCCTAATGCTGACTAAATGGAAAGAGTTCAGTTTAGGGTTTAAAACCCTAATGCTGACTAAATGGAAAAAGTTCAGTTTACGGTTTAAAACCCTAATGCTGACTAATGGAAAAGTTCAGTTTAGGGTTTAAAACCCTAATGCTGACTAAATGGAAAGAGTTCAGTTTAGGGTTTAAAACCCTAATGCTGACTGAAAGGAAAAAGTTCAGTTTAGGGTTTAAAACCCTAATGCTGACTAAATGGAAAAAGTTCAGTTTAGGGTTTAAAACCCTAATGCTGACTGAAAAGAAAAAGTTCAGTTTAGGGTTTAAAACCCTAATGCTGACTGGATGGAAAAAGTTCAGTTTAGGGTTTAAAACCCTAATGCTGACTAAAGGAAAAGTTCAGTTTAGGGTTTAAAACCCTAAT
Organism: Nicotiana sylvestris; assembly: GCF_000393655.2. Lineage (NCBI taxonomy): Eukaryota > Viridiplantae > Streptophyta > Magnoliopsida > Solanales > Solanaceae > Nicotiana > Nicotiana sylvestris. The sequence goes on along the minus strand of NC_091064.1, from coordinate 143,911,061 downwards.
GCTAACTGAAAGGAAAAAGTTCAGTTTAGGGTTTAAAACCCTAATGCTGACTGGATGGAAAAAGTTCAGTTTAGGGTTTAAAACCCTAATGCTTACTAAATGGAAAGAGTTCAGTTTAGGGTTTAAAACCCTAATGCTGACTGAAAGGAAAAGTTCAGTTTATGTTTTAAAACCCTAATGCTGACCGGCTGGAAAAGTTCAGTTTAAGGTTTAAAACCCTAATGCTGGCTAAAAGGAAAAATTCAGTTTAGGGTTTAAAACCCTAATGCTGACTAAATGGAAAAAGTTCAGTTTATGGTTTAAAACCCTAATGCTGACTGAAAGGAAAAAGTTCAGTTTAGGGTTTAAAACCCTAATGCTGACTGGATGGAAAAAGTTCAGTTTAGGGTTTTAAAACCTAATGCTGACTAAAGGAAAAGTTCAGTTTAGGGTTTAATACCCTAATGCTGACTAAATGGAAAGAGTTCAGTTTAGGGTTTAAAACCCTAATGCTGACTGAAAGGAAAAAGTTCAGTTTAGGGTTTAAAACCCTAATGCTGACTGGATGGAAAAAGTTCAGTTTAGGGTTTAAAACCCTAATGCTGACTAAAGGAAAAATTCAGTTTAGGGTTTAAAACCCTAATGCTGACTAAATGGAAAGAGTTCAGTTTAGGGTTTAAAACCCTAATGCTGACTAAATGGAAAAAGTTCAGTTTACGGTTTAAAACCCTAATGCTGACTAATGGAAAAGTTCAGTTTAGGGTTTAAAACCCTAATGCTGACTAAATGGAAAGAGTTCAGTTTAGGGTTTAAAACCCTAATGCTGACTGAAAGGAAAAAGTTCAGTTTAGGGTTTAAAACCCTAATGCTGACTAAATGGAAAAAGTTCAGTTTAGGGTTTAAAACCCTAATGCTGACTGAAAGGAAAAAGTTCAGTTTAGGGTTTAAAACCCTAATGCTGACTGGATGGAAAAAGTTCAGTTTAGGGTTTAAAACCCTAATGCTGACTGAAAGGAAAAAGTTCAGTTTAGGGTTTAAAACCCTAATGCTGACTGGATGGAAAAAGTTCAGTTTAGGGTTTAAAACCCTAATGCTGACTAAAGGAAAAATTCAGTTTAGGGTTTAAAACCCTAATGCTGACTAAATGGAAAGAGTTCAGTTTAGGGTTTAAAACCCTAATGCTGACTAAATGGAAAAAGTTCAGTTTACGGTTTAAAACCCTAATGCTGACTAATGGAAAAGTTCAGTTTAGGGTTTAAAACCCTAATGCTGACTAAATGGAAAGAGTTCAGTTTAGGGTTTAAAACCCTAATGCTGACTGAAAGGAAAAAGTTCAGTTTAGG